>NC_050097.1:130723981-133223981 GCF_902167145.1 Zea mays | reverse complement strand
ATTTGCTCATGTAGAGTGGGTTCCACTGAGATATAATTCAAGGTGTCTGAGGAAACAACTTCCATGTTCAACTTGCACAACTCATCACACAGGGTGGTGATTTTAGAATCCATAGTTATACAGTTACACTGGGCCTTTCGTCTTAAGGCATCTGCCACAACATTGGCTTTGCCCGGATGGTAATGCACTTCTAAATCATAGTCTTTGATTAATTCCAACCATCTTCTCTGCCTCATATTAAGATCCGCCTGAGTGAAAATATACTTGAGACTCTTGTGATCAGTATAGATATTACAATGAGCTCCCATCAAGTAATGTCTCCAAATCTTCAGAGCATGAACTACGGCAGCCAACTCCAGATCATGGGTGGGGTAGTTCTGCTCATGAGGCCTAAGTGCTTGGGATGCATAAGCAATGACTCTGTTGTCTTGCATCAAGACACATCCCAATCCAGTACCTGAAGCATCGCAATAAACTTCAAAGGGTTTTGTGTTGTCAGGCTGTGCTAGCACGGGTGCTGTTGTCAGATGCTGCCTCAATGAATGAAAGGCGTCTTCACATTTCTGACTCCAATCATACTTTACTCCTTTCTTCAACAACTCAGTCATTGGCTTTACAATCCTGGAGAAATCTAGAATAAATCGCCAATAATACCCTGCCAATCCCAGAAAACTCCGAATCTGTCGTACTATGGTAGGAGGCTTCCAATCCATCACTTCTTGCACTTTCTCAGGATCAACTGATACCCCATCCTGAGAAATGGTGTGACCCAAAAATTTTATTTCCTTCAGCCAGAAATCACATTTGGACAACTTAGCATATAAACGATGATCGCGCAGTCTCTGAAGTACTGTATGCAAGTGCTTGATATGATCGTCTTCATTCTTTGAGTATACCAAGATATCGTCAATGAAGACCACTACAAACTTATCCAGCTCTGGCATAAATACTGAGTTCATCAAATACATGAAATAGGTTGGGGCATTGGTCAGCCCGAAAGACATCACCAAGTACTCATAAAGCCCATATCTGGTAGAGAAAGCCATCTTCGGAATATCACTGGCCCTGATCTTGATCTGATGGTAGCCAGAGCGAAGGTCTATCTTAGAAAATACCTTGGCCCCCACCAACTGATCAAACAATACATCAATGCAGGGCAATGGGTACTTATTTTTGATTGTCACCGCATTGAGAGGGCGGTAATCAACACACAACCTCAGACTCTCATCTTTCTTCTTTACGAACAAGGCTGGACATCCCCATGGAGAAGTACTTGGGCGAATGAATCCCTTGTCCAACAACTCTTGTAACTGCTTTTTCAATTCTGCCAACTCCGCTGGAGGCATCCTATAGGGTCTCTTGGATATAGGGGCAGTTCCGGGTTGCAACTCAATTGCAAACTCTATGTCTCTGTCGGGTGGCATCCCTGGCAATTCATCCGGAAAAACATCTGGGTACTCACAGACCACTGGAATCCTTCTGATGGGTGACTCTATCATGGTGAAGGCATAGGAACGGGTACAACCCTGGTTAGGCAAATACAACGTAATTTCACCACAAGTAGGTGAATGTATCTCAATGGCCCTTGCTGCAATATCAATTACTGCCTGATGCCTTGATAACCAGTTAGTTCCTAATATGATATCCACACTATCCAATCCCAAGATAAGGAGGGTGGTTCTAATCACAAGACTATCAAATTTTATAGGCATCTTCCTGTTGATTTGATAGGTGGCAACCCTGCCTCCTGGTGTTGAAATTGTAATGCCCCCATTTGTGTGATGGAAAGGTAACTGGCATTTGGCACTAAATTTGGCATTGATAAAACTGTGTGATGCACCAGAATCAAAAAGAATGATTGCAGGATAATTCAAAACAGAAAAGATACCAGTCATGACGGGTGCTCCCTCTGGAATGTTAGCCATAGTGGTGAAGTTCAGCCTGCCTTGCCTCACTTGCACCTTCTGCCTCTTGCCTTGGCTCTGATTTGAATGATGCCCCTTCCTCTGCTAGTTCTTGGGGCAATTCTTGGCATAGTGTCCAGTGCTGCCACAAGTGAAACATCTATTGTCTTTAGCCTGACGGTACTGCTGCTGTGGCTGGTTGTTGTTCCTCTGAACTCAGGGCTGAGAGCGGTTGGGTGCCTGTTGCTGCTGTTGTGGTCGGATCACCCAACGTCCTTGCTGCTGCTGAGGTCCCCTGTTCTGAGTGTCAGACACAATCCTGAAGCGCTGAGGCTGAGCTGAAGGCCCTGCTATAGGGGTCTTCCTCTTCTTTTCTGCCTGGCGGGCTGTGATGCAGTCTTCCTAGGAAATGGCCATGTTGACTAACTCATTGTAGTTGTTGGCCCTAACTGTGTTGAGACGGTCGCGGAGCTTAGTACTGAGGCCCCTCCTGAACTTGTCCCTCTTCTTCTCATCTGTGTCAGCATGATAGCCTGCGTACTGACACAGGTCATTGAAGGCCTGAGCGTACTGCAACACAGTACGATTCCCCTGAGTAAGTGCCAGAAACTCATTAAGCTTGCGGTCCATGATGCCCGCCGGTATGTGATGTCCTCTGAATGTTGCCTTGAATTCTCCCCATTCCACCACGTGGTCAACCGACTGCATAGCGAGGAAGTTATCCCGCCATGTCCGCGCGGGTCCGCGAAGCTGCTGGGTGGCTCACCGGACCTTAGCCACATCTGAACAAACTCCATTAAGTAGTGGGAATTCGAATTCCACTACTCTGAGCCATACATCAGCATCAAGGGGGTCCTCTGCCCGAGTGAACAACGGCGGCTGAGTGCTGAGGAACTCCTGATAAGTGGCTGCTACTGGGGGTCACTGATGGTGATCACCACCACCATAGTGCTGAGGTGGTGGCTGACGCTGAGCCAACTGTCGCAGAATCTCATTCTAATGAGCCATCAGTCCTTGCATGGTAGGAGACAGCGGTGGTGGTGGAGGAATGCGCTCATTCTGTCCACGACACGCTCTTCCTGCCATCTGAAAATTTAGGACGCTCTTAATATCATACTTTTGATATTAGGGTTCATACATGGCAAAAGATTGGAAAGGACAAAGTTTGCAGAATGCCAAACATTTCCTTGCATTTTTCATAAAAGATACTACATGACATAAAACTTTCTTCATAAGTTAAAGTTGACCTCATCCATCATTCATAAATCCAAAAGAGTTTTCTAACGGTTACAGTAGTGCTCAAAAGACTCAACGCTTCCTAGCCTAGTACCCCAAAGGTGCAAAAGCTAAGCTAGTTTTGAGGAGTTCTACTGCCGCACACTTCTATCCAATCTTTCCGAAACCTAATGGGCAAACGAGGCAACACTGGACTCGGGGGAAGGTGGTCTCCCTGAGCCAGCGGTGTCCAAGGTGGATGCAGGCTCCAGCTCCTCTCCTCCCTCGATATCAACATCCTCGTCGGCCCCTTCGGCCTCCATGTCTTGGATTTCCTGATGATGCATATCCAGGTGCTGGTTGGCTTCCTCAAGTTGCTGCCGAGTGTTTAGGAGCTGATCCTCGAGAACCTCGATGGTGTTCTCCCTGGCTCCTACTTGCTCCTCAAGCTCTTGAATCTGAGTGGCCATCTGCTCCACCTAGAGGTCTTTCTCCACCAGCTCAGTGGACAGGTCTACCACCAGGTCCTCCCTGTTATCCAAGGTGATCTTGGTAGCCTCCACCAGGCCCATCAGCTGGGACATTGCCTCACCTCGCATGGCTTGCAAATGGTATAGGGCATTCATGCACCGCACTGCCAAGTGAGTAGTCTGCCCTGGTAAAGAGCCCACACATCCTTGGCATGCTCCACTCGATCCTTCCACATTGGATCGTCCTCCTTTTCAGCGGGGAACAAGCCAATAGGATGAGTGGACAGCTCCAAGGGGTGAAAGCCACAAAAGGTCGTCAGCTCGTGGAGAGCAATGCCCGGTATCCGAAAGACTCGGAGTCCAACGAACGCCAGCCTGGCTGCAAGGGATGAGGCTCCAAGGTCATCCTCACCCTACAGCGGGGTACCCGGTGCTCCTTGAACAACTACACCATGTACTGGGGAGGCGTCGTATAACCGGCTCCCTGCAGCACCTCCCACAAAATGCAGGGAAAACCCTCTCGTGCAAGTCCATCCGTGTGGGAACGTGCATTCCCTACTTCCGAGGATTCGTGAGAGGTCATCTATGTAAGGGTAAGCGTAAGCAAAAATGAAAAAGAATTACAAAAATAAAGGGACTCAGTGCTTGGCTTTTCTAAGGTTACGTTGAGGTCTTGGAGTATACTTAATCTTTTATTATCATGCCTTATAGCTTTTAAAGTTCTTGACCACTTACCAAGTAGTTTGAATAAAATGATGCATGCATGCTCGTCCTAAACGTCCTCACATCAACCTATAGGGAATAGAGAAATCCCCATTCCTTATAGTAGCCTGTAGGGCTCACTCAAATAGCCACCTAGCTACCCCTCTAGTATCCTAAGGCTTCACGCTCTATGTCCATCCCTATCGCCTTACCGATCTATCCAACAGGGGTTTCTAACTAGTTTTACTTTTGAAAAGATTGGTAATTACGGTTTATCGATTCCTCTTTGGTGGTACAAGCTCCGATACCAGGTGTGGCAGAACCGCCCGAATTATTCCAACTTAAGTGCCTAAGTCCCACCTTAAAGGCTAGACCACACTTAAATAGGAATAAAACATCAATCCCTCGGATCTAGTCCGACGAGGCTACTAACAGGATCAAGTACCACGTACTCACTCGAAGGTGAGGCACAGAGCAAATACAATAAAGCATAAAACCAGACATTAAGGAGTATTTAATTTATTACAACACCATCGGAGTTTATCAAAAGTAGTGATCATTGTTCGAAATGCAGCGGAATATAACTAACGGTAAATAAACGGAAGGATTGGGAAGCCTGTCCCAACACTCTTCGTGCTCCTCCTCTCTCGAGGTAGGGTCCCACTCGACTGTCCACCCCGGTGGCAAGATGGACGGCCAAGTCACGCCAGCAACCATGTCCTCCAGAGAACCTGTAAAAATTGTGCCACAAGCAAGGCTGAGTATACTAATACTCAGCTAGACTTACCTGGTGTGAGGAGTCTACTCCTCTACCTCTAGACATGCAGTTGTTTGGCTGAGGGGTTTGGTTTGCCAAAAGCACTAGCTAAGTCTAAAATTAGATTTTAGCTTTTCAAGTTTTAGAGTGACTCTCTTAAGACTAAATGTGTACCTATCTAATCATACATGGTATCAATCATTTAGCAATCAACATCTTTTGCCAAGTCAACACATTTCCACTTATTACTCAATGTAACAGCATGGATCAAGCAGTCTCATTAGCTGCGAGAAGCAGACGATTCGAATCGAGTTTTAAACCTTGCAAGGTAAACCTAAACACACGACGTGGTGAGGCACTCCGTCCCCACACACATCAACCGTCCCCATCGATTCCCTGGCAATAGAAAGGGACTCACCGCCTTGGCGTACAATGCCTCACTGACCCCGACTGCCGTCGTGCAGTGACCGCACTTGTACCCACCATAACCGGAATGGGAGACCATGTCTCAGGTCGCGTGAGGAGGGCAATCTGCGGGCAGGTTCACTCAGGTACTAGGCGTACCGATTTACCATATTTCTCAGCATATGTTTAGTACGTTCAAACGCTTGACACACGGTACCACACCTTAATCCTTATTCCAATTTCTGTCTTGTAGACAACTCATCCCCATGGACCGTTGTCCATAGACCATCATCATTACGATATATAAATGGATACAAGCAATTCCTGACCTCGCGCGAGTGCTAAGAAAATCACTCGACTTCTACCGAGAGCCCTAATAGTAAAGCAGCTACTCGACCTAGCATACTAGTATCCATCTCAAAAGGTATCCTGAGTTCATGCAACTAAGGTTCCAAACAACTCCTACACTTAAGTGCATATCACAAACCTACAAACATTAAATGTAGTAAAATAGCATATAGAATGGGTTATGCATAAAACCGGGGCTTGCCTTCCAAAGTTGGGGCAGGTAGATCCTCGATGGTAGGCTTTGGTGCTGGCTCCTGGACTACCTCCTGAGCAACTCCTTGCTCCAGAATGAGGATGTACTCCCCGTCAGCGAGATTACAGTCTATCGAATGCAATGAATAAGATATATGCATATTAATGATATGGTAATTTGTAAAGGCTATGTAGTAATAATAAAGTGCTAAATTTAGTGGTACTCTAAGGTTTCCTTTGGTTATACTTAAGGGTTTTATACCTTCATTTTTGGGATTTTTAATGAACTTACAATCTTTAATTACATTTTTAGGTTTCATGAGATTCTTAGAAGGTTTTAGTTGTACATTATCTAGTCCTCCCAAAATTCCCCTTTTTCTTCCTATTGGGCTTCTTATTAAGCATTTTTGAACTATCATGGCAAGTTAACATTTTACAAAAATGTTATAAAAATTACAGGGAGTAAACATTTACCTCTGTGGGTTATCCTAAGAATTTGAGGTCGAAATTAATTCAGATACTCTTTGTGCAAAATTAACAAAAGTAAGGTTAAAAGGGCACTTTACACTATAGCTCTAATTTCTGTGAGGTTTCTAGGTCAACATTTATTCTTGCTAATATTCCTAGGGGATAATAGGATATTTAGTTGTGATTTTCTAAAGTTTACTGCTAAAAAGGTACTTATAACTAACTTGTTATTTGAAAAATGTCAAACAACAGAACTTATATTTTTCCTAGATTCATAATAAAATATTATTAGTTATCCCAAGGTTTGGGGTGGTTTCTCCTCAGGATTATTTTTCTATGGTTTTTTTAAGTTTTCATTGTTTTCATGAAATAAAAGGTAGTGCAATTCTTTTGTACTAACAGAGGGTCTAACAAAATTTTCCAGTGAAGTATGTTACATAAGTGAGCTAGCAAAAATGTGGTTGCCCCCTGGTTCTTAGTTTAAACTCCCTTTTCTATTTTCTTTAACCTTAAGCCAAAGTGAGTTTAAATGGTAAACCCTTCCTTAATTTGGTGTACTAAGGGGTGTATTATTTTTAAACAGGCTAGGGAGTGGTTAATTACCTCTCTAATTTTTCTTAACCCCAGTCTAAAGTGTAGCTACTTTTTCCTTCTTTATTTATCCTTTGGTCAGATTACTAATTAAATCTAAACTTTAAAATCTTCTGCAATACTTAGGGTGTTTTGTATTTTTCCTAAGTAGTTCAGATTATTCAAAACCTAGCAAAATTGGTTTGACTAAATTTGGTTAAATGAAACTGAAGTTATGAACTTTACAAGCTCTGTTTACATTTAAATGATTAATGTTAAAAAGGTTTTATGAAAAACCAGTTTACACCGAGGACCCTGGGCTTTTCCTAAACCAAGTCTTTAACTTATGCCCCTGCGCAACTATTCACCTGAGTCTCTGACCATTCAACTCCCCCCAACTTCTTCTCCTTTCTCCCCGAGGTCCTTCCCCCCTTGAAACAGTAACCACGGAAGTAAACAGGGCTGCGCGGCTTACCGGCGGCGAGGGAGGTCTGCGAAGGGTGGGGTTAGCTCCGAGAAGTCCTTGCGGTCACGTCGAGGTACGACTCGTCGACGGTGATGGCTGAAATCGGTCGGGCCACGTGCGCAGGCTGGCGGGCTCGTCGGCGGCGTTTGCTCCGGCCTGCTCACGGTGGTAGAGTTCAATCCAAGGGCACAGGGAGCTTCACGGGGTGCTAAGGAAACTACCCGTGCAAGGAATAGAAGAAAGACTCACCGTGGAGCTCGGTCTACGTACGTCGGCGGTCGGGTGAAGTCCGGCGACGTCAAATCGGTGTCTCTGGCGAGGTAGAGCTCGATTCCTTACTCTAGAATCTTCACCGAGACACACAGAGGCTCTCTCGAGGGTCGGACGGGGCGGGGAATGGCTAGGGTGGTCGGTCTACGGTGGTCGGTCCTCGGGCGGTTGTTGGCACGCCGTGCATAGAGCGATCGCCGATGAACTTGCGCTCCGGTGAGGTTGAGAGCGAGCGGGGGTGTACGGTCGAGGCCTCGGTCGACTTTATAGGCGCGGGCGTGGGCACGGGTTTGGCTTGGCATGGCGCGGTGCGCGCGAGGCAGAGCGCCGGGGCGTGCTCTGGCACGCCAGAACGCGTCGAACACGTGGGCGTTTGTTTCTGCCTCTATTCAAACGCTTGCAGGGATCACAAACGTGCGAATCTCGCCAAGGGTCTTGTGCAAATCTCTTCCTGGCACCTAGGGCTAGCTATCATGTTTGAGTTTCGATGGGAGATATGCTCTAAGTCACAAGATATGGGGGCGCCAAGTCAGTGCTGTCGGCACTGTTTAACCCGAGACAAAACTCGTGTCAAAACGTGTCAAACAGCCTTGGCTTCGGTTCAAACTTTTCCAGTGTGTTCCTTAGGTAATTTGGCTCCTTTTTGTTATTTAGACCATTGGTTTTGGCGCCATCCATTAGGTGAACACCTCTGATCTTTAGATGAGGGTTCATCTTTTTGACTTAGAGAAAAATGTGAGTTACTCTATAGTGTCCTCCACTTGGGGCTGATTTGGGGTCTTTGAGGGGTCTTTTTGTAACCTTTCTCTTACTGTATTTTGTAGATATAATAATGTACTTAAACTTTGGTAAAGGGTTTAAGTCATGAAATGGTCATTTGATTTGCTTTCCCACTAATCCCATGCTTGGAGGTCTAATGGCTCAAGAGGGGGGTCTAGGGTTTGAGCTTCTTTGTCCAAGGTGAGAATTGCATAAAATTCTTGGGTATTGCTTTTGTTATGAACAATCCTTAGTTAATCCATGGTTTCCTAGTTTTGGTGCCCCTTCTCCTCCACTTAAACACATGTGATAACAGGTCAAGAGTGCTTGCATTGAGCCAGGGCCTTGGGTAACACCTTAGGTGTTACAATACCCGAGCTCGTGTAAGTTGATCGAACTGGATATCGATCTGGTGAAGAGGGTACTTATTCTTGATAGTGACCTCATTAAGGGGTCTGTAGTCCACACACATTCGAAGTGTTTGATCCTTCTTCTTGACAAAGATTGCGGGACATCCCCAAGGTGATGAACTGGGCCGAATGAATCCCTTCTCAAGCAAGTCTTGTAATTGAATCTTGAGCTCCGCCAATTCATTTGGGGGCATCTGGTACAATCTTCTAGAAATAGGGGTTGTACCGGGCTTTAGTTCAATCACAAACTCTACATCCCATTCTGGAGGTAATCTAGGTAGATCTTCAGGAAATACATCCGGAAATTCACATACTACTAGAATATCCTGGATTTCTGGTATAATAGCTTCATATACCCGTCCAAATGGTTTGGCGGGGACAACTACAGGGATGGACAAGAGAACTTCTTCATGTCCATGGCTCAACTTGATAGTCCTTAAGTCAGTGTTGAGGATAGCTTTATGCTGGGCTAACTAATTCATGCCAGAATTACATCTATATCTTGGCCTTTCAAAACAATCATGTTGGTGGGAAAATCCCGTTCAGCTAATGTTACTGGCACATGGAAGGCTACTTCCTTAGTAAATATTTGTCCCCCGGGCAAATAAATAATAAACCCTTCCCTTGATTCAGTGCATGGAATGCAATGTTTTTCCACAAATTTCTTGCTTATGAATGTATGCGAAGCACCAGAATCAAAGAGAATGACTGCTGGGTGATTGGTCTCAAGGAACGTACCCATCATTACTGGCTCTCCTTCCAGTGTAGTGGCCACTTGAGTGTAATAAATTCACCCAGTCTTCTTCACATTTTTTCCCGCTGAATTATTTGCCATGTTCCCTTTGCCTTGATTTGAGCTCCCAGAGTTCTGCTGATTGTTAGATTTATTCTGCCTCGGATATGGGCAGTCTTTGATAAAATGACCAGACTTCCCACAGTTGAAGCAACCAATTGAGGAACTAGGGAGGGCGGGGAAACGAGCACCAGGGGCACTCGACTGATTTGTAGAAGTGGGGGCAGTGGTAGGGCGAATGAAAACAGGCTTTTTAAATGGATAAGAGGGTGGACGAGGCAAAGAACAATTCTGATTGAAAGGTCGGATTACCAAACTTGTTCGCTTCTCAGGTCCCTGATTGGACCTGTCACCTCCAAATCCCTTGGATTTTCCTTGGCCTATATTCTTGGCTTCTACTGCCAACGCCGTGCTGACAGCCCTGCTGTATGTAAGATCTAGGTAGGTGGCCATTTTCCTTTGGAGCCGGTCGTTGAGTCCTCTCTTGAAGCAATTCTTCTTTTTTAGGTCAGTGTTTACTTGATCAATCGCATATTGGGATAAATGATTAAACTTGTTGAGATACTGTATCACAGTATCCCCTTCTTGTTTCAGTCGAATGAAATTCTCTTGTTTCATGTGAAGTACTCCTTCTGGAATATAGTGCTCACGGAATGCCAATTTAAATTCATCCCAAGTGACTTGATGTCTGGCTTGTTGAATCGCCACAAAATTTCCCCACCAGGTACTGGCAGGACCTCTTAGTTGTTGGGCGGCAAACAACGACTTCTGTGTTTCAGTGCAGCGGATTAATCTGAACTTCTGCTCCATTACCCTGATCCACTCACCAGCTTCAAGAGGATCTTCAGCTTTAACAAAGAGTGGGGGATGCGTTTCAGAGAAGTCCAGGTATGAGGTTTCACACGGTCCCTGGGGAGGAGCCCTTCCGCCTTGCTGCTGGAATTGGTTACCCGCCATCTCACGTAAGAAGTGGGTATTATCTGTAGTTGCATTGAATAAGGTAGCGATAGCCTCAGCCAGTGTTGGTGGTACAGGTGGGGGAATAGGAGTAGCTTCCCGACCACGGGAAGTACCCGCACCGTCCTGCGCACGAGTCCTTGATGGCATTTGAGGCAAAGAAACATTTGGGAAAAATATAACATGCCGATACACACCATCATTTTACATTACCAAGATGTAATGATACAGACACAAGTGTACAACATGAATTCATTATTTATTTTACATAGGTAAATTTTCTAAACCAATCTAGTCTTTGTCGTCCTTGGTTTCTTCATTTCCTGCCATGGGAGACCGATCGTCAGCCAGGTTCATGGAAGGAGGACGCCTACAAAGGTCTAGCTCTACATCAGTTCCTTCACCTGCTGTCCTTGATGGACCGACTCCCATTGGAACAGGGTCGATAGGTACGTTCGGGTGCAGTCGCGAATACAGTACATGCACTTCGTCATGTAGAGTATTGCAGTATACGTGCAAGTTGTCAAGGGCCACACTAAGCTCGGTCACACGAGCACGAGCCTTGGCTTCCCGATCCCAAGCAACCAAACGTGAGTTGACGGTCCAATCGACCGCCAGATCTTGTTCAGCAAGCTCGTCTTGCAGGCGTCTGACGTTAGATGCCAACTCATTAATACGCTGACCGTCCTCTGCCCATACCCTGTTTCGGTGACATAACTCCGTCTGAAGCTGTTCCACTTGGGCTTCTATGTCTTCAATTGGATCGTTGCTGCCGCTGCTGCTCCCTTCATGTCTTGGAGCCAACTGATGACGAGGCACGCCAATAGGTCCAGTGGACTTGCGCGCGGTTTTCCTCGTATGCGGCATATCTCCATAAGGGGGAAAAATTATTAGTGTAGTTTTTAAACATGATGCATGCATAATTACAGAATCAACCTTTGTTGATCCTACTTCCTATATATTGCACTCTATTACCTGGTCTTACATGATGAGGGCTTCTAGAAAATGATAGGGTAAGAATGAAAGAAATTATCTTCGATAAGTATTTGAAAATTCTTTTTGAAATTCTTCATAATATCTGAAGAGATGGGCTTCGCTCCGATACCAGCTGTGACGGAACCTCCCAAGTCATTAGGCCCACCTACAGTTGTCCTTGTCCAATGGACCTTGGGCAACCCTATAGAAGCACATAATCACTTGACAAGTTCGGTATCTGTATCCTTTTCCTTTCCCAAGAGTGTTTCACCCGTCACGCAGATATTACAACACATCAGAGGAACGAATAAGCGTAAGCGAATAACTTAATTTACTTTTATTAAAATATAGAAAGAATGTTATTATTATATCACCAGGTCATAAGAGTGCTTAAGTATTATTATTACAAATCTGGGAGGCAAAAACCCCTCCCACATAAAAGTATATTGTTTTTCAAAAGGAAGGACCATGTCCTTCCGCAACCACGTTACTATTGAGGCTCATCCTTGGGCACCACATTCTTGGGCACCACCTTAGTGCAAAAATAGCAGAAGTCTGCTGTTTCATTACCTACAACAACATGGGTTCGAAAACCCTGAGTACGAAGTGTACTTTCGTAAGTCTTACCCGTCAAAAGAAAAGACTCTCAAGGATATGCTGGCTTAAGGGAGTCAAGGTAAGGCTTAATCAAGAATCAAGACTATTTGCAAAAATGCTTACTAATAGTGGATCCTTAAAAATCCATTTTTATTAGCAAGTTAACTAGAGTGCTACGTGTAAGTCAGTGACCAAGTCTCTATTTGCAAAAATGCTTACTAGAGTTCTTTCTACCCTAGTTCAAGCACTTGGCCTATACTAGCCATCCTTTTATCACCCTTCTTGTTTACTGGAGTGCTACGTGTAAGTCAGTGACCAAGTCTTCATGTTCGAGAAGTAACGGCGACCCGAATCGATTAATACCCAGCTGGGGATCTCCAATCACACGACATATGTAGCACTTAACCCTTGCATATGTCAACTCGCCATCGGGGTTCTTAAGGCTAGACCAGGTTCACGCCAACCGAGAGCACAGATACACCACCGTCCATCCTCTTGCCACGGAGGGTACACTCTACTCTCGCCATCTCTCCACTCCCATTGCGTGTTGGCCTTTCTAGTATTAGTCTGCCCGAGGCAAAGCTTACACATGATGAGGCATGTGACCACTTAAAAGGTCCTCGATCATCAGGCCCACATCGAGACGGTCCTTAATCGACTCAGACGGAGACACTACACCGAGACTCTCTTCTCGTGCAAGTCACCCGCCAGGTCTCAACTTTATTATTTCAAACCCAAAGTTTCGTACCTGGCAGAGGTACATCTTTTCTGATGTTGAACCCATCATGGCCATGATGGCTCCACCATCTAGTATTATTTTTAAAAACACCCCATCCACTGTGAAGCATCATCTTTTTTGAAAACAAAACATTTGTTTTTTCTAAAGCAGGACTAAGCATCAGAAAACCCTTTAATAAAACAGGTAATCAAGGAATGGTAAACAGTTCCAAGGAAGGAAATGCATCAATTGGTTTAACACATAACTCCTATCACCTAATGCATCATTCAAATGATAAAGAGTTTAAAACAGCAGGGAGGTGGCAAATGCACCGGGGCTTGCCTTGTGTTGTAGGAGATCGGGCTCTATTCCACACATATCAAAATAGAAACAGTTCCCGGCAGGTGGATTTTCTGTAGATGGAGTAGTCTCTTCCTCTTCAACATTTATTTCTTTTTCGTTCTCTATACATAGCCATATATAACCAGGAATGCTCATGTAATACTTATGAAAATGCAATAATATAAAGGATGTATCAAGTTATATCTTGAATACAACTTTCCTTCACGGTGTACTAGGGTAACTATGGTTTTCTATATCAGTACCCTAGTTTAGACATTTTTACCCTGAGGAGCTAGGGTTTTTGGTTTAGGCATCAAACAATGTCCAAAGCAAGTCAAACTTCACTCATAGAATCTAAATATCATATTAAAATTATCCAAAAAGTTTGGTGATTTTTGGAGTCATTAAATAATTCCTAAAATTCTTCCAGAGGTATAGGTTTAAGCTCTTTTAAATACTGATTAATTCCTTGTTTGGACTAAAAAAACTAGAGCTATTTTTATTAAATACTAGAGAAATCTAGGAGTCCAACAAAATTAGTCTCATATTTTTATCATTTTTCTATAAATTTCTATGGATTTCCTAAGTCTGGCAGAAAAAGAAAAAAGAAAAACATCAACAGTGATGGGCTCAATTTAGCCCGAGCCGGCCCAAGAGAGGCAGAACGCGCCCCCGCGCGTGCCCACATTGCCGGATGTTGGGGCGAAGGCAAAGACGCCACCCTTCGCTCGTCGTCTCTCGCTGCAGTCGCTGGTTTGACGAAGACAAAACGGGCAGGGACACCCTTCGCTTCATTCAGCACCAGACGAAGGCCTGCGGTGACGTCTCCCCGTAGCACGGCCTCGTCCTGCTCTGAGGCCCACGTGTGATCTGGCCCATTGTAACGGGCCCCGCGTGGCCGCCTTTGTGTTACGGGCCTAGTTTGTAAAGGCATTCTTGTAATTACGGCTTGTAACCCTGCTTTATGGGAATATTCTGGGGATAAACTAGGTGTCTGAGGGCACATGCGTCCTTAACACAAGGCGCTGGGCACTCAGATACCTATAAATACCCCCGCACAGTGCCCGTGAGAGGCTAGATTAACAGAGCTTTTGCCCCCGTGCACGTAACCCTGTTGTCACCACCGTTCACCCTTGTTGGCTTCCTTGCTGCTGAGAGCAAGTTCCAACATTTGGCGCCCACCGTTCGTGCTACGACAAGACCACCCGCGATGGCACCCAAGAGAGCTAACCCGAAGGCTGACGAGGCTACGAAGGCAGCACTGCTGGCCGCAAGAAAGGGCAAGGCCCTCGCCCTCACCCAATCCACCCACCAAGAGCCCACTGAAGACAACATTCCCCGCACCTGCGAAGACGACACCTTCCGCACCTGCGGGCCCGAAGGACAATCGCAGCCGCCCCCAGGCTTCGCCCCAGTGCAGGGCGCGGATCTCACCGAGGACGGCGAGGTCCTCGGCGTCTCAACAGAAGAACAGTTACAGCTGCGCGCCCTGCGCCTCAAGAACCGCAATCTCCAGAGGCAGAAAGAGATACTGGAAGCCAAGCGCCAACGTGTGTCCGCACTAGCCAAGGTGCGACAGATGATACGCGACGAGGAGCAGAAGGCCCAAGACCTCGAGCGCGAGATCGCGCTGATGCAGCGCGAAGGCCACCTCGGTCTACAGCAAGAGCCACCCCTCCAGCAGCGCGCGCAACCGGAGGACACGCGCGAAGGCCACCTCGGCCTGCAGCATGGCCCACCCCTGCAACACCGGGCGCAGCCGGAGAACCCGCGCTTCCCCCAACATGACTACGCCTTCCAGCACGGCGCGCCATTCCAAGGGGTCAACTACCTCGACGAGCGCAGTCCCCTGGCGCCACACCTGCAAGTGACGCCTTGGCCAGCTAACTTCCGAGCAGGGGCATATCCCAAGTACAACGGCAGCACCGATCCGGCGCAATACATAATGAGTTATCAAGTCGCCGTTGCATCCGCCGGAGGGGACGACGCCACAATGGCGAAGTCTTTCATCATCGCCCTAGAGGGCCCAGCACTCACCTGGTTCACCAGATTGCCTCCGCTGTCCATTGATTCGTGGAGAAGTCTCCGGGACAAGTTCCTTCTCAACTTCCAAGGGTACCGTCCAGACACCGACGCTTTGGCCGAGCTCTCGCTCTGCAAACAGCTGGAAAAGGAGACTCTGCGGGAGTATTACCGCAAATTCCTAACACTCAAGTCACAGCTGCCCTCCGTCGATGATCAGATCGCTATCCACTATGCCATCAGTGGCCTTCGGGCCGGCGTCCTCTACAGCCACTGTATCAGAGATCCACCCAAGAACCTTCAGGAGCTATATCAGCTCTTTGAAAAATATGCCAAATCCAAAGAGCTCCACCAGCGCAAAGTTGAGTCACAGCGGAAGCCCAAGGATGCCCCGCAGTCCAGCCGCACATGGACGAGGACTCCGCAACCAGACTCCGGTCGAGATGGCCGCGGTCAACAGCAAGTGCACAACATCGCAAACCAGCAGCCTGCTGCTGACCCCCCTCGTCGCCAGGAATATCCCCCCCCAAGGCCGCGGAAACGGAACTCGTGGCAGGGGCCGAGGGCGCGCGCAGCCGCCGCGCCGGTTCTACTGCCTTTTCCACGGCGAAGACTGCGCCCACCAAACCAAAGACTGCCCCGAAACGAAGGCCACCAGAGACAGAATGGCGCGGGCGCAGCCAGCCGACAATCCCAGAATTGTCGCGCATAATTACCAGCCACCCCCTCCACCATATATCCACGCTCTCGCTCCGCATCCACCGCACCACGCTTACCAACACCATCAGGAAGTACAAATCGTACCTCCTCCACCCCCACCACCACACCAGCAACACCAAAACATCCCCCATGCCCCAAAGCAGGAAGACTTCGCCGATCAACCATATCGCGGAGTCATTCACATGATAACAGGGGGGTCCAGCACTGACTTCGACACCAAGCGGCAGAAGCGGGACCACTACCGCAGCATCAACCATGTCACGGTCACCGGCCCAGTCGTGCAGACGAAGTGGTCCCACATACCGCTAACCTTCGATGCACGAGACGTCGACCTGCGCAGCGCCCCCCACATCGACGCTATGGTCATCAATTGCAGCGTGGCAGGCTGGGACTTGCACAAAGTCCTAGTCGACAACGGCAGTCAGGCGGACATCATCTTCCTCCACGCCTTCGACCGCATGGGTATAAGCCACAGCCTGCTCAAGCCTTCGGACAATCCGTTGTATGGCTTCGGCGGCAAAGGCACCTTCCCCGTTGGCAAAATAGAGCTTCCCCTCTCCTTCGGTGTAGCACCCAATGCCCGAAGTGAGCAAGTAACCTTCGACATTGTCGACATGGTATATCCGTACAACGCCATCATGGGCCGGGGCTCCATCAATAAGTTCGAAGCTGCCATCCACGGACTGTACCTATGTATGAAGATACCAGGTCCGCTAGGCGCTATCACGATCTACGGCAACCAGCAGACGGCGCGCAACATAGAGCGGGACTTCGTGCCTGGTCAGAGGAACGTACACTGTCTCACGACCCAGCGCGAGGTCCCCGCGCCCGCCAGCCCAGCCGACAAGCAGCACGAGAAGGCACAGTTGCAGAGCCAAGATGGAACCAGGACTGTTCCCCTTGATCAGGCCACACCCAAGCAGACAGTCACTATCAGCGAAGACCTTACGTCACATGAAGAAGAGAGGCTTCTCTGCTGCCTGGCCAAAAATAAAGATGTCTTCGCCTGGTCCGCCCTAGACCTGGTCGGAGTCAGCCGATCCATAATTGAGCACAGCTTGGGAATTGACCCTTCGGTGCGACCAAAAAAGCAAAGGCTCCGCAAAATGTCCGACGAAAAGACAGAGGCTGCCAAGGCGGAAGTGCACCGCCTCCTAGAAGCTAAATTCATCGAGCCAGTGGCTTACCCCACGTGGCTCTCCAATGTCGTAATGGTGCAGAAAAAAAGCGGGAAATGGCGAATGTGCATAGACTTCACCAGTCTCAATAAGGCCTGCCCGAAGGACAATTTCCCGTTGCCGCGGATCGACAAAATAGTCGATAGCGCGGCCGGATGCGAGGTCATGTCACTCCTCGACTGCTTCTCCGGTTATCACCAGATATACATGAAGGAGGAAGACAAGGCTAGCACCAGCTTTATAACACCCTTCGGCACTTATTGCTTCATCAGGATGCCGGAGGGACTCAAGAATGCGGGGTCCACCTTCTCCATTCTCACCAAAACAGTACTCGAAGGGCAGGTCGGCAGAAACATATTTACATATGTGGATGACATCGTCGTCGCCAGCAAGAATAAGGAGGACCATCTCGCCGACCTCGCCGAGACATTCGCGAACATGCGAGATGCACGACTCCGCCTGAACCCGGAAAAGTGCGTCTTCGGTGTTCGCCAGGGCAAGATATTGGGTTACCTGGTGTCACACCGCGGCATCGAGGCCAACCCAACCAAGATCCAGGCCATCGTCGACATGTCGCCTCCGCAGTCCGTCAGGGACGTCCAGCGTCTGACAGTCAGATTGGCCGCTCTCAACAGATTCATCTCCAGGTCCGCCGAGCGAAGTCTCCCCTTCCTCAAAACACTTCGCGGTGCGAAAGACTTCGCCTGGGGGCCGGAGCAAGCAGCGGCCTTCGCCTCATTAAAACAGTACTTATCGGAGCTGGCCATCCTCACAAGCCCCGACTCCTCGCTCCCCCTATTGCTCTATGTCGCGGCTTCGCCGCACGCGGTCAGCGCGGCACTAGTACAGGAGCAGACTATTGAAGGCACAGTCAGACAGTGCCCTATTTACTATGTCTCTGAAGTCCTGACACCGTCCAAATGCAACATGACAGAGCTGGAGAAGATCGCCTACGCAGTTGTTATGTCCTCGTGCAAATTGCGCCATTACTTTGAAGCATTCAAGGTCCGAGTCACCTCTGACAGGGGGCTTGGCGAACTATTCAGAAACCCGGAGGCATCGGTGAGGATTGTCAAGTGGGCAGCCGAACTCTCCGGCTACCACATCAGCTTCGAGCCCAGGACAGCCATCAAGTCGCAAGTCCTGGCAGACTTCGTCGTCGACTGGACTGGGCCAGTAGCACAGCCGGACCCGTCCACAGAAAAGGTCTGGACCATCCATTGCGACGGCGCATGGTGCCATGCGGGGGCAGGCGTCGCTGCAATTGTCACCTCACCAACCGGAGTCAAACACAGATATGCAGCACGCCTCAGCTTCGCTCTGGAGTCCGACAGATGCACAAACAACATCGCAGAGTATGAAGCGGTTATCCTCGGCCTCCGCAAGCTAAGGGCCCTCGGAGTCACCACATGTATCATCAAGACAGACTCCAAGATAGTTGCCGGCCAGATCGAGAAAGATTATGCAGCAAAGGACCCCGCGCTCATGCAATACCTCGCGGCTATCCGAAGTCTCGAGAGACAGTTCAAGGGATTCACCCTGCAGCATGTGGATAGGGCCAAGAACGAGGAGGCCGACGCATTGGCCAAGGCTGCCGCCAGGGGCGAGCCCTTGCCCTCCGACGTGTTCTTTCACACCATCGGCACGCCCGCCGTCCGGAGCCCCGAAGGGCTCCAAATAACTAATGATAGCGAGGGCCACCGTATAGTCAACCTAATCATGACCGAAGACTGGCGGGCGCCAATAACCCTGTTCCTACAGGGGTACTATCATCCAACTGACGTCAGTGAGGCAAAGCGCCTCAGACATCGAAGCAGGGACTTCGCACTGATTGCGGGCCAATTATACAAGAAAGGGGTCAGTCAGCCAATGCTCAAATGCGTCACCGAAACCGAAGGCATGCAGATCCAACGCGAAGTCCACAGTGGCACGTGCGGCTCGCACGCAGGGCCGAGGGCCCTGGCTGCCAAGGTGATCCGACAAGGGTTTTACTGGCCCGCAATGATCTGCGCCGCAAATCGGGTCACGAGGTCCTGCGAAGCCTGCCAGAAGTTCTCTCCTCGGTCAGGCAACCCCTCGCAATATACAAAGCTGATTGCCCATACATGGCCTCTCCAGCGCTGGGGCCTGGACATCGTCGGGCCCCTGCCCACCACTCAGGGGAACCTTAAGTTCGCCTTCGTAGCCGTCGAATACTTCACCAAATGGATTGAAGCGAGGGCTGTTTCCACAATCACATCAAAGACTGCCCAAAAATTCTTCTGGCAGAACATCGTTTGCCGCTTCGGAGTACCGTCCGAGCTAACAGTTGACAACGGCAAGCAGTTCGACAGCCAAGATTTCAAGGATTTTTGTTTTTCCATCGGCACCAAGCTTGCCTTCGCTTCAGTCTATCATCCGCAGTCCAACGGGGTCGTGGAGCGTGCCAATGGGAAAATATTCACAGCTGTCAAAAAGATGCTCCTCGATGAAAGAAAAGGCAGATGGACCGATTTATTACCGGAGGCAGTCTGGGCGCTAAACACAACTGAGTGCAGGGCGACCGGGTTCACTCCTTTCCGCCTTCTATACGGATCGGAGGCAATGACCCCGCAAGAAATAAAGCATGGGTCCCCGCGTACAGTTCCGTCAGCCGTCCCCGACGTGGATGAGCCAACTTCAAAAGATCTCATTGACGGAGACCGGGTCTTCGCCCTACAGGCCCTAAACAAATATCAAGCCCAGACCAAAGCATGGCGCGACCACACAGTCATCCCGAGGGAGTTCAGCGAGGGGGACCTCGTACTCATCCGGACGGCTCGGACGGAGTCCAAGGGCAAGTTGGAGCCCAAGTGGGAGGGCCCCTTCATAGTCAAGTCAAAAGCTTCCCCTAGCGCTTACAGGCTCACAACGCCAAACGGCGAGGACCTGGAGCACTCCTGGAACATCGACAACCTTCGCAAATTTTTTGTTTGACCCATTTAGGGCTGATTTCGCCCTTGTAATTCGCCGCAAACAATCTTGTACCGGCCGCACTCTTTTCCTCCCGGGGGGTGAGGTTTTTAACGAGGCGGAGCCATGTAATATATGTGAGAAAAATCCCCCGCAAAAACATGTGTCGAAAAAAGACCGCGACAACGGTCTTCGGCATTCGACCAATTCGAAGTCACCGCGAGGCTAAGCGCTAGCCACCCTCGCGTGCGACAAGTCCGCGCAGAAGTCGCCTAAGGGTGCAGCCGGACTTAGCACAACAAGTGCGAAAAAATTCCGATGTCTATCGCGAAGACTATCCGCGCAGAAGTCGCCTAAGGGTGCAGCCGGACTTAGCACAACAAGTGCGAAAAAATTCCGATGTCTATCGCGAAGACTATCCGCGCAGAAGTCGCCTAAGGGTGCAGCCGGACTTAGCACAACAAGTGCGAAAAAATTCCGATGTCTATCGCGAAGACTATCCGCGCAGAAGTCGCCTAAGGGTGCAGCCGGACTTAGCACAACAAGTGCGAAAAAATTCCGATGTCTATCGCGAAGACTATCAGCGCAGAAGTCGCCTAAGGGTGCATCCGGACTAAGCACATCAAGTGCGAAAAAATTCCGATGTCTATCGCGAAGACTATCCACGCAGAAGTCGCCTAAGGGTGCAGCCGGACTAAACACATCAAGTGCGAAAAATTCCGATGTCTCTCGCGAAGACTCCGCGCAGAAGCCGCCTAAGGGCGCAGTCAAACTAGTACAACAAAAGCAGAAGCGACAGCATCAAACCATCCGCGCTAAGACCGACCATAATCACACCAGCACAGCATAGCCAACCATGCCACACAAAGTACACAGCGCCCTCGCAGGCACAGGCACGCGAGGGCACACAACTTCATCTTACAACCTTTTACACATATACAAGCGAGGGCACTACACTCTACATCGGCTCCACCTTAGGAATAATCCCCATCTCCCTATAATTAAATAACATTATCCTAAGCTCCTCACCCGCAAAAAGACTTCGCAGTTCCCCTTCCCCTGTGCTCGTGGCGGCCGGCAAAGACAACAGTTCCTGCCGACCACCCCTACTCACGCGAAGCCGAGCCCCTTCCTCCGCACTAACCCTACGCTTTGCAACCGCCCTTCGTCGTCGGCGCCCGGTGCTAGGACCCAGCACGTCTGGCGCGTCCGCGGCGTGTGGCGAAGCCTCCGCCGCAGCCACGTCCAAGGCCGCAAAATAATCCAAGTCCTCCTCCGACGACTCCTCAGTCCACTCAACCGAGCTCCCAGAATCAGTAAAATCAAAAAACTCAGATACAGACCCACCATATTCATTTCCATCTTCCGCGGTCGAAGCCGCCAAAAACCCAGTAGTAGCGGTTGCATGCGCAGGCCCAAAATCTTGAACCTGCGCAGCAACCAAAATTCAGTACAACATCCAAAAAGTCCCCAACCCTAAACACCCACTACGCCACCTGCGAAGGCCCTGCCGCTGCGAGAGCCTCCGCTGTCTCCTCCGCCGCTGTTTCCGCCACCACCGCCGCGGAATCTTCAGCGCTCGGCGCAGCAGCTGCGGGGGCGTCAGGCGCGCCTTCGACCACCTTTGGGGGCAGGTCTTCGCCGGCCACGGCAGAGGTGGGCACGCTCGGCGCGTCTTCCGCAGGCTCCGGGGTTGTTTCCAGGGCGACTCCAATCGCGGCCTCCGCAGGGGTCGGCTCCGGGCCAGGCAGCGCGCTGTTCAGTGCCCCGAAGTCGTCCACCCGCTCGCCACGCTCCGCCTAAGACAACACACACAAAAATTCAGCAAGCACACGCACAGAACACATCCAGCAAACACCGAACACACGACAACGTTACCTGAGCCCTCGCAGCCTCGGCCCGTTCCCTGACCACCTCACGACCGTACAGACCCCACATTCGGTCATAGAGGGCCCCGGCGGACTCCTTCACCACGGGGTCTTCGACCTCATAGATATCTCGCCCAAAATCTTCATCTACCTGGTCGAGGGCCTCAAAGTGCCGGCACCCTTCGCGAGAGAGCGCGTTCATCGCCCCCTCGCAGGTGACCAGGGAGGCGTACGACATCAACCCCCCCACGACGGCTGGAAGTTCCAGCAGCTCCTCCTGCACCCACTGCAGACAGCGAAGGCCGGGCTCTCGGTCCGGCACTTCGAAGTCACCGGTCCGCGCACCCAGCTCACGATATATATCCATAAGCTGCGTGCGCGTCCGTTCGGCCTCCGCATGCACTGCGGCCTCGGCCTCCTTAGCGCGGCTCTCCAGGGCGGTGAGCCGCTCTTGCAGATGTTCGGCGAGCTCCTTGGCAAGATTGCCCTCCGCCCGCGCCAGCTTGGCCTCCGCCTGCGCAGCCTGCCCCTTGGCGACGGCCTCGTTAGCTTCCCTCCTCTCCGCCGCCAGTTGGCGCCGGAGGTCAGCCTTCTCCCTCTCCAGGGCGGCCACCCTGTCCGTCAGCTTACGGCACTTGCTGTCGGAGGCCGACTTCTCACGGACAGCGTCAGCATGTTGTGTCCGAAGTCTCTCGACTTCGGCAGACACAGCCGCCGTGAGGGCCCCCGACGCAGTACGGCTGGCGAAGTCAGCCACCTGCAGGGCCGCGACGCAGTACGTAAGGCCGTTACCCCAAAAGTGGTGGGGGAGAGAGTATAGCTCAACGGACCTGACTCAGCGCCTCCGTCGCCTGACTCAGCGCCTCCGTCACTCCCTTCAGCCGGCGGGTCGCTGCGCTCGCCTCGCCCCTGACCACGGCGAGGGCCGACACCTCGCCTCCGGCGTCAAGGGCCTCGCCCCTCGCCTTCGGCACTATGGCCGCCGTCGCGATCTCCGCGCCAGGCGCAACCATAGCAAGCTGGCCCTCGTCCGACCCTGCAACGCATCTTCGAATAAAAAAAAGGAAAAAAGAAAAAAATAATAACAATAACAATAATAGGCCAGCGACTTACCACCAAGATAGTCATCCACAGTAATGTCGGTGCCGAAGTCGGCAACACGTTTGCCCGCCAGCGGCAGCGCTCGGGCCGCCTTCGAAGCCTCCGCCACTCCGCTGGCCGGGGGCACCACCTTCGCTGACTTGGAGCCTCCGGCGCCCGCCGTTGCCTCCGGCGCCTTGCTAGGTGCAGAGGCGCCCGCCTTCGCCGCCAGCGGCGGCTTACCTCCGCCGGAGGCCACAGCCTTCGCAGTTTCCCGCTGCCTCTTCGGCCGAGCTTCGTGAATCCTGACAGTCGCCTGGCGTTTTTGCGCCGCCCCTTGGCGATCCTTGTCCATCACTGTCCACACAACAGCACCGATATTTCGCCCGTAAGGAAAAACTCTCCACCGATGAACCATACGAGATGTAAAACAGTCCTCCTCAGCCGCGCAGGGGATAGGAACATTTTTCGGCCAGCAACCCCCGGTAACCCTCAGCATCCGAGCCGAAGACTCCCGGAGCTCGGGCGAAGACATCCTTTCCCCCGGGGCCGCACACGTCCTCATTAACTCTCTAGCAAAACTATCAGACACCCCAAGTCCCCCCATCGCAGTACCTAATTTTCTCTTTTTTGAGGAGGGGGCGGCCGCCAGCGCAGGGTCGCCTCCAGTCTCCACCGCCGGTTTCTTCCCACGGCGGTCCGCTTCGTCTTGACCAGGATAGCCGTCGTACGGCAATTGATTTAATTCGAAGACCCTGTTCAAGCGCTCATTTGACCCGCGGATATCAAAGCTGCGCTGGCCTTCAGTCCTCGGCACGTAACGTCCCACGAGCCGCACCGCCAAGTCCTCCGCATCACGCACAAAGGCGGCCGGGTCACGATTTCGCAAGTTCAGTGCGAAGGCAGGACTTCGCACCACCCTTCCACTGTGAAAAGGCATCTGGCGAGGGCACACTTCGCCCAACGCCCAGCCGTGCGCCAAGGGCCAGACCCCGTATGCCACGAACTCTTCAACTAAATCACGCCCACTGCTCTGGCCGGCGGCGCATCGGAGGGCCCCTTCGTCTGCATCCTCTTCTACCACTTCAAAAGGCGGATACGCAGAATAATAATGAGAGCACATCTCAGACACGGGGAGTCCCTCATGGCCTTCGACAGTACCCTCAGCAACGTAAAACCAAAATTCATTCCAACTGCCCCACTTGTTACGGGCGCACGGAACCAACTCCACTACTGGCATTGTGGTCTTGCCGGTCTTCGGCGTGAATGTGCATGACCCGAACTGGGCAACTCCGTCCCCAACCATCCTCTTCTGCCAATGCAAACAATAATTCTTCGCAAAAACTTCAACAGACGGCTGCCCGCCGTACGAAGTCGTCGCCCAGACATACTTCGCCAGCGCCACCATGGCATTCGGTGTCAGCTGATGTATTTGAACATTGAATCTACGCAGGACTTCGCCAACAAACCGGTGCGCAGGCAAGCGGAGACCGGCGGCGAAGAACGCCTCGAAAACGACCAACTCACCCTCCGGCTCGGGGACCTCCTCCGTCCCCGGAGCACGAGCAACTCCGCCGCCAAAGTAGCCCAACCGCTGCATATCTTCAACGCGGGCTGACGTCATCCGTGACACACCAAAATCAACAGAGTCGCCGGCGCGCAACTCCTCCACCACCAAGCTACTCAACGTCTCCTCAGACGAGGCGGCCGCCGGCGGCGTGGTGTCGGCGGAAGAAGAAGAGGACGGCATTGCTACGTACCGTCGGCGGCGGCGGGCGGTCTGCTTCACTCGAGCCAGATCTCCGGCGATCAAGAGCACGGCGGGCAGACGAACAGCAAGTCGGCGGGCGGCTAGGGTTTTCGCGGTGCGCGGAAGGCAAAGTTCAAAAAGCACCGACCCCTGCCCCCTTTTATAGGCAGGGCGCGGCTCTTCGGGAAACCCGCAATCCGACAAGGCGCGGCGCTTCGGGAAACCCGCAATCCAACAGTACGTCGTCCATCAACGGTCACATCGAAAACCCCCGCGGAACCACTTCGAGCGAGGGCAGCGTCTCCGCCATCTAGCGACGTCTTCGGCACCAGGTGACTTTGTCGAACTGGTCCCTCGGAGGGCAAATGTTGGGGCGAAGGCAAAGACGCCACCCTTCGCTCGTCGTCTCTCGCTGCAGTCGCTGGTTTGACGAAGACAAAACGGGCAGGGACACCCTTCGCTTCATTCAGCACCAGACGAAGGCCTGCGGTGACGTCTCCCCGTAGCACGGCCTCGTCCTGCTCTGAGGCCCACGTGTGATCTGGCCCATTGTAACGGGCCCCGCGTGGCCGCCTTTGTGTTACGGGCCTAGTTTGTAAAGGCATTCTTGTAATTACGGCTTGTAACCCTGCTTTATGGGAATATTCTGGGGATAAACTAGGTGTCTGAGGGCACATGCGTCCTTAACACAAGGCGCTGGGCACTCAGATACCTATAAATACCCCCGCACAGTGCCCGTGAGAGGCTAGATTAACAGAGCTATTGCCCCCGTGCACGTAACCCTGTTGTCACCACCGTTCACCCTTGTTGGCTTCCTTGCTGCTGAGAGCAAGTTCCAACACCGGATTTGCACAGGGGACCCTGATGATTTGAAAACCCCGTTAATAGTCCCGCGCTCTGTTCCTATGTGTCACTGACTCTTTGCGCAGAGGCCCTTCACTTTCTAATTCTTCGCGGACTGAAGTCCTCGACTGAGGACGGCGGAGCAGCGGCTCCGGCGAGCCTGTACCGGCCAAGATACGCAATGACCGGTGCTCTGGAGTGGTTGACACCTAATTCGACCCCTAATAACCATTTCCCCTCAACCAATTTCAAGGTTGTAGCCCCTAATCTCTCTGCCCACGGTGATAATGCGATCAACGAACAACTCGAAGCGTTCCCGGTGATCCTACGTGTTCTAGCTCAATTGGTCGCGTCGAGAAGTATCACAAGCACATAGGGATGCTAAAACAAGAGCAAGGAGGGCATGATCGGACCTGTGAAGGGCTGACCGCGGCGAGCTCACACACACGGTGTTCTTGACCGATTTGAGGAAAATCTCAAATTGGGGCGCTCTGGGGGACAATCTGAGGCACGGGTTGGTGTATTGGATGCTTTACTACCTAGCGGAGCTGATGGCACACTCAATTTATAGGACCCGAGGGCGGTGGCCCGTGAATTTGAGATGGCGCGCTGGCGGCCGGAGAGAGGGGAGAACACTAGTGGCTTCATCGTGGCGTTCACCAGTGCAACGACTCAAAGATTGTAATTATGAGTGTGACACGGTTACTACCACGCAGTAACGAGCCACGGCGTGGCATAACCGTGGTCACCGGAGTTTCCACGGCGACACCGCCGGTCCAGCCATGTCGCACGGCTATAGGCGCGGTGATAAGCTTCCTCCGTGACCAAATCGGCTCCCCCGCGAGATCTTTTTACCTCCCCATGGATATCCACTGCGTGCCAAGCACGAATCACGACGACCGGCGCGAATCCGAGTGCAAGATCACCGGCGGCGAGGGGGACTGAATCCTGAGATCTTTCTGCTACTGTACCATCAGAACCCCATTCAGTTAGTCTGACACATTTGTACGACATTAATCTCTGATTTATATGTATCAACTTGTTAATCTCTCTGTAATAAAGTTTTAGCCCTATAATCCAGCTACAATCTTGCTATAGTAGCCAGGCTCAAATACTCACTGGAGTATCTTCAAAAGGGCTCCCAAAGTTCATCACAAGCCACTGCAGTAAGACTTCGGATTATGAGCTGACTGATAGCCCAACTTTGAGTCCATTTAACTCCAACATTTGCACAACACTTGTGTCTGATGACTTAAACAAAGTTATACTCCTTTAGTAGCTCTTCCAATTTGATGTATTGACCCTAGGCAAATTCTTTATGGATTATGAGATATAAGGCTCCAAATATGCCTCAAGCTCACTCAATTTCAGACTTAGGCTTATATGGCTTAAGTGGTGTTTTTTGCAAATAAGCCCAAATCCCATAATTTGATTTGCAAATCCTCAAATGTGTGAAACATATGATTTGTGGTACTCCAATACTTTGGTTTTTGCACTTGGGTCCAAAAGTGCACAAAATTTACACTTAGCCCCCTAGGGTTCTAGTTTAGGGTTTTCCAGGGGCCTTTTCAGAGTTTTTTGCACTTTAGGGTTTTGGTGTCACTAAAGTCCTTCAAATTTGATATCATATGATCATGTCTCATGTCTTTTAGGGTTTTCACATATTTGGGCTTCACTTATATCCATAAGCCTTGATATGAAGTTAAGCACTTTACCCTAGGGTTAACCACACATCAAGTCATATCAGTACAACTTGTTTGAAATTTTTACCTAGTGAATGCACTCTAGGTGTAACAAACAAATGATATGCCCATGCTCATGATGTTATGCTCAAGTTTTAGTGACAGTAACACCAGGGGTGTTACATTGTCCCCACTATACTCAGTGCTCAGGAGGAGATGTTGGTAACATGGAGGACTTTGAGAAGTTCCAGGACTACGACGAGTTCTAGTTTACTTTAGTGGCAAACCCCCAGTCAGCTGCTTGTGTTGGCTTATCTTCTACGTTTCGTTACTCCGCACTTTGATATTAATGTTGAACACTATGGCTATGTATTAGACTATGTGGATGTCTTGGACATCTTGATGTAATTAAAGTACCTTTCCGCTATTTATTTCGAGCATTGTGTGATGATGTCCAATTATGTAATAGTTGTGTACGTGAGTTCTGATCCTAGCACGTACATGGTTCGCATTCGGTTTACCTTCCAAAACCGGGTGTGACATCCGTCTTGAAGGCAATTTTGTACTCTTCTTGCTCACCCATTATCATTTGGTGGTAACCCAAAGTCATATCCAGACTAGAAAAGAAATGGGCACCCGATAGTTCATCCAAAATCTCTTCAACAACAGGCATATAAAACCTATTTTTGATAGTCATGTCATTTAGCTTTCTGTAATCAACATAAAAGCGCCAAGTTCCATCTTTCTTTTGGACCAACCACACCGGGGAAGCAAAGGGACTCACTATGCACTATGAGACCTGACTTGAGCAGTTCTGCAACTTGTTTTTCTATCTGTCATATGAAAGGGAGAATACTTGGAGGGTCTAGAGTTAACTAGAACTAAACCTGGCACAAAGGGTTTATGGTGATCAAATGGCCTGGCAGGAGGCAATACAAATGGAACAGTAAACGCATCTCCAGATTCCTCCAGCAGTTGTTGCAAATCCACTTCTGGAATTGATGGAACAGTATTAGGAACTAATTCCAATAAAGCTAATGCTCAGATATCATTCCCTCTTAACCACTTAACTGCATGCATAGTTAATGCCTCCACTACTGCCCGACACTATCCAGTAGTTGAAAGGGAAATGTGCCTTTGAGCCATTTCTATTATGTTTTGGTGATTAGATGCTCAACACATATTGTTTTTTTAATATGAGCTGAGGCTTAAAGAGATGCAAATGGAAAAGCAAGGTATGATTCTAGCCTTAGTAAATTGTTTTTGGTACTAACATTATTCTGCTAAGTGCTATGAATCTTCTCAAAGTGAGAGCAATTGAATTGGAGAAGTTTGGTCAAGGCAAGCCAAACCTGCATAAGCCTGCGGTGCACCGGACTATCTGATGCCCGGGCTGTGTCACACCCGGTTTTTGAAGTTAAACTGAATGCAAACCATGTACGTGCCAAGATCAATAATTCACGTACACAACGATTACATAAATGACTCATCATAGCACAATGTTTCGAATAACAATAAAGAGTAAGTAATGATATTAAAGACTAGAGTCATTTACATAATATAAATCAACGTACATAGAATCGAAACGTAGCCAACATAAATTAACCCACCACAGACAGCTGACTGGGGGAGGTCGCTAGCCTAATCCTTGAACTCGTTGAAGTCCTGGAACTCCTGGAGATCCGCTTCGACACCTTCTTCTTTACCCGAGATAGATTGCACCAAAGGCAACCTAGTGTTTTGTGAAAGCAAGCGTGAGTACACATCAACGTACTCAGCAAATGTACTGTTTGGCTGAGGTGGACTAGCTTTATGTGGGGTTAGGGTCAAAGCAGTTGCTTTTAGTTTGTCAGGTATTTATTATTAGTAGAAGCCAAGTTTTAGCAATAACCAACTTGTGAATCATTTCCTCATCAAGGAACATCATTATTATCATCGAACCAAAAACCATTAATAGAACCATTGAATCTCAAACCAGCTATATCTCTAATCAAAGAGGATACCAAGGCCGCTCTTAACCGTGAGCACGACTGATATATCAGTTTCATTCCTCTGCAGAGGTTGCACACTTCACCCACGAGCCATGATTCCCTTTCAAGTCTGGGTTGTCCAGACCCAATCTTCACTACCGAGGTGAATGGCTAGGGATTCACTACGTAGCCTTTACAAAGACTCCCCTAGTACATAGCTACTCGTTAGGTTTCGCCAGTCATACAAACACAGTACTCCTCCCTAATGTGGGTGACTAACAAAACCAAATCGAATGAACCTCGGCATCCACCCTTAGCAGCGCGAGCACTATGCCCTGGCCCCCATTGATGGCCCTCCAGCAAATCCAACTACACCCCCAGGTTCATCTAATTATTCAGCTAAGGGCGTCCCATTCCACCCTCATGGTTGCACTGTTATCCCGGGTGGTCACTCAATGAACATGTCCTTACGGAGAGGTACTCAAGAAAACAACATGAGTCCCCTAAAGTGCCATAAGAACATCATCATAGTAACAACATTGTATCATAAATATTTGCATCATGTTCATTGATTAAAGTAGAGCATAGCATGAAGCTAACCAAAATTACCCAAAAGGTAAACAAGGACAAGATAATATAGACTAGTCAATCCTTATGTTTCAATTAAGTAATGTAGGACAGTGAATTATAAAGTATGTAGAACATAATAGGTCAGAGGACACTTGCCTTCACCAAACAGATGCTCAAGGTGTTCAATCTTGTAGAACTCGAAGAGCTTGATCTCTTGGTCTCCAACGCCTGATCTTTGATTCCTCAAAGCATAGAAACGAATCACGATCTAACCGCAACGCGAAGCGAAAACGAACAGGCACAAGCAAACAAACATATATATATATATATATGTATATGTATAAGAACATTACACCATACAAGATAAAACATTATAAAAATGTGCAGGATAAAATAGAGCTCGCTTCTACGGTCACACGAGGGAAAGCAACGTTGAACTCGAAGCTACGGTCAAGAAGTTAACGGGTTTATGTTAAACATATATTAACTATAACATTTAATTCAACATTATCAAATATAAATAATATCTACTATTTAGTTTCGATTAATCTGCTACATTAACAGTTGTCAGTTAAATAATTAATTTAATTAAAGCGAGAGATTTTAAGCAAGGTGAATTTACGATGCGTGAAACAACATGACAGCGTGCAAACGACACGTGGATACGCGCGACATAGCACGCTGACGACACACGAAACAGCGCGTGCGACAAGCGCGAACGACGCGCAAACCAGCACGCCAGCACATGCAGAACAGCACGCGCGACATGCGAGAAAATACTAAATAGAGGACACGTTTATACTAAACAAATATTAAATAAATAAAAAGTAGTTAAGTTAATATAGCCATGTTAATGTGTATTATAAAAAACACAAGTTGGACACTACACATTTAATCTAATTGGAATATTAATCTAATAAATATTAGTTGAGCAAACCTTAAGTTAATTATCTAAAATATACGACCTGACTAATTAACGTTATTAAATTTATAAGCAAAAACAATTTATTATCATGCGCAGATGTCACACGACACACGTGATTGACATGCGAGATACGCGCGACAAGGCGAACGACACGTGTAAATGGCACACGCGACACACGCAAACGACGTGTGACAACGCGTGCGAACAACACGCGCGACAATACGTGAATAATGCACGAACCAGACACATGAACAACACGATGACGACGAGTGCCATAGGTGCGAACAGCGCGCGCGTCACATGCGAAGGAGCACACGGAAAGCAAGCGCGACCACTTGTGTGACCATGAGAAAATGACATGCGATGATGCGCGTGAACAGCACGCGAAAACGCGCGCACCAGATGCGCAGCACAAATGTGCGAACGAACAACGGCGACGCGCAAACAACACACGGTTGATATGCGAAATAATGCGCGCGACACGCGCGAATCAGCGCGACTACGCGCGTGAACAACTCGATGACACGCAAACGATGTCGCGCGCGAACAATAACAAACAAATAATTAAATAAAAGTAATTAAGCTGGTATTAATCAAGTTAATTAACATTTATATTTATAAAAGCACGAGTTAAAACTATAGACTCGTTCTAATTGAATTGTTATTCTAATAACCCTCGAAAAAACCAATAATTAATTATTTAACTGAAACATGTGTGGTGGCAACATAATAATTTTAACGTGTGCACAAGATCACTACACAGACTTGTGTATAATTAAATGAAGACTTCAGGGTGTAGCAAATAATTTCTGCGAAACTCAGAAAACATGATGTTTATTACCTGTATCGTCAAGGGCATTTTCGCAAAACGAACTTTCTTCTTCATCAGAACAACACACAGGGAGGGGGCCTTGGCCGCGTGTGGGAGGAGGAGAACAGGGGGCCGGCTCGGCTGCCGCGCCGGGGGAGGGATGAGATGCCGCGCCACCGCGTTGAGGGGGGACGGACTACCGTGCCAAGGGGGCGAGCGGCCACGCTGTGCCGAGGGGTCGAGCAGGGGCAAGCGACTCCGACGGCTAGATACGCTGCCTACGGGAGCGCGCGCCTGTGCGTTGAGCGAGCAGGGATGGATGAACGATGGGTTCCCCAAGAGGGCGCACGCTCCAGGGCGAGCGGCTCACGGCCGGCGTGGTGGAGTCCGAGGCGAGCACCGGTATGAAAGAGAGGGCGCACGATCCACGGAGAGCGCGAATGTCGGAGCAAGGCGCGACTTTGGATTGGCGTCCTGACATGAGAAGAGAGAGGGAGGAGGCGACGTGGGAGAGACGGTTGGGGAAGATGAACATGGAGAAGGCGGACTAGGGGTGGGACCCACACGTAGACGGCGACAGCACTCCCACGCGCATGCGCTAGGGCACGATCGGCTGGGCGAAGTGGGCCACGGCTCGGGTGCATGGCGTTGGACCGTGGTATGGGCCGCGAGGCCGTGGGGGAAGGTGAGGGCGCATGAGCCGGGGTGGCCGAGCGGCCCAGGAGGGGGGCGTGGCCGATGGGCTGGGAAAAATGGGGGCTGATTATCTTTTCTTTTTATTTTGTTTTCCCCTTTTTGTAATTCCTTTAGCTTTCTTTATATTGGAATGCATGACTCAAATTGAATGAATACACACCAAATTCATTCATCACACAAAAATTAGATAGGCTCCAGCATGATGCAGTCATTCCATAACTCTCCAAGGGTTTTGAACATACTACAGTTAATACTTATATAGTACAATATAACTCCTCAATATTTAGAAAATGAGAAGTAAAGCAAAGAAAGGAGAGGGTAACACCTGAATTTGGTGGATATTTGAAAAGAAATTTTATACCCCCAAATTTAGGGTGTTACAAATCTAACCCCCTTAACAGAACCTCGCCCTCGAGATTCAAGGAGACGCTAGCAAGAAAATGAGATTGGTTCATTAGTCTTTCGTAGCTTCTTCTAACTCAACTTTGACTCTGCCAGCTTAACTTGTGAATTGGTTGTTTTGACCTTCAGGTGCTTGATACCAATTGATATAATTCTTGAGGATCCCTTAGACCTGTGGGTTAGGACCCACACACACTTTCGCTGTGCCACTCTAATCATGTTGGTTGATGTTGATCGCATTGTCTTCATTGGGGTTAGCGGCTAACCCCCTTAACATGAGCGTTGATATGTACTCGGTGAAGATATTGCCGACTCTGATCTTGACTGATTAAGAGAGGTTGGAGGTTGCCAACCGGACAGGTGCAAGAGGAAAGGGTATAGATAGAAAAGGTAAGCATAGATGGATTAAAGAGAGAAAATGGAGAGCACCCAACTACCTAACCCTATGGCACTCAGCTAGTAAACGAATGTCATTGTGGACCTAGGGGCCACAACACATTCACACTCATCACAAAGAAGCAAATCAGTCATAACACAAAGACAAACAACACAAGCATACAACAGCAAACATCTCACTACTATACGTTCCTTTTAATTAAATGGTGGTCCTTCTTGAAAAGGGAATAACTACTCTCTAAGGTTGTTGAAGGACAAGGAGAAGAACAAGATGTGCAGGATAGGAGCACGAGCACAATAAAGGATGGAGTTATAGCAATCATTGTAAGCGACCAGGAAAAGGGTACGACTGAGAGCATAATGGGTAGAACACCACTCTCGAGTTGAGACAGAAAAAAGGGGGGATTCCAAGAAGCAGACTTACGATAAGCATCAAGGTAAAGATCGAGGGCGTGACTAGGGTTAAGGTGATAACAAACAAACACACAACACATGATGTTTTTTGACAAAACCTGCAAGGTGTCAAAGAAGGCGAAGCGGTCAATGGTGAAGTAGGTGAGGCATTACCCTCGAACAGGGATGGGAAAGAGGAGGCTTTAAAGGGTGAGTTCAAAGTGAGCTTGTAGGTCAGGGTATAGATATTGCAAGGGTTAAAGGTGATAACAGACAAGAACATAAGAGAGGAGGCAAATGGGCATGAGAGGAAAGGATATAATTACCACAAAGGATGGAGTTAAGATAGGACCTGCAAGTGGAAAAGAAGAGGGTACGTCCAAGGGCCAGATAGGTAAACTGCCACTCTCAAATTGAGGTGGAAGAGAGGAGTTTTTTTAAAGAGTAGGAATAAAGATAAGTATCAAGGTGAGATCGATAGATGAGAAAGGTAATGGGTATAGCAAACAAAAACTCATTAAAGGATGGAATTAAGATGAAGCTTGCAAGGTGGAAAGAAATGGAAACGATCTAGGGTCAAATAGTAGAGCACCGCTCCTGAACTAGGATGGAAAGTAGAAGGCTCTAATGGCCAGGTTCAAAGTAAGTGTCGTGGTAGAAATATAGGTATTACAAGGGTTGAAGGTTGAAAGGGAAATAGGGTTAACCTTTTTCCTACAATTAATTTTGGTGGTTGAATGCCCAACACAAATATATGGGCTAACTGGTTTGCTCTAGAATACATATTCTACAGGTGCAAAAAGGTTCAATATAAACCAATAAATATTCAAGTTAGGGATCCAATTTGAAGGAGCAAAAGAAACTTGAGTGTGCTTAAGAAAGGCGCACCGGATAGTGTCCGGTGCACCAGGACCGTACAGCTCAAACCAGCCACTCTTGGGTTTCTGTAGGCTCGCTCCACTATAATTCACCGGACTATTCGGTGAGTCAGTGGGCAACGGCTATCTGCGTGCAACGGTCGACTGCAAAAGTACCTGACGCGTGAACAGTGCAGCGATAGAGTCAGAGCGCACCGGACTGTCCGGTGCCACAAGAAGACAACAACGCCAACGGTCGATTGCTCCTAAACCCTAACAGTTGGGTGACGTGGCGGTGCACCAGACAGTGAACAAGACTTATCTGGTGGCGCACTGGACAGTCCGGTGCGCCCATCGCCAACAGCCTTCCCCAACCGCTACTTGGTGGTTGAGGGCTATAAATACCCCCAACCTCCACAACTCCAAGCATCCAAGTTTTCTGAAGTTCTCATTCAATACAAGAGCTAGTGCATTCACTCCTAGGCACAATTCAAAAGATCAAAGCCTCTCCAAGTCCCAAATTCATTCCAACCACCTAGTGACTTGAGAGAGTGTGTGTTCGTGTTCATTTGCGCTCTTGTTGCTTGGATCGCTTTCTTCCTTCCTCATTCTTGTTCCAAGTGAATTGTAATCAAAGAAAGAGACACATAAGTGTGTGGTGGTCCTTACAGGGTCTAAGTGACTCGTTTGATTAAGGAGAAGCTCACTCGGTCTAAGTGACTGTTTGAGAGAGGGAAAGGGTTGAAAGAGACCCGGTCTTTGTGACCACCTCAACGGGTATTAGGTTCTTTGGAACCGAACCTTGGTAAAACAAATCACCATGTTCATCCGCTTGATTTCCATTTGATTTGTTTTCCTCTCTCTCTCAGACTTGATTTAAGTTCTAACGCTAACCCCGACTTGTAGTGTGTGTTTAAAGTTGTAAATTTCAGATTACGCCTATTCACCCCTCTCTAGGCGACTTTCAATTGGTATCAGAGCACGGTCTATAAGTTGCTAGAAGCATGCTCTATAATGGGAGACGCCCTGGTATTAAGGATGGCATTGGTTTCCAACAGGGAAGCAATGTCAAGCTTAATGCCCCTAAAAGATTGTCTAATTTTGTTAAGGGCAAAGCTTCCATGGTTTAGGATAATGAGGGCTATATTTTATATCCTGCTAATTATCCTGAGCACAAGATTAGTGTCACACCGGGGTTTCGGGGCACCAAGACCTGGGCGCGAACATAATCACCAGGTGTGCTAGGACCAAGTCTCACACATATGATGAATCATGGCACAGGATCGAATGTCACATCTTTACTATATAATAGGAGTTCTATACAAAATAAATAAATAATTACATTATAAGGAGACAACGGTCCAGCAACCCAAAGTTGACTAGGAGACGACGGTCTAGACCTCTCACGAACACATCACATCATCCTCCATGCGCCTCATCCTGGGGTACCTATTCTTGACCTGTGGGGGGTGTGAGACAGCAAGAGTGAGCTCACATACGTTCATCGCTCAACAAGTTGTGGGGAATAATGTGCATGAACTCGCCAAAGATGGGAGCTCACGTGAAGTGTAAGGCTTACCAAAGAGGATGGTTAAAGCTGAGCATTGCTTTTAAAGTTGGTCAAAATTTTATTCGCAATTACTAAGTATAAGTAAATACCAACCCAATTAAGTAGTAGAACAAAAGTAACAACATCACCTGCGATGCAATGCATATGACAAATTGAGTTTAAGTTCCATAATTTAACCATGTGAGTGTCCGAGCTGCTCTTGACCGTGAGCACGGCTAGTATACCAGTTTTACACTCTACAGAGGTTGCGCATCTTTACCCACAAGTCATGTTACCCATCTGCCAAGAGACGGCCAATCCCATACACCTCTACCGAGGAGGCGAGGCCGGGTAACACTATGAGGCCTTTACAAAGTTCCACTAGCTTCAGAAAACCCGCTACAGTTTATAGGAAGCTCCAGTGCAGGAGTCCCTCGACTGACCACCATCGCAGCAAAATCAATCATGGACCTCCCTACACTGACCACTCCCCTACTGCCCTTGCCCCTTTCGGGTAAGGTAATCATCCACTAGCTTTCCTAGTTAATCAGCCAAGGGCGTCCATAAACCCTTGTGGTAGCACTGTTTTCCCGGGTGGTTCTCCATGTTCCAATTAACATAATGATCTTAACATGAACCATAAATAACAACTGATAACAAAAGTATAATCATGAATAGTGTAATCTTTGTACCCAAAACCACATAAAGCAATAGCAGGTACTACCTAAAAAGTTTAGTGGAGTCAAGGTATAAAGATAATCAAACTAGGGTAATCTGTTGGGTCCCATCAAAATTAACCTATGCAGATCATTATGATTAATCAGAACATGCCTGGGTAAAAAGAAGTGATCAAGGGCACAACTTGCCTGGGACTTGAGATTCTAGGTACCAACTTGCTCTTCAGGTGACTTGTGACCTCACGCTAGTCGTAGCAATACAAACAAACATTGTATAGGAAAAATTAACATCACACCAAACATAAGAACAAATTGTATAAGAATATTCTACGCGTCGCTACGAGATTGTGGGTTCAAGAACCGCTAAATTCGGAGTTACGGTTATCAAGTTATGAATTTCTGGAGTTTATTAAGCACCTAGAATAGTTTAATTCGAATGAACAATTTTAATTTAAGTTTCATGGATAAACAGTGTTACTGGATGGTAGACAATATTAATACAAAATTAATGCAACTAGAATGACTCAATTTAGAGTTAAAATGACTTAAATATGAATTATACAAATTTCTAGCATTTATTTTTACATTAAAAATCATTTTCTAAATTTATTTTTCTGATTTTTCTATCTCCTGAGCTGAGCACCTAAATCCAGGAAGGTCAGGGGCTAAATCATAAACTTTCTCACACTCAGACTAACCCATAGATGGACGCTGGGTTCTAATTCCAAAATTCCAGGGGTCTCATTTATAATTTTCCAGTGTTGAAGGGGGTATCCGTCCACCAGAGCCGTTAGATCTCAACCGAACGACCCTAATTATAACCCACTACCCTAGGATCGATGTGGAATCTGAACCATCCACGACATCCGACGGCAGATGAACGTCTTCAACCTCCCAACGCTAGACCGAGCTGGTGTTCACCCAAGCGACGCATGCACACCAGCCCGCCCAACCGGCGCTCGCCTATGCGCGGACAGAGATATCCTGATGGTTCACCGGCCACCCAGGACCGCCCCAACCATGCCATCAACACCCGCCTAGAACACCGATGCATACTCGGATTATCGCAGAGGAAGAGCGGCTCACCAGCGATGGCGTCCTGCGCTGACCGTCGACGTCGAGCGATGACCCGCCGTCCGCGCAGACCCTAACGAAAGCGCCACGCCCTTGCAGTCCGCCAGCTTCACGATTGAAGTAATTCGGCCGCCCCGGCACCAGCCGGTCAGGCACAGAAGCGGTGGAGCAAGCCAAACTCCCAGGCGCCATTGTCGCTTCGTGCTTTCTTTCTCCCTCGGTCTGTCCCCTGGGTTGCTCACGCTTGGTGATGAGGCTTTGGCATCATAGGAATCACAGCAATATCGATGGGCTAGGGTTATAGTTGGTACCTATTTATACTGTGAGAGGGGAACGAGTCCGGGTCAATTGGAGCCAAAATCCCAACAAACTTGACGACAGCTATGGCGTTCAGTTTGGTGTGTTTTTTTACAAAGAGGATCACGGCGTGCTGGATTTCCTTGCTAGCTTGATGTCATTCTTACCTCAAGATGATGTCATTTGCAGCAAGAGAATAAAAAAAGGAAGAAAGAGACGTGGGCTTGGTTTCAGATAATCAGATTGGCTGAGCAAGAGCGGTCATGGGATCATGCATGTCGAGGTAGCCTTTTTAATTTCTTGTTTGTTTTTCTTTTTATTATTTCTCTATTTTATGTTTTTATTTTTCAATTCCAATTTCAATGTTCAAATCCCAAATTATATTTGAGCGAAGACTTTAGAATCTAGTTAAATACGCGATCAAGGAAATACTCAGCATGATGCATATTCCTATTTATTTTTGTCAATACTTTTATATGCACATTTCATACACACTCAAAATAGAGAATAGGTATTTTAAGAAATAAAATCTCTAGTTTATAAAATTCTTTAGAGAATAAATATAAATGTGTATATTTTAACAAAGGGATAGGGTACTTTAATTAAATCTTTATTAGCAACTATTTTTGTTTTAGGAGATGTCAGTTTCATGAATAAGATAAGTATCCTTAAATGATATTTTAATTCAAAAACCTTTGGAGAAATATTCCTAGTTTTCAAAATAGGATTTTGGGTTCTACAATTAGGAGAATTCATGTTAGGAAACCTCATAATGTTTCTCACCATGCTTTTATGTATAAAAATGAGGCTTCTAGCTCTAGGCATTCTACTCGTGTTAAACTGCCTAAAAAGAAAACTCCTGCTGCATCAAATGAGCCTAACATTTCATTTAAGACTTTTGATGCATCATATGTGCTTACTAACAAATCAGGCAAAGTAGTTGCCAAATATGTTGGGGGCAAACACAAGGGTTCAAAGACTTGTGTTTGGGTACCCAAGGTGCTTGTTTCTAACGTCAAAGGACCCAAGACTGTTTGGGTACCTAAGAACAAGGCCTAAAACTGTTTTGTAGGTTTATGCATCCGGTGGCTCAAGTTGGATAATCGATAGCGGGTGCACAAACCACATGATTGGGGAGAAAAGGATGTTCTCCTCCTATGAGAAAAATGAAGATCCCCAACAAGCTATCACATTCGGGGATGGAAATCAAGGATTGGTCAAAGGTTTGGGTAAAATTGCTATATCCCCTAACCATTCCATTTCAAATGTTTTTCTTGTAGATTCTTTAGATTACAATTTGCTTTTCGTTTCTCCATTATTCGAAATGGGCTACAACTGTCTTTTTACAGATATAGGTGTTACTGTCTTCAGAAGGAGTGATGATTCAGTAGCATTTAAGGGAGTGGTAGAGGGTCAGCTATACTTAGTTGATTTTAACAAAGCTAAACTTGACACTTGCTTAATTGCTAAGACTAACATGGGTTGGCTCTGGCATCGCCGACTAGCCCATGTTGGAATGAAGAATCTTCATAAACTTCTGAAGGGAGAGCACATTTTAGGACTAACAAATGTTCATTTTGAGAAAGACAGGGTTTGTAGCGCATGCCAAGCAGGGAAGCAAGTTGGAGTCCACCATCCACACAAGAACATCATGACGACTGACAGGCCGCTCGAGCTACTCCACATGGATTTATTCGGCCCGATAGCTTACATATGCATCGGCGGGAGTAAGTACTGTCTTGTTATTGTGGATGATTATTCTCGCTTCACTTGGGTATTCTTTTTGCATGAAAAATCTCAAACCCAAGAGACCTTAAAGGGATTCTTAAGACGGGCTCAAAACAAGTTCGGATTAAGGATCAAAAAGATAAGAAGCAACAATGGGACGGAGTTCAAGAACTCTCAAATAGAAGGCTTTCTTGAGGATGACGGCATCAAGCATGAGTTCTCTTCTCCCCACACACCTCAACAAAATGGTGTAGTGGAGAGGAATAATAGAACTCTACTGGACATGGCAAGGACCATGCTTGATGAGTATAAGACTCCGGACCAGTTTTGGTCTGAGGCGATTAAAACCGCATGCTACTCCATCAACTGGCTCTACCTTCGCCGAATCCTCAATTAGACATCATATGAACTCCTCACCGGTAAAAAGCCCAATGTTTCATATTTTAGAGTCTATGGAAGCAAATTTTTTATTCTTATTAAAAGAGGTGGAAAATCAAAATTTGCTCCTAAGACTGTAGAAGGCTTTTTACTTGGTTATGACTCAAACACAAGGGCATATAGAGTCTTCAACAAATCCACTAGATTGGTTGAGGTTTCTTGTGACATTATGTTTGATGAGACGAATGGCTCCCAAGTGGAGCAAGTTGATCTTGATGAACTAGATGATGAAGAGGCTCTGTGCGTCGCATTAAGGAACATGTCCATTGGGGATGTGTATCCTGAGGAATCCGAAGAGCCTCTACAAGCACAAGATCATCCGTCATCTTCCAATCAAGCATCTCCACCAACTCAAGATGAGGATCAGGCTCAAGATAATGAAAATGAAGATCAAGAGGATGAGCCACCTCAAGAGGAGGACAATGATCAAGAGGGAGATGATAATGATAAAGATAAGGAAGATGATCAAGAAATTCAAGGTCAAAGACCGCCACACCCAAGAGTCCACCAAGCAATTCAACGAGATCACCCCGTCAACTCCATCCTTGGTGACATCCATAAGGGGGTAACTACTAGATCTCGAGTTGCACATTTCTGTGAGCATTACTCTTTTGTTTCCTCTATTAAGCCATACAGGGTAGAGGATGCACTAAGAGATCTGGATTGGGTGCTGGCAATGCACGAGGAGCTCAACAACTTCACAAGGAATGAGGTATGGAATTTAGTTCCACGTCCTAATCAAAATATTGTAGGTACCAAATAGATATTCCATAACAAGCAAGACGAGCATGGTGTGGTGACAAGGAACAAAGCCCGACTTGTAGCCAAAGGATATTCACAAGTTGAAGGTTTGGATTTCGATGAAACTTATGCACCCGTAGCCAGGCTTGAGTTAATTCGAATATTACTTGCCTATGCTACTTACCATGGCTTTAAGCTTTATTAAATGGACGTGAAAAGTGCGTTTCTCAATGGACCAATCAAGAAAGAGGTCTATGTTGAGAAACCTCCCGGCTTTGAAGATAGTGAGTACCCTAACCATGTGTATAAACTCTCAAAGGCGCTTTATGGGCTCAAGCAAGCCCCAAGAGCATGGTATGAATGCCTGCGAGATTTTCTTATCACTAATGGCTTCAAAGTCAGTAAACCCGATCCTACACTCTTTACTAAAACTATCGCAAAAGATAAGTTTGTATGCCAAATTTATGTTGATGATATCATATTTGGGTCTACTAACAAATCAACTTGTGAAGAGTTTAGTAGGATCATGATTCAAAAATTCGAGATGTCTATGATGGGGGAGTTGAAGTATTTTCTAGGATTTCAAATCAAGCAACTTCAAGAGTTCACACTCATCCGTCAAACGAAGTACATTCAAGACATACTTAAGAAGTTTGGGATGAAGGATGTCAAACCCATCAAAACACCCATGGGAACAAATGGGCATCTCGATCTCGACACGGGAGGTAAATCCGTAGATCAAAAGGTATACCGATCGATGATAGGATCCTTACTCTATTTATGTGCATCTCGACCGAATATTATGCTTTCTGTATGCATGTGTGCAAGATTTCAGGCCAATCCTAAGGAAGTTCACCTTAGGGCCGTGAAAATAATCATGAGATACTTAGTTTACACTCCTAAGTTTGGGCTTTGGTACCCCAAGGGATCCACTTTTGATTTAATAGGGTATTCTGATGCCGATTGGGCAGGGTGTAAGATTGATAGGAAGAGCACATCAGGGACTTGTCAGTTTCTGGAGAGATCCCTAGTGTGGCAGAACCTCCCAAGTTATTGGGCCCACATGCACCTGTCCTTGTCTCAAAGACCTCAGACTGCTATGCATGTGCACCAGATAACTTAACAGGATCCGTCCGAGTGTCCCAAGGACCCCGGATAAACCACTTACAACTAGGATCGCAAAATTAAGTAAACACAAATCACACACCAACAATTTGCAGTGGAATTTCTTTATTACAAAAAGTTACAAGTTACCACAAGTTTACATTATGTTTATCGGAGTTGTTACAAAAGTGATTCAAAGAAATAAACTTAAAATATTATAAATTATTTGTAAGTTTGAAATATATGCTAGCTTAAGTGACCATCCTCAATAAGAAGTATAGAAGGGTTACTTAGACTTATAGTAAGGTCGTGCCCACCGACGCTTAACACCATCCACAGCAGCACAATTCTAGTACCTGCAACGACATGGGTTCGAAAACCCTTAGTACGAAGTGTACTTTCGCAAGTCTTACCCGTCTAAAGAAAAAGACTCTCAAGGATATGCTAGCTTTTGGGAATCAAGGTAAAGCTTGTCAAGAATCAAAGACTCTTTTGTAGAAAAGCTTACTATGAGTGGATTCTTAAAAATCCATTTTTATTTGTCAGATTAAGTAAAGTTACCTGCATCTAGAGTTCTTTCTATCCTAGTTCAAGCACTTGGCCTATACTAGCCGTCTTTTTATCATCCCTTCAGTTCTAATACTCAATTTGTTAGACATCATATAAAAGGAGAAAAGTTATTTCCTTTATGTATATGTGTATATTGTATCTACTTATCATCACATGTGAATACCATATTTAAAAACAAATAACTAATAAAAAGTTATACCACTAAAATATGCATCATGCTGGGTTTTTATTTTGTGTGCATTTTGTGATAATATAAAAATAAGGTAAAAATAGATATGATAATACCCAAATTAGAATTTAAACCCTAAAGGGAATTCTAGAAAATTGGGAAAAGAGGAAACAACAATAAATAAATGAGTTAAAATAAAATCTAAAAATAAGAATGTAATTCTTTACTCCAAATTTGAACTCGGTACACCTTGATCATTGATGAATCTCATGACCCAATTCAAATTCAAATTTGAATTCTAAAAACAAAAAGGGAAAGTAAAAATATAAAAGAAAAAAAATAAAAAGGAAGGAAGCGCCTAACTGGGCCCTTGCCCACTCTTCCTTTCCCTCGGATGCGCGCGCGGTCCACCATACCTCTTATCCGCTGGCAGCCCAATTTTATTCCCTGCGTGCGCTGTCTCTGGCCGGCCAGGCCCGCGTCGCAGCCTCTCATCCGCTCAACCGCAAGCCATAGTGACCGACCGACGTGTGGGTCCGGTTTACCTAGGTCAGAAGCTGCCTTCCTTCCGTTGATGGTGGCGGACGCCGCGGGCTCCGTGGGCATGAGCTCAACCACCACCGTGGGATCCTCGGGAGGCCTTGACCGTAGATAAAAGCTGGTTCGTTGTGTCCTTCATCCTCCACTCGCAAACACATCCAAGCTGCGGCGACCAAATTAATCACCAGAGTGTCGTGGTGAAGGAGAAGGGAAGGTGAGTGCCGCGAACGTCGGCGTGGGATTGGCCTGTTGTTTGGCCCTCGACGGCTATCTACCGAAGCAGTACTAGGGCACGTGTGACGTGTACGTTGCCTCGGTGGGGTGGATTAACCGACTGGCGGGCCGAAATTCGTGGCCGGAGCAAATCACCCATCTCGGCGTCAAGAACCGGATCCTGCGTGACCTTATTAACCGGTGAGCAATTCCATCTTGCTCAAGACTTCTACCGCGCTCCCTTGTCCTTAGCTGTGTTAGAATTTGAATTCTGGTAGACCGAATGGCCGGGCACCACCGCCGCTACACCATGGCCGCGGATCGTGGTGGTTAGTGCCGCTGAGACTGCAATCCGGGATAATTCTTATCTCAATCGGCCTGGGGGGCAGTGAATTTGGTTTTACGTAGATGTGGGTGCGGATTATCCACTAGCGTGGCGAAGAGGAATCCTCCGGCGAGGTCCACCCGCTATAATCGGGGCGCCGCCGGGTGTGCGTCTCGGCTGGGGAAGAGAACCAGTGAGCCATCGATATAGAAATGAGGGGCCAGGATTGAATGTGAGTACTATTCGTGCGAGATGTAACCTGGGCGGATGGATGGAGATCGTGTGGTCGGATCTGCATACCGGTTCGGTGATCGATTTTGAGCCGTAGATCATAGATCCTGTGGCTCGTGTGCCTACCGGGGCTCGGATCTAATCTGGGCAACAGAACCGTAATCGTGCGGCCAGGATCAGCGCGTATCCCTTCGCGGGTACGTTTTACAAAAGAGACCTTATGATTTTAGAGAATGGAACCTGCCGTCCTCGGTGACAGTAATCTGAGTCTTGGGAATATTTCTATGTTAGTCCCCGAGCTTTCTGAGATTTGACGCCCAGTCCAGAGGAGAATAAAAACAGAAAATGAATATAGAAATTGGTTTTTAATACAAAATAACTTCTAGAAACTTGGAAAATTCATATTTAATTCATTTTAATTCCAAATTGGTCCATTCCAATTTCTATAATTTTATAATATTATTGTTTACCACCTAGAGACTCTGTTTTGGCATGAAAACAGTAGGAAAATTTACTTCTCATTTAATCCTATTTCAAGCACATATTCCTGTTCCTAGAATCTTAGTTTAATGTGTAGATTATTATTGTGTATTTTATTTACATGTTTAGTGTGATTTTAATTTTTGCTATACTATGTATGTATTGTGTTGATGCGAGTAGACGAGCAAGCTACTGTGGATCCTGAGGTTCAGCAGATAGAAGTTGCTGAGCAGGAGCTCATTGAAGGCAAGTTGTGCCCTTGATCACTTATTTTTACCCAGCCATGTTCTTATTATTTGTAATGATCTGCATAGGTTAATTTTGATGGGATCCATTAGGTTACCCTAGTTTTGGCTATCTTTATACCTTGTTGCCACTGAATATTTTATTGCTTATTATGGTTTTGGGTATGGAGATACACTATTCATGATTACACTTTTATTATCTGTTGATTAATAATGTTCATGTTAAGATCATTATGTTAATGGGAACATGGAGCGACCACCCGGGAAAACAGTGCTACCACAAGGGTAGTATGGGATGCCCTTGGCTGATTAACTAGGAAAGCTAGTGGATGACAACCTTACCCGAAAGGGGCAAGGGCAGTAGGGGAGTGGTCAGTGTAGGGAGGTCCTTGGGTTGATTTTGCTGCAATGGCGGTTAGGCGAGGGATTCCTGCACTGGGGCTTCCTATAAACTGTAGCGGGTTTTCTGAAGCTAGTGGAACTTTGTAAAGGCCTCATAGTGTTACCCTGCCTCGCCTCCTCGGTAGAGGTGTATGGGATTGGTCGTCTCTTGGCAGATGGGTAACATGACTTGTGGGTAAAGATGTGCAACCTCTGTAGAGTGTAAAACTGGTATACTAGCCGTGCTCACGGTCATGAGTAACTCGGACCCTCACATGATTAATCTATGGAATTAAAACTTAATTTGTCATTTGCATCGCATTGGGATTATTTTATTATTACTTTTATTTATTATTACTAAGGTTTGGTATTTACTTACACTTAGTAACTGCTAATAAAAATTTTGACCAACTTATAAGAGCAATGCTCAGCTTCAGCCTTTATTTTGTTGATCAGCCTTACACTTCACTTGAACTCCCACCTTTGGTGAGTTTAAGCACATTATTCCCCACAACTTGTTGAGCTATGAATGTATGTGAGCTCACTCTTGCTATCTCACACCCCCCACAGGAGAAGAATAGGTGGTCGAAGAGGAGCCACCTAGCACTGAGGCTTTCGACTTGATCTAGGTGGCGTCTCCCAGTCAGCTTTGTGGCGCCAGAGAATAATAATTAGCTCGCTTTATTTTATCATTTATTTTGTAAGACTTCCACTATGTAATAAGTACATTTATGATATTTATGACATTTATCTCTATGCACTCTGTTATTATATGTGTTGTCTTCTCTTGCGCATGTATGAGATGCACCCGGCTTTGTTTCTTAAACCGGGTGTGACATCAGTTCACTGGATTGCTACGTGTAGGGCAGTGACCAAGTCTTCATATCCGAGAAGTAACGGCGATCCGAATCGATTAATACCCAGCTGGAGATCTCCAACCACACGACATATGTAGCACTTAACCCTTGCATATGTCAACTCGCCACCGGGTTTCTTAAGACCAAATCGTGTTCACGCCAACCGAGAGCACAGATACACCACTGTCCAACCTCTTGCCATGGAGGGTACACGCTACTCTCGCCATCTCTCCACTCCCATTGCGTGTTGGCCTTTCTGGTATTAGTCTGCCCGATGCAAAGATTACCCATGATGAGGCATGTGGCCAGTTAAAAGGTCCTCAATCATCAAGCTTACATTGGTACGGTCCTTAATCGACTCAAACGGAGACACTACATCGATACTTCCTTCTTGTGCAAGTCACCCGTCCGGTCTCAGCTTTATTATTTAAAACCCAAAGTTTGGTACATGTCAGAGGTACATCTTTTCCGATGTTGAACCCATCAAGGCCTTTGACGGATTCACCATAATAAGTATTTTCTTTTGTAAAAATTCCCATCCATTGTGAAGCATCACTTTTGTTTTAAAACAAAACATTTTGTTTTTCTAGAGCAAGGCTAAGCATCATAAAATTCTTTTCATAAAAGGGTATCAAGGAAGGGTAATCAATTTTCCAAGGAAGGAAATGCATCAATTGTTTAGCACACAACTCCTATCACCTAATGCATCATATAAGGTGATAAAGATTTTAAAATAGCAAGGAGGTGGTAAATGCACCGGGGCTTGCCTAGAATAAACACTACGTTAGTGTTTGTTAGGCGACGTCCACTTGGCGATCAACCTTTGTTCTGACACTCGCTTAGTCCATCCATCTTTGGGTTGACCCCACTGACGACATTGTCTTGCGGAGATGTCCACTCGCTGTATCATCTTGGGGTCGACTCAGTTCTCGTCTTCCTCATCACGTGATCAACTAGTGTACCTAATGAGATGCATGATGCACATGGATGAACATACAGAGGAATAGCACACCTTAACATAATACTACATAAAAGAGAATTAAACACTTAAAACAAAGCATCACAACTCCTATGAGTAAACAATAGATAATTTTGACGCTACGCAATCATAATCTTTGAATTAATCAGACTTAATACAAATATTAAGAAACCTTCAATTAACACAAGTCCTATATCTCGCTAGACTAGAGCATACACCAAGAGACTAACACAATTAGGTTCACCATTATCGGACACCTAAGACTAAAATAGGATTAAAAGAAAGTTAATCCACTTTTAAGCTACTATTCATAGACCATCATACATGATATGCCGGTTAAACAAAACATTACATTATTATCAAAAGCATAGAGTCCTATAAACCGTATTCACGACAACCTAAGGACCTAGAATAATTATGGGCATAATGCACCATATAGCTTCCATATTTTTGCTAGAACAAACTTGTCAATACTATTCAGTTCCACCCATTTCAGGTGATAATAAATATTTATCTAGGGTATTTAGTCGAACATTAACAAAGAGTATCAGGCTACTAAAGCATACCATGGACTTCACTACATAATTAAAATTCGTCACAAGCAATGTCGACAGCACTTGCCGACAAAGCACTGGAAATGCTAAATAAATATATCCAACATAATCAATAATGATAAAACTTATCGGATGATCACATGGAATACCAAATACATCTTTTGCATACTAATACACCACACTCCGCACTTTTAGAACCCATTTAATCACAGTCGACATAAACTCATTGATACATTGTGCTAACTAAAATACGAGAATCATCACAATCACTATGTATATTCTATCCATAAAACAAACCAAATAACAGAGCAATGAGTCTGTGCACCATAGCTAAATCGAACTCGAATTCACTAGATCGACGATGATCTATAGTTCACCCATTTTACCGAACATCCGAGGAGTGCTGCGCTAGAGCTATTTTCACCACACAACAAAAATCAGCTAAGCACAAGCGACACCGATTGATCCTACCAAACTCATCACTCGCTTCATCCATTCAACAATTTAGCTAGCAGGAATAATAGATCAGCTTACCATTCCAATAGCTGACTCGAATTCACGAGATCGGTAATGGTTCTCCGATTCAGGTAATTTGTCGAGCGCTTGACAGGTACTACACGAACTTCATGCACATCATCATCCAATGTTCAACAAATTTCTCCATAACCAGCCAGGACCCTTCCTTCTGTATCTCAACGCCACACACCAACATGACGAACTCTCAACACCAATCGGACTTAATCCGAGTAACCCGGCGAAATCAAACTCAACTAGCAGCCGGTGTCGCACGATGGTGAAACGAGCCCAAGGGATGCGAGCGTGCCGAGGCGACGAAGGATAGGACAGGAACAGGAGAGGCAAGGTGCTTGGACATCGAGGCAAAGAGAGGAAAACTAGAGTGCAACCAGGGATGTAACGGCCGGACATCCAGTGCTCCACGGATTTGGGTGAGCAATGCAGGAGAGGGCGAGCAGGGACCACAAGTATGCAGAACGGCGGGCATCGCGGGCGAGCTCCATGGCCGGACCTAGTTGGAGCAAGGCGTGCGTAGGGAGGAGCGACCGACACAGAAACAGGGAGCAGGGTGCGACGCAGGGGGTTCGGCAAGGCGCAGGGAGCTTGGAGCGAGCTGGGCAGAGGGAGCTGGGGGGTCGTGACGAGCTTGGGGAGATGGGGAGAAGAGAGGTCCGCACACAGCCATGGAGATGGGCAGAGACGAGCGCCATGAGAGAGGTGGAGAAGACGACCTGGCGACCGGCACCATGGCACAGGGCAAGGCCGAGCTGGGACCGGCGCGCGCAGGGAGCACCGAGATTGAGGAAGCGGCTGCCAGGCGCGCGGCTAAAGGGGTGCGCCATGGGAGGGAGAGAAGCGTCGGGAGAGAGAGAACGACGCAGAGAAGGAGTGCGCGGCAGGGGGAAAGGAGCACGGTGCGCGTAGAAGAAGATAAGGACGGCACACGTAGAAAAACAGGGAGAACGGCGGTGGGATATTTGAGGATTTTTCGTTTTTCTTTTCTCTCTTTTTTAAAGGAAAATCGCAGATATTTTGGATCACGATTTTTAGCGATGTATACTGGATCGACACGCTATACGGCTACACATTTCATTCTCCGAATTATGAAACGGAAAAATCAGAGGATTAACGATTCTGGCTCTGATAATTTGTTCTGAAAACTTCATTTGTCGAGTTCAAATTAATTTGCCCGGGATAAAAATTGTAAGAGTAGGTCGAGCTTCCGAATTCGTATTCGCTTACTCGATGGATTTTAATTGGGCACATGACTCGCAAGCTTTCAGAACAATTACGTTCTGAAATTCGCAAAAATTTTAAGAAGAGTCTAAATAGACAGAAACAGATGCGGTATTAAAATCGCGATAGACGAAGATGATTAGGATATGAATATTGTTATCCTCACTGACATACAATACTTAAGTCCGTAATCGCTGTTTAACGGGAGATAACACCTGGGGTGTTATAGCCCTCCCCCTTAAAAGAATCTCGTCCCGAGATTCGGAGCGAAAGACTTTTAAGAGTATAGCAGCATGTAACCCTGTCCATATCAGCGATAATTAAGGCAGTTCCAAGCAAAGGCGAGTGTCTCAGGATGGGGTTTCTCTAGTGGACATAACATGCATTGCCTTAAGCTAATTTAGAGATGTCCATCAATAGAGATGATATCTGCCAGAACACATAAGGTTCCATGTGTGTAGTTTGCTTTTTCTGATGACACTGTACTATCTCAGTCTGTTGGGCGAGCGGTAGATATGCGACGTTACCCAAATAGAATTAGTTACAACCTCTTGTGTAAAACACACAAAAGGAGGTTTACCAACAAGTGGTCATTTGAGGAATTCAAGTTCTAGGAAGATGATAAGAATTCGAGGAACGCATTAGTGAAGATGATCAACAAATGTTGACTTCACAATCAATCCGCTTTATCGAGCATTAAGCATGACTCGACCTGATCACACATGCTGGAAAAGCACACGTGAGGCGATCGAGGCATGACTAGAGCGATAATTAGGTGGTTATCAATCGACTTAACTTGTAAGTACTTTCGTAGGATGGTTTGAACCAAAGTGAGTTTAGATAACTCGACAAAACGATCTCTAAACTCAACCTTTGATCACAATGCAGTTGCAAGTTAGTAAAACTAACTTGTTGAACTACCTTTGACATTGAGTAGCTCTCAGTACCATCGGTAAGCCAAGGGTTGAGAGTTCACATTTGCTAACAAAAGGTCATGCATTTGGGTAGAAATCCATTTGGTCAGGTTGTTCATCTGTTTCTTCATGCAAGATGAACCGACTTGGTTCGGGAATACATGGATTAATAAGAGAGCGAATGAACAAACTCATGTGACTTGGTTCGGGAATACATGGATTAATAAGAGAGCGAAGGTCTCTAATTATTAACAATCGTGTTGTCTTGTTCTTGATGTATAGCATTTGAGAACAAGGACCAACATTGGTGCCCACCTCCGGTGAACTCACTTCCACAGTTGTGATGATGGCTTCGCACAACAACCAAGCTATAGCACCTTCGGCCATGAAGCTGGTGCTGCCAATCATAGGCGGCTCAAGTTCTGAACCAGCGAACAAGAAGCAGAAGAAAGAAGCACAGAGAAGGGTACATCATGTTGGGGTGCAAGGACCCTTCATCAAGTCCAAATGGTCTCATATTCCAGTTACCTTCTCTCAGGAAGACCTTCAGCTTAAGGATTATCCACACAATGATCCAATGGTGATATCTTGTGTTATCAAGGGATTTCTCGTTCGCGATGTCTTAGTGGACACAGGCAGTGCGACAGATATCATCTTTGCAAAGGCTTTCAGGCAAATGCAAGAGCCAGAGGATAAGATACATGACGCAACACACCATCTTTGTGGCTTCGAAGGAAGACAGATTGTGGCACTTGGCAAGATAACAATGCTAGTTACCTTTGGTTACGTCCATAACACAAGAACAGAACAGGTTGTCTTTGACATTGTTGATATGGAATATCCATACAATGCAATTATTGGTCGAGGGATGCTCAATGCCTTCGAAGCAATACTTCATCCAGCATATCTATGCATGAAGATACCTTCGGAACAAGGGCCCATTGCGGTGCACGGGAGTCAAGAAGCTGCCAGGAGAGCTGAAGGGAGTTGGACGGATTCGAAGGCTATTCATAACATAGATGAAGCCAATGCTTATCAGCAATATAAGCATAAAAGAGAGAAGGCTGCTTCAGCAGATCAACTGAAGCCTATGCTTTTGTGTGAAGACATAGCAGATCAAAAAGTATTGTTGGGATCCTAGTTATCTAATGAACAGGAAAAAACTTTGTTAAGATTCTTGTTTAACAACAAAGATATTTTTGCTTGGACAGCCAATGATCTCTGTGGTGTCAATAGAGATGTTATTGAGCACTCGCTCAATGTGGACCCGTCCTTCAGACCAAGAAAGCAGAGGCTTCGGAAAATGTCTGATGATAAAGCCGAAGGTGCACGAAATGAAGTAAAGAGACTTCTTAGTGCCGCCGTTATCAGAGAAGTAACATATCTAGAGTGGCTGGCTAACACTGTTATGGTGAAAAAAGCCAATGGGAAATGGAGAATGTGCATTGATTTCACATATCTCAACAAGGCATGTCCGAAGGATGAATTCCCTCTACCAAGAATAGATTCCCTTGTAGATGCAGCAGCTTCTTCAGAACTCATGAGTCTATTGGATTGCTACTCGGGTTATCACCAAATTTGGATCAAAAAAGGAGGATGAGCCAAAGACAAGCTTCATAACTCCTAGTGGTACCTATTGCTATCTTTGGATGCCTGAGGGGCTCAAGAATGCTGGAGGAAGCTTCAATAGAATGACTGCAAAGGTTCTTCACTCTCAAATCGACAGGAATGTGCTGACTTATGTCGATGACATCATAGTGAAAAGCACAAAGCAGGAAAATCACGTTGCTGACTTGCAAGAGACATTTGCCAATTTTAGACAAGCTGGTCTTAAGTTAAATCCATAAAAATGTGTCTTCGGAGTGAAGAAGGGCAAGTTTCTTGGTTGCCTGGTATCAACAAAAGGCATCAAAGCTAATCCAAGCAAAATCGAAGCTATCCTTCGGATGGAGCCACCAAATTTAAAGAAGGGGGCTCAACGGTTGGCAAGAAGGCTGGCATCGTTGAATAGATTTATATCAAGATCAGCAGAGAGGAATTTACCATTCTTTGAAATACTGAAGTCAGCCGAAGTCTTCCAGTGGGGTCCGGCTCAACAGAAAGCCTTCGAAGAGTTGAAGCAGTATTTGATAGATTTGACAACTCCAACCCCACCTTCATCAGGAATTCCGCTACTTTTGTATGTGGTTGCTTCCCATGCTGCGGTTAGTGTGGCGCTTGTAGAGGAGAAACAAGATGGCCAAATAAAAAAGCAAGCCCTGGTATACTTCGGCTCCGAAGTACTCAGCCCATCAAAGAAAAATTACACAAAATTGGATAAGGTACTGTATGCTGTATTGATGGCCTCCAGGAAGCTTTGGCACTACTTCCAAGCATATCATATAATAGTGCCTTCATCGCAACCCCTGAAAGACATAATGAGGAACAGAGAAGCTACAGGAAGGATCAGAAAATAGTCCGCGGAACTTAACGAATTCACCATTAATTATGTGCACAGATCCTCAATTCAATCTCAGGCGTTAGCAGACTTCATTGCTGATTGGACGCCAGGGGCTTAGGGTGAAGAAGCGACAAAAGATGCCGAAGCTTGGACGATATTTTGTGACGGATCTTTGGGGACCTTCGGTGCAGGAGCAGCTACTGTCCTAGTTGCACCCTCTAAAGTCAGAACATGTTATGCAATAAAGTTAGACTTCAGCTGTACAAATAACATTGCCCATTATGAAGCTCTTCTTTTAGGGCTCTAGAAACTAAAGGCAATGGGAATAAGAAGAGCAATCCTTAATACTGGTTCACAAGTTATTTCTGGCCATGTGGATAAGAGTTGCAAGGCAAGAGATCCGAAGCTTGAAAAGTATTTAGATGCAGTCCGAAGATTGGAAGCTTCTTTCGAGGGATTTTCTGTAAAAAATATCCCAAGGGGAGAGAATGAGCATGTAGATTTATTAGCTAAGTCAGCGGCATAGGGGCTCCCTTTGCCTTCGGAAGTATTTTTTGAAACAATAAAAGCACCCTCAATCGAGCTCATGGAGAGAGCAGTGCTCACAATCTCACATGTACATAGTGGAGACTGGAGAACCGAAATTATATCCTTTCTCCAAGGCAACTGCCTCTCAAACGACGAAGTTTACAAAAAGAGAATGCAGGCAAGAACAAGACCTTATGTAATAATTGAGGGGTAGTTATACAAGCATGGAGTTTGTTCCCCATTGCTTAAATGCCTTTCCAGGAATGAAGGACATGAATTAATGAAGGAAATACATGCAGGACTTTGTGGAGCCCACATTGGATCCATGCCTCTACTGGGAAAGGTTTTTAGACAAGGTTTTTATTGGACGAAGGCAGCTTCGGATGCAGCGGACTTGGTCTAGAAATGTGAAAACTGTCAGAAGTGTGCCAGATACTAGAAAGAACCTTCGTCTCTAACACAATTGATTCAACCTACTTGGCCATTGTAGAGATGGGGCCTAGATTTGTTAGGACCACTCCCACAAGCACATGGAAACTTAAAATATGTCGTGGTAGCGGTGGAATATTTCTCAAAGTCGATCGAAGCTAAACCTATAGCTACCATAACTTCGGCCACAGTCCAAAAGTTCTTCTGGCAAAATATTGTTTGTCGCTTCGGTGTGCCGAAGGCTATTATAGTCGACAATGGAACTCAATTTGATGCTGAAATGTTCAAGGTTTTTTGTGACCAGATTGGTACAAAAATACATTTTGCATCAGTAAGACATCTAGAATCAAATGGGTTAGTAGAGAGAGCAAATGGAATTATAATGACAGGAATAATGAAGTTAATCTTCAATCAACCTAGAGGAAAGTGGTCAGATGAATTAATAAAAGTGGTATGGAGCCACAACACTGTTGTCTCAAGGTCAACAGGTTTTACTCCGTTCAAGCTCTTGTTCGGTGACGAAGAAATAACACCGGAAGAAGCAAAAACATGATCAATAAGAACCAAAGCTTCATCGAAAGATGAAGCTGATTGCCAAATAACAAAAGACACCATAGAAGGGACCAGACTTCAAGCCATAGAGCACATCAATAAGTACCAAGCAAAAACAATAAAATGGCGTGATAGAAATGTTCGAATGAAAAATATCAAACCAGGTCATTTGGTGCTCCGAAGGATAGCCAACCTAGATACAGTGGGGAAGCTACAACTGAAATGGGAAGGTCCTTTTCTGGTAGTATCTTTGTCAAGACCCAGTTCTTACATATTGGAGGATATGGATGGCAACGACATACCCAGATCTTGGAATACAGATGAGCTTCGATGATATTATGTGTAATTGATGTAATCTTTTTTTTTTCCTATGGCACCCTTTTCCTTTCAGAAGGGGAGAAAGGTTTTTAATGGGGCCATAGTTTGTAATTTTCATTTTTGTTTAGCCCTATGCAATACAAGGGCCAAATTCCCCCAAAAATGTAAATGTAATATCAGAATCCGCACTATCGAGTGCAAAGATATCAGGGAAAAGCTCAAAAGTCGTCCCTAAGGGGATGCAGAGCTGCAATCACTCCGAAAGTAACGAAGCTACAAAAGTCGTTCCTAAGGGAGCGTAGAGTAAGTTCCAAAGCTGCAAAAGTCATTCCTAAGGGAATGCAGAGCCAAAATACCACCGAAATAGAAGGTGAAGAAGCTCCAAAGTCGTTCCTAAGGGAATGCAGAGCTTAAATGCCACCGAAATAGAGGTGAAGAAGCTCCAAAGACGTTCCTAAGGGGATGCAGAGTCTGGGTATGGTTTCGTGTGTGTTCGGATCATACATTTGCATATTGCATCACATCATTCTTTGCATTCATACATTCATTAGACATTTGTAGGATCATCATTATCATGACACGAAGCACGAACGAAAATATGAAAGAAAGAGTTGCCCGGCTTAGGCGACAAAATGCTTCGTTGAATACAAAGAAGCTTCGTCTCGAACAAGAACACAACCACTTTATGCAATGAAATGCTTCGATGTGCACGAAAAGAAGGGAAGGAGTTTTCCCCTTCGGCTCAAAAGCTATACCTGAGGGTTTCGTCCACAACAAAGCAATTCATACATGGACAGAAAGGTAAAATTATATTACAAGGTATGGACAAATATGTACAAAGTTGAGTTCAGCCCTCAATTACAATCTTTTACAAAAATAATGCAAATAGATCCTAAGCTCTATATAGGAAGTCGCAAAAAAGGAGCTTCAGCCCAGCAACCTTCGGCGTCGCCACCCTGCACACAGACAACGATATAAGGTAAACACAATGGTAATAAAAAGAATCAAGGTAAACAACAGGTACAAGGTTTCGTACCGAGTTAAGTAGATTATGAGCTTTGTCTCCAGCCACTCCCGCCCACCTTTAGCCCAAATTTGAGTAATAAACCTATTACCAATGCTTCGGGCCTCACCAGGAATATTGATTAAGTCTGATGGTGATAGGCTGAAGTTTGGCTTGTTCACTATTTTGGCACGCGTACATCTAGCCTTCAAAAATGCAGCAGCAGTGCCACGAGAAGCTAGCAGAGCACAGAAATCACCGTGCCCAGTTATTACTTCGTCGAGTGCATCAACTTCATTCTCGATATGCTCGAATGCTTTTGGTATATCTTCAGCCAAAGGGGCAATTTCTTCAGAACTGGCCCCAACCGAGCTGAATATTCCTTTTAACCGATCCACGCAGCGGGTAGCAAACTCCGAGCACTTATTTCGAAGGTCTTTCAACAATTCCTGCAGCTTCGTATTCTTCTCAGCTTCAGCTTCGGATTTCGCTTGCAGTTCTTTTCTTACTTGCTCAAAGTGCTCTGATTTCTCCTTCAAAATTGTTTGAGCTTTGAGAAGTTCTTCATTTAATCTAACATTTTCAGCTTGTAACTCCACCTTCAGTTGCTTGAAGCAAGAAATCTTTCTTTTCAAGAGAGCCTTCAAAATCTTTAATTTTGTTTTCCAAGCCTTCAATTATTATTTCATTCTTCTTATCTTTGAGATCTTGTTGCATTCTCAGCGCCTTGCTCAGTAGCATGCTCTACAAAAACAAGTTAAGTTTAGTATATTCCAATCGATAACAAAGACAAGAATCTAGGCAAAGATTTCACCTTGAAATTGGAGTAAAATAGGCTGTCGATGATATGTTGCCACCGGTAACCACTTATGTCAGATTCCAGCTTCGGGAAACCAACACTCTTAGACAGAGTGTAGATTATTTTTGCCCCGGCGCGGTCGCTAATACATCCCAAAATTTCTTCGTCAATCCCACCGAAGAGCATAGATCCCGGCTAATAGCCACAGGATATTCCATATTCCTTTGCTCTTCTTTACCTGCCTTGGACAATTCCTGACCACCCTGGTGCCGAAGGTCAAAATCTTTTTCTTCTAACAAAGCATCAACAAATTCTTTCCCCTTGTCAGGCACTGCGGCCATGTTTTCCTCTGCGGTCGCAACTGTCTCTTCTGCGACCAAATCTGATATGAGCTTGTTAATTCCTGACATTATGCTCACAAGTTTAGCAGCTTCGGTAGTGGCTTCGGCAACGGCTTCGGCACTTGCAGCAGGCACCACTCTGGGCGTCGAGGCTAAAGGCGGTGTTCACTCAATAGCTTGCATTATGTTAACAATTCTTCGCTTCTTTTGACCTTCAGCCTTCTCCTTTGCGGCCGAAGGTTGATCCTTCTTCTGTAAAAATTTTGTCAGTTCCGGTCCCAGAGGACTTAGCAGTTTGATGGGTAAGGAATCAATCATTACCTTTAAAATTTCAGCTACTTCAGTAGCAGAGGGCGTTGAAGGAGCTTCTTCTATTGCCTCAGCTACCTTCAGCTAAGTAGAGGAAGTCATGTCAAGCTTCCGCTTTTTGGAGATTACCGCTTTCGGCTCAGGAGCTGTTTTTGCCTTCTTCGAAATATTTTCATCCTCCTTTACTAGCCTGGCAGCTTGCCTATTTAGGATGCTGACAATCCTTTTCCTTTTTAACCCTTCGGCACCTTTGTCAAACCTTTCATAATCTGGGTACTCAAAATTTAACGCGTCCATCACGCGATTCAGCCTTTGTTTTGGCCGGGTGCCAAAGGCAGCAGTCATTAACCGGTCTTCCTTCTTGGTGTAGTTGCCAAGGATTTAATTGCACATTGTTTCAATCATTTCTAACCATTCTTGGCATGGATTCTTGAATTCTTTCTCAAACTTAAAACGGTAAGGGAGCCGAACAAGTTCGTGTTTTTTGCCCCTATCCTTCTTCTTGGGCATTCCCCAGCCACTAGAGGTCGAAAATACCCTATTTGCCAAATATTCTTGCACTAGATCTCTAGTGCTGACTTCAGCTACTACCACTCTAAATTCCACTTCGGCTACCTGGCATGGAGAGCCAAGCTGCATGTGGCATAGGGGCCTTGTCATCCCGAAGCTTAATTTCACTGGGCTCATGACCATAGTCATAGCTTCTCCCTTCTTTTCTCGTCTGCCTTCATATAAAACCATTCACTTTTCCAACCAGTCGGCCACTTAGTACGGTAGATGAGAACCAGAGCCTTTGTATCCTTTCGATACGCAAAGTTGTAGCAACTAAAGTTCTCATGAAGACCATCTGCTCTAGCCTTCGTTTGGTAGTGCAGCTCGTGCACCCGGTAGAAAGCTTCGGCATTAGGACTCGTACCCTGGCTTCGGAGGGTCCAAATATAGACACTAAGTCTAACAATTGCATTAGGTGTCAGTTGATGAAGGTATATTTCAAAGTTCTTCAAAACCTCTCCTATTATATCGTATAGAGGAAACGAAAGCCCTGCTCTGAAGAAGAATTTAAAGATAACAACTTCATCATCCTTCAGCTCCGGAATCACCTCCTCGCCAGCAAAACGAATAAGTTTACTCTCAGCCTCCCAAAAGTAGCCCAATTTCTTCATCATAACCGTATCGTCTGTTGTCACAGTAGATTTACCAAATTCAATGTGACTGGGTTTCGCTGGGCTCAAAATAGTGTAATCCCCTTCATCTTCGTTCTCACTCCCTCCAACTGTGATTTGTTCAGCCTCAGCAGTCAAAGTACCTTCGGCAACAGGCCCCTCTGGCAAAACAAGACCTGATTGCCTCATCACTTATGAGATAGGCACTGTTTCAGCAGCTTCGGTTTTATCTCCCTCGCGAGACACTCTAGCAGTGGATCATACTCTGGACATTCCAATGTTTATGCTTTTTTGAGACGAGGTTGATCTCAAGTTCTAAAGCGTTTGCTCGAAAATGCAATGCAGAAAGCTTCGACTATGGTTAATTTTTTTAACAGCAAAACAGTGCAATGGCAATGAATGATGTAGTAACTCCTCACCAACCTGTCTGTTTATATAGTGCTGCAGGGGGGAAGGCGAACCGCCATGCCGCTCGCACAGGCTGAGCGGTGGATCGTCCGACGTCTAGAATATTATAATAATTTCTCAGCAACGAGCTCAGGGAAGGTGTTTTTTGGACCTTCGGCATTCCGAAGCCTTCGTGTTTTTCGCGGATCGAGCTCGTTACGAAAAACGATCTAGCACCATGAAGGGGCTACTGTTGGGGGTCTTCTTCTCTGCCGAAGGTCCTTTAGGCAAAAACACCTTCGGCAAGTCAGTACAAAGGCAAGTGCGACATGAAGATATAAGCCGAAGATGATGCAGACAAAGCCGAAGCTACGACTCAAAGAGCTTTGGCTTGGTGTTATGATGATGACAAGGGACAATACTTACTTAAAGAGGAAAAGACTATATAGTCCTTAATAGTTCACATTATGATTATAATTAGTTATCAGGGACATGGATGTAATTTCGTCCAGGCTACGTCCCGTGCCTATAAATAGCTAGATGAACAATACCCATGTGACGGAACCTCCCAAGTCATTAGGCCCACCTACAGTTGTCCTGGTCCAGCGGACCTTGGACAACCCTGTAGATGCACATAATCACTCGACAAGTTCGGTATATGTATCCTTTTTCTTGCCCAAGAGCGTTTCACTCGTCACGCAGATATTACAACACATTAGAGGAACGAATAAGCGGAAGCGAATTACAATAACTTAATTTACATTCATTAAAATATAGAAAGAGTGTTAATATTACATCACCAGGTCATAAGAGAGCATAAGTATTATTATTACAAACTTGGGAGGCAAAACCCCTCCTGCATTAAAGTATATTGTTTTTCAAAAGGGAGGCCCACATCCTCCCACAACCACTTCACTGTTGAGGTTTGTCCTTGGGCACCACATCCTTGGGCACCACCTTAGTGCAAAAATAGCAAAAGTCTGTTGTTTCCTCACCTACAACAACATGGGTTCGAAAACCCTGAGTACGAAGTGTACTTTCGCAAGTCTTACCCATCAAAATAAAAGACTCTCAAGGATATGCTCGCTTAAGGGAGTCAAGGTAAGGCTTAATCAAGAATCAAGACTCTGTTTGCAAAAATGCTTACTAATAGTGGATCCTTAAAAATCCAGTTTTATTAGCAAGTTAAGTTATTACCTGTGACTAGAGTTCTGTCTACCCTAGTTCAAGCACTTGGCCTATACTAGCCATCCTTTTATTAACCCTTTTCGTTCACTGGAATGCTACGTGTAGGGCAGTGACCAAGTCTTCATGTCCGAGAAGTAACGGCGATCCGAATCGATTAATACCCAGCTGGGGATCTCCAATCACACGACATATGTAGCACTTAACCCTTGCATATGTCAACTCGCCACCGGGGTTCTTAATACCAAACAGGGTTCACGCCAATCGAGAGCACAGATACACCACCGTCCAGCCTCTTGCCATGGATGGTACAAGCTACTCTCGCCATCTCTCCACTCCCATTGCGTGGTGGCCTTTCTGGTATTAGTCTGCCTAGGGCAAAGCTTACCCATGACGAGGCATGTGACCAGTTAAAAGGTCCTTGATCAACAAGCCTACATCGAGACGGTCCTTAATTGACTCAGACGGAGACAATACACCGAGACTCTCTTCTTGTGCAAGTCACCCATCCGGTCTTAGCTTTATCATTTAAAACCCCAAAGATTGGTACCTGGTAGAGGTACATCTTTTCTGATGTTTAACCCATCACTGCCATGATGGATCCACCATCAAGTTTTATTTTTGAAAACATCCCATCCACTTTGAAGCATCACCTTTTGTTTTAAAACAAAACATTTGTTTCTCTAAAGCAGGACTAAGGATCAGAAAATCTTTTAATAAAACAGGTAACCATGGAATGGTAAATAGTTTCAAGGAAGGAAATGCAGTAATTGGTTTAACACACAACTCCTATCACCTAATGCATTATTTAAGGGATAAAGAGTTTAAAACAACAAGGAGGTGGAAATGCATTGGGGCTTGCCTTGTATTGTAGGAGAGTCGGGCTCTGTTCAACAGATGTCAAAGTAAAAACAGTTCCCGAAAGGTGGATTTTCTATTGACGGAGTAGGCTCTTCCTCTTTAACAGTCACTTCTTCTTCGTTTTCTATATATATAACCATATATAACCATGAATGCTCATTTAATGCTTATGAAAATGCAATAATAGAAAAGATGTATCAAGTTGTATCTTGAATACAACTTTTCTTCACGATGTACTAGGGTAACTATGGTTTTTTTAGGTTAGTACCTTAGTGGTTAGACATTTTTACCCTAAGGAGCTAGGGTTTTGGGTTTAGGAACCAAACAATGTCCAAAGCAAGTCAAACTTCACTCATAGGATCTAAATATCATGTTAAGCTTATCCAAAAAGTTTGGTGATTTTTGGAGTCATTAAATAATTCCTAAAATTCTAGAGGTATAGGTTTAAGCTCTTTTAAATACTGATTAATTCCTTGTTTGGACTAAAAATCCTAAAACTATTTTTATTAAATACTAGAGAAATCTAGGAGTCCAAAAAATTAGCCTCATATTTTTATCATTTTTCTATAATTTTCTATGGATTTCCTAAGTCTGGTAGAAAAAGAAAAAGGAAAAGCATATACACTATCGGGCTCAATTTAGCTCGAGCCGGCCCAAGATAGGCGAAAGCGCGCCCACGGTGTCCATCTTGCACAGAGGTCCTTGGTCATTTGAAAAACTCGTAAAGGATCCTCTCCACTGTTTCTCTGTCTCACTGACATCTGCACTAAGGCCCCTCCCCTTTTTATTTCTTCACAACCCGAGATCCCCGACCGTGGGCGGCAGAGCAGTGACTCCGACGAGCCCGTACCGGCCGGATAACTCAACTACCGGTGCTCCGGTGTGGTTGACACCTAATTCGACCCCTAATGATCATTAACCCTCAATCAATTTCAAGGTTCTAGCCCCTAATCTTTCTGTTCACAGTGATGGCGTAAACCGAGGACAATCTGAGGTGTTCCCGGTGATCTAGCGTAATCTAGTTCAATTGGTCGGGCTGCTAAGTATCTACAGCACACAGGGATGCTGAAACGAGAGCAAGGAATACATGAACGGACCTGTAGAGAGCTAGGCACGATGAGCTCACTCACGGCGGAGTTTTGACTGATTTGGGGGAAATCCCAAATTGGAGCGCTCTGGTGAACGATCTGAGGCACGAGCTGGTGTGTTGGGTGCGTGACTACCTAGCGGAGCTGATGGCACACTCAATTTATAGGGCCCAAGGGCGGTGACTCATGAATTTGGAATGGCGCGCAGGCGGCCGGAGAGAGGGGAGAGCACTGGCGCAAGAGATGCGTGGCTTTCGCCGCGGCAAGGTCACCGGCGATGAACGGACACGCCAAGGTGAGTTACTGCTACGTGGTAGAGCACCTAGGCATGTGGCAACCGACCAACAGGCGGCCAACTCCGGTGAGCTTATCTGAACTGGCCGTGAGTCAAGCGGACACGGCGGCCAGGGCGGAACCGTGTCTCAAGCTCATCCGCGGTGAAGATCTTTTCACCCCAAGATGTTATCCGGGCACTAGTGGGCACGAATAGCATCACCGGCGTGAATCCAGGCGCGGGGGTCACCGGCGGCAAGGTGCACTACACCTGTGATCTCATTCAGTTTACTGTACCGTTAGAAAGTCATTCAGAGCACCTGACCGAACGGTTTGCAGCGCCCGAATCTCAAATTTCCATGTATCAACATGCTAATCCACCTTTAACAAAGTTGTAGTTCTATAATCCAGCTTTAATCTTGTTATAGTAACCATACTCAGATACTCGCTGGATTATCTTCAAAAGAGCTCCCAAAATTCATCCCAAGTCACTGTCAGTAAAATTTCAGATTCTAAGTTGACTGACAACCAGACTTTAGGCCTATTTATCTCCCAATTTTGTATGACACCAAAGTTTAATCACTTAAACAAAGTTATGCTCCTATAGTAGCTCTATAATATTGATGTATTGACCTAGGGCAAATTCTTTATGGATTGAGAGATATAGGGTTCCAAAGTTGACCATATGCACTGAATTTCAGACTTAGGCATATGGATGTATGGGGTGTCCTTTTTGCGAATAAGTCCAAATCCCACAATTTGACTTGCAAATACTCAAATGTGAGAAACACATGATTTGTGGTGTTCTATTACTTTGGTATTTGCACTTAGGTCAAAAAGTGCACAAAATTTGCACTTAACCCCCTAGGGTTTTAATTAGGGTTTTCGAGGGGTCTTTTCAGGGGTTTTAGCACTTTAGGGTTTTGGTGTCACTAAAGTCTATCAAAGATGATACCTTATGATCATTTCTCATATCTTTTGAGGTTTTCTCATATTTGGGCTTCACTTATATACATAAGCCCTAGTTTAGGGTTAAGCACTCTACCCTAGGGTTAATCACCCATCAAGTCACATCAGTATAACTGATTTGAAATTTTTACCTAGTGAATGCACTCTAGGTGTAACAAACACATGAAATGCCAATGCTCATGGTGTTGTTCTTAAGTTTTAATGACAATAACACCAGGGGTGTTACATCCTTCCCCCCCCCCCCCCCCCCCCCCCCAAAAAAAAATCTCGTCCCGAGATTTAAAGTCCTAGGGCAAGTAGTGGGAAAAGAAACACGTCACATTTTTATTTCCTTATTTGTCTTACAAGGCAGGGGGTGGTATGGGGTCTATTTCATATTTACAACTGATGGTACATATCTTACAAATTACATGAAGCTAAAATGCCAGAGAAATTCTTTTTTAAGAAGTCTTGGGTTTCCCATGTAGCTTCATCTTCCGTATGTTGGTTCCATTGTATCTTGTAGAATTTAAGAGTTCTTCTTCGCGTGACCCTATCCTTGTGATCTAGGACTCGAATGGGATGTTCTGAATATGTTAAGTATGGTTCCAAGGCAACATCCATCACATCAATGGTTTGATCTGGAACCCGAAGACACTTCTTCAATTGGGATACATGGAACACATTGTGCACTGCAGACAATGTTTCGGGTAGTTGGAGTCGGTATGCCACTGGTCCACATCTTTCAAGAATAGGAAATAGACCAATGTATCGGGGTGCAAACTTTCCTTTTACATCGAAACGGGTTACACCCTTCATAGGTGATACTATCAGATACACATAATCTTGGACTTGAAAGTACAAGTGTTGGTGTCATTTGTTTGCATAACTCTTTTGTTGGGCTTGTGCTTCTTTTAAGTTATGTATGATTCGTTGAACCTTTTCTTCCATTTCTTTAACCATATCAGGCCTGAAAAACCACCTTTCCCCAGGTTCAGACCAATTCAATGGAGTACGACACCATCATCCATACAAAGCTTCCAATGGTGCCATCTTAATACTTTCTTAATAACTATTGTTATACGAAAATTCTGCCTGTGGTAAACAGTCATCCCATTTCTGCGGAAATCTAGAACACATGCGCGTAACATGTCTTCGAGTATTTGATTCACTCTCTCAGTCTGTCCACTTGTTTGGGGATGATAGGCCGAACTGTGGATCAACTTAGTACCCAGAGCTTTGTGGAGTTCTTCCCAGAATTTGGATACAAATTTTGGTCCGTGGTCCGACACTATGGTCTTTGGAACTCCATGCAAACTGAGAATACGGGTAATGTAAAGTTTCATAGATGTGGCCACTATATACTTTACATTGACTGGAAGAAAGTGGGCGATCTTTGTAAGTCGATCATTTATAACCCAGATAGAATCAAATTCTTTTGTTGTCCTGGGTAATCCCACAATGAAGTCCATGCTAATGTCCTCCCATTTCCAAGTTGGGATAGACAAAGATTGCAGTGGACCAGCAGTCTTCATATGTATGGCTTTGACACGTCTACAGGTGTCACATTTCGCCACATAGCGTGCAATTTCGATCTTCATTTTTGTCCACCAATAATGTTGCTTTAAATCTTGATACATCTTAGTGCTTCTGGGATTAATGGAATATCGACTAAGATGAGCTTCGTCCAAAATTTGTTGGCGGACTTCATCATCCTTAGGCACAACTATGCGGTTATTAAACCATAGTATGCCTTAATTATCCCTTCTGAAACAATTTGCTTTGTCGGCTTCTATTTTCTCATGAATATGTATCATACCCTTATCACTTCTTTCTGCATCAATAATCTTTTGCTGAAGAATCGACTCAAGCTTCAATTGGTTCAAGGTTCCATGTTGAATCTTTTCCAGGTTTAACTTCTCCATTTCTTGACATAATGTGGTGTCAGAAGTCTTTACTGTAAGACAATGGCAGGAAGCCTTGCGACTTAGTGCATCTGCCACCACATTGGCCTTTCCTGGATGATAGTGGATTTCTAATTCATAATCCTTAATCAGCTCAAGCCATCTCCTCTGCCTCATGTTTAGTTCTAACTGGGTAAAAATATACTTCAAACTTTTATGATCTGTATATATATGGCAGATATTCCCCAGCAGATAATGACGCCATATTTTAAGGGCATGAACCACAGCAGCTAATTCTAAGTCATGAGTTGGATAATGTTCCTCATGCCGGTGCAACTATCTTGAAGCATATGCTATAACTCGGCCCTCCTGCATTAAGACACATCCGAGGCCATTGCCCGATACGTCACAGTACACATCAAAAGGCTTTTCAATGTCCGGTTGAGCCAATACCGGAGCAGTGGTCAACAATACCTTCAGTTGCTCGAAGGCTTCGTTGCATCTTGAGGACCAGTTAAATTTGGTATCATTTTTCAATAGATTTGTGATTGGTTTCACAATCTTGGAGAAATCCGGAATAAATCTGCGGTAATAGCCAGCCAGTCCAAGGAAACTTCGAACATGATTTACAGTGGTTGGTGGTTTCCACTCAAGAATATCCTTGACCTTGCTGGGGTCAACCGCAATCCCATTTGCAGACAATACATGTCCCAAAAATTGGATTTCCTCCAGCCAAAACGTGCATTTACTGAATTTAGCATATAATTGGTGTTCCCTTAATCGCGTTAATACGATCCGTAAAAGTTTAGCATGCTCCTCTTCATTCTTGGAATAGATCAAGATATCATCAATGGAGACCACCACAAATTTATCCAACTCGGGCATAAACACCGAGTTCATTAGATATGTGAAGTGGGCAGGAGCATTTGTCAATCCGAAGGACATAACCAAATATTCGAATAATCCATACCGCGTAGTAAATGCGGTCTTGGGTATATCTTCGGGTCGAATACGAATCTGATGATAGCCCGACCTGAGGTCAATTTTGGAGAATACCCGGGCTCCAGTAAGTTGATCGAACAAGATATCAATCCGGGGAAGAGGGTACTTGTTCTTGATCGTGACCTCATTAAGGGGTCTGTAGTCCATGCACATTCGAAGTGTTTGATCCTTCTTGACAAAGGTTGTGGGACATCCCCAAGGTGATGAACTGGGCCGAATGAATCCCTTCTCAAGAAAGTCTTGTAATTGACTCTTGAGCTCCGCCAATTCATTTGGTGGCATCCGGTACAATGTTCTAGAAATAGGAGCTGTACCGGGCTTCAGTTCGATCACAAACTCTACATCCCTTCCTGGGGGCAATCCAGGCAAATCTTCAGGAAATACATCCGGAAATTCACATACTATCAGAATATCCTGGATTTCGGGAATGATAGCTTCATAGACCCATCCAAATGGTTTAGTTGGAATATCTACATGGATGGACAGGAGAACCTCTTCATGGCCATGGCTCAACTTGATAGTTCTTATGTCAGTGTTAAGCATAGCTTTGTGCTGGGCTAATCAATTCATGCCCAGAATTAAATCTATATCTTGGCCTTTCAAAACAATCATGTTGGTGGGAAAGTCCCGTTCATCCAATGTTACTGGCACGTGGAAGGCTACTTTCTTAGTAAATATTTGTCCCCCGGGCGAATGAATGATAAACCCTTCCCTTGATTCAGTGCAAAGAATGCAATGTTTTTTCCACAAATTTCTTGCTTATGAATGTATGCGAAGCACTAGAAACAAAGACAATGACTACTGGGTGATTGGCCACAAGAACGTACCCATCATTACCGACTCTCCTTCCGGTGTAGTGGCCACTTGAGTGTAATAAATTCGCCCAGTCTTCTTGACATTTTTGCCCGCTGAATTATTAGCCATGTTCCCTTTGCCTTGATTGGAGCTCCCAGAGTTCTGCTGATTGTTGGACTTATTCTGCCTCGGATATGGACAGTCTTTGATAAAATGACTAGACTTTCCACAGTTGAAGCAGCCAGTTGAAGAACTAGGGAGGGGGGAACGAGCACCAGGGGCACTCGGCTGATTTGTAGAAGTGGGGGCAGTGGTAGGACAAATGAACATAGGCTGTTTGAACGGATATGAGGGTGGACGAGGCGAAGAACGATTCTGATTATATGGTCGGATTACCAACCTAGTTTGCTTCTCAGGTCCCTGATTGGACCTGTCACCTCCAAATCCCTTTGATTTTCCTCGGCCTGTATTCTTGGCTTCTAGTGCCGGCGCTGTGCTGACAGCTCTGCTGTAGGTAAGATCTAGGCAGGTGGCCATTTTCTGTTGGAGCCGATCGTTGAGTCCTCTCATGAAGCAATTATTCTTCTTCAAGTCAGTGTTTACTTGGTCAATCGCATATTGGGATAAATGATTAAATTTGTTGAGATACTACATCACAGTATCCCCTCCTTGTTTTAGTCGAATAAATTCCTCTTGTTTCATGTGAAACACTCTTTCTGGAATATAGTGTTCACGGAATGTGAGCTTAAATTCATCCCAAGTGACCTGATGTCCGGCTGGTTGAATTGCCACAAAATTTCCCCACCAGGTACTGGTAGGGCCTCTCAGTTGTTGAGCAGCGAACAACGGCTTCTGTGTTTCTGTGCAACGGATCAATCCAAAATTCTGCTCCATTACCCTTATCCACTCATCAGCTTCAAGAGGGTCTTCAGCTTTAACAAAGAGTGGGGGACGCGTTTCAGAGAAGTCCAGATATGAGGTTTCACGCGGTCCCTATGGAGGAGCCCTTCCTCCTTGCTGCTAGAATTGATTACCCGCCATCTCACGTAAGAAGCGGGTATTATCTGCAGTAGCGTTGACCAAGGCAGCGATAGCCTCGGCGAGCGTTGGTGGTACAGGTGGCAGATTAGGAGTATCTTTCCGACCACGGAAAGTCCCTGCACCGTCATGCGCACAAGTCCTTGATGGCATCTGAAGCAAAGAACATTTGGGACAAAATATAACATGCCGATACACACCATCATTTTACATTACCAAGATGTAATGATACATACTCAAGTGTACAACATGACTTCACTACTTATTTTACATAGGTATAGTTCCTAAACTATACTAGTTTAGTCTTCGTCATCCTTGGTTTCTTTATTTCCTACCGTAGGAGACCGTTCGTCGGCCAGGTTCATGGAAGGAGGAGGCTGAAAAAGGTCCAGCTCCTTGTCAAGTCCTTCGTTTGCTGTTCCTGATGGTCCGGCTCCCAAAGCAGTGTCGGAATGTACGTCTGGGTGTAGTCAGGCATACAATACATGTACTTCCTCATGTAAAGTATTGTAGTATACTTGCAGATTGTCATGGGCCGCACTAAGCTCGGTCACACGAGCACAAGCTTTGGCTTCCCGGTCCCAAGCAATCGAACGTGAGTTGACGGCCCAATCAACCGCCAGATCTCGTTCAGAAAGCTCGTCTTGCAAGCGACTGACGTCAGCTACCAACTCATTTATACGCTGACCGTCCTCTGCCCACACCCTATTTCGGTGACGCAGCTCTGTCCGAAGCTGTTCCACTTGGGCTTCCAAGTCTCCGATTGGATTGTTGCTGCCACTAATGTTGCCTTCATGTTTTGGAGCCAACTGATGACGAGGCACGCCAATAGGTCTAGTGGACTTACGCGCGGTTTTCCTCATACGCGGCATATCTCCATAAGGGGGAAAAATTTATTAGTATAGTTTTTAAACATGATGCATGCATAATTACGGAATCAACCTTCGTTGATTCCCAACCTCCTATATATTGCACTCTATTACCTAGTCTTACAAGATGAGCACTTCTAGAAAGTGGCAAGGTAAGAATGAAAAAATTTTCTTGGATAAGTATTTGAAAATTCTTTTTGAAATGCTTCATAATATATAAAGAGATGGGCTTCGCTCCGATACCAGCTCTGACGGAACCTCCCAAGTCATTAGGCCCACCTACAGTTGTCCTTGTCCAGTGTACCTTGAACAACCCTGTAGATGCACATAATCACTCGACAAGTTCGGTATCTGTATCCTTTTTCTTGCCCAAGAGCGTTTCACCCGTCACACAGATATTACAACACATTGAAGGAACAAATAAGCGGAAGCGAATTACAATAACTTAATTTACAATCATTAAAATATAGAAAGAGTGTTAATATTACATCACCAGGTCATAAGAGAGTATAAGTATTATTATTAAAAACTTGGGAGGCAAAAACCCCTCCTGCATAAAAGTATACTGTTTTTCAAAAGGGAGGCCAACATCCTCCCACAACTACTTCACTGTTGAGGTTCGTCCTTGGGCACCACATCCTTGGGCACCACCTTAGTGCAAAAACAGCAAAAGTCTGTTGTTTCCTAACCTACAATAACATGGGTTCGAAAACCCTGAGTACAAAGTGTACTTTCGCAAGTCTTACCTGTCAAAATAAAAGACTCTCAAGGATATACTGGCTTAAGGGAGTCAAGGTAAGGCTTAATCAAGAATCAAGACTCTGTTTGCAAAAATGCTTACTAATAGTGGATCCTTAAAAATCCAGATTTATTAGCAAGTTAAGTTATTACCTGTCACTAGAGTTCTGTCTACCCTAGTTCAAGCACTTGGCCTATACTAGCCATCCTTTTATTAAACCTTTTCGTTCACTGGAATGCTACATGTAGGGCAGTGACCAAGTCTTCATGTCCGAGAAGTAACAGCGATCCCGAATCGATTAATACCCAGCTGGGGATCTCCAATCACATGACATAAGTAGCACTTAACCCTTGCATATGTCAACTCGCCACCGGGGTTCTTAAGACCAGACCGGGTTCACGCCAACCGAGAGCATAGATACACCACCGTCCAGCCTCTTGCCACAGAGGGTACACGCTACTCTCGCCATCTCTCCACTCCCATTGCGTGTTGGCCTTTCTGGTATTAGTCTGCCTGGGGCAAAGCTTACCCATGACGAGGCATGTGACCAGTCAAAAGGTCCCTGATCTGCAAGCCTACATCGAGACGGTCGTTACTTGACTCAGATGAAGACACTACACCGAGACTCTGTTCTCGTGCAAGTCAACCGTCAGGTCTCAGCTTTACAATTTAAAACCCCAAAGTTTGGTACCTGGCAGAGGTACATCTTTTCTGATGTTGAACCCATCACGGCCATGATGGATCCACCATCAAGTTTTATTTTTGAAAACACCCCATCCACTGTGAAGCATCACCTTTTGTTTTAAAACGAAACATTTGTTTCTCTAAAGCAGGACTAAGCATCAGAAAATCTTTTAATAAAACAGGTAACCATGGAATGGTAAACAGTTTCAAGGAAGGAAATGCAGCAATTGGTTTAACACACAACTCCTATCACCTAATGCATTATTTAAGGGATAAAGAGTTTAAAACAGCAAGGTGATGGCAAATGCATCAGGGCTTGCCTTTTTTGGTAGGAGAGTCGGGTTCTGTTCCACAGATGTCAAAGTAAAAACAGTTCCAGGCAGGTGGATTTTCTGTTGACGGAGTAGGCTCTTCTTCTTCAACAATCACTTCTTCTTCTTTTTCTATATATATAACCATATATAACCATGAATGCTCATGTAATGCTTATGAAAATGCAATAATAGAAAAGATGTATCAAGTTGTATCTTGAATACAACTTTCCTTCACGGTGTACTAGGGTAACTATGGTTTTTTTAGGTTAGTACCTTAGTGGTTAGACATTTTTACCCTAAGGAGCTAGGGTTTTGGGTTTAGGAACCAAACAATGTCCAAAGCAAGTCAAACTTCACTCATAGGAAGTTTGATGATTTCTGGAACCAAACAATGTACAAAGCAAATATCATATTAAGCTTATCCAAAAAGTTTGGTGATTTTTGGAGTCATTAAATAATTCCTAAAATTCCAGAGGTATAGGTTTAAGCTATTTTAAATACTGATTAATTCCTTGTTTGGACTAAAAATCCTAAAACTATTTTTATTAAATACTAGAGAAATCTAGGAGTCCAACAAAATTAGTCTCATATTTTTATCATATTTTTATAATTTTTATGGATTTCCTATGTCTGGTAGAAAAAGAAAAAGGAAAAGCATATACAGTATCGGGCTCAATTTAGCCCGAGCCGGCCCAAGACAGGCGAAAGCGCGCCCACGCGCGCGCCCGCGGTGTCCATCTTGCACAGAGGTCCTTGGTCATTTGAAAAACTCTTAAAGAATCCTCTCCACTGTTTCTCTGTCTCACTGACATCTGCACTAAGGCCCCTCCCCTTTCTATTTCTTCACAACCCGAGATCCCTAACTGTGGGCGACGGAGCAGTGACTCCGGCGAGCCTGTACCGGCTGGATAACTCAACTATCGGTGCTCCGGTGCAGTTGACACCTAATTCGACCCCTAATGATCATTACCCCTCAATCAATTTCAAGGTTCTAGCCCCTAATCTCCCTGTTCACGGTGATGGCGTAAACCGAGGACAATCCGAGGTGTTCCCGGTGATCGAGCATAATCTAGTTCAATTAGCCGGGCTGCTAAGCATCTACAGCACACAGGGATGCTGAAACGAGAGCAAGGAAGACATGACAGACCTGTAGAGAGCTAGCCACGGTGAGCTCACTCACGGCAGAGTTTTGACTGAATTGGGGGAAATCCCAAATTGGAGCGCTCTGGTGGACGATCTGAGGCACGGGCTGGTGTGTTGGGTGTGTGACTACCTAGTGGAGCTGATGGCACACTCAATTTATAGGGCCCAAGGGCTATGGCTCGTGAATTTGGAATGGCGCACTAGCGACCGGAGAGAGGGGAGAGCACTAGCGTAAGAGATGCGTGGCTTTCACCGCGGCAAGGTCACCGGCGATGAACAGACACGCCAAGGCAAGTTACTGCTACGTGGTAGAGCACCTAGGCACGTGGCAACCGATCAACAGGCGGCCAACTCCGGTGAGCTTATCTGAATCGGCCGTGAGTCAAGCGGACACAGCGATCGGGGCGGAACAGTGTCTCAAGCTCATCCGCGGTGAAGATCTTTTCACCCCAAGACGTTATCCGGGCACCAGTGGGCACGAATCGCATCGCCAGCGTGAATTCAGGCGCGGGGGTCGCCGGCGGCAAGGTGCATTGCACCTGTGATCTCATTAAGTTTACTGTACCATCAGAAAGTCATTTAGAGCACCTGACAGAACGGTTTGCAGTGCCCAAATCTCAAATTTCCATGTAATAACTTGCTAATCCACCTTTAACAAAGTTGTAGTCCTATAATCCAGCTTTAATCTTGTTATAGTAACCATACTTAGATACTCGCTGGATTATCTTCAAAAGAGCTCCCAAAGTTCATCCCAAGTCACTGTTAGTAAAATATCAGATTCTAAGTTGACTGACAGCTAGACTTTAGGCCTATTTATCTCCCAATTTTGTATGATACCAAAGTTTAATCACTGAAACAAAGTTATGCTCCTATAGTAGCTCTATAATCTTGATGTATTGACCTATGGCAAATTCTTTATGGATTGAGAGATATAGGGTTCCAAAGTTGACCATATGCACTGAATTTCAGACTTGGGCATATGGATGTATGGGGTGTCCTTTTTGTCAATAAGTCCAAATCCCACAATTTGACTTGCAAATACTCAAATGTGAGAAACACATGATTTGTGGTGTTCTATTACGTTGGTATTTGCACTTGGGTCAAAAAGTGCACAAAATTTGCACTTAACCCCCTAGGGTTTTAATTAGGGTTTTCCAGGGGTCTTTTCAGGGTTTTTAGCACTTCATGGTTTTGGTGTCACTAAAGTCTATTAAAGATGATATCTTATGATCATTTATCATATCTTTTGAGGTTTTCTCATATTTGGGCTTCACTTATATCCATAAGCCCTAATTTAGGGTTAAGCACTCTACCCTAGGGTTAATCACCCATCAAGTCACATCAGTACAACCGATTTGAAATTTTTACCTAGTGAATGCACTCTAGGTATAACAAAAACATGATATGCCAATGCTCATGATGTTATGCTCAAGTTTTAATGATAGTAACACCAGGGGTGTTACAACTCATGTACTGTTCACGCTGCATTGTAATCGTCCTCGTGTCATTCACATTTTCAGCTTCCGATAAGCCGAAGGTATCAATGTAATATAAATATATTGTGGATATTTATACATGTTTATGAAATAAGAAAATATATGATTTATTGATATACTATTATTATTTACACTCTTTTATGCCTCACGTATTTCCATTTATATTTGTTCATTGAGTTGATGAAGGTATGCCCTTCATGACCTTCGTCTGGAAATCATTATATCCAAGAGGAGATAATGCTTCGAAGGACGAAGGTCTCTAATTATTAACAATCATGTTGTCTTGTTCTTGATGTATAGCATTTGAGAACAAGGACCAACAAGGCCAACATCTGAAGCTATGGATGTAGCACTAGACTCTAATTGCTCAATTTAGTTGATAGCTCACAATTCAAATTTGCAAAAGCTTCAAATTTTTCTAGCAAACCTTTATAGTCATTTTGAGAGCTAATCAACTTATTTTTCAAAGTTTTAAATTGAGCTTTTTGTTTAGTGCATACATCTTGAAAAAATTGGACGGCTTCCGCAAGCTCATCTACGGAGGGCTTTCCCTCACCTTCGTCATCACTACTGCTTTCATCACTAGAGGATGGAATACTCATTTTACGTTTTGCCATAAGGCACTTGCGTGATGAGCGTGATGAGGATCGGTGGTTGCGCGTCCTTGGAGGTTCATCTTCGCTTGAAGAATCATCCCAAGTTTTGACACTTGTTAGTGCCTTGCCTTTGCTCCTCTCCTTTTTGGGTTCGACCATAGTTGGACAGCTATCCCTGAAGTGGCCCTTTTTCATGTCAATGTTAAATAGAAGATCCTCTACCTGTAGGGGCACACCCATTAGATTAATCTTGCGGATCATCCTCATTACCTTTCCGATGCATCAGATTGTTTCTTCGTCTTCGGAGGATGATGTTGATGGTTGATTATCTCCTTCATTATCACTTTCTTCTTCCTCCTCTTCTTCACTTGAGGAACTTGGAGTGGAAGCCTTCTTTTTACCCTTCCTTTCATCACATGCAAAAGCATATGGCCTTAAGGAAGTTGGCTCCCCTCCCTGACACATTTTTCGCGACATATCAAAGGTCGCGATTTTCCCAATCACAATGGTCGAGGTCATTGTACGCAAGTCCTCCATGTTGTGAAGAATAGTGATGATGCTCCCGTATCTTTGTTGTGGTAGCAGGGAGATAATCTTCCTCACCATGTCTGCGTCACCTAGCTTATTAATGCCTATAGAATTGAGCTCATTGATGATTAGATTTAAATGAGAATACATATCTCTAACAAGCTCATTTTCTTTCATAGCAAAAGAATTATACTCATTTAACACTTGGCAATGTTTTTTCTCACGAACATTTGATGTGCCGTCATGGAGCTCATGCAATTTTAGCCAAATCTCATTAGCAGTTTTCAGTGTAAATACTTGATTAAAAATATCCATGCTAAGAGATTCATACAAACAATTTTTGTCTCTAGCATTTAAATGAATTTCTTTTTCCTCACTCGTGGTGGGTTTCTCGGGATTCTTGGGAGGTTCCATCCCGTCACGAGTGACTCTCCAAACACCTAGATCAATGACCTCTAGGTAACAAGCCATTCTAGCACTATAATATGGGAAGTTAGTGCCGTCGAAGTGTGGTGGCCTATGGGTACCCATCCCTTCCTCTAAAAAGTGTCGGCTCTTTTAGTAGTGAGGCTAAAGCGTTTCAAATGAGCCAAACCAAGCTCTGATACCACTTGTATGAAACGGGTGATGCCGAAGAGGGGGCTGAATTAGGACTTCTAAAACTTTCACTTAACTAGGCAACAAATAATTCCCTAGAGCAAAACCTATGCAAATAATCAAACTAGAGTGTGCAAGCTAGGTTTTGTCTAAGTGTTGCTATCTCTACCGCAATGGCTAAGTTTCAATCTACACTATATAAGTATGAGTACAAGATTGAAACTTAAATGCTTAATATAAATGCAGAAACTTAAAGAGCAAGGTAGAGATGCAAACTCTCGTGGATGACACCGGTATTTTTATCGAGGTATCTGGAACCATGCAAGGTCCCGACTAATCCTCGTTGGTGCCCCTACACAAAGGGAAGCACATGCGAGGGCCAAGCACCTCCGTGGGCTTTCTCCATGCGCAAGTGGTGCTCTGCTTCCGGCTCCTCTCGGACGCTTCGTGCGGTCTCCACTATCGAGCTTCCGGCTGAAAAAGCCGCGGGCCTCGTTCCCTTCGGTACATAGTGGCGGTCGTGACACAAACGCGGTTGTCACAGTCTCGCAAGACTCTCGCCCCACTCGATACAATAATGGCTCGCACAAGAGCCGAGGGGTTGGTGGTTTATCTAAACTCACTCAACTAACTAGGATTCACCTAGAGCAAGCGCTAAAGCGGTCTAACTAACCTAAGCACTTCACAAAGCACCTACGCTAATCACCAAGTGATTCTATTAAGCACTTGGGTGCTTGAGCACTTGGAAATGTCTACAATATGCCTTGGTATGTTGCTTGGGCTCCCACACCTTGAAATGGTCGGTTGGGGGTGTATTTATAGCCCCCAACACAAAACTAGCTGTTGGAGAAAAGCTGTTGCTTCTCTGCGGCACACCGGACAGTCCGGTGCCCCTGTCCGGTGCTCATAGTCGTTGGCTGACACCGCAGGCGACAGTTGGCGCGCAGGATTTTCACACCAGACAGTCCGGACTCCACACCGGACAGTCCGGTGGTCTTTTCTCCTCAGTGCCACCTAGAACCAGACGTTAGGGTTCCTGTTCCTGGTGCACCGGACAGTCCGGTGCTCCTCGCACAGACAGTCCGCAGGCAACACTTCTTTCTTCTCTTAGACTCCACTTTGTGACGGAACCTCCCAAGTTATTAGGCCCACCTACAGTTGTCCTTGTCCAACGGACCATGGACAATCCTGTAGATGCACATAATCACTTGACAAGTTCGGTATCTGTATCCTGATTTCCTCGCCCAAGAGCGTTTCACCTGTCACGCAGATATTACAACACATCGGAGGAACGAATAAGCGTAAGCAAATTACAATAACTTAATTTACATTCATCAAAATATAGAGGGAGTGTTATTATTACATTACGAGGTTATAAGAGTGCGTAGAGTAATATTATTATAGACTTGGGAGGCAAAACCCCCTCCCGCATAAAAGTATATTGTTTTCATGTGGGAGGCCAACATCCTCCCGTGGCTTCACTGCTGAAGTTCTTCTTTGGGCACCACCTTAGAGCAAAAACAGCAAAAGACTGCTATTTCCTCACCTACAACAACATGGGTTTGAAAACCTTGAGTACGGAGTGTACTTTCGCAAGTCTTACCCGTCAAAAAAAGACTCTCAAGGATATGCTAGTTTGAGGGAGTCAAGGTAAGGCTGATCAAGTATCAAAGACTCTATTTTGCAGAAATGCTTACTAAAAGTGGATCTTTAAAAATCTAGTTTTATTAGCAAGTTAAGTCATTACCTGTTACTAGAGTTCTTTCTACCCTAGTTCAAGCACTTGACCTGCGCTAGCCGTCTTTTATCAACCCTTTTAGTTCACTGGAATGCTACGTGTAAGTCAGGGACCAAGTCTTCATGTTCGAGAAGTAACGGCGATCCGAATTGATTAATACTCAGTTGAGGATCTCCAATCACACAACATATGTAGCACTTAACCCTTGCATATGTCATCTCGCCACCGGGTTTCTTAAGACCAGACCGGGTTCATGCCAACCGAGAGCACAGATACACCATCGTCCAGCCTCTTGCCATGGAGGGTACACGCTACTCTCGCCATCTCTCCACTCCCATTGCGTGTTGGCCTTTCTGGTATTAGTCTGCCCGAGGCAAAGCTTACCCATGACGAGGCATGTGACCAGTTAAAGGGTCCTCGGTCAGCAGGCCCACATCAACACGGTCATTAATCGACACAGACGGAGACACTACACCGAGACTTCCTTCTCGTGCAAGTCACTTGCCTGGTCTTAGCTTTATCATTTAAAACCCAAAGTCTGGTACCTGGCAGAGGTACATCTTTTCTGATGTTGAACCCATCATGGCCATGATGGATCCACCATCAAGTTTTATTTTTGAAAACATCCCTTCCACTGTGGAGCATCACCTTTTGTTTCAAAACAAAACATTTGTTTTACTATAGCAGGACTAAGCTTCAGAAAACCTTTTAATAAAATAGGTAATCAAGAAATAGTAAACAGTTCTAAGGAAGGAAATGCAGCAATTGGTTTAGCACACAACTCCTATCACCTAATGCATCATATAAGGTGATAAAGATTTAAAACAACAAGGAGGTGGCAAATGCACCGAGGCTTGCCTTGTTTTGTAGGAGAGTCGGGCTCTCTTCCACAGATGTCAAAATAAAAACAGTTCCTGACAGGTGGATTTTCTGTTGATGGGGCAGTCTCCTATTCTTCAACAGTTATTTCTTCTTTGTTTTCTATACATAACCATATATAACCATGAATGCTCATGTAATGCTTATGAAAATGCAATAATAGAAGAGATACATCAAGTTGTATCTTGAATACAACTTTCCTTCACGGTGCACCAAGGAAACTAGGGTTTTCTGAGTCAATATCTCATTTCCCTAAGGTAATTATTAATTAGAAGGCTAGTGTTTTGGGTTTGGGAATCAAACAATGTCCAAAACATGTCAAACCACAACCAAGGGTCCTAAGTACCATATTGAACTTATCTAAAAAGTCTTGTGATTTTTGGAGTCACCAAGTATTTTCTAAAATTCCAAAGGTATAGGTTTAAGCCCTTTTAAATACTGAATAATTCCTGGTTTGGTCTAAAAATCTTGGAACTATTTTTATTAAATACTAGAGGAATTTAGGAACCTAGAAAAATTGGTCTTCTATTTTTAGCATTTTTCTAGAATTTTCTATGATTTCTCTAATCCTGGCAGAAAAAGAAAAAGAGAAATTATGAACAGTGGTGGGCTGAAACTGGCCCGAGTCGGCCCACACACAGGAGAAAGCGGGCTTGCGCGCGGCCGTGGTGTCAGGTTTACATAGAGGACCCTAGGTATTTGAAAAACCTTTAAAGAGGATATTGCTCTATTTCTCTGTGTCACTGACATTCGCAGATAGGCCCTTCCCTTTTCTATTTCTTCACAAGTCGAGATCCCCGACCACGGCGGCAGAGCAGTGGCTCCGGCGAGCCTGTACCGGCCGGAAAATGAAAATACTGGCGCTTAGGTATGGCTGACACATTCAACACCTAACGACCATTACCCCTCAAACAATTGCAAAGTTCTTGCTCCTAATCTCTCTGTCCACGGTGATAGCACGAACTACGGATGAATCGAGGCGTTCCCGGTGATCCTATGTGTTTTAGCTCAATTGGCCGGGTCGAGAAGCATCAAGAGCACACAAGAGTGCTGAAACAAGAGCGAGGAGGGCGTGATCGGACCTGTGGAGAGCTGGCCACAGCGGGGTTCTTGATTGATTTGGGGGAAATCCCAAATTGGGGAGCTGTGGAGGATGATTGGAGGTGAGGGCTGGTTCACTGGGTGCACAATTACTTTGTGGAGTAGGTTGGGGCACCAATCTATAGTATCCAAGGGTGGTGGCTCCTAATTTTGGCATGACGTGCTGGCGGCCAGAAAGAAAGGTCACTGGTGGCTCAATCATGGCATTCACCAGTACAACGGTTCTAAGATGGTAAGCCTAGGCGTGCCACGGTTACTACTACGTAGTAAAGAGCCACGGCATGGCATAATTGAGGTTACCGGAGTTCCATGATGGCACCGGCGATCCGGCAACATCGCACAGCTACAGGCACGGTTGATAAGCTTCACCCCGCGACCAAATCCACTCCCCTCCCGATCTTTTCACTCCTCCGGTACTATCCTGCCCGAGTCCTGCACGAATCACTGCGATCAGCGCGAATCCTGGCGCAAAGGTCACCGGCGGTGAGGGGGGCTGAACCTGAGATCTTTCTGTGTACTGTACCATGGGATTCTTATTTAGAGTGCCTGACCGAGCGTTTTGTTAGGCTTGGATCTCTGATTTCTATATAACAACTTGTTAACCCACTTGTAGCAAAGTTGTTGGTCTATAATCCAACTTTGATTTTGCTATAGCAGCCATACTTTAATTCTCACTAAATCATACTCAAAATAGCTCCCAAACTTGGTCCTAGTTCACTGTCAGTCCAGTTTCAGAGTTGTACCCGACTGACAGACCAACTTCAGGTCTGTTTTTCTTCAAATTTTGTATGTTACCAAGGTTTAGTCACTTAAGCAAAGTTACACTCCTATCATAGCTCTTCAGACTTGATGTGTTGACCTAGCGCAAATTCCTTATGAATTGGGAGATATAGAGCTCCAAAGTTGACCTCAATCAAATGAAATTCAGAACTTCATCACATAGTATTCATGGGGTAGTTTGCATTTAAGTCCAAACTTCATCATTTGACATGGAAATCCTCAAAAGTGAAAAGTACTTGATTTTTAATGTTCTAGTACTTTGACATTTGCACTTTGGTCCAAAAGTGCTTAGAATTTACATTTAACCCCCTAAGGTTTCAATTAGGGTTTCTAGGGTTTGTTTTTAGGGTTTTGGGCACATTAGGGTTTTGGTGCCACCAAAGTTCATCAAATGTGATACCTTATGATTATTTATCATGTCTTTTGAGGTTTTAACTTATTTGGGCTACACTTACATCCATAAGCCATAATTTAGGGTTAAGCACTCTACCCTAGGGTTAATCACACATCAAATCAGATCATTACAACTTATTTGAAAATTTTACCTAGTGAATGCACTCTAGGTGTAACAAACACATGATATACCAATGCTCATGATGTTATGCTCAAGTTTTAGTGATAGTAACACTAGGGGTGTTACATCCTTCCACCCATAAAATAATCTTGTCCCGAGATTTAAGGTCCTAGGTTGAGTAATGGAAAAGGAAACACATCACATTTTTATTTCCTTAATTGTCTTACATGGCAGGGGGAGGTATGGGGTCTATTCCACCCTTACAAACAAATGTACATATCTTACAAGTTACATGAAGCTAAAAACCTAGGAAAATTCTTTTCTAAGAAGTCTCGAGTCTCCCAAGTAGCTTCATCTTCAGTATGTTGGCTCCATTGCACCTTATAGAATTTAAGAATTCATTTTCGGGTGATCCTATCCTTTTGATCTAAGATCGAATAGGATGTTCTGAATCGGTCAAGTCTGGTTCCAAGGTAACATCCACCACATCAATGGTTCGATCTGGAACACGTAGACACTTCTTCAATTGGGATACATGGAACACATTGTGCACTGCAGATAATGTTTCGGGTAGTTGAAGTCGGTATACCACTGGTCCACATTGTTCAAGAATAGGGAACGAACCAATGTATCAGGGTGCAAGCTTTCCTTTTATACCGAAACAGGTCACACCCTTCATTGGTGATACTTTCAGGTACATATGATCTTTGACTTGAAAGTACAAGGGTCGGCGTCGTTTGTCTGCATAACTCTTTTGTCGAGCTTGTGCCTCTTTCAAGTTATGTATGATTCGTTGAACCTTTTCTTCCATCTCTTTAACCATGTCAGGCCTGAAAAACCACCTTTCTCCTGGTTCAGACCAATTCAAGGGGGGGTACGGCACCGTCGTCCATACAATGCTTCAAATGGTGCCATCTTAATACTTTCTTGATAACTATTGTTATACGAAAACTCTGCCAATGGTAAACAGTCATCCCATTTTTATGGGAATTCCAGAACTCGTGCCCGCAACATGTCTTCAAGTATTTGATTCACTCTCTCAGTCTGTCCACTTGTTTGAGGATGATATGCCGAACTGTGGATCAACTTAGTACCCAGGGACTTATGTAATTCTTCCCAAAACTTGGATACAAATTGCGGTCCATGATCCGACACTATTGTCTTTGGAACTCCGTACAGACTAAAAATACGAGCAATATATAATTGAGCATAGACAGCAACTGGGTGATCTGTCTTGACGGGCAGAAAATGGGCTATCTTGGTAAGCCAATCAATTATAACCCAGATAGAATCAAATCCTTTTGTTGTCTTGGGTAATCCCACAATGAAGTCCATGCTAATGTCCTCCCATTTCCAAGTTGGGATGGGCAAAGATTACAATGGACCAGCAGTCTTCATATGTATTGCTTTGACACATCTACAGGTGTCACATCTTGCCACGTAGTGTGCAATCTCAATCTTCATTTTTGTCCACCAATAATGTTGTTTTAAATCTTGATACATTTTAGTACTTCCGGGATGAATGGAATATCGACTAAGATGAGCTTCATCCAAAATTTGCTGGCGGACTCTCGCATCCTTAGGCACAACTAAGCGATCATTAAACCATATTATGCCTTGATCATCCTTTCTGAAGCAATTAGCTTTGCTGGCTTCTATTTTCTCATGAATATGTTTCATACCCTTATCATTTCTTTGGGCATCAATAATCTTTTGCAGAAGAACTGACACAAGCTTTAATTGGGTCAAGGTTCCATGTTGTATCATTCACAGATTTAACTTCACCATTTCTTGACATAATGTGATGTCAGAGGTCTTTACTATTACATAATGGCAGGAAGCCTTGTGACTTAGCGCATCTGCCACCACATTGGCCTTTCCTGGGTGATAATGGATTTCTAAATCGTAATCCTTAATCAGCTCAAGCCATCTTCTCTACCTCATGTTTAGTTCTGACTGGGTAAAAATATACTTCAGACTTTTATGATCTGTATATATATGGCAGATATTTCCCAGCAAATAATGATGCCATATCTCGAGGACATGAACAACTGCAGCTAACCCAAGTCATGAGTTGCATAGTGCTCCTCGTGCCGGCGCAACTGTCTTGAAGCATATGCTATATCTCGTCCCTCTTGCATTAAGACACATCCAAGACCGCTGCCCGATGCGTCACAGTACACATCAAAAGGCTTTCCAATGTCCGGTTGAGCCAATACCGGAGCAGTGGTCAACAATACCTTCAGCTGCTCGAAGGCTTCGTTGCATCTTGAGGACCAGTTAAATTTTGTATCATTCTTCAACAGACTTGTGATTGGTTTCACAATCTTAGAGAAATCTAGAATAAATCTGCGGTAATAGCCAGCCAGCCCAAGGAAACTTCGAACTTGATGTACAGTGGTTGGCGGTTTCCACTCTAGAATATCCTTGACCTGACTGGGATCAACCGCAATCCCATTTGCGGACAATACATGTCCCAAAAATTGGATTCCTCCAACCAAAATGCGCATTTGCTGAATTTAGCATATAATTAGTGTTCCCTTAAGCGCATTAATACGATCCGTAAATGTTTAGCATGCTCCTCTTCATTCTTGGAATAGATCAAGATATCATCAATGAAGACCACCACAAATTTATCCAACTCGGGCATAAACACCGAGTTCATTAGATATGTGAAGTGGGCTGGAGCATTTGTCAATCCGATGGACATAACCAAATATTCAAATAATCCATACCCCGTAGTAAATGTGGTCTTGGGTATATCTTCGGGTCGAATACGGATCTGGTGATAACCAGATCGGAGATCAATCTTGGAGAATACCTGAGCTCAAGTAAGTTGATCGAACAAGATATCGATCCGGGGAAGAGGGTACTTGTTCTTATTGGTGACCTCATTAAAGGGTCTGTAGTCCACGCACATTCGAAGTGTTTGATCCTTCTTCTTAACAAAAATTGCGGGACATCCCCAAGGTGATGAACTGGGCCGAATGAATCCCTTCTCAAGCAAGTCTTGTAATTGAGTCTTGAGCTCCGCCAATTCATTTGGTGGCATTCGGCACGACCTTCTAGAAATAGGAGCTGTGCCGAGCTTCAGTTCAATCACAAACTCTACATCCCTTTCTGGAGGCAATCCAGGCAAATCTTCAGGAAAGACATCCAGGAATTCACATACTACCGGAATATCCTGGATTTCTGGGATGATAGCTTCATAGACCCGTCCAAATGGTTTGGCTGGGACAGCTACAGGGATGGATAAGAGAACCTCTTCATGACCATGGCTCAACTTGATAGTCCTTAAGTCAGTGTTGAGGATAGCTTTATGCTGGGCTAACCAATTCATGCCCAGAATTACATCTATGTCTTGGCCCTCTAAAACAACCATGTTGGTGGGAAATTCCTGTAACACCCCTGGTGTTACTGTCACTAAAACATGAGCATAACATCATAAGCATTGGCATATCATGTGTTCGTCACACCTAGAGTGCATTCACTAGGCAAAAATTTCAAAGAAGTTGTATTGATGTGACATGTCATGGGTAAAACCCTAGGGTAGGGTACTTAACCCTAAATTGAGCTTAGGGTGTCAAGGGAAGCCCAAGTATGAGAAAACTTCAAAAGATATGAGAAATAATCTTAAAATATCATATTTGAAGGACTTTAGTGATACCAAAACCCTAAAGTGCTAAAAACCCTGAAAAGACCCCTGGAAAACCCTAAATTGAAAACCTAGGGGGCTAAGTGTAAATTTTGTACACTTTTGGACTAAAGTACAAAAACAAGGATAATATAACACCACAAATTATGTTCTTCTCATATTCAAGGATTTACAAGTGAAAATGTGGGGTTTGGACTTATTTGCAAAAAGCACCACTTAAACCCTATTAAGTCTGAATTTGAGTGAATGGGGTCAACTTTGAAGCCCTGTACCTTCAAATTCATAAGGATTTTGCCCTAGGTCCACACATCAAATTTGTAGAGCTAAATAAGTAGAACAAATTTTATTAAGTAAGTAAGCCTTAGTGCTACATGAAAATGGGAGAAAAACAGACCTAAAGATGGTCTGTCAGTCGAGCACAACCCTGAAACTGGACTGACAGTAAACTAGGACCAGGTTTGAGAGCTATTTTGAGCATGTTGTGACACCCCAGGTGTCAGTTTCGTGTTATGTCGGGAAATTTGCCCCTAACGCGAATGCTAAGTGAAAATTTCCTATTTCTCGATCGTGTCTATCTCTGCTTATCAGGATTATTCATGGAAGCTCACCGAAGTCGGAATTATTCGATCGCGAGAAACAGTCAATTTTGGAGCCTGTTAAAACTTTTATTTCTTGACACGAATGCAAACTCTATAATCCATACTCATTTATCAGAACTCTCGATAGTCGGTCCATGCCCAAATACTCAATCCAAATCCGCATTCTCCCGCAGAATCTCTTTGCGTGAACCTCTAATTAATTCTTACTCTACTCAGCCTAGTACCGTTGTGTCTGAACCGAATTCAAAACCCACTCTGGTCGTGATTTTAAAATGTCACGATTCGCCTTCTCTGACTAAAAATCCAAAGCAGATAAAATTTTTGAGATGAAAAAATTGTTTCTAAAATAGTGCGCGAGATAATTTCAAAAGTAACACCAAAAATCGAATTCTCGATCCAAATTAAGCACTCAGTCGTCTGTCATCTCGACACTGGTTTATTTTTCGTTCGTCACACCGGTTCGAATTTTTCTCACAGATGAATTGCCAATCAAATCCAGGGATATTTTCGGGTTCCTTAGTCTAGAAGCAACCCTTGCTTCTCCACTAAGCAACCAGCCCAAAAACCCTAGCCATTTTCTATAAATAGAATGCCTCCCCTTGCAAATTGGCTTTTATTCATCTACCCCTAGCCGCCACTCTCTCTTCTTCTTCAACCATCACGTTTCTTCCTCTCTTTTCTCCCCACGACAGCAACAGCAACAAGCAGGGAGCAAGGCCAGCAGCCATGGCGCCCTCCTCTCCTCCCCTTCTCCCTAGCGCGCAAGAGCAGAGCCTCCATGGCGCCATCCTCCTTCCCGCTCCTCGCGCACGCCACATCTCCCAGCACCTCGACCCTGCGAGCTCCCCTCTCTCCCATGGCCAGTCTTGGTGGCCGCGGTTGCCATGAGCGCCGTGTTGAGCTCCCTGTGCTCCACGCGCCCTCAGCCATGGCACGACGCCCCTGCTCCTCCATGGGCTCGACCCCTCCCTTCACCTCTCCTTAGCTCCCCATGGCGCGACGCATCTGCTCGCCCTTCCTCCCTCCTCTGCACAAGGTTGCTCCACCCATGGCGCCCAGAAAATTCCAACTGGCTTCCCCCCTTCTTCCTCCCCTTCTTCTTCCTCCAGCCAGCAGGCCGCTCCCTCTGCTGTCCAGGGCACGGACGAGCTTCTCTCGCCCCTGCTCTCCCCTGGTCGGACTGGCCCCTAGCTCGGGCAGGCGAGCCCACCGTCACCCATGGCCGAGCTCCTTGTTCCCCTACTCCAAGGGCGCACACCCCACCTCCCAGTGCCCTTCTCCCCCTCAGCTCTGGTGGTGGTTGCTCGCGGAGGTATTCCATGGCGTTGCCTCCCTGTTCCATGGCGTCCGACCCTGCATTCCTCCCCCTAGACGCCCCTCTGTGCAGACCCACGCCGCTACCCCGGCCGGTAGCAGCCCTCGCTCGCTCTATCCTCTACTCCGCAGCACCGCCATTGTCCTTGCCTAAGCGCAGTCCAAATCCCTGCAACAAGCCTCGCCGAGCATTGCCCCGCAGCATCATGCTCCTTCGCCTCGCGCGTTGGGTGCTTGACGAATCGCAGCAGCGAGCCACGCCCTCCGGCTTCGCTTCGGTCTCCCATGCGTGACGACACGTTCGTCTTCACGCCACGTGAGCATCAACCACGACCGCGGTTTGATATGGTGAGCCGATGTGTTATTTTGTGTTAGATCGGATATATATGTGGCTGCGATGGTTATTTTGTACGTCGTAGGGATTGGTCGCGGATGTATTAATTGATTGTTAAAATGCTTCGTCGTAAAATATTGTGTTTGCGCGACAAATTTAATAAAGCCTAAAGCATGCTCGGTGACTTTCGTAGTAGGCTAATGAGTTAGTCTAAGATAATTATATTTTATGTATTCATCGTTGGTGTAGGGTAGAGTGGGTTAAAAATATAAATTATGCGACATGTGATTAGTGTTTTAAAGACGAGGTGTGCGAATGATCGGTTAGTGTTTCACTTGTCTAGTCGATAAACGTTGTCATAAATAATTGTGCTAAAATTGGTCATGAGAATGCAGTGGGCACGTGGTGTGGTTGGATGTGATAAGTAGATTGTAAGTGTGGGTCTGTCGAAGCACGGTGATGTCGAACGTGTATATCGAAGTGCATTATAGTGGTAATTGCGTTAAGTTAATCTGTAGTGTCTCGAGTGCACGCCACAACATGGTTGTATGAGAGACAAGGTAATATAAGGTGTGCTCGACGCGAATGTTCGGTCGATATAAGTAGAAATTGTGTTGGCTTAACTAGTGAGGTGATGGCATGCCAAAGTAGTCGTTGCTTCCTCTATGTTTATAAGTCGAGTCTATACGCGTTATGCGTTCCTTAAATTGTGCTTCACATATAGTGTATGATTGTGTTTATGACTTTGAATGGATGTTTTCGAGTGAACTAATAGGTTCCTAATGCAATTATGTGTAAGGTGTCTATAATGACGTTTTATCCCGAAAGGTGTTAAGTCTACGCATAAATAAGAGATAAGTGTACCTTCTGTAGTGTGGATTGATTTTTGAGTGCATGTGTCGCAAGAAATGAATTAGTGTGCATATAGGAGATGAATGGGTGTGACGAAGTGGTGAGATGCTTCTTTTAATTTTATTCACAGCTCTGGTTAGATGTTGTAGTGAGATGGTCGTCGGTTTTGTCGTTGTGCATAGGTTTGTAAGTAGGCATGTGCACGAGTATGTTTTTGGCGTAGATTAAATGTACGTGGAGGAAAAAGTGGTACGCATGTGTATGGTAGTCGTGATTGCGTTAACTTGAACAAAGAGTCTCAAGTGCATGTCATGCTATGGTTGTATTTGAGATAGTAAATTATAAGAGTTGCGCAATATGAGGTTCGATCGATGTAGTTAATATGGATTGGACTGTAGAGAGGTGGTGACATGCCGAAGTGGTCATCGCTTTCTCTGCGGTTAAGTCGAGGTCATGTGTGATGACGCTATTTACGTGGTGAATGCGTTTGTTAAATGAATGTGGTAATTTTAGTGTACTAAATGATTTGGATAAAATTAGTAAGTCTACTTGTTAGTCCTCATTTGATTAATTTAACTCTTACAAATGGTAAAGTGCTAGAATAATTCAACTCTCTAGAACGCGGCAATTCTTGAATTATATAGAAGCTGAAATTTATTGATTGCTGTTTTGGACTGCACGCACTATTTTAGTTGTGCTGTATGTTTGATGAACTAAATTTTATTTTCTGTAGATATGTGCTATAGAAAAGTGGTATATAACTCTATTATCTTGCTGGTGTTAAAATTTGACAGACATAAGTCTGATCTTTTAGAAGTTATGCTTTTTACAAATTCAGTAACTGAATCTGTCCAAATTCTGTACAGATTTCAGAAACTGCATTGTTTGCTTACGATAAGGTTACAATCTGTTCATGGTCGTTATAAGAAAGTTGTAGATGTTTTTGCTATCTTGCTTGTCTCGAAATTTCATAACCATAGGCCTGACAGTTTAGGAGTTATGAATTTTACAAACTGGTTGCTGTGTTCTGTCCTCCGTCAGAACAGATTTCGAAAATTGTGTTGTTTGATTTAGTTAAACATTGAATCACTTATTGGTGATTATAAAAGTTATGTAGTGCGTTTGCCAAGCTTTCCAAAAAGTCTTGGATCACTCTTTTTGGTGGTCTGAAGATTTATTATAGGCGTTTGAAATGTGAAGACTGAATCTGTCCAGTTCTGGACAGCAAAGCCTTCTAGTGCCTTTTATCCTAAGTTACCTATCGGATCACCTAGAGATGTTTATAAATGATTTATGGCCAATTTCATTACCTTTCCATAAAGTCTAGGATCAATTTACTTGGATGTCTGAATCGTTAGTTGTGAATTTTTGAAGTTGCAAGTCTGAATCTGTCCAAATCTAGATAGCGCTGTTGTATTAGCATGTTTTGACCTTGCTAAGTGTTGAATCATGTTGTGATGACAATACCAAAGTTGTAGAGCACTTTTTAAGCTTTCCAGAAAGTCCTAATTTGCTTCTGGATTAATATTTGAAAAGTTATGATTAAAACAAGTAACTGCTGTATTGCTGTCCTAAAATTCTGCGAGTGCTTATTTGATTGTTGAGTTCACCCTTTTGGCTAAAAATGCTTAGTTAGCACTTAACGGACATAGACTTGTAATGGATAAGCTTGAGATAACATGTGTGTCATGTTTTATATGTTTCTTCTCTAGTTGATTGCGATATAGGAGTTTCATAGACATTGATTCCTAGGTCCTATTTAAACTTACGTTGTCTTGGTTGCTCTTGTGTGGTCAACAGGAGAACAAATGAATGATTAAGGTGAGCGTAGTAAATGCGTGTACTTGTGATATCGTATTTGTGGTGCATAAATATACAAAATGTTTGTCATCTTTTAGTGGTGTTAATGTTGTGCGCTCAATGATATGTAGTAGCTAACGCTAGTGTGTGTGGTTGTTTATGATGTCTCGCTACTTAGTGTTTAATTCGCTAACATGTACTTAAAGTATCTTGTGCTATTTCATTATATTCATACATATGCACCTTGCATCTCATTTATGACCGAGAGAGGATGATCGTGCAAGTGATGTGGTGCCACCCACAAGATGCAGTCGGTGGACGACCCAAGAAAGGATGGACTTAACTAGTGGATGCTCGCCAAGCGAGCACCTCCCCCAGCAAACACTATCTAAGTGTTAAATTAAAGGCAAGCCCAGGTTTTATGCATAACCAATTATATTATGCTATTTTACTACACTTAATGTTTGTAGGATTGTATTGTGCACTTAAGTGTAGGAGTTGAATGAAACCATAGTTGCATGAACTCAGGATTCCTTTTGAGATGGATACTAGTAAGCTAGGTCGAGTAGCTGCTTTACTAATTAGGGATCTCGGTAGAAGTCGAGTGATTTTTCTAGCACTCGCACGAGGTCAGGAATTGATTGTATCCATTTTATATCGGAATGATGATGGTCTGTTGACAACGGTCCATGGGGATGCGTTGTCTACAAGACGGAAATTGGAATAAGGATTAAGGTGTGGTACCGTGTGTCAAGCGTTTGAACGTACTAAACACATGCCGAGAAATATGGTAAATCGGTAACCCTAGTACCTGAGTGAACCTGCCCGCAGACTTTACCCCTCACGCGACCTGAGACGTGGTCTCCCATTCCGGTTATGGTGGGTACAAGTGCGGTCACTGCACGACGGCAGTCGGGGTCAGTGAGGCAATGTACGCCAAGGCGGTGAGCCCTGATCTGTTGCCAGGGAATCAATGGGACAGTTGATGTGTGTGGGGACGGAGTGCCTCGCCACGTCGTGTGTTTAGGTTTACCTTGCAAGGTTTAAAAACTCGATTCGAATCGTCTGCTTCTCGCAGCTAATGAGACTGCTTGATCCATGCTGCTACATTGAGTAATAAGTGGAAATGAGTTGACTGGCAAAAAGGTTGATTGCTTAAAAATGTTTGATATCATGTATGAGTAGCTAGGTACTCATCTAGTGTAAAAGGATCATACTAAAACTTGAAAAGCTAAAACTTGATTTTAGACTCAGCTAGTGCTTTTGGCAAACCAAACCCCTCAGCCAAACAGCTGCATGTCTAGAGGTAGAGGAGTAGACTCCTCACACCGGGTAAGTCTAGCTGAGTATTAGTATACTCAGCTTTGCTTGTGGCATAATTTTTGCAGGTACTCCTTAGGATGATTGGTTGATGGTGTGACTTGGCCTTCATCCCTGCCACCGGGATAGACGGTCGAGTGGGTTATTGCTTCCACAGGAGAGGACCAGGAGGAGTAGCGTAGCCAGGCTTCGCCATGTTACTCGGTTTTCTCCGTTAGTTATTTCCGCTGCATTAAAATTTATGGTCATTATTTTTGAAACTCCGATAATGTAATCATTAATGATACTCCTTAAATTTGTGGTATTATGCTTTATTGTATTTCTCTGTGCCTCACCTTCAAGTGAGCTAGTGGTATTCGATCCTGGTTAAGTGGCTTTATCGGACTGACGGGTTATTCCTGTTTAAGTGTGTTGCTGCCCTTAAGGGTGTGACTTGGGCACTTAAGCTGGAATAATTTGGGCGGTTCCGCCACAATTGTATATGAATTGAAGTATGGTGATTATAGTGAAATTAAAACCAGATTGTAGGAGAACAACCTTGCTAAAGGTGGATTAGCAAGTTATCACATGGAAATTTGAAATCTGGGCTCTGCAAACAGCTCTGTCAGGCATCCTAATAGGAACTCTGATGGTACAGTAGACTCAACGAGATCACAGGTGCAGTGCACCTTGCCGTCGGTGACCCCTGCGCCTGGATTCATGCCGGCAAGGTGATTCATGCTCACCGGTGCCCGGATAACGCCTCGTGGTGAAAAGATCTTCACCGCAGATGGGCTCGAAGCCACTGTTCCGCCCTATGTCGTGCCCACTTGCGCCGGCGACATGGCGCAGCGGCCGTCGTCGAGGCATACGCCGCCTGCCGTGATCGCGACACGCCCTGACCCTTTAACCGCGTCGCAGTGAGTCACCGTAACCCACTCGTTCATCGTCGCTGAGCTTGCCACGGTGAACGCCACGAATTGCTGGCGCTAGTAACCTCTTCCCTCTCCAACCGCCACCGCACCAACTCCAAATCACGAGCCACCGCCTCCAAATACTATAAATTGAGCACACATTCGGCTCCGCCATGTAGTCAAGCACTCAACACACCCACCCGTGCCTCCGATTACCCACCAGAGAGCCCCAATTTGGGATTTCTCCCCAAATCGGTCTAGAACACCGCGCGAAGTAACCTCATCGTGGCCAACGTGTTTCAGGTCCGTTCATGTCCTCTGGTTCCTCGTTTCAGTATCCTTAGGTGCCCTTGATACTCTCTGACCCATCCAATTGAGCTAGAATCGATTGGATCATCGGGAACATCTCGGTCGGTCCATTCCTCACGCTGTCACCATGGGCAGTATGATTAAGAGCTCGAACTCTACAATTGATGGAGGGGAAATGGTTAGGAGGGATCAAATTTGGTGTCAACCGCACCGAAGCACCGGTAGTTAAGTTATCTGGCCGGTATGAGCTCGCCGGAGATCTTGCTCCGCCGTCCACCGTCGTGGACCTGGCGTTGTAAAGAAATAAGAACGCAGGGGCCTAATTGCAACTGTCAGTGACACAATGAAATAGGATGCAGGGCTCTTAACCAGTTATCCAAACCATCAGGGGCCTCTATGTAAATCCGGCAACGCGGGCGCACGCGCGGCGCGTTTCGCCTGGGCGTGGGCTATATTGGGCTGGTTTCGGCCCGGTACTATTCATTCCTTTTATTTTTCTTTTTCTACCAGAATTAGGAAATCCATAGAAAATTATAGAAAAATGATAAAAATATGGGACTAATTTTGTTGGACTCCTAAAATTCCCTAGTATTTAATAAAAATGGTTCTAAGATTTTTAGTCCAAACCAGGAATTATTTAGTATTTAAAATAGCCAAAAGCTAGTTTCTTGGAATTTTAGAAATTGTTTAATAACTCCAAAAATCACTAAACTTTTTGGATAAGCTTGAAATGTTATTTAGATGCCTAGGGTAAAGTTTGGTATGATTTGGACCATGTTTGGTACCTAGAACCTAAAACCCTAGCCTTCCTGGAGTCCTATGAAGGAAAATTGTATTCAAGACCTAAGATAATATACTTTTATTATCTTTGCATTTTCATGAGCATTACATGAGCATTCATGATTATATATGGTTATATATAGAAAACGAAGAAGAGATAGAAGTTGAAGAAGCAAGAGCTACACCACCACCTGAAGAACCTCAGGCCGGGAACTGCTTTTATTTTGACATCTGTGGAGCAGAGCCCAACTCACCTATAACACAAGGCAAGCCCCAGTGCATTTGCCACCTCCTTGCTATTTTAAAATCTTTCTCACTTGCTTGATGCATTAGGTGATAGGAGTTGAGTGCTAAACAAGTTGTTGCATTTCCTTCCTTGAGAATTTGATTACCTTTCCTTGATCACATGTTTCATAAAAGGTTTTTCTTATGCTTAGCCTTGCTCTAGAAAAATAAAATGTTTTGTTTTGACAAAAGATGATGCTTCAAGTGGGTGGGATGTTTTCAAAATAAAACTTGATGGTGGATCCATCATGGCCGTGATGGGTTCAACATCGGAAAAGATGTACCTCTGTCAGGTACCAAACTTTGGGTTTGAAATGATTAAGCTGAGACCGGGCGGGTGACTTGCACGAGAAGAGAGTCTCGATGTAGTGTCTCCGTCTGAGTCGATTAAGGACCTTGTCGATGTAAACCGAGGACCCTTTAATTGGTCACATGCCTCATCATGGGTAAGCTTTGCCTCGGGCAGACTATTACCAGAATAAGATAACACGCAATGGGAGTGGAGAGATGGCGAGAGTAGCGTGTACCCTCCGTGGCAAGAGGCTGGACGATGGAGTATATGTGCTCTCGGTTGGCGTGAACCTAATCTGGTCTTAAGAACCCCGGTGGCGAGTTGACATATGCAAGGGTTAAGTGCTACATATGTCGTGTGATTGGAGATCCTCAGCTGAGTATTAATCGATTTGGATCGCCGTTACTTCTCGGACATGAAGACTTGGTCACTGACTTACACGTAGCATTCCAGTAAACAAGAAGGGTTGATAAGAAATTGACTAGTATAGGCCAAGTGTTTGAACTAGGATAGAAAGAACTCTAGATGCAGGTAACTTTACTTAACCTGACAAGTAAAACTGGATTTTTAAGGATCCACTATTAGTAAGCATTTCTGCAAATAGAGTCTTGATTATTAATTAAGCCTTACCTTGTCTCCCAAAAAGCCAGCATATCCTTGAGAGTCTTTTATTTTGACGGGTAAGACTTGCGAAAGTACACTCCATACTCAGGGTTTTCGAACCCATGTTGTTGTAGGTGAGGAAGCAAAAAATTTTTGTTGCTTTTGTTCCAAGGTGGTGCCTAAGGAAGAAAACCAAGACTGAAGCCTCGGGAGGAAGTGTCCTCCCTTATAAACTGTTTACTGTTAATCGGGAGGGGTTTTTGCCTCCCAGGGTTGTAATAATATTACTTCAGCACTCTTATATTTTACTGGTCTGTTATAATACTACTATTTCTCTACTTTAATATAAAATAAAGTTATTGTAACTGCTTCCGCATACTCGTTCCTTTGATGTGTTGTAATATCTGCGTGACGGGTGAAACACTCTTGGGAAAGGTAAAGATTACAGATACCGAACTTGTCAAGTGATCAAGTGCACCTACAGGGATGTCTAAGGTCTGATGGACAAGGACAACTGTAGGTGGGCCTAATGACTTGGGAGGTTCTGCCACAGCTGGTATCGGAGCAAAGCCCATCTCTGCATATGTTATGAGGCATTTTCAAAAAGAATTTTCCAAGGCTTATCTAAGAAAATTTCTTTCCTTCTTATCTAACTACCTTCTGAAGTATTTATATTAAGACTAGATAGTAGAGTGCAAAGTATAGAAGGTTGTGAATCAACTAAGGTTGATTCTGTAATTATGCATGCATCATGTTAAAAAAAATTATACTAATAAGATTTTCCCCCTTATGGAGATATGTCGTCGCGCACAAGGAAAACCGCGTGCAAGTCCACTGGACTGATTGGCATGCCTTGCCATCAGCTGGCTCCAAGGCATGAGGATACACTACTACAGTAAACCTCTGTACAGGCGGTCCGGTTAGCCTCTACACAGGCGGTTCCAGGAACCGCTTGTGGTGCACCGACTGTGATGTAAAACAACATCACAGGCGGTCAATCAAAAACCTTTTGTGATAGACACACATCACAGGCGGTCCGGTTTAAAAGAACCGCCTGTGATAGACAAACATCACAGGCGGTCCGGTTTAAAAGAACCGCCTGTGATAGACACACATCACAGGCGGTTTCTAATCCTAGCCGCTTGTGTTAGCCACACATCACAGGCGGTTTTAATTATAAGTCCGACTGTATTTCAATATACAGATTCCAGATTCATATTTAGATTCCAGATTCATATACAGAATTAATAACAGATTCAAACACAGATTCAAACACATATTCCATACACAGATTCATCATACACAGATTCCATACACAAATTTATACCTATCAAGTTCCATAACAGGTTCCATACACAGATTCATCCACATATCAAGTTCCATCATACACAGATTTATACACATATCAAGTTGCATAACAACTCAACATCTCAAAGTTCCATAGACAACTAAACATCTAAAGTTCCTAACTAAAGATCTAAACACTGTGTGATATCGTGTACAAACTTAGTTCTGGGAATTGTTGCAAATTTCCATTTGTATTGTAGAATAGCCCTTGTTGATGAAGAACTTCACAGCGCATAAAGTAAAGCAAGTCTTTTACAACCTTAGCCACGCTGACGGAAACCATATCTCTTTCTAACCATTCAGCATTGATCTTGGATTTAGGAACCTGCAATGAAAGCAAAAAGCAAGCAATACTAAGAGTAATGTGATGAGCAACAATATAACATAAAAATTGCAACATAGACAATGATAGCGAACTTACATCCTCACGATTGACCATGTAATGAAAGGTGACACGACACCATTCGCATACATAATAATCGCATAGGACAGTACCCGGAGGTTGTTTGTCACCATATGGAAATAATGATATTGACAAATTAGGCTTGTCCTCTAGATGTTCGCCGCCAAGACCTTTCCAATAAAAACGGTATGCACTGCATATAAGAATAGAATTGTGAGATTAAGAATACATTTGTTAAGTCGTAATAAGTACAAGTGTGCAATAATAATCATACTTATCTAAAATCTTCAAGAAGTCATTATACGTAGCCTTTTCCATTCTCAGTGAGTCGAAGACCATGACTTTATCATGCTTTGGAAAGATCATGATACAAACGTAGTGGTCACTATATAGACATAGACGAAAACACATGTTAAGATCAAGATTGGCATAATTTATAATTCAAAACCATGTCGAGAACTTACTTAAAGTGGTGCGGAGCTATTATTAAGTTCTTGCCATGTTGTACATGATTATACATGGCTCGTCCAATGTATGCCGCCATTACCTTCATTTTCTTTCTCTGATTCTGTTTGACGGCTTTCTCAAATTCAGCATCATCCAAGTCTTTGTATTCTTCTCCATGTCTCCGAGCAACTTCTTTGTAGCGAGCTTGGGATATCATCAACGGGTCAAGAAACCCTGTCTTAAGTTGTTTCTTCTTATCATCCATGTATTGCATCCTACGTGTAAAAGTGTTAATCGTAAGACTCTCGTTTATGTGTGTGTGTACAAAACTAACAAATATGAAAGTTTAGACGTACTTACAAGCAAAAGAGGGTTAAGTAGTTGGTTTCCATCGTTTGTCGGTGGTACAACGACCAGAGATCGTCAAAGAATAAATGCCGCACATGATCTATATTATCATTGCTCCAAAATGCATCTTCTAGCACAACAAATGTGAAGTCCTCGAGTTTGTATTTGTTGCTAGCCACCATGTACCACTCATGCATTCTAATCTCCGGAGTCGACAACTTAGAAAGTTGCACCGTCGTCAAGAACAGCCTCCCATTCACAAATTTAGGAGGAACATCCTCCTTCTTGTATATCGAGATATTGGTTTTAAGACGTAATGATTCTCGAGTATGAATCATTCCATCTTCTTCCCATACTTCAAAATTGTGTATTTGGGACCGTGTGCGTACTCCATGAGATGCTGATTCCGCTTTTGATTGATTTGACATAACTCTCCTCAATTTATGCAGGTAGCGTGCCACTGATTCTGACGGTTTCTTGACATCGTCAGTGGCGATTCGCTGATGAATTTTCTTTGAAATAGTTGGCCCTTCAACATTGGTGTCAACCTTTGCTTCCTTTTTGATGTTTGCGTCGACATTCTGAGGAACAATTTTGTCTACGTCCCCCTCGTCGAGTTTTTTCGCAAGAGGTGATATGATTGTTTCAACGATTTTTGTGGAGGTCGGTGTCATATTTTCCTGCACCATGGGGTATGGAATGATCGAACTATCTTTCTGTTGCATTGGTGTTGAATTCGGCGTTGGTGACTTATGACGCAATACACGGCTTAAGATCGGCTTATCACCCAACTTGATGTCGCGTCGATGCCAAAGGACCAACTCGTTCATTGCCTCCTGCAAAGTTATGATCCTCTCAACTGGAAAGTCTATCTCCCAATCTTCACAACCACTGTCTGTGATCTCTAGAACTTGGACCACAGCATAGTATGGTGGGACAGGATTATCCTTGTAGTTAACAAGTCCTGGTTTTACCAAACCACTAGCAGCTTGTTTTGTTTTTGTCCCAGATCGATTGATTGGAATATGAAGAAAGCAAGGCTTGTCCTCAACAATATCGTCTACAGGGTACTTGGTGAAGTCTTGCACAGATCCTACGCTGCTAGGGACTACAGGTGGACTCATGTGGCCTGGCTTGAGTTCAAATGATATGCATTCTGTTTTCTTCATTTTGTTCATCACGTCATTAATAGCCTTTTGTACCCTTTCAGCAATAGTCTCTTCAAGGGTCCTTTTCGACTTCTCGTGTTTCCTATATGACAACGCATACTCTGGAAATGCCTCTCTCCAGGAAATCTTAGAAGAGATTCCCCGAGCCCGTCCAGTGTGTTTAGGATTGCCTAGTGCTGCAGTTAGTATGTCATTCTCCCTTCGAGGCTTAAATTCGCCCTTCTTTCTCTTATCTGCATATTCTTGAATTTTTGTCGAAACTTCGCCTACCAATTCTGGATGCAAAAGTTTGTTGTCCTCACTCAAACCTGCCCGACCTAAGATCCAACGAATAGCTCGCTCATCGATATCTTTTAATATTGGGTCCAAAGTGCCGTTAGCTATAGCTTCCTCGATTATCCTGTTCCACTGCACAACTTTATGGTGATATCCGGTTGACCCCAGGCGATGGGGGTGTTTGTTCATCTTCGCTCTCTGAGAATTAGTTTCGTCCAGTTCTTTGGCCTTCAGTTCGGTCTTCTGACGAACAAATTCCTCCCACTGAGCTTGAGTGATTTTCCCCATTTTCTTGGGCAGAGGAACCTTATTCTTCTTAACAAATTCCCTATTCATCTCGGCCTTCCACCCACGAAACATCTTGGCCATAGCAGAGAGCATCGACTTCCTTACTGCATCCTCTGTGCCTTTTGGGACCTTGAATGACTCAGACAACTTAGCCCATAGCTTATTGCGGGTGTCTTCATCTAAATCCTTCCATTTTTGAAGTGTGATTAGCACTATATCTCTAACAGTAGACCCGCAGGAATTTCGAAACTTTGTAACCACGTCAAGTGGTTCTTCAGGAAACCCCTCTGCATTTAGTTTTGTTACGTACATAACTGCACCTTCTTTTATCTGATTGGGACCTCGTCGCCCTCGTTTCCGCTTATGTGAAACGGATGATTCAGGCATCGGAGCATCCTGCGTGTTTCGTGTAGAACATGCATCCTCTTTCTTCTCTTCATTTGAAATATATATATTGAAACAATTAATGGCCTTTCATATATGAACATTATTTTAGAATATAGTCGGCATATTTCTATTTACCTCTTCATCGTTGGGAATATAGTCGGCATCATGCTCATCTGATGTTTTTTTCATCCTTGGAGGTATAGGAGGACAAGGATTGTCGTCACTAGAACTATCCTCCCCGCTCCCTTCACCGGAGCTGCTCGTTGTCTGCCATTCAAGTTTGGTCGCGTCTTCATCAACTTTGTTAGACGCACCGGTGCAGACCACATCCATCCTAGTAGGCACCTAGTGCACAGCTGGTTCCATCGATAAAGGGATATACTGTTAGTCTGATATACTGGTTCCATCAATAAGGGAACTTGGAGAAAAGGTGATTCAAAAGAAATCGAGCCCAAACCCGCCTCCGGAGCAGGATCAGGCCGGGAAGCACGGAGCAGATAGAAGTGCACTTTCCAATACAGTTAGACAGAGAAGGCATGGTTGTGATGTTATAATGCTGAAGGACCCCAAGAAGAGATTATGGCCTGTCGTCCACCACCACTGCCCATTATTTGTGGGCTTCACCGAGGGCTAGAAACATTTGGTGACAGCAAACGACCTTTGGACTGGGGACGTCTGCGAGATTGTTAAGGGGCCAGACGATGGTGAGCCGGTGTACTGTGTCCGGATGTGTGGTCACAAAATTTAAAGCCGCCCCGGCTTCATCTGTGTGCTTCTCTTCTCTTATGTCGGCTACTAAGATCACTTAGCAGCCCACCTAAGAGAAGAGAAGCACACACATGAAGCCGGGGCGGCTTTAAATTTTGTGACCACACATCCGGACATAGTACACCGGGTCACCATCGTCTGGCCCCTTAACAAGCTCGCAGACGTCCCTAGCCCGAAGGTCGTTTGCTGTCACCAAATGTTTCCAGCCCTCGGTGAAGCCCACAAATAACGGGCAGTGGTGGTGGATGACAGACCATAATCTCTTCTTGGTGTCCTTCAGCATTATAACATCACAACCATGCCTTCTCTGTCTAACTGCATTGGAAAGTGCACTTCTATCTGCTTCGTGCTTCCCGACCCGATTTAAGCATTCAGCCCATGCTATTCTCCATATAAGTCCCAAACAGAGAATAGGGATGAGGTATTCAAGATTGTAGGCGCTAGTGCTCAACTACTAGCATCTATAGATATGGACACAAGTCCAAATTTGGTGCTACTCGGCAATAGTACTCGAAGATAGTTCATTGACTTGACACTCTCTAAGAGGTTCATACAAAATACATTATCTCTAAGAGTGAAACCTACGATACTCATATCGTGTTGTTTAGGACTAAACATCAACAACCCCTTGACTGGTCGCTATCATACTCAATTCCAAAACATTTTCCCAATATGTCGGCTTGAGTAAGGAGATCTGGGCTTGGGAGTTCCTCCAAATCATCTGCAGCTTCATCATCTTCAGCATATTGCAGGGCTTCATCTTGAATAATTTTAGCCCTCTTGGAGTCAGCATACTTTTTGATGGACAGAGCACACTTCTCAAGCATGTCGCATACATCTCCAATTTGAAACAAAGTGGTCTTAAGTGTGTACACTGATTCCGGTTCACTAGTATCCACAACCCCATCAGTCACTAGACTGCGAATGATGTCAACATGTGTCTCGATGACTCGAACTGAGCTCTCAACCATGTCAAGTGGCTCTTTTTCCATATCTGAAACTGAAAATGACCAAGTCTCACAATCAAAATTGAGATTGCAACAAAGGCAGGGATCAGAGGGAAAACAAGGAGGTGGCTTATAGGGCAAAAAGAGGGGTCCAAATAACATTGTCATGGCTATGAACAAGTCAAAGAAGGGAGATAAGAACAAGTCTTATAACATAGGGTTGGGAAGCAAAGATAGGTAGTCAAAATACAAAGAAGGGAGATAAGAACAAGTCTTATATCATAGGGAGATAATAACATTGTCATGGCTATGTACTTCCATGATGTATGTGGCCATAAGCACATTTGCCCTAATGATTATCAAACAAAGATAGGTAGTCAAAAAACACTAAAAATAGACTTGTTGCCCCAATCACTATGGAGATTTTCTACCAAGAAGGGGTCCTAGTAGTTGCATCAACTATCCATGACAAGATCAAACAACTGACATCGATGGAGGGACACAAAATTCTTCATTCGAAGGATACTAACACCTTAATGGTATACAAACATTTAACCAGAAGGGATAAAAGAAATAAAAAAACTAATACATGAGAAGTAATTGACAACCAAGCAATAAGCATACACAGCTAGCAAGTATCTTATAACTGACTGGCAACAAGCTACTAAAGCAAAAATGGTTCAGGCAACGCCGGAACATACACAACGAGAGAAATAGGAGTGACATCCTAGCTAGGCCGACAACCCTAGAAAGAGAACGACGGATAGCATGTGTGAATTGTGATTTCTCTTCATCTTAGCAGATAAGTGCCTTCATATATACAGGCTCATGTTAATGAATTTCTAGCTTAATAAAGATCGATTAAGAATTTAATGAATCATAGTTTGCTTTTAGACATGTAATCAACACCACCACGTGCCTGCAACCACAATCATGCACGTACAAAGATGCTCGGTCGGCAATTCCATCCACTTAAATTAACTGTTTCTTCGTATATGCTACTGTGTGGCTGTACACAAGTAATCTGCCATCAATTAACATATATGATTCAAACACATATATGATTCAAATACATATAGGAAATTCGAGCCATGAACTTAGAAGAAATGGAACCTGAACTTCGACCTTACTATGAGAGGAAGAAGAAAGAGCTTCTTGAGTACCTCACGAGCCTAATGACCAACAGTTCTTGAGTACCTCAGGGACGGTGGCGCTTCAGGCTCGGGGACGGCCGGGACGGCGGCGCTTGGGCTCAGGGACGGCGGCGCACTTGGCGCTCGGGCTCGGGGACAGCGACGGCGGCGCTTGGGCTCAGGGACGGCGGCGCACTCGGTGCTCGGGCTCAGGGACGGCGGCGCTCGAGCTCGGGGACGGGGACAACGGCGCTCGGGCTCGGGGACGACGGCAGCCTGGCGGTGCAATTGTGTCAGCTCGGACGGGACGAGTTAGGGTTCCTACCGGAACCAACAAGCCTTTTATATTGTAAATAATCACAGGCGGATATTTAGAAAAACCGCCTGTGATATATAACATCACAGGCGGTCGGAATAAAAAAACCGCCTATGATGTTATCTATTACAGGCGGTTTTTCTAAATATCCGCCTGTGATGTGTGTACACTATAAAAGGACTAGCCCATGGGTTCCAGAACCCTATCTCCCAGAACATTCACAACACTGTAGCGGCGGCGGGTATTTTTGGAGATCTACAGGGAGAAGGTTTTGTTTTTGAGTTAATTGATTGATTTCAATAGTTTATGCATATATATGATCTCCATTTGTTTTCTTTCTCATTTTGATGCGATTTTTGCCTCAATTTTGTAATATAGACCAGATTTGAAGAAAAGCTTAGGAATTCCAAGATTTGGACTTGTAGTAGTTGATCTAATTTAAAGATTCTTTAGAAACACAGTTGTCTCACCCCAAGGTACCTATTGCTGCAATGTTTGTTTCATTTTCATGCACATCAATTCGTTTCATGTTTTATGGATGAATTCAATTAATTAATGATTTTATTGATGTTAATCAATATAGGGATAGGTAATGGACCGAGGTTGGATGTACAATGTGCCAAGACCACATCCGTCGTACATTCGAAATTTGAGAAGCTTTATTGAAGCGGCCAACAAGCACACGAATTTGCGAAAGAGCAAGGAGATATTATGTCCGTGCATCGATTGTGATAATAAGATAGCTTGGAGAGATACAGGAGTAATCCAATCACATCTGCTAAAAAGAGGGTTTAAAAACAATTACACGATATGGTCAGAACATGGTGAGTTGGATCCGTGTGAAGTGCCTGGTAATGATGAGAGAGTTGTCGGAATTTTAGATCTTAAAGTTGATGGTAAAGTGGATAATGTGGATGCTAATCAAGATTTTGAAGAATTTGATTGCGAAGAGATGTTGCGCCATATGGAACCAGAAATGTTGAGTTCTGTGGGATCGCAGAAAGTGCTATCTAAAATGGAGGGACTGGAAAGTGCCTCAAAAGAACCTTTATATGATGAATCATAGGGTTGTGACAAAGAGTTTACTACACTACGTACAGTTCTAGAACTTCTTAAGTTGAAGGCTAGCGCCAGATGGTCTGATACTAGCTTCACAGGTCTTTTGAATTTTCTGTCCCAATTACTACCAAAACCCAACAAACTACCAACAAGCACTTATAAAGCGAAGAAGCTTATATCTCCCATAGCTCTGGGTGTGCAAAAAATTCATGCATGTCCGAACCATTGTATTCTATATCGTGGCGATTTTGAGAACGCATCAAGATGCCTAGTTTGCAATGTCAGTCGATACAAGAAGAGCTACAATCAAGAGTGTGTAAAAAAATCCCGAAGAAAAATAAAAACAAGAAATCCACTATTGGACCTGAAAGTGACGATGACACTTTTGATGACATGGATGGGAAAAAGAAGTCAAAGATCCTAGCTTTGATGATGTGGTATCTTCCAGTAATTGATCGCTTAAAACGTTTGTTCTCAAATCCTAGGGAGGCTGAGCTTATGCGTTGTCATGCTGAAAATCGCAAGCAGAATAACAAACAGATTCGACACCCTACTGATGCATCACAATGGAAAAATTTCGATCTTTATGTATCCTGAGTTTGCCAAAGAAACCATAAATGTAAGATTTGCTTTGGGTACAGATGGAATGAATCCATTTGGTGAAAAAAGAAGTGTACATAGCACCTGGCCCGTGACTTTAACGATGTACAACCTTCCATCATGGCTGTGTCACAAAAGAAAGTACATTATGTTGACTATTCTTATTCAAGGTCCGAAATCAGCTGGTGTTGATATTGATGTGTTCCTAGAACCTCTTATGGAAGATATGACAAAGCTCTGGAATGAAGGAGTTAGAATATGGGATGAGTATTGCCATGAGTATTTCAACTTAAGAGCAATTATATTTGTTACCATCCATGATTCTCTCGGTGGCGCCACACTATCAGGGCAAAAGACTAAAGGAAAGAATGGTTGTGTAGTGTGCGTCGATGGAACTGCTTCCATGTACCTTAAATCATCCAAGAAGTTGGTGTTCCTGGGACACAGACGATTCTTGATGAAGCAGCATAAGTACCGAAAGATGAAATAGGAATTTAACAATGAACTGGAAAGTGAAGGTGCACCAAAGCCTTATAGTGGGAAACATGTTTTTGAAATTGTAAAGAACATTCATGTTGTATTCGGAAAGGGAAAAACAAAGGAGAAAAGAGAAAGAGAACTGACCCTTCAACTTACACAACTTTCAAGAAGCAATCAATTTTTTTCAAGTACCTCCCATACTGGAAGGATATGGAAATTTGCCACAGCATTGATTTGATGCATGTAACAAAAAATGTTTTTGACAGCATCATTGGAACCTTGCTGGGCATGCCGAGTAAGACAAAGGATGGACTTAAATCACGCAATGATCTAGTAGATCTTCAAATCAGATCGGAACTTCATCCAGTGGATAGTGGCAAAGGGAAGCCTTACCTCCCCCGAGCTAGCTACAACTTGTCAGTTGAGGAGAGAATAAAGATTTGCAAATGTTTGCGTGGGGTCAAAGTGCCCATAGGTTTCTCATCCAATATCAGCAAACTAGTCAGGATGAAGGACTTGTCTCTATTTGGCTACAACTCTCATGACTGCCATGTGATGATGACGGTGTTCCTCCCAATTGCGATAAGAGCCCTCGAAACAGAGCATGTCAAAGTTGTCATCACACGCTTGTGTTACTTTTTCAATGCGGTTTCACAAAAAGTAATAGCTTTAGAAGACTTGGACTATCTAAAGGCATACATCATCGTGACTATGTGCAAGCTTGAAATGTGTTTTCCTCCATCATTTTTTGATATGCAAGTACACCTAATCATACATCTCGTGGATCAGATAAAAATATTAGGGCCACTATATTTACATCATATGTTTCAGTTGGAGCGATACCTGGGAGTATTAAAAGGTTATGTGCGAAATCATGCTCACCCAGAGGGTTCAATCATGGAGGGATACACTACAGAAGAAGTGATTGAGAGATGTATAGATTACATCAGTGACGGAACAATGATAGGTGTGCCTGTACCTAAACATGAGGGTAAACTATGTGGGAGAGGGAGAATGGGCAGGAAAACTTTTCGCGTTGAGGATTACAAGCTAGTACATTGTGCTCATGGTAGTGTACTATAACATCTCACGATAGCCGAGCCTTACATAGAGGAACACCTGGATGAGCTTCGTAAAGAAAATCAGAACCGCACAGAGGACTGGATCATGAGGGAGCACAAACATCGTTTCAGCGAATGGTTAATGGACAAAAACATCCCATTCGGAGACTCTTTGGAAGAGAAAACAATGAAGAATTTGGCTTCTGGGCCATCGTGTTTTGTAACATCATGGCAAGCATATGACATCAATGGGTACACATTCTACACTAAATCAAAAGACATGAAAAGTGTTGCACAAAATAGCGGTGTTCGTATCGATGCTTTGACCTACATGGACAAAAGACCACATATTTTGGATTCATAGAGGAAATATGGGAACTTGATTATGGCCCAAGCATGAAAATACCCTTATTTAAGTGCCAATGGGTACAACATCCCGTGGGGGTGATAGTGGATAACTACGGACTCACACTGGTAGACTTAAAGAAAGTAGGATATAAAGATGACCCGTGGGTTCTCGCCGAATGTGTTGCACAAGTGTTCTATGTACTCGATCCAGCAGATGAGAAGATGCATGTAGTTATTTCTGGAAAGCAAAAAATTGTTGGAGTTGAGAATGTGGGATACCAAGATGAGGAATACAATAAGTATGAAGAGATGTTCGTCTTTAACGGTCCAGAGAGAATCAAGCGTGTGGAAAAGAAAATTGATAAGAACTTAAAGCCATACATGCGGAAAAATGGTAGTTCATGAAAAATTGTATAAATCAAATTGTATTTGTTATCATGTATGATCGACTATGCATTGTGGTTGCCAATTAATTTAAAATCTCTCTAGTTATCTATGTGTGCTATTAAAATTCATTTAAATTGTATTTGCATATTTATGTTAAAAAATAAATATTAATTCATTTAAATTGTATTTGCATATTTCTGTTAAAAATTAAAATATTAATTCATTTAAATTGTATTTTCATAATTCTGTTAAAAATTAAAATATTAATATGGTAATCAAATCACAATCACAGGCGGTTTTTCATTAGGGTCCGTTTGTGAAAAGAATAGAGCACCACAGGCGGTCCTAAACAAAAACCGCTTGTGATACTAATACATCACAGGCGGTTCAAGTAGCCTGGGACATCCCAGGCGGTTTTCTAACCGAACCGCCTGTGATGTAAAAAGCCTACCGCTTGTATAGAGCCAAATTGTACTAGTGATAGCAGCAGCGGCAGCAATGATCCCATTGGAGATTTAGAAGCTCAGGTGGAGCAGCTTCGAACGGAGCTCCATCACAGGAACAGTGTGTGGGTCGAGGATGGTCAGCGCATAAATGAGTTAAGAACTGACATCCGACATCTACAAGACGAGCTTGCCGAACGAGATTTGGCACTCGATTGGGCTGTCAACTCGCATTCCATTGCTTGGGACCGAGAGGCCAAAGCTCGAGCCCGTGTGGAGGAGCTTAGCACGACCGTTGATAACTTGCAGGTGTACTGCGATACATTGCATGAGGAAGTTCATGAATTGTATTCACAACTGCACCCTGACGTACCTACAGACCCTGTTGGAATGGGAGCTGGACCTTCTAGAACAGTAGGTGAAGCATTTGGTGTGGAACTGGATCTTTTCAAGCCCCCTCCTTCAATGAACATGGCTGATGAATGGACCCCTACACCCGATAACGAAGCTGCTAAGGATGATAAATACTAGCAGTAGTATAGTTTAAAAATAGTGTTAATGTAAAATAGGTAATGTAGTCATGTTGTACATTGAGTTTGTAACATTACATCTTAAGTAATGTAAAATGATGGTATGTATCAGCATGTGATATTTTCCAAATATTTCTTTGCTTCAGATGCCATCTCGAACTCGTGCACATGACAGCGCGGGAACATCCCACTAGTTCCACCCACGCTGGCCGAGGCTATCGCCGCCTTGGTCACCGCGACCGCTGACAACACCCGCTTCCTTCGTGAAATGGTGGGACAACAACTTCAACAACAAGGCGGGAGGGCTTATCCACAGGGACCCTGCGAAACTTCGTATTTGGATTTCTCGGAAACTTGTCCCCCACTATTCGTCAAAGCTGAAGACCCCCTCGAAGCTGACGAATGGATTTGGGTTATTAAGCAGAAGTTTGGACTCATTCGATGCACGGAGACCCAGAAGCCATTGTTTGCGGCTCAGCAGTTAAGAGGCCCTGCCAGAACCTGGTGGGGAAATTATGTGGCCATTCAGCCTGCCGGACATCAAGTCACCTGGGATGAATTTAAATTGGCATTTCGGGAGCACTACATTCCTGAAGGAGTGCTCCATATGAAGCAAGAAGAATTCATGAAGCTTAAGCAAGGTGGAGATACTGTTACACAGTATCTCAACAAGTTCAATCATTTGTCCTAGTACGCCATTGACCAGGTCAACACTGACCTGAAAAAGAGGAACTATTTTATGAGAGGCCTTAATGACCGGCTACAACGAAAAATGGCCACCTGCCTCGACCTCTCCTACAGAAGGGCTGTCAGCACATCGCTGGCAGTTGAAGCTAAATATGCAGGCCCAGGCAAGTCAAAGGGATATGGAGGTGACAGGTCCAACCAAGCGCCTGAAAAGCGACAAAGGTTGGTGATCCGACCTTTCAATCAAAACCGTTCTTCACCTCGTCCACCCTCCTACCCCTTTAAACAACATGTATTCATCCACCCTGCTACTGCCCCCACCTCAACAACTCAGCCGAGTGCCCCTGGTGCTCGTTTCCCTGCACTCCCAAGCTCATCAACTGGCTGCTTCAATTGTGGGAAGTCTGGACATTTCATCAAAGACTGCCCATATCTGAGGCGAAACAACTCCAATAATCAGCAGAACCCGGGGAGTTCCAGCCAAGGCAAGGGAAACACGGCAAATAATGCAGCGAGCAAGAATATGAAGAAAACTGGGCGAATCTATTATACACAAGTGGCCACTACACCGGAGGGAGAGCCGGTCATGCTGGGTACGTTTCTCGTGGCCAATCACCCTGCAGTCATTCTCTTTGATTCTGGTGCTTCACATACATTCATAAGCAAGAATTTTGTGGAGAAATATTGCATCCCTTGCATTGAATCAAGGGAAGGGTTTATTATTCATTCGCCTGGGGGGCAAATATTCACTAAAGAAGTGGATTTCCATGTGCCCGTAACATTGGCTGAACGGGACATTCCCACAAATATGATTGTTCTGAAAAGCCAAGATATAGATGTAATTTTGGGCATGAATTGGTTAGCCCAGCACAAAGCTATCCTCAACACTAATATGAGAACCATCAGGTTGAGCTATGGCCAGGAAGAGGTTCTCTTGACCATCCCTGTAGCTATTCCAGCTAAACCATTTGGCAGAGTTTATGAAGCCATCATACCGGAGATCCAAGATATTTCGATAGTATGTGAATTCCCAGACGCCTTTCCGGAAGATCTGCCTAGATTGCCTCCAGAGAGAGATGTAGAATTTGTGATTGAATTGAAGCCTGGTATGGCTCCTGTTTCTAGAAGGTCGTACCGAATGCCTCCGAATGAGTTGGCAGAGCTCAAGACACAATTACAAGATCTACTGGAAAAGGGATTCATCCAACCTAGTTCGTCACCTTGGGGTTGTCCAGCCATCTTTGTCAAGAAGAAGGACCAAACGCTTCGGATGTGCGTGGATTATAGACCCCTTAATGAGGTCACGATCAAGAATAAGTACCCTCTTCCTCGGATTGACATCCTATTTGATCATCTTACCGGAGCTCGGGTATTTTCCAAGATTGACCTCACGTCGGGTTATCATCAGATCTGGATCCGACCCGAAGATATACCCAAGACCGCATTCACTACGCAGTATGGATTATTCGAATATCTGGTTATGTCTTTCGGATTAACAAATGCTCCTGCCCACTTCACCTATCTTATGAACTCGGTATTCATGCCCGAGTCGGATAAATTCGTGGTGGTCTTCATTGATGATATTTTGATATATTCCAAGAATGAAGAGGAGCATGCTCGGCATCTGCGGATCGTATTAACGCGCTTAAGGGAGCATCAACTATATGCTAAATTCAGTAAATGCGCGTTTTGGCTGGAGGAGATCCAATTTTTGGGACACATATTGTCTGCCAAGGGAATTGCGGTTGATCCCAGCAAGGTCAAGGATATTTTGGAGTGGAAACCACCAACCATTGTACATCAAGTCTGAAGTTTCCTTGGACTAGCTGGTTATTACCGCCGATTTATTCCAGATTTTTCAAGCTTGTGAAGCTAATCACAAGTTTATTGAAGAACGATACAAAATTTAACTGGCCCGGTATTAGCTAAATCGAACATTGAAAAGCCTTTTGATGTGTATTGTGACACATCAGGCAGTGGTTTAGGTTGTGTCTTGATGCAAGAAGGCTGAGTTGTAGCACAAGCCTGAAGACAGTTACGCCGACATGAGGAACATTATCCAACTCATGATCTGAAATTAGCTGCTGTGGTTCATGCCCTGAAAATATGGCGTCATTACTAAATATGATGCAGAGGAGAGCTAAATATCTAGTTCATGCCCTGAAATTAGCTGCTGTGGTTCATGCCCTGAAAATATGGCGTCATTACTAAATATCATGCCCTAGGAATATCTGTCATATCTATACGGATCATAAAAGCTTGAAGTACATATTTACCCAGTTAGAGCTAAATATGATGCAGAGGAGATGGCTTGAGCTGATTAAGGATTATGAATTGGAAATTCACTATCACCCAGGCAAGGCCAATGTAGTGGCAGATGCCCTAAGTCGCAAGGCTTTCTGTCATTGTCTTACGATGAAGACTTCTGACATTACATTATGCCAAGAAATGGAGAAGTTGAACCTGGGAATGATCCAACATGGAACTTTAAATCACTTGAAGCTTGAGTCGGTTCTTCTGCAAAGAATAATTGATGCACAAAGAAATGATGAGGGTATGAAAGAGAAAATGGAGGCCGATAAAGCCAACTGCTTCAGAAAAGATGATCAAGGCGTTGTATGGTTTAACAACGCATAGTTGTGCCCAAGAATGATGAGGTCCGCCAGCAAATTTTAGATGAAGCACATCTTAGTCGCTATTCTATTCATCCCGGAAGCACTAAGATGTATCATGATCTAAAGCGACATTATTGGTGGACTAAGATGAAGATTGAAATTGCACGTTATGTGGCGAGATGTGACACTTGCAAACGTGTCAAAGCCATACATATGAAATCTGCTGGTCCATTACAATCATTGCCTATCCCAACCTGGAAATGGGAAGATATAAGCATGGACTTTATTATGGGATTACCTAGGACAACAAAAGGGTTTGACTCTATTTGGGTTATAATTGATCGGCTTACGAAAATTGCTCATTTTCTGCCCGTCAAGACAGATCATCCAGTTGTTGTCTATGCCCAATTATATATTGCTCGTATCCTTAGTCTGTATGGGGTTCCAAAGACAATAGTGTAAGATCGTGGACCTCAATTTGTATCCAAACTCTGGGAAGAACTTCACAAATCCTTGGGTACTAAGTTGCTCCACAGTTCGGCCTATCATCCTCAAACTAGTGGGCAGACTGAGAGAGTAAATCAGATACTTGAAGATATGTTGCGATCGTGTGTTCTGGAATTCCCACAAAAATGGGATGGCTGTTTACCCTTAGCGCAGTTCTCATACAATAACATCTATCAAGAGAGCATCAAAATGGCACCCTTTGAAGCTTTGTATTGACGATGGTGTCGTACTCTGTTAAACTGGTCTGAACCAGGAGAGAGATGGTTTTTCAGGCCTGATATGGTAAAAGAAACAGAAGAGAAGGTTCAACGAATAATACATAATTTGAAAGAAGCCCAAGCTCGTCAAAAGAGTCATGCAGCCAAGCGACGCAAACCCTTGTACTTTCAAGTTGAAGATTATGTCTACCCGAAAGTCTCACCAATGAAGGGTGTATCACGTTTCGGGGTAAAAGGGAAGCTTGCACCTCTGTACATTGGTCCTTTTCCTATCCTTGAACAATGTGGACCAGTGGCATATTGACTCCAATTACCCAAAACCTTGTCTGCTGTGCACAATGTGTTCCACGTATCTCAATTGAAGAAGTGTCTTTGGGTTCTGGATCGAACCATTGAAGTAACGGATGTTGCCTTAGAACCAGACTTGACATATTCAGAACATCCTATTCGAGTCTTGGATCAAAAGGACAGGATTACCCAAAGGAGAACTCTCAAATTTCATAAGATACAATGGAACCAACACACAGAAGATGAAGCTACTTGGGAAACTCAAGACTTTTTAGAAAAGAATTTCCCAGGCTTTTTAGCTTCATGTAAATTGTAAGATATGTACACTTGTTGTAATAAAGGAATAAACCCCGTACCACCTCTACCTTGTGCCAGAAATAAGGAAATAAAGTTATGACGCATTTCCTTTTCCATTATCTGCCCTAGACTTTTAATCTCGGGACGAGATTCTTTTATGGGGGGAAGGATGTAACACCCCTGGTGTTACTGTCACTAAAACTTGAGCATAACATCATAAGCATTGGCATATCATGTGTTTGTCACACCAAGAGTGCATTCACTAGGCAAAAATTTCAAACAAGTTGTATTGATGTGACATGTCATGGGTAAAACCCTAGGGTAGGGTACTTAATCCTAAACTGAGCTTAGGGTGTCAATGGAAGCCCAAGTATGAGAAAACTTCAAAAGATATGAGAAATAATCTCAAAATATCGTATTTGAAGGACTTTAGTGATACCAAAACCCTAAAGTGCTAAAAACCCTAAAAAGACCCCTGGAAAACCCCGAATTGAAACCCTAGGGGGCTAGGTGTAAATTTTGTACACTTTTGGACTAAAGTGCAAAAATAAAGATAATATAACACCACAAATTATGTGCTTCTCATATTCAAGGATTTACAAGTGAAAATGTGGGGTTTGGACTTATTTGCAAAAAGCACCACTTAAACCCTATTGAGTTAAGTTTGAATTTCAGTGAATGGGGTCAACTTTGAAGCCCTGTACCTTCAAATTCATAAGGATTATGCCCTAGGTCAACACATCAAATTTGTAGAGCTATATAGGGAGAACAAATTTTATTGAGTAAGTAAGCCTTAGTGCTACATGGAAATGGGAGAAAAACAGACCTGAAGATGGTCTGTCAGTCGAGCACAACCCTGAAACTGGACTGACAGTAAACTAGGACCAGGTTTGAGAGCTATTTTGAGCATGATCTAATGAGAATTGAAGTATGGTGATTATAGTGAAATTAAAGCAGAATTGTAGGAGAATAACCTTGCTAAAGGTGGATTAGCAAGTTATCACATAGAAATTTGAAATCTAGGCTCTGCAAACAGCTATGTCAGGCATCCTGATAGGAACTCTGATGGTACAGTGGACTGAACGAGATCGTAGGTGTAGTGCACCTTGCCGCCGGTGACCCCTGGCCAGGATTCACCCCGGCAAGGTGATTTGTGCTCACCAGTGCCCGGATAACGCCTCGTGGTGAAAAGATCTTCACCGTGGATGAGCTCGAAGCCACTGTTCCGCCCTATGTCGTGCCCACTTGCGCCGGCGACGTGGCGCAGCGGCCGTCGTCGAGGCATACGCTGCCTGCCGTGATCGCGACATGCCCTGACCCTTTAACCGCGTCACCGTGAGTCACCGTAACCCACCCGTTCATCATCGGTGAGATTGCCACAGTGAACACCACGAATTGCTAGCGCTAGTAACCTCTTCCCTCTCCGACCGCCACCGCGCCAACTCCAAATCACGAGCCACCGCCCCCGAATCCTATAAATTGAGCACACATTCGGCTCTGCCATGTAGTCAAGCACTCAACACACCCACCCGTGCCTCCGATTACCCACTAGAGAGCCCCAATTTGGGATTTCCCCAAATCGGTCTAGAACACCGCGCGAAGTAAACCTCAACGTGGCCAACGTGTTTCAGGTCCGTTCATGTCCTCTGGTTCCTCATTTCAGTATTCGTAGGTGCTCTTGATACTCTCTGACCCATCCAATTGAGCTAGAATCCATTGGATCATCGGGAACATCTTGGTCGGTCCATTCCTCGCGCTGTCACCATGGGCAGTATGATTAAGAGCTCGAACTCTAGAATTGATGGAGGGGAAATAGTTAGGAGGGATCAAATTTGGTGTCAACCGCACCAGAGCACCGGTAGCTAAGTTATTCGGCTGGTATGAGCTCGCCGGAGATCTTGCTCCGCCGTCCACCATCGTGGACCTGGCGTTGTAAAGAAATAAGAACGTAGGGGCCTAATTGCGACTATCAGTGACAGAATGAAATAGGATGCAGGGCTCTTAACCAGTTATCCAAACCATCAGGGGCCTCTGTGTAAATCCGGCAACGCGGGCGCGCGCGCGGCGCGTTTCGCCTGGGCGTGGGCTATATTGGGCTGGTTTCGGCCCGGTACTATTCATTCCTTTTCTTTTTCTATTTCTACCAGACTTAGGAAATCCATAGAAAATTATAGAAAAATGATAAAAATATGGGACTAATTTTGTTGGACTCCTAAAATTCCCTAGTATTTAATAAAAATGGTTCTAAGATTTTTAGTCGAAACCAGGAATTATTTAGTATTTAAAATAGCCAAAAGCTAGTTTCTTGGAATTTTAGAAATTGTTTAATAACTCCAAAAATCACTAAACTTTTTGGATAAGCTTGAAATGTTATTTAGAAGCCTAGGGTAAAGTTTGGTATGATTTGGACCATGTTTGGTACCTAGAACCTAAAACCCTAGTCTTCTAGTGGTGCCTACCCTATGGACTTCACTGTTGGCTCCAAAAACCCTAGTTTCCTGGAGTCCCGTGAAGGAAAATTGTATTCAAGACCTAAGATAATGTACTTTTATTATCTTTGCATTTTCATGAGCATTACATAAGCATTCATGATTATTCAAGACCTAAGAGATAGAAGTTGAAGAAGCAAGAGCTACACCACCACTTGAAGAACCTCAGGCCGGGAACTGCTTTTATTTTGACATCTGTGGAGCAGAGCCCGACTCACCTATAACACAAGGCAAGCCCCGGTGCATTTTCCACCTCCTTGCTATTTTAAAATCTTTCTCACTTGCTTGATGCATTAGTTGATAGGAGTTGAGTGCTAAACAAGTTGCTGCATTTCCTTCCTTGAGAATTTGATTACCTTTCCTTGATCACCTGTTTCATAAAAAAGTTTTTCTTATGCTTAGACTTGCTCTAGAAAAATAAAATGTTTTGTTTTGACAAAAGATGACGCTTCAAGTGGGTGGGATGTTTTCAAAATAAAACTTGATGGTGGATCCATCATGGCCGTGATGGGTTCAACATCGGAAAAGATGTACCTCTGTCAGGTACCAAACTTTGGCTTTCAAATGATTAAGCTGAGACCGGGCGGGTGACTTGCACGAGAAGAGAGTCTCGGTGTAGTGTCTCCGTCTGAGTCGATTAAGGACCTTGTCGATGTAGGCCTGCTGACCGAGGACCCTTTATGTAACACTATAAAAGTCATCAAATAAAAATAATACATTTGGTTATTAATGATATTTATGGTAATTAATTTTCTTTTAAGTGTTTGTTATTTATTTGCCTTTGGAATGATTTTTTATTTCTCATAATTGATTTTTGGATTTTTAATAAACATTTCTTGTTAAATGAAAATCCTAGAAAATTAATAATATAATTATTAGTCCCAAAAATAAATATTTTATTTATAAATAGTTTGGTTTAATTATTATGAATTTTTGGATAATGTTTCGAATTTAGAAAAAAGGAAATAGAAAAAAAAAGAAAAAGAAAAAAAACAAAAACCCTAACCTAACCTTGGCCCATTAGGCCCATCAGGAAGCAGCGGCCGCTCCTCCCCCTAACCCTAAGCCGCGCGCGCCCTGCTCCCTCCCCTAGCCGCCACCGCCAGGGACATTTTTTCCCCTTTGCTGCGCACGGGCCCCACCTTAGACTCTCCTCCCCCTGCTCTGCTCTCTCTACTCTCTTCATCGCGCAGCCGCCGAGCGCCCAGACCGAGCCACGCACTCAAGCCCGACCCCGCCCGGCTGCCATTCCGCGACACCGACCGCGCCCTGCCCTGACGAGCCAGGAGCCGCCCGCCATGACCCCGTGCAGCACCGCGCCCTTGAAGCCGACTCGCTGCCGAGCCGCAAACCGACGCCCGAGCCGCGAACGAGCACCCGCACCGTCTGTTATGGAGTTTACTGCGTCCGTTTTCTCTCCCTCCCCCATTACTCCCTCTCCCCATTGATGGACGCCATTCATGGTGCTTGAAGACGCCGCCGCGCCCTCTCATCTCCCCTCGCCCTCGCCTATAAAATGGACGTTAGGCCCTCTTCTCTCTCCCTATCCTGAGCTTGCTCCCTCCTCTCGGTTCTCTCTCCCTCGCCGCTGCAGCACACCATCGTAGCTCGTCTGTTCCTCGCCTCCGTGCTCTTCCTCCGTGTTCCTGTTGTTACTGCCCACGTCGAGCTGCAATGTCACCCTCTGTTTTCCATCGTCGTCCACATCCCGGCGAACCACCGCGCTAGGAACACCACCTCGATCGAGCCCCTGCTCGCCACCGTGAAGTTTGCCCACGTAGCACCCCGGCGACCGTGCTCACGCCGTTCGCCGTCATCCGTTCATCCCTGCGCATGAGCGAACCCAAGGTTGAAAACAACCCCAAATGTTGATTTATGTTCTAAATCACGTTTTGAATTAATTTATGAATTATTGTTGTAATATGGAGATGATGCAATTTGGTGATTCACGTGTATGATTTTAGAGATTTGCGATGTATACGTGTAACCAAAATCGAACCCCGCGACAACGTTTTAATATGTGTATAACTTTATAATTTTAAAAATGAGTACAGTCACTATTCACTACAATGGTTTTCATACTAGAAATGTTTATAATTAATTTCGCTTTAGTGTGTGGAACGATAATTGTTAGAAGTATTTTAAGTGTAAACTTATTTGCATGAAAAATAGAAGAAATACTAAGTCACGTATTTTCCAGTCAAATGAAAATATAGATGTTACTATTCATAATAAATGTATTCATGAGTATGACACTTAATTACTTAGAATTAGTAAAATATTTATGTATATAGTAATAGCCATGAATATGTTATTAAAAGTCTCATTTAGTAATTTACAATTAATTCTTAGAATATTAATGGCAAAAGAATTATAAATAAACAATTTTTAATATACGTATAAATTCTATTTAGAAAATAAAGGAGAAAACCAAAAGAATAGAATTTTATAATAATGTTAAAATAACCTAATTAAACGCTCATACTTGTCTAATAAAGAAAACGATAGCTATGTTGGTAAACATAGGTTTCTTACTAAAAAAGTAGACAATTTATTTCTAATTTTAATATAACCTTTTTAATAGATATCATATTTAACAAGGTTCATTATAGAAGTTCAAGTATAGCCGTATTAAATAGAAACTTAAAGAATATATAGACATATGTTAAAAATAGAAGATAAATGTATGTCCAATTAATAGATTACTAGGTGAGTACCCGTACGTTGCAACGGGAATATATAATATCATGATAATTTATATACAAATGTGTGTTATATTGTTATAAGAAAATGTTTCGTAATCTATTTATGATCCTAACTATACATAAGTTTTGCTATTTTAATCTAGCTATTTCATCACTACATTGCAACCGTCAGTACCATGCAGACTTCTATATATGATTTTAATAATGTCATGTCAATTGCATTATTTAAATGCTAAGACTATCACTATAAATTATAAACTTATATAAATCCTCAGGAAAGATGACAAGATCTTTTAATTCAAATGGATACTCATTAAAATATATATAACCGGTACATCCCATTAATAACATATCCACAAGAAAATCAATGAGTCAAATGGGAAATAATGAAAGAAAAAATTGCACAGTTATTGAGCTCTCTTGTGGGAGCAAAACATCAGACATGTCCATAAAATAACTATGAACTGCAATCTAAATATCTCATCCATCTTGTGCCTGCAATCTAAATATCTCATTCAGAACATGAACTGCATAGAGTAAAATGTTATTTATAATGGGTCAGCCATGGTGCAAACTAAGATATCCTAAATGAGATATTTAGTTATATATGAGAAAGTGTTTAAGTGCTATAGTAAATTGCAGGTTCTAATGTATAGCTTAAACACATCAAAGAGTTTGATATCAAAATACTATAATTGATAATTCATAGTTGATAATTGATGACATAATACATGAGTTGCTTGGCTCAAACAAACATGTAAAATAAAAGGGTCAGTAGTTAACCTAGGAATTCTGATAGCCATCAATTTCATTTCATTATCTTCTTGCATCTAATCTGTGCCGATCAAAACTCATCTTTATCTGTCAAATAACCACGCATAGCATACTCACGAGCCATGTATCTGCTGCATGGACACAAAATGATCAAGTCATTGCAATTCAATACATTTACTAAAACAATTAGCAGAAAAATAATTTCATCAGTTGTTCAAATAGGAACTGATTAACAACATTAAGAGTCTTAATTCAAGGTAAGACCTCTGTGAGTATGTTGTTGGTTCCATCTTTTTTTGTTTATTATTATATGCAGGAATGACACCCCCATATGTATGTGGTTTCTTCCAGACTCTGTGACTCTTATCCAATGAATTATGTTTTCTTTGGGTTCCCATTGTTTATCCTTAGGTTGGTTGCAATGTCATTGTTACCATTGCTATAGATTGCCTTCCCTCCTAGAGCTTCTTATTTGTATGCTTGTATGTCAATCAGATGTGTGGATGTGATTGTCTACTTTTGCACTTATGTGGGTGTGATTATCTTCATTAAGCTTTGTTAGCCCAGAATTTGAGATCTTAGCAGTCAATTTTTTGTCAAGCAATATATTGATGGCCTTGTTATCAGTGTACGATCCTTATTGTGGACTCCTCATGTAGATATGCTAGACCTTTTGCTATCCCAAGGCAAATCCTATGTCTTGTTGCCCAATCCAATATGAGTCTGTATTGATCAACTGGACCTAACAATAACAGTCCATGAAAATCTGTGAGTTCTAACATTTACATATAATACTAAAATGGGTAAACCCAGGAAACATGAGAGTACAATTACCAAAAAGAGCTCGTGCAAGGCAATTATTTTATAGATATTCATAAACTAACAACATTTGGTTTCCTTCTCTATGACAACCATAGAGTTTGACAAGGTTTAGATGTTGTAGTGGAGATATCACCCCTACCTCATTCACGAAATTCGATTCCTTTGTTTAGACCTTGTTGATAACTGCTTGACAACAACCATGGTACCATTAGACAATAAACCCTGCCAAACCAGCAATGACAATCTTCATGTATAAGTTGTGCTATGGCAGTATTAACTTCTTTATAGTTTATGCATGGGAAGTAATGCTGACTGACCTTGTAAACTGAACCAAAACCACCTTCACCAATCTTGTTAGCCAGGTCAAAAAGTTTCTTCAATAGCAGAGGAGAGGGAGTAGACGCACACGGGAAGGAGTGGGATAGGAATGGAAGACGACCTGATCACTGAGCTCTTCGTTGGTGGCAGCGTGTGGCTATGTAGCAAATATGCATACATTCTGAACTGGTAAGTCATAACAAACGACAACTGCTGGTATATCTCTACTACTTATTAAGGCTGCAATAGTAGTCTGCCATCCGCGTTCTGCCATTCTCTATTCTGCCTTCTGATTCCCTCCTCCATGTGTGTTTATATCTACATCTATAACAGAAAACACATCTACTACATCTCTCCCCAAGCCCACCTGCTATCCTTGCACAATGCGTAGTAGTAGATAAGTATCACCGAGATTCTTAAATTATATTTTTGGATGGAGGGAGTAGTATTTAAAGAAGAGCCTTGCATGCAATTTCTTTTGTTTGAATAATGTTTTCAACTTAAATTCCTTTTTTGCATGTGTGACATTTATTCTTCGTAATATTTTTCCATGGATCTGACTTGTGAGTCATTTTTATAAACCAACGCCAAACATGAATCCATGTTTCTTACTTGAAAACCCCGAACAAACACCATTAGCAGGAGGTACTCGCGTTAGTTCAAAATTCAGCAGTACGTACATTTTTATCCAAAACTGTCATTTCAAGCATATGCGTTATTACTCGATCGATCACCTGATCACAAATTTCACCGACCACAATAGATGGAGAGGACTCTCTTTTGGAGTAGTATCCAGTTAAGTACACGATGGACGTGATATGCATACTATATATTTTGAATAAACCAATGTATAAAGTTGTTTTAGTGTGATGGTATGTATACGGTAATCTTTTTTGCCTGTCGAAGACTGAGTCAACTCCAGTAATAAATGAGCTGATTGGTGTACGTATCCCTGGACCCTGATGCAAAGGGATCGTATCAATGGATCTGAAAAAACACTTCCTTTCTTTATTTTTTTGGAGCAGGCAGAAGAAAGAAACCCTGAACTGAAAAATACGTTAAAAATAATCTGAGCCACATCTAACAAAGAAACAAAGGTGGTCTAGTGGTTTGAAAGGGTGAGCTAAGTGAGCGGTTAGAGGTTCGATCCCTTGGTCTGTTACTTTTTTTATTGCGCGTGGACATGGGATGGCAGAACGGAAGAACAGACCGGTGGCAGAACATGTCAGAGGCAGACTACCTTTACAGTCTTAATAAGTAGTATAGATTTATATTTTCTTAATTAAAATATAACAAGGGTCATTTCTTTTATAAACTAAAATGATAGTTTATACTTTTTCCTTTCAAATGATTTAGGTCATATGTTCCTAAATTGAAACTAAATGTAATCAATAGATTATTTATATTTTCTCACAATTTAATAATTAACTTACATTTATATCTGTCCATAACTAGTAATGTAAGCGCGATTAATTTGTTCATCACATTGAATCCATATTATTTATATATATCATTTAGTGGTCCCTAAAGGATAAAATAAAGAAAATTAGTGTTCATGTCCTTCTTATAATTAAAATATTAGTTTACATATTTGTTTTGTATATAGCTTTCTTAACAAAGAATATAGGACATGTATTTTCTAATAAAAATAAAATATAGTTGTGTTGGGGGTCTGCTTCGTCGCTGAAGGTCCCATAAGAAGAAACACCTTCGGAAGATCGACACAGAAGCAAAGCCGAAGCTATCAATCAGAAAGCTTCGTAGCGTACTTCCAGATGCACCGACTTAAAGATGAAATGACCAATCGGCCCATGATAACTTGTATTATGATTGTAATCATTTGTAAAGGGCATGAATGTATTTTCTCACAGGCTACGTCCTGTGCCTATAAATAGATGAACAGTACCCCTATACTGTTCACGCTATCTTGTATTCGTTCGTTCGTCACGCTTGGATTTTTGCCTTCTGTCAAGCCGAAGGTACACATGTAATTAAATAATGTTTTTATCTATTTATGATTATATAATGAAGATATGTGAATGATGTTATATGATTATTCATGTTATCTTTTATGTTCCATGTGCTTTTGTCTTTCATTAACGTATACCGTGATGATGAAGGTACGTCCTTCATAACCTTCATCCAAAGATCGTTATATCCTAAGGGAAATAATGCTTCGAAGGACGAAGGACATTAACATTTAACATTTTTGTGTTGCCTTGTTATTAACTCATAGCATTTGAGAACAAGTCCCCAACATTGGCGCCCACCTCCGATGAACTCACTTCCACTGTTGAGCTGATGGCTTCGTTCAACAATCAAGCTAAAGTTGCTTCGGCTACGAAGCTGGTGCTCCCGATAACAGGCGGTTCATGCTCAGAACCGGCCAACAAGTAGGAGAAGGAGGAGGCTCAGAGAAGGGTGCAACATGTTGGGGTGCAGGGACCTGAAAGGGAAATGTGCCCTTGGGCCATTTCTAAGTATTTTGGTGATTGAGTGCCAACACAAGTGCTAAAATGTGAATCTATACCCATGGATGGACAAAGTGCAAATCAAGAGTAAAGGTATGTTTCTAAGCCTTAGTACATTGTTTTGAATACTAATGTATTGTGTCTAAGTGCTTGAAACAGGAGAAATCGAGTCAGAGAAAAGTTGGCTGTGTACAGCCAAAAGGCTGTTCGGTCTGGAGCACCGGACAGTCCGGTGGTGCACCGGACAGTGTCCGGTGCGCCAGACTGACTCGGGCGAACTGGCCGCTCTCGGGAATTTACCGGTGACGTACGGCTATAATACACCGGACTGTCCGGTGTGCACCGGACTGTCCGGTGAGCCAACGGTCGGCCGGGCCAACGGTCGGCCGCGCGATCTGCGCGGGACACGTGGCCGAGCCAACGGCTAGAAGGGGGCACCGGACTGTCCGGTGCGCCAACGGCTCTCTAGCGGCCAACGGTCGGCTGCGCCGTTTAAGGAAAGAAATCGGGCACCGGACAGTGTCCGGTGCACCAGTCGACAAAAGGCAAGATCAGCCTTCCAGATTTGCTCTCAACGGCTCCTAGCTGCCTTGGGGCTATAAAAGGGACCCCTAGGCGCATGGAGGAGAACACCAAGCATTCCTACAACATTCCTAAGCACCAAGACATCGATTCCGCGCATTTGGTTCATTGTGATAGCATCTAGAGCTCTTGTTGAGTTGTGAACTCATTGAGTTGTGTTGCGAGCTCTTGTTGCGACTTGTGTGCGTGCTGTTGCTCTGATTTTGAGTCTTGTGTGCATTGCTAGTTCCTCCCTTACTCTGTATTTCTTTGTGAATCTCAAGTGTAAGGGCGAGAGGCTCCAAGTTGTGGAGATTCCTCGCAAACAGGATATTGAAAGGCAAAGCAAAACACTGTGGTATTCAAGTTGGTCTTTGGACCGCTTGAGAGGGGTTGATTGCAACCCTCGTCCGTTGGGACGCCACAACGTGGAGTAGGCAAGCGTTGGTCTTGGCCGAACCACGGGATAAACCACTGTGTCATCTCTGTGTTTGATCTCTTGTGGTATTGTGTTTTGTTGAGACTCCTCTCTAGCCACTTGGCGATTATTGTGCCAACACTTAACAAGTTTTTGTGGCTATAAGTTTAAGTTTCACAGGATCACCTATTCACCCCCCCCCTCTAGGTGCTCTCAGGACCCTTCATCAAGTCAAAATGGTCCCACATCCCAATCGCCTTCTCCCAGGAGGACCTTCAGCTCAAGGATTACCCTCATAATGATGTTATGGTCATATCTTGTGTCATCAAGGGATTTCTGGTCCACAATGTTCTGGTTGATACAGGTAGTGCAGCGGATATCATATTTTCTAAGGCCTTCAGACAGATGCAAGAGCCAGAAGGCAAGATTCATGATGCTACACACCCCCTTTGTGGCTTCGGAGGAAGACAAATTGTAGCACTCGGCAAAATCACGATGTCAGTAACTTTCGGCTTCGTCCACAACACAAGGAATGAACAGGTTGTGTTTGACATTGTTGATATGGAATATCCCTACAATGCAATCATTGGTCGTGGGACACTCAGTGCTTTTGAAGCAATACTTCATCCAGCATATCTATGCATGAAGATACCTTCGGAACAAGGGCCCATTGCTGTTCATGGTAGTCAGGAAGCTGCTAGAAAAGCCGAAGGAAACTGGACAGACTCAAAAGCGATCCACAATATAGGTGGAGCCGAAGCTTGTGAACAGTACAAGTACAGAAGAGAGAAGGCTGCTTCGGCTGATCAGCCGAAACCTATGCTTCTATGTGAAGACATAGCAGAGCAGAAGGTACTGCTGGGGTCTCAGCTATCTGAAGAGCAGGAGAAAACTTTGATAAGGTTTTTATTCAACAACAAAGATGTTTTTGCTTGGTCGGTCAATGATCTCTGTTGTGTCAACAGAGACGTCATTGAACATTCACTCAATGTCGACCCATCCTTCAGGCCAAGAAAGCAAAGGCTTCGGAAAATGTCTGATGATAAAGCCGAAGGTGCTTGGAATGAAGTAAAAAGACTTCTCAGTGCTGGTGTTATCAGAGAGGTAAAATATCCTGAGTGGCTAGCCAATACTGTTATGGTGAAGAAGGCCAATGGCAAATGGAGAATGTGTATTGACTTCACGGATCTCAACAAGGCCTATCCGAAGGACGAATTTCCATTACCAAGAATAGACTCTCTTGTAGATGCAGCAGCTTCTTCAGAACTTATGAGTCTGCTGGATTGCTACTCAGGATATCATCAAATATGGATGAAGAAGGAGGATGAGCCGAAGACTAGCTTCATAACTCCCAGTGGCACCTATTGTTATCTTCGGATGCCTGAGGGGCTCAAGAATGCTGGAGGAAGCTTCAGCAGAATGACAGCCAAGGTCCTTCATTCCCAGATAGGCAGAAATGTGCTAACATACGTTCATGATATCATAGTAAAAAGCACGAAGCAAGAAAATCATATTACTGACCTGCAAGAAACATTTGCTAATTTCAGGCAAGCTGGCCTGAAATTAAATCCAGAAAAATGTGTTTTTGGAGTGAAGAAGGGAAAGTTCCTTGGCTGTCTAGTTTCAACGAAGGGGATTGAAGCTAACCCAAGCAAGATCGAAGCTATCCTTCGGATGGAGCCGCCAAGCACAAAGAAGGGGGCCCAACGGCTGACAGGAAGACTGGCATCATTGAATAGATTTATATCTAGATCAGCAGAAAGAAACTTGCCATTCTTTGAAATACTAAAGTCAGTCGAAGTTTTTCAATGGGGCCCAGCTCAACAGAAAGCCTTCGAAGAGCTGAAGCAATACTAGATTGATCTAACAACATTAACTCCACCTGCGCCAGGGGCTCCATTACTATTGTATGTGGCAGCTTCGCATTCTGCAGTGAGTGCGGCGCTTGTACAGGAGAAGCTTGAAGGACAAATTAAAAAGCAAGCCCCAGTATACTTTGTCTCCGAATTTCTAAGTTTATCAAAGAAAAACTATACAGAATTAGAGAAGGTGTTGTATGCTGTCTTAATGGCCTCCAGGAAGCTTCAGCATTATTTTCAAGCATTTCACATAATTGTTCCTTCATCACAGCCTCTAAAGGATATTATGAGGAACAAAGAAGCTACTGGAAGGATTGGAAAGTGGGCTGCGGAGCTTAATGAATTCAGTATTGACTATGTGCATAGATCCTTAATTCAGTCCCAGGCGTTAGCAGACTACATCGCTGACTGGACGCCAGGGGCTCAGGAATAAGAAGCAAATAAAGATGCCGAAGCTAGGACAGTGTTCTGCGACGGTTCCTGGGGAACCTTCGGTGCAGGTGCGGCTGCTGTCCTAGTTGCACCTTCCAAAGTCAGAACATGCTATGCAATAAGGCTTGATTTCAGTTGTACAAATAATATTGCTGAATACGAAGCTTTACTTTTGGGACTTCAAAAGTTAAAGGCAATGGGGATAACAAGGGCGGTCCTTAAAACCGACTCTCAAGTTATTTCTGGTCATGTTGACAAGAGTTGCAAGGCAAGAGATCCGAAGTTTGAGAAATATCTAGATACAGTTCGAAGACTTGAAGCTTCTTTTGAAGGATTTTTTGTTAAGAATATTCCACGAGGAGAAAATGAGCATGCTGATCTGCTAGCCAAGTCAGCGGCACAGGGGCTCCCTCTACCTTCGGAAGTATTTTTTTAGACAATAAGAGCACCTTCGGTGGAGCTTCTCGAAAGAGCAGTGCTCACTATATCTCCTTTCCATAGTGAAGATTGGAGGACTGAGATTATATCTTTCCTCCAAGGTAACAGTCTCTCGGATGATGAAGTTTATAACAAAAGAATGGAAGCAAGAACAAGACCATATGTCATAATAGAGGGGGAGTTATATAAACATGGAGTTTGTTCCCCACTTCTCAAGTGCTTATCCAGAACCGAAGGTATAGAACTGATGAAGGAGATACATGCAGGATTGTGTGGATCCCATATTGGGTCTAGACCTCTTCTGGGAAAGGTTTTCCGGCAAGGATTCTATTGGCCGAAGGCAGCTTCGGACGCAGCAGATTTGGTTCAAAAGTGTGAAAATTGCCAAAAATGTGCAAGAGATCAGAAACAACCTTCGTCATTGACTCAGCTGATACAACCAACCTGGCCATTGCAAAGGTGGGGCCTGGATTTGTTAGGTCCACTTCCACCAGCACAGGGCAACTTGAGATATGTCGTGGTGGCGGTAGAATATTTTTCTAAGTGGATCGAAGCGAAGCCTTTGGCTATAATAACTTCGGCTACAGTCCAAAAATTCTTTTGGCAGAATATAGTTTGTCTCTTTGGTGTGCCGAAGGCTATAACTGTAGACAATGGAACTTAGTTTGATGCTAAAACTTTCAAAGATTTCTGTGATCAGATCGGCACAAAAATTCATTTTGCATCAGTAAGGCACCCGGAATCAAACGGACTAGTCGAAAGGGCAAATGGTATTATAATGACGGGAATAATGAAGTTAATCTTCAATCAACCTAGAGGAAAGTGGCTAGATGAGTTGGTTAAAGTGGTGTGGAGCCACAATACATCTATATCAAGGTCAACAGGTTTTACACCATTCAAGTTATTGTTTGGTGACAAAGCTATAACACCCGAACAGGCTAAAGCGGGGTCGATAAGAACAGTAGCTTCGGTAGAAGACGAAGCTAATTATTCTGTGGCAAAGGACACTATAGAAGGGATCAGACTTCAGGCTGTGGAAAATATCAACAAATATCAAGCCGAAATAATAAAATGGCGTGATAGAAAAGTTTGGTTGAAAGACATTAAGCCTGGACATTTGGTGCTTCGGAGAGTAGCCAACCCTTACACAGTAGGCAAGCTTTAGTTGAAGTGGGAAGGACCCTTTCTGGTAGTATCTTCATCAAGACCTGGTTCTTACAGATTAAAGGACAAGGACGGCAATGACATTCCTAGATCTTGGAATTCGGATGTGTTTCGACGGTATTATGTATAAATTGATGTAACCTTTTACATTTTTCCTATGGCACCCTTTTCCTTTCCAAAGGGGGAGAAAGGTTTTTAATGGGGCCATATTTTGTATTTTTTCCTTTCTTATTCAGCTCTACGAGAGCAAAATCCCCCAAAATATGTAAATGTAAAATCAGAGCATGCACCATCGAGTGCAGAGAAAAAGGAAAAAATAGGGAGAAGCTCGAAAGTCATCCCTAAGGGGATGCAGAGCACGACGAAGCTACAAAAAAGCCGTTCCTAAGGGAGCGCAACGTAAGTTTTCTGCTCAAAAGTCGTTCCTAAGGGAATTCAGAGCCAAATATCCACCGAAATAGAAGGCGAAGAAGTTCAAAAGACGTTCCTAAGGGGATGCAGAACTTACACCGAAAAATAAGCGGTGCAGCCGAAAAATAAACGGCAAAGAGACTTCAGTCATTCCTAAGGGAATGAAGGTTATGGGTGTGGCTTCGTATGTGTGTGTTTGGGCCTTCATTTGCACGATACATTACATCATACATTGCATTCATAAACATTCTTTTAGACATACATAGGATCATCATCATCATATCATACAGATATAGACAGTTGCTTTGACTCTAAGGATACAACTTCGAAAGCAGATTTATGCTTCGTTGTGTACGAAAAGAAGGGAAGGTGTTTTTCGCCTACGGCTCAAAAAATACAAGTTTCGTCCACATCAAAGCACTTCATACATTGACGGAAAGGTAAAAATATATTACAAGGTATGGACAAATTTACATAGTAGAATCTGATTCTCAAATTACAATATTCTTTACAAACGATAATACAAGAGTTTTCCTAGAGTTTTTTCACAGCTAAGTTTTCGGCTTCATCATCATTTGTTAAGCTTCGGATCGTCTGCTAAGCTTCGGCTCAATGCTCCTCGGCTTCGTCATCCTATACATATTAAAGCATTATAAGGTAAATTCAAGTTTCAAGGAAAAGGTAAGCACAAGGTATGAGTTTATAACCGGTTTAAGGTGACTTCAAGCTTCGTCACCAGCCAAGTTTCGCCTGCCCTTTGCCCAGATTTGAGTAATGAATCTGTTTGCGATGCTTCGGGCCAGGCCGGGGATGTCATCTAAGTCTCCTAGTGACAGGTTGAACTTTGGTCTGTTTACAATATTTCCATGTGTGCAACCAGCCTTCATGAAAGCGACAGCTGTGCCTCGAGAAGCTAACAAGGCACAAAAGTCACCATGTCCAGCTATAACTTCGTCGAGGGCATTAACTTCACCTTCAATATGATCAAATGTGCCCGGCAGGTCTTCAACTGAAGGTTTAAAATTTTCAGAGCTGGCTCCAACTGAGTTAAAGACCTGTTTCAGCCGTTGAATGCATCGGGTGCCGAAGCCTGAGCATTTTTCTTGCAGATCCTTGAGTGATTTCTGTATATTTGAACTTTTTTCAGCTTCGGCTTCGAGTTTTGTTTTGAAATCTTTTTTCTCTTGCATCGGGTGCCAAAGCTTTTTGACTGTAGGGAAAGTTCACTGTTCAATCTGGCGATCTCGGCTTGAGCTTCTGCCAGTGAACCTTCCATCGTTTGAAGCACGAAGTCTTTCTTTTCCAGGGCAGCTTCATGATCTTTAATCTTCTTCTCTAAGCCCTCAATTATAACTTCGTTTTTCTTGTCCTCGAGGTCTTGTTGCATCTTCAAGGCTTTGCTTAGCAATAAGCTCTGACAATATAACCCTCATCAGAAAACATCATATCAAAACAATAAAGAGTTAAGGAAAGATTTTTACCTTAAAGTTAGAATAAAATAGGCTACCAGCGATATGCTGTCGTCGATATCTGCTAAGTCAGTTTTGAGCTTCGGGAAACCAACACTTTTCGATAAAGTGCTGACAACCTTGGCCCCAACTCGGCCCCGAAGGCATCCTAAACTTTCTTTGGCAACGCCACCGAAGAGCAGCGCCCATAGTTGGTACCCGCAAGATATCACATAGTCTCTCAGCTCTTCTTTTTCAACCCTTGACAATTCTTGCCCAAGTATGTTTTGAAAGTTGAAGTTTTCTTCTTCTGAAGTATCTTCGACAGGCTCCTTCTCTTTTCCAGGCATTTTCTCCCCTTTTTCAGGCACTGCGGCCAGGGTTCCTCAGCAGCTGCAGCAGTCTCTTCCTCAGCCATATTTAAAATCATTTCATCAATATCAATGAGTGTGTTTTCCAAATCCGTGGCTTCGGCTGCTGCAGCTTCGGAAGTAGAAGCTTCGGAAGGAGCAGCTTCGAATGCTGCTGTTTTCGGGGCTGAAGCCGATGGCGGTGTTTCTTCAATAGCCCCAATGACAGTAATAATTCTTCGCTTTTTTGGTTCAGCAGGCTTCTCGGCAGCCGAAGGCTCCTTCTTCTTCTGTAAAAGCTTCATCAGTTCCAGTCCCAGCGGACTTAGCTTATTAGGTAGAGATTCAGTCATTACCTTTAAAATTTCTTCTGCGTCAGTGGTAGAAGGTGTTGAGGGAACTTCTTCTACTAAATCAGCTTTTGGCTTCGGGGCTGGAGCCTTTCTTTTCTTCGGCATAGCCACCTTCGGCTCAGGACTGGATTTTTTCTTTTTTGCCAAATTCTCATCTTCTTTTATCATCCTGGCAGCTTGTCTTTGTATAATACTGACAGCCCTTTTTCGTTTTGGCACTTCGACACCTTTGCTTAACCTTTTGTAGTCTGGGTATTCAAATTTCAAAGCGTCCATTACTCAGTTTAACCTTCGTTTCGGCAGGGTGCCAAAGGCTGCTGTCATCAGTTGATCTTCTTTTTTCGTATAATTGTCCAAGATCTCATTGCACATAACTTCAATTGTATCCAACCATTCTTGGCAAGGTTCTTTGAAGTGCTTCTTGAACTTAAAATGATAGGGCAACCGAACGAGTTCACTCTTTTTCTTCTCTCCCTTAAGCTTCGGCATACCCCATTCCTTTAACGTTGGTAATACCCTATTGGCTTGGTATTCCTGTACTAAATCCCTAGTACCAATATGTTCAGACACAACTCTAAATTTGCCCACAGCATCTAGGCATTGTGCCCCCGGCGTCATGTTGCACTAAGGCCTAGTCAACCCGAAGGTTAGCTCCAGCGGGCTCTGAACTAGCTTCTCCTTTTTCTCATCAATTTTAACATAAAACCATTCAGTTTTCCAACCGATCGGCCATTTGGTGCGGTAGCTAACCACCAGCGTCTTCATGTCTTTGCGGTAAGCAAAATTATAGCAGCTGAAGTTCTCGTGCAGTCCATCTTCTCTAGCCTTCGTCTGATAGGGAAGTTCGTGTACCCGGCAGAAGGCTTTGGCAAGCGGCTCCACTCCTTGGCTTCGGAGAGCCCAGATAAAGACGCTGAGCGTAACGATAGCGTTAGGAGTCAGCTGATGAAGATAAATTTCAAAATTTTCCAAAACATCTGCAATCATTCCGTGCAGAGGAAACCTCAACCCTGCTTTGAAGAAGCTCTTAAAAACCACCACTTCATCATTTTCTGGTTTCGGGATGGTCTCTTCCCCGCCAAAGTGAATCAACTTCTTCTCGGCTTCCCCGAAGTAGCCTAGCTTCGTCATCATGGGCATATCAGCTTCGGAGACAGTCGACTTCCCAAAATCCAAATGGTTGGGCTTGGATGGCATAGTGGTGTTATAATCTATCTCTTCTTCACCAGCATCACTCTCTTCAATATCTGCCTGCTCGGCTTCGGTAGCGGGTGCACCTTCGTCAGAGGCACCCTCTGTCACAACCAGTCCCGACTGCCTCATAACTTCGGAGATTGGGGCAGTTTCAGCAGCTTCGGTTTCCTCTTTGTCGCGTGTAATCCTAGTTGTCGAGCGCACCCTAGCCATTTGATGCTGAATTTCTTAAATTTTGATGAAGTTAATTATTTTTTATCTTTGCTGAAGCTCCCTCTTGTGACGAAGCTAAAGCAAAGCAATGCCTTGATTGAGAATACGGTGAATAAGCTTCAGCTGTGGTCAAATTTTTCGGCAGCACAACAGTACAATAGCAGTAAATGCTGTGGTAACTTCACACCTACCTGTCTATTTATATAGTGTTGCAGGTGGGAAGGTGAATCGTCAAGCCGCTCGCACCCGCTGAAAAGTCGCCTGCACCCACTGAACGGTGGACCATAGTGCCCAAGAAGGCGAATCACCAGATCGAGCGTACTCGCTATTTGGTGGAACCACCTTTCACTCGGAATATTTAAATCATTTCTCGACAACGAGCTCAGGGAAGGTGTTTTTCGGACCTACGGCATTCCGAATCCTAAGAGAATTTTTCACGGGTCGAGCTCGTTACGAAAAACGATCTGGCACCGTGAAGGGGCTACTGTTGGGGGTCTGCTTCGTCGTCGAAGGTCCCATAAGAAGAAACACCTTCGGAAGATCGACACAGAAGCAAAGCCGAAGCTATCAATTAGAAAGCTTTGTAGCGTACTTCCAGATGCACTGACTTAAAGATGAAATGACAAATCGGCCCATGATAACTTGTATTATGATTGTAATCATTTGTAAAGGGCATGAATGTAATTTCTCACAGGCTGCGTCCTGTGCCTATAAATAGATGAACAGTACCCCTGTACTGTTCACGCTATCTTGTATTCGTCCGTGCGTCACGCTTGGATTTTTGCCTTCTGTCAAGCCAAAGGTACACATGTAATTAAATAATGTTTTTATCTATTCAGGATTATATAATTAAGATATGTGAATGATGTTATATGATTATTCATGTTATCTTTTATGTTCCATGTGCTTTTGTCTTTCATTAACGTATACCGTGATGATGAAGGTACGTCCTTCATAACCTTCGTCCAAAGATCGTTATATCCTAAGGGAAATAATGCTTCGAAGGACGAAGGACATTAACATTTAACATTTTGTGTTGCCTTGTTCTTAACTCATAGCATTTGAGAACAAGTCCCCAACAAGTTGTTTGTTCATTATCTCTTACATAAAAGTTCATTAAGGCATATATCATAACTTTCCATAAATAGGTGTTTAATAATAATGATCTTTACACATAAAACCTATTTAGGCTTATATCTTAATTTGTCATAAGTGATTGGTTAACAATATTTATAATATGCTCCACAATGCTTCTAAAATGAATAACGTGATTAGTAGCCCATTAACCTTAGATATGTAACATATATCTTTTCTAAAAGGTTAAAAAGGTTTAATATCGTTATAACGTGTTTTATCATCTTATAAACCCTTAATCTTAGACATATCACATATGATGTATTATAAAAGATTAAATTGGTGAACCTAATATTTGCATATTTTAATTAAGATATTTTTAAGCTCATGTCTTGTTTTATAAAGTATAGGTCACACATTTTTGAAAAGAATACCTTCTTATTATAACCATTACTTGCGACGTTTTTGAAAAGCGAATGCTCTGTTCATTAAGCTCTCTTTTAGCTTCACGTATGGTGAATGTTGTATGTTATTGAGTGGTGTTTATTTCTTCTTGTTTGTTTGTGTGATATTCAGTGATTGATCTAGTAGTTGAGAATCAAGTGCTATTCCATGGAAGAACCTCAAATTTTGAATAAGCAAGGCAAGTAGACTTCTCCCTCTGCATACTCTGTTTGATCCCAAACAATACATTTAATAAAGTTTATTCTTCAATGAATATATGCATAATTTGATGGGTTACCTATTTAGATACCCCTAACCTTTCCAACCTTACTCCTTGTTTAACCTGGGATTATGATCTAATCAAGTAGCTATGCTATTGCTATAACTTAACTTTATGCAGTCACTCTTGTTTATGATATTAATGTTCCAAATGGTAAGTTTACTTTATTGTTGTTAACCCGATGGTTCAACAAGATTATTGCATATTAATTGGAACATGGAGTGACCACCCGGGAAAACAGTGCTACCATGAGAACTATCATGGCTCTGGTCTTGGATAAATAACAAGGGAAGTCTTATGTTGGGTGCTGGTCGTGGTCGACCGGAATGGGGGCATCTAGCAAGCGCTTATAGTTCCGGCTCAGGCAGATTGGATACAGGCATAGTTCCCAAAGCTTTACCCTTTAGTCTGGACTATAAGTTGGTTACGGTAGGTGTACCTTATGCAGTTGACCATTTCCAGCATTTGCGTAATGAGGACTCTAGGGAGAAGCCTCGTAGTGAGACCCTGGCCATTCACCTCGGAAGTGAATACGGGTCTAGCTAACCCGGGCTAGAAGGGAATCGCGACTCATGGGTAAAGATGCACCACCTCTGCAGAGTGTAAAACTGATATATCAGCCGTGCTCACGGTTATGAGCAGCCTGGACACCTCAGATGATAATTGAACTTGAAGATGGAAATAAATCGAGATCTGATGATCTACCAATAGTTTGCTTAAGTGGTTTCATTTAAGTGTTTTTGATATACTCCTATACCTTTGTTTAATGGAAATACTTGGGATTCACACTTATTAGTAAGATAGGTGTTGTTAATAAAATGTTGACTAACTAAAATGCTTACTGCTCAACCTTGGCCTCACCTTGTTAAACTTGCATTAGTTTTTCCCCCATTTGCTGAGCCCCGACCATAAGTGAGCTCACCCTTGCTTAAATTTTGATCAGAAGTTTGCAGATGAAGTTATGATGCTGAGCTCCATGGATGCTAGTCTAGTGATACCCCAGTCATCTTCCTGTGGATGGATGTCCATGTTTCGCTGTACTTTGATGAATAAAGGTTAAGACATTATGTTTGTTCGAAGTGTAATATGTTAATATAATCTTTATTTACACTTTTATGCATTGTTCTTTTGATATATTACACTTGTGACGTCAACATATGTGTGGAAATAGATCCTGGCACACATATGCGATGCACCCGGCTCTGCCCCTTAGAAACGGGTGTGACACTTTGACTGGTCACATGCCTCATCATGGGTAAGCTTTGCCTCGGGCAGACTAATACCAGAATAAGATAACACGCAATGGGAGTGGAGAGATGGCGAGAGTAGCGTGTACCCTCCATGGCAAGAGGCTGGACGGTGGTGTATCTGTGCTCTCGGTTGGCGTGAACCTGATCTGGTCTTAAGAACCCTGGTGGCAAGTTGACATATGCAAGGGTTAAGTGCTACATATGTCATGTGATTGGAGATCCTCAGCTGAGTATTAATCGATTCGGATCGTCGTTACTTCTCGGACATGAAGACTTGGTCACTGACTTACACGTAGCATTCCAGTAAACAAGAAGGGTTGATAAGAAATTGGCTAGTATAGGCCAAGTGTTTGAACTAGGACAGAAAGAACTCTAGATGCAGGTAACTTTACTTAACCTGACAAGTAAAACTGGATTTTTAAGGATCCACTATTAGTAAGCATTTCTGCAAACAGAGTCTTGATTATTGATTAAGCCTTACCTTGTCTCCCAAAAAGCCAGCATATCCTTGAGAGTCTTTTATTTTGACGGGTAAGACTTGCGAAAGTACACTCCGTACTCAGGGTTTTCGAACCCATGTTGTTGTAGGTGAGGAAGCAGCAAATTTTTGTTGCTTTTGTTCCAAGGTGGTGCCTAAGGAAGAAAACTAAGACTGAAGCCTCGGGAGGAAGTGTCCTCCTTTATAAACTATTTACTGTTAATCGGGAGGGGTTTTTGCCTCCTAGGGTTGTAATAATGTTACTTCAGCACTCTTATATTTTACTAGTCTATAATAATACTACTCTTTCTCTACTTTAATATAAAATAAAGTTATTGTAACTGCTTCCGCATACTCGTTCCTCCGATGTGTTGTAATATCTGCGTGACGGGTCAAACGCTCTTAGGCAAGGTAAAGATTACAGATACCGAACTTGTCAAGTGATCAGGTGCACCTACAGGGTTGTCTAAGGTCCGATGGACAAGGACAACTGTAGGTGGGCCTAATGACTTGGGAGGTTCTGCCACAATTCCCGTTCAGCCAATGTTACTGGCACATGTAAGACTACTTCCTTAGTAAATATTTGTCCCCCAGGTGAATGGATAAGAAACCCTTCCCTTGATTCAGTGCAAGGAATGCAATGCTTTTCCACGAATTTATTGCTTATGAATGTATGTGAAGCACCAGAATCAAAGAGAATAACTATTGGGTGATTAGCCACAAGGAACGTATCCATCATTATCGGCTCTCCTTCCGGTGTAGTGGCCACTTGAGTATAATAAATTTGCCCAGTGTTGACATTTTTGCCCGCTTAATTATTAGCCATGTTCCCTTTACCTTGATTGGAGCTCCCAGAGTTCTATTGATTGTTCAACTTATTCTGCTTCGGACATGGACAGTCTTTTACAAAATGACCAGACTTTCCATAGTTGAAGCAGCCACTGGAAGAACTTGGGAGGGCGAGGAAACGAGCACCAGGGGCACTCGGTTGATTTGTAGAAGTGGGGGCAGTGGTAGGACGAATGAAAACAGTCTGTTTGAACAGATAGGAGGGTGGATGAGGCAAAGAACAATTATGATTAAAACGTCGGATTACCAACCTGGTTCGCTTCTCAGGTCCCTGATTGGACCTGTCACCTCCAAATCCCTTTGACTTTTCCTGGCCTGTGTTCTTGGCTTCTACTGCCAGCGCCGTGCTGACAGCTCTACTATAAGTAAGATCCAGACTGGTGGCCATTTTCCGTTGGAGCCGGTCGTTGAGTCCCCTCATGAAGCAATTCTTTTTCTTCAGGTCAGTGTTCACTTGGTCAATAGCATATTGGGATAAATGCTTAAACTTGTTGAGATACTGCATTACAGTATCTCCCCCTTGCTTTAGTCGAATAAACTCCTCTTGTTTCATGTGAAGCACTCCCTCTGGGACATAGTGTTCACGGAATGCTAGCTTGAATTCATCCCATGTGACCTGATGTCCGGCTGGTTGAACTGCTACAAAATTCGCCCACCAGGTACTGGCAGGACCTCTTAATTGTTGGGCAGCAAATAATGGCTTCTATGTTTCTGTGCAACGAATTAATCCGAACTTCTGCTCCATTACCCTTATCCATTCATCAGCTTCAAGAGGGTCTTCTGCTTTAACAAAGAGTGGAGGACGCGTTTCAGAGAATTCCAGATATGAAGTTTCACGTGGTCCCTGTGGAGGAGCTCTCCCACCATGCTGCTGGAATTGATTACCCGCCATCTCACGTAAGAAGCGGGTATTATCTGCAGTAGCATTGACCAAGGCAGCGATAGCCTCGGCCAGTGTTGGTGGTACAGGTGGTAGATTAGGAGTATCTTCTTGACCACGAGAAGTCTCCGCACTGTCATGCGCACGAGTCCGTGATGGCATCTGAGGCAAAGAATCATTTGGGAAAATATAACATGCCAATACACACAATCATTTTACATTACCAAAATGTAATGGTACAGACTCAAGCGTACAACATGACTTCATTACTTATTTTACATAGGTATAGTTTCTAAACTATACTAGTCTAGTCTTCGTCGTCCTTGGTTTCTTCATTTCCTGCTGCAGGAGACCGATCGTTAGCCAGGTTCATGGAAGGAGGAGGCCTAAAAAGGTCCAACTCCCCATCAGGTCCTTCACCTGCTGTCCCTGATGGTCTGGCTCCCATTGCAACAAGGTCGGCAGGCACTTCCGGGTGCAGTCGCGTATACAGTAAATGTACTTCTTCATGTAAAGTATTGCAGTACACCTGCAAGTTGTCGAGGGCCGCACTAAGCTCTGCCACACGAGCAAGAGCTTTGGCTTCGCGGCCCCAGGCAATCGAACGTGAGTTGACAGCCCAATCAACCGCCAAATCTCGTTCAGCAAGCTCATCTTGCAAGCGTCTGACGTCAGCTGCCAATTCAGTTATACGCTGACCGTCCTGTGCCCACACCCTATTTCAGTGACGTAGCTGCATCTGAAGTTGTTCCACTTTAGCTTCCAAGTCTGTGATTGGATCGTTGCTACCGCTACTGCTTCCATCATGTCGTGAAGCCAACTGATGACGAGGCACGCCAATAGGTCTAGTGGACTTACGCACGGTTTTCCTCGTACGTGCCATATCTCCATAAGAGGGCAAGGTTTATTAGTATAATAATTTTTTTAAACATGATGCATGCATAACCTAGTAATTACGTAATCAACCCCCGTTGATTCCCAACTTCCCATATATTGCACTCTATTACCTGGTCTTATAAGATGAGAGCTTCCAGAAAGTGGCAAGGTAAGAAGGAAAGATTATTTCTAGATAAGTATTTGAAAATTACTTTTGAAATGCTTCGTAATATCTGAAGGGATGGGCTTCGCTCTGATACCAGCTGTGATGGAACCTCCCAAGTTATTAGGCCCACCTACAGTTGTCCTTGTCCAACGAACCTTGGACAACCCTGTAGATGCACATAATCACTTGACAAGTTCAGTATCTGTATCCTGATTTCCTCGCCCAAGAGCGTTTCACCTGTCACGCAGATATTACAACGCATCGGAGGAACGAATAAGCGGAAGCAAATTGCAATAACTTAATTTACATTCATCAAAATATAGAGGGAGTGTTATTATTACATTACCAGGTTATAAGAGTGCGTAGAGTAATATTATTACAGACTTGGGAGGCAAATACCCCTCCCTGAAAGGGAAATGTGCCCTTGGGCCATTTCTAAGTATTTTGGTGATTGAGTGCCAACACAAGTACTTAAATGTGAATCTTTGCCCATGGATGAACAAAGTGCAAATCAAGAGCTAAGGTATGTTTCTAAGTCTTAGTACATTGGTTTTGTGTACTAATATACTTGTCTAAGTATTGGAAACAGGAAGAAAAAGAGTTGGCTGTGTACAGTCAGGAGGCTGCTTCGGTCTGGAGCACCGGACTGTCCGGTGGTGCACCGGACAGTGTCCGGTGCGCCAGGCTGCCTCGGCCGAAGAGGCCGCTCTCGGGAATTTGCTGACGGCGTACGACTAAAATTCACCGGACTGTCCGGTGTGCACCGGACTGTCCGGTGAGCCAACGGTCGGCCGGTCCAACGGTCGGCCGTGCGATCTGCGCGGGACACGTGGCCGAGCCAACGGTCGGAAGGGGGCACCGGACTGTCCGGTGTGCACCGGACATGTCCGGTGCGCCAACGGCTCCTGCATATGCAACGGTCGACTGCGCTGTTTAAGGAAGGAAATCGGGCACCGGACAGTGTCCGGTGTGCACCGGACTGTCCGGTGCGCCCGACGACAGAAGGCAAAGATGGCCTTCCAGATTTGTTCTCAACGGCTCCTAGCTGCCTTGGGGCTATAAAAGGGACCCCTAGGCGCATGGAGGAGTAGAGAAAGCAACCTTAGAGCATTCTTGATCATCCACACTCAGTCTTTGCGCATTCGTTTGTCATTCTAAGTGATTCGAGCTCCGTTCTAGTGAGAACTTTGAGATAGTCTTTTGAGCTCGATTCTTGGCCGTGTGTGTGCGCATTTTGCTGTGGATTTGTGTGTGTTGCTTCCCTCCCTTACTCCGTATTTCTTTGTGAATCTCAAGTGTAAGGGCGAGAGACTCCAAGTTGTGGAGATTCCTCGCAAACGGGAAATTGAAAGGAAAAGCATAACACTGTGGTATTCAAGTTGATCATTGGATCACTTGAGAGGAGTTGAGTGCAACTCTCGTCCGTTGGGACGCCACAACGTGGAATAGGCAAGTTTTGTACTTGGCCGAACCACGGGATAAATCACTGTGTCTTCTCTATATTGAATTCTTTGTGATTACCATATTGTGCAAGATCTTCTCTCTAGCCACTTGGCATTAACTGTGCTAACACTTAATCAAAGTTTTGTGGCTTAAGTTTTGAAGTTTACAGGATCACCTATTCACCCCCCCTCTAGGTGCTCTCAATTGGTATCAGAGCCGTTCTCTTCAAGAAAGGGACTAATCGCCCGAAGAGATGGATCCTAAGAGGAAGGGAATCGTGATCAACGACAAGGAAAAGGAGTCCTTCGTCAACGAGCCAAAAGATGACAAATCCAACGACTCTGGCTCGGGCCACAGACGTAAAGATGGGAAGAAGAAGAAGACAAGACGTATCAAGGAGATCGTCTACTACGACAGTGACGAGTCTACTTCTTCCCACAAGGACGATGACTACGACAAACAAAAGACGGTTAACTCAAACTTTTCTTTTGATTATTCGCGCATTCCGCATAGCTCAAATGCTCATTTGCTCCCCATTCCACTTGGCAAGCCTCCTCACTTTGATGGAGAGGACTACGGATTTTGGAGTCACAAAATGCGTACACACCTATTTTCTCTCCATCCAAGCATTTGGGAGATTGTGGAAAGTGGAATGAAATTTGATAGCTCGGATAGTCCTTCGTTTATTAATGAACAGATCCATAAAAATGCACAAGCTACTACTGTGTTGCTAGCCTCTTTGTGCAGGGACGAGTATCACAAGGTGAGCGGCTTGGACAATGCCAAGCAGATTTGGGACACCCTCAAGATCTCTCATGAGGGGAATGATGTCACCTTACTCACCAAGATGGAGTTGGTGGAGGGCGAGCTCGGACGATTCGCGATGATAAGGGGCGAGGAGCCGACGCAAACATACAACCGGCTCAAGATCCTTATCAACAAAATAAGGAGCTACGGAAGCACGCGATGGATGGATCACGACGTCGTCCGCCTAATGCTAAGGTCATTTACCGTTCTTGATCCTCATCTCGTGAACAATATTCGTGAGAATCCCAGGTACACGAAGATGACGCCCGAGGAGGTACTCGGAAAATTCGTAAGCGGGCGGATGATGATCAAGGAGGCAAGATACGTGGACGACGCCTTGAATGGACCGATCAACGAGCCTCAACCCCTTGCTCTCAAGGCAACAAGAAGCAAGGAGGCGCTACCTAGCAGGGTGGCACAAATTGAGGCGGCCGGACTTAATGATGAAGAGATGGCCCTCATCATCAAAAGATTCAAGACGGCGCTTAAAGGTCGCAAGGGATAGCCAAGCAAGACCAAAGCCAAGGGGAAGCGTTCGTGCTTCAAATGCGGTAAGCTTGGTCATTTTATTGCTAACTGTCCCGACAATGATAGTGATCAGGACCAAGGGAACAAGAGGGAGAAGAAGAAGAATTATAAGAAGGCAAAGGGCGAGGCTCATCTTGGCAAGGAATGAGATTCGGATTGCTCCTCGTCTGACTCCGACAATGAGGGACTCGCCGCCACTGCCTTCAACAAGTCATCCCTCTTCCCCAACGAGCGTCACACTTGCCTCATGGCAAGAGAGAAGAAGGTAATCACTCGTAATGATGTCACTTATGATTCTTCTAGTGACGATGAGTCTAGTGATGATGAAATAGATTACTCTAGTTTGTTCAAGGGATTGGATAGAAATAAAATTGATAAAATCAATGAATTGATTGATGCCTTGAATGAAAAGGATAGGCTCTTAGAGAAGCAAGAGGATTTGTTGTATGATGAACATGATAAGTTTATAGAAGCACAAAAATCCTATGCTTTAGAAGTTAAAAGAAATGAAGTGCTTTCTAGTGAATTATCTTCTTGCCATGAGACAATTTCTAGCTTAAAGAGCATAAATGATGATTTAAATGCTAAGCTAGAAAAATCTAGTAAATTAACATCTTGTGTAGAACATGTTGTGATTTGCACTAGGTGTAAAGACTTTAATGTTGATGCTTGTAGTGAACACCTAGAGTGCATTTCTAAATTAAATGATGAAGTAGCTAGTCTTAATGCCCAACTTAAGACTAGCAAGAGTGATTTGGATAAACTAAAATTTGCAAGGGATGCCTACACAATTGGTAGACACCCCTCAATTAAGGATGGGCTTGGCTTCAAGAGGGAAGTCAAGAACTTGACAAGCCATAAGGCTCCCATCTCCGCCAAGGAGAAAGGGAAGGCCCCTATGGCTAGTAGTATGCAAAAGAACCATGCCTTTATGTACCATGATAGGAGACAAACTAGAAATGCTTATAGGAGTTATAATGCTTATGATGATTTTGATTCTCATGCCATGTTTGCTTCTAGTTCTTTCTATGTGCATGATAGAAATGTTGATAGGAGAAATGTTGTTCATAATATGTCTAAGAAAAATGCTGTTAATGTTCCTAGAAAAGTTATGAATGGACCTTCTACAATATATCATGCTTTGAATGCTTCCTTTGCCATTTGTAGAAAGGATAGGAAGATAGTTGCTAAGAAGTTAGGGGCAAAATGCAAGGGAGACAAAACTTGCATTTGGGTCCCTAAGGATATTTGCACTAACCTTGTAGGACCCAACAAGAGTTGGGTACCTAAGTCCCAAGCCTAAATTTGCCTTGCAGGTTTATGCATCCGGGGGATCAAGCTGGATTATTGATAGCGGATGCACAAACCATATGACGGGGGAGAAGAAGATGTTCACCTCCTACGTCAAGAATAAGGATTCCCAAGATTCAATTATATTCGGTGATGGGAATCAAGGCAAGGTAAAAGGATTAGGTAAAATTGCAATCTCAAATGAGCACTCAATTTCTAATGTGTTTTTAGTTGAGTCCTTGGGATATAATTTGCTATCTGTTAGTCAATTATGCAACATGGGGTATAACTGTCTATTTACAAACGTAGATGTGTCTGTCTTTAGAAGAAGTGATGGTTCACTAGCTTTTAAGGGTGTATTAGACGGCAAACTTTATTTAGTTGATTTTGCAAAAGAGGAGGCCGGTCTAGATGCATGCTTAATAGCTAAGACTAGCATGGGCTGGCTGTGGCATCGCCGCTTAGCACATGTGGGAATGAAGAACCTTCACAAGCTTCTAAAGGGAGAACACGTGATAGGTTTGACTAACATGCAATTCGAAAAAGATAGACCTTGTGCAGCTCGTCAAGCAGGTAAACAAGTGGGAGGAGCACATCACAGCAAGAATGTGATGACCACTTCAAGACCCCTGGAGCTGCTGCATATGGACCTCTTCGGACCCGTCGCCTATCTGAGCATAGGAGGGAGTAAGTATGGTCTAGTTATTGTTGATGACTTTTCCCGCTTCACTTGGGTGTTCTTTTTGCAGGATAAGTCTGAAACCCAAGGGACCCTCAAGCGCTTCCTCAGGAGAGCTCAAAATGAGTTTGAGCTCAAGGTGAAGAAGATAAGGAGCGACAACGGGTCCGAGTTCAAGAACCTTCAAGTGGAGGAGTTCCTTGAGGAGGAAGGGATCAAGCACGAGTTCTCCGCTCCCTACACACCACAGCAAAATGGTGTGGTAGAGAGGAAGAACAGGACGCTAATCGACATGGCGAGGACTATGCTTGGAGAGTTCAAGACCCCCGAGCATTTTTGGTCGGAAGCCGTGAACACGGCTTGCCACGCCATCAACAGGGTCTACCTTCACCGCCTCCTCAAGAAGACGTCGTATGAGCTTCTAACCGGTAACAAACCCAATGTATCGTACTTTCGTGTATTTGGGAGCAAATGCTACATTCTAGTGAAGAAGGGTAGAAATTCTAAGTTTGCTCCCAAAGCAGTAGAAGGGTTTTTGTTAGGTTATGACTCAAATACAAAGGCGTATAGAGTCTTCAACAAATCATCGGGTTTGGTTGAAGTCTCTAGCGACGTTGTATTTGATGAGACTAATGGCTCTCCAAGAGAGCAAGTTGTTGTTTGTGATGATGTAGATGAAGAAGATGTTCCGACGGCAGCTATACGAACCATGGCGATTGGGGAAGTACGGCCACAGGAACAAGATGAACGAGATCAACCATCTTCCTCAACAACGGTGCATCCCCCAACTCAAGACGATGAACAGGTTCATCAAAAGGAGATGTGTGATCAAGGGGGAGCACGAGATGATCATGTGATGGAGGAAGAAGCGCAACCGGCACCTCCAACCCAAGTTCGAGCGATGATTCAAAGGGATCACCCCGTCGACCAAATTCTGGGTGATATTAGCAAGGGAGTAACTACTCGATCTCGATTAGTTAATTTTTGTGAGCATTACTCCTTTGTCTCTTCTATTGAGCCTTTCAGGGTAGAGGAGGTCTTGCTAGATCCGGACTGGGTATTGGCCATGCAGGAGGAACTCAACAACTTCAAGCGCAATGAAGTTTGGACACTGGTGCCTCGTCCCAAGCAAAATGTTGTGGGAACCAAGTGGGTGTTCCGCAACAAACAGGACGAGCACGGGGTGGTGACGAGGAACAAGGCTCGACTTGTGGCAAAAGGTTATGCCCAAGTTGCAGGTTTGGATTTCGAGGAGACTTTTGCTCCTGTGGCTAGGCTAGAATCAATTCGTATCTTGCTAGCATATGCCGCTCACCATTCTTTCAGGTTGTACCAAATGGATGTGAAGAGCGCTTTCCTCAACGGGCCAATCAAGGAGGAGGTGTACGTAGAGCAACCCCTGGCTTCGAGGATGAACGGTACCCCGACCACGTGTGTAAGCTCTCTAAGGCGCTCTATGGACTTAAGCAAGCCCCAAGAGCATGGTATGAATGCCTTAGAGAATTTTTACTTGCTAATGCTTTCAAGGTTGGGAAAGCCGATCCAACTCTGTTCACTAAGACATGTGATGGTGATTTGTTTGTGTGCCAAATTTATGTCGATGACATAATATTTGGTTCTACTAACCAAAAGTCTTGTGAAGAGTTTAGCAGGGTGATGACGCAGAAATTCGAGATGTCGATGATGGGCGAGTTGAACTACTTCCTTGGGTTCCAAGTGAAGCAACTCAAGGACGGCACCTTCATCTCCCAAACAAAGTACACGCAAGATCTGCTAAAGCGGTTTGGGATGAAGGACGCCAAGCCCGCAAAGACTCCAATGGGGACCGACGGACACACTGACCTCAACAAAGGAGGTAAGTCCGTTGATCAAAAAGCATACCGGTCAATGATAGGTTCTTTGCTTTACTTATGTGCTAGTAGACCGGATATTATGCTTAGCGTATGCATGTGTGCTAGATTTCAATCCGATCCTAAGGAGTGTCACTTAGTGGCGGTGAAGCGAATTCTTAGATATTTGGTTGCTACGCCTTGCTTCGGGCTCTGGTATCCAAAGGGGTCTACCTTTGACTTAGTTGGATACTCAGACTCCGACTATGCTGGATGTAAGGTCGATAGGAAGAGTACATCGGGGACGTGCCAATTCTTAGGAAGGTCCCTGGTGTCATGGAACTCTAAGAAACAAACCTCCGTTGCCCTATCCACCGCTGAGGCCGAGTACGTTGCCGCAGGTCAGTGTTGCGCGCAACTGCTTTGGATGAGGCAAACCCTCCGGGACTTTGGCTACAATCTGAGCAAAGTCCCACTCCTATGTGATAATGAGAGTGCTATCCGCATGGCAGAGAATCCTGTTGAGCACAGCCGCACAAAGCACATAGACATCCGGCATCACTTTTTGAGAGACCACCAGCAAAAGGGGGATATCGAAGTGTTTCATGTTAGCACCGAGAACCAGCTAGCCGATATCTTCACTAAGCCTCTAGATGAGAAGACCTTTTGCAGGTTGCGTAGTGAGCTAAATGTCTTAGATTCGCGGAACCTGGATTGAATTGTAGCATACATGTATTTATGCTTTTGATCATGTTCCTTTTGCATTTTGTTGCTTATTATGGTGCTCAAGTTGTACAAACACTCCCTGGACCTCACAAGTCCGTTGCAAAGTGATGCACATGTTTAGGGGGAGATGTGTTACAACTTGACCCTTTGAGACTAACCATGTGCTTGAGTTTGATGATTTAGTCTCGAAGGAGGATTGAAAGGGAAAAGGTGGACTTGGACCATGAAAGACTTCCACTGCACTCCGATGAGAGGGTAACTTATTCCAAGTTCATCTTTAAACTCTTATTGCCTATTTGCTCTTAATTGAAGATTTTGGTGAGGCAATGGGGTTAAAAGGGCCAAGATTGATCCCGTTTTGGTGCTTGATGCCAAAGGGGGAGAAAATAAAGGCTAAAGCGATAAATGGATCAGCTACCACTTGAGAGATTTTGAAAATAGTAGAATAGAGTTTTTGTTTTGTCAAACGCTTTTATTGTCTATTATTGTCTCTCTTGTCAAAAGTTGGCTTCTTGTGGGGAGAAGTGTTGATTATGGGAAATAGGGGGAGTTTTTGAAATCTTTGATCAATCTCTTTTGGAATGACTCTCTTTATGCTTCAATACGTGTGTTTGACATAGAGATAGAGATTTGAGTTTGATTTGCAAAAACAAACCAAGTGGTGGCAAAAGATGATCCATATATGCCAAAATTTGATCAAAATAAATTTGAGTTTTATTTGAGTGATATTGCACTTGTTCTAGTTGTTTTATGTTGTGTTGGCATAAATCACCAAAAAGGGGGAGATTGAAAGGGAAATGTGCCCTTGGGCCATTTCTAAGTATTTTGGTGATTGAGTGCCAACACAAGTACTTAAATGTGAAGCTTTGCCCATGGATGAACAAAGTGCAAATCAAGAGCTAAGGTATGTTTCTAAGTCTTAGTACATTGGTTTTGTGTACTAATATACTTGTCTAAGTATTGGAAACAGGAAGAAAAAGAGTTGGCTGTGTACAGTCAGGAGGCTGCTTCGGTCTGGAGCACCGGACAGTGTCCGGTGGTGCACCGGACAGTGTCCGGTGCGCCAGGCTGCCTCGGCCGAAGAGGCCGCTCTCGGGAATTTGCTGACGGCGTACGGCTAAAATTCACCGGACTGTCCGGTGTGCACCGGACTGTCCGGTGAGCCAACGGTCGGCCGCGCGATCTACGCGGGACACGTGGCTGAGCCAACGGTCGGAAGGGGGCACCGGACTGTCCGGTGTGCACCGGACATGTCCGGTGCGCCAACGGCTCCTGCATATGCAACGGTCGACTGCGCTGTTTAAGGAAGGAAATCGGGCACCGGACAGTGTCCGGTGTGCACCGGACTGTCCGGTGCGCCCGACGACAGAAGGCAAAGATGGCCTTCCAGATTTGTTCTCAACGGCTCCTAGCTGCCTTGGGGCTATAAAAGGGACCCCTAGGCGCATGGAGGAGTAGAGAAAGCAACCTTAGAGCATTCTTGATCATCCACACTCAGTCTTTGCGCATTCGTTTGTCATTCTAAGTGATTCGAGCTCCGTTCTAGTGAGAACTTTGAGATAGTCTTTTGAGCTCGATTCTTGGCCGTGTGTGTGCGCATTTTGCTGTGGATTTGTGTGTGTTGCTTCCCTCCCTTACTCCGTATTTCTTTGTGAATCTCAAGTGTAAGGGCGAGAGACTCCAAGTTGTGGAGATTCCTCGCAAACGGGAAATTGAAAGGAAAAGCATAACACTGTGGTATTCAAGTTGATCATTGGATCACTTGAGAGGAGTTGAGTGCAACTCTCGTCCGTTGGGACGCCACTACGTGGAATAGGCAAGTTTTGTACTTGGCCGAACCACGGGATAAATCACTGTGTCTTCTCTGTATTGAATTCTTTGTGATTACCATATTGTGCAAGATCTTCTCTCTAGCCACTTGGCATTAACTGTGCTAACACTTAATCAAAGTTTTGTGGCTTAAGTTTTGAAGTTTACAGGATCACCTATTCACCCCCCCCCCTCTAGGTGCTCTCACTCCCGCATAAAAGTATATTGTTTTTCAAGTGGGAGGCCAACATCCTCCCGCGGCTTCACTGCTGAGGTTCTTCTTTGGGCACCACCTTAGAGCAAAAACAGCAAAAGTCTGTTGTTTCCTCACCTACAACAACATGGGTTTGAAAACCCTGAGTACGGAGTGTACTTTCACAAGTCTTACCCGTCAAAAGAAAAGACTCTCAAGGATATGCTGGTTTGAGGGAGTCAAGGTAAGGCTGGTCAAGTATCAAAGACTCTATTTTGCAGAAATGCTTACTAAAAGTGGATCCTTAAAAATTCAGTTTTATTAGAAAGTTAAGTCATTACCTGTTACTAGAGTTCTTTCTACCCTATTTCAAGCACTTGACCTGCACTAGCCATCTTTTATCAACCCTTTTAGTTCACTGGAATGCTACGTGTAAGTCAATGACCAAGTCTTCATGTCTGAGAAGTAACGGTGATCCGAATCGATTAATACTCAGCTGAGGATCTCCAAGCACACGACATATGTAGCACTTAACCATTGCATATGTCAACTCGCCACCGGGTTTCTTAAGACCAGATCGGGTTCACGCCAACCGAGAGCACAGATACACTACCGTCCAGCCTCTTGCCACGGAGGGTACACGCTACTCTCGCCATCTCTCCACTCCCATTGCGTGTTGGCCTTTCTGGTATTAGTCTGCCCGAGGCAAAGCTTACCCATGACGATGCATGTGACCATTTAAAGGGTCCTTAGTCAGCAGGCCCACATCGACATGGTCCTTAATCGACTCAGACAAAGACACTATACCGCGACTTCCTTCTCGTGTAAGTCACTCGCCCGGTCTTAGCTTTATCATTTAAAACCCAAAGTCTGGTACCTGGCACAGGTACACCTTTTCTGATGATGAACCCATCATGGCCATGATGGATCCACCATCAAATTTTATTTTTGAAAACATCCCTTCCACTATGAAGCATCACCTTTTGTTTCAAAACAAAACATTTGTTTTACTATAGCAGGGCTAAGCTTCAGAAAACCTTTTAATAAAATAGGTAATCAAGGAATAGTAAACATTTCCAAGGAAGGAAATGCAGCAATTGATTTAGCACACAACTCCTATCACCTAATGCATCATATAAGGTGATAAAGATTTAAAACAGCAAGGAGGTGGCAAATGCACCGGGGCTTGCCTTGTTTTGTAGGAGAGACGGGCTCTCTTCCACAGATGTCAAAATAAAAACAGTTCCCTGCAGGTGGATTTTCTGTTGATGGGGCAGTCTCCTCTTCTTCAATTGTTATTTCTTCTTCGTTTTTGAAAGTCGCCTAGAGGGGGGTGGATAGGCGGAACCTGAAATTTACAAACTTAAGCACACACTACAAGCCGGGGTTAGCGTTAGAATTAAATCCGAGTCCGAAAGAGAGGGAAAACAAATCAACCAAGAAATAAAGCGGATGAATACGATGATTTGTTTTACCGAGGTTCGGTTCCAAAGAACCTAGTCCCCGTTGAGGTGGTCACCAAGACCGGGTCTCTTTCAACCCTTTCCCTCTCTCAAACGGTCACTTAGACCGAGTGAGCTTTCTCCTTAATCAAACGGGCAACTTAGACCCCGCAAGGACCACCACACACTTGGTGTCTCTTGCTTTGATTACAAGTCACTTGAGAATAAGAATGGGATGAGAAGAAAGCACGATTGCAAACACCAAGCAACAAGAGCGACAAATAATACACAAATCACTCTCTCTCTCTCAAGTCACTAATCACTAATGATCACTTGTCTCAATTGTGTAACTTGGAGAGTTTGGAAGCTTTGATTGTGTCTTAGAATGGATTGCTAGCTCTTGTATTGAATGTGAGAGATTGGAGTGCTTGGGTGAAGTGAATGGAGGTGGTTGGGATTGTATTTATAGCTCCCAACCACTTCCTAGACGTTGCTCCCTTTCTGCCGACCGTGGACGGTCCGCGCCCCTGGTCCGGACGGTCCGCCCCTGCACATCAACGACTAAAATCACAACGGTCAACAGTAACGGCTATATCAACGGCTATAAAGCATTTAATGCGTCGTCAGATGTCAGATAAAGGTAGTCGCGGATGGTCTGTTCGTGCACCCTGGACGGTCCGCGAGGACGCTATAATTCATTTTTCCGAACCCGTCACTTTCGGGTTTTTCGGTTCTGCGCCGACTGGATGGTCCGCGCCTGAGGTCGGATGGTCCGCGCTCGGTCTCGGACGGTTCTTGCTTTTCCATCTGACGGTCCGTAGTGTAGACTTGTGATTTTGCACTGGTTCTGTCCGAGGGTCATCCTGGTGTCGCGGATGGTCCGCCGCAAGGGCCCGGACAGTCCGCGCTTAGGTGATTTTCCAAAAAGCTTCTCCTGTCCGGAATAATCTACGGTATTCCGGACAGTTGACATAGAATAGTTGTAGATGAACTTATGCACCTGTGAAAATGATCAACTAGGCAAAACTAGTTAGTCCACAAGGTTTGTGATAGTCGTCAAACACCAAAATCGATTATAGGAAATATTGAGACTATTTCCCTTTCAATCTCCCCCTTTTTGGTGATTGATACCAACACAAACCAAAGCAAATATAAAGTGTAGAAATGTAACTAGCTTGCATTTTGTCAGATGTGCATAAGTTATTTTGAAATGAAAGTATTTCTAAGTATATAAGTTTGATTTGATTTTTAACATTTTGAACCACATTTTCACCACTTGTTTTGTTTTTGCAAATTCTTTTGGAAAAATCTTTTCAAAGTATTTTGCAAATAGTCAAAGGTATATGAATAAGATTGCAAGAAGCATTTTTAAGATTTGTAACTTCTCCCCCTGTTTCAAATGCTTTTTCTTTGACTTAAACAAAACTCCCCCTGGATAAAATTCTCCTCTTAGTGTTTAAGAGGGTTTTACCGATTGAAAGAAGATCAAATATTTTTTAGATACCAATTGAAAATCCTCCTTTAAATATATAAATTTGAAATATAGATACCAATTGAAATTTAATCTCTAGAGGAATACCAATTGAAAACTTTATTTTGAAATTTTTTGAAATTGGTGGTGGTGCGGTCCTTTTGCTTTGGGCTAATACTCTCTCCCCCTTTGGCATTAATTTTTGGTGGTGCGGTCCTTTTGCTTTGGGCTAATACTCTCTCCCCCTTTGGCATTAATCGCCAAAAATGGAGACTTTGTGAGCCCTTTTTTCTCTCCCATTGGTACAAGTAAATATGAGTGAAGATTATACCAAAGTGAGAGTGGTGCGGAGTGACGGCGAAGGGTAAATAATACCGATGGAGTGGAGTGGAAGCCTTGTCTTCGCCGAAGACTCCATTTCCCTTTCAATCTACGACTTAGCATAGAAATCACTTGAAAACACATTAGTCATAGACAATGAAAGAAATATGATCAAAGGTATATAAATGAGCTATGTGTGCAAAGTGTCAATCAAAGATTCGAGAATCAAGAATGTTTAGCTCATTACTAAGTTTGGTAAACGTTTTCTCATCTAATGGTTTGGTAAAGATATCAGCTAATTGTTCTTTGGTGCTAACATAAGCAATCTCAATATCCCCCCTTTGCTGGTGATCCCTCAAAAAGTGATACCGAATGGCTATGTGCTTAGTGCGGCTGTGTTCAACGGGATTATCTGCCATGCGGATTGCACTCTCATTATTACATAGGAGAGGGACTTTGCTCAATTTGTAGCCATAGTCCCTAAGGGTTTGCCTCATCCAAAGCAATTGCGTGCAACAATGGCCTGCGACAATGTACTCGGCTTTGGCGGTAGAAAAAACTACTGAATTTTGTTTCTTTGAAGCCCAAGACACCAGGGATCTTCCCAAAAACTGACAAGTCCCTGATGTGCTCTTTCTATCAATTTTACACCCTACCCAATCAGCATCTGAATATCCTATTAAATCAAAAGTGGATCCCTTGGGGTGCCAAAGACCAAACTTAGGTGTATAAACTAAATATCTCATGATTCTTTTCACGGACCTAAGGTGAACTTCCTTAGGATCGGCTTGGAACCTTGCACACATGCATAGGGAAAGCATAATATCCGATCGAGATGCACATAAATAGAGTAGAGATCCTATCATCGACCGGTATACCTTTTGATCTACGAATTTACCTCTCGTGTCGAGGTTGAGATGCCCATTGGTTCCCATGGGTGTCTTGATGGGCTTGTCATCCTTCATTCCAAACTTGGTAAGTATATCTTGAATGTACTTGGTTTGGCTGATGAAGGTGCCCTCTTGGAGTTGCTTCACTTAAAATCCTAGGTAATACTTCAACTCCCCCATCATCGACATCTCAAATTTTTGAATCATAATCCTACTAAACTCTTCACAAGTTGATTAGTTAGTAGACCCAAATATGATATCATCAACATAAATTTGGCATACAAACAAATCATTTGCAATAGTTTTAGTAAAGAGAGTAGGTTCGGCTTTTCCGACTTTGAATCCATTAGTGATAAGAAAATCTCTTGGGGCTTGCTTGAGCCCATAAAGCACCTTAGAGAGTTTATACACATGGTTAGGGTACTCACTATCTTCAAAGCCAGGAGGTTGCTCAACACAGACCTCTTCCTTGATTGGTCCATTGAGGAAGGCACTCTTCACGTCCATTTGATAAAGCTTGAAGCCATGGTAAGTAGCATAGGCAAATAATATACGAATTGACTCAAGCCTAGCTACTGGTGCATAGGTTTCACCAAAATCCAAACCTTCGACTTGTGAATATCCTTTGGCTACAAGTCGGGCTTTGTTCCTTGTCACCACACCATGCTCATCTTGCTTGTTGCGGAATACCCACTTGGTTCCTACAACATTTTGATTAGGACATGGAACTAGATGCCAGACCTCATTCCTCATGAAGTTGTTGAGTTCCTTTTGCATTGCCAACACCCAATCCGAATCTCTTAATGCATCTTCCACCCTGTATGACTTAATAGAAGACACAAAAGAGTAATGTTCACAAAAATGAGCGACTTGAGATTGTGGCGGAACTGCCCGAATTATTCCAACTTAAGTGCCTAAGTCCCACCTTAGAGGCTAGACCACACTTAAATGGGAATAATGTAACACCCCTGGTGTTACTATAACTAAAACTTGAGCATGGCATCATGAGCATTGACATTGCATATGTTTGACACATCTAGAGTGCATTCACTAGGCAAAAATTTCAAACAAGTTGTATTGTTTTAATGTTTTTGCAAAAGAAACCCTGGTTAAAGGACATAACCCTAAATAGTGGTTAAAGGGGTAAAACTTAACCCAAGTTAAGAAAACCTAAAGACTTTAGGGTAAAAGTCATAAAATGACCCTAAGAATAAACTTGAATCACTTTTATTCCCTTGGGATACCAGAAACCCTAATTAGAACCCTGGCAAACCCTGAAACCAAACCCTAGGGGCTTATATGCAAAAATTGGTCCACTTTTGGACTAAAGTGCAAAAATCAAGCCAAATAAGTATTTGAAGTCAATTGGTTCACAAATATGTGGACTTGAAAGCCAAACCCTAAGTTTTGGACTTAAATGCAAAATGGACCTCAATTGAGTTCTATACCAAGTCTGAAATTCAGTGTATTGGTTCAACTTTGGAGCCCTGTATCTTTTAAAATATAGGGAATTTGCCCAAAGTGACCACAACAAGTTTGAAGACCAATCATAGGGGAACAACTTTGTTTAAGGATTCAAGCCATGGTCTTATGTGAAATTTGGAGAAAAACCCAATCAAAAATGGGCTGTCAGACTGTTTGAGGTTTGAATTTCAGAATAACAGTGTTATGAGATGAACTTTGAGCTCGAATTTGAATGGGATCCAGTGACTTTTTGTGACAACACCATGTAGCAAAGTTGTAGCTGGTATGTAGCACTACAATTTTGATGCAGAGACTTAGACCTGTTGTCACATGAAATTGGGAGAAAATATGACTTGAACTTGCTCTGTCAGTCGAGTTCTTTCTTGCATTCAGAGCACTGTTCATCGTCATCAGAAATATCGCGCCGTGGATCAGGATCACCCCGCCGGCGATAAGAACGCCACCGCGGCGTGACCGGTCGTCGGTGGTCGCGGTAAAGTTCCTTGGCACCGTGGCAAAAAGTTACTGAGGTGGCGACCCCTAGTTAGGCGGCGACCCCGTGCCCTCACCGGAAACCGCCGCGCGGAGGCTTGCCAGCACATCCGCAGCTCGCATTTCTTCTCCAACTCCGGTCGATGGTCCTCCGCCGCGTGGCTCAACACTTTTACCGTGTCGCCGTGACCTCGTCTGAACTCTCCGTGGCTCACCGGAGTTACTGCCACGCTATAGGACACGTTACCGCGCGCCAGGCTTATTCCCTATCTCCGGCCGCTGCACAACTTCATCCAAATTGAGCGCCGCCGTCGAAGCCTTCTATAAATTGAGCCCTCCCCTAGCTGCATAACATCATCATCCTCCCAGCCACCGTTAATCGCTGGCAGTCCTTCGCTAGAACTCACGAATTTTGGATTCGCCCCAAATCCGATTTCCGCCACCGTGGAACCGAGCCCACCGTCGCCAGCCCAATTCCGGTCAGTCCCCGTCCCCTGCTTTCTCGTTTGTGCACTCTCACATCGTTGTGATGCCTGCCAAACCCTTAATTTGCACGGAGTAGCCTCTGGTCGCCGGGAACGCGTCGGTCTTGTCGCGCTGCTCACGGCCACCGTGGCCAGAGCTCTGTAGTCGGTCGTTCGTGCAATTAGGTTAGGGGAAATACTCCTTAGGGGTTTAATCCTGTGTATGTCGCTCGGGAGCGCCGGTCACTGCCCCAATCGGCCGGTCTGCTAGCTCGCCGGAGCGCGGCGGTGCGCGGGCGCCGTCGGGGACTTGAAACACAGAATAGATAGAAACCAGAGGGTCTTTTTGTGAAGTGTCAGTGACTTAGAAAAACAGTAACCGAACCTATCTCCAGTTAGCCAAAACGCCGAGGGCCTCTGCGCAAACTCGCCTCGCGGGCGCGGACGCGCGCGCGATTTCGCGCGGATCTGGGCCGCTTGGGCTGAATCTGGCCCAGTTCTATTTAATTCTTTTCCTTTTTCTTTTTCAGGAAAACTTTAGAAATGTGTAGAAAAATGTAGAAAAATGCTAAAATTGTGAAACTAATTTTCCTAGGCTTGTTATTTTCCATAGTATTTAATAAAAATAAATTGGTGATTTTTAGTGAAAGTAAGAAATTTTAGGGTATTAAAGTGGTTAAAATGTTGGTTATGGATTTTTAGAAAACAAATAGTAAGACCAAAAATACCCAAAATTTTTATATGAGTATTATACAATATTTAGAAGCCTTGGGTAAAGTTTGAATTGATTTGGACCTTGTTTGATCACCAAACCCCAAAACACCCCCCCTGCCCTATGAACTCCTTTACCGACTCCGGAAACCCTAAGTTCCCGGAACTCCGTGAAGGAAAGTTGTATTCAAGACATAAATAATAAGTTATGTTATCTTTGCATCCTCATGAGCATCCCATGGCATCCATTCTTATACTTATGTATGGTTATGATTAGAACGAGAAGAAGAGATAGAAGTAACTGAAGAGGAAACACCACCACCACCTTCGGAGTCTCAGGCTGGGAATCATTTCTACTTTGATATCTGTGGATCTGAGCCTGATTCACCTGTGAACGAAGGCAAGCCCCGGTGCATTTGCCACCTTCCTTGCTATTTTAAAATCTTTCTCACTTGATTGCTGCATTAGGTGATAGGAGTTGCTTGATAAAACCATTCCTGCATTACCTTCCTTGAATTTGATTACCTTCCTTAATCACCTGTTTTACAAAAGCTTTTTGATGCTTAGCTTGGCTTTAGAAAAACAAAAAGGTTTTGTTTTTACAAAATATGATGTGGCAAAAGTGGGTGGGATGTTTTCAAAAATAAAATTTGATGGTGGATCCATCAAGGCCTTGATGGGTTCAACATCGGAAAAGATGTACCTCTGCCAGGTACCACGTTTGGGGTTAAATGATTAAGCTGAGACTGGGCGGGTGACTTGCACGAGAAGAGAGTCTCGGTGTAGTGTCTCCGTCTGAGTCGATTAAGGACCTTGTCGATGTAGGCTTGATGATCGGGGACCCTTTAACTGGTCACATGCCTCGTCATGGGTAAGCCTTGCCTCGGGCAGACTAAGGCCGGAATAAGATAACACGAAATGGGCGTGGAGCGGTGGCGAGAGTAGCGTGTACCCTCCGTGGCAAGAGGCTGGACGGTGGTGTATCTGTGCTCTCGGTTTGCGTGAACCTGATCCGGTCTTAAGAACCCCGGTGGCGGGTTGACATATGCAAGGGTTAAGTGCTACATATGTCGTGTGATTGGAGATCCTCATCTGAGTATAATTGATTCGGATCGCCGTACCTTCGCGGTTATGAAGACTTGGTCACTGCCCTACACGTAGCATTCCACTAAAGACGATGGGCTTTTGTTAAGAAATTGGCTAGTGCAGGACCAGTGATTGAACTAGGGTAGAAAGAACTCTAGTGCAGGTAACTTTACCTAACTTGACAAATAAAATTGGATTTTTAAGGATCCACTTTAGTAAGCATTTCTGCAAAACAGAGTCTTTGAATATTGAAAAGCCTTACCTTGACTCCCATATAACCAGCATACCCTTGAGAGTCTTTTCTTTAGTCGGGTAAGACTTGCTGAGTATTCCATACTCAGGGTTTATCCCTTCGTTGTTTTTAGGTGAGGAAGTAGCAGACTTTTGCTGCTTCTGTGCCAAGGTGGTTCCAAAAGAAGACAAACAAGACTGAAGTGCGGGAGGACTCGGTCCTCCACTTAGGATCTCTTGTTTATAACTTATCGGGAGGAGTCTGTGCCTCCCCTGGGTTGTATAATATTACTACTCTGCACTCACTTTTAGTCTGGTCTATAATAAAATAACTCAAGCTTGCTTTTGAAATAAATGTAAGTTTATGTAATTCGCTTCCGCATTTCTTTATCTCCGATGTTATGTAATGTCTGCAAGACGGGTGAGACGTTCCTGGTAAGGTAAGGAAAGATACCGAGCTTGTCAAGTAGTTCAGGGGCACCTACAGGGTTGTCTGAAGTCCGTTGGACAAGGACAACTGTAGGTGGGCCTAATTACTTGGGAGGTTTTGTCACAGCTGGTATCGGAGCGTAGCCCTTCTTGGCAGATATTATGAGGCATCTTCAAAAGGATTTTCAAGAGTCTTACCTAAAAATTCTTTTCTCTTCTTACCTAAGTATTCTGAAGAGTCTATTTTAAAGACCAGATAGGAAGAGTGCAACATATAGAAGGTTGAATCAACTAAGGTTGATTCTGTAATTATACATGCATCATGCTAAGAATTGTACTAATAACATTTTCCCCCTTAGAAAGATGCCGCCACGTACCAGGCTAACGGCACGCAAGTCCACGGGACCAATTGGGGTGCCTCGGCATCAATTGGCTCCCCGACATGAAAGCAGCAGCAGTGGAAGCAACGACCCCATTGGAGACCTTGAAGCTCGTGTGAGTCGACTTCAAGCAGCGCTGCAACATAGGACTGATGCTTGGGTCGCCGACGGAGATAGAATCAACGAACTGAGAAGGGACATCCGACACTTGCAGGATCAACTCGCTGATCGAGACTTAGCACTTGACTGGGCCGTACAGTCTCGTTTGCTAATGTGTGCTAAGGAAGCAAGGGCTCAGGCCCGAGTTAAAGAACTTAGCTCGACTGTTGATAACCTGCAGGTTTACTGCAATACGTTGCACGAGGAAGTCCATATACTATACTCACAACTACACCCAAGTGAGCCTGCACAACCTGCTGAGGCGGAAGCTGGACCATCTCACGTTGCGGGACGTGCGCTGGGTGGGGAGTTAGACCTTTTTGAGCCCCCTCCATCTTTGAGGTTGGTTGATGTCTGGACTCCCACACCTGACGATGAAGCCGCCAAGACTAATGGCAAGCAGGAATAAAGGTGTAATAGAAGTAGAGTAGTGTATGGTAGGGTATTGTAGGGTGTACTATTGTATAATAGGTTGAACTTTTGTATAATGGGTATTATATCCTGTTATGTAATATCGAGTCTGTATCATTACTTTTTATAGTAATGTAAAATGGAAGGTTTTCTCTGGCACATTATGTTTACTTCAAATGTTTTTGCCACAGATGCCGACCAGGACTCGAGGACAGGACGCAGCAGGGACTTCTGGGGGACGGGATGTTACCCCAAACCCACCTCCAGTTCCTCCCACGTTAGCCGAGGCGATCGCCGCCTTGGTGAATGCCACCGCAGACAATACCCGCTTCCTTAGGGAAATGGCGGGTCAGCAGCAATTCCAGCAGCAGGCGGGAAGAGGTTACCCGCAAGGCCCTCGTGAGACTACCTATCTAGATTTTTCGGAAACCCGTCCACCTCTATTCGTCAAGGCAGAAGATCCCCTAGAAGCTGACGAGTGGATTCGGGTTATCGAGCAAAAGTTTGGTCTTCTCCGTTGCTCAGAGACGCAGAAGCCGTTGTTCGCCGCACAACAACTCCGTGGTCCTGCCAGTACCTGGTGGGGAAATTTCGTGGCTATTCAACCTGTCAACCATCAAGTCACCTGGGATGAGTTTAAAGCAGCTTTCCGTGAACACTACATCCCCGAAGGAGTGCTGCATATGAAACAAGAGGAGTTTATGAAGTTACAACAAGGCGGAGATACTGTCACTCAATATCTCAACAAATTTAATCACCTGTCGCAGTATGCCATCGACCAGGTGAATACGGATTTAAAGAAGAAGAACTGTTTTATGCGGGGACTGAATGATCGGCTACAAAGGAAAATGGCCACATGCATAGATCTCACGTATGGAAAGGCTGTCAGCACAACCTTATCTGTTGAAGCAAAATACACAAATTCTGGAAAGAATAAGGGATTCGGTGGTGAGAGGCCTAACCAGGGCCAGGCGAAGAAGCAACGGTTTGTGATTCGACCCTCAAACCAAAATCGCACTTTTTCTCGTCCACCCTCATTTCCCTTCAAACAGCCTATCATTATCCGCCCCAATAATACCCCCACTACCCCAAAACAGCCGGGTGCCCCAGGCACTCGATTCCCTGCCTTGCCTAGTTCTTCAACTGGGTGCTTTAATTGCGGCAAGTCGGGACACTTCATCAAAGACTGCCCATATCCTAGGCAAAATCAATCAAATGCTTCACAAGGATCTGGGAAATCAGCTCAGCCTAAAGGAAATGCTATGGGGAAGAATACGAAGAAAACGGGGCGTGTATATTACACTCAAGTGGCTACCACACCGGAAGGAGAACCGGTGATGATGGGTACGTTTCCCGTGGCTAGTCACCCAGCAATTATTCTTTTTGATTCTGGTGCTTCACATACATTTATTAGCAAGAAGTTTGTGGAACAACATCATATTGCATACCATGAATCGAAAGAGGGATTTAAAATTCATTCACCTGGGGGACACATTTATACTAAAGAAGTGGCCTATGGAGTGCCAGTAACAATGGCCGGACGGAACTTTCCTGCTAACATGATTGTTCTGAAAGGCCAGGATATAGATGTAATTCTGGGTATGAATTGGTTAACCCAACATAAGGCAATCCTCAACACTGAACTCAGAACCGTCAGGTTGAGCTATAACCAAGAAGAGATTCTTTTGACTCTCCCCGCAACCAATCCAGCCAAAGCTTCTGGTAGAGTCTATGAAGCCATTGTACCGGAGATCAAGAACATTCCGGTAGTATGTGAGTTTCCAGATGTATTTCCGGAAGATTTGCCTGGACTGCCCCCTGAAAGAGATGTAGAATTCGTAATTGAGCTAAAGCCCGGTACGGCTCCCATTTCCCGAAGATCGTACCGCATGCCCCCTAATGAGTTGGCGGAACTGAAGATTCAATTGCAAGATCTACTGAATAAGGGATTCATCCGGCCAAGCTCGTCCCCATGGGGTTGTCCCGCCATTTTTGTTAAGAAGAAGGATCAAACCTTGAGAATGTGTGTGGATTATCGACCCCTAAATGAGGTCACCATCAAGAATAAATACCCTCTTCCAAGGATCGACATCTTATTTGATCAACTGACTGGGGCGAGGGTATTTTCCAAAATTGATCTCAGGTCGGGCTATCATCAAATCCGTATTCGGCCCGAGGATATACCGAAGACCGCGTTTACTACGCGATATGGATTGTTTGAATACTTGGTAATGTCTTTCGGGCTCACAAATGCTCCTGCCCACTTTACTTATTTGATGAACTCGGTGTTTATGCCCGAGTTGGACAAATTCGTGGTAGTCTTCATCGACCATATCTTGATATATTCTAAGAATGAAGAGGACCATGCTCAGCATCTACGGATTGTATTGACGCGCCTCAGGGAACATCAGCTTTATGCCAAGTTCAGCAAGTGCGCGTTCTGGCTGGAAGAAATTCGATTTTTGGGGCACGTGTTATCGGCTAAAGGAATTGCGGTAGATCCTAGCAAGGTCAAAGATATTCTGGAGTGGAAACCCCCAACAACTGTTCACCAAGTCCGGAGTTTTCTTGGACTAGCTGGGTATTATCGCAGATTCATACCAGATTTTTCTAAGCTTGTGAAGCCAATCACAAGTTTGTTGAAGAATGACATTAAGTTCAATTGGTCTTCTAAGTGCAATGAAGCCTTTGAGCAACTGAAGACACTATTGACCACTGCTCCGGTATTAGCTCAACCGGACATCACTAAACCTTTTGACGTATATTGTGATGCATCTGGCAGTGGGCTCGGCTGTGTACTGATGCAAGAGGGCCGAGTGATTGCGTATGCTTCAAGGCAGTTGCGCCGACATGAGGAGCACTATCCAACTCATGATTTGGAGCTAGCTGCTGTGGTTCATGCCCTAAAGATATGGCGTCACTATCTGCTGGGAAATATCTGTCACATATATACAGATCATAAAAGTTTGAAGTACATCTTCACCCAGTCAGAGTTAAATATGAGGCAAAGACGATGGCTTGAGCTCATTAAAGACTATGAACTGGAGATCCATTATCACCCAGGCAAAGCCAATGTGGTGGCAGATGCGCTGAGTCGTAAGACTTCCTGCCACTGTCTTATGGCGAAGACCTCCGAGAACACTTTGTGTCAAGAAATGGAAAAGCTAAACCTGGGAATCATCCAACAAGGGACTCTAAACCAACTAATGCTTGAGTCAATCATTTTGCAAAGGATAATTGATGCTCAAAAAGATAATCTGGGTATGAAGCACATTCGAGAGAAGATAAAGGCTGGGGTAGCCAAGTGTTTCAAGGAAGACGATCAAGGTGTGATATGGTTTAAAAACCGCATAGTAGTGCCAAAGAACGAAGAACTCCGCCAACAAATTCTTGATGAAGCACATCTTAGTCGCTATTCTATTCATCCCGGAAGCACTAAGATGTATCAAGACTTAAAACAACATTACTGGTGGACTAAGATGAAGATTGAAATTGCACGATATGTGGCTAAATGCGACACTTGCAAACGTGTCAAGGCCATACACATGAAAACTGCTGGTCCATTACAATCCTTGCCAATCCCAACATGGAAATGGGAAGACATCAGTATGGACTTTGTTGTGGGATTGCCCAGAACCGCAAAAGGGTATGACTCGATTTGGGTTATTATTGATCGACTCACAAAGATCGCCCACTTCCTCCCTGTCAAAGTTAAATATCCCGTCATTACCTATGCGGAGTTATACATTGCTCGTATTCTCAGTTTGCATGGTGTTCCAAAGACCATAGTGTCGGATCGTGGACCTCAGTTCGTATCCAAGTTTTGGGAAGAACTTCATAAATCCCTGGGTACCAAATTACTCCACAGTTCGGCCTATCATCCTCAAACCAGTGGACAAACTGAGAGAGTGAATCGAATACTTGAAGATATGCTGCGGGCATGTGTTCTGGACTTCTCGCAAAAATGGGATGAATGTTTGCCTTTGGCGGAGTTTTCATACAATAACAGTTATCAAGAAAGTATCAAGATGGCACCTTTTGAAGCTTTATATGGACGACGGTGTCGAACTCCGCTAAATTGGTCTGAACCTGGAGAAAGATACTTCTTTAGGCCTGATATGGTGAAAGAGGTCGAAGAAAAAGTTCAGAGAATTATTTATAATATGAAAAAGGCACAAGCTCGTCAAAAGAGTTATGCAGACACACGGCGAATGCCCTTATATTTCCTGGAAGGAGACTATGTTTACCTGAAGGTCTCACCAATGAAGGGTGTATCGCGTTTCGGGGTTAAAGGGAAACTTGCACCCAGGTACATTGGTCCATTCCTGGTGCTTGAGCAATGTGGACCAGTGGCATACCGACTTCAGCTCCCCGAAACATTGACTGCTGTGCACAATGTGTTCCACGTGTCACAACTGAAGAAGTGTCTTCGGGTTCCTGATCGAACCATTGAAGTGACTGATGTTGTCCTGGAACCAGATTTAACATACTCGGAGCATCCTATTCGAGTTCTGGATCAAAAGGACAGGGTCACCCGAAGAAAGACTCTCAAGTTCTACAAGATACAGTGGAACCAGTATTCTGAAGACGAGGCTACGTGGGAAACCCAAGATTTCTTGAATAAGAATTTCCCAGGCTTCCTAGCCTCATGTAAATTGTAAAGCCTGTATAGCTGTTGTAATAAAGAAGTAACCCCCACATTACCCCTGCCTTGTACCAAGATTAAGGAAATAAAAAAATGTGATGTGTTTCCTTTACCATTCCCTACCCTAGGATTTTTAATCTCGGGACGAGATTCTTTTATGGGGGGTAGGATGTAACACCCCTGGTGTTACTATAACTAAAACTTGAGCATGGCATCATGAGCATTGACATTGCATATGTTTGACACATCTAGAGTGCATTCACTAGGCAAAAATTTCAAACAAGTTGTATTGTTTTAATGTTTTTGCAAAAGAAACCCTGGTTAAAGGACTTAACCCTAAATAGTGGTTAAAGGGGTAAAACTTAACCCAAGTTAAGAAAATCTAAAGACTTTAGGGTAAAAGTCATAAAATGACCCTAAGAATAAACTTGAATCACTTTTATACCCTTGGGATACCAGAAACCCTAATTAGAACCCTGGCAAACCCTGAAACCAAACCCTAGGGGCTTATATGCAAAAATTGGTCCACTTTTGGACTAAAGTGCAAAAATCAAGCCAAATAAGTATTTGAAGTCAATTGGTTCACAAATATGTGGACTTGAAAGCCAAACCCTAAGTTTTGGACTTAAATGCAAAATGGACCTCAATTGAGTTCTATACCAAGTCTGAAATTCAGTGTATTGGTTCAACTTTGGAGCCCTGTATCTTTTAAAATATAGGGAATTTGCCCAAAGTGACCACAACAAGTTTGAAGACCAATCATAGGGGAACAACTTTGTTTAAGGATTCAAGCCATGGTCTTATGTGAAATTTGGAGAAAAACCCAATCAAAAATGGGCTGTCAGACTGTTTGAGGTTTGAATTTCAGAATAACAGTGTTATGAGATGAACTTTGAGCTCGAATTTGAATGGGATCCAGTGACTTTTTGTGACAACACCATGTAGCAAAGTTGTAGCTGGTATGTAGCACTACAATTTTGATGCAGAGACTTAGACCCGTTGTCACATGAAATTGGGAGAAAATATGACTTGAACTTGCTCTGTCAGTCGAGTTCTTTCTTGCATTCAGAGCACTGTTCATCGTCATCAGAAATATCGCGCCATGGATCAGGATCACCCCGCCGGCGATAAGAACGCCACCGCGGCGTGACCGGTCGTCGGTGGTCGCGGTAAAGTTCCTTGGCACCGTGGCAAAAAGTTACTGAGGTGGCGACCCCTAGTTAGGCGGCGACCCCGTGCCCTCACCGGAAACCGCCGCGCGGAGGCTTGCCAGCACATCCGCAGCTCGCATTTCTTCTCCAACTCCGGTCGACGGTCCTCCGCCGCGTGGCTCAACACTTTTACCGTGTCGCCGTGACCTCCTCAGAACTCTCCGTGGCTCACCGGAGTTACTGCCACGCTATAGGACACGTTACCGCGCGCCAGGCTTCTTCCCTATCTCCGGCCGCTGCACAACTTCATCCAAATTGAGCGCCGCCGTCGAAGCCTTCTATAAATTGAGCCCTCCCCTAGCTGCATAACATCATCATCCTCCCAGCCACCGTTAATCGCTGGCAGTCCTTCGCTAGAACTCACGAATTTTGGATTCGCCCCAAATCCGATTTCCGCCACCGTGGAACCGAGCCCACCGTCGCCAGCCCAATTCCGGTCAGTCCCCGTCCCCTGCTTTCTCGTTTGTGCACTCTCACATCGTTGTGATGCCTGCCAAACCCTTAATTTGCACGGAGTAGCCTCTGGTCGCCGGGAACGCGTCGGTCTTGCCGCGCTGCTCACGGCCACCGTGGCCAGAGCTCTGTAGTCGGTCGTTCGTGCAATTAGGTTAGGGGAAATACTCCTTAGGGGTTTAATCCTGTGTATGTCGCTCGGGAGCGCCGGTCACTGCCCCAATCGGCCGGTCTGCTAGCTCGCCGGAGCGCGGCGGTGCGCGGGCGCCGTCGGGGACTTGAAACACAGAATAGATAGAAACCAGAGGGTCTTTTTGTGAAGTGTCAGTGACTTAGAAAAACAGTAACCGAACCTATCTCCAGTTAGCCAAAACGCCGAGGGCCTCTGCGCAAACTTGCCTCGCGGGCGCGGACGCGCGCGCGATTTCGCGCGGATCTGGGCCGCTTGGGCTGAATCCGGCCCAGTTCTATTTAATTCTTTTCCTTTTTCTTTTTCAGGAAAACTTTAGAAATGTGTAGAAAAATGTAGAAAAATGCTAAAATTGTGAAACTAATTTTCCTAGGCTTGTTATTTTCCATAGTATTTAATAAAAATAAGTTGGTGATTTTTAGTGAAAGTAAGAAATTTTAGGGTATTAAAAGTGGTTAAAATGTTGGTTATGGATTTTTAGAAAACAAATAGTAAGACCAAAAATGCCCAAAATTTTTATATGAGTATTATACAATATTTAGAAGCCTTGGGTAAAGTTTGAATTGATTTGGACCTTGTTTGATCACCAAACCCCAAAACACCCCCCTGCCCTATGAACTCCTTTACCGACTCCGGAAACCCTAAGTTCCCGGAACTCCGTGAAGGAAAGTTGTATTCAAGACATAAATAATAAGTTATGTTATCTTTGCATCCTCATGAGCATCCCATGGCATCCATTCTTATACTTATGTATGGTTATGATTAGAACGAGAAGAAGAGATAGAAGTAACTGAAGAGGAAACACCACCACCACCTTCGGAGTCTCAGGCTGGGAATCATTTCTACTTTGATATCTGTGGATCTGAGCCTGATTCACCTGTGAACGAAGGCAAGCCCCGGTGCATTTGCCACCTTCCTTGCTATTTTAAAATCTTTCTCACTTGATTGCTGCATTAGGTGATAGGAGTTGCTTGATAAAACCATTCCTGCATTACCTTCCTTGAATTTGATTACCTTCCTTAATCACCTGTTTTACAAAAGCTTTTTGATGCTTAGCTTGGCTTTAGAAAAACAAAAAGGTTTTGTTTACAAAATATGATGTGGCAAAAGTGGGTGGGATGTTTTCAAAAATAAAATTTGATGGTGGATCCATCAAGGCCTTGATGGGTTCAACATCGGAAAAGATGTACCTCTGCCAGGTACCACGTTTTGGGTTAAATGACTAAGCTGAGACCGGGCGGGTGACTTGCACGAGAAGAGAGTCTTGGTGTAGTGTCTCCGTCTGAGTCGATTAAGGACCTTGTCGATGTAGGCTTGATGATCGGGGACCCTTTAACTGGTCACATGCCTCGTCATGGGTAAGCCTTGCCTCGGGCAGACTAAGGCCGGAATAAGATAACACGAAATGGGCGTGGAGCGGTGGCGAGAGTAGCGTGTACCCTCCGTGGCAAGAGGCTGGACGGTGGTGTATCTGTGCTCTCGGTTTGCGTGAACCTGATCCGGTCTTAAGAACCCCGGTGGCGGGTTGACATATGCAAGGGTTAAGTGCTACATATGTCGTGTGATTGGAGATCCTCAGCTGAGTATAATCGATTCGGATCGCCGTACCTTCGCGGTTATGAAGACTTGGTCACTGCCCTACACGTAGCATTCCACTAAAGACGATGGGCTTTTGTTAAGAAATTGGCTAGTGCAGGACCAGTGATTGAACTAGGGTAGAAAGAACTCTAGTGCAGGTAACTTTACCTAACTTGACAAATAAAATTGGATTTTTAAGGATCCACTTTAGTAAGCATTTCTGCAAAACAGAGTCTTTGAATATTGAAAAGCCTTACCTTGACTCCCATATAACCAGCATACCCTTGAGAGTCTTTTCTTTAGTCGGGTAAGACTTGCTGAGTATTCCATACTCAGGGTTTATCCCTTCGTTGTTTTTAGGTGAGGAAGTAGCAGACTTTTGCTGCTTCTGTGCCAAGGTGGTTCCAAAAGAAGACAAACAAGACTGAAGTGCGGGAGGACTCGGTCCTCCACTTAGGATCTTTTGTTTATAACTTATCGGGAGGAGTCTGTGCCTCCCCTGGGTTGTATAATATTACTACTCTGCACTCACTTTTAGTCTGGTCTGTAATAAAATAACTCAAGCTTGCTTTTGAAATAAATGTAAGTTTATGTAATTCGCTTCCGCATTTCTTTATCTCCGATGTTATGTAATGTCTGCAAGACGGGTGAGACGTTCCTGGTAAGGTAAGGAAAGATACCGAGCTTGTCAAGTAGTTCAGGGGCACCTACAGGGTTGTCTGAAGTCCGTTGGACAAGGACAACTGTAGGTGGGCCTAATTACTTGGGAGGTTTTGTCACAAATAACCCGTCAATCCCTCGGATCTAGTCCGACGAGGCAACTGACAGGATCAAGTACCACAGTCTCACTCAATGGTGAGTCACAGAGCAAATACAATAAAGCATAAAACCATACATTAAAGGGTATTAAACATATTACATCATCATCGGAGTTTTAACAAAAGTAGTAATCACTGTTCGAAGTGCAGCGGAATAAAGCTAATGGCAAATAAACAGAGAGATGGGGAAGCCTGTCCCATCACTCCTCATGCTCCTCCTCAGCCGAGGCAGGGTCCCACTCGACAGTCCAACCCGGTGGCAAGATGGACGGCCAAGTCACTCCAGCAACCATGTCCTCCAGAGAACCTGTAAAATTATGCCACAAGCAAGGCTGAGTATACTAATACTCAGCTAGACTTACCCGGTGTGAGGAGTCTACTCCTCTACCTCTAGACATGCAGCTGTTTTGGCTGAGGGGTTTGGTTGCCAAAAGCACTAGCTGAGTTTGTAAATCAAGTTGTAGCATTTTCAAGTTTTAGTGTGACTCTCTTAAGACTAAATGTATACCTATCTAATCATACATGGTATCAAACATTTAGCAATCAACAACTTTTGTCACATCATCACATTTCCACTTGTTACTCAATGTAGCGGCATGGATCAAGCAGTCTCATTAGCTGCGAGAAGCAGACGATTCGAATCGAGTTTTTAAACCTTGCAAGGTAAACCTAAACACACGACGTGGTGTGGCACTCCGTCCCCACACACATCAATCGTCCCCATCGATTCCCTGGCAACAGAAAGGGGCTCACCGCCTTGGCGTACAATGCCTCACTGACCCCGACTGCCGTCGTGCAGTGACCGCACTTGTACCCACCATAACCGGAATGGGAGACCACGTCTCAGGTCGCGTGAGGAGGGCAATCTGCGGGCAGGTTCACTCAGGTACTAGGCTTACCGATTTACCATATTTCTCGGTATGTGCTTAGTACGTTCAAACGCTTGACACACGGTACCACACCATAATCCTTATTCAAATTTTCCATCTCGTAGACAACCAATCCCCCTGGATTGTTGTCCACAGACCAACACCAATGTGATATGAAAGTGGGCAGAAATCAATTCCTGACCTCGCACAAGTGCTAGAAAAATCACTCGACTTTTACCGAGATTCATAATTAATAAGCAGCTACTCGACCTAGCATACTAGTATTCAATAACAAAAGGATTCCTGAGTTCATGCAACTAGGGTTTCAACCAACTTCTACACTTAAGTGCACAATACAAGACTACAATCATTAAGTGTAGTAAAATAGCACATAAAACAAGTTATGCATAAAACCGGGGCTTGCCTTCCAAAGCTGGGGCAGGCAGATCCTCTGGGGCAGGCTCTTGTGCTGGATCCGGGGCTACTTCTTGAGCAACTCCTTGCTCTGGCACGAGGATGTACTCTCCGTCCGCGAGGTTGCAATCTATCGAATGCAATGAATAAGAATATGTATGCTATGATTATGCAGGATTTAATAATCATTATGCTAAGTGAAAGAAAACTAAGTTAGTTAGTAACTTAGGGTTTCCTGGTTATACGTGGCTCTTAGTGGTTTATGCTTATCCATTTTAGGTTTGGGTTTTGCCTAGGGATAAGCATAGTGGATTGGAACTTGGATTTCCCTTAGATATTTTAGTAGGCATTTAAGGGGTTTTGTTGGTTGGTTATGATGACATTAATTTCCATTATTAATTTTCCCTTTTTCATTTTCTATTTATGAATTCTAATGTGGGTTTGAACTACATCAGTGATTCAACTTCTTCCAAAAATTCTGAAAATTTTACAGTGGGTTACTATTGGTCACTGTAGTCTGTCCTATAAATTTGAGGTCCAGAATAAATAAAATATGCCCTGGACAGAAATAACAAAAGTTGGGGCAAAGGGGTCACTTTGCACTACAACTCTTAACTATGGGTGGGTTCTGTCCTAAGGGTCATTTTTGCTAGTATCTAAATGTAATAACATGATTCTGTGCAAAAAATCACAGAAGATTATTTGGTGGTTATTTAGTTATGATTTTCTAAAGTTTAATGCCAAAAAGACACTTATAACTAACTTGTTATTTGAAAAATGTCAAACAACAGATTTCATATTTTTCCTATGTTCTTAATAACAAAACATTAGTTACCTCAAGGTTTGGGGTGTTTTCTCCTTAGGGTTAGTTTTCTAGGGTTTTTCTAAGTTTTCCTTGTTTTCCTAAAATAAAATGTATCTCATTTATTTTATACTAAACAAGGGTATAATCAATTTTTCTAGTGAACTATACTGAATAAGTAAACTAATAAAAAGGTGGGTGCTCCCTGGTTCTTTACTTAAACCACCTTGAATATTTTCTCTAACTTTAAGTAAAAAGTGTTTTAAATAGCAAATCCTAACTTAATGGGGTGTATAGAAGGGTTTATTATTTTTAAACAGGTTAAGAATTGATTAAGTACCTCTCCAAATAATCTTAACCCCAGTCAAATAGTGTAACTATTTTTCCTTATTTCTTTTAGCTTTTGACTAGTTAATCATTTAAATCAGAACTTTAAAGTATTCTGTAACACTTAGGGGTTTTATATTTTTCCTAAGTAGTTTACATTATTTAGGATCTGGCAAAATTGGTTTGACTCGATTTGGGTAAACCAAACTGAAGTTATGAATTTTCCAAGTTCTATTTGGAGTTAATTCAGAATAATTTAAAAGGTTTCCTCGAAAACTACTTTGCACCGAAGACCCTGGGTTCTATCTAAATCAACCCACTCATTTCTACCCTTGTGCAACTATTCCATTGAGTCACTGACAGTGCACAAAACCCCCTGGCCTTTCCTTCTTCTTCCCCGAGGTCCCTGCCCTTATGTAAACAGTACCCACAGAAAGGAAAAGGGCGGCGCGGCTTACCAGCGGCGAGAGAGGTCCGGCGAGGGGCGGGGTTGGCTTTGGGAGGTCCTGGCGGTCACAGCGAGGTACGGCTCGACGGCGGTGGTGGCCGGAATCGGCCGGTCCACGTGCGCAGGCGGGTGATCTCGTCGGCGGCGAGTGCTCCGGCTTAACCACGGCGATCTAGTTCAATTAAACGGCACGATGAGCTCCACGGGATGACGTAGAGGCTATGTGCGCAAGGAATCGAAGAATGGGGCAAAGGCTTACCCGGTCTACATTCACCGGCGGTCAGGTGAAGTCTGGCAACCGTGGACTGGCTTCTCCGGCGAAGCAAAGTCAGATTCCTTGCTCGGGGAGCTTCACCGAGGCATGCACGGTCACTTCCGAGGGTCGGGCATGGCTGGGAAGGGCTCTGCAGGCCGGTCTACGGTGGCGGGGGATCGGGTGGCTGCGGGCACGCTGTCTGCAGGGCAAACGCCGGTGGTTTCTGGCTCCGGTGAGGTCGAGCATGCGCGGAGGAGTGTGGTCGACGCCTGAGGAGGCTTTATAGGCACGGGCGCGGGCAGGGGACACGGGCACGGCTCGGCTCGGTGCGGCGCGGGGCACGCGGGGTCGGGCGCGGGCGTGCTCAGAGCGCGTCGAACACGTGGAAGTGTTCTTCTGCCCGTGTTCAACAGCTCGCCGAGATCGCAAGCGTGCGAATCTTGGCAAAAATCCGGCGCAGGCCTCCTCCTGGCATCTAGGGCTATCTCTTGTATGTGAGCCCCCATGGCAGATATGCCCTAGGTAGGGAGATATGCGGACGCCAAATCTGGCTTGTCCCTCTGCCCACCTCGCGACAAAAGCCATGCCAAATCATGTCAAACGTCTTAGGCTCGGTTTCAAACTTTTCCAGTGGGTGCCCTAGGTGGTATGACACATTTTTGGTATACAACTCAAGTGGTTTTGGTGCCATCTACTAAGTGAACATGGTGGATCTTTAGATTAGGTGTAAAATTTGACTTAGAGAGAATTAGAGAGCTCTAGCTCTCTCTCCACTTAAGGAATGGATTTGGGGTTCTTTAAGGGGTCTTTTTGCAATGTTTCCTCTCTGTATTTTGTAGATTATAATGTTACTTAAACTTTGACCAAGGGTTAAACCATGATTTGCACATTTGCTTAACCTCCCCTCTTTAACCAGGGTTTTTAGAGTTAAGGGCTTAAGAAGGGTCTAGGGTTTATTCTTCTCTTGCCCAAGGTGATAATTGCATAAATGCTTGGGTAGTGCTTTTGGTCATTAACATTCTTGGTTATTACATGGTTCCCAAGGTTTTGGGGCTCTTCTCTTCAAGTTTCTTCCACATGTGATCACAGTCATTAGTGCATAGATGTGCCCTGGCCATGGTAACACCTGGGGTGTTACATCCCTCCCCCCTTAAAGGAATCTCGTCCCGAGATTTTTGGTAGAGTCCTCTGGAGGGGTGCCATGAAGGCGTGTTGGTGCGTTGTTCCTTCTTTTATCCAAGTTTCTCTAGTTAACTGGTCTTCGAATGTCATTCTCTTTGCGACTTCAGAAGGAAGTCCTTTTTGAGTCATTTCCAAAACTTATACTACCCTTAACATCTAAGTTTTTCTTATATTTGAATTCAAGGGGCAGGTGGGGGTGGGGTTTTGGGGTTACGTACTGACTCCTTTGGGTAGAAAGTCGGGGAAGCGAGAGCGTAGAAAATCCTCAGTCTCCCATGTAGCCTCTTCTACTGAATGGTGACTCCACTGAACCTTATACATTCTAATCGACTTTGCCCGCGTTGATCTCTCCTTTTGGTCCAATACCTTTACGGGGTGCTCTTGATAAGACAAGTCTAGTTCTATCTCAATTTCTAGTTCAGGTAGCACTTCAGTGGGTAAGCGGACACATTTCCGTAGCTGGGATACATGGAATACATCATGAACAGCTGACATGTGGGGTGGCAACTTCAATTGATATGCCACAGGTCCACAAGTTTCCTTGATCTCGTAGGGTACAATGTAGCGAGGAGCTAACTTTCCCTTGATTCCAAATCTCTGAACACCTTTAGTGGGTGACACCTTAAGATAAACATGATCTCCCACTTCAAACTGCAGGGGCTTCCTTCTCTTGTCATGATAGCTTTTTTGCCTGGCCTGGGCAGCTTCTAGGTTATTCTTAATAACTCTGACCTTTTCCTCTGCTTCAAGTACCAAGTCTGGTCCAAAAATTCCCCTTTCTCCCGCTTGAGACCAATTTAGCGGGGTCCTACACCTTCTCCCATATAGGGCTTCAAAAGGTGCCATTTTCAAACTGGACTGGTAGCTGTTATTATAGGAGAATTCTGCCAATGAAAGACACTTGTCTCAATCATTTCCATAGTGTAACACACAGGCTCTCAACATGTCTTCCAAAATCTGATTTACCCTTTCTGTCTGGCTATCTGTTTGAGGATGGTATGCTGAGCTTCTTATTACATGGGTCCCAAGTGATTCCTGCAATTGCTCCCAAAATCGTGCCACGAAGGGTGCTCCTCTGTCTGATACTATAGTCCTTGGTATTCCATGCAAATGAACTATCTGGTCAATGTAGATTTCTGCATACTTCTCCGTCCTGTGGGTGGTGTGTACCAGCAAGAAATGAGCTGTCTTGGTCAATTTGTCCACAATGACCCAAATGGAATCATAGTGCCAGGAGGTATTGGGCAATCCCACGATAAAATCCATGCAAATGTCCTCCCATTTCCAAGAGGGTATGGGAAGGGGTTGCAAAGGGCCTGCTACCTTCAAATGACTAGCCTTGATTCTCTGGCAGGTGTCACATTCGGATATGTACTTGGCAATTTCCCTCTTCATTCTGGTCCACCAGTATAAGGATCTGAGATCATGATACATCTTGTTACTGTTGGGGTGCATGGAGAATTTTTAAAGGTGAGCTTCATCCAATATCTTCTTTCTGAGCTCAGGGTCCTTGGGAACAACCAATCGATCTCCAAACCATAGGATTCCTTTGCTGTCCTACCGGAAGCATTTGTATTTTTCTGCTTTCTGCTTGATCATTTCCTTAATGACCTGAACACCCTTGTCTTCAATCTGTGCCCTGACTATTTGCTCTTGTAATGTGGGCTCCACCGAGATATAATTTAAAGCACCTGAAGAAACAACTTCCAGGTTCAGCTTGCACAACTCATCACACAGGGTGGTGACTCTTGCATCCATGCTCATACAATTGCACTGGGCCTTTCTGCTCAAGGCATCTGCCACAACATTGGCCTTGCCAGGATTATAATGCACCTCCAAATCATAGTCCTTGATTAGCTCTAACCATCTCCTCTGCCTCATATTAAGATCTGCTTGAGTGAAAATGTAATTGAGGCTCTTTTGGTCAGTGTAAATGTTATAGTGAGCTCCCATTAGGTAATGTCTCCATATCTTGAGAGCATGAACCATAGCTGCTAACTCCAGATCATGTGTGGGGTAGTTCTGCTCATGGGGTCTAAGTGCTCGGGAGGCATAAGCAATTACCCTGTTGTCTTGCATTAAGACACATCCCAATCCCGTACCAGAAGCATCACAATAAACTTCAAAGGGCTTGGTGTTATCAGGTTGAGCTAGCACTGGTGCTGTTGTCAAATGTTGCCTTAGGGTATGAAAGGCATCCTCACACTTCTGGCTCCAATCATACTTGACTCCCTTCTTCAATAGTTCAGTCATTGGTTTGGCAATTCTAGAGAAATCCGGAATGAATCGTCGATAATACCCTGCCAATCCCAGAAAACTCTGAATCCGTCTCACCGTGGTAGGAGGTTTCCAATCCATTACCTCTTGTACCTTCTCAGGATCAACTGAGACCCCATCCTGAGAAATTGTGTGACCCAAAAATTTAATTTCCCTCAGCCAGAAATCACATTTAGACAACTTAGCATACAACTGATGGTCACGCAGTCTCTGAAGTACAGTATGCAAATGTTTAGTGTGCTCAGCTTCATTCTTGGAATAAACCAGAATATCATCAATGAAAACCACCATGAATTTGTCCAGCTCTGGCATGAATACTGAGTTCATTAGGTACATGAAATAAGCCGGGGCAATGGTCAGCCCAAAAGACATCACCAAAAATTCATAGAGCCCATATCTGGTAGAGAAAGCCGTCTTCGGAATATCACTGGCACGGATCTTGATCTGATGGTATCCCGAGCGAAGGTCTATCTTGGAGAACACTTTGGCTCCCACCAACTGATCAAACAAAACTTCAATGCGGGGCAATGGGTATTTGTTCTTGATGGTTACCGCATTAAGAGGGCGGTAATCAACACACATTCTCAAACTCTCATCCTTTTTCTTCACAAATAGGGCCGGACATCCCCACGGTGAAGTACTTGGGCGAATGAACCCTTTGTCCAACAACTCTTGCAGTTGCTTCTTCAATTCTGCCACTTCTGCTAGAGGCATCCTATAGGGTCTCTTGGATATAGGAGCAGTCCCGGGTTGCAATTCAATCGCGAACTCGATGTCTCTATCAGGTGGCATCCTTGGCAATTTGTCAGGAAAGACATCTGGGTAGTCACATACCACAGGGATTCTTTCAACTGGTGACTCTATCAGAGTGAATGCACAAGAATGGGTACAACCCTGATCAGGCAAATATAAAGTAGTCTCGCCATAAGCAGGGGAGTGAATCTCAATGGCCCTTGCTGCAATATCCAATACTGCCTGATGCCTGGATAACCAATCGGTTCCCAATATGATGTCCACGCTATCCAATCCTAAGATGAGAAGGGTGGTTCTAATCACAAGACTACTGTTGTGGACTTGCTCTCAAATACTATGAATTAAGAACAAGGCAACATAAAATGTTAAATATAAATGCCCTTCGTCCACTGAAACATTATCTCCATAAGGATTTAATGAACTCCGGACGAAGGTCACGAACATAGTATCACGAAGGTTTCACCTTCGTAATTAAGCTTATAAAGATAACATAAAGTAAAGTGAAAATATGAAACATTAAAGATAAATGTATTGAAAAACAAATGGTCTTATTTATATCTATTATTATATGAATTTAAGATGTTTGCATACAATGTTTAAATACATTTATACCTTTGCCTTGACAAGCAATAATTCCTGAGTGATGCGTTAGCAATTACAGGAATGTGTGAACAGTAAAGGAATATTGTTCACTATTTATAGGCGCAGGACATAGCTCATGAAGAATTACAATTATGTCCCTCATAAAAGTTTACAACAATGACTCAGACCATTGAAGGCTAAAAGGTCATTTTATCTTTAAGTCGGTTCGATCCTTCGTCTTCGGATATGTTGTAGTTCCGAAGCTTCGTGAACGGTATCTTCGGCATCATGTTTAAGCAGCTTCAGCTGAAGCTGTTTCTTTTTGCAAGACCTTCGGCGATGAAGCATGGTCCCCACAGTAGCCCCTTAACGGTGCTAGATCGTTTTTCGTAACGAGCTTGATCCGTGAAAAAAGTCTCTTAGGCTTCAGGAAGCCGAAGGTCCAAAAAACACCTTCCCTGAGCTCGTTGTCGAGAAACGATACAACTTTCAAGCGTGCAGCGGTCCCACCGTGCAGATTCACTGTTCTGGTTTTTGCGGCCCACCGTTCAGCGGGTGCGAGCAACTGTTTGCCTGGTGTAAAAATCCTGACGATTCACCTTCTTACCTGCAACACTATATAAACAGACGGGTAGGTGTGAAGTTACCACAGCATTCATTGCTATTGTACTGTTTCGCTGTCAAAATTTTCAACCATAGCCGAAGCTTAATTTTCGCATTCAAACGAAGCTCCAATTTAGAATTTGCTTCGTCAGAAGAATAGCTTCAGAAGAGAAGACTATTATTTTCCAAGAAATTTTTCAAGAAATTCAAAATTAAATGGCCAGAGTGCGCTCTACTGCTAGAGTTGAGCGCGAGGGAGACGAAGCCGAAGGTGCGGAAACTGTTCCTATCTCTGAAGCAATGAAGCGATCTGGATTGATGACATCAGAAGACGTCCCTGCTACTGAAGCAGAACAAGCAGATATTGAGGAGGCTGGTACTGACGATGATTACAATATCGCAGTACCGAGCAAGCCTAGTCACCTGGAGTTCAGAAAGTCAACTATCTCGAAGGCTGATTTCCCAAAGATGGTGAAGTCGGGCTACTTCAGCGAAGATGAGAAGAAGATGATTCGCTTCGGAGGAGAAGAGATTACCCCGAAGCCACAAAAAGATGAAATAGTGATTTTTAAGAGTTTCCTCAAAGCTGGCCTGAGATTTCCTCTGAATAGGATGATTGCCGATGTGCTGAAGAAATTTGGGATCTATTTTCACCAGCTAACTCCTAACGCTATTGTTAGGCTTAGTGTTTATATTTGGGCTCTCCGAAGCCAAGCAGTGGAGCCATTTGCCGAAGGTTTCTACTGAGTACACGAGCTACACTACCAAACAAAGGCCAGAAAGGATGGGCTACATGAAAATTTTGGTTGTTACAACTTTTCATATCGGAAAACCACAAAATTTCCTGTGATCAGCTATCGAAGCAAGTGGCCGGCAGGCTGGAAATCGGAATGGTTCTACGTCAAGGTTGATGACGACAAGGAGAAGCTTGTGCAGAGTCCGCTTGAACTAATCTTCGGAGAAACCCGACCTCAGTGCAATATGACACCAGAAGGTCCAACCCAAAAGGCGTTGGCTGAATTCAGAATTATTGCAGAGCACATTGGCACTAGGGACTTAGTGCAGGAATTTCTTGCCTTCAGAGTATTTCCAACTATGAAGGAGTGGACTATGCCGAAGCTTAAAGGAGAGAAGAAAGAGGGGGAGCTTGTCCGGTTACCCTATCAATATAAATTCAAGAAATACTTTAAGGCACCCTGCCAAGAATGGCTCGAAACAATCGAAAGAATGAGCACAAAGATTCTTGGAAATTACACTAAAAAGGAGGACCAATTGATAACAGCAGCCTTCGGCACCCGGCCGAAACGAAGGCTAAACAGAGTACTTGATGCTATAGGCTTTGAATATCCTGACTATGGTCGATTGAGCGGAGATGGTGGAGGCCCAAAGAGAAAAAGAATCGCAAGCGCTGTTGACGAAGAAAGCACCAAAGTGGCCAAAAAGAAAAAGGAAACTTCTGAAAAGTTGAGCCCTGAGCCGAAGGTGGCTGCTGCAAGAAAAAGGAGAACTGCATCTCCGGAACCAGAAGCATTGGTTCAAGAAGAAACTCCTGCGACACCTTCTGCTGTCGAGGTAGAAGAGATTATGAAGGTAATGACTGAACCCTTGCCTGTCAAGCTAAGTCCCCTGGCGCCGGCACTGACGAAGTTTTTTCAGAGGGACAAAGCAGCTTCGGCAGAAGAAAGTCCTGTACTGCCGAAAAAATGAAGGATTATTCAAATAGCAGATGTGATTCATCAGACGCCGCCACCGGCGACAGTGTCGAAAAATGCTTTTGTCGAGACCGCTGAAGCCAAAGGCGCCGCAGCCGAAGCTTCCAGAGTGGAGACCTGAGAGCACCTAGAGGGGGGGTGAATAGGTGATCCTGTAAAACTTAAAACTTAAGCCACAAAACTTGGTTAAGTGTTAGCACAATAATCACCAAGTGGCTAGAGAGAAGTCTTAGCAAAACACAATAACCACAAGAGAACAATCACAGAGATGACACAGTGGTTTATCCCGTGGTTCGGCCAAGACCAACGCTTGCCTACTCCACGTTGTGGCGTCCCAACGGACGAGAGTTGCACTCAACTCCTCTCAAGTGATCCAATGATCAACTTGAATACCACGGTGTTTTGCTTTTCTTATTCCGTTCGCGAGGAATCTCCACAACTTGGAGCCTCTCGCCCTTACACTTTTGATGTTCACAAAGAGTCACGGAGTAAGGGAGGGATGAGCAACTCACACAAGACTCAACAATCAGAGCAACAACACGCACACAAGTCGCAACAAGAGCTCGCAACACAACCCAATGAGTTCACAACTCCACAAGAGCTCTATATGCTATCACAAAGAAACAAATGCACGGAATCGATGTCTTGGTGCTTAGAAATGTTGTAAGTATGCTTGTTGTACTCCTCCATGCGCCTAGGGGTCCCTTTTATAGCCTCAAGGCAGCTAGGAGCCGTTGAGAGCAATCTGGGAAGGCTGATCTTGCCTTTTGTCGACTGGCGCACCGGACAGTCCGGTGCACACCGGACACTGTCCGGTGCCCGATTTCTTTCCTTAAATGGCGCAGCTGACCGTTGGCAGCCAGAGAGCCGTTGGCGCACCGGACATGTCCGGTGCACACCGGACAGTCCGGTGCCTTCTTCTAGCCGTTGGCTCGGCCACGTGTCCCGCGCAGATTGCGCGTCCGACCGTTGGCCCGGCCGACCGTTGGCTCACCGGACAGTCCGGTGCACACCGGACAGTCCGGTGAATTATAGCCGTACACCGCCGTCGAAGTCCCGAGAGCAGCCATTTTGCTCGAGCCAGCCTGGCGCACCGGACACTGTCCGGTGCACCACCGGACAGTCCGGTGCTCCTAGACTGAGCAGATTCTTGGCTGCTCGAGCCAAGACCTTTCCAATCGGATTTTTCCTGTTTCCAGCACTTAGACACGATACATTAGTCTCTAAAACAATGTACTAAGTCTGAGAAACATACCTTTATCCTTGATTTGCACTTTGTCCATCATTTTACACTTAGGCACTTGTGTTGGACACTAAATCACCAAAATACTTAGAAATGGCCCAAGGGCACATTTCCCTTTCAATCTCCCCCTTTTTGGTGATTTATGCCAACACAATATGAAGCAAGTAGAACAAATACAAAATCAATTCAAATAAGAACTCAAATTGTTTTTATTCAAATTTGACATATATGGATCACTCTATGCCACCACTTGGTTTGTTTTTGCAAATCAAACTCAAATTCCTATCTCTAAGTCAAATCCACTTGTAGAGACATAAAGAGAGGTTTTCCAAAGAAATTTGATCAAGGATTTCAAAAACTCCCCCTTTTTCCCATAATCAACACTTCTCCCCACAAGAGGCCAACTTTTGACATAAGAGACAATAAAAGAGTTTTGACACCCAAAAGCTCTAATCTACTATTTTCAAAATTTCTCAAGTGGTAGCTGATCCATCTATTCAAAATTTCTCAAGTGGTAGCTGATCCATCTATTGCTTTGGCCTTTATTTTCTCCCCCTTTGGCATCAAGCACCAAAACGGGATCAATCTTGGCCCATGAACCCCATTGCCTCACCAAAATCTTCAATAAGAATACAAAGGCAATAAGAGTACATGAGATGAACTTGGAATAAGTTACCCTCTCATCGGAGTGCAGTGGAAGTCTTTCATGGTCCAAGTCCACCTTTTCCCTTTCAAACCTCCTTCGAGACTAAATCATCAAACTCAAGCACATGGTTAGTCTCAAAGGGTCAAGTTGTAACACATCTCCCCCTAAAAATGTGCATCACTTTGCAACGGACTTGTGAGGTCCAGAGAGTGTTTGTACAACTTGAGCACCATAACTAAGCAACAAAATGCATAAGGAACATGATCAAAGGCAGAAACACATGTATGCTACAATTCAATCCAAGTTCCGCGAATCTAGGACATTTAGCTCACTACGCAGCCTGCAAAAGGTCTTTTCATCTAAAGGCTTAGTGAAGATATCGGCTAGCTGGTTCTCGGTGCTAACATGAAACACTTCGATATCTCCCTTTTGCTGGTGGTCTCTCAAAAAGTGATGCCGGATGTCAATGTGCTTTGTGCGGCTGTGCTCAACAGGATTTTCCGCTATTCGGATAGCACTCTCATTATCACATAGGAGTGGGACTTTGCTCAGATTGTAGCAAAGTCCCGGAGGGTTTGCCTCATCCAAATTAGTTGCGCGCAACACTGTCCTGCGGTAACGTACTCGGCCTCAGTGGTGGATAGGGCAACGGAAGTTTGTTTCTTAGAGTTCCATGACACCAGGGACCTTCCTAAGAATTGGCACGTCCCTGATGTACTCTTCCTATCGACCTTACATCCAGCATAGTCGGAATCTGAATATCCAATCAAGTCAAAGTTAGACCCCTTTGGATACCAGATCCCGAAGCAAGGCGTAGCAACTAAATATCTAAGGATTCGCTTCACTGCCACTAAGTGACACTCCTTAGGATCGGATTGAAATCAAGCACACATGCATACGCTAAGCATAATATCCGGTCTACTAGCACATAAATAAAGTAAAGACCCTATCATTGACCGGTATGCCTTTTGATCAACGGACTTACCTCCTTTGTTGAGGTCTGTGTGTCCGTCGGTCCCCATTGGAGTCTTTGCGGGCTTGGCGTCCTTCATCCCAAACCGTTTTAGCAAGTCTTGCGTGTACTTCGTTTGGGAGATAAAGGTGCCATCCTTGAGTTGCTTCACTTGGAACCCAAGGAAGTTGTTCAACTCGCCCATCATCGACATCTCGAATTTCTGCGTCATCACCCTGCTAAACTCTTCACAAGACTTTTTATTAGTAGAACCAAATATTATGTCATCGACATAAATTTGGCATACAAACAGATCACCGTCACAAGTCTTAGTGAAAAGAGTTGGATCGGCTTTCCCAACCTTGAAAGCATTAGCAATTAGAAAGTCTCTAAGGCATTCATACCATGCTCTTGGGGCTTGCTTAAGTCCATAGAGCGCCTTAGAGAGCTTACACACGTGGTCGGGGTACCGTTCATCCTCGAAGCCAGGGGGTTGCTCCACGTACACCTCCTCCCTGATCGGCCCATTGAGGAAAGCGCTCTTCACATCCATTTGGTACAACCTGAAAGAATGGTGAGCGGCATATGCTAGCAAGATACGAATTGATTCTAGCCTAGCCACAGGAGCAAACGTCTCCTCAAAGTCCAAACCTGCGACTTGGGCATAACCTTTTGCCACAAGTCGAGCCTTGTTCCTCGTCACCACCCCGTGCTCGTCATGTTTGTTGCGGAACACCCACTTGGTTCCCACAACATTTTGCTTGGGACGAGGCACCAGTGTCCAAACTTCATTGCGCTTGAAGTTGTTGAGTTCCTCCTGCAGGCCAACACCCAGTCCGGATCTAGCAAGGCCTCTTCTACCCTGAAAGGCTCAATAGAAGAGACAAAGGAGTAATGCTCACAAAAATTAACTAATCTTGAACGAGTAGTTACTCCCTTGCTAATATCACCCAATATCTGGTCGACGGGATGATCCCTTTGGATCGTCGCTCGAACTTGGGTTGGAGGTGCCTGAGGTGCTTCTTCCTCTTCAACTTGAACATCTTGTGCTCCCCCTTGATCATGCGCCTCCACTTGAGGTACCTGTTCGTCATCTTGGGTTGGGGGATGCACCATAGTTGAGGAAGACGGTTGATCTTGCTCCAATTGTTCCCGAGGCCGTACATCTCCAATCGTCATGGTGCGTATCGCGGCCGTTGGAACATCTTCTTCATCTACATCATCAAGATCAACAACTTGCTCTCTTGGAGAGCCATTAGTCTCATCAAATACAACATCGCTAGAGACTTCAACCAAACCCGATGATTTGTTGAAGACCCTATATGCCTTTGTATTTGAATCATAACCTAATAAAAACCCTTCTACAGCTTTGGGAGCAAATTTGGAATTCCTACCCTTCTTCACTAGAATGTAGCATTTACTCCCAAATACACGAAAGTACGATAAATTGGGTTTGTTACCAGTTAGCAGCTCGTATGAGGTCTTCTTGAGGAGGCGGTGAAGATAGACCCTGTTGATGGTGTGGCAAGCCGTGTTTACGGCTTCCGACCAAAAACACTCGGTGGTCTTGAACTCTCCAAGCATAGTCCTCGCCATATCAATGAGCGTCCTATTCTTGCTGAGGTGTGTAGGGAGCGGAGAACTCGTGCTTGATCCCCTCCTCCTCAAGAAACTCCTCCACTTGAAGATTCTTGAATTCGGACCCGTTGTCGCTCCTTATCTTCTTCACCTTGAGCTCAAACTCATTTTGAGCTCTCCTTAGGAAGCGCTTGAGGGTCCCTTGGGTTTCAGACTTATCCTGCAAAAAGAACACCCAAGTGAAGCGGGAAAAGTCATCAACAATAACTAGACCATACTTACTTCCTCCTATGTTTAGATAGGCGACGGGTCCGAAGAGGTCCATATGTAGCAGCTCCAGGGGTCTTGATGTGGTCATCACATTCTTGCTGTGATGCGCTCCTCCCACTTGTTTACCTGCTTGACAAGCTGCACAAGGTCTATCTTTTTCGAATTGCACGTTAGTCAAACCTATCACGTGTTCTCCCTTTAGAAGCTTGTGAAGGTTCTTCATCCCCACATGTGCTAAGCGGCGATGCCACAGCCAGCCCATGCTAGTCTTAGCGATTAAGCATGCATCTAGACCGGCCTCCTCTTTTGTAAAATCAACTAAATAAAGTTTGCCGTCTAGTACACCCTTAAATGCTAGTGAACCATCATTTCTTCTAAAGACAGGCACATCTACATTTGTAAATAGACAATTATATCCCATATTACATAATTGATTGACAGATAGTAAATTATATCCAAGAGACTCAACTAAAAACACATTAGAGATAGTGTGCTCATTGGATATTGCAATCTTGCCTAAACCTTTCACCTTGCCTTGGTTCCCATCACCGAATATGATTGAATCTTGGGAATCCTTATTCTTGACGTAGGAGGTGAACATCTTCTTCTCCCCCGTCATATGGTTTGTGCATCCGCTGTCGATAATCTAGCTTGAGCCCCCGGATGCATAAACCTGCAAGGCAAATTTAGGCTTGGGTCTTAGGTACCCAACTCTTGTTGGGTCCTACAAGGTTAGTCACAATTTCCTTAGGGACCCAAATGCAAGCTTTATCACCCTTGCATTTTGCCCCTAATTTCCTAGCAACTATCTTCCTATCCTTTCTACAAATAGCAAAGGAAGCATTTAAAGCATGATAAATTGTAGAGGGACCATTCATAACTTTTCTAGGAACATGAACAATATTCTTCCTAGGCATATGATGAATATTTTTCCTAGGCATATCTCTACCATGCATATAGGAAGAACTGAAAGCATACATAGCATAAGAGTCATAGGCATGTGAATCAAAAGTATTAAAACTCCTATGAGACTGTCTTCTATCATTGTATATAAAAGCATGGTTCTTTTTAGTACTACTTGTCATAGGGACCTTCCCTTTCTCCTTGGCGGAGATGGGAGCGTTATGGCTTGTTAAGTACTTGGCTTCCCTCTTGAAGCCAAGCCCATCCTTAATTGAGGGGTGTCTACCAATCGTGTAGGCATCCCTAGCAAATTTTAGTTTATCAAAATCACTTTTGCTAGCCTTAAGTTGGGCATAAAGACTAGCCATTTCATCATTTAACTTTGCAATAGAAGCTATGTGTTCACTACAAGCATCAATATCAAAGTCTTTACATCTATTGCAATTAACAACATTTTCTACACAAGTTGTTGATTTACTAGCTATTTCTATCTTAGCATTCAAATCATCATTAATGCTCCTTAAGCTAGAAATCGTCTCATGGCAAGAAGATAATTCACAAGAAAGCATTTCATTTCTTTTAACTTCTAAAGCATGAGATTTTTGTGCTTCTACAAATTTGTCATGTTCTTCATACAACAAATCTTCTTGTTTTTCTAAAAGCCTATTCTTATCATTCAAGGCATCAATTAATTCATTAATTTTATCTACCTTGGTTCTATCTAGGCCCTTAAATAAACATGAATAATCTATTTCATCCTCATCACTAGATTCGTCCTCACTTGAAGAAGCATAAGTAGAGTTTCGACTACATACCTTCTTCTCCCTTGCCATAAGGCATGTGTGACGCTCGTTGGGGAAGAGGGATGACTTGTTGAAGGCGGTGGCGGCGAGTCCTTCATTGTCGGAGTCGGAGGAGGAGCAATCCGAGTCCCACTCCTTTCCTAGATGTGCCTCGCCCTTGGCCTTCTTGTAATTTTTCTTCTTTTCCCTCTTGCTCCCGTGTTCCTAGTCACTTTCATTATCGGGACAGTTAGCAATAAAATGACCAATCTTACCGCATTTGAAGCATGAGCGCTTCCCCTTGGCTTTGGTCTTGCTTGGCTATCCCTTGCGACCCTTAAGCGCTGTCTTGAATCTCTTGATGATGAGGGCCATCTCTTCATCATTAAGTCCGGCGGCCTCAATTTGTGCTACCTTGCTGGGTAACGCCTCCTTGCTCCTTGTTGCCTTAAGAGCAACGGGTTGAGGCTCATTGATTTGACCGTTTAGAGCGTCGTCCACGTACCTCGCTTCCTTGATCATCATTCGCCCGCTTACGAATTTTCCAAGGACTTCTTCGGGCGACATTTTGGTGTACCTGGGATTCTCACGAATGTTATTCACCAAATGAGGATCAAGAATGGTAAAGGACCTTAACATCAATCGGACGACGTCGTGGTCCGTCCATCGCGTGCTTCCGTAGCTCCTTATTTTGTTGATAAGGGTCTTGAGCCGGTTATATGTTTGTGTCGGCTCCTCGCCCCTTATCATCGCGAATCGTCCAAGCTCGCCCTCCACCAACTCCATCTTGGTGAGCAAGGTGACGTCGTTCCCCTCATGTGAAATCTTGAGGGTGTCTCAGATCTGCTTGGCGTTATCCAAGCCACTCACTTTGTGATATTCATCCCTGCACAATGAAGCTAGAAGAACAGTAGTAGCTTGTGCATTCTTATGAATTTGCTCATTAATGAACATGGGACTATCCGAACTATCAAAGTGCATTCCACTCTCTACAATCTCCCATATACTAGGATGGAGAGAGAACAAGTGACTACGCATTTTGTGACTCCAAAATCCGTAGTCCTCTCCATCAAAATGAGGAGGTTTACCAAGTGGAATAGATAATAAATGAGCATTTGCACTTTGAGGAATACGAGAGTAGTCAAAAGAAAAGTTCGAATTGACCGGTTTCCTTCTCTCGTAGTCGTTGTGGTCGTCGTCCTTTTGGGAGGAAGTAGACTCATCGCTGTCGTCGTAGTAGACGATCTCCTTGATGCGCCTCGTCTTCTTCTTCTTCCCTTCTTTCCGTCTATGGCCCGAGCCGGAGTCGGTAGGCTTGTCGTCCTTCGGCTCGCTGACGAAGGATTCCTTCTCTTTATCGTTGATCACGATACCCTTCCCCTTAGGATCCATCTCTTCGGGTGGTTAGTCCCTTTGTGAAGAGAACGGCTCTGATACCAATTGAGAGCACCTAGAGGGGGGTGAATAGGTGATCCTGTAAAACTTAAAACTTAAGCCACAAAACTTGGTTAAGTGTTAGCACAATAATCACCAAGTGGCTAGAGAGAAGTCTTAGCAAAACACAATAACCACAAGAGAACAATCACAGAGATGACACAGTGGTTTATCCCGTGGTTCGGCCAAGACCAACGCTTGCCTACTCCACGTTGTGGCGTCCCAACGGACGAGAGTTGCACTCAACTCCTCTCAAGTGATCCAATGATCAATTTGAATACCACGGTGTTTTGCTTTTCTTATTCCGTTCGCGAGGAATCTCCACAACTTGGAGCCTCTCGCCCTTACACTTTTGATGTTCACAAAGAGTCACGGAGTAAGGGAGGGATGAGCAACTCACACAAGACTCAACAATCAGAGCAACAGCACGCACACAAGTCGCAACAAGAGCTCGCAACACAACCCAATGAGTTCACAACTCCACAAGAGCTCTATATGCTATCACAAAGAAACAAATGCACGGAATCGATGTCTTGGTGCTTAGGAATGTTGTAAGTATGCTTGTTGTACTCCTCCATGCGCCTAGGGGTCCCTTTTATAGCCTCAAGGCAGCTAGGAGCCGTTGAGAGCAATCTGGGAAGGCTGATCTTGCCTTTTGTCGACTGGCGCACCGGACAGTCCGGTGCACACCGGACACTGTCCGGTGCCCGATTTCTTTCCTTAAATGGCGCAGCCGACCGTTAGCAGCCAGAGAGCCGTTGGCGCACCGGACATGTCCGGTGCACACCGGACAGTCCGGTGCCTTCTTCTAGCCGTTGGCTCGGCCACGTGTCCCGCGCAGATTGCGCGGCCGACCGTTGGCTCACCGGACAGTCCGGTGCACACCGGACAGTCCGGTGAATTATAGCCGTACACCGCCGTCGAAGTCCCGAGAGCAGCCATTTTGCTCGAGCCAGCCTGGCGCACCGGACACTGTCCGGTGCACCACCGGACAGTCCGGTGCTCCCAGACTGAGCAGATTCTTGGCTGCTCGAGCCAAGACCTTTCCAATCGGATTTTTCCTGTTTCTAGCACTTAGACACGATACATTAGTCTCTAAAACAATGTACTAAGTCTGAGAAACATACCTTTATCCTTGATTTGCACTTTGTCCATTATTTTACACTTAGGCACTTGCGTTGGACACTAAATCACCAAAATACTTAGAAATGGCCCAAGGGCACATTTCCCTTTCAAGACCACCGAAGCTGAAACCGGCGACGCCGAAGCTGCTGGGGCCGAAGCTGGAACCACGGAAGGTTCGAATCTGGAAACTACCATTGAAGTTATTGACAATATTCTCCTGAAAATGGCTGAGGAAGAAGCTGCTGAGGCTGCGGTAACCACTGCAACTGGAAAGGGAAAGGAGCAGATCGATGACACTTTAGAAGAAGGAAGTTTTAACTTTCAAGACTTGCTTGGACAAGAGCTAACAGTTGCCGAAAAGGGAGAGTTGAGAAAATATGCCACATCTTGCGGGTATAAGCCAGGGGCTACGCTATTTGGTGGGGTCAACGAAGGGAAGTTAAGATGCCTTCGGAACCGCACCGAGGCTAAAATTGTTAGAACCCTCTCCAAAAACATTGGCCTGCCGAAGCTAGAAACGGACCTCTGCCGCTACCAACGGCACCATATCGCCGGAAGCTTACTTTATGCTAATTTTAAGGTAACAAATATTATTGCTATTTTATTATTATTATTATTTAGGTCATTTTTTAACGAAGATTGTTTTGACAGAGCATATTGTTAAGTTAGGTTCTAAAAATGCAACAAGATCACGAAGACGAGAAGAACAAAACCATTTTCCAAGATTTGGCTGAAAAAGTTGAAAATTACGAAGCTGATCTGAAAAAGAAGGACTTCACCATCGAAGACCTTGAAATCATGGTTAAAGAGCACGAAGGTGCATTGGAAAAGAAAGACTTTGTTATCCAGTCTATAGAAGGTTCCTTGGCTGAAGTCCAAGCAGAGAACGACAGCTTAAAGAATGAATTGCTGAAACAATCAGAAAAATTTGAGAAAGAAAAGAAACACCTTGAAGCAAGCCTTAAAACTGAGATGGATAAAAATTCAAATTTGCAAAAATCCTTGAAGGAACTTCAAGGGAAATGCCTATGTTTCGGCAGCCGATGCGTGCAGCGGCTGAAGGATGTGTTTCATTCTATCGGAGCCAGCTCTAGAAAATTTACACCTTCAGCTGAAAATCTGCCCAGCACATTAGAATATATTGAAGGCGAGGTTGATGCTCTTGACGAAGTTATTGGTTGGCATGCCGACTTCTGCGCCTTGGTAGCTTCTCGGGGCACAGCTACTGCTTTTCTGAAGGCTGGCTGCACGCATGGAAATATTGTGAATAGACCAAACTTCAGCTTATCAGCATCAGATCAGATAGATATCCCAAGCCTGGCCCGAAGCATTGGAAATAGATTCATGACCCAAATCTGGGTAAATGGCGGGCGAAAAATGGCGGGTGACGAAGCTCGAAGTCATCTTAAGCTGGTAAGAAACTTATATTTGTTACTTTTACCTTCTCCTTGAAATTTGCACCTTTCTTATTCTGTTGTTTGATATACGCAGGATGACGAAGCTGAAGAATGACGAAGCTGAAGTTTGACGAAGCTTAGCCTGAAGCTTGATAGTTGCTTTTAATATACTTTCCTGCAAAAATTCTGGAGAAACTTTTGTAATATAGTTATGGAACAATTCATGTAAATTTGTACATACCTTGTAATATATTTTGTTTCTGCTATCTGTGTACAATCTGCTTTGCTGTGGACGAAACTTCTCTTTTGAGCCGAAGGCGAAAAACACCTTCCCTTCTTTTCGTACACAACGAAGCATAAAAATTTTTCCTTCGAAGTTTTTCCTCATAGCTGAAGCACCTGTCTTTTTTGTGTGGTATGATGATGATTCTATATATGTCTAAATGAATGTTTATGAATGCAAATGACATGATGAAATGTATTGTGCAAATGAATATTGGGACACATGTTCAAAAATCATAATCACAGCCCTTCATCCCCTTAGGAATGATTCAAATCTTTTTGCCGTTTACTTTTCGGTGTATCAGTGTTGACTTTTCGCTGTAAGCCTCCCTTGGGAGCTTCTTCACCTTTTACTTTCAGCGGAATCAGCGTTTATTTTTCGCTGTAAGCCTCCCTTAGGAGCTTCTTCGCCTTTTACTTTCGGCGGAATCAGCGTTTATTTTTCGTTGTAAGCTCTGCATTCCCTTAGGAACGACTTTTGAGCTTCTCCCTGTTTCCTTTTCTTTTTCCTTTTGCATTTACATTTACATTTTTGGGGGATATCACTCTCATAGAATTGAAATAAGGAAAATTACATGTTGTGGCCCCATTAAAAACCTTTCTCCCCCTTTGGAAAGGAAAAGGGTGCCACAAAAAAGAATAGAAAAAATTACATCAAGCTAAGCATAATATCGCCGAAGCTCATCCGCATTCCATGATCTAGGAATGTCGTTGCCATCCATATCCTTCAATCTGTAGGAACCGGGTCTTGACGAAGATACTACCAAAAAGGGGTCTTCCCACTTCAGCTGTAATTTGCCTACTGTCTCAGGGTTGGCTACTCTTCGAAGTACCAAGTGTCCTGGTTCAATGTTCTTCAGCTTGACCTTTCTGTCACGCCATTTTATTGTTTCAGCTTGATATTTATTGATGTTTTCCACAGCTTGAAGTCTGATCCCTTCTATAGCATCTTTTTCTACGGAGCAATCAGCTTCGTCTTCGCCTTCTATCGAAGCTACTGTTCTTATTGATCCTGCTTTGGCCTCCTCTGGGGTTATTGCTTCGTCACCAAATAATAGTTTGAAGGGCGTAAAACCTGTTGATCTTGACATGGTTGTGTTATGGCTCCACACCACTTTGATTAACTCGTCTGGCCACTTTCCCCTGGGCTGATTGAAGATTGACTTCATTATTCCTGTCATTATGATCCCATTAGCTCTTTCGACAAGTCCATTTGACTCTAGATGCCGGACTGATGCAAAATGGATTTTCGTGCCAATTTGATCACAAAATTCTCTGAAGGCTTCAGAATCAAACTGTGTCCCATTGTCCACAGTAATGGCCTTCGACACTCCGAAGCGACAAACAATATTTTGCCAGAAAAACTTTTGAATAGTGACCGAAGTTATTGTGGCTAGCGGCTTTGCCTCAATCCACTTGGAAAAATATTCTACTGCCACTACAAGATATCTTAGGTTTCCCTGTGCTGGTGGTAATGGACCTAGTAAATCAAGGCCCCACCTCTGCAACAGCCAAGTGGGTTGTATTAATTGAGTTAAAGACGAAGGTTGTTTTTGATCTCTTGCACATTTCTGACAACCTTCGCACTTTTGGACAAAATCCGCTGCATCCGAAGCTGCCTTTGGCCAATAAAATCCTTGACGAAAAACTTTTCCAAGCAAAGGCCTAGATCCAATGTGAGATCCACACAGGCCTACGTGTATTTCCTTCATTAATTCAATACCTTCGGATCTGGATAAACACTTGAGCAATGGGGAACAGACCCCTCGCTTGTACAGCTCCCCTTCTATTATGACATATGGTCGAGCTCTTGCTTCTATTCTTTTGTTGTAAGCTTCGTCGTCTGAAAGAAAATTACCCTGAAGGAAAGAGATGATTTCAGTTCTCCAATCTTCACTATAGACAGGGGATATATTGAGGACCGCTCTTTCAAGAAGCTCGACCGAAGGTGCTTTTATTGTTTCAAAAAATACTTCCAAAGGTAAAGGCAGCCCCTGTGCTGCTGACTTGGCCAATAGATCAGCATATTCATTTTCTCCACGAGGAATATTTTTAACAGAGAATCCTTCAAAGGAAGCCTCGATCCTTCGGACTGTATCTAGATATTTTTGAAGCTTCGGATCTCTTGCTTTATAGCTCTTGTCAACATGACCAGAAATAACTTGGGAATCAATTTTAAGAATGGCCCTTCTGATCCCCATTGCCTTTAACTTCCGAAGACCCAAAAGCAGAGCTTCGTATTCAGCAATATTGTTTGTACAACTGAAATCAAGTCTCGTCGTACAACAAGTTTTAACTTTGGAAGGTGAAACCAACACAGCAGCAGCTCCTGCTCCGAAGGTTCCCCAAGACCCATCGCAAAACATTGTCCATGCTTCGGCATCTTTATTCATTTCTTTCTCCTGAGCCCCTGGCGTCTAGTCACCAATGAAGTCTGCCAACGCTTGGGACTGAATCGAAGATCTGTGGACATAATCAATACAAAATTCATTGAGCTCTGCGGCCCATTTTCCAATCCTTCCAGTAGCTTCTCGGTTTCTCATAATATCCTTCAAAGGTTGTGAAGAAGGAACAATTATGTTGTTAGCTTGAAAATAATGCCGAAGCTTCCTGGAGGCCATCAAAACAGCATACAGTACTTTCTCCAATTCTGTATAATTTTTCTTTGATAAACTAAGAACTTCGGATACAAAATATATTGGGGCCTGTTTCTTGGCTTGGCCTTCAAGCTTCTCCTGGACAAGTGCTGCACTTACCGCTGAGTGCGAAGCTGCCACATATAATAACAAAGGAGCCCCTAGTGTTGGTGGAGTTAGTGTTGTTAGATCTATCAAGTATTGCTTCAGTTCTTCGAAGGCTTTCTGCTGGACTGGTCCCCATTGAAAAACTTCGGCTGACATCAGTACTTCGAAAAATGGTAAATTCCTCTCTCCTGATCTAGATATGAATCTGTTGAGAGATGCCAGCCTCCCTGTCAATCTTTGAGCCCCCTTCTTTGTACTTGGTGGTTCCATTCGAACTATAGCTTCGATTTTGCTTGTATTAGCCTCAATGCCCTTTGTTGAAACTAGGCAACCAAGAAATTTCCCCTTCTTTACTCCGAAGACACATTTTTCTGGGTTCAGCTTTAAGCCAGCCTGTCTAAAGTTAGCAAAGGTCTCCTGCAGATCAGCAATGTGGTTATCTTGCTTCGTGCTTTTTACAATGATATCATCAACATAAGTTAGCACATTCCTGCCTATCTGAGAATGGAGGACCTTCGCTGTCATTCTGCTGAAACTTCCTCCGGCATTCTTGAGCCCCTCAGGCATCCGAAGATAACAATATGTTCCACTAGGGGTTATGAAGCTGGTTTTCGGTTCATCCTCCTTCTTCATCCAGATTTGGTGATAGCCTGAATAGCAATCCAGCAGACTCATAAGCTCTGATGAAGCTGCTGCATCGACTAAGGAATCTATCCTTGGCAATGGAAACTCGTCCTTCGGAAAGGCCTTATTGAGATCAGTAAAATCGATGCACATTCTCCATTTACCATTGGCCTTCTTTACCATAACAGTGTTAGCCAACCATTCTGGATATTTTACCTCTCTGATAACTCCAGCACTGAGGAGTCTTTTCACTTCATTGCGAGCACCTTCGGCTTTGTCATCAAACATCTTCCGAAGCCTTTGCTTTCTTGGTCTGAAGGATGGATCAACATTGAGCGAGTGCTCAATAACATCCCTGTTTACTCCGCAAAGATCGTTAGCTGACCAAGCAAAAACATCTTTGTTGTTGAATAAAAACCTTATCAAGGTTTTCTCCTGCTCTTCGGACAGTTGAGATCCCAATAGCACCTTCTGCTCTGCTATGTCCTCACATAAGAGCATGGGCTTCGGCTGATCAGCCGAAGCAGCTTTTTCCCTTCTGAACTTGTATTGCTCACAAGCTTCAGCTCCATCTATGTTATGGATTGCTTTTGAGTCTGTCCAATTTCCTTCGGCCCTTCTGGCAGCTTCCTGACTTCCATGAATAGCAATGGGCCCTTGGTCCGAAGGTATCTTCATGCAAAGATAAGCTGGATGAAGAATTGCTTCGAAGGCATTGAGAGTACCACGGCCAATGATTGCATTGTAAGGGTATTCCATGTCAACAATATCAAACACAACTTGTCCAGTCCTTGTGTTGTTGATAAACCCGAAGGTCACTGGCATTGTGATTTTGCCGAGTGCTACAATCTGCCTTCCTCCGAAGCCGCAGAGGGGATGTGTGGCATCATGAATTTTATCTTCAGACTCTTGCATCTGTCTGAAGGCTTTAGCAAATATGATATCAGCTGCGCTGCCTGTATCAACCAAAACATTATGGACCAGAAATCCTTTGATCACACAAGAGATAACCATAGCATTGTTGTGTGGGTAATCCTTGAGTTGAAGATCCTCTTGGGAGAAGGTAATTGGAATGTGAGACCATCTTGACTTGATGAAGAGTCCTTGCACTCCGACATGTTGTACCCTTCTCTGTGCCTCCTTTTTCTGCTTCTTGTTGGCTGGCTCTGAGCATGAACCGCCTGTTATTGGGAGTATCAACTTCGGAGCCGAAGCAGCTCCAGCTTGAATGTTGAACGAAGCCATCGGCTCAAAAAAGTGGAAGTGAGTTCACCGGAGGTGGGCGCCAATGTTGTGGACTTGCTCTCAAATACTATGAATTAAGAACAAGGCAACATAAAATGTTAAATATAAATGCCCTTCGTCCTCTGAAACATTATCTACATAAGGATTTAATGAACTCCGGACGAAGGTCACGAACATAGTATCACGAAGGTTTCACCTTCGTAATTAAGCTTATAAAGATAACATAAAGTAAAGTGAAAATATGAAACATTAAAGATAAATGTATTGAAAAACAAATGGTCTTATTTATATCTATTATTATATGAATTTAAGATGTTTGCATACAACGTTTAAATACATTTATACCTTTGCCTTGACAAGCAATAATTCCCGAGTGATGCGTTAGCAATTACAGGAATGCGTGAACAGTAAAGGAATACTGTTCACTATTTATAGGCGCAGGACATAGCTCATGAAGAATTACAATTATGTCCCTCATAAAAGTTTACAACAATGACTCAGACCATTGAAGGCTAAAAGGTCATTTTATCTTTAAGTCGGTTCGATCCTTCGTCTTCGGATATGCTGTAGTTCCGAAGCTTCGTGAACGGTATCTTCGGCATCATGTTTAAGCAGCTTCAGCTGAAGCTGTTTCTTTTTGCAAGACCTTCGGCGACGAAGCATGGTCCCAACAACTACCTAATTTTATAGGCACTTGCCTGTTGATTTGATAAGTGGCAACCCTGCCTCCTGGTGTTGAAATTGTAATACCTCCATCGGTGTGGTGAAAAGGTAATTGGCACTTGACACTTAATTTGGCACTGATAAAACTGTGTGATGCACCAGAATCAAAAAGAATAATAGCAGGATAATTCAAAACTAAAAAGATACCGGTTATGACGGGTGCTCCCTCTGGAATGTCAGCCATGGTGGTGAAGTTCAATCTGCCTTGCCTCACTTGCACCTTCTATCTCTTGCCTTGATTCTGGTTGGCATTCTGTCCCTGCCTCTGCTGATTTCTAGGGCAATTCTTAGCATAATGCCCGGTGCTACCACAAGTGAAACACTTGTTGTCATTTGCCTGGCGGTATTGCTGCTGCTGTTGATTGTTCCTCTGAGCTGGAAACTGGGTGCGGTTGGGTGCCTGCTGCTGCTGCTGCGGTCGGATCACCCAACATCCTTGCTGCTGCTGAGGTCCTCTGTTCTGAGTGTCAGACACGATCCTGAAGCGCTGTGGCTGAGCTGAGGGTCCTGCCACAGGGGTCTTCCTCTTCTTTTCTGCCTGACGAGCTGTGATACAGTCCTCCTGAGAAATGGCCATATTGACTAACTCATTATAGCTGTTGGCCCTGACTGTGTTGAGACGGTCACGGAGCTTAGTGCTGAGCCCCCTCCTGAACAGGTCCCTCTTCTTCTCGTACGTGTCTGCATGATACCCGGCATACTGGCATAGGTCATTAAAGGCCTGAGCATACTGTAACACTGTCCGGTTCCCCTGAGTGAGTGCTAGAAACTCGTTGAGCTTTCGGTCCATAATGCCTGCTGGTATATGGTGCCCCCTAAAAGCTGCCTTGAACTCTCTCCATTCCACCTCACGGTCAGCTGGCTGCATAGCAAGAAAGTGGTCCCACCATGTCCGCGCAGGTCCGCGAAGCTGCTGGGTGGCGAACCTGACCTTAGTCACCTCTGAACAAACTCCATGGAGTAGCGGGAATTTGGATTCCACTACTCTCAGCCATACATCAGCATCAAGTCGGTCCTCTGCCCTGGTGAACAATGGTGGCTGGGTACTGAGGAACTCCAGATAAGTGGCTACCGCGAGGTGACGCTGATGATCACCACCACCATAGTGCTGAGGTGGTGGCTGACGCTGAGCTAGCTGTCTCAAGATCTCATTCTGCTGAGCCATCAGCTCCTGCAGAGTAGGAGGCGGTGGCGGTGGTGGAGGAACGCGCTCATTTTGACCACGACGCGCTCTTCCTGCCATCTGAAAAATCATATATATTCTCAATATCACATTTTTGAGGTTCAAGGTTCAATCGTGGTGAAAGAGTCAAAAGGGCGAAACCAATATATATTGCATAATTATAAAAGATTCCACATGGTCTAAACTTTTCTTCTTAAATTAAGACTGACAACATTCATCAACCATGCTTCCAAAAGAGTTTGTCATGATTACATCAGTAACTCAAAAGACTCAACTCTATCTAGCCTAGTACCCCAAGGGTGCAAAAGCTAAGCTAGCTTCGAGGAGTCCTACCATCACAGACTTCTAACTCTATCCTTGCAACCTAGTGAGCAAACGAGGCAACACTCGACTCGGGGGAAGGTGGTCTCCCTGAGCCAGCAGTGTCCAAACTGGAGGCAGGCTCCTCTCCTCCCTCGATGTCGACATCCTCGTTGGCCTCCATGTCTTGGATCTCCTGGTGGTGCATATCCAGGTGCTGGTTAGCCTCTACAAGCTGTTGCTGGGTGTTGATCAACTGATACTCGAGAACCTCGATGGTGTTCTCCCTCGTTCCCACTAGTTCCTCAAGCTCTTGGATCTCATTTGACAGTTGCTCCACTTGTAAGTCCTTTTCCACCATCTCAGTGGACAAGTCAACCACAAGTTCCTCTCTGTTATCCAAAGTGATCTTGGTAGCCTCCAACAATGCCATCAGATGGGACATTGCCTCACCACGCATCAATTGCAGACGATACAGGGCATTCATGCACCGCACCGTTAAGTGAGCAGTCTGACTTGGGTAGATAGCCCAGATATCCTTGGCATGCTCCACTCGGTCCTTCCACATTGGGTCGTCCTCCTTCTCAGCGGGGAACAAGCCAATGGGGTGAGTGGAAAGCTCCAAGGGGTGGAATCCGCAGAAGGTGGTCAGTCCGTGAAGAGCAATCGCCTCGATAGTATCCTCAGCCCGGTATCCAAAGGACTCAGAGTCCAGCGAACGCCAGCCTGGCTACATGGGATGAGGCTCTAGGGTCATCCTCACCCTACAGCGGGGCACTCGGTGCTTCTCAAACAACTGCACCGCGTACTGAGGAGGCGTCGTGTAACCAGCTCCCTGAAGTACCTCCCACAAAATACGGGGGAAACCCTCTCGTGCAAGTCCGTCAGTGTGGGACTGTGCATTCCCTTCGTCCGAGGATCCGTGAGAAGTCATCTGTGTACGGTTAAGCGTAAGTAAAAGAAAAAGAATTATAAAAGGAAAAAGGGATCACAACTCAGCCTCTCTATAACTACGACAATGGTACTGGGGTAGGGCTTACTCAAATAGCCACCTAGCTACCCCTCCATTGTCCTAAGGCTTCACGTCCTAGGTCTATCCTTATCGTCGTGACGATCTATCCAACATTTGTTTCTAACCAGTTTTACCTTGAAAAAGGTTGGACAGTCTCACTCAATGGTGAGTCACAGAGCAAATACAATAAAGCATAAAACCATACATTAAAGGGTATTAAACATATTACATCATCATCGGAGTTTTAACAAAAGTAGTCATCATTGTTCGAAGTGCAGCGGAATAAAGCTAACGGTAAATAAACAGAGAGATGGGGAAGCCTGTCCCATCACTCCTCATGCTCCTCCTCAGCCAAGGCAGGGTCCCACTCGACAGTCCAACCCGGTGGCAAGATGGACGGCCAAGTCACTCCAGCAACCATGTCCTACAGAAAACCTGTAAAATTATGCCACAAGCAAGGCTGAGTATACTAATACTCAGCTAGACTTACCCGGTGTGAGGAGTCTACTCCTCTACCTCTAGACATGCAGCTGTTTTGGCTGAGGCGTTTGGTTGCCAAAAGCACTAGCTGAGTTTGTAAATCAAGTTGTAGCCTTTTCAAGTTTTAGTGTGACTCTCTTAAGACTAAATGTATACCTATCTAATCATACATGGTATCAAACATTTAGCAATCAACAACTTTTGTCACATCATCACATTTCCACTTGTTACTCAATGTAGCAGCATGGATCAAGCAGTCTCATTAGCTGCGAGAAGCAGACGATTCGAATCAAGTTTTTAAACCTTGCAAGGTAAACCTAAACACACGACGTGGCGAGGCACTCTGTCCCCACACACATCAACCGTCCCCATCGATTCCCTGGCAACAGAAAGGGGCGTACAATGCCTCACTGACCCCGACTGCCGTCGTGCAGTGACCGCACTTGTACCCACCATAACCGGAATGGGAGACCACGTCTCAGGTCGCGTGAGGAGGGCAATCTGCGGGCAGGTTCACTCAGGTACTAGGCTTACCGATTTACCATATTTCTCGGCATGTGCTTAGTACGTTCAAATGCTTGACACACGGTACCACACCATAATCCTTATTCAAATTTTCCATCTCGTAGACAACCAATCCCCCTGGATTGTTGTCCACAGACCAACACCAATGTGATATGAAAGTGGGCACAATCAATTCCTGACCTCGCGCGAGTGCTAGAAAAATCACTCGACTTTTACCGAGATTCATAATTAATAAGCAGCTACTCGACCTAGCATACTAGTATTCAATACAAAAAGGATTCCTGAGTTCATGCAACTAGGGTTTCAACCAACTCCTACACTTAAGTGCACGATACAAGCCTACAATCATTAAGTGTAGTAAAATAGCACATAAAATAGGTTATGCATAAAACCGGGGCTTGCCTTCCAAAGCTGGGGCAGGCTCTGGTGCTGGATCCAGGGCTACTTCCTAAGCAACTCCTTGCTCCGGCACGAGGATGTACTCTCCGTCCGCGAGGTTGCAATCTATCGAATGCAATGAATAAGAATATGTATGCTATGATTATGCAGGATTTAATAATCATCATACTAAGTGAAAGAAAACTAAGTTAGTTAGTAACTTAGGGTTTCCTGGTTATACGTGGCTCTTAGTGGTTTATGCTTATCCATTTTAGGTTTGGGTTTTGCCTAGGAATAAGCATAGTGGATTGGAACTTGGATTTCCCTTAGATATTTTAGTAGGCATTTAAGGGGTTTTGCTGGATGGGTTATGATGACGTTAATCTCCATTATTAATTTTTCCTTTTTCATTTTCTATTTATGAATTCTAGTGTGGGTTTGAACTACATTAGTGGTTCAACTTCTTCCAAAAATTCTGAAAATTTTACAGTGGGTTACTATTGGTCACTATAGTCTGTCCTATAAATTTGAGGTCCAAAATATATAAAATATGCCCTGGACAGAAATAACAAAAGTTGGGGCAAAGGGGTCACTTTGCACTACAACTCTTAACTAGGGGTGGGTTCTGTCCTAAGGGTCATTTTTGCTGGTATCTAAAAGTAATAACATGCTTCTGTGCAAAAAGTCACAGAAGATTATTTGGTGGTTATTTAGTTATGATTTTCTAAAGTTTAATGCCAAAAAGACACTTATAACTAACTTGTTATTTGAAAAATGTCAAACAACAGATTTCATATTTTTCCTATGTTCTTAATAACAAAACATTAGTTACCTCAAGGTTTGGGGTATTTTCTCCTTGGGGTTATTTTTCTAGGGTTTTTCTAAGTTTTCCTTGTTTTCCTAAAATAAAATGTATCTCATTTATTTTATACTAAACAAGGGTATAATCAATTTTTCTAGTGAACTATACTGAATAAGTAAACTAACAAAAAGGTGGGTGCTCCCTGGTTCTTTACTTAAACCACCTTTAATATTTTCTCTAACTTTAAGTAAAAAGTGTTTTAAATGGCAAATCCTATCTTAATGGGGTGTACAGAAGGGTTTATTATTTTTAAACAGGTTAGAATTTGATTAAGTACCTCTCCAAATTTTCTTAACCCCAGTCAAATAGTGTAACAATTTTTCCTTATTTCTTTTAGCTTTTGACCAGTTAATCATTTAAATCAGAACTTTAAAGTACTCTGTAACACTTAGGGGTTTTATATTTTTCCTAAGTAGTTTACATTATTTAGGATCTGGCAAAATTGGTTTGACTCGATTTGGGTAAACCAAACTGAAGTTATGAATTTTCCAAGTTCTATTTGGAGTTAATTCAGAATAATTTAAAAGGTTTCCTGAAAAACTACTTTGCACCGAAGACCCTGGGTTCTATCTAAATCAACCCACTCATTTCTACCCCTGCGCCACTATTCCCTTGAGTCACTGACAGCGCACAAAACCCCCTGGCCTTTCCTTCTTCTTCCCCGAGGTCCCTCCCCTTATGTAAACAGTACCCGCGGAAAGCAAAAGGGCGGCGCGGCTTACCGGCGGCGAGAGAGGTCCGGCGAGGGGCGGGGTTGGCTTCGGGAGGTCCTGGCGGTCATAGCGAGGTACGGCTCGACGGCGGTGGTGGTCGGAATCGGCCGGTCCACGTGTGCAGGCGGGTGATCTCGTCGGCGGCGAGTGCTCCGGCTTAACCACGACGATCTAGTTCAATTAAACGGCACGATGAGCTCCACGGGATGATGTACAGGCTATGTGCACAAGGAATCGAAGAATGGGGCAGAGGCTTACCCGGTCTACGTTCACCGGCGGTCGGGTGAAGTCCGGCAACCGTGGACTGGCTTCTCCGGCGAAGCAAAGTCAGATTCCTTGCTCGGGGAGCTTCACCGAGGCATGCACGGTCACTTCCGAGGGTCAGGCGTGGCTGGGAAGGGCTCTACAGGTCGGTCTACAGTGGCGTGGGATCGGGTGGCCGCGGGCACGCTGTCTGCAGGGCAAACGCCGGTGGTTTCTGGCTCCGATGAGGTCGAGCATGCGCGGAGGAGTGCGGTCGACGCCTGAGGAGGCTTTATAGGCGCGGGCGCGAGCAGGGGACACGGGCACGGCTCGGCGCGGCGTGGGGCGCGCGGGGTCGGGCGCGGGCGTGCTCTGGCGCGCTCAGAGCGCGTCGAACACGTGGAAGTGTTCTTCTGCCCGTGTTCAACAGCTCGCTGAGATCGCAAGCGTGCGAATCTTGGCAAAAATCCGGCACAGGCCTCCTCCTGGCACCTAGGGCTGTCTCTTGTATGTGAGTCCCCATGGCAGATATGCCCTAGGTAGGGAGATATGCGGACACCAAATATGGCTTGTCCCTCTGCCCACCTCGCGACAAAAGCCATGCCAAATCATGTCAAACGTCTTAGGCTCGGTTTCAAAGTTTTCCAGTGGGTGCCCTAGGTGGTATGACACATTTTTGGTATACAACTCAAGTGGTTTTGGTGCCATCTACTAAGTGAACATGGTGGATCTTTAGATTAGGTGTAAAATTTGACTTAGAGAGAATTAGAGAGCTCTAGCTCTCTCTCCACTTAAGGAATGGATTTGGGGTTCTTTAAGGGGTCTTTTTGCAATGTTTCCTCTCTGTATTTTGTAGATTATAATGTTACTTAAACTTTGACCAAGGGTTAAATCATGATTTGCACATTTGCTTAACCTCCCCTCTTTAACCAGGGTTTTTAGAGTTAAGGGCTTAAGAAGGGTCTAGGGTTTATTCTTCTCTTGCCCAAGGTGATAATTGCATAAATGCTTGGGTAGTGCTTTTGGTCATTAACATTCTTGGTTATTACATGGTTCCCAAGGTTTTGGGGCTCTTCTCTTCAAGTTTCTTCCACATGTGATCACAGTCCTTAGTGCATAGATGTGCCCTGGCCATGGTAACACCTGGGGTGTTACAGAGATCGAGTTGTTACCCCCTTATGAATATCGCCGAGAATGGAGTTCACAGGGTGATCTTTTTGAATTGCTTGGTGGACTCTTGGGTGTGGCGGTCTTGGACCCTGTACTTCTTGATCATCTTCCTTGTCTTTGTCATGGTCATCTCCCCCTTGATCATTGCTCTCCTCTTGAGGTGGCTCATCTTCTTCATTGTTTTGAGCCTTATCCTCATCTTGGGTTGGTGGAGATGCTTGATTTGAAGATGATGATTGATCTTGTGCTTGTGGAGGCTCTTTGGATTCCTTAGGACACACATCCCCAATGCACATGTTCCTTAGAGCGACGCACATAGCCTCTTCATCATCTAGCTCATCAAGATCAACTTGCTCTACTTGAGAGCCAATAGTCTCATCAAACACAATGTCACAAGAAACTTCAACTAATCCAGTGGATTTGTTGAAGACTCTATATGTCCTTGTGTTTGAGTCATAACCAAGTAAAAAGCCTTCTACAGCCTTAGGAGCAAATTTAGATTTTCTACCTCTTTTAACAAGAATAAAACATTTGCTACCAAAGACTCTAAAATATGAAAAATTAGGCTTTTTACCGGTTAGGAGTTCATATGATGTCTTCTTGAGGATTCGGTGAAGGTAGAGCCGGTTGATGGAGTAGCAGGGGGTGTTAATCGCCTCGGCCCAAAACCGGTCCGGAGTCTTGTACTCATCAAGCATGGTCCTTGCCATGTCCAGTAGAGTTCTATTCTTCCTCTCCACTACACCATTTTGTTGTGGTGTGTAGGGAGAAGAGAACTCATGCTTGAAGCCCTCCTCCTCAAGAATGCCTTCAATTCGAGAGTTCTTGAACTCTATCCCGTTGTCGCTTCTTATCTTTTTGATCCTTAATCCGAACTCATTTTGAGCTCGTCTCAAGAATCCCTTTAAGGTCTCTTGGGTTTGAGTTTTTTCCTGTAAAAAGAATACCCAAGTGAAGTGAGAATAATCATCCACAATTACAAGAGAATACTTACTCCCGCCGATGCTTATGTAAGCTATCAGGCCGAATAAATCCATGTGGAGTAGCTCAAGCGTCCTGTCGGTCGTCATGATGTTCTTGTGTGGATGGTGGGTACCAATTTGCTTCCCTGCTTGACATGCGCTACAAACCCTGTCTTTCTCAAAATGAACATTGGTTAGTCCCAAAATGTATTCTCCCTTTAGAAGCTTGTGAAGATTCTTCATCCCAACATGGGCTAGTTAGCGATGCCAGAGCCAACCCATATTAGTCTTAGCAATTAAGCAAGTATCGAGTTCAGCTCTATTAAAATCAACTAAGTATAGCTGACCCTCTAATACTCCCTTAAATGGTACTAAATCATCACTTCTTCTAAAGACAGTAACACCTATATCCGAAAAAAGACAGTTGTAACCCATTTTGCATAATTGAGATACAGAAAGTAAATTGTAATCTAAAGAGTCTACAAGAAAAATATTGGAAATGGAATGGTCCTGGGTACCCAAATGGTCTTGGGTCCTTTCACAAATGATCTTGGGTCCTTTCACATTAGAAACAAGGACCTTGGGTACCCACACACAAGTCTTGGAGCCCTTGTTTTTGCCCCCAACATATTTGGCAACTACTTTTGCCTGGTTTGTTAGTAAGCACATAAGATGCATCAAAAGTCTTAAATGAGACATTAGGTTCATTTGATGTAGTGGGAGATTTCTGTCGGGTACCGTAATTAGGGGTACCCCCAACACTCCTAAACACGGCTGGTAACCACCATCAGCACAAACCGCAAAAACTGATGGGCGCGGTTCAGGTCAAGGCCTCATCTACCAAGGGACGCGATCTCACCTCGCCCGAGCCCGGCCTCGGGTAGGAACAGTAGTCCCGGACGAATTCACGCCTCGCCCGAGGGCCTCCTCAGGCGACGGGCGCACCTTCGACTCGCCCGAAGCCCAGCTTGGGCAGGCTTCGTAGTGAAGCAACCTTGGCCAAATCGCCTCACCAACCGACCGTATCGCAGGCGCATTCAATGCGGGGTTCGCCTGACACCTTATCCTAACACGCGTGCCTCAGTCGGCAAGGTCGAAGTGACCGCAGTCACTTCGCCCTTTCACTGACCGACCTGACTGGAAAACAGCGCCGCTCGCCCTACTCCGACTGTTGTGCCACCCACCAGGGTGAGGCTGACAACAGCCAAGTTCAGCCTCGGTCGCAACAGGAAGCTCCACCTCGCCCGACCTTAGGCCTCGGCCTCGGAAGGATGTCTCCGCCTCGCTCGACCCCAGGGCTCGGCCTCAACCTCGGCCTTGGAAGGAGGTCTCCGCCTCGCCCGACCCCAGGGCTCGGCCTCAACCTCGGCCTCGAGAGGAATCGCGTCCTCGCCCGACCCCGGCCTCAGGAGAAGTCTCCGCCTCACCCGACCTTGGGCTCGGACCAACCGCGCCACGGGGGATACATCATTACCCTACCCCTAGCTAGCTCAGACTACGAGGGAACAAGACCGGCGTCCCATCTGGCTCGCCCCGGTAACAAGTAATGATGGCTCCCCACGTGCGACCATGACGACGGTGGTTCTCAGCCCCCTACGGAAGCTAGGAGACATCAGCAGGATCCCAGCATCACCGACAGCTGTGCTTCTATAGTGCTTAGGCACTTCTCCGACGGCCACGTTATCGCGTACACAGGGCTCAAGCACTTCTCCGACAGCCACGTTGGCATGTACACAGGGCTCAGGCACTCCTCTGCCAGACACGTTAGCGCATAGCTACACCCCCCATTGTACACCTAGACCCTCTCCTTGCATCTATAAAAGGGAGGTCCAGGGCCTTCATGCGGGAGAGTCGCACGGGGGAACGAGCTAACGAACAGGCTCACTCTCTCTCTCTCGCGAACGCTTGTAACCCCTACTACGAGCACACCCCCCTGGTGCGAGATAATACGAGCCGCGTTTCTCCCTTGTGTTCCATCTTGCGCCAACCCATCTGGGCAGTGGCACGCAGCGACAAATTTACTCGTCGGTCCAGGGACCCCCCGGGTCCGAAACGTCGACAGTTGGCACGCCAGGTAGGGGCCTGCTGCGTGTTAACGAACACCTTCCTGTTGAGTTCCAGATGAGTAGTCTTCAGCAACCTCTTCAGCCCAGGACGGTGCTCCGCTTCGGGAGTCTCGAGTTCATGTCCCACGATGGCAGCTACGACATGGTACTCCTCCCCCCGCCACGCAACAGCAACAACGACGGTCGTTAGCTCGCCCGGCGGCGGCGAACTCGACGACGTCTTCCTCCCGTGGCGAAAGAGCAGCATCCGGGTTTGTCCCGCCACCCTCCTCGCCGTAGGAGGAGGAGACGGGGCAACCATGGCCAGGCAGGAGGCGGCACCTCGTCAGCTGTCCAGCGAGTCAACGACGCCGGCACCCCAGCGGGGGACATGTCGGGCGTTGTCCTCGCACCTAAGACAACGACGAATGTCGTTTCCCCGCGACGTGTCAACCCCAAGCGGACAGATGACGCCAGCACACTCGCGAAGGACTTGCTGGGCGTTAGCCTCGTACCTGAGATAACGATGCAGTCCGTCCCCGACGCGACTTCGTCACCATCTATCGATCAAGAGGTACCGTCCGTTTTCCACCCTGTGCCTTTTAGATTCAGCTTCGATCCACCAAGCGACCACGCTTCGGTGAGCGCTTTCATAAAGGCATATCCTAACCTTCCGGGGTACCATATGTGGTCGTCTTGGGACCGACTGACGGCCGTCTCAACCTACGGGCCCCCGGGTTCCGAGGAAGAAGACGGTCCCGACTCCGGTTGGGATTTCTCTGGGCTCCGTGATCCCAGTGCCGTGCGAGACTTCATGACCGCATGTGACTACTGCCTCTCCGGTTGCTTTGATGATGGCCACAGCCTTGACGACGAGGGTTGTGGCTCAAGTCGCGAATGTTTCCACGTCGATCTAGGTGATCGCGACGAAAGCAACCACCTTGGTATGCCGGAGGATGACGATCCCCCTGGGCCTGCTTCTCGCGTTGACATCCCGCGGGAGCTAGCTATGGTCCCAGTCCCTACGGGGGGTCAGGACACACAGCTTGAGCAAATCCGCAAGATGCAGGCCAAGCTCGACGAAGAAGCAGGGCAACTTGTGCAGCTCCGGCAAAACATCGAGCAGGAGTGGGTAGGCCGAGCGCTCGCCGAAGAAGCGCGTCATCGGGCCCGGGACGTCCAGCGCCGTATCGTTGACGATGCCAGGGCAAGGCTGCCCCCGGCCTCCAGCGGGGTCGACCAGAATCTGGCTGCAGTGGCAATACTACTCCGAGCAATGCCGGAGCCATCCACCACCGAGGGGCGACGTATCCAGGGAGAACTCAAGAATCTCCTAGAGGATGCCGCGGTCCGACGGGCCGAAAGCTCTGCCTCCCGAAGGCAAGGGTGCCCCCCGGAGCATCGCGCAACGACTTCCCGACTCATGCGGGAGGCCTCGGTCCACACCGGGTGTGGCGGAACCGCCCGAATTATTCCATCTTAAGTGCCCAAGTCGCACCCTTAAAGGCAGCAACACACTTAAATCGGAATAACCCGTCAGTCCCTCGGATCTAGTCCGATAAAGCCACTTATCGAGGATCGAATACCACTAGCTCACTCGAAGGTGAGGCACAGAGAAATACAATAAAGCATAATACCATAAATTTAATAAGTATCAATATTGATTACATTATCGGAGTTTCAAAAGCAGTAAAATATTTTTAGTGCAGCAGAAATAACTAAATGGAGAAAACCGAGTAACATGGCGAAGCCTGGCCACGCTACTCCTCCTGGTCCTCTCCTGCGGAAGCAATAACCCTCTCGACCATCTATCCCGGTGGCAGGGATGAAGGCCAAGTCACACCAGCAACCAATCATCCTAAGGAGTACCTGCAAAAATTATGCCACAAGCAAGGCTGAGTATACTAATACTCAGCTAGACTTACCCGGTGTGAGGAGTCTACTCCTCTACCTCTAGACATGCAGCTGTTTGGCTGAGGGGTTTGGTTTGCCAAAAGCACTAGCTGAGTCTAAAATCAAGTTTTAGCTTTTCAAGTTTTAGTATGATCCTTTTAAACTAAGTGAGTACCTAGCTACTCATACATGATATCAAACATTTTTAGCAATCAACATCTTTTTGCCAGTCAACTCATTTCCACTTATTACTCAATGTAGCAGCATGGATCAAGCAGTCTCATTAGCTGCGAGAAGCAGACGATTCGAATCGAGTTTTTTTATCCTTGCAAGGTAAACCTAAACACACGACATGTAGGGGCACTCCGTCCCCACACACATCAACCATCCCCATCAATTCCCTAGCAACAGAAAGGGGCTCACCGCCTTGGCGTACAATGCCTCACTAACCCCGACTGCCGTCGTGTAGTGACCGCACTTGTACCCACCATAACCGGAATGGGAGACCACGTCTCAGGTCGTGTGAGGAGGGCAATCTGCGGGCATGTTCACTCAGGTACTAGGCTTACCGATTTACCATATTTCTCATCATGTGTTTAGTACGTTCAAACGCTTGACACACGGTACCACACCTTAATCCTTATTCCAATTTCCGTCTCGTAGACAACGCATCCCCATGGACCGTTGTCCACAGACCACCATCAGTATGATATCAAAATGGATACAACCAATTCCTGACCTCGCGCGAGTGTTAGAAAAATCACTCGACTTCTACCGAGATCCCTAATTAGTAAAGCAGCTACTCGACCTAGCATACTAGGGTTTTATCCATCTCAAAAGGAATCCTGAGTTCATGCAACTAGGGTTTTCAGACAACTCCTACACTTAAGTGCACAGTACAAGCCTACAAAAATTAAGTGCAGTAAAATAGCATATATAACGGTTATGCATAAAACCGGGGCTTGCCTTTAAATTTAACACTTAGATAGTGTTTGCTGGGGAGGTACTCGCTTGGCGAGCATCCACTGGTTAAGTCCATCATTCTTCAGGTCGTCCACCAATTGCATCTTGTGGTTGGCACCACATCACTGGCTCGATTATCATCTCTCGGTCCTAAATGAGATGCAAGGTGCATATGTATGAATATAATGAAAAATATAACAAGACATTCAAATACACGGTAGCGAACTAAACATTTAATGAGTAAGACACTGCAACGACTGTACGCAAGCGCTAGCTAGTCGTACGTTATCGGCGTTCATCATTAACACCATTAAAAGGCAACAACAATTTATTTATTTACGCAACACAACTACGACATCACAAGTACGCGCATTTTGTTTATTTGGATACGACTTTTCATTAGTTCTCCTATTGATCGCGCACAAGCATCACCGACAACACAAATTCAATAGAGGACATAAGCGTCAATGTCTATGGAACTCCTATATCGCAATCAACTAGAGAAAGAACATATAAAACAAAACACACATGTCATCTCTAGCTTAGCCATGGCAAGTCTACATTGCTTAAGAGCAAACCAAACATTTTTAGCGGGAAGGGTGAACTAAACAGTCAAATGCGCACTTGCAGATTTTTAGGACAGCACTACAGCAGTTACTTGTTTTAATCATAACTCTTCAAATATTAATCCAAAAATATCAAACTAGGACTTTCTGTAAAGCTTAAAAGGTGCTCTACAACTTTGGTATTGTCATCACAACATGATTAAACACTTAGCAAGGTCGAATTATGCAAACACCGTAGCTCTGTCCAGATTTGGACAGATTCAGACTTGCGAGTTTAAAAACTCATAACTAGAGATTCAGACATCCAAACAAAGTGATTCTAGATTTTCTGGAAAAGTAATGAAATTGTCTACATACCATTTATAAACATCTCAAGGTGATTCAATATTTAACTAAGGATAAAATACACTAGAAGACTTTGCTGTTCAGAACTGGACAGATTCAGTCTTCGCATTTCAAACACCTATAGCTGAATCTTCAGACCACCAACAAGAGTGATCCAAGACTTTTTAGAAAGCTTGGAAAAAGCACTACATAACATTTATAATCACCAAGAATTGATTCCATGTTGAACTGAATCAAACAATTCAGTTTTTGAAATCTGTTCTGACGGTGGACAGAACACAGCAAGCAGTTTGTAAAATTCATAACTCCTAAACTGTCAGGCCTATGGTTATGAAATTTTAACACAAGCAAGATAACGAAAACATCTACAACTTTCTTATAACGACCATGAACTGATTGCAACATTAAATTGAGCAAACAATGCAGTTTCTGAAATCTGTATAGAATTTGGACAGATTCAGTTACTGAATTTGTAAAAAGCATAACTCCTAAACGATCAGGTTTATAGCTGTCAAATTTTAGCACCAGAAAGATAATAAAGTTATCTACCACTTTTCTATAGCACATATCTACAGAAAATACAATTTGGTTCATCAAACATACAGCACAACTAAAATAGTGCGTGCAGCCCAAAACAGAAATTAATAAATTTCAGCTCCTATACAATTCAAGAATTGCCATGTTCTAAAAACTTGAATTATTCTAACACTTTGACACTTGTTAGAGTTAAAATAACTAAGTGAGAACTAACATGTAGACTTACTAATTTTTATACAAGTTATTTCGCGCACTAAAAGCACCATACTCAATTAACAATGCATTCTCTATAACAATAAATATCGAAGCGCTTTTCACCAATAGTTTGCATTTTAATTTAGACATCACCTAAGCACTACTACTTTTCATCCGTGACCATAACCATACGCATATAGACTACAATACACAATTCATTGTGACTACGAGCTTAACCCAGGTCGTCTAACAAGTCGGCTAGCTAGAGCAACGACACAGTCTGCTACACAGCATACACGTCGTCCGCTTATTATTATCACAATCCAAGACAATATATGTATAATAATCTCTTAACGCAATTAACTCTTACTTAACAGGAGTTGGCTAACACCATGTAAAACTTAGCAAACTATTTTAGACATTGCAACTCAAAAACATGGGGTGGAGCAGATTAATCAGCTTTTCTTAATCATTGCCCAACTTAAATTGGTTAACACACAAGTCACATAAAACACCATATTTTAGGAGGTCTAACATAGAGACATTAAAACATGGTATAAAACTATATAAGACTTACACTGGCTACTGAAGGACCTAAAGCACTTAGGTGCATATGTTATCGGATTGTTCTTCAATTTTTTAACAAGGACCGACTTGTGAACGCTACTTGCCTCCAATAATTATTGGACTGCGATAACACTCGTATAAGACCTCTAACCGACCAACAAGACATTTATTTATCCAAAGGGGCATGGAATGTGATGATTGACAAAGCGAAGCATCACATTGCCATACAACAAAAATCATGACAACACCGATAGATACTATCCACTAATCGTTTGAAAAATTAAACTTACTTCTCGCTTGCCACTACATCACTCCTTAATCATACAACCATCACGAGCATCCTTCACACGATTATATAATGGCGACCTAAGCGTCGTGTTACACAATACATACCTCTTTCCTTGCCGCGAGTATAACCATCTTACGGCATATACCCACGCACCTCAAATAAATATCTCACGCCACCACTACTATATCACACCACGGCACACACACACCTACGTGCACTAATTAAATCCTCGCATCCCATGTATTTCCAATTTACTCATCACATTAAACAACACAACATATTTGCTTACCAAAACGTGAAGGCAACCTTGCTACGGCATATGACCAAAACATTTTATGCCCACACACCTTCCAACACCAATGTACATCACATCCACTAAAATATAATCGTACAACTACAAATCGCACACATCAAACAACACATCGCATATATTCTTATCGAAATATAAAAGCATTCGAGTTCTTTTCTACTTATTTTTCTTTCGCCACAAAATTCAATCCATACCAATACAATTTTTAAACATGCACCACATCGACCAAAACATAATTAGACAACTACAAATCGCATACATCACATAACCTTTTGTTCTCCAATCGCAAACACGATCCTACCAATGCGCATAACCGAAACATTTTACACACATCCATTCAAATTAATTAAACGAGTCGATCGAGAGCGACATGCATCGCCTCACCATAAACAAACCCAATCGGTGTTTGTGAGGACGATGGCGATTCCGATTCGTGCATCGCTACGAACATCGACGAGTGTCGAGCGGCTTGCCTTCTCCACGCAAAACACGGGGTTTCTCTCCTCCACAAAACAAAACAAGGCAGCACACATATATAATTAATCATAGGAAAATAACGTCGATGCGGAATCGAACAAGGAGCGTCGTGGTCTCACCGGGGTGAACGACGACGACGATGGGTCTGCGCAAAAACAGCAAACAACCGGCGAGTGTCGACGGCGTGCTGTTCACTGCGCTTTAAAAAAAACAGCGAGCCCGCAGAGCGCGGAGACGTCGGGGCTGCTGCAGGAAATCGACGACGCGTGGCTTGCTGCGCATTTCGCCGAACAGCCGGCGGGCACCACGACGAACAGCGAGGAAGGGGGCTCGCTGTTGGTTTTCCATGGAAGAAAATGGGGCGCGCTGGATAGAGAGAGCTGGGAGCAGGGAACAGCAAGGGGCGTCCATGGAGGGGGCAGATCCGGCCATGGCGTGCTCCTGCTCGCAGCTCTGCGCAGAACCGCGACCACGGGGAAGAGCAGAGGCGAGGGACCAGCCTGGTCGGCGTCCATGGAGAAGAAGCTCCTGCGCGCTGGCTGTTTTGTGGGGTAGAGAGAAGGAGCAGAGGCGTTGCGCCATGGCTGCCAGCAGCCGAGAGAGCAGAGCGAGGAAAAAAAATGGAACAGCGGTCAAGTGGAGCAGCCGTTCCTGGTATAGGAGCTCGGCCTGGAGGAAGGAGCCGAGGGGGAGAAGGGAGGCCGACCATGGGAGGAGGAGCTGCTGCTCCTGCGGCAAGGGAAAGAGGGAGGAAGGAGACCGACTGGAGCAGCACGCCATGGGAGTGGCTGCTGGGAGATGGCGCCATGGACAGGGAGCGCCGGCTTCCATGGGGAAGAAGGTGTTGCTGCACTGCGCGCTCACTAGAGCTTGCTCGAGGAAGGGAAGGAGAGGAGGCGCCATGGGAGAAGCACGGCTCCCTGATGGATGTTGCTGCCGTGAAGAAGAGGCAGGAAGGGAGAGGGTGGCGGCTGGGAAGAATGGAGGGGTGGGAGTGAAAAATTGCCAATTTGCAAGGAAAAGAGCTCCTATTTATAGATATGGGCTAGGGTTAGGGTTTCTTAGTGGGCCTATTGGGCTTGAATGGGCTTAGCCCAAACACGAATCGGGCTGCGCTAAATTATTTTTCCGAATAAAAATGCTCCCGCGGAATTCGTTTCTACAGAGAACAGAGCGAATTAGAGTTTCGGCGAATGGACAATTGAGCGATTGATTCGGCCGAGAGTTGGATTTGATTTCGCTCGGAAATAATTCCTCGCGCACTATTTTAGAAATAAATGTTTCTCTCAGATTTCTGATCGGCTTTGAATTTTAGTCGGAGAAAGCGAATCATGACATTTTAAAAATCGCTGTCGGAGTGAGTTTTGAATTCGGTTTAGATACAAAGATACTAGGCTGAGTCGAGTCAGAATTAATTAGAGGGCGACATACTGAGTATTCCGTTTAAGAGTACGGACTCGGATAAAATAGTCGGACATAGATCGATGCTCGAGGAATCGGACTTGGACTCAGATCAAATAACAGCCGTCGAGAGTTTGATTAAATGGCTTCAGATGAGATTTATAATTCAAGGATGATTTTCGAGTTTGCATTCGTTCCGAGAAATAAAAGTTTTAACACGCTCTAAAATTGGATGTTTCTCGTGATCGATTAACTCTGAATTCGGTGAACTTCCAAGAGAAAGCCTGATAAACAGAGATAGGCACGATCGAGAAATAGAAATTTTTACTGAGCATCCGAAATTAGGATTAATCTCCCGACATAACACGAAATAGACACCTGGGGTGTCACACCGGGCGCACGCGGGACGCGACGCCTGCAGCCCGGATCGCCTCGGCAACGAGCACCATCCCCGCGACCGTCGAGCCCGCCTTGACAAGAAGGTGCACCGAGGCTACCACCCCCGGCGTGGGGGACGCTACGACAGTGAGGAGGATCGGAACCCCTCGCCCGAACCACCAGGCCCGCAAGCCTTCAGCCGGGCCATACGACGGGCGCCGTTCCCAGCTCGGTTCCAGGCCCCGACTACCATCACCATGTACTTGGGGGAAACAAGGCCGGAGTTGTGGCTTGCGGACTACCGGCTGGCCTGCCAGCTGGGAGGAACGGACGATGACAACCTCATCATCCGCAACCTCCCCCTGTTCCTCTCCGACGCCGCCCGGGCCTGGCTGGAGCATCTGCCTCCTGCGCAGATCTCCAACTGGGACGACCTGGTCAAGGCCTTCGCTGGAAACTTCCAGGGCACGTACGTGCGCCCTAGAAACTCCTGGGACCTCCGAAGCTGCTGCCAGCAGCCAGGGGAATCCCTGCGAGAGTACATCCGGCGGTTTTCGAAGCAGCGCACCGAGCTGCCCAACATCACCGACTCGGATGTCATCAGGGCGTTCCTCGCTGGCACCACTTGCCGCGACCTGGTGAGCAAACTGGGCCGCAAGACTCCCACCAAGGCGAGCGAGTTGATGGACATCGCCACCAAGTTCGCCTCTGGTCAGGAGGCGGTCGAAGCCATCTTTCGGAAGGACAAGCAGCCTCAGGGACGGCAGCCGGAAGATGTCCCTGTTGGGGACTTGTTCTCAAATGCTATGAATCAAGAACAAGGCAACATAAAGTGTTAAATATTAACGCCCTTCGTCCTTCGAAACATTATTTCCCTTAGGATATAATGATCTTCAGACGAAGGTCATGAAGGACATACCTTCGAACATCGAAGGTATGAAAGTAATAGAAGGAAGCGTGTAAAATACAAAAAAATAACGTAAACAGTCATACAACATTATCAACTCATCTTTATTAAATTGTCATGAGAAAATAAAAACAATATTGAATTACATTTGATACCTTCGACTTGATAAACAGCAAAGCTACAAGCGTGATGCAAAAGCAAATGCCAAGTCAGCGTGAACAGTACGGGAGTACTGTTCATCTATTTATAGGCGCGGGACGCAGCCCGTGTAGAATTACATTAATGCCCTTTACATTTATCAATAACTCTATAATAATTCTTCGAGGTCTAATTTGGCTTTTCATCTTTAAGTCGGTTCCTCTTTTCTGCCGTCATGCCGAAGCTTTTCTGCGCATAACTTCGTGATCATCTTATCCTTCGTTATCATCGCCTTCCGTCCCACTCAAGCTTCGTCTTGACCAGACACTTGTATACCCGTAACCTGATGTCCGAAGATACCTGTTCACATATTTCACTTGGAAAACATTGTCAAATCATGTTTTTGAGGACCTTCGGAAGCCGAAGGCCCCCAACAGTAGCCCCTCGCAATATTAATTTGCTGGAATGATAAATTCATATTGCGACATGGACGAAGGCTTTAAGCCGAAGGTCCGAAAAAACACCTTCCCTTTGCTAGAATAGCAACAGTCTTTGACAAGTGGGACCCTCCAGTTTTCGACGCACTGGGTGTATAAATAAGAGCTCACCCCGCTTTTATTTGGCACGCTCTCTTGCCATCTGCTCTTGCTCACCCGAGTTTTAGCCTGTGCACAACAACTCTTGCTTGGCTTTTTTAAACTTTTAAGCTTCGGTTCTGGGAGCATTTTCTCAGCGTTTGTGAAGATGTCTAAAGATAAGAAAGCTGTTGCCGAATCAAAGCTGAGCCTTTCTGAGGAGATGCATCTCGGCTTTCTTCAGTCAATGGCAAAGGCCAATACAGAGAAGATCACTTGGGAGACCTTGGAGGGTTTATCTGAAGATACTGGTGACAGTGACAGTGACAGTTATGATGTAGAAAGTGGGGGTGAAGACTCCGAATATCGACCGTGGCGACCATGTCACACAGTCTTCGGAAAATCGAGCATTAAACAAAGTCATCTTGATACCATGAGGGGAAGGTATTTTCGAGACATGTCTATTGTGAGGACAGATGACGGGGAGAAGACTGTGCCCTACTCTCGAAGAGAATGAAGTTGTAATCTTCTGAAGCTTCTTGAAGGCTGGACTACGATTTCCCTTGAGCAATTTTGTCGTGGAAGTACTGAAGATATCTGAAGTCTACCTTCATCAACTTACTCCCGAATCAATCATAAGAATGGGCATTTTCGTCTGGGCCGTGAGGAGCCAAGGTTTAGAACCAAATGCAAAAAGTTTCTGCAATATACATGAGTTATTGTACGAGACGAAACCTTGGGGTAAAGAGCAGTATCATAACAATTTTGGCTGCTACAGCTTCGGCGCCCGATCTGGGTCAAGCTGTCCCGTGCCAACCTTTCGGAAAAGATGTCCTGGCAACTGGATGACAGAATGGTTCTATGTGAAGAATGATTTAAAAACTCAGGAAGATATTAAAGGTATCATTATGCGCCCTATTTGGCAACGCTTCGGCCTTCGGAGGCCGAAGGTGGAGATGGATGAAACAGCCGAAGAATGCCAAAGAGCCTTCGACGTGGTTTGCTCTTTTATTGGGACAAGGGATTTGGTCCAAGAGCATATTGCCTTCAGAATATGGCCACTTGTAGAAAAGTGGGAAATGCCGAAGCAGACCGTCAAGGAACCTGACGAAGGTGGACTAGTCAGGCTAAAATACACATTCAAATACGGAGATAAGTTTGTTGAGCCAGATGATGACTGGTTGAAAAGTATTGAGGCCATAAGCGATGAATTACTTGGATTATACTCAAAAGCCGAAGACACTGCACTATCAGCAACCTTCGGAGGCCGAAAGAAGAAGAGACTCAACCGAGTATTTGATGCAATTGGGTTTGTCTACCCCGACTATCGTTATCCAACGCAAGGTCAAAACAGAAAGAATACAACTTCTACGAAGGAAGTTGCTTCGGCCGCTCCTAGCGAGCCGGCGCCGAAGAGGAAAAGGGTCAAGGTTCTCACACACCGGCCACGCTATATTGAACTGGCCACAGTGCCTGAATATGTCGGTGAAACCTCTGCGGCCACCGAAGCCAAGGAGCCTACTCTCCTACCGAATGTTGAAGAGCCAATTATAATACCAGAAATGAAGAAAATAGAAGAACCGGAGGCTACAGAAACAAGGACACATGAAATTTTAAGTCCTTCAGCAAAAACTGAGGCAGCAAAAAGCCAAAAGGGTCTAGCAGTGACCCCCAAAAGAAAAAGGATGGTTAATGTGCTGGATGTTTTGGAGACAATTAAGTCTTCAAGCATGACTCCGAAGAAAATTGTTGAAACTTCCGAAATGCACACTGAAGCCTTTGTTGCTGAAGCTTCAAAGAACCAGGCAGAAACTGAAGCTGGGCCTTCAGAGCCCGCCAAGGTGAAATCCTTGGAAGCCGAAGAAACAGAAATAGCAGAGCCAATTTTGGTTGAGGAAACTGGTACTGCTGCCCCCGAAGCATCCTCCAAAGCCCTCGATTATATTGTACGACATGCTTCAGGAAAAAGATTATCCGAAGAAGAGATTTTTGAAGCTAATCACTATGCCCGAGAACTGAAGTATCCAAAGGGGGCCTTAGTATTCAATGGCACAGACGAAGATGACTTCTTATACTGCCTCCCAGACAATAAAGAATTATCTGTCTGCCGGGAGATGGCTAGAAGTATGGGGTTCCCGAAGCTTGAAGCTGGCCTCTGCGCTATGACGAAGGACGATCTTGCAGATAGCCTCGCATATAATAGTCTGAAGGTATGAAAATTGTATATTTGGAAGCCTATAAATTTTGAATTATTCTTTTATTCTTATACTAATTCTTTTCATATATGGTTTAATACTTAGCAATGCTTTGAGAGCGCAAAAGAATGCCGAAGACGAGAGCTATAATATCGCTATCAACAACCTACGAACAGAGGTTATTAAGCTAAGGAACGAAGCTTTGGAAAAAGATAAAATTCTGCTTACATTGGTGGATAAGATAAAGGAAGACGAAGCTACTTCTACAGCTCAAGCTGAGGCTCAAAAGCGCGAAATTGAGGATCTTCGGAAACAGCTAGCCAGAGCTAAAGAAGAACGCATACTTGAAGAGACGAAATGAGAACTTAGTGATCAGTGGGCAAATCATTTAGAAAGAAATGTTGAAGAACTTCGTGCATGCAAGAAAAGGTGTTATGACAAATCTATAGAATGTGCTAAGAAAATAAAATCCAACTTCGCCAGCGTTGGCGCATTCTCGAGCGAAGAAAACTTCATAAGAGGTAACCCCGAAGGCCCGATTGAATGGATCCGTCACGAAGCTGAGGCCTTTGAAGAAATTTTGAATAGCCGCGGAGACATATGTGCCTTTTCGGGTGCTAGGGGGATTGCTACTATTTTGGAGAGGAAAGGTTGTGAGCCTGTGAAATCTTTGGCACAATCCGAAACTGCCTTATCCTCCGAAGATATAAAAGACCCCTCGGCCGAAGCAAGCCTGGTCGGTGGAAAATTTTTCACCGACATCTGGGACAATGGTGGCCGGGAAATGGCCTAAGAAATTATTCAAAAAAGCAAAAAGGCATCCATGATGCTAGAAAAGTAGCAGAGGCCGCTGAGAAAAGCGCAGAGCCCGAAGGGCAAATAGGTATTGATTAGTGGTTTTTGACTCTTTGTTGTAATTTTTTAATTTCGAACTTATTCACGGTTTGTAATAGTAATATAGCTGTATCTTTTCTTCCCTCAAAACCTGCTGAGCCATCTCCGGGCCCCCACACGAAGGGGGATGACGAAATTAGACAAATGGCCGAAGCCATTATGGATATAGTTGTTGATCAGCTTCTAAACGAAGCTGCAGAAGTAGTCCTAAGGGAAGATTAGATGATGTTGTAAAAAACATTTAGAATGTCATGTTTGTTGAGAATCATGTGTAATATTGTGTAACTTTGGATGTAATATATTAGCTGTTTATAGTTGTATTCTTTACGATGCATGAAACATCATATACATACCGTTTTTGAGCCTTCGGCGAAAAAAACACCTTCCCTTCTTTTCATGCTTTGTAAATAATATCTGTGTTCTCATAAAATTAGTAACCAATCCTCGTAAAATCAATAGATCTTTCCATTTCAGAGTTTGACGAAGGTATAATTCTTCAATGGCTATTTTTTGTGCCGTGTCACTGTTTCTTCAAAATAATCTTCGAATATCAATATCGAGACCCCCCTTCTTGCATTGTTGATGCACTATGATGTATCATGTTATGCTATGCAAATGATGTAATGATGTGATGTTATGCAAAATGGTATTTGCCGAAGGTTGACATTTATTTTTCACTGTAAGCCTCCCTTAGGAGCTTCTTCGCCTTTTACTTCAGCGGAATCAGCGTTTATTTTTCGCTGTAAGCCTCCCTTAGGAGCTTCTTCGCCTTTTACTTCAGCGGAATCAGCGTTTATTTTTCGTTGTAAGCCTCCCTTAGGAGCTTCTTCGCATTTACTTTCAGCGGAATCAGCGTTTATTTTTCGCTGTAAGCTCTGCATTCCCTTCGGAACGACTTTTGAGCAGAAAACTTACATTGCGCTCCCTTAGGAACGACTTTTTGCTGCTTCAAAAAAATTGCACTGTGTTCCTTAGAACAAATTTTTGATAATTCGAAGGTCGTCCTTGCCACCATAAATTCTTATGCTTCGGCAACTTAAGCCTATGGAGAAGATATATTTTCATTATGGTAAAAAGCGAAACTGTTACAAGAGATTGAAAAACAATAAAAAACACTTAAACTTCCCATAATTGTTCCTTATTAAAAAGAAAGTAATACTGAATGCAAAAATGCGAAAAGCTGCTGTCGAGGTAGGATATTTGTCAATAAATATGCTTCGATTCTGGCACAATGCTATTGACTATGCGAGCTTCGGACTCCTCTCTGAAGTCCCGCTGGAGGTGAGTGTGTTGACTCCCTTCTGGCTGTTGACCTCGTTGCGTTGGTGGTGGCGGTGGAGGCTGTTGCCAAGATGCTTGGGGTTGGCTTGCCGAAGCAACAGAAGCTGCAGGGTGATTGCCAACATATTCTGGAATATAAGGCGAATGGTACGAAGCAGTATGCATGACTTGCTTCGGCTGACTCTGTTGCGCTGCAGCTTCTGCTATCTCCTTTTGCTTCTGGATGGTAACATGGCACATCCTGGTGGTATGGCCCTTGTCTTCACCACAGAATAGACAGTAAATTTTTCTTGGCTGATCCCCGAATCTTCCCCCGAAGCCCCTGGCGCCTCTGCCCCTTGGCGCTGGCGGCCGGAAAGAGCTTTGTTGCTGCCCCGAAGCTTGCGAGGAGTACTGTGGCCTTTGCTGTTGACTCCCTCTATCATCACTTTGAGTAGAGTTGTGAATTGACCTGACGTGCCTCGGATGGAATCTTCCTCTGAAGCCCCTGGTCATTTCAGAGAACCTGAATGCTTCCTCCCTTCTTTGGCGAAAGTCATTGTCAGCTCGAATATACTCGTCCATCTTCTGGAGCAGCTTCTCCAAAGTTTGAGGAGGATTCCTGGCAAAATATTGAGCTGAAGGTCCTGGCCGAAGTCCCTTGATCATGGCCTCAATGACAATTTCATTGGGCACTGTTGGTGCTTGTGCCCTTAGACGTAGGAACCTTCGGACATACGCCTGAAGGTATTCTTCGTGGTCCTGGGTGCACTGAAATAAAGCTTGAGCAGTGACCGGCTTCGTTTGAAAGCCTTGGAAGCTGGTTATCAACATGTCCTTCAGCTTTTGCCATGAGGTGATTGTTCCTGGCCGAAGAGAGCAGTACCAGGTTTGCGCAACACTCTTGACAGCCATGACGAAAGACTTCGCCATGACTGCAGTATTGCCACCATACGAAGATATAGTTGCTTCGTAGCTCATCAAGAATTGCTTCGGGTCTGAATGACCGTCGTACATGGGGAGCTATGGTGGCTTATAAGACTGGGGCCAAGGTGTAGCCTGCAGTTCTGTTGATAGAGGAGAAGTATCATCAAAAGCAAAATTTCCATGATGGAAATCTTCATACCAGTCGTCCTCATTGTAGAGGCCCTCCTGATGAAGCTCTCTGTGCGGAGGTCTTCGGTTCTGGTCATCTTGAGCAAGATGACGAACTTCTTCAGAGGCTTCGTCTATTTGCCTTTGCAGGTCAGCTAGACGAGCCATCTTTTCCTTCTTCCGTTGGACCTGTTGATGGAGCATCTCCAAGTTTTGGATTTCTTGATCCAAATCGTCCTCCGGAGGCGTTGGACTGGTGGCCTTCCTCTTCTGGCTTCGGGCCTCCCTAAGAGAAATGACATCCTGATTGGGGTCCAGCGGTTGCAGAGTGGCAGCCCCTGTTGCTGAAGCTTTTTTCGGCGGCATGACAAAGGTGATGCTTGCCGAAGGTGTTCAAAACTTGAAAAATGGAAGTGAGTTCACCGGAGGTGGGTGCCAATGTTGGGGACTTGTTCTCAAATGCTATGAATCAAGAACAAAGCGACATAAAGTGTTAAATATTAACGCCCTTCGTCCTTCGAAACATTATTTCCCTTAGGATATAATGATCTTCAGACGAAGGTCATGAAGGACATACCTTCGAACATCGAAGGTATGAAAGTAATAGAAGGAAGCGTGTAAAATACAAAAAATAACGTAAACAGTCATACATCACTATCAACTCATCTTTATTAAATTGTCATGAGAAAATAAAAACAATATTGAATTACATTTGATACCTTCGACTTGATAAACAGCAAAGGTACAAGCGTGATGCAAAAGCAAATGCCAAGTCAGCGTGAACAGTACGGGAGTACTGTTCATCTATTTATAGGCGCGGGACACAGCCCGTGTAGAATTACATTAATGCCCTTTACATTTATCAATAACTCTATAATAATTCTTCGAGGTCTAATTTGGCTTTTCATCTTTAAGTCGGTTCCTCTTTTCTGCCGTCATGCCGAAGCTTTTCTGCGCATAGCTTCGTGATCATCTTATCCTTCGTTATGATCATCTTCCGTCCCACTCAAGCTTCGTCTTGACCAGACACTTGTATACCCGTAACCTGATGTCCGAAGATACCTGTTCACATATTTCACTTGGAAAACATTGTCAAATCATGTTTTTGAGGACCTTCGGAAGCCGAAGGCCCCCAACAGTCCTCAAGGCGTCCGCCCAGCGGGGCACGAAGAAGAATGCCAAGAAGAAGTCGCAAACGAAGCGCGACGCCGCCGACGCAGATCTTGTCGCTGCTGCCGAGCAAAGGAACCCTCGAAAGCCTCTCAGAAGGGCCAACCTGTTCGACAAGATGCTCAAGGAGTAGTGCCCCTATCACCAGGGTCCCGTCAAGCACACCCTTGAGGAATGCGTCATGCTTCGGCGCTACTTCCATAAAGCCGAGTCCCCGGTGGGTGATGGCAAAGGCCAAGACAACAACAAGAAGGAGGGCGACAAGGAAGAGGAGTTCCCCGAGGTCCACGGCTGCTTCATGATCTACGATGGGCAAGTGGTGAACGCCTCGGCTCGGCACCGCAAGCAGGAGCGCCAGGAGGTCTGCGCAGTAAAGGTGGCGACGCCAGTCTACCTAGACTAGTCCAACAAGCCCATCACCTTCGACCAAGGCGACCACCCCGACTGCGTGTCGAGCCCAGGAAGGTACCCACTCGTTATCGACCCCGTCATCGGCAACGCCAGGCTCACCATGGTCCTCATAGACGGAGGCAGCAGCCTCAACATCATCTACGTCGAGACCCTCTGGCTCTCGGGGATCGATCTGTCCACGATCCGGGCTGGTGCGGCGCCCTTTCACGGGATCATCCCCGGGAAGCGCGTCCTGCCCCTTGGACAACTCGACTTGCCCGTCTACTTCAGAACTCCCTCCAACTTCCGAAAGGAAACCCTCACGTTCGAGGTGGTCGGGTTCCGAGGAACCTACCACGCAGTACTGGGGATACCGTGCTACGCCAAGTTCATGGCCGTCCCCAACTACACGTACCTCAAGCTCAAGATGCCAGGCCCCAACGGGGTCATCACCGTCAGATCCACGTACCGCCACGCGTACGAATGCGACGTGGAATGCGTGGAGTACGCTGAGGTCCTCGCCAAGTCCGAGGCCCTCATCACCGACCTAGAGTGCCTCTCCAAGGAGGTGCCTGATACGAAGCGCCACGCCGGCAACTTCGAACCAGCTGAGGCGGTTAAGTCCGTCCCTCTCGACCCCATCAACCACGCCGACAAGAAGGTCTGGATCGGCTTCGAGCTTGACCCCAAATAGGAAGCAGTGCTCGTCGACTTTCTCTGCGCAAATGCCGAAATTTTTGCGTGGAGTTCCTCGGACATGTCGGGCATACCGAGGGATGTCGCCGAGCACTCGCTGGATATCCGAGCTAGAGCCCGACCCGTGAAGCAGCACCTGCGCCGCTTTGATGAAGAGAAGCGCAAGGCCATAGGCAAGGAGATCCACAAGCTGATGGCTATAGGGTTCATCAAAGAGGTATTCCATCCTGAATGGTTAGCTAACCCTGTGCTTGTGAAAAAGAAAGGTGGGAAATGGAGGATGTGCGTCGACTACACCGGGTTGAATAAAGCATGTCTGAAGGTTCCCTACCCTATACCTCGCATCGATCAAATTGTGGACTCCACTGCTGGATGCAAAACCCTGTCATTCCTCGATGCCTATTCAGGTTATCACCAAATCAAGATGAAAGAGTCCGACCAGCTCGCGACTTCTTTCATCACACCTTTTGGCATGTATTGTTATACTACTATGCCATTTGGCTTGAGGAATGCAGGTGCGACATACCAAAGGTGCATGAACCACGTGTTCGGAGAGCACATCGGCCGAACGGTTGAGGCTTACGTCGATGACATCGTTGTCAAGACGAGGAAAGCCTCCGACCTCCTCTCTGACCTTGAAATGACATTCAAGTGTCTGAGAGCGAAAGGCGTGAAGCTCAATCCCGAGAAGTGTGTCTTCAAAGTCTCCCGAGGCATGCTCCTGGGGTTCATCGTCTCCGAGCGAGGCATCGAGGCCAACCCAGAGAAAATCGCGGCCATCACCAACATGGGGCCTATCAAAGATTTGAAAGGAGTACAGAGGGTCATGGGATGCCTTGCGGCAATGAGCCGCTTCATCTCGCGCCTCGGCGAGAAAGGATTACCCCTGTACCACCTCTTAAGGAAGGCCGAGCGCTTCACTTGGACCCCCAAGGCCGAGGAAGCCCTTGGAAACTTAAAGGCACTCCTTAGAAATGCGCCCATCTTGGTGCCCCTCGCTGCGGGAGAAGCCCTCTTGATCTACATAGCCGCAACCACTCAGGTGGTCAGCGCCGCGATCGTAGTCGAGAAACGAGAAGAAGGGCATGCACTGCTCGTCCAGAGGCCGGTCTACTTCATCAGTGAAGTGCTATCCGAGACCAAGATCCGCTACCCGCAAATTCAGAAGCTACTGTACGTAGTAATTCTGACGCGGCGAAAGTTGTGACACTACTTCGAGTCTCATCTAGTGACTGTGGTGTCATCTTTCCCACTGTGGGAGATCATCCAGTGCCGAGAGGCCTCGGGTAGGATAGCAAAGTGGGCAGTGGAGCTCATGGGTGAAACACTCTCATTCGTCCCTCGGAAGGCCATAAAGTCCCAAGTCTTGGCGGATTTCCTAGCGGAATGGGTCGACACCCAATTGCCAACAGCTCCGATCCAACCAGAACTTTGGACCATGTACTTCGATGGGTCGCTGATGAAAACAGGAGCAGGTTCTGGCCTGCTCTTCATCTCACCCTCGGGAAACATCTCCGCTACGTGCTGCGCTTCCATTTCCCGGCATCAAACAACGTGGCCGAGTACGAGGCTCTGGTTAATGGGTTGCGCATCGCCATCGAGCTAGGGGTTTGGTGCCTCGAAGCTTGTGGCGACTCGCAGCTTGTCATTGACCAAGTCATGAAGAACTCCCACTGCCGCGACCGAAAGATGGAGGCCTACTGCGACGAAGTTCGACGCCTGGAAGACAAGTTCTACGGGCTTGAACTCAACCATATCGCTCGACGGTACAACGAGACTGTGGATGAGCTAGCTAAAATAGCCTCGGGGCAGACAACGGTTCCCCCGGACGTCTTCTCCAGAGACATATGTCAACCCTCCGTCAAGATCGACAACACGCCCGAGCCCGAGGAGGCCTTAGCCCAGCCCGAGGTATCCTCGGCCGCCGAGGGTGAGGCCCTGCGCGTCGAGGGAGAGAGGAATGGAGTCACGCCTAACCCGAACTGGCAGGTCCCGTATCTAGAATATCTCCTCCGAGGAGAGCTACCCCCCGACAAGGCTGAAGCTCAGCAACTGGCACGGCGCGCCAAGTCGTTCGTCTTACTAGGTGATGAAAAGGAGCTCTACCACCGCAGCCCCTCAGGCATTCTCCAACGATGCATATCCGTCGCCGAAGGACAGGAGCTATTGCAAGAAATACACTTGGGGGCTTGCGGTCACCATGCAGCACCTCGAGCCCTCGTGGGGAACGCCTTCCGACAAGGTTTCTACTGGCCGACCGTGGTGGCCGATGCCACTAGGATTGTACGCTCCTGCCTAGGGTGTCAATTCTACGCAAGACAGACGCACCTACCCGCTCAGGCCCTACAGACAATACCCATCACCTGGTCGTTTGCCGTGTGGGGTCTAGACCTCGTTGGTCCCTTGCAGAAGGCACCCGGGGGCTTCTCGCACTTGCTGGTCGCCATCGACAAATTCCCCAAGTGGATCGAGGTCCGACCCCTAACCAGCATCAGGTCCGAGCAGGCGATGGCGTTCTTCACAAACATCATCCATCGCTTTGGGGTCCCAAACTCCATCATCACCGACAATGGCACACAGTTCACTGGGAAGAAGTTCCTGGACTTCTGCGAGGACCACCACATCCATGTGGACTGGGCCGCCGTAGCTCACCCCATGACGAATGGGCAGGTGGAGCATGCCAATGGTATGATTTTGCAGGGACTTAAACCGAGGATCTACAACGACCTCAACAAGTTTGGCAAGCGGTGGATGAAAGAGCTACCCTCGGTGGTCTGGAGTCTGAGGACGATGCCAAGCCGAGCCACGGGTTTCTCACCGTTCTTTCTAGTCTATGGGGCCGAGGCTATCTTACCCACAGACTTAGAATACGGTTCCCCGAGGACAAAGGCGTACGACGACCGAAGCAACCAGACCAGCAGAGAAGACTCACTGGACCAGCTCGAAGAGGCTCGGGACGTGGCCTTACTACACTCGGCGCGGTATCAGCAGTCTCTGTGATGCTACCACGCCCGAGGGGTTCGGTCTCGAGGCTTCCAGGTGGGAGACTTGGTACTTCGGCTGCGGCAGGACGCCCGAGGACGCCACAAGCTTACTCCTCCCTGGGAAGGGTCGTTCATCATCGCCAAGATTCTGAAGCCCGGAACAAACAAGCTGGCCAATGAACAAGGCAAGGTCTACAGCAACGCTTGGAACATCCAACAGCTACGTCGCTTCTACCCTTAAGATGTTTCAAGTCGTTCATATTCCTTGTTCTCTTTACATACATAAATAAAGTCTAACCGTCAAGGAAGGATCAGCCTTGCCTCGACAAAGCCCGACCCTCCCTCGGGGGCTAGAAGGGGGGAACCCCCTCTGCGTCAAAATTTTCCTCGGAAAAGTCTTTTGCCAGAACGTCTTTCGCACTTTTCGACTGCTTCGATAGCAGGGTCCTGAAAACGACGAGAGTACACGTAAGCGGCAAGGCCGACCGAGCCGAGGGACTCCTACGCCTCCGAGATACGGATACCTCACTCATCACCTTCCGCGATAAGTAACTCACGCTCGGATAAGCGATTCTACTATCGAACGAGTCCTAACGCTCAAAAACTTTTCTGCCAGAACGACTTTCATGCCTTCACGACTACATCGATAACAGAATCCTGCAAACGAGTAAGAGTGCACGTAAGCGGCAAGGCCGACCGAGCCGAGGGACTCCTACGCCTCCAGGATACGGATACCTCACTCATCACCTTCCGCGAAAAGTAACTCTCGCTCGGATAAGCGATTCTGCTACCGACGATAAAGTCCTGATACTTGAAACAAGAGGAAAGGAAACGCAGCTTTATAATACGACAATAAGATGTTTAGGCCTCGGCGGCCGCAAAAAACATACGCATACTACAGACAAACTGTTCCTGCAGGTTCAGACATCGGCAGACGGAGCAGCAGCACCCTCGACGTCGTTTCCACCTTCGGTGGAATCTGGCCCGGCCTCGGATGGCGACACGGGCGGAAGGATCTCCACCTCGAAGGAGGACGCCAGCACCGTGCTTGGGCCCTCATAGCCCGGATCTCCGCCGGGGCCCCGGCCCGAGCAGACACCTCGGTTGGCCCCTCCGTAGCCTCAGCCAGCTGTCCCCCGGGGACCTCAGCCCAGCTCATGGCCTCGGCAGCGTGACTTCGAGGTTGGTCCCGCTCGCGGATGACCTGGCCAAGCTCCAGTCGCCGCTGCTACACCTCCTCGGCCTGGGAAGCCACCTGCTCCTAGGCCGACGAAGCCTCTTTTCGAGCTGACTCCGCCTCTATCCATGCCAACACCGCTGCCTCCGGCTCCAGCTCATCGCAGAGCGGCCGAAGGTTCTAAAACTGAGCAAGAGAGGCCTTAAACGGCAAGGCCGACCAAGCCAAGGGACTCCTACGCCTCCAGGATATGGATACCTCACTCGTCACCTTCCGCGCAAGGCAACTCACGCTCGGTTAAGCGGTTCAGCTAGCCGACAGGCGAGTCCTAGTGCTCGAAATGAGGGAGAAACACGGTATTACACTCAAATACCCAGATGTTCAGGCCTCGACAGCCACAACGAACAAACACCCATACTTAGGGTACCATTACAAACCCGACTTCGGTTCCACTCCCGCGGGTATGAACAACCTCCACACCAGAGGGCTTGCGGGACAACAAACTCCAGGTGGCTCGCCGGCGACCGCTGCACCAGCAGCGCGGCAACGACCTCCGTCTCAGGTGGCTAGATAGCAGCAGCGATGGCCCAGGCCAAACGCTACCGCTGGAAGGCCCTCGTTCACGTCCCCTCACGGGGGACGAGAACCAGCCATTAAAGCCAAAGAGCTGGAGGCCTGGAGCGCAGGTGGCACTGACGGTCTCATCAGCGGAGGCAACCGCTTCAGCAGAAGCAGCCTCACCTATGGCGACCACCACCTCAGCACCGACGACATCAGCCACCTGCCCACCAACACCGCACCAGCAAGCGGCGGTCGCCCCAAAGCGCACTGGCAGGTCCTCACTCCCGTTCTCACCACAAGAACGAGAACGGGATCGTCCCAGAACACGAGTACCGCCCTCACGGCGTATGATGTGTTGTGCAGCCGACAGCGCAGGGAGGACCTAGACGTAGCCGGCCCGCGCATGGCACGACCGCCGCCCGGGGTGGAGGACAGACAGCTGCACCCTGTCCAAGCAGCAGCAGTTCGCCTTCCCCCGCATGGCTAGAGGACGCCTCCTCCGCACAGCTAGAGGATGCCCCTCTCCCCCGAACGCCGGAGGAAGAACCGGGTCGCCAGCCCATGCGGGAGGTAGAACCCCGGCTCAGCTCGCCCTTCGCCACAGCGAGGATGATGAAGATCCTTGAAGTTGAGGGCAGGGCAGAGGCCGCAGCCCGACTTGCTTTTCCCCACCACCAAACTGGTGGTCATCATCCTGGATGACCATTGGTGAGGGAATGCAGCCGGGCTGCATGATGAAAATCCTTGAAGCTGAGCGATGGCTGAAGGGCGCCAACCCCCGCGAGGTCGCGCTCCTCCAACAGCAGCAAGACGAAGGCAACACGGGTGCTCCCCATCCGGGGGCTCGGAAGGTGGAAGGGCGCGATGAATGAGGGGAGTGCGAAGGCATGGCTACCGCCCGGGGGATCGATCCCTTTTTAAAGGCGGCTCTCCCCACTCGCATCCTCAAGCGTCACGGGCAAAGTCTTCACCGACATGCTCCAGGGTCCTCCCCCTACGACACGGGGGCTAGGTCCCACACGTCATGCAAGCTGACCCGAAACGGAAGAAGCGAAACCGACGCACGCGGAGCTTGTAACCGCCCCGCGGTTACAAGCACTCCTCCATCCTCGCTGAAACCAGCGGTCAAAAGGGCGGACCGCCATGCAGGTGGCATGCAACCGCACCGCGGTGGCACACCCCTTCGGCTTCATCGCATCCGGCATGGAGGCCTAGGCCCACACGTCATGTAACCGGCGCACCGGTTACTACATGCAAGAAACCGCACCGCCACTTGTGCCAATGCCGCGCCTTCTCGACTGTGGAACCGGTGCCGTGACTCGAGGCAGCCCTGTGCATGACCCAACGGTGCCAATCGAGCACAACGATCACGGGTCAGTCAGCTGCGGGAGGAGGCGCGATAGTTGATATGGCCAAAAGTGGACCGACAGTAATGGCGGCAGCAGACGAGCGGAAGCAGCAGTCAAATCGCCTGTAGGCTCGCGTCCCCTCCTGAAGCGGCAGGGGAGCCCTCTCCCACGGTGTGAAGACGATGCGCCCGTGTTCCATTCCTCGAACGACTCGCGCACGCGGCCGCCCCGCGAATCGCCCGTCCCGTCGCATTAACTCCTCGGCAGGGCAAGCGACACCTTTGGCAGGTGAAGCGGGCGTCATTTCACCTCTGCCATGATGACCGCGTCAAAAAAGGTGCGTCACACTATGTAAATTCATATCCTTTTCCTCTTCCCCTTTCTCTCTCTTGCTACAGGGACTGAGAAAGGGGATATTTCGAAAGGGATCCTTCTCCGCGAAGGAAGTGGGCCCCGAGCCCTCCTACTGATCAGGGGTTCGAAGGCTGGCCCCTCGGAAGGGTTCGACAGCCACCCCAGATCACTCGGGCTCCAAGCCCTCCTACTGATCAGGGGTTTGAAGGCTGGCCCCTCGGAAGGGTTCGACAACCGCCCTAGAGCGCCCGGGCTCCGCGCCCACTACTGATCAGGGGTTCGAAGGCTGGCCCCTCGGAAGGGTTCGACAGCCGCCCCTGAGCACGCAGAGTGAGGGATGACTCTGGGTACGTCCGTTACATGGCCGAGGCTCGGGCTACACTCCCGAGGTACCCTAGGACATTTCCGAGACCAGCAGGATCGATTTTGTAACGGAATCCCACCAGAGGGAGGCATCGAGCCCTCGGACCCTATCGAACGGGTCCGAGTCTGGCAAATCACCTGCAGGTACTTTTGGAGCGCGCCTCTGGGCCACTAGCCGACCCTTATCGAACGGGGCACGAGCGTCCACTCAGATCACCCGTTAGCAACTCACTGGAAACACCATGTTCGGCGCCCTCCGAGGGCAACATGGCGCTTCCCCCCCTTCCTCCTTGCGGAAAGGCGACGAAGGGGAGTATGATAAAAGTCGAGACAATCCTTGATCGTCCTCTCGCTCCGTGCAGGGGCTCAGGTGCTGCTCTCACAACCCGGCTACGGCCAAACTGTTGACAGCGTCAACAAACCAGCTCAGAAACACAGAACCCGACCATGCACCTGGGCTATGGCCAGGCCACATGAGGGAACAACCAGGCTGGCCGAGGCATCACGAAAAGCATTAAGACCTTAGAGGAGTCAAACCACTCCTCCGAGGCCTCGGGGGCTACACCCGGCGGGTGCGCTCGCGCGCACCCACCGGAACAAAGTATAACCGAGAAAGGTCGGTCCCTCACCAAAAAGTGTGGAAGAGCCTCCAAGCGAGTACCAAAACTCCCTTTGAGGCTCGGGGGCTACTGTCGGGTACCGTAGTTAGGGGTACCCCCAACACTCCTAAACACGGCTGGTAACCACCATCAGCACAAACCACAAAGACTGATGGGCGCGGTTCAGGTCAAGGCCTCGTCTACCAAGGGACGCGATCTCGCCTCGCCCGAGCCCGACCTCGGGCAGGAACAGTAGTCCCGGACGAATTCACGCCTCGCCCGAGGGCCTTCTCAGGCGACGGTTGCACCTTCAACTCGCCCGAAGCCCAGCTCGGGCAGGCTTCGTAGTGAAGCAACCTTGGCCAAATCGCCTCACCAACCGACCGTATCGCAGGCGCATTCAATGCGGGGATCGCCTGACACCTTATCCTGACACACGCGCCTCAGTCGGCAAGGTCGAAGTGACCGCAGTCACTTCGCCCTTTCACTGACCGACCTGACAGGAAAACAGCGCCGCTCGCCCCACTCCGACTGCTATGCCACCCACCAGGGTGAGGCTGACAACAGCCAAGTTCAGCCTCGGGCGCAACAGGAAGCTCCGCCTCGCCCGACCTTAGGCCTCGGCCTCGGAAGGAGGTCTCCGCCTCGCCCGACCCCAGGGCTCGGCCTCAACCTCGGCCTCGGGAGGAATCGCGTCCTCACCTGACCCTGGCCTCGGCCTCAGGAGAAGTCTCTGCCTCGCTCGACCTTGGGCTTGGATCGACCGCGCCACGGGGGATACATCATTACCCTACCCCTAGCTAGCTCAGGCTACGAGGGAACAAGACCGGCGTCCCATCTAGCTCGCCCCGGTAACAAGTAATGATGGCTCCCCGCGTGCGTCCATGACGACGGTGATTCTCAGCCCCCTACGGAAGCAAGGAGACGTCAGCAGGATCCCAGCAGCACCGACAGCTGTGCTTCTACAGGGCTCAGGCACTTCTCCGACGGCCATGTTATCACGTACACAGGGCTCAAGCACTTCTCCGACAGCCACGTTGGCATGTACACAGGGCTCAGGCACTCCTCTGCCAGACACGTTAGCGCATAGCTACACCCCCATTGTACACCTGGACCCTCTCCTTGCATCTATAAAAGGGAGGTCCAGGGCCTTCATGCGGGAGGGTTGCGCAGGGGAACGAGCTAACGAACAGGCTCACTCTCTCTCTCTCTCTCGCGAACACTTGTAACCACTACTACAAGCACACCCCCTGGTGCGAGATAATACGAGTCGCGTTTCTCCCTTGTGTTCCATCTTGCGCCAACCCATCTGGGCAGGGGCACGCAGCGACAAATTTACTCGTCGGTCCAGGGACCCCCCGGGTCCGAAACACCGACAATTTCCTTTTAGGCATTTTAACATGGGTAGAATGGCTAGAGCTAGAAGCCTCATTCTTATACATAAATGCATGGTGAGAAACAGAATGAGACTTCTTTGCATGAATTCTTCTAATCTTATGTTCAGGATAACCAGCAGGATATAAAATGTAACCCTCGTTATCCTGTGCCATGGGAGCCTTGCCCTTAACAAAATTGGACAATCTTTTAGGGGCATTAAGCTTGACATTGTCTCCCTACTGGAAGCCAATGCCATCCTTAATGCTAGGACGTCTCCCACTATAGAGCATGCTTCTAGCAAATTTAAAATTTTCATTTTTTATCTCATGCTCATTAATTTTAGCAGTTAGTTGAGCTATGTGATCATTTTGTTCTTTAATTAAAGCTAGGTGATTATGGATAGCATCAACATTAATATCTCTACATCTAGTACAAATAGAAACATGATCAACACTAGATGTAGAAGGTTTGCAAGATTTTAATTCATCAATCTTAGCATGCAAAATGGCGTTCTCATTTCTAAGATTGGAAATAGAATCATTGCAAACATTTAAATTCTTAGCCTTAGCAATTAATTTATCATTCTCAATTTTAAGGCTAGAAAGTGATTCATTCAACTTATCGATCTTAGCAATTAAACTAGCATTATCATTCTTAAGATTGACAATTGAATCATCACAAACATTCCTCTTTTCAACCTTAGCGATCAAATTAGCATTTTCAATTCTAAGGTTGGAGATAGTGTCATGGCAAATGCTAAGCTCACTAGTTAATTTTTCACATTTCTCTATTTCCTGAGCATAAGCATTTTTCACTTTAACATGCTTTTTGTTTTCTTTAATAAAAAATTCCTCTTGGCTATCCAAGATTTCATCCTTCTCATGAATAGCACCTATCAATTCATTCAATTTTTCTTTTTGTTGCATGTTTAAGTTGGCAAAAAGGGCAAGCAAATCATCTTCCTCCTCACTAGAGCTACCTTCATCACTAGATGTTGTATATTTAGTGGAGGCTCTAGATTTTACCTTCTTCTTTTTGCCGTCCTTTGCCATGAGGCACTTGTGGCCGACGTTGGGAAGAGGAGGCCCTTATTGACGGCGATGTTGGCGGCATCCTCATCGGAGGAGGAGTCGGTGGAGCTCATGTCGGAGTCCCATTCTTGACACACGTGGGCATCGCCGCCCTTCTTCTTGTAGTATCTTTTCTTTTCCTTCCTCTTTCCCTTCTTGTCGTTGCCCCTATCACTATCACTAGATAATGGACATTTAGCAATAAACGACCGGGCTTACCACATTTGTAGAACACTTTCTTGGAGCGGGGTTTGTAATCCTTCCCCCTCCTTTGTTTGAGGATTTGGCGGAAGCTCTTGATGATGAGCGCCATTTCCTTGTTGTCAAGCTTTGAGGCATCGATGGGGAGCCTACTTGATGTAGACTCTTCTTTCTTTTCTTCCGTCGCCTTGAATGCAATGGGTTGCACCTCGGGTGTGGAGGTGCCACCTTGCTCGACGATTTGTTTGGAGCCTTTGATCATCAAATCAAAGCTCACAAACTTTCCTATCACTTCCTCGGGAGGCATTAGCTTGTATCTAGGGTCACCACGTATTAATTGAACTTGAGTAGGATTAAGAAAAACAAGTGATCTTAGAATAACCTTGACCATTTCATGGTCATCCCATTTGGTGCTCCCGAGGTTGCACACTTGGTTGACCAAGGTCTTGAGCCGGTTGTACATGGCTTGTGGCTCCTCTCCTTGGTTGAGGATGAATCGACCGAGCTCCCCCTCGATCGTCTCCCGCTTGGTGAACTTGGTCACCTCATCTCCTTCGTGCACGGTTTTTAGCACGTCCCAAATCTCTTTGGCACTCTTCAACCCTTGCACCTTATTATACTCCTCTCGACATAGAGAGGCGAGGAGTATAGTAGTGGCTTGGGAGTTGAAGTGCCGGATATGGGCGACTTCGTCCAAGTCATAGCCTTCATCCCCCACGGATGGTACTTACGCTCCAAACTCAACAATGTCCTAAATACTAGCGTGGAGTGAGGTTAGATGATGCCTCATTTTATCACTCCACGTGCAATAATCTTCACCGTCAAAAACCGGTGGTTTGCCTAATGGGGCGGAAAGTAAAGGAGTGTGTTTGGAAATGCGAGGATAGCGTAAGGGGATCTTACTAAACTTCTTGCGCTCATGGTGCTTAGAAGTGACGGATGGAGTGTCGAAGCCGGAGGTGGATGGCGACGAGGAATCGGTCTCGTAGTAGACCACCTTCTTCATCTTCTTTTTCTTGTCGCCGCTCCGATGCGAGTTGGCATGCGAAGGGGATCCCTTCATCTTGTTGCCGGACTCCCCCGATGGAGCCTTCCCGTGGCTTGTAGACTTGTCACCGCCGGTCACGATCTCCTTCTTGGTGTGTTCTCCCGACATCACTTCGAGTGGTTAAACTCTAATGAAGTACCAGGCTCTGATACCAATTGAAAGTCGCCTAGAGGGGGGTGGATAGGCGGAATCTGAAATTTACAAACTTAATCACACACTACAAGCCGGGGTTAGCGTTAGAATTAAATCTGAGTCTGAAAGAGAGGGAAAACAAATCAACCAAGAAATAAAGCAGATGAACACGATGATTTGTTTTACAGAGGTTCGGTTCCAAAGAACCTAGTCCCCGTTGAGGTGGTCATCAAGACCGGGTCGCTTTCAACCCTTCCCTCTCTCAAACGGTCACTTAGACCGAGTGAGCTTTCTCCTTAATCAAACGGGTCACTTAGACCCCGCAAGGACCACCACACACTTTGGTGTCTCTTGCTTTGATTACAAGTCACTTGAGAATAAGAATGGGAAGAGAAGAAAGCATGATTGCAAACACCAAGCAACAAGAGCGACAAATAATACACAAATCACTCTCTCTCAAGTCACTAATCACTAATGATCACTTATCTCAATTGTGTAACTTGGAGAGATTTGAAGCTTTGATTGTGTCTTGGAAAGGATTGCTAGCTCTTGTATTGAATGTGAGAGATTGGAGTGCTTGGGTGAAGTGAATGGAGGTGGTTGGGGTTGTATTTATAACCCCCAACCACTTCCTAGCCGTTACTCCCTTTCTGTCGATCGCGGACAGTCCGCGCCCCTGGTCCCGACGGTCCGCCCCTGCACATCAACGGCTAAAATCGCAACGGTCAGCAGTAACGGCTATATCAATGGCTATAAAGCATTTAATGCTCAGTAATGCTTATGAAAATGCAATGATAGAAGAGATACATTAAGTTGTATCTTGAATACAACTTTCCTTCACGGTGCACCAAGGAAACTAGGGTTTTCTGAGTCAGTATCTCATTTCCCTAAGGCAATTATTAATTAGAAGCCTAGGGTTTTGGGTTTGGGAACCAAACAATGTCCAAAACATGTCAAACCTCAACCAAGGGTCCTAAGTACCATATTTGACTTATCTAAAAAGTCTTGTGATTTTTGGTTTCACCAAGTATTTTCTAAAATTCCAAAGGTACAGGTTTAAGCCCTTTTAAATACTGAATAATTCCTGGTTTGGGCTAAAAATCTTGGAACTATTTTTATTAAATACTAGAGAAATTTTGGAACCTAGAAAATTTGGTCTTCTATTTTTAGCTTTTTTCTAGAATTTTCTATGATTTCTCTAATCCTGGCAGAAAAAGAAAAAGAGAAATGATGAACAGTGGTGGGCTGAAACTAGCCCGAGTCGGCCCACACACAGGTGAAAGCGCGCCTACGCGCGACCTCGGTGTCAGGTTTACATAGAGGACCTTAGGTATTTGAAAAACCTTTAAAGAGGCCATTCCACTATTTCTCTGTGTCACTGACATTCGCAGATAGGCCCTTCCCTTTTCTATTTCTTCACAAGTCGAGATCCCCGACCACGGCGGCGGAGCAGTGGCTCTAGCAAGCCTGTACCGGCCAGAAGACTCAACGACCGGTGCTCAAGTATGGCTGACACCTAATTCAACCCATAACGACCATTACCCCTCAAACACTTGCAAAGTTCTAGCTCCTAATCTCTCTGTCCATGGTGATAGCGCAAACTACGGATGAACCGAGGCGTTCTCGGTGATCCTACGTGTTTTAGCTCAATTGGTCGGGTCGAGAAGCATCAAGAGCACACAAGAGTGCTGAAATAAGAGCGAGGAGGGCGTGATCAGACCTGTGGAGAGCTGGCCACGGCGAGCTCACACACGGTGGGGTTCTTGACTGATTTGGGGGAGATCCCAAATTGGGGAGCTGTGGGGGACGATTGGAGGTGAGGGCTGGTTCACAGGGTGCACAATTACTTAGTGGACCAGGCTAGGGCACCAATTTATAGTATCCAAGGGCGGTGGCTCCTAATTTTGGCATGGCGTGCTGGCGGCCGGAAAGAAAGAAGGTCACTGGTGGCTCAATCGTGGTGTTCACTGGTACAGCGGTTCTGAGATGGTAAGCCTAGGCGTGCCATGGTTACTACTGCGCAGTAAAGAGCCACGACGTGGCATAATTGAGGTCGCCGGAGTTCCACGTCGCACAGCTACAAGCACGGTTGATAAGCTTCACCCGGCGACCAAATCCACTCCCCTCCCGATCTTTTCACTCCCCCGGTACTATCCTACCCGAGTCCTGCACGAATCACCGTGATCAGCGTGAATCCTTGCGCAGAGGTCATCGGCGGCGAGGGGGGCTGAACCTGAGATCTTTCTGTGTACTGTACCATGGGATTCTTATTCAGAGTGCCTGACCGAGCGTTTTGTTAGGCTTGGATCTCTGATTTCTATATAACAACTTGTTAACCCACCTGTAACAAAGTTGTTGGTCTATAGTCCAACTTTGATTTTGCTATAGCAGCCATACTTTAATTCTCACTAAATCATACTCAAAATATCTCCCAAACTTGGTCCTAGTTCACTGTCAGTCCAGTTTCAGAGTTGTACCCGACTGATAGACCAACTTCAAGTCTGTTTTTCTTCAAATTTTGTATGTTACCAAGGTTTAGTCACTTAAGAGAAGTTACACTCCTATCATAGCTCTTCAGACTTGATGTGTTGACCTAGGGAAAATTCCTTATGAATTGGGAGATATAGAGCTCCAAAGTTGACCTCAATCAAATGAAATTCAGAACTTCATCTCAAAGTATTCATGGGGTATTTTGCATTTAAGTCCAAACTTCATCATTTGACTTGGAAATCCTCAAAAGTGAAAAGTACTTGATTTGTAATGTTCTAGTACTTTGACATTTGCACTTTGGTCCAAAAGTGCCTAGAATTTACATTTAACCCCCTAGGGTTTCAATTAGGGTTTCTAGGGTTCGTTTTTAGGGTTTTGGGCACATTAGGGTTTTAGTGCCACCAAAGTCCATCAAATGTGATACCTTATGATTATTTCTCATGTCTTTTGAGGTTTTAACTTATTTGGGCTTCACTTACATCCATAAGCCATAATTTAGGGTTAAGCATTCTACTTTAGGGTTAATCACACATCAAATCACATCATTACAACTTGTTTGAAATTTTTACCTAGTGAATGCACTCTAGGTGTAATAAACACATGATATGCCAATGCTCAAGATGTTATGCTCCAGTTTTAGTGATAGTAACACCAGGGGTGTTACACACTTGATCTTCATAATGTCTTCTTTTGAGGTGTTGCTTTCCTCAATGTCTTGGTCCAAGTTACTTTTGCATCCTGTGAACTACAAACACAAACACTAGCAAACAAATTAGTTCACATGTTGTGTTAATCATCAAACCCGGGGTCCATTTTCCTTATAGTAAGGTTCCAACCGAATGGTTGAAGTAAAAATTCATTACCGAGGGAAGTTGTAAGTCGAGATCACCAAGGATGTGCAAAATAAAATGATCCCTAAGAAACAAGGGTGGTCAAGGACATGTTAACTGAAATGTCTTAAACAAACAAGGGTATGAAGATAAGCATACATGAAAATACAATAGTATGCAAGACTCCAAGGATACGAGCATACCTAGAGAAGGGAATAGAAAACGCCAAAGAATAACGACTTAACCATAGAATCGGAAGGGATCTTAGAAGACAAGAAGGTCATGGTCATATAAATTGAACTATGTAAATAGGCAATAGAGGTACAAGGGTAAGTACTTTGAATTAAGGGATAAGGGTACTAAAAATGCAAGGATACGAGCATGTCAATACTAATGGAATAGAGATTACAAAATGATAGCAATTTAATAATGGAAGAGGAAAGAATCCCAAAAGACTAAAGGCTATAGTCAGGGGTCATCTACAAAGATGTCGCAAGCACAAGAGTGAGATAAGATCTAATAGAATGAATAGGTGAAGCATAGACAATGTTAGAATAAAATACATTTGGCAAGGTGATATATAGAAGCATAACAAAGAATTAGCCGACGTGGCTAATATTTTGAAGCAACAACAAGAATGAGGTGAAGTAATAGTCAATAAGTCCTTAATACGGCCAATGCTACTCTAGGACAATGGTCCTACAGTCAGCAAAGCTTTGATACCACTTATGTCACACCTGCTTTTTGGAGGTAAACTGAATGTGAACCTTGTATGTGCCAGGATCAGAAATTCACGTACACAGTGATTACATAAATGACTCATCATAGCACAATGCTTCAAATAAAAATAAAGAGTAAGTAATGATATTAAAGACTAGTGTCATTTACATAATATAAATCAAAGTACACAGAATCAAAACGTAGCCAACGTAAATTAACCCACCACAGGCAGCTGACTAGGGGAGGTCGCTAGCCTAATCCTCAAACTCGTCGAAGTCCTGGAACTCCTAGAGATCTGCCTCGACACCTTCTTTACCTGAGCATAGATTGCACCAAAGGCAACCTGGTGTTTTGAGAATGCAAGGGTGAGTACACATCAACGTACTCAGCAAATGTCCAGTTTGGCTAAGGTGGACTAGCTGTATGTGGGGTTAGGGTCAAAGCAGTTGCTTTTAGTTTGTCAGGTATTTATTATTAGTAGAAGCCAAGTTTTAGCAATAACCAACACGTGAATCATTTCCTCATCGAGGAACATCATTATCATCATCGAACCAAAAACCATTAAGAGAACCATTGAATCTTGAACCAGTTGTATCTCTAATCAAAGAGGATCCCAAGGCCGTTCTTAACCGTGAGCACGGCTGATATATCAGTTTCATTCCTATGAAGAGGTTGCACACTTTACCCACGAGCCGTGATTCCCTTTCCAGCCTAGGTTGTCCAGACCCAATCTTCACTACCGAGATGAATGGTCAGGGATTCACTATGTAGCCTTTACAAAGACTCCCCTGGTGCATAGCTACTCGTTAGGTTTCACAAGTCGTACAAACACAATACTCCTCCATAAGGTGGGTGATTAACAAAACCACATCAAATGAACCTCGACACCCACCCTTAGCAGAGTTAGCACTATGCCCCGACCCCCATTGATGGCCCTCTAGCAAAGCCAACTACACCCCCAGATTCATCTAAATATTCAGCTAAGGGCGTTCCATTCCACCCTCATGGTTGCACTGTTATCCCAGGTGGTCACTCAACGAACAGGTGCTTACGGAGAGGTACTCAGGAAAATAGCCTGAGTCCCCTAAAGTGTCATAAGAACATCATCATAGTAACATCATCGTATCATAAATATTCACATCATGTTTGTTGATTAAAGTAGAGCAATAACATGAAGCTAACCAAAATTACCCAAAAGGTAAACAAGGACAAGATAAATACAGACTAGTCAATCCTTAGGTTTCAATTAAGTAATCCAGGACAGTGAATTATAAAGTAAGTAGGACAAAATAGGTCAGAGGACACTTGTCTTCACCAAACAGATGCTCACGGTGTTAAATCTTGTAGAACTCGAAGAGCTTGATCTCTTGGTCTCCAACATCTGATCTTCGATTCCTCGAAGCCCGGAAACAAATCGCGATCTAATCGCTACACGAACGAAGATGAATAGGCACAAGCAAACATATATATATATAAGAACATTACACCATACAAGATAAAACATTATAAACACGTGCATGATATAATAGAGCTCGCTTCTACGGTCACATGAGGGAAAGAAACGTCGAACTCGAAGCTACAGTCAAGAAGTTAACAAGTTTACTCTAAACAAATATTAACTATAACGTTTAATTCGACATTATCAAATATAAATAATGTCTACTCTTTAGTTTTGATTAATCTGCTACACTAACAGCTATCAGTTAAATAAGTAATTTAATCAAAGCGAGAGATTCTAAGCGAGGTGAATTTATGACGGGCGAAACAACATGACAGCGTGCAAACGATGCGTGGATATGCGCGACATAGCACACTGACGACACACGAAACAGTGCGTGCGACTAGTGCGAACGATGCGCGAACACTACTAGACTTTGGCTCTTTGTCGAGTGCCAAATGTTTTGTCAAGTGTTTTTTGCGGGCACTCAGCAAAGAAGCTATTTGCCGAGTGCCAAGCAAAAAAACCCTCGGTAAAAGAAAACACTCGGCAAAGAAGATCTTTGCCGAGTGTTTTATTTTTGACACTTGGCAAAGAGTTTCTTTGTCGAGTGCTTTTTTCAACACTAGGCAAAAACAATTTAAAAATCACATTTTATAGCAGTAAATTAATTCAAATGAAAATGTTTTAACTACAAATTTGTATAACTCATCATGATGCACAATTTATATTTTGAACATTTCTTCATATGACAAAATAAAAGTAAATTTATTCATAAAACCTATATTTCTCTCGTAGTTTATGAAACTACGAGAGATGTATAAGATTTGTGCATATTGTTAGAACCATCATGTGAGATGAACAAATGACCAAACAACCAAAATAAACTTTGTAGATCTTGAGAAATTAAAGAATTTTGTAGTTGGCAACCTTTTCATTTGAAGTCATCTTGTCAACTAAAACTACGACTGAATTGAAAAAAAAATTAAAATTTGAATTTTGAAAACGATCTCGAAAGAAAAAATCACCAACATGAAAGTTGTAGGTATTGAAGAGTTATAAAACTTTGTAGTTGACGATGTTTTGGTTTGAAATCATCATGTCATGCAAAACTATGTTTGAATTTTTTCAAACTATCTCGGATGGAAAAACCACCAAAATAAAAGTTGTAGGTCTTGAAAGTAATGAAACTTTGTAATTGACAATTTCTTATTTGAAATCATCTTATCATTGAAAAATTCGTGTGAAGTTTTCAAATTTGAAATTCAAATTTTGTAAATGGCCTTGGATGTAGAAACTATCAAAATAGAACTTGTAGATCTTTAAAAGTTATGCAACTTTATAGTTGGTCACATTTTCAAATGAATTCATTTAGTGCTTCAAATAATCAAATTACTCTTGGTTTGTTATAGTACATGAGGAATGAAAACGTAATATAGATATACTTGATGTAGTAGTGTAGTGGTAGAGGAGGGTATGCGCAAGAGAGAGGTTGCGAGTTCGAATCTCACCATTCACAAAACATGTAAGTTTGATTCAAAATAATAGTGAAAAATAATAGGGCGATGGGGTATGGTTAATGGGTGGGTAGTGGTTGGAGAGTTGTTCCCATAATTTTAAAAATGTTTCGCTATTTTTTTTGGGTTTTTTGCGATTCTTAATTTGTCGAGTGCTTTTCTTTGCCGAGTGCTTTTCGACACTCGATAGAGTCTTTGCCGAGTGTCCGAAAAAAGTACTCGGCAAAAAACCCTTTGCCAATAAAATATTTGCCGAATATTCTTTGCCTAGTGTAACACTCGGCAAATGCTTTCACGAGTGTAAAATGGTCTTTGCCGAGTAACAGCACACGTCACAGGCGAGAAAATACTAAATAAAGGACACGTTTATACTTAATAAATTTTAAATAAATAAAAGTAGTTAAGTTAATATTAGTCATGTTAATGTTTATTATAAAAACGCAAGTTGGAAACTACACATTTAATCTAATTGGAATATTAATCTAATAAATATTAGTGGAGAAAACCATAAGTTAATTATCTAAAATATGCGACCTGACGAATTAACGTTATTAATATGAGTGTTTATAAGCAAAAATAATTTATTATCACGCCCAGACGTCGCGCGACAAACGTGATTGACACGCGAGATACGCACGACATGCGCGACAACGCAAGCCAAAACGTCAGTTTCTTCTTGGTTTGGACCCTTGTGACAGATCAATCTTTGGGACAAGACAACTCCTCACCCAGGCTATCACACCCGGATTTAAGGAACAAAGTCGGGTGCATCTCATATATGCGCCAGAGAAGACAACACATATAATAACATAGTGCATAGAGATAAATGTCATAAATGTACCTATTACATAGCAGAAGTCTTACAAAAATAAATGATAAAATAAAGCGAACTATATATTATTCACTGGCGTCACAAAGCTGACTTGAAGACGCTACCTAGATCAAGTCGAAAGCCTTAGTATCAGGCGGCTCCTCTTCGACCACATGTTCTTCTCCTGTGAGGGGGTTTGAGACGCCACCTAGAGTGAGCTCACACATGTTCATCGCTCAACAAGTTGTGGGGAATAATGTGCATGAACTCACCAAAGGTGGGAGTTCATGTGAAGTGTAAGGCTGATCAATAAAATAAAGGTTGAAGCTGAGCATTGCTTTTATAAGTTGGTCAACATTTTAATAGCAATTACTAAGTGTAAGTAAATACCAAACCTTAGTAATAATAAATAAAAGTAATAATAAAATAATCACAATGCAATGTTATCACTACACGACGGTTCACTTACAGTGACCTACGGTTGGTTGCTAAAACGGCCTTCAGCGACCTACGGTTGGTCGCTAAAAACTTTTAGCGACCCATAAGGATGGTCGTTGTAAGTGTCGTCGCTAAAGGCTTTAGCGACCGACATCTTTTTAGCGACCGACCGTCCGTTGCTAATATTGTATATTTAGCGACCAACCGTGGGTTCCTGTACTATAGATTTAGCAACCAACCGTAAGTTGTCATACTATACATTTAGCAACCAACAGAAAAGTCGCCCTTTTTACATTTGTTATTAATAATAATATACATTTAATTAAGCACCACAAATCACATATTTTTATACACAAATCATAAAGACATACACAGTTAATCAGTATACCACAGTCATAGATCCATCACATAAACACAAAAGCACCACAATTATATATTCACAAAAGCATCACAATTATAATATCATTCACAACTAGATCATTTATAGATAGCTAGCTAGATCATTTACAAAAGCTCCAGAGATGATCAGTCACAAAAGCACCCACAGCGACATCACTACAGCTTGAAGCAGTTCAAAAGCCCACAACTACATCACTAATGTTTCATATCACTCCAGCTATTGTTCAAAAACCCTACATCACTCTAGCTGCTCTAGAGCTGATCATTCACAAAAGCACCAAAGCTACACTAATGCTTCAAGCAGTTCAAAAGCCTTAAGACAACCACTCCAGCTTCTTGTATCCTCCTATCTTAAGGTACAAGCTTTCTTTGTCCAGAACACCCTAGAAAAAAGTACATCAAATTATTATATTGTTGCTACATTTGCAAATAAAAATACAGTCGTTGAAGTCTTGACACATATTGAACCAAACAATGGATGCTCCAAGTTACCAAGAAAAGATATGAGTAATGCCTGAATGTGTGTTTACTCGTTACCAACGGTACAACCAAATGTTTTAGTATAATTAATTGAACACAAGAGATATTAAAAACAGAGCTTGCATATACAAGGTTTAATACTGTTATTACTGGTAAAAATATTTTAAAGATAGCATCATAATACTGTAGTTAATAACAGTATTATAAGTTTCTATGGATCAGTAAATTTGGCTGCACTTTCGCAGGAAAAATATATAAAAATACTATCTCATCTTCTTCTAGTACTATAATACGGAGTATTACATAACTCAAAGTATAATAACTGAGTAACCTGTACTGTTCTGTTCTAACAAGGAAGTTGCTATATCCTACTTGTCATGGGGAAAAGAATGCACTTACATTTCCAATTCTGACAGAACCTTGGAGCCAAGGGAGTGAACGCACTTACTGTTCTGTTCAATCGATCATTCAGCTGTTCAAAATCCACCTCCTCTACCCAGCCGTTTTGGTGCGAGCCGAGGGAGTGAAGAGCTGAAAGTGGTGGTAGTCTAGTTGGTTAGCTAGCCCCTGTACAAAGGCTTGAATGAAGATGCCAATAAAACTCAGCTCTCCCCTCTGCTTGCTTGGCACTGCACTCCTTGTGCCTTACTGAAAACAAGAGCAAAAACAGACTCATGAAGATTAACAAATTTCACGGTGTATTCCTTCCTTTCCTTGTGCCTTACTGCACCACAATTAATCCAACTCAAAAGTAATAGGTGACGGTAGCTACTTTATTACATCCAGCCTTGGTCTGTCGGCAATTATGTGAAAACTGAAAAGAAAAAAGCAAACCTCAATAGATTTAGTCGCTGGTTAATTCACCCCATAGACCCACTTCTCCGCATTGCTGGTATAAGAGACCAGCTCCTTGGGTTCAAACCACAAGGCGATCTCATCCTTTGCTGTCTCCGGGCCATCACTTCCATGAATGATGTTTCTGGTGTGTTCATAACAAGCTTGTGAGTTTGTTGTAATAAGCTTGCATGATGCGAAACGCAAATCTCAAGAGAGTTTGTTGTAATAAGCTTGCATGATGCGAAACGCAAATCTCAAGAGAAAAGGTAAGGTACCTAACCTTCCCACAACAACGCCAAGATCGCTCCTGATGGTTCCTGGTTCAGATTTATGTGGGTCTGTGGCACCAATTAGTTTTCTCCCATACTTGATGACACCCTCTCCTTCCAAAACCTAGAGAAAATCAGTCACCTTTTCTTGTCCATGTATGTAAGCACAACTCTTTCTGTAGGGTTGTTCGTTCCTTCTTACCATTGCAAGTACAAGGCCAGAGCTGAGGAAGTCACACAACCCGTTGAAGAAAGGCCTTTCCTTGAGATCATGGTAATGCTTCTCAGCGAATCCTTTGGATGGGACAATCAGCTTGATGGCAACAAGCTTGTAGCCTTTTCTCTCGAATCGGGATGCACAAGTTGACTTTCAAAAGTATGAAAACAACAAAATATCTCCCTTCGGACTCCTAACTCGAATCCCGCAGAGATCTCCAAGAAATGTGCCAGTGCGCTAATTAATGGTTCCAAATGAAACCGCATGCATCAAGAACTCACCTGGTACGGATCCAGCGAGTCGAATCCGAGCACCACATCAGCGAGAACCCCTAGGAGGAAGACGAGCCGAGCATGGTGAAACGGAAGAGTCAGAACCGTTGTAGAGCACAAGCAAACAGAAGGTAGGTACCAAAGAGAACCCGCACCGTTCTTGTCCGGGACGAGGAACGACATTGGTGAGGCGGACCCGGACACTCTCGCCGTCTAGATCAAAGAGCTCTGGCGCAGGCGGCGGCGACGCGAGCTTCGGGAGGATCAGCGGCCTGGGAGAGGCCAATCGGAGGCGGAGCAGCGGCGTGGGGCAGAGAAGATGGTGACGGAGGCGAGCAGGTAGACAGAGGCGAGGAGGATGAGGAAGAAGGGCGGGGTGGCGCAAAGCACCCTGCTGGCTGCCGGCTGAGGACGGCTAGGTGGCTGGCGAGGCTGAAGATGTGTAGGGTTTGAGGATGGCCCAGGAAGGCCCATTAATTCTATAGCAACCCACCGCTAGTCCCCGACGACATCTATAGCGACCAATCATAAGTTGTTAAAATTCTAGACTTTTAGCGACCAACCGACCGTTGCTACAAAAGGATTTAGCGACTGACCGTCGGTCCCTAACCTTTAGCAACCAACAGTTGGTACCTAATAAGGGTCGCTAAAGATCAATCGTCGTGTAGTGTATGACAAATTGAATTTAAGTTTCATAAATTAATCATGTGAGTGTCCGAGCCGCTCATGACCGTGAGCACGGCTAGTATACCAGTTTTACACTCTGCAGAGTTTGCGCATCTTTACCCACAAGTCGTGTTACCCATTTGCCACAGAGTTGATCAGACCCCATAAACCTCTACCAAGGAAGCGAGGCAGGGTACCACTACGAGGCCTTTACAAAGTTCCACTAGCTTCAGAAAACCCGCTATAGTTTATAGAAGCTCCAGTGCAGGAATCCCTCGCCTGACCGCCATCGCAGCAAAATCAACCCAAGGACCTCTCTACACGGACCACTCCCCTACTGCCATTGCCCCATTCGGGTAAGGTAGTCATCCATTAGCTTTCCTAGTTAATCAGCCAAGGGCATCCCATACTACCCTTGTGGTAGCACTGTTTTCCCGGGTGGTTCTCCATGTTCCCATTAACATAATGATCTTATCATGAACAGTAAATATAACTGATAACAAAAGTGTATAAAAGAGTGATGTATATCTCCATACCCAAAACCGCATAAAGCAATAGCATATACTACCCAAAAATATTCAGTGGTAAAACAAGGTATAAAAATAGCCAAAACTAAGGTAACCTATTGGATCCCATCAAAATTAACCTATGCAGATCATTATATTTAATAAGAACATGACTGGGTAAAAACGAAGTGATAAAGGGCACAACTTGCCTTCAACGAGCTCCTGCTCAGCAGTCTCTACCAGCTGAACCTCAGGATCCTCGGTGACTTGCTCGTCTACTCGCATCAATACAAACATGCATAATATAAAGGAGAAATTAATATCACACCAAACATGTGAATACAATATACAATAAAAATCTACACTATAAAATAAGATCCTAGGAACAAGAATCATTAATTTTGGAGTTATAGTTTTTAAGATATGAATTTCTAAAGGTTTTATGTATTTAATACAAGATTAAGTAATAGATAAATTTTAGTGTGTCTTTAATGCCAAAACAGTGGTACTAATGGATAAACAATAATATTACAAAAATTTAGGAACTGGAATGGACCAATTTGGAGTTCATATGAATTTTCTACAAATTAAACAAGTTTCTGCAATTAATTTAATACTAAAAATCTATTTCTAATTTAATTTCCCTAGTTTTTCTGTTCTCTGGACTGGGCGCCTATTTCTGGAAAACACAAGGACCTCGGGGTAATTCTTCCTATGACTCAGAGTGCTGTACAGGGTGGACTGCGGGTTAAATCATTAATAACCTAAGGTCTCTTTAGATAACATGTCACGCAAAGGGGTATCCCCGCGTACTGGCCGTCGGATCTCGCGCAAGTGGTGTGGATTAGATCTGCCCGGATAAAACTCAGAGCGCCGCAGATAACCATCCGATTGGGAACCGACGACAGGGATTTAAAATGTTAGGATCACTATGCGACCGTCCATTTACGATCTAACGGCTAGGATCTGCTCCAACGAAGGGTTACGTGTTCATCTAATCTACACCGTCCGTAACGGATTAAACGGCAAGAGAGCTGTCTTCCTCCAGCCGCCAGACTTACCGGCGACACAGCCGCCCGGTGCGGTTGCGCCATGGTCGGATCCCCTAAATCTCGGTACCACGCGCAAAACACTAATTCGCAGGGCGCTACACGATTCCCTACGTCTGGCGAATGCTACGAACGGGCACGTACCTTACAATTCACCGCGGACGAACCCGACCACGATGAGTAGCGCATTGGCGGGATTGGTTGGGCTCCAGCGAGAAATTCCCAACACCTGGGACGCCGCCGATGCTCGCCACCATGCTAGAAACGGGCGGTTTCTCTTGCGCTCCCCGCTAAGCCCCACTGACCGAGAACCGCACCTTCGAGCGGTAGAATCCACGAACGCGCACTCCCTCGTTCCGCCCGTCTCGACGGTGCACCCTCTCCCTGGTTTTGGTTGTTGCGGTATGGTGAGTAAGGGAAGAAGTCAACCCCTACGCATCGTATTTATGGCCCGAGGAGCCACGACTCTATCCCAAGGCGCATGGACTCCGTCACCCGATTCTCAGACCACACCGTACGGAGCCGCTCCAACAGAATGCCCATGAGATGGGGAAGACTGATCTGACCAGCGGGGCCACACGACCAAGGGAGGTGCTTCGCGCACGAAATACCCGAGACTGACGGCATGGGCCCGCCTGTTGGGGTCAGCTGGAGAGTGGCGTGCACGACAGCACGAGACGTCAGTAGTTGGGTCGCGCAGTGGTTAAGGGAGGAAGTGGGCCGAAATGGATTGGAGCTGGCCCAAACGGCGTTTTAAACTTTTTTTTATTTTCCACCTTCTTTTCTTCCTTCCCAAATTCAAACTTCCCTTTCCAATTTAAATTCCATTCTTGTGACAAATTTATCCTCAAGTTTATATTGCCATTAAAAACTGACTTTGAAGATACATCTTTTATATAGATATTCTATAAATTCTATATTCTTTCTCTTTCTATTTCTTTTTCTATGTTGTTTTTCCAAATTCCTAAATTGTAACTTAGGTTAAATTCAAATTTGGATAATAATACGATTTTTTTATTAACATTGCTGGTATAAAATGCACAAACAAATAAATCCAATATGATGCATAGGTTATTTAGGTGTCTTTTGTTAATTGTTTACTAGGTATTTGCTCGTGCGTTGCCATGGAAGCTAAAATTAGTATAAAATATAAATATATAACAACAAACGTCACTATGATAAGCAAAATCCATGACAAAATATTATCAGAACAATAATATTATATTAACGATATAAACATGTAATGTTGATATAAATCTTCCGACTCAAATAAAATAAATTAATGTAGAGAGAACATTATAATATCACACAAATTATTTTTAAAGAATCAATATAGAAATCGACCTTTAGAGGCCCTTTTGCTAGGGACGATTCTTATCACCGAGACCATTGATTATGTCACATTTCTTCTCAGGCGCGAACAAATATCTCAAAAAATGCTATGTATGAACATCAAGCATAGAACTCTAAAATTTTGAACGGTCATGTGGGATAAAATCACCAGCAACCGCGTGAAAGTGAGACGCGACAGAGGCTAAGAAAAATCATTAGAATCAACTATTAGCAACATGCAGTTCGCTTTAAGTTCAATCTCGATACATCAACAAGGAATAGACTTCTTTTGATGAGTTAGACAGATGCTTAAAAGCTTTACAACCAACTTATTATTTTTTGCACAATCCAGCAACAATTCTAAGACCTAAAGCCAGTAGCAGTATATATCCAACATGGGTTGAAAGGGCCTGATGCTGAATGGAGCCACAGTCATATCCTTCTACCCACCCTGCCTACAAAAACACAACTTCCCAAAACCTATAAAAATAGAAATTGAAAACGACCAATACTACCCTCGTTGGTTCCTTGATCAGTCTGATATTCTAATCTCTACTCCTAGCACATCCTTTACACAACCTCGTAAGTCACAAATGCAATGGAAATTAAGGGCACCACCTGGAGACGACAAAACAAGGGCAGGATGTTAGAAACAGACTACATAGAATTTTACAGAACAAAATATTGACAGAAATCTAGAAACAATTTGCCAGCTAACGTTAGGCAACATCAAAAGTCTTTAAAGTTTTCTTAGAAGGATTACCTTGACTGAGTTCGGCACAAGACCCTTGTATAGAGCACCAACTCTGTGGCGAACAGTCTTCCTGAATGCATCGATCATGCCATTGTACTGGAGTGCTTCTTTGACTTGCCCAATAACAATAGAGTCAGCATGGCTCCATCCAACCATATGCATTCTTCTACTGATGACATCAAGAGGGTATGCAACAGTCTGGCCAATGGTTCCAGCCACAGCTCCGCACTCAAGCCTTGTAACTACGTGAATCTCGTTGTCATTTGCAAGGCCAAATGAATTTGTCTAGATTAGCTAGTCTTTGAGGGACTCGTATACAACGAAGTTGAGACCGACCATATGGAACCTTCATGAAGATAACCAACCAAAAAGTGATAAGTAGTTATTAGAGAAGATTTTTCAGAATTTGGGCAATGTAGATATCAGAAGAAAATTTCATCAATGTTAGAAAAGAGAAATATGGTTGAATCGTGTTTGTTGCGGCTAGTCTTCATGTTTTTGTCACACTTGTCTGCAATTTCTAGGAAAATTACTTTCATATTTTGTGGTCTTTAGTCGCTAAGCAAAACAAGCATGACATAGCAGAGAATAAGCTTTCAAAACCAGAGACAATGATATGTAGAGACACTGGCAAAATTTTCAAATAGTTTGGTTGTAATACCTTTTTGTGAACACTGTAGAACCCACTATAATGAACTGTTGCGCCCAAGAAGGAATCGATCAAACTTCCATATAGGCCGACAGCTGTGCCAAGGGTATAGCTAGCAGCTGGTTCTAGAATACATCAGGAGCACATTGAGTGGTGAAAAATTCTATCAGCACAAATGCAAGCCCAATCGAGAATCGAGCTGCTGGTGCAAGAAGCCCATCTATGGTTACACCACCAATGGTAGCCTGCCGCACTCTGAACAAATCAGAAGGAAACAGTGAAAAATTATATGTTTGCTAATGATTTGTGCAATCATAAAAAAAGACTTAACAACACCTTGAATGTTGTGATAATTCGTGGCTCAGCTTTACAAAGAATGTCGAGCTCAGATGACCATGTATCTCCATTGCAGCAAGCATAATGTACGATAACACCATCAATAAGAGCAATAACAAGAGTTGACTCTTTTGAATCCAAACACCTATCTATCCCTCCGATGACTAACGCTATCAACACAACCAAGATACTTGCAATACAGCTATTTGACAAAACTTGCTTCCTGCCAATAAGAGTGGGTTGCACCTGCATTAGAAAGATTCGAAAGGAAACTTTCTGAAATCCAAACATATCCAGCTAAGCAATAATGTCAATATTTTCAGAATTAGAAAGCTCACAAAAACAGGCACAATGGTTGCAACTCATTTACATCCACTGTCATGTGGGAGTGGGACCAAGTCTACCAGCAATATCTCACGGCATGGCGTCGCGCCTATGAACAAGGCTTGGTATAGGAAAAGTGAATTTAGGTTTAACTTCTTGATTGGTAATCAATTGCAAGTAACATATATTTAATTTCCCTCTTTCTATCTCCATCGTCACTGGTAGACTTGCTCCACAATCAACATGAAATCCAGACCAAGAGCTTTTATTTTCAGAAAAATGACTCTAAATCTAAGAAGAATGGGTAAATATGGGTGCAGGATAATCTTACATCAAAACAGTTATTTTTTGTATTCTAGCAACCTATGAATAAAAGTCAGCATAATGTAACAATCAATGGCATAGCTCCTGAACTAAAGAAAGTAGGCATGCTGGCAAAAATATTAACTACACCACTGTATAGAAAGGCATACAAAACATATTTTATTAGACAGTGGGCATGATATCTCCTTAACACAAGAAAGACAGTTGAATTCAAATTGAGGGTCATCATCCTTCCACTTATAAAAAGTTAGCTCATCTAGTAGTTTTATGGCTGCACAATGCATATGAAGTCCTTGGTTTCTCCTCTCACAAAAAATTATAAAATAACTACTCGATATAGGAAATAATCAAACAAAATTCCCACCACATACTCTAGGAATTTGTAATGATCAACTGAGAATCTATAATGATAGCAGTAGAGTTTCAATGATTATAATTGTTTGTCTAAATGCAATGGTATGTCGAAACTTAATAAAAGCATTAGGAATTGCAATTGTACGCAATATGTAACTTGTGCCATTCAGGAGTTTACTTTTCATGGTTTCTAACCTTTGTCGTGTTTGTTCAGCCTACCAGGTCGCTATGGGTCATTCTGGAAGGAGCTTGATGGTGTCAAGCAGGTATGGAAGAACAGGAAGGACCTCACAGTGAGGACCTTGGGATTGCGACTTTATTCGAGGGATCAGAGAGGTGCGGACTTATTGGTTCATCAGCGAGGTCTTGCCGACCCTACGAACAATGAGACACAACAGGGGTCAGTGAGGAAGCTTCCCCACCTGTCGGTGACAGAAGAGTAGGCACGACCGGGGACGGCTCCTCCTCGCCCACTGCGGCGTGCACGGACCGTGCGTCCATGCCCTCCGGCTCCGGCACACCGCTCCCCTCATTCCATCTCCATCCACCGCGCCCCAAATTGCACGGCCCTGCCTCCCCATTCGTGCGGATTGAATCTCGAATCAGCGGCCATGAGCGTGGTCGGCTTCGACGTCAGCAACGACACCCTGGTGGCGGTGGCGGCGTGGCAGTGGGGCATTGATGTGCTCCTCAACACCGAGTCCAAGCGCGAGTCACCTGCCGCCGTCGCCTTCTCCCACAACGCGCGCCTCATCGGCTGCCACGCCGCGTCCGCCTCATCTGCCCACGCCCCCTTCTCCAGCGTCAAACGCCTCCTCCTGGGCGCCACGGGGAGGAACCCAGACTCCTCCCTCTTCCGCGACCTCCCCCGCCTCCCTTTCTCCGTTTCCGATGCCGCCGGTGGTGGCGCCGTCGTCCACGTTGACCACATTGGCCGCATCGCGCTCTCTCCAACCCATCTCTTCTCCATGCTGCTCGCCTACCTCAAGCAGCTCACGGATGCCAACCTCGGCAGCACCCCCGTCGCCGACTGCGTGATCTCCGTGCCCTGCTACTTCACTCAAGCGCAACGCCGCGCCTACCTCGACGCCGCCGCCATCGTGGGGCTCCGGCTGGCCAAGCCCTCGCTGCCGGCCACATGGCTGCTGCTGCACGCGCTCTTCTGCGCTACCTCCATGGTCGTTGGCTTCCGCTTCTCCCGCCTCATCGTCTTCCTCCTCTTCCTGCCCACCCCGCCCATCAACCCCGCCGAGCACCTCGTCTTGCTCGTGTCCTCACCCGATCTGATCCACCACATCGTCTTCGTCGGCCGCCACCCGATCCGCGTCCGCGCCTGGCCACACGGAGACCCCAGCGAGCTCCTCAAAGCGCACTGCATCCTCGCTGCCGTCCAGAACGTGCAACACAGCACCAAGCGTCGTGGCACGAGACCCGTGAGGCACGTCATTGCCGTCACCCCGACCACCACCTCCGCGCTCTAGGTGTCGTTGCTCACGTCTCTAGCGCACACCCTCCGCCTCATTGACGCCCGACTCGTGTGGATCGTCGTCGAGCCGAGCCACCGCACAAACGTCGTCGCTGCGGTGCTCTCCCGCTCCAACCTCGACTTCCTACACATCACCGGTCCTAGCGACTCCACCGCGCCTGCGAATCCATGCCCTCAGGTGCGTACGCAAGCTCCAACCGCGAGATGGGAGGGATCTCATCTCACGCACACCTCCCTCTCCACCGGCCCATCATCTCTCGCTCATTAATAATGCAACAGGGTGATTTGGACGAAGCGGATGGACGGCATCGTGGTGTTTGCCGACGAGAACAGCATCCTCCGCACCGAGCTGTTTGACGAGGCGCAGAAGGTGACCACCATGGGCGTCGTGCTCGTCGGCATCCTGCGCGAGGATGACGGCGCCAGCGAGTCCTTCCTAAAGGCACCATAGTGCGACGCGGAAGGGAACCTGGTGGGCTACCGCGTCTCGGAGGAGACCGCGACATACTGATGGCCAGCAGGCTGGAGTGGTCCGGCTTCGTGGTGAACGTGTGGGCACTGTGGGAGGACGCCAAGGAGCGGCCGGTGTGGGTGTGCAATCTCAGCGCCACCGACGACACCGACCCCCGCGCCGCCAGCCCCCTCCCGCTCGTCACCGACGCCGGCCGCGTTGAGCCGCTCGCCAGCTGCGCCCAGGCGACTCTCATGTGGTCCTCGCTACGTTCCGACAGTGAGGTCAAATTCCCACATGAGTATAATGGCGGCACAAGCTCATGTTCGGGGGAGGGAGGGGGCACCTCGAGAGCGGGGCAGTTGCGCGATGGCTTCGGGGCGCAATGGTTTCGGGGCTGGTGGGTAGGATCGAGGAGTGGGACTGTTGTGTGGGATCAGATGGTTTAGATGAGAGAAGGATAGAACGGACGGCTGAGATTGTCTAACGGCAGAACGCAAGGGAGGCAGGCTACCCTTGCGTTCTTAATAAGTAGTATAGATTTGTTTAAGTGAGGTTTTCACATGTGATGGTAAATAGAGATACACACACATATAAAAAGGAAAAATAATTTCTCCTTTTATTTTTCTTTATAATTTGGGTATTACAAGTCCTACCCCCTTATAAAGAATCTTGTCCTTGATATTTAGTAAGGACTAGGGAACAGATGGGGAAAATCTATGCGAAGCTCTTCTTCTCTCTCCCAAGTAGCTTCATCTTCTCCATGATGGCTCCATTGCACTTTGCACATCTTAATAACTTTATTTCTTGTAACTTGAGTCAAAGTGTCAAGAACCTTGATAGGATATTCCGTATAAGTCAGATCATCTTGAACACTAAGGTCCTCCATTGGTAGCTGCTCCTCAGGGACCCTGAGGCACTTCTTCAGTTGTGACATGTGGAAGACATCATGTACATCTGCAAGATGATCGAGTAGTTCTAGTTGATATGCAACTTCTCCCACTCGCTTTAAGATCAAGAAGGGTCCAATAAAGCGAGGGGACAACTTTCCTTTAACTTTAAATCTTCTCATACCCCGGATCGGTGACACCTTCAGATACATGTGATCACCCTCCTTAAACTCCAGTAGTCTTCTCCGGGTATCAGCATAGCTCTTCTGTCTTGATTGTGCAATTCTCCAATTCTCTCTTATCATTTGCACTTGTTCTTCTGCCTCTTGTATAAGTTCAGGCCCAAAGAACTGTCTTTCTCCGGTCTGATCCCAATATAGAGGAATCCTGCACTTCCTGCCATATAAAGCCTCAAATGGTGACATCTTCAGACTGGCATGGTAACTATTATTATAAGAGAACTCTGCATATCGTAAGCTCTTATCCCAAATGCCACCATGTTTAAGAGCATAAGCTCTTAACATATCCTCCAGCACTTGGTTAGTCCTCTCGGTCTGCCCATCAGTTTGAGGATGGTAGGCCGAACTAAAATTCAACTGTGTATCCAAGCTCTCATGCAACCTCTTCCAAAACCGAGAAGTAAAATGTGATCCTTGGTCTGACACGATCTTCTTAGGAACTCCATGTAGACACACTATCCGAGTCATATACAATTCTGCTAGTTTGGCTCCCGTGTAATTAGTCCTCACAGGTATGAATTGGGCCACTTTTGTCAATCTGTCCACAATCACCCAAATAGAGTCATACCTAGCAGGGGTGCGGGGTAGTCCAACAATGAAATCCACGCCTATTTATTCCCATTTCGACTCGGGTATCTTAAGCGGGTGCAATAGTCCAGCTGGTCTTTGATGTTCGGCCTTGACTCTTTGACACACATCACACTTAGCCACATGTGCAGCCACATCTCTCTTGAGCCCATACCACCAGTACTTCTGCTTCAAATCCTGATACATCTTAGTGCTACCAGGGTGGATAGAGTAATCTGAATCATGAGCCTCTTTCAATATAGTCTCATGAAGGCTATCAATCTCCGGAACACATATCCGATCCTTGAACCATATAGTACCTTGCTCATCCTCCATGAATTCTGGACCTCTACCTTCAGTAATCAGATCCTTAATCTCTTGAATTTTAGCATCACCAACTTGACCCTTACGAATTTCTTGCTCCAAGGTAGGTTCCAATTCAATGGTGACTCCTTCAGTATGTGCAACTATTCCCAGGTTGAGTCTCCTAAAATCCTCAACAATCTCATCAGGTCGTTGGGCAACAATAGCGGAATGAACGTGCTCCTTCCGACTCAAGGCATCTGCAACCAAATTCGCCTTGCCTGGGTGATAGTGAATCTCCAAATCATAATCCTTAATAAGCTCCAACCATCGGCGTTGCCTAAGGTTGAGAACCTTCTGAGTGAATATATACTTCAAACTCTTATGATCCGTGTATACTTGACACTTGGTTCCCATGATATAATGTCTCCAAATCTTAAGCGCATGCACTACGACTGTCAGTTCTAAGTCATGAGTGGGGTAGTTCAACTCATGTTTCCACAACTGACGAGACGCGTAGGCAATCACGTGTCCTTCTTGCATAAGAACACATCCCAAGCCTTGCCCGCAGGCATCACAATAGATGTCAAATCCCTTCTATAGATCTAGCATAACCAACACTGGTGGTGACATCAACCTCTTCTTTAACTGATCAAAGCTATCTTGGCACTTCTCGTCCCACTTTAACTCTCTTCCCTTCTCCAGAAGTGAGGTCATATGCTTAGAAATCTTAGAGAATCCCTCAATAAATCTCCGATAGTATCCTGCAAGTCCCAAGAAACTCCGAATCTCCGTAACTATAGTGGGTATGCTCCACGCCATTATCTCCTTGACTTTAGCAGGATACACTGATATCCCACCATTAGAAATAATATGGCCAAGGAATGGAACCTCGTCAATCCAAAACTCACATTTGCTATACTTGGCGTAGAGTTGATTATCTCGTAGCTTCGGTAGCACCAATCTCAGATGTTCCTCATGATCACTCTCACTCTTGGAGTAAATAAGAATATTGTCGATGAATACTATGACAAATCTGTCCAAATACTCCATAAACACCTTATTCATCAGATTCATAAAATAGGCTGGTGCATTAGTTAGTACAAACGACATAACCGTGAACTCATATAAACCATATTGGGTCGAGAAAGCTATCTTGGGAATATCAGATGGCCAAATCTTCATTTGATGGTAACTCGATCGGAGATCAATCTTCGAGAATACCCTAGCACCTCTCATCTGATCAAATAAATCCTCAATACAGGGTACTGGGTATTTGTTCTTCACAGTAACATCATTAAGGGATCTATAATCCACACACATTCGTTGGGTGATCCATCCTTCTTCTGTACAAACAATACCGGCGCTCCCCAAGGTGAGGAACTCGGATGAATGTAACCTGCCTCCTGCAACTCCATTAACTGCTTCTTAAGTTCTTGTAACTCTTCCACGGACATCCTGTATGGCCGCTTAGAAATAGGAGCAGTCCCAGGTAAGAGATCAATGACAAACTCAACTTCCCTATCTGGTGGAATCCCTCGTAACTCCTCTAGACAGACATCTGGAAAATCCCTAACCACACAGATGTTGTTTCCAACAAACTCCTCAGCTATAAAGAACATCGCACGTCTGGAAGAGGTAGTTACTGCAATTTCAACTTGAAATCTTTCTCCTTTAGGGCTGGTGAGTTCTACAGTACCCCTACCACATAATATAATGGCCTTTGCCTTTCTTAACCATGACATACCAAGGATCAGATCTATACTGCTTTCCTCTAATACTATAGTTGTAGTCCAGAATTCTCTTCCCATAATTGTTAATGTCAACCTAGGTGTCATATGATTTGCCTCAATAGGCCCTTTAGGTGTAATTACTATCATTGGCTTTCTCATATTTTGCAGTGGTATCTCATTTGTGTTGGCATAACGAGCAGACATAAAAGAATGTGTAGCACCAGAATCAAATAATATTGTTGCAGGAATTGCATTAATATAAAACATACCAAGTGCGATGTCAGCACCATCAGGAGTAGCATCAACGCTGACTTGATTCACCCTGGCTATAGAGTATCCCTTGCCAGGAGTCTGTTGCTTGTTCTGAGCTGGTGTACCAGAATTCCCCATCGGACAAGCATTAGCATAATGCCCAACCTGACTGCACTTGAAGCATGTAGGGCCTATCTTCTATCCCATAGGCCTCGTCGGGGTGCTAGTGGGAGGTGTCCGTGGAGAACCCTGTGGAGCGTTTGGAGCTGGGCGTGGCCCTCGTCCTGGACGAGTTGGTGTACCCTGTGGTGGAACGTAGCGAGGACAAACACTGCTGCTACCCTGCCCCTGGGTAATGGCCCTCCTCTTCAAGTCTCCCAATTGAACACGCTTGTGTTCAATAGCAAGAGCCTTATCCAGCAGTCTCTGAAATGATGGGAATGTGTGAGCAACCAGTGCATACTTTAGGGGCCCATTGAGTCCTTATGTGAAGTGCTCTTGTTTCCTTTCATCATCTGCCACCTCATCAGGAGCATATCTTGACAACTGGATGAATTTGTCACGGTACTCACTGACAGACATGTTGCCTTGCTTTAATGATTGAAACTCCTTCTTCTTGATCTTCATCAATCCAGCAGGAATGTGGTAGTTTCTGAACTGAGTTGTGAATTCCTCCCAAGTAATAGTGTCAGCAGCATCATGGGCAGCAACATAAGAATCCCACCAGTCAGCAGCAGGACCTATCAGACGACCAAAAGCATAAAGAACCTTCTCCCAGTCAGAGCATTGGGCGATGTTGAGCATCTTCTCAATAGATTTCAGCCAATCATCAACATCTAGTGGATCTGGCGAAGGTCGGCAGTTTGTGACTCATAAATTTCCGGTGCTTGTCTCGGGGTGGAATTGGTGGTGGTGGTGGAGGCAGTGGTGCTTGCTGATGTTGTTGTTGCGCCCTTCTCTCCTGCCGTATCTCCTCTCGCACCTAGCGCATTTCCTGGTGTATATCCTCTCGTTCTTGGGGCATCTCCTGGCATTCTTGCCGCATCTGCTCGTGCATATCCGCCATGGTATCTGCCACCTGTTGCATTATCCGCATCTGGGCAGTAATTGTGGGATCGGCTCCGACTAGGGGAGGCGGTGGAGGATCCATCACAGCTGGTTGTGGTTGGGGTTGTCTAAATATCCTCCGAGTGTGTCGATTGGGAGGTAGATCAATTCCACCACCCTTCCTGGTATTGACCATCTGAGTTAGAAATATATGGTAAGAAAGAATAGTAGACAAGGCAGGTGATTACGAATCATATTATTTTGGGGGATTTATTAGCTAAGCAGATTGGAGTTTTACCTACTAAAGTTGTTTCATTACCTTATGGTGGTACATGCTAAGATGTCCATATATAATATTTCAATCAATCAAAGAAGCAAATCAGACATTTATCATCAGAACAATCAACCAACATTTTAAAAATAGAGAAAATAGTTTTAATTTCGTCTTAGGTTCCCTATCTCTTAAAAAAATCATAAATGTAGGATTCCAAGGTGTGAAATTCATCTTGTCTTAGAGTGGAAAAGATAAGAGTAATCAGAGTATGACAACAAAAGGTGAGACAGTATCAAGATAAGATAAGTATAGAATGAATCAGAGTAAGGTAAGTAGGTAACGATTTTGTCCATTTCTATCTAGGTTTCGTCTTACAGTTAACATTTCCTCTGATACCACTTCTGTCACACCCGGATTTAAGGAACAAAGTCAGGTGCATCTCATATATGCGCCAGAGAAGACAACACATATAATAACAGAGTGCATAGAGATAAATGTCATAAATATCATAAATGTACCTATTACATAGCAGAATTCTTACAAAAATAAATGATAAAATAAAGCAAACTATATATTATTCCCTGGCGCCATAAAGCTAACTGGGAGACGCCACCTAGATCAAGTTGAAAGCCTCAGTATCAGGCGGCTCCTCTTTGACCACCTGTTCTTCTCCTATGGGGGGTGTGAGACAGCAAGAATGAGCTCACACATGTTCATCGCTTAACAGGTTGTGGGGAATAATGTGCATGAACTCATCAAAGGTGGGAGTTCATGTGAAGCGTAAGGCTGATCAATAAAATAAAGGTTGAAGCTGAGCATTGCTTTTATAAGTTGGTCAACATTTTAATAGCAATTGCTAAGTGTAAGTAAATACCAAACCTTAGTAATAATAAATAAAAGTAATAATAAAATAATCCCAATGCAATGAAATGACAAATTGAATTTAAGTTTCATAAATTAATCATGTGAGTGAACGAGCCGCTCATGACCGTGAGCACGGCTAGTATATCAGTTTTACACTCTGCAGGGTTTGCGCATCTTTACCCACAAGTCGTGTTACCCATTTGCCACGGAGTTGATCAGACCCCATACACCTCTACCAAGGAAGCGAGGCAGGGTACCACTACGAGGCCTTTACAAAGTTCCACTAGCTTCAGAAAACCCGCTACAGTTTATAGGAAGCTCCAGTGCAGGAATCCCTCGCCTGACCGCCATCGCAGCAAAATCAACCTAAGGACCTCCCTACACTGACCACTCCCCTACTGCCCTTGCCCCTTTTGGGTAAGGTAGTCATCCACTAGCTTTCCGAGTTAATCAGACAAGGGCATCCCATACTATCCTTGTGGTAGCACTATTTTCCCGGGTGGTTCTCCATGTTCCCATTAACATAATGATCTTATCATGAACAGTAAATATAACTGATAACAAAAGTGTATCAAAGAGTGATGTATATCTCCATACCCAAAACCACATAAAGAAATAGCATATGCTACCCAAAAATATTCAGTGGTAAAACAAGGTATAAAGATAGCCAAAACTAGGGTAATCTATTGGATCCCATCAAAATTAACCTATGCAGGTCATTATGATTAACAAGAACATGACTGGGTAAACAGGAAGTGATCAAGGGCACAACTTGCCTTCAACGAGCTCCTGCTCAGCAGTCTCTACCAGCTGAACCTCAGGATCCTCGGTGACTTGCTCGTCTACTCGCATCAATACAAACATACATAATATAAAGGAGAAATTAACATCACATCAAACATGTACCGGGTGGTCTTCGATCTGATACGATCTTCTTTGGTACTCCATGCAGACAAACAATCCTTGACATGTATAACTCTGCTAAGTGGGCTCCTGAGTAAGTTGTCTTTACAGGTATAAAGTGTGCCACTTTAGTCAACCTGTCCACTATAACCCATATTGAATCATAGCAATCCCGAGTACGGGGTAGTCCAACTATGAAATCCATACCGATTTCTTCCTATTTCCATTCCGGTAACTTGAGAGGTTGCAACAATCTTGTTGGTCTTTGGTGTTCGGCTTTAACTCGTGACACACATCACATAGTGCAACATGAGTAGCCACATCTCTTTTCAAACCGTACCACCATCACTTTTCCTTTAGGTCCTGGTACATCTTAGTACTTCCAGGGTGAATAGAATAAGTCGAATCATGAGCTTCTCTTAAGATAAGTTGGCGTAGGTGCTCGATTTCTGGTACACAGATTCTCTTTTTATACCATATTGTGCCTTGTTCATCTTCTGTGAAATCTGGGGCTTTACCCAAACTAATTTGTGCCTTAATTTCCTTGTTTTCTCATCAGATTCATGTCCTTTACGAATCTCTTGTTACAAAGTGGATTCAACTTCCATAACTGTTGCTTCCATATTATTGAGCATACCAAGGTTGAGTTGTTCCATTTCCCAGCACAATTCTTGTGACATCAAATGAGTAGTGATGTTGTTCACTTGACCTTTACGGCTCAAAGCATTTGCTACTACATTTGTTTTTCCTAGGTGATATTGTATTTCCAAATCATAGTCTTTGATTAACTCAAGCCATCTTCTCTGTCTTAGGTTGAGTTCTTTCTACGTGAAGATGTATTTCAAGCTTTTGTGATCCATGATGATTTTACACTTGTTTCCAATCATGTAGTGCCTCCAAATCTTCAAAGCGTGCACTACGGCAGCTAATTCCAAATCATGCGTAGGATAATTCTTTTCATGCTTCCGTAACTACCTTAAACCATAGACAATCACTTTTCCATCTTGCATTAACACACATCCAAGTCCTAGATGTGATGCATCGCAATACACATCAAATCCTTTATGAATATCAGGCAGCACTGGTGCAGTGGTTAGCCTTTCCTTTAATTCCTCGAAACATTTTTGACATGCTTCATCCCACTTAAACTCTTTACCTTTCTCCAACAGCGAAGTAAGGGGTTTTACTATTTTGGAGAAGCCTTCAATAAATCTTCTGTAGTATCCTGCTAATCCAAGAAAACTCCTGATCTTGGACACATCTGTGGGTTGTTTCCAATTTAGTATTTCACTTATTTTACCGGGGTCTACTTTGAATCCTCCATCGGTGATAATATGACCTAGGAAAGCGACTTCCTTCAGCCAAAAATCACACTATGAAAATTTTGCATACAACTGATTGTCTCGAAGTTTCTGTAGGACTAATCTCAGATGACCTTCATGTGCTTCTTCATTCTGAGAGTATACTAGTATGTCGTCGATGAATACCACCACAAACTGGTCGAGGTATTCCATGAATTCTTTATTCATCAAGTTCATAAAGTAAGTTGGTGCATTAGTCAGTCCAAAAGACATGACCAAAAACTCATATAGTCCATATCTTGTGGTGAAGGTTGTTTTAGGTATATCTTTAGTCCGAATCTTCAACTGATGATAGCCTGATTTTAGATCTATTTTTGAGAATACTTTAGCTCCTCTCATCTGATCAAATAGATCTTCAATCCGAGGTAACGGGTACTTATTCTTAATCGTTACTTTGTTCAAGCTTCTATAGTCCACACACATTCTCCTTGAACCATCTTTCTTGTTCACGAATAGAACAGGGGCTTCCCATGGAGACGAACTAGGGCTTTTCTAGTAATTCTTCTATTTGTTTCTTCAGTTCAATTAAATCTTTGACATCCATTCGGTAAGCTCTTTTTTAGATCGGTGTAGTTCCGGGTAATAGTTCAATAGAAAACTCTATACCACGATCAGGTGGCATACCTGGTAATTCTTCCGAAAATACATCTGTGTATTCACACTCTATTCTGATGTGCTCCAAAGATTTCTCTTCCAACTGATTTACCATTTCCTCTGTTGTTGCTGGCATACTGACATTGAGTTCAATTCTTTCTCCTTGTGGACTGGTTAATGTAACCATCCTCTTAGCACAGGATATTACTCCATCATGCTTGGTCAAGTAGTCTATTCCAAGTATCACATCGATTCCACTCGATTCCAAAATTATCAGCTCTTGGCCTCTTCTTAGATTTAGGGCATGAGTGAGTGGCTCTAAATTCCCCTCTTGGTGATCGAATTAATAGTTTATTCTTCAAGGGATAGTTTGGTATATTATGTTTTCCACAAATGACTTTGTTACGAAGGAGTGAGATGCTCTAGAATCAAATAAAACTGATGCAGGTATGGAGTTAATAAGAAACATACCATACACCATGTCGGCATCCTCAGGAACTAATTATGCTGTCACATGATTGACTCTTCCCCTACTCTGGTTCTGCGGAGTCTTGTTCTGTGCAGATCCACGAGCAGGTGTGTTCTGGTCAGTCCTTTGGTTGCTGTTTTTCTAGGGTGTCTGTTGATTACGCCTTGGGCAGTTGTTAGCATAGCGGCCAAGTTCGCCACACTTGAAACAGCCATTAGGTTGGACTGGGGTAGTTGTGTTGTTGTTCTTGGTCGGTGTGTTCATGGCGCTTCCTTGACGATTCTGTTGTTGGCCACTAGACCTTTGACCGGTCTGAGTGTTGTTCCTCTGTTGGTTCTGATATTGGTTGCTCCTTTGGCCTTGTTGTCCAGAGGGTTGTGCTTGATAGTTGTTGTTCCCAATCTGATTTCCGGAGCGGAACTGAGAACCTTGGGAGTTATTCTGACGGGTATTTCTACTGGTCTGCCCTTGGAACTCTCTCTTGTGATCCGGTAACTCTTTCCTTTTGCTTTCAAGACCAATTGCCTTGTTAAGCAAAGTGTGAAAGTTGGGAAAGTTGTGGCTCTGTAGCTGGTAGTTCAAAGGCCCAATCAAGCCTTCCAAGAAACGTTCTTGGCGCTTCTCGTCAGTGTCCACTTCTTCTGGGGCGTGACGTGAAAGCTGGGTGAAGCGATCACGGTACGCACTAATAGACATGTTCCCTTGTGTGAGGGAAAGGAACTCCTTCTTCTTGAGCTTCATGATTCCCGAGGGAATATGGTGAGCATGGAAGTTCTCGTGGAATTCCTGCCATGTTATGGCATCAGCATTAGCATGTGTCGTGGTGAAGGCATCCCACCAGTCGGACGCAGCACCCTCAAGTCTTCCTGAAGCATACAAGACCTTCTCTCGGTCTTTGCACTGGGTGATGTCTAATTTCTTTCTTGATGACCTTAAGCCAATCATCGGCATCCAAGGGGTCAACTGCATGAGAGAAAGCAGGCGGGTGATGGCTCATGAAATCCTGATGCTTATCTCTAGCTTGTGATGCTTGTTGTTGTTGATGTTGGTGCTACTAGTTTTGCTAATTCTGTTGTATCTGCTGCACCGAAGTAGTGAATCCTTGCAGAAGCTGCACCTGCGCTGCGATGAATTGCTCTATATTGGGGTTGGGTGGTGGTGGTGGCAATTGCTGACCACGCTGGTTCTGGTGGTTACTAGGACCTAAGTGAGTGTTCACCATCTGGTTGGTTAGGAAGTCCAATTCTGAGGTAAGTGAGGAGTAGAGAATATTCTAGGGGGATATCTTATTATTAAGTTTGAGTTTTTTTATATGTTCTTATGGCCATCATTCCATAAGACCATTGCACTCAAGCAAAAATCCAAATCAATCATTGCAAACAACACCATCACATGGTTGTTATTATTATAAGCATAGTATTGTAAGATGTTCATCGTCTAACGCGAAAATCAACTTATTACAATGTAAATGAAAAATTCTATAGCAGCCTGGTGATGGATCCTGGTTATCCATAGCGGATCCTCTTGCGGGGAGGGGATAACGCCATGGCAGGGACTTGAACTTCACAGGGATTCCTTCCATCTAGTAGAGCTTTCAGGGCTGTGATCCTTGCATGTGCATCCTCCAGCTCCAAGTGTACCCTAGAGAGGTCCAGGGTAGCACTATCTAGGTCGGTGTTAAGACCTGCCACCACACCAGCTAAGGTGTTGAGGCGATCTTCATCAGCTCCACCTAGAACAATGCTGGTCTGGCTTTCTCCACGAATACACAGAGGAAGATGCATGTACTTCATGTTGTGCAGCTGCTGCCGGTAGGTGTGGCTGAGGGACCACAGAGTTTGCCTAGCAACATTGGTGACCGAAGCAGCGTAGGTGGATACCGGCATAAGAGACTCATGAGTTGATAGAGTCCTGAACCCTCTATCACCTGCATCCATCACCCTGACTTGAATGCGAGTGATGTAGTAGCCAGCCCGAGGAGGCTCGTACACTCACCTAGTCTCATATAGGGGTCGGACGTAGGTTCCCAATGCATGCAGAACATCCTGCAACAGGTTAGGGAAGTGCCATGTCTCGAACATTGCTGTTCATCGTTGGCTTCTTCGTTGACGTTCTCCTCTTCTTCTTCTTCTTCGTCTTCATCATTGTCACCAGAGTCATCTGGGTCGTCGCCTCCATGTCACACCCAGTTTTGGGGGCAAAACCGAATGCATAGCATATATGTGCCAAGATCCATTTTCCACACATATGTTGACGTCACAAGTGTAATATATCAAAATACAATGCAAAAAGGCGTAAAGAGAGTAGAGTAACTTTATTACATCATCCAGACATAAGTATCTTAAACAGTATCATCAAAGTATAGCGGAAATAACATGGGTAATCTCCCACAGGAAGATGACCCGCACATCGTTAGACTCAGTATTCATCGAAATCTCCATCAAGGTCTTCTTCATCACCCTTTAATCAAATTATAAGCAAGGGTGAGCTCACTTATGGTCGGGGCTCACCAAGTGGGGGAAATTATGCAAGTTTAACAAGATAAGGCTAAGGTTAAGCGGTAAGCATTTTGGTTGGTCAATATTTTATTAGCAACACCTGTCTTACTAATAAGTGTGTCCCAAATATCCTAATTAATCAAAAACATAAGATTATATCAAAAATACTTAAGTGAAATCACTTAAACAAACCATTTGTGAATCATCGGATCACGATTTATTCTCCATCTTTATGTTCAATTATCATGTGAGGGTCTAGGTTGCTCTTAATCGTGAGCACAGCTGTTGGGGGCCTTCGGCTTCCGAAGGTCCTCAAAAACATGATTTAACAATGTTTCTGGAGTATAATGTGTGAACAGGTATCTTCGGACCCGAATCGGTACCACAGCCGAAGCCCAAAGAATACGAAGGTTGATATAGCGCCGAAGATATGAGCAGGAAAGCTTCGGTGTGATAGCAGAAAAGGAAACCGACTTAAAGATGAAAAGGCTATTCAGACCTCGGTGGATTACTATAGAATTACTACCAAATGTAAAGGGCATGGGTGTAATTTTACACGGGCTGTGTCCCGCGCCTATAAATAGGTGAATAGTGCCCCCGTACTGTTCACGCTGACTTGGCATTTGCTCTTGCGTCACGCTTGTACTCTTACCTTCCTTTAAGCCGAAGGTACATTTGTAATTTGATATCGTTTCTATTTTTCCATAATAGTTATATAAAAATGAGTTGATAATGATTGTTTATATTGTCCCTTATATTTCATATGCTTCTTCTTTTATTAACATATACTGCGATCATGGAGGTATGTCCTTCATAACCTTCGTCTGAAGATCATTATATCCTAAGGGAAATAATGCTTCGTAGGACGAAGGGCACTAGCATTTAACATTCTGTGTTGCCTTGTTCTTAATTCATAGCATTTGAGAACAAGTCCCCAACATTGGCGCCCACCTCCGGTGAACTCACTTCCACTCTTTGAGTTTTGAACACCTTCGGCAATCATAAACCTTCGCTATGGCGCCGAAGAAAGCTTCAGCAACTGGGGCTGCAGCTCTGCAACCGCTGGACCCCAATCAGGAGACTCTCTCCCTTCGGGAGGCCCGAAGCCAGAAGAGGAAGGCTGTCAGCCCGACACCGCCAGAGGATGAGCTAGATCAAGAAATCAGAGACATGGAGATGCTTCATCAACAGGTGCAGAGGAAGAAGGAAAAGATGGCCAGGCTAGCTGAACTGCAAAGGCAGATAGACGAAGCCTCTGAAGAAGTTCGTCATCTTACTCAGGATGAGCAGAACCGAAGGCCTCATCATAAAGACCTTCATCAGGAGGATTTCTTCAACGAAGATGACTGGTATGAGAATTTCCATCATGGAAATTTTGCTTTTGATGATGCTTCTCCTCTGTCTGCTGAGCTGCAGGCTACACCTTGGCCTCCGTCCTACAAGCCGCCTCAGCTTCCTATATTCGACGGCCATTCAGACCCAAAGCAGTTTTTGATGAGCTACGAAGCAACAGTATCTTCGTATGGTGGCAATACTGCAGTCATGGCAAAATCTTTTGTTATGGCTGTCAGGAGTGTTGCTCAAACCTGGTATTCCTCTCTTCGACCAGGAACGATCACTTCATGGCAAAAGCTCAAGGACATGTTGTTAACCAGCTTCCAAGGGTTTCAGACGAAGCCGGTCACTGCTCAAGCTCTATTCCAGTGCACCCAGGATCACAAAGAATACCTTCAGGCGTATGTCCGGAGGTTCTTGCGTTTGAGGGCACAGGCACCAACAGTGCCCAACGAAATTGTCATTGAGGCCATGATCAAGGGACTTCGGCCAGGACCTTCAGCTCAGTACTTTGCCAGGAAGCCTCCTCAAACTTTGGAGAAGCTGCTCCAGAAGATGGACGAGTATATTCGTGCCGACAATGATTTTCGTCAAAGAAGGGAGGAGGCTTTCAGGTTTTCCGAAATGACTAGGGGCTTCGGAGGAAGATTTTATCCGAGGCATGTTAGGTCAATTCACAACTCTAATCAAAATGATGATAAGGGGAGTCAGCAGCAAAGGCCACAGTGCTCCTCACAGGCTTCGGGGCAACAGCAAAGCTCCTTCCGGCCGCCAGCTCCAAGAGGCAGAGGCGCCAGGGGCTTCGGCGGAAGATTTGGAGATCAACCAAGGAGAATATTTTGCTTGTTCTGTGGTGAAAACAAGGGCCATACCACCAGGATGTGCCATGTTACCATCCAGAAGCAAAAGGAGATAGCCGAAGCTGCAGCACAACAGGGTCAGCCGAAGCAGGTCATGCACACTGCTTCGTATCATTCGCCTTATATCCCAGAATATGTAGGCAACCACCCTGCAGTTTCTGTTGCTTCGGCGAGTCAACCTCAAGCTTCCTGGCAACAGCCTCCGCCTCCACCACCGATGCAACAAGGCCAGCAGCCAGAAGGGGGCCAATATGCTCAACAACAAAGGGACTTCAGAGAACAGTCCGAAGCTCGCACAGTCAATAGCACTGTGCCTGAGTCGAAGCACATTTATTGACAAATATCCTACCTTGATAGTAGTCTTTTCCATTCAGTTTTATTTTCTGTGTAATAAAGGACACTTTTTAAATCTCATGTAATAGTTTCATTGTTTGCCACAAGGAAAATATATCTTCCCCACAGGCTTAAGCTGTTGAAGCTTAAAGATTTGCGATAGCAAGGAGGACCTTCGAATTATCAAAAATTTATTTTAAAAGGCATGGTATGAATTCTTCGAAGCAACAAAAAGTCGTTCTAAGGAACGCAAAGTAAGTTTGCTGAAGTTACAAAAAGCCGTTCCAAAGGGAGCGCAGTGTAAGTTTTCTGCTCCAAAGTCGTTCCAAAGGGAATGCAGAGCTTACAGCGAAAAATAAACGCTGATACCGCCTAAGTAAAAGGCGAAGCGCGAAAAGTCAACGCGAATACCGCTGAAAGTAAAAGGCGAAGAAGCTCCTAAGGGAGGCTTACAGCGAAAAATAAACACTGATTCCGCTGAAGTAAAAGGCGAAGAAGCTCCTAAGGGAGGCTTACAGCGAAAAGTCAACGCTGATTTAAAAAGATTGTGTGTTTTATTGCAGGGATGTGCGTGTATCTTCGGAATAAATACCATTTTACATAGCATAACATCATCATATCATTTTGCATAGCATAAGCATCATACATCATGCTGCATATGGCACAAGAAGGGGACACAATATCGATCTTCGGAAGAATGCTTTGAAAAAGGGAAAACATGTTAAGTCACAAGGAGATACAATATTGATCTTCGGAATGTAGCTTTGGAGAATATTTTCACGAAGCTTGGATATTCTTCATCAGAACACTATGGGTATTTTGTTGTGATAAATGAAAATTCTTCTTCACGAAGCATGAAAAGAAGGGAAGGTGTTTTTTCGTCAAAGACTCAAAAAAGGTACGTATGTAAAATTTCATGCATCGTAAAGAATTGAACCATAAAAAACAAGTATATTACATTCAGAGTTACAAGATATCACACATATTACATTTCAGAAGTTTTTACAATAACACTTACTCTTCCCTAAGTACAACTTCCGCAGCTTCGTTCAGGAGTTGATTAACAACTTGATCCATGATAGCTTCAGCCATCTTTTTAATTTTGTCGTCTTCTTTCGGGTGAGGGCCCGGAGACGCTTTAGTAGGATCTGAAGGAGGACGGGATATGGCTACATTGTTATTACAAATTGCGAACGAAGTTTAAAATCAAAAATTACAACACAATAAAAACCATTAGTTAATACCTATTTGCCCTTCGGGCTCTACGCTTTTCTCCGCAGCCTCTGCTACTTTTCTAGCATCATGGATGCCCTTTTCGCTTTTTTGGATAATTTCTCAGGCCATTTCTCGACCACCATTGTCCCAGACATCAGTGAAAAATTTTCCACCAACCATGCTAGCTTCGGCTGAAGGATCTTTTGCATCTTCGAAGGACAAGGTAGCTTCGGATTGCGCTAAAATCTTTACATGCTCGCAGCCCTTTTTCTCCAAAATGGTGGCAATCCCCCTGGCACCCGAAAAAGCGCATATGTCTCCGCGGCTATTTAAAATTTCCTCAAAGGCCTCAGCCTCGTGATTAATCCATTCGATGGGACCTTCAGGGTTGCCTCTTGTAAAGTTTTCTTCGCTCGAGAATGCGCCAACGCTGGCGAAGCTAGCTTTCATTTTCTTAACACACTCCATAGATTTGACATAGCATCTTTTCTTGGACGAACGAAGCTCTTCAACAGTTCCTTCTAAATGATTTGCCCATTGATCGCTAAGTTCTCGCTTCGTTTCTTCAAGTATGCGTTCCTCTTTAGCTCTGGCTAGTTGTTTTCGAAGATCTTCAATTTCACGCTTCTGAGCCTCAGCTTGACCTTTAAAAGTAGCTTCGTCTTCTTTTATTCTATTTATCAATGAATGTAATATTTTATCTTTTTTGAGACCTTTGTTCCTTAGTTCAATTACTTCGGAACGAAGGTTGCTCAGGGCCATAACACACCCTTCGTCTTCGGCATCTTTTTGGGCCCTGAGGGCATTGCTAAGTATAAGGCCCTGCAAAGAAAAATTGTGTGTGCATCAATAAATTTAAGCAAACGAAAAATTTTGGTCTCAAGAAAAAATACAAAGACTTCATTTTTTGCACCTTTAAGCTATTGTACGCCAAGCTGTCGGCCAGCTCGTTTTTCGACAACACCGAGAGCCCGTCTTCTAGTGTTGGGAATCCGAAGCTCTTGCTCATCTTCCGACAGACAGAAATCTCCTTACTGTCAGGGAGACAATACAAGAAGTCTTCTTCTCCGCTACCGTTGAATATCAACGCCCCCTTTGGATATTTCAGTTTTTGGGCGTAAAACTGGGCCTCTTGCTTTTCTTTTTCAGACAACTTTTTTCCCGAAGCATGACGAACAATATAATCAAGGGCTTTGGGGGATGCTTCGGGGGCAACAGCACTGATTTCTTCAACAAGAATTGGCTCCGTCATTTTTTCTTCCTCGGTTTTCAAGGATTTTACCTTCGTGGGCTCTGAAGGCCCAGCTTCAGCCTCAGTTTGTTGCTTTGGAGCTTTAGTATCAAAAATTTCAGTTTCCGCTTCGGAAATTTCAACAGTCTTCTTCGGAGTTGTGCTTGAGGACTTAATTGTCTCCAGAACATCTAGCACATTGACCATTCTTTTTCTTTTTGGGGTCACTGTTGGCCCCTTCTTAATTCCTGCTACTTCAATTTCTACTGAAGGACTTAAAATTTCTGATATTTTTGATCCCTCAGTTGATCCTTTTGCTTCTTCCATCTTTTCTGTCGATGGCGCTTCGGCCATTTCTTTGGTTTCTGGTAATAAAATCTTTGGTTCCTCCAATTCTGTTGTTGTTGGCGCTTCGGCCATTTCTGCGACTTCTGGTAGCAAGGTTGGCTCTTCAGCCTCGGTGGCCGAAGAGGTCTCTTCGGTGAACTCAGGCACCGAGGCTGGTTCAATATAGCATGGCCGATGTGTGAGGACCTTTATCCTTTTTCTTTTCGGTGCTGGCTCACTAGGAACAGCTGCAACTTCTTTCGCAGAAGTCGTGACTTTTCTTTTCTGCCCTCGAATGGGATAACAATAGTCAGGGTAGACGAACCCGATTGCATCAAATACCCGGTTGAGTCTTTTCCTTTTTCGGCCTTCGAAGGCCGCTGACAATGCAGTGTCTTCGGCCTTCGAGTATGCCCCAAGCAATTCATCACTTACAGTCTCAATGCTCTTTAACCAATCATCATCTGGTTCAACGAATTTGTCTCCATACTTGAATGTGTACTTCAGCCGGACTAGCCCACTTTCGTCAGTTTCTTTAATAATTTCTTGTGGCATTTCCCAATTATCTGCAAGAGGCCACACTCTGAAGGCTATATGCTCTTGGACCAAATCCCTCGTTCCAATAAAAGAGCAAATAACTCCGAAGGCTCTCTGGCATTCTTCGGCAGCTTCATTCATTTCAACCTTCGGCCTCCGTAGGCCGAAGCTTTAATTTGCCAAATAGGGCGCATAATTATACCTTTAATATCTTCCCGTGTTTTAAGGTCATGCTTCACATAAAACCATTCTGTCATCCAGTCGCCGGGCCATCTCTTCCGAAAGGTCGGCACTGGGCAGCTTGACCCAGAGCGAGAGCCGAAGCTATAGCAGCCAAAGTTGTTGTGATATTGTTCCTTACCCCAGGGTTTTGTCTCGTATAACAATTCGTGTATATTGCAGAAGCTCTTTGCATCAGGTTTCAAGCCTTGGCTCCTTACAGCCCACACGAAAATATTCATCCTTATGATCGCTTCGGGGATAAGCTGGTGAAGATAAATTTCAAATATTTTCAGCACCTCTACGACAAAGCTGCTCAGGGGAAATCGTAGTCCAGCTTTCAAAAAGCTTCGGAACACTACGACTTCATTTTCCTCAGGGGACGGGCAAGTCTTCTCTCCTTCGTCGGCCCTCACAATGGATAAGTCCCGGAAATATCTTCCCCTCATGTTGACAAGATGACTTTCTTTAATGCTTGATTTGCCGAAAACCGCATGGCTTGGTCGCCAAGGTCGATCTTCGGAGTCTTCGCCACCACTATCTGCATCATAGCTGTCGCTATCATCAGTATCTTTAGATAAACCTTCTAAAATCTCTTTGGTGATTTTTTCTGTATTGGTCTTCGACATTGCTATAAGAAACCCCAGGTTTTTCTCTTCAGAGAGACTCAGCTTCATCTCGGCAGCAGCCTTCTTGTCTTCAGACATCTTCGAAAACGCTAAAAAACTGTTTTCAAATCCGAAGCTTAAAAACTTTAAAAGCTAAGCAAGTCTTGGTGTGCAAGAGCTAAAAATTGAGTAAGCAAGAGCAGATGGCAAGAAACCGTACCAAATGAGCTCGCGGTATGCTCTTATTTATACGCCCAGTGCATTGAAAATTGGAAGACCCCGCTTGTCAGTGAATGATTGCTATTCTAGCAAAGGGAAGGTGTTTTTTCGGACCTTCGGCTTAAGGCCTTCGTCCATGTCGCAATCTAAATTTATCATTCTAACAAATTAATATTGCGAGGGGCTACTGTTGGGGGCCTTCGGCTTCCGAAGGTCCTCAAAAACATGATTTAACAATGTTTCTGGAGTATAATGTGTGAACGGGTATCTTCGGACCCGAATCGGTACCACAGCCGAAGCCCAAAGAATACGAAGGTTGATACAGCGCCGAAGATATGAGCAGGAAAGCTTCGGTGTGATAGCAGAAAAGGAAACCGACTTAAAGATGAAAAGGCTATTCAGACCTCGGTGGATTACTATAGAATTACTACCAAATGTAAAGGGCATGGGTGTAATTTTACATGGGCTGTGTCCCGCGCCTATAAATAGGTGAACAGTGCCCTGTACTGTTCACGCTGACTTGGCATTTGCTCTTGCGTCACGCTTGTACTCTTACCTTCCTTTAAGCCGAAGGTACATTTGTAATTTGATATCATTTCTATTTTTCCATAATAGTTATATAAAAATGAGTTGATAATGATTGTTTATATTGTCCCTTATATTTCATATGCTTCTTCTTTTATTAACATATACTGCGATCATGGAGGTATGTCCTTCATAACCTTCGTCTGAAGATCATTATATCCTAAGGGAAATAATGCTTCGTAGGACGAAGGGCACTAGCATTTAACATTCTGTGTTGCCTTGTTCTTAATTCATAGCATTTGAGAACAAGTCCCCAACAACAGCTGACATATCAGTTTTACACTCTGCAGAGGTGGTACAACTTTACCCACAAGCCGTGTATCCCATCTAGCCTGGATTGTATGGACCCTTAAACATTGCCGAGGTGAATGGCTAGGGATCCACTATGAGGTTTTCACAAAATACACTTAATACAAAGCAACCTGCTAAGGTTTCTAAGTCGGTGTGGAGGCCCTCTGGGCGAGGTACCTTAGCCAAGAATACGTCCCCATGTTAACATGAGCTACCACCACTGCCGCTCCTCCTCTTGCCCATATTTCAGGTAAGGTTGCTAGGTACTAAGCGCATTAAGCTAATTACCAAAGCGAGAGCCATTATAGCACTCTTGGTTGCACTGTTATCCTGGGTGGTCACTCCATGTTTCATTTAATATGAAATAGTCTTGTTTAACCATCGGGTTAACATCATAATACAAATTTCATTTCCGAAACAATAGTATAAGTGAAAAAGTGACCTCATGTTTATCAAGTTGAGCGATAGAAAAAATTGCAAAGTGTGGCAGAACCTCCCAAGTTATTGGGCCCACATGCACCTATCCTTGTCTCAAAGACCTCAGACGGCTATGCATGTGCACCAGATAACTTAACAGGATCCGTCCGAGTGTCCCAAGGACCCCGGATAAACCACTTACAACCAGGACCGCAGGATTAAGTAAATACAAATCACACACCAACAATTTGCAGCGGAAATCTTATTACCAAATTTTACAAGTTACATCAAGTTTACATTATACATGATCAGAGTGATTACAAAAGTGATTCAAAGAAATAACTTTGAAATGTTATAAATTATTTATAGTTTTTGTTGGGGACTTGTTCTCAAATGCTATGAATTAAGAACAAGGCAACATAAAATGTTAAACGTTAATGCCCTTCGTCCGCTGAAGCATTATCTCCCTTAGGATATAATGAACTTCGGACGAAGACCATAAGCAAAATGTCACGAAGGTCTTACCTTCGTTATTAGCTCTATAGAACAATGTAAACAATGCTAGAATATGAAAAATTAAAGAAATTTATACCAAAGACAGATATTATTAAACATATATTTTATTATACAAACTTAAATATTAAAACATAATATTCAAGTACATTTATACCTTTGCCTTGACAAATAACAATAATTCCAGTGTGAAGCGTCAATGATTACAGGATTGCGTAAACAGTAAAGGAGTACTGTTCATCTATATATAGGCACAGGACGCAGCCTATGACAAATTACAATCATGCCCCTTACAAAAGATTACAATTATGTCTCAGACCCTTATGGACTAAGAAGTCATTTCATCTTTAAGTCGGTTCGAACCCTCGTCTTCAGATATGTTATAATACCGAAGCTTCATGAGTGGTAGCTTCGGCACTATGTTTAAACGGATTTGCCGAAGGTGTGTCTTCCTGCAGGACCTTCGGCGACGAAGCATGGCCCCAACAGTAGCCCCTTCGCGGTGCTAGATCGTTTTTCGTAACGAGCTTGATCCGTGAAAAAGTCTCTTAGGCTTCGGGAAGCCGAAGGTCCGAAAAACACCTTCCCTGAGCTCGTTGCCGGGAAACGATAAAATTTCCGAGCACGGAGTGGTCCCACCATGCAGATTCACCTTCTCGGGTTTTGTGGCCCACCGTTCAGTGGGTGCGAGCGACTGTTCGTCTGGTGTAGGAGACTTGACGATTCACCTTCTTACCTGCAGCACTATATAAACAGACGAGTAGGTGTGAAGTTACCACAGCATTCATTGCTATTACACTGTTCTGCTGCCAGGAATTTAACCATAGCCGAAGCTTGACCCTTGCGCTCAAACGAAGCACCACCTCGGATTCTGCTTCATCACAAGAAGAGCTTCGAAAAAAAAGGTCATTAATTTCAAAAAACTTCTAGAAGTTCATAATCAAATGGCTAGAGTGCGTTCCACTGCCAGGGTTGAGTGTGAGGGAGATGAGGCCGAAGCCACTGAAACCATTCCAATTTCCGAAGCAATGAGGCGGTCTGGGCTAGCAACATCAGGGGATACATCTCCCGCCGAAGCAAAACAAGCTGACGTTGAAGAAGATGAATTTGAAGATGAGTACAGTGCAACGCCATCTAAACCCAGCCACTTAGAGTTTGGGAAGTCTACTATTACCGAAGGTGATATGGCTAAGTTACTGAAGCTAGGCTATTTTAGCGAAGACAAAAGGGAGCTGATTCGCTTCGGAGGAGAGGAAATTACCGTGAAGCCAGAAAAAGATGAGGTGGTGGTTTTTAAGAGCTTCTTCAAAGCAGGGTTAAGGTTTCCCCTGCATGGGATGATTGCAGATGTTTTAGAGAGATTTGGGATTCACCTTCATCAGTTAACTCCTAACGCAATTGTTAGGCTTAGTGTTTACATCTGGGCACTCCGAAGCCAGGAGGCAGAGCCACTTGCCGAAGGTTTTTGCCGGGCACACGAGCTTCATTACCAGACAAAAGCTAGAGAAGATGGGCTGCATGATAATTTTGGCTGCTACAATTTTGCATATCGGAAAGATGCCAAGTATCCAGTTATCAGCTATCGTACGAAATGGCCAGCTGGCTGGAAGAGTGAATGGTTTTATGTCAAAGTAGATGAGAAGAAGGAGAAACTAGTTCAGAGCCCTTTGAGTTTAACCTTCGGAGAAACTAGACCCCAATGCGTGATGTCTCCAGATAGTCCATGTCAGATTGCACTGGGCGAATTTCAGGTTGTTGCAGAGCACATTGGCACCAGGGATTTGGTCCAAAAATTCTTAGCCTTCAGAGTATTCCCAACTTCGAGGGAATGGGACATGCCGAAGCTGAAAGGGGAGAAGAAGAAGAAAGAGCTTGTTCGGCTACCTTATTATTACAAGTTTAAAAAATATTTTAAAGCACCTTGCCAAGAGTGGTTGGACACAATTGAGGTTATGTGCAACGAGATCCTTGGCAACTATTCTAAGAAAGAAGATCAGTTAATGACTGCGGCTTTCGGTACTCGTCCGAAGCGAAGAATGAATCGGGTGATGGATGCCTTGAATTTTGATTATCCTGACTATGAGCAATTAGGCAGAGGTGCCGAAGGCCAGAAAAGAAAAAAGAGTTGCCAGCGTCCTCGACAAAGAAGCTACCAAATTAGCTAAAAAGGACAAAGAAATTTTTGAGAAAAGAAAACCGAGCCCTGAGCCGAAGATAGCTACTTCAAAGAAAAGGAAAGCTACGGCCCCGAAACCAAAAACGTCGGGCCAAGAGGGAGAAGCTCCTGCGACGCCTTCTGCTGCCGATGTGGAAGAAATTCTAAAGGTAATGACTGAACCTTTGCCTATCAAGCTAAGTCCGCTGGCGCCACAACTTACGAAGCTTTTTCAGAAGGAAAAGGAGCCTTCGGCAACGGAAAGTCCTGCTAAGCTGAAAAAACGGAGAATTATCCAAGTGGCCGATGTTATTCATCAGACACCGCCGCCGGCATGAGCGCCAAAAATACCAATTACTGAAAGCGCTGGCACCGCTGAAGACGCCGACGGTGCCAAAGCTGCAGCCACCGAAGCCGAAGGTGCTAGAGCTAAGACCGCCAAAGATTCTGATCTAGAAACCACACTTGGTGATATTGATAACATACTTCTAAAAATGGCTGAGGAAGAAGCTGCTGCGGCCGCGATGGGCACAACAATTGAGAAAGGAAAAGAGCAAATTGAAGATACTTTGGAAGAGGAAAACTTCAATTTTCAAGATATACTAGGGCAAGAGTTATCAGAAACTGAAAAAGAAGAACTGAAGAAATATGCTGTATCCTATGGGTACAAACCAGGGGCTTTGCTGTTTGGCGAAGTCAATGAAGGGAAATTGAGGTGCCTTTGGAATCGAACCGAGGCAAAGGTCGTTAGGACTTTCTCGAAGAATGTTGGCCTGCCGAAGATTGAGGTGGACCTCTGCAGGTACCGGCGACAGCATATCGCCGGTAGCCTGTTCTATGCTAATTTTAAGGTAAAACTCTTAACTTTTTATTATTTTTTGAATTAAGATGTTTTCTAACGAAGGTTGTTTTGGCAGAGTATATTACTAAGTAAAGTGCTGAGGATGCAACAAGATCTCGAAGACGAGAAAAACGAAGCTACAATTAAAGATCTAGAAAATAAAGTCAAAGATCACGAAGTTGCTTTGGAGAAAAAGGACTTCGTCATCCACTCTATGGAGGGTTCGCTAGCAGAAGCTCAAGCCGAAATTGACAGATTAAACAGCGAATTACTCATAAAATCAGAAAAATCTGAGCAAGAAAAGAAAAATCTTGAAACGAATCTCAATACCGAAATTGAGAAGAGTTCAAGTTTGCAGAAATCATTGAAGGAGCTTCAGGATAAATGTTTAGACTTCGGCAACCGATGCGTGCAGCGGCTGAAGGATGTCTTTCACTCAATTGGAGCCAGCTCTGATAAGTTTACACCTTCAGTTGAAAACCTGCCAAGCACCTTTGAATATATTGAGGGCGAAGTTGATGCACTTGACGAAGTTATCGCTGGGCATGCCGACTTCTGCGCCCTGTTAGCTTCTCGAGGCACAGCTACTGCTTTCCTGAAGACTGGCTGCACGCACGGCAAAATTGTTAATAGGCCAAACTTTAGTTTGTCACCAGCATATTTGATTGACATCCCCAGCCTAGCTCGAAGCATAGGAAACAGGTTTATGACTCAAATTTGGATAAACGGCGGGCGAAAAATGGCTGGTGACGAAGCTCGAAGCCACCTTAGGCCAGTGAGAAACTTATACTTGTTACTTTTACCTTCTCCTTGAACTCTGCACTTTTCTCATTTTGTTTTAATATGTACAGGATGATGAAGCTAAAGAATGATGAGCTGAAGCCTTAACAGAGAAAGACTTTGCTGCAGAAGATTCTAGAGAAAATCTTGTAATATGATTGTAAAGAATTTTATGTAAATTTGTGCGTACCTCGTAATATATCTTTACCCCTTTGTCCGTGTATGATGTGCTTTGCTGTGGACGAAATTTGTGCGTAAAAACACCTTCCCTTCTTTTCGTACACAACGAAGCATGAAAATTTCTTCTTTCTGTTTTTTCCGAAGCTTTATCCTTATAGCCGAAGCATCTGCCTTCTCTGTATGATATGATGATAATGATCCTATATAGGTCTAAATGAATGTTTATGAATGCAAATGTCATGATGTAATGTATCGTGCAAATGAATGTCCAAATACATATTCGAAGCCATAATCAAACCTTTATTCCCTTGGGAATGACTCAAATCTTCTTTGCCGCTTATTTTTTAGCTTCACCGTTTATTTTTTGGTGTATCAGCGCTGACTTTTCGCTGTAAGCCTCCCTTAGGAGCTTCTTCGCCTTCTATTTCGGCGGAATTAGCGTTTATTTTTCGCTGTAAGCCTCCCTTAGGAGCTTCTTCGCCTTCTATTTCGGCGGAATCATCGTTTATTTTTCGCTGTAAGCTCTGCATTCCCTTAGGAACGACTTTTGAGCTTCTCCCTGTTTTCTTTTCTTTTTTGTTTGCACTCGATGGTGCGTTCTCAGCTTTTACATTTACATCTTTGGGGGATATTTCTCTTATAGATCTGAAATAAGAAAAAGAGAAATTACATGCTATGGCCCCATTAAAAACCTTTCTCCCCCTTTGGAAAGGAAAAGGGTGCCATAAGAAAGAATAGAAAAAATACATCAAGCTAGACATAATATCGCCGAAGCTCATCCGCATTCCATGATCTAGGAATGTCGTTGCCGTCCATATCCTTCAATCTGTAAGAACCGGGTCTTGGCGAAGATACTACCAGAAAAGGTCCTTCCCACTTCAGCTGTAGCTTGCCTACTGTGTCTGGGTTGGCCACTCTCCGAAGCACCAAATGTCCTGGCTTAATATTCTTTAGCTGAACCTTTCTATCACGCCATTTTATTGTTTCAGCTTGGTATTTATTGATGTTTTCCACAGCCTGAAGCCTGATCCCTTCTATAGCATCTTTGTCCACAGAGTAATCAGCTTCGTCTTCTGCCGAAGCCACTGTTCTTATTGATCCTGCTTTTGCTTCTTCCGGAGTTATTGCTTCGTCACCGAATAATAACTTGAATGGTGTAAAGCCTGTTGACCTTGATGCCGTTGTATTGTGGCTCCATACTACCTTAATTAATTCATCTGGCCATTTTCCTCTGGGCTGATTGAAGATTAATTTCATTATTCCCATCATTATGATGCCATTAGCTCTTTCGACAAGTCCATTTGACTCTGGATGCCTAACCGATGCAAAATGGATCTTCGTGCCAATTTGTCCACAGAACTCTTTAAAAGCTTTGGCATCAAACTGTGTTCCGTTATCCACAGTAATGGCCTTCGGCACTCCGAAGCGACAAACGATATTTTGCCAGAAAAATTTCTGAATGGTAACCGAAGTTATTGTAGCTAAAGGCTTCGCCTCAATCCACTTGAAAAATATTCTACTGCTACTACAACATATTTTAAATTTCCTTGTGCTGGTGGTAGCGGACCTAACAAATCAAGGCCCCACCTTTGCAATGGCCAAATGGGTTGTATTAACTGAGTCAGAGACGAAGGCTGTTTTTGATCTGTTGCGCATTTCTGACAGCCTTCGCACTTTTGGACTAGTTCCGCTGCATCCGAAGCTGCCTTTGGCCAATAAAATCCTTGACGAAAAACTTTTCCCAGCAAAGGCCTAGATCCAATGTGAGATCCACATAGGCCTGCGTGTATTTCCTTCATCAAGACCTTCGGCTCTGGATAAACATTTGAGTAGTGGGGAATAGACTCCATGCTTGTACAGCTCCCCTTCTATTATAACATATGGTCGAGCTCTTGCCTCTATTCTCTTGTTATAAGCTTCGTCATCTAAAAGGAAATTACCCTGAAGGAAAGAAATGATCTCAGTTCTCCAATCTTCACTATGAACAGGAGATATATTGAGGACTTCTCTTTCAAGAAGTTCAACCGAAGGTGCTTTTATTGTTTCAAAAAATACTTCCGAAGGTAAAGGCAGCCCCTGTGCTGCTGACTTGGCTAGCAAATCAGCATGTTCATTTTCTCCTCGAGGAATGTTTTTGACAGAAAACCCTTCAAAGGAAGCTTCAATCCTTCGGACCATGTCTAAATATTTCTCAAGCTTCAGGTCTCTTGCTTTACAACTCTTATCAATATGACCAGAAATAACCTGGGAATCGGTTTTAAGAACCGCCCTTCTAATCCCCATTGCCTTTAACTTCCGAAGACCCAAAAGCAAAGCTTCATACTCAGCAATATTATTTGTGCAGCTAAAATCAAGTCTTGCTGCGTAGCAAGTTTTAACTTTGGAGGGTGCAACCAACACAGTAGCTGCTCCTGCCCTGAAGGTTCCCCAAGAACCGTCACAAAATACCGTCCATACTTCAGTATCTTTAGTTGTTTCTTCTCCTTGAGCCCCTGGCGTCCAATCGGCAATGAAGTCTACTAACGCCTGGGATTGTGTTGAGGATCTGTGCACATAATCAATGCTGAACTCATTGAGCTCCGCAGCCCACTTTCCAATTCTTCCAGTAGCTTCTCTGTTCCTCATGACATCCTTCAAAGGTTGTGACGAAGGAACAATTATATGATATGCTTGAAAATAATGTCGAAGCTTCCTAGATGCCATTAAGACGGCATATAAGACCTTCTCCAATTCTGTATAAGTCTTCTTTGATAGACTAAGGACTTCGGAGACAAAGTATATTGGGGCTTGCTTTTTGGTTTGTCCCTCAAGTTTTTCTTGAACAAGTGTCACACTCACTGCTGAATGCGAAGCTGCCACGTACAACAACAGAGGAGCCCCTGGCGTTGGTGGAGTTAACGTCGTTAGGTCTATCAAATATTGCTTCAGCTCTTCGAAGGCTCTCTGCTGAGCTGATCCCCATTGAAAGACTTTGGCTGACTTCAGCACTTCGAAGAATGGTAAATTTCTCTCTGCTGATCTAGATATGAATCGATTGAGAGATGCCAGTCTTCCTATTAGTCGTTGAGCCCCCTTCTTTGTGCTTGGCGGCTCCATCTGAAGAATAACTTCGATCTTATTTGGATTAGCTTTGATTCCCTTTGTTGAGACCAGACAACCAAGGAATTTCCCCTTCTTTACTCCGAAGACACACTTCTCTGGATTCAGCTTCAGACCAGCCTGTCTGAAATTGGCGAATGTCTCCTGCAGATCAGCAATGTGATTTTCTTTCTTGGTGCTTTTTACTATAATATCATCAACATAGGTATTAGCACATTTCTGCCTATCTGAGAATGGAGAACCTTCGCTGTCATTCTGCTGAAGCTTCCTCCAGCGTTCTTGAGCCCCTCAGGCATCCGAAGATAACAATATGTTCCACTAGGGCTTATGAAGCTGGTTTTTGGCTCATCCTCTTTCTTCATCCAAATTTGATGGTAGCCTGAATAACAATCTAGTAGACTCATAAGCTCTGACGAAGCTGCTGCGTCAACTAGGGAATCTATCCTTGGCAGTGGAAACTCATCCTTCGGACAAGCCTTGTTGAGATCAGTAAAATCAATACACATCCTCCATTTGCCATTGGCCTTTTTTACCATAACAGTGTTGGCCAGCCATTCTGGATACTTCACTTCTCTGATAACTTCGGCGCTGAGAAATCTTTTTACTTCATTTCGAGCACCTTCGGCCTTGTCATCAGACATCTTCCGAAGCCTCTGCTTTCTGGGTCTGAAGGATGGATCGACATTGAGCGAGTGTTCAATAACATCCCTGTTAACACCACAGAGATCGTTAGCTGACCATGCAAAGACATCTTTGTTGTTGAACAGAAACCTTATCAAGTTTTTCTCCTGTTTCTCAGACAATTGAGATCCCAGCAGCACCTTCTGCTCTGCGATATCTTCGCATAAAAGCATGGGTTTCGGCTGATCGGCCGAAGCAGCCTTCTCCCTTCTGTACTTGTACTGTTCACAAGCTTCGGCTTCATCTATGTTGTGGATTGCCTTTGAATCTGTCCAATTCCCCTCAGCCTTTCTGGCAGCTTCCTGACTCCTATGAACAGCAATAGGTCCTTGATCCGAAGGTATCTTCATGCAAAGATATGCTGGATGAAGAATTGCTTCAAAAGCATTGAGTGTTCCACGACCAATGATTGCATTGTAAGCGTACTCCATGTCGACAATGTCAAACACAACTTGCTCAGTCCTTGTATTGTTGACAAATCCGAAGGTTACTGGCATTGTAATCTTACCAAGTGCTACAATTTGTCTTCCTCCGAAGCCACAAAGAGGGTGCGTAGCATCATGAATCTTGTCTTCTGGCTCTTGCATCTGTCTGATGGCTTTAGCAAATATAATGTCGGCTGCACTGCCTGTGTCAACCAAAACATTATGGACTAGAAATCCTTTGATGACACAAGATATGACCATAGCATCATTGTGAGGGTAATCCTTGAGCTAAAGGTCCTCTTGGGAGAAGGTAATTGGGATATGAGACCATCTTGACTTGATGAAGGGTCCCTGTACCCCGACATGTTGTACCCTTCTTTGTGCCTCCTTCTTCTGCTTCTTATTGGCTGGTTCTGAGCACGATCCACCTGTTATTGGGAGCACCAGCTTCGTAGCCGAAGCAACGCTAGCTTTGTTGTTGAACGAAGCCATCAGCCCAGAAAGTGGAATTGAGTTCACCGGAGGTGGGCGCCAATGTTGGGGACTTGTTCTCAAATGCTATGAATTAAGAACAAGGCAACATAAAATGTTAAACGTTAATGCCCTTCATCCGCTGAAGCATTATCTCCCTTAGGATATAATGAACTTCGGACGAAGACCATAAGCAAAATGTCACGAAGGTCTTACCTTCGTTATTAGCTCTATAGAACAATGTAAACAATGCTAGAATATGAAAAATTAAAGAAATTTATACCAAAGACAGATATTATTAAACATATATTTTATTATACAAACTTAAATATTAAAACATAATATTCAAGTACATTTATACCTTTGCCTTGACAAAGAACAATAATTCCAGTGTGATGCGTCAATGATTACATGATTGCGTGAACAGTAAAGGAGTACTGTTCATCTATTTATAGGCATAGGACGCAGCCTGTGAGAAATTACAATCATGCCCCTTACAAAAGATTACAATTATGACTCAGACCCTTATGGACTAAGAAGTCATTTCATCTTTAAGTCGGTTTGAACCCTCGTCTTCAGATACGTTATAATACCGAAGCTTCATGAGTGGTAGCTTCGGCACTACTTTTAAACGGATTTGCCGAAGGTGTGTCTTCCTGCAGGACCTTCGGCGACGAAGCATGGCCTTAACAGTTTTGAAATATATGCTAGCTCAAAGACAATCCTCAATAAGAAGTATAGGAGAAGTACCTAGACTTATAAGAAGGTCGTGCCCACCGGCGCTTAACACCATCCACAGCAGCACAATTCTAGTACCTGCAACTACATGGGTTCGAAAACCTTGAGTACGAAGTGTACTTTGTCTTACCCGTCTAAGGAAAAAGACTCTCAAGGATATGCTGGCTGATTAGGAATCAAGGTAAAGCTTGTCAAGAATCAATGACTCTTTTTGCAGAAAAGCTTACTATGAGTGGACCCTTAAAAATCCATTTTTACTTGTCAGGTTAAGTAAAGTTACCTGCATCTAGAGTTCTTTCTATTCTAGTTCAAGCACTTGGCCTATACTAGCCGTCTTTTTATCATTCCTTCAGTTCACTGGATTGCTACGTGTAGGGCAGTGACCAAGTCTTCATGCCCGAGAAGTAACGGCGATCCGAATCGATTAATACCCAGCTAGGGATCTCCAACCACACGACATATGTAGCACTTAACCCTTGCAAATGTCAACTCGCCACCGGGTTTCTTAAGACCAGACCGGGTTCACGCCAACCGAGAGCACAGATACACCATCGTCCAGCCTCTTGCCACGGAGGGTACACGCTACTCTCGCCATCTCTCCACTCCCATTGTGTGTTGGCCTTTCTGGTATTAGTCTGCCCAAGGCAAAGCTTACCCATGACGAGGCATGTGGCCAGTTAAAAGGTCCTCAATCATCAAGCCTACATCGGTACGGTCCTTAATCGACTCAGACGGAGACACTACACCGAGACTTCCTTCTCGTGCAAGTCACCAGTCTGGTCTCAGCTTTATTATTTAAAACCCAAAGTTTGGTACCTAGCAAAGGTACATCTTTTCAGATGTTGAACCCATCAAGGCCTTTGACGGATTCACCATCATAAGTATTTTCTTTTGTAAAAATTCCCATCCACTGTGAAGCATCACTTTTGTTTTAAAACAAAACATTTTGTTTTTCTAGAGCAAGGCTAAGCATCATAAAATTATTTTCATAAATGGGTACCAAGGAATGGTAATCAATTTTCCAAGGAAGGAAATGCATCACTTGTTAGGACACAACTCCTATCACCTAATGCATCATATAAGGTGATAAAGATTTTAAAACAACAAGGAGGTGGCAAATGCACCGGGGCTTGCCTGGAATAAACACTATGTTAGTGTTTGTTAGGCAACCTTCACTTGCCGATCAGCCTTTGTTCTGACACTCGCTTAGTCCATCCATCTTCGGGTTGACCCGACTAACGACATTGTATTGCGGAGATGTCCACTCTCTACATCATCTTGGGGTCGACTCAATTCTCGTCTTCCGCATCACGTGATCAACTAGCGTACATAATGAGATGCATGATGCACATGGATGGACATATAGAGGAATAGCACACTTTAACATAATACTACATAAAAGAGAATTAAACACTTAAAACAAAGCATCACTACTCTTATGAGTAAACAGTAGATAATTTTGACTCTACGCAATCATAATCTTTGAATTAATTAGACTTAATAGAAATATTAAGAAACCTTCAATTAACACAAGTCCTATATCTCGCTAGACCAGAGCATACACCAAGAGACTAACACAATTACGTTCACCACTATCGGACACCTAAGACTAAAATAGGATTAAAAGAAAGTTAATCCACTTTTAAGCTACTATTATAGACCATCATACATGATATTCTAGTTAAACAAAGCATTACATTATTATCAAAAGCATAAAGTCCTATAAACCGTAATCACGACAACCTAAGGACCTAGAATAATTATGGGCATAATGCACCATATAGCTTCCATATTTTTGCTAGAACAAACTTGTCGATACTATTCAGTTCCACTCATTTCAGGTGATAATAAATATTTATCTTGGGTATTTAATCGGTCATTAACAAAGAGTATCAGGCTACTAAAGCATACCATGGACTTCACTACATAATTAAAATTCGTCACAAGCAATGCGATAGCACTTGCTGACAAAGCACTAGAAATGCTAAATAAATATATCCAACATAATCAATAATGGTAAAACTTATCGGATGATCACATGGAATACCAAATCCATCTTTTGCATAACTAATACACCACACTCCGCACTTTTAGGACCCATTTAATCATAGTCGACACAAACTCATCAACACATTGTGCTAACTAAAATACGAGAATCATCATAATCACTATGTATATTCTATCCATAAAACAAACCAAATAACAAAGCAATGAGTCCATGCACCATATCTAAATCGAACTCGAATTCACTAGATCGATGATGATCTATAGTTCACTCATTTTACCGAACATCCGAGGAGTGCTGCGCTAGAGCTATTTTCACCACACAACAAAAATCAGCTAAGCACAAGCGACACCGATTGATCCTACCAAACTCATCACTCGCTTCATCCAATCAACAATTTAGCTAGCAGGAATAATAGATCAGCTTACCATTCCAATAGCTGACTCGAATTCACGAGATCGGTAATGGTTCTCCGATTCAGGTAATTTGTCGAGCGCTTGGCAGGTACTACACGAACTTCACGCACATCATCATCCAATGTTCAACAAATTTCTCCATAACCGACCAGGACCCTTCCTTCTGTATCTCCACGCCACACACCAACATGATGAACTCTCAACACCGATCAGACTTAATCCGAGTAACCCGGTGAAATCAAACTCAGCTCGCAGCCGGCGTCGCGCGAAGGTGAAACGGGCCCAAGGGATGCGAGCGTGCCGAGGCGACGAAGGATAGGACAGGAACAGGAGAGGCGAGGCACTTGGACATCGAGGCAAAGAGAGGAAAACCAGAGTGCGACCAGGGATGTAACGGCCGGACATCCAGTGCTCCATGAATTTGGGCGAGCGATGCAGGAGAGGGCGAGCAGGGAGCCGGCGCGACGATGGGGTTGACGCAGGGGCGAGCACAAGTAGGTAGAACGGCGGGCGTCGCGGGCGAGCTCCATGGCCGGACCTAGTCGAAGCAAGGCGCGCGCAGGGAAGAGCGACCGGCGCGCAGAAACAGGGAGCAGGGCACGACGCAGCGGGTTTGGCAAGGCGCAGGGAGCTAGGCGCAAGCTGGGCAGAGGGAGCTGGGGGGTCGCTGTGGGGGACAGATATCCCCGCGTCCACTAGAAGGCTAGAAGGCCTCGCGAAAGACTCTAGGCCCATTACTTCGCAAGTCCATCCCTTCGTGGGCCAGGGGAGGAATCACTGGCAGAATGGATCGACGCAAGGTTGGACAGACTTGAGCCCAGATGGCTCATTGGGTTTAAACATTATCCGTAGCATTGATCCGATTCTCCCGCGCAGCGCCCTCAGACGTCGGAACTAAACGAGGATAAGTCGGCAGAATAATTGGGAGATAAGTTCATGCGGTTCACTATTACTTAGGAGCACGTAGTTATCATACCCACGTGTAACGCCCCACGATCAAATATATAAGGCCTAGGGGGCACCCCATCAAAAGACAACTCACTCATTAGCCATCTATTCCATTCTCTAGTATCCTTTATACTAGAGAGTCCCTTTGTAACCCACCACATAAAGATCCACACCAGGAAGTAGGGTATTATGCCTCTCCAAGTGGCCCGAACCTATATAAAATTGTCCATCGTCTCTCGTGCGCCTAGCACGAACCATCAAGCTACAGTCGGTAACATCGTCCTACCCGAAAGCACCTCGAGGGGTAACCCCGGGTGCGCGGTCGGGTCCCAAACACCGACAGCTAGCGCGCCAGGTAGGGGGTGTGTCGCTGATCCAAGCTAGCTCAATGGCCATCACTTTCCAGCACAAGATCACTCTCCGCCCTGGATCCGTGTTCTGCTTCGGAACAATCTCATCCATGGCAGATGAAGAAGGAATTCTGCATCGCGTAGCGGATCCACCGGAGAAGAAGCCTTGCTCGAAAATCTTCGGGAAAGCCGGAACGAAACAGGAATTAGCTCAACCTCCAGCGCTCCGGGCAAAGACTACCTCCTGCAAGCCAGGAGCATAGAATTCGTTTACCCGGAGAACCCCGTTGTCCACCTCATCCACGGAAAGATGGACATGGATTACAAGGAAAAAAGAAACAAACGAGATAAAGGCCCGTAAAGCTGCTCTTCTAGTACCTCCGCCCTCAAAGGAGAACAGAAAGAAGCTTGTCGTCGCGGCAACTCCATTCTACCCCGAGGTCCTCTTCATCGGGGGGAGAGTGGAATCATCCCCCATCTCCGACGACGAACCAACCGTGCCTGGGGAAGAACCTCCTCAGCGAGAAGCTCGCTGACGAAGGAACCGACGTCGAAATGCTCGGCGACACCATGAAGCCGAAGAATAAGACCCGGCGCAGCCTGTATCACGAGATGAGATATCGGAGGTGGGAGAAACTCCTGATGAACGAGTCTTCTGGGAAAGGATGAATTCCCACCGACGTGATCGTTGGCAAGCTCAAGAGCAAGCCGAGCAGGAAGCGAGACAACGCCTAGAGAACCCTCTCTTCGGACGAAACCTGAACCCCAACTTCGCCCAAGCCATGAACACACCGAGCGAGGTTTGTGGATTGTTGGCCCGGATACTCGATGGCCTCCCTCGCACTCCAGACGCTAAGGACTATCGGTGGCTGCTCACTCGGGCAGCTAATCATCTTCTGCCTCTCGCTCATCCTCCGAGCGATCTACGACATGCCATCAACAGTCGGCGGGACGCGCGGAGCTCCATCAATGCTTCACACGAACGACGTCATGAGAATGAGATCCGATGCCGAGAAGAGTATGATCGGGATCACGACATCCCTGCACGAAGTTAGGCCACCAGGGTTGAGTCGGCAACGACTTCAACTAGCGGCACGACACGGGGACAGTCGTGGCAGCACATCGGCAACTCCCCTCCCTGGGACCGACACCACAATCATCGATAGGAGGACACGTGTGGAGTATCTGCACTCACTCCACGCCTCAGGGCCATTCAGTGGCCCCCAAACTTCAAAGTCTCCAACATCGACAAGTACGAGCCTAAGCAAGACCCGGGAGGCTGGTTGGCTGTCTATACCATCTCTACCCGGGCCGCTGGGCAACTGAAGATGTGATGACTGCGTACTTGCCCGTCGTCCTTGGGCAAGATGCACTGCAGTGGCTACAACACCTGCCCCGAAACTGCATCGACGATTGGAGCGACTTCAGTCGGTGTTTTATCGCCAACTTCCAATCCCTATCCGACAAGCCATGGGACCTCAAATCCATCAGGTGCCGAGGGGATGAGACTCCTCGGTCGTACCTCAAAAGGTTTCAGACCATGAGAAATTGTATTCCTGAGGTTGCAGAAGCAGTAGTGATCGAGGACTTCTACCGAGGATCTAATGACTCGGCCTTCGTACGAGCCATACTACAAAAGGCGCCGACCACTTCCGAACAACTGTTCAGGGAGGCGGACATCTACATCACCACCGATGAGTGTGCCCAGAACCTCATCGGAGGAATGAAGCCCACTCCATCCGCACCACGGTGTGACGCGAACCAGCAAACTGACAAGCGCTAGGAAAAGAGACCTCGCGAAGAAGTCCATGCCGCTGGACCACCCATCTCTCGTGCCCGAGGGGCACCCCGCGGAGGCGAACAAACATTTGACGACATCCTCGACGCCCAGTGCTCGTACCACAAGGATATGCGTCATACCCTTCGGAACTGCAGAGACTTCAAGCACTCCGTCGGGAATGGCCGACCCTTCCAACCTCTACCACCTCCCCCACCACGAGGAGGACCCGAAGAGCCTCGACAACCTCAGTAGAAGGAAGGGGGAGGAGGCAGAGTGTTCCCACGCATCGATGGAGAAGTCAACGTCATCTTCGGCGGACACGGGTCATAAGAGAACAAAAGGCAGCAGAAGCTCAACGATCGCTAGATACTGGTAGCGGCCACCAGTGCTCCCGCCCCGTATCAATGGTCAGAACACCCGATCACCTTTACTCGGGCGGATCAATGGCTCAACTTCGATCATCCAGGCAAGTACTCGCTCCTCGTCGATTCGATGATCCGAGAGAGTAGGGTAAAGAAGGTGTTGGTGGACGGGGGAAGCATCATCAACGTCACTTTCCCCCAGACACTCTTAGGCTTGGGAGTTGCACTCAAAGAGCTCCTCGAGTCAGACACTCCTTTCTTTCGCATTGTGCCGACTGAAGGAGAATACCCACTCGGACACATCTACATGTCGGTCACCTTTGGAACTCCAGAAAACTACAGAACCGAGTTCCTAAGGTTCGAGGTAGCGAGCTTCGACTGCGGATACAACGCCATCATCGGCAGGCCGGGATTGGCAAAATTCATGACCATTTCGCACAATTAATACATGATACTGAAGATGCTGGGACCACAAGGAATCATCACCGTACGTGCTGACTTCCAAGGCACCGTTGAATGCTTCCGAGTGGCCATTCAGGCGGCCCTCACCACCAAACTACCGACGAATTCCTCCACGCAGGCGAACTCAAAGCCTGAGGAAGACCTCGCGATACCTGCAAATGAAGCTCAAGCCGAGACCTCTATGCGGCCGACTAAGGAGATGAAAAGAATCAACCTCGGATTCGGGGACGAACGCAAGACTGCCATCATCAGCTCCAGCCTGGATGACAAATAGTAAGGCGCGCTTATCCAGTTTCTGCAAGATAACCGAGACGTATTCGCATGGCAGCCTGCGGATATGCCGGGAGTCCCGAGAGAACTGGCCAAGCACAAACTGAAGGTTTATCCCCAAGCAAGGCCGATCCGACAAAAATTGCATCGTTTCACACCTGACAAGAGAGAAGCTATTCGCGTCGAGCTAGCTCGCTTAGTTGCAGCAGGGTTCATTAGAGAAGTGTTGCATCCTGAGTGGTTAGCAAATCCTGTTCTTGTACTCAAAAAAATAAAGTGGATTGGCGCATATGCGTCAACTATACAGATCTCAACAAACACTGTCCAAAGAATCCCTTCGGACTTCCTAGAATAGATCAGGTGGTAGATTCGACTGCCGGATGTTCTATGTTGTCCATCCTAGACTGCTACTCAGGATACCATCAGATCAGCCTGGCAAAAGAAGATGAGGAAAAAACAACATTCATTACCCTGTTTGGAGCTTTCTGCTATACCTCCATGCCATTCGGCCTCAAGAACGCTGGAGCGACTTACCAGAGAGCTATTCAAACATGCTTAGCCGATCACTGGGGCAAGCGGGTAGAAGCTTATGTCGATGATGTGGTGATCAAAACAGAAAACTCAGAAAACTTCATTGAAGATTTGTAGCTGGTCTTCAACAGCCTGAGACGATACCGGTGGAAGCTCAATCCAGAAAAATGTGTCTTTTTAGTACCAGCAGGGAAGTTGCTCGGATTCATTGTCAGCCACCGAGGAATTGAAGCCAACCTGAAAAAAATTGAGGCTATCATGAGAATGGAAGCACCATGATCACAGAAGAAAGTGCAAAGGCTTACTGGGTGCAGGTTCATATCAAGGCTAGGAGAAAAAGGCTTACCATTCTACAAATTGTTCAAGAAGGTGGACAAGTTCCAGTGGACCACAGAAGCACAGGAAGCTCTCGATGCACCAAAGAAGTTCTTGACCACACCACCAGTGCTAAAACTGCAAGGCTGAGCCATGCCGGATCAGCCAGCGGAAGATCTGCTGTTATACATCTCCTGCATGATTCACGTGGTAAGCACCGCATTAGTAGTTGAGCGGGCAGAGGAAGGGCACACATATCTAGTACAACATCTGGTCTACTTCATCAGTGAAGTTCTAGGACCCTCTAAAAAGAAGTATCCTCAAGTTCAAAAACTATTGTACGTAGTTCTTCTAACTGCTCGTAAGCTCCATCACTACTTTGACAACCACAAAGTCATAGTAGTCACCGAGTTTCCAATAGGGGGTATTCTTCACAACAAAGAAGCCATTGGAAGAATAGCTAAGTGGGCCCGCGAGCTGGGAGCTCACGACTTTGAGTTTCGACCTCACACTGCAATAAAGACTCAAGCACTAGTGGACTTCGTATCAGAATGGACCGAGCAACAAGTACCAGACAACCCGGAGGCTGTGGAAGTGTGGCGAATGTATTTCGATGGCTCGCTAAAGCTACAGGGAGCAGGCGCAGGAATCCTCTTCATTGCCCCTGGAGGTGAACAACTCAAATATGCTCTTCAGTTATCATTCCCAGCATCAAATAATGCAGCAGAATACGAGGCTCTGATCCATGGATTGAACATTGCCGTATCACTAGGCATTAAGAGGCTGATGGTATACGGAGATTCACTGGTGGTCATAAGTCAGATAAATAAAGACTGGGATTGCTCGAATAATTCTATGGGCAAGTACAATACAGCCGTCCGAAAACTGGAAGACAAATTTGTAGGGTTGGAATTTCATCACGTGGAAAGAGATCGCAATGCAGCAGTAGACGCGTTGTCAAAACTAGGATCCAGTCGAGCTCAGGTCCCACCTAGAGTTTTCGTCCAGGAAGTGTCACGCCCAAGCATTCCCTGAGATCAGGCGGAAGAGTGCAACGCTTTGAGCCAGCCAGAGTCAGACTCTAATGACTAGAGAGAGCCTATCATCAAGTATATAAAAAATGAAGAAGAACCGGATGACAAGGCCGCAGTAGAGCATATCGCAAGACAGTCGGCCCACTACACCCTCATAGGGGAGGCACTGTACAGAAGGGGTGCAACAGGAGTCCTCATGAAATGCATTTCCTCAACCACTGGGAGACAGCTACTAGATGAGATTCACGCCGGACAGTGTGGAATACACGCAGCATCTAGAACTCTGGTTGGGAAGGTCTTTAGGTCTAGTTTCTACTGGCCGACAGCAAAGAGTGATGCAGTCGAGTTAGTCCAGAGATGTGAAGCTTGCCAATTCTTGTCAAAGCAACAACATTTACCAGCGCAGCAACTGCAGACCATACACGTAACATGACCATTTGCGTGGTGGGGACTAGACATGATTGGACCCTTCAAGAAAGCTCAGGGAGGCTATACTCACGTGTTGGTCGCCATTGATAAATTCACCAAATGGATACAATACAAACCCATTGCTTCTCTAACTTCATCCAAGGCAGTGGAATTCATACAAGATATAATATTCAGGCTTGGGATACCGAATAGCATCATAACCGACCTGGGATCCAATTTCACTAGCTCTGAATTCTTTGATTTCTGCGAACAACGGAGCATCCAGATCAAATATGCATCGGTAGCACATCCAAGAGCCAATGGTCAGGTGGAAAGGGCTAATGGAATGATACTGGAAGCACTCAGGAAGAAAGTCTTCGACAAGAATGAAAAGTTCGCAGGGAAGTGGATCAGAGAGTTACCTTATGTGGTTTCGAGCCTAAGAACTCAACCCAGTCGAGCTCTACATGGAAACACCCCCTTCTTCATGGTCTATAGTTCGGAGGCAGTGCTACCTGCAGACCTTAGGTTTGGGGCACCAAGGCTGGTCTTTGAAAGCATAGCTGAAGCAGAAGCTACCATGCTAGAAGATATTGACGTGCTGGAGGAAGAGCGGTTGAATATAGTAATTCAGTCAGTGAGATACCAGTAGACCCTGAGGCGCTATCATGGTAAGGCTATTCGACATCGATCCTTTGTAGTGGGAGACTTGGTCCTTCGCTGAATTCTAACGGGAGAAGGATGGCACAAATTGTCACCGCTATGGGAAGGGCCATTCATGGTATCGGAAGTCACTCGACCAGGATCATATCGACTTACTCAAATGGATGGCACGGAAGTGGGAATTCATGGAATATGGAGCACCTCAGGAAGTTTTACCCTTAGCAAGAGCTATCGGAGCAACGTTGTACTCTGTAATTGGAAAATACGTCATCAATAAAAGATTTCATTCTCGAAGGCATTCAAACTATTGGCTATCAATTGACTTCGACTTGATTAGACTTGGAATCAACACACTTACTCGACTTAGGGTGACCACTATACCCTATTAACGGAGCAATCGGCTTAAGTCGGCAATGACTTAAGACGGTGCAACATGCTCGCGCTTACTCGACTTAGGGTGACCACTATACCCTACTAACGGAGCAATCGGCTTAAGTCGGCAACGACTTAAGACAGTGCAACATGCTCACGCTTACTCGACCTAGGGTGACCACTATACCCTACTAACAGAGCAATCGGCTTAAGTCGACAATGACTTAAGACGGTGCAACATGCTCACGCTTACTCGACCTAGGTTGACCACTATACCCTACTAATGGAGCAATCAACTTAAGTGGGCAATGACTTAAAACGGTGCAACATGCTCACGCTTACTCGACTTAGGGTGACCACTATGCCCTACTAACAGAGCAATCGGCTTAAGTCAGCAATGACTTAAGACGGTGCAACATGCTCATGCTTACTCGACTTAGGGTGACCACTATACCTACTAACAGAGCAATCGGCTTAAGTCGGTAATGACTTAAGACGGTGCCACATGCTCACACTTACTCGACTTAGGGTGACCACTATACCCTACTAACAAAGCGATTGGCTTAAGTCGGCAATGACTTAAGACTGTGCAACATGCTCACAACTACTCGTCTTAGGGTGACCTCTATGCCTTACCAGCCAATCAATTGGCATAAATCAGGAAAAGACTCCAAAACCAGCACGCCGCACTTACTTCTGCAATCGTTCAGGACGATTGTTGAATTCTAACAACAGAAACAAAATGTTATAGTTTTCAGCACAAAGGACACATTCTAGTACCCTATCCACCGAGTATCCGAGCACAATGATCATGCACACATATAATTCACAAATGCATTCAGTATCTTCTAAACACGTCGCTACGGCGAAACATCTCTATTTGGCAATGTCTTTCGCAGGGGCGATCGAGGAAGAAGGGCGACTCGAGGCATCAGGCGCAGCCTTGACATCAGCAACAATGTCATCAGGAACAACTACACCGGGCCTTCTCATCAGGATCCGCCCCACGCGAATGGCTTTGTCCATAGCCTTGTCATGCTGAGCTTTCAGAATGGCGCAGTTGTCCTCTGCAACTTTGGTAGCCAGTCGAGCGACCTCTAGGTCCTGGGCGACTGATTTCTTGGAGGCACGCAGATCTTTGACGATGGAGTCCTTGCTTGACACCAACTGTCTAAGCTGCAGAACCTCATCCTGGGATACTTGCAATTCACGACGATGATCATCCAGATCTGTCATAGTAAAGCGGTGGCTCCTTTCCACGATGGTTAAGGAATTGCTGGCATCACGGTACAACCTATCCAGATTGTCACGAAAAGCTGCAAGTGCTCATTTCTCCTCCTACAAACAAGAATCAACTCTCAAGCATCCAGTAAATAGTAAAGCATGGCAGAGCCAATTAAGTAAGTTTACCTCGTTAGCTGCTCTTTCAGAGCCAAGTTGAGCATTGAGAGAGGAATTCAAAGAATATGCGTCGTCCAAAGAAGCAGAAACCTGAGCCAGGTCGATCTGACCTTGGGAATACTTCTCCTCAAGCTCGGAGTACCGTCGGGTTGAGTCGGCTTGATGTTGAAGATGTTTCTCCTCAAGCTCAGAGTACCGCCGGGCCATATATGACAAAGCAGTTGAAGAAGGATACACGGTTAAAAACAAGTTGATCAATCAGCCAAGGAAGCAACAAAGTTACCAACCAGCATTCAACGCCTTCAAATCAGCTATTTGTTTCTGAAGCAGCAATGGGTTCCCCTACGTTAGAGACATAGCCCCTTCTGGAATAGTGGCACCATGTGACCTCAACTGAGCGGACATTCCGTGAACCAAAGCCTATTATTAAAGACAAATGAGTACAGAGAAAATGATTTACCAGGAGGAACGATAGAACGAAAGAGATAAGTTACCTGAAGATTAGAGAAGAATGAGGGCAATCCCAAGTCATGAGAAGCTGCATTGTAGCTTGACGAAGGAAGATCAACTGGAACAATTTGAAGAGTATCGTCGGGGGTTGATTTAGCCCCACTAGCAGATATCAAAATTCTTGCATCCGGCTCGCCGACCTCCAAGGCGACTCGCTCACTCGAAGTTGAAGAAGCATGCATCGCTATCACTCCATCATATCGTTGTGGAGACGACTCGATGTGGACGTCCATGGAGGTATGGGAAGGAGAGCTCACTTGGACACCCTTGGGGGCTGGGTTGTAGCTCGCGCCACCCACCAAAGCCGGATCATTACCGGCAACACCCTCGGGGGCTGGGTTGCAGCTCGCGCTACCCACCAGAGTCGTATCACTACCGGCAACACCCTCGGGGGCTGGGTTGCAGCTCGCGCTACCCACTAGACCCGGATCACTACCGGTGACACCCTCGGGGGCTGGGTAACCGCCAGCATCACCCTCGGGGGCTGGGTTTTCTGCAACAGCCACCTCTAAGGCTGAAGGATCCTCAGTCACCTCCATGGGAGTCGGGCAATCCTGACCAACTTCTTGACACCGAAGACTGCCTTCCAAAGTTGACGATGCGCGAGATACTACCCCGAATACCTCTAATCTCACGTCTGGAATTTTAGAGCAAACATCCATCATATCACCATTAGTCGGCTCCGACAGCATATCTTCAGGAATGACATCCTCAAGGGCCTGATCAAAAATCTATTATGGATAATTCTTTAAGGCTAACAAACACAGACAGAGCTGGAGAAGGAATATCACTATCCCCCTACTACCTCTGTAACGCCGGCTATTCTTACGAATTAGCGGAACTTCTTCTTCCTCTTCTTTGTCCTCGTCAAATATACGGACAATAGCTGGTGCACGGTCACACCCATTGGGTTCAGCTTCTACACAGTTACACCCATTGGGGTTAGCTTCAACAAGGTCACACCCATTGGGTTCAGCTGGTGCACGGTTACACCCATTGGGGTCAGCTTCAACAAGGTCACACCCATTGGAGTCAGCTGGTGCACGGTCACACCCATTGGGGTCAGCTTCAACAGGTACACCACCATTGGGATCAACCTCAGTAAGGACCTCTGCTGGTACTTCTTCACAAACAGGAGCAGAAGGGCTAGCATCTTGGTCCAAGCATGACAGTCGCCGAAGTCGCCTCTTTTTCTTCTTTTTCTCCTCAACATGTGCAGTTGGGTAGCTAACTGGGCGAGGACGCTTTGGGCGAATACCCTCAGGCTTTCGAGTGTCCACTGTTTTGTTAAGCTCCTGTACAACCGTAACAACCATTAGTTTAGCATGAGCCGAGTCAGAAGATTCTCCAGCCAACATATTGAGTATATCATCTATTTCTTCATCATCCGGACTTGCCGGCACTAAAAAGTGAACTTGCCTCTCATCATTGGGAAGATCATGAAGAGGAGCAACCAGAGCTTCAATGTCCTCAGGAGAAGGTCGCACTCTAAGACCGATACCACTATCACTAGCAGGAGGGTTGGACACAAAATTGAAAAATGACCTAGAAGGTGGCAGATTCCAAGCAGAATAAGCAACAGGAGCACCAACATTTGATACCTTGCCCCTCAGAATCATATCTAGTCGGCTCATCAGATCCTCAGTAGGAATTTTCCTGTTGGTAACCCGAGTCGAGTTAGTAATGCCACTGTACAAGTAAGCTGGGTATGCTCTGTCCTTCAATGGCTGAATATTCTTAAAAACAAAGTCAGCAACCACAGCCTTGGCAGTCAGACCTCTCTCCTTCAGCAGACTGATTTCAGCAAGCAGAACCCTAGCTTCTGTTACCTCCAAGGCAGTAGGAGACTCAACCCAACTCGGAGTGCATACATCTGGCTGTCTCCCCGACCGAGGGGGGGACTTGCCGTGGTTTTCCACAATAAACCACTCAAGACGCCACCCTTTAATGCTGTCCTTGAGAGGAATGTCAAGGTATTCTGTTTTCCTCCCGCGGCGCATCTCCAAACTTGCACCACCCACGAGCTGGTGCTGCCCCCCAGCCATCCTAGGTCGACAATGATACAAATACTTCCATAAACCGAAATGAGGAAGAATTCCGAGGTAGGCCTCACACAGATGTACAAAGATAGAAATTTGCAAAATGGAATTGGGATTCAGATGGGACAGGTTTAGATTGTAAAAGTCAAGGAGACCACGGAAGAAAGGAGAAATAGGAAGAGCAAGGCCGCAGATGAGAAAAAGAAACGTAGACAACGGACTCGTGGGTATCTTCTCTCGGAATAGTGACCCAATGACAAATCCGCCAAGAACAAAGCTCCTTTGGAGGAAGAACTCCAACATCAACAAGGCGGAGGAGATCTGATTCTGAGACAACAGACATATGGTTACTTGCGAACGACAACTGGCTGTTGGGGTCGATGGGAGGAATGACTACCGCAGCATAATTCTAGTTCTTCCACTTGGGCGCCATCGCAATCTCATCGGCGGATTGAACAGAGGTGAAATCAGAGGGAAACAGAGGAGTGGTTTGAGGCGGAAATGTCATGTTAGGGCTCTGAACTCAGAAGCGCGCAGTGACGTGATATAAATGGGGTTTTCCTAGGTTGGGCACCATTTCTAAAAAGTGCCAAGTCATCACTCGGGAAAACGAGACTTCTGACATAGCTCGATTATTACCTCTAAAACGCCAACAACATCAAGCACCACTCGGCGGTTACCTCTAAAACACCGACATTGTCTGTCATAACTCGACTGTTATCTCCAAAACACCGACAGGATCAAGCGTAACTCGGTTGTTACTCTAAAACACCGACGTCGTCAAGCACCACTGGGCTGCTACCTCTAAAGCGCTGACAGTGTCTATCATAACTCGGCTATTATCTCCATAACGCCGACAGGGTCAAGCGTAACTCGGTTGTTACCTCTAAAACACCAACGTCGTCAAGCACCACTCAGATGCTACCTCTAAAGCGCTGACAGTGTCTGTCCTAACTCGGCAGTTATCTCTAAAAACGCTGACATGGTCTAGCGTAACTCGGCTATTACCTCTATAACGCTGATGTCATCAAGCACCACTCGAGGGTTACTTCTAAAAAACGCCGACAATGTCTGTCGTAACTCGGCCGCTTTCTCTAAATAAATGCCGGCATAACCAAATACAACTCATCAGTTACCAGTCATTATCTCTAAAAAACGCCAGCAGCGCCAGGCGTGAGGACAAACTATCAATCGGCTATAAAAGAAGAACGACAGAAAAGCAAAAGGATGCTCGGAATAAGCGGAAATTTTCTTCAATATATAGAGGAGGGAAGTTCTTCCACAAACTTAAAGACCAACTCATTATGAGTCGGCCTTTTTTTCCCTTCCTCACTGCATTACATTACTACATCACTATGTTACTCACACTACGCTATACTACTAACTACTACTACATTATTCTACTACTACTAATACTACTCCTGCTACTAATTATCTATACTAATATTTAAACCAGTGGCGCTTTGCCACTGCCCTTGCCACTTTCGTCGACTTTGCCACCGTCGCCGTGGCCCTTGCCGCCGTCACCGTCGCCCTTGCCGTTGCCGTCGCCATCATCGCCGTCGTCGCCTCCATTGCCACCGTCGCCCTCATCGTTGTCGTCACCGCCGCTCTCCTCCTCGGACGAGTCGGAGGAGTTTTCCTCGCCCGAGGAGATCTCTGACTCATTCGAGCCCTCGAGCCCGGAGCGCTCGACGGCCCGGATGTACGTCCACAGCTCGGCAACGATCATGTGGGAATCGTCCGAGTCATCGAACGACATCGGGGGAGAGGCGTAGACCAGAGACCCCTCGGACTCGGAGGAAAACTCCTCCGAGTACTCGGAGTCACCAAAGTCCTCCGAGGGGGGACTTGGCTCGCGCTTCCGCTTGTCGCCGGAGTGGTGCGACGAACTTCCACCCTTCTTGTTCTTGCCCATGGTTGATTGGAAGAGAAGAGAAAAGTGCGAGAATAAGCAACAAACGGCCAGAAGATGTGTGAAGACACCAGCAAGGTCGGCAGTCTATTTATAGAGGCAGAAGGCAACCGCTCATCTCCTACCACGGGCACTGGACAGTCACAAGTATTCAATAAGCAATTCAAATCGTCTAGAAACAAGTCAGGCGACAGACGCCGTTTCACGTAACACGACACCATTTGCACTGAGGTCAACTGCTTGGAAGATATGATTACACCCCGCGGTCACGTCAAGTTACTACTCAAGGGCAGTTTGCTAAACACTCGGCGTACCAAGCCGTCCCTTGGTTACACCCATTAGGGAGGGGACATCTAGGAATTTTAAATAGATTTTTCCCAAGCAGTCACATCCATACAGTATACGCAATGAATGTATCAAGACAGAAGAAAGATATCGATGGAGATCAAAGGAAAGCCAAATATAGCTAATGAAGTACAAGTCTAATCAACAGAAGCATTGAAGCACAAAGCGAAATGAAGACCAACCAAGAGCCATCTACCAGATGTCCAATCTGTCGCCGATCAAATAAATTTCAAACCTAACAGGACATGGGTAGATCGCGCTGTTATTCTCTAAAAATAGGAAATGAAGACAACATGCCGATTTCTAAAGCATAAGCTGATGATATAAGGCTGAGTTCTAAGGCATGAGACGAAGATAAGATAATAACTTCTGAAAGCATGAGATGAAGACCTTTGAGTGGATTATTTTCAGTAATCCACTCAAAGCTCGGGGGCTACACCCATTGGGCCCACCTCCGGTGCACCCAATGAATCCTCAACCCCTAAAGACAGAATGCTGATCTCTAAAGCATGGGTCAGCGACGAAATGCTGATTTCTAAGGCATAAGACGAAGATAAACCAACAACTTATAAAAAGCACGAGATGAAGACCTTTGAGTGGATTATTTTCAGTAATCCACTCAAAGCTCGGGGGCTACACCCAATGAATCCTCAACCCCTAAGGACAAAATGCTGATATCTAAAGCATAAGCTGGTAACCAAGCATTAATTTCTAAGATACAAAGTGAAGACCATTGAAAGAACTAAAGAAGGGTAACAGAAGTTTGCTTTTACCGGATCGATTAGAGTTCAGAAGCAACAACTCGACAGGTGCACTTTCAAAGCATCAGCGATCTAAAATCAAAACTGCAGGGTGGACCTAAAATCTTTGGGCCGATTGTTTCAAAATCAACTCAAATATTGGGGGCTTGTGGGAGACAGATATCCCCCGTGTGACACCCCAGTGTCACCTAGGGTTTCTCTTAAAAAGCCAAACCAAGAACCATTATTTTATGTGAACCAAAGTAAGCATGAGCATCAAAATAACTTAAGTAAGAAAGAATTCACCAAGTATATGCTTAAAAGTGTCATGATCAAGACAATTGAGTCTCTTAAAGGATAAGAATGTGCAACCCTAATTAAGAACCCTAAGTGAACCCCATGAACAAAATTCAAGAAAATAAGCAAAAGGGAATGAAAAGTTTAAAATTTTGAGTCGAGCCAATTATATAAATTAAAGTATATTTGATAAGCAACAAGATAGATTGAGAAAGCTTAGCCAAAATAATTCAAGAAAACCCCCAAATCAAGCTTCTTTTGTTGGGACTCATTGGGAATTCTGAATTTCAGAATTCTGAAATTCAGACCTTGAGCCAAGGATCAGGGATGTTCACCTTGATCCCTAACTCGAATCCTAATGGCCCCATTGACAAAATTGTGTCTAACTAACCCCTCTGTCGTGTGCCAGAAGATGGCATTGGGACGCGAGCCCTAGACACGACAAAACTTGGGATTTGCCTCGGGTTTGGGCAGGGAGACAGACCAGATTTCCTGGCTCCATATCTCTGCAACCAGTAGGCAAAATCCTATGACCTCCACACAAGAATGGTAGCTTGTAGGGAGGAGAAGAGGTTTTGTGCACCGACCAAGGCGAGAGCAGGCTCGGATGAACGACCACACGCGCCAGAGCTTGGGCAGAACGCACGGGCACACGTGTTCGACCCTGGTCGGCACGCCAGAGCTCGCCCAACCCGCGCGCGCGCTCGCTCCGGCGTCCGGTCAAGTCCGCCGCGCGCCCACGCCCTCGGCCGTGCCCGCCCGCGCCTATAAAGCCTCCCCGGGCGCACCTCTCTTCGCCCCGCACTCACCCTCACCGGCCAGCCACCGTTCCTTAGCTCCGGCGAGCTCATTTCCGCCCGCCATTGCCGCCAGAACTACGGCCGCCGTGGCCAGCCCACTCCAGCCACCCTCCAGCCCAACCAGTGCTTCGGCTAGCTCCGCCAGTAGCCCGTGAAGCTTGCCAAGCCCTCGGACCCGACCGGACTTCACCGGAGGCCCGAGATCAACCTCACCGGACTTCGGTCTTCCGCCGCCGCGCGTGGACCGAGCTATCCAGTGAGTCTCCGACCGATTCCTTTCGCTCATGTCTTCTCTGGCATCCCGTGGACCTCCCTGACCTATTTGATTGAACTATCTCGCCGCGACCAGGCCGGTCTCCTCGCCGCCGACGAGCATCCCCGCCTGCGCGCGTGGACCGACCGACTCCGGCCATATCCGACGGTGTTCCGCACACCGTTGTGATCCCCGCGACCTCCCCTTCACCCTCGGCCACTTCACCGGAACAGTCTCGCCGCCGGTAAGCCCCTCCGCCCTTTTCTTCGCCGCGGCTACTGTTTAAGGTAGAAGAAGGACCTCGGGTTAGGTTCTGTAGAACCCGAGGGGTTTTTCGTAATGTCAGCGACTCATGTGAATAGTAACCTAAGGACTGAATTGCGAGGAAAACTTAGAAAAACCGCCAGGGACCCCAGTGCAAAGTGGATTTCCATTAATCAATTCTGTTATTCTTTTTAAAATAACCAGAGAACTTAGGAAATCCATAATTTGATGAAATCTTAATAAAAAGCTGTCAAACCAATTTTGCTAGCTCTGGAATATTATGATCTATCATTTAAAAATAGTAAACCCCATGCCTTCTGTTCAAAATTTTAGAGTTAAATTTAAAAACAGAAACCCCCTAAACCTTGTTTAATTAAGGAAAATTAGTTTTTCTTTTGTGCTGAGCTTAAGAAAATTTGTAGATGCTTATACCTTAATTAGACACTGTTTAAAAATAGTAGGAGCCCCAGCATTAGAGATTATGATGTAGTTATTCATTTAAAGCCATTTTGTCCAAAACTTAGAGAAAATCAGAAAGGCCTTAGAGATTAATGAACAGTGATTAGTAATATTTTTCCTAGATTACTTATGCAACAGAGAACCTAGGAAAAATGCAGAGACCATTAATTTGGACCAGTTTCTAATTAAGATGCTTTAATTAGCATTATGTAGACTGAAAATCAATTATTAGAATTGCAAAACTATAACCAAAGTGGTTAACAAAAATCCAGTGAACTTATAACCACCAGAGCCCCACTACAAAAATACAGAGCACCCCAGCCTAACTTTTTAAGTAGGGAAAATAAATACAGAATGATAATAAGGCATTTTCCCACTAAATCATGAGCAACCCCAAATAATGTGATAATGGGCAACCAAAATTTTGCTAAGTCCATGATGAGATAAACCACCAGAGAAAAATACAAACCCATGAAAAAGAAGTGAACCCATGCCTTTTGCTAGTAATTTGTGAGAAAGGCCATTTAGCTCAAATAATGCAAACCACCCCTTCCCTTAGGCAAAAGGAAGCCAAACTCCAGAATGATTGCTCTTGCACAAAATACTAGCTAAGAAAAATAAGAACTCTGTTGTTTGATGTTTTTCAAGTATAGTGGTAGTAGAAAGCACCCCTTTGGCTAGAAACCTTAAGAAAATCTTGGGGAAAGAATTAAAGGGTATTGATGACTAGAAATTTGTATCAAGTCGTGTTACAACACCTAAAAGCCAGCAAAAATAAGTTTTTGAAAACTACCCACTGTTAAATAATAGTTGTAGTTCAAGGTACCCCTTCTGCCCTAAAATTTGGTAATTTTGTCCAGAGAAAACCATTCACTTTCTGAACCCCAAATTTTGAGACAGAAAATCATACACCAGTAACAAGCCACTGTAATTTTTGCAGAATTTTTGGAATTTTATAAAAGCAACTTGTAGTTCAAACCTACTCCAAAACATTAAAGAGAATAAAAGAAAAGAGAAGAAGGAATAAACCTCATCCCAATAAGACTAACCCAATTTACCAAGTATACCACTAAAGGGTTTTACATAAGCAAAGTTAACTGGTTTTAACTCAAAAGATCATACATCTTTAAAGTTATAAATTCTAAAGCACATATCATATCATGCATATATCTTACGCATTGCATTCATTAGATTGTAATCTTGCCGACGGAGAGTACGTGCTCATCCCCGAGCAAGGACCTGTCCAAGAGAAGGACCAGGAGCAGGCTTCAGAGGCTGCTATTGAGGATCTCCCCGCAACCCCAGCAATTGAAGGCAAGCCCCAGTTTTATGCATAACCATGTTATTATATGCTACTTTACTACACTTAATGCTTGTAGGATTGCAATGTGCACTTAAGTGTAGGAGTTGCTTGAAACCTCTAGTTGCATGAACTTAGGATTCCTTTTTGAGATGAATACTAGTATGCTAGGTCGAGTAGCTGCTTGCTAATCAGGATCTCGGTAGAAGTCGAGTGATTTTTCTAGCACTCGCGCGAGGTCAGGAATTGATTGTATTCATCTTGATAATGGGATATATGTTGGTTCGTGGACTTGGATCCAGGGAGGATGCCATGTCCATGAGACGAGAAAAATGAATTAAGGATTAATGTGTGGATACCTGAGTCAAGCTTTTGAACGTACTAAGCACATGCCGGGAAAAATGGTAACCGGTAAACCTAGTACCTGAGTGAAGCCGGGCGCGGACTTTATCCCTCATGCGACCTGAGACAGGGTCTCCCATGCTAGCTATGGTGGGTACAAGTGCGGCCACTGCACGACGGCAGTCGGGGTCAGTGGAGCATTGTATGCCAAGGCGGTGAGGCCTGGACGCGAACGGGGAATCGATGGGGACGGTTGTCGTGTGTGGGGTCGGAGTACCCTGACATGCCGTGTGTTTAGGTTTACCTTGCAAGGTTTAAAAACTCGATTCGAATCGTCTGCTTCTCGCAGCTAATGAGACTGCTTGATTCCTTGTACTGCATCGAGTAAGAAGTGAAATGTGGATTATATGAGATAACTTGTTGATTGAACTAATTGATTGTTACCATGTATGCTTAGAAGGAGCAAACCTAGCTAAGATAATGATGGTAGAATTTGAAAAGCTAAAAGTTGATTTTAGAAACAGCTAGTGCTTTTGGCAAACCAAACCCCTCAGCCAAACAGCTGCATAGTCTAGAGGTAGAGGAGTAGACTCCTCACACCGGTTAAGTCTAGCTGAGTATTAGTATACTCAGCCTTGCTTGTGGCACCATTTTTGCAGGTACCATGCAGGATGTAGTTGATGGTGTGACTTGGCCTACCAACCTGCCACCAGGTTGGACGGTCGAGTGGGATGTTGCTCCGGCAGGAGAGGAGCATGAGGAGTAGTGGGCTAGGCCTTGCCCATTTCCTCATTACCGACGACATCGATTATCCGCTGCACTTTAATTTGTGAACTTTACTTGCTACTCAAAAACTCCGATTTATGTAATAACTCAGTACTAAATTTGAGGTTTCCTGTTTTATTGTATTTCTTCTGTGACTCACCTTCGAGTGAGATTGTGGAGTTTGATCCTGGTTAAGTGGCTTCATCAGACTAGATCTGAGGGACTGACGGGTTATTCCGATTTAAGTGTGTTACGGCCCCTGAGGCGTGACTTAGGCACTTAAGCTGGAATAATTCGGGCGGTTCTGCCACAGCTGGTATCGGAGCAAATTCCACCACAGAGAAGGGCAATAAACCATGAATACCAATTTTCAAAATCTAAAACCTGCCTAGAAGCTATTACGGATCGTCAGGACTAGACCGCTAGACCTAGGACGAAAGGCCTTAGGCATAGAGGGAGAAATAGGTGGCTAACTAATTAGGCCCTGTGGGCCAATACTTATATTTTAGGATGCCCTAAAAAGGCACCCTATTTTCCTTTTGAGAGGCAACGTTTCTTTCTGCATGCATGCATTATAAAACATAAAGAGGAATTAAAATTGAGCTAACCCCCTTTTCTTCGAAATCATCCGGGCTCTCTTTTTCTTTTTCCTTCCACCATAATCTTTATCTTTGATTCCCTTCCGCAGATGAATTCACCCACCCCCGCCAGTGGAGGAGACTCTCGTTTCAGTTCTGACTTCCTTTCTCGCGATGGCTTCCCTTCCATTTTGTGGGAAGTGCTTAATTCCGCCGGTTACCCTACGCCCCCTTTGTACACGGTGCAGTTGTATGAGGAGCATCGGGTACCTCGTTGTCGGGTCTGGCTAACTTTGGAGGCTCATCCCCTTCAGCCGGGTTGGCGTTCTCTTGACTCTGAGACGATTGGACTCAGGACGGACGACACCGTTGAGGCAGCAGCCATGAAGACTCTGACGACTTTTTGTGGCTACCATCCCCTGGAGATGGTGATGCACCCCTTGGGACTCTTCCCCGCTGAGAAGAAGGATGATCCCATGTGGTGTAACCGCGTGAGCCATGTGAAGGATGTGTGGGCAATGTATCCTGACTTGGTTGGGAGGGTCACTGTTCAGTGCATGAGTGCGCTGTACCGCCTTCAGGCCCTTCAGAGCGATGCTATGACACTTCTTGCTAACACCGCTCAGGCTGCCAAGCTCACCCTCGACAGTCGGGAAGATTTTGTGGTCGACCTATCCACAGAGTTGGTGGAAAAGGATCTGCAGGTGGAGAGGCTGAACCAGCGTATTACCACCCTGGAGCAACAAGTGGAGATCCGAGATAACACTATTGATGTCTTGGAGAACCAGCTTCACGACGTGCAGAGGGAACTCGAGGAAGCAAATGACCACTTGGACATGCACCACCTGGAGATGGAGGCCAATGAAGCAGGAAGCGAGGGAGAAGAGGCTCCCGAGGAGCTAGGACCAGCCCCTGGTGCCAATGGGACTACCTCCGCGATACCTCCTTCACCCGTATCCAGTGTCGCTTCCACCGCTCAGGGTTAAGCAGTCGCTTTGACATTTTTAGGCGGATAGAAACCTATGCGAGCTTAGTGGTATCACATTTTGGACTAGGCTTGTGGGTACCTTCCCCTGATTAATGTAACCCTGTAAACTTTTGATATCTGTGGGATCCTTGTCACCATGTTATCTTCATTCGAACCTAATATTATGATTATGGCATTTTCCTTCCATATGAGATGATATCTTGTCGTTCGGAAATGTGAATTGGGATAACAATGGCGACAATCTCTGTTTTCAGATGGCAGCGAGGCAGCGTCGCGGGCAAAATGAGCAAGCTCCCCCGCCACCTCCTCCAGCTCCCACAGTGCAGGAGCTGATGGCCCAGCAGAATGAGATTCTGCGACAGCTCTTGCAGCGCCAGCCCCACCCTCAGCATCCTGGTGGAGGCCAGCATCAGCGACCTCTGGCTATGGCAACATACCAGGAGTTTCTGAGCACGCAGCCGCCCTTGTTCACCAAGGCAGAGGATCCGTTGGACGCCGACGTGTGGCTTCGCGTCGTCGAGTCCAAGTTTCCCCTCCTCACAGGAGACTGCCCCGATGAGGCCAAGGCTCGCTTCGCCGCACAGCAGCTTCGCGGCCCTGCTCGGACTTGGTGGGATCACTTCCGTGCTATGCTCCCCGATGATCGTGAAGTATCTTGGGAGGAATTCAAGACTGCCTTCAGAGGGCACCACATTCCAGCTGGCATTCTTGATCGGAAGTTGAACGAATTCCTGGCCCTCAATCAAGGAACCCGCACGGTACTGCAGTATGCGCAAGCCTTCAACGACTTATGCCAGTATGCAGGGTATCATGCTGATTCTGATGAAAAGAAGAGGGATCGCTTCCGCAGGGGTCTCAATACCAAGCTGCGGGAACGACTCAACACTGTCCGGGCCGATAGCTTCAATGAGTTGGTCAACATGGCCATCTCTCAGGAGGATTGCATTGTTGCTCACCGGGCAGAGAAGAAGAGAAAGGCACCAATGGCAGCACCATCCGCTCAGGCTCAGAGGTTCCGGATTGTTTCTCACAATCAGAGCAGGGGTTTTCAGCAGCAGGCAGGCAGATGGGTGATCAGGCCACCTCAGCAGCAGCAGCAGCCGGCACCCAACCGCTATCCAGCTCCCGCCCCAAGAAACAATCAGCCTCCGCAGCAGCAGCAGTTCCGCCAGGGCAATGGGAACAAGTGTTTCACTTGTGGCAATGTGGGCCACTATGCCAAGAATTGTCCCAGGAACCAGCAGAGGCAGATGCCAGCACCAAATCAAGACAAGGGAAGAAAACAGAAGGTGCAAGTCAGGCAAGGGAAGCTCAACTTCACTGCTCTAGAGGAAGTGCTAGAAGGAGCTCCTATCATGACCGGTACCTTTTCAGTTTATAATCAACCTGCTTTAATTCTGTTTGATTCTGGTGCATCTCATAGTTTCATTAGCCAAAAGTTCAGTGCTAATTGCAAACTGCCATTCTCTCACTCAAAAGGGTCATTCATGATAGTCACACCTGGGGGTAAAATTGCAACTAATCAATTAAACCAAAGTGTGCCTATTCAACTGGGAAGCCACATTATCAAAACCACTCTTCTTGTGTTGGGATTGGAAAATGTGGACATTATTCTAGGAGCAAATTGGATGACCTTGCACCAAGTTGTGCTCGACGTAGCCAGTCGTACCGTGGAAGTTAATTCTCCCTTCTGCGGGAATTTCACTTTGATTCTGCCTAGTCAGGGTTCTTCTCAGTCATGTGCTTTCTCTATGACGGAGTTACCCCTGAAGAAGATCCCAGTGGTCTGTGAGTATGCAGATGTCTTTCCTGATGAATTGCCAGGAATGCCACCGGACCGGGATATTGAGTTCGCCATCGAGTTGCAACCGGGAACGGCCCCAATTTCCAAGAGGCCCTACCGAATGCCACCCGCTGAGTTGGCAGAGTTGAAGAAGCAGTTGCAAGAGTTGCTGGATAAGGGATTTATTCGCCCAAGCACTTCGCCTTGGGGCTGTCCAGCACTGTTTGTGAAGAAGAAGGATGAAAGCTTGAGGTTGTGTATAGATTACCGCCCTCTTAATGCGGTAACTATCAAGAACAAGTATCCTTTGCCTCGTATTGATGTTCTCTTTGACCAGTTGGTCGGGGCCAAGGTGTTTTCCAAGATAGACCTTCGCTCTGGCTACCATCAGATCAAAATACGAGCAAGTGATATTCCGAAGACGGCATTCTCAACCAGATATGGGCTATATGAATTCTTGGTGATGTCATTCGGGCTGACAAATGCACTAGCATATTTCATGTATCTAATGAATTCTGTTTTCATGCCAGAATTGGACAAGTTCGTGGTGGTTTTCATCGATGATATTCTGGTGTACTCAAGGAACGAAGAAGAACATGTCGGGCATTTGCATGTAGTACTTCAACGTCTGCGAGATCACCACCTTTATGCCAAGTTATCCAAATGTGATTTTTGGCTAAAGGAAATCAAATTCTTGGGTCACACTATCTCTCAGGCTAGAATAGCTATTGATCCTGATAAAGTGCAAGAGGTGATGAACTGGAGGCCACCAACGACTGTTCGCCAGATTCGGAGTTTTCTGGGATTGGCTGGTTATTACCAAAGATTTATTCCGGACTTCTCTCGAATTGCGAAGCCTATTACTGAGTTGCTGAAGAAAGAAGTCAAATTTGTGTGGAGTCAGAAGTGCGAAGATGCCTTCCATGCATTAAGGCAGCATCTGACCACAGCACCAGTATTGGCGCAACCCGACAGCAGCAAGCCTTTTGATGTATATTGTGATGCCTCTGGCACCGGGCTAGGTTGTGTCTTGATGCAAGACAACCGAGTCATTGCTTATGCCTCAAGAGCACTCAGGCCTCATGAGCAGAATTATCCCACTCATGACCTTGAGTTAGCAGCAGTGGTTCATGCATTGAAGATGTGGAGGCACTATCTAATGGGAACCCACTGCAACATCTTCACTGATCATAAGAGCCTTAAGTACATTTTTACTCAGGCTGATCTCAACATGAGGCAGAGAAGATGGCTAGAGCTGATCAAGGATTATGACCTGGAGGTACATTATCACCCAGGGAAAGCTAATGTGGTAGCAGATGCCTTGAGTCGGAAGTTGCAATGCAACTGTATTCTGATGGATTCTCATGTTAACACCTTGTGTGATGAGTTGAGCAAGATGCAGATTGAAGTGATTCCTTCTGGTTCTTTGTCTCACATTGCTGTTGAGCCAGCTTTGCAAGACCAGATTATCATGGCCCAGCTCAGTGACAAGGGAGTGCAAATTATCAAGAAGAATCTCCATCAGAAGGTTGAGAAGTATAATTGTTTCCGCCAGGATGAGAAGGGTGTGTTATGGTTCAAAAGCAGATTGGTAATTCCTAAGGACCAGGATCTCAAGAAGAAAATTTTGGATGAGGCTCATCTCTCCAAATTCTCTATGCATCCGGGAAGCACCAAGATGTACCATGATTTGAAGCTTTTGTACTGGTGGACCAGAATAAAGAGGGAGATAGCCCAGTATGTATCAGAGTGTGACACCTATCAGAGGATAAAGGCAAGCCACTTGAAGTCCGCTGGAGCTTTGCAACCACTGTCCGTACCTTCGTGGAAGTGGGACGACATCAGCATGGATTTCATTGTGGGTCTACCCAACACCTCTCGTCATCATGATTCAATTTGGGTTATTGTGGACCGATTGACGAAAGTGGCACATTTTCTTCCTATGCACACCACTGATAAGGCTCAGAAGTATGCATAATTGTATATCGACCGGATCGTGTGTTTGCATGGATTACCTCGGACCATTATTTCTGACCGAGGAGCCCAATTTGTTGCCAGATTTTGGGAACAATTGCAAGAGTCTTTGGGAACTAAGCTAATCAGGAGTTCAGCTTACCACCCACAGACTGATGGTCAGACGGAAAGGGTAAACCAGATTCTGGAGGATATGCTGAGAGCTTGTGCGATCGATTGTGGCAAGAACTGGGATAAGCACCTCTCCTTGGCAGAGTTTGCTTATAACAATAGTTACCAATCCAGCCTAAAGATGGCACCTTTTGAAGCTCTCTATGGAAGAAGGTGCAGGACACCACTCAATTGGTCTCAGCCTGGTGAAAGAGAAGTTTTTGGACCTGATTTGGTGACTGAAGCCGAAAGGAGGGTCAAGTTAATCAGGAAGAATCTAGAAGCTGCTCAGGCCAGGCAGAAGAGCTATCATGATAGAAGAAGGAAACCTCTCCAGTTCGAGGTGGGAAGTTTTGTATACCTCAAGGTATCACCCACCAAGGGAGTGCAGAGGTTTGGGATCAAAGGCAAGCTAGCCCCTCGTTACATTGGACCTTATGAGATCATAGAAGCATGTGGACCCGTGGCATACAAGTTGAAGTTACCTTCAAAGATGTCTGCCATTCACAGCGTATTCCATGTATCTCAGTTGAAGAAGTGTGTTCGATTGCCGACTGAGATCATAGCAGAGCCAGAATTGGAGATAGAGCCAGATCTCTCGTACCAAGAGTACCCCTCCAAGATTCTGGACTGCAAGGAAAGATCAACTCGGGCTAAATCAATCAAGATGTTCAAGGTCCAGTGGAGTAATCACTCAGAGGAGGAAGCTACTTGGGAAACCGAGGAATTCTTAAGATCCAACTTCCCCGATTGCCTACCTAAGGAAGCTGGTATGTAATCACCCCCAACCCCTCCTCCTGCCTTTCGAATCTAATTTCCAAAAATATGATCTTAATTCAGAATGAAGTAACTATAAAGTAAAACTTAAAAGGACTTCCTTCTGAAGTTGCAAAGAGAATGACATTCGAAGAGCAGTTTTGCCCTAATAATAACAATCCCCACCCTTTTCCTATCAGTCTCACCCTTCGCTTCACCTCGAAAGGACTCTGGCCCGAATCTCGGGACGAGATTCCTTTAAGGGGGGAAGGCTGTGACACCCCAGTGTCACCTAGGGTTTCTCTTAAAAAGCCAAACCAAGAACCATTATTTTATGTGAACCAAAGTAAGCATGAGCATCAAAATAACTTAAGTAAGAAAGAATTCACCAAGTATATGCTTAAAAGTGTCATGATCAAGACAATTGAGTCTCTTAAAGGATAAGAATGTGCAACCCTAATTAAGAACCATAAGTGAACCCCATGAACAAAATTCAAGAAAATAAGCAAAAGGGAATGAAAAGTTTAAAATTTTGAGTTGAGCCAATTATATAAATTAAAGTATATTTGATAAGCAACAAGATAGATTGAGAAAGCTTAGCCAAAATAATTCAAGAAAACCCCCAAATCAAGCTTCTTTTGTTGGGACTCATTGGGAATTCTGAATTTCAGAATTCTGAAATTCAGACCTTGAGCCAAGGATCAGGGATGTTCACCTTGATCCCTAACTCGAATCCTAATGGCCCCATTGACAAAATTGTGTCTAACTAACCCCTCTGTCGTGTGCCAGAAGATGGCATTGGGACGCGAGCCCTAGACACGACAAAACTTGGGATTTGCCTCGGGTTTGGGCAGGGAGACAGACCAGATTTCCTGGCTCCATATCTCTGCAACCAGTAGGCAAAATCCTATGACCTCCACACAAGAATGGTAGCTTGTAGGGAGGAGAAGAGGTTTTGTGCACTGACCAAGGCGAGAGCAGGCTCGGATGAACGACCACACGCGCCAGAGCTTGGGCAGAACGCACGGGCACACGTGTTCGACCCTGGTCGGCACGCCAGAGCTCGCCCAACCCGCGCGCGCGCTCGCCCCGGCGTCCGGTCAAGTCCGCCGCGCGCCCACGCCCTCGGCCGTGCCCGCCCGCGCCTATAAAGCCTCCCTGGGCGCACCTCTCTTCGCCCCACACTCACCCTCACCGGCCAGCCACCGTTCCTTAGCTCCGGCGAGCTCATTTCCGCCCGCCATTGCCGCCAGAACTACGGCCGCCGTGGCCAGCCCACTCCAGCCACCCTCCAGCCCAACCAGTGCTTCGGCTAGCTCCGCCAGTAGCCCGTGAAGCTTGCCAAGCCCTCGGACCCGACCGGACTTCACCGGAGGCCCGAGATCAACCTCACCGGACTTCGGTCTTCCGCCGCCGCGCGTGGACCGAGCTATCCAGTGAGTCTCCGCCCGATTCCTTTCGCTCATGTCTTCTCTGGCATCCCGTGGACCTCCCTGACCTATTTGATTGAACTATCTCGCCGCGACCAGGCCGGTCTCCTCGCCGCCGACGAGCATCCCCGCCTGCGCGCGTGGACCGACCGACTCCGGCCATATCCGACGGTGTTCCGCACACCGTTGTGATCCCCGCGACCTCCCCTTCACCCTCGGCCACTTCACCGGAACAGTCTCGCCGCCGGTAAGCCCCTCCGCCCTTTTCTTCGCCGCGGCTACTGTTTAAGGTAGAAGAAGGACCTCGGGTTAGGTTCTGTAGAACCCGAGGGGTTTTTCGTAATGTCAGCGACTCATGTGAATAGTAACCTAAGGACTGAATTGCGAGGAAAACTTAGAAAAACCGCCAGGGACCCCAGTGCAAAGTGGATTTCCATTAATCAATTCTGTTATTCTTTTTAAAATAACCAGAGAACTTAGGAAATCCATAATTTGATGAAATCTTAATAAAAAGCTGTCAAACCAATTTTGCTAGCTCTGGAATATTATGATCTATCATTTAAAAATAGTAAACCCCATGCCTTCTGTTCAAAATTTTAGAGTTAAATTTAAAAACAGAAACCCCCTAAACCTTGTTTAATTAAGGAAAATTAGTTTTTCTTTTGTGCTGAGCTTAAGAAAATTTGTAGATGCTTATACCTTAATTAGACACTGTTTAAAAATAGTAGGAGCCCCAGCATTAGAGATTATGATGTAGTTATTCATTTAAAGCCATTTTGTCCAAAACTTAGAGAAAATCAGAAAGGCCTTAGATATTAATGAACAGTGATTAGTAATATTTTTCCTAGATTACTTATGCAACAGAGAACCTAGGAAAAATGCAGAGACCATTAATTTGGACCAGTTTCTAATTAAGATGCTTTAATTAGCATTATGTAGACTGAAAATCAATTATTAGAATTGCAAAACTATAACCAAAGTGGTTAACAAAAATCCAGTGAACTTATAACCACCAGAGCCCTACTACAAAAATACAGAGCACCCCAGCCTAACTTTTTAAGTAGGGAAAATAAATACATAATGATAATAAGGCATTTTCCCACTAAATCATGAGCAACCCCAAATAATGTGATAATGGGCAACCAAAATTTTGCTAAGTCCATGATGAGATAAACCACCAGAGAAAAATACAAACCCATGAAAAAGAAGTGAACCCATGCCTTTTGCTAGTAATTTGTGAGAAAGGCCATTTAGCTCAAATAATGCAAACCACCCCTTCCCTTAGGCAAAAGGAAGCCAAACTCCAGAATGATTGCTCTTGCACAAAATACTAGCTAAGAAAAATAAGAACTCTGTTGTTTGATGTTTTTCAAGTATAGTGGTAGTAGAAAGCACCCCTTTGGCTAGAAACCTTAAGAAAATCTTGGGGAAAGAATTAAAGGGTATTGATGACTAGAAATTTGTATCAAGTCGTGTTACAACACCTAAAAGCCAGCAAAAATAAGTTTTTGAAAACTACCCACTGTTAAATAATAGTTGTAGTTCAAGGTACCCCTTCTGCCCTAAAATTTGGTAATTTTGTCCAGAGAAAACCATTCACTTTCTGAACCCCAAATTTTGAGACAGAGAATCATACACCAGTAACAAGCCACTGTAATTTTTGCAGAATTTTTGGAATTTTATAAAAGCAACTTGTAGTTCAAACCTACTCCAAAACATTAAAGAGAATAAAAGAAAAGAGAAGAAGGAATAAACCTCATCCCAATAAGACTAACCCAATTTACCAAGTATACCACTAAAGGGTTTTACATAAGCAAAGTTAACTGGTTTTAACTCAAAAGATCATACATCTTTAAAGTTATAAATTCTAAAGCACATATCATATCATGCATATATCTTACGCATTGCATTCATTAGATTGTAATCTTGCCGACGGAGAGTACGTGCTCATCCCCGAGCAAGGACCTGTCCAAGAGAAGGACCAGGAGCAGGCTTCAGAGGCTGCTATTGAGGATCTCCCCGCAACCCCAGCAATTGAAGGCAAGCCCCGGTTTTATGCATAACCATGTTATTATATGCTACTTTACTACACTTAATGCTTGTAGGATTGCAATGTGCACTTAAGTGTAGGAGTTGCTTGAAACCTCTAGTTGCATGAACTTAGGATTCCTTTTTGAGATGAATACTAGTATGCTAGGTCGAGTAGCTGCTTGCTAATCAGGATCTCGGTAGAAGTCGAGTGATTTTTCTAGCACTCGCGCGAGGTCAGGAATTGATTGTATTCATCTTGATAATGGGATATATGTTGGTCCGTGGACTTGGATCCAGGGAGGATGCCATCTCCATGAGACGGGAAAAATGAATTAAGGATTAATGTGTGGATACCTGAGTCAAGCTTTTGAACGTACTAAGCACATGCCGGGAAAAATGGTAACCGGTAAACCTAGTACCTGAGTGAAGCCGGGCGCGGACTTTATCCCTCATGCGACCTGAGACAGGGTCTCCCATGCTAGCTATGGTGGGTACAAGTGCGGCCACTGCACGACGGCAGTCGGGGTCAGTGGAGCATTGTATGCCAAGGCGGTGAGGCCTGGACGCGAACGGGGAATCGATGGGGACGGTTGTCGTGTGTGGGGTCGGAGTACCCTGACATGCCGTGTGTTTAGGTTTACCTTGCAAGGTTTAAAAACTCGATTCGAATCGTCTGCTTCTCGCAGCTAATGAGACTGCTTGATTCCTTGTACTGCATCGAGTAAGAAGTGAAATGTGGATTATATGAGATAACTTGTTGATTGAACTAATTGATTGTTACCATGTATGCTTAGAAGGAGCAAACCTAGCTAAGATAATGATGGTAGAATTTGAAAAGCTAAAAGTTGATTTTAGAAACAGCTAGTGCTTTTGGCAAACCAAACCCCTCAGCCAAACAGCTGCATAGTCTAGAGGTAGAGGAGTAGACTCCTCACACCGGTTAAGTCTAGCTGAGTATTAGTATACTCAGCCTTGCTTGTGGCACCATTTTTGCAGGTACCATGCAGGATGTAGTTGATGGTGTGACTTGGCCTACCACCCTGCCACCAGGTTGGACGGTCGAGTGGGATGTTGCTCCGGCAGGAGAGGAGCATGAGGAGTAGTGGGCTAGGCCTTGCCCATTTCCTCATTACCGACGACATCGATTATCCGCTGCACTTTAATTTGTGAACTTTACTTGCTACTCAAAAACTCCGATTTATGTAATAACTCAGTACTAAATTTGAGGTTTCCTGTTTTATTGTATTTCTTCTGTGACTCACCTTCGAGTGAGATTGTGGAGTTTGATCCTGGTTAAGTGGCTTCATCAGACTAGATCTAAGGGACTGACGGGTTATTCCGATTTAAGTGTGTTACGGCCCCTGAGGCGTGACTTAGGCACTTAAGCTGGAATAATTCGGGCGGTTCTGCCACACCCCGGGTCCACTAGAAGGCTAAAAGGCCTTGCGAAAGACTCTGGGCCCATTACTTCGCAAGGCCATCCCTTTGTGGGTCAGGGGAGGAATCACTGGCAGAATGCATCGATGCAAGGTTGGACAGACTTGAGCCCAGACGGCTCATTGGGTTTAAACATTATCCGCAGCATTGATCCAATTCTCCCGCGCAGCGCCCTCAGACATCGGAACTAAACGAGGATAAGTCGGCAGGATAATAGGGAGATAAGTTTAGTCGGTTCACTATTACTTAGGAGCACGTAGTTATCATACCCACGTGTAACGCCCCACGGTCGAATATATAAGGCCTAGGGGGCACCCCATCAAAAGACAACTCACTCATTAGCCATCTATTCCATTCTCTAGTATCCTTCATACTAGAGAGTCCCTCTGTAACCCACCACATAAAGATCCACACTAGGAAGTAGGGTCTCCAAGCGGCCCGAACCTGTATAAAATTGTCCATCATCTATCGTGCGCCTAGCAGGAACCATCGAGCTACAGTCGGTAACACCGTCCTACCCAAAAGCACCTCGAGGGGTAACCCTGGGTGCGCGATCGGGTCCCAAACACTAATAGTCGCGACGAGCTTGGGGAGATGGGGAGGAGAGAGGTCCGCACACATCCATGGATATGGGCAGAGCCGAGTGCCATGAGAGAGGTGGAGAAAACGACCTGGCGATCGGTGCCATGGCACAGGGCAAGGTCGAGCTAGGACCGGCGCACGCAGGGAGCACCAAGCTTGAGGAAGTGGCTGCTAGGCGCGCGGCTAAGGGGGCGCGCCATGGGAGGGGGAGAAGCGCCGAGAGAGAGAGAGAGAACGACGCAGAGAAGAAGCGCGCGACAGGGGAAAGGAGCACGACGCACGTAGAAGAAGATAAGGACGGCGCGCGTAGAAAAATCAGGGAGAACGGCGGTGGGATATTTGAGGATTTTTTGTTTTTCTTTTCTCTCTTTTTTCAAAGGAAAATCGCAGATATTTTGGATCACGGTTTTTAGCGATGTATACTTGGTTGACACGCTATACGACTACACATTTCATTCTCCGAATTATGAAACGAAAGAATCAGAGGATTAACGGTTCTGGCTCTGATAATTTGTTCTAAAAACTTGATTCATCGAGTTCAAATTAATTTGCTCGGGATAAAAATAGTAAGAGTAGGTAGAGCTTCCGAATTCATATTCGCTTACTCGATGGATTTTAATTGGGCACAGGACTCGCAAGCTTTCAGTACAATTACGTTCCGAAATTCGCGAAATTTTAGGAAGAGTCTAAATAGACAGAAACAGATGCGATATTAAAATCACGATAGACGAAGATGATTAGGATATGAATATTGTTATCCTCACTGACATACCATACTTAAGTTCGTAATCGTTGTTTAACGAGAGATAACACCTGGGGTGTTACAACCCTCCCCCTTAAAAGAATCTCGTCCTGAGATTCGGAGCGAAAGACTTTTAAGAGTAGAGCAACATGTAACCCTATCCATATCAGCGATAATTAAGGCAGTTCCAAGGAAAGGCGAGTGTCTCAGGATGGGGTTTCTCTAGTGGACATAACATGCATTGCTTTAAGCTAATTAGAGATGTCCATCAATAGAGACGATATCTGCCAGAAGAACACATAAGGTTCCATATGTGCAGTTTGCTTTTTCTGATGACACTATACTATCTGAGTCTGTTGGGCGAGCGGTAGATATGCGACTTTACCCAAACAGAATTAGTTGCAACCTCTTGGGTAAAACACACAGAAGGAGGTTTACAAACAAGTGGTCATTTGAGGAATTCAAGTTCTAGGAAGATGATAAGAATTCGAGGAACGCATTAGTGAAGATGATCAACAAATGTTGACTTCATAATCAATCTGCTTTATCGAGCACTAAGCATGACTTGACCTGATCAAACATGATGGAAAAGCACACGTGAGGCGATCGAGGCATGACTAGAGCGATAATTAGGTGGTTATCAGTCGACTTAACTTGTAAGTACTTTCTTAGGATGGTTTGAACCAAAGTGAGTTTAGATAACTCGACAAAACGATCTCTAAACTCAACCTTTGATCACAATGCAGTTGCAAGTTAGTAAAACTAACTTGTTGAACTACCTTTGACATTGAGCAGGTCCTCTCAATACCATCGGTAAGCCAAGGGTTGACAGTTCACATTTGCTAACAAAAGGTCATGCATTTGGGTAGAAATCCGTTTGATCAGGTTGTTCATCTGTTTCTTCATGCGAGATGAACCGACTTGGTTCGGGAATACATGGATTAATAAGAGAGCGAATGAACAAACTCCTGCATCTCAGCAATAGGGAAAGCCAATCTCCATTTTGAGAGCTAACCAGCTGTTTTCCAACACTAAAAAGCTCCAAGGCTTCACCTTTACAAGAAAGGATGCAAAAGGGAACTTGTATGCGTGCAGTCACTACCAAAGTCAAGGGAAAAGAGACCACACATAGGAAGTGGTATGCCCATCCAACAGAGATGATAGATGTTGCTTGATCACTTGACAAATAACATAGAAATTGTTTCAAGGGAAATGTTTACGGAGGATCACACATTAGTGTAGTTCCATAATGGATCATGACTAGAGACCTCGATACCCGCATGCGCCAAGCAGCAGAATCATGTGTGCGCATTCACAAGAGGCTCTCAGTTTCGCTGCGGCACCATAAGTCATTAACCATGACACCATTAACGAACTGGCACCAATAATGAATCTCACGTAGTAAGAACAATCTGTGCAGAGATAACATACCGATATAATCTCATAATGGATTATGACTGCTAACGGTGATACCAGCGTGCCAAGTAGTGCAACCATGTGTTGATCACCCACAGGAGGCCCTCAGTTTTGTTGTGGCACCATCGGTTTTAGTCATAACACCATTACCAGATGTAACCAATAAGAAATCTCATGCGGCACAAATGGATTAAGCAAGGGTGACAGTATACAATGAGATACTCTGCCTGTAAGAATGGTTACAAGTAGAGAGCCAAATAGATCATGGCCCGATGAGATGAATAAGACATGGACATAACCTAAACTTAATGAAAGTAGTACGATGGGAGACTGTTACCTCAGCCCAAGCATATTTCTATGCCCATCGCAGAGATTACAAGGTCAAGGATTAGTATCTGATTAGATATGGAGGGAAAACAATCATAAGATTAAGTTGGTATGCCTTTGATAAATATGAGGAAACCAAAGGCATCAAACTAAAGAAGATGATTAGGTAGGACTTTCCTAGGTTGGGTTGATAAAGCGACAAGATAATCCACAAAGAGAGGCCAAATACAATAGAGACCTCAACCTGCATCAACTGAGCAAGGGCAGGATCTAGGATGGAAACACGACCACTAAGGGGGTTACAAGTTAATTGCCAAGAACACGGACTCAAGATCCTTGTTTGAAGTCTGAGTACATCTTAGGTCCAATAAAAAGATTATCTAAGCATCCATTTGCATGGGCTTGGTCATGGAGTGATAACGTAAAATTCAATTTTGGGTCATGGTTCACTAAATAAGAATATGGCCTAGTTTTGGGGTTATACAAACAAGTCACCAACTCTCTATTGGCACATCAAGTTCAAGAGCAAACACATATAACACCTAAATAGATTACCTAAAGAACGGAGGACATCTATTTCATCGAAGTTCAAAATACAACATTACACCACATTATTTACAATCACTGGTTACTGGAATAAAGATGAGAGAAGCATTTTGGATGTATAGGTGACAAACATGATGCAACAATCAGGATGCATGCTCGTCTTATTAGTCCTCACACGTTTTATATCGATGGCATTCTTACGACTCTCTCGATATTTTGCTAGTCGTCAGCTACACATACGTTTTCGAGGTTAGTGTACTTGCAGAAAATTCCATAACAGCCCAATTTGCCCATGATGCAATTCACACATGACAGTTTATCACAGTTTATACTCCATATATTTCTATATGGAGGCCAGCTCTTCATTAAGTGCCGAGCCACGCATAGGCGTCGCTGCCACACTTTAACCATAGGGTAGCTCATTATGGTAACTCAACTTCTTACCTGAGCGTTGGTGCGTCGTTACAAGTACATTACACTTCTCAGTATGCCCATGTCTGTATACCCATACACATCCATGGGGTACTGAATTCCTAGAAAAGTAAATACTCCACATCGCAGCCTTCATATATACATATGTGGAACATGTATATAATAAAGCGCTTTTATACTCTTCCCTAGACTGACGTTTGTTCGGTCATGCTCTCACATCTCACTTTACCTTGAGCGTCGATCCATTCAAAACTGAATGGCCTCAAAAACAACATTACACATGTATGCAATATCCACCCTGTAACACCCTGAATTTGGGGGTATAAAATTTCTTTCTTATTATCATCCAAATTCAGGTGTTACTCTTCTCTATCTCACTCTAGTTTCTATCTCTCTCTAGTTTTCTCCCTATCTTTTTCTTTTAATTAGGGTTAGTTGAATTAGTGAAGGATTATTTGTTTTATTTTGCCCAAAATATATGAGTCATGGAATGTTGCATCATATTGAGCCTAAATATTCTTTGAATTGTTGCATATATTTGATTTGGTTTGAATTTGAGGGGGTGTTTGGTTTATAGGGACTAATGTTTAGTCCCTTCATTTTGTTCCTTTTTAGTGTATAAATTGCTAAATATAGAAACTAAAATAAAGTTTTAGTTTCTATATTTGGCAATTTTGGAACTAAAATGGAATAAAATCTAGGGACTAAACATTAGTCCCTAGAAACCAAACACCCCCTGAAACTTGATTTGAATTTGAATTGAAAACCCTAGAGAAAATAAATAGAAAAGCAATTATAAAATCCCTGGAAAAAGGAAAACCTATTTCAGCCCAACTCGGCCCACTAAGCCCAACCCCGCGCGCCCGCACCCGCGCGCCCTTGGTGCCTGACAGGCGGGCCCCGCCTGTCGGCGCCAACCAGCGCGCCCTCTCTCCCCCTCTCTCTCGATGCCCCGTTGTGGCGGAACTGCCCAAATTATTCCAACTTAAGTGCCTAAGTCCCGCCTCAGAGGCTAGACCACACTTAAATGGGAATAACACGTCAATCCCTCGGATCTAGTGCGACGAGGCCACTGACAGGATCAAGTACCACAATCTCATTCGATGGTGAGTCACAGAGAAAATACAATAAAGCATAAAACCATACATTAAGGAGTATTAAATTATTACATCATCATCGGAGTTTTTGCAAAAGTAGCCGTCATTGTTCGAAGTGCAGCGGAATGAAACTAACGATAAATAAACAGAGAGATGGGGAAGCCTGTCCCATCACTCCTCATGCTCCTCCTCAGCCGAGACGGGGTCCCACTCGACAGTCCAACCCGGTGGCAAGATGGACGGCCAAGTCACTCTAGCAACCATGTCCTCCAAAGAACCTGTAAAATTTATGCCACAAGCAAGGCTGAGTATACTAATACTCAGCTAGACTTACCCGGTGTGAGGAGTCTACTCCTCTACCTCTAGACATGCAGCTGTTTGGCTATGGGGTTTAGTTGCCAAAAGCACTAGCTGAGTTTGTAAATCAAATTTTAGCTTTGTCAAGTTTAAGTGTGATTCTCTTAAGGCTAAATGTGTACTATCTACTCATACATGGTATCAAACATATTTAGCAATCAACCTATTGTATCAACTCATCACATTTCCACTTGTTACTCAATGCAGTACAATGGATCAAGCAGTCTCATTAGCTGCGAGAAGCAGACGATTCGAATCGAGTTTTTATCCTTGCAAGGTAAACCTAAACACACGACATGTAGGGGCACTCCGTCCCCACACACATCAATCGTCCCCTTCGATTCCCTGGCAACAGATCATGGCTCACCGCCTTGGCGTACAATGCCTCACTGACCCCGACTGCCGTCGCGTAGTGACCGCACTTGTACCCACCATAACCGGAATGGGAGACCACGTCTCAGGTCGCGTGAGGGGATATGTCTGCGGGCAGGTTCACTCAGGTACTAGGCTTACCGATTTACCATATTTCTCGGTATGTGTTTAGTACGTTCAAACGCTTGACACAGGTATCCGCACGTTAATCCTTATTCCAATTTTTTTCCATCTCGTAGACAACCAATCCCCATGGATTGTTGTCCACAGACCAGCATCATTATGATATGAAAGTGGGTACATCAAATTCCTGACCTCCCGCGAGTGCTAGAAAAATCACTCGACTTCTACCGAGATCCTAATTAATAAAGCAGCTACTCGACCTAGCATACTAGTATTCATCTCAACAGGATTCCTGAGATCATGCAACTAGGGTTTCAAACAACTCCTACACTTAAGTGCACATTCAAACCTACACTCATTAAGTGTAGTAAATTAGCATAAATAACAGGTTATGCATAAAACCGGGGCTTGCCTTCCAAAGCTGGGGCAGGCAGATCCTCTGGTGCAGGCTCTGGTGCTGGATCCGGGGCTACCTCCTCAGCAGCTCCTTGCTCCGGCACGAGGACGTACTCTCCGTCAGCGAGGTTCTAGTCTATCGAATGTAATGAATATGTATGTCATGATTATGCAGGATTTAACAACATTATGCTAAAAGAAGAAAAACTAAGTTAGTTAGTAACTTAGGGTTTCTTGGTCATACATGGCTTTTAGTGGTTTATGTTTATCATTCTAGGTTTAGGTTTGGTTGAGAATAAGCATAGTGGATTTGTATTTTCCTTACATATTTCAGTGGGCAATTTAAAAAGGGTTTTGCTAGTGGGGTTAGGGTGACACAAGTTTCCACTATCAATTTCCCCTTTTTCATTTTCTAATTATGGATTCTAGTGTGGGTTTGAACTACAACAGTGGTTTAACTTTTTCCAAAAATTCTGTAAAAACTACCGTGGGTTGCCATTGGTCACTATAGTCTGTTCTAGGAAATTGAGGTCCAGAATAAAAAGAGTATGCCTTGGACAAAAATAACAAAATTGGGCAAAGGGGGTCACTTTGCACTACAACTCTTAACTAGGGTTGGGTTCTGTCCTAAGGGTTATTTTTGTTGGCATCTAACAGTAATAACAAGCTTCTGTGCCAAAAACCACAGAAAGTTAATTGATGGTTATTTAGTTGTGATTTTCTAAAGTTTAATGCCAAAAAGGCACTTTCTACCGCCTTGTTATTTGAAAAATGTCAAACAGCAGATTTCATATTTTTCATATGTTTTTAATAAAAAAACATTAATTATCCCAAGGTTTGGGGTGTTTTCACCTTGAGGTTATTTCTCTAGGGTTTTTCTAAGTTTTCCTTGTTCTCTTAAAAAAAAGGTATCCCAACTATTTTGTACTAAACCAAGGTATAATAAATTTTTCTAGTGAACTATCTTGAATAAGTAGGCTAACAAAAATATGGGTGCTCCTTGGTTCTTTATTTAAACCTTCATTAGTATTTTCTCTAACTTTAGGCTAACAAGGTTTTAAATGGTAAACTCTACCTTAAATAGGTTAGGAAGTGATGAGGTACTTCTCCAAATTTTCTTAACCTCAGTCTAATAGTGCAACTATTTTTCCTCCTATTATTTAGCTTTTGGCCAAATCAATATTTAAATCAAAACCTTAAAGTTTTCTATAACACTTAGGGGTTTTATATTTTTCTTAAGTAGTTTACATTATTTAAGATCTGGCAAAATTAGTTTGACTTGATTTGGGTGAATAAAACAGAAGATATGAATTATTCAAGCTCTGTTTGAATTTAAATCAGGTTAAATAAAAGGTTTCATAGAAAACCCACTTTGCACCGAAGTCCTCGGGTTCTTTCCAAACTAATTCTCTCAGTTATACCCCTGCGCTACTATTCCTCTGAGTCACTGACAGTGCGCAAAACCCCCTAGCCTTTTCTTCTTCTCCCCCGCGGTCCCTCCCTAGGTTTAAACAGTACCCGTGAAAAAGAAAATGGCGGCGCGGCTTACCGGCGGCGAGAGAGGTCCGGCGAGGGGCGGGGTTGGCTCCGGGAGGTCCTGGCGGTCACAACGGTGTACGGCTCGACGACGGGGGTGGCCGGAATCGTCCGGTCCACGCGCGCAGGCGGGTGGTCTCGTCGGCGGCGGTTGTTCCGGCTAAACCACAGCGATCTAGTTCAATCAAAGGACACAATGAGCTTCACGGGGTGACATAGAGGCTGTGTGCACAAGGAATCGAAGAATGGAGCAGAGGATTACCCGGTCTATGCTCACCGGCGGTCGGGCGAAGTCCGGCGACCGTGGACTGGCTTCTCCGGCGAAGCAAACTCCGATTCCACACTCGAGGAGCTTCATCGAGGTGTGCACAGTCTTCTCCGAGGGTTGGACGGGGTTGGGAAGGGTTCTGTTGGCCAGTCTACGATGGCAGGGGCTCGGGTGGCCGCGGGCACGCCGTGCATGGGGCAACGCCGGTGGTTTCGGGCTCCGGTGAGGTCGAGCGTGCGCGGAGCGGTACGACCGAAGTCCCTAGGTGATTTATAGGCGTGGGCGCGGGCCATGGCGCCGGCTTGGCTTTGGCGCGACGCGGGGCACGCGGGGGCGCGCGTCGGGCATGCTCTGGCGAGCTCAGAGCGCGTCGAACACGTGGCTCTTTGCTTCTGCCCCTGTTCTTCCCTCTGCTGAGCGGCCAAAACGTACGAATCTTGCCCTAGGACCTGTGAGAGATCTCTTCCCTGCACCTAGAGCTACCTAGTTCATGTGAGTTCCAAGGGTAGATGTGGTCGGGTTAGAGAGATACGGGGGTGGGAAGTCGGCTATGTCAGAGATGTCCAAACCGAGACAAAACTTGTGCCAAGTCGTGTCAAACAACTTAGGGTAGGTGTCAACTTTCTCCAGGGCATTTTAGAGGTAATTTGGCGCCACTTTGTCAATTGGGTCGAAATGTTTTGAAGTTTGAATGAGGGTGAACATGTGTGATCTTTGGCCAAGGGTTGGTTTTGGACTTAGACAATTTCTGATTTTTCTTTCATGCTCACCCCTATGGTGAACCTTTTGGGGTTTTTCTGAAATCTTTTTGGGGTTGCTTTCTTACTATTATTTGTAGGTTATTAAGTGTACTACAACTTTTATAAATGGCCCAAGTCATGATCATGAGGTTTTCATAATCCTTTGGTCATAATTACTTCTAGGGTTCCCATTGACCAAAGGGGTTTGCATTAGGGTTTGGGCAATTCTCCCCTTTATACTTGCATAACAAGCCAAGGCATGACATCTAAGATGGGTTACACTTATGATTTTGATTTCCAAGTTTGGTGTACTTTGCTCAAACTAAACCACCTGTGATAGTAGGTTTAAATGGTGTAGCCTTGGGTGGACACCCAAAGTAACACCTGGGGTGTTACAGCCCTCCCCCCTTAAAGAAATCTCGTCCCGAGATTTTAGGTAGAGTCCCTTGGAGGGGTGCCGTGAAGGTGTGTTGGTGTGCTACCCTTTCTTTTATCCAAGTTTCTCTTGTTAACTGCTCTTCGAATGTCATTCTCTTTGCGACTTCAGAAGGAAGTCCTTTTTAAGTTAAAACCACAACTTATACTACCCTTATCATCTATGTTTTTCTTATATTTGTATTCAAAGGGCAGGTGGGGGTGGGGTTTTGGGTTACATACCGACTCCTTTGGGCAGAAAGTCGGGGAAGCGAGAGCGTAGAAAATCCTCAGTCTCCCATGTAGCTTCTTCTACTGAATGGTGACTCCACTGAACCTTATACATTCTAATCGACCTTGCCCGCGTTGACCTCTCTTTCTGATCCAATACCTTGACGGGGTACTCTTGATAGGACAAGTCTGGTTCTATCTCAATGTCTGGTTCAGGTAGCCCTTCAGTGGGTAGGCGGACACATTTTCGCAGCTGAGATACATGAAACACATTGTGAACTGCTGACATGTGGGGTGGCAATTCCAATTGATAGGCTACGGGTCCACAACTTGCTTTGATCTCATAGGGTCCAATGTAGCGAGGAGCTAACTTGCCCTTGATCCCGAATCTCTGGACACCCTTGGTGGGTGACACCTTAAGGTAAACATGATCTCCCACTTCAAACTGCAGAGGTTTCCTCCTCCTGTCATGATAACTCTTTTGCCTGACCTGAGCAGCTTCTAAGTTCTTCTTAATAACTCTGACCTTTTCCTCTGCTTCAAGTACCAAGTCTGGTCCAAATATTTCCCTCTCTCCTGCTTGCGACCAATTCAGCGGGGTCCTACACCTTCTCCCATACAAGGCTTCAAAAGGTGCCATCTTCAAACTGGACTGGTAACTGTTATTATAGGAGAATTCTGCCAAGGAAAGACATTTGTCCCAATTTTTACCATAGTGTAGCACACATGCCCTCAACATGTCTTCGAGGATTTGATTTACTCTTTATGTCTAGCCATCTGTATGAGGATGGTACGCTGAGCTTCGTATTACATGGGTCCCAAGTGATTCTTGTAGCTGCTCCCAAAAGCGTGCCACAAACAGTGCTCCTCTGTCAGATACAATGGTCTTTGGAATACCATGCAAACATACTATTTGATCAACATAGATTTCTGCATATTTCTCTGTCTTGTGGGTGGTATGCACTGGTAAGAAATGAGCGGTCTTGGTCAACCTGTCCACAACAACCCAAATGGAATCATGGTGCCGGGAGGTATTGGGCAATCCCACGATAAAATCCATGCAGATATCCTCCCATTTCCAAGATGGTATGGGAAGGGGTTGCAAAAGGCCTGCTGCCTTCAAATGACTGGCTTTGATTCTCTGGCAGGTATCGCACTCGGATATGTACTTGGCAATTTCCCTCTTCATTCTGGTCCACCAGTATAAGGATCTGAGATCATGATACATCTTGTTACTTCCGGGGTGCATGGAGAATTTTGAAAGGTGGGCTTCATCCAATATCTTCTTTCTGAGCTCAGGGTCCTTGGGAACAACCAATCGATCTCCAAACCATAGAATTCCCTTGCTGTCCTGGCGGAAGCACTTATATTTTTCTGCTTTCTACTTGATCATTTCCTTGATAACCTGAACACCCTTGTCTTCAATCTGTGCCCTGACTATTTGCTCTTGTAATGTGGGCTCTACCGAGATATAATTTAAATCACCTGAAGAAACAACTTCTAGGTTCAGCTTGCACAACTCATCACACAGGGTGGTAACTCTTGCACCCATGCTCATACAATTGCACTGGGCCTTTCTGCTCAAGGCATCTGCCACAACATTGGCTTTACCAGGGTGGTAATGTACCTCCAAATCATAGTCCTTGATTAGCTCTAACCATCTCCTCTGCCTCATGTTAAGATCTGCCTGAGTGAAAATGTATTTGAGACTCTTATGATCAGTGTAAATGTTACAGTGGGCTCCCATCAAGTAATGTCTCCATATCTTGAGAGCATGAACCACAGCTGCTAACTCCAGATCATGTGTAGGGTAGTTCTGCTCATGGGGTCTGAGTGCTCGAGAGGCATAAGCAATTACTCTGTTATCTTGCATTAAGACACATCCCAATCCCGTACCAGAAGCATTGCAATAAACTTCAAAGGGCTTTGTGTTATCAGGTTGAGCCAGCACTGGGGCTGTTGTCAAATGCTGCCTTAGTGTATGAAAGGCTTCTTCACACTTCTGGCTCCAATCATACTTGACTCCTTTCTTCAACAGTTCAGTCATTGGTTTGGCAATTCTGGAGAAATCCGGAATAAATCGTCGATAATACCCTGCCAATCCGAGAAAACTCTGAATCTGCCTCACTGTAGTCGGGGGTTTCCAATCCATTACCTCTTGTACCTTCTCAGGATCAACAGATATCCCATCCTGAGAAATTATGTGACCCAAAAATTTAATTTCCTTCAGCCAGAATTCACATTTAGACAATTTGGCATACAACTGATGGTCACGCAGTCTCTGAAGTACAGTATGCAAATGTTTAGTGTGCTCGGCTTCATTCTTGGAATAAACCAGAATATCATCAATGAAAACGACCACGAATTTGTCCAGCTCTGGCATGAATACTGAGTTCATCAGGTACATAAAATAAGCCGGGGCATTGGTCAGCCCAAAAGACATCACCAAAAACTCATAAAGCCCATATCTGGTAGAGAAAGCCGTCTTCGGAATATCACTGGCACGGATCTTGATCTGATGGTAGCCCGAGCGAAGGTCTATTTTGGAGAACACTTTGGCTCCCACCAACTGATCAAACAAAACATCAATGCGGGGCAGTGGGTATTTGTTCTTGATGGTCACCGCATTGAGAGGGCGGTAATCAACACACATTCTCAAACTCTCATCCTTTTTCTTCACAAAAAAGGCCGGACATCCCCACGGTGAAGTACTTGGGCGAATGAACCCCTTGTCCAACAACTCTTGCAGTTGCTTTTTCAGTTCTGCCAATTCCACGGGAGGCATCCTATAGGGTCTCTTAGAGATAGGAGCAGTCCCGGGTTGCACTTCAATTGCGAACTCAATGTCTCTATCAGGTGGCATTCCCGGCAATTCATCCGGAAAAACATCTGGGTAGTCACAAACCACTGGGATCCTTTCCACTGGGGATTCGATCATAACGAAGGCACAAGCACGGGTACATCCCTGGTCGGGCAAATATAATGTGGTTTCACCATAGGTCGGTGAGTGCACTTCAATGGCCCTAGCTGCAATATCAATCACAGCCTGATGTTTGGTCAACCAGTCAGTTCCCAATATGATATCCACACTATCCAAACCCAAAATGAGGAGGTTGGTTTTAATTATCAGACTACCAAACTTTATAGGCACATTCTTGTTGATTTGGTAGGTGGCAACCCTGTCTCCTGGTGTTGAAATTGTAATACCCCCATTGGTGTGGTGAAAAGGTAACTGGCACTTGGCACTAAATTTGGCACTGATAAAACTATGCGATGCACCAGAATAAAAAAGAATAATGGCAGGATAATTCAAAACTGTAAAGATACCAGTCATGACGGGTGCTCCCTCTTGAATATCAGCCATGGTGGTGAAGTTCAGCCTGCCTTGCCTCACTTGCACCTTCTGCCTCTTGCCTTGGTTCTGATTAACATTCTGCCCCTGCCTCTGCTGGTTTCTGGGGCAATTCTTGGCATAATGTCCGGTGTTGCCACATGTGAAACACCTGTTGTCATTTGCCTGGCGATATTGCTGCTGCTGTTGATTGTTCCTCTAAGCTGGAAACTGGGTGTGGTTGGGTGCCTGCTGTTGCTGCTGTGGTCGGATCACCCATCGCCCTTGCTGCTGCTGAGGTCCCCTGTTCTGAGTGTCAGACACAATCCTGAAGCGATGTGGCTGAGCTGAAGGTCCTGCCACAGGGGTCTTCCTCTTCTTCTCCGCCTGACGAGCTGTGATACAGTCCTCCTGAGAAATGGCCATGTTGACTAACTCAATATAGCTGTTGGCCCTGACGGTGTTGAGACGGTCACGGAGCTTAGTGCTGAGCCCCCTTCTGAACCTGTCCCTCTTCTTCTCGTCTGTGTCCGCATGATATCCGGCATACTGGAACAGGTCATTGAAGGCCTGAGCATACTGTAGCAATGTCCGGTTCCCTTGAGTGAGTGCCAGAAACTCGTTGAGCTTTTGATCCATAATACCTGCTGGTATATGGTGCCCCCTGAAAGCTGCCTTGAACTCTCTCCATTCCACCTCTCGGTCATCTGGCTGCATGGCAAGAAAATGGTCCCACCAAGTCCTTGCGGGTCCGCGAAGCTGCTAGGTGGCGAACCTGACCTTAGTGACCTCTAAGCAAACTCCATGGAGTAGCGGGAATTTGGATTCCACTACTCCCAACCATACATCCGCATCAAGTGGGTCCTCTGCCCTGGTGAACAATGGTGGCTGGGTACTGAGGAACTCATGGTAGGTGGCTGCCGCGGGGTGACGCTGGTGATCTCCACCACCATAGTGCTGAGGTGGTGGCTGGCGCTGAGCTAGCTGCCTCAAGATCTCATTCTGCTGAGCCATTAGCTCCTGCAGAGTGGGAGGCGGTGGCGGCGGTGGAGGAACGCGCTCATTTTGACCACGACGCGCTCTCTCGGCCATCTGAAAAAATCACATATATTCCCAATAACACATCTTTAAGGTTCAAGGTTCAATCGCGATGAAAGAGTCAAAAGGCGAAATTGATAGATTCTTGCATAAACATAAAGGATTTCACAAGGCATAAAGTTTTCTTCTCAAATTAAGACTAACATCATCCATCAACCATGCTTCCAAAAGAGTTTATCACGATTACATCAATAGCCCAAAAGACTCAACTCTATCTAGCCTAGTACCCCAAGGGTGCAAAAGCTAAGCTAGCTTCGAGGAGTCCTACCATCACCGACTTCTAGCCCTACTCCTGATACCTAGTGAGCGAACGAGGCAACACTCGACTCAGGGGAAGGTGGTCTCCCTGAGCCAGCAGTGTCCAAGCTGGAGCCAGGCTCCTCTCCTCCCTCAATGTCGACATCCTCATTGGCCTCCATGTCCTGGATCTCCTGGTGATGCATATCCAGGTGCTCGTTAGCCTCGGCAAGCTGCTGTTGGGTATTGATAAGCTGATCCTCGAGAACCTCGATGGTGTTCTCCCTTGTTCCCACTAGTTCCTCAAGCTCTTGGATTTCGTTTGATAGTTGCTCCACCTGTAAGTCCTTTTCCACCATCTCAGTGGACAAGTCAACCACAAGCTCCTCTCTGTTATCTAGGGTGATCTTAGTTGCTTCCAACAATGCCATCAGATGGGACATTGCCTCACCACGCATCACTTGTAGACGATACAGGGCATTCATGCACCGCACTGTCAAGTGAGCAGTCTGGCCTGGGTAGATAGCCCAGATGTCCTTGGCATGCTCCACTCGGTCCTTCCACATTGGGTCGTCCTCCTTCTCAGCGGGGAACAAGCCAATGGGGTGGGTGGACAACTCCAAGGGGTGGAATCCGCAGAAAGTGGTCAATCCGTGCAGAGCAATCGCCTCGATCATATCCTCAGCCCGGTATCCAAAGGACTCAGATTCCAGCGAACGCCAGCCTGGCTGTAGGGGATGAGGCTCCAGGGTCATCCTCACCCTACAAAGGGGCTCTCGGTGCTTCTCGAACTGCTGCACCGCGTACTGGGAGGCGTCGTGTAACCGGCCCCCTGAAGTACCTCCCACAAAATATGGGGAAAGCCCTCTCGTGCAAGCCCGTCAGTGTGGGACAGTGCATTCCCTTCGTGCGAGGATCCGTGGGAAGTCATCTGTGTACGGTTAAGCGTAAGTAAAAGAAAAAGAATTATAAAAAGAAAAAGGAAACACAACTCAGCCTCTTTCTAACTATAACAATGGTACTGGGATACTTAGTTGGTCATCATTCTGTATAAAAGTCCCTACCCAATTATCTATTAGTTTAATTAAGAATGCATGCATGCTCGTCCTGAATGACCTCACATCAACGTAAAGGGAAATAGGGAAGAACTCCCATCCCTCATAGTAGCCTGTAGGGCTTAATCACTTAGCCACCTAACTACCCCTTTACCATCCTAAGGCTTCCGTCCTAGGTCTATCCTGATCGTCCTACGACCTATCCAACATTTTTTTCTATCAAGTTTTACTTTGGAAAAGGATGATATTTATAGTTTATTGATTCCTCTGTGGTGGTACAAGCTCCGATACCAGCTGTGGCGGAACTGCCCGAATTATTCTAACTTAAGTGCCTAAGTCCCGCCTCAGAGGCTAGATGTGGCGGAACTGCCCGAATTATTCCGACTTAAGAGCCTAAGTCCCGCCTTAGAGGCTAGACCACACTTAAATGGGAATAACCCGTCAATCCCTCGGATCTAGTCCGACGAAGCCACTGACAGGATCAAGTACCACAATCTCACTCGAAGGTAAGTCACAGAGCAAATACAATAAAGCATAAAACCATACATTAAGGAGTATTAAGTTATTACATCATCATTGGAGTTTTTGCAAAAGTAGTCATCATTGTTCGAAGTGTAGCGGAATAAAACTAACGGTAAATAAACAGAGAGATGGGGAAGCCTGTCCCATCACTCCTCATGCTCCTCCTCAGCCGAGGCAGGGTCCCACTCGACAGTCCAACCCGGTGGCAAGATGGATGGCCAAGTCACTCCAGCAACCATGTCCTCCAGAGAACCTGTAAAATTATGCCACAAGCAAGGCTGAGTATACTAATACTCAGCTAGACTTACCCGGTGTGAGGAGTCTACTCCTCTACCTCTAGACATGCAGCTATTTGGCTATGGGGTTTGGTTGCCAAAAGCACTAGCTGAGTTTCTAAATCAAGTTTTAACTTTGTCAAATTTAAGAGTGACTCTCTTAAGGCTAAAAGTGTACTATCTACTCATACATGGTATCAAACATATTTAGCAATCAACATCTTGTGTCAACTCATCACTTGTTACTCAATGTAGCAGCATGGATCAAGCAGTCTCATTAGCTGCGAGAAGCAGACGATTCGAATCGAGTTTTTATCCTTGCAAGGTAAACCTAAACACACGACATGCAGGGGCACTCCGTCCCCACACACATCAACCGTCCCCATCGATTCCCCGTCAGCAGAGAGGGGCTCACCGCCTTGGCGTACAATGCCTCACTGACCCCGACTGCCGTCGTGCAGTGACCGCACTTGTACCCACCATAACCGGAATGGGAGACCTCGTCTCAAGTCGCGTGAGGAGGGCAATCTGCTGTCAGGTTCAATTAGGTACTAGGCTTACCGATTTACCATATTTCTCGGTATATGTTTAGTACGTTCAAACGCTTGACTCACGGTACCACACCTTAATCCTTATTCCAATTTTCATCCCGTGGACAACCAATCCCCATGGATTGTTGTCCACAACCCAGCATCATTATGATAAGAAAGTGGATACAACCAATTTCCTGACCTCGCGCGAGTGCTAGAAAAATCACTCGACTTCTACCGAGATCCTAATTAATAAAGCAGCTACTCGACCTAGCATACTAGTATTCATCTCAAAAGGAATCCTGAGTTCATGCAACTAGGGTTTCAAGCAACTCCTACACTTAAGTGCACATTCAATCCTACAATCAATAAGTGTAGTAAAATAGCATAAATAATAGGTTATGCATAAACCGGGGCTTGCCTTCCAAAGCAGTGGCAGGCAGATCCTCTGATGCAGGCTCTGGTGCTAGATCCGGGGCTACCTCCTGAGCAGCTCCTTGCTCCGGCACGAGGACGTACTCTCCGTCAGCGAGGTTACAGTCTATCGAAATGCAATGAATATGTATGTCATGATTATGCAGGATTTAATAACATTATGCTAAAGGAAGAAAAACTAAGTTAGTTGGCAACTTAGGGTTTCTTGGTCATACGTGGCTTTTAGTGGTTTATGCTTATCACTCTAGGTTTAGGTTTTGTTAAGGATAAGCATAGTGGATTGGTATTTCCTTTATATATTTCAGTGGACAATTTACAAAGGGTTTTAGGATGACACTAATTTCCATTATTCATTTCCCTTTCTTTATTTTCTATTTATGAATTCTAGTGTAGGTTTGAACTACAACAGTGAATTAACTTTTTCCAAAAATTCTGTAAAACTACAGTGGCTTGCCATTGGTCAATATAGCATGTTCTAGGAATTTGAGGTTCAAAATAAAAAGGCTATGCTCTAGACAAAAATAACAAAAGTTGTGTAAATGGGCCACTTTGCACTACAACTCTTAATTAGGGGTGGGTTCTGTCCTAAGGGTTATTTTTGTTGGCATCTAACAGTAATAATAAGCTTCTGTGCCAAAAATCACAGAAAGCTAAGGGATGGTTATTTAGTTGTGATTTTCCAAAGTTTAATGCCAAAAAGGCACTTTCCACTACCTTGTTATTTGAAAAATGTCAAACAGCAGATTTCAAAATTTTCCTATGTTCTTCATAACAAATCATTAATTATCCCAAGGTTTGGGGTGTTTTTGCCTTGGGGTTATTTTTGTATGGTTTTTCTAAGTTTTCCTTGTTTTCTTAAAATAAAAGGTATCCCAATTATTTTGTACTAAACCACAGTATAATAGATTTTTCTAGTGAGCTATATTGAATAAGTAGACTAACAAAAATATGGGGGATCCCTGGTTCTTTATTTAAATCACCTTTCCTATTTTCTTTAACCTTAAGCATAATGTAAAATAAATGGCAAACTCTACCTTAATGGGGTGTACAGAGAGGTTTAGCATTTTTAAATAGGTCAGTAGGTGGTCATGTACTTCTCCAAATTTTCTTAACCTTAGTTAAATAGTGCAACTATTTTCCTTCCTATTATTTAGCTTTTGGCCAAATCAGTATTTAATTTAGAACCCTAAAGTTTTCTGTAGCACATAGGGGTTTTATATTTTTCTTCAGTAGTTTATATTATTTAAGATCTAACAAAATTAGTTTGACTCAATTTGGATGAATATAAGAGAAGGTATGAATTATTCAAGTGCTGTTTAATTTTAAATCAGATTTAATTAAAGGTTTCCTGGAAAACTACTTTGCACCGAAGTCCTCGAGTTATTTCTAAACTAACTCTCTCAGTTATACCCCCGCGCTACTATTGATCCGAGTCACTGACAATGCGCAAAACCCCCTAGCTTTCTCTTCTTCTCCCCTGCGGTCCCTCCCTAGGTTTAAACAGTACCCGCGAGAAAGAAAAGGGCGGCGCTGCTTACCGGCGGCGAGAGAGGTCCGGCGAGGGGCGGGGTTGGCTCCGGGAGGTTCTGGCGGTCACAACGGTGTACGGCTCGACGGCGGGGGTGGCCGGAATCGCCCGGTCCACGTGCGCAGGCGGGTGCTCTCGTCGGCGGAGAGTGTGCCGGCCAAACCACGGCGACCTAGTTCAATCCAATGGCACGGTGAGCTTCACGGTGTGACGTAGAGGCTGTGTGCACAAGGAATCGAAGAATGTAGTAGAGGATTATCCGGTCTACGCTCGCCGGCGGTCGGGTGGAGTCCGACGACCGTGGACTGGCCTCTCCGGCGAAGCAAACTTCGATTCCTCGCTCGGGGAGCTTCACCGAGGTGTGCACAGTCTTCTCCGAGGGCTGGACGGGGCTGGGAATGGTCCTGTTGGCCGGTCTACGATGGCAGGGGGATCGGGCGGCCGCGGACACGCCGTGCACAGGCAAACGCCGGTGGGTTTGGGCTCCGTTGAGGTCGAGCGCGTGCGGAGGGGTACGGTCAAGGTCCATGGGTGCTTTATAGGCGCGGGCGCGGGCCATGGCGCCGGCTGGTCTTTAGCGCGATGCGGGGCACGCGAGGCGCGCGTTGGGCGTGCTCTGGCGAGCCCAGAGTGCGTCGAACACGTGGCCGTTGTTTTCTGCCCTTGTTCTTGCGCCTGCTGAGCAACCAAACGTGCGAATCTCGCCCTATGGCTTGTGTAAGATTTCTTCCCTGCACCTAGGGCTACCTAGTTCCTGTAAGTTCCAAGGGAAGATCGGCTCTGGTTTAGAAGATATGGTGGCGCCAAGTCTTGTTTGTCTGCACTGTTCAACCCGAGACAAAACAGGTGCCAACTCGTGTCAAACGGTCTTGGCTTAGGTTCAAACTCTTCCAGGGGTTCCTCAGATAATGTAAAGCCCAAAAATTTGTATCAGATAAAATAATCATATAAATAAATAAATAAATATTTACATGTTTTTATTAATTTATTCAAACAGGATTATTCTCCTCATAAATTATATAAGTAAAAAAACACTTTAAAATAATAGATGAAAATATATCTTGATAGAGATTTCACATAACTTGCTCAAATAAAATATGTAATAGATAGCCACAGTGGAATTAGCTTTTAATTAAATCACACAATCATAACAACCTTTTTCCTAAAGTAAATGATGAGTGGGTATTTCGTATTTGCAACATAGACTAAATAAATATTTGATATATAAAATAAAATAGACCATGTATAACATATTGGAGTTTTTGTTTGACACTTAAATATATTTTAAGTTTAAAATCTATGTAAATTTAATTCGAAACTTGTATCTTATTTGAGTTCAGAATTTAGAATAGGTAAAAAACTGACATCACTGGGCCGAAACGCTTCCTTGTTGGTCCACTTCTTCAATTTTCAGCCCAAACCAGCCCACAGAAACCACGTGACGTCCAACTTCCTTTTCTTCATTGTTTATTCCTCTTGCCGCAATGACATCACCATGACGCGATCACTGACATCAGCATGCAAGTCACCGTGTGGTCTGTTCTTCTCAGAATCGCTGACGCATGGGCCACCCTGGTCAGCCTTGTCCTTCCTCCGTGCCATATCAAACTGAATTCCGCTTTAGCCGCCATGAACAAACTCCGCGCGGGAGCTGGCGTGGCCATCGTAGATCCGCGCAGACTTCGGGCGCGTTTACCGGAGATTAGCTACGGATCGGGCTCAGCTGCGATACTATAAAACCCGGGGCCATACCCTCCCCCATCCAGCCGAGCACGACAGCGAACCTGAATACTCCAGCGCTTCATCGATGAGAGAGAAAAAAAACACCTCCGCCTGAGCTGCGTTCTGGATTTGTTGTGGATTTGGGGCATGTTGTTTGGCCACTGGGATCTCCATGGTGTGCGTGACATCCGTGTATGGGTTGCAAGTGTTGAGATGGTCTCACGGCTGGGCAATTTCTTGCCGGGACTTGATTGTGGTCGCCATGCCGTTGCACTGCGTGGCGAACGGTTTCACAGCTCCGATGTCCGGTAAGACCCTCTCTGCATCCTCCGCTTTGTCCTTCTTGTGGCGATTTAATTCTTTGGTTTGTGGATTGAGCAGCGGGGCGTCGTCCGTGGCCTCGCCGGCGGGCAGCGCCGCCGTGGGTTGCCGATGCGTCTCTGTGGCTCTGGCCAGAGGAGGGAGAGAACATTGTGACCGTCGATTCCCGATGGACGGTGGGGATTAGAGCTTGGCGTACCCCTTCGCGCGTGCGATCCGAGTCGTTGATCTCGGGTGCGGGGATCATGATCATGTACTGGTTCGTATATGTGGGTCGGTCTAATTTGGGCCATCAAAAACAGATCGGGCGACCGATCTTCACCGATACCTCTTCGTTCTGGTTCTTTTGCATATAAGCCCCTCGTCTTTCATAGAATTGAACCTGCCGTCCACTGCGGGATTAGCCCAAGTCTAGAGAATTTTATACGCTAGCCCCTGTAAAACTACAGAATATGGTGCGCAGTCCTGAGAGCAGAAAAATAAGAAAAAGAATATAGAAAATGAGTTTCTAGAGTAAAAATAATTCCAGAACCTATTTAATTCATAAGAAAATAGATTTTAAATCCTTTTTGACTCATTCCAGTTGCATTAATTTTGTTTTAATATTATTTATCAACTGATAAACCCTGGTTAGTCATGAAACCTAGATCAAAATTTTCCGCTTGATTTATATTATACTAGGTATTTAATAGCTTCAGAAAATCGTAACTTGAGAACCGAAACTCCGATTCGATCCATTCAGATTGCGTTGGTCTCATAGAAATATTTACTACACAGTAGCAACATTAAATATATGCTATCACGTACTTCTAATTAAGTAACTAATTGGATTAATCTATGTTCATTGAAATTAGATTTTATAATATTAATATAGTATTCTGATCTCATGGTTATAATTCGACTAAAAGATGATCTTTAATCAAGTAATGACTTAGATTAAGTTGAGATAACTATTCCTAGAATATTCTCTCATATGATGTATTCTAATCAATTTATAATATAGTTTAATATTTAAATCACGTAGATCTTCTATAAATCCTACCTTTATAACGGTAACTCCGATTTTAGTGGTTCGCGAATCCACGATCTCGTAGTGACGCGTAGATTATTATTACACAGTTTATTCTTATGTTTGGTCTGATGTTAAATCTTCCTATACTATGGTTGTTTGTATTGCTAAGACTAGAGTGAGGACACGAGTCAGCTGAAGAGCAAGTTGGTACCTGGAATCTCAAGTCCCAGGCAAGTTGTGCCCTTGATCACTTCTTTTTACCCAGTCATGTTCTGATTAACCATAATGATCTGCATAGGTTAATTTTGATGGGACCCAACAGGTTACCCTAGTTTGATTATCTTTATACCTTGACTCCACTAAATTTTTTGGGTAGTTCCTGCTATTGCTTTATGTGGTTTTGGGTATGAAGATTACACTATTCATGATTATACTTTTGCTATCAGTTGTTATTTATTGTTCATGTTAAGATCATTATGTTAATTGGAACATGGAGAACCACCCGGGAAAACAGTGCTACCACAAGGGTTTATGGACGCCCTTGGCTGATTAACTAGGAAAGCTAGTGGATGATTACCTTACCCGAAAGGGGCAAGGGCAGTAGGGGAGTGGTAAGTGTAGGGAGGTCCTTGGTTGATTTTGCTGCGATGGCGGTCAGTCGAGGGACTCCAGCACTCGAGCTTCCTATAAACTGTAGCGGGTTTTCTGAAGCTAGTGGAACTTTGTAAAGGCCCCGTAGTGTTAACCTGCCTCGCCTCCTCGGTAGAGGTGTATGGGATTGGCCGTCTCTTGGTAGATGGGTAACATGACTTGTGGGTAAAGATGCGCAACCTCTGCAGAGTGTAAAACTGGTATACTAGCCGTGCTCACGGTCATGAGCAGCTCGGACACTCACATGATTAAATTATGGAACCTAAATTCAATTTGTCATATGCATTGCATCGCAGGTGAGGTTGTTACTTTTGTTCTACTACTTAATTGAGTTGGTATTTACTTATACTTAGTAACTGCTAATAAAATTTTGACCAACTTTAAAAGCAATGCTCAGCTCTAACCATCCTCTTTGGTAAGCCTTACACTTCACATGAGCTCCCACCTTTGGCGAGTTCATGCACATTATTCCCCACAACTTGTTGAGCGATGAACGTATGTGAGCTCACTCTTGCTGTCTCACACCCCCCACAGGTCAAGAACAGGTACCACAGGATGAGGCGCTTGGAGGATGCTGTGTCGAGTTCGTGAGAGGTCTAGGCCGTCGTCTCCCAGTCAACTTTGGTTTGCTGGACCGTTGTCTCCTTATAATGTAATTATTTATTTTGTACATAACTCCTATTATATAGTAAAGATGTGACATTCGATCCTGTGCCATGATTCATCATATGTGTGAGACTTGGTCCCAACACACCTGGTGATTATGTTCGCGCCCGGGTCTTGGTGCCCCAAAATCGGGGTGTGACAGATAATTTGGCTCCTTTTTGTTATTTATACCTTGGGGTTTTGGTGTCATTAGCTAGGTGAACACCCCTGATCTCTAGATTAGGGCTGATTTTGGACTTTGAGGGAATGGGGTTGATTCCATAGTGTTCTCCACTTGGGGCTGATTTAGGGGTCTTATAGGGGTGTTTTTGTAAAGTTCCTTTACTGTCTTTTGTAAACATTTTGGTACTCTTAAACTTTGGTTAAGGTTTAAATTATGAAATGTGCATTTGCTTGATCTTTCTCTCAATCCTACCTTGCCCAAGGTGATATTGCCTAAAAGCTTGGGTAATGCTTTGGTCCTTAGCATTTCTTAAATCACTCATGCTTCCAAGGTCTTAAGTGCTCCCTCTCCTCCAAGTCTTAACCACATGTGATCATAGGTATATGTGTCATTAGGAAGCCAGCCCTTGGTAACACCTGGGGTGTTACACTAGACCACACTTAAATGGGAATAACACGTCAATCCCTCGGATCTAGTCCGACGAGGCCACTGACAGGATCAAGTACCACAATCTCACTCGATGGTGAGTCATAGAGCAAATACAATAAAGCATAAAACCATACATTAAGGAGTATTAAATTATTACATCATCATCGGAGTTTTTGCAAAAGTAGTTGTCATTGTTCGAAGTGCAGCGGAATGAAACTAACGATAAATAAACAGAGAGATGGGGAAGCATGTCCCATCACTCCTCATGCTCCTCCTCAGCCGAGGCGGGGTCCCACTCGACAGTCCAACCCGGTGGCAAGATGGATGGCCAAGTCACTCCAGCAACCATGTCCTCCAAAGAACCTGTAAAATTTATGCCACAAGCAAGGCTGTATACTAATACTCAGCTAGACTTACCCGGTGTGAGGAGTCTACTCCTCTACCTCTAGACATGCAGCTGTTTGGTTGTGGGGTTTGGTTGCCAAAAGCACTAGCTGAGTTTGTAAATCAAATTTTAGCTTTGTCAAGTTTAAGTGTGACTCTCTTAAGGCTAAATGTGTACTATCTACTCATACAAGGTATCGAACATATTTAGCAATCAACCTATTGTATCAACTCATCACATTTCCACTTGTTACTCAATGCAGTACAATGGATCAAGCAGTCTCATTAGCTGCGAGAAGCAGACGATTCGAATCGAGTTTTTATCCTTGCAAGGTAAACCTAAGCACACGACATGTACGGGCACTCCGTCCCCACACACATCAACCGTCACCATCGATTCCCTAGCAACAGATCAGGGCTCACCGCCTTGTCGTACAATGCCTCACTGACCCCGACTGCCGTCGCGCAGTGACCGCACTTGTACCCACCATAACCGGAATGGGAGACCACGTCTCAGGTCGCGTGAGGGGATATGTCTGCGGGCAGGTTCACTCAGGTACCAGGCTTACTGATTTACCATATTTCTCGGTATGTGTTTAGTACGTTCAAACGCTTGACACATGTATCCGCACGTTAATCCTTATTCCAATTTTTTTTCCATCTCGTAGACAACCAATCCCCATGGATTGTTGTCCACAGACCAGCATCATTATGATATGAAAGTGGGTACATCAAATTCCTGACCTCGCGCGAGTGCTAGAAAATCACTCGACTTCTACCAAGATCCTAATTAATAAAGCAGCTACTCGACCTAGCATACTAGTATTCATCTCAACAGGATTCCTGAGATCATGCAACTAGGGTTTCAAACAACTCCTACAATTAAGTGCACATTCAAACCTACAATCATTAAGTGTAGTAAATTAGCATAAATAACAGGTTATGCATAAAACCGGGGCTTGCCTTCCAAAGCTGGGGCAGGCAGATCCTCTGGTGCAGGCTCTGGTGCTGGATCCGGGGCTACCTCCTGAGTAGCTCCTTGCTCCGGCACGAGGACGTACTCTTCGTCAGCGAGGTTGTAGTCTATCGAATGTAATGAATATGTATGTCATGATTATGCAGGATTTAACAACATTATGCTAAAAGAAGAAAAACAAAGTTAGTTAGTAACTTAGGGTTTCTTGGTCATACGTGGCTTTTAGTGGTTTATGTTTATCATTCTAGGTTTAGGTTTGGTTGAGAATAAGCATAGTGGATTTGTATTTTCCTTACATATTTAAGTGGGCAATTTAAAAAGGGTTTTGCTAGTGGGGTTAGGGTGACACAAGTTTCCACTATCAATTTCCCCTTTTTCATTTTCTAATTATGGATTCTAGTGTGGGTTTGAACTACAACAGTAGTTTAACTTTTTCCAAAAATTCTGTAAAAATTACAGTAGGTTGCCATTGGTCACTATAGTCTGTTCTAGGAAATTGAGGTCCAGAATAAAAACAGTATGCCTTGGAAAAAAATAACAAAAGTTGGGCAAAGGGGGTCACTTTGCACTACAACTCTTAACTAGGTGTGGGTTCTGTCCTAAGGGTTATTTTTGTTGGCATCTAACAGTAATAACAAGCTTCTGTGCCAAAAATCACAGAAAGTTAATTGATGGTTATTTAGTTGTGATGTTCTAAAGTTTAATGCCAAAAAAGCACTTTCTACTGCCTTGTTATTTCAAAAATGTCAAACAGCAGATTTCATATTTTTCCTATGTTTCTAATAACAAAACATTAATTATCCCAAGGTTTGGGGTGTTTTCACCTTGAGGTTATTTTTCTAGGGTTTTTCTAAGTTTTCCTTGTTCTCTTAAAATAAAAGGTATCCCAACTATTTTGTACTAAACCAAGGTATATTAAATTTTTCTAGTGAACTATCTTGAATAAGTAGGCTAACAAAAATATGGGTGCTCCCTGGTTCTTTATTTAAACCTTCATTAGTATTTTCTCTAACTTTAGGCTAACAAGGTTTTAAATGGTAAACTCTACCTTAAATGGGGGTACAGAGGGGTTTATTATTTTTAAATAGGTTAGGAAGTGATGAGGTACTTCTCCAAATTTTCTTAACCTTAGTCTAATAGTGCAACTATTTTTCCTCCTATTATTTAGCTTTTGGCCAAATCAATATTTAAATCAAAATCTTAAAGTTTTCTGTAACACTTAGGGGTTTTATAATTTTCTTAAGTAGTTTACATTATTTAAGATCTGGCAAAATTGGTTTGACTTGATTTGGGTGAATAAAACAAAAGATATGAATTATTCAAGCTCTGTTTGAATTTAAATCAGGTTAAATAAAAGGTTTCCTGGAAAAACCACTTTGCACCGAAGTCCTCGGGTTCGTTCCAAACTAATCCTCTCAGTTATACCCCTGCGCTACAATTCCTCTGAGTCACTGACAGTGCGCAAAACCCCCTAGCCTTTTCTTCTTCTCCCCCGCAGTCCCTCCCTAGGTTTAAACAGTACCCGCAAAAAAGAAAAGGGCGGCGTGGCTTACCGGCAGCGAGAGAGGTCCTGCAAGGGGCGGGGTTGGCTCCGGGAGGTCCTGGCGGTCACAACGGTGTACCGCTCGACGGCGGGGGTGGCCGGAATCGTCCGGTCCACGCGCGCAGGCGGGTGGTCTCGTCGGCGGCGGTTGTTCCGGCTAAACCACGGCGATCTAGTTCAATCCAAGGACACAATGAGCTTCACGGGGTGACATAGAGGCTGTGTGCACAAGGAATCGAAGAATGGAGCAGGGGATTACCCGGTCTACGCTCACCGGCGGTCGGGCGAAGTCCGGCGACCGTGGACTGGCTTCTCCGGCGAAGCAAACTCCGATTCCTCGCTCGGGGAGCTTCACCGAGGTGTGCATAGTCTTCTCCGAGGGTTGGACGAGGTTGGGAAGGGTTCTGTTGGCCGGTCTATGGTGGCAGGGGCTCGGGTGGCCGCGGGCACGCCATGCACGGGGCAACGCCGGTGGTTTCGGGCTCCGGTGAGGTCGAGCGTGCGCGGAGGGGTACGGCCGAAGTCCCTGGGTGCTTTATAGGCGCTGGCGCGAGCCATGGCGCCGGCTTGGCTTTGGCACGACGCGGGGCACGCGGGGGCGCGCGTCGGGCGTGCTCTGGCGAGCTCAGAGCGCATCGAACACGTGGCTCTTTGCTTCTGCCCCTGTTGTTCCCTCTGCTGAGCGGCCAAAACGTACGAATCTTGCCCTAGGACCTGTGAGAGATCTCTTCCCTGCACCTAGAGCTACCTAGTTCATGTGAGTTCCAAGGGTAGATGTGGTCGGGTTAGAGAGATACGGGGGTGGGAAGTCGGCTATGTCAGAGATGTCCAAACCGAGACAAAACTTGTGCCAAGTCGTGTCAAACGTCTTAGGGTAGGTGTCAACTTTCTCCAGGGCATTTTAAAGGTAATTTGGCGCCACTTTGTCAATTGGGTCGAAATGTTTTGAAGTTTGAATGAGGGTGAACATGTGTGATCTTTGGCCAAGGGTTGGTTTTGGACTTAGACAATTTCTGATTTTTCTTTCTTGCTCACCCCTATGGTGAACCTTTTGGGGTTTTTCTGAAATCTTTTTGGGGTTGCTTTCTTACTATTATTTGTAGGTTATTAAGTGTACTACAACTTTTATAAATGGCCCAAGTCATGATCATGAGGTTTTCATAATCCTTTGGTCATAATTACTTCTAGGGTTCCCATTGTCCAAAGGGGTTTGCATTAGGGTTTGGGCAATTCTCCCCTTTATACTTGCATAACAAGCCAAGGCATGACATCTAAGATGGGTTACACTTACTTATGATTTTGATTTCCATGTTTGGTGTACTTTGCTCAAACTAAACCACCTGTGATAGTAGGTTTAAATGGTGTAGCCTTGGGTGGACACCCAAAGTAACACCTGGGGTGTTACACCCGTGGGCCAGGCTTGTCGGCGCCGTCCTCTCGCACGCGCGCCCGCTTCTCTCTCTGTCTCACCGACCCCACTGTCAGCTCGTCCTCAACCTCCCGCCCACGATCCCTCATCGTGGACGCGCCCACGTCCGCGCATTCTCCGGCCACGTCCGCGCACCCGCGCCCCTTTTGAGCCCCACGGCCTGCTCGCCCACCTTCCCTCGCTCATTTGCGCCCTCTGCCAAACTCTCTCGCCCTCTCTCTCACTCTACCCACGCGTGCAGGGAGCTCCGCCACCGTCCGCCGTCAACCGCTGCCTGTTCTGCGGCCACCGTCGCGTCTGCGCCCCATCCAGTGCCACGGTGAGCTCCGCCTCGCTGTCAGTTGCTCGGGGCACCCTTCGGTGTGCCCTCTCCCTCTCTGTTTCGTCCGGTCCACGCTCACTGGAGCAATCTTCGCGCAGCCGGAGTCCCGCTGTCGTCGCCCCGTCGAGTCCTTGCGCCTCCGTTGTTGCTTCGCGACTCCAGCCAGGGCTGGCCCTGAGCCCATGCAGCAGAGGCGACGGTCGGGGGCCCAATATTTAGTATCTATATCACAATATAATACACTAGTTTACACTTTACAAAACTCATCCAACCAAATAATCAACACACTCATAATCTTTACTAAATCCACCAAACAAATTGCACTCATACTTAACACAACATCAAAATCAACGGTTCAGATCATTGAATAACATCATCTCTCTTGCGCACTCAAATCTAATGGACAATATTATTTGGATCATCCTTCACACCACCGTCAACCCCTCCCATCGTGCCACCACCGTCGTCATTCACCCCACTCTACCCCTTCTTAGGAACATAGTGTTAGCACGAGCTATATACTTGTAGTAAAATAGTATAGGTAGCTAACAAGATGGTAGGGCTAGGCACACGGACGCTCGATGCACACGGACCACGCGACACGTGTTGCCCACTTCCTAGTCATGACGCTCACGTCGTCGCACGTCTGTACGACCATACCCTCCGCGTGATCGTCGTTCGCCATCTCGCCAATCTAGCTCTCTAGGATTCCAGGGCGCTGGGCGTCACTGCTCTAGTCTCGAGGCACGCACGTTCGAGTAATCAGGATTCATGTTATTCTGTGACCGTCGTTCTTATTTCTTAACTTGCGAAGTGTTAATCTGCACCGATATATATTATCTAGCATCTTAGATATTTTAAAAACCGATTTTAATGCACATCATCATTTACATACGAAATACTAATTTTCTCCACTGCATATCATAAATTATTTTATATAGTCTAGAGGGCCCACCATAATCTGTTCGCCAGGGGGCCCTCAAAAGCATAGGACCGGGGCTGACTCCAGCGCTTCCCCTCAAGGTGAGCAACCCGCCCGTACCCTTAATTTGGTCATCCCCGCTCTGTTGCTCGTGTGATTGCTCGCCGGAGCAATCCCGCGCCGCCATTAGCTTGCCCCACCGTGGTCTGTGCTCTCTGGTGCCCCTGCGCCAGCGTGAAGGCCATGGCTGAACCCGCTAGACTGCCCTTATCGCGCCCAGGCTATTCCCTAAACCCCTGGAGCCCCACAGTGGCCAGCCCCCTCGTCTCCGGCGAGCTCTCGCCGTGGAACCGAGCGGCGCCACCGTGCCCATGCCCTCCCTTGGCCGTTAGATCTCGGGCGTCCGTCTGAGATCGGACGGTTTAGACTTAACCCGAGCGGATCTAATCCCAACCCTCCGATCTAGATCCAACTGCCTCTCTCTCTTCCCCCTCCCCCGCGTCTCTGCCTCTGGGCCTGGCTGGTCAGCCCGCCCTGGCCCGCTGACGCCCTGGCCCCGCTCGTCAGCCGCGTCCGCGCGCCCGTGCGATCTAATCTGGGCCGCTGATCTCTGATCCAACGGCAGAGACAACCCCGTACCCCTTCGTGTGTGAGTTTTGCTTAAGAGCCCCCTTGGTTTTAGGAAATCAACCTGTCGTCCTCTATATTCGCGCGTAGGCCCCTGGTTTGTTTTAATTAAACCCCTGTACTTTTATTTAATCACAGATTTAGCCCTAATTTCATATTTCAAACTTCAAAACTTGTTTATTTCATATCTTTCTCATATGAACTCCAAATTTAGTGGTTCAAATTGCAAAATGTTCATAAAATTATTCTCTGTTCAAATAAAATATGACCAACTGTAATCTGTATACTTTATTTTTACACTTAGAATATAGGATTAATGTATATGTTAATTTATTTATTTAATGAAATAAATAAGATGAAAGCCCTAGGAGTTAAAATATATTTAATCTTGTGAGATTAGTGACATGCATTACATGAATTTATTTTTGGTTTAACTTTTAGGTCTTAATGAGATAAATAGATTAGGTTATGTAATTAAGGATAACAATTCAAGGATAATCAAATTCTTAAATGAGAGTAGTTCATCTTATAATTTAATCTTTTATTTGTTTAATTACTGTTGGGGACTTGTTCTCAAATGCTTTGAATTAAGAACAAGGCAACATAAAATGTTAAATATTAATGTCCTTCATCCGCTGAAGCATTATCTCCCCAAGGATTTAATGAACTTCGGATGAAGATCAGAAGTAGAATATCACGAAGGTTACACCTTCGTGATCAGACTTACAAAATAATACGAAATAATATATAAAACATGAAACATTGAAGATAAATATATCAGAAATAGATAACATCATTCACATATTTTATTATATGAATCTAAAATGTCAGAACATAATGTTTAGGTACATTTATACCTTTGCCTTGACAAATAATAATTCTCGAGCGATGTGTTTGCAATTACAGGAATGCGTGAACAGTAAAGGAATACTGTTCACTATTTATAGGCACAGGACACAGCCTGTAAGAAATTACAATTATGCCCCTTATAAAAGTTTACAACAATGACTCAGACCCTTATGGACTAAAATGTCATTCTATCTTTAAGTCGGTTCGACCCTTCATCTTCGGATACGCTATAACACCGAAGCTTCATGAGTGGTAGCTTCGGTCATCATGTATAAGCAGCTTTAGCCGAAGCTGTTTCTTCCTGCAGGACCTTCGGCGACGAAGCATGGTCCCAACAGTAGCCCCTTCGCGGTGCTAGATCATTTTTCGTAACGAGCTTGATCCGTGAAAAAAGTCTCTTAGGCTTCGGGAAGCCGAAGGTCCGAAAAACACCTTCCCTGAGCTCGTTGCCGAGAAACGATACAGTTTTCGTGCGCGGAGCAGTCCCACCATGCAGGTTCACTTTCTTGGTTTTTGCGGCCCACCATGCAGTGGGTGCGGGCGACTGTTTGCCCGGTGGAAAAAATCCTGACGATTCACCTTCTTACCTGCAGCACTATATAAACAGACAGGTAGGTGTGAAGTTACCACAGCATTCATTGCTATTGCATTGTTTTGCTGCCAAAAATTTAACCATAGCCGAATCTTGATTTTTGCATTCAAACGAAGCTCCAGTTTGGATTGTGCTTCGTCACGATAAGAGCTTCGGAAAAGAGGTTATTGACTTCCAAAGAATTTTTCAAGAAAATTTAAAATCAAATGGCCAGAATACGCTCCACTGCTAGGGTTGAGCGCGATGGAGACGAGACCGAAACCGTTGAAACTATTCCGATTTCTGAAGCAATGAGGCGCTCTGGGCTGGTTCCATCAGAGGACACACCTACTGCCGAAGCAACGCAAGCTGATGTCGAAGAAGTTGGTTCCGAAGATGAGTACAGCTGTGGGATGCCAAGCAAACCTAGTCACTTGGACTTTGGAAAGTCCACCATCTCTGAAGCTGATCTTCCAAAAATGGTGAAGCTGGGCTACTTTAGTGAGGCAAAAAAGGAGCTGGTTCGTTTCGGCGGAGAGGAAACCATTCCGAAGCCAGAAAAGAATGAGGTTGTGGTGTTCAAAAGCTTCTTCAAAGCTGGCCTAAGATTCCCCCTGAATGGGATGATTGCTATTGTGTTGAAGAAGTTTGGGGTTTACCTTCATCAGCTGACCCCTAACGCTATTGTTAGATTAAGTGTTTATATTTGGGCCCTTCGTAGCCAAGGAGTGGAACCGTTCGGCGAAGGTTTCTGCCGAGTCAATGAACTACACTATCAGACTAAAGCCAGAGGAGATGGTCTTCATGAGAATTTTGGATGTTACAACTTTGCTTATCGCAAGACTACGAAGTTTCCAGTGATAAGCTACCGAAGCAAATGGCCAGCCGGATGGAAATCTGAGTGGTTTTATGTTAAAGTTGATAAAGATGAAGATAAATTGGTCCAGAGTCCACTAGAGCTAACCTTCGGAGAAACGAGGCCCCGATGCAACATGATAAGGGGGAGCCCGAGCCAAATTGCTATGGCTGAATTTCGCGTGATTTCAGATCACATTGGGACTAGAGACTTGGTGCAGGAATTTCTGGCTTTTAAAGTGTTCCCAACAATGAGGGATTGGGAGATGCCGAAGCTGGAGGGAGAAAAGAAAAAGGGAGAACTTATTCGATTGCCTTATTATTTCAAGTTTAAGAAACACTTTAAAAAACCCTGCCAGGAGTGGTTAGACACAATCGAGATTATGTGCAACGATATCCTCGGAAATTATTCTAAGAAGGAAGATCAGTTGATGACAGCAGCCTTCGGCAGTCGCCCTAAACGAAGATTGAATCGGGTGCTAGATGCCTTGAATTTTGAGTATCCTGATTATGAGCAACTGGGCGGAGATGCCGAAGGCCCGAAGAGAAAAAGAATTGCCAGCGCCCTTGACAAGGAAAGCACCAAATTGGCCAAAAAGGAACAAGAAATTTCCAAAAAAATGAGCCCAGAGCCGAAGGTAGCTGCTCCAAGGAAAAGAAAAGTTGTATCTCCAAAACCTGCATCTCCAGAACCAAAGACATTGGTCCGAGAGGAGGAAGCTCCTGCGACACCTTCTGCTGCCGAAGTACAAGAGATTATGAAGGTAATGACTGAACCTTTGCCTGTCAAGCTAAGTCCGCTGGCGCCAGAACTGACGAAGTTTTTTCAGAAGGACAAAGAAGCTTCGGCAGCAGAAAGTCCTGCAAAGCCGAAAAAACAAAGAATTATCCAAGTGGCAGATGTGATTCATCAGACACCGCCACCAATATCGGTGTCAAAAATTGTCATTGCCGTGACCACCGGAGCCGAAGCCACCGCAGCCGAAGCTACCGGAGCCGAAACCACTGAAGCTGAAACCGCCGGAGCCGAAGCTACCGGAGCCGAAGCCACCGGAGCCGAAGTCGGGACCACCGAAGATCCTAACTTGGAAACCACACTTGATGTTATTGACAATATACTTCTGAAAATGGCTGAAGAAGAAGCTGATGTGGCTGGGGTGAACGCGGAAACTGAAAAAAGAAAAGAGCAGGTTGAAGACATTTTGGAAGAAAGAAATTTTAACTTTCAAGATTTACTTGGACAAGAGTTAACAGACGCTAAAAAAGAAGAGCTGAAGAAATATGCCATATCCTGTGGATATAAACCAGGGTCTCTGCTATTTGGTGGGGTCAACGAAGGGAAGCTAAGATGCCTTCAGAATCGAACCGAAGCCAAAGTTGTTAGAACCTTCTCCAAAAGCGTTGGCCTGCCGAAGATAGAAGCAGACCTCTGCAGGTACCAGCGGCAACATATTGCCGGCAGCTTGCTCTATGCTAATTTTAAGGTAAAAAACTCTCAATTTTTTTATTATTATTTTGTTATTATTTTTTCCTAGGTTGTTTTCTGACGAAGGTTGTTTTGGCAGAGTATACTACTAAGTAAAGTGCTGAGAATGCAACAAGATCTTGAAGAGGAAAAGAACAAAACTATCATCAAAGATTTAGAAGACAAAGTCGAAAATTACGAAGCTGCTCTAAAGAAAAAGGACTTCGTCATTCAAGACCTTGAAATCATAGTTAAAGAACACGAAGCCGCCTTAGAAAAGAAAGACTTCGTTATTCACTCTATGGAAGGTTCACTGGCTGAGGTCCAAGCCGAAAATGACAGGTTAAGCAATGAATTACTCAAAAAGTCAGAAAAATCTGAGCAGGAAAAGAAGAACCTTGAAACAAGTCTCAAGACCGAGATCGAGAAGAATTCGAATTTGCAAAAATTATTGAAGGAGCTTCAGGAGAAATGCTTAAATTTCGGCAGCCGATGCGTGCAGCGGCTGAAGGATGTGTTTCACTCAATCGGAGCTAGCTCTGATAAATTTACACCTTCAGGTGAAAACCTGCCTAGCACCTTGGAATATATTGAAGGAGAGGTTGATGCACTTGATGAGGTTATTGCTGGGCATGCTGATTTCTGCGCCCTGCTAGCTTCTCGAGGCACAACTACCGCTTTCCTGAAGGCCGGCTGCACGCATGGGAAGATTGTAAATAGGCCAAACTTCAGCCTGTCATCGGCAGATTTGGTTGACATGCCAAGCCTAGCCCGAAGCATAGGAAACAGATTTATGACCCAGATTTGGGTAAATGGTGGGCGAAAAATGGCTGGTGACGAAGCTCGGAGCCACCTTAAGCCGGTGAGAAACTTATACTTGTTATTTTTACCTTCTCCTTGAAATTTGCACCTTTCTCACTCTGCTTTAATATGTGCAGGATGATGAAGCTGAAGAATGACAGGCTGAAGCTTAACAATTGTTGTAAAAGACTGTCCTGCAAAAAATTCTGAAGAAATCTTTGTAATATAATTGTAGAAAAAACTTATGTAAATTTGTGCATACCTTGTAATATATCTTTTCTCTTTTATCCGTGTACAATCTGCTTTGCTGTGAACGAAACTTCACTTTTGAGCTGAAGGCGAAAAACACCTTCCCTTCTTTTCGTACACAATGAAGCATGAAAACTTCCTCTTTCTCCGAAGTTTTTTCCTCGTAGCCGAAGCATCTGCCTTTTTTGTGTGGTATGATGATGATGATTCTATATATGTATAAATGAATGTTTATGAATGCAAATGACATGATGTAATGTATCGTGCAAATGAATATTCAAAACCATAATCATAGCCTTCATTCCCTTGGGAATGACTCAAATCTTTTTGTTGTTTACTTTTCGGCTTCACCGTTTACTTTTCGGTGTATCAGCGCTGACTTTTCGCTGTAAGCCTCCCTTAGGAGCTTCTTCTCCTTTTACTTTCGGCGGAATCAACATTTATTTTTCGCTGTAAACCTCCCTTAGGAGCTTCTTCGCCTTTTACTTTCGGCGGAATCAGCGTTTATTTTTCGCTGTAAGCTCTGCATTCCCTTAGGAACGACTTTTGAGCTTCTCCCTATTTTCTTTTCTTTTTCCTTTGCATTTACATTTACATTTTTGGGGGATATCACTCTTATAGAATTGAAATAAGGAAAAGAAAAATTACATGTTGTGGCCCCATTAAAAACCTTTCTCCCCCTTTGGAAAGGAAAAGGGTGCCACAAAAAAGAATAGAAAAAATTACATCAAGCTAAACATAATATCGCCGAAGCTCATCCGCATTCCATGATCTAGGAATGTCGTTGTCGTCCATATCCTTCAATCTATAGGAACCGGGTCTTGACGAAGATACTACCAAAAAAGGTCCTTCCCACTTCAGCTGTAATTTGCCTACTGTCTCAGGGTTGGCTACTCTTCGAAGCACCAAGTGTCCTGGTTCAATGTTCTTTAGCCTAACCTTTCTATCACGCCATTTTATTGTTTCAGCTTGGTATTTGTTGATGTTTTCCACAGCTTGAAGCCTGATTCCCTCTATAGCATCTTTTTCCATAGAGTAATCAGCTTCAGCCTCGTCTTCTGCCGAAGCTACTATTCTTATTGATCCTGCTTTGGCCTCTTCTGGAGTTATTGCTTCGTCACCAAACAATAGTTTGAATGGTGTAAAGCCTGTTGATCTTGATACTGTTGTGTTGTGGCTCCACACCACTTTGATTAATTCGTCTGGCCACTTTCCCCTAGGCTGATTGAAGATTAACTTCATTATTCCTGTCATTATAATGCCATTAGCTCTTTCAACAAGTCCATTTGACTCCGGATGTCGAACTGATGCGAAATGGATCTTCGTGCCAATTTGATCGCAAAATTCTCTGAAAGCTTCGGAATCAAACTGTGTCCCATTATCCACAGTAATGGCCTTCGGCGCTCCGAAGCGACAAACAATATTTTGCCAGAAAAACTTTTGAATAGTGACCGAAGTTATTGTGGCTAAAGGCTTTGCCTCAATCCATTTAGAAAAAATATTCCACTGCCACTACAACATATCTTAAGTTCCCTTGTGCTGGTGGTAACGGACCTAACAAATCAAGGCCCCACCTTTGCAACGGCCAAGTGGGTTGTATTAGCTGAGTTAAAGACGAAGGTTGTGTTTGATCTCTTGCACATTTCTGACAACCTTCGCACTTTTGGACTAATTCCGCTGCATCCGAAGCTGCCTTTGGCCAATAAAATCCTTGGCGAATAACTTTTCCAAGCAAAGTCCTAGATCCAATGTGAGATCCACATAGGCCTGCGTGTATTTCCTTCATCAGTTCTATACCTTCGGTTCTGGATAAACACTTGAGTAACGGAGAACAGACCCCACGCTTGTATAGCTCCCCTTCTATTATAATATATGGTCGAGCTCTTGCCTCTATCCTCTTGTTATAAGCTTCGTCATCTGAAAGAAAGTTACCCTGAGGGAAAAGAGATGATCTCAGTTCTCCAGTCTTCACTATAGACAGGGGATATGTTGAGGACTGCTCTTTCAAGAAGCTCAACCGAAGGTGCTTTTTTTGTTTCGGAAAATACTTCCGAAGGTAAGGGCAGCCCCTGTGCTGCTGACTTAGCTAATAAATCAGCATATTCATTTTCTCCACGAGGAATATTTTTAACAGAAAACCCTTCAAAGGAAGCCTCAATCCTTCGGACCGTGTCTAAATATTTTTCAAGCTTCGGATCTCTTGCTTTATAACTTTTATCAATATGACCAGAAATAACCTGGGAATCAGTTTTAAGAACCGCCCTTCTGATTCCCATCGCCTTTAACTTCTGAAGACCCAAAAGTAAAGCTTCGTACTCAGCAATATTATTTGTGCAACTGAAATCAAGTCTTGTTGCATAACAAGTTTTAACTTTGGAAGGTGCAACCAACACAGCAGCTGCTCCTGCTCCGAAGGTTCCCCAAGATCCATCGCAAAATACTGTCCAAACTTTGGCATCTTTACTCGTTTCTTCTTCCTGAGCCCCTGGCGTCCAGTCAGCAATGAAGTCTGCCAATGCTTGAGATTGAATCGAAGATCTATGCACATAATCAATATAGAATTCATTGAGCTCCGCAGCCCATTTTCCAACCCTTCCAGTAGCTTCTCTATTTCTCATAATGTCCTTCAATGGTTGTGAAGAAGGAACAACTATATTGTATGCCTGAAAATAGTGCCGAAGCTTCCTGGAGGCCATCAAAACAGCATACAACACCTTCTCCAATTCTGTGTAATTTTTCTTTGATAAACTAAGAACTTCGGATACGAAGTATATTGGGGCTTGCTTTTTGACTTGGCCTTCAAGCTTCTCCTGGACAAGTGCTGCACTTACCGCTGAGTGCGAAGCTGCCACATATAACAACAGAGGAGCCCCTGGCGTTGGTGGAGTTAGTGTTGTTAGGTCTATCAAATATTGCTTCAGCTCTTCGAAGGCTCTCTGCTGAACTGGTCCCCATTGAAAAACTTCGACTGACTTCAGCACTTCGAAAAATGGTAAATTTCTCTCTGCTGATCTAGATATAAATTTGTTGAGAGATGCCAGTCTTCCTGTCAGTCTTTGAGCCCCTTTTTTTGTACTTGGTGGTTCCATTCGAAGGATAGCTTCGATTTTATTTGGATTAGCTTCAATCCCTTTTGTTGAAACTAGACAGCCAAGAAATTTCCCTTTCTTCACTCCGAAGACACATTTTTCTGGATTCAACTTTAAACCAGCATGTCTAAAATTAGCGAAGGTCTCCTACAGATCAGCAATGTGATTATCTTGCTTCGTGCTTTTACAATGATATCATCAACATAAGTTAGTAAATTTCTGTCTATCTGAGAATGAAGAACCTTCGCTGTCATTCTGCTGAAGCTTCCTCCAGCATTCTTGAGCCCCTCAGGCATCCGAAGGTAACAATATGTTCCACTAGGGGTTATGAAGCTGGTTTTTGGCTCATCCTCCTTCTTCATCCAAATTTGATGATAGCCTAAATAACAATCCAGTAGACTCATAAGCTCTGATGAAGTTGCTGCATCAACTAGAGAATCTATCCTTGGCAATGGAAACTCGTCCTTCGGACAGGCCTTGTTGAGATCAGTAAAATCAATACACATTCTCCATTTACCATTGGCCTTTTTTACCATAACAATGTTAGCCAGCCATTCTGGGTATTTTACCTCTTTGATAACTCCGGCACTGAGGAGCCTTTTCACTTCATTCCGAGCACCTTCGGCCTTGTCATCAGACATCTTCCGAAGCCTCTGCTTTCTGGGTCTAAAGGATGGGTCAACATTGAGCGAGTGTTCAATAACATCCCTGTTGACTCCGCAAAGATCATTAGCTGACCATGCAAAAACGTCTTTGTTGTTGAACAGAAATCTTATCAAGGTTTTCTCCTGTTCTTCAGATAGTTGGGATCCCAATAGCACCTTCTGCTATGTCCTCACATAAAAGCATGGGCTTCGACTGATCGGCCGAAGCAGCTTTTTCCCTTCTAAACTTGTACTGCTCACAAGCTTCAGCTCCATCTATGTTATGGATTGCTTTTGAGTCTCTCCAGTTTCCTTCAGCCCTTCTGGCAGCTTCCTCACTTCCATGAATGGCAATAGGTCCATGGTCCGAAGGTATCTTCATGCAAAGATATGCTGGATGAAGAATTGCTTCGAAGGCATTGAGAGTACCGCGACCAATGATTGCATTATAAGGGTATTCCATATCAACAATGTCGGACACAACTTGTTCAGTCCTTGTGTTATTGATAAATCCGAAGGTTACTGGCATTGTGATTTTTCCAAGTGCTACAATCTGCCTTCCTCCGAAGCCACAAAGGGGATGTGTGGGATCATGGATCTTGTCTTCGGGCTCTTGCATCTGTCTGAAGGCCTTAGCAAATATGATATCAGCTGCACTGCCTGTATCAACCAAAACATTATGTACCAGAAATCCTTTGATCACACAAGAGATAACCATAGCATCATTGTGTGGGTAATCCTTGAGCTGAAGATCCTCTTGAGAGAAGGTAATTGGAATGTGAGACCATCTTGACTTGATGAAGGGTCCTTATACCCCTACATGTTGTACTCTTCTCTGTGCCTCCTTCTTCTGTTTCTTGTTAGCCGGCTCTGAGCATGAACCGCCTGTTATCGGGAGAATCAGCTTCGGAGCCGAAGCAGTTCCAGCTTGGTTCTTGAACGAAGCCATTGTCTCAGGAAAGTGGAAGTGAGTTCACCGGAGGTGGGCGCTAATGTTGGGGACTTGTTCTCAAATGCTTTGAATTAAGAACAAGGCAACATAAAATGTTAAATATTAACGTCCTTCGTCCGCTGAAGCATTATCTCCCCAAGGATTTAATGAACTTCGGATGAAGATCAGAAGTAGAATATCACGAAGGTTACACCTTCGTGATCAGACTTACAAAATAATACGAAATAATATATAAAACATGAAACATTGAAGATAAATATATCAGAAATAGATAACATCATTCACATATTTTATTATATGAATCTAAAATGTCAGAACATAATGTTTAGGTACATTTATACCTTTGCCTTGACAAATAATAATTCCCGAGCGATGCGTTTGCAATTACAGGAATGCGTGAACAGTAAAGGAATATTGTTCACTATTTATAGGCACAGGACACAGCCTGTAAGGAATTACAATTATGCCCCTTATAAAAGTTTACAACAATGACTCAGACCCTTATGGACTAAAATGTCATTCTATCTTTAAGTCGGTTCGACCCTTCATCTTCGGATACGCTATAACACCGAAGCTTCATGAGTGGTAGCTTCGGTCATCATGTATAAGCAGCTTTAGCCGAAGCTGTTTCTTCCTGCAGGACCTTTAGCGACGAAGCATGGTCCCAACAATTACTATTTTACCTTTTTGAGCTATGTTCCAACACTTAGAGAGTAATTAATCCCCAATTAAGATTAGTCCATTTTATAACTTGATCTTATTCTCCTTTATTTAGTATTACCTCTTTTGAGTTGTGTTCCAATGTTTGTACATGTTTGATGTGATGTTCATTTTTACTTTCCAAATGTATTGAATTTATGCTCGCTTTATTTAGACAATGAGCAGCTCGTGGTTCCTTAGTGTGTTGCCGAAGATCCCTCTGAGCAACAACCTGGTGAAGGCAAGTGTCCTCAGACCTATCATGTCCTACGTTACTTTATAATTCACTGTTCCGCATTACATTATTGAAACTTAAGGATTGACTAGTCTGTATTTACCTTACCCTTGTTTACCTTTTTGGGTTAATCATGGTTAGCTTATGCTATTGCTTTAACTTAATCAATGAACATGATGTGATCTTTTAAGATACAACGATGTTATCCCGATGAGGTTCTTGTGATTACTTTAGGGGGCTCAGGCTGTTTCCTGAGTGCCTCTCCGTAAGGACCTGTTTGGGGAGTGACAACCCGAGATAACAGTGCAACCATGAGGGTGGAATGGGACGCCCTTAGCTGATTAATTAGAGGAACCAGAGGAGTAGTTGGCTTCGCCGTAGGGCCGTCAATGGGGTCCGGGCACAGTACTTGCTCTGCCGAGGCTGGCTGAAGAGGTTCTTTGATTTGGTTTTGTTAGTCACCCTTCCTTTGGGGAGATGTACTGTGTTTATCAAACTGGAGAAACCTAATGGGCGGCTATGACCTCTAGGAAATCTTTGTAAAGGCTATGTAGTGATGGGGAGGCTAGAACCCCGGGCAGAATGGGAATCACGGCTTGTGGGTAAAGTGTGCAATCTCTACAAAGTGTTAGAAACTAGTATATCAGCCATGCTCACGGTTATGAGCAGCCTTGGGATCCTCTTTGATTAGAAGAACTTTAATTACTTTTATGATGATGATTAGCAATGATGATTATAATTCTGATCTCTGGTATTTCCTCTTGGAGAGAGTACTTCTGGGTAATAACTGTGTTTATTACTAAAACTTGGCTCTACTTTTAGTAATAAAACTTGATCAACTAAAAGCAATTGCTTAACCTTAACTCCACATACAGCTAGTCCACTTTAGCCAAACGGGACATTTGCTGAGTACGTTGATGTGTACTCACCCTTGCTTTACAAACCACCCCACCCCAGGTTGTCCCACTGTACTCAGTGCTCAGGAGGTGAAGTTGGCAACATGGAGGACTTTGAAGAGTTCCAGGACTACGACGAGTTCTAGTTTACTTTAGTGGAAAACCCCCAGTCAGCTGCCTGTGTAGGCTTATCTTCTATGTTTCGTTACTCCGCACTTTGATGTTAATGTTAAACACCATGGATATGTATTAGACTCTATGGATGTCTCAGACATCTTGATGTAATTAAGTACCTTTCTGTTATTTAATTCGAGCATTGTGTGATGATGTCCAATTATGTAATCGTTGTGTATGTGAGTTCTGATCCTGGCGCGTACATGGTTCGCATTCGGTTTACCTTTCAAAACCGGGTGTGACATAAGTGGTATCAAAGCCTTGCTGACTGTAGGACCGCTAACCTAGACTAGAATGGTCGCCCTAAGGACTATAGACCCCTACTCTTACCTTGATCTTAGTGTCTTTTCAAAAGTTGGTTATCTCGACCAACTCTATGTTATTTACTTATCTCAAAAAGTTTGTCTCACTTTTCTTTCTGTTTACTTTCTGGTCTCATAATTCTACTCTTACTCTTGTGCTTACGATGTCTTTTATAGATGGCCCGTATCAGGTGCACTGCACGTAAGTCTGTGATCCCCTTTTTGCCTTCTCGCCGAGCGGAGCGTCCACTGCGTCGCACGGTGCCTGGTCAGTCTAGTCACCTGGAGAGACTGCATCATCGCCTGCACGAGGAGCAGGAGCGTCAACGCCAGGAGCAGGAGCAGCAGGACTCGTCCCCCTCGCCTCAGCAGGAGGTGGAGTCTGAGAGGCCGCCTTCCCCTGCACCTCAGCCAGAGATGCCCCCTGCACCACCACAGGGAATCCTGGCTGCTGGAGGAGACCCTGACGGAGACGGAGACGACGATGACGCTGGTGGCAGTTCGAGCCACGGCACGGACCTCTCGGAGGAGCCGGAGCTGGAGGGATGGATTGCTAGACCCATTACTCGTGACACCACTCGTGGGTGTCACTTCCACGATGCTCTCGACACCCTGCTGCGTCGAGCCTTCGACCGACACACTTGGTCTATTGAGTACCATTCTGTAGTCTACCAGAATCGTCGTGGGTTATACCCGGACCAGTGGGAGGCTACTTGCTTGGTGCGCCATTCGGACGATGATCTCCGGGGTGCAGAGGCCTTCTTAGAGCACTATTCTATCATTGAGAGGGATACTGCCGAGGCAGCCATGCAAAATGCAGCACGACAGGCACTTTCTCAGTTTGCTCATTGTTCAGCGGGGTAGCTGATGGCCTTGACCTGAAGTACTACCCTCGTCGTTCGACCGACAGTGCTGGAGGTGTGATTGTCTCACTAGTAGGTGAGGGCAATCCCAGGCTGAGCAGCATGGTCAACCTGGCCGCCGTGCTCAACACAGAGTTGGACCACGCCCTTGACGTGTTGGACAAGGTTCGGGCGGAGGTTGTGGAATTGCGTGCTGAATGCGCGGCACGCCACTATCTTGATGGTGGTTCTCTGGCCCTTGTCGGGATTCAGCACCCTTACCGCTCATCGCCCCGTGGTCGCTTCGACTATGGTACCCCAAACTGCAGGACCCGGATAGATTTAGATCAATAGATCGATGGAGTCGAAGTCTATAATAATGTTTAATTCAGTGTCTTAGTCTAGTCGGTCTTAGTTAGAGTTAGTTTGCTTATTTTATGTTGGATGCTTGTCATGATGAACATGTAATGAAGTTGGTTCTTTGTAATGATTGTCACCAAGGTGTGGGTATCCACTGCAACTTGGTGTAGTTATTAATAAAGTCAGTTATTTAGTTGGGTAATCCATTTATTTCCACTTTCCTCTTTATCCGAGAAGTTGTCAGTGAAGATGACCAATTGTTCAGTGCTATGAAGATTTCCATATATCTTTTCTTATGCTGAAAGACTGCAGAGTCGGATCTGATATGTGTGTGGTTTCTATAGATGTCTGAGAACAGGCGCAGAGGTGCGAGGCATGCTCAGCCAGAACAGCAGGCACCCTAGGAGGATGCAGCTCAGCAGCAGCAGTTGCCACCGCCACCCCCGATGACAGTCGAGCAGATGTTCATGATGCAAACTCAGGCAGTTCAGGCAATTGGTCAGACCTTAGCAGGGATGCAGCAAGTGCAGCAGCAGCCACCCCCACCTCAGCTTCTAGTGCAAGTTCAGATGCCACAAGTGCCCAAAGACAAGCGGACAGAGTTCATGAGGGGTCATCCCCCTGTCTTTGCCCACTCAGTTGATCCCATGGACCCGAAAGATTGGCTGCGTACCGTGGAGCGTGAGTTGCACACTGCCCAGTGCAACGACCATGAAAAGGTGTTGTATGGTCCCCGACAGCTGAGGGGAGTAGCACAGTCTTGGTGGGAGTCTTACCTCGCCACCCATGCCAACCCTGAAGCCATTACTTGGGAGGAGTTCAGGGACAACTTCCGTCGCTACCATGTGCCCGAAGGACTGATGATAGTGAGGAAGGAGGAGTTTCTCGCCCTGAAGCAAGGTCCCCTGTCCGTCAGTGAGTACAGGGATAAGTTTCTGCAGTTGTCACGTTATGCCCCAGAAGATGTTAACACGGATGCCAAGAGGCAGTACCGCTTTCTAAGAGGATTGGTTGATCCCCTCCATTACCAGCTCATGAACCACACTTTCCCCACCTTCCAGCATTTGATTGACAGAGCAATCATGACTGAAAGGAAGCGTCGGGAGATGGAGGATAGGAAGCGCAAGATTGGTGGACCTTAGGCCGGGAGTAGTAGCTGTCCCGCTACTCAGGCAACTCACTACAGCAATTCAAGCAAGGTCACCAGCGTCAGCACCAGTACCAGAGGCGGTTCCCTCAGTAGCAGCAGCAACAGTACCGTCAGAACACCCAACCTGGAGGAAATCAGTACCAGCGTCAGAACAACGAGACAGCTCGTCTTCCTGCCCCAGCAACCAACCAGAATGGCCAAGCAGCCCCAGCACAAGTAGGAGGTCATGCATGCTTCTACTGTGGAGAACAAAATCATTGGGCAAAGAACTGTCCAAAGAAAGCAGCTCAGCAGCCGCTAGCAGTCAATGCCCCAGCAAGACAAGGAGCGCCACAACAAGCACCAGGAGTTCGTGGTCAGGCCTACAACCGTGGAAAGGTGAACCACCTGGAGGCCGAAGCAATCCAGGATGCTCAGGACGTGGCAGTAGGTATGTTTCCAGTCGAATCCTATCTAGCAAAAAGTACTATTTGATATTGGTGCCACGCATTCTTTTGTTTCTACATCTAGAACCAATGATCCCACCGTTAAGAGTTAATTCAGTTGGGGGAAAAGTTCAGTCCGATAGGATTTGTTTGAATCTAAGGATTGAAATAAGGGGGATAGATTTTCCTGATAGCCTAGTAGTAATGGGAACTCAAGGGTTAGATGTCATCCTAGGGATGAATTGGCTACACAGAAATCAAGCCACTATCAGTTGTGACAAGAGAACAGTTAAGTTGGTGTCCCCATCTGAAAAGGAAGTAGTAACCAAACTGTACTTACCTGAACTAGAAGAAGGAGCCTGCCACCATATATCCGTAGATGACAAGGAGTTCAATCCGATTGAGGCAATTAGGATTGTGTCAAAATTCCCCGATGTATTTCCTGAGGAGTTACCAGGCATGCCACCTGAAAGGAAAGTTGAATTTGCCATAGAGCTTATCCCAGGCACCGCCCCTATTTCCAAGAGAGTTTATCAAGTGTCCGGACCAGAGTTGGTGGAACTCAAGAAGAAAATTGATGAGTTGTTAGAGAAGGGTACATCAGACCAAGTACCTCACCTTGGGCAGCCCTAGTGCTATTTGTGGAGAAGAAGGATGGTACGAAGAGGATGTGCATCGATTATAGAGCCTTGAATGAAGTCACCGTCAAGAATAAGTACCTCGTGCCTTGAATTGAAGACCTATTTGATCAGTTGAGAGGAGCCAGTGTGTTCTCAAAGATAGATCTGAGGTCAGGTTACCATCAGCTCAGAATCCGACCCACAGATATACCGAAGACAGCATTCATCACCAAGTATGGACTATATGAGTTCATGGTTATGTCATTCGGATTGACGAATGCACCAGCTTACTTCATGTATCTGATGAACAGTGTGTTCATGAACTATATCGACAAATTTGTAGTGGTGTTCATTGATGATATTCTCGTATATTCCTAGAATGAGCAAGAGCATGAAGAGCATTTGAGGAAAGTACTTCAGAGGCTATGAGATTTCCAGTTGTATGCCAAGCTTAGCAAGTGCGAGTTCTGGAGCAGTGAAGTTCTATTCTTGGGTCATATTATAAACCGAGATGGACTAGTTGTAGATCCAAAGAAGGTAGCAGCGATTCTGGACTAGAAAGCACCAAAAGATGTCCGAGGAATCAAGAGTTTTATTGGAATGGCCGGTTACTATCGGTGTTTCATTGAAGGTTTCTCCAAGATTGCCAGACCAATGACAGCCTTGCTAGCAAAGAAGGTTGAGTTCAAGTGGACCCTAGCGTGACAAGAATCATTTGAAATGTTGAAGCACAAGTTGACAACATCACCGGTGTTGGTTCTACCAGATGTTCACAAGCCATTCTCGGTATATTGTGATGCTTCGTACACCCGACTGGGATGTGTGTTAATGCAGGAAGGGAAAGTAGTAGCATACTCGTCCCGACAATTGAAAGTTCATGAGAAGAATTACCCCACTCATGATCTGGAGCTAGCAGTAGTGGTTCATGCACTGAAGACCTGGAGACATTATCTATATGGGCAAAAGTGTGATATCTACACGGACCACAAGAGCCTCAAGTACATATTCACTCAGTCGGAGTTAAACATGAGGCAGCAAAGATGGCTAGAATTGATCAAAGACTATGAGCTGGAGATCCATTATCACCTAGGCAAAGCAAATGTGGTTGCAGATGCTCTTAGCAGGAAGAGCCAAGTCAATATGTTGGCCGCTCACTCGATGCCGTTCGAGCTAGCGAAGGAATTTGACAGGTTGAGTCTCTGATTTCTGAACAACACTCAAGGAGTGACAATTGAGCTAGAGCCCACCCTAGAGCAAGACATCAGGAAAGGCCAGAAGGATGACGAGAAGATCAACGAGATCTAACAGCTAATCATCTATGGGAAAGGTCCAGATTTCCGTGAAGATGCAGAAGGAGTGGTATGGTTCAATGATAGGTTGTGTGTTCCCGACATCACATCGATCCGGGAACTGATTCTCAAGGAAGCTCATGAGAAAGTGTATTCTATACACCCTGGTAGCGAGAAAATGTACCAAGACTTGAAGAAGAGATTCTGGTCATATGGTATGAAAATAGAGATAGCAGAGTATGTGGCTAGATGCGATAGTTTTCAGAGGATCAAGGCGGAACATCAGAGACCCGCACGTTTGTTGCAGCCATTGCAGATTCCGCAGTGGAAATGGGATGAGATTGGGATGGATTTTATAGTCGGTCTGCCCCGCACTCGAGCTGGTTTTGACTCCATCTGGGTAGTAGTGGTTCGTTTAACAAAGGCGGCTCATTTCATACCAATCAAGACCACCTATAACAGTGCGGTGTTGGCAGAATTATACATGTCTCGGATAGTGTGCTTGCATGGTATTCCAAAGAAGATAATATCGGATAGAGGCACCCAGTTTACCTCTCACTTTTGGCAGCAACTACATGAAGCTTTGGGTACTCACTTGAAATTCAGTTCAGCTTATCACCCGCAAATAGATGGTCAAACTGAGAGAACCAACCAGATTCTTGAGGATATGTTGAGAGCTTGTGCATTGCAAGACAAGTTAGGTTGGGACAAGAGGCTACCGTATGCAGAATTCTCCTACAACAACAACTACCAAGCCAGTTTGAAGATGTCACCATTCGAAGCGCTCTATGGGAGAAATTGCAGAACTCCATTGCATTGGGACCAACCCGACGAAAGACAGGTATTCGGCTCCGAGATTTTGCTTGAAGCTGAAGAGAATATCAGGATGGTCCGAGAGAATTTGAAGGCAGCGCAGTCTAGGCAGCGAAGCTATGCTGACACCAGAGGAAGGGAACTCAGTTTTGAAGTGGGAGACTATGTTTACTTGAAAGTGTCACCCATCAGAGGAACCAAAAGATTTGGAGTCAAAGGCAAGCTAGCACCTCGCTATATCGGGTCGTATCAGATTCAAGCAAGACGTGGAGAAGTGGCTTATCAACTTAGCTTACCAGAGAATCTATCCACAGTGCATGATGTGTTTCACGTGTCTCAGTTGAAGAAATGCTTGCGAATACCAGAAGAGCAGTTGCCAATGGAAGACCTTGAAGTTCAGGAAGATTTAACATACATTGAGAAACCAATGCAAATTCTAGAGACAGCAGATCGAGTCACTCGGAGGAACACCATCAGAATGTGCAAAGTCAAATGGGGCCATCACTCAGAAGAAGAAGAAACCTGGGAAAGAGAAGATGATCTAGGAGCCAAGTACCCAGAACTCTTTGCTAGCCAGCCCTGAATCTCGAGGGCGAGATTCTTTTAAGGGGGGTAGGTCTGTAACACCCTGAATTTGGGGGTATAAAATTTCTTTCTTATTATCATCCAAATTTAGGTGTTACTCTTCTCTATCTCACTCTAGTTTCTATCTCTCTCTAGTTTTCTCCCCCTCTTTTTCTTTAAATTAGGGTTTGTTGAATTAGTGAAGGATTATTTATTTTATTTTGCCCAAAATATATGAGTCATGGAATGTTGCATCATATTGAGCCTAAATATTCTTTGAATTGTTGCATACATTTGATTTGGTTTGAATTTGAAACTTGATTTGAATTTGAATTGAAAACCCTAGAGAAAATAAATAGAAAAGCAATTAGAAAATCCCTGGAAAAAGGAAAACCTATTTCAGCCCAAGTCGGCCCACTAAGCCTAACCCCGCGTGCGCGCTCGCGCCTGCGCTCCCTCGGTGTCTGACAGGCGGGCCCCGCATGTCGGCGCCAACCAGCGCGCCTTCTCTCCCCCTCTCTCTCGCTGCCCCGTGGGCCAGGCTTGTCAGCGCCGTCCTCTCGCATGCGCGCTCGCTTCTCTCTCTGTCTCGCCGACCCCACCTGTCAGCCCGTCCTCAACCTCTCGCCCACGATCCCCCGCCATGGACGCGCCCATGTCCGTGCGTTCTCCGACCACATCCGCCCACCCGCGCCCTTTTGAGCCCCACGCCCTGCTCGCCCACCTCCCCTCGCTCATTTGCGCCCTCTACCAGGCTCTCTCGCCCTCTCTATCGCTCTGCCACCGTTCGCCGTCGACCGCTGCCTGTTCTGCGGCCACCGTCGCGTCTGTGCCCCATCCAGTGTCACGGTGAGCTCCGCCTTGCTGTCAGCTGCTCAGGACACCCTTCGGTGCGCCCTCTCCCTCTCTGTTTTGTCTGGTCCGCGCTCACTAGAGCAATCTTCGCGTAGCCAGAGTCCCGCCGCCGTCGCCCCATCGAGTCCTTGTGCCTCCGTCGTTGCTTCGCGACTCCAAGCGCTTCCCCTCAAGGTGAGCAACCCGCCCGTACCCTTAATTTGGTCATCCCCACTCTGTTGCTGAAAGTCGCCTAGAGGGGGGTGAATAGGCAAATCTGAAATTTACAAACTTAAGCACACACTACAAGCCGGGGTTAGCGTTAGAAATATAAACGAGTCCGAAAGAGAGGGTGAAAACAAATCACAAGCGAATAAGAACGGATGACACGATGATTTGTTTTACCGAGGTTCGATTCTTGCGAACCTACTCCCCGTTGAGGTGGTCACAAAGATCGGGTCTCTTTCAACCCTTTCCCTCTCTCAAACGGTCACCTAGACCGAGTGAGCTTCTCTTCTCAATCAATCAGGACACTAAGTCCCCACAAGGACCACCACAACTTGGTGTCTCTTGTTTTGATTACAAGTGAGTTGAACACAAGAAAGAAGGAAGAAGAAAAGCAATCCAAGCGCAAGAGCTCAAATGAACACAAATGTCTCTCTCTAGTCACTAATTTGGTTGGAGTGATCCTGGACTTAGGGAGAGGATTTGATCTCTTTGTTTGTGTCTTGTATTGAATGTTATAGCTCTTGTATGAGGTTTGAAGGCTGAAAACTTGGATCCCATGAATGGTGGGTGGTTGGGGGTATTTATAACCCCAACCACCAAAATAGCCGTTGGTGGAGGCTGTTGTCGTATGGCGCACCGGACAGTCCGGTGCGCCACCTGACACTGTCCGGTGCGCCAGCCACGTCACCCGACCGTTAGGGTTCGACCATTGGAGCTTCTGACGTCTAGGCCACCGGACAGTCCGGTGGTGCACCGGATAGTCACTGTTCACTGTCCGGTGCGCCTTCTGGCGCCTGTCCTGACTTCTGCGCACGCAGGCACGCACTGTAGCGCATTTATTGTTTGTTGCAGACGAGCGTTGGCGCTGTGTAGCCGTTACTCCGCTGGCGCACCGGACAGTCCGGTGCTGCACCGGACAGTCCGGTGAATTATAGTGGAGCGGCTCCCAGAATCCCCGAAGGTGGCAAGTTCGGAGTTGGGTTCCCTGGTGCATCGGACACTGTCCGGTGGCACACCGGACAGTCCGGTGCACCAGACCAGGGCTGCCTTTGGGTTGTCTTTTGCTCTTTTTATTTGAACCCTTTCTTGGACTTTTATTGGTTTGTGTTGAACCTTTGGCACCTGTAGAACTTATAATCTAGAGCAAACTAGTTAGTCCAATTAATTTGTGTTGGGCAACTCAACCACCAAAATTTTATATAGGAAAAGGTGTAAGCCTATTTCCCTTTCAATCTCCCCCTTTTTGGTGATTGATTCCAACACAAACCAAAGCAATTATAAAAGTGCAGAATTGAACTAGTTTGCATAAGGTAAGTGCAAAGGTTGCTTGAAATTAAACCAATATTCATTTCATAAGATATGCATGGATGGTTTTCTTCTTATTTAAAATTTTGGACCACGCTTGCACCACTTGTTTTGTTTTTCCAAAATGTTTTAGAAATTCTTTTCAAAGTCTTTTGCAAATAGTCAAAGGTATATGAATAAGATTTTGAGGAGCATTTTCAAGATATGAAATTTTCTCCCCCTGTTTCAAATGCTTTTCCTTTGACTAAACAAAACTCCCCCTTAATGAAATCCTCCTCTTAGTGTTCAAGAGGGTTTTAGATATTAATTTTGAAGAGGGTATACCAATTTGAAATTATATCAAAAATAAGATACCAATTGAAAAAATCTTTTCTTAACACAAATTTGAAAGACTACATTTTTGAAATTGGTGGTGGTGCGGTCCTTTTGCTTTGGGCTCATACTTTCTTCCCCTTTGGCATGAATCGCCAAAAACCGATACTTGTGAGTGAAATACAAGCCATTTTACTTTCTCCCCCTTTGGTAAATAATATAGGAGTGAAGATTATACTGAATTGGAGAGTGGTGCGGAGTGACGGCGAAGGATGAATAAATCGATGGAGTGGAGTGGAAACCTTGTCTTCGTCGAAGACTCCTTTTCCCTTTTAATCTATGACTTAGCATTAAATACACTTGAAACACACATTAGTCATAGCAAAGAAAGAGAGGTGATCAAAGGTACATAAATGAGCTATGTGTGCAAAATATCAATCAAAATTCCTAGAATCAAGAATATTTAGCTCATGCCTAAGTTTGGTAAAAGATTTCTCATCTAATGGCTTGGTAAAGATATCAGCTAATTGATCTTTGGTGTTAATGTAGGCAATCTCGATATCTCCCTTTTGTTGGTGATCCCTCAAAAAGTGATACCGAATGGCTATGTGTTTAGTGCGGCTATGCTCAACGGGATTATCCGCCATGCGTATTGCACTCTCATTATCACATAGGAGAGGAACTTTGGTTAATTTGTAACCATAGTCCCTAAGGGTTTGCCTCAACCAAAGTAATTGCGTGCAACAATGGCCTGCGGCAATATACTCGGCTTCGGCGGTAGAAAGAGCTACAGAATTTTGTTTCTTAGAAGCCCAAGACACAAGAGATCTTCCCAAGAACTAGCAAGTCTCTGATGTGCTCTTTCTATCAATTTTACACCCTACCCAATCAGCATCTGAATAACCAATTAAATCAAAAGTGGATCCCTTGGGGTACCAAAGGCCAAACTTAGGAGTATAAACCAAATATCTCAAGATTCGTTTCACGGCCCTAAGGTGAACTTCCTTAGTATCGGCTTGGAATCTTGCACACATGCATACGGAAAGCATAATATCCGGTCGTGAAGCACATAAATAGAGTAAAGAGCCTATCATCGACCGGTATACCTTTTGATCTACGGATTTACCTCTCGTGTCGAGGTCGAGATGCCCATTTGTTCCCATGGGTGTCTTGATGGGCTTGGCATCCTTCATCCCAAACTTGGTAAGAATATCTTGAATGTACTTGGTTTGGCTAATGAAGGTGCCCTCTTGTAGTTGCTTGACTTGAAATCCTAGAAAATACTTCAACTCCCCCATCATAGACATCTCAAATTTTTGAATCATGATCCTACTAAATTCTTCACAAGTAGATTTGTTAGTAGACCCAAAAATGATATCATCAACGTAAATTTGGCATACAAACAAATCATTTGCAATTGTTTTAGTGAATAGAGTAGGATTGGCTTTGCCAACTTTGAAGTCATTAGAAATAAGAAAGTCTCTTAGGCATTCATACCATCCTCTTGGGGCTTGCTTGAGCCCATAAAGCGCCTTAGAGAGTTTATAGACGTGATTAGGGTATTCACTATCTTCAAAGCCGGGAGGTTGCTCAACATAGACCTCCTCCTTGATTGGTCCATTGAGGAAGGCACTCTTCACGTCCATTTGATAAAGCTTAAATCCATGGTAAGTAGCATAGGCAAGTAATATACGAATTGATTCAAGCCTAGCTACGGGTGCATAGGTTTCACCGAAATCCAAACCTTCGACTTGTGAATATCCCTTAGCCACAAGTCGGGCTTTGTTCCTTGTCACCACACCATGCTCATCTTGCTTGTTGCGGAAGACCCACTTGGTTCCTACAACATTTTGGTTAGGATGTGGAACTAAATGCCATACCTCATTCCTCGTCAAGTTGTTGAGCTCCTCTTGCATCGCTAGCACCCAATCCGAATCTTGAAGTGCTTCCTCTACCCTGTGTGGCTCAATAGAGGAAACAAAAGAGTAATGTTCACAAAAATGAGCAACACGAGATCGAGTGGTTACCCCCTTATGAATATCGTCAAGGATAGTGTTCACGGGGTGATCTCGTTGGATTGCTTGGTGGACTCTTGGGTGTGGCGGTCTTGGACCCTCATCATCTTCCTTGTCTTGATTATTAGCATCTCCCCCTTGATCATTGTCCTCCTCTTGAGGTGGCTCATCTTCTTGATCTTCATTTTCATCCTCTTGAGCTTGATCCTCATCTTGAGTTGGTGGAGATGCTTGCATTGAGGAAGATGGTAGATCTTGTGCTTGTGGAGGCTCTTCGGATTCCTTAGGGCACACATCCCCAATGGACATGTTCCTTAGCGCGACGCATGGAGCCTCTTCATCATCTAGCTCATCAAGATCAACTTGCTCTACTTGAGAGCCGTTAGTCTCATCAAACACAATGTCACAAGAAACTTCAACTAGTCCAGTGCACTTGTTAAAGACTCTATATGCCCTTGTGTTTGAATCATAACCAAGTAAAAAGCCTTCTACAGCCTTAGGAGCAAATTTAGATTTTCTACATCTTTTAACAAGAATAAAGCATTTGCTACCAAAGACTCTAAAATATGAAACGTTGGGCTTTTTACCGGTTAGGAGTTCATATGATGTCTTCTTGAGGATTCGGTGAAGGTAGAGACGGTTGATGGCGTAGCAAGCGATGTTGATTGCTTCCGCCCAAAACCGGTCCGAAGTATTGTATTCATCAAGCATGGTCCTTGCCATGTCAAGTAGAGTTCTATTCTTCCTCTCCACTACACCATTTTGTTGTGGCGTGTAGGGAGAAGAGAACTCATGCTTGATGCCCTCCTCCTCAAGAAAGCCTTCAATTTGTGAATTCTTGAACTCTGTTCCGTTGTCGCTTCTTATTTTCTTGATCCTCAAGCCGAACTCATTTTGAGCCCATCTCAAGAATCCTTTCAAAGTCTCTTGGGTTTGCGATTTTTCCTGCAAAAAGAATACCCAAGTGAAGCGAGAATAATCATCCACAATTACAAGACAATACTTACTCCCGCCAATGCTTATATAAGCTATCGGGCTGAATAGGTCCATGTGGAGTAGCTCAAGCGGCCTGTCGGTCGTCATGATGTTCTTGTGTGGATGATGAACACCAACTTGCTTCCCTGCTTGACATGCGCTACAAACCCTGTCTTTCTCAAAATGAACATTGGTTAGTCCCAAAATGTGCTCTCCCTTTAGCATCTTATGAAGATTTTTCATCCCAACATGGGCTAGTCGGCGGTGCCAGAGCCAACCCATGTTAGTCTTAGCAATTAAGCAAGTGTCGAGTTCAGCTTTATTAAAATCAACTAAGTATAGCTGACCCTCTAGCACTCCCTTAATTGCAACTGAATCATCACTTCTTCTAAAGACAATAACACCTATATCCGTAAAAAGACAATTGTAGCCCATTTTGCATAATTGATAAACAGAAAGCAAATTGTAATCTAAAGAATCTACAAGAAAAACATTGGAAATAGAATGGTCAGGTGATATTGCAATTTTACCAAGTCCTTTGACCAAACCTTGATTTCCATCCCCGAATGTAATAGCTCGTTGGGGATCTTGGTTTTTCTCATAGGAGGAGAACATCCTTTTCTCCCCAGTCATGTGGTTTGTGCACCCTCTACCAATGATCCAACTTGAGCCCCCAGATGCATAAACCTACAAAACAAATTTAAGCCTTGTTCTTAGGTACCCAAACGGTCTTGGGTCCTTTGACATTAGAAACAAGCACCTTGGGTACCCAAACACAAGTCTTTGACCCCTTGTGTTTGCCCCCAACATATTTGGCAACTACTTTGCCTGATTTGTTAGTAAGCACATAAGATGCATCTAGAGTCTTGAATGAAATGTTATGATCATTTGATACAATAGGAGTTTTCTTCTTAGGCAATTTAGCATGGGTTGATTGCCTAGAACTAGATGCCTCACTCATATACATAAAAGCATGATTAGAGCCAGAGTGAGACTTCCTAGAATGAATTCTCCTAATTTTGTGTTCGGGATAACCGGCAGGGTATAAAATGTAACCCTCATTATCCTTAACCATGGGAGCCTTGCCCTTAACAAAGTTAGACAATCTTTTAGGAGGGGTATTAAGCTTGACATTGTCTCCTTGTTGGAAGCCAATGCCATCCTTAATGCCAGGGCGTCTCCCACTATAAAGCATACTACGAGCGAATTTAAATTTTTCATTCTCTAATTCATGCTCGGCAATTTTAGCATCTAATTTTGCTATATGATCATTTTGTTGTTTAATCATAGCAAGGTGATCATGAATAGCATCTATATTAACATCTCTACATCTAGTGCAAATAGAAACATGCTCAACGGTAGATGTTGAGGGTTCGCAATCTTTTAGTTCAACAATCTTAGCATGTAAAATGGCATTTTCGTCTCTAAGATTTGAAATAGCATCATTGCAAACATTTAAATCTTTAGCCTTAGCAATTAATTTTTCATTTTCAATCTTAAGGCTAGAAAGGGATACATTCAATTTTTCAATCTTAGCAATTTAACTAGCATTATCATTCCTAAGATTAACAATTGAATCATCACAACCATTTGATTTCTCAACCTTAGCAATTAATTTGGCATTTTCATTTCTAAGGCTAGAAATAGTGTCATGGCAAGTGCTTAGCTCACTAGTTAATTTTTCACATTTTTCTATCTCTAGAGCATAAGCATTTTTAACTTTAACATGCTTCTTATTTTCTTTAATAAGGAAGTCCTCTTGGCTATCTAAGAGTTCATCCTTCTCATGAATAGCACTAATCAATTTATTTAATTTCTCCTTTTGTTGCATGTTAAGATTAGCAAAAAGAGTGAGCAAGTTATCCTCATCATCACTAGAATTATCCTCATCACTAGAGGTTGCATACTTAGTGGAGGATCTTGATTTTACCTTCTTCTTCTTGTCGTCCTTGCCATGAGGCACTTGTGGCCAGCGTTGGGGAAGAGAAGGCCTTTGGTGACGGTAATGTTTGCGGCGTCCTCATCGGAGGAGGAGTCGGTGGAGCTCTCGTCGGAGTCCCACTCCCGGCAAACATGGGCATCGCCGCGCTTCTTCTTGTAGTACCTCTTCTTTTCTCTTCTCTTTCCCTTCTTGTCGTCGCCCCTGTACTATCACTAGATAATGGACATTTTGCAATAAAATGATCGGGCTTACCACACTTGTAGCAAACTTTCTTGGAGCGGGGCTTGTAGTCCTTCCCCCTCCTTTGCTTGAGGATTTGGCGGAAGCTCTTGATGATGAGCGCCATTTCCTCATTATCGAGCTTGGAGGCATCGATGGGGACCCTACTTGGTGTAGAGTCTTCTTCCTTCTCTTCCGTTGCTTTGAAGGCGACGGGTTGCACCTCGGATGTAGAGGTGACGCCTTGCTCGATGATTTTCTTGGAGCCTTTGATCATTAATTCAAAGCTCACAAATTTCCCTATAACTTCCTCGGGAGACATTAGCTTGTATCTTGGAACACCACAAATTAATTGAACTTGAGTGGGATTAAGAAATACAAGTGATCTTAGAATAACCTTGACCATCTCATGGTCATCCCATTTGGTGCTCCTGAGGTTGCGCACTTGGTTCACCAAGGCCTTGAGCCGGTTGTACATCACTTGTGGCTCCTCCCCTTGGTGAAGCATGAAGCGACCGAGCTCCCCCTCGATCGTTTCCCTCTTGGTGATCTTGGTCACTTCGTCTCCTTCGTGCGCGGTCTTGAGTACATCCCAAATCTCTTTGGCGCTCTTCAACCCTTGCACCTTGTTATACTCTTCTCAACTTAGAGAGGCGAGGAATATAGTGGTGGCTTGGGAGTTGAAGTGTCGGATTTGAGCTACCTCGTCCGAGTCATAGCCTTCATCCCCCACGGATGGTTCCTGTGCACCAAACTCAACAATGTCCCAAATGCTAGCGTGGAGTGAGGTTAGATGGTGCCTCATTTTATCACTCCACATACAATAATCTTCACCGTCAAAAACCGGTGGTTTGCCTAATGGGATGGAAAGTAAAGGGGTGCGTTTGGAAATGCGAGGATAGTGTAAGGGGATCTTACTAAACTTCTTGCGCTCATGGCGCTTAGAAGTGATGGACGGCGTGTCGGAGCCGGAGGTGGATGGTGATGAAGAGTCGGTCTCGTAGTAGACAACTTTCTTCATCTTCTTTTTCTTAAGCACACACTACAAGCCGGATGGTGATGAAGAGTCGGTCGCCTAGAGGGGGGTGAATAGGCAAATCTGAAATTTACAAACTTAAGCACACACTACAAGCCGGGGTTAGCGTTAGAAATATAAACGAGTCCGAAAGAGAGGGTGAAAACAAATCACAAGCGAATAAGAACGGATGACACGATGATTTGTTTTACTGAGGTTCGGTTCTTGCGAACCTACTCCCCGTTGAGGTGGTCACAAAGACCGGGTCTCTTTCAACCCTTTCCCTCTCTCAAACGGTCACCTAGACCGAGTGAGCTTCTCTTCTCAATCAATCAGGGCACTAAGTCCCCACAAGGACCACCACAACTTGGTGTCTCTTGTTTTGATTACAAGTGAGTTGAACACAAGAAAGAAGGAAGAAGAAAAGCAATCCAAGCGCAAGAGCTCAAATGAACACAAATGTCTCTCTCTCTAGTCACTAATTTGGTTGGAGTGATCCCGGACTTAGGGAGAGGATTTGATCTCTTTGTTTGTGTCTTGTATTGAATGCTATAGCTCTTGTATGAGGTTTGAAGGCTGAAAACTTGGATCCCATGAATGGTGGGTGGTTGGGGGTATTTATAACCCCAACCACCAAAATAGCCGTTAGTGGAGGCTGCTGTCGTATGGCGCACCGGACAGTCCGGTGCGCCAGCCACGTCACCCGACCGTTAGGGTTCGACCGTTGGAGCTTCTGACTTCTGGGCCACCGGACAGTCCGGTGGTGCACCGGACAGTCACTGTTCACTGTCCGGTGCGCCTTCTGGCGCCTGTCCTGACTTCTGCGCGCGCAGGCACGCACTGTAGCGCATTTATTGTTCGTTGCAGACGACCGTTGGTGCTGTGTAGCCATTACTCCGCTGGCGCACCGGACAGTCCGGTGAATTATAGCGGAGCGGCTCCCAGAATTCCCGAAGGTGGCAAGTTCGGAGTTGGGTTCCCTGGTGCACCGGACACTGTCCAGTGGTGCACCGGATAGTCTGGTGCGCCAGACCAGGGCTGCCTTTGGGTTGTCTTTTGCTCTTTTTATTTGAACCCTTTCTTGGACTTTTATTGGTTTGTGTTGAACCTTTGGCACCTGTATAACTCATAATCTAGAGCAAACTAGTTAGTCCAATTAATTTGTGTTGGGCAACTCAACCACCAAAATTTCATATAGGAAAAGGTGTAAGCCTATTTCCCTTTCAGTTGCTCACGCGATTGCTCGCCGGAGCAATCCCGCGCCGCCGTTAGCTTGCCCCACCGTGGTCTGTGCTCTCTGGTGCCCCTGTGCCAGCGTGAAGGCCATGGCTGAACCCGCCAGACCGCCCTGATCGCACCCAGGCTAGTCCCCAAGCCCCGGGAGCCCCGCCGTGGCCAGCCCCCTCGTCTCTGGCGAACTCTCGCCTTGGGATCGAGCGGCGCCACCGCGCCCATGCCCGCCCTTGGCCGTTAGATCTCGGGCGTCCATCCAAGATCGGAAGGTTTAGACTTAACCCGAGCGGATCTAATCCCAACCCTCCGATCTAGATCCAACTGCCTCTCTCTCTTCCCCCTCCCCTGTGTCTCTGCCTCTAGGCCCGGCTGGTCAGCACGCCCTGGCTCGCTGACGCCCTGGCCCCACTCGTCAGCCGCGTCCGCGCGCCTGCGCCCGCGCCCGCGCGTGCCCGTGCGACCTAATCTGGGTCGCTGATCTCTGATCCGACGGCCGAGATTACCCTGTACCCCTTCGCGTGTGAGTTTTGCTTAAGAGCCCCTCTGGTTTTAGGAAATCAACCCGCCGTCCTCTGTTTTCGTGTGTAGGCCCCTGGTTTGTTTTAATTAAACCCCTGTACTTTTATTTAATCACAGATTTAGCCCTAATTTCATATTTCAAACTTCAAAACTTGTTTATTTCATATATTTCTCATATGAACTCCAAATTTAGTGGTTCAAATTGCAAAATGTTCATAAAATTATTCTCTGTTCAAATAAAATATGACCAACTGTAATCTGTATACTTTATTTTTACACTTAGAATATAGGATTAATGTATATGTTTATTTATTTATTTAATGAAATAAATAAGATGAAAGCCCTAGGAGTTAAAATATATTTAATCTTGTGAGAATAGTGACATGCATTACATGAATTCATTTTTGGTTTAACTTTAGGTATTAATGAGATAAATAGAATTAGGTTATGTAATTATGGATAACACTTAAAGGATAATCAATTTCCTAAATGAGAGTTGTTCATCTTATAATTTAATCTTTTCTTTGTTTAATTACTATTTTACCTTTTTGAGCTATGTTCCAACACTTAGAGAGTAATTAATCCCCAATTAAGATTAGTCCATTTTATAACTTGATCTTATTCTCCATTATTTAGTATTACCTCTTTTGTGTTGTGTTCCAATGTTTGTACATGTTTGATGTGATGTTCATTTTTACTGTCCAAATGTATTGAATGTATGCTCGCTTTATTTAGACAACGAGCAGCTCGTGGTTCCTGAGTGTGTTGCTGAAGATCCCTCTGAGCAACAACCTAGTGAAAGCAAGTGTCCTCAGACCTATCATGTCCTACGTTACTTTATAATTCATTGTCCCACATTACATTATTGAAACTTAAGGATTGACAAGTCTGTATTTACCTTACCCTTGTTTACCTTTTTGGGTTAATCATGGTTAGCTTATGCTATTGCTTTAACTTAATCAATGAACATGATGTGATCTTTTATGATACGATGATGTTATCCCGATGAGGTTCTTGTGATTACTTTAGGGGGCTCAGGTTGTTTCCTGAGTGCCTCTCCGTAAGGACCTGTTTGGGGAGTGACAACCCGGGATAATAGTGAAACCATGAGGGTGGAATGGGATACCCTTAGCTGATTAATTAGAGGAACCAGAGGAGTAGTTGGCTTCGCCGTAGGGCCGTCAATGGGGTCCGAGCATAGTACTTGCTCTGCCGAGGCTGGTTGCAGAGGTTCTTTGATTTGGTTTTGTTAGTCACCCTTCCTTTGGGGAGATGTACTGTGTTTATCAAACTGGAGAAACCTAACGGGCGGCTATGACCTCTGGGAAATGTTTGTAAAGGCTACGTAGTGAGACCCTGCTAGGTCACCTTGGTAGTGATCAATGGGGAGGCTAGAACCCCGGGCAGAATGGGAATCACGGCTTGTGGGTAAAGCGTGCAACCTCTGCAAAGTGTTAGAAACTGGTATATCAGTCGTGCTCACGGTTATGAGCAGCCTTGGGATCCTCTTTGATTAGAAGAACTTTGATTACTTTTATGATGATGATTAGCAATGATGATTATAATTCTGATCTCTGGTATTTCCTCTTGGAGGGAGTACTTATGGGTAATAACTGGGTTTATTACTAAAACTTGGCTCTACTTTTAGTAATAAAACTTGATCAACTAAAAGCAACTGTTTAACCTTAACTCCACATACAGCTAGTCCACTTTAGCCAAACGGGACATTTGCTGAGTACGTTGATGTGTACTCACCCTTGCTTTACAAACCACCCCACCCCAGGTTGTCCCCACTGTACTCAGTGCTCAGGAGGTGAAGTTGGCAACATGGAGGACTTTGAGGAGTTCCAGAACTACGACAAGTTCTAGTTTACTTTAGTGGCAAACCCCCAGTCAGTTGTCTGTGTAGGCTTATCTTCTACATTTTGTTACTCCGCACTTTGATGTTAATGTTAAACACTATGGATATGTATTAGACTCTGTGGATGTCTCAGACCTCTTGATGTAATTAAGTACCTTTCCGTTATTTAATTCGAGCATTGTGTGATGATGTCCAATTATGTAATCGATGTGTATGTGAGTTCTGATCCTGGCACGTACATGGTTCGCATTCGATTTACCTTCCAAAATCGGGTGTGACACACCCGGTTGTGGGTTAGTGTTTTCAACTAAGCCACCTGATAGTCCTTAATTTAGGGCTTAATAGAGGATGTCGCTAGCATTATAGTTTTTCAAATCTGTTTTTTCAAAACCAAACAATGCGTTTAGTTGAAAATAGGTTTTTCAAAACTAAAACTTTGTTTTGAAAATACATATGTGACCGTATTATACTTAATCTTGCTCTGATACCAGCTGTGGCAGAACCTCCCAAGTTATTGGGCCCACATGCACCTGTCCTTGTCTCAAAGACCTTAGACGGCTATGCATGTGCATCGGATAACTTAACAGGATCCGTCCGATTGTCCCAAGGACCCCGGATAAACCACTTACAACCAGGACCGCGGGATTAAGTAAACACAAATCACACACCAACAATTTGCAGCGGAAATCTTATTACCAAATTTTACAAGTTACATCAAGTTTACATTGTACATGATCGAAGTGATTACAAAAGTGATTCAAATAAATAACTTTGAACTGTTATAAATTATTTATAGTTTTCAAATATATGCTAGCTCAAAGACAATCCTCAATAAGAAGTATAGGAGAAGTACTTAGACTTATAAGAAGGTCATGCCCACCGGTGCTTAACACCATCCACAGCAGCACAATTCTAGTACCTGCAACAACATGGGTTTGAAAACCCTGAGTACGAAGTGTACTTTCACAAGTCTTACCCGTCTAAGGAAAAAGACTCTCAAGGATATGCTGGCTGATTAGGAATCAAGGTAAAGCTTGTCAAGAATCAATGACTCTTTTTGCAGAAAAGCTTACTATGAGTGGATCCTTAAAAATCCACTTTTACTTGTCAGGTTAAGTAAAGTTACCTGCATCTAGAGTTCTTTCTATCCTAGTTCAAGCACTTGGCCTATACTAGCCGTCTTTTTATCATCCCTTCAGTTCACTGGATTGCTACGTGTAGGGCAATGACCAAGTCTTCATGTTCGAGAAGTAACGGCGATCCGAATCGATTAATACCCAGCTGGGGATCTCCAACCACACGACATATGTAGCACTTAACCCTTGCATATGTCAACTCGCCACCGGGTTTCTTAAGACTAGACCGGGTTCACGCCAACCGAGAGCAAAGATACACCACCGTCCAGCCTCTTGCTACGGAGGGTACACGGTACTCTCGCCATCTCTCCACTCCCATTGCGTGTTGGCCTTTCTGGTATTAGTCTGCCCGAGGCAAAGCTTACCCATGACGAGGCATGTGGCCAGTTAAAAGGTCCTCAATCATCAAGCCTACATCGGTACGGTCCTTAATCGACTCAGACAGAGACACTACACAAAGACTTCCTTCTCGTGCAAGTCACTTGTCCGGTCTCAGCTTTATTATTTAAAACCCAAAGTTTGGTACCTGGTAGAGGTACATCTTTTCATATGTTGAACCCATCAAGGCCTTTGACGGATTCACCATCATAAGTATTTTCTTTTGTAAAAATTCCCATCCACTGTGAAGCATCACTTTTGTTTTAAAACAAAACATTTTGTTTTTCTAGAGCAAGGCTAAGCATCATAAAATTCTTTTCATAAAAGGGTATCAAGGAAGGGTAATCAATTTTCTAAGGAAGGAAATGCATCAAATGTTTAGCACACAACTCCTATCACCTAATGCATCATATAAGGTGATAAAGATTTTAAAACAGCAAGGAGGTGGCAAATGCACCAGGGCTTGCCTGGAATAAACACTACATTAGTGTTTGTTAGGCGACGTCCACTTGGCGATCAGCCTTTGTTCTAACACTCGCTTAGTCCATCCATCTTCAGGTTGACCCGACTGACGACATTGTCTTGCGGAGATGTCCACTCTCTGCATCATCTTGGGGTCGACTCAGTTCTCGTCTTCCGCATCACGTGATCAACTAGCGTACCTAATGAGATGCATGATGCACATGGATGAACATACAGCGGAATAGCACACTTTAACATAATACTACATAAAAGAGAATTAAACACTTAAAACAAAGCATCACATCTCCTATGAGTAAACAGTAGATAATTTCGACTCTACGCAATCATAATCTTTGAATTAATCAGACTTAATACAAATATTAAGAAACCTTCAATTAACACAAGTCCAATATCTCGCTATACTAGAGCATACACCAAGAGACTAACACAATTAGGTTCACCACTATCGGACACCTAAGACTAAAATAGGATTAAAAGAAAGTTAATCCACTTTTAAGCTACTATTCATAGACCATCATACATGATATGCTAGTTAAACAAAACATTACATTATTATCAAAAGCATAAAGTCCTATAAACTGTATTCACGACAACCTAAAGACCTAGAATAATTATGGGCATAATGCACCATATAGCTTCCATATTTTTGCTAGAACAAACTTGTCGATACTATTCAGTTCCACTCATTTCAGGTGATAATAAATATTTATCTAGGGTATTTAATCGGACATTAACAAAGAGTATCAGGCTACTAAACATACCATGGACTTCACTACATAATTAAAATTCATCACAAGCAATGCCGACAGCACATGCCGACAAAGCATTGGAAATGCTAAATAAATATATCCAACATAATCAATAATGATAAAACTTATCGGATGATCACATGGAATACCAAATACATCTTTTGCATAACTAATACACCACACTCCGCACTTTTAGGACCCATTTAATCACAGTCGACATAAACTCATCGACACATTGTGCAAACTAAAATACGAGAATCATCACAATCACTATGTATATTCTATCCATAAAACAAACCAAATAACAGAGCAATGAGTCCATGCACCATAGCTAAATCGAACTCGAATTCACTAGATCGACGACGATCTATAGTTCACCCATTTTACCGAACATCCGAGGAGTGATGCGCTAGAGCTATTTTCACCACACAACAAAAATCAGCTAAGCACAAGCAACACCGATTGATCCTACCAAACTCATCACTCGCTTCATCCATTCAACAATTGAGCTAGCAGGAATAATATACTAGCTTACCATTCCAATAGCAGACTCGAATTCACGAGATCGGTAATGGTTCTCCGATTCAGGTAATTTATCGAGCGCTTGGCAGGTACTACACGAACTTCACGCACATCATCATCCAACGTTCAACAAATTTCTCCATAACCGGCCAGGACCCTTCCTTCTGTATCTCCACGCCACACACCAACATGATGAACTCTCAACACCGATCAGACTTAATCCGAGTAACCTGGCGAAATCAAACTCGGTTCGCAGCCGGCGTTGCGCGAAGGTGAAACAGACCCAAGGGATGCGAGCGTGCCGAGGTGACAAAGGACAGGACAGAAACAGGAGAGGCAAGGCACTTGGACATCAAGGCAAAGAGAGGAAAACCAGAGTGCGACCAGGGATGTAACGGCCGGACATCCAGTGCTCCACGGATTTGGGCGAGCGATCAGGAGAGGGCGAGCAGGGAGCCGGCGCGATGACGGGGTTGACGCAGGGACGAGCACAAGTAAGCAGAACGGCGGGCATCGTGGGCGAGCTCCATGGCCGGACCTAGTCGGAGCAAGGCACGCGCAGGGAGGAGTGACCGGCGCGCATAAACAGGGAGCAGGGCGCGACGCAGGGGGTTCGGCATGGCGCAGGGAGCTGGGCGCGAGCTGAGCAGAGGGAGCTGGGGGTCGCGACGAGCTTGGGGAGATGGGGAGGAGAGAGGTCCACGCGCAGCCATGGAGATGGGCAGAGCCGAGCACCATGAGAGAGGTGGAGAAGACGACCTGGCGACTGGCGCCATGGCACAGGGCAAGGCCAAGCTAGGACCGGTACGCGCGGGGAGCACCGAGCTTGAGGAAGTGGCTGCCAGGCACGCGGCTACGGGGCGCGCCATGGGAGGGAGAGAAGCGCCGGGAGAGAGAGAGAGAGAGAGAGAGAGAGAGAGAGAGAACGACATAGAGAAGGAGCGTGCGGCAGGGGGAAAGGAGCACGGCGTGCGTAGAAGAAGATAAGGACGGCGCGCGTAGAAAAATCAGGGAGAACGGCGGTGGGATATTTGAGGATTTTTCTTTTTCTTTTCTCTCTTTTTTTATAGGAAAATCGCATATATTTTGGATCACGATTTTTAGCGATGTATACTGGGTCGACACGCTATACGGCTACACATTTCATTACGAAACAGAAAAATCAGAGGATTAACGGTTCTGGATCTGATATTTTGTTCCGAAAACTTCATTCGTCGAGTTCAAATTAATTTGCCCGGGATAAAAATCATAAGAGTAGGTCGAGCTTCCGAATTCGTATTCGCTTACTCGATGGATTTTAATTGGGCACAGGACTCGCAAGCTTTCAGAACAATTATGTTCTGAAATTCGAGAAAATTTTAGGAAGAGTCTAAATAGACAGAAACAGATGCGATATTAAAATCACGATAGACGAAGATGATTAGGATATGAATATTGTTATCCTCACTGACATACCATACTTAAGTCCGTAATCGCTGTTTACCGGGAGATAACACCTGGGGTGTTACACAAAGCATAGTATTTTTCACAGGGTAATCAAGGAATAAGGTTGGTAATTCTAGGAAATCCTTAATTAGGTCAATCCCATCAAATTATGCAATATATCCAAAAGGTAAACATTAGTAATGCATTACTTGGGTACAAACAAAATATGTAGATGGAGAATCCACTTGCCTTGCTCAAAAGTGTCTTGTGGGTCGTCCTCAAACGAATTCAGTTCTTCTACCACACAATCAACTTCTAATATAGATTCGCATATCGTACATACAAAAGAAAACACTCACCAAATAAATAAACATACACCATTAACATTCACCATTACATGAACTAGCATATACCACACAAACTATATGTATAATAGTGCCTAGAATAAAACCAAATTTGTATTCATAGCATTAGTCTACATGTATTGGCATAAATGAATTTTAACTCCTACTTTGGATTATTACTGGTGAAAGTTACATGGACATGCGACTATGAAAGTATTTTACATAACATAGCTTAATTGTAATAACTTAACTAATTCTTACAGAAATAAATTAATTACCAATTAATTTTTTCTATTATGAATAACGATATCCTTTCAATCTTATCCTTTCTAAAAGAAAGTGTCATTATAAAAATCAGAGGTCCAAACATTTAATAATAAATTAAACCACTATAATACTTGCATTTTTATGAAATCTATATCACTTACCAGTTACGTGTTAAGAAGGTTTCCATTACTTATTTAGTTAGCCTAAATGAACCTATGATAATCCATTTCTAGATAACTTCTAAAATCCATCACAACTAAAATAACTATGAAATTACTTATCTAGTGTTCTTACTACTAACACATGTCTACCAAAATTTATCATACTTCTTTCTAATCCAACATTCTAAAAGTCATTGTAAACAAGTAACATGACTAATAACGATGCACTAATTTATCGCATATATGCCCAAAAATCAATAATTCACATACACATGGATTCCAAATCACGACATTCCCATATTACAACACAGGAATTATAAAATTCATAAACTAAATCAAAAAGTGATTTCGAAAATTAATAAAATTATTTTGGGTTGTCTTCGACCTCGCGACGAATGGATGACACGATCGGCAGGGACTTCGCGGGGCGAGGCTCGGACGGGGAATGGCGGCGTGGGCGCGGTTTCGTCGAGGCAGGGGCTCGGCACGGTGAGGGCGTGACCGAGGGCTCCGGCGAGCTTCCGCTGACGGCGGCGAGGTGGCACTCTGGTTGTCGGCGTGGGCGCGGCTGTGAGAAGTGAGGGAGAGCTTGGGGCAGGAGGAGGAAGGGAGGAGGCTTGGCTGCCCTTTATAGAGGAGGAGGGGGAGAGGAGAGGGCGCTAGAGAGAGGAAGAGGCGGCCGGCGGCTCCATCAAGCGCCATCAATGGCGTGGCTATTTCTTCTCGACATCAATGGTGAGAGGAGGAATGGGGGAGAAATAAACGGCCGCCATCACTGCTCCATCACGCACTCCATCAAGCAGGGAGATGAATCGGCGACGGAAATGGCCTGGGTGTGGACGTCCAGGCGCCCTGGCGGTTGGCTAGCCCAGCGGCGGCGCGGCCACGGCACCCTGTGCGTGGCCGAGCGCGAGGAGGCGAGGGGTGCCGCAGGTGGGCCCGCGCGGCAGGGAGAGGGGGAGGAAATCCCTTTGGCAGCGATAGCTGATGGCTGATGGGCCCTGATTGGCCGGCTAGGGTTAGGGTTAGCTGTTTTGTTTTTTTTCTTTTATTTTTTTCTAAATATAAGTATACTTTATATTATTAAAACATTTCTAATAAATCCAATAACAGTTTCTAACACTAAATATTTATTTTATATATTTAAGTTAATTGTGTTTTGAAATAATGAAATACTACTAAAACAACCCTCAATAATTAATTCAATCAAAAATCATCCTCTGAAAAATGAATAAAAGAAATCAAGCACTTGATTTAAAATTTAAAATTTTATCCTCTACTAAGTTTAGTAAATAGTGATGATTTGTTTTAATTGATGGATTTGAGGTGTTACACTCCGGGAGCTAAGGCTTGGACTACTGGTGCTGGTGATGCTGAAGCTGACGATCCAGGTGTGAAGGCTAGTGATTCTGCCAACGGGGTGGGCGTAGGCAGAAACTCCTCCGAGCTGTCTTCTAGAATAACTCCATTCTCCACACGAATGCGAGGGAGATCCACAGGGATTTCCTCGACTACCACTGGGTAGACAGGAACTTGCCGTGGCGGAGCTATGTAGTTGGTGTTGATCCGCGTGGTTTGGATTGTACGAACCATCTACAAGAGAAAATGTCAATTCAGTTGAATTTTAAAGAGGTAAGGTTTAATAAGATAATTTTGTAGGAACAAAATTAGCGTGTTTTGAACAGTCGAGGCTTTCCATTTCTAACTAGTCTAACGACCTAGAGTCAGCATAGCTCTGATACCACTTCTGTCACACCCGGTTCTGGGGGCAAAACCAAATGTATAGCATATGTGGGCCAGGATCCATTTTCCACACATATGTTGACGTCACAAGTGTAATATATCAAAAAACAATGCAATAAAGGCGTAAAATGGAGTAGAGTAACTTTATTACATCATCCAGAACATTGTATCTTAACAAATATCATAATCAAAGTACTGTAGAATTAAGCATGAACACTCTTCCACAGGAAGGTGACTAGCGCATCGTCAAACTCAAAACTCATCAACGTCATCTGCGAAGTCTTCGTCATCACCCTTTGATCAAAATATTAGCAAGGGTGAGCTCACTTATGGTCGGGGCTCAGGAAGTGGGGGAAATAATGCAAGTTAACAAGGTAAGCTATGGATAAGCGGTAAGCATTTTAGTTGGTCAATATTTTATTAGCAACACCTGTATTACTAATAAGTGTGTATCCCAAATATCCCAATTAATCAAAGGCATAAGATTATATCAAAAACACTTAAGTGAAATCACTTAAGCAAACCACTGATAGATCATCATATCATGATTTATTTTCCATCTTTAAGTTCAATTATCATGTGAGGGTCCAGGTTGCTCTTAACTGCGAGCACGGCTGATATATCATTTTTACACTCTATAGAGGTGGTACAACTTTACCCACAAGCCGTGTATCCCATCTAGCCTGGGTTGATCGGACCCATAAACACTGCCTAGGTGAATGGCTAGGGATCCACTATGAGGCTTTCACAAAATATCCTTAGTACAAAGCCACCCGCTAAGGTTTCCACATCAGTATTGATGGCCCTCTGGGTGAGGTAACTTAGCCAAGACTACCACCCCATGTTAACATGAGCTACCATCAAACCACTGCCGCCCCCTCTTGTCCATCTTTCAGGTAGGGTTGCTAAGCACTATGTCTATAGAGCTAATTACCAAAGCCAGAGCCATTATAGCACTCGTGGTTGCACTGTTATCCTGGGTGGTCACTCCATGTACCATTTAATACAAAATGTTGTTGTTTAACCATCAGGTTAACATCATAATAAAACTTCACTTCTGGAACATAGTGTCATTAAAAGAGTGACATCATATTTATCAAGTTGAGCAATAGCAAAAATTGCTAAGCATAACATTTATCCCAGGGTAATACAAGGAATAGGGTTGGTAATTCTAGGAAATCCTTATTTAGGCAAATCCCATCAAATTATGCAATATATCCATATAGTAAACATTATTATATGCATTATTTGGGTACAAATAGAAATGCAGAGGGAGAATCCACTTGCCTTGCTCGAACGTGTCATGTGGGTCGTCCTCGAACGTGTTTGGTTCGTCTACCCCACAGTCAACTTCTAATCATCGATTCGCGTATCGTACATACAAAAGAATATGTACGCAAAATAAATAAACATACACCATTACATGGGTAATCATTCACCATTACATACACATTCATATATCACACAACTATACTCATAAATAAGTCTAAAGCATAAATATTTATGAATCCACTATATCTCCCACTTTGAGTTATCATGGGTGAAAATATGAGCAGGTGACTACGACGCTAGTTTATCTAGTATAATGTAGATAAAATGTCTTAAAAATTTATTAATTATTTTATTTATTACTTAATAATAGTCCTTTGGGTTTTATACTTTCCTTTCTATATAGAAATTATACGTATAGCTAAAAATGTTTATTTCTAAATCACCTAACATTAATATTCTAAGAATTCATGTAGATTACTAATTTTGGACTTTAGTAATATAATCATGGTGATTTTGACATAAATACATATTTTACTAATTCTAAGTAATTAAGTGTTATACGTATGAACACATTTATCATGACTAGTAATAATCTAGATTTTAACATGACCAAGAAAATGGGACCTAGTACCTATTTTAATTTCTTATATCATTAAAATCTATACTTAAACAATCACTAACATAATATTATTTTATATGCTAAAAATGAGCAGGTAATCAAAAAGGATTCTAGTACCTAATCACAAAATTAAAGAATCAAGACAATCTATGTATTTTTTCAAATTATAAAAATAATGTCCATATTCAAATTACTATTGCCGGGGTTGATTCGAAATTACATGTATACTTCGGGGAGTAGCACATAATGTTTTAGGACTTCTTTTTGATACATTTGTACTGCAGAAAATACAGGAATAATTTCTAGAAAACTTGAGGGCCAAAACACAAAACGGTTGTCTTCTACCTTGAGTTCGTGCTTGTGTGCAGGGAGGAGCTCGGCAAGGGGGAGGAAATCGGTCGAGCAAGGGAGAGGGGCAGGGGTCTCGATGAGGGGCGCGGACGGTTTGGCCGGGGGGGCGCGAACGGCGAGGCGTACGGACGGCGAGGCTCGAGCTCCGGCGACGGCGAACAGCGGTCTACGACACGGACACGCGTCGGCGAGAGAGCACGAGGAGGGAGTGAGTGAGGGGGCTCGGGAAGGGGAGGGAGAGGAGAGAGCTCGACCGGCTTTTATAGGGAGGGAGAGGGACAGGCGCTGAGGGGAGGGGGAGAGAACGGTCGGCGGCTTCAAGGAATTAATGGCGGCCGTTACCACCATTGAGTGAGAGAGGGAAGTGGGGGGAGGGAGTGGAGGAGATGGCGGCGGTCGTTTCAGGCTCGAAGGAGGCGAGGGGACGCGGGTCGGGGTCAGGGCGGCTCGGCCAGGGCGCTGGCAAACCAGGCGCGAGGCCGGCGGGCGCGCCCGCCTGGGCAAAGTGGCGGCGACGCGTCTAGGGGAGGAAGAAGAGCCGCGGGGCCGGGCCGGGGCGGGCCCACGCGTCGGTGAGAGAGAGAGGGAGGGAGGTGGCGCGGCGGCTGATGGGCCGGTGCTTGGGCCGAAATGACCTATGCGGCTTGGGTTTCAGTTTCCAAATGTTTTTTTCTTTTTTATTTTTTATTCTATTTAAAAATATAAATAAATATATTTTTAAATATTTCTAAAAATCATAATAATTATACCAAAAATATTTATGACTGAAATATTTATTTTTGGACCAATATTTCTATATTAATTAATTAGATTTTCAATATAAAAGAAATTATATGCAACAACCATAAATCAAATATGAGCAAACAAAATTATTCTAAATGCGATTAAAGATAAAACACTTGGAAGAAAAATTCATTGCTATATTTACCACTAATAATCTAAATGTATTATTTTTAGTTGATTGTTTTGTGGTGTTACAATCGAGTAAGAAGTGAAATGAGGTTTCTTGAGATAAAGTGTTGATTGCAATAATTGCTTGTTACCATGTATGCTTAGAAGGGAGCAACTTAGTTAAAAATACTATAGAACTTGAAAAGCTAAAAATTATTTTAGACTCAGCTAGTGCTTTTGGCAAACCAAACCCCTCAGCCATCATGGTCTAGAGGTAGAGGAGTAGACTCCTCACACCGGATAAGTCTAGTTGAGTATTAGTATACTCAGCCTTGCTTGTGGCAAAAATTCTTATAGGTTTGTTGCAAGACATGGTTGATGGTGCGACTTGGCCAGCCACCCTGCCACCGGGTTGGACGGTTGAGTGGGATGCCGCCTTGGTAGGAGAGGACCAGGAGGAGTAGTGGGCCAGGCCTTGCCCTAATCCCTACATATCGACATTAGTTATAATTCGTTGCAATTAGAGAACAATGTTTCCCTTTTTATCAAAATTCCAATTGATGTAATAACTCAAGTACTTTTAATCTGTGGTGTCGTGCTTTATTGTCATTCTCTGTGTCTCACCTTCGTGTGAGAGAATGGTACTCGATCCTTGTCAAGTGGTTAATCGGACTTGATCCGACGGACTGATAGTCTATTCTGATTTAACTGTATAGTTGCCTTCTGGGCAATGCTTGAGCACTTAAGTTGGAATAATCTAGGAGGTTCCGCCACAATATACCTCCCATCTTCGAGCAGGAGGTGGTTACCCAGGGGATGGTGCAAGCTTCGGCCGAACATGTCGTGGAAGCCAGAGCAGCGATTGAGCGTCATTGCCACCACCTAACCTGCACCCCCTGGCCTCAGCTCTCGGTCTGGATAAGGCACCAGCGTGCCTAGGGTTGTGCTAGCCGACTGGGCTGCTCGGCCGTGAGGCCTTATAGAGGCCCAGTCCGGCTGGCCTCCTTTTTATAAAAATCCATTTCTTTTATTTCCATATTAGAAAACAAAAGGGAAATACCCCAAAATGGACAACAGGGGCCAGCGCTGGGGAGGAGAACTCCAAACAGGGAGGGGGCGCAAAAGCCCTATGCGCGATGGGGAAGAAGGTCGGCAACTCGGTGAGGTGAACCACAGTGGCTTAGCAACAAAGAGGGCAAGGAGATCGATGCGTCCATGGGAACTCCCTGCGTGAGGTGGACCAGAGAAAAACCTTGCGCTAGGGTGTCATGACCCAGGGTGCATGATAGGCTTATGGCAGACTTAGAAGATTACTAGAAGAAGTATTGGGCAGTTAAGTGTGGTGATTTGAATTTGTTGGGCCATATACGACCATGTAACTAGTGATTGTCCCAATATTGCGTTGTATAAATGTTGAGCTGAAAACTAGAAGTCGTTATGAGTTGAATATAGAAAACATTCACCGCCTACCTTTGTATCTCTTGTGTCTTCTCCCCGCTTCTTCTTCTTCTTCCTCACGCTACCTCCCTTCTCTTCTTCTGTCTTGTTCCAGAGATCGCCAGAGCCTCGTCGCCTCGGGCATAAAAATTTGGTATTAGAGCTTTGTCGCCATCCTTCTTGGTCTCGGATTCAAGCGGGTGGCTCGGTTGTTGTCAAGCATTGGAGAGAAAGTCGCAGACACGGCTCCTAACAAGTCATCCACACAGGCGCGTCACCTGGTGGCCGCGATGGAGGATGTGGAGAAACGCCTGGCCGAGAAGTTCCAACAAGCATTGGATTCCTCAGCGACAACCTTGAAGGAACTATTGAAGACCAAGCTGGTACCTGGGAATCTTGAGTCTCAGGCAAGTTGTGCGCTTGATCACTTTTCTCTTTACCCAATAATGTTCCTGTTAATCACTGTGACATGCTCAGGTTAATTTGATGGGACCTAATAGGTTTCCCTAGATTTGTTTATCCCACACCTTGTTTACCATAGAACTTTTGGGTAGTTTTGCTAATGCTCTACCTGGTTTTGGGATTAATGTTACATTATGATCATGTTCCAGTTATGCTGTTATTTTAATTATTGTTCATGACAAGATTATTGTGTTAATTGGAACATGGAGCATAACTTGAGATATCCGTGCTACCACAAGGGTGGAATGGGATGCCCTTGGCTGACTAATTAGGAAAGCTAGTGGAGGACTACCTTACCCGAAAGGGGCAAGGGCGGTAGGGGAGCTGCGTATAGGGAGGTTCTCGGATCGATTATGTTGTGATGGCTTTTCGAACGAGGGATTCCTATATTGCCCTTCTCAGAAACCGTAGCGGTTTTCTGAAGCTAGTGCAACTTTGTAAACGCCTCGTAGTGCTACCCTGTCTCGTCTCCTCGGCAGAGATGAATGGGAAGTCGTGATCCCTTGGAAAATTGTTAACACGACTTGTGGGTAAAGGGCACAACCTCTGTAGAGTGTAAAACTGGTATATCAGTTGTGCTCACGGTCAAGAGTGACTCAGGACTCTCATATGATTAATTTATGGAACTAAACTTAATCTGTCATATGCATTGCATTGTGGGTGTTGTTATTAATTGTGATCTCTTATTTAATTGGGTTGGTATCTACTTACACTTAGTAACTGCTAATAAAATTTTGACCAACTTTAAAAGCAATGTTCAGCTTTAAACCATCTTCTTTGGTAAGCCTTACACTTTACATGAGCTCCCACCTTTTGGTGAGTTCATGCACATTATTCCCCACAACTTGTTGAGCGATAAACGTATGTGAGCTCACCCTTGCTGTAATCACATTCCTCCCCAGGTAAAGAACAGGTACCACTGGATGAGGCGCATGAAGGATGTTGTGAGGAGTTCGTGAGTGGTCTAGGCCGTCGTCTCCCAGTCAACTATGGTTGCTAGATCGATGTCTTCGTATGATGTAATTATTTATTTATTTTGTATAGAACTCCTATTATAGTAAAGATGTGGCATTCATTTATGTACCATGAGTCATCATATGTGTGAGATTTGATCCCAGCACACTTGGTGAATTTCGCGCCTGGGTTTTGGACCCCTAAAATCCGGGTGTGACAGAAGTGGTATCATAGGAATGTTGACTGTAGGACGTAACCTAGATGGAACTGGACAACCCTTACCAACTTACCTTTGCTACTCTAATTCTTTCTAAACTTTTCTTAATCTTTTCTCATGTACTGCTGCTTTACTCTGATCACTCTAACCTTTTTACTTCTAAAGACAAAAGTGGATTTCACACTTTGAAATCATGTACCTAAACTGACCTTTAGTAATAGGAGACCTAATCTTAGGAACAAAAACAAAACTATTTTTGTAGGTATCTATACGGTTGAATGTTTGTTCTTATGATACTTGTCTGATTTGGTTCTTTGATTGAGTGTGATGAGTTGTGGAGTAAATGTCCACAATTGCATCTACATATACATATAGGTATAAAAGAATATATTCATAAATAACTAGACAACCTAGATTATTTCCCATTAAAATATATCTAGTGTCACATATCTATCGTATCTTAACAGATTCTATCTTATCTATGGAGATTCATCTTATAAGCATAGTTATCCCGACAAAGACACAAAACAACAGATCAAGCTCTACCCATGATCCTTCAGTTTATGGCCAGCTACTAGCCTATCTGTTTGCCTACTAAATAATTTCCCTTACAAAACTATCTTACCATATATTTCTAACCCAGATGGTCAATATCAGAAAGGGAGGGGTATCGATCTACCTACTAACAATCGTCGCAGGAGGATTGTTAACCAACCACAAACAGAGATGAATCCTCCGCCAAATCCTCCACCGGCTGGAACAGATCCCGTTGCTGCCGCTCAGATGCAGCTGCTATAGCAAATGGCAAACACCATGATGGAAATGCAAGCGCAAATGCGACAAGAACGTCAGGAGATGCGCCAGGAGCGGCAGGAAATGTGACAGGAAATCCGGCAGGAACGACTGGAACCACAGCAACTACCACCTCCACCACCACCAGCTCCGTCGAGGGATAAGCAACGGGAGTTTATGAGCCATAAGACACCGACGTTCTCTAACTCCTTGGACCCACTACAAGCTGATGACTTGTTAAAGTCCATGGACAAGATGCTCAACATAGCACAGTGCACTGACAGGGAGAAAGTGCTATATGCATCGGGTCGCCTCACCGACCTAGCTGCGGATTGGTGGGATGCATATTGCTGCTCACGCTACTGCAAACACCATTACCTAGGCAGAATTCTCCACTCAGTTCAGGAATTACCATATTCCTGCTGGCCTTATGAAGATTAAAAAGGAGTTCCTATCCCTTAAACAGGGAGGCATGTCCGTAAGCGAATACAATGACAAATTCATCTAGCTATCTCGATATGCTCTGTAAGACCCAAAATTAGTAGAAAATAATAATATAATAAATCAACAAATATAGTATTATAATGCTTTGGGAATTAGGGAATAAAAAAATATGAGAAAGGAATTTTTTAAAGGAAACCATTTATTCCTCCCATGAATAAATAACAAGGAGAAGAATAAATAATAACATTGTAAACAATTGAAGTTATATTCACATTAGTATGAATTTGGGCACTTGGAAATTTGAAGATCAAACATGGATTTGAAAAGAGTTGAGAAAGATAATTATGATAATCATGTAATTCGTCTCGAATTAAATGGTGAGGGGAGGATAAATAATAATAATAATAAATATGAAATTAGGATTTCTATCCATAATAGAATTGTGCCTAAAATTCAAAGTTGAGTCATGTTTTTGAAATAGAAATCATAAAAAGAAAATAGAAAAGAAAAAGAGAAAAGGAAGAAAACCTCATTTTGGGTCGAAGTCCCCACCTGCGACCCACTTCTTTCCTTGCTCCTGCTTGGCCCAGTTGGGGAAACCAGATAGCCCATTGGCGCTCCTACTCGTTGACACACGGGACCCACTGCTCAGTCTCATTCGCCACCTGGTACGCGTGCTTGGCCGACCGACGGGTGGGACCTCCTCCTCAGATTCTTCCCCAACCATTGTCCGTGACGATTTCTACCGCAACACCTCATCCAAATCCCCAACAGAACGCAGCTGATTCTTCGTCGTGAATCTCGCTCCCGGCCGATGCGGCTTCAACAAATCCCCCACGGACTTCTCTGGCCTATATGGGCAGATGGAGGCCATTGACTCCCCCTGTACTACCTGTCTGCTGCGCACCCTAGCCACCGTGTGCACCTGTGCCAGATCGCCGCCATCGCCATACTCGCGCTCGCCGGAGTGGTGCGTGCGAAAATTGGACGCCGGGCAACTGCGTGGTGCTCCGTGCTACAAAGCCTGGTGAGAAACATCCCCAAGCTTTCCGTTGTCTCGGAAATTTGTGCGCGCATAGCTTCGAAGGGAACAACGGGGTTTGGGGTTGACAATTTCTCGCCGCCGTGCGGCCGCTGTCACGGGGCCGCTTCGTGCCGTGGTTAGCTCCGCGTGCACCCATGCCACCAGAAAATTTGTCATCAGATGATTCCCTAGGTCCTCCATTTCATTTATCTCGCGCTTGGAGTAGCAATCGAGGCTCCGGTCTGTAATCGGGATTTTTCCCGGTGATGCTCCGTCGTGGGGAGGTGTTCGCGCCGCCGTGACCCGGTGCGAAGTTGGGAGAAGGCCTCCTGGCCATTGGATCAGTTAGGGGCGTTTAGGATTAGATCTGGGATTGGGCATCTCTGGGCCCTTGGATCAAAAGATAGTGGCCTAGATTTGTGCACACATGCCCTTTTTGGGTCGGGCTCATCTCAACCGTTGATCTGGTCTCGGATGGGCATGATTCGAGCATGGGCGTGGACGAGTCGCTGGCCATTGATCCTAGATCTAATGGTCGACGTTGTATGCGGGTTCATTATGGGGAAAGTCTAATCCGGTCCGGTGGTTGACGATCCAACGACTTAGAATCACCGATACCCCTTCGCCGTGGGAGTTTTGCGTAAGAGCCCTCGTAGAATCAGGGATTCAACCCGCGGTCCACGTAGTTGGGTTCTGTTTCTGGGTGACACTTGCGCTGAGGCCCCTGAATTTCCGTTTATTAGTGTGCGCGGACCAGAGACAGATGAATTCATTTTAGAAATGGTTTTCAATACAAAATTAATTACAGAAACTTATTTAATTCTTAGAAAATTCATTTGAAGTCCAAATTGACTCATTCCAGTTCCTATAATTTTATAATAATATTGTTTATCAGATAGTGCCACTTCTTTGACATGAAAGCCATATTAAAATTTATTTCCTAATTAATCTTGTACTTAGCACATAAAACCTTCAGAAATTCATAACTCTTTCGTTTTAATTCTGAATTAACTTGTTCCAGTTGCGTTAGCCTCGTATAAATATTTACTACGCAGCAACAATATTTATTATACCATGTATCATACTTTTATAATTAGATAATTATTTATCCTATGTTAATTGGATTAACTTCTGATCTTATGGTTATAATTTAACTAGATGATCTTTAATCAAATAATGACTTAGATTAAAGTTGAGCTAATTATTTATGGAATAATCTCTCATATGATCTATACCAACCGATTTATAATATAAGTTTAATATTTAAATCACGTAGAGCTTTTATAGATCATAACTCCTTACCCGTAACTTCGATCTTAGTAGAGCTCGATCCCGCGATCTCGTAGCTTCGCGTAGATCATTATTATTCAGTTTGTACTTATGTTTGGTGTGATGTTAATTTTGTCTATACCATGTATGTTTGTATTGCTGCGACTAGCATTGCGGTCACGAGGATTTGAAGAATCATCCTGGTACCTGGAATCTCATGTCCCAGGCAAGTTGTGCCCTTGATCACTTCTTTTACCCACTCATGTTCTAATTAATCATAATGATCTGCATAGGTTAATTTTGATGGGACCCAATAGGTTACCCTAGTTTGTCTATCTCTATACCTTGTTTACCACTGAACTTTTTGGGTAGTACTTGCTAGTGCTTTATGTGGTTTTGGGTATGAAGATACATTATTCATGATCACATTTTTATTATCTGTTTATTATCACTGTTCATGATAAGATCATTATGTTAATTGGAACATGGAGAACCACCCGGGAAAACAGTGCTACCACAAGGGTTTATGGACGCCCTTGGCTGATTAATTAGGAAAGCTAGTGGAGGACTACCTTACCCGAAAGGGGCAAGGGCAGTAGGGGAGTGGTCAGTGTAGGGAGGTCCTTGGTTGATTTTGCTGCGATGGCGGTCAGGCAAGAACCCTGCATTGGAGCTTCCTATAAACTGTAGCGGGTTTTCTGAAGCTAGTGGAACTTTGTAAAGGCCTCGTAATGTTACCCTGCCTCGCCTCCTCGGTAGAGGTGTATGGGAAGTCGTGATCCCTTGGCAGATGGGTAACATGACTTGTGGGTAAAGATGCGCAACCTCTGCAGAGTGTAAAACTGGTATACTAGCCGTGCTCATGGTCATGAGCAGCTCGGACACTCACATGATTAATTTATGGAACTTAAATTCAATTTGTCATATGCATTGCATCGCAGGTAATGTTGTTACTTCTGTTCTACTACTTAATTGGGTTGGTATTTACTTATACTTAGTAATTGCTAATAAAATTTTGACCAACTTTAAAAGCAATGCTCAGCTTCAACCATCTCCGTTGGTAAGCCTTACACTTCACGTGAGCTCCCACCTTTGGCGAGTTCATGCACATTATTCCCCACAACTTGTTGAGCGATGAACGTATGTGAGCTCACTCTTGCTGTCTCACACCCCCCCACACACAGGTCAAGAATAGGTACCGCAGGATGAGGCTTGGAGGATGCTGTGACGAGTTCGTGAGAGGTCTAGGCCGTCGTCTCCCAGTCAACTTTGGGTTGCTGGACCGTTGTCTCCTTATAATGTAATTATCTATTTATTTTGTATAGAACTCCTGTTATATAGTAAAGATGTGATATTCGATCATGTGCCATGATTCATCATATGTGTGAGACTTGGTCCCAGCACACCTGGTGATTATGTTCGCGCCCGGGTCTTGGTGCCCCGAAATCCGGGTGTGACATGCTCCTAGGGAGGTCGATGATGATGAGAAAAAGCAGGAGCTATTTCTGGAAGGTTTGATCGGGCCATTACAATACCAGCTGATATCACAAACATTCCCATCCTTTTAGAGACTACTGGACAAAGTTATTGCTCTAGAAAACAAGAGGGCTGAGCTTGGAGAAAAGAGGAAAGCTACTAACCAAGGACAGGCTGGAAGTAGTACTCGTCCCCATTATGCTACACCTCAAGGCACACCAGCTCGTGGTAGCTTTGGGCAACAAACTCAACAGACCTAAGCTACTCCTCAAGCAAACGAACCAGCAGGACCTGTTGCTCCAAATACATCCACAAATAGGGCATGCTTCCAGCGTGAACAGGCACGACACTATGCCAACTACTGTCCCAATAGGGCTGCTTATACTACCCCGGCTCCGATGAAGTAGGGTCAAGCCTCGGGAGGCAAGAGTCAACCCTTATCTGTCAATCGGGGTCAGGTCAACCACGTGCAAGCAGAAACTGAACCTGGTGAACCCGAAAACCCGGAAAAAGTGTCGGTTGATGGTGAAGAAGCTGGTGAAGAAGGCAATGAACAACAAGATTAGAGTAGATACACACACAGACACACATATATATACACATATATATAGTATTTGTAAGACCTAACTAATACCTTAGGTAGTATCTAGTTCTTTATTAATGTAGGAATAATAATAAGGTCTATTTGACCCTATGTTTTACTAATAAGTGGTGCATCATGCTGAGATTCTTGCTTGTGCATATGTTTTGAGATAAGAAGGGATACATCCTTTTTCTTACTAATCTCGAGGACGAGATTATTTTAAGGGGGTAGAATTTGTAGCACCCAAAATCCTATTTTGGATTTATAAGAGTCTCTCCAAAAGAATCAAGGTAAAAATGTCTTTTAAATATAATTCCTTTCTTTATAAAGTATATTCCTAAAGTAAATAAGAAGTGATATTTAAAATCTGATAGAATTAAACTTGAAAACTAGAATTGAGAAAACATAGGATAACATAAGAAAGATTTTCAAAAGTTTAATTGGTGCACTAATCTTAAATATATTTCTTTTTGGAACCTTCTCTTAGTAGAGACTAAATAAAAGATCCTTATACAAATTATGTAGGTAATATGATTTAGTAATTACAACTATTCATAAAAAATAATTAAATGATGTACTGAGAATGGTTTCTAGAATAATATTTTGAGTTTCATATTGAACACCATACGATTACTGGATAAAATAAGATACTAAATAAAATTAATAAATATTGCATTTCATGTTAGGTCCTATATGGAGGTGCATTTTGAGTTTGATCTTTGAAGCCAAAGTGGAATTTAAATACGAATTAGGAAATAAAATAGAAGATAAAATAAAAGGGGAAACAAGAAAAACCTATGTGTGCATGCTAGGTCGTTTCCCATGCCGCTCGGCCGGCCCAACTGCTCCTCAGCCTGGTTGGCTCGCGCACCGACAGGTGGGCCCGCACCATCAGACACATGTGCCGCGCGCAATACTGAGGCTTTTACTGACGTCTGGGTCCCGCCGGTAAGCCAAACACCGCCCTGTGTCCTTCTCTCTCGCTGACTGTGGGCCCGTGTGGTCATCTCCTTCCCCACCTGCAACAACCATGGCGAATTCTCCGCGCTGGGCATCTCTAGTAATCGTGCTCACATGGTCGGCTTCTCCGTGGCTGGGGCTATATAATGCGAGCCCCATGGATCCCTCTTGGCCACTCAAACCAAGGAAACTCAGGGAATCGTGCACCGCCACCGGGAAATTGGCCACCTGAGCATTGGGGGAAGTTGTCGCCGGTGGTCTGCGCCCTCTGGGAGGCTTCGGCCGTGGGGATTGCTCGTAGTGCTTCTTTGGTGCTCTGCGAGCGAAGTTTCGGGGATTTTGGAGCTCGTGGGTGTCTGGTGTGGGTGAATTACTCGCCAGAGGCGAAGCTCCGCCGCGACTCCGCTTCCGTCCACGGGCCGGCAATGTCGCAGCGCCAATGCAGGTGATAATTGTCCTCCTAAGTTAGCCTTGATCGCCGTCAGAATATATGCTAATCTACGCTAATGTGCTTGGGATGGCCGGATGGCTTTGCGCCGGTGATGGCCTCCGCCACGGGAGGCGCGCGCACCGCCGCCTCCGGCTCTCAGGGTGGGAAGCCGAATTCCTAGACGTCGATCTTGGCCTGAACGGCCGAGATTAGATCACATGTGTACCGATTTGGGAATGTTGATCTGGACCGCTAATCTCGAATCTTGGGGCCGTAGTCGCGTACCAGTCCGGTTTATGACGGATTTAATCCTGATCATACGATCTAATCTGGGTGGCCATGGCGTGACGATACACCTTCGCCATGCCCAGTTTGCATAAGAGCCCTCGGGTTTGTTTTAAATAAACCCGTTGTCCACCATATTCAAAGAACAAAGCAACTAGGTAAAAAATTTACATGTGACCCCCTGAGTTTCTAGTAAATAGTGGCCACAACCCAAGGGTTAAATAAAATGGGTAAAATTAATAAAGAAAATGATTTTTAGTATAAAAATAATTCCATAAACTTGTTTAATTCATAAGTAATTCATTTTAACTCCTTTTTGATCCATTCCAATTGTATTAAATTCATAATAATATTGTTTATCATCTGGTAACCTTGTTTTGTCATGAAACATAGATTAAAACTATGCACTTAGTTTATTCTATATTAAACTCTTAAATCTTCAGAAAATCATAACTCTTTAACCATAACCCTGATTTCAGTGGTTCCCGAACCTAGGATCTAGTTACGAGGTGTAGAACATTATTATGCAATTTGTGCTTATGTTTAGTGTGATATTAATTTTTCCTATACTATGTTTGATTGTATTGCTATGATTAGCAGCGAGGTTATGAGAATCTTGTAGACCAAGCTGGTACCTGGAAATATTAAGTCTCAGGCAAGTTGTGCCCTTGATCACTTTTCTCTTTACCCAACAATGTTCCTTTTAATCACTGTGACATGCTCAGGTTAATTTGATGGGACCTAATAGGTTTCCTTAGATTTGTTTATCCCACACCTTGTTTACCATAGAACTTTTGGATAGTTTTGCTAATGCTCTACCTGACATTAGGATTAATGTTACATTATTATCATGTTCAAGTTATGTTGTTATTTTAATTATTGTTCATGACAAGATCATTGTGTTAATTGGAACATGGAGCTTAACTTGAGATATTCGTGCTACCACAAGGGTGGAATGGGACACCCTTGGCTGACTAATTAGGAAAGCTAATGGAGGACTACCTTACCCGAAAGGGGCAAGGGCGATAGGGGAGTTGCGTATAGGGAGGTTCTCGGGTCGATCATGCTGTGATGGATTTTCGGACGAGGGATTCCTATATTGCCATTCTCCGAAATCGTAGCGGGTTTTCTTAAGCTAGTGAAACTTTGTAAAGGCCTCGTAGTGCTACCATGCCTCGTCTCCTCAGCAGCTGTGACGGAACCTCCCAAGTTATTAGGCCTACCTAGAGTTGTCCTTGTCCAACGGACCTTGGACAACCCTGTAGATGCACATAATCACTCGACAAGATCGGTATCTGTATCCTTATTTCCTTGCCCAAGAGTGTTTCACCCATCACGCAGATATTACAACCTATCAGAGGAACGAATAAGCGGAAGCGAATTACAATAACTTAATTTACATTCATCAAAATATAAAGAGAGTGTTATTATTACATTACCAGGTTATAAGAGTGCATAGAATATTATTATTACAGACTTGGGAGGCAAAAAACCCTCCCGCATAAAAGTATATTGTTTTTCAAGAGGGAGGCCAACATCCTCTCGCGGCTTCACTGCTGAGGTTCTTCTTTGGGCACCACCTTAGAACAAAAACAGCAGAAATCTGTTGTTTCCTCACCTACAACAAAATGGGTTCGAAAACCCTGAGTACGGAGTGTACTTTCGCAAGTCTTACCCGTCAAAAGAAAAGACTCTAAAGGATTTGCTGGTTTGAGGGAGTCAAGGTAAGGCTGATCAAGTATCAAATACTTTGTTTTGCAGTAATGCTTACTAAAAGTGGATCCTTAAAAATCCAGATTTTATTAGCATGTTAAGTTATTACCTGAAACTAGAGTTCTTTCTATCGTAGCTCAAGCACTTGACCTGCACTAGCAGTCTTTTATCAACCCTTTTTGTTTACTGGATTGCTACGTGTCAGTTAGTGACCAAGTCTTCATATCCGAGAAGTAACGGCGATCCGAATTGATTAATACCCAACTGGGGATCTCCGATCACACGACATATGTAGCACTTAAGCCTGGCATATGTCAACTCGCCACCGGGTTTCTTAAGACCAGACCGAGTTCACGCCAACCGAGAGTACAGATACACCACCGTCCAGCCTCTTGCCACGGAGGGTACACGCTACTCTCGCCATCTCTCCACTCCCATTGCGTGTTGGCCTTTCTGGTATTAGTCTGCCCAAGGCAAAGCTTACCCATGATGAGGCATGTGACCAGTTAAAAGGTCCTCGATCATCAGGCTCACATCGGTACGGTCCTTAATCGACTCAGACGGAGACACTACATCGAGACTCTCTTCTCGTGCAAGTCACCCGCCCGGTCTCAGATTTATCATTTAACACCCAAAGTTTGGTACCTGGCAGAGGTCCATCTTATCCGATGTTGAACCCATCACGGCCATGATGGATCCACCATCAGGTTTTATTTTTGAAAACATCCCATCCACTGTGAAGCATCACCTTTTATTTTAAAACAAAACATTTGTTTTTCTAAAGCAGGACTAAGCATCAGAAAACCTTTTAATAAAACAGGTAATCAATGAATGGTAAATAGTTCCAAGGAAGGAAATGTAGCAATTGGTTTAGCACACAACTCCTATCACCTAATGCATCATATAAGGTGATAAAGATCTTAAAACAGGAAGGAGGTGGCAAATGCACCGATGCTTGCCTTGTGTCGTAGGGGACTCGGGCTCTGTTCCATAGATGTTAAAATAAAAACAGTTCCCGGTAGGTGGATTTTCAGTTGATGGAGCAGTCTCCTCTTCTTCAACTGTTATTTCTTCCTCGTTCTCTATACATAACCATATATAACCATGAATGCTCATGTGATGCTTATGAAAATGCAATGATAGAAGAGATACATCAAGTTGTATCTTGAATACAACTTTCCTTCACAGTACACCGGGAAAACTAGGGTCTTCTAGGTCAACACCTTAGTAGGGTTAAACAGTTTTACTCTAAGGAGCTAGGGTTTTAGGTCTGGGAACCAAACAATGTCCAACACATGTCAAACTTCACCCATGGGCTCTAAATACCATACTAGGTCTACCCAAAAAGTTTTGTGATTTTTGGAGTTACCAAGTATTTTCTAAAATTCCAAAGGTCTAGGTTTTGGCCTTCTTAAATACTAAATAATTCCTGGTTTGGGCTAAAAATCTTGGAACCATTTTTATTAAATACTAGAGAATTTTAGGAGTCCAACAAAATTGGTCTCATATTTTTTATCATTTTTCTATGATTTTTTATGAATTTCCTAAGTCTAGCAAAAAAAGAAAAGGGAAACTGATGAATAGTATCGGGCTGAAACCGGCCTCGGTCGGCCCACGACCAGGGAAAACACGCGTTCGCACGCGCCCGCGAGGTTGGCTTTGCACAGAGGACTCTAGGCTTTTAAATAAATAATAAGGAGTCTTGCGCACTATTCCTATGTGTCACTGACATTTGCATTGAGGTCCCTCCCTTTTCTGTTTCTTCGCAACTTGAGATCCCCGACCACGACGGCGGAGTAGTGGCTCCGGCGAGTCAAGACCGGCCGGAAAATGCAACGACTATGCCTCTCCATTGCTCAACACCTAATTCTACCCTCGGTGACACTAATCCCTCACTTAATTGCGGAGTTCTAGCCCACAATCTCTCTGTCCACGGTGATGGCACGAACTGCGGATGAACCGAGGTGTTCCCGGCGATCTAAGGTGGTTTAGTTCAATTGGCTAGGTCGATGAGCATCCTGAGCATACCAGGGTGCAGTAACAAGAGCGAGGAGGACATGAACGGACCTGCAGAAGGCTGGCCACGACGAGCTCACTCACGGCGGCGCAGAGAACAGAATTGGGGGAAATCCCAAATTGGGAGCTGTGGGGGATGATTGGAGGTGAGGGCTGGTTTACTAGGTGCACAATTACTAAGCGAAGCAGGCTAGGGCACTGTTGGGGACTTGTTCTCAAATGCTATGAATTAAGAACAAGACAACATAAAATGTTAAATGTTAATGTTCTTCGTCCAACGAAGCATTATTCCCTTGGGGATTAATGGGCCTTGGACGAAGGTTGATGGCCATACGATTACGAAGGTTAAATCTTCGTAATTGAATTCTAACAGATTGTGTAAGATGACATAAAATATAGAATATCAAAGGTAAATGAATCATAAATAAACCATATTATATCCATTCAGTATATTTAAGTGTTGAATACAATTATACCTCTGCCTTGGCAAAGGTTGATTCCCGAATAATGCGATTGCAAATACAGGGATCTGTGAACAGTAAGGGAATACTGTTCGCTATTTATAGGCACGGGACACAGCCTGTGAGAAATTACAATTATGCCCCTCATAAGGGATTAGAACAGCGACCTAAGCATTTATGGACTAGAGGGTCATTCTACTTTTAAGTCGGTTTGTAATTCCGAAGCTTCATGAAGAGGAACCTTCGGTCATCTCATACGAACAGCTTCAGCCGAAACTGCTTCTTCCTACAAGACCTTCGGCGACGAAGCATAGTCCCAACAGTAGCCCCTTTCGCGGCGCTAGATCGTTTTTCGTAACGAGCTTTGATAGTCGCCTAGAGGGGGGGTGAATAGGGTGAAACTGAAATTTACAAATATAAACACAACTACAAGCCGGGTTAGCGTTAGAAATATAAACGAGTCCGCGAGAGAGGGCGCAAAACAAATCCCAAGCGAATAATCAAGTGAGACACGGAGATTTGTTTTACCGAGGTTCGGTTCTTGCAAACCTACTCCCCGTTGAGGAGGCCACAAAGGCCGGGTCTCTTTCAACCCTTCCCTCTCTCAAACGGTCCCTCGGACCGAGTGAGCTTCTTTTCTCAAATCAAAGCCGGGAACAAAACTTCCCCGCAAGGGCCACCACACAATTGGTGCCTCTTGCCTTGATTACAATGGAGTTGTGATCTTAAGAACAAGTGAGAAAGAAAAGAAGCAATCCAAGCGCAAGAGCTCAAATGAACACGGCAAATCACTCTCACTAGTCACTAGGGTTTTGTGTGGAATTGGAGAGGATTTGATCTCTTTGAATGTGTCTAGAATTGAATGCCTAGCTCTTGTAAGTGGTTGAGAAGTGGGAAAACTTGGATGCAATGAATGGTGGGGTGGTTGGGGTATTTATAGCCCCAACCACCAAATGTGGCCGTTGGGAATCCTGTCTGTTCGATGGCGCACCGGACAGTCCGGTGCACACCGGACAGTCCGGTGCCCCCTGCCACGTCATCACTGCCGTTGGATTCTGACCGTTGGAGCTTCTGACTTGTGGGCCCGCCTGGGTGTCCGGTGCACACCGGACATGTACTGTTCCTTGTCCGGTGTGCCAGTATGGGCACGCCTGCCATCTGCGCGCGCAGAGCGCGCATTTATTGCGCGGCAGAGAGCCGTTGGCGCGGAGATAGCCGTTGCACCGGAGTCGCACCGGACAGTCCGGTGCACACCGGACAGTCCGGTGAATTATAGTGGACGGGTCGTTGGCTTTTCCCGAAGCTGGCGAGTTCCTGAGGCCGACCTCCCTTGGCGCACCGGACACTGTCCGGTGTACACCGGACAGTCCGGTGAATTATAGCCGAGTCGCCTCAGTGAATTCCCGAAGGTGGCGAGTTTGAAACTGAGTCCCCCTGGTGCACCGGACATGTCCGGTGGCGCACCGGACAGTCCGGTGCGCCAGACCTGGGGTGCCTTCGGTTGCCCCTTTTGCTCCTTTGTTGAATCCAAAACTTGGTCTTTTAATTGGCTGAGTGTGAACCTTTAACACCTGTATAATCTATACACTTGGGCAAACTAGTTAGTCCAAAGATTTGTGTTGGGCAATTCAACCACCAAAATTATTTAGGAACTGGGTGTAAGCCTAATTCCCTTTCAATCTCCCCCTTTTTGGTGATTGATGCCAACACAAACCAAAGCAAATATAGAAGTGCATAATTGAACTAGTTTGTAAGTGTAAAGGTTGCTTAGAATTGAGCCAATATAACTACTTACAAGATATGCATGGAATGTTCCTTTCTTATATAACATTTTGGACCACGTTTGCACCACATGTTTTGTTTTTGCAAATCCTTTTGTAAATCTATTTCAAAGATCTTTTGCAAATAGTCAAAGGTAAATGAATAAGAGTTTGCAAGGCATTTTCAAGATTTAAAATTTTCTCCCCTCGTTTCAAATGCTTTTCCTTTGACTTAACAAAACTCCCCCTAAATGAGATACTCCTCTTAGTGTTCAAGAGGGTTTTGATATACCATTTTTGAAATACTACTTTCTCCCCCTTTTGAACATAATAGGATACCATTTGATAAATACTCTTGGAAAGCACTAAGTTTTTGAAATTGGTGGTGGTGCGGTCCTTTTGCTTTGGGCTCCTTTCTCCCCCTTTTTGGCATGAATCGCCAAAAACGGAATCATTAGAGCCCGCAAAGGCTATCTTCCCCTTTGGTCATAAATAAATGGGTTTAGATTATACCAAAGATGAAGTCCCTTTTGCTTGGTGCTCATGTTTTCTCCCCCTAGAATGGAGAGTAGCTTGGAGCGACGGCGATGGATGAGTTACGGAGTGGAAGCCTTTTTGTCTTCGCCGAAGACTCCAATTCCCTTTCAATATACCTATGACTTGGTTTGAAATAGACTTGAAAACACATTAGTCATAGCATATGAAGGGGTATGATCAAGGTATATAAATGAGCTGTGTGTGCAATTAAAAGAAGTTCCTAGAATCAAGAATATTGAGCTCATGCCTAAGTTTGTTAAAAGATTGTTCATCAAGAGGCTTGGTAAAGATATCGGCTAATTGATCTTTAGTATTAATGTAAGAAATCTCGATATCTCCCTTTTGTTGGTGATCCCTAAGAAAATGATACCGAATGGCTATGTGCTTAGTGCGGCTGTGCTCGACGGGATTGTCGGCCATTTTAATTGCACTTTCATTATCACATAGCAAAGGGACTTTGGTTAATTTGTAACCATAGTCCCGCAGGGTTTGCCTCATCCAAAGCAATTGCGCGCAACAATGGCCTGCGGCAATGTACTCGGCTTCGGCGGTAGAAAGGGCGACCGAATTTTGCTTCTTTGAAGCCCAAGACACCAAGGATCTTCCCAAGAACTGGCAAGTCCCCGATGTGCTCTTTCTATTAATCTTACACCCTGCCCAATCGGCATCCGAATAACCAATCAAATCAAAAGTGGATCCCCTAGGATACCAAAGCCCAAACTTAGGAGTATAAGCCAAATATCTCAAGATTCGTTTCACGGCCGTAAGGTGAGCTTCCTTAGGGTCGGCTTGGAATCTTGCACACATGCATACGGAAAGCATAATATCCGGTCGAGATGCACATAAATAAAGCAATGAACCAATCATCGACCGGTATACCTTTTGATCGACGGATTTACCTCCCGTGTCGAGGTCGAGATGCCCATTGGTTCCCATGGGTGTCTTGATGGGCTTGGCATCCTTCATTCCAAACTTGATTAGAATGTCTTGAGTGTACTTCGTTTGGCAAATGAAGGTGCCCTCTTGGAGTTGCTTGACTTGGAATCCTAGAAAATACTTCAACTCCCCCATCATTGACATCTCGAATTTCTGTGTCATGATCCTACTAAACTCTTCACATGTAGACCCGTTAGTAGACCCAAATATAATATCATCAACATAAATTTGGCATACAAACAAGTCATTTTCAAGAGTTTTAGTAAAGAGTGTAGGATCGGCCTTGCCGACTTTGAAACCATTAGAAATAAGGAAATCTCTTAGGCATTCATACCATGCTCTTGGGGCTTGCTTGAGCCCATAAAGCGCCTTAGAGAGCCTATAGACATGGTTAGGGTACTCACTGTCTTCAAAGCCGGGAGGTTGCTCAACATAGACCTCTTCCTTGATTGGTCCATTGAGGAAGGCACTTTTCACGTCCATTTGATAAAGCTTAAAGCCATGGTAAGTAGCATAGGCCAATAATATGCGAATTGACTCAAGCCTAGCTACGGGTGCATAGGTTTCACCGAAATCCAAACCTTCGACTTGTGAATACCCTTTGGCCACGAGTCGAGCTTTGTTCCTTGTCACCACACCATGCTCATCTTGCTTGTTGCGGAAGACCCATTTGGTTCCTACAACATTTTGGTTAGGGCGTGGAACTAAATGCCATACCTCGTTCCTCGTGAAATTGTTGAGCTCCTCTTGCATTGCCACCACCCAATCCGAATCTTGAAGTGCTTCCTCTATCCTGTGTGGCTCAATAGAGGAAACAAAAGAGTAATGTTCACAAAAATGTGCAACACGAGATCGAGTGGTTACCCCCTTATGAATGTCGCCGAGGATGGTGTCGACGGGGTGATCTCGTTGGATTGCTTGGTGGACTCTTGGGTGTGGCGGCCTTGGTTCTTCCTCATCCTCTTTTTCTTGATCATTTGCATCTCCCCCTTGATCATTGCCATCATCTTGAGGTGGCTCATCTTCTTGATTTTGCCCTTCATCAACTTGAGTCTCATCCTCATTTTGAGTTGGTGGAGATGCTTGCGTGGAGGAGGATGGTTGATCTTGTGCACTTGGAGGCTCTTCGGATTCCTTAGGACACACATCCCCAATGGACATGTTCCTTAGCGCTATGCATGGAGCCTCTTCATTACCCATCTCATCAAGATCAACTTGCTCTACTTGAGAGCCGTTAGTTTCATCAAACACAACGTCACATGAGACTTCAACTAGTCCAGTGGACTTGTTAAAGACCCTATATGCCCTTGTGTTTGAGTCATAACCAAGTAAAAAGCCTTCTACAGTTTTAGGAGCAAATTTAGATTTTCTACCTCTTTTAACAAGAATAAAGCATTTGCTACCAAAAACTCTAAAGTATGAAATGTTGGGCTTTTTACCGGTTAGGAGTTCATATGATGTCTTCTTGAGGATTCGGTGAAGATATAACCGGTTGATGGCGTAGCAGGCGGTGTTGACTGCTTCGGCCCAAAACCGGTCCGGTGTCTTGTACTCATCAAGCATGGTTCTTGCCATGTCCAATAGAGTTCGATTCTTTCTCTCCACTACACCATTTTGTTGTGGCGTGTAGGGAGAGGAGAACTCATGCTTGATGCCCTCCTCCTCAAGGAAGCCTTCAATTTGTGAGTTCTTGAACTCCGTCCCGTTGTCGCTTCTTATTTTCTTGATCCTTAAGCCGAACTCATTTTGAGCCCGTCTCAAGAATCCCTTTAAGGTCTCTTGGGTTTGAGATTTTTCCTGTAAAAAGAATACCCAAGTGAAGCGAGAATAATCATCCACAATAACAAGACAATACTTACTCCCGCCGATGCTTATGTAAGCAATTGGGCCGAATAGATCCATGTGGAGTAGCTCAAGCGGCCTGTCGGTCGTCATGATGTTCTTGTGTGGATGATGGACTCCAACTTGCTTCCCTGCCTGGCATGCGCTACAAATCCTGTCTTTCTCAAAATGAACATTTGTTAATCCTAAAATGTGCTCTCCCTTTAGAAGCTTATGAAGATTCTTCATCCCAACATGGGCTAGTCGGCGGTGCCAGAGCCAACCCATGTTAGTCTTAGCAATTAAGCATGTGTCAAGTTCAGCTCTATCAAAATCTACTAAGTATAGCTGACCCTCTAACACACCCTTAAATGCTATTGAATCATCACTTCTTCTAAAGACAGTGACACCTGCATCAGTAAAAAGACAGTTGTAGCCCATTTGACATAATTGGGAAACAGAAAGCAAGTTGTAATCTAAAGAATCAACAAGAAAAACATTGGAAATAGAATGGTCAGGAGATATAGCAATTTTACCAAGTCCTTTGACCAAACCTTGATTTCCATCCCCGAATGTGATAGCTCGTTGGGGGTCTTGGTTTTTCTCATATGAGGAGAACATCCTTTTCTCCCCGGTCATGTGGTTTGTGCACCCGCTGTCGAGTATCCAACTTGAGCCCCCAGATGCATAAACCTACAAAACAATTTTAGTTCTTGACTTTAGGTACCCAAACGGTTTTGGGTCCTTTGGCATTAGACACAAGAATTTTGGGTACCCAAACACAAGTCTTTGATCCCTTGTGTTTGCCCCCAACAAATTTGGCAACTACCTTGCCGGATTTGCTTGTAAGCACATAAGATGCATCAAAAGTTTTAAATGAAATGTTATGATCATTTGATGCACTAGGAGTTTTCTTTCTAGGCAATTTAGCATGGGTTGGTTGCCTAGAGCTAGATGTCTCACCCTTATACATGAAAGCATGATTAGGGCCAGAGTGAGACTTCCTAGAATGAATTCTCCTAATTTTGCTCTCAGGATAGCCGGCAGGGTATAAAATGTAGCCCTCGTTATCCTGAGGCATGGGAGCCTTGCCCTTAACAAAGTTAGACAAGTTCTTAGGAGGGGCATTAATTTTGACATTGTCTCCCCTTTGGAAGCCAATGCCATCCTTAATGCCAGGGCGTCTCCCATTATAAAGCATGCTACGAGCAAATTTAAATTTCTCATTTTCTAAGTTGTGCTCGGCAATTTTAGCATCTAGTTTTGCTATATGATCATTTTGTTGTTTAATTAAAGCCATGTGATCATGAATAACATTAACATCAATATCTCTACATCTATCACAAATAGACACATGCTCAACAGTAGATGTAGACGGTTTGCAGGAATTAAGTTCAACAATCTTAGCATGAAGAATATCATTTTTATCTCTAAGATCGGCAATTGTAACTTTGCAAACATCAAAATCTTTAGCCTTAGCAATCAAATTTTCATTCTCTATTCTAAGGTTAGCAAGAGAAATGTTTAATTCTTCAATCCTAGTAAGCAAATCATCATTATTATCTCTAGGATTGGGAATTGAAACATTACAAACATGAGAATCAACCTTAGCATTTAAACTAGCATTTTCATTTCTAAGGTTGTCAATCATCTCACGGCAAGTGCTTAGCTCACTAGATAATTTTTCACATTTCTCAATTTCAAGAGCATAAGCCTTTTTAACCTTAACATGTTTCTTGTTTTCCTTAATAAGGAGGTCCTCTTGGGAATCCAAAAGATCATCCTTTTCATGAATAGCACTAACCAATTCATTTAATTTTTCTTTTTGAGCTATGTTAAGTTGGCAAAAAGGGAACGCAAATTATCTTCCTCATCACTAGTATTGTCATCACTAGAGGATTCATATTTAGTGGAGGATTTAGATTTAACCTTCTTTTTGCCGTCCTTTGCCATGAGGCACTTGTGGCCGACGTTGGGGAAGAGGAGTCCCTTGGTGACGGCGATGTTGGCGGCGTCCTCGTCGTCGGAGGAGTCGCTTGAGCTCTCGTCGGAATCCCATTCCCGACAAACATGGGCATCGCCTCCCTTCTTCTTGTAGTACCTTTTCTTCTCCTTTTTCTCCCCTTCTTGTCGTCGCCTCGGTCACTGTCACTAGATATAGGACATTTAGCAATAAAATGACCGGGCTTACCACATTTGTAGCAAACCTTCTTGGAGCGGGACTTGTAGTCTTTCCCCCTCCTTTGTTTGAGGATTTGGCGGAAGCTCTTGATGACGAGCGCCATCTCCTCATTGTCAAGCTTGGAGGCGTCTATTGGTTGTCGACTTGGTGTAGACTCCTCCTTCTTCTCCTCCGTTGCCTTGAATGCAACGGGTTGGGCTTCGGATGAGTCGCCAAGCTCGTTGATTTTCCTCGAGCCTTCTATCATGCACTCAAAACTTACAAAATGCCCGATAACTTCCTCGGGGGTCATTTTAGTATATCTAGGATTACCACGAATCAATTGAACTTGAGTGGGATTAAGAAAAATGAGAGATCTTAAAATAACATTTACCACTTCGTGATCGTCCCACTTCTTGCTCCCGAGGTTGCGCACTTGGTTCACCAAAGTCTTGAGCCGGTTGTACATGTGTTGTGGCTCCTCCCCTTTGTGAAGCCGGAACCGACCGAGCTCCCCCTCGATCGTTTCCCGCTTGGTGATCTTGGTGAGCTCGTCTCCCTCGTGCGCGGTTTTGAGTACATCCCAAACCTCCTTGGCGTTCTTCAACCCTTGTACTTTGTTATATTCCTCTCTACTTAGTGAGGCGAGGAGAATTGTTGTGGCTTGTGAGTTGAAGTGCTCGATTTGGGCCACCTCATCCTCATCATAGTCTTGATCCCCTATTGACGGTACCTGCGCACCAAACTCAACAACATCCCATATACCTTTGTGGAGCGAGGTTAGATGAAATCGCATTAAATCGCTCCACCTAGCATAATCTTCACCATCAAAAGTTGGTGGTTTGCCTAATGGGACGGAAAGTAAAGGTGTATGCTTTGAAATGCGAGAGTAGCGTAGGGGGATCTTACTATACTTCTTGCGCTCTTGGCGCTTAGAAGTGACGGATGCCGCGTCGGAGCCGGAGGTGGATGGTGATGAAGTGTCGGTCTCGTAGTAGACCACCTTCCTCATCCTCTTGTGCTTGTCACCGCTCCGATGCGGCTTGTGGGAAGAAGATTTTTCTTTCTTCTCTTTGTGATGAGAAGAAGATTTCTTCTCCTTCCCTTTGTTGGAGGAGATCTTCTTCTTCTCCTTCCTCTTGGTGCGGGACTCTTCCGATGAAGTGCTCCCTTGGCTTGTAGTGGGCTTTTCGCCGGTCTCCATCTCCTTCTTGGCGTGATCTCCCGACATCACTTCGAGCGGTTAGGCTCTAATGAAGCACCGGGCTCCGATACCAATTGATAGTCGCCTAGAGGGGGGGGGGTGAATAGGGCGAAACTGAAATTTACAAATATAAACACAACTACAAGCCGGGTTAGCGTTAGAAATATAAACGAGTCCGCGAGAGAGGGCGCAAAACAAATCCCAAGCGAATAATCAAGTGAGACACGGAGATTTGTTTTACCGAGGTTCGGTTCTTGCAAACCTACTCCCCATTGAGGAGGCCACAAAGGCCGGGTCTCTTTCAACCCTTCCCTCTCTCAAACGGTCCCTCGGACCGAGTGAGCTTCTTTTCTCAAATCAAAGCCGGGAACAAAACCTCCCCGCAAGGGCCACCACACAATTGGTGCCTCTTGCCTTGATTACAATGGAGTTGTGATCTTAAGAACAAGTGAGAAAGAAAAGAAGCAATCCAAGCGCAAGAGCTCAAATGAACACGGCAAATCACTCTCACTAGTCACTAGGGTTTTGTGTGGAATTGGAGAGGATTTGATCTCTTTGAATGTGTCTAGAATTGAATGCCTAGCTCTTGTAAGTGGTTGAGAAGTGGGAAAACTTGGATGCAATGAATGGTGGGGTGGTTGGGGTATTTATAGCCCCAACCACCAAATGTGGCCGTTGGGAATCCTGTCTGTTCGATGGCGCACCGGACAGTCCGGTGCACACCGGACAGTCCGGTGCCCCCTGCCACGTCATCACTGCCGTTGGATTCTGACCGTTGGAGCTTCTGACTTGTGGGCCCGCCTGGGTGTCCGGTGCACACCGGACATGTACTGTTCCTTGTCCGGTGTGCCAGTATGGGCACGCCTGCCATCTGCGCGCGCAGAGCGCGCATTTATTGCGCGGCAGAGAGCCGTTGGCGCGGAGATAGCCGTTGCACCGGAGTCGCACCGGACAGTCCGGTGCACACCGGACAGTCCGGTGAGTTATAGTGGACGGGTCGTTGGCTTTTTCCCGAAGCTGGCGAGTTCCTGAGGCCGACCTCCCTTGGCGCACCGGACACTGTCCGGTGTACACCGGACAGTCCGGTGAATTATAGCCGAGTCGCCTCAGTGAATTCCCGAAGGTGGCGAGTTTGAAACTGAGTCCCCCTGGTGCACCGGACATGTCCGGTGGCGCACCGGACAGTCCGGTGCGCCAGACCAGGGGTGCCTTCGGTTGCCCCTTTTGCTCCTTTGTTGAATCCAAAACTTGGTCTTTTAATTGGCTGAGTGTGAACCTTTAACACCTGTATAATCTATACACTTGGGCAAACTAGTTAGTCCAAAGATTTGTGTTGGGCAATTCAACCACCAAAATTATTTAGGAACTGGGTGTAAGCCTAATTCCCTTTCAAGCTTGATCCGTGAAAAAAGTCTCTTAAGCTTTGGGAAGCCGAAGGTCCAAAAAACACCTTCCCTGAGCTCGTTGTCGAGAAACGATTCAATTTCCCAGCGCGTAGCGGTCCTACCTTGCAGAGTTACTGTTTGGTCTCTGCGGTCCACCGCGCAGCGAGTGCAAGCGGCTGTCCGCTTGGTGTAAAAATCCTGGCGCTTCGCCTTCTTACCTGCAGTACTATATAAACAGACGAGTAGGTGTGAAATTACCACAGCATTCATTGCTATTTGCACTGTTTTGCTGCCAAAATTTTTAACCATAGCCGAAGCTTGACTCTCGGAATCAAACGAAGCTCCAGCTTGAAGCCTGCTTCGTCAGAAGAAAAACTTCGGAAGAAAAAGTATTTAATTCCCACAAATTCAGAATTAAATGGCCAGAGTGCGTTCTACCGCTAGGGTTGAGCGTGAGGAAGGCGAAGCTGAAGGTTCGGAGACTATTCCCATCTTCGAAGCGATGCAACGATCCGGGCTGGTAACTTCGGAAAAAATCCCCAGTGCTGATGCAGAACAAGCAGAACAAGCAACTGCCGAAGCAAAAGAAGAAAACATTGAGGAAACTGATCCCGAAGATGATTATCGTATTGCCATGCCAAGTAAGCCCAGCCACTTGGACTTCGGAAAGTCTACTGTTTCGAAGGCTGATCTCTCCAAGATGGTAAAGTCGGGTTATTTCAGTGAAAGTCAGAAGAAGCTACTACGCTTCGGGGGGGAAGAAACTACCCCAAAGCCGGAGAAGGATGAAATAGTCATTTTCAAGAGCTTTCTAAAGGCTGGATTAAGATTCCCCCTGCATGGGATTATTGCAGAGGTATTGAAGAGGTTTGGTATCTACTTTCATCAGTTGACTCCTAACGCTATCGTTAGGCTTAGTGTTTATATCTGGGCCCTCCGAAGCCAAGCGGTGGAGCCGTTTGCGGACAGCTTTTGTCGAGTTCACGAGCTGCACTATCAGACGAAGGCTAGAAAATATGGATTGCATGATAACTTTGGTTGCTATAATTTTGCTTATCGGAAAACCACAAAGTTTCCTGTAATCAGCTACCGAAGCAAATGGGCAGCAGGCTGGAAGTCGGAGTGGTTCTATGTCAAGGTTGATGACGACAAGGAGAAGCTTGTGCAGAGTCCGCTTGAACTAATCTTCGGAGAAACCCGACCTCGTTGCAACATGACACCAGAAGGTCCAACCCAACAAGCGTTGGATGAATTCAGAATTATTGCAGAGCATATCAGTACAAGAGACCTGGTTCAGGAGTTTTTGGCTTTCAGGGTTTTTCCTAGTTTAAAAGAATGGGAAATGCCGAAGCTAGAGGGGGAGAAGAAAGAAGGGGAACTTGTGCGGTTACCTTACTATTACAAGTTTAAGAAATACTTTAAAACACCTTGCCAAGAGTGGCTGGATACAATTGAAATAATGTGCAATGAAATACTCGGCAATTACTCCAAAAAAGAAGATCAGTTGATGACTGCGGCCTTCGGCACCCGTCCGAAGCGAAGACTGAATCGAGTGCTGGACGCCTTGGGTTTTGAATACCCTGACTACGAAAATCTGAATAAAGGTGTCGGAGGCCGGAAAAGGAAAAGGATAACCGAAGCCTTAAATGAAGATGAGAAAGAACCATCAAAAGAGAAGAAAATTCCGAAGAAGAGGAAAGTATCTTCTCCGAAGCAAAAAGTATCCGACGAAGAGGAAACTCCCGCATCACACTCTGCCACTGACGTGGAAGAAATTTTGAAGGTAATGACTGAATCCCTGCCTGTGAAGCTAAGTCCATTGGGGCCTCAACTGACAAAGTTTTTTCAGAAGGAAAAGGAGCCCGAAAAAACGAAGAAAACGACTAAAACAAAGAGACAAAGAATCATCGCAGTGACAGAAGTCATTGACAAGACACCACCGAGAGCTTCAGCTCAGAAGATACCAGCGGCTGAGGAAATAACAAATATTGAAATCACACCTTCGGAGGTCGCGGCTGCCGAAGCTACCTCAATTGAAGATTTGAACTTGGAAAGCACAATCGAACACGTCGACAAAATGCTGCTAGACATGGCCACAGAAGAAGCTACTACTGCCGCCGAAGAGGCCATGGCCGCAGTGTCTGGGAAAGAAAAGGAAATTGCTGACGAAGCTTCAGAGGACGAGGTCTTCATGTTTCGAAATTTAGTTGGAGAAAAATTGTCAAAAACCGAAATAGAAGAGCTTAAAGAGTATGCCAAATCTTGCGGATATAAACCAGGAGCACTCCTCTTTGGAGGTATTGATGATGAAAAATTAGACTGTATCCGGGATCAAACTGGAGCTAAGGTTATCGGTACTCTATCAAAGAGTATCGGTTTTCCGAAGCTGGAAACGGACATTAGCCGCTACCGACGACAACATATCGTTGGTAGTTTATTTTATTCCAATTTCAAGGTGAACTACTTTTCCCTTGACTTTTATTGTTTTTAATAATGAAGACATGTCTAACGAAGGTTGTTTTTGTGCAGAGTATGCTGTTGAGCAAAGCTTTGAAAATGCAGCAAGATCTGGAAGACAAAAAACACGAGGTTATAATTGAAAATTTAGAAAGCAAAATAAAAGAGCAATCAGCTACTATTGAAAAGAAGAACTTCGAGCTTCAGGCAACTGAAGGCTTATTGGCAGAAGCCGAAGCTAAAATAACAGAATTGAATTCGAAGCTTCTCTGCCAATCTGAATAGTTTGAACAAGAAAAGCAAGAACTTAATGCAAAACTTGAAGCCGAAGTCCAACAAAATTCAGATTTGAAAAAATTATTGGCAAGCCTTCAAGACAAATGTTTGGAATTTAGCAACAAATGTATTCAACGACTGAGAAAAATCTTCCACTCAGTTGGAGCTAGCAGTGAGAAATTCACCCCGTCAGCTGAAGATTTACCAAAGACCTTCGAACATATTGAGGGTGAAATTGATGAGCTTGACGAAGTTATAGCCGGGCACGGTGACTTCTGCGCCTGGGTAGCTTCTCGGGGCACTGCTGCAGCTTTCCTAAAAGCTGGCTGCGATCATGGAAAAATTGTCAATAGGCCCAATTTCACTCTATCACCATCAATTCTATATGACATTCCTGATCTCGCCCGAAGCATTTCTAATAGATTTGTAAAGATGATATGGACAAAAGGCGGGCGAGAAAAGGCTGGAGACGAAGCTCGGAGTCATCTTGAACCAGTAAGAAATCATACCTTGTGCTTACCTTTTCCTTCAAGCTTGGTTTTGACCTACAACAACTTAATTCATGTAGGATGACGAAGCCGAGACCGATGCTTAAAGAGAATGACGCCGAAGCTGAGGCCCCATGAAGATCAAATAGGAGTAGACTGTAGACAGACTCAAGAAACTTTTGAGATAACTTTTGTAAATGACTAAACTTGTTCTTAATGAATTTTGTTCATACCTTGTAATATGCTCTTACCCTTCCATTAATGTATGAGAGGTGTTTTGATGTGGACGAAATTATCTTTTTGAGCCGAAGGCGAAAAAACACCTTCCCTTCTTTTCGCACACAGCGAAGCATAAAAAACAACTTTTCCCTTTTTTCCGAAGCTCTTCTTTTCGTACACGACGAAGTACAAAAGACAGTTTTTTTTCTTTTTGCCGAAGCAGCCACTTATGCTATGATGATGGTTATCCTACATATGCCTGGATGAATGTTTATGAATGCAAATGTTATGATGTAATGTGATGTGCAAATGAATGTCCAAACACATATCCGAAGCCATAATCACAACCGTTATTTCCTTAGAAACAATCACATATCAGCGCTGACTTTTCGCTGTAAGCTCTGCATTCCCTTAGGAACGACTTTGGAGCTTCTTCGCCTTTAACTTTCGGCAGAATCAGCGTTGACTTTTCGCTGTAAGTTCTGCATTCCCTTAGGAACGACTTTGGAGCTTCTTCGCCTTTTACTTTCGGCGGAATCAGCGTTTATTTTTCGCTGTAAGCTCTGCATTCCCTTAGGAACGACTTTGGAGCTTCTTCCCTGTTTTCTTTTCGGCACTCGATGGTGCGTTCTCAGCTTTTACATTTACATCCTTGGGGGATTTTGCTCTTATGGAGCTAAAAAAGGAAATTACATATGATGGCCCCATTAAAAACCTTTCTCCCCCTTCAGAAAGGAAAAGGGTGCCATGAAAGAAAAAATAAAAAATATATAAAAAATTACATCAAGTTATACATAATATCGCCGAAGCTCATCCGCATTCCAAGATCTAGGAATGTCGTTGCCGTCCATATCCTTCAATCTGTATGAACCGGGTCATGACGAAGATACTACCAAAAAAGGTCCTTCCCATTTCAACTGCAACTTGCCCACTGTATCTGGGTTAGCCACTCTCCGAAGCACCAAATGTCCTGGCTCAATATTCTTTAGCCAAACCTTTCTATCACGCCATTTGATTGTTTCGGCTTGATATTTATTGATGTTCTCCACAGCTTGAAGCCTGATCCCTTCTAAAGCATCTTTTTCCACAGAATAAGCAGCTTCAGAATCTGATTCTGCCGAAGCTACTACTCTTATTGATCCAGTTTTAGCTTCCTCCGGAGTTATTGCTTCGTCACCAAACAATAATTTGAATGGAGTAAAGCCTGTTGACCTTGATGTTGTTGTGTTGTGGCTCCACATCACTTTGATTAATTGATCTGGCCACTTTCCCCTAGGTTGATTGAAGATTAACTTCATTATTCCTGTCATTATAATGCCATTGGCTCTTTCAACGAGTCCGTTTGACTCCGGATGCCTGACTGATGCAAAATGGATCTTCGTACCAATTTGATCGCAGAATTCTCTGAAAGCTTCGGAGTCGAACTGTGTTCCATTATCTACAGTGATGGCCTTTGGTACCCCAAAACGACAAACAATATTCTGCCAGAAAAACTTTTGAACGGTGGCCGAAGTTATTGTGGCTAAAGGCTTTGCCTCAATCCATTTAGAAAAATATTCCACAGCCACTACAACATATCTTAAGTTCCCTTGGGCCGGTGGTAACGGACCTAACAAGTCAAGGCCCCACCTTTGCAATGGCCAGATGGGTTGTATGAGCTGAGTTAAGGACGAAGGTTGTTTTTGATCTCTTGCACATTTCTGACAACCTTCGCACTTTTGAACTAATTCTGCTGCATCCGAAGCTGCCTTCAGCCAATAAAACCCTTGACGGAAAACTTTTCCAAGTAACGGCCTAGATCCAATGTGAGATCCACACAGACCTACATGTATTTCTTTCATCAATTCTATGCCTTCGGCTCTAGATAAACACTTGAGTAATGGAGCACAAACTCCACGCTTGTACAACTCCCCTTCTATCATGACATATGGACGAGCTCTTGCCTCTATCCTCCTGTTATAAGTTTCGTCATCTGAAAGGAATTTACCCTGAAGGTAAGAGATGATCTCAGTTCTCCAGTCTTCACTATAAACAGGAGATATATTGAGGACTGCTCTTTCAAGAAGTTCCACTGAAGGTGCTTTTATTGTTTCGAAGAACACATCCGAAGGTAAGGGCAGCCCCTGTGCTGCTGACTTAGCTAGCAAATCAGCATGCTCATTTGTCCTCGAGGGATATTTTTGACAGAAAATCCTTCGAAGGAAGCTTCGATTCTTCGGACCGTGTCTAGATATTTTTCAAGCTTCGGATCTTTAGCCTTGCAACTCTTGTCGATATGACCCGAAACAACCTGGGAATCAGTTTTAAGAATGGCCCTTCTGATTCCCATTGCTTTTAACTTCCGAAGGCCCAAAAGCAGGGCTTCGTACTCAGTAATATTGTTTGTACAACTAAAATCGAGTCTTGCCGCATAACAAGTTTTAACTTTGGATGGTGAGACCAACACAGCGGCTGCTCCTGCTCCGAAGGTTCCCTAAGACCCATCGCAAAACACTGTCCATACTTCAGCATCTTTATTTGTTTCTTCATCCTGAGCCCCTGGCGTCCAATCGGCGATGAAATCTGCCAACGCTTGAGACTGGATTGAAGATCTATGCACATAATCAATGCAAAATTCATTGAGCTCTGCAGCCCATTTTCCAATCCGCCCAGTAGCTTCTCTATTTCTCATAATATCCTTCAACGGCTGCGAAGAAGGAACAACAATATTGTATGCTTGAAAGTAATGCCGAAGCTTCCTGGATGCCATCAAAACAGCATATAACACCTTCTCCAATTCTGTATAGTTTTTCTTTGATATACTAAGAACTTCAGATACAAAATACACTGGGACCTGCTTCTTGACTTGGCCATCAAGCTTCTCCTGGACAAGTGCTACACTTACCGCTGAGTGCGAAGCTGCCACATATAATAACAAAGGAGCCCCTGGCGTTGGTGGAGTTAATGTTGTTAAATCTATCAAATATTGCTTCAGTTCCTAGAAGGCTTTTTGTTGGCTTGGTCCCCATTGAAAGACTTCGGCTGATTTCAGCACTTCGAAGAATGGTAAATTTCTTTCTGCTGATCTGGATATGAATCTATTGAGAGATGTCAGCCTCCCTGTCAATCTTTGGGCCCCCTTTTTTGTAGTTGGTGGCTCCATTCGAAGTATAGCTTCAATTTTACTTGGATTAGCTTCAATTCCCTTTGTTGAAACCAAGCATCCAAGAAATTTCCCCTTCTTTACTCCGAAGACACATTTTTCTGGATTCAACTTTAGACCAGCTTGTCTAAAACTGGCGAAGGTCTCCTGCAAATCAGCAATGCGATTTTCCTGTTTCGTGCTTTTTACAATGATATCATCAACATAAGTTAGCACATTTCTGCCTATCTGAGACTGGAGAACCTTCGCAGTCATTCTGCTGAAACTTCCTCCAGCGTTCTTGAGCCCCTCAGGCATCCGAAGGTAACAATATGTTCCACTAGGGGTTATGAAACTGGTCTTCGGCTCATCCTCCTTCTTCATCCAAATTTGATGATAGCCTGAATAACAATCGAGAAGACTCATAAGCTCTGACGAAGCTGCTGCATCAACTAAGGAGTCTATCCTTGGCAATGGGAATTCGTCCTTCGGACAGGCCTTGTTGAGATCTGTAAAATCGATACACATTCGCCATTTGCCATTGGCCTTTTTTACCATAACAGTGTTAGCTAGCCATTCTGGGTACTTTTCTTCTCTGATAACTCCTGCACTGAGGAGTCTTTTGACTTCATTACGAGCACCTTCGGCCTTGTCATCAGACATTTTCCGAAGCCTCTGCTTTCTGGGTCTGAAGGATGGGTCAACATTGAGCGAGTGTTCAATAACATCCCTGTTAACTCCGCAAAGATCATTGGCTGACCATGCAAAAACATCTTTGTTGTTGAACAAAAACCTTATCAAGGTTTTCTCCTGTTCTTCAGATAATTGAGAGCCCAACAGCACCTTCTGCTCTGCTATGTCCTCACATAAGAGCATGGGCTTCGGCTGATCTGCTGAAGCTGCTTTCTCCCTTCTGAATTTGTACTGTTCACAAGCTTCAGCTCCATCTATGTTATGGATTGCTTTTGAGTCAGTCCAGTTTCCCTCGGCCCTTCTGGCAGCTTCCTGACTTCCATGAATAGCAATGGGTCCTTGATCCGAAGGTATCTTCATGCAAAGGTAAGCAGGATGAAGAATTGCTTCGAAAGCATTGAGGGTGCCACGACCAATAATTGCATTGTAAGGGTATTCCATGTCAACAATGTCAAACACAACTTGCTCAGTTCTGGTGTTGTTGATGAATCCGAAGGTCACTGGCATGGTGATCTTGCCCAGTGCTACAATCTGTCTTCCTCCGAAGCCACAGAGAGGGTGTGTAGCATCATGAATCTTATCTTCTGGCTCTTGCATTTGTCTGAAGGCCTTAGCGAATATGATATCAGCTGCACTGCCTGTATCAACCAAGACATTGTGGACCAGAAACCCTTTGATAACGCAAGAAATAACCATAGCATCGTTATGAGGAAAATCCTTGAGCTGAAGGTCCTCCTGGGAGAACGTGATTGGAATGTGGGACCACCTTGACTTGATAAAGGGTCCCTGCACTCCAACATGTTGTACCCTTCTCTGCGCCTCTTTCTTCTGCTTTTTGTTGGCTGGTTCTGAGCACGAACCACCTGTTATCGGGAGCACCAGCTTCGGGGCCGAAGCAGCTCCAGCTTGATCGTTGAACGAAGCCATCAGCTCAAAAAAGTGGAAGTGAGTTCACCGGAGGTGGGCGCCAATGTTGGGGACTTGTTCTCAAATGCTATGAATTAAGAACAAGACAACATAAAATGTTAAATGTTAATGTTCTTCGTCCAACGAAGCATTATTCCCTTGGGGATTAATGGGCCTTGGACGAAGGTTGATGGCCATACGATTACGAAGGTTAAATCTTCATAATTGAATTCTAACAGATTGTGTAAGATGACATAAAATATAGAATATCAAAGGTAAATGAATCATAAATAAACCATATTATATCCATTCAGTATATTTAAGTGTTGAATACAATTATACCTCTGCCTTGGCAAAGGTTGATTCCCGAATAATGCGATTGCAAATACAGGGATCCGTGAACAGTAAGGGAATACTGTTCGCTATTTATAGGCACGGGACACAGCCTGTGAGAAATTACAATTATGCCCCTCATAAGGGATTACAACAGCGACCTAAGCATTTATGGACTAGAGGGTCATTCTACTTTTAAGTCGGTTTGTAATTCCGAAGCTTCATGAAGAGGAACCTTCGGTCATCTCATACGAACAGCTTCAGCCGAAACTGCTTCTTCCTACAAGACCTTCGGCGACGAAGCATAGTCCCAACAGGCACCAATTTATAGTGTCCAAGGGCGGTGGCTCCCAATTTTGGAATGGCGCGCTGGCGGCCAGAGAGAAGGAAGGTCACTGGCACAAGAGGTGTGTGGCTTTAACCGTGGCATGACCACCGGCGATGAACGGACATGCTAAGGCGATTCACTGTGACGTGGTAGAGCACCTAGGCACGTGGCACCTGAGCGGCAGGCGGCCAACTCCGGTGAGTTTATCTGGACCGGCCGTAAGGCAAGTGGGTACGGCGGTCAGGACGAAACAGTGTCCCAAGCTCATCCCCAACGCTAGATTTTTCACCCAAGGATCGTTATCTGCGTTTTACTGGGCGTGAATCACGACGCCGGCGCAAATCCGGGCGTGAGATCACCGGCGGCGAGGGGGGGCTAAACCTGAGATCTTATTCAGTTTACTGTACTATTAGACTTTCATCAGAGTGTCTGACAGACCGATTTGCAGGGCCAGATCTCAATTTTAATGTAGTAACTACTTAATCCATCTATATCAAAGTTGTAGCTCTATAAACCAGCTACAATTCGGCTATAAAGACCTTGCTCATTTACTTACTCCATTAAGCTTGAATGGAGTCCAAAGTTCATCAGAACTCACTGTCAGACCAATATCAGACTATATGGATGACTGACAGCAATACTTTGAGTCCATTTAACTCCAAGTTTTGTACAGCACTCATGTCTTGTGATTTAAACAAAGTTGTGCTCCTTTAGTAGCTCTATAAATTTGATGTGTTGACCTAGGGCAAAATCTTTATGAATTGGGAGATATAAAGCTCCAAAGTTGACCCAATTCAACTGAATTTCAGACTTAAGCACATGGAGTTCATGGGGTACTTTTTGCAAATAGGTCCAAATTCCACTATTCAACTTGCAAATTCTCCAATATGAAAGATATTTGGTTTGAGGTGCTCTTTTACTTTGGTATTTGCACTTTGGTCCAAAAGTGCACAAAATTTACATCTACCCCCCTAGGGTTTCTTTTTTGGGCTTTGAGTACTTTAGGGTTTTTGTGTCACTAAAGTTCATCAAAGGTGATATCTTATGATCATTTCTCATGTCTTTTGAGGTTTTAACTTATTTGGGCTTCACTTTCACCCATAAACCCTAATTTAGGGTTAAGCACTCTACCCTAGGGTTAATCCCACATCAAGTCACATCATTACAACTTGTTTGAAATTTTTACCTAGTGAATGCACTCTAGGTGTAACAAACACATGATATGCCAATGCTCATGATGTTATGCTCAAGTTTTAGTGACAGTAACACCAAGGGTCTTACATCCTGTCGGGGACCATAATTAGGGGTACCCTCAAGGCTCCTAATTCTCAGTTGGTAACCCCCATCAGCATGAAGCTGCAAAGGCCTGATGGGCGCGATTAAGTCAGGGATCAGTCCATTCGAGGGACTCGATCACGCCTCGCCCGAGCCTAGCCTCGGACAAGAGCAGCCGACCCCGGAGGATTTCCGTCTCGCCCGAGGCCCCCCTCCAACGGCGAACATATTTCCGGCTCGCCCGAGGCCCTGCCTTCGCTAAGAAGCAACCCTGACCAAATCGCCGCACCAACCGACCAAATCGAGCATTCAATGCAAAGATGGCCTGACACCTTTATCCTGACGCGCGCCCCCAGCCGGCAGAGCCGAAGTGACCGCCGTCACTTCGCCGCTCCACTGACCGATCTGGCAGGAGGACAGCGCCGCCTGCGCCACTCCGACTGCGGTGCCACTTGACAGAGTGAGATTGACAGGTAGTCAGGCCCTGTCGAAGGCATCATAGGAAGCTCCACTCCGCCCGACCCAGGGCTCAGACTCGTGCTAAGTCCCGGAAGACGGCGAACTCCGCTCCGCCCGACCCAGGTCTCGGACTCGGGCTAAGTCCCGGAAGACGGCGAACTCCGCTCCGCCCGACCCAAGGCTCAGACTCGGGCTAAGTCCCGGAAGACGGCGAACTCCGCTCCGCCCGACCCAGGGCTCGGACTCGGGTTAAGTCCCAGAAGACGGCGAACTCCGCTACGCCCGACCCAGGGCTCGGACTCGGGCTCAGCCCCGGAAGACGATGAACTCCGCTCCGCCCGACCCAGGGCTCGGACTTGGGCTCAGCCCTAGAAGACGACGAACTCCGCCTCGCCCGACCCAGGGGCTCGGACTCGACCTCGACCATGGAAGACAGACTCGACCTCGGCCTCGGAGGAGCTTCCACGTCGCCCAACCTAGGGCGTAGACCAGCCACGTCAACAGGAGGCGCCATCATCACCCTACCCCGAGCTGACTCGGGCCGCAGGGAACGAGACTGGCGTCCCATCTGGCTAGCTCCACCGGATAGGCAATGATGGCGCCCCACGTACCCTATGACGGCGGCGGCTCTCGGCCCCCTTACGGAAGCAAGAGGACGTCAACAAGGACTCAACCGCTCCGACAGCTGTCCCTCCGCCAGGCTCCATCGCTCCTCCGACGGCCACGACATCACACCAGCTGGGTGCCAAAATCTCTTCGGCTGCCACGACGGCATGTACTTAGGGCGCTAGCTCTCCTCCGCTAGACACGTAGCACTCTGCTACACCCCCCATTGTACACCTGGATCCTCTCCTTGCGCCTATAAAAGGAAGGACCAGGGCCCTCTTAGAGAGGGTTGGCCGCGCGGGGACGAGGACGAGACAGGCGCTCGCTTAGGGGCCGCTCGCTCCCTCTCCCGCGTGGACGCTTGTAACCCCCTACTGCAAGCGTACCCGACCTGGGCGCGGGACGAACACGAAGGCCGCGGGATTCCCACCTCTCTCACGTCGGTCTCCGGCCGCCTCGCTCTCCCCCCTTCGCGCTCGCCCTCGCGCTCGACCCATCTGGGCTGGGGCACGCGGCGACATTCACTCGTCGGCCCAGGGACCCCCCGGTCTCGAAACGCCGACAGTTGGTGTGCCAGGTAGGGGCCTGCTGCGTGTTGACGAACAGCTTCCCGTCAAGCTCCAGATGGGCAGTCTCCAGCAACCTCTCCAACCCGGGACGGTGCTCCGTTTCGGGAGTCTTGAGTTCATGTCCCTCGACGGCAGCTACGACATGATACTCTTTCCACCGCCGCGCGACGACGACAACGGCGGCCAACAGCCCGCCCGCCGGCGGCGGAATCGATGACGTCTTCCCCGCGTGGTGGAAGAACAACCTTCGAGCTCATCCCGCCCTCTTCCCCGCCGACGGAGGGGAAGGCAGGGCAACCAAGGCCAAGCAGGAGGCAGCGCCTCGTCGGCTGTCGAGCGAGTCGACAACGCCGGCACCCCAACGGGGGGCGCACCGGGTATCGACTTCGCGCTTGAGACAAAGACGAGCGCCATCTCCCCGTGACACGCCAATCCCGAGCAAGCGGATGACGCCAGCACGCTCGCGGAAAGCTTGTTGGATGTCACCCTCGTACCTGAGACGACGGTGCAGTCAGTCCCCGACGTGACTTTATCGCCGCTCGTCGACCAAGAGGTACCGACCGATTCCCATCCCACGTCATTTGGATTCAGCCTCAACCCGCCTAGCGACCTCGCTTTGGCGGGCGCTCTCGTAGAGGCGAGTCCAAACCCTCTGGGGTTTCGCATGCGGTCGCCTTGGGACCGGCTGACAGACGTCTCGACCTACGGGCCCTCTGGGTCCGAGGAAGACGACGAGCCCAGCATCTGTTGGGATTTCTCTGGACTTGGCAACCCCAGTGCCATGCGGGACTTCATGACCGCATGTGACTACTGCCTCTCCGACTGTTCCGACGGTAGCCGCAGCCTTGGCGACGAGGACTGCGGCCCAAGCCGCGAATGTTTCCACGTCGATCTAGGGGGTCCCTCCGAAGGCAATCATCTCGGCACGCCGGAGGACGGTGATCTCCCAAGGCCGGTGCCCCGCGTTGACATCCCACGGGAGCTAGCTGTGGTCCCCGTTCAGGCGGGGGGCCATGACCCACAGCTCGAGCAAATCTGCGGGGTGCAGGCCAGGCTCAACGAGGGAGCAGGGGCGCTTGAGCCGATCCGCCGGGACGTCGGGCAGGCATGGGCGGGCCAACCCCCGGCCGGAGAAATACTTCATCTGCCCCAGGGTTTCTAGCACCGCGTCGCCGACGACGTCAGGGTCAGGCCGCCACCCGCATCTAGTGGGGTCGGCCAGAACCTGGCTGCAGCAGCAAAGCTTCTCCGCGCGATGCCGGAGCCATCAACCACCGAGGGCCGGCGAATCCAGGGGGAGCTCAAGAATCTCCTGGAAGGCGCCGCGGTCCGACGGGCCGAGAGCTCTGCCTCCCGAAGGCAGGGGTACCCCTCGGAACCTCATGCCGCGACTTCCCGATTCATGCGGGAAGCCTCGGTCTACACCGGGCGCACGCGCAACACCGCGCCTGCGGCCCCGGGCCGCCTCGGCAACGAACACCATCGCCACGACCGTCGGGCCCACCTCGACGAGAGGGTGCGCCGAGGCTACCACCCCAGGCGTGGGGGACACTACGACAGCGGGGAGGATCGGAGTCCCTCGCCCGAACCACCCGGTCCACAGGCCTTCAGCCGGGCCATCCGACGGGCACCGTTCCCGACCCGGTTCCGACCCCCGACTACTATCACAAAGTACTCGGGGGAGACGAGACCGGAACTGTGGCTCGCGGACTACCGTCTGGCCTGCCAACTGGGTGGAACGGACGATGACAACCTCATCATCCGCAACCTCCCCCTGTTCCTCTCCGACACCGCTCGCGCCTGGTTGGAGCACCTGCCTCCGGGGCAGATCTCCAACTGGGACGACCTAGTCCAAGCTTTCGCCAGCAATTTCCAGGGCACGTACGTGCGCCCCGGGAATTCCTGGGACCTCCGAAGCTGCCGGCAGCAGCCGGGAGAGTCTCTCCGGGACTACATCCGGCGATTCTAGAAGCAGCGCACCGAGCTGCCCAACATCACCGACTCGGATGTCATCGGCGCGTTCCTCGCCAGCACCACCTGCCGTGACCTGGTGAGCAAGTTGGGTCGCAAGACCCCCACCAGGGCGAGCGAGCTGATGGACATCGCCACCAAGTTCGCCTCCGGCCAGGAAGCGGTCGAGGCTATCTTCCGAAAGGACAAGCAGCCCCAGCGCCGCCCATCGGAAGATGCCCCCGAGGCGTCGACCCAGCGCGGTGCCAAGAAGAAAGGCAAGAAGAAGTCGCAAGCGAAACGCGACGCCGCCGACGCGGACCTTGTCGCCGCCGCCGAGTACAAGAACCCTCGGAAACCCCCCGGAGGTGCCAACCTCTTCGACAAGATGCTCAAGGAGTCGTGCCCCTATCACCAGGGGCCCGTCAAGCACACCCTTGAGGAGTGCGTCATGCTTCGGCGCCACTTCCACAGGGCCGGGCCACCCGCGGAGGGTGGCAAGGCCCGCGACGACGACGAGAAGGAAGATCACCAAGCAGGAGAGTTCCCCGAGGTCCGCGACTGCTTCATGATCTACGGTGGGCAAGCGGCGAATGCCTCGGCTCGGCACCGCAAGCAAGAGCGCCGGGAGGTCTACTCGGTGAAGGTGGCGGCGCCAGTCTACCTAGACTGGTCCGACAAGCCCATCACCTTCGACCAAGCCGACCACCCCGACCACGTGCCGAGCCTGGGGAAATACCCGCTCGTCGTTGACCCCGTCATCGGCGACGTCAGGCTCACCAAGGTCCTCATGGACGGAGGCAGCGGCCTCAACATCATCTACGCCGAGACTCTCGGGCTCCTGCGTGTCGATCTGTCCTCCGTCCGAGCAGGCGCTGCGCCCTTCCATGGGATCATTCCCGGGAAGCGCGTCCAGCCCCTCGGACAACTCGACCTTCCCGTCTGCTTCGGAACACCCTCCAACTTCCGAAGGGAGACCCTGACGTTCGAGGTGGTCGGGTTCCGAGGAACCTACCACGCGGTACTGGGAAGACCATGCTACGCGAAGTTCATGGTCGTCCCCAACTACACCTACCTGAAGCTCAAGATGTTGGGCCCCAACGGGGTCATCACCGTCGGCCCCACGTACAAACACGCGTTCGAATGCGACGTGGAGTGCGTGGAGTACGCCGAGGCCCTCGCCGAGTCCGAGGCCCTCATCGCCGACCTGGAAAGCCTCTCTAAGGAGGTGCCAGACGTGAAACGTCATGCCGGCAACTTCGAGCCAGTGGAGTCGGTTAAGGCCGTCCCCCTCGACCCCAGCGGCGATGCCTCCAGGCAGATCCGGATCAGCTCCGGGCTCGATCCCAAGTAGGAAGCAGTGCTCGTCGACTTTCTCCGCGCGAACGCCGACGTCTTCGCGTGGAGTCCCTCGAACATGCCCGGCATACCGAGGGATGTCACCGAGCACTCGCTGGACATTCGAGCCGGAGCCCGACCCGTCAAGCAGCCTCTGTGCCGATTCGACGAGGAGAAGCGCAGAGCGATAGGCGAGGAGATCCACAAGCTAATGGCGGCAGGGTTCATCAAAGAGGTATTCCATCCCGAATGGCTTGCCAACCCTGTGCTTGTGAGAAAGAAAGGGGGGAAATGGCGGATGTGTGTAGACTACACAGGTCTCAACAAAGCATGTCCGAAGGTTCCCTACCCTCTGCCTCGCATCGATCAAATCGTGGATTCCACTGCTGGGTGCGAAACCCTGTCTTTCCTCGATGCCTACTCAGGGTATCATCAAATCAGGATGAAAGAGTCCGACCAGCTCGCGACTTCTTTCATCACACCCTTCGGCATGTACTGCTATGTCACCATGTCGTTCGGCTTGAGGAATGCGGGCGCGACGTACCAGCGGTGCATGAACCATGTGTTCGGCGAACACATTGGCCGCACGGTCGAGGCCTACGTCGATGACATCGTAGTCAAGACGAGGAAAGCTTTCGACCTCCTTTCCGACCTTGGAGTGACATTCCGATGTCTCAAGGCGAAAGGCGTCAAGCTCAATCCCGAGAAGTGTGTCTTCGGGGTGCCCCGAGGCATGCTCTTGGGGTTCATCGTCTTCGAGCGGGGCATCGAAGCCAACCCGGAGAAGATCGCAGCCATCACCAGCATGGGGCCCATCAAGGACTTGAAAGGCGTACAGAGGGTTATGGGATGTCTCGCGGCTCTGAGCCGCTTCATCTCACGCCTCGGCGAAAGAGGTCAACCACCGTACCGTCTCTTAAGGAAGGCCGAGTGCTTCACTTGGACCCCTGAGGCCGAGGAAGCTCTCGGGAACCTGAAGGCGCTCCTCACAAAGGCGCCTATCTTGGTGCCTCCAGCTGCCGGAGAAGCCCTCTTGGTCTACGTCGCCGCGACCACTGAGGTGGTTAGCGCCGCGATTGTGGTCGAGAGGCAAGAAGAGGGCATGCATTGCCCGTTCAGAGGCCAGTTTACTTCGTCAGCGAGGTACTGTCTGAAACCAAGATCCGCTACCCACAAGTTCAGAAGCTGCTGTATGCAGTGATCCTGACACGGCGGAAGTTGCGACACTACTTCGAGTCTCATCCGATAACTGTGGTGTCATCCTTCCCTCTGGGGGAGATCATCCAGTGCCGAGAGGCCTCGGGTAGGATTGCAAAGTGGGCAGTGGAAATCATGGGCGAGACAATCTCGTTCGCCCCTCGGAAGGCCATCAAATCCCAGGTTTTGGCGGACTTCGTGGCCGAATGGGTCGACACCCAATTACTGACGGCTCCGATCCAACCAGAGCTCTGGACCATGTTTTTCGACGGGTTGTTGATGAAGACGGGGGCCGGCGCAGGCCTGCTCTTCATCTCGCCCCTCGGGAAACACCTACGCTATGCGCTACGCCTCCATTTCCCGGCGTCCAACAATGTGGCTGAGTACGAGGCTCTGGTCAACTGGTTGCGGATCGCCATCGAGCTAGGGGTCCGGCGCCTCGACGCCCGCGGTGACTCGCAGCTCGTCATCGACCAAGTCATGAAGAACTCCCACTGCCGCGACCCGAAGATGGAGGCCTACTGCGATGAGGTTCGGCGCTTGGAGGACAAGTTCTACGGGCTCGAGCTCAACCACATCGCTCGGCGCTACAACGAGACTGCGGACGAGCTGGCTAAAATAGCCTCGGGGCAAACAACGGTTCCCTCGGACGTCTTCTCCCAGGATCTGCATCAACCCTCCGTCAAGATCGACGACACGCCCGAGCCTGAGGCGCTCTCGGCCCAGTCCGAGGTACCCTCGGCCCAGCCCGAGGTACCCTCGGCACAGCCCGAGGCACCCTCAGCTCGGCCCAAGGCGCCCTCGGTTCAGCCCGAGGTACCCTCGGCCCCCGAGGGTGAGGCGCTGCGCGTCGAGGTGGAGCGAAGCAGGGTCACGCCTGATCGAAACTGGCAGACCCCGTACCTGCAATATCTCCACCAAGGAGAGCTACCCCTCGACCGAGCCGAGGCTCGGCGGGTGGCGCGGCGTGCCAAGTCGTTCGTCTTGCTGGGCGATGAGAAGGAGCTCTACCACCGCAGCCCCTCTAGCATCCTCCAGCGATGCATCTCCGCCGCCGAAGGTCAGGAACTCCTGCGAGAGATACACTCGGGGGCTTGCGGCCATCACGCAGCGCCTCGAGCCCTTGTCGGGAATGCTTTCCGACAAGGCTTCTACTGGCCGACGGCGGTGGCCGACGCCACTAGAATTGTCCGCACCTGCAGAGGGTGTCAATTCTACGCGAGGCAGACCCACCTGCCCGCTCAGGCTCTGTAGATGATACCCATCACCTGGCCTTTCGCTGTGTGGGGTCTGGATCTCGTTGGCCCCTTGCAGAAGGCACCCAGGGGCTACACGCACCTGCTGGTCGCCATCGACAAATTCTCCAAGTGGATCGAGGTCCGACCTCTGAACAGCATCAGGTCCGAGCAGGCGGTGGCGTTCTTCACCAACATCATCCATCGCTTCGGGGTCCCGAACTCCATCATCAACGACAACGGCACCCAGTTCACCGGCAGAAAGTTCTTGGACTTCTGCGAGCATCACCACATCCGGGTGGACTGGGCCGCCGTGGCTCATCCCATGTCAAATGGGCAAGTAGAGCGTGCCAACGGCATGATTCTACAAGGGCTCAAGCCTCGGATCTACAACGACCTCAACAAGTTCGGCAAGCGATGGATGAAGGAACTCCCCTCGGTGGTCTGGAGCCTAAGGACAACGCCGAGCCGAGCCACAGGCTTCACGCCGTTCTTCCTAGTCTACGGGGCCGAGGCCGTCTTGCCCACAGACCTAGAATACGGCTCCCCGAGGACGAGGGCCTACAGCGATCAAAGCAACCAAGCTAGTCGAGAAGACTCGCTGGACCAGCTGGAGGAGGCTCGGGACAAGGCCTTACTACACTCGGCGCGGTACCAGCAGTCCCTGCGACGCTACCACGCCCGAGGGGTCTGGTCCCGAGACCTCCAGGTGGGCGACCTGGTGCTTCGGCTGCGACAAGACGCCCGAGGGCGGCACAAGCTCACGCCCCCCTGGGAGGGGCCCTTCGTCATCGCCAAAGTTCTGAAGCCCGAAACGTACAAGCTGGCCAACAGTCAAGGCAAGGTCTACGGCAACGCTTGGAACATCCAACAGCTACGTCGCTTCTACCCTTAAGATGTTTTCAAGTCGTTCATATACCTCGCACCCACGCAAAGTTTAGTCATCAAGGAAGGGTCGGCCTCGCCCCGGCAAAGCCCGACCCTCCCTCGGGGGCTAAAAGGGGGGGAACCCCCTCTGCGTCGAAATTTTCCTCGAAGAAAGATCTTTTCTGCCAGAATATCTTTCGTGCTTTTTGACTACTTCGATAAGTGGATCCTGAAAACGACGGAGTACACGTAAGCAGCCAAGGCTGACCGAGCCGAGGGACTCCTACGCCTCCGGGATACGGATACCTCACTCATCACCTTCTGCGATAAGTAACTCACGTTCGGATAAGTGATTCGACGGACCGAACAAGTCTTCACGTTCGGAAGTTCTTCTGCCGAAGCGATCCTTCGAGCCTTCTCGACTGAGTCGGTGACAGAGCCCCATGGACGGGTAAGAGTGCGCGTAAGCGGCAAGGCGGACCGAGCCGAGGGACTCCTACGCCTCCGGGATACGGATACCTCACTCATCACCTTCCGCGAGAAGCAACTCTCGCTCGCACAAACATCCTTGTTACTGACAAAAAAGTCCAGATACTCGAAACAAGAGGAAAAGAGACGCAGCTTTACAACACAGCGAGGGTGTGTTTTGGCCTCGGCGGCCGCAGGAAACACACGCTACAAGACAATCCGATCCTGCAGGCTCGGGTCTTGACGCTGGAAGGGGGCAGCAGCACCCTCGGCATCGACGACACCTTCGGCGAGGTCCGACCTGGCCTCGGACGGCGACGCGGTCCGAGGATCTCCACTCTAAAGGACGACGTCATCACCACGCCCGGGCAATCGCTGCCAGGGTCTTCTCCGGGAATCCGGCCCGAGCAGGCGGCTCGGCCGGTCACCCCGGGGCCTCGGCCAACCGTCCTCCAAGGACGTCAGCCCGACCCGAGGCCTCGGCTAGTCAACTCCGGCGTCGGTCCCGCTAACGGACGACCCGGCTGGGTTCCGGCCAACCAGGTTTCCTTTTTGAGCCAACTCTGCCCCTGTTCATGCTGATATCGCTACCCCTGGCCTCGGCTCATCGAAGAGCGGCCAAGGGGTTCCTTTAACTAAGCAAGAGAAGCCTCGGACAACAAGGCCGACCGAGCCGAGGGACTCCTACGCCTCCGGGATATGGATACCTCACTCGTCACCTTTGCACGGGGCGACTCACGCTTGGTGAAGTGGTTCAGACAACCAACAGGCGAGTCTTAGTGCTCGAAAATGAGGAAAAACACGGCTCCGTGCCAAAATTACATACATGTTCAGGCCTCGACAGCCACAACGAACAAAAAACACTGGCATTCAAAGTGCCATTACAAAACGGAACTCTGGTTCCGTCCCCGCGGGTATGAACAACCTCCACACAGGGGAGCCTGCGGGGCGACGAACGCTGGGGGACCCGCCAGTGACCTCTGCAGCAGCTGCCATGGTCCCAGGACGGACGCGGCCGCCGGAGGGCTCTCGTTCGCGTTCCCGCTCAAGGGACGCGAACCAGCTATTAAAGCCAAAGAGCGGGCCGCTCCAAAGCGCACCGGCAGGTCCTCGCTGCCGCCCTCGCCGCGAAAGCGAGGAAGAGGGCGGAATGTTGCATCCTAGCTGGGCAGCAACAGTTCGCCTTCCCTGGCATGGCTGGAGGACGTCTCCTCCGCAGAGCTGGAGGATGTTTGCCACCACCAGAAGCTGGAAGAAGGGGTGGCCCTCCGGCCCGCGCGGGAAGTAGAGCTTTGGCTCGCCTCGCTCCCCGCCCCAGCGAGGATGACGAACACCCTCGACGCTGGGGGCGGGACCGAGATCACAGCCCGGCTTGCCTCTCCCCATCCGGGGGCTGGAGGTCACCGTCTTGGGTGACCACCAGCGGAGGGGTGCAACCGGGCTGTGTGATGAAAATCCTTGAAGCCGAACGATGGCTGAAAGGTACCAGCTCCCATGGAGTTGCGTTCCTCCAACGATGAGACGGAAAGACGGCGGGTATCCCCCATCCGGGGGCTTGGAAGGTGGAAAGATACGATGCATAAGGGAGCGCGAAGACATGGTCGCCTTCCAAAGGGGGTCACCCTCCTTTTAAAGGCGACTCTCCCTACTTGCGCCCCCAACCGTCGCGGGCTGAGTCTTCTCCGACACACTCCAAGGTCCTCCCCTGCGGCGCGGGGGCTGGGTCCCACACGTCATGCAAACCGGCTCAGAGCAGAAGAAGCCAAACCGCCGTGCGCGACGTGCACGACCGCCCAGCGGTTACAAGTGACCCTCCACTTTTGCCCAGACCAACGGGCGAAAGGGGCGGGCAGCCATGCAGGCGGCATGCAACCGCGCCAAGTGGGCACGCTTCTCCGACTCCCAACACGCCCAGCATGGAGGCCCAGGCCCACGCGTCATGCAACCGGCGCGCCGAATGCTTCGTGCATGCAACTGCACCGCCACTTGCGCCACCACCGCGCCTCCTCGACTGCGGAGCCAATACCGCGACTCGAGGCGACCCAGCACATGACCCAGCAGCGCCAGCCTGGCGCGGCGGTCAGCGCGGCCAAAAACAGGCCGGCAGCAATGACGGTGGCAGGCGGGCAGGAGCAGCAGTCACGTCGTCAGCCAAGCTCACGTCCCATCCGGGGGCAGCGAGAGAACCCTCTCTCACGGCGTGAAGACAACGCACCCGTGTTCCGTCCTCGAACGGCTCGTGCATGCGCAACAGCCGCCCCGCCAACCACTCGCCCCGTCGCATTAACTTCGCGGCGGGACAGGCGGCGCCTCTGGCAGGAGAAGCGGGCGACGCTTCGCCTTCGCCATAATAACCGCGTCAGTAAAGGTACGCCGCGTCGTTTGATTTCGTATCCTTTTCCTTTTTTCCTCTTTCTCTCTCTTGCAACAGGGACCGGGAAAGGGGGATACCCCGAAAAGGATCCTTCCCCGGGAAGGAACCAGGCTCCGAGCCTCCCTACTGATCAGAGGTTCGAAGGCTGGCCCCCCGGAAGGGTTCGACAGCCGCCTCAGATCGCGTGGGCCCAACACCCACTACTGGTCAGAGGTTCGAAGGTCGACCCCTCGGAAGGGTTCCACGGCCGCCTCAGGCTACTCGGGCCCCACGCCCATTACTGATCAGGGGTTCGAAGGTTGGCCCCCGAAGGGTTCACAGCCGCCTCAGACGTCGAGCGAGGGATGACCATGGGTACGTTCGATACATAACCAAGGCTCGGGCTGCGCTCCCGAGGTACCCTAGGACATTTCCGAGACCAGCGGGAACGATCTTGTAATGGAATCCCATCAGAGGGAGGCATCGAGCCCTCGGACCCCGTCGCCAGGGGACCGGGTCCGGCAGATCACCCGCAGGTACTTTTGGGCGTGCCTCTGGGCCCCTAGCTTGCAGCTCACCAGAGACACCATGTTCGGCGCCCATCGAGGGCAACATGGCGCTTTCCCCCCCTCCTCCTTGCGGAAAGGCGACGCAGGGGCGTATGTAAAAAAGCCGAGTCTGTCCCTGATCGCCCTCTCGCCCTGTGCAGAGGCTCGGGGGCTGCTCTCGCAAACCCGGCTCCGGCCGAACCGTTGACAGCGTCAACATACCAGCCCGAGAACTTGGGACCCGACCGTACACCCGGGCTACGGCCAGCTCGCATGAGGGAACAACCAGACCAGCCGAAGCATTACGCAAGGCATTAAGACCTCGAAGGAGTGAAACCACTCCTCCGAGGCCTCGGGGGCTACACCCGGCGGGTGCGCTCGCCGCACCCACCGGAACAAAACGCAACCGAGAAAGGCTGGTCCCCTTGCAAAAAAGTGCGACGAAAGCCTCCAAGCGAGTGCTAACACTCCCTTCGAGGCTCGGGGGCTACTGTCGGGGACCATAATTAGGGGTACCCTCAAGGCTCCTAATTCTCAGCTGGTAACCCCCATCAGCATGAAGCTGCAAAGGCCTGATGTGCGCGATTAAGTCAGGGATCAGCCCATTCAAGGGACTCGATCACGCCTCGCCCGAGCCTAGCCTCGGACAAGGGTAGCCGACCCCGGAGGATTTCTGTCTCGCCCGAGGCCCCCCTCCAACGGCGAACATATTTCCGGCTCGCCCGAGGCCCTGCCTTCGCTAAGAAGCAACCCTGACCAAATCGCCGCACCAACCGACCAAATCGAGCATTTAATGCAAAGGTGGCCTGACACCTTTATCCTGACGCGTGCCCCCCAGCTGGCAGAGCCGAAGTGACTGCCGTCACTTCGCCGCTCCACTGACCGATCTGGCAGGAGGACAGCGCCGCCTGCGCCACTCCGACTGCGGTGCCACTTGACAGAGTGAGACTGACAGGCAGTCAGGCCCTGCCGAAGGCATCATAGGAAGCTCCGCTCCACCCGACCCAGGGCTCGGACTCGGGCTAAGTCCCGGAAGACGGCGAACTCCGCTCCGCCCGACCCAGGGCTCGGACTCAGGCTAAGTCCCAGAAGACGGCGAACTCCGCTCCGCCCGACCCAGGGCTCGGACTCGGGCTAAGTCCCGGAAGACGGCGAACTCCGCTCCGCCCGACCCAGGGCTCGGACTCGGGCTAAGTCCCGGAAGACGGCGAACTCCGCTCCGCCTGACCCAAGGCTCGGACTCGGGCTAAGTCCCGGAAGACGGCGAACTCCGCTCCGCCCGACCCAGGGCTCGGACTCGGGCTAAGTCCCGGAAGACGGCGAACTCCGCTCCGCCCGACCCAGGGCTCGGACACAGGCTCAGCCCCGGAAGATGATGAACTCCGCTCCGCCCGACCCAGGGCTCGGACTTGGGCTCAGCCCTAGAAGACGACGAACTCCGCCTCGCCCGACCCAGGGGCTCGGACTCGACCTCGACCACGGAAGACAGACTCGACCTCGGCCTCGGAGGAGCTTCCACGTCGCCCAACCTAGGGCGTAGACCAGCCACGTCAACAGGAGGCGCCATCATCACCCTACCCCGAGCTGACTCGGGCCGCAGGGAACGAGACCGGCGTCCCATCTGGCTAGCTCCGCCGGATAGGCAATGATGGCGCCCCACGTACCCTGTGACGGCGGCGGCTCTCGGCCCCCTTACGGAAGCAAGAGGACGTCAGCAAGGACTCAACCGCTCCGACAGCTGTCCCTCCGCCAGGCTCCATCGCTCCTCCGACGGCCACGACATCACACCAGCTGGGTGCCAAAATCTCTCTGGCTGCCACGATGGCATGTACTTAGGGCGCTAGCTCTCCTCCGCTAGACACGTAGCACTCTGCTACACCCCCCATTGTACACCTGGATCCTCTCCTTGCACCTATAAAAGGAAGGACCAGGGCCCTCTTAGAGAGGGTTGGCCGCGCGGGGACGAGGACGAGACAGGCGCTCGCTTAGGGGCCGCTCGCTCCCTCTCCCGCGTGGACGCTTGTAACCCCCTACTGCAAGCGTACCCGACCTGGGCGCGGGACGAACACGAAGGCCACGGGATTCCCACCTCTCTCACGCCGGTCTCCGGTCGCCTCGCTCTCCCCCCTTCACGCTCGCCCTCGCGCTCGACCCATCTGGGCTGGGGCACGCGGCGACATTCACTCGTCGGCCCAGGGACCCCCCGGTCTCGAAACGCCGACACATCCTTCCCCCCATAAAAGAATCTCGTCCCGAGATTTAAAGTCCTAGGGTAAGTAATGGAAAAAGAAACACGTCACATCTTTATTTCTTTATTTGTCTTACAAGGCAGGGGTGGTATGGGGGTTTATTTCTCCTTTACATTCAATGTACATATCTTACAAGTTACATGAAGCTAAAAACCTAGGAAAATTCTTTTCCAAGAAGTCTTGAGTCTCCCAGGTAGCTTCATCTTCCGCATGCTGGTTCCACTGTACCTTATAGAATTTAAGAGTCCTTTTTCGGGTGACCCTATCCTTCTGATCCAGAACTCGAATGGGATTTTCTGAATATGTTAAGTCTGGTTTCAAGGTAACATCCACCACATCAATGGTTCGATCAAGAACCCAAAGACACTTCTTTAATTGGGATACATGGAACACATTGTGCACTACAGACAATGTTTCGGGTAGTTGGAGTCAGTATGCCACTGGTCCGTATCGTTCAAGAATAAGAAACAGGCCAATATACCGGGGTGCCAACTTTCCTTTTACCCCAAAACGGTTCACACCCTTCATTGGTGACACTTTCAGGTATACATGATCATTAACTTGAAAGACCAGCGGTTGTCGCCTCTTATCCACATAATTATTTTGCCGAGCTTGTGCCTCTTTCAAGTTGTGTATGATTCGTTGGACTTTGTCTTCTGTCTCTTTAACCATGCCAGGCCTGAAAAACCACCTTTCTCCAGGTTCTGACCAATTTAAGGGTGTCCGACACCGTCGACCATACAATGCTTCAAATGGTGCCATCTTAATACTTTCTTGATAACTATTGTTATATGAAAACTCTGCCAATGGTAAACATTCATCCCATTTTTGTGGGAACTCCAGGACACATGCTTGCAACATGTCTTCGAGTATTTGATTCACTCTCTCAGTATGTCCACTTGTTTGAGGATGATAGGCCAAACTGTGGAGCAACTTAGTACCCAAAGCTTTGTGGAGGTCTTCCCAAAATTTGGATACAAATTGTGGTCCGCGGTCCGACACTATGGTCTTTGGAATTCCGTGCAAACTGAGAATACGGCCAATATATATCTGGGCATAGGTGAGGACCGGATAGGATGTCTTGACCGGTAGAAAATGGGCTATTTTTGTAAGTCAATCAATTATAACCTAGATGGAGTCAAAACCTTTAGTCGTCCTCGGTAATCCCATAATGAAGTCCATGCTAATGTCCTTCCATTTCCATGTTGGGATGGGCAAAGGTTGCAGTGGACCAGCAGTCTTCATATGTATTGCTTTGACACGTCTACAAGTGTCACATCTCGCCACGTAGCGTGCAATCTCAATCTTCATTTTTGTCCACCAATAATGTTGTTTTAAATCTTGATACATCTTAGTACTTCCGGGATGAATGGAATATCGACTAAGATGAGCTTCATCCAAAATTTGCTGGCGGACATCAGCATCCTTAGGCACAACTATGCGATTATTAAACCATACTATCCCTTGACCATCCTTTCTGAAGCAATTCGCTTTGCCGGCTTCTATTTTCTCATGAATATGTTTCATACCCTTATCACTTCTTTGGGCATCAATAATTCTTTGTAGAAGAATTGACTCAAGCTTCAATTGGGTCAAAGTTCCCTGTGGTATCATTCCCAGATTTAACTTCTCCATTTCTTGACATAATGTGATGACAGAGGTATTTACTGTAAGACAATGGCAGGAAGCCTTGCGACTTAGTACATCTGCCACCACATTGGCCTTCCCTGGGTGATAATGGATTTCTAGATCGTAATCCTTAATCAGCTCAAGCCATCTTCTCTGCCTCATGTTTAGTTCTGACTGGGTAAAAATATACTTCAGACTTTTATGATATGTATACAAGTGGCAGATATTTCCCAGCAGATAATGACGCCATATCTTAAGGGCATGAACCACAGCAGCTAATTCCAAGTCATGAGTTGAATAATGCTCCTCATGCCGGCGTAACTGTCTTGAAGCATATGCTATGACTCGGCCCTCCTGCATTAAGACACACCCAAGTCCACTACCGGATGTGTCACAGTACACATCAAAAGGCTTCTCTATATCCGGTTCAGCCAATACAAGAGCAGTAGTCAATAATATCTTCAACTGTTCAAAGGCTTCATTGCATTTTGAGGACCAGTCAAACCTTGTATCATTCTTCAACAAACTTGTGATTGGTTTCACAATCTTGGAGAAATCCAGAATAAATCTGCGGTAATAGCCAGCCAGCCCAAGGAAACTTCGAACTTGATGTACTGTAGTCGGCGGTTTCCACTCTAGAATATCCTTGACCTTGCTGGGGTCAACCGCAATCCCATTTGCAGACAATACATGTCCCAAAAATTAGATCTCCTCCAACTAGAACGCGCACTTACTGAATTTAGCGTATAATTGGTGTTTAGCATGCTTCTCTTCATTCTTGGAATAGATCAAAATATCGTCAATGAAGACCACCACAAATTTATCCAACTCGGGCATAAATAGTGAGTTCATTAGATACGTGAAGTGGGCTGGAGCATTTGTCAATCCGAAGGACATAACCAAATACTCAAATAATCCATACCGCGTAGTGAATGCGGTCTTGGGTATATCTTCGGGTCGAATATGGATCTGATGATAACCCGACCTGAGGTCAATCTTGGAGAATACCCGAGCTCCAGTAAGCTGATCGAACAAGATATCGATCCGAGGAAGAGGGTACTTGTTTTTTATAGTGACCTCATTAAGGGGTCTGTAGTCCACGCACATTCGAAGTGTTTGATCCTTCTTTTTGACAAAAATGGTACGACATCCCCATGGTGACAAACTAGGCCTAATGAATCCCTTCTCAAGCAAATCTTGGAGTTGAGTCTTGAGTTCTGCCAATTCATTAGGTGGCATTCGATACGACCTTCTAGAAATAGGAGCCATACCGGGCTTCAGTTCAATTACAAACTCTACATCCCTTTCTGGAGGTAATCCAGGTAGATCTTCAGGAAAGACATCTGGGAATTCACATACTACCGGAATATCCTGGATTTCTGGTATGATGGCTGCATAGACTTGTCCAAATGGTTTGGCTGGGACAGCTACAGGGATGGACAAAAGCACCTCTTCATGACCATGGCTCAACTTAATGGTCCTTAAATCAGTGTTGAGGATAGCTTTATGCTGGCTAACCAATTCATGCCCAGAATTACATCTATGTTTTGGCCTTTTAACATAATCATATTGGTGGGAAATTCCCGTTCAGCCAATGTTATTGGCACATGGAAGGCTACTTCCTTAGTAAATATTTGTCCCCCGGGTGAATGGATAATAAATCCTTCCCTTGATTCAGTGCAAGGAATGCAATATTTTTCCACGAAATTCTTGCTTATGAAAGTATGTGAAGCACTAGAATCAAAGAGAATGACTGCTGGGTAATAGGCCACAAGGAATGTACCCATCATTACCGGCTCACCCTCTTGTGTAGTGGCCACTTGAGTATAATATATTTGTCCTGTTTTCTTGACATTTTTGCCCGTTGAAGTACTAGCCATGTTCCCCTTTCCTTGAGCGGAGCTCCCAGAGTTCTGCTGATTGTTGAATTTATTCTGCTTTGGGTATGGACAGTCCTTTATAAAGTGTCCGGACTTTCCACAATTAAAGCATCCAGTGGAAGAACTAGGAAGGGTGGGGAAACGAGTACCAGGGGCACTCGGCTGATTTGTAGAAGTGGGGGCAGTGGTAGGACGAATGAAGACAGGCTGTTTGAACGGATAGGAGGGTGGACGAGGCAAAGAATGATTCTGATTAAAAGGTCAGATTACCAACCTGGTTCGCTTCTCAGGTCCCTGATTAGACCTGTCACCTCCAAATCCCTTTGATTTTCCATGGCCTGCGTTCTTGGCTTCTACGACCAATGCCGTGCTGACAGCTCTGTTGTAAGTAAGATCCAGACAGGTTGCCATTTTCCTTTGAAGCCTGTCATTAAGTCCCCTCGTGAAGCAATTCTTTTTCTTCAAATCAGTATTTACTTGATCGATAGCATACTGGGTCAGATGATTAAACTTGTTGAGTTACTGCATTACAGTATCTCCCCCTTGCTTTAGTCGAATGAACTCCTCTTGTTTCATGTGAAGCACTCCCTCTGGAACATAGTGTTCATGGAAGGCCAATTTAAATTCTTCCCAAGTGATCTGAAGTCCAGCTGGTTGAACTTCTACAAAATTCGCCCACCATGTACTGGCAGGGCCTCTTAGTTGTTGGGCAGCAAATAATGGCTTCTGTATTTCCGTGCAACGGACCAATCCGAACTTCTGCTCCATTACTCTTATCCACTCATCAGCTTCAAGAGGGTCTTCTGCTTTAACAAAGAGCGGGGGACGTGTCTCAAAGAATTTCAGATACAAGGTCTCACGCAGTCCTTATGGAGGAACTCTCCCGCCATGCTGCTGGAACTGATTACCCGCCATCTCACGCAAGAAGCGGGTATTATCTGCAGTAGCATTGACCAAGGCAGCGATAGCCTCGGCCAGTGTCGGTGGTACCGGCGGTGGATTAGGAGTATCTTCTCGACCACGGGAACTCCCCGCACCATCATGCGTGTGACACCCCAGTGTCACCTAGGGTTTTCTCTTAAAATGCCAAACCAAGAACCATTATTTTATGTGAACCAAAGTAAGCATGAGCATCAAATTAACTTAAGAATAAAGAATTCACCAAGCACATACTTAAAAGTATCATGATCAAAGCAAAGGGTCTTTCAAAAAGGTAAGAATGAGTAACCCTAATAAAAACCCTAAGTAAGCCCCATGAGCAAAATTCAAGAAAATAAGGAAAAGGGGTATGAAAAATTTAAAATTATGACTTGAGCCAATTATAAAAATTAAAGTATATTTAATAAGCAACAAGAAAGGTTGAGAAAGCTTAGCCAAAAAACCTCAAGTAAATTCCCAAATCAGCCCTTGAACCATGAACCCTTGGAGAAATTCAGATTTCTGAATTTCTGAAATTCAGACCTCTTTCCAAAGATCAACTGCGTTCTCTGTTTTTCGAAACTCAAAACTAGAAGATCCAAATATCAAAGTTGTGCCAAATTCCCTTGAACACGTCCTGGAAAAGTTTGAACTCAAACCAAATTCATTTGACACGGTTTTGGCGCAGTTTGACCTCGGGACCAGGCATTCTGACACTGGCACCTTGGTGACGCTACCACTCCCTGTCCCTAGCCTAAAACCGCGCGACGTCCATACACAAAAGACAAAGCAAGGTCAGGTGAACAAATCCTTCACAGCGATCTTGCCCAAATTTGCGAAGATTTGTACCCAACCAGCGCTTGAACATGGGCAGAGGCAACGGGCACACGTGTTCGACCGTGGCTGACACCTCCGGTTCACGCCCGTTCGCGCACCGCGCCTCCCAGTGCACGCCCACGCGCGCTCGCCGGTCCACGATCGCCCGTGCACCGTGTCGTGCCTATAAAGCCTCCCCAGGCGCGCCCCACTTCACCCCGCGCTCACCTTCACCGGCCAGCCCCCTCTCCTTAGCTCCGGCGAGCTCAATTCCGCCCGCCATTGCCGCCAGAGCTTCGGCCACCGTGGCCAGCCCACTCCAGCCACCCCCAAGTCGAGCCAGTGCTTCGGCTAGCTCTGCCAGTAGCCCGTGAAGCTTGCCAAGCCCTCGGACCAGGCCGGACTTCACTGGAGGCCCGAGATCGACCTCATCAGACTTCGGTCTTCCGCCGCCGCGCGTGGACAGAGCTCACCGGTGAGTCTCCGTCCAATTCCTTGCACCCATATCTTCTCTGGCATCCCGTGAACCCATCTGACCCGTCCAATTGATCTATCTCGCCGTGAGCAGGCTGGACTCCTCGCCGCCGACGAGCATCCCCGCCTGCGCGCGTGGACCGACCAACTCCGGCCATCCCCGACGGCGACCCGCACACCGTTGTGATCCCCGAGACCTCCCCTACGTCCTCGACCACTTCACCGGAGCAATCTCGCCGCCGGTAAGCCCCTCCGCCCTTTCTTCCATCGCGGTTACTGTTTAAGTTAGAAGAAGGACCTCGGGTTAGGATTTGTAGAACCCGAGGGGTTTTCTGTAACGTCAGTGATTCATGTGAATAGTAGCCTAAGGACTGATCCGCGAAGAAAACTTAAAAACCCGCCAGGGACCCCAGTGCAAAGTGGTTTTCCATTTAATCAATTCTATTAATCTTTTTAAAATGACCAGATAACTTAGAAAACCCATAACTTGATGAATTCTTAATAAAAAGTTGTCAAACTAATTTTGCTAGCTCCTGAATATTATGAACTATCATTTAAAAATGACAAACCCTATGCTTTCTGTTCTAATTTTTAGAGTTTAAAATTAAAAACAGAAACCCACCAAACCTTGTTTAATTAAGGAAAATTAGATTTTCTTCTGTGCTGAACTTAAGAAAATTTGTAGGTATTCAAACCTCATTTAGACACTGTTTAAAAATAGTAGGAACCCCAGCATTAGAAAGTATGATGTAGTTATTCATTTAAAACTATTTTGCCCAAAACTTAGAAAAAACCAGAAAGGCATTAGAATTTAGTGAACAGTGAGTAAAATTATTTTTCTTAGTTTGCTTAAGTAACAGAGAACCTAGGAAAAATACAGAGACTATTAGTTCAGACCAGTTTTAAATTAAAATGTTTTATTTAGCCTTATTTGGACTGAAAATCAATTGTTAGAGTTACAAAACTATAACCAAAATGAGTAATAAAAATCCAGTGGACTTACAACCACCAGAGCCCCACTACAAAAATAAAGAACACCTCAGCCCAACTTTTTAAGTAACGAAAATAAATATAAAGTGATAATGAGGCATTTTCCAAATAAATCATGAACAACCCCTAATGATGTGATAATGGGCAACAAAAAATGAGCTAAGTCCATAATGAGATAAGCCACCAGAGAAAAATGCAAACCCATGAAAAAGGAGCAAACTCATACCTATTGCTAATGATTTAAGAAAAAGGCCACTTAATTCAAATAATGCATACCACCCATTCCCTTAAGCAAAAAGATGCCAAACTTCAAAATGATTGCTCTTGCGCAAAATAATAACTAAGAAAAATAAGAACTCTGTTGTTTGATATTTTTCAAATATAGTGGTAGTAGAAAGCACCGATTTGGCTAGAAACTTGTAAAAACCATAGAAAAATAATTAAATGGTATTAATGACCAAAAATTTGTATCAAGTCATGTTATAACACCTAAAAGCCAGCAAAAATGAGTTTTAGAGAATTACCCACTGTTAAATAATAGTTGTAGTTCAAAGCACCCCTTCTGCCCTAGAATTTAATAATTTTGTCCAGAGAAAACCTTTCACTTTCTGATCCCCAAATTTTGAGACAGAGAAACATACACCAGTACCAAGCCACTGTAATTTTTGCAGAATTTTAAGAATTTTACAAAAGCAACTTGTAGTTCAAACCCACTCCAAAACATTAAAGAGAATAAAAGAAAAGGAAAGAAGAAATAAACCTCACCCCATAAGTCTAACTTGAGTACTTATAAACTCTCACTAAAACTTAAAAGAAATTCAGTGGAACCCCAAAAATAAACCTACCACTTACCTTAGCTAAAGTTTGACCCAATTTACCAAGTACACCACCCAAGGGTCTTACATAAGTAAAATTAACCTTGTCTAACTCAAGTAGATCATACACCGTCAAAAGTTGTAATTTCTAAAGCACCTATCATATCATGCATGTATCTTACGCATTGCATTCATTAGATTGTAATCTTGCCGACGGAGAGTACGTGCTCATCCCCGAGCAAGGATCTGTCCAAGAGGAGGACCAGGAGCAGGCTTCAGAGGCTGCTATTGAGGATCTCCCCGCAGCCCCAGCAATTAAAGGCAAGCTCCGGTTTTTATGCATAACCGTATTATTATATGCTACTTTACTACACTTAATGCTTGTAGGATTGTAATGTGCACTTAAGTGTAGGAGTTGCTTGAAACCTCTAGTTGCATGAACTTAGGATTCCTTTTTGAGATGAATACTAGTATGCTAGGTCGAGTAGCTGCTTGCTAATCAGGATCTCGGTAGAAGTCGAGTGATTTTTCTAGCACTCGCGCGAGGTCAGGAATTGATTGTATTCATCTTGATAATGGGATATATGTTAGTCTATGGACTCGGATCCAGGGAGGATGCCTTGTCCATGAGACAGGAAAAAGGAATTAAGGATTAATGTGTGGATACCTGAGTCAAGCTTTTGAACGTACTAAGCACATGCCGGGAAAAATGGTAACCGGTAAACCTAGTACCTGAGTGAAGCCGGGCGCGGACTTTATCCCTCATGCGACCTGAGACTGGGTCTCCCATGCTAGCTATGGTGGCTATAAGTGCGGTCACTGCACGGCGGCAACCAGGGTCAGTGGAGCATTGTATGCCAAGGCGGTGAGGCGTGGACGCGAACGGGGAATCGATGGGGACGGTTGTCATGTGTGGGGTCGGAGTACCCTGACATGCCGTGTGTTTAGGTTTACCTTGCAAGGTTAAAACTCGATTCGAATCGTCTGCTTCTCGCAGCTAATGAGACCGCTTGACCCCTTGTACTGCATCGAGTAAGAAGTGAATGAGGTTACATGAGATAATTTGTTGATTGAACTAAATGCTTGTCACCATGTATGCTTAGAAGGAGCAAATCTAGCTAAGCTAATGATGATAGAATCTGAAAAGCTAAAAATTGATTTTAGAAAACAGCTAGTGCTTTTGGCAAACCAAACCCCTGAGCCAAACAGCTGCATAGTCTAGAGGTAGAGGAGTAGACTCCTCACACCGGTTAAGTCTAGCTGAGTATTAGTATACTCAGCCTTGCTTGTGGCATAATTTTTGCAGGTACCATTCAGGAAATGGTTGATGGTGTGACTTGGCCTACCACCCTGCCACCGGGTTGGACGGTCGAGTGGGATGTTGCTCCGGCAGGAGAGGAGCACGAGGAGTAGTGGGCTAGGCCTTGCCCAATTCCTCGATACCTACGACATCGATTATCCGCTGCACTTTATTTTGTGAACTTTTATTTGCTATGCAAAAACTTCGATTTATGTAATAACTCAGTACTTAATTTGAGGTTTCCTGTTTTATTGTATTTCTTCTGTGACTCACCTTCGAGTGAGATTGTGGAAATTTGATCCTGGTTAAGTGGCTCTATCAGACTAGATCTGAGGGACTGACGGGTTATTCCGATTTAAGTGTGTTACGGCCCCTGAGGCGTGACTTAGGCACTTAAGCTGGAATAATTCGGGTGGTTCCGCCACAACTGGTATCGGAGCAAATTCCACCACAGAGAAGGACAATAAACCATGAATACCAATTTTTAAAATCTAAAACTTGCCTAGAAACTGCTATGGATCGTCAGGACTAGACCGCTAGACCTAGGACGAAAGGCCTTAGGCATAGAGGGAAAAATAGGTGGCTAGCTAACTAGGCCCCGTGGGCCAGTACTTTTATTTTTATGGATGCCCTAAAAAGCACCCTACTTTCTTTTGAGAGGCAACGTTTCTTCCAGCATGCATGCATTATAAAAACACAAAGAGGAATTAAAATTTGAGCTAACCCACTTTCTTTAAAACCATCCGGGCTCTCTTTTTCTTTTTCCTTCCACCATAATCTTTACCTTTGATTCCCTTCCGCAGATGAATTCACCCACCCCCTCCAGTGGATGAGACTCTCGTTTCAGTTATGACTTCCTTTCTCGCGATGGTTTTCCTTCCATCTTGTGGGAAGTGCTTAACTCCGTCGGTTACCCTACGCCCTCTTTGTACAAGGTGCAGTTGTATGAGGAGCATCGGGTACCTCGTTGTCAGGCCTGGCTGACTTTGGAGGCTCATCCCCTTCAGCCGGGTTGGCGTTCTCTTGATTCTGAGACGATTGGACTCAGGACGGACGACACCGTTGAAGCAGCAGCCATGAAGACTCTGACGACTTTCTGTGGCTACCATCCCCTGGAGATGGTGATGCACCCCTTGGGACTCTTCCCTGCTGAGAAGAAGGATGATCCCATGTGGTGTAACCGCGTGAGCCATGTGAAGGATGTGTGGGCGATGTATCCTGACTTGGTTGGGAGGGTCACTATTTAGTGCATGAGTGTGTTGTACCGCCTTCAGGCCCTTCAGAGCGATGTTATGGCACTCCTTGCTAACACCGCTCAAACTGCCAAGCTCACTCTCGACGGCCGAGAAGATTTTGTGGTCGATCTATCCACCGAGTTGGTAGAGAAGGATCTGCAGGTGGAGAGGCTGAGCCAGCGCATTGCCACCTTGGAGCAGCAGGTGGAGATCCGAGACAACAATATTGATGTCTTGGAGAACCAGCTTCACGATGTGCAGAGGGAACTCGAAGAAGCAAATGACCACTTGGACATGCACCACCTGGAGATGGAGGCCAATGAAGCAGGAAGCGAGGGAGAAGAGGCTCCCGAGGAGCTAGGACCAGCCCCTGGTGCCAATGGGACTACCTCCGCGATACCTCCTTCACCCGTATCCAGTGTCGCTTCCACCGCTCAGGGTTAAGCAGTCGCTTTGACATTTTTAGGCGGATAGAAACCTATGCGAGCTTAGTTAATGTCAGATTTTGGACTAGGCTTATGGGTACTTTCCCCTGATTGATGTAACCCTGTGAACTTTGAAATCTGTGGGATATTTGTCACCATGTTATCTTCATTTCGAACCTAATATTATGATTATGGCATTTTTCCTTCCATATGAGATGATATCTTGTCGTTCGAAACTGTGAGTTGGGATAACAATGGCGACAATCTCTGTTTTCAGATGGCAGCTAGGCAGCGTCGCGGGCATAACGAGCAGGTTCCCCCGCCACCGCCTCCAGCTCCCACAGTGCAGGAGCTGATGGCCCAGCAGAATGAGATTCTGCGACAGCTCTTGCAGCGCCAGCCCCACCCTCAGCAGCATGGTGGAGGCCAGCATCAGCAACCCCCAGCAATGGCAACTTACCAGGAGTTTCTGAGCACGCAGCCACCCTTATTCACCAAGGCAGAGGATCCGTTGGACGCCGACGTATGGCTTCGCGTCGTCGAGTCCAAGTTTCCCCTCCTCACGGGAGACTGCCCTGATGAGGCCAAGGCTCGCTTCGCCGCACAGCAGCTTCGCGGCCCTGCTCGGACTTGGTGGGACCACTTCCGTGCTATGCTCCCCGCTGATCGTGAGGTATCTTGGGAGGAATTCAAGACTGCCTTCAGAGGACACCACATCCCAGCTGGCATTCTTGATCGGAAGTTGAATGAATTTCTGGCCCTTAATCAAGGAACCCGCACGGTACTGCAGTATGCGCAAGCCTTCAACGACTTATGCCAGTATGCAGGGTATCATGCTGATTCTGATGAAAAGAAGAGGGATCACTTCCGCAGGGGTCTCAATACCAAGCTGCGGGAACGACTCAACACTGTCCGGGCTGATAGCTTCAATGAGTTGGTCAACATGGCCATCTCCCAGGAGGATTGTATTGTTGCTCACCGGGCAGAGAAGAAGAGAAAGGCACCAATGGCAGCACCATCCGCTCAGGCTCAGAGGTTCCGGATTGTTTCTCACAATCAGAGCAGGGGTTTTTAGCAACAGGCAGGCATATGGGTGATCAGGCCACCTCAGCAGCAGCAGCAGCCGGCACCCAACCGCTTTCCAGCTCCCGCCCCAAGGAACAATCAGCCTCCACAGCAGCAGCAGTTCCGCCAGGGCAGTGGGAACAAGTGTGTCACTTGTGGCAATGTGGGCCACTATGCCAACAATTGTCCCAGGAACCAGCAGAGGCAGATGTCAGCACCAAATCAAGACAAGGGAAGAAAGCAGAAGGTGCAAGTCAGGCAAGGGAAGCTCAACTTCACTACTCTGGAAGAAGTACCTGAAGGAGCTCCTATCATGACCGATATCTTTTCAGTTTATAATCAACCTGCTTTAATTCTGTTTGATTCTGGTGCATCTCATAGTTTCATTAGCCAAAAGTTCAGTGCTAGATGTAAACTGCCATTCTCTCACTCGAAAGGGTCATTCGTGATAGTCACACCTGGGGGTAAAATTGCAACTAATCAATTAAACCAAAGTGTGCCTATTCAATTGGGAAGCCACATTATCAAAACCACTCTTCTTGTGTTGGGATTGGAGAATGTGGACATTATTCTAGGAGCAAATTGGATGACCTTGCACCAAGTTGTGCTTGTTGTAGCCAGCCGTACCGTGGAAGTTAATTCTCCGTTCTGCGGGAACTTCACCTTAATTCTGCCCAGCCAAGGTTCTACTCAGTCATGTGCTTTTTCTATGACGGAGTTACCTCTGAAGAAGATCCCAGTGGTCTGCGATTATGCCGATGTTTTTCCTGATGAATTACCAGGAATGCCACCAGACCGGGATATTGAATTCGCCATCGAGTTGCAACCAGGAACGGCCCCAATTTCCAAGAGGCCCTACCGAATGCCACCCGCTGAGTTGGCAGAGTTGAAGAAGCAATTGCAAGAGTTGCTGGATAAGGGATTTATTCGCCCAAGCACTTCGCCTTGGGGATGTCCAGCACTATTTGTAAAGAAGAAGGATGAAAGCTTGAGGCTGTGTATAGATTACCGCCCTCTTAATGCGGTAACTATCAAGAACAATTATCCTTTGCCTCGTATTGATGTTCTCTTTGACCAGTTGGTCGGGGCCAAGGTGTTTTCCAAGATAGACCTTCGCTCTGGCTACCATCAGATCAAGATACGAGCAAGTGATATTCCGAATACGGCATTCTCAACCAGATATGGGCTATATGAATTCTTGGTGATGTCATTCGGGCTGACAAATGCACCAGCATATTTCATGTATCTGATGAATTTTGTTTTCATGCCTGAATTGGACAAGTTCGTGGTGGTTTTCATTGATGACATTTTGGTGTCCTCAAAGAACGAAGAAGAACATGTCGGGCATTTGCATGTAGTGCTTCAACGTCTGCGAGAGCACCACCTTTATGCCAAGTTATCTAAGTGTGATTTTTGGCTGAAGGAAATCAAATTCTTGGGTCACACTATCTCTCAGGCTGGAATAGCTGTTGATCCTGATAAAGTGCAAGAGGTGATGAACTGGAAGCCACCAACAATTGTTCGTCAGATTCGGAGTTTTCTGGGATTAGCTGGTTATTATCGAAGATTTATTCCGGACTTCTCTCGAATTGCGAAGCCTATAACTGAGTTGCTGAAGAAAGAAGTCAAATTTGTTTGGAGTTAGAAGTGCGAAGATGCCTTCCATGCATTAAGGCAGCATCTGACCACAACACCAGTATTGGCGCAACCCAACAGCAGCAAGCCTTTTGATGTATATTGCGATGCCTCTGGCACCGGGCTAGGTTGTGTCTTGATGCAAGACAACCGAGTCATTGCTTATGCCTCAAGAGCACTCAGGCCTCATGAGCAAAACTATCCCACTCATGACCTCGAGTTAGCAGCAGTGGTTCATGCATTAAAGATGTGGAGGCATTATCTAATGGGAACCCACTGCAACATCTTCACTGATCATAAGAGCCTCAAGTACATCTTTACTCAGGCTGATCTCAACATGAGGCAGAGAAGATGGCTAGAGCTGATCAAGGATTATGACCTGGAGGTACATTATCACCCAGGAAAAGCTAATGTGGTAGCAGATGCCTTGAGTCGGAAGTTGCAATGCAATTGTATTCTGATGGATTCTCACATTAACACCTTGTGTGATGAGTTGAGCAAGATGCAAATTGAAGTGATTCCTTCTGGTTCTTTGTCTCACATTTCTGTTGAGCCAGCTTTGCAAGACCAGATTATCATGGCCCAGCTCAGTGACAAGGGAGTGCAAATTATCAAGAAGAATCTCCATTAGAAGGTTGAGAAGTATAATTGTTTCCGCCAGAATGAAAAGGGTGTGTTATGGTTTAAAAGCATATTGGTAATTCCTAAAGACCAGGACCTGAAGAGGAAAATTTTGGATGAGGCTCATCTCTCCAAATTCTCTATGCATCCGGGAAGCACCAAGATGTACCATGATCTGAAGCCTTTGTACTGGTGGACCAGAATGAAGAGGGAGATAGCCCAGTATGTATCAGAATGTGACACCTGTCAGAGGATAAAGGCAAGCCACTTGAAGTCAGTTGAAGCTTTGCAACCCCTGTCCATACCTTCGTGGAAGTGGGACGACATCAGCATGGATTTCATTGTGGGTCTGCCCAACACCTCTCGTCATCATGATTCAATTTGGGTTATTGTGGACCGATTGACGAAAGTGGCACATTTCCTTTTTGTGCACACCACTGATAAGGCTCAGAAGTATGCAGAATTGTATATTGACTGGATCGTGTGTTTGCACGGATTACCTCGGACCATTGTTTCTGACCGAGGAGCCCAATTTGTTGCCAGATTTTGGGAACAATTGCAAGAGTCTTTGGGAACCAAGCTAATCAGGAGTTCAGCTTACCACCCACAGACTGATGGTTAGACGGAAAGGGTAAACCAAATCCTGGAAGATATGCTGAGAGCTTGTGCAATCGATTGTGGCAAGAACTGGGATAAGCACCTCTCCTTAGCAGAGTTTGCTTATAACAATAGTTACCAATCCAGCCTAAGGATGGCACCTTTTGAAGCTCTCTATGGAAGAAGGTGCAGGACACCACTCAATTGGTCTCAACCTGGGGAAAGAGAAGTTTTTGGACCTGACTTAGTGACTGAAGCCGAAAGGAAGGTCAAACTAATCAGGAAGAATCTAGAAGCTGCTCAGGCCAGGTAGAAGAGTTATCATGATAGAAGAAGGAAACCTCTCCAGTTCGAGGTGGGAAGTTTTGTATACCTCAAGGTATCACCCACCAAGGGAGTGCAGAGGTTTGGGATCAAAGGCAAGCTAGCCCCTCGTTACATTGGACCTTATGAGATCATAGAAGCATGTGGACCTGTGGCATACAAGCTGAAGTTACCTTCAAAGATGTCTGCCATTCACAGTGTATTCCATGTATCTCAGCTGAAGAAGTGTGTTCGATTGCCGACCGAGATCATAGCAGAGCCAGAATTGGAGATAGAGCCAGATCTATCGTACCAAGAGTACCCCTCCAAGATTCTGGATTGCAAAGAAAGATCAACTCGGGCTAAATCGATCAAGATGTACAAAGTCCAGTGGAGTAATCACTCAGAGGAGGAAGCTACTTGGGAAACCGAGGAATTCCTGAGATCCAACTTCCTCGATTGCCTACCTAAGGAAACTGGTACGTAATCACCCCCAACCCCTCCTCCTGCCCTTCGAATCTAATTTTCAAAAATATGATCTTAATTCAGAATGAAGTAACTACGAAGTAAAACTTAAAAAGGGCTTCCTTCTGAAGTTGCAAAGAGAATGACATTCGAAGAGCAGTTTTACCTTAATAATCACAATAATCACCCATTTCATAAAAGTCTCACCCTTCGCTTCACCCTGGGAGGACTCTGGCCCGAAGCTCGGGACGAGATTCCTTTAAGGGGGGAAGGTTGTGACACCCCAGTGTCACCTAGGGTTTTCTCTTAAAATGCCAAACCAAGAACCATTATTTTATGTGAACCAAAGTAAGCATGAGCATCAAATTAACTTAAGAATAAAGAATTCACCAAGCACATACTTAAAAGTATCATGATCAAAGCAAAGGGTCTTTCAAAAAGGTAAGAATGAGTAACCCTAATAAAAACCCTAAGTAAGCCCCATGAGCAAAATTCAAGAAAATAAGGAAAAGGGGTATGAAAAATTTAAAATTATGACTTGAGCCAATTATAAAAATTAAAGTATATTTAATAAGCAACAAGAAAGGTTCAGAAAGCTTAGCCAAAATAACTCAAGTAAATTCCCAAATCAGCCCTTGAACCATGAACCCTTGGAGAAATTCAGATTTCTGAATTTCTGAAATTCAAACCTCTTTCCAAAGATCAAATGTGTTCTCTGTTTTTCGAAACTCAAAACTAGAAGATCCAAATATCAAAGTTGTGCCAAATTCCCTTGAACACATCCTAGAAAAGTTTGAACTCAAACCAAATTCATTTGACACGGTTTTGGCGCAGTTTGACCTCGGGACCAGGCATTCTGACACTGGCACCTTGGTGACGCTACAACTCCCTGTCCCTAGCCTAAAACCGCGCGACGTCCATACACAAAAGACAAAGCAAGGTCAGGTGAACAAATCCTTCACAGCGATCTTGCCCAAATTCGCGAAGATTTGCACCCAACCAGCGCTTGAACATGGGCAGAGGCAACGGGCACACGTGTTCGACCGTGGCTGACACCTCCGGTTCACGCCCGTTCGCGCACCGCGCCTCCCAGTGCACGCCCGCGCGCGCTCGCCGGTCCACGATCGCCCGTGCACGGTGCCATGCCTATAAAGCCTCCCCAGGCGCGCCCCACTTCACCCCGCGCTCACCTTCACCGGCCAGCCCCCTCTCCTTAGCTCCGGTGAGCTCAATTCCGCCCGCCATTGCCGCCAGAGCTTCGGCCACCGTGGCCAGCCCACTCTAGCCACCCCAAGTCGAGCTAGTGCTTCGGCTAGCTCCGCCAGTAGCCCGTGAAGCTTGCCAAGCCCTCGGACCAGGCCGGACTTCACCGGAGGCCCGAGATCGACCTCACTGGACTTCGGTCTTCCGCCGCCGCGCGTGGACAGAGCTCACCGGTGAGTCTCCGTCCAATTCCTTGCACCCATATCTTCTCTGGCATCCCGTGAACCCCTCTGACCCGTCCAATTGATCTATCTCGCCGTGAGCAGGCCGGACTCCTCGCCGCCGACTAGCATCCCCGCCTGCGCGCGTGGACCGACCAACTCCAGCCATCCCCGGCGGCGACCCGCACACCGTTGTGATCCCCGAGACCTCCCCTACGTCCTCGACCACTTCACCGGAGCAATCTCGCCGCCGGTAAGCCCCTCCGCCCTTTCTTCCTCCGCGGTTACTGTTTAAGTTAGAAGAAGGACCTCGGGTTAGGATTTGTAGAACATGAGGGGTTTTCTGTATCGTCAGTGACTCATGTGAATAGTAGCCTAAGGACTGATCCGCGAAGAAAACTTAAAAACCCGCCAGGGACCCCAGTGCAAAGTGGTTTTCCATTTAATCAATTCTGTTAATCTTTTTAAAATGACCAGAGAACTTAGAAAACCCATAACTTGATGAATTCTTAATAAAAAGTTGTCAAACTAATTTTGCTAGCTCCTAAATATTATGAACTATCATTTAAAAATGATAAACCCTATGCTTTCTGTTCTAATTTTTAGAGTTTAAAATTAAAAACAGAAACCCACCAAACCTTGTTTAATTAAGGAAAATTAGTTTTTCTTCTGTGCTGAACTTAAGAAGATTTGTAGGTATTCAAAACCTCATTTAGACACTGTTTAAAAATAGTAGGAACCCCAGCATTAGAAAGTATGATGTAGTTATTCATTTAAAACTATTTTGCCCAAAACTTAGAAAAAACCAGAAAGGCATTAGAATTTGGTGAACAGTGAGTAAAATTATTTTTCCTAGTTTGCTTAAGTAACAGAGAACCTAGGAAAAATACAGAGATTATTAGTTCAGACCAGTTTTAAATTAAAATGTTTTATTTAGCCTTATTTGGACTAAAAATCAATTGTTAGAGTTACAAAACTATAACCAAAATGAGTAATAAAAATCCAGTGGACTAACAATCATCAGAGCCCCACTACAAAAATAAAGAACACCTCAGCCCAACGTTTTAAGTAAGGAAAATAAATATAAAGTGATAATGAGGCATTTTCCAAATAAATCATGAACAACCCCTAATGATGTGATAATGGGCAACCAAAAATGAGCTAAGTCCATAATAAGATAAGCCACCAGAGAAAAATGCAAACCCATGAAAAAGGAGCAAACTCATACCTATTGCTAATGATTTAAGAAAAAGGTCAGTTAATTCAAATAATGCATACCACCCCTTCCTTTAAGCAAAAAGATGCCAAACTTCAGAATGATTGCTCTTGCGCAAAATAATAACTAAGAAAAATAAGAACTCTGTTGTTTGATATTTTTCAAATATAGTGGTAGTAGAAAGCACCTATTTGGCTAGAAACTTGTAAAAACCATAGAACAAATAATTAAAAGGTATTAATGACCAGAAATTTGTATCAAGTCATGTTATAACACCTAAAAGCCAGCAAAAATAAGTTTTAGAGAATTACCCACTGTTAAATAATAGTTGTAGTTCAAAGCACTCCTTCTGCCCTAGAATTTAATAATTTTGTCCAGAGAAAACCTTTCACTTTCTGATCCCCATATTTTGAGACAGAGAAACATACACCAGTACCAAGCCACTGTAATTTTTGCAGAATTTTTAGAATTTTATAAAAGCAACTTGTAGTTCAAACCCACTCCAAAATATTAAAGAGAATAAAAGAAAAGGAAAGAAGAAATAAACCTCACCCCATAAGTCTAACTTGAGTACTTATCAACTCTCACTAAAACTTAAAAGAAATTCAGTGGAACCCCAAAACTAAACCTACCACTTACCTTAGCTAAAGTTTGACCCAATTTACCAAGTACACCACCCAAGGGTCTTACATAAGTAAAGTTAACCTTGTCTTACTCAAGTAGATCATACACCGTCAAAAGTTGTAATTTCTAAAGCACCTATCATATCATGCATGTATCTTACGCATTGCATTCATTAGATTGTAATCTTGCCGACGGAGAGTACGTGCTCATCCCCGAGCAAGGATCTGTCCAAGAGGAGGACCAGGAGCAGGCTTCAGAGACAGCTATTGAGGATCTCCCCGCAGCCCCATCAATTGAAGGCAAGCCCCGGTTTTTATGCATAACCGTATTATTATATGCTACTTTACTACACTTAATGCTTGTAGGATTGTAATGTGCACTTAAGTGTAGGAGTTGCTTGAAACCTCTAGTTGCATGAACTTAGGATTCCTTTTTGAGATGAATACTAGTATGCTAGGTCGAGTAGCTGCTTGCTAATCAGGATCTCGGTAGAAGTCGAGTGATTTTTCTAGCACTCGCGCGAGGTCAGGAATTGATTGTATTCATCTTGATAATGGGATATATGTTAGTCTATGGACTCGGATCCAGGGAGGATGCCTTGTCCATGAGACAGGAAAAAGGAATTAAGGATTAATGTGTGGATACCTGAGTCAAGCTTTTGAACGTACTAAGCACATGCCGGGAAAAATGGTAACCGGTAAACCTAGTACCTGAGTGAAGCCGGGCGCGGACTTTATCCCTCATGCAACCTGAGACTGGGTCTCCCTTGCTAGCTATGGTGGGTACAAGTGTGGTCACTGCACGGCGGCAGCCGGGGTCAGTGGAGCATTCTATGCCAAGGCAGTGAGGCCTGGACGCAAACGGGGAATCGATGGGGACGGTTGTCATGTGTGGGGTCGGAGTACCCTGACATGCCGTGTGTTTAGGTTTACCTTGCAAGGTTAAAACTCGATTCGAATCGTCTGCTTCTCGCAACTAATGAGGCTGCTTGACCCCTTGTACTGCATCGAGTAAGAAGTGAATGAGGTTACATGAGATAATTTGTTGATTGAACTAAATGCTTGTCACCATGTATGCTTAGAAGGAGCAAATCTAGCTAAGCTAATGATGATAGAATCTGAAAAGCTAAAAATTGATTTTAGAAAACAGCTAGTGCTTTTGGCAAACCAAACCCCTCAGCCAAACAGCTGCATAGTCTAGAGGTAGAGGAGTAGACTCCTCACACCGGTTAAGTCTAGTTGAGTATTAGTATACTCAGCCTTGCTTGTGGCATAATTTTTGCAGGTACCATTCAGGAAATGGTTGATGGTGTGACTTGGCCTACCACCCTGCCACCGGGTTGGACGGTCGAGTGGGATGTTGCTCCGGCAGGAGAGGAGCACGAGAAATAGTGGGCTAGGCCTTGCCCAATTCCTCGATACCTACGACATCGATTATCCGCTGCACTTTATTTTGTGAACTCTTATTTGCTACGCAAAAACTCCGATTTATGTAATAACTCAGTACTTAATTTGAGGTTTTCTGTTTTATTGTATTTCTTCTGTGACTCACCTTCGAGTGAGATTGTGGAAATTTGATCCTGGTTAAGTGGCTCTATCAGACTAGATCTGAGGGACTGACGGGTTATTCCGATTTAAGTGTGTTACGGCCCCTGAGGCGTGACTTAGGCACTTAAGCTGGAATAATTCGGGTGGTTCCGCCACAATGCGCGCGAGTCCGTGATGGCATCTGAGGCAAAGAAACATTTGAAAAATATAACATACCAACACATACCATCATATTACATTACCTAAATGTAATTATACAGACTCTAGCGTACAACATGACTTCAGTACTTATTTTACATAAGTATTACATCTAAACTATACTAGTCTAGTCTTCATCATCCTTTGTCGCTCCATTTCCTGCCGCAGGAGACCGTTCGTCAGCAAGGTTCATAGAAGGAGGAGGCTTAAAAAGGTCCAATTCCTATTCAGTTCCTTCGTTTGTTGTTCCCGACGGTTCGGCTCCCATTACAGCAGTGTCGAAAGGTACGTCCGAGTGCAGTCGAGCATACAGTACATGTACTTCCTCATGTAAAGTATTGCAGTATACTTGTAGACTGTCAAGGGCCACACTAAGCTCAGTCACACGAGCTCGAGCTTTAGCTTTGCGGTCCCAAGCAACCGATTGTGAGTTGACGGCCCAATCAACCGCCAAATCCCGTTCAGCAAACTCGTCTTGCAAGCGTCTGACGTCGGCTGACAATTCAGCTATGCGCTGACTGTCATGTGCCCGCACCCTATTTCGGTGATGTAGCTCCGTCCAAAGCTGTTCCACTTTGGCTTCCAAGTCTCCGATGGGTTCGTTGCTGCCGCTGCTGCTCCCTTCATGTCTGGGAGCTAACTGATGACTTGGGACGCCAAAAGGTCTAGTGGACTTGCGCGCGGTTTTCCTCGTACGTGCCATATCTCCATAAGAGGTGAAGATTTATTAGTATAATTTTTAAACATGATGCATGCATAACCCAATAATTACAAAATCAACCCCCATTGATTCCCAATTTCCTATATATTGCACTCTCTTACCTGGTCTTACAAGATGAGAACTTTCAGAAAGTGGCAAGGTAAGAATGAAAGAAAATTTCTTGGATAAGTATGTGAAAATTCTTTTTAAAATACTTCGTAATATCTGAGGAGATGGGCTTCGCTCCAATACCAGCTATGACGGAACCTCCCAAGTTATTAGGCCCACCTATAGTTCTCCTTGTCCAACGGACCTTGGACAACCCTGTAGATGCACATAATCACTCGACAAGTTCGTCACACAGATATTACAACATATCAGAGGAACGAATAAGCGGAAGCGAATTACAATAACTTAATTTACATTCATCAAAATTGAAAGTCGCCTAGAGGGGGGGTGAATAGGCAAATCTGAAATTTATAAACTTTTAAGCACAACTACAAGTCGGGTTAGCATTAGAAATAAAGTCGAGTCCGAAAGAGAGGGCAAAAACAAATCACAAGCAAATAAAGCGGATGACACGGTGATTTGTTTTACTGAGGTTCGGTTCTTGCAAACCTACTCCTCGTTGAGGTGGTCACAAAGACCGGGTCTCTTTCAACCCTTTCCCTCTCTCAAATGGTCACCTAGACCGAGTGAGCTTTTCTCCTCAATCAATTGGGTCACTTAGACTCCGCAAGGACCACCACACAATTGGTGTCTCTTGCCTTGATTACAAATGTCTTGAGAATAAGAATGGGGAAGAAGAAAAGCGATCCAAGCGACAAGAACTCAAATGAACACAAATATCTCTCTCTCACAAGCCACTAAGTCTTTGGAATGAGATTGGGACTTGGAGAGGATTTGATCTTTTGTTTTGTGTATTGGAGTGAAGTATAGAGCTCTTGTATTGAATGCAACGGCTGAAAACTTGGATGCCTTGAAGTGTGGTGGTTGGGGGTATTTATAGCCCCACCCACCAAAATGGCCGTTGGGGAGGCTGTCTGTCGATGGGCGCACCGGACACTGTCCGGTGCGCCAGCCACGTCACCCAACCGTTAGGGTTCGACCATTGGAGCTCTAACAAATTGGGGCACCGGACAGTCACTGTTCACTATCTGGTGCGCCTTCTGAAGCTGCTCTGACTCTGCGCGCGTTGTCCGCGCATTGTTCACGTTCACTGTTCACTTTTGCAGACGACCGTTGGTGTAGTAGCCGTTGCTCCGCATGGCACACCGGACAGTCCGGTGCTACACCGGACAGTCTGGTGAATTATAGCGGAGTGGCTCTCCAAAAACCCGAAGCTGAGTAGTTCAGAGTTGATCTCCCTGGTGCACCGGACATTGTCTGATGGTGCACCGTACACTGTCCGGTGGCACACCGGACAGTCCGGTGCGCCAGACCAGGGCAGCCTTCGGTTGGTTTTTGCTCCTTTCTTTTGAACCCTATCTTGGACTTTTTATTGGTTTGTGTTGAACCTTTTGCACCTGTATAACTTATAATCTAGAGCAAACTAGTTAATCCAAATATTTGTGTTGGGCAATTCAACCACCAAAATCAATTAGGAAAAGGTTTGACCCTATTTCCCTTTCAATATCCCCCTTTTTGGTGATTGATGCCAACACAAACCAAAGCAAATATATAAGTGCAGAATTGAACTAGTTTGCATAAGGTAAGTGCAAAGGTTGCTTGGAATTAAACCAATTTAAACATTCATAAGATATGCATGGATTGCTTTCTTTCTTTTAACATTTTGGACCACATTTGCACCACTTGTTTTGTTTTTGCAAATGTTTTTGGAAATTCTTTTTCAAATACTTTTTGCAAATAGTCAAAGGCATATGAATAAGATGTCGAGAAGCATTTTCAAGATTCGAAATTTTCTCCCCCTGTTTCAAATGCTTTTCCTTTGACCAAACAAAACTCCCCCTTAATGAAATTCTCCTCTTAGCTTTCAAGAGGGTTTTACCAATTGAGATAGAATTTCTTAGAGGAATACTAATTTCAAAGATACTAATTGAAAAACATTTAAAAACTTAAACTTGTTTCGAAAAATTTTGAAATTGGCGTGGTGGTGCGGTCCTTTTGCTTTGGGCTAATCCTTTCTCCCCCTTTGGCAGTAATCGCCAAAAATGGAGTCTTTAGAGCCCTTTTGAAATTCTCTCCCCCTTTGGCAAACAATATATGAGTGAAAGATTATACCAAAGTGGAGAGCGGTGTGGAGTGACGGCGAAGGGTAAATAATACCGAGAGAGTGGAGCGGAAGCCTTGTCTTAGCCGAAGACTCCATTTCCCTTTCAATCTATGACTTAGCATAAGAATTTACTTGAAAACGCATTAGTCATAGCAAATGAAAGAGATATGATCAAAGGTACATAAATAAGCTATGTGTGCAAAATATCAATCAAAATTCTGAGAATCAAGAATGTTTAGCTCATTCCTAAGTTTGGTGAAGGTTTTCTCATCTAGTGGTTTGGTAAAGATATCGGCTAATTGTTCTTTGATGCTAACATAAGCTATCTCGATATCCCCCCTTTGTTGGTGATCCCTCAAAAAGTGATACCGAATGGCTATGTGCTTAGTGCGGCTGTGCTCAACGGGATTATCCGCCATGCAGATTGCACTCTCATTATCACATAAGAGAGGGACTTTGGTTAATTTGTAGCCACCTAAGGGTTTGCCTCATCCAAAGCAATTGTGCGCAACAATGGCCTGCGGCAATATACTCGGCTTCGGCGGTAGAAAGAGCTACTGAATTTTGTTTCTTTGAAGCCCAAGACACCAGGGATCTCCCCAGAAACTGACAAGTCCCTGATGTGCTCTTTCTATCAATCTTACACCCTGCCCAATCAGCATCTGAATAACCTATCAAATCAAAAGTGGATCCCTTGGAGTACCAAAAAAAACTTAGGTGTATGAACTAAATATCTCAAGATTCTTTTCACGGCCCTAAGATGAACTTCCTTAGGATCGGCTTGGAATCTTGCACACATGCGTACAGAAAGCATAATGTCCAGTCGAGATGCACATAAATAGAGTAAAGATCCTATCATCGACCGGTATACCTTTTGATCTACGGTTTTACCTCCCGTGTCGAGGTCGAGATGTCCATTGGTTCCCATGGGTGTCTTGATGGGCTTGGCATCCTTCATTCCAAACTTGGTGGGTATGTCTTGAATGTACTTCGTTTGGCTGATGAAGGTGCCCTCTTGGAGTTGCTTCACTTGAAATCCTAAGAAATACTTCAACTCCCCCATCATAGACATCTCGAATTTTTGAACATGATCCTACTAAACTCTTCACAAGTAGATTTGTTAGTAGACCCAAATATGATATCATCAACATAAATTTGGCATACAAACAAATCATTTGCAATGGTTTTAGTAAAGAGAGTAGGATCAGCTTTGTCGACTTTGAAGCCATTAGTGATAAGAAAATCTCTTAGGCATTCATACCATGCTCTTGGGGCTTGCTTGAGCCCATAAAGTGCCTTATAGAGTTTATAGACATGGTTAGGGTACTCACTATCTTCAAAGCCGAGAGGTTGCTCAACATAGACCTCCTCCTTGATTGGTCCATTGAGGAAGGCACTTTTCACGTCCATTTGGTAAAGCTTAAAGCCATGGTAAGTAGCATAGGCAAGTAATATACGAATTGACTCAAGCCTAGCTACGGGTGCATAGGTTTCACCGAAATCCAAACCTTCGACTTGTGAATATCCTTTGGCTACAAGTTGGGTTTTGTTCCTTGTCACCACACCATGCTCATCTTGCTTGTTGCGGAAGACCCACTTGGTTCCTACAACATTTTGATTAGGACGTGGAACTAAATGCCATACCTCATTCCTCGTGAAGTTGTTGAGTTCCTCTTGCATTGCCAATACCCGATCTGAATCTCTTAATGCATCTTCCACCCTGTATGGTTCAATAGAAGGCACAAAAGAGTAATGTTCACAAAAATGAGCGACACGAGATCGAGTGGTTACCCCTTATGAATATCGCCAAGGATGGAGTTCACGAGGTGATCCCGTTGTATCGTTTGGTGGACTCTTAGGTGTGGCGGTCTTGGACCCTGATCATCTTCTTTGTCTTGATCATTGGCATCTCCCCCTTGATCATTGTCCTCCTCTTGAGGTGGCTCATCCTCTTGATCTTCATTTTCATCATCTTGAGCTTGATCCTAATCTTGGGTTGGTGGAGATGCTTGCATGGAAGATGATGGTTGATCTTGTGTTTGTGAAGGCTCTTCGGATTCCTTAGGACACACATCCCCAATGGACATGTTCCTTAGCGCGACGCATGGAGCCTCTTCATCATCTAGCTCATCAAGATCAACTTGCTCTACTTGAGAGCCATTAGTCTCATCAAACACAATGTCACAAGAGACTTCAACTAGTCCAGTGGACTTGTTAAAGACTCTATATGCCCTTCTGTTTGAGTCATAACCAAGTAAAAAGCCTTCTACAGCCTTAGGAGCAAATTTAGATTTTCTACCTCTTTTAACAAGAATAAAACATTTGCTACCAAAGACTCTAAAATATGAAACATTGGGCTTTTTACCGGTGAGGAGTTCATAGGATGTCATCTTGAGGATTCGGTGAAGGTAGAGACGGTTGATGGTGTAGCAAGCGGTGTTGATTGCTTTCGCCCAAAACCAGTCCGAAGTATTGTACTCATCAAGCATGGTCCTCGCCATATCAAGTAGAGTTCTATTCTTCCTCTCCACTACACCATTTTGTTGTGGTGTGTAGGGAGAAGAGAACTCATGCTTGATGCCCTCGTCCTCAAGAAAGCCTTCTATTTGAGAGTTCTTGAACACCGTTCCATTGTCGCTTCTAATCTTTTTGATCCTTAAGCCGAACTCGTTTTGAGCCCGTCTCAAGAATCCCTTTAAGGTCTCTTGGGTTTGAGATTTATCCTACAAAAAGAACACCCAAGTGAAGTGAGAATAGTCATCCACAATTACAAGACAATACTTACTCCCGCCGATGCTTATGTAAGCAATCGGGCCGAATAGATCCATGTGGAGTAGCTCAAGCGGCCTATCGGTCGTCATGATGTTCTTGTGTGGATGATGAACACCAACTTGCTTCCCTGTTTGACATGCGCTACAAACCCTGTCTTTCTCAAAATGAACATTGGTTAGTCCCAAAATGTGTTCTCCCTTTAGAAGCTTGTGAAGATTCTTCATACCAACATGGGCTAGTCAGCGATGCCAGAGCCAACCTATATTAGTCTTAGCAACTAAGCAAGTATCGAGTTCAGCTCTGTTGAAATCAACTAAGTATAGCTGACCCTCTAATACTCCCTTAAATGCTACTGAATCATCACTTCTTCTAAAGACAGTATCACCTATATCCGTAAAAAGACAATTGTAGCCCATTTTGCATAATTGAGAAATAGAAAGCAAATTGTAATCTAAAGAATCTACAAGAAAAACATTGGAAATAGAATGGTTAGGTGATATAGCAATTTTACCAAGTCCTTTGACCAAACCTTGATTTCCATCCCCGAATGTGATAGCTCTTTGGGGATCTTCATTTTTCTCATAGGAGGAGAACATCCTTTTCTCCTCAGTCATGTGGTTTGTGCACCCACTATCAATGATCCAACTTGAGCCCCTGGATGCATAAACCTACAAAACAAGTTTAGGCCTTGTTCTTAGGTACCCAAACGGTCTTGGGTTCTTTGACATTAGAAACAAGCACCTTGGGTACCCAAACACAAGTCTTAGAGCCCTTGTGTTTGCCCCCAACATATTTGGCAACTACTTTGCCTGATTTGTTAGTTAAAACATATGATGCATCAAAAGTCTTAAATGAAACATTGGGTTCATTTGATGCAATAGAAGATTTCTTTTTAGGCAATTTAACATGAGTGGATTGCCTAGAACTAGATGCCTCACTCCTATACATAAAAGCATGATGAGAGCCAGAGTGAGACTTCCTAGAGTGAATTCTCCTAATCTTATGTTCAGGATAACCAGCAGGATATAAAATATAGCCCTCATTATACTGAACCATGGGAGCTTTACCTTAACAAAGTTAGACAATTTCTTAGGGGCATTAAGCTTGACATTGTCTCCCTGTTGGAAGCCAATGCCATCCTTGATGCCAGGGCGCCTCCCACTATAGAGCATGCTTCTAGCAAATTTATTTTTTCATTTTCTATCTCATGCTCATTAATTTTAGCACTAAGTTGAGCTATGTGATCATTTTGTTGTTTAATTAAAGCTAGGTGATCATGGATAGCATCAACATTAATGTCTCTACATCTAGTACAAATAGTAACATGATCAACAGTAGATGTAGAGGGTTTGCATGCATTTAATTCATCAATCTTAGCATGTAACATAGTATTTTCATTTCTAAGATTGGAGATAGAAACATTGCAAACATCTAATTTCTTAGCCTTAGCAATTAATTTATCATTCTCAATCTTAAGGCTAGAAATTGATTCATTTAACTTGTCAATCTTGGTAATTAAACTAGCATTATCATTTCTAAGGTTGACAAGAGAATCATCACAAACATTTAACTTCTCAACCTTAGCAATTAATTTGGTATTTTCAATTCTAAGGTTAGAGATAATGTCATGGAAAATGCTAAGCTCACTAGTTAATTTTTCACATTTTTCTACTTCCTGAGCATAAGCATTTTTAACCTTAACATGCTTCTTGTTTTCCTTAATAAGGAAGTCCTCTTGGCTATCCAAGAGTTCATCGTTCTCATGAATGGCACTAATCAATTGATTCAATTTTTCCTTTTGTTGCATGTTTAGGTTGGCAAAAAGTGTAAGCAAATCATCCTCATCATCACTAGAGCTAGCCTCATCACTAGATGTTGCATATTTAGTAGAAGCTCTAGATTTTACCTTCTTCTTTTTGCCATCCTTTGCCATGAGGCACTTGTGGCCGATGTTGGGGAAGAGGAGACCCTTGTTGACGGCGATGTTGGCGGCGTCCTTGTGGCGGAACCGCCCGAATTATTCCAGCTTAAGTGCCCAAGTCGCACCCTTAAAGGCAGCAACACACTTAAATCGGAATAACCCATCAGTCCCTCGGATCTAGTCCGATAAAGCCACTTATCCAGGATCGAATACCACTAGCTCACTCGAAGGTGAGGCACAGAGAAATACAATAAAGCATAATACCACAAATTTAATAAGTATCATTAGTAATTACATTATCGGAGTTTCAGAAATAGTAACAATAGTTTTTAGTGCAGCGGAAATAACTAACGGAGAAAACCGAGTAACATGGCGAAGCCTGGCCACGCTACTCCTCCTGGTCCTCTCCTGCGGAAGCAGTAACCCACTCGACCGTCTATCCCGGTGGCAGGGATGAAGGCCGAGTCACACCATCAACCAAATCAAGGAGGTACCTGCAAAAATTATGCCACAAGCAAGGCTGAGTATACTAATACTCAGCTAGACTTACCCGGTGTGAGGAGTCTACTCCTCTACCTCTAGACATGCAGCTGTTTGGCTGAGGGGTTTGGTTTGCCAAAAGCACTAGCTGAGTCTAAAAACAAGTTTTAGCTTTTCCAGTTCTAACATATTTAATTAAGCTAGGTTTGCTCATTTCTAAGCATACATGGTAACAATCATTTAGTGCAATCAACATCCTTTGCCAGTATCTCATTTCCACTTTTTACTCAATGCAGTACAATGGATCAAGCAGTCTCATTAGCTGCGAGAAGCAGACGATTCGAATCGAGTTTTAACCTTGCAAGGTAAACCTAAACACACGACATGTCAGGGTACTCCGACCCCACACATGTCAACCGTCCCCATCGATTCCCCGTTCGCGTCCAGGCCTCACCGCCTTGGCATACAATGCTCCACTGACCCCGGCCGCCGCCGTGCAGTGGCCGCACTTGTACCCACCATATCTAGAATGGGAGACCCAGTCTCAGGTCGCGTGAGGGATAAAGTCCGCGCCCGGCTTCACTCAGGTACTAGGTTTACCGGTTACCATTTTTTCCGACATGTGTTTAGTACATTCAAAAGCTTGACACAGGTATCCGCACGTTAATCCTTATTCCAATTTTTGTCTCATAGACAACGCATCCCCATGGATCCGTGTCCACAGACCATCATCATGCCGTTATCAAAAATGGATACAACCAATTCCTGACCTCGCGCGAGTGCTAGAAAAATCACTCGACTTCTACCGAGATCCTGATTTAGCATAGCAGCTACTCGACCTAGCATACTAGTATCCATCTCAAAAGGAATCCTGAGTTCATGCAACTAGGGTTTCAGGCAACTCCTACACTTAAGTGCACGGTACAAGCCTACAAACATTAAGTGTAGTAAAATAGCATATATAAACGGTTATGCATAAAACCGAGGCTTGCCTTTAATTTAACACTTAGAGAGTGTTTGCTTGGGGAGGTACTCGCTTGGCGAGCATCTACTGGTCATGTCCATCATTCTTCAGGTCGTCCACCAACTGCATCTTGTGGGTAGCACCACATCACTGGCTCGATCATCATCTCTCGGTCCTATATGAGGTGCAAGATGCATATGTATGAATATAATGAAAGTAGCACAAAAATAGCATAAGATATACCAAGACACAGTGGCGAACTAAACATTAATTAGTAATACACAGCAACAACTATACGCAAACACTAGTTATTTATGTGTCATTGGGCACACGTAAACACTACCACTGGAAAGACAACGATCACTACCTACAATTAACCAACGCAACACGATATCACTCGTACAAGCATTTATTTAGTTGCTACGACTTTTCATTAGTTCTTCTATTGATCACACAAAAGCATCACAAACACAAGTTTAATAGAGGACCGATGCATCAAGGTCGATGGACTCCTCTATCACAATCAACTACAGCAAGCAAGCACATTAATCATGAAGCACATGTTAACCTAAGTTTAGCCATCACAAGTCTATGTCCGTTAAGTGCTAACTAAGCATTTTTAGCCAAAATGGTGAACTAAATATTCATTTGAGCACGTGCAGATTTTTAGGACAGCAGCACAGCAGCTACTTGTTTTAATCATAACTTTTCAAATATTAATCCAAAAATAGCAAACTAAAACTTTCTGGAAAGTTTAAAAAGTTCTCTACAACTTTGGTATTGTCATCACAACATGATTAAACACTTAGCAAGGTCAAAATGTGTTAACACAATAGCGCTGTCCAGATTTGGACAGATTCAGACTTGTGACTTTAAAAATTCATAACTCAAGATTCAGGCATCCAAACAAGGTGATCCTAGACTTTCTGGAAAGGTAATAAAATTGTCTACATATCATTTATAAACATCTCAAGGTGATTCAATATTTAACTAAGGGCAAAAGACACTAGAAGGCTTTGCTGTCCAGAATTGGACAGATTCAGTCTTCAGACTTTAAACAATCATAACTTAATCTTCAGATCACCAAAAAGAGTGATCCAAGACTTTTTGGAAAGCTTGGCAAAAGCACTACATGAGTTTTATAATCACCAAGAAGTGATTCTATGTTGAACTGAATCAAACAATTCAGTTTTCGAAATATGTTCTGTCAGTGGACAGAACACAGCAACCAGTTTGTAAAATTCAAAATTCCCAAACTGTCAGGCCTATGGTTGTGAAATTTTAACACAAGCAAGATAAGAAAAGCATCTACAACTTTCTTATAATGACCATGAACAGATTGTAACATTAAATTAGACAAACAATGCAGTTTCTGAAATCTGTACAGAATTTGGGCAGATTCAGTTACTGAATTTGTGAAAAGCATAACTCCTAAACGATCAGACTTATGCCTATCAAATTTTAACACCAGCAAGATAATAAAGTTATCTACCACTTTTCTATAGCACATATCTACAGAAAACACAATTTGGCTCATCAAACATACAACACGGGGAAATTACTGCGTGCAGTCCAAAACAGCAACTAATAATTTCAGCTCCTATTCACTTAAAAATTGCCGTGTTCTAGAGACTTGAATTATTTTAACACCTTACCATTTGTTAGCGTTAAATTAATCAAATAAGGACCAATAAGTAGACTTACTAATTTTATACAAGTTATTTCGCGCGTTAGAATTACCTTACACAATCAACAAACACATTCACCACAATAATCAAACCCGGTATAAATGTGTATATCGATTGCGCCCTTCACACACTAATTTGTATTTTTACTTAGACATCACATGAACACCACTAATTTTACCCGCGACCATAACCATGCGCATTTAGGCCATAACAAGCAAATCATCGTGATTACGAGCTTAACCAACCTATCTAACAATTCGGCTAACTAGAGCAACGACATAGCCCGCTAAATAACATACACGTCGGCTAGTCCATTATTATCGCAATATGAGACTCAACATACACTGCCACATTTTTATAAACACACATACTCACAAGTATTTTCGCACATCGACCAATTTATACGAATCGTAAACCACTGATCCCCAAATCGCAATCACCATGCATTTATTTCCCAAATCACGAACGCATACATGTTTATCACACGAGCCGAGTATTTCAATAATTATCCTAAAATAACTAACTCCATTACACACTTGTATCACAAACCTACTTGACTTACTTGGAGTGTCCGCTCAAAATCGTGAGCACAATCATACACTATATGTGAAGCCTAATTTATCGAACGCACAATACGCATCGTCTCGACTCGACTTATAAATATAGAGAAAGCGGCAACTACTTGGGCATGTCACCACCTGTCTATATAAACTAAAACAATTTTTACTATCGACTAAGAGTTCTAAGTATTAAACCCATTATTACTTTCCACGCGCAAATAAACCTCAACTTAACACAAGTGACACCGATAGATTTTTACTAACTCGTCAGACACATAACCCGGTCTCGAATACAACCATATTGTGGCGTGTACTCGAGACACTTCGATCAATGTGGCGCGACCACTAATATATGAACCCCGACACTCAATACATCCTCCATGCAAACTAGCATTTTCTAAACTACTCGTCACATTACTAAATATATTCCCGATATAATCACGAATCCCATCACATTGCATAAACAATTACACTTTTCACATAAACACATATTGATGCATTTTCCAAAACATAATCCGCATTTTGTAACTTAGTTTTTCGCATCAAACAACGCATCGCATGTTCTTCTATCAAAATAAAAATACCCGAGTTCTTTTCTACTTCAGTTTCTTCTCTACACGCGTTCATTCATACAATTATATTTTCACGCACATATTCACGCCATCGACTGAATTGTAAATAAAACAAAAACCATAATTTTTCTAAAGCGAACAACCTGGCTGAAACCCGAGTGGAGTTGTGCATGCATGCATGTCGGTTTGGCTTCCTGTCGAGAAACGATGCGCGAAGCGTGATGACGACAAGGGGCTGCGATTAACGACATACACAATTATTTCACAGCTTTATTAGTTCAGTTATTTTATAAAATCAGGGAACACGGGACAGCGAGGAGCTCACCGCGGGTTTCGATGACGACGCGCAGACGCTGCGCAGATCGACGACGTGAGGCCCGATCTAGCGAGCACGACGCAACGGAGGGCATCGCTGCTGCTGCTGCTTTGGCACTACATCGAGCACGCCGAGGGCACGACGCAAGCGAGACCCAGGTGGCCGTTGCTGCAAGTGCGGGGGCACGGACCGGTGGAGGAGCACGTGAGGAGGAGCTCTGCGAGCTCAGTCCAGGCGCTAGGGCGCGGATGGCAAGGGCAGAGCAGAGAGGAACGACGTCCAGCGGCACAGGGACAGTGGTCGCCGGCTGACACTTGTGCGCGTCCAGGGAAAACAGAGAGGGAGCTCGACCAGGGATCTCCAGCCTGAGCAGAGGATGCAGCGCAGGAGCAGAGGGAGGCGACATGAGAAGGATCTAGGCACCTGCTGCCCTTGGGGATTTCCTGTGCAGGCAGATGCAGGGGCGCCTGCTCCTGTAGAAAGGATGGGCGTCGTGGGGCAGAGAGACAAGGAGCAGGGCGTCCATGGCCAGAGCGCCGAGGCTTGGGGGAAGCCCACGCTTGCCACGGAGAGGGAGTAGCCATGGAGGGCAACTCGGAGATGGCACCCTAGTTCTGCTGGTCGTCGAGCAGGGGAGAGAACGAGCCAGGGGAGGGAGCCAGAGAGAGAATCGGCATCCACCAGGGGAGGAGATGGAGAGGGCGCTGCACCTGGAGCCGAGCACGTAGGCGAGCAAGATCCCGGCGAGGAGTGGCGCCATGGAGGAGCAGGGAAGGCGCCACCCACTTGGAGGAGAGAGGGAGCAGAGCCTTGAGCGCCGGATTAGAGATGGAGAGCTCGGGTTCGGCTCCATGGCGTCGGTTGACATTGGAGGGAGGAAGGAGGAGCAGAGGTGCTGCTCAGCCCCGCGGATCCTGGCGGTCATGGGCCAGAGAAGGGCGCCCCAGCCTGGAGGAGGAGGAAGGGGGGCGACTGGAGCTACGACGCAGAGAGCGCGGGGCCGAGCGCCATGGCTAGTTGAGGGAGCTGAGCGGCTGCTCCCTGGGAGCTTCTGCGCAGAACCAGAGAGAAGGAAGATGCCAGGAGAATCCTTCTGTGCTAAGAAACATAAAAGGGAGGCGCCGGCTAGAGAAGAAGACTGGGAGTGGGAGAGCGCAGAGATGATTTAACGAGGCATCTCTGGAATTTCATTGGCCGAAGGCGCGGTCGCTCGACACTGGTTGAAAGGAGCGGCTGCAGGCCATTGGCTGCTATGCGGGTGCGCCAGGAGCAGGTGCTTGCGTGCGTGACAAGCCTGGTCGCCAGGAAATGGAAGAAGGGAGCGACTGCGGGCTTCTGCGCGCTGGGGAAGAACGGCATCGCTCCACGGCTGGTTTTGGGGAACGAGAGGAGCATCTGCTAGTTGATTTAACAGGACCCTGCTGGCAGCAGCCATTGGCTCGCGATTGGGCGGCATTTCTCACTGGCCGGCTGCATCCATTGGCGCAGGATTTGGTGGCCAGCCACTGGTCAGGGGCTGGCAGTGGCAGACTGGTGTTGTCAAGGAGATGGCTGCCAGGGAGCCTCTGCGCACGGGGAAGAAGAATGCCTGCTTGCGTGCGTGAGGAGTCTGAAGTCTTGCTGATTATTTAAAGAGAAAAAGAGATGATTGTTTAGGAGCTAATTAATTTTTTTATTTAATTTCTCTGAGACAAGAGCTCTCGTATGAGTTGTTTATCAAGACGGTGACAATTATTGGTTGGAGAGGAGTGGTCATCTGTCGGTCGATTTGCGCAGCGCTCACCCGTTGGATGAGACTGATGCAAGGAACGGAGCGATCTGACGTATGGATGAACTTGAGGCCACGGATAAAATGAACCGAGACATTTTATTTGGGTGTCGCTTGGAAATTAAATTCTCGTGCACAAGTAGAATAAAATGAATCGAGATTGATAGGCTTCAGATTCGTTATCGAATTAAAGCGAATCGGATTAATAAAAATCATTGCTGGGGTTGATTTTCGAATTCAGATCGGACACAAAAGATATTAAGCCGAGTCGGATAAAATTAAATAAGTGCCGACACGTGGAGTATTCCGTTTGACAGCACGGACTCGGATTAATTTTTGGACACAGATCGAACATCGAGAAATTGGATTCAGACACAGCTCGACTAGCAATTGTCGAGTGCCTGATTAAATGAGCTTTAGACAAGATTTATAAGTCGAGAATGATTTTCGAGTCTGCAGTCGTTCCGAGAAATAAAAGTTTTAACACGCTCCAAATTCGGCGTTTCTAGAGATCGAATAAAATCAGAAATCGGAAAAACCTTCACAAGTAACTTGATAATTGGAGATAAACGTGATCGAGAAATAGAGTTTTTCACTGAGGTTACGAGATTAGGATAAATCTCCCATCATAACACGAAATAGACACCTGGGGTGTCACAGTCCTCGTCGGAGGAGGAGTCGGTGGAGCTCTCATCGGAATCCCATTCCCGACATACGTGGGCATTGCCGCCCTTCTTCTTGTAGTATCTCTACTTTTCCTTCCTCTTTCCCTTCTTGTCGTCGCCCCTGTCACTATGACTAGACAATGGACATTTAGCAATAAAATGACTGGGCTTACCACATTTGTAGCAAACTTTCTTGGAGCAGAGCTTGTAATCTTTTCCCCTCCTTTGCTTGAGGATTTGGCAAAAGCTTTTGATGATTAGCGCCATCTCCTCGTTGTTGAGCTTAGAGGCATCGATGGGGAGCCTACTTGACCTTCTTTCTTCTCCTCTGTCGCTTTGAATGTGAGGGGTTACACCTCGGGTGTGGAGGTGCCGCCTCGCTCGATGATTTGTTTGGAGCCTTTGATCATCAACTCAAAGCTCACAAACTTTCCTATAACCTCCTCGGGAGACATTAGCTTATATCTAGGATCACCACAAATTAATTGAACTTGTGTAGGATTAAGAAAAACGAGTGATCTTAGAATAACCTTGACCATTTCATGGTCATCCCATTTTGTGCTCCCGAGGTTGCGCACTTGATTCACCAAAGCCTTGAGCCGGTTATACATGGCTTGTGGCTCCTCCCCTTGGTTGAGCATGAATCAACCGAGCTCCCCCTCGATCGTTTCCCGCTTGGTGATCTTGGTCACCTCATCTCCTCCGTGCGCGGTCTTGAGCACGTCCCAAATCTCTTTGGCACTCTTCAACCCTTGCACCTTATTATACTCCTGTCGACTTAGAGAGGCGAGGAGTATAGTAGTGGCTTGGGAGTTGAAGTGCCGGATTTGGGCAACTTCGTCCGAATCATATCATTCATCCTCTACGGATGGTACCTGTGCTCCAAACTCAACAACATCCCAAATACTAGTGTGGAGTGAGGTTAGGTGATGCCTCATTTTATCACTCCACATACAATAATCTTCACCGTCAAAAACCGGTGGTTAGCCTAATGGGATGGAAAGTAATGGAGTACGTTTGGAAATGCGAGGGTAGCGTAAGGGGATCTTACTAAACTTCTTGCACTCTTGGCGCTTAGAAGTGACGGACGGCGCACTGGAGCCGGAGGTGGATGGCGACGAAGAGTCGGTCTCATAGTAGACCACCTTCTTCATCTTCTTCTTCTTGTCGCCACTCCGATGCGACTTGACGCGGGGAGGTGATTCCTCCCTTCCTTGTGTGTCGTACTCCTTCGATGGAGCTCTCCCGCGGCTTGTGTCGGTCTCCATCTCCCTCTTGGCAGATGCTCCCAACATCACTTTGAGTGGTTAGACTCTAATGAAGTATCGGGCTCTGATACCAATTGAAAGTCGCCTAGAGGGGGTGAATAGGAAAATCTGAAATTTATAAACTTTTAAGCACAACTACAAGCCGGGTTAGCGTTAGAAATAAAGTCGAGTCCGAAAGAGAGGGCAAAAACAAATCACAAGAAAATAAAGCGGATGACACGATGATTTGTTTTACCGAGGTTCGGTTCTTGCAAACCTACTCCCCGTTGAGGTGGTCACAAAGACTGGGTCTCTTTCAACCCTTTCCCTCTCTCAAATGGTCACCTTGACTGGGTGAGCTTTTCTCCTCAATCAATTGGGTCACTTAGACCCCGCAAGGACCACCACACAATTGGTGTCTCTTGCCTTGATTACAAATGTCTTGAGAACAAGAATGGGGAAGAAGAAAAGCGATCCAAGCGACAAGAACTCAAATGAACACAAATGTCTCTCTCTCACAAGCCACTAAGTCTTTGGAATGAGATTGGGACTTGGAGAGGATTTGATCTTTTGTTTTGTGTCTTGGAGTGAAGTCTAGAGCTCTTGTATTAAATGCAATGGCTGAAAACTTGGATGCCTTGAAGTGTGGTGGTTGGGGGGTATTTATAGCCCCACCCACCAGAATGGCCGTTAGGGTGGCTCTCTGTCGATGGGCGCACCGGACAGTCCGGTGCGCCACCGGACACTGTCCAGTGCGCCAGCCACGTCACCCAACCGTTAGGGTTCGACCGTTGGAGCTCTGACAAATTGGGGCACTGGACAGTTCGGTGCCGCACCGAACAGTCACTGTTCACTGTCCGGTGCGCCTTCTGGCGCTGCTTTGACTCTGCGCGCGCTGTCCGCGCACTATTCACGTTCACTGTTCACTTTTGCAGACGACCGTTGGCGCAGTAGTCATTGCTCCGCATGGCACACCGGACAGTTCGGTGAATTATAGCGGAGTGGCTCTCCAAAAACCCGAAGCTGAGCAGTTCAGAGTTGATCTCCCTGGTGCACCGGACACTGTCCAGTGGCACACCGGACAGTCCGGTGCGCCAGACCAGGGCAGACTTCGGTTGGTTTTTGCTCCTTTCTTTTGAACCCTATCTTGGACTTTTTATTGGTTTGTGTTGAACCTTTTGCACCTGTAGAACTTATAATCTAGAGCAAACTAGTTAGTCCAAATATTTGTGTTGGGCAATTCAACCACCAAAATCAATTAGGAAAAGGTTTGACCCTATTTCCCTTTCAAAAATATAAAGAGAGTGTTATTATTACATTACCAGGTTATAAGAGTGCATAGAATATTATTATTACAGACTTGGGAGGCAAAAACCCCTCCCGCATAAAAGTATATTGTTTTTCAAGAGGGAGGCCAACATCCTTGTGACAGAACCTCCCAAGTCATTAGGCCCACCTACAGTTGTCCTTGTCCAACGGACCTCAGACAACCCTATAGGTGCCCCTGAATCACTTGACAAGTTCGGTATCTGCTTTTCTTACCTTTCCCAAGAGCGTTTCACCCGTCACGCAGACATTACAAGCATCGAAGTTACGAGAATGCAGAAGCAATTACATGAACTTACCTTTATTTAAAAGTAAGATAGAGTTGAATATTTACAGACCAGAATATAACCTACGAGTGCATAGTATTATTATTACACACCAAGGGAGGCAAAAACCCCTCCCGATAAGTCTTTAAACAAAAGTTTTTATGGAGGATCCTTTCCTCCTGCAGCTTTACTCCTAGTGTTCTTCCTTCGGTACCACCTTCGAACAGAAGCAACAAAAGTTTGTCGCTTCTTCACCTAAAAACAACGGGGAATAAAACCCTGAGTATGGAATTACTCAGCAAGTCTTACCCGACTAAAGAAAAGACTCTTAAGGGTATGCTGGTTATAAGGGAGTCAAGGTAAGGTTTATCAATGATCAAAGACTCTGTTTTGCAGAAATGCTTACTAAAAGTGGATCCTTAAAAATCCAGTTTTATTTGTCCAGTTAAGTAAAATTACCTATAACTAGAGTTCTTTCTACCCTAGTTCAATCACTTGACCTGCACTAGCCAATTTCTTAACAATCCCTTCATCTTTACTGAAGTTCTACATATAGGGCAGTGACCAAGTCTTCATAACCGCGAAGGTACGGTGATCCGAATCGATTATACTCAGCTGAGGATCTCCAATCACACGACATATGTAGCACTTAACCCTTGCATATGTCAACCCGCCACCGGGGTTCTTAAGACCAGATCAGGTTCACGCCAACCGAGAGCACAGATACACCACCGTCCAGCCTCTTGCCACGGAGGGTACACGCTACTCTCGCCATCTCTCCACTCCCATTGTGTGGTATTTTATTCTGGCCTTAGTCTGCCCGAGGCAAAGCTTACCCATGACGAGGCATGTGACCAGTTAAAGGGTCCTCGGTCATCAAGCCTACATCGACACGGTCCTTAATCGACTCAGACGGAGACACTACACCGAGACTCCTTTCTCGTGCAAGTCACCCGCCCGGTCTTAGCTTAATTATTTCAAACCCAAAGTTTGGTACCTGGCAGAGGTACATCTTTTCCGATGTTGAACCCATCATGGCCATGATGGATCCACCATCAAGTTTTATTTTCGAAAACATCCCACCCACTTTTGCCACATCATCTTTTGTAAAAAACAAAACATTTTGTTTTTCTAAAGCAAGGCTAAGCATCAAAAATCTTTTTGTAAAACAGGGATTTCAAGGAAGGTAATCAAATTCAAGGAAGGTAATGCAGGAATTGTTTTAGCATTCAACTCCTATCACCTAATGCATCAAGCAAGTGAGAAAGATTTTAAAAACATCAAGGAGGTGGCAAATGCACCGGGGCTTGCCTTCGTTTATAGGTGAGTCAGGCTCGGATCCGCAGATGTCAAAGTAAAAACAATTTCCTGCCTGATGTTCCGCAGGTGGTGGTGGCGAAGTCTTTTCTTCTTCTACCTCAACTTCTTCTTCGTTTTCTAAATATAATCATATATATAAGAATGAATGCCCATGTCATGCTCATGAAGATGCAAAGATAGTAGATGTTGGCTATCTAAAGTCTTGAATACAATTTTCCTTCACGGAACTCCGAGAACCTAGGGTTTCCGGAGTTACTATAGGAATTCAAGGGGCAGGGGTAGGGTTTTGGGTTCTAAGTATCAAACAAGGTTCAAATCATACCAAACTCTACCAAGGCTTCTAAATAATGTTTAGAGTTCAAATAAAAAGTTTGGGCAATTTTGGAATTATTATCTATTTTCTAAAAATCCAGAACCAATGTTTTAAGCTACGTTAAATGCTCCAAAATTCCCTATTTGATCTAAAAATCATGGAACTATTTTTATTAAATACTATGGAAAATTAGGAATCTAGGAAAATTGGTTTGACATTTTTGCCATTTTTCTGCAATTTTCTACAAATTTCTAAAGTTGGACAGAAAAAGAAAAGAGAAAAGATGAAACAATGTTGGGCCGAATCTGGCCCAGGCGGCCCAACCTGCACAGGAAAGCGCGCGTGCCCGCGCCCGCGCTGGCAGCTTTGCGAAAAAAGCCCTCGGCGTTCTAGCTAACTCAAAGTGGGTTCGTTTACTGTTGCCCTGAGTCACTGACGGTTTCTAAAGAGACCCCCCAAGCTCTATTCCCTTCCACGTTGAGGTCCCCGACGACGACGAGCGCGACAGAGCTCCGGTGAGCTTGTAGACCGGCCGAATGGGGCAAGGACTGGCGCTCTCGAGTGGCAGACACCGAATTGAACCTCGCTCGCGCATTTCCCCCAACCTAATTTCATGAATGGTGGTCTACCCTGCTCTGTCCACAGTGACAGTGCGAAGAATCAAAGGAACAACGTGTTCCCGACGATCTATGGTGGTATAGTTCAATTAAAGGGATCGAGGAGCTTGAACTAACCTGGAACAAGCTGGCCGCGGTGTGGTGTTCTTGCGGTGTAGTCGAACCGATTTATTGAAAAAAATCAGCTGATGCAATGCATCTCGCCGCCGTTGACCCCGCGCCTAGATTCGCGTCGGCCGCCACGATTCGTGCCTCGGGTCTGTGGATTGCGCTCGGCAGTAAAAAGATCTTCCCCGCAGATGAGTTCAGAGCACTGTGGCCGCTCTATCGCCCATCCACTTGCGCCGGCGACATGGCCGAGCGGCCGTCGTCAAGGTATACGTAGTTCGCCGTGATCGCGCCACGCAGTGACCCTTTTACCCCGTCACTGCTAACCGTAGTAGCTCACTTGTGACAGTCGTAGCTCCTCAACCAGTGAATGCCATGGTAGAACACCGCGGTGACTTAGTCCCTCTCTCCAGCCGCCAGCACGCCACTGCAAAATTGGACGCCACCACTCTTGGAACTTATAAATTGCCGCCCCAGTGAGCTCCGCTAAGTAATCACACACCTAACGCACCAGCTCGGGCCTCAGATTGTCCACCAGAGCGCTCCAATTTGAAATTCCCCCAAATTAGTTGAAATTCCACCGTGAAAGTCTCTCACCGTGGTCAGCCTACCTCAGGTTGATTCATGCCCCTCTGTTGAATGTTCTAGCATATCTAGAGTCTCCTATTGCTTGTAGGCTTGATTGATTGAATTAGATCATACTGGATTTCCCTGAACACCATCATTTCTTCTCGGTTTTCACCGTCGTCGTGAGCAGGTGTACTCCGATCCGAGTTAGTGAAATTGGTTGGGGAATTAGAGTCACCCGGGTTAGAATTTGGTAACAAAGGAAAGGACTAGTCGTTGCGTATTCCGGCCAGTACGGGCTCGCCGGAGCCACTGCTCCGCCGTCCACGGTCGGGGACCTCACCTTGCAAAGAAATAGAAGGGAGGGGCCTTAGTGCAGATGTCAGTGAGATAGAGAAACAATGGAGAGGATTCTTTACGTGATTTTTAAACGACCAGGGAGCTCTGTGCAAAATGGACACCACAGGCGCGTTTCGCCTGTCGTGGGCCGGCTCGGGCTAGATTGAGCCCGTTACTGTTTATGCTTTCTCTTTTTCTTTTTCTACCAGACTTAGGAAATCCATAGAAAATTATTGAAAATGATAAAAATATGAGACCAATTTTTTTGGACTCCTAAATTTCCCTAATAATTAATAAAAATGGTTCCAAGAATTTTTGCCCAGACCAGGAATTATTTAGTATTTAGGATGGCCAAAACCTAGTCTTCTGGAATTTTAGAAATTATTTAATAACTCCAAAAAATTACTAAACTTTTTGGATAAGCCTAATATGATATATAGATCCCATGAGTAAAGTTTGACTTGCTTTGGACATTGTTTGATTCCTAAACCTAAAACCCTAGCTCCTTAGGGTAAAAATGTCTAACCCTATTAAGGTCCTGACCTAGAAAAACCATAGTTACCCTGGTGCGCCGTGAAGGAAAGTTGTATTCAAGATACAACTTGGTGTAGCTTTTCTATTATTGCATTTTCATAAGCATTACATGAGCATTCATGGTTATATATGGTTATGTATAGAGAACGAGGAAGAAATAACTGTTGAAGAGGAAGAGACTACTCCATCAACAGAAAATCCACCTGCCGGGAACTGTTTTTACTTTGACATCTGTGGAACAGAGCCCGACTCTCCTACAACACAAGGCAAGCCCCGGTGCATTTGCCACTTCCTTGCTGTTTTAAACTCTTTATCACTTGAATGATGCATTAGGTGATAAGTGTTGGGTGTTAAACCAATTGTTGCATTTCCTTCCTTGGAATTGTTTGCCATTTCTTGATTACCCGTTTTATTAAAAGGTTTTCAGATGCTTAGTCTTGCTTTAGAAAAACAAATGTTTTGTTTTAAAACAAAAGGTGATGCTTCACAGAGGATGGGATGTTTTCAAAAATAAAACTTGATGGTGGATCCATCATGGCCATGATGGGTTCAACATTGGAAAAGATGTACCTCTGCCAGGTACCAAACTTTGGGTTTGAAATAATAAAGCTGAGACCGGGCGGGTGACTTGCACGAGAAGAGAGTCTTGGTGTAGTGTCTCCGTCTGAGTCGATTAAGGACTGTCTCGATGTGGGCCTGCTGACCGAGGACCCTTTAACTGGTCACATGCCTCATCATGGGTAAGCTTTGCCTCGGGCGGACCAATACCAGAAAGGCCAACACGCAATGGGAGTGGAGAGATGGCGAGAGTAACGTGTACCCTCCGTGGCAAGAGGCTGGACGGTGGTGTATCTGTGCTCTCGGTTGGCGTGAACCCGGTCTAGTCTTAAGAACCCCGGTGGCGAGTTGACATATGCAAGGGTTAAGTGCTACATATGTCGTGTGATTGGAGATCCTCAGCTGGGTATTAATCGATTCGGATCGCCGTTACTTCTCGGACATGAAGACTTGGTCACTGACTTACACGTAGCATTCCAGTGAACTAAAAGGGGTGATAAAAGGATGACTAGTATAGGCCAAGTGCTTGAACTAGGGTAGAAAGAACTCTAGTGATAGGTAATGACTTAACTTGCTAATAAAACTGGATTTTTAAGGATCCACTTTTAGTAAGCATTTCTGCAAACAGAGTCTTGGTTCTTGAATAGCCTTGCCTTGACTCCCTCGAGCCAGCATATCCTTGAGAGTCTTTTCTTTTGACAGGTAAGACTTGTGAAAGTACACTCTGTACTCAGGGTTTTCAAACCCATGTTGTTGTAGGTGAGGAAACAGTACACTTCTGATGTTTTTGCTCTAAGGTGGTGCCTAAAGAAGAACCTCAACAATGAAGCCACGGGGAGGCCTCCCATTTGAAAAACAATATACTTTTATGCGGGGGGGTGTTTGCCTCCCAAGTTTGTAATAATAATACTTATGCACTCATATACCCTAGTTTGTAATAACTACAACACTCTCTCTATATTTTGATGAATGTAAATTAAGTTATTGTAATTCGCTTCCGCTTATTCATTCCTCTGATGTGCTGTAATATCTGCGTGACGTGTGAAACACTCTTGGGCGAGGAAAGTGATACAGATACCGAACTTGTCGAGTGATTATGTGCATCTATAGGGTTGTCCAAGGTCCGTTGGACAAGGACAACTGTAGGTGGGCCTAATGACTTGGGAGGTTCCGTCACAGCTGGTATCGGAGCGAAGCCCATCTCTTCATATATTATGAAGCATTTCAAAAAGAATTTTCAAATACTTATCCAAGAAAATTTCTTTGATTCTTACCACTTTCTGGAAGTTCACATCTTGTAAGACCAGGTAATAGAGTGTAAATTATAGGAAGTAGGATCAACGAAGGTTGATTCCGTAATTATGCATGTATCATGTTTAAAAACTATACTAATAAATTTTCCCCCTTATGGAGATATGCCGCGTACAAGGAAAACCGTGTGCAATTCCACTGGACCAATTGGCGTACCTCGTCATCAGTTGGCTCCAAGACATGAAGGGAGCAACAGCAGCAGCAACGATCCAATCGGAGACTTGGAAGCCCAAGTGGAACAGCTTCGGACGGAGCTACGTCATCGAAACAGGGTGTGGGCACAAGACGGTCAGCTTATAAATGAGTTGGCAGCTGACGTCAGACGCCTGCAAGACGAGCTTGCTGAATGGGATTTGGCGGTCAATTGGGCCATCAACTCACGTTCGGTTGCTTAGGACCGGGAAGCCAAAGCCCGTGCTCGTGTGGCAGAGCTTAGTGCGGCCCTCGACAACTTGCAGGTGTACTGCAATACTTTACATGAGGAAGTACATGTACTGTATTCATGACTACACCCGGACGTGCCTCCGACCCTGTTGCAATGGGAGCCGGACCATCAGGGATAGCAGGTGGAGAACCTGATGGGGAGCTGGACCTTTTTAGGCCTCCTCCTTCCATGAGCCTAGCTGACGATCGGTCTCCCACAGCAGGAAATGAAGAAACCAAGGATGACAAAGACTAGACTAGTATAGTTTAGAAACTATACCTATGTAAAATAAGTAATGAAGTCATGTTGTACACTTGAGTCTGTAACATTACATCTTGGTAATGTAAAATGATGGTGTGTATCGGCATGTTATATTTTTCTCAAATGTTTCTTTGCCTCAGATGCCATCAAGGACTCGTGCGCATGACGGTGCAGGGACTTCCCATGGTCGGGAAGATACTCCTAATCCGCCACCTGTACCACCAACGCTGGCCGAGGCTATCGCTGCCTTGGTTAATGCTACTGTAGATAATACCCGCTTCTTACGTGAGATGGCGGGTTATCAATTCCAATAGCATGGCTGTTGGGGACTTATCCTTAAATGCTATGAATTAAGAACAAGGTAACACAAAAACTGTTAAACGTTAAAGTCCTTCGTCCTTCGAAGCATTATTTCCCTTGGGATATAATGAGTTTCGGACGAATGTTATAAAGGACATACCTTCATCAGTACAACAAATAATGAAGAATGATTCATATAAAGTATGAGAAATAACATAAATGTTTAAATATTATTATTAACTCATTTCTATTTTATTATTATGGAAAAATAGAAATGATAACAAATTACAAATGTACCTTCAGCTTGAAAGAAGGCAAAAAGTACAAGCGTGACGCAAAAGCAAATGACAAGTCAGCGTGAATAGTATGGGAGCACTGTTCATCTATTTATAGGCACGGGACACAACCCATGTAAAGTTACACCCATGCCCTTTACATTTGTTAATAACTTTATAGTAATCCATCGGGGTCTAAATAGCCTTTTCCCCTTTAAGTCGGTTTCCTTTTCTGCTATCACGCCGAAGCTCTCCTGTGCATAGCTTCGGCTCTGCGCCATCCTTTGTATTCTTTGTGCTTCTCCACACTGTGGTTTTGATCTAAGTCTGAAGGTACCTGTTCATGTATCATACTCTAGAAACATTGGTAAATCATGTTTTTGAGGACCTTCGGAAGCCGAAGGCCCCCAACAGTAGCCCCTCGCAATATTAATTTGTTAGAATGATATAAATTCAGATTGCGATATGGACGAAGGCCCTAAGCCAAAGGTCCGAAAAAACACCTTCCCTTTGCTAGAATAGCAATAGTCAATGACAAGCGGGGCCCTCCCACTTGCAACGCACTAGGCGTATAAATAAGAGCACACCGCGAGCTCATTTGGCACGCTTTTTTGCCATCTGCTCTGCCTGCTCAATTTTTAGCTCTTGCCTACAAACGCTTTGCCTGGCTTTTTTAGATTTTTTAGCTTCGGCCTTAAGAGCACATTTTCGACATTTTCGAAGAGATGTCTCAAGATAAGAAGGCTGTTGTTGAAACGAAGCTGAGCCTTTCTGAGGAGAAGAATCTTGGCTTTCTTGAATCAATAGCGAAGACAAATACAGAGAAGATTACTAGAGAGATTTTAGAAGGCTTATCTGAAGACACCGGTGATAGTGACAGTTATGATGTGGAAAGTGGTGGCGAAGACTCCGAAGATCGACCATGGCGACCAAGTCATACGGTCTTCGGAAAATCAACTATTAAACAGAGCCATCTTGATAACATGAGAGGAAGATATTTTCGTTACATATCTATCATGAGAGCTGACAACGGAGACAGGACTTCTCCTGCTCCCGAAGAGGATGAAGTCGTGATCTTCCGAAGCTTCTTCAAAGCTGGGCTTCAGTTCCCCTTAAGCAATTTTGTGGTTGAAGTTTTAAAAGTATATCAGGTTTACCTTCATCAAATTACTCCCGAAGCAATCATAAGAATGGGAATCTTCGTCTGGGCCGTGAGGAGCTAGGGCTTGGAGCCAAATGCAAAAGGTTTCTGCAGTATGCATGAACTATTATATGAGACGAAACCTTGGGGCAAAGAGCAATACCATAACAATTTTGGCTGCTATAGCTTCGTTGCTCGCTCTGGGTCAAGTTGCCCCGTGCCGACTTTTCGGAAGAGATGGCCCGAAGATTGGATGAAGGAATGGTTCTATGTGAAAAATGACTTAAAAGCACGAGAGGATATTAAGGAGATCATCATGCGCCCTATCTGACAGCGTTTCGGCCTCTGGAAACCGAAGGTGGAAATTGATGAAGCAGCCGAAGAATGCTGAAAGGCCTTTGGCATAGTTTGCTCTTTCATCGAGACAAGGGATTTAATGCAGGAGCACATAGCCTTTAGAGTGTGGCCACTTGTAGAGAAATGGGAAATGCCAAAGGAGACTATCAGCAAGTCTGACGAAGGTGGGTTGGTTAGGTTGAAATACACCTTCAGATATGAAGGTAAGTTTGTTGAGCCAGATGATGATTGGCTGAAATGTATCGAAGCTACAAGCGATGAACTGCTTGGGCCATATTCAAAGGCGGAAGATAATGTGTTATCTGCGGCCTTCGGAGGCCGGAAGAAGAAGAGGCTGAATAGAGTTTTCGATGCTATTGGGTTTATGTACCCTGATTACCGCTACCCGTCGCGGGGACAGAAGAGAAAGAGTGCAACTTCCGGGAAGGATGCTGCTCCAGCTGTTCCAAGGGAGCCCGCGCCGAAGAGGAAAAGGGTGAAGGTCCTTACTCATCGGCCGTGATATATTGAACCGGTCAAAGTGCCCGAATTTGGCGGCGAGACCTCTTCGGCTACTAAAGACGAAGAATCTGCCCTCACACAAAGGAATGAAGAACCAGCTACAATGCTGAAGGCATCACCAGCCAAATCAGGTGAGCCAAAGGCCATTAATATTGAAGAGGCAGAGGTCGAAAAAACAAAAATATTAGAAGTTATAAGCCCTTCGGCAGAGGTGACAGTGCTGAAGGCGCAAAAGGATCTTACAACGACCCCTAAGAGGAAAAGGATGGTCAACGTACTAGATGTACTGGAGAAAATAAAGACTTCAAGCTCTACTCCAGGGAAAACAGCCGAAGCTTCAAAAACGCGAATTGAAACAAAACAGACTAAAGCCGAAGTTGCACAAAGTCATGCCGAGATCGAAGGTGGGCCTTCAGAGCCCGCCAAGGAGAAATCCTTGGAAATCGGAGAAGAAGAAGCAAAAAAAGAATCTGCAGAACAAATTCTGTCTGAAAAAACTGCCATTCCTATTCCCGAAGTATCTTCCGAAGCTCTTGATTATATTGTACGACATGCTTCGGGAAAAAGGTTACACTACTACAGGTATCCTCTATACAGGCGGTCCGGTTAGCCTCTACACAGGCGGTTCCAGGAACCGCTTGTGGTGCACCGCCTGTGATGTAAAACAACATCACAGGCGGTCAATCAAAAACCGCCTGTGATAGACACACATCACAGGCGGTCCAGTTTAAAAGAACCGCCTGTGATAGTCACACATCACAGGCGGTCCGGTTTAAAAGAACCGCCTGTGATAGACACACATCACAGGCGGTTTTAATTATAAGCCGCCTGTATTTCCCAGATTCATATACAGAAGCAGATTCATATATATTTTCCAGATTCATATACAGAAACAGAATTAATAACAGCCTGTGATTCAAACACAGATTCAAACACATATATAGCAGGTTCCATAAACAGATTCATCATACAAAGATTCAAACATCCCCATATACATACACAGATTCATCCACATATATATCAAGTTCCATCATACACAGATTTATACACATCAAGTTGCATAACAACTCAACATCTCAAAGTTCCATAGACAACTAAACATCTAAAGTTCCTAACTAAAGACCTAAACACTGTGTGATATTGTGTACAAACTTAGTTCTGGGAATTTTTGCAAATTTCCATTTACATTGTAGAATAGCCCTTGTTGATGAAGAACTTCACGGCGCATAAAGTAAAGCAAGTCTCTTACAACCTTAGCCACGCCGGTGGAAACCATATCTCTTTCTAACCATTCAGCATTGATCTTAGATTTAGGAACCTGCAATGAAAGCAAAAAGCAATCGGTGCTAAGAGTAATGTGATGAGCAACAATATAACATAAAAATTGCAATATAGACAATGATAGCGAACTTACATCCTCACGATTGACCATGTAATGGAAGGTGACACGACACCATTCGCATACATAATAACCGCATAGGACAGTACCCGGAGGTTGTTTGTCACCATATGGAAATAATGATATTGACAAATTAGGCTTGTCCTCTGGATGTTCGCCGCCAAGATCTTTGCAATAAAAACGGTATGCACTGCATATAAGAATAGCATTGTGAGATTAAGAATACATTTGTTAAGATGTAATAAGTACAAGTGTGCAATAATAATCATACTTCTCTAAAATCTTCAAGAAGTCATTATATGTAGCCTTTTCCATTCTCAGTGAGTCGAAGACCACGACTTTACCATCCTTTGGCCAGATCATGATACAAATGTAGTGGTCACTATATAGACATAGACGAAAACACATGTTAATATCACGATTGCCATAATTTATAGTTCAAAATTAAACCATGTCGATAACTTACTTAAAGTGGTGCGGAGCTATTATTAAGTCCTTGCCATGTTGTACATGATTGTACATGGCTCGTCCAATGTATGCCGCCATTACCTTCATTTTCTTTCTCTGATTCTGTTTGACGGCTTTCTCAAATTCAGCATCGTCTAAGTCTTTGTATTCTTCTCCTTGCCTCCGAGCAACTACTTTGTAGCGAGCTTGGGATATCATCAACGGGTCAAGAAACCCTGTCTTAAGTTGTTTCTTCTTATCATCCATGTATTGCATCCTACGTGTAATAGTGTTAATCGTTAGACTCTCGTTTATGTGTGCGTGTACAAAACTAACAAATATGAAAGTTTAGAGGTACTTACAAGCAGAAGAGGGTTAAGTAGTTCATTTCCATCCTTTGTCGGTGGTACAACGACCAGAGATCGTCAAAGAATAAATGCCGCACAGGATTTATATGATCATTGCTCCAAAATGCATCTTCTGGCACAACAAATGTGAATTCCTCGAGTTTGTATTTGTTGCTAGCCACCATGTACCACTCATGCATTCTAATCTCCGGAGTCGACAACTTAGAAAGTTGCACCGTCGTTAAGAACGGCCTCCCATTCACAAATTTAGGAGGAACATCCTCCTTCTTGTATACCGAGATATTGGTTTTAAGACGTAATGATTCTCGAGTATGAATCATTCCATCTTCTTCCCATACTTCGAAATTGTCTATTTGGGCCGGCCGTGTGCCTACTCCATGAGATGCTGATACTGCTTTTGATTGATTAGTCATAACTCTCTGCAATTTATGCAGGTAGCGTGCCACTGATTCTGACGGTTTCTTGACATCGTCTGTGGCGATTCGCTTATGAATCTTCTTTGAAATAGTTGGCCCTTCAACATTGGTGCCAACCTTTGGTTCCTTTTTTATGTTGACGTCGACATTCTGAGGAACAATTTTGTCTACGCCCCCTCGTCGAGTTCCTTCGCAAGAGGCGATATGATTGTTTCAACGATTTTTTTGGAGGTCGGTGTCATATCTTCCTGCACCATGGGGTGTGGAATGATCGAACTAGCTTTTTGTTGCATTGGTGTTGAATTCGGCTCATCACCAAACTTGATGTCGCGTCGATGCCAAAGGACCAACTCGTTAATTGCCTCATGCAAAGTTATGATCCCCTTAACTGGAAAATCTATCTCCCAATCTTCACAACCATTGTCTGTGATTTCTAGAACTTCGACCACAGCATAGTGTGGCGGGACAGGATTGTCCTTGTAGTTAACAAGTCCTGGTTTTACCAAACCAGTAGCAGCTTGCTTTGTTTTTGTCCCAGATCGATTGATTGGAATATGAAGAAAGCAAGGCTTGTCCTCAACAATATCGTCTACAGGGTACTTGGTCAAGTCTTGCACAGATCCAACGCTGCTAGGGACTATAGGTGGACTCATGTGGCTTGGCTTGAGTTCAAATGATATGCATTCTGTTTTCTTCATTTTGTTCATCACGTCATTAATAGCCTTTTGTACCCTTTCATCAATAGTCTCTTCAAGGGTCCTTTTCGACTTCTCGTGTTTCCTATATGACGACGCATACTCTGGAAACGCCTCTCTCCAGGAAATCTTAGAAGAGATTCCCCGAGCCCGTCCAGTGTGTTCAGGATTGCCTAGGGCTGCAGTTAGTATGTCATTCTCCCTCCGAGGCTTAAATTCTCCTTTTTTTCTCTTATCTGCATATTCTTGAATTTTTGACGAAACTTCGCCTACCAATTCTGGATGCACAAGTTTGCCGTCCTCACTCAAACCTGCTCGACCTAAGATCCAACGAATAGCTCTCTCATCGATATCTTTTAATATTGGGTCCAAAGTGCCGTTAGTTATAGCTTCCTCGATAATCTTGTTCCACTGCACAACTTTATGGTGATATCCGCTTGACCCCAGGCGATGGGGGTGTTTGTTCATCTTCGCTCTCTGAGAATTAGTTTCACCCAGTTCTTTGGCCTTCAGTTCGGTCTTCTGACGAACAAATTCCTCCCACTGAGCTTGAGTGATTTTCCCCATTTTCTTGGGCGGAGGACCTTATTCTTCTTAACAAAGTCCCTATTCATCTCGGCCTTCCACCCACGAAACATCTTGGCCATAGCAGAGAGCATCGACTTCCTTACTGCATCCTCTGTGCCTTTTGGGAACTTGAATGACTCAGACAACTTAGCCCATAGCTTGTTGCGGGTGTCTTCATCTAAATCCTTCCATTTTTGAAGTGTGATTGGCACTATATCTCTAACAGTAGCCCCGCAGGAATTTCGAAACTTTGTAACCACGTCAAGTGGTTCTTCAGGAAACCCCTCTGCATTTAGTTTTGTTACATACATAACTGCACCTTCTTTCATCTGATTTGGACCTCGTCGCCCTCGTTTCCGCTTATGTGAAACGGATGATTCAGGCATCGAAGCATCCTCCGTGTTTCGTGTAGAAGATGCATCCTCTTTCTTCTCTTCATTTGAAATCTATATAGTGAAAAAATTAATGGCCTTTCATATATGAACATTATTTTACAATATAGTCGACATATTTCTATTTACCTCTTCATCGTTGGGAATATAGTCGGCATCAAGCTCATCTGATGTTTTTTTCTTCCTTGGAGGTATAGGAGTACAAGGATTGTCGTCACTAGAACTATCCTCTCCGCTGGAGCTGCTCGTTGTCTGCCATTCAAGTTTGGTCGCGTCTTCATCAACTTTGTTAGACGCACCGGTGCAGACCACATCCATACTAGGCTGCTCGTTGTCTGCCATTCAAGCTGGTTCCATCGATAAAGGGATATACTGTTAGTCTGATATACTGGTTCCATCAATAAGGGAACTTGGAGAAAAGGCACTTTCCAATGCAGTTAGACAGAGAAGGCATGGCTGTGATGTTATAATGCTGAAGGACCCCAAGAAGAGATTATGCCCTATAGTCTACCACCTCTCGTTATTTGTGGGCTTCACCGAGGGCGGGAAACATTTGGTGACATCAAACGACCTTCGGGCTGGGGACGTCTGCGAGCTTGTTAAGGGGCCAGACGATGGTGAGCCGGTGTACTCTGTCCGGATGTGTGGTCACAAAATTTAAAGCCGCCCCGGCTTCATCTGTGCGCTTCTCTTCTCTTATGTCGGCTACTAAGATCACTTAGCACCCCACCTAAGAGAAGAGAAGCACACACATGCAGCCGGGGCAGCTTTTAATTTTGTGACCACACATCCGGACATAGTACACCGGCTCAACATCGTCTGGCCTCTTAACAAGCTCGCAGACGTCTTCAGCCCGAAGGTCGTTTGCTATCACCAAATGTTTCCAGCCATCGGTGAAGCCCACAAATAACGGGAGGTGGTAGACTACAGGGCTTAATCTCTTCTTGGGGTCCTTCAGCATTATAACATCACAGCCATGCTGAAGGACCCCAAGAAGAGATTAAGCCCTGTAGGACCCCAAGAAGAGATTAAGCCCTGTGGACTACCACCTCCCGTTATTTGTGGGCTTCACCGAGGGCGGGAAACATTTGGTGACATCAAACGACCTTCGGGCTGGGGACGTCTGCGAGCTTGTTAAGGGGCCAGACGATGGTGAGCCGGTGTACTCTGTCCGGATGTGTGGTCACAAAATTTAAAGCCGCCCCGGCTTCATCTGTGCGCTTCTCTTCTCTTATGTCGGCTACTAAGATCACTTAGCACCCCACCTAAGAGAAGAGAAGCACACACATGCAGCCGGGGCAGCTTTAAATTTTGTGACCACACATCCGGACATAGTACACCGGCTCACCATCGTCTGGCCCCTTAACAAGCTCACAGACGTCTTCAACCCGAAGGTCGTTTGCTATCACCAAATGTTTCCAGCCATCGGTGAAGCCCACAAATAACGGGAGGTGGTAGACTACAGGACTTAATCTCTTCTTGGGGTCTACACACTTAAGATTGTAGGAGCTAGTGCTCAACTACTAGCATCTATAGATATGGACACAAGTCCAAATTTGGTGCTACTCGGCACCATCGATATCACTAGAAAAAAAAATACATCAAAGAGATACACTTCCCAATAGTACTCGAAGATAGTTCATTGACTTGACACTCTCTAAGAGGTTCATACAAAATACATTATCTCTAAGAGTGAAACCTACGATACTCATATCGTGTTGTTTAGGACTAAACATCAACAACCCCTTGACTGGTCGCTATCATACTCAATTCCAAAATATTTTTCCAATATGTCGGCTTGAGTAAGGAGATCTGGGCTTGGGAGTTCCTCCAAATCATCTGCAGCTTCATCATTTTCAGCATATTGCAGGGCTTCATCTTGAATAATTTTAGCCCTCTTGGAGTCAGCATACTTTTTGATGGACAGAGCACACTTCTCAAGCATGTCGCATACATCTCCAATTTGAAACAAAGTGGTCTTAAGTGTGTACACTGATTCCGGTTCACTAGTATCCACAACCCCATCAGTCACTAGACTGCGAATGATGTCAACATGTGTCTCGATGACTCGAACTGAGCTCTCAACCATGTCAAGTGGCTCTTTTTCCATCTCTAAAACTGAAAATGGCCAAGCCTCACAATCAACATTGAGATCGCAACAAAGGCAGGGATCAGAGGGAAAACAAGGATGTGGCTTATAGGGCAAAAAGAGGGGTCCAAATAACATTGTCATGGCTATGAACAAGTCAAAGATGGGAGATAAGAACAAGTCTTATAACATAGGGTTGGGAAGCAAAGATAGGTAGTCAAAAAACTAAGAAGGGAGATAAGAACAAATCTTATAACATAGGGAGATAATAACATTGCCATGGCTATGTACTTCCATGATGTATGTGGCCATAAACACTAAAAATAGACTTGTTTCCCCAATCACTATGGAGATTTTCTACCAAGAAGGGGTCCTAGTAGTTGCATCAACTATCCATGACAAAATTCTTCATAAGCATAATTACCAACATTTAATCACAAGGGATACAAGCTACTAAAGCAAAAATGGTGACCTTAACAAAAATATGTAAGTGAAAACACCAACAATATAAGCATAATGACCAACATTAACAATATAAGATTAACAATAATTAAGGCAGGGGTCCTAGTAGTTGCATCAACTATCCATGACAAAATTCTTCATAAGCATAATTACCAACATTTAATCACAAGGGATACAAGCTACTAAAGCAAAAATGATGACCTTAACAAAATATGTAAGTGAAAACACCAACAATATAAGCATAATGACCAACATTAACAATATAAGATTAACAATAATTAAGGCAGGACTAGCAAAAACAAGTAATCAAGGCATGAATTTTTAACAAGTAATTAAGGCATGATCAAGGAGTGCACCGAGGGCTCGGAGATGGGCACGGCGGCGCACTCGGCGCTCGGGCTCGGCGGCGCTCGGGCTCGAGGACGGGGACGGCGGCGCTTGGCCTCGGAGACGGTGGCGCTTGGGCTCGGGGACGGGGAAGGGGACGGTGGCGCACTCTGAGATGGGCACGGCGGCGCGCTCGGGCTCGGGGACGGGGAAGGGGACGGTGGCGCACTCGGAGATGGGCTCGGCGGCGCTCGGGCTCGGGGACGGGGAAGGGGACGGTGGCGCACTCGGGCTCGGGGACGGGGACGGCGGCGCTTGGCCTCGGAGACGGTGGCGCTCGGGGACGGGGACGGGCGCCCAGCTCGGAGACGGTGGCGGTTGGGCTCGGGCTCGGCGACGGCGTGGCGGGCGCTCACGGCTCGGAGACGGGGACGGGAACGGCGGCGCAGCAGCCTGGCGGCGTAGTATCAGCTCCGGGCGAAAACACTAAACCCTAAGCCACCGTACCGACGCTTTTATATAGTAAACACATCACAGGCGGATTTTAAGAACAACCGCTTGTGATGTACAACATCACAAGCGGTTTTCTATGTCGACCGCCTGTGATATGTAAACATCACAAGCGGTCGAAATAGAAAACCGCTTGTGATGTTGTACATCACAAGCGGTTTTTCTTAAAATCCGCCTGTGATGTGTATGTAGTATAAAAGGCTCGGTTCCAGCGCAGGAACCCTAACTTCCGGAGCCCGACGCCGCTAGGCTGCACACTACTGTAGCGGCGGCGGATTTTTTTGATCTACGGGGAGAAGGTTTTGTTTTTGATTTTCGGGCTTGATTTCAAGAGTTTATGCATATATATGATCTCCGTTTGTTTTATTTCTCATTTTGATACGATTTTTTGCCTCAATTTTGTAATATAGACCGGAATTGAAGAAAAACTCAGGAATTCCAAGATTTAGACTTGTAGTTGATCTAATTTAAAGATTTTTTTTGAAGAGTTGTCTCACCTCAAGGTACCTATATTGCTGCAATCTTGTTTCATTTTCATGCACATTAATTCGTTCATGATTTAGGGATTAAATTCAATTAATTAGGGATATTTTAAAAAAATTTGTCTCATGTACTAGGTACATCTCGATATGATCTTGTTTCACTTTCATGAACATTTATTTTTTCATGTTACATCTCGATATTGACGTTAATCAATATAGGGATAGGTAATGGCGGACCGAGGTTGGATGTACAATGTGCCAAGACCACATCCGTCGTACATTCGAAATTTGAGAAGCTTTATTGAAGCGGCCAACAAGCACGCGAATTTGCGAAAGAGCAAGGAGATATTATGTCCGTGCATCGATTGTGATAATAAGATAGCTTGGAGAGATATAGGAGTAATCCAATCACATCTGCTAAAAAGAGGGTTTAAAAACAATTACACGATATGGTCAGAACATGGTGAGTTGGATCCGTGTGAAGTGCCTGGTAATGACGAGAGAGTTGTCGGAATTTTAGATCTTAAAGTTGATGGTGAAGTGGATAATGTGGATGCTAATCAAGAATTTGAAGAATTTGATTGTGAAGAGATGTTGCGCCATATGGAACCAGAAATGTTAAGTTCTGTGGGATCGCAGAAAGGGCTATCTAAAATGGAGGGACTGGAAAGTGCCTCAAAAGAACCTTTATATGATGAATCAAAGGGTTGTGACAAAGAGTTTACTACACTGCGTACAGTTCTAGAACTTCTGAAGTTGAAGGCTAGCGCCGGATGGTCTGATACTAGCTTCACAGATCTTTTGAATTTTCTGTCTCAATTACTACCAAAACCCAACAAACTACCAACAAGCACTTATAAAGCGAAGAAGCTTATATCTCCCATAGCTCTGGGTGTGCAAAAAATTCATGCATGTCCGAACCATTGTATTCTGTATCGTGGCGATTTTGAGAACGCATCAAGATGCCCAGTTTGCAATGTCAGTCGATACAAGAAGAGCTACAATCAAGACTGTGTAAAAAAATTCCCGAAGAAAAATAAAAAACAAGAAATCCACTATTGGACCTGAAAGTGACGATGACACTTTTGATGACATGGATGGGAAAAAGAAGTCAAAGAACCCAGCTTTGGTGATGTGGTATCTTCCAGTAATTGATCGCTTAAAACGTTTGTTCTCAAACCCTAGGGAGGCTGAGCTTATGCGTTGGCATGCTGAAAATCGCAAGCAGAATAACAAACAGATTCGACACCCTGCTGATGCATCACAATGGAAAAATTTCGATCTTATGTATCCTGAGTTTGCCAAAGAAACCAGAAATGTAAGATTTGCTTTGGGTACAGACGGAATGAATCCATTTGGTGAAAAAAGAAGTGTACATAGCACCTGGCCCGTGACTTTAACGATGTACAACCTTCCATCATGGCTGTGTCACAAAAGAAAGTATATTATGTTGACTATTCTTATTCAAGGTCCGAAATCAGCTGGTGTTGATATTGATGTGTTCCTAGAACCTCTTATGGAAGATATGACAAAGCTCTGGAATGAAGGAGTTAGAATATGGGATGAGTATTGCCGTGAGTATTTCAACTTAAGAGCAATTATATTTGTTACCATCCATGATTCTCCCGGTGGCGCCACACTATCAGGGCAAAAGACTAAAGGAAAGAATGGTTGTGTAGTGTGCGTCGATGGAACTGCTTCCATGTACCTTAAATCATCCAAGAAGTTGGTGTTCATGGGACACAGACGGTTCTTGATGAAGCAGCATAAGTACCGAAAGATGAAAGAGGAATTTAACAATCAACTGGAAAGTGAAGGTGCACCAAAGCCTTATAGTGGGAAACTTGTTTTTGAAATTGTAAAGAACATTCATGTTGTATTCGGAAAGGGAAAAAACAAAGGAGAAAAGAGAAAGAGAACTGACCCTTCAACTTACACAACTTTCAAGAAGCAATCAATATTTTTCAAGTACCTCCCATACTGGAAGGATATGGAAATTTGCCACAGCATTGATTTGATGCATGTAACAAAAAATGTTTTTGACAGCATCATTGGAACCTTGTTGGGCATGCCGAGTAAGACAAAAGACGGACTTAAATCACGCAATGATCTAGTAGATCTTCAAATCAGACCGGAACTTCATCCAGTGGATAGTGGCAAAGGGAAGCCTTACCTCCCCCCAGCTAGCTACAACTTGTCAGTTGAGGAGAGAACAAAGATTTGCAAATGTTTGCGTGGGGTCAAAGTGCTCACAGGTTTCTCATCCAATATCAGCAGACTAGTCAGGATGAAGGACTTGTCTCTATTTGGCTACAACTCTCATGACTGTCATGTGATGATGACGGTGTTCCTCCCAATTGCGGTAAGAGCCCTCAAAACAGAGCATGTCAAAGTTGTCATCACACGCTTGTGTTACTTTTTCAATGCGGTTTCACAAAAAGTAATAGCTTTAGAAGACTTGGACTATCTAAAGGCATACATCATCGAGACTATGTGCAAGCTTGAAATGTGTTTTCCTCCATCATTTTTTGATATGCAAGTACACCTAATCATACATCTCGTGGATGAGATAAAAATATTAGGGCCACTATATTTACATCATATGTTTCAGTTGGAGCGATACCTGGGAGTATTAAAAGGTTATGTGCGAAATCGCGCTCACCCAGAGGGTTCAATCATGGAGGGATACACTACAGAAGAAGTGATTGAGAGCTGTATAGATTACATCAGTGACGGAACAATGATAGGTGTGCCTGTACCTAAACATGAGGGTAAACTATGTGGGAGAGGGAGAATGGGCAAGAAAACTTTTCGCGTTGAGGATTACAAGCTAGTACATTGTGCTCATGGTAGTGTACTACAACATCTCACGATAGCCGAGCCTTACATAGAGGAACACCTGAATGAGCTTCGTAAAGAAAATCAGAACCGCACAGAGGACTGGATCATGAGGGAGCACAAACATCGTTTCAGCGAATGGTTAATGGACAAAAACATCCCATTCGGAGACTCTTCGGATGAGAAAACAATGAAGAATTTGGCTTCTGGGCCATCGTGTTTTGTGACATCATGGCAAGCATATGACATCAATGGGTACACATTCTACACTAAATCAAAAGACATGAAAAGTGTTGCACAAAATAGCGGTGTTCGTATCGATGCTTTTGACCTACATGGACAGAAGACCACATATTTTGGATTCGTAGAGGAAATATGGGAACTTGATTATGGCCCAAGCATGAAAATACCCTTGTTTAAGTGCCAATGGGTACAACATCCCGTGGGGGTGATAGTGGATAACTACGGACTCACACTGGTAGACTTAAAGAAAGTAGGATATAAAGATGACCCGTGGGTTCTCGCCGAATGTGTTGCACAAGTGTTCTATGTACTCGATCCAGCAGATGAGAAGATGCATGTAGTTATTTCTGGAAAGCAAAAAATTGTTGGAGTTGAGAATGTGGGAGACCAAGATGAGGAATACAATAAGTATGAAGAGATGTTCGACTTTAACGGTCTAGAGAGAATCAAGCGTGTGGAAAAGAAAATTGATAAGAACTTAAAGCCATACATGCGGAAAAATGGTAGTTCATGAAAAATTGTATGAATCAAATTGTATTTGTTATCATGTATGATCGACTATGAATTGTGGTTGCCAATTAATTTAAAATCTCTCTAGTTATCTATGTGTGCTATTATAATTCATTTAAATTGTATTTGCATATTATTGTTAAAAATTAAATATTAATTCATTTAAATTGTATTTGCATATTTCTGTTAAAAATTAAAATTATTTTCATATTTAAATTGTATTTTCATAATTTTACAATCACAGGCGGTTTTGTCTTAGGGACCGCTTGTGAAAAGGATAGAGCATCACAGGCGGTCCTAAACAAAAACCGCTTGTGATACTATTACATCACATGCGTACTAAACCGCCTGGGACATCACAGGCGGTTTTCTAACCGAACCGCCTGTGATGTAAAAATCCTACCGCTTGTATAGAGCCAAATTGTACTAGTGTTATCTGCAGAAGAAAAGCGAGAAGCTCAATATTATGCCCAGAGACTGAAATATCCAAAAGGGGCGTTGATATTCAACGGCAGCGGGGAAGAAGACTTCTTGTACTGTCTCCCAGACAGCAAGGAGATTTCTGTCTGCCGAGAGATGACCAAAAGCTTCGGGTTCTCGACACTAGAAGACGGGCTCTCGGTGCTATCAAAAGATGAATTGGCCGACAACTTAGCATACAACAGCTTAAAGGTGAGAGAATGAGATTTTTGTACTTAAAAACAAAATTTTTCCATTTGCTTATATTTAGTACTGCACTCCTTTTGCAGGGCCTTATTCTTAGCAACGCCCTCAGGGCGCAAAAAAGTGCTGAAGACGAAGGATGTACTATAGCTTTGAACAACCTTCGTTCCGAAGTAATTGAGCTAAGGAACGAAGGTCTTGAAAAAGATAAAATATTAAACTCATTGGTGAACAAGATAAAAGAAGACGAAGCTACTTTAAAAGCCCAAGCTGATGCCCAGAAATGCAAAATTGAAGATCTTCGGAAACAGCTGGCAGAAGCAAAATTAAAATGTGCAATTGTCGAAGCTGACCGAGACGCCAGTGATTACTGGTGAAGTTATTGGGAGAAAACAGTTGTAGAACTTCGGTCTTCAAAAGAAAGATGTTATGAAAAATCCATAGAATGTGTGAGAAAAATAAAGACAAGCTTCGCCGACGTTGGCGCATACTCCAGCGAGGATAACTTCATAAGAGGCGATCCTGAGGGCCCAATTGAATGGATCAGCGGCAAAGCCGATGCTTTCGAGGAAATTTTAAATGGCCATGGAGACGTCTGCGCCTTTTCTGGCGCGAGGGGAGTTGCAGCTATCCTGGAGAAGATGGGTTGCGAACACGTAAAATCCTTGGCGCAAACCGAAGCTGCCTTATCTATTGAAGATACAAAAGACCCCTCGGCCGAAGCAAGTTTAATTGGTGGAAAGTTTTTCACCGACATCTGGGAAAATGGTGGCCGAGGAATGGCCCACGAAATTATAAAGAAAAGTGAAAAAGAACTCACGATGCTAGAGAAGCAACAAAGGCTGCTGAAAAGACTGCAGAACTTAAAAGGCGGATAGGTATTGCCTAATTGTTTTTAACTTTATGTTTTATTTTTGTGACTTCGGACTTATTTATGTTTTATATCGCAGCCGAACTATCTCCTCCCCCGGAGCCCTTCGAGTCATTGGCCGACCCCGAAGCAAAAAAGGAAGATGAAGTTACTAAGATGGCCGAAGCTATTATGGACGAAGCTGTTACTCGACTACTAAACGAAGCTGCGGAAGCAGTTCTAAAAGAAGAATAGCTTATTATTGTAAAAACATTTGGAATATTAATGTAATATTTGCTGAACAAAGTGTGTAACATTTTGTAGTTTTGAATGTAATATATGAGGTGTTTGTAATTCAATTCTTTACGATGCATGAAACTTCATGTGCATATCGTTTTTAAGCCTTCGGCGAAAAAACACCTTCCCTTATTTTCATGCTTCGTGAAGAATACCCATATTTCGTAAAAACATTATGCTTCGTAAGCAATAGATATCCTTTGATATTAGAGTTGATGAAGCTGTACTTATTCAAAACTTATTTTGTGCCTTGGCGCAACTTCTTCGAAACAATTTCCGAAGATCGTCATTGTATCCCCTTCTTGTGCCATTGATGCAATATGATGTATGATGTTATGCTATGCGAATGATGTGATGATGTTATGCTTATGTAAAATGATATTTGTGCCGAAGATACACACACATTGTCACAGTGAAGTACACAATCACTTTGCCGTTTATTTTTCAGCTTCATCGCTTATTTTTTGGTGTATCAGCGTTGACTTTTCGCTGTAAGCCTCCCTTAGGAGCTTCTTCGCCTTCTATTTCGGCGGTATCAGCGTTTATTTTTCGCTGCAAACCTTCCTTAGGAGCTTCTTCGTCTTCTATTTCGGCGGAATCAGCGTTTATTTTTCGCTGTAAGCCTCCCTTAGGAGCTTCTTCGCCTTCTATTTCGGCGGAATTAGCGTTTATTTTTCGCTGTAAGCTCTGCATTCCCTTTGGGACGACTTTTGAGCAGAAAACTTACACTGCGCTCCCTTAGGAACGACTTCTGTTGCTTCGACAAACTTACGTTGCGTTCCTTAGAACAACTTTTTGTTGTTTCGGCAAAACTTGTAATATGATTGTGACCCCCACGTTCTCTTGAGAACAACTTTCGTGGTTCGCTGACTTTTGGAACTTCGTGAGTCTGTGAAGAAGGTTTATTATATCATGACAATAACGAAGCTATTACAAAAAAATTGAAAACAACAAAAGAACTAGGATTTCAATGATTGTTTCTTAATAAAAAAGAAAATGATGACGAATGCAAAAACTGTTTTAGAGGTAGGATATATCTTAGTAGATGTGCTTTGATTCTGGCACGGTACTGTTGACTGTGCAAGCTTCGGACTGCTCCCTGAAATCTCGCTGCTGGTGAGTGTGCTGGCTCCCTTTTGGCTGCTAGCCTTGGGGATATGCGGGTTGCATTGGTGGTGGAGGTGGAGGCTATTGCCAAGATGCCTGAGGTTGTCTTGCCGAAGCAACAGAAGCTACAGGATGGTTACCCATATACTCTGGTATGTACGGTGAATGATACGAAGCAGTATGCATAACTTGCTTCGGCTGGTTCTGTTGGGCTGCAGCTTCTGCTATCTCCTTCTGTTTCTGGATGGTGACATGGCACATCCTTGTAGTATGGCCCTTGTCCTCACCACAGAATAGGCAATAAATCTTCCTGGGCTGATCCCCAAACCTTCCTCCGAAGCCCCTGACGCCTCTGCCCCTTGGAGCTGGCGACCGAAGGTAGCTTTGTTGCTGCCCCGAAGCCTGCGAGGAATACTGTGGCCTCTGTTGTTGGCTTCCTCTGTCGTCATTCTGGGTGGAGTGAATTGATCTGACATGCCTTGGACGAATTCTTCCTCCAAAGCCCCTGGTCATCTCGGAGAATCTGTAGGCTTCCTCCCTTCTTTGACGAAAGTCATTATCAGCGCGGATGTATTCATCCATCTTCTGAAGCAATTTCTCTAGGGTCTGAGGGGGCTTCCTGGCGAAGTATTGGGCCGTAGGTCCTGGCCGAAGCCCCTTGATCATGGCCTTAATGACAATTTCATTGGGCATTGTTGGCGCTTGTGCCCTCAGACGCAAAAACCTTCGGACATACGCCTGAAGGTATTCTTTGTGATCTTGCGTGCACTGGAACAGAGCTTGAGCAGTAACCGGCTTTGTCTGAAACCCTTGGAAACTGGTGATCAGCATGTCCTTCAGCTTCTGCCATGATGTGATTGTTCCTGGCCGAAGAGAGGAGTACCAGGTTTGTGCAACATTCTTGACTGTCATGACGAAAGATTTCACCATGACTGCAGTATTGCCTCCATATGAAGATATGGTAGCTTCGTAGCTCATCAGAAACTGCTTCAGATCTGAGTGCCCGTCATACATAGGGAGCTGGGGTGGCTTGTAAGACGGGGGCCATGGTGTAGCCTACAGTTCTGCTGACAGAGGAGAAGCATCATCAAAAGCAAAATTTCCATGATGGAAATCTTCATACCATTCATCCTCGTTGTAGAAGCCTTCTTGGTGCAGCTCTCTGTGCTGGGGTCTTCGGTGTTGCTCATCTTGAGTAAGATGACGTACTTCTTCAGTGGCTTCGTCAATCTGCCTTTGTATGTCAGCTAGCCGAGCCATTTTTTCCTTCTTTTTTTGCACTTGCTGATGAAGCATCTCCATATTCCTGATCTCTTGGTCCAACTCATCCTCTTGGGGTGTTGGACTGGTGGCCTTCCTCTTCTGGCTTCAGGCCTCTCGAAGAGAAAGGGTCTCCTAGTTCGGGTCCAGCGGCTGCAGAACGGTAGCCCCTGTCGCTGAAGCTTTCTTTGGCGGCATGACGAAGGTCGATGCTTGTCGAAGGTGGTCGAAAAGGGTTCACTGGAGGTGGGCGCCAATGTTGGGGACTTGTCCTTAAATGCTATGAATTAAGAACAAGGCAACACAGAAATTGTTAAACGTTAAAGTCCTTCGTCCTTCGAAGCATTATTTCCGTTGGGATATAATGAGTTTCGGACGAAGGTTATAAAGGACATACCTTCATCAGTACAACAAATAATGAAGAAGGATTCATATAAAGTATGAGAAATAACATAAACATTTAAATATTATTATTAACTCATTTCTATTTTATTATTATGGAAAAATAGAAATGATAACAAATTACAAATGTACCTTCGGCTTGAAAGAAGGCAAAAAGTACAAGCGTGACGCAAAAGCAAATGCCAAGTCAGCGTGAACAGTACGGGAGCACTGTTCATCTATTTATAGGCACGGGACGCAGCCCATGTAAAGTTACACCCATGCCCTTTACATTTGTTAATAACTTTATAGTAATCCATCGGGGTCTAAATAGCCTTTTCCCCTTTAAGTCGGTTTTCTTTTCTGCTTTCACGCCGAAGCTCCCGTGCGCATAGCTTCGGCTCTGCGCCATCCTTTGTATTCTTTGTGCTTCTCCACACTATGGTTTTGATCTAAGTCTGAAGGTACCTGTTCATGTATCATACTCCAGAAACATTGTTAAATCATGTTTTTGAGGACCTTCGGAAGCCGAAGGCCCCCAACAATGGCATAAGAGTTCCTCCACAGGGACCGCGTGAAACCTCGTATCTAGAATTTTTTGAAACGCGTCCCCCACTTTTGTTAAAGCTGAAGACCCTCTTGAAGCGGATGAGTGGATCAGGGTAATGGAGCAGAAGTTTGGATTAATCCGTTGCACAAAAACACAGAAGCCATTATTTGCCGCCCAACAACTGAGAGGCCCTGCCAGTACCTGGTGGGGAAATTTTGTGGCAGTTCAACCAACCGAACATCAGGTCACTTGGGATGAATTTAAGCTAGCATTCTGTAAACACTATATTCCAGAAGGAGTGCTTCACATGAAACAAGAGGAATTTATTCGACTAAAACAAGGAGGGGATACTGTGATGCAGTATCTCAACAAGTTTAATCATTTATCCCAATATGTGATTGACCAAGTAAACACTGACCTGAAGAAGAAAAAATGCTTCATGAGAGGACTCAACGACCGGCTCCAATGGAAAATGGCCACCTATCTAGATCTTACTTATAGCAGAGCTATCAGCACAGCACTGGCAGTAGAAGCCAAGAACGCAGGCCAAGGAAAATCAAAGGGATTTGGAGGTGACAGGTCCAATCAGGGACCTAAGAAGCGAACCAGGTTGGTAATCTGACCTTTCAATCAGAATCGTTCTTCGCCTCGTCCACCCTCCTATCCGTTCAAACAGCCTATTTTCATTCGTCCTACCATTACTCCCACTTCTACAAATCAGTCGAGTGCCCCTGGTGCTCGTTTCCCCGCCCTCCCTAGTTCTTCAACTGGCTGCTTCAACTGTGGGAAGTTCGGTCATTTTATAAAAGACTGTCCATATCCGAAGCAGAATAAGTTCAATAATCAACAGAACTATGGGAGCTCCAATCAAAGCAAAGGGAACATGGCTAATAATTCAGCGGGCAAAAATGTCAAGAAGACTGGGTGAATCTATTACACTCAAGTGGCCACTACACCGGAAGGAGAGCCAGTAATGATGGGTATGTTCCTTGTGGCCGATCACCCAGTAGTTATTCTCTTTGATTCTGGTGCTTCACATACATTCATAAGCAAGAAATTCGTGGAAAAACATTGCATTCCTTGCACTGAATCAAGGGAAGGGTTTATTATCCATTCACCCAGGGGGACAAATATTTACTAAGGAAATAGCCTTCCATGCGCTAGTAACATTGGCTGAACGGGATTTTCCCACCAACATGATTGTTTTGAAAGGCAAAGATATAGATGTAATTATGGGCATGAATTGGTTAGCCCATCATAAAGCTATCCTCAACACTGACTTAAGGACTATCAAGTTGAACCATGGCCATGAAGAGGTTCTCTTGTCCATCCCTATAGCTGTCCCAGCCAAACCATTTGGATGGGTCTATGAAGCTATCATACCAGAAATCTAGGATATTCTGGTAGTATGTGAATTTCCGAATGTATTTCCTGAAGATCTGCCTGGATTACCTCTAGAAAGGGATGTAGAGTTTGTGATCGAACTGAAGCCTGGTACAGCTCCTATTTCAGAAGGTCGTACCGAATGCCACCAAATGAATTGGCAGAGCTCAAGACTCAATTACAAGACTTGCTTGAGAAGGTATTCATTCGGCCTAGTTCATCACCTTGGTGATGTCCCGCAATCTTTGTCAAGAAGAAGGATCAAACACTTCTAATGTGCGTGGACTATAGACCCCATAATGGGGTCACTATCAAGAACAAGTACCCTCTTCCCCGGATCAATATCTTGTTCGATCAACTTATCGAAGCTCGGGTATATTCCAAGATTGACCTCAGGTCGGGCTATCATCAAATCTGTATTCGACCCAAAGATATACCCAAAACCGCATTTACTACGCGGCATGGATTATTCAAATATTTGGTTATGTCCTTTGGATTGACAAATGCTCCTGCCCACTTCACATATCTAATGAACTCAGTGTTTATGCCCGAGTTGGATAAATTTGTGGTGGTCTTCATTGATGATATCTTGATATATTCCAAGAATGAAGAGGAGCATGCTAAACATATACGGATCATATTAACGCTCTTAAGGGAACACCAATTATATGCTAAATTCAGTAAATGTGCGTTTTGGTTGGAGGAAATCCAATTTTTGGGACATGTATTGTCTGCAAATGGGATTGCGGTTGATCCCAGCAAGGTCAAGGATATTCTAGAGTGGAAACCACCTACCACTGTACATCAAGTTCGAAGTTTCCTTGGGCTGGCTGGCTATTATCGCAGATTTATTCCAGATTTCTCCAAGATTGTGAAACCAATCACAAGTTTGTTGAAGAATGATACAAAATTCAACTGGTCCTCAAGATGCAACGAAGCCTTCGAGCAGCTGAAGGTATTGTTGACCACTGCTCCAGTATTGGCTCAATCAGACATTGAAAAGCCTTTTGATGTGTACTGTGACGCATCGAGCAGTGGTCTCGGATGTGTCTTAATGCAGGAGGGCCGAGTTATAGCATATGCTTCAAGACAGTTGCGCCGGCATGAGGAGCATTATCCAACTCATGACTTGGAATTAGCTGATGTGTTCATGCCCTTAAAATATGGCGTCATTATCGGCTGGGAAATATCTGCCATATATATACAGATCATAAAAGTTTGAAGTATATTTTTACCCGGTTAGAACTAAACATGAGGCAGAGAAGATGGCTTGAGCTGATTAAGGATTATGAATTAGAAATCCACTATAACCCAGGAAAGGCCAACGTGGTGGCAGATGCACTAAGTCGCAAGGCTTTTTGCTATTGTCTTACAGTAAGGACTCTGGACACCACATTATGTCAAGAAATGGAGAAATTAAACCTGGGGATGATACAACATGGAACCTTGAACCAATTGAAGCTTGATACAATTCTTCTGCAAAAGATTATTAATGCCCAAAGAAGTGATAAGGGTATGAAACATATTCATGAGAAAATAGAAGCCGGCAAAGCGAATTGTTTCAGAAAGGATAATCAAGGCATAGTATGGTTTAATAACCGCATAGTTGTGCCTAAGGATGATGAAGTCCGCCAGCAAAAATTGGACGAAGCTCATCTTAGTCGATATTCCATTCATCCCGGAAGCACTAAGATGTATCAAGATTTAATGCAACATTACTGGTGGACAAAAATGAAGATCGAAATTGCACACTATGTGGCGAGATGTGACACCTGTAGACGTGTCAAAGCAATACATATGAAGACTGCTGGTCCACTGCAATCTTTGCCCATCCCAACTTGGAAATGGGAGGACATTAGCATGGACTTCATTGTGGGATTACCCAGGACAGCAAAAGGATTTGATTCTATTTGGGTTATAATTGATCGGCTTACCAAGATAGCCCATTTTCTGCCCGTCAAGACAGATCACCCAGTTGCTGTCTATGCCCAGTTATATATTGCTCGTATTCTTAGTCTGCACGGAGTTCCAAAGACAATAGTGTCGGATCATGGACCACAATTTGTATCCAAGTTTTGGGAAGAACTACATAAGTCCCTGGGTACTAAGTTGCTCCACAGTTCGGCCTATCATCCCCAAACAAGTGGGCAGACTGAGAGAGTAAATCAAATTCTTGAAGACATGTTGCGGGCATGCGTTCTGGAATTCCCACAAAAATGGGATGAATGTTTACCATTGGCAGAATTTTTTGTTTAACAATAATTATCAAGAAAGTATTAAGATGGCACCATTTGAAGCTTTGTATGGACGACGGTGTCGTACCCCCTTGAATTGGTCTGAACTAGGAGAAAGGTGGTTTTTTAGGCCTGATATGGTGAAAGAGATGGAAGAAGGCACAATCTCGACAAAAGAGTTATGCAGACAAACGACGCCAACCCTTGTACTTTCAAGTCAAAGATTAGGTGTACCTAAAAGTATCACCAATAAAGGGTGTAACCTATTTCAGTGTAAAAGGAAAGCTTGCACCCCAGCACATTGGTCTGTTTCCTATTCTTGAAAGACGTGGACCAGTGGCGTACCGACTCCAACTACCCGAAACATTGTCTGTAGTGCACAATGTGTTCCATGTATCCCAATTGAAGAAGTGCCTTCGGGTTCCTGATTGAACCATTGATATGGTGGATGTTACCTTGGAACCAGACTTAACATATTCAGAGCATCTCATTCAAGTCCTGGATGAAAAGGACAGGGTCATCCGAAGAAGAACTCTTAAATTCTATAAAATACAATGGAACCAACATACTGAAGATGAAGCTACATGGGAAACCCAAGACTTCTTAGAAAAGAATTTCCCTGGCTTTTTAGCTTCATGTAACTTGTGAGATATGTACAATTGTTTATAAAGATGTAATAGACCCCATACCACCCCCATGCTTTGTAATACAGTTAAGGAAATAAAAATGTGATGTGTTTCCTTTTCCACTACTTGCCCTAGGACCTTAAATCTCGGGACGAGATTCTTTTATGGGGGGAAGGATGTAACACCCCTAGTGTTACTGTCACTAAAACTTGAGCATAACACCATGAGCATTGGCATACCATGTGTTTGTTACACCTAGAGTGCATTCACTAGGTAAAAATTTCAAACAAGTTGTAATGATGTGACTTGATATGTGATTAACCCTAGGACAGAGTGCTTAATCCTAACTTAGGGTTTATGGGTGAAAGTGAAGCCCAAATATGTGAAAACCTCAAAAGACATGAGAAATGATCATAAGGTATCACATTTAATGGACTTTAATGGCACCCAAAACCCTATTGTGCCCAAAACCCTAAAGACAAACCCTAGAAACCCAATTGAAACCCTAGGGGGTTAGTTGTAAAATTTGTGCACTTTTGGACCAAAGTGCAAATATTAAAGTACTAGAGCATTATAAATCAAGTACTTTTCACTTTTGAGGATTTCCAAGTCAAATGATGAAGTTTGGACTTATTTGCAAAAAGTACCCCATATGTTAAGTCTGAATTCAGTTGAATAGGGTCAACTTTAGAGCTCTATATCTCAGAATTCTTGGGGATTTTGCTCTTGGTCAACATAGCAAACTTGGAGAGCTATGTTAGAAGTACAAGTTTTATTAAGTGATTAAGCATGGGCGTTGTATAGAAATTAGAGTAAAATGGACCAAAAGATTGGCTATCAGTCAAGACAGAAGACTGAATTGTGACTGACAGTGAACATTAAAGAACTTTGGAATGGATTTGTGCTTAATCCAGTAAGAAAATGGCCAGGGTTTTTATAGTCGAATTGTAGATGGTTCATAGGACTACAACTTTGATACAGATGAATTAAGTAGTTGTCACATAAAAATCAAAGATCAAGGCCCTGCAAATCGCTCTGTCAGGCACTCTGATGAGGGTTATGATGGTACAGTACTGAAAAAGATCAGCTGATGCAGTGCATCTCACTGCCGGTGACCCCACGCCTAGATTCGCGTCGGCCGCCATGATTCGTGCTTCGGGTTTGTGGATTGCGCTCGGCAGTAAAAAGATCTTCCCTGCGGATGAGTTCGGAGCACTGTGGCCGCTCTGTCGCCCATCCACTTGCGCCGACGACGTGTCCGAGCGGTCGTCGTCGAGGTATACGTAGTTCGCCGTGATCGTGCCACGCCGTGGCCCTTTTACCACGTCGCTGCTAACCGTAGTAGCTCACTTGTGACAGTCATAGCTCCTCAACTAGTAAATGCCACAGTAGAACACCGCGGTGACTCGGTCCCTCTCTCTGGCCGCCAGCACGCCACCGCTCTTGGAACTTATAAATTGCCGCCCCATGAGCTCCGCTAAGTAATCACACAACAACGCACCAGCCCGTGCCTCAGATTGTCCACCAGAGCGCTCCGATTTTGAAATTCCCCCAAATCAGTTGAAATTCCATCGTGAAAGTCTCTCACCATGGTCAGCCTGCCTCAGGTTGATTCATGCCCCTCTGTTGAATGGTCTAGCATCTCTAGAGTCTCCTATTGCTTGTAGACTTGATTGATTGAACTAGATCATACTGGATTGCCCTGAACACCTTCATTTCTTCTCGGTTTTCACCGTCGTCGTGAGCAGGTGTACTCCGGTCCCGGTTAGTGAATTTGGTTGGGGAATTAGAGTCACTCGGGGTAGAATTTGGTGTCAAACAAAGGAAAGGACTAGCCGTTGCATATTCCGGTCAGTACGGGCTCGCTGGAGCCACTGCTCTGTCGTTCACGGTCGGGGACCTCACCTTGCGAAGAAATAGAAAGGGAGGGGCCTTAGTGCAGATGTTAGTGAGACAGAGAAACAGTGGAGAGGATTCTTTATGGGTTTTTCAAACGACCAGGGACCTCTGTGCAAAATGGACACCACGGACGCGTTTCACCTGTCGTGGGCCGGCTCGAGCTAGATTGAGCTTGTTACTATTTATGCTTTCTCTTTTTCTTTTTCTACCAGACTTAGGAAATCCATAGAAAATTATTGAAAATGATAAAAATATGAGACCAAGTTTGTTGGACTCCTAAATTTCCCTAGTAATTAATAAAAATGGTTCCAAGAATTTTTGCCCAGACCAGGAATTATTTAGTATTTAAGATGGCCAAAACCTAGTCTTCTGGAAGTTTAGAAATTATTTAATAACTCCAAAAAATTATTAAACTTTTTGGATAAGCCTAATATGATATTTAGATCCCATGAGTAAAGTTTGACTTGCTTTGGACATTGTTTGATTCCTAAACCCAAAACCCTAGCTCCTTAGGGTAAAAATGTCTAACCCTATTAAGGTCCTGACCTAGAAAAACCATAGTTACCCTAGTGCACCGTGAAGGAGAGTTGTATTAAAGATACAACTTGGTGTAGCTTTTCTATTATTGCATTTTCATAAGCATTACATGAGCATTCATGGTTATATATGGTTATGTATAGAGAACGAGGAAGAAATAACTGTTGAAGAGGAAGAGACTACTCCATCAACAGAAAATCCACCTGCCGGGAACTATTTTTACTTTGACATCTGTGGAACAGAGCCCGACTCTCCTACAACACAAGGCAAGCCCCAGTGCATTTGCCACCTCCTTGCTGTTTTAAACTCTTTATCACTTGAATGATGCATTAGGTGATTGGAGTTGGGTGTTAAACCAATTGCTGCATTTCCTTCCTTGGAATTGTTTGCCATTTCTTGATTACCCGTTTTATTAAAAGGTTTTTAGATGCTTAGTCTTGCTTTAGAAAAACAAATGTTTTGTTTTAAAACAAAAGGTGATGCTTCACAGAGGATGGGGTGTTTTCAAAAATAAAACTTGATGGTGGATCCATCATGGCCATGATGGGTTCAACATTGGAAAAGATGTACCTCTGCCAGGTACCTAACTTTGGGTTTGAAATGATAAAGCTGAGACCGGGCGGGTGACTTGCACGAGAAGAGAGTCTCGATGTAGTGTCTCCGTTTGAGTCGATTAAGGACTGTCTCGATGTGGGCCTGCTGACCGAGGACCCTTTAACTGGTCACATGCCTCGTCATGGGTAAGATTTGCCTTGGGCGGACTAATACCAGAAAGGCCAGCACGCAATGGGAGTGGAGAGATGGTGAGAGTAGCGTGTACCCTCCGTGGCAAGAGGCTGGACGGTGGTGTATTTGTGCTCTCGGTTGGCGTGAACCCGGTCTGGTCTTAAGAACCCCGGTGGCGAGTTGACATATGCAAGGGTTAAGTGCTACATATGTCGTGTGATTGGAGATCCTCAGCTGAGTATTAATCGATTTGGATCGTCGTTACTTCTCGAACATGAAGACTTGGTCACTGACTTACACGTAGCATTCCAGTGAACTAAAAGGGGTGATAAAAGGATGACTAGTATAGGCCAAGGGCTTGAACTAGGGTAGAAAGAACTCTAGTGATAGGTAATGACTTAACTTGCTAATAAAACTAGATTTTTAAGGATCCACTTTTAGTAAGCATTTCTGCAAACAGAGTCTTGGTTCTTGAATAGCCTTACCTTGACTCCCTCGAGCCAGCATATCCTTGAGAGTCTTTTCTTTTGACAGGTAAGACTTCCGAAAGTACACTTCGTACTCAGGATTTTCAAACCCATGTTGTTGTAGGTGAGGAAACAACAGACTTCTACTGTTTTTGCTCTAAGGTGGTGCCCAAAGAAGAACCTCAACAGTGAAGCCACGGGAGGATGTTGGCCTCACATTTGAAAAACAATATACTTTTATGCGGGGGGTGTTTGCCTCCCAAGTTTGTAATAATAAAACTTATGCACTCATATACCCTGGTTTGTAATAACTACAACACTCTCTCTATATTTTGATGAATGTAAATTAAGTTATTGTAATTCGCTTCCGCTTATTCATTCCTCTGATGTGTTGTAATATCTGTGTGACGGGTGAAACGCTCTTGGGCGAGGAAAGTGATACAAATACCAAACTTGTCGAGTGATTATGTGCATCTACAGGGTTGTCCAAGTTCCGTTGGACAAGGACAATTTTAGGTGGGCCTAATGACTTGGGAAGTTCCATCACAGCCTGGACCATTGGATCGATGGTTTTCTAGACCGGGACCGCATGGAGGCGCCTGTCGTGGCCTCCTATTTCTCTTTCTCATCTGTTTCGTTTATGCGATGCAAGAAAGAAGTAGCAACCGCCATGAGAGACCTTGTGTTGCCTCTGTGCGCAAGCTACCCCAGCGTGGCACTCTCCCGCTCGGCGCCAGTGGAGGAACCACCGACCAATTTATCTTCCCCGCCCTCATGGGCGCGACTGTTAGCGTGCCCAGGGCCACGGGCGAGCACGCTTCTTCTATTTCTGTTCTCAGATTAGAACTTTTGGGGATTTCTTATTTCTTTTCCCTTTCTATTCTCTCCGCGTAGCGTCGGATGCTCCTTACGCGCATGGGCGAGGACATGTTGTTTCGTAGTCGAGCGCTACCGCAATCTCAGCGCGTCGTTGTGGCTGTAGCTCTTATGTGCAAAAACGTGCATCGCTTCCATGTGCAGAGCGTTTGTGTTCTTTTTTCTATTTCTTTGATTCACATCCAATCATTTTTTTCTCTTTTCTTTCTCAATTGCAACTGTCTGTACTAGGGTTACAATTTGGAAAACGAACCCAGCTCTTGATGCCATTAATAGATCGGTTGGATCATCCCATGAATCCTAACCACTAACAGATCATACCTTGTCATATTTGATGATGTCATGTTTGTCAGTGAAGATCTGTGTTAGGGCAACGATTGTTGGGGAAGCGGCCTTGTTGGCAGCGAGCTTCCCGTTGCTGACAGCCTCCCCTCGAGATTGGTCTGGGGTTTGAGGTGAGGAAACCTAGATGGAATTGAACCTCGTGTCTTAGCCGTCAACTCCCACCTCTCTATATATAGTCTACACAATAAAGACCCACCAACCTTGTTTTGCGCTAGATGCCATCCATCAGGGTGTTAGGTTAAAATCCCAGTTCATCATTGGGCTATTTGGTGGAGATTAATTCCAACAAACACTAGAGGTCGTCGCATGCGTGAGTGCTGACAGAATAGGGGGCATGATGGTGGTGGAGGGGAACAACGCGCTGCCATAGATGCTGAGGGAGAGACACGAGGCAACTAGGTGTTGGCCAGAGACAAACATGTTGTTCGCTTCGGATTAAAGCCAATTGTTTGGACTGTTGCAGTTGTAATTGTGGCGGAACCGCCCGAATTATTCCAGTTTAAGTGCCCACGTCTTTCCGTAGAGGCACTAACACACTTAAATCGAAATAAACCGTCAGTTCCTCGGATCTACTCTGATAAAGCCACTTACCAAGGATCGAATACCACTAGCTCACACGAAGGTGAGGCACAGAGAGAATACAATAAACATGAAACCACAAATTAAGGTACTGGAGTTATTACATAAATCAGAGTTTTTGATAAAAGATAACAAGTTCATAATTAGAATGCAGCGGATAGTCGGTAACATCGATATGGAGGAATAGGGCAAGGCCTAGCCCACTACTCCTCATGGTCCTCTCCTGTCGAGGTAGCATCCCACTCAACCGTCCAACCCGGTGGTAGGGTGGAAGGCCAAGTCACACCATCAACCATATCCTGTAGCGTACCTGAAAAAAATTATGCCACAAACAAGACTGAGTATACTAATACTCAGCTAGACTTACCCGGTGTGAGGAGTCTACTCCTCTACCTCTAGACCATGCAGCTGTTTGGCTGATGGGTTTGGTTTGCCAAAAGCACTAGCTGAGTCTAAAAACAATTTTAGCTTTTCCAGTTCTAGCATATTTAATTTAGCTAGGTTTGCTCCTTCCTAAGCAGTCATGGTAACAATCATTTAGTACAATCAACATGTTACCTCAAGTAAAACCTCATTTCTCTTTTTACTCAATGCAGTACAAGGGGTCAAGCAGTCTCATTGGCTGCGAGAAGTAGACGATTCGAATCGAGTTTTAACCTTGCAAGGTAAACCTAAACACACGACATGTAGGGGCACTCTGTCCCCACACATATCAGTCGTCCCCATCGATTCCCCGTTCGCGGCCAGGACTCATCGCCTTGGCATGCAATGCCCCACTGACCCTGGCTGCCGTCATGCAGTGGTTGCACTTGCATCCACCGTAGCTAGCATGGGAGACTTCGTCTCAGGACAAGTGAGGGGGAAAGTCCGTGCCCGGCTTCACTCAGGTACTAGGCTTACTGGTTACCATATTTCCCAACATGTGTTTAGTACTTTCAAACGCTTGACTCAGGTATCCACACATTAATCCTTAATTCCATTTCTGTCTCATAGACAAGGCATCCACCCTGGATCCAAGTTCATAGACCATCATAGGTCCCGTTATCAAGATGAATACAATCAATTCCTGACCTCACACGAGTGCTAGAAAAATCACTCGACTTCTACCGAAATTCCTAATTAGCAAAGCAGCTACTCGACCTAGCATACTAGTATCCATCTCAAAAAGGAGTACTGAGTTTATGGAACTAAGGGTTTCAAGCAACTCCTACACTTAGGTGCACATTACAAACCTACAAACATTATATGTAGTAAAGTAGCATATATAAACGAATATGCATAAAACCGTGGCTTGCCTTCAAAAGCTGAGGCTGCGGGGAGATCCTCGGGGGCAGGCTCTGGAGCAGGCTCCTGGACTACCTCTTGAGCAACTCCTTGCTCGGGGATGAGCACGTACTCTCCGTCAGCGAGGTTGCAATCTAAATGAATGCAACGAATAAGAGATATGTAGGCTATGGTATGTAAATTAATAACTGAAATGCGAGGTGAAGTACTCAAGTTAGCAGGACATGTCTTAGTTCCATTATTTAAGATTTTTTGGGTATACTTGGTAATTAGAAGTAGGTGTGGCCAGTCTAGGAAGTTGGATTAAGGTTGTACTCAACAATCCCTCAATGTCTTAGTGATGATTCAATAAGGTTCTTGGCTGAAGTATTTATGACTTAACTTAGTACTTCATTTATCCCTTCTTCCCTTTTCTATTTATGCTTCTTAGAGTAGGTTTGAACTACAACATAGCTTCAAAATTTTCCAAAAATTATGTAAACATTATAGTGCCTTCTCACTGGTTTGCATAACTCAATCTCAAAAATTGAGGCTTAAAATGATAATGGTTTTCTCTGTACAAAAATATTAAAATTTAGGGCAGAGGGGGTACTTTGAACTACAACTCTCTTTTAACAGTAGATTTTTCCCTAAGGTTTATTTTTGCTGGCATCTAGGGGTAATAATATGACTTTGTACCAAATTTTAGCCAATGATACCTAATGGTCATTTTATGGTGATTTTCTAAAGTTTAAGGGCTTAGTGGTGCTTTCTACTACTAGTATATTTGAAAAAATGTCAACAACAGATTTCTTAATTTTTCTATCTTATTCTTTGTGCAAGAGCAATCATTCTTGAAGTTGGTTAATTTTGCTCATAGAGAAGAGGTTGTAAAATTTCTTGGAATATATGGTCTTTTTCATGGGGTAGGGAGTGAGGTGTATTACATCATATTTTTATCTTAGTTTCTTTTTTTCTCTGGTAATTTACATCATAAGCACTTAGGTAAAAATTGGGTTGCTCATTGTTTCACATTTTTAATCTTTCTTTTGATTTATTTGAAGTATTGGCCAAATTCAAGTTCTATTTGTTTAACTCACTTAATGTGATGGTTTGGGGTGTTTACCATTTTTGCAGCGGTACACTAGTGGTTAGAGGTCTACTGAATTGTTCTTGCCATTATTGCATGTGCCCATATATTTTTAACTATGGCCTTTGTTGACTTCTTAATGCCTAAATAAAATTATAATCTTAGATTACACTAGACTAGGGTTCCATATATTTTTCCTATGATCTATATCACTTATGCATTCTAGGAAAAATATGGTCACTCTCTGGTTTTTATTTTCTATCCCCTATTTCCTTTTTCTAAGGTTTGGGCAGAAATGGTATTTAATGGTTATTTCTGGCTTATTTTTGTATACTGTGGTGTTCATTATTTTTAAATAGGGTATATACTAGGTAAGTATCTCTACAAATTTTCTCCAGTTCAGTCTAGAAGTATTTCTATTTTTCTCTGTATTAATAAGGTTTCGGTAGTTTTCTAATTTAATTCCGAACTCTAAAAATTAGTACAAAAACATGGAGTTCAATATTTTTGTTTGATAGTTCATATTTTTCAGAACCTAGCAAAATTGGTTTGACCATTTTTTGATGGATAAAACTCAAGTTATGCATTTTTTAAGTTGGCTGCTATTATATATTGAAAGGTTAATTCAAAATTGAAAGGAAAACTGATTTGCGCTGAGACCCTTGTGTTCTTTTACTGTTTTTATTACATCTAGGTCCCCAGGGCACTATTCATTGGTGTGACTGACAGCGCGAAAACCCCCTAGGATTTACCCTAATCTAACCTGCGGTCCCTGGATTATCGGAACAGTGACCATGGTAGAGATTACGGTGGCGAGACTCACCGGCCGCGAAGTAGCTCCAGTGAAGTGGTCAACGACGTTGGGGAGGTCGCGACGGTCACATCGATGTGCGGGTCGGCATCGGGGATGGCCGGAGTTGGTCGGACCTTGTGCGCAGGCAGGGGAGCACGTCAGCGGCGAGGATTCCGGCCTAATCACGGTGGCATAGCTCAATCCAGTGAGTTGGGGAGCTTCACGGGAAGTCAGGGAGGTCGTAGGCGCAAGTAATTGGAAATGGCTCACCTGGTAGCCCGGTCTACGTGCGGTGGCGGGCGGACGAAGTCCGGCGAGGTTGCGCTTGCTTCTTCGGCAGGGCAGGATCTCGGCTGAAGCTTGGGAAAGCTTCACAGCCTCTCGGGAAAGCCGTCCAAGGGTTCGGGCGAGGCTGGGGGTCGACGGAAAGGGCTAGCCATGGCGGCCGAGCTCGGGCAGTGGTGGCGGGCGGGCCGCGCGCTGCCGTGGCGAGTCCGCGCTCGGCCGGTCAGGCAAGCCATCGAACGCGTGGCAGCGCTTGGTCTGGTCATTTTCAAACACTAATTGGCTCGCGATCCTCTCGTAACTCTCCCAAATACCTGCACACGATTTCTTCTTTGTCATTTACTCTTTGTTTCTCTTACAACACTTGAGTGGATTAGATCTCGGAATTGCGAGATACGAAGGGGCGAAGTTGGGTCTGTCGCCCAGCTGGAATTCGAGACCAAAGTCAAGCCAAATCGTGTCAAACGATTTTGGTTTGATTTCAAACTTTGCTAGAGTGTGTTCAAGGTAATTTGACGCCACTTTTATGTTTGGATCATGAGGATTTGAGTTTTGGAATTTAGAGAACACGACCAAACTTTATGAAGAAGTCAAAATTCAGATTTCTGAATTTTCTGAATTTCCCATTGAGTTTTCACTTGAGGGCTGTTTTTGGAATTTTGCAAAACCTCTTTGATCAAACTTACTTACTATATTTTTTAGCTTATTTAGTGTACTATAACTTTGTTAATTGGTCCTCATCATGATTTTATGTTTTTCATAGTCTTCTCACTGATTTCCCTTTTTGTGTTCAAATGACTTAATTAGGGTAGTACTAGGGTTTTGAACATTTTTCTCCCTTGAGGTGCATGATGAGTTTATGGTATGTGTCTTGAGATGAAAATCACATGTTTGAGTTTTTGCTTTTCAATTTGGTGCCTTTTGCTCAATTACATTCATAGGTGATAATGTTCACAAATGTGGGTGTGGAGAGAAAAAGCCTGAGTAACACTTAGGGTGTTACAGTATCCATAGAAACAAAACACTATAGATTAATGAACTAATCTCTACTATATTAAAGCACTAGTTTCAACGGTTGTTCTGCATTATCTTTTTACAAATAATCCCTCACATATATTTTAAATTAACCCACTGCACGCCCGTCCCCTCCGCGCAACCATCCTCCACGTCCTAAATAACACCTCCGCAAATAGATGGACAAACGGACGGCTCGACACGGGTCCGCTAGGCCTAACGCCCGTAGGCCGGCCCGTTAGCCTGTTGGACCATTTCGACAAACGGGTGGCCCTGCACGGGTCTGCTAGGCCTGACGCCCACGGGCCGACCCATTAGCCTGTCGGGCCATTTGGTTAAATCAGCGTAAAATGATAAAAAAGCGATGCAGAAGATGGGGTTCGAACCCACGCCCTGATGGAAGAAGCTGCGAGAGACACTGGGTGAAGCCATCTAACCAGTAGAACATCATGCTCAAGTGTTTTTAATATTGAATATAAATTGTATATATGTATATACAATTTTTTGTAAAATAAAATAATATAATTGTGCCGGGCCGGGCCATCACTACGGGCTAAGGCTACGGCCCAAGCACGACACGTCGCTCGTGCCAGGCTAGCCCAGGCACTATTAAATGGGTCGTGTCCCGGGCCGATCCACCAGACACAGCCCATTTGGCCATCTATACCTCAACATGATAATGATGGTCCTCGCCTCAGTTGCCGCCACCTCGTTCGCCATATTACTTCTTTTCTTTCTCCCCTCATGCCTCCGCCTCCGCCCCACCCCATTCTCGGTCGAGGGCATGGGAGCAGGCCCCTCCTCCCCATATTCGTCTTACACCAGCTCCGACACTGACCCACGTTGTGGCTATTGCACGTCCACGAGGATGTTTCACAGCATGCGCGCACCATCGTTTTCGCCATCGTCGGACATCCCATTCGTCTTCCTGGCCTTCGTCCTATTCTTCCTCCCCAACCTATTGCCCCTGCCCACGGTCGCAGCCGTGATTCGACCGACGCTCGTTGTCAGTGTTTTGGGTCCGACTGCACACCCGGGGTTGCCCCTCAAGGTGTTTTTAGGAGTAGGACGGTGTCGCCGACTATAGCTAAATGGTTCGTGCCCGATGCATGAGGAACAATGGACAATGTTTACAGGTTTGGGCCGCTTTGAGATGCGTAACACCCTACGTCCTGGCGAGTATGCTTTGTGTAATGGGTTACGAGGTAGCTCTCGTAAAGAGTTGAGGTGGGTGGCTAAGTAGTGGGATCGATCGTTCTGAAGGGGTGCCCTCTAGGCCTTATATATTCGATCGTGAGGCAATACATGTGGATATGCACCTAAAAGATAGTGAACCGTTTTTGTCTATCTTCCTATGATTCTGCCGACTTATCCTCGCCTGGTTACGTCGTACGGGGCTCCAGCGCGGGAAAGTCGGATCTTCTGTCGCGGTCGTTTGCTCAACGTTGTGGGGCCATTTGGGCTTGCACCGACCCAGCCTTATGTCGATCTGCTTCACTGGTCGCTCCTCCCCAGGCCCATGAAGGAGTGACCTTACGATTTATTGGGCCCTTGGGCCTTTCGTGAGGTCTTTTATCCTTCTAGTGGATCCGGGGGATATCTGTCCCCCACAAGCCCCCGATCTTCGGGCTGATTTTGAGATAATCGGCCCAAAGATCCTAGGTCCAGCTTGCAGTCTTTGTTTATGACGAGAAATGCTTTCCAAGCAGTTTGGCAAAAACGAATTTTTACTGTCTCCTCCTGCTTTGATCACTCGTGAACTGGAGCCTTGTTTCATGCTTGTGCCTTAGAAGTCGGCATTTCATATTGTAGGACCCTGAACTTCATTGGATGCACCGGAGGTGCACCCAATGGGTGTAGCCCCCGAGCTTCGAGTGGATTTTGGAAAATAATCCACTCGAAGGTCTTCATCAGAAATCTTGCCTTCAGTTTTGCCTTATGCCTTAGAAACTGGCGTTGCTTTCTCTCGGAATGGTGATTTATCGGAGGTGCACCCAATGGGTGTAGCCCCCGAGCTTCGAGTGGGTTTTTGAGGATAATCCACTCAAAGGTCTTCATTTCGTGTCTTTTTGCTGAGAGTAATCCTTTCTTTTTTTGAATGCCTTAGAGGTCAGCATTATGTCATCAATATTATGCTTAAGAGGTCAGCATGTATTTTGTCTTTTGCAGCCGAGTTCGCGATCCGCCCATATCTTGCTAGGTGGTGTAATTTACTTGCTCTGCGACTGATTGGACATTTGATGGACGTTCTCTGACTAGTCTTCATGTCGCTTCTGTCGGTCAGATTTTGTACTTCACCGGCTATATTTGGCTTTCCTCTGATCCTTACTGATATCTCATTTTTGTCTTGAGGTATTCATTGCATGCCCTGCACGGATGTGACAGTTTTGAAAAATATACTGATAATTCCTGGGCGTCCCCCCCAATGGGTGTGGGCAAGGGACGACTTGGTACACTGAGTGTTTTAGCCGGCTGCTTCTGAGTAGTAATGTGATGTGACGGCGGGTGTAATCATATCATCCGCGTTGTTGACTGGAGTCCCAATGGGTGTTGCGTTGTGTGAAACGGCGTCAGCCGCCTGACGTATCTTCAGACGAGTTGAAGTGTGTATTGAATGCTTCGCGACTGTTCAGTGACCGTGGTTGGAGGTGAGCGGTTGCCTTCTTCTTCTATAAATAGTGCCTTTGCCTCTCTGGTTTTTTCACATCTCTTGTTGTTCTCCGCTGCTTGCTTTCTTCCTCTCCTTGCATTTCCACCATGGGCAAGAACAACAAACGTAAGCGCGAGCCGACTCCTCCATCGGAGGACTTTGGCGACTCGGAATACTCAGAGGAGGAGTTCTCCTCTGAGTCCGAGGGGTCTCCAGCTCCCGTCTCTCCCCCAGCGTCGTCCGATGACTCGGACGATTCTCAGGGGATTGTCGTGGAGGTCTGGACTTACATTCGGGCCGTCGAGCGCTCCGGGCTCGAGGGCTCGGATGAGTCGGAGGACGGCGAAGGGGACGACGACGACGACGGAGGCGACGGCAGCGACGACGGTGACGGCGGCAGCAGGGGCGGCAACGGTGGCAGCAGCAAGGGCAGCAACAAGGCCAGTGGCTAAATGCCACTGGTTTCTAGATATTAGTATAGATTAGAAGTAGTATAGTGAAATAATGTAGTAGTATTAGTAGTGTAGAGTAGTATAGTGTAGCGTAGTAGTAGTAGTAGGGGAGTATCAACTCATAGTGAGTTGATTTGTAAGTACTGTTACTTCCCTTAATGAAGAATGACTTTGTCTCCTCCTGTGCCAATTACTTTGCTTCATAGTAAGTTGATCTCTTATTTGTGAAGTTGATTCATTTGGAATAGTATCTAAATAACTCGGGCATCATATCGCCGCTTTAGGGGTGATGGCCGAGCTATTATTTTTAACATTTATGCATTTGAACTAGAGTCCGAGTGATGACGAAATCATGTCAGCGTCGGAATGACTGTTGACCACATCGGCGATCATAGAGGTGACAGCCGAGTGACTTGTAACGACGCCAGCGTTTTTTAGAGATAACCGCCGAGCAACTGAGGACATCGTCGGCGCTTTAGAGATAGCCGCCGAGCGATTGAAGACACCATCGGCGCTTTAGAGATAGCCGTCGAGCGACTGAAGACATCGTCGGCGCTTTAGAGATAGCCGTCGAGCGACTGAGGACATCATCGGCACTTTAGAGATAAATGCCGAGCGACTCGAGACATCGTCGGCGTTTTAAAGATAACAGCCGAGTTAGAACGAGCTGTGTCGGCCACTTTGAGTATAATAGCCGAGTGACGATGTGGCACACCGGGGTTTTAGAAGTGGTCGCCGGGTGACGACGTGGCACGCCGGTGTTTTTAGAAGTAACTGTCGGGTGCTGACTGGGTGCTTTTGGAAATGGTATCTGACTCGGGAATATCCCATACGTACTGCGCTTTCAGCCGCCTCTGCTTTCCATGCCCTAGTTCTTGCTTTCCTGCCTCCAGATCCTCTCTGCAATTCGGCTCCCGCTCTATTCGCCAGTAGAGTTGAGATGGCGCCCAAGCGAAAGGCCTCGAGTTCATCTGCTGCGGTGATTCCCCCCATTGATCCCAACAGCCAGTTGCCTTTCGCAGGTAACCATATGTCTGTTGTCTCCGAGCCTGACCTTCTCCACCTCGTATCCATCGGGGTCCTTCCCCCGAGGGAGCTTTGTTCTTGGCGGATTTGCCATGGGGTCACTGTCCCGACAGAGGATACCCACGAATCCGTAATTTATGTTCCTTTTCTTCTCCGCGGTCTCGGTTTTCCCATTTCTCCCTTTTTCCGCGGCCTCCTTGATTTCTATCGTCTTAATTTGACCCATCTGGATCCCAATTCCATTCTGCAAATTTCCATTTATGTTCATCTGTGCGAAGCTTTTCTTGGCGTCCTGCCACATTTTGGACTGTGGAAGTATCTGTATCACTGTCGCCCTGGAATGGCCGGGGGGCAGCATCAGCTGGTTGGGGGTGCTAGTTTAGAGATGCGCCGTGGGAGGAAGTCTGATTATCTTGAAATCCCTCTCAAGGACAGTATTAAGGGATGGCGCTTGGAGTGGTTTATCGTTGAAAACCACGGAAATTCTCTCCCCCCACGTTCGGGGAGACAGCCGGACGTTCGTACTCCGAGTTGGACCGAGTCCCCCACAGATCAGGAGGTGGCTGAGGCTGGGGCTTTGCTAGCTGAAGTTGGACTGCTGAAGGAGAGGGGACTGACTGCAGAAGCTGTGGTTGCTGATTTTGTTTTCAAGAACATTCAGCCGTTGAAGGACAGGGCTTACCCGGCTTATCTGTACCGAGGCCTAGCTGACTCAACTCGGGTTACCAACAAAAGAATTCCCTCCGTAGACTTGGTGAACCGACTTGAGATGATTCTTAGAGGCAAGGTATCAAACGTTGGTGCCCCAGTGGCATACTCGGCCTGGAACCTGCCTCCTTCCAAAGCCTTCACTCATTTTGTTTTGAATCCACCTGTTGTTGATGGCAGTTTGGGCCTTAGAGTGCGTATGCTGAAGAAGTTAACGCCTTGGTTGCCTCACTTGGGGAAATTCCTGATGATGAACGGCAAGTCCACTTTGAGGTACCTTTGGATCCTAGTGACGCAGAAATAAGTGCTATGCTTGATTTGCTGGCTAAGGACTCTTCTGATGCTGCTCCTGCTGGGACGTTGGTGGTGGCGCCTCCCCCAGAAACTGATACAACCTTGGATATTCAGAAGCCTGTCAGTGCTCGCCCAAGACGCCCTTCCCGAGCCAATCAACTTGATCCTCCTGCTGACGAGCAGAAAAAGAAAAAGAGACGTCTCCGGCGAGTATCTAGTTTGGATCGGGATGTTGGTCCTTCGGTTCCTGTTGCTGAAGAAGTGTCTGTTCCTGAATTTACTGACGCTGACCTCAATGGGGGTGCTCCACCTGCTGCTGACCCCAATGGGAGTGCTCCACCTGCTACTAACCCCAATGGGTGTGCTCCACCTGCTGCTAACCCCAATGGGTGTGTTGTCTGTGTTGCTGATGAAAACGACGGGGAGGAAGAAGACGAGGTCCCTTTGACTCGGAAGAACAGTCGGCAGTATGTCGCCAGTGGGGAAAGTAGTGGAGTTCCTTCTCCTGCTCTGTCTGCCCTCATTGGTCTACAAGAGTTGTCCCTAGCAAACTTTGATCAGACTCTTGAAGATATGGTTCCAGAAGACCTGCTGTCAGAGCCAGCGGATGATGGTGTGATGGAGGTTTGTGCCGATGTGCTTGACGCCGGGTTGGGATCATTGAAAGGGAAATGTGCCCTTGGGCCATTTCTAAGTATTTTGGTGATTGAAAGCCAACACAAGTGCTTAAATGTGAGTTTATGCCCATGGATGAACAAAGTGCAAATCATGAGTAAAGGTATGTTTCTAAGCCTTAGTACATTGGTTTTGTGTACTAATATACTTGTCTAAGTGTTAGAAACATAAAGAAGAAGAAAAGAAAAGAGGTGAAAAAGACTTGGCTGTGTATAGCCAAGACTCAGCTCAGTCTGGCACACCGGACTGTCCGGTGGTGCACCGGACACTGTCCGGTGCGCCAGGCTGACTCGGCGTGAAGTAGCCGCTCTCGGGAAATAACCGGCGACGTACGGCTATAATTCACCGGGACTGTCCGGTGTGCACCGGACTGTCCGGTGAGCCAACGGTCGGCCGGGCCAACGGTCGGCCGCGCGATCTGCGCGGGACACGTGGCCGAGCCAACGGCTAGAAGGGGGCACCGGACTGTCCGGTGTGCACCGGACATGTCCGGTGCGTCAACAGCTCTCTGGATGCCAACGGTCGACTTCGCTGAAAAAGGAAAGAAATCGGGCACCGGACAGTGTCCGGTGTGCACCGGACTGTCCGGTGTGCCAGTCGACAGAAGGCAAGATCAGCCTTCCCAGATTGCTCTCAACGGCTCCTAGCTGCCTTGGGGCTATAAAAGGGACCCCTGGGCGCATGGAGGAGTACACCAAGCATTCCTACAACATTCCTAAGCACCAAGACATCGATTCCGCGCATTTGGTTCATTGTGATAGCATCTAGAGCTCTTGTTGAGTTGTGAACTCATTGAGTTGTGTTGCGAGCTCTTGTTGCGACTTGTGTGTGTGCTGTTGCTCTGATTTTGAGTCTTGTGTGCGTTGCTAGTTCCTCCCTTACTCTGTATTTCTTTGTGAATCTCAAGTGTAAGGGCGAGAGGCTCCAAGTTGTGGAGATTCCTCGCAAACGGGATATTGAAAGGCAAAGCAAAACACCGTGGTATTCAAGTTGGTCTTTGGACCGCTTGAGAGGGGTTGATTGCAACCCTCGTCCGTTGGGACGCCACAACGTGGAGTAGGCAAGCGTTGGTCTTGGCCGAACCACGGGATAAACCACTGTGTCATCTCTGTGTTTGATCTCTTGTGGTATTATGTTTTGTTGAGACTCCTCTCTAGCCACTTGGCGATTATTGTGCTAACACTTAACAAGTTTTTGTGGCTATAAGTTTAAGTTTCAAAGGATCACCTATTCACCCCCCCCCCTCCTAGGTGCTCTCAATTGGTATCGGAGCCGTTCTCTTCAAGAAGGGACTAATCGCCCGAAGAGATGGATCCTAAGGGAAAGGGGATGGTGGTCGACAACAACGAGAAGGAGTCTATCTTCAACGAGCCGAAGAATGACAAGTCTACCGACTTGGGCTCAAGCCACAAGCGCAAAGATGGGAAGAAGAAGAAGACAAGGCGCATCAAGGAGATCGTCTACTACGACAGCGACGAATCCTCTTCTTCCCAAAGGGACGACGACAACGACTACAGGAAGACGGTCAATTCGAACTTTTCATTTGATTATTCTCGTATTCCACATAGTTCGAATTCGCATTTGCTTTCCATTCCTCTTGGCAAACCTCCACACTTTGATGGGGAGGACTACGGATTTTGGAGTCACAAAATGCGTAGTCATTTATTCTCTCTCCATCCAAGCATATGGGAGATTGTAGAGAATGGAATGAAATTTGATAGCTCGGATAGCCCTATGTTTATTAATGAACAGATTCATAAAAATGCACAAGCTACTACTGTGTTGCTAGCCTCTTTGTGCAGGGACGAGTACAACAAGGTGAGCGGCTTGGACAACGCCAAGCAGATCTGGGACACCCTCAAGATTTCTCATGAGGGAAATGACATTACCTTGCTTACCAAAACGGAGTTGGTGGAGGGCGAGCTTGGACGGTTCGCGATGATAAGGGGCGAGGAGCCAACTCAAACATACAACCGGCTCAAGACCCTTATTAACAAAATAAGGAGCTACGGAAGCACGCGATGGACGGACCACGACGTCGTCCGACTAATGCTAAGGTCCTTTACCGTTCTTGATCCTCATTTGGTGAATAATATTCGTGAGAATCCCAGGTACACCAAAATGTCGCCCGAAGAAGTCCTAGGAAAATTCGTCAGCGGGCGAATGATGATCAAGGAGGCGAGGTACGTGGACGACGCCTTGAATGGACCAATCAACGAGCCGCAACCTCTTGCTCTCAAAGCCACAAGAAGCAAGGAGGCACTACCTAGCAAGGTGGCACAAATTGAAGCGGCCGGACTTAATGATGAAGAGATGGCCCTCATCATCAAAAGATTCAAGACGGCGCTTAAGGGTCGCAATGGACAGTCAAGCAAGACCAAAGCCAAGGGGAAGCGCTCATGCTTCAAATGCGGTAAGCTTGGTCATTTTATTGCTAACTGTCCCGACAATGATAGTGATCAGGACCAAGGGAATAAAAGGGAGAAGAAGAAGCATTACAAGAAGGCCAAGGGCGAGGCACATATCGGAAAGGAGTGGGATTCGGATTGCTCCTCCTCCGACTCCGACAATGAAGGACTCGCTGCCACCGCCTTCAACAAGTCATCTCTCTTCCCAAACGAGCGTCACACATGCCTTATGGCAAGAGAGAAGAAGGTTTATGCATCCGGGGGTTCAAGCTGGATTATCGACAGCGGATGCACAAACCATATGACAGGGGAGAAGAAAATGTTCACCTCCTACGTCAAGAATAAGGATTCCCAAGATTCAATTATATTCGGTGACGGGAATCAAGGCAAGGTAAAAGGGTTAGGTAAAATTGCAATTTCTAATGAGCACTCTATCTCCAATGTGTTTTTAGTTGAGTCTCTTGGTTACAATTTGCTATCTGTTAGTCAACTATGCAATATGGGATATAATTGTCTTTTTACAAATGTAGATGTGTCTGTCTTTAGAAGAAGTGATGGTTCATTAGCCTTTAAGGGTGTATTAGACGGCAAGCTTTACTTAGTTGATTTTGCAAAAGAAGAGGCCGGTCTAGATGCATGCTTAATTGCTAAGACTAGCATGGGCTGGCTGTGGCATCGCCGCTTAGCACATGTGGGGATGAAGAACCTTCACAAGCTTCTAAAGGGAGAACACGTGATAGGTTTGACTAACGTACAATTCGAAAAAGGTAGACCTTGTGCAGCTTGTCAGGCAGGTAAACAGGTGGGAGGAGCGCATCACAGCAAGAATGTGATGACCACATCAAGACCCCTGGAGCTGCTACATATGGACCTCTTCGGACCCGTCGCCTATCTAAGCATAGGAGGAAGTAAGTATGGTTTAGTTATTGTTGATGACTTTTCTCGCTTCACTTGGGTGTTCTTTTTGCAGGATAAGTCTGAAACCCAAGGGACCCTCAAGCGCTTCCTCAGGAGAGCTCAAAATGAGTTTGAGCTCAAGGTGAAGAAGATAAGGAGCGACAACGGGTCCGAGTTCAAGAACCTTCAAGTGGAGGAGTTCCTTGAGGAGGAAGGGATCAAGCACGAGTTCTCCGCTCCCTACACACCACAGCAAAATGGTGTGGTAGAGAGGAAGAACAGGACGCTAATCGATATGGCGAGGACGATGCTTGGAGAATTCAAGACCCCCGAGCGTTTTTGGTCGGAAGCCGTGAACACGGCTTGCCACGTCATCAACAGGGTCTACCTTCATCGCCTCCTCAAGAAGACTTCGTATGAGCTACTAACCGGTAACAAACCCAATGTATCTTACTTTCGTGTATTTGGGAGCAGGTGCTACATTCTAGTGAAGAAGGGTAGAAATTCTAAATTTGCTCCCAAAGCTGTAGAAGGGTTTTTGTTAGGTTATGACTCAAATACAAAGGCGTATAGAGTCTTCAACAAATCATCGGGTTTGGTTGAAGTCTCTAGCGACGTTGTATTTGATGAGACTAATGGCTCTCCAAGAGAGCAAGTTGTTGATTGTGATGATGTAGATGAAGAAGATGTTCCGACGGCCGCTATACGAACCATGGCGATTGGAGAAATTCGGCCACAAGAACAAGATGAACGAGATCAACCTTCTTCCTCAACTATGGTGCATCCCCCAACTCAAGACGATGAACAGGTTCATCAACAGGAGGCGTGTGATCAAGGGGGAGCACAAGATGATCACGTGATGGAGGAAGAAGCACAACCGGCACCTCCAACCCAAGTTCGAACGATGATTCAAAGGGATCATCCCGTCGACCAAATTCTGGGTGATATTAGCAAGGGAGTAACTACTCGATCTCGATTAGTTAATTTTTGTGAGCATTACTCCTTTGTCTCTTCTATTGAGCCTTTCAGGGTAGAAGAGGCCTTGCTAGATTCGGACTGGGTGTTGGCCATGCAAGAGGAGCTCAACAACTTCAAGAGGAATGAAGTTTGGACGCTGGTGCCTCGTCCCAAGCAGAATGTTGTGGGAACCAAGTGGGTGTTCCGCAACAAACAAGACGAGCACGGAGTGGTGACAAGGAACAAGGCTCGACTTGTGGCAAAAGGTTATGCCCAAGTCGCAGGTTTGGACTTTGAGGAGACTTTTGCTCCTGTGGCTAGGCTAGAGTCCATTCGTATCTTGCTAGCATATGCCGCTCACCATTCTTTCAGGTTGTTCCAAATGGATGTGAAGAGCGCTTTCCTCAACGGGCCAATCAAGGAGGAGGTGTACGTGGAGCAACCCCCTGGCTTCGAGGATGAACGGTACCCCGACCACGTGTGTAAGCTCTCTAAGGCGCTCTATGGACTTAAGAAAGCCCCAAGAGCATGGTATGAATGCCTTAGAGACTTCTTAATTGCTAATGCTTTCAAGGTTGGGAAAGCCGATCCAACTCTTTTTACAAAGACATGTGATGGTGATTTGTTTGTGTGCCAAATTTATGTCGATGACATAATATTTGGTTCTACTAACCAAAAGTCTTGTGAAGAGTTTAGCAGGGTAATGACGCAGAAATTCGAGATGTCGATGATGGGCGAGTTGAACTACTTCCTTGGGTTCCAAGTGAAGCAACTCAAGGACGGCACCTTCATATCCCAAACGAAGTACATGCAAGATCTGCTGAAGCGGTTTGGGATGAAGGACGCCAAGCCCGCAAAGACTCCGATGGGAACCGACGGACACACCGACCTCAACAAAGGAGGTAAGTCCGTTGATCAAAAAGCATACCGGTCAATGATAGGGTCTTTACTTTATTTATGTGCTAGTAGACCGGATATTATGCTTAGTGTATGCATGTGTGCTAGATTTCAATCCGATTCTAAGGAGTGTCACTTAGTGGCGGTGAAGCGAATTCTTAGATATTTAGTTGCTACGCCTTGCTTCGGGCTCTGGTATCCAAAGGGGTCTACCTTTGACTTGATTGGATATTCAGACTCCGACTATGCTGGATGTAAGGTCGATAGGAAGAGTACATCGGGGACGTGCCAATTCTTAGGAAGATCCCTGGTGTCATGGAACTCTAAGAAACAAACCTCCGTTGCCCTATCCACCGCTGAGGCCGAGTACGTTGCCGCAGGACAGTGTTGCGCGCAACTACTTTGGATGAGGCAAACCCTTAGGGACTTTGGCTACAATCTGAGCAAAGTCCCAGTCCTATGTGATAATGAGAGTGCTATCCGCATGGCGGAAAATCCTGTTGAACACAGCCGCACAAAGCACATTGACATCCGGCATCACTTTCTGAGAGACCACCAGCAAAAGGAAGATATCGAAGTGTTTCATGTTAGCACCGAGAACCAGCTAGCCGATATCTTTACCAAGCCTCTAGATGAGAAGACCTTTTGCAGGCTGCGTAGTGAGCTAAATGTCTTAGATTCGCGGAACTTGGATTGATTTATAGCATACATGTGTTTATGCCTTTGATCATGTTCATTCTGCATTTTGTTGCTTATTGTGGTGCTCAAGTTGTACAAACATTCCCTGGACCTCACAAGTCCCTGTGTAAGTGATGCACATGTTTAGGGGGAGATGTGTTACAACTTGACCCTTTGAGACTAACCATATGCTTGAGTTTGCTTGATTTAGTCTCGAAGGAAAATTGAAAGGGAAAAGGTGGACTTGGACCATGAAAGACTTCCACTGCACTCCGATGAGAGGGTAACTTATTCCAAGTTCATCTCATGAACTCTTATTGCCATTTGCTCTTAATTGAAGATTTTGGTGAGGCAATGGGGTTAAAGGGCCAAGATTGATCCTGTTTTGGTGCTTGATGCCAAAGGGGGAGAAAATAAAGGCCAAAGCAATAAATGGATCAGCTACCACTTGAGAGATTTGAAAATAGTAGAGTAGAGAGATTTGAAAATAGTAGAGTAGAGTTTTTGGTTTGTCAAAACTCTTTCATTGCCTCTTTTGTCAAAAGTTGGCTTCTTGTGGGGAGAAGTAGTGATTATGGGAAAAAGGGGGAGTTTTTGAAATCTTTGATCAATCTCTTTTGGAATGACTCTCTTTATGCTTCAACATGTGTGTTTGACTTAGAGATAGAGATTTGAGTTTGATTTGCAAAAACAAACCAAGTGGTGGCAAAGGATGATCCATATATGCCAAAAATGAATCAAAATAAATTTGAGTTTTATTTGAAGTGATATTGCACTTGTTCTAGTTGCTTTATGTTGTGTTGGCATAAATCACCAAAAAGGGGGAGATTGAAAGGGAAATGTGCCCTTGGGCCATTTCTAAGTATTTTGGTGATTGAAAGCCAACACAAGTGCTTAAATGTGAGTTTATGCCCATGGATGAACAAAGTGCAAATCATGAGTAAAGGTATGTTTCTAAGCCTTAGTACATTGGTTTTCTGTACTAATATACTTGTCTAAGTGTTAGAAACAGAAAGAAGAAGAAAAGAAAAGAGGTGAAAAAGACTTGGCTGTGTATAGCCAAGACTCAGCTCAGTCTGGCACACCGGACTGTCCGGTGCGCCAGGCTGACTCGGCGTGAAGTAGCCGCTCTCGGGAAATAACCGGCGACGTACGGCTATAATTCACCGGACTGTCCGGTGTGCATCGGACTGTCCGGTGAGCCAACGGTCGGCCGGGCCAACGGTCGGCCGCGCGATCTGCGCGGGACACGTGGCCGAGCCAACGGCTAGAAGGGGGCACCAGACTGTCCGGTGTGCACCGGACATGTCCGGTGCGTCAACAGCTCTCTGGATGCCAACGGTCGACTTCGCTGAAAAAGGAAAGAAATCGGGCACCGGACAGTGTCCGGTGTGCACCGGACTGTCCGGTGCGCCAGTCGACAGAAGGCAAGATCAGCCTTCCCAGATTGCTCTCAACGGCTCCTAGCTGCCTTGGGGCTATAAAAGGGACCCCTGGGCGCATGGAGGAGTACACCAAGCATTCCTACAACATTCCTAAGCACCAAGACATCGATTCCGCGCATTTGGTTCATTGTGATAGCATCTAGAGCTCTTGTTGAGTTGTGAACTCATTGAGTTGTGTTGCGAGCTCTTGTTGCGACTTGTGTGCGTGCTGTTGCTCTGATTTTGAGTCTTGTGTGCGTTGCTAGTTCCTCCCTTACTCCGTATTTCTTTGTGAATCTCAAGTGTAAGGGCGAGAGGCTCCAAGTTGTGGAGATTCCTCGCAAACGGGATATTGAAAGGCAAAGCAAAACACCGTGGTATTCAAGTTGGTCTTTGGACCGCTTGAGAGGGGTTGATTGCAACCCTCGTCCGTTGGGACGCCACAACGTGGAGTAGGCAAGCGTTGGTCTTGGCCGAACCACGGGATAAACCACTGTGTCATCTCTGTGTTTGATCTCTTGTGGTATTGTGTTTTGTTGAGACTCCTCTCTAGCCACTTGGCGATTATTGTGCTAACACTTAACAAGTTTTTGTGGCTATAAGTTTAAGTTTCAAAGGATCACCTATTCACCCCCCCCCCCCTCTAGGTGCTCTCAATCATCCCGGGCAGCGTCCCGCGCCTCGTCGACCTTAGAGCGCGGTCTTGAGGGTCAGGAAACTGACTTGGATCGTCTTGCTCCCATGGAAGTAATTGAGGGACCCTCAGCCTTAGAGGCGGCTACTGCAGAGAATTTGGTCCTCAAGGATGGTGTTGACACTTGCCCAGCCCTCGAGGATGTTGCCGGGGGTGACTCGGCTCAGGTGGGAAACGCAAGCCACTGCCTAGCCCCCGAGGGTACTGCTGGAGATGATCTGGCTCAAGTGGGTAGCGCAAACTATAGCCCAGCCCCCGAGGGTGTCCGAGCGGGGTCTCCCTCTTGTACTTCCATGGATGTTCACGCAGGATCTTCTCCGCGCTCCGGTTGCATGGTGGTAGCCCAAGCTTTGGGCCAGGGAGTAGCTTTAGAGGCTAGCGTTCCCGCTGACCAAGTTTTGGGCTCTGTTGATGGTACCGAGTTGGTCCCTGCTGGTTCATTGCAAGCTGCTTCGGGTGGCAACCTTATGCCAGGTCGTCAATTGATTTCTCACGATTTGGGAGTCCCTTCGTTCTTCTCCAATCTCTAGGTACTGTGGTATATTCTGGCCTGACTTTTACACCATACGAACTGCTGCCAACACGCTCATATGTTCTCCATATCAGGCATTGGTGGACGGAATGGCTAGTCAGCTGAGGTTGCAAGGTGCTTCTGTTCCAGAAGGAGCTTCATCTCTGGCACGTTGGAATCCGGTGTTGCTCCAACATCGTGTCTCTGATTTGGAGGCGACGAATGCTGGTTAATACTCTTTTGCTTCTCTTTGTCTACCTTATTGAACTGCTTTACATTTTGACTCTTTTTGCTTGATTGTCTCTCGCTAGATATGGCTCAGCAGATTTCCATTCTTGAAGAAAAACATTCTCAAGGTCAGGCTGAACTGGTCCAGCGGTGTTCTAATTTTGAGGAAAAGTATTCTCAAAGCCAGACTGAACTGGCCCAGGCCTCTGCTGCTCTAAATGACGCTAAAACGCTGAACTCTGCTCTTCGCGCTCAGCTTGATTCTGAAAAGGTGACTTATGAAACTGTGCCTTGTATTACTGTGTTCTTATTGTCCGCTTGATGTTTGAAGGAGTTGATTCTTGTTTGCAGGAAGAAAAAAGTGCCCTTGTCGCTTCTCGCGACAATCTTGACAGACTGTATCGTGATTCTAGCAACTCGTTGACCATCCTGGAGAGAAGTCATCGCTTTACCATAGAGGAGTTAGACAATCATCGTTGTAAGCTGCAGGAATCCATGGATGATGTGATCCGTCTGAGGCAGTTGATATCGGCTAAGGATGCTGCTATCAAAGAACTCCGCGCTTCCAAGAAATCCATCGCCCAGGAGCTAGAGACCGCTCAATTGGCTGCCAAAGTTGCTGAAGAAACTTCCATTACTCTGAGAGCTCAGCGCGACAGAGCCATGGATAAAGCCATTCGCGCGGGGCGAATTTTGATGAGGAGACCTAGCATGGTTGTTCCTGAAGACATAAGGGCTGACGTGAACGCTGCTCCTGATTCCTTAAGTCGCCCTTCTTCGTCGGTTGCTCCTGAGAAAGATATTGCGAAATAGAGAAACATTTTGCGTGCTTTGAGCGCGCGGTTAGCATGATCGAATATTTGTTAGAGGACACCAGTTCAGCATTTGAATGATATTGTTACTCTCCTATTGTTTCGGAATTCGACAGTACGTAAATTTGCAGTAGTAAAGTGCTATGTGATGGTTTTGGAACTTGTTTATGGGATATAGAAGTCACCCCTATATGAGTATTCGTAAGCATGCGAAATCGTTTTAAGTCGTTGCTGACTTGAATCGATCGCTTTTGTTAGTAGGGCATAGTGGTCACCCCGAGTTAAGTAAGCGCGAGCATGTTGCACTGCCTTAAGTCGTTGCCGACTTAAGCCGATTGCTCCGTTGGCAGGGCATAGTGGTCACCCCGGGTTTAGTAAGCGCGAGCATGTTGCACCGCCTTAAGCCGTTGCCAACTTAAGTCGATTGCTCCATTAGCAGGGCATAGTGGTCACCCCGAGTTAAGTAAGCGCGAGCATGTTGCACCGTCTTAAGTCATTGCCGACTTAAGCCGATTGCTCCATTAGCAGGGCATAGTGGTCACCCCGGGTTTAGTAAGCGCGAGCATGTTGCACCGCCTTAAGTCGTTGCCGACTTAAGCCGATTGCTCCGTTAGCAGGGCATAGTGGTCACCCCGGGTTTAGTAAGCGCGAGCATGTTGCACCGCCTTAAGTCGTTGCCGACTTAAGTCGATTGCTCCGTTAGCAGGGCATAGTGGTCACCCCGAGTTAAGTAAGCGCGAGCATGTTGCACCGTCTTAAGTCGTTGCTGACTTAAGCCGATTGCTCCGTTAGCAGGGCATAGTGGTCACCCCGAGTTAAGTAAGCGCGAGCATGTTGCACCGTCTTAAGTCGTTGCCGACTTAAGCCGATTGCTCCGTTAGCAGGGCATAGTGGTCACCCCGAGTTAAGTAAGAATGCAAGTCAATCATGAACAAACTGAGTATCTTTGAAGCCTTTTTTATTGATGACACGTTTCCTGTTTTACAAAGTACATCGTCGTCCCGATAGCTTTTGAAATACGGCTAAGGATAAAACTTCCTGAGGTGTTCTATATTCCAAGAGTTCCCAATTTCTGTGACGTCCATTTGAGTGAGACGATATGATCCCGGCCGAGTGACTTCTGCTACTATGAATGGTCCTTCCCATAAGGGCGATAACTTGTGCCGTCCCTCCCCCGTTAGAATTCGGCGGAGGACGAGATCTCCTACTGAAAAGGATCGTTGTCGCACGGCCTTGTCGTGATAGCGTCTCAGAGTCTGTTGGTACCGTGCCGCTTGAATTACTATGTTCAGTCGCTCTTCTTCGAGTACATCGACATCTTCCAGCCTGGTCACTTCGGCCTCTGCTATGCTTTCAAAGATCAACCTTGGCGCCCCAAACTTGAGATCAGCAGGCAGTACTGCCTCTGACCCGTAGACCATGAAGAAAGGAGTGTTTCCATGCAGGGCTCGACTAGGTTGAGTTCTTAGGCTCCAAATGACGTAAGGCAATTCCCTTATCCACTTTCCTGCGAACTTCTCATTTTTATCGAAGATCTTTTTTCTGAGTGCCTCCAATATCATCCTGTTAGCTCGTTCAACCTGCCCGTTGGCTCTCGGGTGTGCTACCGAAGCATACTTGACCTGAATGCTTTTTTGCTCGCAGAAATCGAAGAACTCTGAACTTGTGAAGTTGGACCCCAAGTCGGTTATGATACTGTTCGGTATTCCAAACCTGAATATTATGTCTTGTATGAATTCCACGGCTTTAGCTGAGGTTAAAGAAGCAATGGGTTTGAACTCTATCCATTTAGTGAATTTGTCGATTGCTACCAACACATGAGTGTATCCTCCTTGAGCTTTCTTGAAAGGTCCAATCATATCTAATCCCCAGCATGCGAAGGGCCAAGTCACCGGTATGGTCTGCAGTTGCTGTGCTGGTAGATGTTGTTGCTTTGACAAGTATTGGCAAGCTTCGCACCTCCGAACTAACTCGGCAGCATCACTTTTCGCTGTTGGCCAATAGAATCCCGACCTGAAGACCTTCCCGATTAGCGTCTTGGACGCTGCGTGTATTCCACATTGTCCAGCATGAACCTCATCCAGAAGTTGCTTCCTAGTAGACGATAGAATGCATTTCATAAAGATGCCTGATGCGCCCCTTCTGTATAGTGTCTCCCCAATGAGTGTGTAGTGAGCCGACTGTCTGGCGATGCGCTCGGCTGCACTTTTAACGTCTGGCTCCTCTTCATTCTTTATATATCTGATGATCGGCCTTCTACAGTCATCAGAGCTTGACTCTGGTTGATTCACGATATTACACTCTTCTGCCTGATCCCTTGAGATGCTTGGTTGTGGTATTTCTTGTACAAAGACTCCGGGTGGGACTTGAGTTCGACTGGATCCTAGCTTGGACAATGCATCGGTTGCTGTGTTTCGATCTCTTTCTACATGATGAAATTCCAGGCCTTCAAATTTATCTTCTAGTTTTCGGACGGTAGTGCAGTATTTTCCCATTGAATCATTCGAACAGTCCCATTCTTTGTTTATCTGGCTTATGACTACCAAAGAATCTCCGTATACCATTAGTCTCTTGATGCCTAATGATATGGCGATGTTTAGTCCATGGATCAGAGCTTCATACTCGGCTGCATTGTTGGAGGCTGGAAATAACAACTGGAGGGCATACTTGAGGTGCTCGCCTCCAGGTGCGATGAAGAGAATTCCCGCGTCATTTCAGCGAGCCATCAAAATACATCCGCCATACTTCTGCAGTTTCTGGGTTTTCTGGTACTTGTTGTTCAGTCCATTCTGATACGAAATCAACCAATGCTTGGGTTTTAATGGCAGTGCGAGGTCGAAATTCGATGTCATGAGATCCCAGTTCGCAGGCCCACTTGGCTATTCGACCAATGGCTTCCTTGTTGTAAAGGATGTCCCCTATCGGAAAACCAGTGACTACTATGACTTTGTGGTCGTCAAAGTAGTGACGTAGCTTGCAGGCAGTTAGAAGTACTGCGTATAATAACTTCTGAACTTGAGGATACTTCTTCTTCGAGGGACCCAGAACTTCACTGATGAAATAAACAGGATACTGCACTGGGTAGGCATGTCCTTCTTCTGCTCGCTCGACTACCAACGCGGTGCTTACTACGTGAGTCGTGCAAGAGATATACAGCAGCAGATCTTCAGCTGGTTGAGTTGATGTGGCTCGCCGCGGTGGTTTCAGTACTGGTGGGGTTGTCAAGAATTTCTTCAGTGCATCTAGGGCTTCCTGTGCTTCTAAAGTCCACTAAAACTTGTCCACCTTCTTGAGTAGCTTGTAAAATGGTAAACCTTTTTCTCCCAGCCTGGATATAAATCTGCTCAGGGCTGCCATACATCCGGTAAGTCGCTGAACCTTCTTTTGTGATCGTGGAGCTTCCATTTTCATGATAGCTTCGATCTTATCCGGATTAGCTTCAATTCCCCGGTGGCTGACAATAAATCCGAGTAGCTTCCCTGCCGGTACCCCAAAGACACATTTTTCGGGATTAAGCTTCCATCGATATCGCCGTAGACTGTTGAAAACCAGCTGTAAGTCTTCGATGAAGTTTTTCGAGTTCTCTGTTTTGATTACTACGTCATCCACGTAGGCTTCCACACGCTTGCCCCAGTGATCAGTTAAGCATGTTTGAATGGCTCTCTGATAAGTCGCTCCAGCGTTTTTGAGGCCAAATGGCATGGAGGTATAGCAGAAAGCACCGAATGGAGTGATGAACGCTGTTTTTTCCTCGTGTTCCTTTGCCAAACTGATCTGATGATATCCGGAATAGCAGTCTAGAAAAGACAGCACAGAACATCCAGCGGTGGAGTCTACCACCTGATATATCCTAGGGAGCCCGAAGGGATCCTTTGGACAATGTTTGTTGAGATCTGTATAGTCGACGCACATGCGCCAATCCACTTTATTCTTTTTGAGTACAAGAACAGGGTTGGCTAACCACTCGGGATGTAACACCTCTCTAATAAACCCAGCCGCGACTAAGTGAGCCAACTCAGCGCGAATGGCCTCTCTTTTGTCGGGCGTGAAGCGACGTAGTTTTTGCCGGATCGGCCTTGCTTGGGGGTAGACCTTCAGTTTGTGCTCGGCCAGTTCTCTCGGGACTCCCGGCATATCCGCAGGTTGCCATGCGAATACGTCCCGGTTGTCTTGCAGAAACCGGACGAGCACGCCTTCCTATTTATCGTCTAGGCTGGAGCTGATGATGGCAGTCTTGCGTTCATCAGCAAACCCCAGGTTGATCCTTTTAGTTTCTTCAGTCGGCCGCATAGAGGTCGCGACTTGAGCTTCGTTCGCCGGTGCTGTAAGGTCTTCCTCAGGCTTAGAGTTCGCCTGCGCTGAAGAAGTCGCCGACGGTTTGGTGGTGAGGGCCGCTTGGATGGCCACTCGGAAACATTCTGCGGCGCCTTGGAAGTCAGCACGCACAGTTGTGATTCCTTGTGGTCCTGGCATCTTCAGTATCATGTACATGTAATGCGGGATGGCCATGAATTTTGCCAATCCTGGCCTCCCGATGATGGTGTTGTACCCGCAATCGAAGTTTGCCACTTCGAACCTCAGGAACTCGGTTCTGTAATTCTCCGGAGTTCCGAAGGTGACGGGCATGTAGATGTGGCCCAGTGGGTATTCCCCTTCGGTCGGCACGATGCCGAAGAAAGGGGTGTCCGACTCGTGGAGTTCTTTGAGGTGAACTCCCAAGCCTTGGAGTGTCCAGGGGAAGGTGACTGTTGGGGACCTTCGGCCTCCGAAGGTCCTCAAAAACAGGATTTAACAGTATTTCTGGAGTATAATGTGTGAACAGGTATCTTCGGATCCAAGTCGGCATCACAGTAGACCAGAGTAATACGAAGGTTGATACAGCGCCGAAGGTGTAAGCAGGAAAGCTTCGGCGCGACAACAAAAAGTGAAACCGACTTAAAGATGAAAAGGCTATTTAGACCTCGACAGATTACTATAGAATTATTACCAAGTGTAAAGGGCATGAATGTAATTTTGTATGGGTTGTGTCCCGTGCCTATAAATAGATGAACAGTACCCCCGTACTGTTCACGCTGACTTGGCATTCGCTTTTTGCGTCACGCTTGTACTTTCATCTCCTTTCAATCGGAGGTACACCTGTAATTCAATAATGTCTTTGTTTATGTCTGATGAGTAATATATAATTACTTATGTTATCTTTTATATCCTTTACATTTTATCCTACGTCGCTATTTAATGAACTTATGAAGGTATGTCCTTCGTAACCTTCGTCCGAAAATCATTATATCCTTAGGGAAATAATGCTTCGAAGGACGAAGGATTTTGACGTTTAACATTTTGTGTTGCCTTGTTCTTAATTCATAGCATTTGAGAACAAGCCCCCAACATTGGCGCCCACCTCCGGTGAACTCACTTCCACTCTGAATTTTTTGAACACCTTCGGCGATCACAAATCTTCGTTATGGCGCCGAAGAAAGCTTCAGCGACTGGGGCTGCAGCTCTGCAAGCATTGGACCACAATCAGGAGACAGTCTCCCTGCGGGAGGCCCGAAGCCAGAAAAGGAAGGCTGTCAGCCCAACACCACCAGAGGATGAGATAGATCAAGAAATCAGAAACATGGAGATGCTTCATCAAGAAGTACAAAGGAAGAAGGAAAATATGGCCAGGCTGGCTGAACTACAAAAGCAGATAGACGAAGCCTCTGAAGAAGTTCGTCATCTTGCTCAGGATGAGCAGTACCGAAGGCCTCAGCATCAAGATCTTCATCAGGAGGGTTTTCCCAACGAAGATGACTGGTATGGCAATTTCCATCACGGAAATTTTGTTTTTGATGATGCTTCTCCTCTGTCCGCTGAGCTGCAGGCTACACCTTGGCCTCCGTCTTACAAGCCGCCTCAACTTCCTATATTCGACGGTCACTCGGACCCGAAGCAGTTTTTGATGAGCTACGAAGCAACAGTATCTTCATATGGTGGCAATGCTTCAGTCATGGCCAAATCTTTCGTCATGGCTGTCAGGAGTGTTGCTTAAACCTGGTACTCCTCCCTTCGACCAGGAACGATCACTTCATGGCAGAAGCTGAAGGACTTGTTGTTAACTAGCTTTCAAGGATTTCAGACGAAGCCAGTCACTGCTCAGGCTCTGTTCCAGTGTACCCAGGATCACGAAGAGTACCTTCAGGCGTATGTCCGAAGGTTCTTGCGTTTGAGGGCACAGGCACCAACGGTGCCCAATGAAATTGTCATTGAGGCCATGATCAAGGGGCTTCGGCCAGGTCCGTCAGCTCAGTACTTCGCTAGGAAGCCCCCTCAAACTTTGGAGAAGCTGCTCCAGAAGATGGACGAGTACATCCGGGCCGATAATGATTTTCGCCAAAGAAGGGAGGAGGCTTTCAGGTTTTCTGAAATGACCAGGGGCTTTGGAGGGAGGTTTTACCAGAGGCACGTAAGATCAATTCATAACTCTGCACAAAATGAGGATAGAGGAAGCCAACAGCAAAGGCCACAATGTTCCTCACAGGCTTCGGGGCAACAGCAAAGCTCATTCCGACCACCAGCTCCAAGAGGCAGAGGCGCCAGGGGCTTCGGAGGAAGGTTTGGCGATCAACCGAGAAGAATCTTTTGCTTATTCTGCGGTGAGAACAAAGGCCATACCACCAGGATGTGCCATGTTACTATTCAGAAGCAAAAGGAAATAGCCGAAGCCGCAGCGCAACAAGCTCAGCCGAAGCAGGTCATGCATACAGCTTCATATCATTCGCCCTACATTCCAGAGTATGTGGGCAATCACCCTGCAGTTTCTGTTGCTTCGGCGAGTCAGCCTCAAGCTTCCTGGCAACAGCCTCCGCCTCCACCTGCGTTGCAACAAGGTCAGCAGCCAGAAGGGAGCCAGTATGCTCCACACCAAAGGGACTTCAGAGAGCAGTCCGAAGCTCGTACAGTCAATAGCACTGTGCCAGAGTCAAAGCACATCTATTGACAAATATCCTACCTTGATAAGCAATCTTTTTCATTCAGTTTTATTTTCTGTAATAAAGGACATTGTTCGGATTTCATGTAATTAGTTTCGTTGATTCCTACAAGGAAAATATGTTTTCTTCACAGGTTTAAGTTGATTAAAGTTCAAAGACTTGTGATAATAAAAAGGACCTTCGAACTATCGAAAATTCTTCGAAGCAACAAAAAGTCGTTCTAAGGAACGCAGAGTAAGTCTGCCGAAGTCACAAAAAGTCGTTCAAAAGAGAGCGCAGTGTAAGTTTTCTGCTCCAAAGTCGTTCCAAAGGGAATGCAGAGCATACAGCGAAAAGTCAACGCTGATACCGCCTAAGTAAAAGGCGAAGCGCGAAAAGTCAACGCGAATACCGCTGAAAGTAAAAGGCAAAGAAGCTCCTAAGGGAGGCTTACAGCGAAAAATAAACGCTGATTCCGCCGAAGTAAAAGGCGAAGAAGCTCCTAAGGGAGGCTTATAAAAGAATCATGTTTTATTGCAGGGATGTGTCTGTATCTTCGGAATAAACATCACCTCGCATAACATAACATCATCACATCATTTTGCATAGCATAAGCATCATACATCATTTTGCATATAGCACAAGAGGTGGACACATTATCAATGTACAGAAGAACGCTTTCAAAATATCTTTACGAAGTGTAGCTTCGGAAGTGTAGCTTCGGAAAATATCTTTACGAAGCTTGGATATTATTCATCAGAACACTGGATATTGTTGCGACAAAGAAAACTTCTTCTTCACGAAGCATGAAAAGAAGGGAAGGTGTTTTTTCGTCAAAGACTCAAAAGCGGTACGTATAAAGTTTCATGCATCGTAAAGAATTGACTAACAAAAATAGGTATATTACATTTGGGGTTACAAGATATTACAGTATATTACATTCTAGAAGTTTATACACAAAATACTCAATCTTCTCTCAAAACGACTTCTGCAGCCTCGTTCAGGAGCTGATTGACGACTTTGTCCAAAATATCTTCAGCCATCTTTTTGATTTCGTCGTCTCCTTTCGGCTGAGGGCCCGAAGACGCTTCAGCAGGATCTGAAGTAGGACAGGACACGGCTACGTTGCTATTACAAATCGCAAACAAATCGTAAAGCTTAAGATTACAACACAATAAAAACTATTAATTAATACCTAATTGACCTTCGGCCTCTACGCTCTTTTCAGCAGCGTCAGCTACTTCTCTAGCATCGTGAATTCCCTTTTCGCTTTTTCGAATAATTTCACCGGCCATTTCTCGGCCACCATTTTCCCAGATATCAGTAAAAAATTTTCCACCAATTATACTTGCTTCGGCCGAAGGATCTCTTACATCTTCAAAAGACAAAGCTGCTTCGGATTGTGCTAAAGTTTTTACGTGCTCGCAGCCCTTCTTCTCTAAAATGGTGGCAATTCCTCTGGCACCAGAGAAAGCACATATATCTCCACGGCTATTTAAAATTTCTTCGAAGGCCTCAGCTTCGTGGTCAATCCATTCAATGGGACCTTCGGGATTGCCTCTCGTAAAGTTTTCCTCGCTTGAGAAGGCGCCGACTCTGGCGAAGCTAGTTCTTAACTTCTTAACATACTCTATAGACTTATTGTAGCATCTCTTTTTGGATGAACGAAGCTCTTCAACAGTTACTTCTAGGTGATCTGCCCATTGGTCGCTGAGTTCTCGCCTTGTTTCTTCAAGCATGCGCTCTTCCTTAGCTCTGGCCAGTTGTTTCCGAAGATCTTCAATTTCGCGTTTTTGAACTTCAGCTTGACCTTTGAAAGCAGCTTCGTCTTCCTTTATTTTATTTATCAATGAGTGTAATATTTTATCTTTTTCAAGACCTTCGTTCCTCAGTTCAATAACTTCGGAACGAAGGTTGCTCAGGGCTATAGAACACCCTTCGTCTTCAGCATCTTTCTGAGCCCTGAGGGCATTGCTAAGTATCAGGCCCTACGCAGAGAAATATGTGTGTCAGTAGGATTGATCAAACAAAAAAATTTTGACTCAACAAAAAATACAAGGATTGCATTTGTCGCACCTTTAAGCTATTGTAAGCTAGGCTATCGGCCAGATCATTCTTCGATAGCACCGAGAGCCCGTCTTCTAAGGTTGGGAATCCGAAGCTCTTGCTCATCTCCCGACAGACAGAAATCTCCTTGCTGTCAGGAAGACAATACAAGAAGTCTTCTTCTCCACTGCCATTGAATATTAGTGCCCCCTTTGGATACTTCAGTTTTCGGGCATAGTGCTGGGCCTCTTGCTTTTCTTTTTCTGATAATTTTCTCCCCGAAGCATGACGAACAATATAATCACGAACTTTGGGGGATGCTTCGGGGGCAATGACACCGATTTCTTCAACAAAAGTTGGCTTTGTTATTTTTTCTACCTCACTCTCCAAGGATTTTATCTTTGCGGGCTCTGAAGGCCCAGCTTCGGCTTCAGTTTTTTGCTCTGGAACTTCGGTACCAGAAATTTCAGTTGTTGCTTCAGGAATGATAGCAGCCTTCTTCGGAGGTGTGCTTGAAGAGTTGATCGTTTCCAGCACATCTAGCACATTAGCCATCCTCTTTCTTTTCGGAGTTACTACTGGTACTTTTTGATTTTTTAATGTCTCAATGTTTGATGCAGGACTCAAAACTTCTGATGTTTTTGATCCCTCAGTTGCTTCTTTTGCCTCCTCCATTTTTTCTGTGAACGGCTCTTCGGCCTTCTCTTTCGTTTCTGATAATAAAATCTTTGATTGTTCCAATTCTATCTTTGTTGGCGCTTCGGCCGTTTCTGCGACTTCTGGCAGCAAAGTTGGCTCGGTTGGTTTTTCAGCTTCGGTGGTCGAAGAAGTTTCTCCGATAAACTCAGGCACCGAAGCTGGTTCAATATAACGCGGCCGATGTGTGAGGACCTTTATTTTCTTTCTTTTTGGTTCTGGCTCGTTAGGAGCAGTGGCAGCTTCTTCTTTTGAAGAGATTGTGTTTTTTCTCTTTTGCCTTCGAATGGGATAGCAATAGTCAGGGTAGACAAACCCGATTGCATCAAATACCCGATTCAGCCTCTTCTTTTTCGGCCTCCGAAGGCTGCTGACATTGCAGTATCTTCAGCCTTCGAATAAGCCCCAAGCAGTTCATCACTTAAATTCTCAATACTTTTTAACCAGTCATCATCTGGCTCAGCGAATTTATCTCCAAATTTAAAAGTGTACTTCAATCTGATAAGACCACCTTCGTCGGCCTCTTTTATGGTTTCTTGCGGCATTTCCCATTTCTCCGCAAGCGGCCATACCCTGAAGGCAATATGCTCTTGAACTAAATCTCTTGTTCCAATAAAAGAACAGATAACGCCGAAGGCCCTCTGGCATTCTTCGGCAGCGTCATTCATTTCAACCTTCGGCCTCCGAAGGCCGAAGCTTTGCCAAATAGGGCGCATAATTACACCTTTGATATCTTCTCGAGCTGACAGATCATTTTTCACATAAAACCATTCTGTTGTCCAGTCGCCGGGCCATCTCTTCCGAAAAGTTGGCACGGGGCAGCTTGACCCGGACCGGGAAACAAAACTGTAGCAGCCGAAATTATTATGGTATTGTTCCTTACCCCAAGGTTTTGTTTCATATGATAATTCGTGAATATTGCAGAAGCTTTTTGCGTCAGGCTTCAGACCTTGGCTTCTCACGGCCCAAATGAAGATATTCAGCCTTATGATTGCCTCGGGGGTTAGTTGGTGCAGATAAACTTCGAAGATTTTTAGCACCTCCACGACGAAGCTGCTCAAGGGGAATCGCAATCCAGCTTTCAAAAAGCTTCGGTACACCACAACTTCATTCTCTTCAGGGTGTGGACAAGTCCTTTCCCCTTCGTCCGCCCTCACAATGGACAAATCCCGGAAATACCTCCCCCTCATATTGGCAAGATGGTTTTCTTTGATAGTTGATTTGCCGAAAACCGCATGACTTGGCCGCCAGGGGCGATCTTCGGAGTCTTCACCGCCACTGTCCACATCATAGCTGTCACTGTCACCAGTATCCTCAGACAAACCTTCCAGAATCTCCTTGGTGATTTTTTCTGTATTAGTCTTGGACATCGCTATGAGAAACCCCAAGTTTTTCTCTTCATCGAGGCTCAGCTTCGTCTCAGCAGCAATCTTCTTATCTTCAGACATCTTCGGAGGCACTAAAAAACTATTTTCAAAGCCGAAGCTTCGAAACAAAAAGCTTAGCAAATCGTAATGCACAAGAGCTAAAAATTGAGTGAGCGGGAGCAGTGGGCCAAAAAGCGTATCAAATGAGTCTGCGGTATGGCCGTATATATACGCCAAGGGCGTTGAAAATTGAAAGACCCCGCTTGTCAGTGAATGTTGCTATTCTAGCAAAGGGAAGGTGTTTTTTCGGACCTTCGGCGAAAAGCCTTCGTCCATGTCGCAATTTAAATTTATTATTTTAAGCAAATTAATATTGCGAGGGGCTACTGTTGGGGACCTTCGGCCTCCGAAGGTCCTCAAAAACAGGATTTAACAGTATTTCTGGAGTATAATGTGTGAACAGGTATCTTCGGATCCAAGTCGGCATCACAGTAGACCAGAGTAATACGAAGGTTGATACAGCGCCGAAGGTGTAAGCAGGAAAGCTTCGGCGCGACAACAAAAAGTGAAACCGACTTAAAGATGAAAAGGCTATTTAGACCTCGACAGATTACTATAGAATTATTACCAAGTGTAAAGGGCATGAATGTAATTTTGTATGGGTTGTGTCCCGTGCCTATAAATAGATGAACAGTACCCCCGTACTGTTCACGCTGACTTGGCATTCGCTTTTTGCGTCACGCTTGTACTTTCATCTCCTTTCAATCGGAGGTACACCTGTAATTCAATAATGTCTTTGTTTATGTCTGATGAGTAATATATAATTACTTATGTTATCTTTTATATCCTTTACATTTTATCCTACGTCGCTATTTAATGAACTTATGAAGGTATGTCCTTCGTAACCTTCGTCCGAAAATCATTATATCCTTAGGGAAATAATGCTTCGAAGGACGAAAGATTTTGACGTTTAACATTTTGTGTTGCCTTGTTCTTAATTCATAGCATTTGAGAACAAGCCCCCAACAGTGACGTTGATGCTGCTTCCCCCGTCCACTAACACCTTCTTCACCCTGCTCTCTCGGATCACCGGATCGATGAGGAGCGGGTACTTGCCTGGGTGGTCAAAGTTGAGCCATTGATCTACCCGAGTGAAGGTGATCGGGTGCTCCGACCACCGGTACGGAGCGGGAGGACCGGTGGTCGCCACCAATATCTGGTGATCGTTGAGCTTTTGTTGTCTTCTGTTTTCCTGCGATCCGTGTCCGTTCTTTCATCGGGGAAGTAGACAATGGAGTTCTCTGAGTCAGCGGGCCCTCGGCCCCTGGCTTTCTGAAGGCGATCTTTTTTCAGAAAGCTGGAGGTTGCGCTTCTCCGATATTCTCGGAGTTTGTTGGGGGAGACTTCTTTTTCGGCGGATCTGCAATGCGGTATAGAGTTCCCTCTTCATCTGCTATGGATGAGATCGTTCCAAAGCAGAATACGGATCCGGGTCGGAGGGTGATCTTGCTGTAGAAGGTGACAACCATTGAGCTAGCTTGGATCAGCGACACACCCCCTACCTGGCGCGCTAGCTGTCGGTGTTTTGGGTCCGACCGCACACCCGGGGTTGCCCCTCAAGGTGTTTTTAGGAGTAGGACAGTGTCGCCGACTGTAGTTAAATGGTTCGTGCCCGATGCACGAGGAGCAATGGACAATGTTTACAGGTTCGGGCCGCTTTGAGATGCGTAACACCCTACGTCCTGGCGAGTATGCTTTGTGTAATGGGTTACGAGGTAGCTCTCGTAAAGAGTTGAGGTGGGTGGCTGAGTAGTGGGATCGATCGTTCTGAAGGGGTGCCCCCTAGGCCTTATATATTCGACCGTGAGGCAATACATGTGGATATGCACCTAAAAGATAGTGAACCGTTTTTGTCTATCTTCCTATGATTCTGCCGACTTATCCTCGCCTGGTTACGTCGTACGGGGCTCCAGCGCGGGAAAGTCGGATCTTCTGTCGCGGTCGTTTGCTCAACGCTGTGGGGCCATTCGGGCTTGCACCAACCCAGCCTTATGTCGATCTGCTTCACTGGTCGCTCCTCCCCAGGCCCATGAAGGAGTGACCTTACGATTTATTGGGCCCTTGGGCCTTTCGTGAGGTCTTTTATCCTTCTAGTGGACCCGGGGGATATCTGTCCCCCACACTCGTCGACGCGGGTACGGGTGAGTCGGTCTTGCTACTGGCCTTTCTCCGTGTGTGTCGCCGAGGAGGACATGGTGGCTCCTGCCACGCTTAGGTTATCTTGGCGATGAGGGGGTCCAAGTCTAAGATATTGGACAACCAAGGCTCGTAGCGCGGCAGCAGTCGGCATATGCTACGTAGTTGGTGGTGGTGTTGTGTTGCCTCGGTGGGTCCAGGGCTGGGAAGGCACTTGCATTCTCTCGTCCTTCTCGGACTGACGCCTGGTGCGGGTGCCTCTCGGTTTGGAGCTGCTCCGGCTAGGCTTCTTTCTCCGCTTGCGTGCTCTCTCCCTATATGTATCTAGCGGTATACTACCTATGTCACCTCCAGATGCCTAGGTCTTCGTCGTGTCCTTCTCCGGCAATGAGCAGGTACGCCTGCCTCTTCCCTTCCCTTCCTTGTCACACCCAGTTTTAGAAGGCAAACCGAATGCGAACTATGTACGTGCCAGGATCATATATTCACGCACACAACAATTACATAATCTCACAAACTTCCTCTTATTTGGTCTCTGTATGGTGGAATTATGTCATTCTATAATCTCTGTTCGTTCAGTCAGTCGTTGTGAACTCTCTTCTAATCACTCTCTTCATTGGTCATGTTATGCCAAGACATATTGGATGGAGTAAAAAACACCATTAGTTAGTCAAATAAAAAAATTATGCAGAGAGTGGAGACAATCAAAAAAATCTTGAGATCTTTTTGGTGGATGGTTTACGTGAGTATTGTTATGAGCCGTCGCAACGCACGAGAAACCGACTAGTTAAGTTTAATAGGTTGGTCTTATCGTTTAGTCTTTAGTCCTCATATATGTAATTGATGTAATTAATTTATAATTAAACTATATTTAATGTTTTAATTAGCATCTAAACCTTCAATGTGACAGATATTAAAATTTACGTTGGACAACTAAACATACTCAGGGCTTCTTTGAAACGCAGGAATTTCACAAGAATAATATATGGATTTTACAGAAATTAGTTTAAAAACATAGAAAACACAAGATTCGAAAAATCTCTACTACTCTATATGCCTCTACCGTGAACGTCCACATTCCTCGTGGTGAAGCATGCCCCCGCCCCGGCTCTCCACCATGATCCACTCTCCTAGTTCCCGCAATCAATGCGCTCTCCCAAACCTAGCGATCCCGGCCCTGGTCTCCATCCTCGCGAACCACCGCTCCCGCAATCAACTCATCATCTCCCCAGCCTCGGCGACCCACCCCCGGCTCTCCATGGAAGGCCATGGCAGGCGCGATCCCATCTCCATTCAATGCGCGATCTAGCACTACATGGAAGGCAGATCTGGGGCAAGCTTCGCGGCCGCCTGCCCCGGCTCTCCATGGAAGGCGAGAACTGCGATCCACTCTACATGGAAGGCGAGGCCTGCGATGCTCGCCCATAGTATGTGGGTGACCCCGCCCCAACTCTCCATGGAAGGCGTGATCCAATCTCCTCGTTGGGCGTGTCCTGCGATGCTCGCCCACATTATGCATTGAAGGAGCGGCTGCGAAGCTCGCACCAAATCTTCCTTGCCCCCGCCCCGACTCTCAATCACGCCGTCCTCCAATCTGCCGATACCGGCACCCTTCAATCGGCCAATCGGCCCAAATCGACACCGCTTTATGGATCCCGGGAAAGGTTTCCATCGACGACATAACCTATTTGATAAAATGTCAAGCTGGACACCACACCAAACTCCATCCTTCTCTGCGCTCGCCCAGGAAGACTACAACCAGGTATGATGATGCAGTGTATGTATTTGAAATTTCTACTCTGTGCTATTGTATCCTAGGTTTTTTTTATCAGTTGCATTTTTAACTGATGTAAGATTAAGCAACCGATAATTAGAGGTACACATGAGCATATGTTTTTGACCAAATAATTAGAGGTACACATGAGCAACCTATTTGATAATACACAGTCATATGTGAAATTTCTACCATTATTGCCAACTTTTGTTTTTTTCAATTTAATCATGTGCTTATGTATCATAAGTTTTTTTTCCACTATATAGATTACTCTTATTAGTTGCTTAATCATGTGCTTCTGAATCACTTCATGAATCAATTTAGAGCAAGCTATCATTACAAAAACAACATGAATCACAATAGAGCAAACTGTCATAGCTCTTCAGTTGGTATATATTATGTTTAACTGTATCATGCTTGACTATTACTTTTGATGATGACAGCTCCTGAAAGGTTGCCATGCCACTTCGAAGTATCTGAAAAGTAAGTGCCTCCCTGGCTGTAGTGTTGAATGGTTAAATAATTCAAGGTGAAATCGGATCTGCAGGTGTTGATTTCCCCCATTTTCACCCCAATATTGCATATTCCATTAGCCTACGCAACAGATTGAAACATGTTTTCAAGAAATCCTTTTTATGAGTGCAGGTGCAGTACAATGTGGCATTCGACAATTCCTTCCCTTCAATGCTACCGAAGTCTATCTATTTTTTTTGCTTATTAAACATACTATTGCTTCAGTAATGGATTGCATATACTAAAATAGTCCTGAAACATCACGTCATTGTCTCTGCACCTGTACATAATTATATGATGCTTAAAGTCTACCGCATTTGTTATTTCAACATGAACCACAGGCGCCCTAAATACTTATTTTTGTTGCATTTTTAATGACCTTACTGCTAGATGTTGAACTTGGGTCCTAATACAGATCAACGATAACTATAGTAGTAGTAGATGGACAACCATTGATTTGATTACTCTGTCTGCCTGCCTCCATTGATTCAAAAAAGAAAAAAAAATCATGCTGATTGCTTGATGTTGTCCTGTTCTCCTAGGTTTCGCTAAACAACACGTTTATAATTGTAAATCCATGTGTGTACACTTATTGGGGGTGAAAGTCGCCTAGAGGGGGGTGAATAGGGCGAAACTGAAATTTACAAAGTTAATCACAACTACAAGCCGGGTTAGCGTTAGAAATATAAACGAGTCCGCGAGAGAGGGTGCAAAACAAATCGTAAGCGAATAAAGAGTGTGACACACGGATTTGTTTTACCGAGGTTCGGTTCTTGCAAACCTACTCCCCGTTGAGGAGGCCACAAAGGCCGGGTCTTTTTCAACCCTTTCCCTCTCTCAAACGGTCCCTCGGACCGAGTGAGCTTTCTCTTCTCAAATCAACCGGGTACAAAACTTCCCCGCAAGGACCACCACACAATTGGTGTCTCTTGCCTCGGTTACAAGTGAGTATTGATCTCAAGAAAGAATGAGAAAGAAGAAAGCAATCCAAGCGCAAGAGCTCAAAAGAACACGACAAATCACTCTCACTAGTCACTAAATCTTTTGTGGAATTGGGAGAGGATTTGATCACTTGGGTGTGTCTTGTATTGAATGCTAGAGCTCTTGTAAGTAGTTGAAGTGGGAAAACTTGGATGACTTGAATGTGGGGTGGTTGGGGGTATTTATAACCCCAACCACCAAACTAGCCGTTTGGTGGAGGCTGTCTGTCGCATGGTGCACCGGACAGTCCAGTGCACACCGGACAGTGTTCGGTGCGCCGGCCACGTCACCAGGCCGTTGGGTTCCGACCGTTGGAGCTCTGACTGCTGGGCCCGCTTGGATGTCCGGTGGCACACCGGACATGTACTGTAGAGTGTCCGGTGCGCCACTTCGCGCGTGCCTGACTTCTGCGCGCTCTGGCGCGCATTTAATGTTGTAGCAGGTGACCGTTGGCGCCGAATAGTCGTTGCTCCGCTGGCTCACCGGACAGTCCGGTGTACACCGGACATGTCCGGTGAATTATAGCGGAGCGAATTCCCGAAGCTGGCGAGTTCCAGAGTTGCTCTTCCCTGAGGCACCGGACACTGTCCGGTGTACACCGGATAGTCCGGTGAATTATAGCGGAGCGCCTCTGGATTTTCCCGAAGGTGAGGAGTTCAGCGTGAAGTCCCCTGGTGCACCGGACAGTCCGGTGTGCCAGACCAGGGCACACTTCGGTTATCCCTTGCTCTCTTTGTTGAACCCAATTCTTGGTCTTTTTATTGGCTAAGTGTGAACCTTTGGCACCTGTATAACTTATACACTAGAGCAAACTAGTTAGTCCAATTATTTGTGTTGGGCAATTCAACCACCAAAATTATTTAGGAAATAGGTGTAAGCCTAATTCCCTTTCAATCTCTCCCTTTTTGGTGATTGATGCCAACACAAACCAAAGCAAATATGGAAGTGCATAATTGAACTAGCTTGCATAATGTAAGTGCAAAGGTTGCTTGGAATTGAGCCAATATAAATACTTATAAGATATGCATGGATTGTTTCTTTTATTTTTAACATTTCGGACCACGCTTGCACCACATGTTTTGTTTTGCAAATTCCTTTGTAAATCCTTTTCAAAGTTCTTTTGCAAATAGTCAAAGGTAAATGAATAAGATTTTGCGAAGCATTTTCAAGATTTGAAATTTCCTCCCCCTATTTCAAATGCTTTTCCTTTGACTAAACAAAACTCCCCCTAGATGAAATCCTCCTCTTAGTGTTCAAGAGGGTTTTAAGATATCAATTTTGAAAATGCTAACTTCTCCCCCTTTTGAACACAATAAGATACAAATTTGAAATTTACCAATTGAAAATCCTTAGTTTTAAAACTAGGTGGTGGTGCGGTCCTTTTGCTTTGGGCTAATACTCTCTCCCCTTTGGCATGAATCGCCAAAAACGGAGTCATTAGAGCCCTTAGAATTACTTTCTCCCCCTTTGGTCATAAATAAATGAGTGAAGATTATACCAAAGATGGAGTCCTTTTGCTTTGAACTCATGGTCTCTCCCCCAAAGATGGAGAGTTGCCCGGAGCGACGGCGAAGGATGAGTTACGGAGTGGAAGCCTTTGTCTTTGCCGAAGACTCCAATTCCCTTTCAATATACCTATGACTTGGTTTGAAATAGACTTGAAAGCACATTAGTCATAGCATATGAAAGAGACATGATCAAAGGTATATGAATAAGCTATGTGTGCAATTCAAAAGAAGTTTCTAGAATCAAGAATATTTAGCTCATGCCTAAGTTTGTTAAAGGTTTGTTCATCAAGAGGCTTGGTAAAGATATCGGCTAATTGATCTTTAGTGTTAATATATGAAATCTCGATATCTCCCTTTTGTTGGTGATCCCTTAAAAAGTGATACCGAATGGCTATGTGTTTAGTGCGGCTATGCTCAACCGGATTATCCGCCATGCGGATTGCACTCTCATTATCACATAGAAGAGGAACTTTGGTTAATTTGTAACCGTAGTCCCTAAGGGTTTGCCTCATCCAAAGTAGTTGCGCGCAACAATGGCCTGCGGCAATATACTTGGCTTCGGCGGTAGAAAGAGCTACGGAATTTTGCTTCTTTGAAGCCCAAGACACCAAGGATCTTCCCAAGAACTGGCAAGTCCCCGATGTGCTCTTTCTATTGATTTTACACCCCGCCCAATCGGCATCTGAATAACCAATCAAATCAAAAGTGGATCCCCTAGGATACCAAAGCCCAAACTTAGGAGTATAAACTAAATATCTCAAGATTCGTTTTACGGTCGTAAGGTGAGCTTCCTTAGGGTCGGCTTGGAATCTTGCACACATGCATACAGAAAGCATAATATCCGGTCGAGATGCACATAAATATAGCAAAGAACCTATCATCGACCGGTATACCTTTTGATCGACAGACTTACCTTCCATGTCGAGGTCGAGATGCCCATTGGTTCCCATTGGTGTCTTGATGGGTTTGGCATCCTTCATTCCAAACTTGCTTAGGATATCTTGAGTATACTTCGTTTGGCTTAGGAAGGTGCCCTCTTGGAGTTGCTTCACTTGAAATCCTAAGAAGTACTTCAACTCCCCCATCATAGACATCTCGAACTTTTGTGTCATGATCCTACTAAATTCTTCACATGTAGACTCGTTAGTAGACCCAAATATAATATCATCAACATAAATTTGGCATACAAACAAGTCATTTTCAAGAGTTTTAGTGAAGAGTGTATGATTGGCTTTTCCGACTTTGAATCCATTAGTGATAAGGAAATCTCTAAGGCATTCATACCATGCTCTTGGGGCTTGCTTTAGCCCATAAAGTGCCTTAGAGAGTTTATAAACATGGTTAGGGTACTCACTATCTTCAAAGCCGGGAGGTTGCTCAACATAGACCTCTTCCTTGATTGGTCCATTGAGGAAGGCACTCTTCACGTCCATTTGATAAAGCTTGAAGCCATGGTAAGTAGCATAGGCCAATAATATACGAATTGACTCAAGCCTAGCTACGGGTGCATAGGTTTCACCGAAATCCAAACCTTCGACTTGTGAATATCCCTTGGCCACAAGTCGGGCTTTGTTCCTTGTCACCACACCATGCTCGTTTTGCTTGTTGCGGAACACCCATTTGGTTCCTACAACATTTTGATTAGGACGTGGAACTAAATGCCATACCTCATTCCTCGTGAAGTTGTTGAGCTCCTCTTGCATCGCCACCACCCAATCCGAATCTTGTAGTGCTTCCTCTATCCTGTGTGGCTCACTAGAGGAAACAAACGAGTAATGCTCACAAAACTGTGCAACACGAGATCTAGTGGTTACCCCCTTATGAATGTCGCTGAGGATGGTGTCGACGGGGTGATCTCGTTGGATTGCTTGGTGGACTCTTGGGTGTGGCGGTCTTGCATCTTCATCCTCCTTGTCTTGATCATTTGCATCTCCCCCTTGATCATTGTCGTTATCTTGAGGTGGCTCATCTCTTTGATCTTCTCCTTCATCAACTTGAGCATCATCCTCATTTTGAGTTGGTGGAGACGCTTGCGTGGAGGAGGATGGTTGATCTTGTGCATTTGGAGGCTCTTTGGATTCCTTAGGACACACATCCCCAATGGACATGTTCCTTAGCGCGATGCACGGAGCCTCTTCAGCATCTATCTCATCAAGATCAACTTGCTCTACTTGAGAGCCGTTAGTCTCATCAAACACAACGTCACAAGAAACTTCAACTTGCCCAGAGGACTTGTTAAAGACTCTATATGCCCTTGTGTTTGAATCATATCCTAGTAAAAAGCCTTCTACAGTCTTAGGAGCAAATTTAGATTTTCTACCTCTTTTAACAAGTATAAAGCATTTGCTACCAAAGACTCTAAAATATGAAATATTGGGCTTTTTACCGGTTAGGAGTTCATACGATGTCTTCTTGAGGATTCGGTGAAGATATAACCAGTTGATGGCGTAGCAAGCGGTGTTGACCGCCTTGGCCCAAAACCGATCCGAAGTCTTGTACTCATCAAGCATGGTTCTTGCCATGTCCAATAGAGTTCTATTCTTCCTCTCCACTACACCATTTTGTTGTGGCGTGTAGGGAGAGGAGAACTCATGCTTGATGCCCTCCTCCTCAAGGAAGCCTTCAATTTGAGAGTTCTTGAACTCCGTCCCGTTGTCGCTTCTAATTGTCTTGATCCTTAAGCCGAACTCGTTTTGAGCCCGTCTCAAGAATCCTTTTAATGTCTCTTGGGTATGAGATTTTTCCTGCAAAAAGAATGGCCAAGTGAAGCGAGAATAATCATCCACAATAACTAGACAGTACTTACTCCCGCCGATGCTTATGTATGCGATCGGGCCGAATAGATCCATGTGTAGGAGCTCCAGTGGCCTGTCGGTTGTCATGATGTTCTTGTGTGGATGGTGAGCACCAACTTGCTTCCCTGCTTGGCATGCGCTACAAATCCTGTCTTTCTCAAAATGAACATTTGTTAATCCTAAAATGTGCTCTCCCTTTATAAGCTTATGAAGATTCTTCATCCCAACATGTGCTAGTCGGCGATGTCAGAGCCAGCCCATGTTAGTCTTAGCAATTAAGCAAGTGTCGAGTTCAGCTCTATCAAAATTCACTAAGTATAGTTGACCCTCCAACACTCCCTTAAATGCTATTGAATCATCACTTCTTCTAAAGACAGTGACACCTACATCAGTGAATAGACAGTTGTAGCCCATTTTGCATAATTGAGATACAGAAAGCAAATTGTAATCTAAAGAATCTACAAGAAAAACATTTGAAATAGAATGGTCAGGTGATATAGCAATTTTACCCAATCCTTTGACCAAACCTTGATTTCCATCCCCGAATGTGATAGCTCGTTGGGGATCTTGGTTTTTCTCGTAGGAGGAGAACATCTTCTTCTCCCCTGTCATGTGGTTTGTGCACCCGTTGTCGATTACCCAACTTGAGCCCCCGGATGCATAAACCTACAAAACAAGTTTAGTTCTTCACTTTAGGTACCCAAATGGTTTTGGGTCCTTTGGCATTAGATACAAGAACTTTGGGTACCCAAACACAAGTCTTTGATCCCTTGTGTTTGCCCCCAACATACTTGGCAACTACCTTGCCAGATTTGTTAGTTAAAACATAAGATGCATCAAAAGTTTTAAATGAGATGTCATGATCATTTGATGCACTAGGAGTTTTCTTCTTAGGCAACTTAGCACGGGTTGGTTGCCTAGAGCTAGATGTCTCACCCTTATACATAAAAGCATGATTAGGGCCAGAGTGAGACTTCCTAGAATGAATTCTCCTAATTTTGCTCTCAGGATAACCGACAGGGTACAAAATGTAACCCTCGTTATCTTGAGGCATGGGAACCTTGCCCTTAACAAAGTTGGACAATTTCTTAGGAGGGGCATTAAGTTTGACATTGCCTCCCTGTTGGAAGCCAATGCCATCCTTAATGCCAGGGCGTCTCCCTTTATAGAGCATGCTTCTAGCAAATTTAAATTTTTCGTTTTCTAGGTCATGCTCGGCAATTTTTGCATCTAATTTTGCTATATGATCATTTTGTTGTTTAATTAAAGCCATGTGATCATGTATAGCATCAATGTTAACATCTCTACATCTAGTGCAAATAGTAGTATGTTCAACGATAGATGTAGAGGGTTTGCAAGAATTAAGTTCAACAATCTTAGCACGCAATATATCATTTTTATCTCTAAGATCGGAAATTGTAACATTGCAAACATCAAAGTCTTTAGCCTTAGCAATTAATTTTTCATTTTCATTCCTAAGACTAGCAAGAGAAATGTTCAATTCTTCAATCTTAGCAAGCAAATCATCATTATCATTTCTAAGATTGGGGATTAAAACATTACAAGCAATAGAATCAACCTTAGCTAACAAATTATCATTCTCATTTCTAAGGTTGTCTAAAGTCTCATGGCAAGTGCTTAGCTCACTAGATAATTTTTCACATTTTTCAACTTCTAGAGTATAAGCATTTTTAACTTTAACATGCTTTTTGTTTTCCTTGATTAGGAAGTCCTCTTGGGAGTCCAAGAGATCATCCTTCTCATGGATGGCACTAATTAATTCATTTAATTTCTCCTTTTGTTGCATGTTTAAGTTGGCAAAAAGAGTACGCAAATTATCTTCCTCATCACTAGCATTATCATCACTAGAGGACTCATATCTAGTGGAGGATTTGGATTTAACCTTCTTCTTTTTGCCGTCCTTTGCCATGAGGCACTTGTGGCCGACGTTGGGGAAGAGAAGTCCTTTGGTGACGGCGATGTTGGCGGCGTCCTCATCGTCGGAGGAGTCGCTAGAGCTTTCGTCGGAGTCTCACTCGCGACAAACATGGGCATCGCCACCCTTCTTCTTGTAGTACTTCTTCTTCTCCTTTCTTCTCCCCTTCTTGTCGTCGCCCCTGTCACTGTCACTAGAAATAGGACATTTTGCTATAAAGTGACCGGGCTTACCACACTTGTAGCAAACCTTCTTGGAGCGGGGCTTGTAATCTTTCCCCCTCCTTTGCTTGAGGATTTGGCGAAAGCTTTTGATGACAAGCGCCATTTCCTCGTTGTCGAGCTTGGAGGCATCGATGGGTGTTCTACTCGGTGTAGACTCCTTCTTCTCCTCCGTCGCTTTGAATGCGACCAGTTGAGCTTCGGACGTAGAGGGACCGTCAAGCTCGTTGATCTTCCGTGAGCCCTTGATCATAAATTCAAAGCTCACAAAATTCCCGATTACTTCCTCGGGAGTCATTAGTGTGTATCTAGGATTGCCACGAATCAATTGTACTTGAGTAGGGTTAAGGAAAATAAGTGATCTTAGAATAACCTTAACCACCTCGTGGTCATCCCATTTCTTGCTCCCGAGGTTGCGCACTTGATTCACCAAGGTTTTGAGCCGGTTGTACATATCTTGAGGCTCCTCCCCTTGGCGAAGACGGAAGCGACCGAGCTCCCCCTCGATCGTTTCCCACTTGGTGATTTTGGTTAGTTCATCACCCTCGTGCGCGGTCTTGAGCACGTCCCAAACTTCCTTGGCGCTCTTTAATCCTTGCACCTTGTTGTACTCTTCCCTACTTAGAGAAGCGAGGAGTATGGTTGTGGCTTGGGAGTTGAAGTGCTCGATTTGGGCCACCTCGTCCTCATCATAATCCTCATCCCCTACGAATGGTACCTGTGCTCCAAACTCAACAACATTCCATATACTTTTGTGGAGTGAGGTTAGATGAAATTTCATTAAATCACTCCACCTAGCATAATCTTCACCGTCAAAGGTTGACGGTTTGCCTAATGGAACGGAAAGTAATGGAGTATGTCTAGAAGTGCGAGGGTAGTGTAAGGGGATCTTACTAAACTTCTTGCGCTCATGGCGCTTAGAAGTTATGGAGGGCGCGTCGGAGCCGGAGGTAGATGGCGATGAGGTGTCGGTCTCGTAGTAGACCACCTTCCTCATCTTCTTTTTCTTGTCCCCACTCCGATGCGACTTGTGGGAAGAGGGTTTCTTCTCCTTCCTCTTTCCTTTGTTGCGGGACTCTTCCGATGAAGCTTTCCCGTGGCTTGTAGCGGGCTTGTCGCCGGTCTCCATCTCCTTCTTGGCGTGATCTCCTGACATCACTTCGAGCGGTTAGACTCTAATGAAGCACCGGGCTCTGATACCAATTGAAAGTCGCCTAAAGGGGGGTGAATAGGGCGAAACTGAAATTTACAAAGTTAATCACAACTACAAGCCGGGTTAGCGTTAGAAATATAAACGAGTCCGCAAGAGAGGGTGCAAAACAAATCGCAAGCGAATAAAGAGTGTGACACGCGGATTTGTTTTACCGAGGTTCGGTTCTCGCAAACCTACTCCCCGTTGAGGAGGCCACAAAGGCCGGGTCTTTTTCAACCCTTTCCCTCTCTCAAATGGTCCCTCAGACCGAGTGAGCTTTCTCTTCTCAAATCAACCGGGAACAAAACTTCCCCGCAAGGACCACCACACAATTGGTGTCTCTTGCCTCGGTTACAAGTGAGTATTGATCTCAAGAAAGAATGAGAAAGAAGAAAGCAATCCAAGCGCAAGAGCTCAAAAGAACACGACAAATCACTCTCACTAGTCACTAAATCTTTTGTGGAATTGGGAGAGGATTTGATCACTTGGGTGTGTCTTGTATTGAATGCTAGAGCTCTTGTAAGTAGTTGAAGTGGGAAAACTTGGATGACTTGAATGTGGGGTGGTTGGGGGTATTTATAACCCCAACCACCAAACTAGCCGTTTGGTGGAGGCTGTCTGTCGCATGGTGCACCGGACAGTCCAGTGCACACCGGACAGTGTTCGGTGCGCCGGCCACGTCACCAGGCCGTTGGGTTCCGACCGTTGGAGCTCTGACTGCTGGGCCCGCCTGGATGTCCGGTGGCACACCGGACATGTACTGTAGAGTGTCCGGTGCGCCACTTCGCGCGTGCCTGACTTCTGCGCGCTCTGGCGCACATTTAATGTTGTAGCAGGTGACCGTTGGCGCCGAATAGCCGTTGCTCCGCTAGCTCACCGGACAGTCCGGTGTACACTGGACATGTCCGGTGAATTATAGCGGAGCGAATTCCCGAAGCTGGCGAGTTCCAGAGTTGCTCTTCCCTGAGGCACCGGACACTGTCCGGTGTACACCGGACAGTCCGGTGAATTATAGCGGAGCGCCTCTGGATTTTCCCGAAGGTGAGGAGTTCAGCGTGAAGTCCCCTGGTGCACCGGACACTGTCCGGTGGTGCACCGGACACTGTCCGGTGGCACACCGGACAGTCCGGTGCGCCAGACCAGGGCACACTTCGGTTATCCCTTGCTCTCTTTGTTGAACCCAATTCTTGGTCTTTTTATTGGCTAAGTGTGAACCTTTGGCACCTGTATAACTTATACACTAGAGCAAACTAGTTAGTCCAATTATTTGTGTTGGGCAATTCAACCACCAAAATCATTTAGGAAATAGGTGTAAGCCTAATTCCCTTTCAGGGGAATATATAGTGAATAACCATATTTTAGTGTGAAGATGCTAACTCTGAAATAGGGGTCATCGGGTTGGACTTGGAAGCATTATATTAAGGTGAACAAAAGGAATAAATATGTTCATAAGTTCTGTTAGTAAACCCTCACAAGCGGCGATCGTACTTGCATTCCATGCAGTTTTCTACGGAATCCTAATATTTGTGTCAATGGTCAATCAGTGTAAAGATCTATTTATATCTCTAGTCTTACTATTCTTCCAGGTAGCATTTTAGCTGCTGAAGAAGGACCAAGAGTTGCACCATCCTTTGCAATTTTGACAATGGAAGATTCTAGGTGAGCCACCTGAGCAATTAAGGATGCCCAGTGACTTGATTAATGAACATTTGTTGATTTTGATATGTCATGTTAGTTTTATAACCAGAATTCATTATTTTTTATTGGGGGGGGGCTCACATTTCTAGAGCTATTTGTTAACATGATATTTTTCATTCTATTAAGGATGCATGTGGAAGGCATTGATGCTATGGGTCGTGCTGCTCATCTCAACTACGGTAAGTGCTTTGTACCCATCCCTCTATTTCAATCTTATTGTGCAAGATGTTATTGTAAAATACAATCAATCTTGTTGTGAACCATTCATATCCATAGAAATCAAACTTGTTGTGCAAGAGGCATCTCTGTGATGTCACATCCTTTTTTCACCTTGGATTAGCTTTAGCCCCTTGCATTACTAGGACTAATGATTAGCTCTCAGAAAACTGGGACCATGGTGTTTCAAGGTAGGCTAAGTGAATAGTGTGGAATGACGGTTCCTATACCAGTTACAGTTGCAATGTTGTGCCATCCTCGTTAATATCGCTTCTTTGTTTCAGATATACTGAAACTCTTTATAATTTATGCGCAGGACCTTCGGCGAAAACTTCCAGTTACCCGTACTATTTTCATATGGCATAACACACTGGCATTCAGTCTTACAAGAGACCTTGCCAGAGAATTAGCGCTTGGAGGAGGAAGAATGTCCTAGAACTGAAGATGGAGGAGTTGATGTGAAAAATGAGGGGAAGAATGACCTAGAACTGAAGGTGGAGGAGCTCATGTGAAAAATGAATTTGTTCATTTTGTGTTTTCTGACCCTTTTTTTGGAATTGTATTAAAATATATTGTAATGAATTGATGTAAGAATGTGTTGGAAGTAACAAAGAACTTGATGCCTTTTGCGATGAGAATGTCTTTCTGGCAATTTATTCCTGATTTTATAGTGCAAAGAATGTGTATTGGAACAATAGTTGTTGATGGATTCTTGACAGAAACGATATTGCCATTAGATAAGTTAGTTTTTTAAAGAAACATATAAGGGCTAATTCTATCTGTAGCTATAAGTTGCTTCGACCATTGCATGAAGTGTTTTATCGTTACACAGAATTTCATAATTAAAGGCCACACCAGTTGTTGGCTATTACACATAAATCATCAAAAGTTTAGCACAAAAGTTGACACTTGCTTAAATTGTCCTTTCCTGTTCTTAATTTATTTACTTTATGGAGTTCATATGAATGGGTATGTCGATGAGGATGGCTAGAAATTTCTTTGCAATGGTAAACAAAGTGATATGAAGCAACCATATTTAAGAATACCTGATCATTTCGTCGCGGGTGACCTGACGATCTCAGTGAAACCATAGCGACACACGGATACCTAACTATTATATTGATGTTTATCTATGTTTTATACTAATTTTTAACTTTCGTAACAATGTACGACATACAACTAGTTATCCTTAATACAAAAGAGATATTAGTCGGCTATTACAAAACCCAAAAGAAGGTATTCCGTGCTAGGATGCGCACGGGAACCGTACGAGCATGAGATACGTTGCCAAATCCAAAACCCAGGCTCCCACGCTGCCATTTCGCACAAAAACTCCGGAGGTTCATTCTCCCGCCAGTTCCCGCATCTCTTTGAGGCTTCCACCTCACCGTCATCGGCGCGCCCGCATCCCGCTGCCCTCCGATGACGCCATCCTACAACTCTGGCCCCGCAGGCCCCGCCGGGGGTCGTAGGGCGGCGACCTTCGCCGGCGCTTGTGTGTTTCTGTCGCGGAATCTGGTTGCCCCCGAGGTGTTCGACGCCGTGCACGACGCGCTCCGCCTCAACGGTGCCGAGGTCCTCCTTTGCGCCGACCCTAGCCGCACGGGACCCCTCGACTTCCACGTCATCTCATCCTCCTCCCACGTACGCACGCGCCCTTTCCCCTACCTCGAATCCGACCGCCTCTTTGGTTTCCCCAATCCCCAATAATGTTTATTTTTCTTTTTTTTGTGTCAATTTCTGCAGGAGAGATTCGCCGATATGCGGTCCAAAGGCTTGAATTTGCTAGGTGAGAATCTGCACAGTTCTGGAATTGGGCCCTATGGTTGCACATTTTTTTGTTTTCTGACTACTGGAATCATTCCAGATTCAAGTTAAATTAGGCTAAATTGTTTACAATGTTGTGACGATTGGAAGCTGCATTATCGAATTTCAGCAATTTGTGAATCTATGGTCCATAACTTAACGGTAGGGTTATATTGGTTAAGTGTGTTAAATACGCGAAAACTTGTACTAACTTAGAGATTAGTGTGCCAGATTGTTAAAAAGTAACTGCTCGGTTAATTTTATAGGTGAATTGTGCTGAATTTGCAATATGGAGCTAAATTTGTTATCAGATGCCCCAACCTAATCTTTATTAGGGTTGTTATTATGATAACAGTTGCAAGAATGGCAGTAGTCAGCACTTTGCTAGCTAATGTTGGGCTTAACAAACATATAAAGCCGTAAGAATCCTAGGTGATGGCCTCCTGTCAACCCTTTTGTGTGAAAATGGAAAGAAGATAAAACTCGTGTGGGTTGTGTATATATCATTTGTACTATGTGTGGGTAGGCTAGAGCATGATGGGATCTTGGGGCACTACAGATAGACATCTTATTTATTACCTCAAGTTGTACAGAGCTTGCTGCACTGCTGCATTTGATTTGTTAAGACTTAAGACTATCTTCAATTGAAAATTTAGTTTCATGCGCAATATACTGCTTTCTATGAACTCTACTTTGTTAATGTCTTGGGAGAACGGAGAAGGTTCCTGTTTAAGGTATATTGCTTGTCTAAGTTGGTTGCACCATTCATGCTTAGTGCCGAAACTTGTAGGGAAGATTATTTGAGTCGCTAGGGACTTGATCATGAAAATTGTTGATGCAATCTATGTAATTTCTCTCCAGAACATGCCCAGTGAAGCTATGATCACATTTCTGTTTATCTTTTTATCTCGAAAAAATATTAGGCTTTCTTGTTTATTTGGACTCCAAAACATTACTTGTTTTGCAGTGCATAAATTTTCTATGTGGTTGAAATCATAACAGCCAATCTTCTAATAAGTTCCTGACTTTTGTATTTAAGAATGTTTTTGAATTTGCACAGGACCACAGTGCATTCTTTCCTGTGCTAAAGAACGTCGCTTTCTACCTAAACAAAGTTATACGTGTTGTCTTGCAATGGATGGGGTTAAAACACTTTGTTCAGGCTTTGAAAAGTCTGAGAAGGTACATGTATCAGTGCCGCTAATGTTACAGGTTACAGTTTTCGATAGTTAATACTTTAATATTTATCTCAAGTTTGTTTTTATTCTTGCAGGTTAGGATTGAAGAACTAGTAACAGCCATGGGAGGTCATTTGCTAACTAAACACTCTATGGACGTGAATTTTGTAATCGTGAAGGATGTCTTGGCTGCCAAATATAAAGTAAGTTATATCCAAGTTTTGTAAATTCCTGCTAATTCAACCGCGGCTAATGTTGTATAAATTGTTCTACATGCTTATCCTATGCTATTAGATTCTATATAGCTAATCTTTTGTGAAAAGTAGTTCCTTGTTCCATTACCACCGACAAAATCTAAGGTTTGTATTATATGTTGAATTCCTTTACTTCTCTGCATATGCTATGTGGTTCATGGTTCTAGTTTAGGGTGGTTTGGTTTGGCTTTGGCTTTTGCCCTATGAAAGCCAAAAGCCAAACCAAAGGGATGGATCCAGAAATTATTTTTTTTTCCCTAAAAGCCGACTTTCTCGCAGTGCAAAACTGAAAGCACCTATGGACTTGCTTTTAGCGGCTTTTGGATGGAACTGCGAAAATATAAATGGAAGAATTTTTAACGGCTTTTAGTGGTTTTCACCAACAATTTTTAGCTTTTTAGCAGTTCACAGCCCACAACAGCTTTTTTTACAGCTCAGCCACAACAACTTTTTTCACAGCAACAACCCAACCAAACACCCTTAATTAATTGATGCCATGTTATGGCAAATGGAGCCTTTATGATAAGGAAAGAATAAGTTAGATTGATTTGGTTTGTTAGAATAAGGAAAGATTTGGTTAGTTAGGATAAATAAAGATTTGGTTAGTTAGAGTATGGAAAGAGATAAGTTAGATGATTTCCTTAGGGTCAAGTTAGAGCAACTCCAATAGTTATGTAAATTTTAGCTCTCTAAATCACAGATTTAAGAAGTTCCTAAATAACTTTGGGAGTAAACAAATGTGAGTTCTCCAATAGTTCTCTAAATATATGTTGTAGTTTTGTTTTGTATCTATCCACATTAAAAAATAAGTCACAAATGTCAGCAATTATCTTCATTACCTACATAATGCAGTCAACATTTTTGTTTAGGGAGTTGCTAAATGGTTGCCAAATGTAGAGAGGAAATGAGGTTAGATGAGAAGTTGCTAAATTTAGAAGTTAGTTTAGAGAACTATTGGAGAGGTGTTTTATGTTAGCTGCCTAAATTATTGATTTAGGAAGTATTTTAGAGAACCACTGGAGTTGCTCTAAGTCTCTATATAAGGAGAGATGTATTAACCTAATCAAAGTAAGAATTAAGGACAATGCTTCTCTCTTGCTTGGCCGTGGGTAAGGCCCTCGGCCGCCCCCCTTGCGCTCCATCGACACTAGCCATTGCCATAACACCATAACATCTAGTATCCGAGATTTTAGTTTTCGACGCTACTACCGCGATGGTGACCAAGGCTTCTTTGCCTACACAACAGGTCATGCCATCGATGCCGCAGGTAGTGCCGCTATCCACTGTCGACGACATAACAAAGGCCTTCTCCAAGGTCGTCCAATAGTCGACTGACCTTAAGGTGCAGCAGGTCACTGTCCTCTTGCGAATGGCCATTGTGGGTAGCCACTAGGCGTCCTCATCGGTGGGCACCATACCCTAGGGCTTCCCCTACAGGATGACGGGGTACAAAATGTCCTCATCCTTCATCTATGACGACAAGGAGAACCCCCTAGACTAGCTCAACTATTGCAAACAGTTCCTCTGTGGGCAGTGTTCACTAGTGTTTTCAAGTCGGACGATTTGCTGGTCGTTTTGTTTGACCGACTTGGGCGATTAATCACGATTAGTCGGACGACTTGGTAGGGATGAAAGCGGATATTTATTCAGATACCATTTTTTGGTCTTTTTTCTTTGATTGTGAAGAAACATGATGTAAAATCGGCTTTGCAAATTCATATTCTCGTTTTTAGCATTGAGCTTATAAAGATTCGTAAAAGGTAAACCTCATATTTATCATATATCTTCTCAAATGAAGATATAAAATTTGGATACAGATATTTTCACCTTTTTTGTTTTTTTTTCTTGAAAACGCGCAGGAGAACTGTGTCGCTTTATAAATTTTCACCTTTTTTGTTGTAGGGAGCAAATAATGTATCAAAAATTTATGCAAAATCTTACTCTTATTTATAATAATGTGCTTGATAACATAAGAAAAGATTAGCATCAAATTTCATACATCTATTTTAAAAATATTAAATTTGTCCTAACTATTTGGATACCCATTTTCATCCCTGCGACTTGGCGATTAATCACGATTGGTCCAAACCGACTTGATTAATCGCGATTAACCGAACGACTTGAAAATCCATTGATTCACACAACCATATCCACACAACCATTGATTTGATTACGGAGGGAGTATTATGCAGCTATGATTTTTAGTAAAGGTTATGCCGCAGCTAAAAAGCATAACTGTATGATGCATTGGTGCTGCTAACTCTCTTGAATATCTCAGATGGCATTGACGCAATAACTAATTTCCATGCTCTTTCAGCATTGGTACTGGTTGATCTGTTGGCCTATGACTAATCTGGATGTGGCTGCTTCTTTTTGTGTTCGCAGTGGGCTCTGAATACTTTGAAGAAGCCCATTGTCACCATGAAGTGGTTAGAGCAATGCTGGATTGAGCATCGTGTTGTGCCTCATGAACCTTACAGGATTCTTCCCTTTACTGGGTTGAATATCTGTGTCACTAAACTGGATCCAGGTTGGTGCGGTTGAACTTTATTCAGCTTGGTGTTGGAAGTGAGTTCTGATTTTCCTCCCTTCAGCACATGTTTTTTTTCTTGTATGGTTATTGAAAATTGAAGGCCTGTTTGGAAGAGTAGGATTACTCTAGTAACTTTATTTTTTTCTCCGCACATCATTATATTAAAAAGAAAAAGAAGGGTCTAAAATAGACCAAATACAAACTGCCCTTATAGGCAAAAAGAAAATAGCGTTAGACTCCTGTTTTAGGGTTAGGTTAGGGTTCTCCTGAATTTACCTAATTACCCCTATTGTAATGGGCTTGACTCACCTAACTCTATATAATATGCTCGCAACCCTAGATTAGGGTTAGAGTTTCACATATTCCAACAAATAGGAGGGGAGAGTAGGGGGGAAGGAGAGAGGAGAGAGAGGGCAATCCCAAATATTTGAAGTATTTTTTTGGATTTGGAGCTCAATCCTCTGAACATGCTCTTATATTTTTGATTAAAAGGTTGATACTTTCCAAATAAAATATCAACTAATATTTTGGCTGGGGATGCAATTAGTCCTAGTCTCTCAGGTCTGTTAACCTTGACCTTGGAGGATCTGCAGTTGTGGAGTTTGGCTAGGGCGAAAGGGATCTCCCATCTTACTGCACGAGTTGGAGATTGATCCCTGGTGCTGTGTTTACCTGTTGTTGAGAGTTTTTTTTCTCGGAAGCGCATGGGAACTGCACTTTAAATATATTTAAGGAGAAAAGAAAGGTCTAAAGAAGACCTGGTTACAAGACAGAAACCTCCCTATGGAGGCCAACATCATGCATAAATGAAAACATCCATGAATAAACAACACTCACAGTACCCACCTCCGCCTCCAGAGCAGGCTGCTCATCCTGAGAGAGGCATGCTCACGTGCTCTTGTGGCGAGGTCGCCTCCGTCTCTTTCTTCCATGCTTGGCAGGGGAGGCTTGATCCTGAGAAGAGACCATCCCCTGAACAGAGGCCTCTGCCGGCACAGGGGAGGTGTGCACTACCATCTCCCTGCCCAGCTGACAGGGGGGGTAATTCTCTTCCACACTTGTTTACGTCTCTCCATCACTTGTGGTTGAGGCGTGACCCTGATGCGTTGCCAGACAGGCTCTTTATGCTTAGCCTGCCACTTCAAATGTTGCCACACCGGAACACGAACCGACAGAGCAACTTGCATGGGAGAGTCCACCAGACTAGGCCTTACAGCTGGACAGCCAGCAACCCGGTGACCTGGGAGCCTACATCTGAAACAGCGAGTGGCCTGGCGACATTGGGATGCATGGTAGGTTGTGGCGGCGAGGCAGTTGAAGCATCTACCTCGGAGGTCCAAAGGGACCAGTCGACGAGGCGAATGAATATGCAGCCGTTCGCGTCGCCACGATGCCTTGGACTTGACGACCTGCCACCCATCATCACTAGAGCGGATGCTGCTCAAGGCATTCCACGACGCCAGGAGGGAATGGAGGTCTTGACCGCAATCCCGGGCGACTTCGGAAGCTCTCGCACCGGACCCGCCGGGGGAGCGTCCTCTGCCGTCGTCCTCAAGAGCGCGTCCTTGAAAGTTCTAGGCATGGCGGCAGGCAACTCATCTCCATTCAACCCAACCGGAGAGCTACATGAGGACGAGCCTCCGCCAATCCAAACCGGGCTGGCTTCTGCTCGACGCTGGAGCTTGGATCGTCCCTTAGGGGGAAGCAGCTCCGCGGACGAAGATAAGGAGGTGGTGGAGCACGATGCCTGAAGGCAGGGGAACCGCATGGGAGCAAGCGGTAGGGGAGGTGGTCGCCGGAGCCTGGGCGGCGGACGACGAGCTGTTGGTGGAATGAGAGGCGTCGGGTGAGGGGGAGGTGACGAGGGGGCAGGAGCCATCCTCAAACCTTCCCTCTCTCTCTATCTCAAACACACAGACACGGCCGCCTTGCTCTCTCTCTCCATCGGATTAGACCCTCTTGTCTCATTGATCCATATATTTTTTACCATATCCACAAAACCATCCCGAAGAAACCATCCTAATTCAAACTTAAAAGGGAGAATTATTTGAACATATACCACTCCTGTGTTAAGGAGCAAAGGGATATGGTCAGATATATTTCTTGAAAGGGCAAGCACTGAAGCTCTAGGGTATTTCCTCTCATTCTGTGGCTACTAGAATCTGATCCAATTTCTCATATGTCGGATTATCCCTAGAGTTAGCCCAAGTGTACTTTCACCTAGATACTTCCATTTCTCTCAGATCAAGACCATTAATTACGACATTGAAAAGAAACGGCCATCGATGGTCAAATCCATCGTTATTTTTCTCATATGGAGATCTTAAAATATTAAAGTACCCCCCAATGAGAATGGGTGATGTTTCGGTATTGCTCAAACAAACCAATTCTGAAAGGAAGTCTTGTTTGAGATTATCCTGAGCAGGTCCGTAAACAGAAAGAAGAGCCCATTTAAACCCATCCACCTTATTATGTAACTTAAACTTTATAATGAAATCACCTTCCTCAATGGCACCTATATCAAAAACATCAAGATCGATTCCTAAAAGCATCCCCCTAGATCTATCATGAGGTTCTTTGCAGTGCCAAATGAATTTTTTTCTAGCACACAAATTCCTAAGTAAATGATCTGAAAAGGTTTTGCGCCTTGTTTCTGAAATGGCAATGAAACAAAGATTGTGTTCTTTGGTAAGATCTAGAACAAATCTATATTTTTAAGTCTTTAAACCCGTTGCTATTCTAAATGATTCCTTTCATTTGAAAAAAAATTAATAAACAAACCCGATTTCTTCTTTGGACACGGCGGTTCGTGACTATATGGTTTTGTACATGCTGAATTAATTAGCTCATCATTACCATCTATCACATCATGCATAGTATCCCCACAAAGATGATTTAAAATGAAGCTATTGAACTCTTCCTCCTCTTCTACATCCTTTTCCAACAGAGCAGCCAAAGCATTCTTGGGCTTACTTATTCGTTGTTCCTTATCTCTATTAATCTCTAATTGTTTTAACTGACTAATAGACAAAGTATCCGAACTAGGATTGCTACCCGCAAGAATACCAATGGTTTTAAAGGACTCATAAATAAAACTATCTGAGAAATCAACAAATGTATCGCCGTTACCTTTAGAAGACTGGTTGTCCAGGTTGTATCCCGCCGTAAGCTTTTCCGCCCGAACAAGCGAGTCTTCGCTCACCGAATCGGTGCGACGCTTACTGCGACGAAGATCATGCACACTTCCTGTCACTTCTGGAATTCCACCCAAGGCTTCAATGATGGCAATACCAACCACTGACCCGGTCTCCTGTGGCTGTCCCAAATCCATCTGTGCAAGATAAGGTATGGCAGCCGGGCCCCCATCTCTCACAGAATTAGCCCCAGTCTTGTTGCTGTTTTGCTTTGCGGTTGAAGCCTTGTCAACCGCACCTGTTGTTCCGTTTGATGGATCCAACGAATCTGATCCCCTGCTCCCTTTTTCACCCAAGTTATCATCCTTGCTTTGATCCTGAAAATCACCGTCGTCGTATGCCCCAAAGTCATCCATATCCATCAGCATAGGCTGATCGCCATCGACCTCCACTTCAACCTTGAATTTCAGCTCATAAATATAATCACCAACTACAACATCAACATATTGTGGAATTAGATTTGGGTCAAGCACTGCCACCTGCAGTCTTGCCCTGTCAAACTTCCGAGTAAATACTGTATCCACCTCTTTTGAAATGCCTAGCATGGAGCCAACCGCCCAAATTAATGGGTATTCTCTTAATTCCCTAGGTAATCTTGTGAATTGCACCAATACCTTTGGCATCACATATTTTATTTCTTCTCTAGATCCCTCTTCCTTGACTTGCATTTTAGCTCCAAATTTAGTGTGAACTGTTCCCCATTCAATCATTCGATGAAGTTCACCAACTGAAGGAAAACTTGTCGAGAACACATTGTTTCCCAAGCACTTCACACTCCATTCCCAATCCGAAGCCACCAACCTTTTCAGCTCACTAGTAATCTGCTCCTCTGTCAGAGAGCCCTCCACAATAGTCACTGTCCCATTACAACCATCATGCTTTGATTTTGCTAGGATGGGCTGAGGTATATAATAAAACTCCAAGCCAGCAACCGCATACCCACAAGGAACTGCAAAAGTTCTGCAAGCACGAACCATCGAACATTTCGATGTTAAGTGGGTCTTGACATCAAAACTTCACAAAACAACTCAATATTGCATTCACTCAGCTGGTGACCTTTTGTTTTACACCTGAAACAAAACGACACCTTTTCTTTTACCACTTGTAGTGCAGAGGATCCCACCTTGTCATGCAAATGAGTTGGCTTAGGGAGCTCTTTGATTGTCCCAAGTTTTGAACTGCGTTGAGACCCTTGATCCAAGCCCTCTGCATCCCATCTAGTATTGGCCATGGATTGATTTCTCCCATTAGTTTGCTGCAGTAGTGAAACAATTTAATCCCACGTGCTGTCTAGGACATGCTTAGTTGCACTCCCACTTCCATTTGCCGCTCCAAAAGCTTGATGAAGCAAATCGACTGCCTTGGAGTTGGAGACATCGGGTGCTATCAGTGGACTTACGAAAGCCCCTTGACCCCGTTCAGCAACGTGATTAGACCCAACCCCTCTAGGTGCAGGCCTACCATGGTTTCCTCCATCTCTACTCTGAAACGGCGCAACTCGTTCCCCGATGTTCTGTCCCACGGTCGAGCTTCCTCTTCCACCACGCCAAGAGCTGTGACGTCCACGAACTCCTCCCCGACGCCCAAAGGAACGATCACCACCCCCAAAGCCAGGACGGAACACCAGTTGATTTCCGTCCTGGCCATAGCTGCACCCCTGTCCCTGACCTGCGATAAAGCCACCCGCGCCACCGGGGTGTTGATGACCCGCGACATAGCCCCCTGTGCCACCAAACTGCTGATGGCCTCTACCACCGCCTCGGCCGCCATGATCACTACCTAGCACCATCTTTTGCCTAGTCGCCTCCACGTACGAACTGGTAGCCCACGTCCTTTATGTCTAATGAATTGCCCGAGCATTAACCACCTAGGTGCCCGTACGAGCAAAAAAGGCAAGCCAGCCTCGACGTAGGCCTATGGCCCTGTTTGGCACAACTGCTGCTTGTTGAAAAAGCAGCTTATCTGATAAGTTGGTGAAAAGCAGCTTCTGCTTGTTGGCTGCTTTTAGTGTATTCTGAGAAGCAGCTGAACTAATAAGCTGCTGCAGAAGCTAGTTGTTTGGCAAAACTTCTGCTTAAATTTGTGAAGAAGCTGAAAATAAGCTGTGCCAAACAGGGCCTATATGGAACCCCAGGGCTGAGTTTCAGCTGCTGGGCCCTCCCATACTTATGCATACCATATTTGTTTAAGCCAAAGCACCTTAATTTCGGAGTTAATGATGTGCGCAGGTCCTGCTGATTTGCTCGATCTTCAACCATTCCAATTAAACGAGGATTCAAATTTGAAACCGGTGACTCCACTAACACAACCGCAGAATGCTTCATCTTCAACCCCTGAACACGACACCCATGAGGATTCCGATCATCATGTCTAGGTCTCCAGCGCGTCTGCGCCTTCGAAAGGACATCTACAACTGTGAGCTTTGACGAACACCGTGGCGACGACAGTTTGCGCTGCCATGGCTTCACCTTACTTCCGGACGAAGAACTCAAACGAGGATGCAAACTATGAACATGCATCCGCCCTGTTCCCGACCTACAGACCCCAAGGGCGCCATCACCTGCAGACTGCAACATCTCCTTCCACTAAGACTTTGCCGGAGCAGAGTCACCGTTGGGTTGACTGCCAACACCTCCAATCTCTGAACCAATTCCAAGATTAGGAGACTGGGATCTAGAACTTGTCGGCGTAGAGCATGCACTGGTTGTAGCTCCATGTTGAGCACCATCTACATTCTCCAGCCGCAAAAGTAAGCCTCCACCGCCAAAACACTAACGACATCTACCTCCGTAGGCGCAAGAGTCTTCTGGAGACGACCCTTCCGCGCATACGTCACCAGACATCGCTGATGCATGCCACTGACACCCAACCGACCCTCGTCGAGAGACAGACCAAGAAGGCCGGCCCAACGGCGAAACCCCCCTCCGACTACCCTGAAAGAAAGGCTCTTACCTGACCGCCTTGGTTCCTTCAGATAGTCAAGCCAGATAGGAAGTGGGATAGAGTAGTGAGAGCCCTGTTGAACCACATGTTCACTAATAAAACTTGTGGAACTACCCGAGTCAATCAACATTATCATCACTTGTGTATGGACAACTGATCTAACTCACATGCTGTTGTCGTTGTCAGTCCCAGCCCAGGCCTGCATAGATAGCTGACAACAAACCTCTCCCTTATCATGTTCCTGTTCCAACTGCTGCAGGATGTCATCAGTCAGGACAATAGGCATGTCCTCAGTTACCACAACATTAAGCTGCATTGGACCTCCTTTGGTGCATTTTGCAATATGCCCTGGCTCAAACTTGTTTCCACAAGCATAGCACAAACCATTCAGTCTTCTAAACTCCCTGATCTGCCTTTCTTTGGACAAATCCACCCCCAACTGCTGACCCTTACCCTTCAATCTGTTGGTAACAGTCTGTTGCTGAGGGTATTACATTTGTCACTGCCCTGTTTACTTGCTGCATTCCATTTCTTCCTGTTGCAGTTGTGCCAGCAACATGGCCTTATCAATCGTGGTAGGTAATTGTACCTGAACCACATTCTGAATATCTGGTTTGAGTCCCTGCACAAACTGGGTGACAGAATATTTCATCTAGTTCGGCATCTTGCACAGTAGCACCATACCGGGCCTGCTCAAATTCAGACACATAAGATTCGACACTTTCAGTCTGTCTCAGACTCAACAATTTTCTCAGAGCTATTGGATAGGCATCAGACCCGAACTTAGATTCCACTGCAGCTACAAAATCCTGCCAGTTCCCCATGTCATGCTGCATTTTATGTACTTGCCACAATCGAGTGGCATTCTGTTCCATATGCATCACTGCAGCCGTCACCCAGATTGCTTCCGGTACTTTGAAAATGGCGAAATAATCCACACACTTATCTAGCCATACCACCGGATCCTCACCAATAAATTTCGGGAACGACAATTTTTGTAATACCTGACGACCCTCATCCGGTTGTGTTGTCGTCCACCATGGAGTCCTGATGCCGTGCACTTAGTCGGCCCACCACAGTCCACCCAACCAGGGTGGTCGATGGTGTTGAACCCGATCAATCACCCGCTCCTTCGATTGGTCTTCCAACTCCCTTCCCATCTTCTCCAACCTCAGTTGCGCCACCACTCGACCGGTCTCCTCCACCTTACAAAAAAAATTCATTCCTCTCCTCCGTCGCCGGCACTCCCACGGACGCCATGAGGTCGGATTGGGTTAGAAGCTGGTGCTGAACCCGTTCCATCTCCTTCAATTGTCCGGTTAAGTTGCTCAAGGCATTGAACACTTGTTCCACTTCTCTTGTTCGACTCTGTCACCGTAAGCCATCACATCCATGATAAACCTCGTCGGCATTGATGATATGGATGACGGAGCCATGGCGACGCCCTCTTCTTCCTTCTGCCCTCGAATCGTTCAGGCTCCAATACCACTTGTGATAGCCCTTGCCTCACCGTTGCTGGTGATGTGGCGACCCCGATGATCTCCGGCGATGGGACAACGAACGTTGCTCTCAAATCGCATGTCGCATATGGAGGCAAATTATGTTATTTTGTTTTTCCTGTCCCGCCCGAACGACGTAGCAGTATTTAAACGAGTATAAAACTGGCCTACAACCCACACAACACAATGGCGGACAATTAAGCCCATCACTCAACTACTTGAACCGCCAATCATCTCTCGCCCTTATGCATCCTCATGTCGCCTCCTTCTGTTTATCTTCTGGCACACATACACTTTCCCTCCCCTGTAGCTCTACTTCCTCCTTCGCTGGCCGGCCCGGGCCATGCGTCGCGCCCTGCGCGCCGCCGCCTCTTCCCTTCGCCTTACTCTCGTGGGCAAGGCGACAAGACGCCTTGCTTATCTAGCCTTGCCTTACCGCTTAAGCGACACCTTAATAACCTTGGGTAGGAGTTAGTCCAAGTGCAATGTATGAATTGCAGGCTTTAGACACAGAACTTCCAACTCTCTGCTAGTGCTAAGCTATTGTTTTTGAAACGACGACAAAAGCTTTGCTTTGCCGTATATATTAATAAAAGAAGAGAATTGACCCAGTTTTTAAGGAAAAACCGGGCCCAAAAACCACACAACTCGACTCAACTATGAGGCTTCACCATACACCAGTACGGTTCGTAGACCACACTAGTGGAGACAAACCCGCACAACTACAAACCTTAGAAAAATAACTGAGTCGAAGCGAACACCACCACACAAACAATGCACGCAAACAACACACCCAACAAAACTCTACACCACCTCAACCTAGGAGAGAAGCCGAAGGTACGCCACCCAGAACTGCGCCGGGTCGCCAACGCTGTGCCACGCCAAAAGTTGCGGCCCGCTGCAAGCCTGAGTGACACCTCAAACTCCACCGCCACGGGGTTATCATCCTCATGCTGCACACACATGACCGTCCCGATCTCACGGCTCTAGCCTTGCATAAGAAGAAACTCCTGTCGCAACACCAGCGTAGCCAACTTGAACGCTCAATGCGTGGGGGCCGCGCCACATCCACCTCCTCAAACTCCTTAGAAACAACCACCTTAAAGTGTACGGGGACCTTGCCGCCCGTCACACTAAACACTGCTCCGAGGATCCTTGCCACTGAAACTGCGATGAGAGCACCACCTACACCAAGCCATTCCCAGGATCACCACCGCACCATGCGCAACAGCCCAAGACTGTCGACTCCCATGGCCCCTCTGCACCTTCCCGCCAACACGGACCCTGCACACCTCTTCTGCCGCTGCGCACGAGCATCTCCACCAACCAACACCACCCCTGCCACAAGCCGAGACGGGCTCTAGATGCGACGCCTCCAAGGAGGGCACGACGCCAAAGGCGCCGCCGTCACACATCCAATGATGGACAGGGTTTTCACCTCGAGATTTGTGTGCTACTAGAGCCTGGTGCCCCTCAATGGTGCCTCCATCGGGGAAAAACGACGCCCCAAGTGCGGCACCACCATCACCACCAACATCGTCAGTGAAGGCTTTCGCCCGGAATATCCCCAAACCAGTCGCACGCACCCGGCTATGGCAGTAGCACACCCCTCTCTGCTTCCGCAACATCACTGACAGAAGAGGCCCGACACAGCCTGAAGCACCACCACGGAGCCACAGGCAAGCACCTGCACAACCCCCAACCACACCACCTTGGCGACGCCAGCCCAACAACGTCGTCGAGAAAGAGAAGGGGGAGCACCAACTACCTCACCTTCGCAACTGACCCTCGCACGCAGCACGCCCCCGGCTCCAACCTCCCTAGGCCGCTACAGCCTAGAATGGCCAGAGCCGGTGGCGCCTAGCCACGGCCGCCGCCGCCGCAGCCCGCACCGGAACAGGTAGGGCCAGCGACACCCCGCCGCAAACACCGCCGGTGCCAACACGTCGGCCGCGTCCGCCTCCCTTGCGTCCCTCCACATCGAACGTCGTCGCCGTCGTCACCACGCCAGCCACAGCCGCCGACGTGCCGTCCTCGCCGGCCGCAGCCTGCCGCCGGTCACCGCCCCTCCCACGCACAGGCGCGCGTGCCTGTTGCGCGGGCACCTGATCCGGCTGGGGTACCGCCGGATCAGGGGCCACCTGCCATCCTCTGCCGTGGAGGACGCCCGGCGCCGGCGAGCACTCCCCGGGGAGTCGAGGCAGCCGCGCCTGCCCCAACCGGCCGAAGAGCAGGGGAACAACCATGTCGCCGCCGTCCACACGGACCGCGCGAGGATCCGACGGCGGCGCAGCGGGAGGGAGGGGCGGCGGCGCTAGGGTTTGAGGCCCGTGTCACCCCTCGCGAGAGCGATGCGAGGGGGCCAAAACAGCTGTGCTAAGCTATTGTTGATATTTATGGAAACTACATGTAACATATGCTGTATTCTTTTGAATGATTTTTTCTTAATATAATGATGCACATCTGTCCTGCGTTTTCGAGAGAAACAAATATTCTGTTGAATGATCAGTTACTTCATTAGTGACACTTTATTTTCTTCTGTTTGATCAGATGAACGGAAGAAGTTGGAGAAAATAGTAGTGCGGAATGGTGGCCAGTTTTCTGCCTGTCTCACACGGAAGTGCACCCATTTAGTAGCAAATATATCCTTTGATGCTTTCTGAATTTACTATTTTCTGTTTGAGATTTCAATTGTTTTAAATGAGTCAACCAGAATAGATCTGATCTCAAAAAAGTACCAGCCTTGTTCTTAGGTCAAGCCTATGATCCTCCACCCCGTATTCCTTTTCCATAGCCATAGCCCAGGAAATGAAACGTAGAGGAATGAAAATATGAGTGGTCTGACATGTCGTTAAAACACCATCAATGGATGCACACCACAGTAGAGAATTCATGAAAGCCGTGTATCCTTCTGTCAACTATTAATATGACAAAAAAAGAAAAGGTGTACCACTAGCATTCCAGGATTTGCATAATGCTTGTTCCAGTGTTTGGGGAACATTCAGTTTGACGTTTGTTAAATTATTGTTCATTTTCCAAACAGCTTTCTAAAAGACAACACACCTTGATTACTATATTGATTTCTTAACATATTATTACAAACCTGGAGGTGACAAATATGTCATGGCCCAAAAATGGGGTAATATTTACATTGTGAATCCAAAATGGGTTGACCAATCTGTTGCTCGAAGAGGTACTAAACATATCCAGGAGCTTTTGCTGCTAATATAGATTCCTCCTGCAAAAGTTATAAATCTTGTAAGATTAATCTAACTTCTTGAATGGATTTCTTTATTGAAATGAAGCTTGTCAAGATGAAAATAGCTACCTCGTTTGTCAGACTTCATCTGCCTTTAGTGGTTCAAAGAGTTCCCATAAGGAGCAACAAAATCCGGAGATCAGTAGTGCAAGTGCAAGCTTTCAACCTGTTCCAGCAACATCAGTTGATGATTCAGTATCAATGTCACAACATTTGCCTGCTTCATTTGGTGATGCTTCACGGATCAGCAGCACTGATATTGTTGGTGCACCTAGTGTCCAAGAGACAGATGACATGCAGGTTGATAGTCATATTGCTGAGGACTCAGAGCCAGAAAACGATGATCTATATTTATCAAATTGTCGAATTTCTCTGGTGGGTTTTGAAGAGAAAGAGTTGTTAAGGCTTGTCATGCTGATACGTAATGGAGGTGGATCCCGGCATATTTTGCTAAGTGAGAAGCTTACTCATATTGTTATTGGTACACCTTCAGATGAGTAAGTTCATTCCTGTATATCCTAGTTCTTTTCTGGATGGTTTCAGTTTCAGCTGATGGTGCTTATTTGTCTTGACAGGGAAAAAAAGGAGGTAAGACGTCTGGCTGCATGGGGTGTAATAAATATAGTGAAAGTAACATGGTTAGAAGACTGCAATAAAGCAAAAAAAGAAGTGAAAGTATCCTCAATGCATATAGCTACTGAGCTCCTCTTGAAGGGTATGGAACCGCCAGATCTTTAGTTGTATTTAAAAGTTAAAACATTTATTATCCATGGTTTTTTTAACTTTCACTGTTTTTGTACCTTTTGATTATAGGATTTTCTCAAGTAAGCATGGAAAATTCTGCTGATACACGTGAAACTAAGGTAGCCAAAAGCTCAGGTGGGATTTTTCATGTTCCAACTGTCAATGACTTGCATGAAAAACACCATGAAAAAGGTGTGTCATCTGAAAGGAAACCAAAAAGAGGCAAACATGAAAACAGTATAAGTAAAACCCGATCAGCAGCCAGGACTGAAAAATCAAGTCAACAGAATGGATTGGCCAATGTTAGCGAGTACCAGCTCCAATATAAAGTAACATCGATAATGAATTCTGGAAGTAGCAGATCAAATATATTCAAAGGGAGAACATTCAGTTTCTCAAATTCATTTTCTCATGACAAGGTATGTATGCTACTTTACTAATATTCCATCCATTTTCTGTATTGGTATCTGTTGGAAAATGAAAACCCTGATAGTGGGCTGAGTGTAAAGTATTACACGTACCCAACACTAGTGGGTTACATGGGCTGGGCTCTAGGTCCCTAACACTTATACAAATATAAACAGTCTAACACTCCCATGATGTGGAAATTCTAGCCACGACAAATATTGAGGCTAGACCAAAACTTCGAGAATAACGTGGACAAACCCTTAGCGAAGAAGTCGGCAAACTGTGAGCTCGTGGGGACGTGATGAACATGAACGTCCCCGATAGCAATGCGCTCACAAACGAAGTGAAGATCAATCTCAACATGCTTCGTGCGCTGGCACTGGATAGGATTGACGGAGAGGTAGCATATGCCGATGTTGTCGCGGTAGACAAGCATACTCCTAGCGAGGGGGTTGTGAAGCTTTTGGAGGACCTGGCGCAACCAGCTCATCTTAGCCACCCCATTAGCAACAACCCGATACTTAGCCTTAGCACTGGAACGGGAGACCACAGGCTGATGCTTGGAGGACCAAGAGACAAGGTTATTCCCAAGGAAGACCGCGTAGCTAAGGTAGACTGACGGATTTTGGGCACTCGACCCATTCAACGTCTTGTAGACAATTTGCTCAAGTGTGGAAGAGCGTCGAAGATGAAGTTCATAGTCGACAATACCCTTAAGGTACCGGAGGATCCGCTTGACCACGCTTAGGTGTGGTTCTCTGAGGTCATGCATGTAGAGACAGACCTGCTAGATGGTATACGCTATGTTGGGCCTAGTAAAGGTTAGATAATGAAGAGCACCGACAATGCTGTAGTAGGCAGTGGGGTCACTGGTAGGGACACCGTCGTAGGAGACCTTGGCCTGTGTGTCCATCGGGGTCGCACATGGCTTGCAGTCCAGCATGCCAGCGCGCTCCAATATATCAAGAGTGTTCTGTTGTTGTTGAAGAAACATGCCATCCAGGCGATGCTCAACAACAATCCCCAGAAAGTGGTGAAGGGGACCTAAATGTTAGAATATGTCTATTTTGTCCGTTGGTTTGGGTTGGGCCAATTCGTGTGCATCTAAGGCCCACCCTAAGGTGCTGCGCCACCTGTCACCTTCCTAGTATTTCCTAGCCGCAGTTGCACTGCGCCGACCTTAGGGAAGGGTTTCCCTGCGCCTCCAGGTCTCTGCCTATATATGTGTATTGTTTCCCTCAATCAGTAACACACAAACATATGGCAGTATATCCTCTATCACTAAATCCTTCATCCCAAACTCATGTTAAAGGGCTGTAATGATCTGGCGTAGAAGGTCTGAAGAAGCAGTGAGCATAATGACATCAACATATAGGAGGTACATAATGTTATTGCCACGTTGATAGATGAACAAAGATGTGTTCGACTTAGCCTCAGCAAATCCCAACGAGAGCAAATAAGTGGCAAACTTGTTGTACCAGCCCGAGGGACTTGCTTCAGACCATAGAGGGACTTTTTGAGCTAGCAGACCAGGTCATCGCTAGCAGAGTCAACAAAGTCGACTGACTGACTGCAATAAACAATCTCAGTAAGTCTGTGATGATCTGGTTCGCCTAAAGGAGGGGTGAATAAGCTACCTGCAAAAACTCACCCCCAAAACTATCACAACTACAAGCAGTTGCCGTGCTGCGGCACCGTCGAACAGTGCACGACACTGCCGTGCATGCAACTTTTTGTAGATTAATGTGAGATTTTTGCAGAGCCTATTTGAGCAGGAAATAAGTTGTTTACTAGAGAATGAAGCTAAAACCTACATTACGACTTAACCAGTAAGGGCAAGAACAACTATGTATATGAACTTCAAACCCTAGAAGGTGTAACTAAGAAAAACTAATAAAGCACAAGTGACACAAGTATTTATCCTGTGGTTCAGCTTGCCACAAAGCGTGAGCCTCATGATTGTTGATGAACTGCTCCTCGATGGCAATCCTAGCCTGGCGGGTAGTGCCACCACGCTCGCGAACGACATACTGCAGCTTAACAGTGACCGCCCCGAGGATTCAGGAGAGGACACACTATTTATCTGAAGCTAGGAGGGGATAGTGAGAGACGTCGTGTCGGTGAGGACGTGGTCATTAAGGGCGTAGCACTACATCGTGAGAAGGATGAGGTTGCTCCAGCGGGCATAGGAGGAAGCCAGGCCGAGGATGACGGGGACTAGGGAGCGAATGTTTTGAACACTTGCCTCCTACGTGTGTAGGTTGTGATGATGGTGGCCTCGTGCGCCGAGGGGGTGTCGACCACCAGGGACGCTGAGGGGACATCGAGGTTGGGAGGGCCAAGCAAATGGCGCTCAGCCTCGGCAAGCTTACCGGCGAGGATATCGACAACGGTGCGTTCGTGCTCCTAGATGAGGGCGTCGACGTGTTCACATTCTCGGACAGCAGCCACAACCGCCTTAGCAGCTGAGGGTCGCAACTATAGTTGTACATTGGGGGTGCTTGGCCCAGCACGACCCAAGCTCGAAAAGGCCTGGCACATTTGAATTTTGGGCTAGCACGACTCGTAATTGCTAGCCTGTAATTATTACAGGTTGTGCCGTGTCGGCCCACAGGCTTAGATTTTGACACACGACACGACTCGTTATTGCTTAAACGTGTAAGGCTCATTTCGGGCGGCCCGAAATTATAAAAAGCTCGAAATCCAAATTCTGGCTCGAAATTCAAATTAGATCCCGAAATTCAAAATAAATAATAGAAGACAAAGACAGACATATTTGACCAAAAGAATCTTAATGCTTCTATTAAGTTACCAGAGTTGTACAATGGTTGCCTCATTAGAAAACCCTTTGGTTAGTTGGTAAAAAACTACAATCAGTTCTAGATAGAGTCTATAAGTTTGTTCATTATACAATGTTCATAACAAAAGTAAAATTACATCATATCATCTAATTCAAAGTTGTAAAAGGAACATCTAACCGGTATTAACTACAACTTCACATTCTGCATCCAAGTACATGGAAGTGTGGAATGAAGTGCGGCTTTAATGAATATATTGGCCTTTTCCTGCCTGCCATTTCGTGTCTGCCTTAAACGGGGCGTGCCCGTGCCTGCCTGTGGGCAGTGGCATCAGCTCAAGCACCAGGCCAACCCGACACAAATATTTTGGGCCATGCTTTTTTTCGTGCTTTGGAATTCCAGCAGCGATTGAGGACCAACGATGAGGGTGAGAGGAGAGATGAGAGTTGGCGGTGGGAGCTGACGGCTAGGGGAGGGGAGCATGGAGAAAAAATTGTTTGGATACCATGTCGGAGAGTGAAAACCCTAATCCATAGATAGTGGGTTGAGTATTACATATTAGCCAACACTAGTGGGTTACATGGGTTGGGCTCTAGGCTCATAACACTTTTTTCTTTCTCGAATACACATTTTATTAAAAGGAGAGGGAAAAAGGCCTGGGGAATGGAACAAACAAGATAAACACACACCGGACGCACACACCACTCCAACACCACAACAAACAAAGAGACTCATGGTTTAAACTTCAATTTTCATTTGATGCCCTCCTATTCCCTTTTTAGGTTTTCATTTTATATGTATAGACACACACAGCCCCCCCTCCCCCACCTTAGAGATCTCCCTGCTGTAACCACATTCATTTAGTGGGTGCTACAAATAGAATCAGGTCATGTTTTCAGAACTTTCAAATTCTTTTGCTGACGGATCAACTTGTTGAGACATTACTTTTGATTATGTAGTGGACCAGAGCCGAAAAAGCCTAGTCTTGTTCATCTAGAAGCCTAGTTTTCTTTTGATTTTGTATGAATATTTGACTCCCACTTGCTTTGATTTTTGTTGACGAAGTTGTATGTTCAAATGAATCAGAGACCTGAGGTTGTTGATTGGGTCAGAGATGGTGGAGGCGTTATGGTGGATGACATACACTCAACTGCTGCAGATTTCATAATTGAGTGCCACGGACAAAACAGCTTGCCTTGTGACTTCTCTCATTCACTTGTTTCAACTCAATGGATACGATCATGTTTGGAGGTACATGTTTCTGTGATTGAGGTCACTTTGCTCCACTTTGCTTTTGAAGTGTCAGACTACATTCCAGTTCTTATACATTTAAAAATTTGTGTAGGAGAACTGCTTACAAGATGTTGGGAGTCATCCTATCTTCTCTCCTTTGCGCTGTCGCATCCCATTCCCAGGATTTGAAAGCTTTCGTTTCTGTATTTCACTTTCACAATATGGAGAGAAAGAAAGACATCTGCTGAAGAACTTGTGCTTTCTACTGGGAGCTAAGTTTACAGACAAAGCATATAAGGGAGTAACCCATCTCATCTGCAAATTTGCAAGTGGTCTTAAATATGAGGTTTACTCCAAAAGAGGAACTCCCACCATTACTTCTGAGTGGCTCTATGAGTGTGTAAAACAGGTATTCGTCTTCAATACATAGTGTTGAGCATATTCGTCTTCCCTTACCCCTGACAATAGCTTGTGAGCATGAAATGGTCAACAAGATGGCGAATTGTCCTTGCAGGATAAACTTCTCCCTGTTGATCACTTTCAGCCAAAACCACTTACATCACAGGATAAAGATGCTTATCCGTGCACTGCCAGCCAATATTCCACACAGGCTACCAGATTTGATTCCTCTGAGCTGCTTAGTGGTTGTCAAGTAACAAAAAACAATGCAACACACAATTCTGGTAACTGTTCATTTCACAAGTTCTGCAAAGAAATTATGTTCACCCAAAGTGCTCACATAGCTGGTATTTTTGCAGTCAATGAAGAAACAACTATGCCTGCTGTTAGTAGAAAGAGAAGAATATCTGTTCCTGGTAAGGTTAACGGTATTTGTGGAAACATCGAAAAAACTGAGAAACAACTCGACAATAGCTCTGTCCCTGATGTCGCAGATGCCATAGAGGTTCTATCATCCAAGGTAATGCTAATGCAATCCATACCCTTTACTATTACAAAAACTTGAGACATCGTCTAAAAGCGACAGATCCCATTCTTTTTTAAACTGCAGATTCAGGATGTGCAATCTCCGAGGAGTGTATCCTATTTTACTGGTGATAAATGCTTTCCAGTTCTTACTCTATACTGTACTGTAAAAGTGTACTAGTGTTGTATCCGTAACTTCTGATGCAGATATTTCAACCTGACAATTCTGTTGTTCAAGAGCAGAAAGATACACACTCCTTTGACATTTCAAGGAGCTGGCTGAACATGTAAGTTGGTACATTAGGCTTTTTGTTCATGCATGTTCGGGTAGATTTTGGTTGCTCAGTTTTTCTGTAGAACTGTTTATGTCCCTGAGTTATGCCCTTAAGAAGCCAATTTGTGGAGTCTTGCAGGTGCCCAGGGAATTTCCCTGATCACTGCAGGCAGCAGAGAGTAGTTCTATAGCTGGGAGGTTGGGTTGGCTTGTTTTTGTTCCTGACTATTGTGAGTCCTGGAAAAAAGGTGTTTGCATGCGCTCTTGGATCTCTGTATGACTTGCTTCTTTTAATTCAATGATACTTAGGGTGTGTTTGGTTTGGTTTTTGTCCTCTAAAAGCCAAAAGCCAAACCAAAGGGCTAGATCCAGGCAACAGATTTTTCTAAAAACCGACTTTTTCACAGTGCAAAACTGAAAGCACTTCTTGAATGGAACTGTGGAAATATATGTGGAAGAACGTTTAGTGGCTTTTAGTGGTTTTCATCAAATGGTTTTTAGCTTTTTAACAGCTCACTGCTTAGTTTTTTTCACAACTCACAGCACATACGTGTTCTAAAAAAAAAGATATGCTCTTTTGGAGCATATGGAACTTTCAGTTTAACAAGGAAGCATTCCATCACTATTTCGGATTGATAGAGCTTCCACTTCCTCACACAATAACAAAATGAATACTCACACAGATCAACATGCTCACTCTGGCCTCTACGTAGCATAAAACTTCCATCTCACAACTTGTTTGCAGTAATTAGGGAGGGTGTCTTTGGTTCTGGGATATAGTGGGTGGGATGGTCCTGCCCCTGCTTTGAGGGATGGTGTCGTCCCTGCTTCACGTTTGGTTCGGTAACTGTTGTTTATTTTCTCTAGGCAACAGAAGCAAGATAGCACCTCTGTCACAAAGGTTCAAAACTTAAACTCTGTACCAGTCCCCTCCCCAGCTCCTACTACTTACTACCCTTTCAGTGAGACGCAGACAGAATCTCAGGTGTGTAGTCTATCGAATAACTCGGCAATCACAAAAAAAAAAAACATTGTCTGACTCATTTAAATCTGGCTTTTTTCTGCAGGTCGTTGGATACGAAGAAGATTTAACAGGCAGGCAGAAGATCATAGACAGGGTTCGGTCTCAGAGCATTAATGTGACTCCGTCGAGTGAGATTCTTTAGTTGTGGAGGCGAACCATAACTTCTCCCAGATCTGACTGTCAAATTGCGATAGGGAAGATGTGTTATGAAATCTGCTTGTTGTGCCATGTCGGCTTCAAATTAAGCAGCATGAATGGAGTCTACGAATGTGGAGTCGTATTCCTAGCCAGATGACCCGCGCAGCATAAATCAAGAAGATTTCCATTGCATGGCATTCGATGAACGGAACCTCGCGCTATTACATCGTGATCTTGTGGATGTAACCACCCTTGTTTGTAGAACTGACAGACACTAAACGCCTGTGATCCGTTTGGTCCTGTACATTAACAATCTTGTACACTATACAAGAGCAGGTAAAGGAGTTATATATATATATATATATATATATATATATGGGTATGAACAGATGTAACAGTTCATTTTTGATTTAATGCTCAATTAGTCGAGGTAGCTGGTGTAGCACTATGAAAATCATTAAATAAAATAATGAATTTAGTTAATAATGATATTAATAGTAATGAATTTTCTTTTAAGCGTGTGTCATTTATTTGCCTTTGGAATGATTTTTTGGATGCTCATGATTGATTTTGGTCATTTAATAGCATTTCGTTTTAAATAAAAATCCTAGTAAATAATATATATAATAATATTAGTCCAAGAATTAATATCTTATTTATAAATAATTTTAGTTTGATTATTATGATTTTTAGGGTTATTTCAAAATGTATTTCGAATTTGGAAAAGGGAAATAAAAAGAAAAAAAGAAAAAAAACCTAATCCTACCGGCCGTGTGGCCCATTAGGCCCATCAGCCGCAGCCCCTAACCCTAAGTCGGCCGCGCCACCCCCTGGTTCCTCCTCCCCTAGCCGCCGCCCCCTGCTACCTCACTCTCTTCTCTCTCTCCCAACCGGTTCTCTCTCTCCTCTCCCCTACTCTCACCCGCGCAACGCCTGGAGCGTCGCCAGGAGCCTCGCACCGCGCCCCTTCCTTCAGCCGCCAGGACGCGCGACCCCGATGCCGCGCCGCGCCACGAAGTTCCAACCGCGCGCTCAAGCCCGCGCCCTGCACTCCTACCGCGCGAAGCCCAGGAATCGACGCCGCCCGCGCTCGACGTGCCCAGGCCCCAACACCGACCGCTCCCATGGAACCAGCCCGACCGGCCAAGTGCCCTGCGCGCAACCCCGGAGCCGAACCGACGACCGCGCAGTACCCCGTCGAACCCCTGCTCGCCCTGCCCCTGCCGCGACCAGGCGCGACACCTGCGCCACCCCGCACCCGGCCGCGCGCCAGGACCCGCTGCCGCGCCCAACCGAAGCCCCGCGCCCAGGACGCCGCGACCGAGTCACCCGCCCACGACCGTTCGTCTTCGTCGTTAATAAAGCTTCAATAGTCCGTTTCTCCTTCCCCCACGTTCTTCTCCATTGAAACCGACGGCATCAATGGCCTTGAAGACCCCGGCCGCCCCTTCCTCTCTCCCCGACGACCTCTCCCCTCCCCTCCCTCTCTCTATAAAAGGGCAGCCGAGCCCTCCTCCTTCTCCATCCCCAAGCTCGCTCTCACACGCTCCACTTCGCTGCTCGCTTGTTTGCGTATGTTTTTCCGCCATCACGCCGTGACTAGAGGTCCCTGCTCCTCCCCCGTCGCCGGCGAAGGCGAACACAAGTCACTGGCGTCTCCTTCGACGAATCACTGCCCAGAACACTGTCCGCCGCAGTGAAGTCGACCCAGTCTCTAGCCCGTTGTTTCCTTTGCCGTGGAAACCAAAAACCGAAGGTATAAGATGATCGATTTCTGTTTTGGTCCCTGACTTTTGTAAAATTGGCGCTCATCGACCACTGTCGACGCAGCCACGCAGCACCCCGGCTGGACCATCCACTACCCCGCCGTGCTCGGACCGCTCGTGGAACTCGCCGGAGACATGTCCGAACCCCATCCAACTCTTCGCCTAGTCGCGCGCTCGAGCCCGTTCGCCGTCGTCCGTTCACCCAAGGTTGAAAACAACCCAGAAATATTTATTTGCTAAATCATGTTTTAAATTTATTGTGAATTATTGTTGTAATATTGATGCGATTTGGCGATTCACATGTATAATTTTAGAGATTCGATGTATACGTGTAACCAAAATTTAACACCGCGACAACGCTTTGAATATGCGTAAGATTTTATAATTTTAATAAGTACGAACACTATTCACTACTTCAGTGATTTTCATACTAGAAATGTTTATGGATTTATTTTCACTTTAGTGTGTGGAGCGATAATTGGTTAGTATTGCTATAAATATAATTTTAGTGATATAAGAAATTGAAATAGGAATTGAGCCACGTATTTCCGGTCAAATAAAAATATAGATGTTACTATTCATAATAAATGAATTCATAAGTATGGCACTTAACTTAGAATTAGTAAGACATTTATTTATGTTATAATAACCATGATTAGATTATTAAAAGTCCCATTTAGTAATCTACAATTAATTCTTAGTATATTAATGTTAGAAGAATTAAATAAACAATTTTTAGTTATACGTATAAATTCTATTTAGAAAAGAAAGGAGAAAACCGAAAGATAGAATTTTATAATAATGTTAAAATAAGCCAATTAGACACTCATACTTTTCTAATAAAGAAATTGATAGTTATTGTAAATATAGGTTTCTTACTAAAGAATTAGATAATTTGTTTCTAACTTTAAAATGACCTTTTTAATAGATATTATATTTAACAAGGTTCATTATAGATGTTTAAGTATAGCCGTATTAAATAGAAACTTAAAAGAATATGTAACCATATGTTTTTTAGTAAAAATAGAAGATAAATATATGTTCGATTAATAGATTATTTATATTTTCTTAATTAAAAGATAACATGGGTCATTGTTTTTATAAACTAAAATGATAGTTTATACATAATTTCCTTTCTAATGAATTAGATCATTTGTTCCTACAATAGAATTAAAGATAATTAATAGATTAATTATTCTTTATCATAATTTATTAATCAAACCTATAGTCAATTTGTTCTTAACTAGATTTATGGCATGATTAATGGTTTTATAGAATTTAGTCCATGTTATATAAATCATTTAGTTTTTCCTAAAGGATAAAATAAAGTAATAAGAGTTTAAGTTCTTTTATAACTTAAAATGTTACTTTATATATATATTGAATTTAAATATAATAATATAGGCTATGTGCTTTTTAATGACATTAAATGATGGTTATGCGTTTATTATCTTTTGCATGAAAATCCACTTAAGGCCCATAACTTAACTCGTCTTAAATAGGTGGTTAATAATATAATTATGATCTTTTCACATAAAACCTATTTAGACTTATATCTTAATTTGTCATAAGTGAATGATTAATAATATGCTCCATAGTGCTTCTAAAATTAATAACGTGATTAGTAGCCCATTAACCCTAGATATATATAACTTATATCTATTCTAAAAAGTTAGAAATGTTTAATATCGTTATAACATGTTTTATCGTCTTATAAACCCTTTATCTTAGACGTGTCACGTATGACGTTTTATAAAAAGATTAAAATTAATGAACCTAATATTTGCATATTTTAATTAAGATATTTCAAGCTCATGTCTTATTTTATAAAGTATAGATCACACATTCTTGAAAATACCCTCTCATTATAACTATTACTTGCGATGTTTTTGAAAAAACGAACGCTCTTTTCGTTAGGCTTCTTTTAGCTTTACGTATGGTGAATGTTGTATGTTATTGAGTGGTGTTTGTTCTTCTTGTTTGTTTGTGTGATATTCAGTGGTTGATCTAGTAGTTAAGAATCAAGATCTATTCCGATCCGTGGAAGAACCTCAAGTTTTCAATAAGCAAGGCAAGTGGACTTCTCCCTCTGCATACTCTGTTTGATCCCAAATAATACATTTAATAAAGTTTATTCTTTTGGATATATATGCATAATTTGACGGGTTACCTATTTAGATAACCTTTCCAACCTTATTCCTCGATCAAACCTGGGAATTATACTTTACCTTCGTAGCTATGCTATTGCTACAACTTAACTTTATGCAGTCACTCCTATATGATACTAATGTTCCAAATGGTAAGTTTACATTATTGTTGTTAACCCGATGGTTAAACAAGATTATTGCATATTAATTGGAACATGGAGTGACCACCCGGAAAAACAGTGCTACCATGAGAACTATCATGGCTCTGGTCTTGGCTAAATAACTAGGGAAGTCTTATGTTGGGTGCTGGTCGTGGTCGACCGGAACGGGGGCATCTGGCAAGCGCTTATAGTACCGGCTCAGGCAGATTGGATACGGGCATAGTTCCCAAAGCTTTACCCTGTAGTCTGGACTATAAGTTGGTTACGGTAGGTGTGCCTTATGCGGTTTGACCATTTCCAGCATTTGCGTAATGAGGACTCTAGGGAGAAGCCTCGTAGTGAGACCCTGGCCATTCACCTCGGAAGTGAATATGGGTCTAGCTAACCCGGGCTAGAAGGGAATCACGACTCATGGATAAAGATGCGCCACCTCTGCAGAGTGTAAAACTGATATATCAGCCGTGCTCACGGTTATGAGCGGCCTGGACTCCTCACATGATAATTGAACTTGAAGATGAAAATAAATCGAGATCCGATGATCTGCCAATGGTTTGCTTAAGTGGTTTCACTTAAGTGTTTTTGAGATACTCTTATACCTTTGTTTAATGGGAATACTTGGGATTCACATTTATTAGTAATCAGGTGTTGATAATAAAATGTTGATCAACTAAAATGCTTACTGCTCAACCTCAGCCTCACCTTGTTACCTTGCATTAGTTTTTCCCCCACTTGCTGAGCCCCGACCATAAGTGAGCTCACCCTTGCTTAATTTTGATCAGAAGTTGCAGATAAAGATATGATGCTGAGCTCCATGGATGCTAGTCTAGTGATACCCCCGGTCATCTTCCTGTGGATGGATGTCCATGTTCGCTGTACTTTGATGAATAAAGGTTAAGACATTATGTCTGTTCGAAGTGTAATATGTTAATATAATCGTTATTTACGCTCTTATGCATTGTTCTTTTGATATATTACACTTGTGACGTCGACATATGTGTGGAAATAGATCCTGGCACACATATGCTATGCACCCGGCTCTGCCCTTGGGAAACGGGTGTGACAGAAGTGGTATCAAAGCCAATGTGACCGTAGGTCGCTAGATTAGTTAGAAATGGAAAGCCCAGTCAGTCTTTCAAAGCTTGATATATTTTCCTCCATAAAAACTTACTTTATATCGAAACTCGTCTCTTTTATTTTCAACTCTTCTAGTCTGATTTTGGTCTATCAGAAGACTCTACTCAGAAGCATTGCAAGATGATCAAGCTAGGATTGCGGAACTTGAAGCGAAGTTTGCCAGAAGAAACCCTCTCGAAGCTATCGACGATGCCCTATTCTCTATCTTATCCCCACTCTAGAAGAAATTTTGTGATGGATCCCCTGGATCTATTACTAGACTTCTTGGTTAGGTTGATAGGATAGTTCTTTAGTATTAAGATTTTCAACTAGATCGGTAATAGCGATATTATATTATAAGTGGTTTTCTAATCCCTAATATTGCTATATAACCCTTGACTTCTTATACTTTTGTTTTCTTGCCATTGTATTGTCATCCTTGCGCAATATCTACCTTGATATATATTAAACTTTTGCCTCTCTACTTTTCTCCTTGATAATGACTTCTCACTATTAAATTCTTACACTTTTGCTTTCGTGCCATTGTATTGCCCCCTTTGTGCAATATCTACCATGTTATATATTAAACCTTTGCCTCTCTACTTCTCCCCTTGATAATGCTTTCTCCCTAACTCACTTTATCTCCTTGGTTGTATCATTTATCCTGACTTTAATGGTTCATGATTATCTTATTTCACTATTGACCACCGACAAATATGTCTTGTCTAACTCCTAGATAATTCTTACTCAACTCCTTGACTTTATAATATCTTTCTTATTCCAAACCTTGTCTCACCTTTTGTTTTGGTTGAATGAGTAGAATTGAATTGTGTTGTGCTGGTATGCTTGAGTTCATTGTCCTTTGTGTTCATGTTTGATTTGTTTCTTTGAAATGATTGTCGGTGTATTGTGTGACTTTTGTCCACAATGGCATAAATTAGCTAGGAAAAACCTTAGATAGATGGGTTTTCTCTGCTCTCTATAATCTGTCTTTGCTCAACCCTTTCGTCCCTTCCATTCTTCCATACCCATACAGATGTCAGACCTTGGAATGTCAACTACAAGTGATGTCACTAAATGCAAAGAATGCGGTGTGTTGACAAGTCAAAACAACACTATAAATAAAACAATTGATGAACAGACCTTCAAGACACAAAAGGATGAACAACCAAACCAACAAACAAGTGACCTTGGAACATGTTGTTGTTGCGAGTACTATGGAATTCCTTGTCGCCAGATCAGTACAAACGAAAGTGAAACTACAAAACAGAAGAACCGGATTTTGTTTTCTGGCATTAAAAGACAAATGTCTCCCCAAGAACAAGTAATAGCAGAGTCTCTCATACCTAATGCATTGTCAGTTGATGAATTGCAAAGTATTCCAAAAAGGAAACATCACAAGGATGCCCAGCCACAAGAAGAAATACATGAGTGTTACATTGATGGATGGACTATTACTTGCACACAGTTTCAGCCTCGTCGTCGCATCAGGTCCAAGAAACTAAAAGGAAAACATGGAAAAAGTCAAGAAATAACTTCAAGAAAAGCTTGCTATCAATGTGGACGTGAAGGTCATTACTTCGGTAACTGTCCTGAGAAGAGTTCACTACAGATCACCTCCGAGATGAAGCTACCTCAGTTTTCAGACATGGAATATGAACAAAAATGCAAAGAAACTTCTACCAACAACGTAAAGACAACTCCACCATGTAACTCATCAAGTCGTGCTTGCTTTGGATGTGGTGATACCGGCCATCTTGTTAATGGTTGTCCTAAGAAGGATGTGGAGATCAATAAGGTCCAAAAGAAAAGACAACACCCTCAAACCCATGCATCAACAAAGAATAAACAACGGAAAGAGACAACAGGAAAGATAAGTTATGCAGTGACAGGAACCATCCCATATGACGATGCAGTAATTTTTGGAACACTAGTCATTCACACAACTATCGCCACCGTGCTGTATGATCCTCGTACAACACATTCTTTTATCAGTGCCCAGTTTGCAACAAAGTATGGTATCTTTAAGTGTCCCTTGAGATCAAGGAAGACCATCAGTACACCTGAAGGAAAAATGTTAGTAAACTACATATGTCCGAAAGTAAGTGTTAAAATCAACGGGATAGATTTTTCAGCTGATCTCCTAGTGATAGAATCAATGGGAAAGGATGTGATTCTTGGAAAGAATTGGTTACAAAGAACTACGGCGGTAATCCAACATACTGAGAAAACCATGTGCTTGGAAACTCCATCTGGAGAAACAATAGTAGTTGAAGACAACCGACCTCCAGCTCAGATTGGTACATCTATCAAGGAAGAGTAATATATCGTTTAGCTAGGAGAAGGAGTATGTCTCACGGGAAAAAAATGTCAAGTTGTTGCCCCTTTGAGAAATTGTAATTGTGCTAAGTGATATATGAATAAATTTGGAGAATCTTTCGCACCTATTGTGTTTTGTCTCTTTATAAAGAAAATAAAGTATGGTGTCATCTATTATATGCAAACAATGTGATGCTCTACTCTAGTTTCCCTAAAGTCCTGCTCGAGATTTTCTCTCACATTGTGCTCAAAGAAATACTCTGGGATCAGAAAGATTATTTGGATATCAAGCTCTGAAATCTATAAGGTTCAAAAGGATCTATGTTAAGGATTATGACACTTGTACGCTCTTGTAGTATGATGAAGCTAGTAGAAATCTGAAACCACCCTTGTTCCTTAACTAATCTTATATTGGAAATTAAAACGTTGTGTTAGCTCTTTATCTTCATATCGTACAAGCCTCTTATGTAATCTTGTCTCACTATCTCCTTTACTCTCTAACCAGATGATGAACCCCAATGGAAATGAAGTAAATGATGCCAACGACAATATTCCTACCTTAACAACTATGAACGAGAAAAACAAGTCACCGAGATATTCGATGAATGGAATGAAGAACAACAAAAGGAATAGAAAAATGTTTGGATACATGATTAGTTCACCTCAACCACAAGCAAAAGCCACGAAACACATGGATACCCAAACAGAAGAATCAAGTCAGGCTCAGCTATATGAGATACAGACACCCAATCAACCCTCACCCCCTGTTGGTCAGGCAAAGTTGACTCGCAAAGAACTCAAAGCAAGAGGTGCTTGCTACTATTGCAAAAATGAAGGACATCTTATTCGCGAATGCCCCAAGAAGCGTCTAGACCGAATAAAGAAGATAGCTGCCAAGCATGACCTAAGCAGTAGTTCAGAAGACCCACCATTTTATAAGTATGATGATGAAGGTCGCCTGATTAGCATACATTGCGGAGCAAAGAAGTAAGGAAGTTCCTTAAGTTTGGAGGAGTTCAATGAGAACTAAGAACCTACAAATAAACCATGTATCACCTTTGTTTTCTTGCTAGCCTTCCCTAATCTCGAGGACGAGATTCTTTTTAAGAGGGGTAGATTTGTAACACTATGAAAATCATTTAATAAAATAATGAATTTAGTTAATAATGATATTAATAGTAATGAATTTTCTTTTAAGCGTGTGTCATTTATTTGCCTTTGGAATGATTTTTTGGATGCTCATGATTGATTTTGGTCATTTAATAGCATTTCGTTTTAAATAAAAATCCTAGTAAATAATATATATAATAATATTAGTCCAAGAATTAATATCTTATTTATAAATAATTTTAGTTTGATTATTATGATTTTTAGGGTTATTTCAAAATGTATTTCGAATTTGGAAAAGGGAAATAAAAAGAAAAAAAACCTAATCCTACCGGCCGTGTGGCCCATTAGGCCCATCAACCGCAACCCCTAACCCTAAGTCGGCCGCGCCACCCCCTGGTTCCTCCTCCCCTAGCCGCCGCCCCCTGCTACCTCACTCTCTTCTCTCTCTCCCAACCGGTTCTCTCTCTCCTCTCCCCTGCTCTCACCCGCGCAACGCCTGAAGCGCCGCCAGGAGCCTCGCACCGCGCCCCTTCCTTCAGCCGCCAGGACGCGCGACCCCGATGCCGCGCCGCACCACGAAGTTCCAGCCGCGCGCTCAAGCCCGCGCCCTGCACTCCTACCGCGCGAAGCCCAGGAATCGACGCCGCCCGCGCTCGACGTGCCCAGGCCCCAACACCGACCGCTCCCATGGAACCAGCCCGACCGGCCAAGTGCCCTGCGCGCAACCCCGGAGCCGAACCGACGACCGCGCAGTACCCCGTCGAATCCCTGCTCGCCCTGCCCCTGCCGCGACCAGGCGCGACACCTGCGCCACCCCGCACCCGGCCGCGCGCCAGGACCCGCTGAAGCGCCCAACCGAAGCCCCGCGCCCAGGACGCCGCGACCGAGTCACCCGCCCACGACCGTTCGTCTTCGTCGTTAATAAAGCTTCAATAGTCCGTTTCTCCTTCCCCCACGTTCTTCTCCATTGAAACCGACGGCATCAATGGCCTTGAAGACCCCGGCCGCCCCTTCCTCTCTCCCCGACGACCTCTCCCCTCCCCTCCCTCTCTCTATAAAAGGGCAGCCGAGCCCTCCTCCTTCTCCATCCCCAAGCTCGCTCTCACACGCTCCACTTCGCTGCTCGCTTGTTTGCGTATGTTTTCCCGCCATCACGCCGTGACTAGAGGTCCCTGCTCCTCCCCCGTTGCCGGCGAAGGCGAACACAAGTCACTGGCGTCTCCTTCGACGAATCACTGCCCAGAACACTGTCCGCCGCAGTGAAGTCGACCCAGTCTCTAGCCCGTTGTTTCCTTTGCCGTGGAAACCAAAAACCGAAGGTAGAAGATGATCGATTTCTGTTTTGGTCCCTGACTTTTGTAAAATTGGCGCTCATCGACCACTGTCGACGCAGCCACGCAGCACCCCGGCTGGACCATCCACTACCCCGCCGTGCTCGGACCGCTCGTGGAACTCGCGCTGAGACGTGTCCGAACCCCATCCAACTCTTCGCCTAGTCGCGCGCTCGAGCCCGTTCGCCGTCGTCCGTTCACCCAAGGTTGAAAACAACCCAGAAATATTTATTTGCTAAATCATGTTTTAAATTTATTGTGAATTATTGTTGTAATATTGATGCGATTTGGCGATTCACATGTATAATTTTAGAGATTCGATGTATACGTGTAACCAAAATTTAACACCGCGACAACGCTTTGAATATGCGTAAGATTTTATAATTTTAATAAGTACGGACACTATTCACTACTTCAGTGATTTTCATACTAGAAATGTTTATGGATTTATTTTCACTTTAGTGTGTGGAGCGATAATTGGTTAGTATTGCTATAAATATAATTTTAGTGATATAAGAAATTGAAATAGGAATTGAGCCACGTATTTCCGGTCAAATAAAAATATAGATGTTACTATTCATAATAAATGAATTCATAAGTATGGCACTTAACTTAGAATTAGTAAGACATTTATTTATGTCATAATAACCATGATTAGATTATTAAAAGTCCCATTTAGTAATCTACAATTAATTCTTAGTATATTAATGTTAGAAGAATTAAATAAACAATTTTTAGTTATACATATAAATTCTATTTAGAAAAGAAAGGAGAAAACCGAAAGATAGAATTTTATAATAATGTTAAAATAAGCCAATTAGACGCTCATACTTTTCTAATAAAGAAATTGATAGTTATTGGTAAATATAGGTTTCTTACTAAAGAATTAGATAATTTGTTTCTAACTTTAAAATGACCTTTTTAATAGATATTATATTTAACAAGGTTCATTATAGATGTTTAAGTATAGCCGTATTAAATAGAAACTTAAAAGAATATGTAACCATATGTTTTTTAGTAAAAATAGAAGATAAATATATGTTCGATTAATAGATTATTTATATTTTCTTAATTAAAAGATAACATGGGTCATTGTTTTTATAAACTAAAATGATAGTTTATACATAATTTCCTTTCTAATGAATTAGATCATTTGTTCCTACAATAGAATTAAAGATAATTAATAGATTAATTATTCTTTATCATAATTTATTAATCAAACCTATAGTCAATTTGTTCTTAACTAGATTTATGGCATGATTAATGGTTTTATAGAATTTAATCTATGTTATATAAATCATTTAGTTTTTCCTAAAGGATAAAATAAAGTAATAAGAGTTTAAGTTCTTTTATAACTTAAAATGTTACTTTATATATATATTGACTTTAAATATAATAATATAGGCTATGTGCTTTTTAATGACATTAAATGATGGTTATGCGTTTATTATCTTTTGCATGAAAATCCACTTAAAGCCCATAACTTAACTCGTCTTAAATAGGTGGTTAATAATTGTCGGCGTTTCGAGACCAGGGGGTCCCTAAGCCGACGAGTGAGTGTGCTGCGTGCCCCAGCCCAGATGGGTCGAGCGCGTGGGCGAGCGCGAAGGGGGGAGAGGCGAGGTGACTGGAGACGGGCGTGAGAGAGGTGGAAGTCCCGCGGCCTTCGTGTTCGTCCCGCGCCCAGGTCGGGTGCGCTTGCAGTAGGGGGGTTACAAGCGTCCACGCGGGTGAGGGAAGCGAGCGGCCCCAAGAGAGCGCCTGTCCCGTCCTCGGTCCCGCGCGGCCAACCTTCTCTGAGAAGGCCCTGGTCCTTCCTTTTATATGCGTAAGGAGAGGATCCAGGTGTACAATGGGGGCGTAGCAGAGTGCTACGTGTCTAGCGGAGAGAGAGCTAGCGCCCTAAGTACATGCCAATGTGGCAGCCGGAGAGATCTTGGCACCCTGCTGGCGTAATGTCGTGGCTGTCGGAGGAGCAAAGGAGCCTGGCGGAGAGACAGCTGTCGGGGCGGTCGAGTCCTTGCTGACGTCCCCCCGCTTCCGTAAGAGAGCTGAGAGCCGCCGTCGTCACAGAGCTTGTGGGGCGCCATCATTGCTTATCTGGCGGAGCTAGCCAGATGGGACACCGGTCTTGTTCTCTGTGACCCGAGTCGGCTCGGGGTAGGATGATGATGGCGCTCCCTGTTGACGTGGCGGGCCCGCGTCCGAGGCCGGGCGACGTGGGCGTTCCTCCGAAGCTGGGGTCGAATCTGTCTTCCGTTGCCGAGGCCGAGCCCGAGCCCCTGGGTCGGGCGAGGCGGAAGTCGTTCGGCAGAGGCCAGGGCGGAGTCCGAGCCCTGGGGTCGGGCGAAGCGGAGTTCGTCGTCTTCCGGGGCCGAGCCCGAGTCCGAGCCCTGGGGTCGGGCGGAGCGGAGTTCGCCGTCTTCCGGGTCTTAGCCCGAGTCCGAGCCCTGGGGTCGGGCGGAGCGGAGTTCGCCGTCTTCCGGGTCTCAGCCCGAGTCCGAGCCCTGGGGTCGAGCGGAGCGGAGTTCGCCGTCTTCCGGGTCTCAGCCCGAGTCCGAGCCCTGGGGTCGGGCGGAGCGGAGTTTCCTATGGCGCCTCTGGCGAGGTCTGACTGCCTGTCAGACTCACTCTGTTGAGTGGCACTGCAGTCGGAGCGGCGCAGGCGGCGCTGTCCTTCCGTCAGACCGGTCAGTGGAGCGGCTGAGTGACGGCGGTCACTTCGGCTCTGCCGGGGGCGTGCGTCAGGATAAAGGTGTCAGGCCACCTTTACGTTAAATGCTCCTGCAACTTGGTCAGTCGGTGCGGCGATTTAGTCAGGGTTGCTTCTTAGCGAAGCCAAGGCCTCGGGCGAGCCGGAGATGTGTCCGCCGTTAAAAGGGGGGCCTCGGGTGGGACGGAAGTCCCTCGAGGTCGGCTGCCCGAGTCCGAGGCTAGGCTCGGGTGAAGCGTGATCGAGTCACTCGTATGGACTGATCCCTGACTTAATCGCACCCATCAGGCCTTTGCAGCTTTATGCTGATGGGGGTTACCAGCTGAGAATTAGGCGTCTTGAGGGTACCCCTAATTATGGTCCCCGACAGTAGCCCCCGAGCCTCGAAGGGAGTGTTAGCACTCGCTTGGAGGCTTTCGTCGCACTTTTTTGCAAGGGGGACCAGCCTTTCTCGGTTGCATTTTGTTCCGGTGGGTGCGCGCGAGCGCACCCGCCGGGTGTAGCCCCCGAGGCCTCGGAGGAGTGGTTTCACTCCTTCGAGGTCTTAATGCCTTGCGTAACGCTTCGGCTGGTCTGGTCGTTCCCTCATGCGAACTGGCCGTAGCCCGGGTGCACGGTCGGGGCCCAAGCTCTCGGGCTGGTACGTTGACGCTGTCAACGGTTCGGCCGGAGCCGGGTTTGCGAGAGCAGCCCCCGAGCCTCCGCACAGGGCGAGGGGACGATCAGGGACAGACTCGACTTTTTACATACGCCCCTACGTCGCCTTTCCGCAAGGAGGAGGGGGCGAGTGCGCCATGTTACCCTCGATGGGCACCGAACATGGTGTCTCCGGTGAGCTGCAAGCGGGTAATCCGAGTGGACGTCCGTGCCCCGTTCGTTGGGGGTCGGCTAGGGGCCCAGAGGCACGCCCAAAAGTACCTGCGGGTGATCTGCCGGACCCGGTCCCCTGGCGACGGGGTCCGAGGGCTCGATGCCTCCCTCCGATGGGATTCCGTTACAAGATCGCTCCCGCTGGTCTCGGAAATGTCCTAGGGTACCTCGGGAGCGCAGCCCGAGCCTCGGTTATGTATCGAACGTACCCCTGGTCATCCCTCGCTCGGTGTCTGAGGCGATTGTGAACCCTTCGGGGGCCAGCCTTCGAACCCCTGATCAGTAATGGGCGCGGAGCCCGAGTAGCCTGAGGCGGCCATAGAGCCCTTCGGGGGGCCGGCCTTCGAACCCCTGACCAGTAGTGGGTGTCGGGCCCACGCGATCTGAGGCGACTGTTGAACCCTTCGGAGGGCCAGCCTTCGAACCTCTGATCAGTAGGGGGGGGGCTCGGAGCCCGGTTCCTTCACAGGGAAGGATCCTTTTCGGGGTATCCCCCTTTCCCGGTCCCTGTTGCAAGAGATAGAGAAAGAGGAAAAAGGGAAAAGGATACGAAATCGAACGACGTGGCGTACCTTTTTTGGCGCGGTTATTATGGCGAAGGCGAAGCGTCGCCCGCTTCTCCTGCCGGAAGCGCCGCCTGTCCCGCCGCGGAGTTAATGCGACGGGGCGAGTGGTTGGCGGGACGGCCGTTGCGCGTGCGCGAGCCGTTCGAGGGACGGATCACGGGCGCACCGTCTTCACGCCGTGGGAGGAGGCTCTCTTGCTGTCCCTGGACGGGACGTGAGCCTGGCTGACGACGTGACTGGTGCTCCCGCCCGCCTGCCACCGTCATTACTGCCGGCCCATTTTCGGCCGCATTGACTGTCGCGCCAGGCTGGCGCCACTGGGTCATGCGCTGGGTCGCCTCGAGTCGCGGCATAGGCTCCGCAACCGAAGAGGCGTGACAGTGGCATAAGTGGTGGCGCGGTTGCTTGCATGCAGCGACTGGCGCGCTGGTTGCGTGACGCGTGGGCCTGGGCCTTCAAGCTGGCGTGTCAGAAGTCGGAGAAGCGCGTCCACCTGGCGCGGCTGCATGCCGCCTGCATGGCTGCCCGCCCCTTCCGCCCGTTGGTCTGGGCAAAAGTGGGGGGTCGCTTGTAACCGCTGGGCGGTTGTGCGCACCACGCGTGGTGGTTTGGCTTCCTCTGCTCTGAGCCGGTTTGCCTGACATGCGGGACCCAGCCCCCGAGTCGCAGGGGAGGGTCTTGGAGCGTGTTGGAGAAGACTCAGCCCGTGGCGTTTGGGGGCGCGCGTAGGGAGAGTTGCCTTTAAAAGGAGGGAGACTCCTTTCAGAAGGCAACCATGTCTTCTTCCTCCCTTACGCGTCGTGTCTTTCCATCTTCCAAGCCCCCGGATGGGGGGTATCCGCCGTCTTTCCGCCTCCTCGTTGGAGGAACGCAACTTCGTGGGAGTTGGTACCTTTCAGCCATCGTTCGGCTTCAAGGATTTTCATCACGCAGCCCGGCCGCACCCCTCCACCGGCGGTCGCCCGAGATGGCGACCTCCGGCTTGATGGTGGGGGAAAGCGAGTCGGGCTGCGGCCTCTGCCCCTCCCTCGGCCTCAAGGATTTTCGTCATCCAGGCCAAGATGGAAGATGAGGCGAGTCGGGGGGCTGCCCCCGCATGGGTCGGCTGCCTTTTTCTTCCCCCCGCGCCTGGGGGAGAACGGCATCCTTGAGTCCCACGGGGACTTCCTCCAGCCATGCCGGGATAGGTAGGGCGCCAGTAGCCCTGGGTCTCCGTCTCCCGGCCTGAATGGCTGGTTCTCGTCCTCTGCGGGTGAGAGCCCTCCTATCGTAACACCTGCCCCGAAGCTGCTGCCTAAGCCGCTTCGCTGCTCGGGGCGGGGGTGGTTGTCGTCGTAGTCAGAACGGGCGGCGGCGAGCCGCTCGTCAGTATTCTGTTGCTCCGCAGGCCTTCCCCCTCGGAGTGGGGTTGTTCGTACCTACGGAGGGGGAACCGGAGTTCCATTTGTAATGGCATTTCGAATGCCAGTGTTTTTTGTTCATTGCGGCTGTCGAGGCCTAAACATGTGTGTAATTTCGGCACGGAGCCGTGTTTTTTCCTCATTTTCGAGCACTAAGTCTCGCCTGTTGATTATCTGAACCGCTTCACCAAGCATGAGTCGCCCCGTGTCAAGGTGACGAGTGAGGTATCCGTATCCCGGAGGCGTAGGAATCCCTCGGCTCGATCGGCCTTGTTGTCTGAGGCTCCTCTAGCTTAGTTAAAGAGACCCCTCGGCCGCTCTTCGATGAGCCGAGGCCAGGGGTAGTGATTTCAGTACGAACAAAGGCGGAGTTGGCTCGAAAATGGGAACCTGGTTGGCCGGAGCCTAGCCGGGTCGTCCGTCAGCGGAGCCGACACCGGAGTCGATCAGCCGAGGCCTCGGGTCGGGCTGGCGCCCTTGGAAGTCGGTTGGCCGAGGCCCCAGGGGTAACCGGCCGAGCCGCCTGCTCGGGCCGGATTCCCGGAGAAGTCCCTGGACCGCGTCGCCGTCCGAGGCTGGGTCGGACCTTGCTGAAGACGTCGTCGATGCCGAGGGTGCTACGGCCCCCTTCAGCGTGAAGATCCGAGCCTGTAGGATCAGATTGTCTTGTAGCGTGTGCCTTCTGCGGCCGCCGAGGCCAGAAAACACACCCTCGTTGCGCTTGTGAAGCTGCGTCTTTTTTCCTCTTGTTTCGAGCATCTGGACTTTCCGTCGGTAACAGGGATGTTTGTGTGGGCGAGAGTTGCTTCTCGCGGAAGGTGATGAGTGAGGTATCCGTATCCCAGAGGCGTGGGAGTCCCTCGGCTCGGTCGGCCTTGCCGCTTACATGTACTTTCGTCCGTCCATGAGGCCCTGTCCCCGACTTAGTCGAGAAAGCTTGAAGGACCGCTTTGGCAGAAGAGCTTCCGAACGTGAAAACTTGTTCGGTCCACGGGGTCGCTTTATCCGAACGCGAGTTACTTATCGCAGAAGGTGATGAGTGAGGTATCCGTATCCCGGAGGCGTAGGAGTCCCTCGGCTCGGTCAGCCTTGGCTGCTTACGTGTACTCCGTCGTTTCCAGGATCCGCTTTCCGAAGTAGTCAAGAGGCACGAAAGAAATTCTGCCAAAAAGAGATCTTCTTTCGAGGAAAAATTCGACGCAGACGGGGTCTCCCCCCTTTTAGCCCCCGAGGGAGGGTCGGGCTTTGCCGAGGCGAGGCCGACCCTTCCTTGATGACTAAACTTTGCGTGGGTGCGAGGTATATGAACAACTTGAAAACATCTTAAGGGTAGAAGCGACGTAGCTGTTTGATGTTCCAAGCGTTGCCGTAGATCTCGCCTTGATTGTTGGCCAGCTTGTATGTTCCGGGCTTCAACATTTTGGCGATGACGAATGGCCCCTCCCAGGGGGGCGTGAGCTTGTGCCTCCCTCGGGCGACTTGCCGCAGCCGAAGCACCAGATCGCCCACCTGGAGGTCTCGGGACCGGACCCCTCGGGCGTGGTAGCGTCGCAGGGACTGCTGGTACCGCGCCGAGTGTAGTAAGGCCTTATCCCGAGCCTCTTCCAGCTGGTCCAGCGATTCTTCTCGGCTAGCTTGGTTGCTTTGATCGTCGTAGGCCCTCGTCCTTGGGGAGCCGTATTCTAGGTCAGTGGGCAAGATGGCCTCGGCCCCGTAGACCAGGAAGAACGGCGTGAAACCCGTGGCCCGGCTTGGCGTTGTCCTCAGGCTCCAGACCACCGAGGGGAGTTCCTTCATCCATCGCTTGCCGAACTTGTTGAGGCCGTTGTAGATCCGAGGCTTGAGCCCTTGTAGAATCATGCCGTCGGCACGCTCTACTTGCCCATTCGACATGGGATGAGCCACGGCGGCCCAGTCCACCCGGATGTGGTGATCCTCGCAAAAATCCAAGAATTTTTTGCCGGTGAACTGGGTGCCGTTGTCGGTGATGATGGAGTTTGGGACCCCGAAGCGGTGGATGATGTTGTTGAAGAACGCCACCGCCTGCTCGGACCTGATGCTGTTCAGGGGTCGGACCTCGATCCACTTGGAGAATTTGTCGATGGCGACCAGCAGGTGCGTGTAGCCCCCGGGCGCCTTCTGCAAGGGACCGACGAGGTCCAGACCCCATACAGCAAAGGGCCAGGTGATGGGTATCGTCTGCAGAGCCTGAGCGGGCAGGTGGGTCTGCTTCGCATAGAATTGGCACCCTTCGCAGGTGCGGACAATTCTAGTGGCGTCGGCCACCGCCGTTGGCCAGTAGAAGCCTTGCCGGAAAGCATTCCCGACAAGGGCTCGGGGTGCTGCGTGATGGCCGCAAGCCCCCGAGTGTATTTCTTGCAGGAGTTCCTGACCTTCGGCGATGGAGATGCATCGCTGGAGGATGCCCGAGGGGTTGCGGTGGTAGAGCTCCTCCTCATCGCCCAGCAAGACGAACGACTTGGCGCGTCGCGCTACCCGCCGAGCCTCGGCTTGGTCGAGGGGTAGCTCCCCTTGGCGGAGATATTGCAGGTACGGGGCCTGCCAATCTCGATCAGGCGTGGCCCCGCTCTGCCCCTCCTCGACGTCCAGTGCCTCGCCCTCGGGGGCCGAGGGTGCCTCGGGCCGAGCCGAGGGTTCCTCGGGCTGTGCCGAGGGTGCCTCGGGCTGTGCCGAGGGTGCCTCGGGCTGTGCCGAGGGTGCCTCGGGCTCCGGAGCGTCGTCGATCTTGACGGAGGGTTGATGCAGATCCCGGGAGAAGACGTCCGGGGGAACCGTCGTTGTAACGCCCTGAATTTGGGGGTAGAATTTTTTCTTCTTTTCTTTCACCAAATTCAGGCGTTACCCTTTTCTTTTTCTCATTCCCTCGCTAAACCTTGATCTTTTCCAAAGTTATAACGGAGTTCGGCTTGGAATTCCTGTGTAAAGAAAAACCCTAAAATTACTTGATGTTGTTTGATGCACCATGCCGAACTATGCATTCTTTGATTTGCTTAGGGATGTAAGTGCATTCATTTAGAAAGATCGGATTTCGAAAGGGAGAAAAACCTTTTTTTTTCTTTTTCTTTTTCTTTCTCTCTCTCTTTTTTCTCTCTCCCGCGTCGTGGACCGCCCCTGGCCGGCCCAGTCGCCCCTCCCGCGCGCCCCCTTTGGGCCCAGTTGGCCCATGCCGCCCCCCCTCCCTTTATTTTTCCCAAAACCCCTCTCCCTCTCCCTCCCTCTCACTTTCTCTCTTCCCTACCCAAGCCGCCGCCCCTACCCAAGCCGCCGCCCCCTGCCCTAGCCGCCGCCCCCGCCGCTCGGCCGCCCCGCCGCTCGGCCGCCCCGCCGCTCGGCCGCCTCGCCGCTCGGCCGCCCGTCCCCGGTGAGATCCCCCTCCCCCTCTCCTCCCTCCCCCATCTCCCCTCCCCCTTTCCCCTCGCCGCTCGGCCGCCCGCCGCCCAGCTCGGCCGCCATGGCCGGCTCGGCCGCCCCCGCGCACCCTGCCTCGTGCCCGCCCGGCTCGGCCGTCCCCTGTGGTCGTCCGGCCTCGGCCGCCCCGGCTCCGGCACAACCGCCCGCCCCTGCGCGCCGCTGGCTCGGCCGCCCCGCCCCTGCCCCAGGCCGGTTCAACCGCCCCCTGGCCGGTTCAACCGCCCCCCCTTTTTTATTATTTTATTTTTTTATATTATTATATTGTCTTTCATTACTGTTACTTATTTTATTTTAGGTAGGTTAATCATTGTTCATATTATTGAAATAGGAAACTTAATTTAGAATTTTGTTATGCTAGTTAGTTCATACAACTAATTGTTTATCCAGTCTGATCAACTAAAAACGACTAGGTTTCCATTAGTGCATATAACTGAATTCTTTTGTTAGAACCAATTGTAACTAATCATTAGTGCATAAGCTTTAACCCCCCCTCCCGCGAGACCTTTTCCCGTTTCTTTCTAACCATAATGAGTGCGATACCGAATGTCATACTTGATGCATATTCACTTTATTTGTTCCCTTGTATGATGTACTGTTTGTTTCCCAATTTGAATGGATGAATGTATGTATGCTTGCAATCGCATAGAGAACGATCCGGTCGAAGAGCCCGAGGAACTCGCAGGAGAAGCCCCTGAGCAGCAGTCGTTTGGTGGAGGCAAGTGTCCTTTGACCTATCTCTGTCCTATTCATTATTTAATTCACCTCCCGCTTTACACATTTATACCTAAGGATCGACTAGCTTTTGTTATCCATGTCCTTGATTCCTATTTGGGTTGGATTATTATTACCTAGCTTTATGCTATTGCTTAACTCTAATCAATGAACATGATGAGATTATCTATGATACGCTGTTTTCCCTTCTCTTATTATGATGTTGTACTTGTGACCTTCAAGGGGGCTCGAGCGGTTTCTCGAGTGCCTCTATGTAAGGACCTGTTCTATGGATGACCGCCCGGGAAAACAGTGCAACCATGAGGGTGGAATGGGGTGCCCTTAGCTGAATAATTAGAGGATCCGGGGTGTAGTTCACTTAGCCGTCGTGCCGTCAATGGGGCTCGGTGTATGCGGCTCGCTCCGCCAAGTTTGGGTTCGCCCCTTGGGGAGGAGTGCGGTGCATTTAGGAAACCTAACGGGTGGCTACAGCCCCGGGGAATCTTTGTAAAGGCTACGTAGTGAAACCCTGCCTATTCACCTTGGTAGTGTTTAAGGGTTTGATCGGCCCGAGGCAAGAGGGAATCACGGCTTGTGGGTAAAGTGCACAACCTCTGCAGAGTGTTTGAAAAAAAACTGATATATCAGCCGTGCTCACGGTTATGAGCGGCCAAGGGAGCTCCAGTGATTAGTGGTACTTGATCAGAGACATTGTGGTACAGGTGGCTATGAGATCGATGGTTCTGGTTATGACTATGGTGCTGGTAAGTGGTATTCTTTCCGCTTGGAAAGGGTACATCGGGTTAATAACTTGGGTTAATGCTAAAACTTGGCTTTCTATTAGTAAATAATAATCTGACCAACTAAAAGCAACTGCTTGACTTATCCCCACATAAAGCTAGTCCACTACAGCCAAACAGGATACTTGCTGAGTATGTTGATGTGTACTCACCCTTGCTCTACACACCAACCCCCCCCCCCCCCCCAGGTTGTCAGCATTGCAACCACTGCTCAGGCGAAGATGAAGCTGTGGAAGGAGACTTCCAGGAGTTCCAAGACTACGACGAGTTCTAGGTGTGGGTTAGCGGCAACCCCCAGTCGGCTGCCTGTGAAGGCCGCGTTTATCTACGTTTATTTTCCGCACTTTGATTTATTGTAAGAACTATATGGATGTCTCAGACGTATGATGTAATCAACTATTATTCCCTTTTAATACTATTTTGAGCACTGTGTGATGATGTCCGTATTATGTAACTGCTGTGTACGTGAATAACTGATCCTGGCACGTACATGGTTCGCATTCGGTTTGCCTTCTAAAACCGGGTGTGACATAAATGGTATCAGAGCCGTGCTGACTGTAGGACCGCTAACCTAGAGTAGAATGGTCGTTCTAAGGACTATAGACCTCTGTCCCTTCCTTGACTTTGATATCCCTTCAAAAGTTGGTCATACCGACCAAACCTATGTTCTACTATATATTATACCTTGCTGAAAATCATGTTTTATTCTAATCCTTCATTCACTTATGATTCATTATTTGCTGGTCATATTAATTCTGTTCTCACCCTTTTGCTTGCGATGTCTTTTATAGATGGCTCGACTTAGACACACTGCACGAAAGTCAGTCATCCCCTTCTTACCCTCCCGCCTTACTGAGCGTCCGCTTCGCCGTCCTGTGGCCGGACAGTCCAGCCACTTGGAGAGACTGCACCACCGCCTGCATGAGGAGCAGGAACGTCGACGACAGGAGCAGCAGGGCTCTTCTTCCTCGCTCCACCAGGAGATAGAGTCTGTGAGGAGCTGCTCCCCTAAGCTTCCTCTGGAGCCGCCCCCTGCACCACCACTGGGCGTCCCAGCTTCTGGAGTAGCTGCTGGAGGAGACCCAGACGACGGAGATGGCGACGACAGCTCGAGCCACGGCACCGACCTCTCTGCTAACCATGAGCTGGAAGGATGGTTTGCTCGATCCATCACTTGCGACGCTGCTCGCGGGTGTCACTTCCACGATGCGCTCGACACCCTGCTACATCGGGCATTTGACCGGCATACTTGGTCCGTCGAGTATCGCTGTGTGGTCTACCAGCACAGTCGCGGGGTCTACCCGGACCGCTGGGAGGCAACTTGCTTGGTGCGCCGTCCGGAGAACAGTCTCCAGGGTGCAGAGGCCTGCTCAGAGCACTATTCTATTTCTGAGCGGGACTCAGCTGAGGCAGCCATGCAAGATGCTGCACGGCGTGCGCTTTCGCACTACTGCTCGGTTTTCGGTGGGGTAGCTGACGGTCTTGACCTGAAGTATTACCCCCGCCGTTCATCTGGCAGCACAGGAGGCGTGATTGTCTCACCTGTCGGTGAGGGCAATCCTAGGTTGAGCAGCACAGTCAACCTAGCCGCCGTGCTAAACACGGAGCTGGACCATGCACTAGACAAGCTGAGTAGGGCTCGTGCTGAGATCGCCCAGCTGCGGGCTGAGCGCGCGGAACGTCGTCACCTGGAGGATGGTTCCCCCGCTCCCTTCGGGACTCAGCACCTGTACCGCTCACCTCGGCGTGGATCCCAGTCTTATGGCAACCCCGACTGCAAGACCAAGATAACTCTGGAACCATAGATCGTTATAGTTGGATCTTGTAATTAATACAAAATATATATACATAGAAGCTTCAGTCTTAGCGTTAGTCTCGCTCTTAGTTAAGTCTTAGTTAGACAGGGTAGTTTGCTATATCCTGTGCATTTATGTTTGTCATGATGAACTATGTTTGGTTTGGATCTTTGTAATGATTGTCACCAGAGTGTGGGTATCCCCTGCATTTTGGTTTACCTATTATGTTAATAAAGTTAGTTATATAGTTGGGAAACCCTTTTATTCCACTTTCCTCTTTATCTGAGAAGCTGTGTGGTCTGTGTTGGAGATCAGTGAAGATGCTCATCTGTTCAGTGCTGTTGAAGAATTCCATACTCTTTTCTCATGCTGCAAGATTTGCCAGATCAGTTCTGATGTGTGGTTGCATTCTGCAGATGTCAGAGAATAGGCGCAGAGGAGGAAGGCGTGCTCAACAGGAGCGAGCCGCTCCGCAGGATGAGGTGCCCCAGCAGCAGCACCTACCGCCCCCGCCCCCGATGTCCATCGAGCAGATGTTTCTGATGCAGACCCAGGCAGTTCAAGCCATCGGTCAGACTTTGGCCGCCATTCAGCAGCAGCAGCAGCAACAGCAGCAGGCCCCACCTCAGCCTCAGATGCCTCAGATGCCTAGAGACAAGCGTGCTGAATTCATGAGAGGTCATCCACCAACGTTCGCTCATTCTTCTGACCCTATGGATGCTGAAGATTGGCTGCACACTGTGGAGCGGGAGTTGCACATCGCTCAGTGCGATGACAGGGAGAAAGTCTTGTATGGTCCCCGTCTGTTGAGAGGAGCAGCCCAATCATGGTGGGAGTCTTACCTCGCCACCCATGCCCACCCTGACGCTATCACTTGGGAAGAGTTCAGAAGTAGCTTTCGTCAGTACCATGTTCCTGCGGGTCTGATGACAGTGAAGAAGGAGGAGTTCCTGGCTCTCAAGCAAGGGCCATTGTCTGTCAGTGAGTACCGAGACAGATTTCTGCAGCTGTCTCGCTATGCTCCTGAAGATGTCAACACTGACGCCAAGCGATAGTACCGTTTCCTGAGAGGCTTGGTTGACCCTCTGCAGTACCAACTGATGAATCACACCTTCCCGACATTCCAGCACCTGATTGACAGAGCAATCATGACAGAAAGGAAGCGTAAGGAGATGGAAGATCGTAAGCGCAAGATCAGTGGACCCCAGCCTGGAAGCAGCAGTCGTCCTCGTTTCTCAAGCAATCAAACTCAACAGTTCAGGCAGAACCAGCGTCCACCTCAGCATCAGCAGTTCCAAAGGCAGTATCCTCAGCATCAGTACCAGAACCGTCAGAGCAATCAGTCAGGAGGTCAGTTTCAAAGGCAGAATCAACAGGCACCTCGTCTTCCTGCCCCAGCAGCCCAGCAGAACAGTCAGGCAGCACCAGCTCAGGTTGGAAACAGAGCGTGTTTCCACTGTGGAGAGCAAGGCCACTGGGTGATGCAATGTCCGAAGAAGGCAGCCCAGCAGCAGTCAGGCCCCAATGCCCCAGCAAAGCAGAATGTGCCTCAGCCTGGAGCAGGCAATCGCCCTCAGCCGCGCTATAATCATGGAAGGCTGAATCACTTGGAGGCTGAAGCAATTCAGGAGACCCCCGGCATGATAGTAGGTATGTTCCCAGTCGACTCCCATATTGCAGAAGTGTTATTTGATACCAGAGCAATGCATTCTTTCATTACTTCATCATGGGTAGAAGCACATAATCTTCCAATTACTACCATGTCAACCCCCATTCAAATCGACTCAGCCGGTGGTAGAATTCGAGCCGATAGCATTTGTTTGAATATAAGTGTGGAAATAAGGGGGATAGCGTTTCCCGCCAACCTTATAGTAATGGGTACTCAGGGAATAGATGTCATCCTAGGGATGAATTGGTTAGATAAGTATCAGGCAGTTATCAGCTGTGATAAAAGGACAATCAAGTTGGTGTCTCCACTAGGAGAGGAAGTGGTGACCGAGTTAGTCCCGCCTGAGCCAAAGAAAGGAAGTTGTTATCAGCTAGCTGTTGATAGCAGTGAAGCAGACCCAATTGAGAGTATCAAGGTTGTGTCCGAGTTCCCGGATGTGTTTCCAAAGGACTTACCGGGTATGCCACCAGAGCGGAAAGTTGAGTTTGCCATAGAGCTTCTTCCTGGAACCGCCCCTATCTTTAAGAGAGCTTACAGAATATCTGGACCAGAGTTGGTTGAGCTTAAGAAGCAAATTGATGAGCTGTCAGAGAAAGGTTACATCCGGCCAAGCACCTCGCCTTGGGCCGCCCCTGTCCTATTTGTGGAGAAGAAGGATGGCACCAAAAGGATGTGTATCGATTACCGAGCTCTGAATGAAGTCACAATCAAGAACAAGTACCCTTTGCCCAGAATAGAAGATCTGTTCGACCAGTTGAGAGGAGCCAGTGTGTTCTCCAAGATTGATCTGAGGTCAGGTTATCATCAGCTTAGGATCCGACCTTCGGACATTCCGAAGACGGCATTTATTACCAAGTATGGTTTGTATGAGTTCACAGTGATGTCTTTTGGTTTGACCAATGCGCCAGCGTTCTTCATGAACTTGATGAACAGTGTATTCATGGATTATCTTGATAAGTTTGTGGTGGTATTCATTGATGACATTCTGATTTTGTCGGGGACCATAATTAGGGGTACCCTCAAGGCGCCTAATTCTCAGCTGGTAACCCCCATCAGCATAAAGCTGCAAAGGCCTGATGGGCGCGATTAAGTCAGGGATCAGTCCACACGAGTGACTCGATCACGCTTCACCCGAGCCTAGCCTCGGCCAAAGGCAGCCGACCTCGAGAGACTTCCGTCTCGCCCGAGGCCCCCTTTTTATGGCGGACACATCACCGGCTCGCCCAAGGCCTTGGCTTCGCTCAGAAGCAACCTTGACTAAATCACCACACCGACTGACCAAATTGCAGGGGCATTTAACGCAAAGGTGGCCTGACACCTCTATCCTGACACGCGCCCCCGGCAGAGCCGAGGTGACCGCCGTCACTCCACCGCTCCACTGGCCAGTCTGACAGAAGGACAGCGCCGCCTGCGCCACTCCGACTGCAGTGCCACTCGACAGAGTGAGTCTGACAGGCAGTCAGGCCTTGCCAAAGGCGCCACGACGAACTCCGCTCCGCCCGACCCCAGGGCTCGGACTCGGGCAAGACCCGGAAGACGGCGAACTCCGCTCCGCCCGACCCCAGGGCTCGGACTCGGGCTAAGACCCGGAAGACGGCGAACTCCGCTCCGCCCGACCCCAGGGCTCGGACTCGGGCTAAGACCCGGAAGACGGCGAACTCCGCTCCGCCCGACCCCAGGGCTCGGACTCGGGCTAAGACCCGGAAGACGGCGAACTCCGCTCCGCCCGACCCCAGGGCTCGGACTCGGGCTAAGACCCGGAAGACGGCGAACTCCGCTCCGCCCGACCCCAGGGCTCGGACTCGGGCTAAGACACGGAAGACGACGAAACTCCGCCTCGCCCGACCCCAGGGCTCGGACTCCGCCCTGGCCTCGGCCGAACGACTTCCGCCTCGCCCGACCCCTTGGCTCGGGCTCGGCCACGGCAACAGAAGGCAGACTCAACCTCGGCTTCGGAGGAAACCCCACGTCGCCCTGCCTAGGGCACAGACCGCCACGTCAACAGGAGGCGCCATCATCATCCCACCCCGAATCGACTCGGGTCACGGAGAACAAGACCGACGTCTCATCTGGCCAGCTCCGCCAGAGAGGCAATGATGGCGCTCCACAAGCTCTATGACGACGGCGGCCCCCAGCTCTCTTACGGAAGCAGGACAACGTCAGCAGGGACTCGACCGCTCCAACAGCTGTCCCTCCATCAGGCTCCGCCGCACCTCCGACAGCCACGACATCACGCCAGCAGGGTGCCCAGATCTCTCCGGCTGCCACATTGGCATGTACCTAGGGCGCTAGCTCTCCCTCCGCTAGACACGTAGCACTCTGCTACATCCCCATTGTACACCTGGATCCTCTCCTTACGACTATAAAAGGAAGGACCAGGGCCTTCTCAGAGAAGGTTGGCCGCGCGGGACCGAGGACGGGACATGCGCTCTCTTGGGGCCGCTCGCTTCCCTCACCCGCGTGGACGCTTGTAACCCCCCTACTGCAAGCGCACCTGACCTGGGCGCGAGACGAACACGAAGGCCGCGGGACTTCCACCTCTCTCACGCTCGGCTCCGGCCACCTCGCCTCTCCCCCCTTCGCGCTCGCCCACGCGCTCGACCCATCTGGGCTGGGGCACGCAGCACACTCACTCGTCGGCTTAGGGACCCCCCTGTCCCGAAACGCCGACAGTTGGCGCGCCAGGTATTGGCCTGCTGCGTGCTGACGAACAGCTCCCCGTCAAGCTCCAGATGGGCAGTCTCCAGCAACCTCTCCGGCCCGGGACGGTGCTTCGTTTCGGGACTCTCGAGTTCATGTCCTTCGACGGCAGCTACGACATGACACTTCTTCCACCGCCGCGCGACTACGACAATGGCGGCCGACAACCCGCCCGCCGGCGGCGGAATCGACGACGTCTTCCCCGCGTGATGGAAGAGCAATATTCGGGCTCGCTCCGTTCTCTCCCCCGCCAACGGAGGAGGAGGCGGAGCCGTCAAGGCCAGACGGGAGGCCGCGCTTCGTCGGCCGTCGAGCGAATCGACGCCCCCGACGCCCCGACGGAAGGCACGCCGGACGTCGACCTCGCGTTCGAGACGGAGGAGAGCGCCCTCCCCCCGCGGCACGCTGACCTTGAGCAAGAAGACGACGCCGGCGCGCTCGCGGAAAGCCTGCAGGACGTCGCCCTCGAACCAGGGATGACGGCGCAACCAGTCCCCGGTGTGACTACGTCGCTCCTCGTCGACCAAAAGGTAACGACTAACTCCCATCTTGCGTCATTTCGACTCGGCCTCAACCCGCCAAACGACCTCGTTTTGGCGGGCGCTCTCATTGAGGCGAGTGCAACCCCACTGAGGTTCTGTATGCGGTCGCCTTGGGACCGACTGACGGACGTCTCGACCCGCGGGCCCTCTGGGTCCGAGGAAGATGACGATCCCAGCATCGGTTGGGATTTCTCCGGACTTGGCAACCCCAGTGCCGTGCGGGACTTCATGACCGCATGTGACTACTGTCTATCCGAGTGTTCCGATGGAAGCCGCAGCCTTGGCGACGAGAGCTGCGGCCCAAGCCGCGAATGTTTCCACATCGAGCTAGGGGATCCCACCGAAGGCAACCATCTTGGCATGCCGGAGGATGGTGACCTCCCCAGGCCGGTGCCTCGCGCCGACATCCCACGGGAGCTAGCTGTGGTCCCCGCTCCGGCGGGGGGTTACGACCCACAACTCGAGCAAGTCCGCGAGGCGCAGGCCAGGCTCAACGAGGGAACAGGAGCGCTTGAGCCGATCCGTCGGGACGTCGGACAGGCATGGGTGGGCCAACCCCTGGCCGGAGAAATACGTCATCTGCCCCAAGGTCTCCAGCACCGCGTCGCCAACGATGTCAGGATCAGGCCGCCGCCCGCATCCAGCGGGGTCGGTCAGAACCTGGCAACCGCAGCAATGATCATCCGCGCGATGCCGGAGCCGTCAACCACCGAGGGTCGGCGAATCCAGGGAGAACTTCAAGAATCTCCTGGAAGGCGCTGCGGCCCGGCGGGCCGAGAGCACTGCATCCCGGAGGCAAGGATATCCTTCGGAACCTCATGCCGTGACTTCCCGATTCATGCGGGAAGCCTCGGTCTACACCGGGCGCACGCGCAACACCGCGCCTGCGGCCCCGGGCCACCTCGGCAACGAGCACCATCGACGCGACCACCGGGCTCACCTCGACGAAAGGGTGCGCCGAGGCTACCACCCCAGGCGTGGGGGGCGCTACGACAGCGGGGAGGATCGGAGTCCCTCGCCCGAACCACCCGGCCCGCAGGCCTTCAGTCGGGCCATCCGACGGGCGCCATTCCCGACCCGGTTCCGACCCCCGACTACTATCACAAAGTACTCGGGGGAAACGAGACCGGAACTGTGGCTCGCGGACTACCGCCTTGCCTGCCAACTGGGTGGAACGGACGACGACAACCTCATCATCCGCAACCTCCCCCTGTTCCTCTCCGACACTGCTCGCGCCTGGTTGGAGCACCTGCCTCCGGGGCAGATTTCCAACTGGGACGACTTGGTCCAAGCCTTCGCTGGCAATTTCCAGGGCACATACGTGCGCCCCGGGAATTCCTGGGACCTTCGAAGCTGCCGGCAACAGCCGGGGGAGTCGCTCCGGGACTACATCCGGCGATTCTCGAAGCAGCGCACCGAGCTGCCCAACATCACCGACTCGGATGTCATCGGCGCGTTCCTCGCCGGCACCACTTGCCGTGACCTGGTGAGCAAGCTGGGTCGCAAAACCCCCACCAGGGCGAGCGAGCTGATGGACATCGCCACCAAGTTCGCCTCCGGCCAGGAGGCGGTCGAGGCTATCTTCCGAAAGGACAAGCAGCCCCAGGGCCGCCCATCGGAAGAAGCTCCCGAGGCGTCTGCTCCGCGCGGCGCCAAGAAGAAAGGCAAGAAGAAGTCGCAATCGAAACGCGACGCCGCCGACGCGGACCTTGTCGCCGCCGCCGAGTATAAGAACCCTCGGAAGCCCCCCGGAGGTGCAAACCTCTTCGACAAGATGCTCAAGGAGCCGTGCCCCTACCATCAGGGGCCCGTCAAGCACACCCTCGAGGAGTGCGTTATGCTTCGGCGTCATTTCCACAGGGCCGGGCCACCCGCCGAGGGTGGCAGGGCCCACGACGACGACAAGAACGAAGATCACCCCGCAGGGGGGTTCCCCGAGGTCCGCGACTGCTTCATGATCTATGGAGGGCATGCGGCGAATACCTCGGCTCGGCACCGCAAGAAAGAGCGCCGGGAGGTCTGCTCGGTGAAGGTGGCAGCGCCAGTCTACCTAGACTGGTCCGACAAGCCCATCACTTTCGACCGGGCCGACCACCCCGACCATGTGCCGAGCCCGGGGAAATACCCGCTCGTCGTCGACCCCGTTGTCGGCGATGTCAGGCTCACCAAGGTCCTGATGGACGGGGCAGCTGCCTCAACATCATCTACGCCGAGACCCTCAAGCTTCTGCGCGTCGATCCGTCCTCCGTCCGAGCAGGCGCTGCGCCCTTCCACGGGATCATCCCTGGGAAGCGCGTCCAGCCCCTCGGGCGACTCGACCTCCCAGTCTGCTTCGGGACACCCTCCAACTTCCGAAGGGAGACCCTGACGTTCGAAGTGGTCGGGTTCCGAGGAACCTACCACGCCGTGCTAGGGAGGCCATGCTACGCGAAGTTCATGGCCGTCCCCAACTACACCTACCTGAAGCTCAAGATGCCGGGCCCCAACGGGGTCATCACCGTCGGCCCCACGTACAAACACGCGTTCGAATGCGACGTGGAGTGCGTGGAGTACGCCGAGGCCCTCGCCGAGTCCGAGGCCCTCATCGCCGACCTGGAGAACCTCTCCAAGGAGGTCCCAGACGTGAAGCGCCATGCCGGCAACTTCGAGCCAGCGGAGACGGTCAAGGCCATCCCCCTCGACCCTAGTGGCGACACCACCAAGCAGATCCGGATCGGTTCCGGGCTCGACCCCAAATAGGAAGCAGTGCTCGTCGACTTTCTCCGCGCAAACGCCGACGTCTTTGCGTGGAGTCCCTCGGACATGCCCGGCATACCGAGGGATGTCGCCGAGCACTCGCTGGATATTCGGGCCGGAGCCCGACCCGTCAGGCAGCCTCTGCGCCGATTCGACGAGGAGAAGCGCAGAGCGATTGGCGAAGAGATCCACAAGCTAATGGCGGCAGGGTTCATCAAAGAGGTATTCCATCCCGAATGGCTTGCCAACCCTGTGCTTGTGAGGAAGAAAGGGGGGAAATGGCGGATGTGTGTAGACTACACTGGTCTCAACAAAGCATGTCCGAAGGTTCCCTACCCTCTGCCTCGCATCGACCAAATCGTGGATTCCACTGCTGGGTGCGAAACCCTGTCCTTCCTCGATGCCTACTCGGGGTATCACCAGATCCGGATGAAAGAGTCCGACCAGCTCGCGACTTCTTTCATCACGCCGTTCGGCATGTACTGCTATGTCACCATGCCGTTCGGCTTGAGGAATGCAGGCGCGACGTACCAGCGGTGCATGAACCATGTGTTCGGCGAACACATCGGTCGCACAATCGAGGCCTACGTCGATGACATCGTAGTCAAGACACGGAAGGCTTCCGACCTCCTCTCCGACCTTGAAGTGACATTCCGGTGTCTCAAGGCGAAAGGAGTCAAGCTTAATCCTGAGAAGTGTGTCTTCGGGGTACCCCGAGGCATGCTCCTAGGGTTCATCGTCTCTGAGCGAGGCATCGAAGCCAACCCGGAGAAGATTGCGGCCATCACCAGCATGGGACCCATCAAGGACTTAAAAGGGGTACAGAGGGTCATGGGATGCCTCGCGGCCCTGAGCCGTTTCATCTCACGCCTCGGCGAAAGAGGTCTGCCTCTGTACCGCCTCTTAAGGAAGGCCGAATGTTTCGTTTGGACCCCTGAGGCCGAGGAAGCCCTCGGCAACCTGAAGGCGCTCCTTACAAAGGCGCCAGTCTTGGTGCCGCCGGCGGACGGGGAAACCCTCTTGGTCTACGTCGCCGCGACCACTCAGGTGGTTAGCGCCGCGATTGTGGTCGAAAGGCAGGAGGAAGGGCATACATTGCCCGTTCAGAGGCCGGTCTACTTCATCAGCGAAGTGCTGTCCGAGACTAAGATCCGCTACCCACAAGTTCAAAAGCTGCTGTATGCTGTGATCCTGACAAGGCGGAAGCTACGACACTACTTCGAGTCCCATCCGGTAACTGTGGTGTCATCCTTCCCCCTGGGGGAGATCATCCAGTGCCGAGAGGCCCCGGGCAGGATCGCAAAGTGGGCGGTGGAGATCATGGGCGAAACGATCTCGTTCGCCCCTCGGAAGGCCATCAAGTCCCAAGTGTTGGCGGATTTCGTGGCCGAATGGGTCGACACCCAACTGCCAACGACTCCGATCCAACCGGAGCTCTGGACCATGTTTTTCGACGGGTCGCTGATGAAGACGGGGGCCGGCGCGGGCCTGCTCTTCATCTCGCCCCTCGGTAAGCACTTGCGCTACGTGCTGCGCCTCCACTTCCCGGCGTCCAACAATGTGGCCGAGTACGAAGCTCTGGTCAACGGATTGCGGATCGCCATCGAGCTAGGGGTCAGACGCCTCGACGCCCGCGGTGATTCGCAGCTCGTCATCGACCAAGTCATGAAGAACTCCCACTGCCGCGACCCGAAGATGGAGGCCTACTGCGACGAGGTTCGGCGCCTGGAAGACAAGTTCTTCGGGCTCGAGCTCAACCACATCGCTCGGCGCTACAACGAAACCGCAGACGAGCTGGCTAAGATAGCCTCGGGGCGAACGACAGTCCCCCCGGACGTCTTCTCCCGGGATCTGCATCAACCCTCCGTCAAGCTCGACGACGCGCCCGAGCCCGAGGTACCCTCGGCTCAGCCCGAGGTACCCTCGGCTCAGCCCGAGGTACCCCCGGTTCAGCCCGAGGCACCCTCGGCCCAGCCCGAGGTACCCTCGGCCCCCGAGGGCGGGGCATTGAACGTCGAGGAAGGGCAGAGCGGGGCCACGCCAGACCAAGATTGGCAGGCCCCGTACCTGCAATATCTCCGTCGAGGAGAGCTACCCCTCGACCAAGTCGAGGCTCGGCGGGTAGCGCGACGCGCCAAGTCATTCGTCTTGCTGGGCGACGAAGAGGAGCTCTACCATCGCAGCCCCTCGGGCATCCTCCAGCGATGCATCTCCATCGCCGAAGGTCGGGAACTGCTGCAAGAAGTACACTCGGGGGCTTGCGGCCACCACGCAGCACCCCGAGCCCTTATTGGAAATGCTTTCCGGCAAGGCTTCTACTGGCCAACGGCGGTGGCTGACACCACTAGAATTGTCCGCACCTGCGAAGGGTGCCAATTCTATGCGAAGCGGACACACCTGCCCGCTCAGGCTCTGCAGACAATACCCATCACCTGGCCCTTCGCTGTATGGGGTCTGGACCTCGTCGGTCCCTTGCAGAAGGCGCCCGGGGGCTACACGCACCTGCTGGTCGCCATCGACAAATTCTCCAAGTGGATCGAGGTCCGACCTCTGAACAGCATCAGGTCCGAGCAGGCGGTGGCATTCTTCACCAACATCATCCATCGCTTCGGGGTCCCGAACTCCATCATCACCGACAACGGCACCCAGTTCACCGGCAAAAAATTCTTGGATTTTTTGCGAAGATCACCATATCCGGATGGACTGGGCCGCCGTGGCTCATCCCATGTCGAATGGGCAGGTAGAGCGTGCCAACGGCATGATTCTACAAGGGCTCAAGCCTCGGATCTACAACGACCTCAACAAGTTCGGCAGGCGATGGATGAAGGAACTCCCCTCGGTGGTCTGGAGCCTAAGGACGACGCCGAGTCGTGCCACGGGCTTCACGCCGTTTTTCCTGGTCTACGGGGCTGAAGCTATCTTGCCCACTGACCTGGAATACGGCTCCCCGAGGGCGAGGGCCTACACCGAACAAAGCAACCAAGCCAGCCGAGAGGAATCGCTGGACCAGCTGGAGGAAGCTCGGGACAGGGCCTTGCTGCACTCGGCGCGGTACCAACAGTCCCTGCGACGCTACCACGCCCGAGGGGTCCGGTCCCGAGAACTCCAGGTGGGCGACCTGGTGCTTCGGCTGCGACAAGACGCCCGAGGGAGGCACAAGCTCACGCCCCCCTGGGAAGGGCCATTCGTCATCGCCAAAGTTCTGAAGCCCGGAACATACAAGCTGGCCAGCAATCAAGGCGAGATCTACGGCAACGCTTGGAACATCAAACAGCTACGTCGCTTCTACCCTTAAGATGTTTTCAAGTTGATTCATATACCTCGCACCTACGCAAAGTTTAGTTGTCAAGGAAGGGTCGGCCTAGCCTCGGCAAAGCCCGACCCTCTCTCGGGGGCTAAAAGGGGGGAGACCCCCTCTGCGTCGAATCTTTCCTCGAAAAAGGATCTCTTTTTAGCAGGATTTCTTTCGTGCTTCTTGGCCACTTCGGAAAGCGGATCCTAGAAACGACGAGGTACACGTAAGCAGCCAAGGCTGACCGAGCCGAGGGACTCCTACGCCTCCGGGATACGGATACCTCACTCGTCCCTTTCTGTGATAAGTAACTTGCGCTCGGATAAAGCGACTCCGTGGACCGAACGAGTCATCACGTTCGGAAGCTCTCCTGCCGAAGCAGTCCTTCAAGCTTTCTCGACTAAGTCGGGGACAGGGCCTCATGGACGGGTGAAAGTACGCGTAAGTGGCAAGGCCGACTGAGCCGAGGGATCCCCACGCCTCTGGGATACGGATACCTCACTCGTCCCTTCCGCGAAAAGCAGCTCTCGCTCACACAAACATCCCTGTTACCGACGAAGTCCAGATGCTCGAAACAGGAGGAAAAAAGACGCAGCTTCGCAAGCGTGGCGAGGGTGTGTTCTTCTGGCCTCGGCGGCCGCAGAAAGCACACGCTACAAGATGATCTGATCCTGCAGGCTCGGGTCTTCACGCCGAAGGGAGCCGTAGCACCCTCGGCATCGACGACGTCTTCAGCAAAGCCCGACCCAGCCTCGGGCGGCGCCGCGGTCCAGGGGCTCCTCCGGGAATCCGGGCCGAGCAGGCGGCTCAACCGGTTACCCCTGGGGCCTCGGTCAACCGGCTTCCAAGGGCGCCAGCCCGACCCGAGGCCTCGACTGATCGACTTTGGCGTCGGCCCCGCTGACGGACAACACGGCTAGGCTCCGGCCAACCAGGTTCCCATTCTCGAGCCAACTCCGCCTCTGTTCATACTGATATCGCTACCCCTGGCCTCGGTCCACCGAAGGGCGGCCGAGGGGTCTCTTCAACTAAGCTAGAGGAGCCCCATACAACAAGGCCGAACGGGCCGAGGGATTCCTACGCCTCCGGGATACGGATACCTCACCCGTCACCTTGACACGGGGCAACTCATGCTTGGTAAAGCGGTTCAGATAATCAACGGGCGAGACTTAGTGCTCGAAAATGAGGAAAAAACATGGCTCAGTGCCGAAATTACATACACGTTCAGGCCTCGACAGCCGCAATGAACGAGGACCACTGGCATACGAGATGCCACTACCAACGGAACTCCGGTTCCCCCCTCCGCAGGTACGAACGACCCCACTCCATGGGGAAGGCCTGCGGAACCACAGAAGACCGATGGCCGGCTCACCGCCGCCCGTCCTGACTACGGCAACAGTGGGTCGGCGCTGCTGCGATCTTGCCCTCGCCCCCGCCGACGCTCGAGGGGCGAGGACAAGCACGCCGGCGCGGTAGCCCGAGGCGCGGGTGGTGGCAGTGATCCCGTCGGTGACGAGGACTTCTCAAGCCGCCTCCGCATCGGCGCCGATGGCAGGGGACACCAGCCCCCCGGCAGATCCCCACTCAAATCCTCCCAGACGAGTGGGGCGCCGGCCTCTGCGCAAGGGCGCCGTCCCAGTGCAAAAGCAGGACCACCCCAGAACACGAACGCCGCCCTAACAGCGCGCGGAATCCTGGGTGGTCCTCCCGTGCACACGATGCGGCAGCCACCCTCCAGCAGAAGGGGCCGCCGGAAGCCCGGCCGACGACTCCGACACGCTGGAGGCGACGACGCCCGCCGTCGTTCAGCCCCACGTTATCGAAGTCCGCGCCGTCCGCAGGGCCAGCGAGCGCCTCCACCCCCAAACACCGAGGGAAAGGGCGACCCGCGGACCCGCGCGGAAGGTAGAGCGCCGGCTCGGCGTGGCTCCCGCCCCAGCGGGGATGATGAACATCCTTGAAGCTGAGGGTGGGACCAAGATCGCAGCCTGGCTTGCTCTTCCCCACCCAGAAATCGGCGGTCACCAACCTGGGTGATCGTCGGCATGGGGGTACGGCCGGGCCGGCTGATGAAAATCCTTGAAGCCGAACGATGGCTGAGAGGTACCAACTCCCATGGAGTTGCGTTCCTCCAACGAGGAGGCGGAAAGGCGGCGGATACCCCCCATCCGGGGGCTTGGAAGACGGGAAGACCCGACACTTAAGGGAGGAAGAAGACATGGTTGCCTTACGAAAGGAGCCCCCCTCCTTTTAAAGGCAACTCCCCCTACGTGCGCCCCCAGGCGCCGCGGGCCGAGTCTTCTCCAACACGCTCCAAGGCCCTCCCCTGCGACTCGGGGGCTGGGTCCCGCATGTCATGCAAGCCGGCTCAGGGCAGAAGAAGCCAAACCGCCGCGCATGGTGCGCACGACCGTCCAGCGGTTACAGGCGACCCCCCATTTTCGCCGAGACCAACGGGCAGAAGGGGCGGGCAGCCATGCAGGCGGCATGCAACCGCGCCAGATGGACGCGCTTCTCCGACTTCTGACACGCCAGCTTGGAACCCAGGCCCACGCGTCGAGCAACCGGCGCGCCAGTTGCTGCATGCAAGCAACCGCACCGCCACTTGTGCCACCATCGCGCCTCTTCGGTTGCGAAGCCTATGCCACGACTCGAGGCGACCCAACAGCGCCAGACTGGCGCATCGGTCAAAGCGACCGAAAGTGGGCCGGCAGTAATAGCGGTGGCAGGCGGGCGGGCGCAGCGGTCACGTCGTCAGCCAGGCTCACGTCCCATCCTGAGACAGCAAGAGAGCCTCCTCTCACGGCGTGAAGACGGTGCACCCGTGACCCGTTCCTCGAACGGATCGCACGCGCGCAACGGCCGCCCCGCCAACCACTCGCCCCGTCGCATTAACTCCGCGGCGGGACACGCGGCGCCTCTGGTAGGAGGAGCGCGCGACGCTTCACCTTCGCCGCAATAACCGCGCCAGAAAAGGTACGCCACGTCGTCCGATTTCGTATCCTTTTCCGTTTTCCTCTTTCTCTATCTCTTGCAACAGGGACCGGGAAAGGGGGATACCCCGAAAGGGATCCTTCTCCGCGAAGGAACCGGGCTCCGAGCCCCCCATTACTGATCAGGGGTTCGAAGGCTGGCCCCCCGAGGGTTCAACAGTCGCCTCAGATCGCGTGGGCCCGACACCCACTACTGGTCAGGGGTTCGAAGGCCAGCCCCCCGAAGGGCTCCATGGCCGCCTCAGGCTACTCGGGCTCCGCGCCCATTACTGATCAGGGGTTCGAAGGCTGGCCCCCGAAGGGTTCACAGTCGCCTCAGACACCGAGCGAGGGATGACCAGGGGTACGTTCGATACATAACCGAGGCTCGGGCTGCGCTCCTGAGGTACCCTAGGACATTTCCGAGACCAGCGGGAACGATCTTGTAACGGAATCCCATCGGAGGGAGGCATCGAGCCCTCGGACCCCGTCGCCAGGGGACCGGGTCCGGCAAATCACCCGCAGGTACTTTTGGGCGTGCCTCTGGGCCCCTAGCCGACCCCCAACGAACGGGGCACGGACGTCCACTCGGATTACCCGCCTGCAGCTCACCGGAGACACCATGTTCGGTGCCCATCGAGGGTAACATGGCGCACTCCCCCCCTCCTCCTTGCGGAAAGGCGACGTAGGGGCGTATGTAAAAAGCCGAGTCTGTCCCTGATCGTCCTCTCGCCCTGTGCAGAGGCTCGGGGGCTGCTCTCGCAAAAACCGGCTCCGGCCAAATCGTTGACAGCGTCAACATACCAGCCCGAGAGCTTGGGCCCCGACCGTGCAACCGGGCTACGGCCAGTTCGCATGAGGGAACGACCAGACCAGCCGAAGCGTTAAGCGAAGTATTAAGACCTCGAAGGAGTGTAACCACTCCTCCGAGGCCTCGGGGGCTACACCCGGCGGGTGCGCTCGCGCGCACCCACCGGAACGAAATGCAACCGAGAAAGGCTGGTCCCCTTGCAAAAAAGTGCGACAAAAGCCTCCAAGCGAGTGCTAACACTCCCTTCGAGGCTCGGGGGCTACTGTCGGGGACCATAATTAGGGGTACCCTCAAGGCGCCTAATTCTCAGCTGGTAACCCCCATCAGCATAAAGCTGCAAAGGCCTGATGGGTGCGATTAAGTCAGGGATCAGTCCACACGAGTGACTCGATCACGCTTCACCCGAGCCTAGCCTCGGCCAAAGGCAGCCGACCTCGAGAGACTTCCGTCTCGCCCGAGGCCCCCTTTTTATGGCGGACACATCACCGGCTCGCCCAAGGCCTTGGCTTCGCTCAGAAGCAACCTTGACTAAATCACCACACCGACTGACCAAATTGCAGGGGCATTTAACGCAAAGGTGGCCTGACACCTCTATCCTGACACGCGCCCCCGGCAGAGCCGAGGTGACCGCCGTCACTCCACCGCTCCACTGGCCAGTCTGACAGAAGGACAGCGCCGCCTGCGCCACTCCGACTGCAGTGCCACTCGACAGAGTGAGTCTGACAGGCAGTCAGGCCTTGCCAAAGGCGCCACGGCGAACTCCGCTCCGCCCGACCCCAGGGCTCGGACTCGGGCAAGACCCGGAAGACGGCGAACTCCGCTCCGCCCGACCCCAGGGCTCGGACTCGGGCTAAGACCCGGAAGACGGCGAACTCCGCTCCGCCCGACCCCAGGGCTCGGACTCGGGCTAAGACCCGGAAGACGGCGAACTCCGCTCCGCCCGACCCCAGGGCTCGGACTCGGGCTAAGACCCGGAAGACGGCGAACTCCGCTCCGCCCGACCCCAGGGCTCGGACTCGGGCTAAGACCCGGAAGACGGCGAACTCCGCTCCGCCCGACCCCAGGGCTCGGACTCGGGCTAAGACCCGGAAGACGACGAAACTCCGCCTCGCCCGACCAGGGCTCGGACTCCGCCCTGGCCTCGGCCGAACGACTTCCGCCTCGCCCGACCCCTTGGCTCGGGCTCGGCCACGGCAACAGAAGGCAGACTCAACCTCGGCTTCGGAGGAAACCCCACGTCGCCCTGCCTAGGGCACAGACCGCCACGTCAACAGGAGGCGCCATCATCATCCCACCCCGAATCGACTCGGGTCACGGAGAACAAGACCGACGTCTCATCCGGCCAGCTCCGCCAGAGAGGCAATGATGGCGCTCCACAAGCTCTATGACGACGGCGGCCCCCAGCTCTCTTACGGAAGCAGGACAACGTCAGCAGGGACTCGACCGCTCCAACAGCTGTCCCTCCATCAGGCTCCGCCGCACCTCCGACAGCCACGACATCACGCCAGCAGGGTGCCCAGATCTCTCCGGCTGCCACATTGGCATGTACCTAGGGCGCTAGCTCTCCCTCCGCTAGACACGTAGCACTCTGCTACATCCCCATTGTACACCTGGATCCTCTCCTTACGACTATAAAAGGAAGGACCAGGGCCTTCTCAGAGAAGGTTGGCCGCGCGGGACCGAGGACGGGACAGGCGCTCTCTTGAGGCCGCTCGCTTCCCTCACCCGCGTGGACGCTTGTAACCCCCCCTACTGCAAGCGCACCTGACCTGGGCGCGAGACGAACACGAAGGCCGCGGGACTTCCACCTCTCTCACGCTCGGCTCCGGCCACCTCGCCTCTCCCCCCTTCGCGCTCGCCCACGCGCTCGACCCATCTGGGCTGGGGCACGCAGCACACTCACTCGTCGGCTTAGGGACCCCCTGTCTCGAAACGCCGACAGATTTATTCTCAAAGCGAAGAAGAGCATGCAGATCATTTGAAGATGGTGTTGCAGAGATTGCGAGAGCACCAGTTGTATGCAAAGTTGAGCAAGTGTGAGTTCTGGATCAGTGAAGTCCTGTTCTTGGGTCATATAATCAACAAAGAAGGATTGACTGTGGATCCGAAGAAAGTGGCAGACATTTTGAACTGGAAAGCGCCAACAGATGCTCGAGGAATCAAGAGCTTCATTGGAATGGCCGGATATTATCGGCAATTCATTGAAGGGTTTTCGAAGATTGCGAAACCAATGACAGCGTTGCTAGGCAACAAAGTTGAGTTCAAGTGGACCCAGAAATGCCAAGAGGCCTTTGAAGCGCTGAAAGAGAAGTTGACTACAGCGCCTGTCCTAGTCTTGCCCGATGTGCACAAGCCTTTTTCGGTGTATTGTGATGCTTGTTACACAGGTTTGGGATGCGTGTTGATGCAAGAGGGAAGAGTTGTGGCTTACTCGTCCCGACAGTTGAAGGCTCATGAGAAGAATTACCCAATCCATGATCTAGAGTTGGCAGCAGTGGTTCACGCACTGAAGACATGGAGGCACTATTTGTATGGACAGAAATGTGATGTTTACACAGATCACAAGAGTCTGAAGTACATATTCACTCAGTCAGAGTTGAACATGAGGCAACGAAGGTGGTTAGAGTTGATCAAAGATTATGAGTTGGAGATTCATTACCATCCAGGCAAAGCAAACGTAGTGGCAGATGCTTTGAGCAGAAAGAGTCAAGTCAATCTGATGGTCGCTCGTCCGATGCCTTATGAGTTGGCCAAGGAGTTTGACAGGTTGAGTCTCGGATTTCTGAACAATTCTCGAGGAGTCACCGTTGAGTTGGAACCTACCTTGGAGTGCGAAATCAAAGAAGCGCAGAAGAATGATGAAAAGATCAGTGAGATCCGGCGACTGATTCTAGATGGCAGAGGCAAAGATTTTCGAGAAGATGCAGAAGGCGTGATATGGTTCAAAGACCGCTTGTGTGTTCCCAATGTCCAGTCCATTCGGGAGTTGATCCTTAAGGAAGCTCATGAGACAGCTTATTCGATTCACCCTGGCAGTGAGAAGATGTATCAGGATCTGAAAAAGAAATTCTGGTGGTACGGAATGAAAAGGGAAATCGCAGAGCATGTGGCTATGTGCGATAGCTGTCGAAGAATTAAGGCAGAGCACCAGAGACCTGCTGGATTGTTGCAACCGTTGCAGATCCCTCAGTGGAAATGGGATGAAATTGGTATGGATTTCATAGTCGGATTGCCTCGCACTCGAGCCGGCTACGATTCCATTTGGGTAGTAGTGGACCGCTTGACCAAGTCAGCCCACTTCATACCTGTCAAGACCAACTATAGCAGTGCCGTATTGGCAGAATTGTATATGTCTCGGATCGTTTGTCTTCATGGTGTGCCAAAGAAGATAGTGTCAGACAGAGGAACACAGTTCACCTCTCATTTCTGGCAGCAGTTGCATGAAGCCTTGGGCACGCATCTGAATTTCAGTTCAGCTTATCACCCGCAGACAGATGGCCAGACCGAAAGAACCAATCAAATTCTTGAAGACATGTTGAGAGCCTGTGCGTTGCAAGATCAGTCCGGATGGGATAAGAGATTGCCTTATGCAGAGTTTTCCTATAACAACAGTTACCAGGCCAGTTTGAAGATGTCACCATTTCAGGCGCTCTATGGAAGGAGTTGCAGAACTCCGTTGCAATGGGATCAGCCTGGAGAGAAGCAAGTGTTTGGGCCAGACATTTTGCTTGAAGCCGAAGAGAACATCAAGATGGTTCGAGAGAATCTGAAAATAGCGCAATCAAGGCAGCGAAGCTATACAGACACAAGGAGAAGAGAGCTGAGTTTTGAAGTCGGAGACTTTGTCTATCTGAAAGTGTCGCCGATCAGAGGAGTCAGAAGATTCGGAGTGAAAGGCAAGCTAGCACCCCGCTACATTGGTCTGTATCAGATTCTTGCAAGACGTGGAGAAGTGGCCTATCAGCTCAGTTTGCCCGAGAATTTGTCTGCTGTGCATAATGTCTTTCATGTGTCTCAGTTGAAGAAGTGCTTGCGTGTGCCAGAAGAGCAGTTGCCAGTGGAAGGTCTTGAAGTCCAAGAGGACTTGACCTACGTTGAGAAGCCAGTGCAAATCCTTGAGGTTGCAGACAGAGTCACCCGAAGGAAGACCATCAGAATGTGCAAAGTCAGATGGAATCACCACTCTGAGGAAGAAGCAACCTGGGAGCGTGAAGATGATCTGATGGCTAAATACCCTGAGCTCTTTGCTGGCCAGCCCTGAATCTCGAGGGCGAGATTCTTTTAAGGGGGATAAGTTTGTAACGCCCTGAATTTGGGGGTAGAATTTTTTCTTCTTTTCTTTCACCAAATTCAGGCGTTACCCTTTTCTTTTTCTCATTCCCTCGCTAAACCTTGATCTTTTCCAAAGTTATAACGGAGTTCGGCTTGGAATTCCCGTGTAAAGAAAAACCCTAAAATTACTTGATGTTGTTTGATGCACCATGCCGAACTATGCATTCTTTGATTTGCTTAGGGATGTAAGTGCATTCATTTAGAAAGATCGGATTTCGAAAGGGAGAAAAACCTTTTTTTTCTTTTTCTTTTTCTTTCTCTCTCTCTTTTTTCTCTCTCCCGCGTCGTGGACCGCCCCTGGCCGGCCCAGTCGCCCCTCCCGCGCGCCCCCTTTGGGCCCAGTTGGCCCATGCCGCCCCCCCTCCCTTTATTTTTCCCAAAACCCCTCTCCCTCTCCCTCCCTCTCACTTTCTCTCTTCCCTACCCAAGCCGCCGCCCCTACCCAAGCCGCCGCCCCCTGCCCTAGCCGCCGCCCCCGCCGCTCGGCCGCCCCGCCGCTCGGCCGCCTGTCCCCGGTGAGATCCCCCTCCCCCTCTCCTCCCTCCCCCATCTCCCCTCCCCCTTTCCCCTCGCCGCTCGGCCGCCCCCGCGCGCCCTGCCCCGTGCCCGCCCGGCTCGGCCGTCCCCTGTGGCCGTCCGGCCTCGGCCGCCCCGGCTCCGGCACAACCGCCCGCCCCTGCCCAGCCGCCCCTGCGCGCCGCTGGCTCGGCCGCCCCCGCCCCTGCCCCAGGCCGGTTCAACCGCCCCCTGGCCGGTTCAACCGCCCCCCTTTTTTATTATTTTATTTTTTTATATTATTATATTGTCTTTCATTACTGTTACTTATTTTATTTTAGGTAGGTTAATCATTGTTCATATTATTGAAATAGGAAACTTAATTTAGAATTTTGTTATGCTAGTTAGTTCATACAACTAATTGTTTATCCAGTCTGATCAACTAAAAACGACTAGGTTTCCATTAGTGCATATAACTGAATTCTTTTGTTAGAACCAATTGTAACTAATCATTAGTGCATAAGCTTTAACCCCCCCCTCCCGCGAGACCTTTTCCCGTTTCTTTCTAACCATAATGAGTGCGATACCGAATGTCATACTTGATGCATATTCACTTTATTTGTTCCCTTGTATGATGTACTGTTTGTTTCCCAATTTGAATGGATGAATGTATGTATGCTTGCAATCGCATAGAGAACGATCCGGTCGAAGAGCCCGAGGAACTCGCAGGAGAAGCCCCTGAGCAGCAGTCGTTTGGTGGAGGCAAGTGTCCTTTGACCTATCTCTGTCCTATTCATTATTTAATTCACCTCCCGCTTTACACATTTATACCTAAGGATCGACTAGCTTTTGTTATCCATGTCCTTGATTCCTATTTGGGTTGGATTATTATTACCTAGCTTTATGCTATTGCTTAACTCTAATCAATGAACATGATGAGATTATCTATGATACGCTGTTTTCCCTTCTCTTATTATGATGTTGTACTTGTGACCTTCAAGGGGGCTCGAGCGGTTTCTCGAGTGCCTCTCCGTAAGGACCTTTTCTATGGATGACCGCCCGGGAAAACAGTGCAACCATGAGGGTGGAATGGGGTGCCCTTAGCTGAATAATTAGAGGATCCGGGGTGTAGTTCACTTAGCCGTCGTGCCGTCAATGGGGCTCGGTGTATGCGGCTCGCTCCGCCAAGTTTGGGTTCGCCCCTTGGGGAGGAGTGCGGTGCATTTAGGAAACCTAACGGGTGGCTACAGCCCCGGGGAATCTTTGTAAAGGCTACGTAGTGAAACCCTGCCTATTCACCTTGGTAGTGTTTAAGGGTTTGATCGGCCCGAGGCAAGAGGGAATCACGGCTTGTGGGTAAAGTGCACAACCTCTGCAGAGTGTTTGAAAAAAAACTGATATATCAGCCGTGCTCACGGTTATGAGCGGCCAAGGGAGCTCCAGTGATTAGTGGTACTTGATCAGAGACATTGTGGTACAGGTGGCTATGAGATCGATGGTTCTCGTTATGACTATGGTGCTGGTAAGTGGTATTCTTTCCGCTTGGAAAGGGTACATCGGGTTAATAACTTGGGTTAATGCTAAAACTTGGCTTTCTATTAGTAAATAATAATCTGACCAACTAAAAGCAACTGCTTGACTTATCCCCACATAAAGCTAGTCCACTACAGCCAAACAGGATACTTGCTGAGTATGTTGATGTGTACTCACCCTTGCTCTACACACCAAACCCCCCCCCCCAGGTTGTCAGCATTGCAACCACTGCTCAGGCGAAGATGAAGCTGTGGAAGGAGACTTCCAGGAGTTCCAAGACTACGACGAGTTCTAGGTGTGGGTTAGCGGCAACCCCCAGTCGGCTGCCTGTGAAGGCCGCGTTTATCTACGTTTATTTTCCGCACTTTGATTTATTGTAAGAACTATATGGACGTCTCAGACGTATGATGTAATCAACTATTATTCCCTTTTAATACTATTTTGAGCACTGTGTGATGATGTCCATATTATGTAACTGCTGTGTACGTGAATAACTGATCCTGGCACGTACATGGTTCGCATTCGGTTTGCCTTCTAAAACCGGGTGTGACAGTCGTTCGCCCCGAGGCTATTTTAGCCAGCTCGTCCGCAGTCTCGTTGTGGCGCCGAGCGATGTGGTTGAGCTCGAGCCCGTAGAACTTGTCTTCCAGGCGTCGAACCTCATCGCAGTAGGCCTCCATCTTCGGATCGCGGCAGTGGGAGTTCTTCATGACTTGGTCGATGACGAGCTGCGAGTCACCGCGGGCGTCGAGGCGTCTGACCCCTAGCTCGATGGCGATCCGCAACCTGTTGACCAGAGCCTCGTACTCAGCCACATTGTTGGACGCCGGGAAGTGGAGGCGTAGCACGTAGCGTAGGTGCTTCCCGAGGGGCGAGATGAAGAGCAGGCCCGCGCCGGCTCCCGTCTTCATCAGCGACCCGTCGAAAAACATGGTCCAGAGCTTTGGTTGGATCGGAGCCGTCGGCAGCTGAGTGTCGACCCATTCGGCCACGAAGTCCGCCAACACCTGGGACTTGATGGCCTTCCGAGGGGCGAACGAGATTGTTTCGCCCATGATTTCCACTGCCCACTTTGCGATCCTGCCCGAGGCCTCTCGGCACTGGATGATCTCCCCCAGGGGGAAGGATGACACCACAGTTACCGGATGAGACTCGAAGTAGTGTCGTAACTTCCGTCTTGTCAGGATCACAACATACAACAGCTTCTGAACTTGTGGGTAGCGGATCTTGGTTTCGGACAGTACTTCGCTGACGAAGTAGACTGGCCTCTGAACGAGCAGTGCATGCCCTTCCTCTTGCCTCTCGACCACAATCGCGGCGCTAACCACCTAAGTGGTAGCGGCGACGTAGACCAAGAGGGCTTCTCCATCAGCTGGGGGCACCAAGACAGGCGCCTTTGTAAGGAGCGCCTTCAGGTTCCCGAGGGCTTCCTCGGCCTCAGGGGTCCAAGAGAAGCACTCGGCCTTCCTTAAGAGGCGGTACAGAGGCAAGCCCCTTTCGCCGAGGCGTGAGATGAAGCGGCTCAGGGCCGCGAGGCATCCCATGACCCTCTGTACGCCTTTTAAGTCCTTGATGGGTCCCATGCTGGTGATAGCTGCGATCTTCTCTGGGTTGGCTTCGATGCCTCGCTCGGAGACGATGAACCCCAGGAGCATGCCTCAGGGCACCCCGAAGACACACTTCTCGGGATTGAGCTTGACTCCTTTCGCCTTGAGACACCGGAATGTCACTTCAAGGTCGGAGAGGAGGTCGGAAGCCTTCCTTGTCTTGACTACGATGTCATCGACGTAAGCCTCGACTGTGCGACCGATGTGTTCGCCGAACACATGGTTCATGCACCGCTGGTACGTTGCACCCGCATTCCTCAAACCGAACGACATGGTGACATAGCAGTACATGCCGTAGGGCGTGATGAAAGAAGTCGCGAGCTGGTCGGACTCCTTCATCCGGATTTGGTGATACCCTGAGTAGGCATCGAGGAAGGACAGGGTTTCGCACCCAGCAGTGGAATCCACGATTTGATCGATGCGAGGCAGAGGGTAGGGAACCTTCGGACATGCTTTGTTGAGACCAGTGTAGTCCACGCACATCCGCCATTTCCCCCCTTTCTTCCTCACAAGCACAGGGTTGGCAAGCCATTCGGGATGGAATACCTCTTTGATGAACCCGGCTGCCATTAGCTTGTGGATCTCTTCGCCAATCACTCTGTGCTTCTCCTCGTCGAATCGGCGCAGAGGCTGCCTGACGGGTCGGGCTCCGGCCCGAATATCCAGCGAGTGCTCGGCGACATCCCTCGGTATGTCGGGCATGTCCGAGGGACTCCACGCAAAGACGTCGGCGTTTGCGCGGAGAAAGCCGACGAGCACTGCTTCCTATTTGGGGTCGAGCCCGGAACCGATCCGGATCTGCTTGGAGGTGTCGCCACTGGGGTCGAGTGGGACGGCCTTAACCGTCTCCGATGGCTCGAAGTTGCCGGCATGACGCTTCACATCTGGCACCTCATTGGAGAGGTTCTCCAGGTCGGCGATGAGGGCCTCGGACTCGGCGAGGGCCTCAACGTACTCCACGCACTCCACGTCGCATTCGAACGCGTGTTTGTACGTGGGGCCGACGGTGATGACCCCGTTGGGGCCCGACATCTTGAGCTTCAGGTAGGTGTAGTTGGGGACGGCCATGAACTTCGCGTAGCATGGCCTTCCCAGTACCGCGTGGTAGGTTCCTCGGAACCCGACCACCTCGAACGTCAAGGTCTCCCTTTGGAAGTTGGAGGGCGTCCCGAAGCAGACGGGGAGGTCGAGTCGTCCGAGGGGCTGGACGCGCTTCCCAGGGATGATCCCGTGGAAGGGCGCAGCGCCTGCTCAGACGGAGGACAGATCGACGCGCAGGAGCTTGAGGGTCTCGGCGTAGATGATGTTGAGGCAGCTGCCCCCATCCATCAGGACCTTGGTGAGCCTGACGTTGCCGACGATGGGGTCGACGACGAGCAGGTATTTCCCCGGGCTCGGCACATGGTCGGGGTGGTCAGCCTGGTCGAAGGTGATGGGCTTGTCGGACCAGTCTAGGTAGACTGGCGCCGCCACCTTCACTGAGCAGACCTCCCGGCGCTCTTGTTTGCGATGCCGAGCCGAGGCATTCGCCGCATGCCCACCGTAGATCATGAAGCAGTCGCGGACCTTGGGGTATTCTCCTGCTTGGTGATCTTCTTTCTTGTCGTCGTCGTGGGCCCTGCCACCCTCCGCGGGTGGCCCGGCCCTGTGGAAGTGGCGCCGAAGCATGACGCACTCTTCAAGAGTGTGCTTGACGGGCCCCTGATGGTAGGGGCACGGCTCCTTGAGCATCTTGTCGAAGAGGTTTGCACCTCCGGGGGGCTTCCGAGGGTTCTTGCATTCGGCGGCGGCGACAAGGTCCGCGTCGGCGGCGTCGCGTTTCGGTTGCGACTTCTTCTTGCCCTTCTTCTTGGCGCCGCGCTGAGCAGACGCCTCGGGAGCCTCTTCCGATGGGCGGCCCTGGGGCTGCTTGTCCTTTCGGAAGATAGCCTCGACCGCCTCCTGGCCAGAGGCGAACTTGGTGGCGATGTCCATCAGCTCGCTCGCCCTGGTGGGGGTTTTGCGACCCAACTTGCTCACCAGGTCACGACAGGTAGTGCCGGCAAGGAACGCACCGATGACATCCGAGTCGGTGATGTTGGGCAGCTCGGTGCGCTGCTTCGAGAATCGCCGGATGTAGTCCCGGAGCGACTCTCCCGGCTGTTGTCGGCAGCTCCGAAGGTCCCAGGAATTCCCGGGGCGCACGTATGTGCCCTGGAAATTGCCGGCGAAGGCTTGGACCAAGTCGTCCCAGTTGGAGATCTGCCCCGGAGGCAGGTGCTCCAACCAGGCGCGAGCAGTGTCGGAGAGGAACAGGGGGAGGTTACGGATGATGAGGTTGTCGTCGTCCGTTCCACCCAGTTGGCAGGCCAGGCGGTAGTCCGCGAGCCACAGTTCCGGTCTCGTTTCCCCCGAGTACTTCGTGATAGTAGTCGGGGGTCGGAACCGGGTCGGGAACGGTGCCCGTCGGATGGCCCGACTGAAGGCCTGCGGACCGGGTGGTTCGGGCGAGGGACTCCGATCCTCCCCGCTGTCATAGCGTCCCCCACGCCTGGGGTGGTAGCCTCGGCGCACCCTTTCGTCGAGGTGGGCCCGACGGTCGCGTCGATGGTGCTCGTTGCCGAGGTGGCCTGGGGCCGCAGGCGCGGTGTTGCGCGTGCGCCCGGTGTAGACCGAGGCTTCCCGCATGAATCGAGAAGTCGCGGCATGAGGTTCCGAGGGGTAACCCTGCCTTCGGGAGGCAGTGCTCTCGGCCCGTCGGGCCGCAGCGCCTTCCAGGAGATTCTTGAGCTCTCCCTGGATTCGCCGACCCTCGGTAGTTGATGGTTCCGGCATCGCGCGGAGGAGCATCGCTGCGGCTGCCAGGTTCTGACCAACCCCGCTGGATGCGGGCGGCGGCCTGACCCTGACATCGTTGGCGACGCGGTGCTGGAGACCTTGGGGCAGGTGACGTATTTCTCCGGCCGGGGGTTGGCCCGCCCATACCTGCCCGACGTCCCGACGGATCGGCTCAAGCGCTCCTGTTCCCTCGTTGAGCCTGGCCTGCGCCTCGCGGACTTGCTCGAGTTGTGGGTCGTAACCCCCCGCTGGAGCGGGGACCACAGCTAGCTCCCGCGGGATGTCGGCGCGAGGCACCGGCCTAGGAAGGTCACCGTCCTCCGGCATGCCGAGATGGTTGCCTTCGGAGGGATCCCCTAGCTCGACGTGGAAACATTCGCGGCTCGGGCCGGAGTCCTCGTCGTCAAGGCTGCGGCTTCCGTCGGAACAGTCGGAGAGGCAGTAGTCACATGCGGTCATGAGGTCCCGCATGGCACTGGGGTTGCCAAGTCCAGAGAAATCCCAAAGGATGCTGGGATCGTCATCTTCCTCGGACCCAGAGGGCCCGTAGGTCGAGACGTCCGTCAACCGGTCCCAAGGCGATCGCATACGAAACCCCAGTGGGGTTGCACTCGCCTCAATGAGAGCGCCCGCCAAAGCAAGATTGCTAGGCGGGTTGAGGCCGAGTCGAAATGACGTAAGAGGGGAGTTAGTCAGTACCTTTTGGTCGACGGGGAGCGACGTAGTCACATCGGGGACTGGTTGCACCGTCGTCTCAGGTACGAGGGCGACGTCCTGCAGGCTTTCCGCGAGCGTGCTGGCGTCGTCTTCTTGCTCAGGATCAGCGTGTCGCGGGGGGACGGCGCTTGCCTTTGTCTCGAACGCGAGGTCGACGCCCAGCGTGCCTTCCGTCGGGCCGTCGGGGGCGTCGATTCGCTCGACGGCCGACGAAGCGCGACCTCCCGCTTGGCCTTGGTTGCCCCGCCTCCTCCTCCGTTGGCGGGGGAGAGGACGGAGCAAGCTCGAATGTTGTTCTTCCACCACGCGGGGAAGATGTCGTCGATTCCGCCGCCGGCGGGCGGGTTGTCGGTCGCCATTGTCGTTGTCGCGCGGCGGTGGAAGGAGTATCATGTCGTAGCTGCCGTCGAAGGACATGAACTCAAGGCTCCCGAAACGGAGGACCATCCCGGGCCGGAGAGGTTGCTGGAGACTGCCCATCTGGAGCTTGATGGGAAGCTGTTCGTCAGCACGCAGCAGGCCCCTTGAAAGGGAAATGTGCCTTTGGGCCATTTCTAAGTATTTTGGTGATTAGATGCCAACACAAGTGTTTAAATGTGAATCTATGTCCATGGGTGAACAAAGTGAAAATCAAGAGCAAAGGTATGTTTCTAAGTCTTAGTACATTGGTTTTGTGTACTAATATTCTTATCTAAGTGTAAGAAACAGAAAGAAGAAGAAAAGAAAGGAAGTGGAGAGTGGCTGTGTGCAGCCAAAGGCTGTTTCGGGCTGGGGCACCGGACTGTCCGGTGTGCACCGGACAGTGTCCGGTGCGCCAGACCAGCGCGGAGCAAACCAGCCGCTCTCGGGTTTTTTCTCCGGCGACTTCGGCTAAAATTCACCGGACTGTCCGGTGTGCACCGGACTGTCCGGTGAGCCAACGGTCGGCCGGGCCAACGGTCGGCCGCGCGATCGGCGCGCGACACGTGGCCGTGCCAACGGTCGGAAAGGTACACCAGACTGTCCGGTGCGCCAACTGTGCGCAGATCTGCATCAGAAAGCAACGGTCGGATGAGCTTTTTATGGAAACAAATCGGGCACCGGACAGTGTCCGGTGTGCACCGGACTGTCCGGTGCGCCCGACGACAGAAGGCAAGGATAGCCTTCCAGTTGTGTTCTCAACGGCTCCTAGCTGCCTTGGGGCTATAAAAGGGACCCCTAGGCGCATGGAGGAGTACACCAAGCATTCCTACAACCTTTCTAAGCACCAAGACATTGATCTAGCGCATTCGATTCATTGTGATAGCATATAGAGCTCTTGTGGAGTTGTGTACTCTTTGAGTTGTGTTGCGAGCTCTTATTGCTGCTTGTGTGCGTGTTGCTCTGATCTTTTGAAGTCTTGTGTGCGTTACTCATTCCCTCCCTTGCTCCGTGATTCTCTGTGAACATCTTTTGTAAGGGCGAGAGGCTCCAAATTGTGGAGATTCCTCGCAAACGGGATTGAGAAAAGAAAAGCAAGAACACCGTGGTATTCAAGTTGATCATTGGATCACTTGAGAGGAGTTGAGTGCAACTCTCGTCCGTTGGGACGCCACAACGTGGAAGTAGGCAAGTTTTGTACTTGGCCGAACCACGGGATAACCACCGTGTCATCTCTGTGATTGATTTCTTGTGGTTATTGTGTTTTGACTCCTCTCTAGCCACTTGGCCATAATTGTGCTAACACTTAACAAGTTTTTGTGGCTTAAGTTTTGAAGTTTTACAGGATCACCTATTCACCCCCCCCTCTAGGTGCTCTCAATTGGTATCAGAGCCATTCTCTTCAAGAAAGGGACTAACCGCCCGAAGAAATGGATCCTAAGGGGAAGGGAATTGTGATCAACGACAAGGAGAAGGAGTCTTTCGTCAACAAGCCAAGGGATGACAAGTCCAACAACTCGGGCTCGGGCCACAAGCGAAAAGATGGGAAGAAGAAGAAGACAAGACGCATCAAGGAGATCGTCTACTACGACAGCGATGAGTCCTCTTCTTCCCAAAAGGACGACGACCACTACAGGAAGACGGTCAATTCGAACTTTTCATTTGATTATTCTCGTATTCCACATAGTTCGAATTCGCATTTGCTTTCCATTCCTCTTGGTAAACCTCCACACTTTGATGGGGAGGACTACGGATTTTGGAGTCACAAAATGCGTAGTCATTTATTCTCTCTCCATCCAAGCATATGGGAGATTGTAGAGAATGGAATGAAATTTGATAGCTCGGATAGCCCTATGTTTATCAATGAACAAATTCATAAAAATGCATAAGCTACTACTGTTCTCTTAGCATCTTTGTGCAGGGAAGAGTACAATAAGGTGAGCGGCTTGGACAATGCCAAGCAGATATGGGACACCCTCAAGATCTCTCACGAGGGGAACGACATCACCATGCTCACCAAGATGGAGTTGGTGGAGGGCGAGCTTGGACGATTCGCCATGATAAGGGGAGAAGAGCCAACTCAAACTTACAACCGGCTCAAGACCCTTATCAACAAGATAAGGAGCTACGGAAGCACGCGTTGGACGGATCACGACGTCGTCCGCCTAATGCTCAGGTCATTTACCGTTCTTGATCCTCATCTCGTGAACAATATTCGTGAGAATCCCAGGTACACGATGATGACGCCCGAGGAAGTACTTGGAAAATTCGTGAGCGGGCGGATGATGATCAAGGAGGCAAGATACGTCGACGACGCGTTGAATGGTCCACTCCACGAGCCTCAACCCATTGCTCTAAAGGCAACAAGGAGCAAGGAGTCGCTACCTAGCAAGGTGGCACAAGCTGAGGCGGCCGGACTCAACGATGAAGAGATGGCTCTTATCATTAAACGCTTCAAGACGGTACTAAAAGGTCACAAGGGGCAGCCAAGCAAGACCAAGACAAAGGGGAAGCGCTCATGCTTCAAGTGCGGTAAGATTGGTCATTTTATCGCTAACTGCCCCGATAATAATAGTGACCAGGAACAGGGAAACAAGAGGGAAAAGAAGAAGAATTACAAGAAGGCCAAGGGCGAGGCGCATCTCGGCAAGGAGTGGGATTCGGATTGCTCCTCCTCCGACTCCGACAATGAGGGACTCGCCGCCACTGCCTTCAACAAATCGGCTCTCTTCCCCAACGAGCATCACACTTGCCTCATGGCAAGGGAAAAGAAGGTAATCACTCGTAATGCTAATACTTATGATTCTTCTAGTGATGATGAATCTAGTGAGGATGAAGTAGATTATTCATGTTTATTCAAGGGCTTAGATAGATCTAAGATAGACAAAATTAATGAATTAATTGATGCCTTGAATGAAAAGAATATACTTTTAGAAAAGCAAGAGGATTTGTTGTATGAAGAACATGATAAGTTTGTAGAGGCTCAAAAATCCCTTGCATTAGAAATTAAGAGGAATGAAATGCTTGCTTGTGAAGTGTCATCATGCCATGATTCTATTTCTAACTTAAAGAGCATAAACGATGATTTAAATGCTAAACTAGTAGAAGCAAATAAATCCAACTCTTGTGTTGAATATGTTGAAGTTTGCACTAGGTGTAAGGATATTGATATTAATGCTTGTAGCGAACACTTAGTTTCTATTTCAAAATTGAATGATGAATTAGCTAGTCTTAATGCTCAACTTAAGACTAGCAAGAGTAATTTTGATAAACTAAAATTTGCTAGGGATGCCTACACGGTTGGTAGACACCCCTCAATTAAGGATGGGCTTGGCTTCAAGAGAGAAGTCAAGAACTTGACAAGCCATAAGGCTCCTATCTCCGCCAAGGAGAAAGGGAAGGCTCCTATGGCTAATAGCACTAAAAAGAACCATGCTTTTTTGTATCATGATAGAAGACATACTAGAAATGCAAATAGAAGTTATGATGCTTTTGACTCATATGTTTATGATTCTCATGCCATGCTTGCTCCTAGTTCTTCTTATGTGTATGATAGAAATGTTACTAGGAAAAATGTTGTTCCTAAAAAGAATGTCATTCATGCTCCTAGGAAAGTAGCAAATGAACCTTCTACCATTTATTATACTTGCAATGCTCCCTTTGCTATTTGTAGAAAGGGCAAGAAGGTAATTGCTAGGAAGTTAGGGGCAAGATGCAAGGGAGATAAAACTTGCATTTGGGTCCCTAAGAATATATGTGCTAACCTTGTAGGACCCAACATGAGTTGGGTACCTAAGACCCAAGCCTAAATTTGCCTTGCAGGTTTATGCATCCGGGGGTTCAAGCTGGATTATCGACAGCGGATGCACAAACCATATGACGGGGGAGAAGAAGATGTTCACCTCCTACGTCAAGAATAAAGATTCCCAAGATTCAATTATATTCGGTGATGGGAATCAAGGCAAGGTAAAAGGTTTAGGTAAAATTGCAATTTCTAATGAGCACTCCATATCTAATGTGTTTTTAGTTGAGTCTCTTGGATATAATCTGCTATCTGTGAGTCAATTATGCAATATGGGATATAACTGTCTATTTACAAATGTAGATGTGTCTGTCTTTAGAAGAAGTGATGGTTCACTAGCTTTTAAGGGTGTATTAGACGGCAAACTTTATTTAGTTGATTTTGCAAAAGAAGAGGCCGGTCTAGATGCATGCTTAATAGCTAAGACTAGCATGGGCTGGCTGTGGCATCGCCGCTTAGCACATGTGGGGATGAAGAACCTTCACAAGCTTCTAAAGGGAGAACACGTGATAGGTCTAACTAATGTTCAATTCGAAAAAGATAGACCTTGTGCAGCTTGTCAAGCAGGGAAACAGGTGGGAGGCTCTCATCACACCAAAAATGTGATGACGACATCAAGACCCTTGGAGATGCTGCATATGGACCTTTTTGGACCTGTTGCCTATCTGAGCATAGGAGGAAGTAAGTATGGTTTAGTTATTGTTGATGACTTTTCCCGCTTCACTTGGGTGTTCTTTTTGCAGGAAAAGTCCGAAACCCAAGGAACCCTCAAACGCTTCCTCAGGAGAGCTCAAAATGAGTTTGAGCTCAAAGTGAAGAAGATAAGGAGCGACAACGGATCCGAGTTCAAGAACCTTCAAGTGGAGGAGTTCCTTGAAGAGGAAGGAATCAAGCACGAGTTCTCCGCTCCCTACACACCACAGCAAAATGGTGTGGTAGAGAGGAAGAACAGGACGCTCATCGATATGGCGAGGACGATGCTAGGAGAGTTCAAGACCCCCGAGTACTTTTGGACGGAAGCCGTCAACACTGCTTGCCACGCCATCAACAGGGTCTACCTTCATCGCCTCCTCAAGAAGACGTCATATGAGCTACTAACCGGTAACAAACCCAATGTATCGTACTTTCGTGTATTTGGGAGCAAGTGCTACATTCTAGTGAAGAAAGGTAGAAATTCTAAGTTTGCTCCCAAAGCTGTAGAAGGGTTTTTGTTAGGTTATGACTCAAATACAAAGGCGTATAGAGTCTTCAACAAATCATCGGGTTTGGTTGAAGTCTCTAGCGACGTTGTATTTGATGAGACTAATGGCTCTCCAAGAGAGCAAGTTGTTGATTGTGATGATGTAGATGAAGAAGATGTTCCGACGGCCGCTATACGAACCATGGCGATTGGAGAAGTTCGGCCACAGGAACAAGTTGAACGAGATCAACCTTCTTCCTCAACAACAGTGCATCCCCCAACTCAAGACGATGAACAGGTTCATCAACAGGAGGCATGTGATCAAGGGGGAGCACAAGATGATCATGTTATGGAGGAAGAAGCGGAACCAACACCTCCTACCCAAGTTCGAGCGATGATTCAAAGGGATCATCCCGTCGACCAAATTCTGGGTGACATTAGCAAGGGAGTAACTACTCGGTCTCGATTAGTTAATTTTTGTGAACATTACTCCTTTGTCTCTTCTATTGAGCCTTTCAGGGTAGAAGAGGCCTTGCTAGATCCGGACTGGGTATTGGCCATGCAAGAGGAGCTCAATAACTTCAAGAGAAATGAAGTTTGGACGCTGGTGCCTCGTCCTAAGCAAAATGTTGTGGGAACCAAGTGGGTGTTCCGCAACAAACAAGACGAGCACGGAGTGGTGACGAGGAACAAGGCTCGACTTGTGGCAAAAGGTTATGCCCAAGTCGCAGGTTTGGACTTTGAGGAGACTTTCGCTCCTGTGGCTAGGCTAGAGTCCATTCGTATCTTGCTAGCATATGCCGCTCACCATTCTTTCAGGTTGTACCAAATGGATGTGAAGAGCGCTTTCCTCAACGGGCCAATCAAGGAGGAGGTGTACGTAGAGCAACCCCCTGGCTTCGAGGATGAACGGTACCCCGACCATGTGTGTAAGCTCTCTAAGGCGCTCTATGGACTTAAGCAAGCCCCAAGAGCATGGTATGAATGCCTTAGAGACTTTTTAATAGCTAATGCTTTCAAGGTTGGGAAAGCCGATCCAACTCTTTTTACAAAGACATGTAATGGTGATTTGTTTGTGTGCCAAATTTATGTCGATGACATAATATTTGGTTCTACTAACCAAAAGTCTTGTGAAGAGTTTAGCAGGGTGATGACGCAGAAATTCGAGATGTCGATGATGGGCGAGTTGAACTACTTCCTTGGGTTCCAAGTGAAGCAACTCAAGGACGGCACCTTCATCTCCCAAACGAAGTACACGCAAGATCTGCTAAAGCGGTTTGGGATGAAGGATGCCAAGCCCGCAAAGACTCCGATGGGAACCGACGGACACACCGACCTCAACAAAGGAGGTAAGTCCGTTGATCAAAAAGCATACCGGTCAATGATAGGGTCATTACTTTACTTATGTGCTAGTAGACCGGATATTATGCTTAGCGTATGCATGTGTGCTAGATTTCAATCCGATCCTAAGGAGTGTCACTTAGTGGCGGTGAAGCGAATTCTTAGATATTTAGTTGCTACGCCTTGCTTCGGGCTCTAGTATCCAAAGGGGTCTACCTTTGACTTAGTTGGATACTCAGACTCCGACTATGCTGGATGTAAGGTCGATAGGAAGAGTACATCGGGGACGTGCCAATTCTTAGGAAGGTCCCTGGTGTCATGGAATTCTAAGAAACAAACTTCCGTTGCCCTATCCACCGCTGAGGCCGAGTATGTTGCCGCAGGACAGTGTTGCGCACAACTACTTTGGATGAGGCAAACCCTCCGGGACTTTGGCTACAATCTGAGCAAAGTCCCACTCCTATGTGATAATGAGAGTGCTATCCGCATGGCGGAGAATCCTGTTGAGCACAGCCGCACAAAGCACATAGACATCCGGCATCACTTTTTGAGAGACCACCAGCAAAAGGGAGATATCGAAGTGTTTCATGTTAGCTCCGAGAACCAGCTAGCCGATATCTTCACTAAGCCTCTAGATGAGAAGACCTTTTGCAGGTTGCGTAGTGAGCTAAATGTCATAGATTCGCGGAACCTGGATTGAATTGTAGCATACATGTACTTATGCTTTTGATCATGTTCCTTTTTGCATTTTGTTGCGTATTATGGTGCTCAAGTTGTACAAACACTCCCTGGACCTCACAAGTCCGTTGCAAAGTAATGCACATGTTTAAGGGGGAGATGTGTTACAACTTGACCCTTTGAGACTAACCATGTGCTTGAGTTTGATGATTTAGTCTTGAAGGAGGATTGAAAGGGAAAAGGTGGACTTGGACCATGAAAGACTTCCACTGCACTCCGATGAGAGGGTAACTTACTCCAAGTTCATCTTTAAGACTCTTATTGCCTTTGTATTCTTATTGAAGATTTTGGTGAGGCAATGGGGTTATAGGGCCAAGATTGATCCCGTTTTGGTGCTTGATGCCAAAGGGGGAGAAAATAAAGGCCAAAGCGATAAATGGATCAGCTACCACTCGAGAGATTTTGAAAATAGTAGAATAGAGTTTTTGTTTTGTCAAACGCTTTTATTGTCTTTTATTGTCTCTCTTGTCAAAAGTTGGCTTCTTGTGGGGAGAAGTATTGATTATGGGAAATAGGGGGAGTTTTTGAAATCTTTGATCAATCTCTTTTGGAATGACTCTCTTTATGCTTCATCATGTGTGTTTGACTTAGAGATAGAGATTTGAGTTTGATTTGCAAAAACAAACCAAGTGGTGGCAAAGAATGATCCATATATGCCAAAATTGAATAAAACTCAAAGTTAGTTTTTATTTGAAGTGATTTTGCACTTGTTCTAGTTGCTTTATGTTGTGTTGGCATAAATCACCAAAAAGGGGGAGATTGAAAGGGAAATGTGCCTTTGGGCCATTTCTAAGTATTTTGGTGATTAGATGCCAACACAAGTGTTTAAATGTGAATCTATGTCCATGGGTGAACAAAGTGAAAATCAAGAGCAAAGGTATGTTTCTAAGTCTTAGTACATTGGTTTTGTGTACTAATATTCTTATCTAAGTGTAAGAAACAGAAAGAAGAAGAAAAGAAAGGAAGTGGAGAGTGGCTGTGTGCAGCCAAAGGCTGTTTCGGGCTGGGGCACCGGACTGTCCGGTGTGCACCGGACAGTGTCCGGTGCGCCAGACCAGCGCGGAGCAAACCAGCCGCTCTCGGGTTTTTTCTCCGGCGACTTCGGCTAAAATTCACCGGACTGTCCGGTGTGCACCGGACTGTCCGGTGAGCCAACGGTCGGCCGGGCCAACGGTCGGCCGCGCGATCGGCGCGCGACACGTGGCCGTGCCAACGGTCGGAAAGGTACACCGGACTGTCCGGTGTGCACCGGACATGTCCGGTGCGCCAACTGTGCGCAGATCTGCATCAGAAAGCAACAGTCGGATGAGCTTTTTATGGAAACAAATCGGGCACCGGACAGTGTCCGGTGTGCACCGGACTGTCCGGTGCGCCCGACGACAGAAGGCAAGGATAGCCTTCCAGTTGTGTTCTCAACGGCTCCTAGCTGCCTTGGGGCTATAAAAGGGACCCCTAGGCGCATGGAGGAGTACACCAAGCATTCCTACAACCTTTCTAAGCACCAAGACATTGATCTAGCGCATTCGATTCATTGTGATAGCATATAGAGCTCTTGTGGAGTTGTGTACTCTTTGAGTTGTGTTGCGAGCTCTTATTGCTGCTTGTGTGCGTGTTGCTCTGATCTTTTGAAGTCTTGTGTGCGTTACTCATTCCCTCCCTTGCTCCGTGATTCTCTGTGAACATCTTTTGTAAGGGCGAGAGGCTCCAAATTGTGGAGATTCCTCGCAAACGGGATTGAGAAAAGAAAAGCAAGAACACCGTGGTATTCAAGTTGATCATTGGATCACTTGAGAGGAGTTGAGTGCAACTCTCGTCCGTTGGGACGCCACAACGTGGAAGTAGGCAAGTTTTGTACTTGGCCGAACCACGGGATAACCACCGTGTCATCTCTGTGATTGATTTCTTGTGGTTATTGTGTTTTGACTCCTCTCTAGCCACTTGGCCATAATTGTGCTAACACTTAACAAGTTTTTGTGGCTTAAGTTTTGAAGTTTTACAGGATCACCTATTCACCCCCCCCTCTAGGTGCTCTCACCCCTACCTGGCGCGCCAACTGTCGGCGTTTCGAGACCGGGGGGTCCCTAAGCCGACGAGTGAGTGTGCTGCGTGCCCCAGCCCAGATGGGTCGAGCGCGTGGGCGAGCGCGAAGGGGGGAGAGGCGAGGTGGCCGGAGACGGGCGTGAGAGAGGTGGAAGTCCCGCGGCCTTCGTGTTCGTCCCGCGCCCAGGTCGGGTGCGCTTGCAGTAGGGGGGTTACAAGCGTCCACGCGGGTGAGGGAAGCGAGCGGCCCCAAGAGAGCGCCTGTCCCGTCCTCGGTCCCGCACGGCCAACCTTCTCTGAGAAGGCCCTGGTCCTTCCTTTTATATGCGTAAGGAGAGGATCCAGGTGTACAATGGGGGCGTAGCAGAGTGCTACGTGTCTAGCGGAGAGAGAGCTAGCGCCCTAAGTACATGCCAATGTGGCAGCCGGAGAGATCTTGGCACCCTGCTGGCGTAATGTCGTGGCTGTCGGAGGAGCAACGGAGCCTGGCAGAGAGACAGCTGTCGGGGCGGTCGAGTCCTTGCTGACGTCCCCCCGCTTCCGTAAGAGAGCTGAGAGCCGCCGTCGTCACAGAGCTTGTGGGGCGCCATCATTGCTTATCTGGCGGAGCTAGCCAGATGGGACACCGGTCTTGTTCTCTGTGACCCGAGTCGGCTCGGGGTAGGATGATGATGGCGCTCCCTGTTGACGTGGCGGGCCCGCGTCCGAGGCCGGGCGACGTGTGCGTTCCTCCGAAGCTGGGGTCGAATCTGTCTTCCGTTGCCGAGGCCGAGCCCGAGCCCCTGGGTCGGGCGAGGCGGAAGTCGTTCGGCAGAGGCCAGGGCGGAGTCCGAGCCCTGGGGTCGGGCGAAGCGGAGTTCGTCGTCTTCCGGGGCCGAGCCCGAGTCCGAGCCCTGGGGTCGGGCGGAGCGGAGTTCGCCGTCTTCCGGGTCTTAGCCCGAGTCCGAGCCCTGGGGTCGGGCGGAGCGGAGTTCGTCGTCTTCCGGGTCTCAGCCCGAGTTCGAGCCTGGGGTCGGGCGGAGCGGAGTTTCCTATGGCGCCTCTGGCGAGGTCTGACTGCCTGTCAGACTCACTCTGTTGAGTGGCACTGCAGTCGGAGCGGCGCAGGCGGCGCTGTCCTTCCGTCAGACCGGTCAGTGGAGCGGCTGAGTGACGGCGGTCACTTCGGCTCTGCCGGGGGCGTGCGTCAGGATAAAGGTGTCAGGCCACCTTTACGTTAAATGCTCCTGCAACTTGGTCAGTCGGTGCGGCGATTTAGTCAGGGTTGCTTCTTAGCGAAGCCAAGGCCTCGGGCGAGCCGGAGATGTGTCCGCCGTTAAAAGGGGGGCCTCGGGCGGGACGGAAGTCCCTCGAGGTCGGCTGCCCGAGTCCGAGGCTAGGCTCGGGTGAAGCGTGATCGAGTCACTCGTATGGACTGATCCCTGACTTAATCGCACCCATCAGGCCTTTGCAGCTTTATGCTCATGGGGGTTACCAGCTGAGAATTAGGCGTCTTGAGGGTACCCCTAATTATGGTCCCCGACAATAATATAATTATGATCTTTTCACATAAAACCTATTTAGACTTATATCTTAATTTGTCATAAGTGAATGATTAATAATATGCTCCATAGTGCTTCTAAAATTAATAGCGTGATTAGTAGCCCATTAACCCTAGATATATATAACTTATATCTATTCTAAAAAGTTAGAAATGTTTAATATCGTTATAACATGTTTTATCGTCTTATAAACCCTTTATCTTAGACGTGTCACATATGACGTTTTATAAAAGATTAAAATTAATGAACCTAATATTTGCATATTTTAATTAGGATATTTCAAGCGCATGTCTTATTTTATAAAGTATAGATCACACATTCTTGAAAATACCCTCTCATTATAACTATTACTTGCGATGTTTTTGAAAAAACGAACGCTCTTTTCGTTAGGCTTCTTTTAGCTTTACGTATGGTGAATGTTGTATGTTATTGAGTGGTGTTTGTTCTTCTTGTTTGTTTGTGTGATATTCAGTGGTTGATCTAGTAGTTAAGAATCAAGATCTATTCCGATCCGTGGAAGAACCTCAAGTTTTCAATAAGCAAGGCAAGTGGACTTCTCCCTCTGCATACTCTGTTTGATCCCAAATAATACATTTAATAAAGTTTATTCTTTTGGATATATATGCATAATTTGACGGGTTACCTATTTAGATAACCTTTCCAACCTTATTCCTCGATCAAACCTGAGAATTATACTTTACCTTCGTAGCTATGCTATTGCTACAACTTAACTTTATGCAGTCACTCCTATATGATACTAATGTTCCAAATGGTAAGTTTACATTATTGTTGTTAACCCGATGGTTAAACAAGATTATTGCATATTAATTGGAACATGGAGTGACCACCCGGGAAAACAGTGCTACCATGAGAACTATCATGGCTCTGGTCTTGGCTAAATAACTAGGGAAGTCTTATGTTGGGTGCTGGTCGTGGTCGACCGGAACGGGGGCATCTGGCAAGCGCTTATAGTACCGGCTCAGGCAGATTGGATACGGGCATAGTTCCCAAAGCTTTACCCTGTAGTCTGGACTATAAGTTGGTTACGGTAGGTGTGCCTTATGCGGTTTGACCATTTCCAGCATTTGCGTAATGAGGACTCTAGGGAGAAGCCTCGTAGTGAGACCCTGGCCATTCACCTCGGAAGTGAATACGGGTCTAGCTAACCCGGGCTAGAAGGGAATCACGACTCATGGATAAAGATGCGCCACCTCTGCAGAGTGTAAAACTGATATATCAGCCGTGCTCACGGTTATGAGCGGCCTGGACTCCTCACATGATAATTGAACTTGAAGATGAAAATAAATCGAGATCCGATGATCTGCCAATGGTTTGCTTAAGTGGTTTCACTTAAGTGTTTTTGAGATACTCTTATACCTTTGTTTAATGGGAATACTTGGAATTCACATTTATTAGTAATCAGGTGTTGATAATAAAATGTTGACCAACTAAAATGCTTACTGCTCAACCTCAGCCTCACCTTGTTACCTTGCATTAGTTTTTCCCCCACTTGCTGAGCCCCGACCATAAGTGAGCTCACCCTTGCTTAATTTTGATCAGAAGTTGCAGATAAAGATATGATGCTGAGCTCCATGGATGCTAGTCTAGTGATACCCCCGGTCATCTTCCTGTGGATGGATGTCCATGTTCGCTGTACTTTGATGAATAAAGGTTAAGACATTATGTCTGTTCGAAGTGTAATATGTTAATATAATCGTTATTTACGCTCTTATGCATTGTTCTTTTGATATATTACACTTGTGACGTCGACATATGTGTGGAAATAGATCCTGGCACACATATGCTATGCACCTGGCTCTGCCCTTGGGAAACGGGTGTGACAGCTAGCATGCAAGTTTTATTATTGTTTGGTTGTATAAACACCAAATTTGCATATTCAATTTTGTCAAGTCACCTTAGACGAGACATTTAACTAAAACAGTACGGAAAAAGACATCTTGGCTGCTCCATACCCACTTTATGAGGTATTTCAACTTCTCAAGTTGATTATCTTATTTCTAATCTAAGCTTAAGTTATGGCTAATAATTGGTTCCTAGGGTATAGGCTTGTTCAGCTTTTCTTGGATGAGCTTTTATGAGAATCTAGCTGTGGGGGAATCTGGTTGTGGGAGAATCAGATGTAGGATAATCTAAATGTTTGACAACCCTGATTACTTTTACTTTTTACGGCTTTTGTGATTATGTAATGTGAAAGGCCACAATGTACGTTCGGACGGTGTCGTGCGCTGTGCGGGCAAAGACATGTGGAATCGGGTGGCTCGGTCGTGTCCCTCTGCCCACTTCTTCGTTCACGTGCAAGCGACGCTTTTGGTCGACACGTTTCCTCAAAGTTGTGCGTTTGGCCCCCAAAGCGTCAAAAAGCCGATCCAAACAGCCATGTTCGGTTCAACTTCTAAACCTGATTTGTTGCGAAAAAGATGGAATCTCAACTAAATAGGTGTAATAGTAGAATGGATTTATGAAAATATACAGAACCCTTAGAATCAAATGTTACCCTATTTTTTTTAGATTCATGTATTTTATATTACTGAGCTATCATGCTCTTACTGAATATATAGCTGATAGCTGTTTCAATCAAATAAATATTAGCCAACAGTCAGTTCGCATCAACTCTCTTATAGCTAGAATCAAAAGTTCAAAAACTACATCTAAACCAAACAGATCCATCTCTATGTATTAAACGCTAGAGCAAATCTCACGTTCCGCTCCATCCACGTCGGCAGAAAATATTTGAAATGTCAGATGTAATTTGAATGATCAACAGAAACACCTCCGTACACCACGGAAGCTTTCCCGAGGAAGAATCAGCCAACCGCGAGTCCATAGCCACATGCACCTCCTCCTCGTCTCAAGAATCAGCCAACCGCGAGTCCATAGCCGCATGCACCTCCTCCTCGTCTCTTTATGTAGAGATGGATCCGGATGTTTATTGAAATTTTTTTTGTGCCATCTGATTTTATACACATTGTGTGCTATTAAGTGGCATATAATGATTTTTTGTGTGTATGACATGTGGGCCAGTGACACCTAAGAAATAAGTATAATTTCCGATGGCACACTAGAAATTGCCTCGCAGTTATTCGAATGTTAGATTTTTGGTATTTTTTCTTCGATAGTAAACAAATATCATATATAATTTACTATATAAATTTATATTCTTAATTTTATCATTGAGCGTAAACTCAAATTTCTTATATATCTTTTTTAATAACTGATAAAAAATATAAAATTTGGATATGGATACAAATACAAATTCGATGTTTTTATCTTTTTTGTTGTAAGGAGAAAATAAAGCACACAAAAAATTATATAAAATTTTATTCTTACTTCATAATATTTTAATAACATGACTACGATTAGCTTCAAATTCTATGTATATCTATGTTAAATATTAGATTTGTCATATAAATCATATGTTTTAGGATATATATATATATATATATATATATATATATATATATATATATATATATATATATATATATATATATATATATATATATATAAGAGAGAGAGAGGGAGGAGGTGGTTTCCATTAGTACCAGTAAGTCCCAGCCAAGTATACCTTCGTAGTGTATAGACGCGCGTTCGATCGTGCGTGGATAACTGATTTCAGAGTAAAACGTGAACCAAAACAACGTAATTGAGTTTGAATTTTAGCATAAACTGTAGATCTATTCCGTAACAACAAATGGGGATGGAAATTATGGTGTGAAAATCGCGCGCGGGTTTTGGTTTAGGCGAATTTCAGCGTAAAACGTGACCAAAACAACGTAAATGGATACATATTTTAGCGTAAATCGTAAATATGTTTCGTAACGACGAATGTTGCTTGAATTACAGCGTGAAAATCGCATGCGTAACGACTAATGGGGCCCGAATTACGTTGTGAAAATCGCGCACGTACGACACTGCATGGGTTCTGGCTCGGGTGGATTCAAGTGTAAAACGTGAACCAAAACAACGTAAATAAGTATGAATTTTAGCGTAAATCGTCGATCTGATTCGTAACAGCGAATGTGGTCCAAATGTATCTCTCTCTGCACACGAGATTGTCTAGGACCCCTCTATGTCGATAACGCCCGAAACAATGAATTTGAGCCCATCCGTCCTTGCGACGTCACCTCAAACTTAGCCCTTTACGCCTAGTGATCCATTGGTTGTAAGCCTGTTACGTTGGTCGAGCAATCTGATTAGGCAAAATGCAACGATGATGCCTCCTTCGGGTGTTTCAACATCTTCAGTAATAACCTCAGAAGTGGAGCAAGTGTACATCCATGTAAGTGTCCCCCGTGATGCAAAAAAATTACTACGTGGTTATCAAATTATTGAGACTAATACATATTACTGAAGCTACAACATCATCAAAATGCAAAAAAAATGTGTGTCTCATTGAGTTATGCAGTTATTACCGAATGGTTTACAAATTACCGAAAAATAATAAATAGTACTGAAACAACCACATCATCAAATACAAAAAATATGTGCGTCTCATTGCCTTATGAAAGTATTACTGACTTATTGCCAAATTCTTGAGACTAATAATTATTACTAAAACTACCACATCATCGGATGCAAAAAAATGCATGCGTCTCATTTAGCTTAGAGCATCTCCAACAAAGTGTCCTATAAAAATGTCCTATAATTTAAAAATGAGTATATTTTATATATTTTAGGGCACCAACAAAATATTATACTCCAATAATAAAGCCCTAATTCTAGATTATAGGGCAGTCCACTAGGGTCTATTATATTTGAGACACTTGAGAGGGTGTCCTATATATTTTTGACAAAATTTTACAAAATAAAGCAACTGTTGGAGTAGTGTTTCCTGTGTAGAGCCTTATATTTTAATTTGAGTTACTAGTTTGATGCATTGTTGGAGATGCTCTGCAACTATTACTTAGAATAATAAATGTTACTGAAACTATCGCATCATTAAATGCAAAATGTCTGTGTCTCATTTGACTTATGCAGTTATTACTGACTGATTAACAAACTACTGAGACTAATAAATATTACTTAATACAGAAATATTCTGCCACCGTATGACACGTGAAGAAAAAACTCACCGATGTACCGCTCAGGAAGTTGAACAACCGCAACCGCTTCAGTTACACGGACCTACCACGAATAAACGAGCATAAAACACAAGTAGCAGATGTGATTCTGTTCAATATGCCAGACTGCTAAAATAGACTAAAAACCTGATACATTATGATGATGTGATGCGAAACCATACCTCTGGACCTTTCGATGCTGAAGCGCCGCACCAGATTGTACTTTGCTCGACCGAAGGAATGATTTAATACTTGTTACCTAAACTTTGAAATAACTTAAAATTACTTAAAATAACTTAAATGCTGTCTAGGCGCTAGAGTGACTTAATATTTTCTGCAACGACTAAACCAACGACATAAGAAATATTCAAGAAAACCCACAAAAATGTCTAAATACAATAAAAATAATTTAATGTTTTTAGAATGACTTAATATTTACTAGAATGACTCAATATTGATTGAAATGATTTAATGTGACTCGAAAACGAGCCGCGCGGGTGATGGAGCCGTGTGGGCTCGAGCCAGACAGGGTTGAGCCGGGCGGCCTGAAGCCGCACGGGCGAGCGCCGGGACGGTTATATATAGGGAAGAGGTAATGGAAGCCCTGGGCTTCCCCTACTAATGGAAGCCCCAGTCAGGACGCGGTTAACCCAGCACCCGCGCAGCCATGCAGTCAACAGCCAGGAATCCAGGACGATAAGCGCGTAAGGCAATATACGAATGCATATATATGTGGATAAAGATGCGTAAACCATGCATAAAGGAATCTTTTGACGCCCGAAACACGTGGAATGAATATTACACTGTGGACAGCGTTTACGACTGCATAATGACATGTACTTGACAGCATAAATCATGCAGTATGTGGTTCTGGTTCTGGCTCGGGCGGATTCCAGCGTAAACCGTGAGCTAAGACAGCGTAAATGAGTTCAAAATTTAGCGTAAATCCTATTTCTGTTTTGTAACAGCAAACGGGGCCTAAAATTACGGCGTGAAAATCGCGTGCAACCGATCGTGCGCGGGTCCTTGCTCGGGCCGATTCCAGCGTAAACCGTGAGCTAAAACAGCGTAAATGAGTACAAAATTTAGCGTAAATCTTATATATGTTTTGTAACAGCAAATGAAGCCTAAAATTACGGCGTGAAAATTGTGTGCAGCCGATCGTGCACGGGTTCTGGCTCGGGCGGATTCCAGCGTAAAACGTGAGCTAAAACAACGTAAATTAATACGAAATTTAGCGTAAATCATTTATCTGTTTCGTAACAACAAATAGGCCCCGAGATTACGACGTGAAAATTATGTGCGGCCGAGTGCGCAGGTTCTGGCTCGAATGGATTTTAGCGTAAACGTGAACCTAAACATCGTAAATTAGTACGAATGTTAGCGTAAATCGTATATCTGTTTCGTAATGGCGAATGGAGCCGAAATTTACGCGGCGAAAATCGCGCGTCACCGGACGTAAGCGGGTTTTGGCTCGGACGGACTTATGCGTAAAACGTGAACCAAAACAACGTAAATGAGTACGAATTTTAGCGTAAATCATTCATTTGTTTCATAATAACGAATGTAGACCGAATATATCTCTCTGCGCACGAGGTTGTCATAAAATGCATCAAGAAAAATCGTAAATTGGAGTAAATACAACAAGAAGTGATCTGAGGTAATTGTGGCGTAAAATGCAAGCTAACCATCTACAGGAGAACTGTTTTAGATTTTACAATAAGATATAAGAGATAATTATTCCTGTACTCAACTATGGTAATGTCGTGTTTACATTTTAGTTGTTGGTACATACACGCAAAACTATGTTCCACCGTAACACCATTGTTAACAAAAAAAGTGAGTTCAAAAGGCTCTTCCAGCTTTCCTAATGTGGAGAAAACCATCGAGGTCCATATCTGCAAACGTAACATGAACTGTTAATATGATCTTTCCTTGTTAATATGATCATCTTTTCTAGCTTGTTATGACTAACATAACCTACAGTCTAAACTGAATGCACACTTGAGTTAGAAGATCAGATTACCAAAAGAAAAATCTCTTGAGTTAGAAGATCAGATTACGACGAAAAGGTGCAAATATACACACCCTGCTACATTAAAACTCAGCTCTCTTTTCATCTGAATCCTTAATCTAAAGTCATGCTACACTGAATCTCCTGCTTACCTAAGTTCACTTCAGTTTTAGACTATGCAAACAAACAGATGCATATGGCTATAAGCCCCTCTCCATCCAATTACTTGAAAAACGGTTTCATTTTTATGCAATATTGAGTTATAGAAATCAATGAAGGCCCTCTCAAATTCCAGCAAAGAAATGTTTAGAAAATTAGAATCAGGCAGTGATCATAAATAGTAGTAATTGGTAAAAGTCTATCTACTATAGCATACGGCATTGACGATCACAACTAAAAATAGTATTGATAATTGAACCTGTACACATACATGAAAGATGCAAAAGTCTATTAGGAGAGGCAATAATTCCTCAAAATTGATCAAATTAGGTTACACCATGCTAATAAAAGTTTGAACAATTATTCCGATTCCAGAAAACCAAGAAACCATTCAAGCATCTTCAAAACACATTATCATAACTGATAGAGGGTCGCGACAACTGAGCTGATTGAAAGTGTGGATGTACACACAGACTACCCAAATCAGAGTTATAGCCGATACAGAATTGGGGTGCCTATATCTTTTTTATATAAATCATGTAGTTGCTCCTAGGTTTGTCCAGTTTATTTAGGGGAAATATAACTTGAATCTACATATTTACCAAAAGAACATAAAAATGATATAGAACTGGTGGTCTACGTGTTTATAATGCGGAGCGTACACGAGATCTGGTAATTGAGCATAATAACACATTCAAATTAGCATAAAAGACGTATTTAGGAATAAAAATCACAAGAGCAGGGCGAGATGAGTAAAGAATGCACCAGAACCAGGAGGGGCACTTGGCGATGAGGTTGTCGCCGGCGAGGATGAACCCGGGGATGGAGAGGAAGCCCTTCTCGAGGAAGACAGAAACGGTGTACGGGCCCGTGACGGGAAGTTCGTAGGGCGCGGAGGCGGCGCGGGCGTGGTCCGGAGCGGGCGAGGGCGTGGATGGATCGCTGGTTGTCGGCGGCTGGGCAAGTCCGGAGGGGGCGAGGGTGCGAACGGATCGCCGGTGCCCGGCGGCTGGGCAAGCCCGGAGGGGGCAAGGACGCGGACGCATCACCGGTGCCCGGCGGCTGGGCGAGTTCAGAGGGGGCGAGGACGCGGACGGATCTGAGCGAGGATGGAGGTGGTGGCCGGCGGCTGGGCAAGGACGCAGACGCTAGGGTTCGGCCGCCGCGAGATTACGGGAGAGATGAGCTGAAAAAATGAGTGCTCGGTTCCTTGATTCGTGGGCCCGATAGACGTAAGCTGCCCAGATTGCGGGGACACGATCTTTTCGTGGGCCCTGATGCCGCGAAACATGCGCACACCAAAAGTGTGTAAAACGTAACAAGATTGAGCATAACGCGTAGTTATAATTGACGTAACTAGGTGGTACAGTCAGCCAAAAAAGCGTGCGCGCCTGGTCGGTACGGTGCGGTCAGCGCACCTGGTCGGGGCTTCCATTAGTTAGAGAGAGCCCAGGGCTCTAAATACTATATATATATATATATATATATATATATATATATATATATATATATATATATATATATATATATATATATATATATATATGTTAGCGCTATTTGTCACCTATGGTGAAGCTTCACTCGGACCAATCCTGCGCGCGTGCGACCAGGTCACCCACCCTTGCATGCCCGTATGCAAGCCCCGCCTCCGCGTACCTTTTTTTTCCCTTTTTCCACACAGCCCGCATGCGCATTAATTTTTTTGTGGGATCAAATAACTCTATGCACATTTTTTCCTTTTTGTGCATGCATTCACTTCGTAGGTGATATTTATCGATGATATTTATCGGTAGTTCAGATTTATTATTAATAACGAACGTTTCGTCGGTAATAACCCAACACTTCGTCGGTAATAACCCAACGCTTCGTTGGTACCAACCAAATGTTTCATCGGTAATAATCCAACGCTTCGTCGGTAATTAACCCAACGCTTCGCCGGTAATAACCGATCGTTTTGTCGGTAAAAACCGAGCAGCATGCATGCAAAAAATGAAAAATGTTTGATGCTTGTCGAAAAAAGGAAAAAGTCTAGCCATGCATGCGAGGATGCATGCAAAAAAGGAAAAGCTAGCGCTCTCCCGCATGCGTGCAATGCAGTTCGACCAGTGTGGTGACCACCCCCGCATGTCCTCCGCTGCTCGATCGTTTGGTGTCCGGGTCAAGCTTCACCTAGGCTCTGTCCCTGATCGGGCTGACCACCTAGACTCGCCGCACGCGCCTCATCCCGTGCATGCACGATATTTGTTTCTGCACGAAAAATTTGTATGGCGTACAATTTTTTGCTGCATGCACACAAATTTAGAATGATAAGAATGTGCGAATGAATGAAAGAAAATTGATTGCCATGCATGGAAAAAATCTGATTTAAATGCTTTATTTCGTCCATGAATATAAGATCTCTACAACAACCATTCACCTAGGCTCGTTAGGTATTTATGCATTATGGTACACTGCGTAAAAATATGTTTTCTGCTGCATGCACACAAATTTAGGATGAGAAGAATGTGAGTTGAAAGGAAATGGATTGACATGCATGAAAACAAAAAACAATGATTTAAATGCTTTATTTTCTCCATAAATATATGATCGCTCCAACACCATGCAGCTAGACTCGTTAGAATCAATTTATGATATATACTAATACTATTTGTGGTACACGGTGAAGGTATTTATGCATTGCGGTACACTGCGTAAAAATTTGGCATGTAGTTCGAATCAATAGCCCCCGACGTCCATGCGTCTACCATAAATCAAGAGATCTGGTTGGTGGAGTTGATTAGTAGATTTAATAAGGTGGGTTGATTAGGTATATAAAATTTTATGGCAGTAACGAACACCATAAATCAAGGGATTGCATACGAGGAGTTTTATGGAATTGTGGGAAATGATCTTATTTCTTAGAGCGATTACCTTTTTTCCAGAATTTCTATTTCGTTGCGTAAATGTGTGTGTCGTAAATATTTACATATGACGTAAATGACCCAATATACACTGGATTAGGAAACAAGATAATGCATAAAACCAGCAAACATTTACATAAAATGTGAATAAAAATATTATAAACATACAATAGCCAGAAGGGAAGCCATGAACTAACAATGTATCGTAAAAACCTATTGATGCTGACATTAAAATACGTGTACAAAGTAGCATAAAAATAAGGTTGTCGCTCGAGGAACCGCCACCTCGTCTCTGGGATCCGCCACCGCTCGCGTCTAGGGGAGGCCACCGTCGTCGCTTGCGCCTAAGGAAGTCAGCCGCTGCTCCCACCTCGGATGGCGTCGCCGTCATGTGCGCCTCAGGGGGCCATCGCAGCACGCGTGCCCCACGATCCGCATGTGTACCAAATGTTCATGTGCCCCCATGCCACAAGGTGCTGTACCTTATGACGTGGGAGCTAAACTAGACAACGTGGGCCGCTCGAAGGAGAAAGAGGAGACAGCTGGGCCAAAGAAAGGAACACGAGTGTGTAAGTTGAACCAAAGGCTGCTGGGCCCGGAGTGGGTGAACTCCATGTAATGTGTGCGTGGCCTATGGGGGTGAGATACCGACATGTTGTCGTGGCTACATAAAGGCGTGAGGGCAAAAGAGTTGGGGTATGGAAGTTGTAATCTCTACTATCTGTTAAGTCAATAGTGTATACCACATCACTACCATGCCTTCACACTCTTAGGCCCCTACCCCCACACCCTATTTGTGGTCCTTGCCGCCAAACCCAAGCTCCCTCCCCAAGCCACCCTACTCCAAGCACCGTCGCTGCCCCAGCGTCCTGCCTCGGGGATATGGGCCCTCGTCGTCGCACCCGCACCGCGCGCACCCGAATGACCTTGACCCACACACGCAAGGCCGTCGGGGGCCCAAGCCTGCGGCGTAGCATCACCCGCGGACCGCGTGGATTCTTCTGCGTTGGCCTCGGCAGGGCCTATCGAGGGCTACAACGACGAGAAAGACCCATTCCGGGGCTGGTCGCTCCGCCTCTGTGCTAGCCATCTCTACCCCGCTAGGTCGACCTTGACGTTGGATCTCTTCGTGTCCGCCTCTGTGTCAGGACATGTCGTGCACATCGCCTTGGCGGTCGGCCGCACTGCTCTCTCAACCTCGTCACGGCTCTAGCAGAGGACAACTACTCTAGTGTGGAGGTGCACGTGCACCTGCTCGCCACTGCTGCTCGAGCGAGCTCCATCTTCCTCCGTCAACTCCGTTGTCGTTTTGCCCCACCACGCCACGCAAGACGCTGCTGAAGATGAGACCCAGTTGGCAGCGCTGAAGCGGCTGTCGCAGTCCCGTCCCCGTCTTGAACGTGATGACGATTTGGCATTCATAGCGTTTCAGAAATGATTTGACGAATTTGCTGAACCTGTAGAAAAAGGAGAGCGCCAAAGAAAAGAAAGAGGATCATTACTCGTCTAAGAAAAGCAAGGACAAAAAGGTTTCCAATTATTTTTCTGATGGTACTCCATTTAAATAAATGCTACAATGCATCCTAGAATATCAATTGTTAAAGTAATTTCCACACATAAAATATATATGGTTGGACAATGTCACGATTTATGTGTTATTCTATTAAACAATCCTTAAATAAGAGATTTGCACTGACAGCTACCCATTGGCACAGGAGAAGGTTTCAAATTCTTCATTGAAACCACTTGTCCATATGGTTAGTAGTGGTAGGCCTAATGCTCCTCCATACCCTCTTCCAGTTCTTCCAATGGACGATGATGAAATCTCATCCAAAGGTAAATCATATTGATATTTACTCCATTATTAGAACAATAGTGTAAGGATTGGTGTTTGCATGATTTAACATTATGTTTTGTTTTGTTTTGGATATTTCTATTTCTATCACTTTAAAGTGACGTAGTGACTGCTACCTACCTACTATTATATGTTTGTTTATAGCAATGGCATTGAAACTAGAAACAACTGACATGGTCTTTAAAAATATAGCTGATTTGTCATAGCAATGTTACTGCCACAAAAGGGATAGTGTGTTGGTAGATGCAATCCCGTTTCATGCCTAATTTGTGGTAGAATTGACAATTCATTGCATGAATCATCGTTTGCTATTGTGGTCTTGTTCATACAAGTTTCTCTTGCATCAGACAAAAATCAAGGATAATTCTATATCCTTGATAATAGGTGCTAAGAATATAGACAAGTCTAGGACATGCAGATTGTACTCCTTTTTGACATATGGACAGTGCACACTAGATGACAATCACTATTTACACTTGCACGTTTTCTCTGTTTTTTACATGTTTCTTTATTTGTCAATACATAATGGGAATCTATAGATAATTGTTGGACATATTTGAATTGTTTTTTCTACTCTATGCATTTTTAAATTTGATGGAAGTCCTTGAGCTGCTTGAATCATGAGCAATGGATTAGATACTGACTTATTAGTTATTCACCCTTTTTCGTCCGCTGCAGCCATTGGAAGTCCAACAAGCGAAATCCTTGAAACTAATTCCTAGATTTTGAGTTAAATTTCGACAAATCTTAGCAACATGCAAGTATCCTTTTATTTTCTAGGTGGATTGTGGGTGTGAATTGCCTGCATTTTCTTGTTGATTTTCTAATCAACAAGCTCTATGTTATGTCGTGTTAGTTTATTTATTCGTGCTCAGGATCTTGAAAGAGTATGTTTTGAATTGATATTGCATTTATTTCAAAGTGTTTGGAAGTGATATATTCATCTAAAACATTCAGTCCCATTTGTTATTAGATGCATACATTTTTCATAACATATAAGAGATACATTTTCTTCGTCGTGGCAATGCATCATATATGCCTGTCGCAATTCAGCAAGATACTCCTTTCGACAGTGTTAAAGATACTATCAAGCTGACATTACTTTTATGTTTGTGTTCCTGCTACCCATAATCTGGTCTATGACTCTTGACAAAAGTAGGATGTTCTATGTAGAATTCAATCTGCTAGCCCTTTTAGTAGTATTAGTTTTATCTCCCTTGAATACGCAGGAGAACTACCTACTGCTACTTACTATCCGAAAGTAGTTCCGTTAGGTTTTTATCAGTGTCAGGAATTCTAAAATCCTATAGGAACTTCACTGTCCTTCAAAGGCCTAGTAACACAAATGCACATCCTTTCCAAATACATCACTGGGACTTCTTTGGCCTACACAAAATATTTTGTTATGTCCAAATTCAACAATTGTGATATGTGAGTTCTGATCCCATGCAAAATTACAGGATAAACGACGCTCGAGAGACCATGAAGTAGATGCCCACGCTACATGTGAAGATAAACGAGGACCTCAACTCGTTGCTCCCCAGACCAAATGTACCCATGCAATAATGATAACAAAATGACCTCTGTAGTCCTGAGAACCTTTTTAGATATAGGTTGAAGAAATGAAAAGGGCCAGCCCTGGTACTTGTTCGTTCGTTCTGTAGCTCCATCCTCTTGTCGCCTCTTATGTATTTGTTTTGTCTGGAAGCTTACGTTGCCAACCTTTCCCAAGCCAGGCAGTTGGAATGTTTATCAGGTTACCAAGGGCCGCTTCCACATCAGAATTAGGCCCCGACTATGTTTTGTAAGCTGCTTGGGTAATGACATGGAATCGAAGTAGCCTTTAGGCGGCGTTCGGTTCCCATGGATCTATGGCCTGGAACTAGCAAAATTCCTTGTATAATTTATATAAGCTTTGATGAGCTAGAACGATTCTAGGTGCATTCCAATACTAGGCCTTGTTCGTTTGTTCGCTTGTCCAGCATTGCCCTAGGAACCGTTTTAGTTGGTTAAAGCTTATATAAATTAGAGAAGAAATCCACCTAAAAATTAATCCAGGCCACCATTCCGTGATAACAGAACGACCCTTAACTGGAATTGTTCTGTAGATTGCGTCTGGACACAGGACAACAAAAAAAGTGCACAACACAACAGCTTGTAACAAGGCCATATGCTCTCTACCCCTATTTCTCTTCCAAACAGGTGAACTCTTATTGTCTGGAGCAAGTGAAATTGACAGAGCACCATCGATGATCAAGTAGACATAACTGATATCCGGTTCCCTTCTACTTGGGATTCCAGGCTCCCAGCTTTCGACCAACCCTTCAGCTCGACTCCGGTCCTGATCAGATAGATATACCTTTGAAGTACTAAATGGATGTAAAGTACTTGTATGAACTAAAACTTAATTAAAAAGTTTCTTTAGTGCTGCCGGATCTACTGATGCAGAAAATCTCTCCCGTGGCGATACCCATCCCAATATGTTGCCAACAAAAAACACCAACCACCCAATAATAAAATTTCATGAAGTTAAAATATAGTCTGTTTAATTGGTTAAGCTATCTCTAGCCATGTTACTCATCTCATCCTCTATCAGTCTGGTACATGAAATTTAATTAATTGTATTGATCCCTACTTATAGCTATTTCTCCACCTTTCTCTAAACAATGATTTGTTGGTCCAACCATACCAAAACTACTTTAATTGTAACACTTTCTCAGATAAGAAAGTTGTCAAAGAAGTAGATTGGAAGCCCATATTGATCCCTCTATTTGCAAATACAATTTAGCCTAGAATATAATGCATGTGCACGAATCTTACAAGTGCAAACTAAGTGTACAAAAATACCAATGAGGCAATGAGGTCGCACAAAGAAAATTAAGGGAATAACTTCACAATGAGGGTGCATGTCATCCTCCTTTATTGAAAATATGGATGACATAAGAAACATATAGAAGCACCCGCAACAACAGATAGTAGGTCGTTTAAAATATTACATTAAGTTTAGTAAAAAAAACACAACAACCTGCATTTAACAACAAGTCATATAAACTAATTGAGATTATTTAATTAACTAGGAACCAATAACATGGCAATACTGTTTATATATACACTGATTGGGAATCCATTCAAATAAGGCAACAAATATGAGTTGCTTCTAAAAAAAGACGGGGTTCTGGATATGTTTGCCTTTTACAGATGAGAGTAATGGTTAACCCTCCTAAACCCTGGGATATCTCATACATGCAATTCACTGTTGAAAGGTTAAACACACTGCCTTTCAGTTGTTTACCATGTGTTCTTATCTGGTAATTTTAAATATGATGTATGTGAATATAATCTACTATCCTTAGCTACAGTGGTCGTTTTTGTGCTGAGTTAAGCATGTTTTGTAATGATATTGGTAGGATCACCATCCCCAATTTTGGATTAATGAGCTTTGAAGTTCCATGTATAGGGTAGAACATATGTTTGAGACTTCATGTCTGCCCCAATGGCAAGTGCATAGTGCATGCGGGATCAAAAGGTCTGTGACATGTACCCTATTCACTTTGTCAGTTGATATTTTGTTTTCAGCTGATCATGAAGGGTGGAAAATTTCCATACATGGCCATGATCCACATTTCCATCTCTACTTGTAAATCACTTGCCACAAGTTTTTAGTACTGTATAACTCAAAATTGTTAAAGAATCACCTTCGCTTCCTGTTTGATCTGACATGTTAGATATCTGGGACTTCTACGTTGCCCTTATGGCTTTTATGTTGTGCGAGTGGGATGATGTAACACCCTGAATTTGGGGGTATAAAATTTCTTTTTCTAATATCCACCAAATTCAGGTGTTACCCTCTTTCTTTCCTTCTTTTCTACTCTTTTTCCAAATAGTGGAGAGTTATTTTGTTTTATATATGTAAGCCTAGTAAAATAAAACTCTAGGGGTGCTTTGATTGTTGCATCATGTCGGAGCATATATTATTTTGTTTGTGGAGTGCATTTGCTTTCTGTTTAACGTATTGTCTTGGTGTGTATCCATTTATTTTTTTGTAGCACTTTCTTGTGTATAAATATGAATAGGAATAAAAGAAAAAGAAGATATAAAAGAAAGATGATAGAAGAAAAGAGGGAGAAAGAAGCCCAAAACCCCCTACACGACCCAGACCTCCTTCTCCCCTTTCCCCCTCCCGCAGCCCATCCCAGCGCGCCCCTCTCCCCCGGCCCACCCGCGGCTCAGTGCACCCTTCCTTTTCCCCCTGGCCCACTCCGGCACGCGGCCCAGCTAGCCCCCTCCGCGCCCCGCGGCCCAGCACGCTCCACCCCCTCGGCCGCGGCCTCCCCGGCCTGCCTGCGCGTGTGGCCTGCCTCGCGTCCCCGGCCCATCCCGCCCGCGCGGCCAAATGCACGCAGCGCGCGCCCACGCACCATCGCGCCTGTGCAGCCCAGCGCACGCGCCCCAGCCGCTGCCACATCGCATGCCCAACGACCCGCGCGTGGGCAACGCCCAGGCCGCAAGGCCTGCTCGGCCAGCGCCCCCAGCCTACCCCGCGCGCACGTCATGCCCACCCCGCGCGCATGCCACCCAGGCGGCCAGCCTCCCTGCCCCAGCCGCCGCCCAACTGGACCCACGGCGCCCTGTCCATCTTCTCCGTTAACTGCTTCTCCCATTTTGTCTGGTTCCCCATCGCACATCTATCCATGACCCTCCAAATCAGAACCGCTCTGCTGCGCTTGCCATGGACGACTCGTCGTCCGCGCCATTGTTTTCTCGTCGCCAAGGTGAGCCACTTCTTCCTCTTTCTTTCCCCGTGGTGCTCTCTCTATCCCGGCCATGGCTTCTTGTGCCCCATGCTCCCTTGTGCGTGGACCCCGTTATGGGTGCGGGCAGCACGTCCTAGGCGCAGTGGCTCGGTGCCCCGGCGCTGCAGCGTGGCGGCCCGACGGCCTGCCAGCGCGGCGCGCTAGGCGGCCCGCACCGACCAGCCCCGGGCGAGCCTTCCCCGGCACGATAGTGCAGCGCGCAGCCCCGGCTGGGCGCGTCCCTCGGCGCAGCGACCAGGGCGCGGCTGCCTGCGCCCTACGCGGCCTCGCAGCCGGCCGGCGTGGCATGCGGTGCCCGGTGCGGCATGCGCAGCCCAGCGCGGCCCCGGAGCGCAGCTCGGTGCAGCCGTCCGTGGCCCTACGCGCCCCGGCGCGGTGCCTTTGCCCCGGCGTGCTTCGCGTGGCCCCGGTACAGGTCCCACGCGTGTCGTTCGCACGTGTCGACGCGCGTTGTCGCGTGCGCCGTTCCGCGCACTTTGTTTAGCGGGTTACGTGTCCTGCCGCACGCTATTTGCGCGTCGCCATCATTCGTTCGCGTGCTCACGCCGCGCGTCTGGTACGCGTGTCGTCGCGCTGTTCGCACGTTGTTCGCGTACGATATCAAATCGTTCACTTATAATCACTCGGGGCAGTTAATTAATTATTGGTTCAATCGTTCACTATTAAAATAGTAATTTAGTCAAATCTAAGTAGTAGTTTTAATTTACATTTGATATGATAATGTCAATTCATGTAATGATAATTATATCGAACTAATATTCTAATTAATACTTGCTCTGTGTAAACACGTTAACCTCTCGACCGTCGCGTTTCTTATCCCCGCGTAATTGTAGAAGCACTCTCTATTTTTTATTGCTCGCACGTTGTCGCGTGCGTGTTCACGTGTCATTCGCGCACTGTTTGCGCGTCGTCGCCTTTCCTTCGCATGTTCTGCCACGCGTCTGGTTCGCGTGCCGCGCGTGTTGTTCGCACGCGTGTCTGCGCGTCGTTTGCACACTGTCGTGTTGTTTCGTGCGTCGTCCGCGCGCTATGTCGCGCGTGTCGTTCGCAAGCTGGCATGCTGTTTCGCGCATCGTAAACTTACCTCGCTTAGAATCTCTCGTGCTAATTATATTACTTATTTATTTGATAGTTGTTAGTGTAGCAGATTAATCAAACTAAATAGTGGATATAATTTATAATTTGTAAGGTCGAATTAATTGTTAGCGTTAATACTTGTTTAGCGTAAACGCGATATTTTCTTGACCGTCGCTTCGAGTTCGACATTTCTTTCCCTCGCGTGACCATAGAATCGAGCTCTATGTTATGCTGCATGTTTTTATAACATTTTATCTTGTATGGTGTAATGTTCTTATGCATTCATATATGTTTGTTTGCCTGTGCTTGTTCGTCTTCGCTTCGCGTTGCGATTAGATCGCGATTCGTTTCCGAGCTTCAAGGGATCGAAGATCAAGGGTTGGTGACCAAGTGATCTGGTTCTTCGAGTTCTATGAGGCTGAAGATCCTGAGCATCTGTTTGGTGAAGGCAAGTGTCCTCTGACCCATTATATCCCATTTACTTTATAATTCACTGTCCCGCATACTATGAACAACATAAGGATTGACTAGCTTTCTATTTACCTGGTCCTTGATTACCTTTTGGGCTACTATGGTTAGATTCATGCTATTGCTTTACTTTAATCAATGAACATGATGTGAACACTTATGATACGATGTTGTCATTATCATTATGATGTTGGACTGGTGATACTTTAGGGGGCTCGAGCGGTTTCTCAAGTGCCTCTCCGTAAGGACCTGTTCGTTGGATGACCGCCCAGGAAAACAGTGTGGAATGGGACGCCCTTAGCTGAATAATTAGAGGAACTGAGGTGTAGTTCGCTTCGCCGTCGTGCCGTTAATGGGGCTCGGTGTATGCGGCTCGCTCTGCCAAGGTTGGTTCGCCCCTTGGGGAGGAGTGCGGTGCATTTAGGAAACCTAACGGGCAGCTACAACCTCAGGGAATCTTTGTAAAGGCTTCATAGTGAATCCCTGACCATTCACCTCGGGAGTGAATAAGGGCCTTGCAAGCCCGGACTAGAGAGGGAATCACGGCTTGTGGGTAAAGTGCGCAACCTCTGCAGAGTGTTATGAAACTGATATATCAGCCGTGCTCACGGTTATGAGCGGCCAAGGGAACTCCATTGATTTGAGAAACTTGATCAGAAATGGTTGGATTACAGGTGGTGATGAGGATGATGTTTATGACTATGGTAATGGTAAGTGGTATTCTTTCCATTTGGAAAGGGTACTTTTGGGTTAACAACTTGGGTTAATGTTAAAACCTGGCTCTCTACTAGTAATAATTACCTGATCAACTAAAAGCAACTGCTTGACCTTAACTCCACATAAAGCTAGTCCACTACAACCAAACGGGTCATTTGCTGAGTACGTTGATGTGTACTCACCCTTGCTTTCACAAAACACTAGGTTGCCTTTGGTGCAATCTATGCTCAGGTAAAGAAGAAGGTGTCGAGGTAGATCTCCAGGAGTTCCAGGACTTCGATGAGTTCGAGGATTAGGCTAGCGACCTCCCCCAGTCAGCTGCCTGTGGTGGGTTGTTTACGTTGGCTACGTTTCGATTCTGTGTACTTTGATTTATATTATGTAAATGGCTCTAGTCTGTACTATTATTACTTACTCTTTATTGTAAGTCGACACATTGTGCTATGATGAGTCATTTATGTAATGTTGTGTACGTGAATTTCTGATCTTGGCACGTACATGGTTCGCATTCGGTTTACCTTCTAAAGCCGGGTGTGACATAAGTGGTATCAAAGCCATGCTGACTGTAGGACCGCTGACCTAGAGTAGCATTGGCCGTTTTAAGGACTTATTGATTATTACTTCATCTCATCCTTGATTCTGCTTCAAAATATTAGTCACCTCGACTAATTCTATGTTGTGCTCCTATATGCCCCCTTGCCAAAAAGTATTTTATTCTAGTATGGTCTACACTTCTCTCAATCTATTAGATCTGATCTCATTTTGTGCTTGCGACATCTTTGTAGATGCCCCCTGACCATAGCCTTTAGTCTTTTGGGACTCTTTCCTCATCCATTATTAAATTGCTACTATTTGACCATCTCTATTCCATTTTGTTATTGACATGCTCGTATCCTTGCATTTTTAATACCCTTATCCCTTAATCTAAAGCACTTACCCTTGTACCTCTGTTGCCTATTTAAACAGTTCAGTTTATGTGTCTATGACCTTCTTGTCTTCTGAGATCCTTTCTTATTCTGTTGTTAAGACGCTATCTTTCGACAATTTCTATTACCTTGGTCTTAGTATGCTCGTATCTTTTGAGTCTTGCATACTCTTATATTTTTGTGTATGCTTATCTTCATGCCCCAATGTCTGTTTAAGACATTTCAGTTAACATGCCCTTGATCACCCTTGTTTCTTAATGATCCATGAGCAGTCATTTTATTTTGCACATCCTTGGTGATCTCATTAATTCCTTATAACTTCCCTCGGTAATAATTTCTTTTACTAAACCATTCTGTTGGAACCTTACCCACCTTACCCGTGATTGTTTTCTCCATCTCGCCATTTCGTGAGTCTTGCCTTAGCTCCATCCTTTCCTATGCTCTTTGTTATTATCACCTTTACCCTTGACACTTCTATATATTGCATTGATGTTTATCTCATACCTGCCCTTTAAAATCGCCCCTCTTCCGTCTCATACCTTTTTTCTCTTGGTCGTATCCTCTTCTTTGGCTCGCGAGTTTGTAACCTCATCCTTTGTTATGCTTTTGTTTCTTATTGCCTTTACCCTTCTCATCTCTCAATCTTACCTTGGCGATTACGCTATGTTCGTTATCTAAAACCTCCAATCTCCCACATTAGTTCAAGCGTGGTCTCTTACTTATCTCACCCGTGGATATATCCTGTACTTTACCACTTGCAAGACTTATCTTAACTCTATTCTTGGTTGTACCTAGATTCCTGGTTTTTTATGCACATTTACCTCTTCCTTTATATCCTTGCCTATTATCACCTTTGACCCTTGACCTCTCTCCATATTTACCATGATGTTTACCTATTTTTCTTAGCCTCACTTATTCCATTTCAATCCAAGAGTGTTGTTTTCCCTATCCCGCTCTTGTTCGTTTCCTTTCCCTTTGTCGCTTTGCAGCCTTGCCTCACCTTAACTTCATCCTTGGTTGAGCTTTTGTTTGATATCATCCTTACCTTTGTAATCTGTAGATCTTGCCTTGATACTTATCTCAGGTCTGCTTGTTGAAATCCTCTCTTTTCGATCTCAATTCGAGAGCTATGTTTTACTTATCTCCCCCTTGGCTATATCCTCTTCTTTACCGTGTAAGCCTTGACATACCTCCATTCTTTGTTGTACTTATACCACTGGCTCTTCTGTGCTTTCGTCTTTTCCCTTATGCCCTTGTCTATTATCGCCTTTGACCCTGGTGATATTGAAGCCTTCCACCTAAATGTTTACTTTGAACTTATCCTTTAAAATTCTTCCTTTTCTTTCAACCCAGTTTGAGAGCTGTGAGTTACCTATCTCTTCCTTGATTTCTTTTCTCTTCTTGTCGCCTTACAAGTTTTGTCTTAAATTCCATCCTTTGATATGTGTTTTATTTGCTATCACCATCTCCTTGTAATCCATCGATCTTGCCTTGACACTCATCTTTATTTTGGCTCTTTAAAATCTCCTCTCTTCCACCTCAATTTGAGAGTGGCAGTTTAACTATCTGGCCCTTGGACGTACCCTCTCATTTTTTTCCATTTGTAGGTCCTATCTTAACTCCATCCTTTATGGTACTAATATCTTTTGTCTTATGCTTATTTACCTCCTCTCCTACATCTTTGTCCGTTATTACCTTTAAAACCCTCATGATATCCATGTCCTTACCCTCCTACTTATCTCGAACATATCCTTTGAAGCCTCCTCTTGTCCATCCGTGTTTGAGGATAATGCCTCACCTATTCATCATTGACTGCTCCCCCTTCTTGACACCTTGCAAGTTTTGTCTAAAATAAATTTTTGGTTGGGTGTTTGTCCGTTATCACCTTAACCCTTGTCATCCCTTGATCTTTACCTTGATGCTTATCCCGTCCCTGCATTTTAAAGCCCCTCCCTCGTTCCAGTTCAAGAGTGTTGTCTTACCTACCCGCTCTTGGTCATTCCCTTTTCCTTTACCACGTTGCCAGTCATAGCGTTTGTTTGATGTACCCCTTACCCTTGTAATCACTAGATCTTGACTTGATACCTATCTAAGGTCTGCTTTTGGAAATCTCCCCTTTTCTATCTCAACCCAAGAGTGTTGTTCTACCCATTATGCCCTTGGTCGTATACTTTTGTTGATCGCTTACAATGCTTGCTTTAACTCCATTCTTTATGGTGCTCGTGTCCCTGTTCTGCACATCTTGTTCTTCTCCTTGTCCTTCAACAACCTTAGAGAGTAGTTATTCCCTTTTCAAGAAAGACCACCATTTAATTAAAAGATATGTATAGCAATGAGATGTTTGTTGTTGTATGCTTGTGCTGTTTGTCTTTGTGTTATGACTGATTTGCTTTTTTGTGATGAGTGTTGGTGTGTTGTGGCCCCTGGGTCCACAATGGAATCCGTTTACTAGCTGAGTGCCATAGACATTGATAGTTGGGTGCTCTCCCTTTTCTCTCTTTAATCCATCTATGCTTACCTTTTCTATCTATACCCTTCCCTCCTGCACCTACCCAGTTGGCAACCTCCGACCTCTCCCAATCAGTCAAGATCGGAGTCGGCTGCATCCTCATCAAGTGCATATCAATGCTCCTGTTAAGAGGGTTAGCCGCTAACCCCAATGAAGACAATGCGAACGACATCAACCAACAAGATCAGAGTAGCGCAACAGAAGCATGTGTGGGTCCTAACCCACAGGTCCGAGGGATCCTCAAGAATTATATGAATTGGTCTCGAGCATCTGAAAGACAAAACAAGCAGTCCACAAGCTGAGCCGGTAGAGTCAAAGATGAATCGAAGAAACTACATGCGAACAACCAATGAACCAATCTCATTTTCTTGCTAGCCTCTTCTTGAATCTCGGGGGCGAGATTCTTGTTAAGGGGGTTAGATTTGTAACACCCTAAATTTGGGGGTATAAAATTTCTTTTTCTAATATCCACCAAATTCAAGTGTTACCCTCTTTCTTTCCTTCTTTTCTACTCTTTTTCCAATTCGGTCAGTCGCGCCGCCGTGAGACATCTCATCATGGCCAGCCATCCACAGGTCAGTTCGTGCTTCTCTGGTTCGTGTTCTAGCATCCTTAGGGTCTCCTGTTGCTTGTAAACTCGATCAATTGAATGCTACCACGCATGGTCGTCGGGAACAACTCTGCCTGTCCTCGGTATTCGCCGTCGTCGTGGATGGGGGAAATTCCGGGTTAGGATAGCTCAATTAGGGCATGGACTAGGCTCGCCTGGGATTGGGGATGATGATCCGATACTCGGTTTCGGCGGTCGTCGCCGTTTGAAGCGAATCCCAGCAAGGGGTGGCCGGCGGACGAACGCGCCGTCGCCAGGGACTTGATTTATGAAGAAATAGAAATACAGGGGCTTAAGTGCAATGGTCAGAGAGACATGTGAATAGTGCTTAGAGATTCTTTACCATTTATTTAAAAGGCTAGGGGCATCTGCGCAAGTTCGCCAGCGCGGGCGCGCGCGTATTCTTCCGTTCGCAGGCTGGTTTGGGCTAGAATTAGCCTAGCACTATTCATGTTTTCTCTTTTTCCTTTTTCTGGCAGATTAAGAAATGTGTAGAAAATAGTAGAGAATGATAAATTATGAGACCAATTTTACTAGACTCATAAAATCATCTAGTATTTAATAAAAATAGTTCCAAGATTTTTATCCCAAACCTAGAATTATGTAGCCTTTAAAGGTGCTCAAACCAAGCCTTTAAGAATTTTAGAAAAAAATTAGTAGCTCCAAAAATGGTAAAACTTTTTGGGTAGGCTTAGTTTGATGATTGAAGACCTTGGGTGAAAATTGGATAGATTTGGACACTGTTTGATCACAAACCCAATAACTAGACTCCTAGGGTTTAGTTGCTTAATACTGGTAGAATACCAACTTAGGGAACCCTAGTGATTAGTGTGTACCATGAAGGAAAGTTGTATTCAAGATACAACTTAGTATGTTTGTATTATGTAACTGTTTATTCATAACATCACATAAGCATTCATGCACATGTACTGTCATGTATAGAAAACGAGGAAGAAACTGTGGTTGAAGAAGAAGTTGTCACTCAAGCTGAGAATCCTCCAGCCGAGAATAACTTCTACTTCGACATCTGTGGAGTAGACCCGGAACCTCCTGCAACACAAGGCAATCCCCGGTGCATTATCCCCTTTCCTTGATGTTTTAAAAACTTTATCACCTTATATGATGCATTAGGTGGTAGGAGTTGTGTGCTAAACAATTGATGCATTCCCTTCCTTGGAACTGATTACCATTCCTTGTTACCTCATTTACTTGAAGTTTTCTGATGCTTAGCTTTGCTCTAGAAAACAAAATGTTTTGTTTTAAACAAAAGGTGATGCTTCATATGGGATGGGGATTATTTTACAAAGAAAAGACTTGTGATGGTGAATCCATCGTGGCCGTGATGGGTTCAACATCTGAAAATATGTACCTCTGTCAGGTACTAAACTTTGGGTTGTAAATGATAAAGACAAGACCAGGTGGGTGACTTGCACGAGAAGGAATTCTTGGTGTAGTGTCTCCGTCTGATTCGATTAAGGACCGAGCCGATGTAGGCTTGATGATCGATGACCTTTTAACTGGCCACATGCCTCGTCATGGGTAAGCTTTGCCTGGGTCGGACCAATACCATAAATGCCACCACGCAATGGGAGTGGAGAGATGGCGAGAGTAGCGTGTGCCCTTTTTGGCAAGAGGCTGGACGGTGGTGTATTTGTGCTCTCAGTTGGCGTGAACCCATTCTGGTCTTGAGAAACCTGGTGGCGAGTTGACATATGCAAGGGTTAAGTGCTACATATGTCGTGGCACCCGGTTATGTAATAAGTACTCTTTCTATATTTTTATATGAATGTAAATTATATTATTGTAATCATTTCCGCTCATTCTCTACTCCGATTATGTGTAATGTCTGCGTGATGGGTTAAGAACTCTTGGGTGATATGATGAAGATACAGATAACCGAACTTGCCGAGTCATTATGCGCACCTGCATGACTGTCTGAGGTCCTTAGGACAAGGACATCTGTAGGTGGGCCTAATAACTTGGGAGGTTCCATCACACCGGTGATCATCGGTGACGGCACCTCGCTGTCGTACCGAGACCCCCCGGCCAACCGCAACCGCCCCGTGCCTCTTTCGCCCGCGTGGAGTCGCCGGCTCCGGCCATGGTGCTCACGCCGAGGAAGACGGCAACCCTGATAAGGGGGACCCGCCCGTCAGCCTCACTCGCCTCCCGCTCTTCTTTCCCCTCACGCACTCGCTGACCGGTGGACCCCCTAGCCCTGCGTGTCAGTACCACGCACAACACCAAAACCCCTCCCCCTCCGCTCTGTGTTGCCGGTTGGCGGGCCTCGCCCGTCAGTGCTCGTATGTGCCCGTGCCTGTGTTTGCCCCGCGCCGCTGATGTAACACCCTGAATTTGGGGTTATAAAATTTCTTCTCTAAATGCCTACCAAATTCAGGTGTTACCTTGTTGGGGACTTGTTCTCAAATGCTAAGAGTTAAGAACAAGGCAACATAAAAAGTGTTAAATATTAAAATCCTTCGTCTTTCAAGACATTATGTCCCTTCGGATATAATGAATTCCGGACGAAGGTTATGAAGGAAAAAACCTTCGTAAGCACAATAAATGATAAGGAAGAATTCATATATGAAATACGAAAAACAATATAAACATTATCATCAACTTATTTTTATTTGCATTACCATATCCACAATAACAAATTATAAATGTACCTTCAGTTTGGCGGAAAGGAAGAGTATAGACGTGATGCAAAAAGCGAATGCCAGGTCAGCGTGAACAGTACGGGAGTACTGTTCATCTATTTATAGGCAGGGGACGCAGCCCATGTACAATTACATTTATGCCCTTTACATTTCCTAATAACACTATAGTAATTCTTCGAGGTCTAATTTGCCTTTTCACCTTTAAGTCGGTTCCCCTTTTCTGCTGTCATGCCGAAGCTTTTTTGCGCACAGCTTCGTGACCACCTAGACCTTCGTCATAATCATCTTTCGTCTCGTTCAGGCTTCGTCCTGACTGTGCTCTTGTATACTCATGATCCGATTCCGAAGATACCTTCTCACATATTTCACTTGGAAAACATCGTTAAATCATGTTTTTGAGGACCTTCGGAAGCCGAAGGCCCCCAACATACCTCTTGTCTCTCTCTAGACTTCCTCTCTCTTCCTTTTGATTAGAGTTAAGTCAGTTAGGTGAGGATTAACTATTTATTTATTATATCAAAACCTATGTGAGTCATGAAATGTTGCATCATGCTGAGCCTAAATTATTCTTTTGGTTGATGTACATGTTTGAATTGGTTTGAATTTGATTGAAATCCATAGAGAAAATAAAATAAAAAAGACATTAGAATTTCAGAAAAAGGAAAAGCAGCCCAAGCCCCTCAACCGCTCTGCCTTTCGGCCCACACAGCCCAGTCCCGCCCGCACCCTCTCCCTCTCGCCCGAGCCCGCGCATCAGCGGGTGTCTGCCTAACACCTCGGGTCCAACGGTCAGTCTCCCTCTCTTCCCCCTCATCTAGATGCTCGGCCCATCCCGTTTCCCCCCTGTTGGCCCATGCGCCGTGGGCGCGCTGTCCCGTGGTCACTGCCGAGTGGGGCCCTCTTGTCATCCCTCCCCTTCAACCGCTCGGCCGCCTCATGGGGTTCCACGCTCGCCCACGTCGCTGAGAAAACCGGCTCCACTTCCCCCCACTTCCATGGTCCGAGGTACCTCACCCCCTTTTCTCCCTCTCCGCGCACTCCCTTGCCTCACTCGACATCCCCCTCGCTCTCTCTCGCCCCATCGCGCCCGTGCACCGCCGCCAGAAAACCAACCCCCCCGAGCTCGACGCCGCTGTGACCGTGCACTCCGCTGAGGCCCACAACTGCGTTGTGCCTCTCCACGTCACCTCGCGCTCGGAGTTTCGCCGCCAACCGCGCCTCACCATTTGTCGCCCGTCCACCGGAATCGATCTTCGTCAAGCCAAACTCCCTCCTTGCCGGTGACCCCGCGGTGAGCCCAATATTCCATCCTTTCTCCCCCTTTCTTCATCCATTCGTTGTGGCCGTGTTGCCCGGTGTGACGGAACCACCCAAGGTATTAGGCCCACCTACAGATGTCCTTGTCCTAAGGACCTCAGACAGTCATGCAAGTGTGCATAATGACTCGACAAGTTCGGTTATCTGTATCTTCATCATATCGCCCAAGAGCACTTAACCCATCACGCAGACATTACACATAATAGAAGTAGAGAATGAGCGGAAAGGATTACAATAATATAATTCACATTCATACAAAAATATAGAAAGAGTAGTTATTACATAACTGGGTGTTTGAGTGTGGAACTTATTATTACATTACCGGGAGGCAAAACACCCTCCCCAAATAAGTTTTAGTGTTCATCCTCCTGCTTGGGAACCACCTTGGAGCAGAAACAACAGAACTTAGCTGTTTCATCACCTACAACAACATGGGTTTGAAAACCCTGAGTACGGAGTGTACTTTCGCAACTCTTACCCGTTAAAGGAAAAATACTCTCAAGGATATGCTGGCTTTTGGGAATCAAGGTAAAGCTTATCAAGATTCAAAGACTCTGTTTGCAGAAAAGCTTACTATGAGTTGATCCTTAAAAACCCATTTTTATTACCAGGTTAAGTAGTTACCTGCATCTAGATTTCTTTCTATTCTAGATCAAACACTTGGCCTATGCTAGCCGTCTTTTATCAACCCTTTAATTCACTTGATTGCTACGTGTAAGTCAGTGACCAAGTCTTCATATCCGAGAAGTAACAGCGATCCAAATCGATTAATACCCAGCTGGGGATCTCCAACCACATGACATATGTAGCACTTAACCCTTGCATATGTCAACTCGCCACCAGGTTTCTCAAGACCAGAATGGGTTCACACTTCACACCAACCGAGAGCACAGATACACCACAGTCCAGCCTCTTGCCACGGAGTGTACACGCTACTCTCACCATCTCTCCACTCCCATTGTGTGGTGGCCTTTCTGGTATTGGTCCAACCGAGGCAAAGCTTACCCTTGACGAGGCATATGGCGAGTTAAAAGGTCATCAGTCAGTAGGCCTACATCGGCTCGGTCCTTAAGCGGCTCAGACGGAGACACTACACCAAGACTCTCTTCTTATGCAAGTCACCCGCCCGGTCTCATCTTATCATTCATAACGCAAAGTTTGGTACCTGTCAGAGGTACATCTTTTTCAGATGTTGAACCCATCATGGCCGTGATGGATCCACCATCATCAATCTTTTCTTTGCAAAATCCCCATCCCATATGAAGCATCACCTTTTGTTTGAAACAAAACATTTTGTTTTCTAAAGCAAGGCTAAGCATTAGAAAACTTTAAGTATATCAGGTAATAAGGAATGGTAATCAGTTTTCCAAGGAAGAGAATGCATCAATTGTTTAGCACACAACTCCTACCACCTAATGCATCATATAAGGTGATAAAGATTTTAAAACAACAAGGAAAAATGGATAATGCACCAGGGCTTGCCTTGTGTTGCAGGAGGTTCAGGGTCCACTCCGCAGATGTTGAAGTAGAAGTTGTTCTAGGCTGGAGGACTTTCAGCTTGAGTGACAACCTCCCCTTCTACCACAGTTTCTTCCTCGTGTTCTATATAGATATTAAAAGTCGCCTAGAGGGGGGGGGGGTGAATAGGCAAATCTGAAATTTATAAACTTTAAGCACAACTACAAGCTGAGGTTAGCGTTAGAAATATAATCGAGTCCAAAAGAGAGGGCGAAAACAAATCACAAGCGAATAAGAGCGGATGACACGGTGATTTGTTTTACCGAGGTTTGGTTCTTGCAAACCTACTCCCCGTTGAGGTGGTCACAAAGACTGGGTCTCTTTCAACCCTTTCCCTCTCTCAAACGATCATTTAGACCGAGTGAGCTTCCTTCCTTGATTTCTCAGGTCACTTAGACCCTGCAAGGACCACCACACAATTGGTGTCTCTTGCTTTGCTTACAAGGCTTTGAGAATAAGAATGAGAGAAAGAAGAAAGCCAACCAAGCAACAAGAACAACAAAAGAACACAAGTCGATCTTCTCACAAGTCCTAAAAACTAGAGTTGAATTGTGGACTTTGATTTGATCGGAGGCTTTGATTTGTGTCTTGGAGTGTTGTGTATTGCTATTGTATTGAATGAGGAGTAGTGAATGCTTGGGTGCCTTGAAGAGTGGTGGTTGGGGGTATTTATAGCCCCAACCACCAAAATGGCCGTTGGGGAACTCTGCTGTCAACGGGCGCACTGGACAGTCCGGTGCGCCACCGGACACTGTCTGGTGCGCCAGCCATGTCACCCAACCGATAGGGTTCGACCGTTGGAGCTTCTGACATGTGGGCCACCGGACAGTCCGGTGGTGCACCGGATAGGTCCTGTTCACTGTCCGGTGCGCCATCTGGCGCCTGCTCTGACTCTGCGCGCGCAGTCGGCACTATTCACTGTTCACTGTTCACTTTTGCAGTCGACCGTTGGCGTTGTAGCCGTTACTCCGCTTGGCACACCGGACAGTCCGGTGAATTATAGCGGAGGGCAATCCCAGAAACCCGAAGGTGGCAAGTTCGGAGTGATTCTTCCTGGTGCACCGGACACTGTCCGGTGGTGCACCGGACAGTCCGGTGCGCCAGACCAGGGATGCCTTCAGTTGTCTTTTGCTCTTTTTATTTGAACCCTTTCTTGGACTTTTTATTGGTTTGTTGTGAATCTTTGGCACCTGTAGAACTTATAATCTAGAGCAAACTAGTTAGTCCAATAATTTGTGTTGGGCAATTCAACCACTAAAATCATTTAGGAAAAGGTTTGACCCTATTTCCCTTTCAATCTCCCCCATTTTGGTGATTGATGCCAACACAAACCAAAGCAAATATATAAGTGCAAAATTGAACTAGTTTGCATAAGGTAAGTGCAAAGGTTACTTGGAATTAAACCAATATACATTTCATAAGATATGCATGGATGCTTTCTTCTAATCTTAACATTTTGGACCACGCTTGCACCACTTGTTTTGTTTTTGCAAATATTTTGGAAATTCTTTTTCAAAGTCTTTTGCAAATAGTCAAAAGGTATGAATAAGATTTTGAGAAGCATTTTCAAGATTTGAAATTTTCTCCCCCTGTTTCAAATGCTTTTCGTTTGACTAAACAAAACTCCCCCTTAATGACCAATTTGAAATTATATCAAAAATAAGATATCAATTGAAAAACTTCTTTAATACAAATTGAAAGACTACAAATTTTTGAAATTGGTGGTGGTGCGGTCCTTTTGCTTTGGGCTAATACTTTCTCCCCCTTTGGCATGAATCGCCAAAAACAGATACTTGTGAGTGAAGTACAAGCCCTTTTCAAACTCTCTCCCCCTTTGGTAAATAATATAGGAGTGAAGATTATACCAACTTTGGAGAGCGGTGCAGAGTGATGGCGAAGTGGAGATAATTCGATGGAGTGGAGTGGAAGCCTTGTCTTCGCCGAAGACTCCATTTCCCTTTCAATCTATGACTTAGCATGTAATACACTTGAAAACCACATTAGTCATAGCACATGAAAGAGATATGATCAAAGGTATAAATGAGCTATGTGCGCAAAACATCAGTCAAAATTCCTAGAATCAAGAATGTTTAGCTCATGCCTAAATTTGGTAAAAGTTTTCTCATCTAGTGGCTTGGTAAAGATATCGGCTAATTGTTCTTTGGTGCTAACATATGCAATCTCGATATCCCCCTTCGTTGGTGATCCCTCAAAAAGTGATACCGAATGGCTATGAGGTTAGTGCGGCTGTGCTCAACGGGATTATCCACCATGCGGATTGCACTCTCATTATCACATAGGAGAGGAACTTTGGTTAATTTGTAACCATAGTCCCTAAGGGTTTGCCTCATCCAAAGCAATTGCGCGCAACAATGGTCTGCGACAATGTACTCGGCTTCGGCGGTAGAAAGAGCTACAAAATTTTGTTTCTTAGAAGCCCAAGACACCAGAGACCTTCCCAAGAACTGGCAAGTCCCTGATGTGCTCTTTCTATCAATCTTACACCCTGCCCAATCAGCATCTGAATATCCAATTAAATCCAAAGTGGATCCCTTGGGGTATCAAAGGCCAAACATAGCAGTATGAACTAAATATCTCAAGATTCATTTTACGGCCCTTGTAACACTCCAGGTGTTACTCAGGGAGTCCACCCAGGGCTACCCCTTTTAACCTATTATCACATGAGGATTTATTTGGGCAAAGTACCTCAAACTTGGAATTCCAGGTCCTAAGTAAGGGCAAACTATCTTAAATGTCATGCCCTAGCTTGTCATGCACATCCAAGTGGGGAATTTCCCAAAACCCTAAAGCAAACCCATCTTGGGCAATAGGAACCCTAATTGAAGCTAGGATCAAAAGGGCATGTAAACCTTATGATCATGGCTTGGGCCAAATATAAAAGTTGTAATATACTTCATAACCTACAATTAATAGTAAGGAAGCACCCCCAAAAAGTTTTCAGAAAAGTCCTAAAAAGTTCACCTAAGGTTCAGCACAAGGGAGAATTCAGATTTTGCCTAAGTATAAAAACTAACCCTTGAACAAAGATTCCACACGTTCACCTTAATCCAAATTTCAAAACCCTTCGACCCAATTGACAAAGTGGCGCCAAATTAACCCTAGAATACCCTGGAAAGAGATGACACCTACCCTAGGGCGCTAGACACGACTTGACACCATTTTTGTCTCGACTTGGACCTAGCTGACACACCCAACTTCTCACCCCTCTATCTCCCTACCCCGACCGTATCTCGACTTGGAACTCACAGCAAAAAGGTAGGATTTGGAGCAGGGAAGCGACCGTACACAGTGACTTTGCCAAGATACGCACGCTTTGGTGCTCAAATCCGCTGTTGAACCATGGCAGAAGCAAGCTTCCACGTGTTCGACGCGAGCTGACATCCGGGGGCGCGCTCAGAGCACGCCTGTGCGCGAACCCCCGCGCGCCCGCGGCCGCCCGTGACCACGCCCGCGCCACGGCTATAAAGCCCGCCCCAGTGTTCGGCTGCCTTCCCCGTTGCCTCCTCCGTACCTCGCCTGACTTGCCCGAGCCAGCCCTTAGCTCCGGTGACCTCCCCGCGACCCGCCAGTGCCACCCGAGAGCAACCACCGTGGCCAGTCCCTTTCCCGTCCTCCTCCGTTCGATCCAAGCCCTCAGATAGCTTCCTGGTGAGGCCGTGAAGCTTACTCAAGCTTGAACCGAGGACCCGCGTCACCGGAATAGCGCAATCGTGCTCGCCGGAGTTCAAAGACCCGCCGGCGCAAGTGGACCGGGTAAGCCTCTGCACCATTTCCCAATTCGTTGCGCGCATGGCCTCTACATCACCCCGTGGAGCTCCTCGTGCACCTTAATTGAACTATACCGTCGTGATTTGGCCGGAACAGGAGCCACCGACGACCTCCGCCGCCTATGCTCGTGGTTAGGGTAGCTCCGACCACCTCCGACGCCGACCCGCACACCGACGTGACCGTCGTGACCTCCCGGACGTCACCGACCACCCCGCCGGAGCTCTACTGCCGCCGGTAAGCCTCGCCGCTGTAATCTATGCCGCAGGTACTGTTTAAGTCAGCCAGGGAGCGCAGGTTAGATTTCGGTTAGGTCCAGGGGGTTTTGTGCAATGTCAGTGACCCATGCCAACAGTAGACCGAGGACTGTTTTGTGAGAGAAGAGGGAGATAAAACCCAGGGGCCTCAGCGCAAACCTGTTTTTCTTTTCCATTTTCGAGTTTATTTTTCTTTTAATATGGCAGATAACTTAATAAATGCATAACTTGAAGAATAATCATCCAAAAATTGTCAAACCAATTTTGCTAGACTCTGGGAAATATAAACTATCAGATAAAAATAGTAAGACCCATAGTTCCTGTATTCTTTTCTGAAGTTTTGAATTAAATAAGAAAACTGCTAAAACCTTAATATTAGAAGGACAAATAGAAATATTGTTTGACTAGGGTTAGCAAAATTTGGAGAAGTTTATATCTACCTACTGACCTGTTTAAAAATGTTAAACCTCTCTGTCCACCCCATTAAGTTAGTTTTTACCCCTTATTCCACAATATGCTTAAGGTTAAGAAAAATAGAAAATGTGATTTAAATAATGAACCAGAGGGCATCCCTATTTTTGTTAGGATACTTATTCAATGTAGTTCACTGGAAAAATCTATCATACCCTGGTTTAGTATAAAATAAGTAGGATACCTTTTATTTTAATAAAATAAGGAAAACTTAGAAAAACCCTACAAAAATAACCCCAAGGTGGAAACACCCCAACCCTTGGGATAACTAATGTTTTGTTATTAAAAACTTAGGAAAAATATGAAATCTGCTGTTTGACATTTTTCAAATAACAATGTAGTAGAAAGTGCCTTTTTGACATTAAACTTTAGAAAGTCATAACTAATTAACCACCCCTTAGCTTTCTGTGGTTTTTGGCACAGAAGCCTATTATTACTGTTAGATGCCAACAAAAATAACCTTTAAGGCAGACCCCACCTCTAATTAAGAGTTGTAGTGTAAAGTGGCCCATTTTACACAACTCTTGTTATTTTTGTCTAAAGCATAGCCTTTATATTTTAAGCCTCAAATTCTTAAAACAGGCTACAATAACAAATGGCAACCCATGTAATTTTTACAAAATTTTTGGAAAATATTAAACCATTGTCGTAGTTCAAACCTACACTAGAAACCATAAGTAGAAAATAAAGGAAGGAAAAGGTGAATAATAGGAAAATTAGTGTCATCCTGAAAACTCTTTATAACTTGTCACTGAAGTATATAGAGGCAATACCAATTCCCTATGTTTATCCTCAACAAAAACCTAAACCTAAAAGTGATAAGCCTAACCCACTAAAAGCCCCGTATGACCCAGAAACCCTAAGTTATTCCTTAAACTTAGTTTTCTTTTTTGCATAATGTTAATAATCCTGCATAATCATAACATACATGTTCATTGCATTCGATAGACTGTAATCTTGCTGACGGAGAGTACATCCTCGTGCCGGAGCAAGGAGCTGCTCAGGAGGTAGCCCCAGATCCAGCACCCGAGTCTGCATCAGAGGATCTGCCTGCCACAGCCTTGGAAGGCAAGCCCCGGTTTTATGCATAACCTGTTTATTATGCTATTTTAATACACTTAATGATTGTAGGGTTGAATGTGCACTTAAGTGTAGGAGTTGGGTGAAACCCTAGTTGCATGATCTCAGGAATCCTGTTGAGATGAATACTAGTATGCTAGGTCGAGTAGCTGCTTTATTAATTAGGATCTCGGTAGAAGTCGAGTGATTTTTCTAGCACTCGCGCGAGGTCAGGAACTGGCTGTATCCACTTTCTTATCATAATGATGTTGGTCTATGGGCAACAATCCATGGGGATTGGTTGTCCACGGGATAAAAATTGGAATAAGGATTAAGGTGTGGTACCGTGAGTCAAGCGTTTGAACGTACTAAGCACATGCCGAGAAATATGGTAAATCGGTAAGCCTAGTACCTGAGTGAACCTGGCAGTGGACATATCCCCTCACGCGACCTGAGACGAGGTCTCCCATTCCAGTTATGGTGGGTACAAGTGCGGTCACTGCACGACGGCCAGTCGGGGTCAGTGAGGCATTGTACGCCAAGGCGGTGAGCCCTGATCTGCTGACGGGGAATCGATGGGGACGGTTGATGTGTGTGGGGACGGAGTGCCCCGGCATGTCGTGTGTTTAGGTTTACCTTGCAAGGTTTAAAAACTCGATTCGAATCGTCTGCTTCTCGCAGCTAATGAGACTGCTTGATCCATGCTGCTACATTGAGTAACAAGTGGAATTGTGCTGAGATTATACAAGATGTTGATTGCTAAAAATGTTTGCTACTATGTATGAATAGATAGTACATCTTTAGCCTTAAAGAGTCACACTTAATTTTGACAAAGTTAAAAACTTGATTTAGAAACTCAGCTAGTGCTTTTGGCAACCAAACCCCACAGCCAGACAACTGCATGTCTAGAGGTAGAGGAGTAGACTCCTCACACCGGGTAAGTCTAGCTGAGTATTAGTATACTCAGCCTTGCTTGTGGCATAATTTTTTACAGGTTCTCTGGAGGATATGGTTGCTGGAGTGACTTGGCCGTCCATCTTGCCACCGGGTTGGACTGTCGAGTGGGACCCTACCTCGGCTGAGGAGGAGCATGAGGAGTGATGGGACAGGCTTCCCCATCTCCCTGTTTATTTACCATTAGTTTTATTCCGCTGCACTTCGAACAATGATGACTACTTTTGCAAAACTCCGATGGTGATGTAATAATTTAATACTCCTTCATGTATGGTTTTATGCTTTATTGTATTTGCTCTGTGACTCACCTTCGAGTGAGATTGTGGTACTTGATCGTGTCAGTGGCCGTGTCGGACTAGATCCGAGGGATTGACGGGTTATTCCCATTTAAGTGTGGTCTAGCCTCTAAGGCAGGGCTCAGGCACTTAACTTGGAATAATTCGGGCAGTTCCGCCACAGCTGGTATCGAAGCTTGTACCACCACAGAGGAATCAATAAAATATAGATACCGTCATTTTCCCAAAATAAAATTTGATAGAAACAATGTTGGATAGATAGTAGGACGAGCAGGATAGACATAGGACGTGAAGCCTTAGGATGGTAGAAGGGTAGCTAGGTGGCTAAGTGATTTGGCCCTACAGGCCACTTTTACAGGATGGGAGTTCTTCCCTACTCCTTTTATCTTGTTGTGAGGTCGTTCAGGACGAGCATGCATGCATTCTTAATTAAACAAATGGATATTGGAGTAAAGACTTAAAAACAAGATGATAGCCAACTAAGTCACCAGTACCATTTTAATTAACTAAAGAAAGGCTGAGTTTTATTTTTCTTGTTCTTTTTATAATTCTTTTTCTTTTACTTACACTTAACCGTACACAGATGACTTCCCACGGATCCTCAGAGGACGGAAATGCACTATCCCACACTGACGGGCTTGCACGAGAGGGTTTTCCCTGCATTTTGTGGGAGGTACTTCAGGGGGCGGGATACACGACACCCCCTCAGTACGCGGTGCAGCAGTTCGAGAAGCACCGAGTGCCCCGCTGTAGGGTGAGGATGACCTTGGAGCCTCATCCCCTGCAGCCAGGCTGGCGCTCTTTGGACTCCGAGTCTTTTGGATACCGAGTGGGGGACACGATCGAGGCGATTGCTCTGCATGGATTGACCACCTTCTGCGGATTCCATCCTTTGGAGCTGGCTACCCACCCCATTGGCTTGTTCCCCGCTGAAAGGGAGGATGACCCAATGTGGAAGGACAGGGTGGAGCATGCCAAGGATATCTGGGCCATCTACCCCGGCCACACTGCGCACTTGACCGTACGGTGCATGAATGCTCTGTACCGTCTGCAAGTGATGCGCGGTGAGGCGATGTCCCATCTGATGGCACTATTGGAGGCGACAAAGATTACTTTGGACAACAGGGAGGAGCTTGTGGTTGACTTGTCCACTGAAATGGTGGAAAAGGACTTACAGGTGGAGCAGCTGTCCACTGATATCCAAGAGTTGGAGGAACTAGTGGGCACCAGGGAGAACACCATCGAGGTTCTCGAGGATCAGCTTATTAATACTCAGCAACAGCTTGCTGAGGCTAATGAGCACCTGGATATGCATCACCAGGAGATCCAGGACATGGAGGCCAACGAGGACGTCGACATCGAGGGAGGAGATGAGCCTGCCTCTAGTGTGGACACTGCTGGCTCAGGGAGACCACCTTCCCCCGAGTCGAGTGTTGCCTCGTTCGCTCACTAGGTGTTCAGGATAGGGTTACAAGTTGGATGGTAGGACTCCTCGCAGCTAGCTTAGCTTTTGCACCCTTGGGGTACTAGGCTAGATAGAGTTGAGTCTTTTTGGGACCAATGATGTAATCATGATAAACTCTTTTGGAAGCATGCTTGATGGATGCTGTTATCAGTTTTAAATTGGAAGGAAAAAGTTATGCCTTTTTAAATCCTTTTGTTGAAGTGGAGTCTATCATTTTGCTTTTGACTCTTTTCGCCGCGATTAAATCTGGAAATTGGAAATATGGTGTTAAGTATATATGTGGTTTTTCAGATGGCCGGGAGGCAGCGTCGTGGCTAGAATGAGCGCGTTCCTCCACCGCCACCACCACCCCCCACTCTGCAGGAGCTGATGGCTCAGCAGAATGAGATCTTGAGGCAGCTAGCTCAGCGTCAGCCACCACCGCAGCACTATGGTGGTGGAGACCATCAGCGTCACCCTGCGGCAGCTACCTATCAGGAGTTCCTCAGTACCCAGCCACCATTGTTCACAAGGGCAGAGGACCCACTTGATGCAGATGTGTGGTTGCGAGTGGTGGAATCCAAATTCCCGCTACTCCATGGAGCTTGTTCAGAGGTCACTAAAGTCAGGTTCGCCACCCAGCAGCTTTGCGGACCCGCAAGGACTTGGTGGGACCATTTTCTTGCCATGCAGCCAGAGGATCGAGAGGTGGAGTGGAGAGAGTTCAAGGCAGCTTTCAGGGGACATCATATACCAGTCAGGATTATGGACCGGAAGCTCAATGAGTTTTTGGCACTCACTCAGGGCAACAGGACCGTCTTGCAGTATGCCCAGGCTTTTAATGACTTGTGTCAGTATGCTGGATATCACGCAGACACAGATGAGAAGAAGAGAGACAGGTTCAGGAGGGGGCTCAGCACTAAGCTCCGTGATCGTCTCAACACCGTCAAGGCCAACAGTTACAATGAGTTGGTCAACATGGCTATCTCCCAGGAGGACTGCATTACAGCTCGACAGGCAGAAAAGAAGAGGAAGACCCCTGTGGCAGGACCCTCAGCTCAGCCACAGCGCTTTAGGATTGTGTCCGACACTCAGAACAGGGGACCCCAGCAGCAGCAAGGAAGATGGGTGATCCGACCACAGCAGCAGCAGCAGGCACCCAACCGCACCCAGTTTCCAGCTCAGAGGAACAACCAGCAGCAGCAGTACCGCCAGGCAAATGATAACAGGTGTTTCACATGTGGTAACACCGGACATTACGCCAAGAATTGCCCCAGGAACCAGCAGAGGCAGGGGCAGAATGTCAATCAGAATCAAGGCAAGAGGCAAAAGGTGCAAGTGAGGCAGGGCAGGTTAAACTTCACCACCATGGCCGATATTCCAGAGGGAGCACCCGTCATGACTGGTATCTTTACCGTTTTGAATTATCCTGCCATTATTCTTTTTGATTCTGGTGCATCGCATAGTTTTATCAGTGCCAAATTTAGTGCCAAGTGCCAATTACCTTTTCACCACACCAATGGGGGTATCACAATTTCAACACCAGGCGGCAGGGTTGCCACTTACCAAATTAACAAGAATGTGCCTATAAAGTTTGGTAGTCTGATAATTAAAACCAACCTCCTCATTTTGGGTTTGGAAAGTGTGGATGTCATATTGGGAACTGACTGGTTGACCAGAAATCAGGCTGTGATGGATATTGCAGCTAGGGCCATTGAGGTGCACTCACCAACTTGTGGTGGAACCACACTATATTTGCCGGACCAGGGTTGTACCCGTTCTTGTGCCCTTGTTATGTTAGAATCCCCAGTAGAAAGGATCCCAGTGGTCTGTGACTATCCGGATGTATTTCCAGATGAATTGCCGGGGATGCCACCTGACCGAGACATTGAGTTCGCAATCGAGTTGCAACCCGGGACTGCTCCTATCTCCAAGAGACCCTATAGGATGCCTCCCGCGGAATTGGCTGAATTGAAGAAGCAATTGCAAGAGTTGTTGGACAAGGGGTTTATTCGCCCAAGTACTTCACCATGGGGATGTCCAGCTTTATTTGTGAAGAAAAAGGATGAGAGTTTGAGGATGTGTGTTGACTATCGCCCTCTCAATGCGGTGACTATCAAGAACAAATACCCGCTACCCCGTATTGATGTTCTGTTTGATCAGTTGGTAGGAGCCAAGGTATTCTCCAAGATAGACCTTCGCTCAGGTTACCATCAAATCAAGATCCGTGCCAACGATATTCCCAAGACGACCTTCTCTACCAGATATGGGTTGTATGAGTTTTTGGTGATGTCTTTCGGGCTGACCAATGCCCCGGCTTATTTCATGTACCTGATGAACTCAGTGTTTATGCCAGAATTGGATAAGTTCGTGGTCGTTTTCATTGATGATATTCTGGTCTATTCCAAGAATGAAGACGAACATACTGAGCACCTGCACATCGTGCTTCAGCGACTGCGCGATCATCGTCTTTATGCTAAGATGTCTAAATGTGAATTCTGGCTGAAGGAGATCAAATTCTTGGGTCACACAATTTCTCAGGATGGGATATCAGTTGATCCTGAGAAGGTACAAGAGGTAATGGATTGGAAACCCCCGACTACAGTAAGGCAGATTCGGAGTTTTCTAGGATTGGCCGGGTATTATCGACGATTTATTCCGGATTTCTCCAGAATTGCCAAGACAATGACTGAGTTATTGAAGAAGGGAGTCAAGTATGATTGGAACCAAAAGTGTGAAGATGCCTTACATACTTTGAGGCAGCATTTGACAACAGCCCCAGTGCTGGCTCAACCTGACAACACCAAGCCCTTCGAAGTTTATTGTGATGCTTCTGGTACAGGATTGGGATGTGTCTTGATGCAAGATAACAGAGTGATTGCTTATGCTTCCCGAGCACTCAGGCCCCATGAGCAGAACTACCCCACACATGATCTGGAATTGGCAGCTGTGGTTCATGCTCTTAAGATATGGAGACACTACTTGATGGGAGCTCATTGTAACATCTACACTGATCATAAGAGCCTCAAATACATCTTCACTCAGGCAGATCTGAACATGAGGCAGAGGAGATGGTTGGAGTTAATCAAGGACTATGATTTGGAAGTACATTACCATCCTGGCAAAGCCAATGTTGTGGCAGATGCCTTGAGCAGAAAGGCCCAGTGCAATTGTATGAGCATGGATGCAAGAGTTACCACCATGTGCGATGAGTTGTGCAAGCTGAACCTGGAAGTTGTTCCTTCCGGTGAACTGAGTTATATCTCGGTGGAGCCCACATTGCAGGAGCAAATAGTCAGGGCACAGATTGGGGACAAGGGTGCTCAAATGATTAAGGAAATGGTCAAGCAAAAGGCAGAGAAATACAAGTGCTTCCGTCAGGACAGCAAGGGAATTTTATGGTTTGGAGACCGATTAGTTGTTCCCAAGGACAATGAGCTCAGAAAGAAGATACTGGATGAAGCTCACCTTTCCAAATTCTCCATGCTCCCTGGTAGCAATAAGATGTACCATGACCTCAGAACTTTATATTGGTGGACCCGAATGAAGAGGGAAATTGCCAAGTACGTATCTGAGTGTGACACTTGCCAGAGGATAAAAGCTAGTCACTTGAAGGCAGCAGGCCCTTTGCAACCCCTTCCCATACCATCTTGGAAATGGGAGGACATTTGCATGGACTTTATAGTGGGATTGCCCAATACCTCTAGGCACCATGATTCTATTTGGGTTATTGTGGACAGATTGACTAAGACTGCTCATTTCTTGCCAGTGCACACCACCCACAGGACAGAGAAGTATGCAGAGATCTACATTGACCAGATAGTTCGTCTGCATGGAATACCAAGGACTATAGTCTCGGACATAGGAGCACCATTTGTGGCACGATTTTGGGAACAATTGCAGGAATCACTTGGGACCCATGTCATCCGAAGCTCAGCCTATCATCCCCAAACCGATGGTCAGACATAAAGAGTGAATCAGATTTCGGAAGACATGTTGCGAGCATGTGCACTACACTACGGAAAGGACTGGGACAAGTGTCTTTCCTTGGCAGAGTTTTCTTATAATAACAGCTATCAGTCTAGCCTGAAGATGGCACCCTTTGAGGCACTATATGGGAGAAGGTGTAGGACCCCACTGAATTGGTCTCAAGCAGGAGAGAGGGAAATTTTTGGGCCAGATTTGGTACTTGAAGCAGAGGCAAAGGTCAGGATCATCAAGAAGAACCTAGAAGCTGCTCAGGCCAGGCAAAAGAGCTATCATGATAAGAGGCGGAAGCCTCTACAGTTTGAGGTGGGAGAGCATGTTTATCTTAAGGTATCACCAACCAAGGGTGTCCAGAGATTTGGGATCAAGGGCAAGTTAGCTCCTCGTTACATTGGACCCTACGAGATCAAGGAAGCTTGTGGACCCGTAGCATACCAATTGGAATTGCCACCTCACATGTCAGCAGCTCACAATGTGTTCCATGTATCTCACCTGCGGAAATGTGTTCGTCTACCCACTGAAGTGCTACCGGAACCAGAAATTCAGATAGAACCAGACTTGTCCTATCAAGAGTACCCCGTCAAGGTACTGGATCAGAAAGAAAGGTCAACGCGGGCAAGATCAATTAAAATGTATAAAATTCAGTGGAGTCACCATTCAGCAGAGGAAGCTACGTGGGAGACTGAGGATTTTCTACGCTCTCGCTTCCCCGACTTTCTGCCCAAAGGAGTCGGTACGTAACCCCAGAACATCACCCCCCCACCTGCCCTCTGAATTCAATTATAAGAAAAACTTAGATAACAAGGATAGTCTAAATTGTGGAGTTAACTTAAGAAGGGCTTCCTTCTGAAGTTGCAAAGAGAATGACATTCGAAGAGCAGTTAACAAGAGAAACTTGAGTATAAAGAAAGAGTAGCACCAACACACCTTCAAGCACCCCTCCAAGGGACTCTACCTAAAATCTCGGGACGAGATTCCTTTAAGGGGGGAGGGCTGTAACACTCTAGGTGTTACTCAGGGAGTCCACCCAGGGCTACCCCTTTTAACCTATTATCACATGAGGATTTATTTGGGCAAAGTACCTCAAACTTGGAATTCCAGGTCCTAAGTAAGGGCAAACTATCTTAGATGTCATGCCCTAGCTTGTCATGCACATCCAAGTGGGGAATTTCCCAAAACCCTAAAGCAAACCCATCTTGGGCAATAGGAACCCTAATTGAAGCTAGGATCAAAAGGGCATGTAAACCTTATGATCATGGCTTGGGCCAAATATAAAAGTTGTAATATACTTCATAACCTACAATTAATAGTAAGGAAGCACCCCCAAAAAGTTTTCAGAAAAGTCCTAAAAAGTTCACCTAAGGTTCATCACAAGGGAGAATTCAGATTTTGCCTAAGTATAAAAACTAACCCTTGAACAAAGATTCCACATGTTCACCTTAATCCAAATTTCAAAACCCTTCGACCCAATTGACAAAGTGGCGCCAAATTAACCCTAGAATACCCTGGAAAGAGATGACACCTACCCTAGGGCGCTAGACACGACTTGACACCATTTTTGTCTCGACTTGGACCTAGCTGACACAACCAACTTCTCACCCCTCTATCTCCCTACCCCGACCGTATCTCGACTTGGAACTCACAGCAAAAAGGTAGGATTTGGAGCAGGGAAGCGACCGTACACAGTGACTTTGCCAAGATACGCACGCTTTGGTGCTCAAATCCGCTGTTGAACCATGGCAGAAGCAAGTTTCCACGTGTTCGACGCGAGCTGACATCCGGGGGCGCGCTCAGAGCACGCCCGTGCGCGAACCCCCGCGCGCCCGCGGCCGCCCGTGACCATGCCCGTGCCACGGCTATAAAGCCCGCCCCAGTGTTCGGCTGCCTTCCCCGTTGCCTCCTCCGTACCTCGCCTGACTTGCCCGAGCCAGCCCTTAGCTCCGGTGACCTCCCCGCGACCCGCCAGTGCCACCCGAGAGCAACCACCGTGGCCAGTCCCTTTCCCGTCCTCCTCCGTTCGATCCAAGCCCTCAGATAGCTTCCTGGTGAGGCCGTGAAGCTTACTCAAGCTTGAACCGAGGACCCGCGTCACCGGAATAGCGCAAACGTGCTCGCCGGAGTTCAAAGACCCGCCGGCGCACGTGGACCGGGTAAGCCTCTGCACCATTTCCCAATTCGTTGCGCGCATGGCCTCTACATCACCCCGTGGAGCTCCTCGTGCACCTTAATTGAACTATACCGTCGTGATTTGGCCGGAACAGGAGCCGCCGACGACCTCCGCCGCCTGTGCTCGTGGTCAGGGTAGCTCCGACCACCTCCGACGCCGACCCGCACACCGACGTGACCGTCGTGACCTCCCGGACGTCACCGACCACCCCGCCGGAGCTCTACTGCCGCCGGTAAGCCTCGCCGCCGTAATCTATGCCGCGGGTACTGTTTAAGTCAGCCAGGGAGCACGGGTTAGATTTCGGTTAGGTCCAGGGGGTTTTGTGCAATGTCAGTGACCCATGCCAATAGTAGACCGAGGACTGTTTTGTGAGAGAAGAGGGAGATAAAACCCAGGGGCCTCAGCGCAAACCTGTTTTTCTTTTCAATTTTCGAGTTTATTTTTCTTTTAATATGGCAGATAACTTAATAAATGGATAACTTGAAGAATAATCATCCAAAAATTGTCAAACCAATTTTGCTAGACTCTGGGAAATATAAACTATCAGATAAAAATAGTAAGACCCATAGTTCCTGTATTCTTTTCTGAAGTTTTGAATTAAATAAGAAAACTGCTAAAACCTTAATATTAGAAGGAAAAATAGAAATATTGTTTGACTAGGATTAGCAAAATTTGGAGAAGTTTATATCTACCTACTGATCTGTTTAAAAATGTTAAACCTCTCTGTCCACCCCATTAAGTTAGTTTTTACCCCTTATTTCACAATATGCTTAAGGTTAAGAAAAATAGAAAATGTGATTTAAATAATGAACCAGAGGGCACCCCTATTTTTGTTAGGATACTTATTCAATGTAGTTCACTGGAAAAATCTATCATACCCTGGTTTAGTATAAAATAAGTAGGATACCTTTTATTTTAATAAAATAAGGAAAACTTAGAAAAACCCTACAAAAATAACCCCAAGGTGGAAACACCCCAACCCTTGGGATAACTAATGTTTTGTTATTAAAAACTTAGGAAAAATATGAAATCTGCTGTTTGACATTTTTCAAATAACAATGTAGTAGAAAGTGCCTTTTTGACATTAAACTTTAGAAAGTCATAACTAATTAACCACCCCTTAGCTTTCTGTGGTTTTTGGCACAGAAGCCTATTATTACTGTTAGATGCCAACAAAAATAACCTTTAAGGCAGACCCCACCTCTAATTAAGAGTTGTAGTGTAAAGTGGCCCATTTTACACAACTCTTGTTATTTTTGTCTAAAGCATAGCCTTTATATTTTAAGCCTCAAATTCTTAAAACAGGCTACAATAACAAATGGCAACCCACTGTAATTTTTACAAAATTTTTGGAAAATATTAAACCATTGTCGTAGTTCAAACCTACACTAGAAACCATAAGTAGAAAATAAAGGAAGGAAAAGGTGAATAATAGGAAAATTAGTGTCATCCTGAAAACTCTTTATAACTTGTCACTGAAGTATATAGAGGCAATACCAATTCCCTATGTTTATCCTCAACAAAAACCTAAACCTAAAAGTGATAAGCCTAACCCACTAAAAGCCCCGTATGACCCAGAAACCCTAAGTTATTCCTTAAACTTAGTTTTCTTTTTTGCATAATGTTAATAATCCTGCATAATCATAACATACATGTTCATTGCATTCGATAGACTGTAATCTTGCTGACGGAGAGTACATCCTCGTGCCGGAGCAAGGAGCTGCTCAGGAGGTAGCCCCAGATCCAGCACCCGAGTCTGCATCAGAGGATCTGCCTGCCACAGCCTTGGAAGGCAAGCCCCGGTTTTATGCATAACCTGTTTATTATGCTATTTTAATACACTTAATGATTGTAGGGTTGAATGTGCACTTAAGTGTAGGAGTTGGGTGAAACCCTAGTTGCATGATCTCAGGAATCCTGTTGAGATGAATACTAGTATGCTAGGTCGAGTAGCTGCTTTATTAATTAGGATCTCGGTAGAAGTCGAGTGATTTTTCTAGCACTCGCGCGAGGTCAGGAACTGGCTGTATCCACTTTCTTATCATAATGATGTTGGTCTATGGGCAACAATCCATGGGGATTGGTTGTCCACGGGATAAAAATTGGAATAAGGATTAAGGTGTGGTACCGTGAGTCAAGCGTTTGAACGTACTAAGCACATGCCGAGAAATATGGTAAATCGGTAAGCCTAGTACCTGAGTGAACCTGGCAGTGGACATATCCCCTCACACGACCTAAGACGAGGTCTCCCATTCCGGTTATGGTGGGTACAAGTGCGGTCACTGCACGACGGCCAGTCGGGGTCAGTGAGGCATTGTACGCCAAGGCGGTGAGCCCTGATCTGCTGACGGGGAATCGATGGGGACGGTTGATGTGTGTGGGGACGGAGTGCCCCGGCATGTCGTGTGTTTAGGTTTACCTTGCAAGGTTTAAAAACTCGATTTGAATCGTCTGCTTCTCGCAGCTAATGAGACTGCTTGATCCATGCTGCTACATTGAGTAACAAGTGGAATTGTGCTGAGATGATACAAGATGTTGATTGCTAAAAATGTTTGCTACTATGTATGAATAGATAGTACATCTTTAGCCTTAAGAGAGTCACACTTAATTTTGACAAAGTTAAAAACTTGATTTAGAAACTCAGCTAGTGCTTTTGGCAACCAAACCCCACAGCCAGACATCTGCATGTCTAGAGGTAGAGGAGTAGACTCCTCACACCGGGTAAGTCTAGCTGAGTATTAGTATACTCAGCCTTGCTTGTGGCATAATTTTTTACAGGTTCTCTGGAGGATATGGTTGCTGGAGTGACTTGGCCGTCCATCTTGCCACCGGGTTGGACTGTCGAGTGGGACCCTACCTCGGCTGAGGAGGAGCATGAGGAGTGATGGGACAGGCTTCCCCATCTCTCTGTTTATTTACCGTTAGTTTTATTCCGCTGCACTTCGAACAATGATGACTACTTTTGCAAAACTCCGATGGTGATGTAATAATTTAATACTCCTTCATGTATGGTTTTATGCTTTATTGTATTTGCTCTGTGACTCACCTTCGAGTGAGATTGTGGTACTTGATCCTGTCAGTGGCCGTGTCGGACTAGATCCGAGGGATTGACGGGTTATTCCCATTTAAGTGTGGTCTAGCCTCTAAGGCAGGGCTCAGGCACTTAACTTGGAATAATTCGGGCAGTTCCGCCACAGCCCTAAGGTGAACTTCCTTAGGATCGGCTTGGAATCTTGCACACATGCATACGGAAAGCATAATATCCGGTCGAGATGCACATAAATAGAGTAAAGATCCTATCATCGACCGATATACCTTTTGATCTACGGATTTACCTCCTGTATCGAGGTCGAGATGCCCATTAGTTCCCATGGGTGTCTTGATGGGCTTAGCATCCTTCATCCCAAACTTGGTGAGTATGTCTTGAATGTACTTTGTTTGGCTGATGAAGGTGCCCTCTTGGAGTTGCTTCACAAGTAGATTTGTTAGTACACCCCATCATAGACATCTTGAATTTTTGAACCATTATCCTACTAAACTCTTTACAAGTAGATTTGTTAGTAGACCCAAATATGATATCATCAACATAAATTTGGCATACAAACAAATCATTTGCAATAGTTTTAGTAAAGAGAGTAGGATCGGCTTTTCCGACTTTGAAGCCATTAGCGATAAGAAAATCTCTTAGGCATTCATACCATGCTCTTGGGGCTTGCTTGAGCCCATAAAGTGCCTTAGAGAGTTTATAGACATGGTTAGGGTACTCACTATCTTCAAAGCTGGGAGGTTGCTCCACATAGACCTCCTCCTTGATTGGTCCATTGTGGAAGGCACTTTTCACGTCCATTTGATAAAGCTTGAAGCCATGGTAAGTAGCATAGGTAAGTAAAATGCGAATTGACTCAAGCCTAGCTATGGGTGCATATGTTTCACCGAAATCCAAACCTTCGACTTGTGAATATCCCTTGGCTACTAGTCAGGCTTTGTTCCTTGTCACCACACCATGCTCATCTTGTTTGTTGTGGAAGACCCACTTGGTTCCTACAACATTTTGGTTAGGATGTGGAACTAAATGCCATACCTCATTCCTAGTGAAGTTGTTGAGTTCCTCTTGCATTGCCAACACCCAGTCCGAATCCCTTAATGCGTCTTCCACCCTGTGTGGCTCAATAGAAGACACAAAGGAGTAATGTTCACAAAAATGAGCAACACGAGATCGAGTGGTTACCCCCTTATGAATATCGCCGAGGATGGAGTTCACGGGGTGATCTCGTTGTATTGCTTGGTGGACTCTTGGGTGCGGCGGTCTTGGACCCTCATCATCTTCCTTGTCTTGATCATTAGCATCTCCCCCTTGATCATTGTCCTCCTCTTGAGGTGACTCCTCTTGATCTTCATTTTCATCATCTTGAGCTTGATCCTCATCTTGGGTTGGTGGAGAAGCTTGATTTGAAGATGATGGTTGATCTTGTGCATGTGGAGGCTCTTCGGATTCCTTAGGACACACATCCCTAATGAACATGTTCCTTAGCACGATGCACGGAGCCTCTTCATCATCTAGCTCATCAAGATTAACTTGCTCTACTTGAGAGCCGTTAGTCTCATCAAACATAATGTCACAAGAAACTTCAACTATTCTAGTGGACTTGTTAAAGACTCTATATGCCCTTGTGTTTGAATCATAACCAAGTAAAAAGCCTTCTACAGCCTTAGGAGCAAATTTAGATTTTCTACCTCTTTTAACAAGAATAAAGCATTTGCTATCAAAGACTCTAAAATATGAAATGTTGGGATTTTTACCGGTTAGGAGTTCATATGATGTCTTCTTGAGGATTCGGTGAAGGTAGAGACGGTTGATGGCGTAGCAAGCGGTGTTGATTGCTTCCGCCCAAAACCGGTCCGAAGTCTTGTACTCATCAAGCATGGTCATCGCCATGTCAAGTAGAGTTCTATTCTTCCTCTCCACTACACCATTTTGTTGTGGCGTGTAGGGAGAAGAGAACTCATGCTTGATGCCCTCATCCTCAAGGAAGCCTTCTATTTGTGAGTTCTTGAACTCCGTACCGTTGTCGCTTCTAATCTTTTTGATCCTTAAGCCGAACTCATTTTGAGCCTGTCTCAAGAATCCTTTTAAGGTCTCTTGGGTTTGAGATTTATCCTGCAAAAAGAACACCCAAGTGAAGCGAGAATAATCATCCACAATAATAAGACAATACTTACTCCTGCCGATGCTTATGTAAGCTATCGGGCCGAATAGGTCCATGTGGAGTAGCTCAAGCGGCCTGTCAGTCGTCATGATGTTCTTATGTGGATGATGAACACCAACTTGCTTCCCTACTTGACATGCGCTACAAACCCTGTCTTTATCAAAATGAACATTTGTTAGTCCCAAAATGTGTTCTCCCTTTAGAAGCTTGTGAAGATTCTTCATCCCAACGTGGGCTAGTCGGCGGTGCCAGAGCCAACCCATGTTAGTCTTAGCAATTAAGCAAGTATCGAGTTTAGCTCTATTAAAATCAACTAAGTATAGCAGACCCTCTGATACTCCCTTAAATGCTACTGAATCATCACTTTTTTCTAAAGACAGTAACACCTATATCAGTAAAAAGACAATTGTAGCCCATTTTGCATAATTGAGAAACAGAAAGCAAATTGTAATCTAAAGAATCTACAAGAAAAACATTAGAAATAGAATGGTCAGGAGATATAGCAATTTTACCAAGTCCTTTGACCAAACCTTGATTTCCATCCCCGAATGTGATAGCTCTTTGGGGATCATGGTTTTTCTCGTAGGAGGAGAACATCCTTTTCTCCCCAGTCATGTGGTTAGTGCACCCGCTATCAATTATCCAACTTGAGCCCACGGATGCTTAAACCTACAAAACAAATTTAGGCCTTGTTCTTAGGTACCCAAACGGTTTTGGGTCCTTTGACATTAGAAACAAGCACCTTGGGTACCCAAACACAAGTCTTTGAGCCCTTGTGTTTGGCCCCAACATATTTAGCAACTACTTTGCCTGATTTGTTAGTTAGAATATATGAAGCATAAAAAGTCTTAAATGAAATGTTAGGCTCATTTGATGCAATAGGAGATTTCTTTTTAGGCAATTTAACATGAGTGGATTGCCTAGAACTAGATGCCTCACTCTTATACATGAAAGCATGATGAGAGCCAGAGTGAGACTTCCTATAATGAATTCTCCTAATGTTGTTGTTGGGGGCCTTCGGCTTCCGAAGGTCCTCAAAAACGTGATTTGACAATGTTTTTGGAGTACAATACATGAGCAGGTACCTTCGGACACGAACCCTTCAGACAAGTCAAAATTGTTGTATGAAGAAGCACAAAGAGAACGAGGGATGGAACAGAGCCGAAGCTGTGCGCAAGGAAGCTTCGGCATGATGACAGGAAAAGGAAACCGACTTAAAGAGGAAAAGACTATTTAGACCCCGATAGATTATTATAGAGTTATTATCAAAAGCAAAGGGCTTGGATGTAATTTTACATGGGTTGTGACCCACGCCTATAAATAGGTGAACAGTACTCCCGTACTGTTCACGCTGACTTGGCATTTTGCTCTTGCATCACGCTTGTACTTTTACCTTCTTTCAAGTTAAAGGTATATTTGTAACTCAACGTCATTCCTATTCTTCTATAACAATAAAAATGAGTTGATATTAATACATAACTATTCATGTTATCTTTTATATTCCATGTGATTCCCTTTTCATTTTGATATGTAATACTTATGAAGGTATGTCCTTCATAACCTTCGTCCGAAGATCATTATATCACAAAGGAAAATAATGCCTCAAAGGACGAAGGACTTTAACGTTTAACGATTTTCTGTGTTGCCTTGTTCTTAACTCTTAGCGTTTGAGAACAAGTCCCCAACAGTTGTGTTCGGGATAACCGACAGGGTATAAAATGTAACCCTCTTTATCCTGAACCATGGGAGCCTTACCCTTAACAAAATTAGACAATTTCTTAGGGGCACTAAACTTGACATTGTCTCCCTGTTGGAAGCCAATGTCATCCTTAATGTCAGGGCGTCTCCCACTATAGAGCATGCTTCTAGCAAATTTAAAATTTTCATTTTCTAAGTCATGCTCATTAATCTTAGCACCAAGTTGAGCTATATGATCATTTTGTTGTTTAATTAAAGCTAGGTGATCATGAATAGCATCAACATTAATATCTCTACATCTAGTCCAAATGGTAACATGCTCAATGGTAGATGTAGATGGTTTGCAAGTATTTAATTCAACAATCTTAGCATGTAAAATAGCATTCTCATTTCTAAGATTGGAAATAGAAACATTGCAAACATTTAAATCTTTAGCCTTAGCAATTAATTTTTCATTCTCAATTTTAAGGCTAGAGAGAGATGCATTCAATTTGTCAATCTTAGCAATCAATTAGCATTATCATTTCTAAGGTTAACAAGAGAATCATCATGATCATTTAATTTCTCAACCTTAGCAATCAATTTATCATTTTCAAATTTAAGGTTGGAAATAGTGTCATGGCAAGTGCTTAGCTCACTAGTTAATTTCTCACATTTTTCTATCTCCTGAGCATAAGCATTTTTAACTTTAACATGCTTCTTATTTTCTTTAATTAGGAAGTCCTCTTGGCTATCCAAGAGTTCATCCTTCTCATGAATAGCACTAATCAATTCATTCAATTTTTCCTTTTGTTGCATGTTTAAGTTGGCAAAAAGGGTGAGCAAATCATCCTCATCATCACTAGAGCTAGCCTCATCACTAGATGTTGCATATTTAGTGGAAGCTCTAGATTTTACCTTCTTCTTTTTGCCGTCTTTTGCCATGAGACACTTGTGGCCGACGTTGGGGAAGAGAAGACCCATGTTGACGGCAATGTTCGCGGCGTCCTCGTCGGAGGAGGAGTCGGTGGAGCTCTTGTCGGAGTCCCACTCCCGACAAACATGGGCATCGCGGCCCTTCTTCTTGTAGTACTTCTTCTTTTCTTTCTTATTTCCCCTCTTGTCATCGTTATCCCTGTCACTATCACTAGACAAAGGACATTTAGCGATAAAATGACCGGGCTTACCACATTTATAGCAAACCTTCTTGGAGCGGGGTTTGTAATCCTTCCCCCTCCTTTGCTTGAGGATTTGGCAGAAGCTCTTGATGATGAGCGCCATCTCCTCATTGTCGAGCTAGGAGGCGTCGATGGGGAGTCTACTTGATGTAGACTCTTCTTTCTTCTCCTTCGTCGCCTTGAATGCGACGGGTTGCATCTCGGGTGTGGAGGAGGCGCCTTGCTCGATGATTTTCTTGGAGCCTTTGATGATCAATTCAAAGCTCACAAATTTTCCTATAACCTCCTCGGGAGACATTAGCTTGTATCTAGGATCACCACAAATTAATTGAACTTGTGTAGGATTGAGAAAAACGAGTGATCTTAAAATAACCTTGACCATTTCATGGTCATCCCATTTTGTGCTCCCGAGGTTGCGCACTTGGTTCACCAAGGTCTTGAGCCGGTTGTACATTGCTTGTGGCTCCTCCCCTTGATGAAGCATGAAGCAATCGAGCTCCCCTCGATCGTTTCCCTCTTGGTGATCTTGGTCACCTCGTCTCCTTCGTGCGCGGTCTTGAGTACGTACCAAATTTCTTTGGCACTTTTCAACCCTTGCACCTTATTATACTCCTCTCAACTTAGAGAGGCAAGGAGTATAGTAGTGGCTTGGGAGTTGAAGTGCCGGATTTGGGCTACCTCGTCCGAGTCATAGCCTTCATCCCCCACGGACAATTCCTGCGCACCAAACTCAACAATGTCCCAAATGCTAGCGTGGAGTGAGGTTAGATGATGCCTCATTTTATCACTCCACATACAATAATCTTCACCGTAAAAAACCGGTGGTTTGCCTAATGGGACGGAAAGTAAAGGAGTGCGTTTGGGAATGCGAGGATAGTGTAAGGGGATCTTACTAAACTTCTTGCGCTCATGGCGCTTAGAAGTGACGGACGACGTGTCGGATCCGGAGGTGGAAGGCGACGAAGAATCGGTCTCGTAGTAGACCACTTTCTTCATTTTCTTCTTCTTGTCGCCACTCCGGTGCGACTTCACGCGGGGAGGTGATCCCTCCCTCTTCTTGTTGCCGGACTCTCCCGATGGAGCTTTCCCGTGGCTTGTGGCGGGCTTCTCGCCGGTCACCATCTCCTTTTTGGCGTGAGCTCCCGACATAACTTCGAGTGGTTAGGCTCTAATGAAGTACCGGGCTCTGATACCAATTGAAAGTCGCCTAGAGGGGGTGAATAGGCAAATCTGAAATTTATAAACTTTAAGTACAACTACAAGCCGATGTTAGCGTTAGAAATATAATCAAGTCCGAAAGATAGGGCGAAAACAAATCGCAAGCGAATAAGAGCGGATGACATGGTGATTTGTTTTATCGAGGTTCGGTTCTTGCAAACCTACTCCCCGTTGAGGTGGTCACAAAGACCGGGTCTCTTTCAACCCTTTACCTCTCTCAAACGGTCACTTAGACCGAGTGAGCTTCCTTCCTTGATTTCCCGGGTCACTTAGACCCCACAAGGACCACCACACAATTGGTGTCTCTTGCTTTGCTTACAAGGCTTTGAGAATAAGAATGAGAGAAAGAAGAAAGCCAACCAAGCAACAAGAACAACAAAAGAACACAAGTCGATCTTCTCACAAGTCCTAAAAACTAGAGTTGAATTGTGGACTTTGATTTGATCGGAGGCTTTTATTTGTGTCTTGGAGTGTTGTGTATTGCTCTTGTATTGAATGAGGAGTAGTGAATGCTTGGGTGCCTTGAAGAGTGGCGGTTGGGGGTATTTATAGCCCCAACCACCAAAATGGCCGTTGGGGAACTCTGCTGTCGACGGGCACCGGACAGTCCGGTGTGCCACCGGACACTGTCCGGTGCGCCAGCCACGTCACCCAACCGATAGGGTTTGACCGTTGGAGCTTCTGACATGTGGGCCAATGGACTGTTCGGTGGTGCACTGGACAGGTCCTGTTCACTGTCCGGTGCGCCATCTGGCGCCTGCTCTGACTCTGCACGCGCAGTCGGCACTGTTCACTGTTCACTTTTGCAGTCGACCATTGGCGCTGTAGCCGTTACTCCGCTTGGCACACCGGACAGTCCGGTGCTACACCGAACAATCCGGTGAATTATAGCGGAGGGCAATCCCAGAAACCCGAAGGTGGCAAGTTCGGAGTGATTCTCCCTAGTGCACCGGACACTGTCCGGTGGTGCACCGGACAGCCCGGTGTGCCAGACCAGGGCTGCCTTCGGTTGTCTTTTGCTCTTTTTATTTGAACCCTATCTTGGACTTTTTATTAGTTTGTTGTGAACCTTTGGCACCTGTAGAACTTATAATCTAGAGCAAACTAGTTAGTCCAATAATTTGTGTTGGGCAATTCAACCACCAAAATCATTTAGGAAAAGGTTTGACCCTATTTCCCTTTCAGATATGACAATACATGTCAATGAATGCTCATGTGTTGTCATAAATATACAGTTACACAATAGAAACATACTAAGTGGTATCATGAATACAAATTTACTTCATGGTACAAACTAATCACTAGGGTTTCCTAAGTTGGTATTCTATTAGTGTTATGTAACTTAACCCTAAGAGGCTAGTTATTGGGTTTGTGACCAAACAGTGTCCAAATCATTTCAATTTTCACCTAGGGTCTTCAATCTTCATACTAAGTTCACTCAAAAAGTCTTACAATTTTTGGAGTTATTAACTTATTTCTAAAATTCTAAAAGGCCTGGTTTGAGCACCTTTAAAGGCTACATAATTCTAGGTTTGGGATAAAAATCTTGGAACTATTTTTATTAAATACTATGTGATTTTAGAAGTCTAGAAAATTTGGTCTCATGATTTTACCAATTTTCTACTAGTTTCTACAAATTTCCTAATCTGCTAGTAAAAAGAAAAAGAGAAATAATGAATAGTGTTGGGCCAATTCTGGCCCAAGTCGGCCCGCGAACAGGGAAAACTCGTCCGCACTCACGCCCGCGTGAGACTTTTTCTCGGAGCCCCCTGGTATTCGAATAACCTCAGACCAACCCAGGGCACTGTTTTCTGAGTCACTGGTAATTTTCACTTAAACCCTTCCCTTCTTCCTCCTTCACACGACAAGGTCCCCGACCATGGACGACGATGCGATTACACCGACGAACTTGCACCGGCCGCAATACCCTATAATTCATGTTCAAATTTGTTCTTACACCAAATTCAACTCTTGGTGCCCCACTGGGAATAAAAAATTGGGCACGAACCCCATCCAAGAGCTCAGTCTACAAGCACCCGCGGATCCAAAGTCTTCACGGACCCGTTCCCAGTGATATAGCACGGTAGTGTTTAAATTGGGAGCACGATAAGCTTCAGCAACTTACCAGGACTCAAGAATGACGGCTAGGAAGACGGGTGAAGGGACAGAGCGGTGAGTCGATGGAGGGAGTGTCCACGGCGGCGTTCCACGGTGGTGATGCGGTGTTCCGGGATTTCGGCTGCGGTAGAGTTCAATCGGCCGGCACGATAAGCAACCCGAGGCTAAAGGTATGCTGAAACAAGAGTTCGACGGGTACGAACTGACCCAAGGAAGGCTGGACACGGTTGGGTTCTTCACAGCGGCAACAATGACTGCACCCAGGGAAATCTGGTGATCTCGGTCGATGGTGGACGAAAAGGGATGGCTAGTGAGTCGTTAGCTTAGTAACTAGGAGACGAAGATTAGTGCACGGTCAATTTGGACGATGGGGGTAAGGACACGATGAATTTTATAGGACTGATGACTCACGGTGATGGTATAGGTGATAAGCTTCACCGGACCTCGCTTACCTTCACCGGTGACTGAGAGCACCTAGAGGGGGGGTGAATAGGTGATCCTGTAACACTTAAAACTTAGGCCACAAAAACTTAGTTAAATGTTAGCACAATAACCGCCAAGTGGCTAGAGAGGAATCTTCGACAAAACACAATAACCAACACGATCAATCACAAAGATGGCACAGTGGTTATCCCGTGGTTCGGCCAAGACCAACGCTTGCCTACTCCACGTTGTGGCGTCCCAACGGACGAGGGTTGCAATCAACCCCTCTCAAGCGGTCCAAAGACCCACTTGAATACCACGGTGTTTTGCTTGCTTTTTCTCAATCCCGTTTGCGAGGAATCTCCACAACTTGGAGCCTCTCGCCCTTACACTTTAAGATCACAAAGAACACGGAGCAAGGGAGGGATCAGCAACGCACACAAGACACAAGAATCAGAGTGTCAAACACGCACACAAGTCGCAACAAGAGCTCGCAACACAACTCAATGAGTTCACAACTCCACTAGAGCTCTATATGCTATCACAATGAAACGAATGCGCGAGATCGATGTCTTGGTGCTTAAGAATGTTGTAGGAATGCTTGGTGTTCTCCTCCATGCGCCTAGGGGTCCCTTTTATAGCCCCAAGGCAGCTAGGAGCCGTTGAGAGCAATCTAGGAAGGCTGATCTTGCCTTCTGTCGACTGGCGCACCGGACAGTCCGGTGCACACCGGACATGTCCGGTGCCCGATTTCTTTCCATAAATGGCACAGTCGACCGTTGGCAGCCAGAGAGCCGTTGGCGCACCGGACATGTCCGGTGCACACCGGACAGTCCGGTGCCTCCTTCTAGCCGTTGGCTCGGCCACGTGTCCCGCGCAGATCGCGCGGCCGACCGTTGGCCTGGCCGACAGTTGGCTCACCGGACAGTCTGGTGCACATCGGACAGTCCGGTGAATTATAGTCGTACGTCGCCGGTGAATTCCCGAGAGCGGCCAGTTCGCTCGAGCCAGCCTGGCGCACCGGACACTGTCCGGTGCACCACCGGACAGTCCGGTGCTCCCAGACTGAGCAGACTTTGGCTCAACAAAGCCATCTCATTTCCAATTCGATTTTTCCTGTTTCCAGCACTTAGACACAATACATTAGTCTTTAAAACAATGTACTAAGTCTGAGAAACATACCTTTATCATTGATTTGTACTTTGTCCACCACTTTACACTTAGGCACTTGTGTTGGACACTAAATCACCAAAATACTTAGAAATGGCCCAAGGGCACATTTCCCTTTCAGTGACATCGAGCACGGTTCTTTTCTAGGGACCAGACACGTCTCGCCACGACCGTGACACGGTTAATTCAGCGATGTCGTGGACCAACGGAGGGAAGCAGCACCGGTGGCCAGGTACGGTCACAAGGGCCAGCAGCCGCGTGGCGGCCTGGGCGTTCGTGCGCCACGACGATGATCTTACCCGTCCACAAATATCATGGCGAAAAGATGCCTGCCGAGCACCCATTCGACTGTGCGCCACGACGATGATCTTACCCGTTCATTTAGTTCATCTGACAGAGCAACTTCAGGACACTTGTTCTTTGATTTTCATGCAACAAACCACTAAGCCGACTGTACCAAAGTTGTTCCTCTATAAACCAGCTTCAATTTTGTTACAGAGATCTTGGTCAAACATCCACTGGATTGGGCGCTACTTGGTTCTAAAGTTGATCTGATGCCACTGTTAGTCTGATTTTAGACTGATACACGACTGACAGCCCATCTTCAAGTCCATTTTTCTCTAATTTCCATATAGCTCTAAGGCTTAACCACTTAATCAAACTTAGACTACTATAGTAGCTCTACAATTTTGTTGTAGTGACTTATGGCAAAATCTCCATGGACCAGGATATATAGGGACTCCAAGTCAGCCCAATCTCAAAGTTTTTCATAGTTAAGCCATATGGGTGCCTTTGGGAATTTTTGCAATTTACTCCAATTCGTTCCACAAAACATGGAAATCTCAAAATGTAAAAGTTGCTTAAATTTTGATACTCTACCACTTTGATATATGCACTTTGGTCCAAAAGTGTATAGAAATTGATCTCATCTCATAGAGCACTAATTAGGGTTTCCAGAGTCCTTATTAGGGTTTAAGTGTTCTAGGGTTTAAGTGGCACTCAAACTCTCTAAGTTTAGTCTCTTTTGAACATCTCCACTAACTTTTGAGATCATACTCAATTTGTTATCTCACACACCCACATACTTCTAATCCTTTGGTAAGTACCCTATCCTAGGGTTAAAGATCAAGTCATGTCATCACATCACAAGCTTGTTTGAGATTTTAGCCTAATGGATGCACTCTAGGTGTAACATACATAATGAAATGTCAATGCATATGATGCCATGCCCAAGTTTTAATTCTTGTAACACCAGGGGTGTTACATCCTTCCCCCCATAAAAGAATCTCATCCCGAGATTTATGGCCCTAGTGTAAGTAATGGAAAAGGAAACGCGTCACAACTTTATTTCCTAATTTATCTTACGGAGCAGGGGGTGGTGTGGGGGTTTGTTCTAACTTTACAACAGATTACATAAACTCTAAAGATTACAGGAGGCTAAGAACTTAGGAAAATGTTTCTCTAAGAAGTCTCGAGTCTCCCAGGTAGCTTCTTCTTCGGTGCGTTGGTTCCATTGTACCTTATAAAACTTGAGAGTCCTCTTTCGAGTAATTCTGTCCTTCTGATCTAGAACTCGAATGGGATGTTCTGAGTAGGTTAAGTCTGGTTCCAAATTAACATCAGCCACATTCATAGTTTGATCAGGAATCCGAAGAAACTTCTTTAACTCAGATACATGGAACACATTATGCACCACAGATAATGATTCTGGTAACCGAAGTCTGTACTCAACTTGCCCACATCGCTCAAGAATGGGGAACAGGCCAATGTATCAGGGTGCCAATTTTCCTTTAACCCTGAATCGACTAACACCCTTCATTGGTGATACTTTCAGGTACACATGGTCGCCGACTTGAAAAACCAATGGTCGACGTCTTTTATTCGCATAATTTTTCTGCCGAGCTTGAGCTTCTCTCAAGTTATGTCTTATGCGTTGGAACTTTTCTTCTATTTCTTTAACCAAATCGGGCCTGAAAACCCACCGTTCTCCTGGTTCTGACCAATTTAAGGGTGTTCTGCATCGTCGTCCGTACAGAGCTTCAAACGGTGCCATTTGAATACTTTCTTGATAACTGTTATTATAAGAAAATTCTGCCAACGGCAAACAATCATCCCATTTTTGTTGGAACTCCAAGACACAGGCTCGTAGCATATCTTCCAATATCTGATTTACCCTTTTAGTTTGTCCGTTCGTTTGAGGATGATAGACCGAACTGTGGAGCAATTTAGTGCCCAAAGATTTGTGTAGCTCTTTCCAAAACTTGGATACAAATTGCGGTCCCCGGTCCGACACTATCGTCTTTGGAATTCCATGCAAACTAAGAATGCGAGCAATGTACAACTGAGCATAAACAACAACTGGGTGATCCATTTTAACAGGAAGAAAATGTGTTGTCTTTGTAAGTCGGTCAATTATGACCCAAATAGAGTCAAATCCTTTTGATGTCTTGGGTAATCCTACAATGAAATCCATACTTATGTCTTCCCATTTCCAGGATGGGATTGGCAATAATTGTAAAGGTCCAACAGCTTTCATATGTATCGCCTTGACACGTCTACAAGTGTCACATTTTGCCACATAGCGAGCGATTTCAATCTTCATCTTAGTCCACCAATAATGTTGTTTCAAGTCTTGATACATCTTAGTGCTTCCAGGGTGAATGGAATACCGACTAAGATGAGCTTCATCTAGGATTTGTTAACCGACTTCAGCATCCTTTGGCACCACTATGCGGTCTTTAAACCATATCACTCCTTGATCATCTTTCCTAAAACAATTAGCTTTGTCGGCCTCCAATTTCTCATGAATATATTTCATACCCTTATTGACCTTTTGAGCATCAATAATCCTTTGTAGAATAACTGACTCAAGCTTCAAATGTGTCAAGGTTCCTTGTTGTACTATTCCTAGATTTAATTTTTCCATTTCCTGGCATAAAGTGGTGTCAGGTGATCTTACTGTGAGACAATGACAAGAGGCTTTACGACTTAAAGCATCTGCCACCACATTAGCCTTTCCTGGGTGATAATGAATTTCCAAGTCATAATCCTTGATTAGCTCGAGCCACCTTCTTTGTCTCATGTTTAGCTCCAACTGGGTGAAGATATACTTTAAACGCTTGTGGTCCGTATATAAGTGACAGACATTCCCGAGAAGATAATGACACCAAATCTTAAGGGCATGAACTACTGCGGCCAGCTCCAAATCATGTGTTGGGTAATGTTCCTCATGCCGGCGCAGCTACCTTGAAGCATAAGCTATTACTCATCCTTCTTGCATCAGGACACATCCAAGCCCACTGCCTGATGCATCACAATAAACATCAAATGGCTTCTCAATATCCGGTTGGGCCAAAACTGGTGCAGTGGTCAACAATACTTTCAATTGTTCAAAGGACTCGTTGCACTTAGAGGACCAGTCAAACTTAGCATCATTTTCAATAACCTAGTAATGGGTTTAACAATCTTGGAGAAATCCAAGATAAATCTGCGGTAATAACCAACCAATGCAAGGAAACTTCTAACTCGATGCACTGAAGTGGGTGATTTCCATTCCAGAATATCCTTGACCTTGATGGGATCAACCGCAATCCCTTTGGCAGATAAAACATGTCCTAGAAATTGGATTTCCTCCAACCAAAACGCGCACTTGCTGAATTTGGCATAAAGCTGATGTTCTCTCAAGCGCGTTAATACAATCCGCAAATGTTTTGCATGCTCCTCCTCATTCTTAGAATGGACCAAAATGTCTACAACCCCTTAGAAACGACCTTGGAGCTTCCTCACCTTTACTAGGTGGCATTTTAGTTCTGCATCCCCTTAGGAACGACTTTGGACCTTCTTCGGCTTTTTTGTTACACTCTATGGTGTAACCTCAAATTTATTAGAAAGCGGCGAAGGTTGCACCTTCTCAAATTGTTTTTAAGGCAAGATTTAAAGCAAAAGAAACGAAAATTACAATAGAGGTGCATCAAATTCTTGATCCAGCTCCTCTGTTGCTTTCGTAAATATGCTTGGATTCTGCAATAGTGTTGTTGACTATTCAAGCTTCGAACTCTTCTCTTGCATCATGTTGTTGTTGAACTTGACATTGCCCCTGAGGCTACCGATTGTGAGATGAAGTTGGAACTGATGCAGGTGGCTGAGGTAAGACCCACCTAGCTAGAGAGTGACTTGTCGAAGCAACCGAAGCTGTAGGTTGTGGAAATGGCTGTTGGTTAGACACATACTCTGGGATGTATGGAGAGTAGCACGAAGTAGTGTGAAGTACTTGCTTCGGCTGGTTCTGTCGTGCTTCGGCCTCAGCTATCTCCTTCTATTTTTGTATCGTAACTTGGCAAGTTCTTGTTGTATGTCCCTTGTCCTCTCCGCAAAACAGGCAGAATAGTCTTCTTGGTTGGGAGTTGTATCTCCCTTCGAAGCTTCGTCCTCCTTTGCCTCTTGGGGCTGGCGGTCTGAAGGAGCCCTATTGCGCCCCTGTTGACTGGGAGCTGCTCTGCTACCCTTGATTATGATTGTTTTTGCTTTCGTCTTGCCTAGTGTTGTGGATTGTTCTGACGTGCCTTCGATGAAACCTTCCCCCGAAGCCCCTGGTTATCTTAGTGTACCTATAGGTTTCTTCCCTTCTTTGTCGAAAATTGTTATCAGCTCTAATATAATCATCCATTTTTTGGAGAAGCTTCTCCAGGGTTTGAGGGGGGTTCCTGGCAAAATACTGTGTCGTTGGGCCTGGGCGAAGTCCCTTGATCATTGCCTCAGTGATAATTTCATTTGGCACCGTTGGTGCCTGGTCTTTGAGGCGTAAGAACCTTCGAACATATGCCAACAAATATTCCCATGGTCTTGTGTGCACTAGAACAAAGCTTGAACAGTCACTAGCTTCGTCTGAAATCCTTGAAAGCTGGTGATCAACATGTCCTTCAGTTTCTGTCATGATGTAATTGTTCCTGGCCTGAGAGAGGAATACCAGGTTTGAGCAACACTCCTAACTGCCATAACGAAGGATTTTGCCATGGCAGTCGTGTTGCCACCATAGGATGATATAGTTGCTTCATAGCTCATCAGAAATTGCTTCGGATCTGAGTGACCATGGTACTTGGGAGCTGGGGTGGCTTGTATGAAGGTGGCCATGGCACAGCCTGCAACTCTGTAGCTAGGGAAAGCAATGTTGTCATGATGAAAATCATCGTACCACATATCATCGTGGCTGGGGCCCTCCTGACGAAGGTCTCTTTGTTATGGTATGTGCCCTTGCTCAGTATCTTATGCGATATGTCGCATTTCCTCGGCTGATTCGTCAATCTTCTTTTGTAGCTCAGCCAGCCGAAGCATCTTCTTTGTTCTCTTTTCCACCTGTTGATGTATGGCTTCTAGGTTGCTGATCTCTTGATCTAGCTCTTCATCTTGTGGAGTTGGGCTAGTGGCCTTCCTCTTCTGGCTTCGGGCCCCCTTAGAAGGATTCAGTCTTGATTAGTGTCCAGGGGAGCAAGAACAGCCCCTGGTGCCATTGTCTTCTTCGGCGGCATGACGAAGGTGGTCGTAGAGTTTACCGGAGGTGGGCGCCAATGTTGATCACTCGTTCTCAATTGCTACACACAATCGAAAACAAGGCAACACAATATTAAGAGAGATAATCAACCTTCGTCTTCAGACAGTCACCCCTTCAGAATAACTTCTTCGGAGACGAAGGTTAATATTTTACTAAGCGAATTGTGATTTATTATTACAAGTAAATAGGTGAGTGTATAAAAGATATTAAGAAGTTTAAACATGACAACTCGCCTCACATATTAATAGCATATTTCTCCTCTAGTGCATATTAAATTTATAAACATACCTTCGGCTCTAGAAAGTGATTTAGAGCGAAGATGAGGTGAAGAGAAGGTTACACACAGCAATCGTTCGACCCTCCAAAAAGGTACTTTATACAGGGCACTGTTCATCTATTTATAGGGAATCATACAGCTTCGTACGATATTACATTTATGCCCTTAGAGATTACACACAGGGTTTACAAATAGCACAAGGACGACATTATATTTTGCCTTCAACGTTTAGGATGACACCTTCTGCTTGCATCATCTTCTTGTGTTGTTATGACGAAGCTACCTTCATTACCCTTCCATCATTCTACACCGAAGGTGGTATGATCCCGAATCCTGCAATGCTCGACAAATATGTTGATAACCAATGGTTAACCGTGTTTTTGAGGACATTCGCAAGACGAAGGCCCCCAACAGAGTGCACACAGTGCACGAGGCCAATGCTGACAAGGTCACCTCCGTGGTGGTTGTATGCCTAGGCCAAGTGCATGACTATTTGTAGGTCTTGAGGACACATAGCTTGACTTCCACATAGATGTGTTCTAGGACACCCCCTATGAACAAGTGAGCCTTTTGAGCAACATTCAGCCGAAGTGTATGACAATCCAGGGTGTTAAAAGAATCCCAATAGTCTTGTAACATGGAGATGAAGGAAAGTCAAGCCAATTCGGAGAGGCGGTTAGTATGGATGTCTCACTTGAAGCGTAGGTTGCAAAGCTCCTAGAATCGATCCCAAGAAGACACACCCACATCCTATTCGAGGGCACAGTATCACATCTATGTCACACCGCGTAGATGGTACGATGCAAGCGAAACATGATCAGATGCGAGTGTATCCCCCCCCCCCCCCGCAAAATGCTCACAATAGGTGAGGTAGTTTAGGAGATCCTCTGAGCCATCATAGGAGATGAAATCGAGCTTGCAGAACCAAAAATGATAAGCTTGTGGTGACACCAATGGTTGTTGTTGGTGGCGATGTTGGAGCAGTGAACTACAAAAACACTAGAGCTAGTGGCATCGAGAAGTTAGGCACTAGTGACCGTGATGGTGAGAAATTGATGAGGCAAATGGGAATGAATGAGGTAGCGAGGGGTGGGGTGGTAGGCAACATAATGGTAGGTGGCATGATCCATAGACTAATGGAGGTATGATAATGGTGGCTCAATAAGTCAAAAAAGTTGTCGTGCCATACCCTAACATCTTGTAGGGAATGCCTTGAGGCATAGCACCCATCAATGAGGATGTCTGATGGCCAACTATGTGTAACACCCTGAATTTGGGGGTATAAAATTTCTTTGTAATTATCACCCAAATTCAGGTGTTACTCTTCTCTCTCTCTCTAGTTTCTGTCTATCTCTAGATTCTCTCTCTCTTTCCTTTTGAGTAGATTTAGCTTAATTAGGGAGAGATTAATTATTTATTTTTGCCAAAACATTATGAGTCATGACATGTTGCATCATGCTGAGCTTAAATATTCTTTGAATTGTTGCACATGTTTGAATTAGTTTGAATTTGAAACTTGGTTTGAATTTGAATTGAAAACCCTAGAGAAAAAGAAATGGAAAAGCAATTAGAAATTCCAGGAAAAATGAAAAAGCCAAAGCAGCCCAGCAGCCCAGCTCGGTCCAGCTAGGTCGTGCACCCGCGTGCCCGCACCGCCTGACAGGTGGGTTCCACCTGTCAGCGGCGGTTCCCTTCCCTGCGCTCTCTCTCTCCCTCTCTATGCCCAGTGGGGTCGGGCTGTCGGCGCCAGTTGCCTTCGCCCGCGCGCCCCTCTCCCCCTCTGCCTCGCGGGCCCACCCTGTCAGTGCGCCAAACCATTACCCCCGTGTGCCCACTCTCTCTCGCTGCGCCGTGGGACCGCCCTGTCAGCTCCGCCTTCCCCGCGCCCGCCGTGGACCAGCACGCGTGCACTCACGCGCGCATGCCGAGATCCCCGACCACGTCGCCTGCCCACGCACCCCAGCTCCTTTTTGAGCACCGCCCGCGCCCGCACTCGCTCCCCCGTCCCATTTCGCACAGCCTCGCCCTCTCTCGCGCTCTGCCCACGCCGCTCGACCTCGCCGGTGAACCGCGCCTGTCGTGCCAGTCGTCCAGCCCGCCAGAAGCCGCGCCAGGCCACCCCGAGCTCCGCCCCGAGGTGAGACACCCGTTCCCATGCTTGGTTTTCCCAATTGAGCTTCACTGTTGACCAATTTCGGCTTCGCCGGTGGTTGGCCGTGGCGGTCCGCCGCACCCGCGCGGTGGCCGGCCAAATTGGCCCGGTCCAGTGTCCCCGCGCCAGCCCCTGGCGTTCCCCTCGCCCTGCTGAAGTTAGTCTAGGCCTTAGCGCGCCTCAGACCCCCTCCCCGAGGCCAGAATCCCTCACCGGAGTTACCCCGACCCACCCGGAGTCCTCCCTCAGCCATTCTCCCCTCTCTGACCCTGATCTCTTGGCCACAACCGCACCAGTGAGTTCGCCGCGCCTTCCCCTTCGTTTTTGGCCAGCTCCGGTGACCCTGGAGCCGCTGTAGCTCGCACCCACCCCAACTCCAGCGACCTCACCGCCGCGAGAAGGAGCGGCGCCATTGTAGCCGTTAACCCCTCCCGGCTTTGATCTCCCCCGTCCGATCTCTATCGCACGACCTAGATCACGGGATACCGCTTCGCGCACGCGCGCCCCGCGTCCGGACCTGCCTGTCAGCGCCTGTGCCCCCTGGCACTGGGCCCAATCGGTAAGCCCGCCCCCTTCTCGGTCGCTGACACCGTCGGCCCGCCTATCAGCGCTCACTCACCCGCGCGCGCGCCCTCGACCATCGATCTAATCTCGGGCGTTGGTTTTAGATCTGACGGTTGAGTAGATCTCATACCCCTTCGGCGTGGCTGTTTTGCGTAAGAAACCCTTGGTTTGTTGGGAATCAACCTATCGTCCCTAGTTTTCGCGCGCAGGCCCCTGTAGTCTTGCAGATAGAACCCCGGGCTTTTAAATAATTACAGAATTAGACCTATTTTCATATTTTAAACTCCCAAACTTGTTTATTTCATATCTTTTGCATATGAACTCCAAATTTAGTGATTCAAATTGCAAAATATTCATAGGAATATTCTCTGTTTAAGTTAAATTAGTTTCATTTACTATCTACACACTCTAATTTTTATGGTTAACTATGAACTAGTATATGTGTAGATTTATTCATTTAATAAAATAAATAAAAGAGAAACCATAGAGATTAAAGTACACTTAATCTTGTAAGACTAGTAGTGTGTATTACATGAATTTATCTCTGGTTTAATTTTTTATGTCTCATTGAAGGTAATTAAATCAGATTACAGAATCATGGACAATACTTAGGGAATAATTAACTACTAAATGAGAATTAGTTCACCCTATAATTTGATTTCCCTTTTGAGTTTATGCTTTTCTTTTGAGATGTGTTCCCATGTTTGTACATGATTGATGTGTTGTTTATTTGTCATTTATCAAATGTATTGAATGCATGATCGCTTTATTTAGACAACGAGCAGTTCGTGGTTCCTGAGTGTGTTGCTGAAGATCTTTCTGAGCAACAACCTGGTGAAGGCAAGTGTCCTCTGACCCATTATGCCCCATTCATTTATAATTCACTGTCCCACATTACATTATTTAAACCTAAGGATTGACTAGTATGTATTTACCTTATCCTTGTTTACCTTTTGGGTTATCATGGTTAGCTTTTTGTTATTGCTTTAACTTAATCAATGAACATGATGTGATTATTTATGATACGATGATGTTATCTCGATGATGATATTGTGATACTTTAGGGGGCTCAGGCCATTTTCCTGAGTACCTCTCCATAAGGAACTGTTCGTGGAGTGACCACCCGGGATAACAGTGCAACCATGAGGGTGGAATGAGACGCCCTTAGCTGAGTAATTAGATGAACCTGGGGGTGTAGTTGGATTTGCCTGAGGGCCGTCAATGGGAGCCGAGGCATAGTGCTCGCTCTGCCAAGGGGGGTGCAGAGGTTCATTCGATTTGGTTTTGTTAGTCACCCACCTTGAGAAGGTGTACTGCGTTTGTACGACTGACGAAACCTAACAAGCAGCTATGCACCAGGGGAGTCTTTGTAAAAGCTACGTAGTGAAACCTTGCCGACTCACCTTGGTAGTGTTTGAGGGTTTGATCGACCCGAGGCAAAAATGGATCATGACTCATGGGTAAAGTGTGCGATCTCTGCAGAGTGTTAGAAACTGGTATATCAGCCGAGCTCACGGTTAAGAGCAGTCTTGGGATCCTCTTTGATTAGAAGAACTTTGGTTACTTTTATGATGATGGTTAATAATGTTTGTTATAATTCTGATCTCTGGTATTTCCTCTTGGATGGAGTACTTTTGGGTTAATAACTGGGTTTATTACTAAAACTTGGCTCTACTAATAGTAATAAATGTTTGACTAACTAAAAGCAACTGCTTAACCTCAATCTCACATACAGATAGTCCACTTTAGCCAAACGGGACATTTGCTGAGTACGTTGATGTGTACTCACCCTTACTTTACAAACCACCCCCAGGTTGTCCCCACTGTACTTAGTGCTCAGGAGGTGATGCTAACAACATCGAGGACTTTGAGGAGTTCTAGAACTACGACGAGTTCTAGTTTTTCTTAGTGGCAAACCCCCAGTCAGCTGCCTGTGTAGGCTTATCTTCTACGTTTCGTTTTCTGCACTTTGATATTAATGTTAAAGACAATGATTATGTATTAGACTCTATGGATGTCTTGGACATCTTGATGTAATTAAAGTACCTTTCCGCTATTTACTTTGAGCAATGTGTGATGCTGTCCAATTATGTAATCGCTGTGTACGTAAGTTTCTGATCCTGGCACGTACATGGTTCACATTCGGTTTACCTTCCAAAAACCGGGTGTGACACCGTGAGAGGGCGACAACGATGACCTGCTGCTCATTGGGGTTGGCCACCTACTGGGTGACCTCAGAAAGGGCCTTCGTCATGCCATCGACGAGGGAATGGTGGACTCCCTACGACACAAACAATACAACCTAATATACTGGTAGAGAAAAAGTCTTAGTGTCAATCACAATCACAATAGTAGAGCGAAACCTAATATCTCCAATACTGTCGGTGTTTCGACCCCGGGGGGTCCCTGGACCGACGAGTAAATTGTCGCCGCGTGCCCCAGCCCAGATGGTTCGGCGCGAGACGGAGCACGAAGGGGGGAAACAAGGAGACAGGCGTAAAGGGGAAACCCGCGGCCTTCGTGTTTGTCCTGCGCCCAGGTCGGGTGCGCTTGCAGTAGGGGGTTAAAAGCGTCCACGTGGGAGGGAACGAGAGGCTTGCACGCGCCGTCCCGTCCTCTCCGCACGGCCAACCCTCCCGTAAGAGAGCCCTAGACCTTCCTTTTATAGGCGTAAGGAGAGGGTCCAGGTGTACAATGGGGAGTGTAGCAATGTGCTAACGTGTCTAGCAGAGAGGAGCTAGCGCCCTAAGTACATGCCGTCGTGGCAGCCGGAGAGGTTTTGGCACCCTGTTCATGTGATGTCGTGGCCGTCGGAGGAGCGCCGGAGCCTTGCGGAAGGACAGCTGTTGGGGCTGTCGAGTCCTCGCTAACGTCTCCTTGCTTCCGTAAGGGGCTGAGAGCTGCCGTCGTCATGGAGCACGCGGGGCGCCATCATTATTTGTTTACCGGGGCGAGCCAGATGGGACGCCGGTCTTGTTCCCCGTAGCCTGAGCTAGCTAGGGGTAGGATAATGATGGCCCCCCTGTGACGTGGTCGGTCCGAGCCCTGGGTCGGGCGAGGCGGAGGCTCCTCCGAGGTCGGGGTCGAGTCTGTCTTTCGAGGTCGAGGTCGAGTCCGAGCCCCGGGTCGGGCGAGGCGGAGACCGTCGGCTGAGGCTAGGGCTGAGTCCGAGCCCTGGGGTCAGGCGAGGCGGAGTTCGTCGTCTTCCGGAGCCGAGGCCGAGTCCGAGCCCTGGGGTCGGGCGAGGCGGAGTTCGTCGTCTTCTGGAGCCGAGGCTGAGTCCGAGCCCTGGGGTCGGGCGAGGCTGAAAGGGAAATGTGCCCTCGGGCCATTTCTAAGTATTTTGGTGATTGAGTGCCAACACAAGTGCTTAAATGTGAATTCATGATTATGGATGAACAAAGTGCAAAACAAGAGCAAAGGTATGTTTCTAAGTCTTAGTACATTGGTTTTGTGTACTAATATACTTGTCTAAGTATTAGAAACAGAAAGAAGAAGAAAAGAGAAGAGTTGGCTGTGTACAGCCAAAAGGCTGTTTCGGTCTGGGGCACCGGACTGTCCGGTGGTGCACCGGACAGTGTCCGGTGCGCCAGGCTGCCTCGAGCGAAGTGGCCGCTCTCGGGAATTCGCCGACGGCATACGGCTAAAATTCACCGGACTGTCCGGTGTGCACCGGACTGTCCGGTGAGCCATCGGTCGGCCGGGCCAATGGTCGGCCGCGGAATCCGCGCGCGACACGTGGCCGAGCCAACGGTCGGAAGGGGGCACCGGACTGTCCGGTGTGCACCGGACATGTCCGGTGCGCCAACGGCTCCCAGATCTGCAACGGTCGACTGCGCCATTTTCGGAAGGGAATCGGGCACCGGACAGTGTCCGGTGTGCACCGGACTGTCCGGTGCCCCCGACGACAGAAGGCAAGATTGGCCTTCCAGATTTGCTCTCAACGGCTCCTAGCTGCCTTGGGGCTATAAAAGAGACCCCTAGGCGCATGGAGGAAGACACCAAGCAACCTTAGAGCATTCTTGATCATCCACACTCAGTCTTTGCGCATTCGTTTGTCATTCTCAGTGATTCGAGCTCCGTTCTAGTGAGAACTTTGAGATAGTCTTTTGAGCTCGATTCTTGGCCGTGTGTGTGCACATTTTGCTATGGATTTGTGTGTGTTGCTAATCCCTCCCTTACTCCGTATTTCTTTGTGAATTTCAAGTGTAAGGGCGAGAGGCTCCAAGTTGTGGAGATTCCTCGCAAACGGGATATTGAAAGGCAAAGCAAAACACCGTGGTATTCAAGTTGGTCTTTGGACCGCTTGAGAGGGGTTGATTGCAACCCTCGTCCGTTGGGACGCCACAACGTGGAGTAGGCAAGCGTTGGTCTTGGCCGAACCACGGGATAAACCACTGTGTCATCTCTGTGTTTGATCTCTTGTGGTATTGTGTTTTGTTGAGACTCATCTCTAGCCACTTGGTGATTATTGTGCTAACACTTAACAAGTTTTTTGTGGCTATAAGTTTAAGTTTCACAGGATCACCTATTCACCCCTCCCCCTCTAGGTGCTCTCAATTGGTATCAGAGCCGCTCTCTTCAAGAAAGGAACTAACCGCCCGAAGAGATGGATCCTAAGGGGAAGGGAATCGTGATCAACGACAAGGAGAAGGAGTCCTTCGTCAACGAGCCAAGGGATGACAAGTCCAACGACTCGGGCTCGGGCCACAGACGCAAAGATGGGAAGAAGAAGAAGACAAGACGCATCAAGGAGATCGTCTACTACGACAGCGATGAGTCTACTTCCTCCCAAAAGGACGACGACCACAACGACTACGAGAGAAAGAAACCGGTCAATTCGAACTTTTCTTTTGATTACTCTCGTATTCCTCAAAGTACTAATGCTCATTTACTATCTATTCCACTTGGTAAACCTCCTCATTTTGATGGAGAGGACTACGGATTTTGAGTCAATGCGTAGTCACTTGTTCTCTCTCCATCCTAGCATATGGGAGATTGTAGAGAGTGGAATGCACTTTGATAGTACGGATAGTCCCATGTTTATTAATGAACAGATTCATAAAAATGCACAAGCTACTACTATGTTGCTAGCCTCTTTGTGCAGGGACGAGTACCATAAGGTGAGCGGCTTGGACAATGCCAAGCAGATCTGGGACACCCTCAAGATCTCTCATGAGGGGAATGATGTCACCCTGCTCACCAAGATGGAGTTGGTGGAGGGCGAGCTTGGACGATTCGCAATGATAAGGGGCGAGGAGCCAACACAAACATACAACCGGCTCAAGACCCTTATCAACAAAATAAGGAGCTACGGAAGCACGCGATGGACGGACCACGACGTCGTCCGCCTAATGCTAAGGTCCTTTACCGTTCTTGATCCTCATTTGGTGAACAACATTCGTGAAAATCCTAGGTACACCAAGATGTCGCCCGAAGAAGTTCTTGGGAAGTTCGTAAGCGGGCGAATGATGATCAAGGAGGCGAGATACGTGGACGACGCGTTGAACGGTCCTATTCATGAGCCTCAACCCATTGCTCTCAAGGCAACGAGGAGCAAGGAGGCGCTACCAAGCAAGGTGGCGCAAGTTGAGGCGGCCGGGCTAAATAATGAGGAGATGGCCCTCATCATTAAGCGCTTCAAGACGGCGCTTAAAGGTCGCAAGGGACAGCCAAGCAAGACCAAGACAAAGGAGAAACGCTCGTGCTTCAAATGTGGTAAGATTGGTCATTTCATTGCTAACTGTCCCGATAATGAAAGTGACCAGGAAAAGGGGAACAAAAGGGAGAAGAAGAAGCATTACAAGAAGGCCAAGGGCGAGGCACATATCGGAAAGGAGTGGGATTCGGATTGCTCCTCCTCCGACTCCGACAATGAAGGACTCGCCGCCACCGCCTTCAACAAGTCATCTCTCTTCCCCAACGAGCATCACACTTGCCTCATGGCAAGGGAGAAGAAAGTAAGCACTCATGATACTAGTACTTATACTTCAAGTGAGGATGAGTCTAGTGATGATGATGAGATAGATTACTCATGCTTATTCAAGGGATTAGATAGATCTAAAATTAATAAGATTAATGAGTTGATTGATGCTTTGAATGACAAGAATAGATTACTAGAAAAACAAGAGGATCTTTTATATGAGGAGCATGATAAATTTGTTAGTGCACAAAACTCTCTTGCTCTAGAAATTAAAAGGAATGAAATGCTCTCTAGTGAATTATCTACTTGTCATGAAACCATTTCTACTTTACAAGGTGTTAACAATGATTTAAATGCTAAATTAGAAGTAGCAAATAAATCTAATTCTTGTGTAGAACATGTTACAATTTGTACTAGGTGTAAGAATTTTGATATTGATGCATGTAGTGAACACCTAGTTTCAATTTCGAGATTAAATGATGAAGTTGCTAGTCTTAATGCCCAACTTAAGACTAGCAAAAATGATTTCGATAAGCTAAAATTTGCAAGGGATGCCTACACGATTGGTAGACACCCCTCAATTAAGGATGGACTTGGCTACAAGAGGGAAGCCAAGAACTTGACAAGCCACAAGGCTCCTATCTCCGCCAAGGAGAAAGGGAAGGCTCCTATGGCTAGTAGTGCTAAAAAGTACCATGCTTTTATGTACCATGATAGGAGACAAACTAGAAATGCTTATAGGAGTTATAATGCTTATGATGATTTTGATTCTCATGCTATGTTTGCTTCTAGTTCTTCCTATGTGCATGATAGAAATATTGGTAGGAGAAATGTTGTTCATAATATGCCTAAGAAAAATGTTGTCAATGTTCCTAAAAAAGTTATGAATGGTCCCTCTACAATGTATCGTGCCTTAAATGCTTCCTTTGCTATTTGTAGAAAGGATAGGAAAATAGTTGCTAGAAAATTAGGGGCAAGATGCAAGGGAGACAAAACTTGCATTTGGATCCCTAAGGATATTTGTGCTAACCTTGTAGGACCCAACATGAGTTGGGTACCTAAGACCCAAGCCTAAATTTGTCTTGCAGGTTTATGCATCCGGGGGTTCAAGCTGGATTATCGACAGCGGATGCACAAACCATATGACGGGGGAGAAGAAGATGTTCACCTCCTACGTCAAGAATAAGGATTCCCAAGATTCAATTATATTCGGTGATGGGAATCAAGGCAAGGTAAAAGGGTTAGGTAAAATTGCAATTTCCAATGAGCACTCTATCTCCAATGTGTTTTTAGTTGAGTCTCTTGGTTACAATTTACTATCTGTTAGTCAATTGTGCAATATGGGATATAACTGTTTATTCACAAACATAGATGTGTCTGTCTTTAGAAGATGTGATGGTTCACTAGCTTTTAAGGGTGTACTAGACGGCAAACTTTACTTAGTTGATTTTGCAAAAGAAGAGGCCGGTCTAGATGCATGCTTAATGGCTAAGACTTGCATGGGCTGGTTGTGGCATCGCCGCTTAGCACACGTGGGGATGAAGAACCTCCACAAGCTTCTAAAGGGAGAACACGTGATAGGTCTAACCAATGTTCATTTCGAAAAAGATAGACCTTGTGCAGCTTGTCAAACAGGTAAACAAGTGGGAGGAGCACATCACAGCAAGAATGTGATGACCACGTCAAGACCTCTGGAGCTGCTACATATGGACCTCTTCGGACCCGACGCCTATCTGAGCATAGGAGGAAGTAAGTATGGTCTAGTTATTGTTGATGACTTTTCACGCTTCACTTGGGTGTTCTTTTTGCAGGATAAGTATGAAACCCAAGGGACCCTCAAGCGCTTCCTCAGGAGAGCTCAAAATGAGTTTGAGCTCAAGGTGAAGAAGATAAGGAGCGACAACGGGTCCGAGTTCAAGAACCTTCAAGTGGAGGAGTTCCTTGAGGAGGAAGGGATCAAGCACGAGTTCTCTGCTCCCTACACACCACAGCAAAATGGTGTGGTAGAGAGGAAGAACAGGACGCTAATTGATATGGCGAGGACGATGCTTGGAGAATTCAAGACCCCCGAGCGTTTTTGGTCGGAAGCCGTGAACACGGCTTGCCACGCCATCAACAGGGTCTACCTTCACCGCCTCCTCAAGAAGACTTCATATGAGCTGCTGACTGGTAACAAACCCAATGTATCTTACTTTCGTGTATTTGGGAGCAAATGCTACATTCTAGTGAAGAAGGGTAGAAATTCTAAGTTTGCTCCCAAAGCTGTAGAAGGTTTTTTGTTAGGTTATGACTCAAATACAAAGGCGTATAGAGTCTTCAACAAATCATCGGGTTTGGTTGAAGTCTCTAGCGACGTTGTATTTGATGAGACTAATGGCTCTCCAAGAGAGCAAGTTGTTGATTATGATGATGTAGATGAAGAAAATGTTCTGACGGCCGCTATACGAACCATGGCGATTGGAGAAGTGCGGCCACAGGAACAAGATGAACGAGATCAACCTTCTTCCTCAACAACGGTGCATCCCTCAACTCAAGACGATGAACAGGTTCATCAAAAGGAGGCGTGTGATCAAGGGGGAGCACAAGATGATCCAGTGATGGAGGAAGAAGCACAACCGGCACCTCCAACCCAAGTTCGAGCGGTGATTCAAAGGGATCATCCCGTCGACCAAATTTTGGGTGACATTAGCAAGGGAGTAACTACTCGATCTCGATTAGTTAATTTTTGTGAGCATTACTCCTTTGTCTCTTCTACTGAGCCTTTCAGGGTAGAGGAGGCCTTGCTAGATCCGGACTGGGTGTTGGCCATGCAGGAGGAGCTCAACAACTTCAAGCGCAATGAAGTTTGGACACTGGTGCCTCGTCCCAAGCAAAATGTTGTGGGAACCAAGTGGGTGTTCCGCAACAAACAGGACGAGCACGGGGTGGTGACGAGGAACAAGGCTCGACTTGTGGCAAAAGGTTATGCCCAAGTCGCAGGTTTGGACTTTGAGGAGACGTTTGCTCTTGTGGCTAGGCTAGAATCGATTCGTATCTTGCTAGCATATGCCGCTCACCATTCTTTCAGGTTGTACCAAATGGATGTGAAGAGCGCTTTCCTCAATGGGCCAATCAAGGAGGAGGTGTACGTGGAGCAACCCCCTGGCTTCGAGGATGAACGGTACCCCGACCATGTGTGTAAGCTCTCTAAGGCGCTCTATGGACTTAAGCAAGCCCCAAGAGCATGGTATGAATGTCTTAGAGACTTTTTAATTGCTAATGCTTTCAAGGTTGGGAAAGCCGATCCAACTCTTTTTACTAAGACTTGCGATGGTGATCTTTTTGTGTGCCAAATTTATGTCGACGACATAATATTTGGTTCTACTAACCAAAAGTCTTGTGAAGAGTTTAGCAGGGTGATGACGCAGAAATTCGAGATGTCGATGATGGGCGAGTTGAACTACTTCCTTGGGTTCCAAGTGAAGCAACTCAAGGACGGCACTTTCATCTCCCAAACGAAGTACACGCAAGACTTGCTAAAGCGGTTTGGGATGAAGGATGCCAAGCCCGCAAAGACGCCGATGGGAACTGACGGACACACCGACCTCAACAAAGGTGGTAAGTCCGTTGATCAAAAAGCATACCGGTCCATGATAGGCTCTTTGCTTTATTTGTGTGCTAGTAGACCGGATATTATTCTTAGCGTATGCATGTGTGCTAGATTTCAATCCGATCCTAAGGAGTGTCACTTAGTGGCGGTGAAGCGAATTCTTAGATATTTGGTTGCTACGCCTTGCTTCGGGATCTGGTATCCAAAGGGGTCTACCTTTGACTTGATTGGATATTCAGACTCCGACTATGCTGGATGTAAGGTCGATAGGAAGAGTACATCAGGGACGTGCCAATTCTTAGGAAGGTCCCTGGTGTCGTGGAACTCTAAGAAACAAACCTCCGTTGCCCTATCCACCGCTGAGGCCGAGTATGTTGCCGTAGGACAATGTTGCGCGCAACTACTTTGGATGAGGCAAACCCTCAGGGACTTTGGCTACAATCTGAGCAAAGTCCCACTCCTATGTGATAATGAGAGTGCTATCCGCATGGCGGAAAATCCTGTTGAGCACAGCCGCACAAAGCACATAGACATTCGGCATCACTTTTTGAGAGACCACCAGCAAAAGGGAGATATCGAAGTGTTTCATGTTAGCACCGAGAACCAGCTAGCTGATATCTTCACTAAGCCTTTAGATGAAAAGACCTTTTGCAGGCTGCGTAGTGAGCTAAATGTCCTAGATTCGCGGAACTTGGATTGAATTGTAGCATACATGTGTTTATGCCTTTGATCATGTTCATTCTGCATTTTGTTGCTTATTGTGGTGCTCAAGTTGTACAAACATTCCCTGGACCTCACAAGTCCTTGTGTAAGTGATGCACATATTTAGGGGGAGTTTTGTTACAACTTGACCCTTTGAGACTAACCATATGCTTGAGTTTGGTTGTTTTAGTCTCCAAGGAGGATTGAAAGGGAAAAGGTGGACTTGGACCATGCAAGACTTCCACTGCACTCCGATGAAAAGAGTAACTCTTCCAAGTTCATCCTTAAACTCTTATTGCCTATTTTGCTCTTAATTGAAGAATTTGGTGAGGCAATGGGGTTACTGGGCCAAGATTGATCCCGTTTTGGTGCTTGATGCCAAAGGGGGAGAAAATAAAGGCCAAAGCAATAGATGGATCAGCTACCACTTGAGAAATTTTGAAAATAGTAGAATAGAGCTTTTGGTTTGTCAAAACTCTTGCATTGTCTCTTTTGTCAAAGTTGGCCTCTTGTGGGGAGAAGTGTTGATTATGGGAAATAGGGGGAGTTTTTGAAATCTTTGATCAATCTTTTTTGGAATGACTCTCTTTATGCTTCAACATGTGTGTTTGACTTAGAGATAGAGATTTGAGTTTGATTTGCAAAAACAAACCAAGTGGTGGCAAAGGATGATCCATATATGCCAAAAATGAATCAAAATAAATTTGAGTTTTATTTGAAGTGTTTTTGCACTTGTTCTAGTTGCTTTATGTTGTGTTGGCATAAATCACCAAAAAGGGGGAGATTGAAAGGGAAATGTGCCCTCGGGCCATTTCTAAGTATTTTGGTGATTGAGTGCCAACACAAGTGCTTAAATGTGAATTCATGATTATGGATGAACAAAGTGCAAAACAAGAGCAAAGGTATGTTTCTAAGTCTTAGTACATTGGTTTTGTGTACTAATATACTTGTCTAAGTATTAGAAATAGAAAGAAGAAGAAAAGAGAAGAGTTGGCTGTGTACAGCCAAAAGGCTGTTTCGGTCTGGGGCACCGGACTGTCCGGTGGTGCACCGGACATTGTCCGGTGCGCCAGGCTGCCTCGAGCGAAGTGGCCGCTCTCGGGAATTCGCCGACGACGTACGGCTAAAATTCACCGGACTGTCCGGTGAGCCATCGGTCGGCCGGGCCAACGGTCGGCCGCGGAATCCGCGCGCGACACGTGGCCGAGCCAACGGTCGGAAGGGGGCATCGGACTGTCCGGTGTGCACCGGACATGTCCGGTGCGCCAACGGCTCCCAGATCTGCAACGGTCGACTGCGCCATTTTCGGAAGGGAATCGGGCACCGGACAGTGTCCGGTGTGCACCGGAATGTCCGGTGTGCACCGGACTGTCCGGTGCCCCCGACGACAGAAGGCAAGATTGGCCTTCCAGATTTGCTCTCAACGGCTCCTAGCTGCCTTGGGGCTATAAAAGAGACCCCTAGGCGCATGGAGGAAGACACCAAGCAACCTTAGAGCATTCTTGATCATCCACACTCAGTCTTTGCGCATTCGTTTGTCATTCTCAGTGATTCGAGCTCTGTTCTAGTGAGAACTTTGAGATAGTCTTTTGAGCTCGATTCTTGGCCGTGTGTGTGCACATTTTGCTGTGGATTTGTGTGTGTTGCTAATCCCTCCCTTACTCCGTATTTCTTTGTGAATTTCAAGTGTAAGGGCGAGAGGCTCCAAGTTGTGGAGATTCCTCGCAAACAGGATATTGAAAGGCAAAGCAAAACACCGTGGTATTCAAGTTGGTCTTTGGACCGCTTGAGAGGGGTTGATTGCAACCCTCGTCCGTTGGGACGCCACAACGTGGAGTAGGCAAGCGTTGGTCTTGGCCGAACCACGGGATAAACCACTGTGTCATCTCTATGTTTGATCTCTTGTGGTATTGTGTTTTGTTGAGACTCATCTCTAGCCACTTGGTGATTATTGTGCTAACACTTAACAAGTTTTTTGTGGCTATAAGTTTAAGTTTCACAGGATCACCTATTCACCCCCCCCTCTAGGTGCTCTCAGAGGCGGAGTTCGTCGTCTTCCGGAGCCGAGGCTGAGTCCGAGCCCTGGGGTCGGGCGAAGCGGAGTTCATCGTCCGAGGCCGAGACGGGGGCCGAGCCGTGGGGTCGGGCGAGGCGGAGCTTCCTATGGCGCCCGAGGTCGGACTTGGCTGCTGTCAGCCTCACTCTATCGAGTGGCATAGCAGTCGGAGCGACGCAGGCGGCGCTGTCTTCTTGTCAGGTCGGTCAGTGGAGCGGCGAAGTGACTGCGGCCACTTTGGCTCTGTCGACTGAAGAGCGCGCATCAGGATAAGGTGTCAGGCGGTCCTTGCATTAAATGCTTCTGCGATACGGTCGGTCGGTGTGGCGATCCGGCCAAGGTTGCTTCTTGGCGAAGACTGGGCCTCGGGCGAGCCGAAGGTGTGTCCGTTGCTTGAGGGGGCCCTCGGGCGAGACGTGAATCCTTCGGGGTCGGCTGCCCTTGCCTGAGGCTGGGCTCGGGCGAGGCGAGGTCGTGTCCCTTGAGTGGACCGAGCCTTTACTTAATCGCACCCATCAGGCCTTCGCAGCTTTGTGCTGATGGGGGTTACCATATGAGATTAGGAGTCTTGGGGGTACCCCTAATTATGGTCCTCGACAGTAGCCCCCGAGCCTCGAAGGGAGTGTTAATACTCGCTTGGAGGCTTTTGTCACACTTTTTTGCAAGGGGACCGGCCTTTCTCGGTTGTGTTTTGTTCCGGTGGGTGCGCGCGAGCGCACCCGCCGGGTGTAGCCCCCGAGGCCTCGGAGGAGTGGTTTGACTCCTTCGAGGTCTTAATGCGTTTCGTGATGCTTCGGCCGGTCTGGTCGTTCCCTCGTGCGAACTGGTCGTAGCCCGGGTGCACAGTCGAGTCCCAAGTTCTTGGGCTGGTATGTTGACGTTGTCAACGGTTTAGCCGGAGCTGGGTTTGCGAGAGCAGCCCCCGAGCCTCCGAGCCTCCGCACAGAGCGAGAGGACGGTCAAGGACATACTCGACTTTTTTACATACGCCCCTGCGTCGCCTTTCTGCAAGGAGGAGGGGGGGAAAGCGCCATGTTGCCCTCGGAGGGCGCCGAACATGGTGTCTCCAGTGAGTTGCTAACGGGTAATCCGAGTGGACGCCCGTGCCCCATTCGTTAAGGGTCGGCTAGTGGCCCGGAGGTGCGCTCCAAAAGTACCTACGGGTCATTTTCCAGACCCAGTCCCGTTTTGACGGGGTCCGAGGGCTCGATGCCTCCCTCTGGTGGGATTCCGTTACAAGATCGTTCCCGTTGGTCTCGGAAATGTCCTAGGGTACCTCGGGAGCGTAGCCCGAGCCTTGGTTATGTATCGAACGTACCCAGGGTCATCCCTCATTCTGCGTCTGAGGCGGCTGTCGAACCCTTCGGGGCCAGCCTACGAACCCCTGATCAGTAGTGGGCGCGGAGCCCGAGTGGCCTGAGGCGGCCGTTGAACCCTTTCGAGGGGCCGGCCTTCGAACCTCTGACCAGTAGTGGGCGCGGAGCCCGAGTGCTCTAAGGCGGCTGTTGAACCCTTCCGAGGGGCCAGCCTTCGAACCTCTGATCAGTAGGGGGGCTCGGGGCTCGCTTCCTTCGTAGAGAAGGATCCCTTTCGGGGTATCCCCTTTCCCGGTCCCTGTGGCAAGAGAGAGAAAGAGGAAGTGGAAAAGGATACGAAATCGAATGACGTGGCGCACCTTTTTTTTGACACGGTCATTATGACGAAGGTGAAGCGTCGCCTGCTTCGCCTGCCAAAGGTGCCGCCTGTCCTGCCGCAGAGTTAATGCGACGGGACGAGTGGTTCACGGGGCAGCCGTTGCGCGTGCGCGAGCCGTTCGAGGAACGGGCGTCTCGCATTGAGTTTTGAATCCCGCGGCGGGTTCGGGCGAAGTGTTGAACGGGTCTCGCCTGGGCCTTTATATATTCGGGAGGGGGACCGGTGACGGTTTTTTACTCTGCTACTCGCCTCCCTCTTAGGTTTCCGCAACCCGAGGGAATAGCCAGAGAAAGGAAACTGCTCACCCAGTCCTCTCCGTCGCCACCTCTTCTGCTTGGTGATGGTCGACCGGGTGACCATTGTTCTGCCGCGTGACCCGTGGCCTTTTTCCACCGTTACGACGGATGACCTGGAGGCCCTTGTTGCTGAGGGTTTGCTTCGCCCTATCTCCGATGACTCGCAGCCGGAGTGGATGGCCCCTCCGAGCGGAGCCGCCCCGTCCCCGCCGCCGGGGTATGTCGTGAGCTTCGTCTCCTTTCACGAGCAGGGGTTCGGAGTGCCGGCAAGCCGTTTTATGCGGGTGATTCTGCATGTCTACGGGGTGGAGCTGCACAACCTCAGTCCCAACTCCATCTCGCAAGCCGCCATCTTCGCGGCGGTTTGTGAAGGATACTTAGGGATTGACCCTCACTGGGACCTGTGGACCCATCTCTTCTCTGCGGAGCTTTTTGCCTCGCCGACGGGGGAGAGAAGGGTCCGCATGGCAGTGCGGGCTGGTGGCTGCATCCTCCAGCTGAGGCAGGCGTGGGCGCCGCAGTATATCACCGCCATCCTCGCGTCTTCGAACAAAGGGTGGCAGCGCCGGTGGTTCTATCTCCGAAATGACGACGGGAGGCTCCCGTCGTTTTCTCAGCGAGTGGTGACCGCCGCCGCCGATAACTGGCGCTACGGGACCCCGCGCGACAGACAGAAGAATCTCCAGCCCCTTCTGAAGGCCCTGGAGGAGCTGCGGAAAGGAGGGCTCACCGCTGCGGGGGTGGTTGCCGCCATTCATCGCCGGAGGGTGCTTCCCTTGACGGAGCGGTGGCTGCCGCTTTGGGAGATGACGCCGGGGGCCGACTTGGAGGGTTTGCGGATGTCCTCGGATCCCCTTCCCATCGATGACCTCCACAGGCGGGTAGCCGGCACGTTGGGGAAGCCGGATGCCGGCGCCCTCTCCCAGCCCTTGATGCGTCCCGACCGCGGGTGTGTGTCCCTGGTGAGTGTCCGCTCCTTCTTTCTTCTTGCGTCGGATTGCCCTTGGTTCTCACAGCCGAGACTTTTCGTCTGTCTCCAGGAGGTAGGGCATCACAAGCCTTCCCAGCCATCGATCCCGGAGGACGAGGTGGACCGAGCTGCGCGGAGGGTTGCCGTGGAGAAGAGGAAGGAGAAGAAGGACGTGTAACACCCTGAATTTGGGGGTATAAAATTTCTTTTCTAATATCCACCAAATTCAGGTGTTACCCTCTTCTTCACTTGCTTTTCTTCTTTTTTTCGTTTCTAAATAATTGACATTACCTTTATTATATATATATATATATGAGTTTTTGGCGTAGCAAAATAAAATCCTAGAGAAACTTTGATTGTTGCATTCATGTTGTTGCATAGTGTTTATGAGTGCAAAGGTTTTTCAAACTAAATCGAATTATCTTGATTTTGTTTCCGAATTTTTTTCGGGAACCTTCGAAACGTTTCTTCAAGTATTAAATATGAATTTCAGTCTCTCTAATATTAATTAAATACCTAAAATTTAGTATTTGCGAAAACTACAAAATCTTGGAAACTCGATAATATATATATATATATATATATCTTCCTCTCGTCGAACCTGTCTGAGATCTCGTGTCCTTTTTTGCGAGATCACCGAACTGCTTCCTCTCGCGAACAGCATGCTGCCTGCGTCGGCTATCCTCGTTATTTTGGGTCGCAGACAAGCTCTGACCGTCTTCGTCTAATTTTATCTAACCCGCCTAAGTCAGTCTGTCTTACACCGTCTCGCGCAATTGTCTTTTTCGCTCAGTCACGGTCACCTCATTTTTCCTCGCCCCGTCGCGCAACGCCCCGCGCGTCGTGCACGCAACCGCCTTGCCGCACCCCTCCTCTATATATACGCGCACATCCCTCCTTGCAACCCCTCGTCTTCCCCCAGATCCAAACTGCGCAGGAGCAGGCACCCCGATGGTTACTCGGCGCAGGTGAGCCCTCCCCCTCTCCTGCGCTCCCTCTGTTTTCCCCGGTTGAGCGATTGTGCCGTGGTCATGTCCCAAGCAGGTTGTCTTCAATCCATGGCTGCCTTCCCTTCCCTGTTCTTCCCTGGTTCAGCGCGTAGGGAGCAGTGCTCTCCTAGTCGGCCCCATTCCCGCGGCTCTGCGCGGCCAGCCAGCGGCTGGGCCCGCCTGAGCGCCCCATCTCTCCCCTCGATGCGGCACGGCTGCAGTAGAGCTGCTGCCGCTGCCATGGTCAGTGGGACGAGATCCCCTCACGCCGCGCCAGCATCGTTCATGCATCTGCCGGCCATTGCCGAACGCAGCCGTCGCGCCACCTCGCCCGGCAGGCCCTGCTCCGGCGACAACCGCTCCACTTGCGCAGCCTCGCCCGGCAGGCCCTGCTCCAGCGACCGCCGCTCCACCAGCGCAGCCTCTGCCCGGCGAGCCCCGTCGAAGCCCCCACGCGCACCCTAGCCGCTTGCGAGCTCCGCCCTGACCGGCGATGCCATTTCTCCTCCTCCCTGCCACCATGCGTGAGAACGAGCGGCATCTGGATCTGCCACCATGCATGAGAACGTGATTCCAGGGGGAGAAGAAAGAGGAACCGTTTCCTCTCCCTCACACCAAATCCCATGCCACCGATCTTATGTGGCCACGACTTCGTAGTCCTTCACGTGGTTAGCTTTGGCCAATAGAAACACGACACGTCACATTAAATCCTAGAATTTCTAAATACACATTATAGTTTGTTTCATAAATCTGTCCCATGCCGCTCACGTTGTGTTAATTCCATAATGATGTCAGGTGCATGTTAAAAAAAGAGATTATTTCAGCATAACACCTGTTTTAGATATTTATTTATTTGTTTGTTTATACTATGATTATTGAAATAGCAATTTAATTAAAACTAATTTATAGTCTTAAGTTGCATTTTTATACATCAACATGATTATTTCTAACTCAAATATTTTGTAACAATATTTGCTTAGTGTAATCGGGTCGTGTTTAGCAATTTCCTTATGTCGCATCGTTTATAACCCACAAATCGTTATTCATTCAATATATAATGCATCGTAAACCTATTTCGACTCGTTTCAGTCGTGATTAACTTCGTAACAACGTCGATTTTGTATTAGTAACGTATTTTGTCACGTCACAAGTTTATAATTATTTAATTGGTGGTTCATTCTATACATATTAAAAATGACATTCTAATTAAAACTAGTTTATAGTTTTTAGCTCGCGCTTTTATAAATAAACGTTAACTTGATTAATACCAACTTAAGCGCTTTTCATTTAATACTGGTTTATTATAAACATGTTATTTGTTAGCGATTATCACGCGGGTCGCACGACGTCTGCTCGTGATAATAAATTATTTTTACTTATAATCACTCATGTTAATAACTCTAATTTATTAGGTCACACATTCTAATTAATTTATTTAATGGTTGCTCGACTAATGTTTATTAGATTAGTATTCCAATTAAATTAAATATATAGTTGTCAACTTGCGCTGTTATAAATAAATATTAACATGGTTAATACTAACTTAAATACTTTTATTTATTTGATACTTGTTTAGTTTAAACACGACATCTAATTAGTCTTTCTTCGCCCGTCGTGTGGCCTGTTCCGCATGCGGTGGCATGCTATTTCGCGTGTCATTCGTGTGCTGCTTGTACGTCGTCGTTCGTTCACGCGTTCGCACCACATGTATGGTTCACGTGCTGTTCGTGCGCATCGTCATGCGTCAATCGCACATGGTCACGCGTTGTCGTGCGCGCTGTCCGTGTGCTGCTTCGCGCGTGTCGCGCACGTTGTTCACGCGTGTTGTGCGCGACGTCGCGTTGTTCGCTCGGCGTTCGCGTATGTCGCACGTGCTGTTTCGCGTGTCGCGTGTTGTCCCGCGTGATATTAAATTGTTTGATTATAATCACTAATGTCAATTAATTAACTATTTGTTTAATCGTCCACTATTAAAATAGTAAGTTAGTCAAAGCTAAGTAGTAGTTTTAATTTATTTTTGAGATGATAATGTCAATTCATGTAATTATAATTATGTCAAACTAATATTCTAATTGATACTTGTTTAGTGTAAACGCACTAACTTCTCAACCGTAGCTTCGAGTTCGACGTTTCTTTTCCTCGTGTGACCGTAGTAACGCGTTCCTTTTCGTCTTGCATGTTTTATTACATTTTATCTTGTATGGTGTAATGTTCTTATGCATATATATATATATATATATATATATATATATATATATATATATATATATATATATATATATATATATATATATATATATATATATATATGTGTGTGTGTGTGTGTGTGTGTGTGTGTGTGTGTGTGTGTGTTTGTTTGTTCCTGTTAGTATTCGCTTCGTGTTGCGATTAGATCACAATTCGTTTCCGAGCTTCGAGGGATCGAAGATCAAGAGTTGGCGACCAAGTGATCTGGTTCTTCGAGTTCTATGAGGCTGGAGATCCTGAGCATCTGTTTGGTGAAGGCAAGTGTCCTCTGACCCATTATGTCTCATTTACTTTATAATTCACTGTCCCGCATACTATGAACAACCTAAGGATTTACTAGCTTTCTATTTACCTTGTCCTTGATTTACCTTTTGGGTTACTATGGTTAGCTTCATGCTAGCGCTTTACTTTAATCAATGAACATGATGAGATACAATGATGATACTATGGTTTTATTCTGGATATGATGATATACTTGTGGCATTTAAGGGGACTCGGGCTGTTTCCCGAGTACCTCTCCGTAAGGACCTGTTCGTTGAGCGACCACCGGAGATAACAGTGCAACCATGAGGGTGAAATGGGGCGCCCTTAGCTAATTAATTAGAGGAACTAGAGGTGTAGTAGCTTCGCCGTCGTGCCGTCAATGGGGTCCAGGCACAGTGCTTGCTCTGCCAAGGCTGGGTGCCGAGGTTCTTTCGTTTTGCTTTTGTTAGTCACCCCCCTGCGGGGAGTGGTACTGTGTTTATCAAACTGGAGAAACCTAACGGGCGGCTATAACCTCTAGGGAATCTTCGTAAAAGCTACATAGTGATACCCTGCCGGACCACCTAGGAAGTGATCAATGGGGAGTCATGATCCCCGGGCAAAATGGGAATCACAACTCATGGGTAAAGTGTGCAACCTCTGCAGAGTGTTATGAAACTGATATATCAGCCGTGCTCACGGTTAAGAGCAGCCTTGGGATCCTCTTTGATTAGAGATACTCTGGATACACCTCAGATGATGACTTTAGTGATGATGGTTAATGATGGTGACTTATGATGGTGACTTTAATTATGAATTCTAGTATTTCCTCTCTGAGGAGGTACTTTTTGGGATTATAACTTGGGTTTTATGATAAAATCCGGCTTCTACTAACAATAAATACCTGACCAACTAAAAGCAACTGCTTGACTTAACTCCACATAAAGCTAGTCCACTACAGCCAAACGGGACATTTGCTGAGTACGTTGATGTGTACTCACTCTTGCTTTCACAAACACTAGGTTGCCTTTGGTGCAATCTATGCTCAGGTAAAGAAGAAGGAGAACGGTGTTGAGGCGGTTCTCCAGGAGTTCCAGGACTTTGACGAGTTCAATGATTAGACTAGCGACCTACCCCAGTCAGCTGCCTGTGGTGGGTTCTTTACGTTGGCTACGTTTCGATTCTATGTACTTTGATTTATATATGTAAATGACTCTAGTCTGTAATATTATTACTTACTCTTTATTGTAATTCGAAGCATTGTGCTATGATGAGTCATTTATGTAATCGTTGTGTACGTGAATTTCTGATCCTGGCACGTACATGGTTCGCATTCGGTTTACCTTCTAAAACCGGGTGTGACATAAGTGGTATCAAAGCCGTGCTGACTGTAGGACCGCTAGCCTAGAGTAGCATTGGCCGTTTAAGGACTTATTGACTATTACTTCACATCCTCCTTGATGTTGCTTCAAAATATTAGTCACCTCGACTAATTCTATGTTATTCTTCTATATATCACCTTGCCAAAAGTATTTTATTCTAGTATGGTCTATACTTTTCTCAATGTATTAGATCTGATCTCACCCTTGTGCTTGTGACATCTTTGTAGATGCCCCCCTGACCATAGCCTTTTGTCTTTTGAGATTATTTCCTCTTCCATCATTAAATTGCTACCATTTGACCATATCTATTCTCTTGGTATTGACATGCTTGTATCCCTGGAATCTTCAATACCCTTTCCCTTAATTCAAATATTGATCTCTAAATCTCTGCGGCCTATTTAAACATTTCAGTTTATATGTCCTTGACCTTCCCGCCTTCGGAGATCCTTTCCTATTCTGTTGTTAACAACTAACTTTCGGTAATTTCTATTCTCTTGGTTTTGCTATGTTCGTATCCTTGGAACCTTGCATACTCTTATCTTTATATATATGTGTACCTTTATATCCCAATGTCTATTTAGAGCATTTCAGTTTACATGTCCTTGAGCACCCTTGTTTCTTGATGATCCATGAGCGGTCATTTTATTTTGCATATCCTTGGTGATCTCGTTGTTTCCTTGTAACTTCATTGGTAATGAATTTTTACTTCAACCCTTCTGTTGGAACCATACCTACCTTACCCTTGATTATTTTCCCCACTTCGCCACTTCGCGAGTCTTGGCTTAACTCTATCCTTGTTTATGCTTTTCACGATTATCATCTTTACCCTTGTCACCTCTATATCTTATCTTGATGCTTATGTTATACCTATTCTTTAAAACCTTCTCTCTTCCATCTCAATTTTATAGTTGTATTTTACCTATTTTCCTTGGTCGTATCCTCTTCCTTGTCGCTTGCGAGTTTTTAACCCCATTCTTTGTTGTGCTCCGGTTGGGTACTACCTTTACCTTTCTCATCTCTCAATCCTACCTTGGTGATTACACTATGTTCGTTCTCTAAAATCTCCAATCTCCTATCCAATTTGAGAGCGGTGTTTTACTTATCCTACCCTTGGCAATATCCTCTTCTTTATCGCGTGAAAGCCTAGACGTGACCCCATTCTTTGTCGTACTCATACCACAGGCTATTTAATGCCTTCATCTTTTCTCTCATACCCTTGTCACTTATCGCCTTTGACCCTTGCGATATTTATGTCTTCTACTTAAACGCTTACCTTGAACTTATCATTTAGAAGCCTCCCCTTTCTTTCGACCCACCTTAAGGGTTGTGAGTTACCTAACTCTCCCCTGATTTCTTTTCACTCCTTGCTGCCTTACAAGTTTTGGTCTTAATTCCATCCTTTGTTGTGTGTTTTATTTGGTATCACCATCTCCTTGTCATCAATCGATCTTGCCTTGATACTCATCTTTATTCTGGCTCCTTAAAAATCTCCTCTCTTCCAACTCCATTGGAAAGTGGCTGCTTACCTATCTGACCCTTGGACATACCCTCTCCTTTTCCATTTGTAGGTCCTGTCTCAACTCCATCCTTTATGGTACCCATATCCTTTGTTTTATGCCTATTTACCTCCTCTTGTACATCATTGTCCGATATTATCTTTAAAACCCTCATGGTACCTATGCCCTTGCCTTCCTGCTTACCTTGAACCTAACCTTTGAAGCCTCCTCTTTCCCATCACTGTTCGAGGATAATGCCTCATTGATTTCATCATTGACTGCTCCCCCTTCTTTGACATCTTGCCAGTTTTGGTCTAAAGTACATCCTTTGTTGTGGGGTTGTCAGTTATCACCTTAACCCTTGTCATCCCTCGATCTTTACCTCGAGGCTTACCATGTACCCACATTTTAAAGCTTCCTCTCCCATTTCAGTTCAAAAGTGTTGTCTTACCCTTCCCTGCTCTTGTTCGTTCCCTATTCCTCTGTCGAGTTGCAAGTCTTGTCTTAACTCGATCTTTTGGTGTGCTTTTGCCTGTTACATCCTCTACCTTTGTGGTCACTAGATCTTCCCACGATGCTTATCTTATGCCTACCTTTTGAATTATCATCTTTCCCATCTCGATTTGAGAAAGGTGTTTTACCTATCCTGACCTTGGTTGCATTCTCTCCATGTCGGTTACCATCATTTCTTTAGCTCCATCCTTTATTATGCTCATGCCCCAATCCTGCATGTCTTATTACTCCCCTTGCCTTTCGATGGCCTTATAGTAGTTTCCCCTTGGTAAGGGAAGACCACCATCTAGTTAACATTAACGTGTAGCAACGAGATGTGTGTTGTTGTATGCTTGTGTTGTTTGTCCTTGTGTTATGACTGATTTGGTTCTTTGTGCTGAGTGTTGATGTGTTGTGGCCCTTGGTCCGCAATGACATCAATCCACTAGCTGAGTGCAATAGAGTTAGGTAGTTGAGTGCTCTCCCTTTCTCTCTTTAATCCATCTATGCTTACCTTCTCTATCTATACCCTTTCGTCTTGCACTTGCCCGATTGGCAACCTCCAACCTCTCTTAATCAGTCAAGATCAAAATCGACAACATCTTCACCCAGTGCGTATCAACGCTCCTGTTAAGGGGGTTAGCCGCTAACCCCAATGACGACAATGCGATCAACATCAACCGACAAGATTGAAGTGGCACAGCGAAAGCGTGTGTGGGTCCTAACCCACAGGTCCAAGAGATCCTCAAGAATTGCATCGATCGGTCTCAAGCATCTAAAGGTCAAAGCAACCAGTCCGCAAGTTAAGCTAGCAGAGTCAAAGTTAACTCAAAAAAAGTCATGAACCACCCATAAACCAACCTCGTTTTCTTGCTAGCTTCTTCTTGAATCTCGGGGCGAGATTCGTGTTAAGGGGGTTAGATTTGTAACACCCTGAATTTGGGGGTATAAAATTTCTTTTCTAATATCCACCAAATTCAGGTGTTACCCTCTTCACTTGCTTTTCTTCTTTTTTTCGTTTCTAAATAATTGATATTAACTTTATTATATATATATATATATATATATGAGTTTTTGGCGTAGCAAAATAAAATCCTGGAGAAACTTTGATTGTTGCATTCATGTTGTTGCATAGTGTTTATGAGTGCAAAGGTTTTTCAAACTAAATCGAATTATCTTGATTTTGTTTCCGAATTTTTTTCGGGAACCTTCGAAACGTTTCTTCAAGTATTAAATATGAATTTTAGTCTCTCTAATATTAATTAAATACCTAAAATTTAGTATTTGTGAAAACTACAAAATCTTGGAAACTCGATAATATATATATATATATATATATCTTCCTCTCGTCGAACCTGTCTGAGATCTCGTGTCCTTTTTTGCGAGATCACCGAACCGCTTCCTCTCGCGAACAGCATGCTGCCCGCGTCGGCTATCCTCGTTATTTTGGGTCGCAGACCAGCTCTGACCGTGTTCGTCTAATTTTATCTAACCTGCCTAAGTCAGTCTGTCTTACACTGTCAAGCGCAATTGTCTTTTTCGCTCGGTCACGGTCACCTCATTTTTCCTCGCCCCGTCGCGCAACGCCCCACGCGTCGTGCGCGCAACCGCCTTGCTGCACCCCTCCTCTATATATACGCACACATCCCTCCTTGCAACCCCTCGTCTTCCCCCAGATCCAAACTGCGCAGGAGCAGGCACCCCGACGGTTACTCGGCGCAGGTGAGCCCTCCCCCTCTCCTACGCTCCCTCTGTTTTCCCCGGTTGAGCGATTGTGCCGTGGCCATGTCCCAAGCAGGTTGTCTTCAATCCATGGCTGCCTTCCCTTCCCTGTTCTTCCCTGGTTCAGTGCGTAGGGAGCAGTGCTCTCCCAGTCGGCCCCATTCCCGCGGCTCTGCGCGGCTGGGCCCGCCTGAGCGCCCCATCTCTCCCCTCGATGCGGCACGACTGCAGTAGAGCTGCTGCTGCTGCCATGGTCAGTGGGACGAGATCCCCTCACGCCGCGCTAGCATCGTTCATACATCTGTCGGCCATTGCCGAACGCAGCCGTCGCGCCACCTCGCCCGGCAGGCCCTGCTCCGGCGACCGCCGCTCCACCTGCGCAGCCTTGCCCGGCAGACCCTGCTCCGGCGACCGCCGCTCCACCAACGCAGCCTCTGCCCGGCGAGCCCCGTCGAAGCCCCCACGCGCACCCTGACCGCTTGCGAGCTCCGCCCTGACCGGCGATGCCATTTCTCCTCCTCCCTGCCACCATGCGTGAGAACGAGCGACATCTGGAACTGCCACCATGCGTGAGAACGTGATTCCTGGGGGAGAAGAAAGAGGAACCGTTTCCTCTCCCTCACACCAAATCCCATGCCACCGATCTTATGTGGCCACGACTTCGTAGTCCTTCACGTGGTTAGCTTTGGCCAATAGAAACACGACACGTCACATTAAATCCTAGAATTTCTAAATACACATTATAGTTTGTTTCATAAATTTGTCCCATGTCGCTCACGTTGTGTTAATTCCGTAATGATGTCAGGTGCATGTTAAAAAAGAGATTATTTCAGCATAACACATGTTTTAGATATTTACTTATTTGTTTGTTTATACTATGATTATTGAAATAGCAATTTAATTAAAACTAATTTATAGTCTTAAGTTGCATTTTTATACATCAACATGATTATTTCTAACTCAAATATTTTGTAACAATATTTGCTTAGTGTAATCGGGTCGTGTTTAGCAATTTCCTTATGTCTCATCGTTTATAACCCACAAATCGTTATTCATTCAATATATAATGCGTCGTAAACCTATTTCGACTCGTTTCAGTCGTGATTAAGTTCGTAACAACGTCGATTTTGTATTAGTAACGTATTTTGTCACGTCACAAGTTTATAATTATTTAATTGGTGGTTCATTCTATACATATTAAAAATGACATTCTAATTAAAACTAGTTTATAGATTTTAGCTCGCGCTTTTATAAATAAACGTTAACTTGATTAATACCAACTTAAGCGCTTTTCATTTAATACTGGTTTATTATAAACATGTTATTTGTTAACGATTATCACGCGGGTCGCACGACGTCTGCTCGTGATAATAAATTATTTTGCTTATAATCACTCATGTTAATAACTCTAATTTATTAGGTCACACATTCTAATTAATTTATTTAATGGTTGCTCGACTAATGTTTATTAGATTAGTATTCCAATTAAATTAAATATATAGTTGCCAACTTGCGCTGTTATAAATAAATATTAACATGGTTAATACTAACTTAAATACTTTTATTTATTTGATACTTGTTTAGTTTAAACACGACATCTAATTAGTCTTTCTTCGCCCGTCGTGTGGCCTGTTCCGCATGCGGTAGCATGCTGTTTTGCGTGTCATTCGCGTGCTGCTTGTACGTCGTCGTTCGTTCAAGCGTTCGCACCACATGTATGGTTCGCGTGCTGTTCGTGCGCATCGTCGTGCGTCAATCGCACATGGTCACGCGTTGTCGTGCGCGCTGTCCGTGTGCTCCTTCGCGCGTGTCGCGCACGTTGTTCACGCGTGTTATGTGCGGCGTCGTGTTGTTCGCTCGGCGTTCACGTATGTCGTACATGCTGTTTCGCGTGTCGCGTGTTGTCCCGCGCGATATTAAATTGTTTGATTATAATCACTAATGTCAATTAATTAACTATTTGTTTAATCGTCCACTATTAAAATAGTAAGTTAGTCAAAGCTAAGTAGTAGTTTTAATTTATTTTTGAGATGATAATGTCAATTCATGTAATTATAATTATGTCAAACTAATATTCTAATTGATACTTGTTTAGTGTAAACGCACTAACTTCTCAACCATAGCTTCGAGTTCGACGTTTCTTTTCCTCGTGTGACCGTAGTAACGCGTTCCTTTTCGTCTTGCATGTTTTATTACATTTTATCTTGTATGGTGTAATGTTCTTATGCATATATATATATATATATATATATATATATATATATGTTTGTTTGTTTGTTCCTGTTTGTATTCGCTTCGTGTTGCGATTAGATCACAATTCGTTTCCGAGCTTCGAGGGATCGAAGATCAAGAGTTGGCGACCAAGTGATCTGGTTCTTCGAGTTCTATGAGGCTGGAGATCCTGAGCATCTGTTTGGTGAAGGCAAGTGTCCTCTGACCCATTATGTCTCATTTACTTTATAACTCACTGTCCCGCATACTATGAACAACCTAAGGATTTACTAGCTTTCTATTTACCTTGTCCTTGATTTACCTTTTGGGTTACTATGGTTAGCTTCATGCTAGCGCTTTACTTTAATCAATGAACATGATGAGATACAATGATGATACTATGGTTTTATTCTGGATATGATGATATACTTGTGGCATTTAAGGGGACTCAGGGTGTTTCCCGAGTACCTCTCCGTAAGGACCTGTTCGTTGAGAGACCACCCGAGATAACAGTGCAGCCATGAGGGTGAAATGGGACGCCCTTAGCTAATTAATTAGAGGAACTAGAGGTGTAGTTGCTTCGCCGTCATGCCGTCAATGGGGTCCAGGCACAGTGCTTGCTCTGCCGAGGCTGGGTGCCGAGGTTCTTTCGTTTTGCTTTTGTTAGTCACCCCCCTGCGGGGAGCGGTACTGTGTTTATCAAACTGGAGAAACCTAACGGGTGGCTATAACCTCTAGGGAATCTTCGTAAAAGCTACGTAGTGATACCCTGCCGGACCACCTAGGAAGTGATCAATGGGGAGTCATGATCCCCGGGCAAAATGGGAATCACAACTCATGGGTAAAGTGTGCAACCTCTGCAGAGTGTTATGAAACTGATATATCAGCCGTGCTCACGGTTAAGAGCAGCCTTGGGATCCTCTTTGATTAGAGATACTCTGGATACACCTCAGATGATGACTTTAGTGATGATGGTTAATGATGGTGACTTATGATGGTGACTTTAATTATGAATTCTAGTATTTCCTCTCTGAGGAGGTACTTTTTGGGATTATAACTTGGGTTTTATGATAAAATACGGCTTCTACTAACAATAAATACCTGACCAACTAAAAGCAACTGCTTGACTTAACTCCACATAAAGCTAGTCCACTACAGCCAAACGGGACATTTGTTGAGTACGTTGATGTGTACTCACTCTTGCTTTCACAAACACCAGGTTGCCTTTGGTGCAATCTATGCTCAAGTAAAGAAGAAGGAGAACGGTGTTGAGGCGGTTCTCCAGGAGTTCCAGGACTTTGACGAGTTCAATGATTAGGCTAGCGACCTCCCCCAGTCAGCTGCCTGTGGTGGGTTGTTTACGTTGGCTACGTTTCGATTCTGTGTACTTTGATTTATATATGTAAATGACTCTAGTCTGTAATATTATTACTTACTCTTTATTGTAATTCGAAGCATTGTGCTATGATGAGTCATTTATGTAATCGTTGTGTACGTGAATTTCTGATCCTGGCACGTACATGGTTCGCATTCGGTTTACCTTCTAAAACCGGATGTGACATAAGGACGCGAAGAAGGCTCGGGCCCGCGAGCGGATGCGGGCTCGGGACGCCTTGGAAAGGCTCCGTCGTCGGCAGGAGAGGGATGGGCTCCCGAGGGAGCCGTCGCCGGAGACACCTGACGACGACGATGAAGACGATGATGAAGACGACGATATGGCTGCCCGCCTTGGCCTCAGCCCAGATCTGAGGCTGGGCCAGGGGTTGTCAAGCCAGCCCCCGAGCGGGCTGGTGCCGTCGGTATCCGGGGCCGGGACGTCGGGGTCCCGGTCCGAAGAGCGGGGGCAGACCGAGGGGGTACTTGACCCCTCGGCCGAGGTAGTTGAGGTGACCCCGGGGAGTCAGGCCGAGCTGCCTGTTCCCCGAGAACCGTCGCCCGTGCCGACTGCGCAGGAGGGCGATCCTCGGGTCGTCGTGGCTGCTTTTGGGCAGTCCGTCCCTCGGGTGCCTCGGGCGCCCGAGGCGAGGATGGTACCGAAGCCGGCAGCGGGGCAGACCTCGGTGGTACCCTCGGGGATCGAGGTTCGAGAGACCTCCCCACAGGCACGATTGATCATGGCTCGGAGTGGGTAAGTATCTTAGGATATCTTCGTCTTGGCTCCTCCTTCGTATGTCCCGATCCTGATTTTCCTTTTCTCCTTAGCAAGCGGAGGCATGGTTCGACCGGTCTGGCTCCCCGGAAGGTCCTCAAGACGGCATCGGCTTCTGCAGCTAGTGCCGCGTCGGGCCTCGCCGGCCAGCTGACCTCCTCGCAAGACGCCCCACAGCGGGGGGCTCAGGCGGCACCAGTTGCCGTGGGGCGAGCTCCAGAGGCTGACTCCTCTGTCGAGGCGGCCGTCGCGTTGGGCGAGGCTGCCGACGCGGCCGTGGCCTCGAGCCCACCAGACATGCTGCCGGCGGTGGCACCGGATGCTGCTGAGGCTGTTGCCATTCTGGCCGTGGAGCCACCCGTCGCCGCCGATGCTGAGATGGCCGAGGCGTCGCTACTTGGTGCCTCAGAGGAGGGGGGCGCGGACCCGCGACCCGTCCCGTCGAGCGGCAGCCTTGTCCCTATGCGGCGCAGTTCCGACGGGCGGCGCCAGTTGCTTCGGTTCCGGACCCGTGGGGCCTCGGATCCCCTCTTCGTTCTTGACGACGAGCGGGAGGAGCAGTCTTGGGACGGGATTCGTGAGTGTGCCGAGGCAACGGTGGGGTCGCTCCGGTCGACCTTGGAGGTCCTTTGCAGGGACGTTCCCAAGATCCTCCAGGTAATGATTTCAGGCATACTTTTCACGTGATTAAGGCGTTCTTTGTGACGCTCCGCTTCCTTCCCTCAGGATCTGACGGATCTGAGGGCCGCCAAGTCGTCGTTCATCCGCCGCGAGGTCGATGTCTGGGGTTCGCTGCGGTCCCTGAGGACCACGCTTGCTAGAGCTACCGCGCGCCTCTCCAACAGAGCGCCGAGGTGGCGAACCTTCGGTTGCTCTGTGTCGATCTGGGAGCAGAGGCAGCGGCGGCACGCGCAGAGGCGCAGCGGCAACAGTCGGAGCTTGACCAGGTCACCGGCGAGCGGGACCAATCTCGGGGCCGGGCCGCCGAGGCCGAAAGCCGGGCTGAGGCTCTTGGAGTCCAGTTAGCCGAGGCATCTGTTCGGGCCGGAGCCCTTGCAGCAGACCTAGCCGTGGCCCAAGCCGCATCCTCGGAGCAGCGTGCCCGAGCCGAAGGTATGTCTTGGCTGTTTTAAGATTTCGATTTGGCTTCGTTCCTCAACTCGTGTTTGAAGTCTTCCGCTTTGGCTGTTCGCAGAGCTCGAGTCTGCCGTTGATAAGTCCGCCAAGGCGCTTGCTCAGGCGGCCAAGCAGAGGGAGGCCGACCACGCGGCCATATCCAAGGCCATCTCGGCCTTCTGTCGGGTCTTTGGCTTTGACGACGTCCCCTCGGGAAGCTCCCCTCAAAGTCGCCTGCAGGCCTTGGGTGACCATGCGCGTGGCAGACTCCGCGAGGCGCTGCATCACGGCGTCAGGCGGGCCTTCGCCGTGCTCGCTTCCCATTATGACGTGGATCTAGAGCGGGTCAGCGAGGGGTATTGCCTCCCCGACGAAGATGAAGCCGCCCTGGCCGAAGTCCAGAGGCTCGACGCGGTCGCCGCGGGCCCAAGCGTGGTGCTGGCAACCACCTTCGAGGCAGAGATCCTCCCGCTTGTGCCGTTGTCCGAGGCCGGGGCGGATCTTGCCGAGGGCGCGACTCCTTCTCCGGGCGACGCCTGATTCTGCCGGAGCAGTTTTCTTTGAATGCATATGCGTCTTTTGCGGCCGCCGAGGCCCGAACACCTTATTATCGTAATATAAGGTTGTGTTTCTTTTCCTTCCGTTTTGCGTATCCGGACCCGTTCGTCAGTAGCAGGGTAGCTTGCCCAAGTAAGAGTCATTTTTCGTGGTAGGCGACGAGTGAGGTATCCGTATCCTAGAGGCGTAGGAGTCCTTCGGCTCGGTCGGCCTTGCCACTTACATGCACCCTTATTCGTTTCTTGGGGTCCTGTTACTGATATAGCCGGGAGACGCGAAAGCCTTTTTGATGGAAGACTTTTTTCGAGGAAAATTTTGACGCAGAGGGGGTTCCCCCCTTCTAGCCCCCAAGGGAGGGTCTGGCTTTGCTGAGGCAAGGCTGACCCTTCCTTGATGGTTAGACTTTGTACGCGGACGAGATGTACGAACAACTTGAAAACATCTTAAGGGTAGAAGCGACGTAGCTGTCGGATGTTCCAAGCGTTGCTGTAGACCTCGCCTTGACTGTTGGCCAGCTTGTATGTCCCGGGCTTCAGAACCTTGGCGATGACGAACGTCCCTTCCTAGGGAGGCGTGAGCTTGTGCCGCCCTCGGGTGTCTTGTCGCAGCCGAAGCACCAAGTCGCCCACCTGGAGGTCTCGGGACCGAACCCCTCGGTCGTGGTAGCGTCGCAGAGACTGTTGATACCGCGCCGAGTGTAGTAAGGCCATGTCTCAAGCCTCTTCCAGCCGGTCCAGTGAGTCTTCTCGGTTTGTTCGATTGCTTTGGTCGTCGTAGGCCCTCGCCCTCGGGGAACCGTATTCTAAGTCTGTGGGCAAGATGGCCTCGGCCCCATAGACTAGAAAGAACGGTGTGAAGCCCGTGGCTCGGCTCGGTGTCGTCCTCAGACTCCAGACCACCGAGGGGAGCTCCTTCATCCATCGCTTGCCGAACTTGTTGAAGTCGTTGTAGATCCGTGGCTTGAGTCCTTGCATAATCATGCCGTTGGCATGCTCTACTTGCCCATTCGTCATGGGGTGAGCCACGGCGGCCCAGTCCACCCGGATGTGGTGATCCTCACAGAAGTCCAGGAACTTTCTGCCGGTGAACTGGGTGCCGTTGTCGGTGATGATGGAGTTCGGGACCCCGAACCGATGGATGATGTTGGTGAAGAACGCCACCGCCTGTTCGGACCTGATGCTGTTTAGGGGTCGGACCTCGATCCACTTGGAGAATTTGTCGATGGCGACCAGCAAGTGCGTGTAGCCCCCGGGTGCCTTCTGCAAGGGACCGACGAGGTCCAGGCCCCACACAGCAAATGACCAGGTGATGTGTATCGTCTGCAGAGCCTGAGCGGGCAGGTGGGTCTTCCTTGCGTAGAATTGACACCCTTGGCAGGTGCGGACAATTCTAGTGGCGTCGGCCACCGCGGTCGGCCAGTAGAAACCTTGTCGGAAGGCGTTTCCAACAAGGGCTCAAGGCGCTGCGTGATGGCCGCAAGCCCCCGAGTGTATTTCTTGTAAGAGCTCCTGGCCTTCGGCGATGGATATGAATCGCTGGAGGATGCCTGAGGGGCTGCGGTGGTAGAGCTCCTTCCCGTCCCCCAGCAAGACGAACGACTTGGAGCGCCACGCCAATCGCCGAGCTTCGGCTCGGTCGAGGGGCAGCTCTCCTCGGTGGAGATATTGCAGGTACGGGGTCTGCCAGTTTCAATTAGGCGTGACCCCGCTCCGCTCTTCCTCGACGGGCAGTGCCTCACCCTCGAGGGCCGAGGGTGCCTCGGGCTGGGCCGAGGCTTTCTCGGGCTCGGCCGTGTCATTGGTCTTGACTGAGGGTTGATGTAGGTCTCGGGAGAAGACGTCCGGGGGAACCGTTGTTCGCCCCGAGGCTATCTTAGCCAGCTCGTCCACAGTCTCGTTGTATCGTCGGGCGACGTGGTTGAGCTCGAGCCCGTAGAACTTGTCTTCCAGGCGCCGAACCTCGTCGCAGTAGGCTTCCATCTTCGGGTCGCGGCAGTGGGAGTTCTTCATGACTTGGTCGATGACAAGCTGCGAGTCACCGCGAGCGTCGAGGCGTCGGACCCCTAGCTCGATGGCGATGCGCAACCCGTTAACCAGAGCCTCGTACTCGGCCACGTTGTTGGACGCCGGGAAATGGAGGCACATCACGTAGCGGAGGTGTTTCCCGAGGGGTGAGATGAAGAGCAGGCCCGCGCCCGCTCCTGTTTTTATCAGCGACCCGTCGAAAAACATGGTCCAGAGTTCTGGTTGGATCGGAGCCGCTGGAAGCTGGGTGTCGACCCATTCAGCCACAAAGTCTGCCAAGACTTGGGACTTGATGGCCTTCCGAGGGGCGAACGAGATTGTCTCGCCCATGATTTCCACCGCCCACTTCGCAATCCTACTCGAGGCCTCTCGGCACTGGATGATCTCCCCCAGGGGGGAAGGATGACACCACAGTCACCGGATGAGACTCGAAGTAGTGCCGCAACTTCCGCCGCGTCAGAATCACTGCGTACAGCAGCTTCTGAATTTGTGGGTAGCGGATCTTGGTCTCGGACAGTACCTCACTGATGAAGTAGACCGGCCTCTGGACGGGCAATGCATGCCCTTCTTCTCGTCTCTCAACCACGATCGCGGCGCTGACCACCTGAGTGGTAGTGGCGACGTAGATCAAGATGGCTTCTCCGGCAGCAGGGGGCACCAAAATGGGCGCGCTGGTGAGGAGCGCTTTTAGGTTCCCGAGGGCTTCCTCGGCCTCGAGGGTCCAAGTGAAGCGCTTGGTCTTCCTTAAGAGGCGGTACAGAGGTAGGCCTCTTTCGCCGAGGCGCGAGATGAAGCGGCTCAGAGCCGCAAGGCATCCCATGACCATTTGTACGCCTTTCAAGTCCTTGATGGGCCCCATGTTGGTGATGGCCGCGGTTTTCTCCGGGTTGGCCTCGATGCCCCGCTCGGAGATGATGAACCCCAAGAGCATGTCTCGGGGTACTCCGAAGACGCACTTCTCGGGATTGAGTTTTATGCCTTTCGCCTTGAGACACCGGAATGTCGTTTCAAGGTCGGAAAGGAGGTCGGAGGCTTTCCTCGTCTTGACTACGATGTCATCGAGGTAAGCCTCGACCGTTCGACCGATGTGTTGGCCGAACACGTGGTTCATGCACCTTTGGTATGTCGCACCCGCATTCCTCAAACCAAACGGCATAGTAACGTAGCAGTACATGCCGAAAGGTGTGATGAAAGAAGTCGCGAGCTGGTCAGACTCTTTCATCCTAATTTGGTGATACCCTGAGTAGGCATCGAGGGAAGACAGGGTTTCGCACCCAGCAGTGGAATCCACGATTTGATCGATGCGAGGCAGAGGGTAGGGAACCTTCGGACATGCTTTGTTTAGACCAGTGTAGTCTACACACATCCGCCATTTCCCTCCTTTCTTTCTCACAAGCACAGGGTTGACAAGCCATTCGGGATGGAATACCTCTTTGATGAACCCTGCTGCCATTAGCTTGTGGATCTCCTCGCCTATGGCTCTGCGCTTTTCTTCGTCGAATCGGCGCAGAGGCTGCTTCACGGGTCGGGCTCCAGCTCGGATATCCAGTGAGTGCTCGGCGACCTCCCTCGGTATGCCAGGCATGTCCGAGGGACTCCACGCAAAGACTTCGGCGTTTGCGCGGAGAAAGTCGACGAGCACCGCTTCCTATTTGGGGTCGAGCTCGGAGCCGATCCGGATCTGCTTGGAGGCATCGTTGGTGGGGTCGAGAGGGACGGATTTGACCGTTTCCGCTGGCTCGAAGTTGCCGGCATGGCGCTTCACGTCTGGGGCCTCCTTGGAGAGGCTCTCTAGGTCGGCGATGAGGGCCTCGGATTCGGCGAGGGCCTCGGCGTACTCCACGCACTCCACGTCGCATTCGTACGCGTGTCGGTACGTGGGGCCGACGGTGATGACCCCGTTGGGGCCCGGCATCTTGAGCTTGAGGTAGGTGTAGTTGGGGACGACCATGAACTTGGCGTAGCACGGCCTCCCCAGCACTGTGTGGTAGGTTCCTCGGAACCCGACCACCTCGAACGTGAGGGTTTCCCTTCTGAAGTTGGGGGGAGTCCCAAAGCAGACGGGTAGATCGAGTTGTCCGAGGGGCTGGACGCGTTTCCCGGGGATGATCCCATGAAAAGGCGTCGCGCCCGCCCGGACCGAGGACAGATCGATCCGCAGGAGCCCGAGGGTCTCGGCGTAGATGATGTTGAGGCTGCTGCCTCCGTCCATGAGGACCTTAGTGAGCCTGACGTTGCCGATGACGGGGTCGACAATGAGCGGATATTTCCCCGGGCTCGGCACGCGGTCGGGGTGGTCGCCCCGGTCGAAGGTGATGGGCTTGTCGGACCAGTCTAGGTAGACTGGCGCCGCCATCTTTACCGAGCAGACCTCCCGACGCTCTTGCTTGCGGTGCCGAGCCGAGGCGTTCACCACTTGCCCACCGTAGATCATGAAGCAGTCGTGGACCTCGGGGAACTCCCCTGCCTTGTGATCCTCCTTCTTATCGTTGTTGTGAGCCCTGCCACCTTCCGCAGGTGGCCCGTCCTTGTGAAAGTGGCGCCGAAGCATGGCGCACTCTTCAAGTGTGTGCTTGACGGGCCCCTGATGATAGGGGCACGGCTCCTTGAGCATCCTGTCGAAGAGATTGGCGCCTCCGGGAGGTTTCCGAGGGTTCTTGTACTCAGCGGCGGCGACAAGGTCCACGTCGGCGGCGTCGCGTTTCGCTTGCGACTTCTTCTTGCCTTTCTTCTTGGTGCCGCGCTGAGTGGACGCCTCGGGGACATCTTCCGGCTGGCGGCTCGAGGCTGCTTGTCCTTCCGGAAGATGGCCTCAACCGCCTCCTGGCCAGAGGCGAACTTGGCGGCGATGTCCATCAGCTCACTCGCTCTGGTGGGGGTCTTGCGACCCAGCTTGCTCACCAGGTCGCGGCAGGTGGTGCCGGCGAGGAACGAGCCGATGACGTCCGAGTCGGTGACGTTGGGCAGCTCGGTGCCCTGCTTCGAGAATCGCCGGATGTAGTCCCGGAGAGACTCTCCCGGCTGCTGGCGGCAGCTTCGGAGATCCCAGGAGTTCCCAGGGCGCACGTACGTGCCCTGGAAGTTGCCTGCGAAGGCTTGGACCAGGTCGTCCCAGTTGGAGATCCGCCCCGGAGGCAGATGCTCCAGCCAGGCTTGAGCGGTGTCGGAGAGGAATAGGGGGAGGTTGCGGATGATGAGGTTGTCATCGTCAGTTCCACCCAGTTGGCAGGTCAGCCGGTAGTCCGCGAGCCACAGTTCCGACCTCGTCTCCCCCGAGTACTTGGTGATAGTAGTCGGGGTTCGGAACCGGGTCGGGAACGGCGCCCGTCGTATGGCCCGGTTGAAAGCCTGCGGACCGGGCGGTTCGGGCGAGGGACTCCGATCCTCCCTGCTGTCGTAGCGTCCCCCACGCCTGGGGTGGTAGCCTCGGTGCACCCTCTCGTCGAGGTGGGTTTGACGGTTGCGGTGGTGGTGCTCGTTGCCGAGGCGACCCGGGGCCGCAGGCGCTGTGTTGCGCGTGCGCCCAGTGTGGACCGAGGCTTCCCGCATGAATCGGGAAGTTGCGGCGCGATGCTCCGAGGGGTACCCCTGCCTTCGGGAGGCAGAGCTTTCGGTCCGTCGGATCGCGGCATCCTCCAGGAGATTCTTGAGCTCTCCCTGGATACGCCGCCCTTCGGTGGTTGATGGCTCCGGCATCGCGCGGAGAAGTATCGCTGCTGCAGCCAGGTTCTGGCCGACCCCACTAGAAGCCGGTGGTGGCCTTGCCCTGACATCGTCGGCGATGCGGTGCTGGATGCCCTGGGGTAGATGACGCGCTTCTCTGGCCGGAGCTTGGCCTGCCCATTCCTGCCCGATGTCCCGGCGGAACGGCTCAAGTGTACCTGCTCCCTCGTCGAGCCTGGCCTGCATCTCGCGGATTTGCTCGAGCTGTGCGTCCTGACCCCCCGCAGGGACTGGGACCACAGCTAGCTCCCGAAGGATGTCAACGCGAGGCGCAGGCCTAGGGGGATCACTGTTTTCCGGTATACCAAGATGGTTGCCTTCGCCGGGACCCCCTAGATCGATGTGGAAACATTCACGACTTGGGCCGCAGTCCTCGTCGCCGAAGCTGCGGCTACCATCGGAACAATCAGAAAGGCAGTAGTCGCATGCGGTCATGAAGTCCCGCATGGCACTGGGGTTACCGAGTCCGGAGAAATCCCAACAAAAGTCGGGCTCGTCATCTTCCTCGGAAACCGAGGGTCCGTAGGTCGAGACGGCCGTCAGCTGGTCCTAGGGTGACCGCACACGATACCCCAGAGGGTTTGAACATGCCTTTATAAAAGCGCCCACCAAAGCGGGGTTGCTTGGTGGGTCGCAGCTGGATCTAAAAGGCACGAGATGGGAATCGGTCGGTACCTCCTGATCGACGGGCGGTGACGAAGTCGCGTCAGGGGCAGACTGCACCGTCGTCTCGGGTACGAGGGTGACGCCCAGCAAGTCCTTTGCGAGCGTGCTGGTGTCGTCCGTCCGCTTGGAGTTGGCGTGTTGCGGGGAAACGGCGCTCGTCTTCGTCTCAGACGTGAGGCCGACGCTCGACGTGTCCCCCGTTGAGGCACCGGCGCCGTCGACTTGCTCGACAGCCGACGAGGTGCCGCCTCCTGCTTGGCCTTGGTTGCCCCGCCTCCTCCTCCGTCGGTGGGGGAGGCGACGGGACAAACCCAAATGTTGTTCTTCCGCCACGTGGGGAAGACGTCGTCGATTCCGCCGCCGGCGGGCGGGTTGTCGGTCGCCATTGTCGCTGTCGCGCGGCGGGGGAAGGAGTATTATGTCGTAGCTGCCGTCGAGGGACATGAACTCAAGACTCCCGAAACGGAGCACTGTCCCGGGCTAGAAAGGTTGCTGGAGACTACCCATCTGGAGCTTGACGGGAAGTTGTTCGTCAACACGCAGCAGGCCCCTACCTGGCGCGCCAACTGTCGGCGTTTCGACCCCGGGGGGTCCCTGGACCGACGAGTAAATTGTCGCCGCGTGCCCCAGCCCAGATGGGTCGGCGCGAGACGGAGCACGAAGGGGGGAAACAAGGAGACAGGCGTAAAGGGGAAACCCGCGGCCTTCGTGTTTGTCCTGCGCCCAGGTTGGGTGCGCTTGCAGTAGGGGGTTACAAACGTCCGCGTGGGAGGGAACGAGAGGCTTGCACGCGTCGTCCCGTCCTCTCCGCGCGACCAACCCTCCCGTAAGAGAGCCCTGGACCTTCCTTTTATAGGCGTAAGGAGAGGGTCCAGGTGTACAATGGGGAGTGTAGCAATGTGCTAACATGTCTAGCAAAGAGGAGCTAGCGCCCTAAGTACATGCCGTCGTGGCAGCCGGAGAGGTTTTGGCACCATGTTCATGTGATGTCGTGGCCGTCGGAGGAGCGCCGGAGCCTTGCGGAAGGACAGCTGTCGGGGCTGTCGAGTCCTCGCTGACGTCTCCTTGCTTCCGTAAGGGGCTGAGAGCTGCCATCGTCATGGAGCACGCGGGGCGCCATCATTATTTGTTTACCGGGGCGAGCCAGATGGGACGCCGGTCTTGTTCCCCGTAGCCTGAGCTAGCTAGGGGTAGGATAATGATGGCCCCCCTGTGACGTGGTCGGTCCGAGCCCTGGGTCGGGCGAGGCGGAGGCTCCTCCGAGGTCGGGGTCGAGTCTGTCTTTCGAGGTCGAGTCCGAGCCTCGGGTCGGGCGAGGCGGAGACCGTCGGCTGAGGCCAAGGCTGAGTCCGAGCCTTAGGGTCGGGCGAGGCGGAGTTCGTCGTCTTTCGGAGCCGAGGCCGAGTCCGAGCCCTGGGGTCGGGCGAGGCGGAGTTCGTGGTCTTCCGGAGCCGAGGCTGAGTCCGAGCCCTAGGGTCGGGCGAAGCGGAGTTCATCGTCCGAGGCCGAGACGGGGGCCGAGCCCTGGGGTCGGGTGAGGCAGAGCTTCCTATGGCGCCCGAGGTCGGACTTGGCTGCTGTCGGCCTCACTCTGTCGAGTGGCACAGCAGTCGGAGCGACGCAGGCGGCGCTGTCTTCTTGTCAGGTCGGTCAGTGGAGCGGCGAAGTGACTGCGGTCACTTCAGCTCTGTCGACTGAAGAGCGCGCGTCAGGATAAGGTGTCAAGCGGTCCTTGCATTAAATGCTTCTGCGATACGGTCGGTCGGTGTGGCGATCCGGCCAAGGTTGCTTCTTAGCGAAGACTGGGCCTCGGGCGAGCCGAAGGTGTGTCCGTTGCTTGAGGGGGCCCTCGGGCGAGACGTGAATCCTTCGGAGTCGGCTGCCCTTGCCCGAGGCTGGGCTCGGGCGAGGCGAGGTCGTGTCCCTTGAGTGGACCGAGCATTTACTTAATCGCATTCATCAGACCTTCGCAGCTTTGTGCTGATGGGGGTTACCAGCTGAGATTAGGAGTCTTGGGGGTAATCCTAATTATGGTCCCCGACAAATACCATCTTAGTAGGATCCTTGATTCTATCAAGGTTGTGAAGTTCACGGAAATGTAAGATTTGGGGTCAAGATCAGAATTTTTGGCTTTAGATAGGTGCCATGGTAGCGTGTGCAGAGCGATGGCACTACAACAAGCAAAGGAAAGAGAATGTGTATGAGAAGCGCTTGAGGCTAGGCAAAATGTTTGCCTTCCTTAAAATTGTTATATTGTCGTTACCATTTACGTTACATTTCGTGAACCAAATGGCAACTAATTTGAGACCAACACCGCCATAGCCCGTTTTCCAGCGCACATACATACCACTCATAACAGTGTTCATGACTCATGTGAAAATGGAAAATAAAATACCAGTAATAACAGTGTTCATGACTCACGTGAAAAGGGAAAATAAAATACCAGTCATAACAGTGTTTATGACTCATGTGAAAAGGGAAAAATCAGACTCGAGGTATAGTTTCAGGTTATTACTAATCTGCAGTGCTGTTATTACTAGGCAGGAGTGACTCCATCCTGATGAGATGAAACAGCTTGAGTAATACCTTTGTTTCTCAATGTGGCTCAGAATTATCATCACGAAGCAATGCCACAGTTGACAAGCCATCGAACAATGGTTTTTCATCCACACCACCCTCATTACCTTCCATCGAGAAGAAGTCATGGTGGACTAGACTTTCTTTGAGCCTATGCCTGCTAAGCTTCAGATAAGCGCTCCATTGATACAGGGCCAGCAAACTGCCATTGACACCAGAAATGTGATGCAGATGTTGCCACAGGATGCCTGTTTCCCCTCTTTTAGAAAGCACTAGCACATCTCCTTCCGGGTCCAGCACCGGCAGCAGGGAGAAAAACATCACGTCCAATTTGATCCGGTGGTTCATCGACCAGGACCAGCTCCCGTGATCCTGTAACACCCAAAGATCAACCTTGCCGCTGCGGCAGTGGTACAATCCAAGGGCGCCGCTGTTCATCTGAAACAGTTCAAGAAAGGGGCCCTCCACGGGCGACAGCAGTTGCTGGAAGGACTCGGTCATTGTGTCGAACACGAGCATGTTGTTGACCTTGCCGTTGCCGACGGGCAGCTTTACCGGCTGCCAGTAGATCCTGCTGTCTGCCACGACGTGCGGGTGAAGGTACACCATCATCGGCATCGCCATTACCATATCCCCGGACGCCCACGGCGCGGGAGGTTCTCCGACGCACCTGAGCTCGCGCGACCCGACGGTGTGCACGTGGTACACGGCGTGGCCGTCCTCGGCTCTCTCGAAGCAGCAGAGCACACGGTACGACCTGGACGGGATGTGAGGATAAAGCGCGGAGATGCAATAGGCGCCGTGGAGAAGAGTGAGTGGCGCGCGCTGGCGGGTCGCCGGGTTGCAGATCTGGAGGCCGCCGTTGGCGAGGAGGATGAGGAGGCCTTCGCAGGAAGCCAGCACGTTCAGGTCGTCCCCGTTGGCGGCGGTCCGGCCTGTTGTCCGCGCGATGGGGCGCCGCTCGCCGGTGCGGTAGTCCAGGGCGTCGATCCTCCTCTCCTCGGTGCTCCTGTCCCCTTCAGTGAGGAGCGGGAGCGAGGGCTGGCGACGGTGGTGGGCGAGGAGGAATTTGGCGTCGGAGGTGAGTCGGCGGCACCAGGAGAGGCAGACAGCGCGGCATCGGAGGAGGGGCTTCGCCGGCAGACGGGTTAGGATCTCCCAGATAATGAGTTCCTCGGGGAGCAGGGGTCCGCCGCCGGCCGCTTCTGCCATGATGGTAGCCGCGATTGGATCTGGCAGAAATCGGAAATTTCAAGCCGAACGGATACGGTGACTAGCGGTTCGATCATCCATCAACCGTCGTCCATCGTCGCCAATGGGCTATTTGCTATTTTGTCACTCTCAATTATGGATTTCTCTATTTTACCATCAGACCCATAAATTATATGCACAAATGATCCCATAAGTCATAGACATAGGGTGACATAGTAGCAAAGAGCCCACACTGAGAGTGACAAAATAGCAATTTTTTCGCCGCCAAGAGAGCCACTTCCAGACTTCCTTCGAAGCGCCGCGTGGCCTGTGCCCTATATCCTGGAAACCTCGCGAACACGCTCTACGTATATACGTCTGATCCAATCAGAACAGTCACGGCCAGCAACCGGACTCTTTTCTCGAAACGGGTCTTCCCCATTCCCAACCATATGAATGAGAATTGTCTCCTCGCGCTTGATGTCTTCCTCCTCCTCTATGCCCTGGGCTGGCTAAGGTCCGTGCAGCGGACAACGACGAGATCCAGGTCCACGCGCTGCTGGCACTACGGGCTTGCTCCAGTTGTTGGCGTTCTACCGCAACTTCTGTGTGATGGCACCGTCCCGGTGATTCAAGGGCGTCACGTGAGACGTCCTCGGCGTCGTCGCCACCGTCTCGCAACAGAGGGCTCGCTGGCACGCTCCCACCCGCCGTCGCGGGACTCTGCTCCCTAACCGGCCTCTGTTAGCACACTACACTATAGACGCTAAGATATTGGCACTCAGGAGGTTGCCTTGAGGAGGAAGGGGACGAGTACAGGGTTCAAAGTACAATAATCAGTATTTTTCTTCTTCCCCTCGTCAACCATCCAGCTCTCGTACATATACCCCCCGTTTACACAACCTACTTTGGGCCTATGTAACAAGTATTCGCACGCCTAGCTCGCCGGCCCAACTCTTGCTGAGAGCGCTCATGGATATCTTGTACTTCGTTGCTGTCTTTGTCTTGCGTCACATGTGCGGTGCTAACATACCTCTCCCCTTGAGAGGTCGCTTGCACCCAAGCGGCTGCTTGTGGAAACTGTTGTCGAAGAGCTTCATTGTCTTTCCAAGTGTCGAGGGCTTCGTCGAACCCAGACCAGCGCACGAGGACCTGGTCGACTGAACTCCCTCCGCGCGAGATAGTACGTCGGGCCAACACCTGATCTGGCACCTGGTTGTCAATAGCATTATCAGGTAAGGTAGCACTCACCGATTGGGACAGAGATTTGGCTCGTTTAAGCTGCGACACATGGAACACTGGATGCACCATGGAACACTGGATGCACCATGGAACCCTCCGGAAGCTGAAGTTTGTACGCCACTGCACCCACTCGATGCAACACTGCAAAGGGACCAAAGAATTTGAACGACAGCTTGTGATTGGCCCTGGGAGCAATGGAAGTCTGGATATATGGTTACAGTTTGAGGTACACAAGATCCCCCATAGCAAACTGCCTCTCACTCCTACCCTTGTCCGCTTGTTGCTTCATACGGTGCTGGGCTCGCAGCAGGTGTTGTTTGACAACCCCGAGCATCACTTATTTGTTGGACAGCCAGGTGGAGAGGTATGTATCAGTGATTGTGTCAGCTGGAGCAATACCAAAGTGTCTTCGTGGTCGACCATACAACACCTCAAATGGGGATCTTCCCAAAGCTGAGTGAAAAGTCGTGTTGTACCAGAATTCGGCCATTGGTAGCCAATGATGCCACTTGTGAGGACAAGAGTGAACAAAGCAACGTAAATAAGTCTCGAGGCATTGGTTGACCCTTTCGGTCTGGCCATCCGACTGGGGGTGGTACAAAGTTCTCATATGCAATTGAGTGCATGACAATTTGAAAATTTCTTGCCAAAAGGAACTCGTGAATATACAATCTCGATCAGAGACTATGGCTTATGGCATACCATGAAGTTTGAACACTGAGGACATGAACATGTGGGCGACCTTGGATGCAGTGAATGGATGAAGTAGATGCAGAAAGTGTGCAAACTTGGAATATTTATCCACTACCACCAAAATGCAATTGGCACGAGCAGCACAGGGTAAACCCTCAATGAAGTCAAGAGTAATGACTTGCTAGGCTTGGTCTGGCACTGCCAACGGCTATAGAAAGCCAGGGTATTTGGTGAGATGTCACGAAGTGGGAGGCATCGACGGATGGGGATGGAACGATCCCGTCTTCGACTAGATCGGGGTGGCCAACAAGATTTGCTATCCTCGATGTTCGGGACGTGTATTGGGGAGGGGGTCTGCGGAATCTTTTTGAGGGCGAGGAGTTGAAGATGATGTTGTTTAACTTCCGAGAGGCAGGCCTTATTCCGAAGGCTGAGCCGATGTAGCATGTTTGCTGCCCTCGCTCTCGTGTTGCGGTAGCGAGTGAAAACGCTGCCCTCCCCTGACTCGCAATAGAGAGGGAGGGCAACAAGACGTGATTTGTATTATTTATGCAATGTGGCCGACGGGCATTCGTTGTGTGTATGTAAACTATGATGACGCCGCATGCTGCGCTTGTTGTAAGATTGTCTCGACTTGTAATCGCGCTGCCGTGGCACTTAAATGGAACGGGGACCTTGCTTTCCACAGCGATGTCGGACGCTTATGACGCGTACTCGGTTCTGCCCTTAGGTGGTTTTTGCGCGGATTTGTCTTATAATAAAGACTTTGCACCCTTAGGGTGATGTCGCACACTTATTGTGCATGCCCGGCTGCACCCTTAGGCGGCTTTTGCTCGGATTTGTAAGACTTCGCACCCTTAGGGTGATGTCACGCACTTACTGTGCATATCTGGCTGCACCCTTAGGCGGCTTTTGCTTGGATTTGTAAGACTTCGCACCCTTAGGGTGATGTCGCACACTTATTGTGCATGTCCGGTTGCACCCTTAGGTGGCTTTTGCTCGGATTTGTAAGACTTAACACCCTTAGGGTGATGTCGCACACTTATTGTGCATGTCCGATTGCACCCTTAGGTGGCTTTTGCTCGGATTTGTCGCACGCGAGGGTAGTCTAGGCTGCCTCTTGCGGTGACTGTTTTATATGTCGAATGTCGAAGGCCGTCGATGCGGACTTTTTTGACACTCATGACCATAATGCTTGCTAGATTTTTTTGCGGGGGCTTTTTGGCGGTATATTATATGGCTCTGCCTCGTTAAAAACCTCACCCCCTGGGAGAAATAGAGTGTGGGCCTAAATAACATTGTTTGAGGAATTACAAAGGCGCTTGGGCCTTGGATCTTAAATAAAAAATTCGGAGGTTATCGATGTTCCATGAGTGCTCTAAGTCTTCGCCGGACGAAGTTGTTAGCATGTAAGCACTTGAGGATGCCTTCGTCTTGACTATGTATGGCCCTTCCCACTTCGGCTCTAGCTTGCCCCGGGACTCTGTCCTGGTGGTCCTCACGAGTACTAGATCCCCTTCGTTGAATTCTCTTGGAACGACATTGTTGTCACGCCATGCCTTAGTCTGGACCTGATACTTGTTTAGGGCCTACAGGGCGAGGACATGGTCTCCGTCAATGAGATCTTTGGAGGTTGGTTCGTCGATGTCGGGGACAGCTGATTGGTTTGTTCGGGGGGGCCGTGTTTTAACTCTTGCGGTGTCATTGCTTCGGATCCATACATCAGGCGGAAAGGTGTGAACCCGATTGCTCGGCATTCTGTCGTATTCAGCGCCCATATGACTTCGGGTAATTGGTCTGCCCATTTGCCCTTTTTGTCGTCAAGGAGTCTTTTCTTGATGGCGCTAAAAATCTTGCTGTTGGCGCGTTTGACGACGCCGTTGGATTGTGAGTGGTAGACAGAGGCGAAGACTGGCTTGGTGCTGATGGAACTGCAGAATTCCCGGAAGTCCTGGTTGTCGAACTGTTTGCCGTTGTCGACTGTTAGCTCGGACGGGACTCCAAACTGACAGACAATGTTTTGCTAGAAGAATTTTTGGGTGGTATTCGCTGTTATCGTGGAGACTGCTCTGGCCTTGATCCAATTGGTAAAATACTCGACGGCGACGAAGGTGAACTTTAGGTTCCCTTGAGCCATTGGTAGTGGCCCGATGATGTCCAGCCCCATCGCTGAAGTGGCCAGGTGTGGGCGATGAGCTTGGTGAATTGTGAAGGGGCGCCTGGGCGAGGAGAGAATTTTTGGCATGCTTCACATGAACTGGTGACTCGGTTGGCCATGCATATTATCGCGGGCCAGTAAAATCCCTGACGAATCACCTTGGCTGCGAGGGCCCTGGGTCCTGAGTGTGACCCGCAGGTTCCATAGTGGACTTCGTGAAGGATCTCTAGGCCTTCGGTTTCGGTTATGCATTTTAGCATAGGCTGGTTGATGCCCTTTTGTAAAGCTGACCTTCGACTATTGTGAAATCTCTGCTCCTGTGTTTTAGTCGTTGGCCTCGTTGCAATCGGTTGGATGGTAATGGCCCTGGAGGTACAGTGTTATTGGAGCTCGCCAGTCTTTGGCCATTATGAGGTTAACGATGTGGTGGCCCTCGACATCTTGAGTTATTTGCAAGCCTTCGGGGTTATGGATGACTGGTGTGCCGATGACGTGGTAGAACACGTCAGAGAGCAGGGCCTCGCCCTTGGCTGCTGCCTTGGCCAACGCATCGGCCTCTTCGTTTTTGTTGCACTCGACATGATGCGGGGTGAAACACTTGAATTGTTTTTCGAGGCCGCGGACGGCGGTGAGGTATTGCATCAGCGCATGCTCCTTTGCTGAGTACCCCTTTTCGATCTGACCAGCGACGACCTTGGAATCTGTTCTGATGATGCATGTGGTGACACCAAGGGCCTGTAGTTTGCGAAGACCCAGGATGACGGCTTCGTATTCTTCTATGTTGTTAGTGCACCTGTCAGACTCTAGAGCAAAGCTGAGGCACGCTGCATATCTGTACTTGACACTGGTGGGTGATGTGATGATCGCCACGGCGCCTGCCCCAGCGTGGCACCATGCGCCATCACAGTGAATAGTCCAAATTTTTTCCGAGTGTTCTTGCTGCAGCCCACGGGTCATGTCCAGTCGACGATGAAATCTGCCAAGACTTACGACTTGATTGTTGTTCTAGGCTCAAAAATGATGTGGTACCCGGACAGTTCGGCTGCCCATTTTGCGATTCTGGCGGACGCCTCCGGGTTTCTGAACAATTCTCCCAGACCCCTGTTCGAAGTGACTCGTACTTTGAACGCCTCGAAGTAGTGACGTAGCTTGAGCGAAGCCATGACCACTGCGTATGAAATTTTCTCGAGCTCGGTCATGTTGCACTTGGATGTTGTGAGGACTTCGGAGACGTAGTACACCGGGAATTGTTGGTTTTTTCCATCTCTATCCTGCTCTTGGACTAATGCTACGCTGACTGTGTAGTGTAAAGCCGCAATGTAGAGAAGAAGTGGGAGCGAAGGGTTAGGACTTGTCAGAGTTGCTAAGTCAGATAGGTGTTGTTTGAGCGACTCGAAGGCCGCTGCCTGCTCTGGGCCCCAAACGAAGTCTTTCGCGCCACGCAATGTTTTGAGGAAGGGTAGGCTTCGCTCAGCGGACTTAGAGATGAATATGTTCAGGGCCGCCAATCTTCTTGTCAGTCGCTAGATGTCTTTGGTGGACTACGGAGGTGCCATGTTGATGATCGCTTGGATCTTGGTTGGGTTGGCCTCGATCCCTCGGTGCGATACTAGGTAACCAAGTATTTTCCCCTGGCGTACTCCGAAGACACACTTCTCAGGGTTGAGCCAGAGTCATGCGTCGCGCATGTTGGCGAATGTCTCTGTGAGGTCGGCCAGGTGGTCCTCTTTGCTTTTGCTTGTGACGACAATGTCGTCTACATAAGTGAAGATGTTGCGACCTACTTGGTTTTCAAGGACCTTTTGGTGAGGCGAGAAAAGGTTGAGCCGGCGTTCTTGAGTCCCTTAGGCATTCGTACAAAACAGTACGTGCCGAAGGGTGTGATGAAGCTTGTACTTGCCTTGTCCTCCTCTTTCATGTAAATCTGGTGGTAGCCCGAGAAGCAATCTAGGAGGGACATGACTTCGCAGCCTGCTACGCTATCGACAATTTTGTCGATTCGTGGTAGGGGGAATTGTCCTTGGGGCAAGCCTTATTGAGGCTTGTGAAGTCAATGCAAATGCGCTATTTGTCGCTCTTCTTCTGCACCATGACCATGTTGGCGAGCCATGTTGGATAAGTGATTGGCTCGATGAATCTGGCTTCCAACAGGCGGTGCACTTTGGCCTTGGCTGCCTCCATTTTCTTGTCAGACATTTTTCGCAGTCGCTGCTTTTTCGGGCGCACCGAGGGGTCGATGCCCAGGCTGTGTTCGATGATGGAGCGGCTGACCCCGACTAGATCGAGGGCGGACCAGGCGAAGACATCCTTGTTATGGGAGAGACAGGAAAGGAGTTTTCCCTTGTCTCGTGATGTCAGGTCTTCGCTAATTATTACTGTTTGCTTCGACATTGCTGGGTCAAGGGGTATCGCCTTTGTCCCATCGTTGCTTTGGAGCTGGGCCTTGACCTTTTCATCTTCGACTGGGCGATTGCTTTCGAAGCCTTCGCGCTCAACTGTGAGGCAGTGTATGTTTTGTTGCTGTGGAACAAAGTCTCTTTTGATGTTGCTCGTTGTCTACTGGTCGTCGTAGACAGTGATCACACCCTGTGGGCCTGGGATTTTCATACAGAGGTAGAGCCCATGAATGGCCGCCTCAAATTTGTTGATCGAGCCCCGCCCCATTATGGCATTGTATGGGTAGACCATGTCGACAATGTCGAATGTGACCTGCTCACTCTATGTGCTGGGTGCTACACCAAATGACAGGGGGAGCTCTATCTTGCCTACGGGGAAAGTGCCCTTGCCACCGAATCCGTAGAGGGGATTATCTGCAGGCTTGAGGAGGCTGTGGCTGATTTCCATACGATCGAAGGCATGCAGAAAATGATATCAGTCTGACTACCGTTGTCGACCAGCACTTTGTGTAGATCCCAGCCTGCTACCCTGCAGTTGATCACCATGGCGTCTGCGTGTGGAGCATTGCGCAAGTTAACGTCCCTGGCATCGAAAGTGAATAGTACATGGGACCACTTTGTTTGCACCACTAGGCCAGTGAGGGCGACATGGTTCACACTTCGATAGTGGTCCCTTTTCTGCCACTTTGTGTCGAAGTCCACGCTGGATCCCCTAGTGATCATGTGGATGACTCCGCAATATGGTGGCTCAGTGAAGTCTTCTTGTTTGGGTGCTTGCAGTGGGTGGTTGTGGTGCGGAGGATTTGGGTGATGCGGAGGCGGTGGTGGTAGAACCTGCACCTCTTTATGGTGCTGGTAAACATGGTTCAGTGGATGCTGGATTTGCTCATGGTAAGGTTGTTGGTGATGGTAAGTGTGCGCGATGACCTGCTGGTTGTCGGCTGGTTGAGCTCTGGACATTCTGTCCCTGGTTGCCTTAGTCTCCGGACAGTCCCTTGTTGGGTGCGTGCAGTCTTCGCCATGAAACAAACAACAGAATCTTTGTGGCTCCTGTGTCCGTCCTCGGCCTCTTCCTCTTGCGTCGTTGCCACGACCGTGGGGGGTATTCCTGACGACGGGTGGGCTCTCCGACTGGGTGTTGAGTGGCTATGGTGTGCACCTGCTGATGATTGCAATTGTCCTGGTCGGAGTCTGGCTGCGTCGGTCTAGTCCAGGTTCTGCTGGACTGCTGAGGGTCCTTGGGCTTCCTCTGAGATTCAACCTTGCATTGATGGAGCTCCTCAGACCTAGCATACTTCTCAAATAGTTGGTACAGCTCCTGTAGGTTCTTGGGTGGGTCCCTGATGCAATGACTGTATAGGACGCCTGCCCGAAGACCACTGATGGAGTAGTGGATCGCTATGTGGTCGTCAACTGATGGCAGTTGCGATTTGAGCGTTAGGAATTTTCTGTAATATTCGTAAAGGGTTTCCTTTTCCTGCTGCTTGCAGAGGGATAACTCGGCCAGGGCATCTGTATCGGGTCGGTACCCTTGAAAGTTGAGCAGGAACTTGTCGCGAAGCCCTTTCCAGGACTCGATGGACAGTAGCGGTAACCTGGTGTACCAAGTCAAGGCCGGGCCTTCGAGTGTGATGATGAAGGACTTGGCCATGGTGGCGTCGTCCCCTCCGGATGATGCAACGACGACCTGGTAGCTCATGATGTACTAAGCCAGGTCGGTGTTGTCGTTGTATTTGGGGTAGGTGCCAGCCCTGAAGTTGGTGGGTCAGGGTGATGCTTGGAGCTGCGGAGCCAGGGAACTTCGCTCGTCGAGATAGTTGATCCCCTGGAAAGTGGCGATTGGTGGAATGAAGGGGTCACGCTGTGGTTGGAATGGGTCTCCGGCTTGAATGTATTGCTGGAGAGGCGCTGGCGGTGCGAGGGGTCCACGCTGCAGGTTGTATTAGCCTTCGCCTTGTATGAGCGCGATCTCTTGCTCTAGCTCCCGAGCTCTCTGCTCCTTATCTTGTATCATCTAACGCACCTTGGCTTGCATGGTGACTCATTGGCGCTTGGCTTCGAGGATTTCTTTCTGCTTCTGCAGGTGGTTGTTTTTGATGCGCAGAGCTCGCAGCTTTAGCTGGTCTTCGGCTGAGATGCCGATGACTTCTTCGTCCTCTATGGTGTCTTTGCCCTCTGGCGGAGCGAAGCCTGGTGGTGGTGCTTGTGGTGCGCCCTCGAAACTGCAGGTGCGTACAGTGCCATCGTGGGTGGGGTGATCCTGGCGCTGTCTCTTGTTGTTGACAGCGTCGTCTTCGAAGGCCTATTGGGGGGGTGTTCGTGAGGGCCTTGCCTTTCTTCTCCGCCAGTAGTGCTGCCTTCACTGCATCGTCGATGGATGCGGCAACCTTCGAAGTTGCTCTCTTGGGGGCCATCGCGGGTTGTTTTTTCGTCGCACGAACGGTGGGCGCCAAATGTTGGAACCTGCCCTTCCAGACAGGTTTATCCAACCGGGAATTGGGAAGAGAGTTTGTGATGTAAACATGGGATGTCAAAAGCCACGTTGATCTCCCCGTGTCGGAGCACAGTACAGGGGTATTTATAGGTACTCGAGGGGCCGCTTGTCCCTGTCAAAGACATTTAGACCCTCGAGTACCTGGTTTATCCCCAGAATATTCCCACGAGGGGAGGTTACAGACAGTCATTACGGTAAACTTTATTACAGACACGACCCAAATCACGCATGTCCACGCGGGGCCCAACTCTGTGGGCGGAACCGTACATGGGCCTCTCTCTGTGGTGAGGAAGTGGGAGGTCCCGTAGACTTCGGCGGGGTCTTCGTCTTGTCTCGTGTGAGCGAAGGGGGTCGAACAGGCCTCCATCCGGTTAGCGCCCTTGGCCTATCCAGCGGGCTCTGTGGATCCAGCCTTCGCCTGCGCTAGGCGAGGACGAAGTTGATGAGCGAAGGGTGACGTGTTCGCCTTCGTCCCAACAATAGTCATTTAGATAGGGTATAAATACTACATTATTAGTTCGTAACTAATGTACAATACATGATTAATCTTCGATGTTTATCCCTATCAAGGCCAGTTTACATTTCTTTTGGAAGATAGCCATTTAGATTTGGTATAAAGACTACATTATTAGTTTGTAACTAAGGTACAATACATGATTAATCTTCGATGTTTATCCCTATAAAAAATAACATTATGTACAATATCCCTTTCTTTATTGCGTACGTTTTCAATCGAATCATGTAATCTTCTATTCTATATATTTTCTTTTTTTATATATTAAACACGAGCGCAAAGCTCGCTTCCCACAAGTCATGTCGTCCTTCAGTTTTCTAGTCGTCCGATCGTGCCTCGACGACCCCGCGCAGCCTCTCCAATCCGCGACACGACGAGAACCTTCCAGGTGCTCCATCCCATGGGTTACGTCTCGGACCGCGGCTAGCAGTTGCAGTGGCAGCCTGCAATGCCGGCGCCTGTGTCCCACCTTTCCTCCCTCTCGTCGGACCTTGCGGTGTCGTTCCACCGCAAAGCTTCCAGGAGCTCAAGATCCTTCCTGACTCCCCCGCCACGCGGACCGCGGTGGCGACGCTGTTGCCGGCCGCCTGGATCTCGTGGCACCTCCAGCTGCACCAGCCTCAACAAGACGGGCCGTCTACTCCTGTCGTGGCCTCTCAGGCGCCACACCTGGGTGTTGTTGTTGTTCTGTTTTACGAAGTCGAGGGGAGGGGAGGAGAATCGACAAGTTGGGAGTGTTAAGCTCTGTATTTCCTTACAATGCCTTCTCAATCAATTTGATCAATCAACATTGTTTTCAGGGGCAACTGACTATGGGATGCGGCAACAGTGGGTTATGCTCAGGTCTTTAACATTGTTTTCGAGGGGCAACTCACTAAGGGATGCGGCAACACCGCAACAGTGGCTTATGATCAAGTCTTTGCTCCTCACCATGAATGGGCAATAAGGAAAGCAGTTGCTGCTAGATGTACGCCCTTCCCTCAAAGTCACATATGTTGAAGAAATCGAATGAAGATGGTAAGTACTTTAGATCTCTTGTCCATTCAAGCTTCAGCCCCCAACAAAATAGCAAGCGGCTGGTTTTTGTGCAGAAATGATCACATCACAATAGTGTTCTAGGTTCTTATAAAACTCAGTGTCATATCTGATTATTTTGTTGTTCATGTTATAGCACATTACTCTTAATTTGTGTCAAAGGAAATGACCGAAAGTGGCAAGCCACAAGTGAAAGTCATATGCATTTCCTTTCACAAACTTTCTTTTCACCATTTGTGGTCAGTTCTACTCTACTATTTACGGCTGATGCTGCCTTAACCATTGTTCTGTTATCATATAAACACACTTACTGATTAGAGTTTAGGCCAAAATGATAGTCCTTGGTTCCTTCCTATGAATAGATTCTAGGATGTCAAAGCCTCCAAGGAATGACCAGATATCTTTACAATTTTCAGATTTTATTGTTGTATTTCGCTCATCCCTCTAGAAGCACTCGCAACATATTGCCAGCCACATGGGTCTTCACTACCAATGATGTACACTACAATTTCTGAACATAAAATACTTCATTGTGATTTTGTAAATTTCAATATAGTTTTCCTTCTGTACAATAACAGAAGTATTTCTCCATACGTGGAACATGGTAGGAACAAAAAATTTTCTGATCAAACAATACCTATGCCACTGATTGATCGAGACCTCCCTGGGATTATACGTCAAATAGTGACAGATTAAATATTCTTTGCCCACTCTAAATTCCAAGTGGTTTGGCTTTATCATCTTATACGTACGATTTTGGAGAGAGTGAAGCAAATTTCAGAATATTGTATACTGACAAAGTGGCTTAAAGGGACCTTATGCCTGCTTTTGAGATTACCTTGTTTGATCTCACAGTTTTGCACTCTTTTGCTCTCAGCACTAGGTCCGGTGACATATGCTAGACCTAATAATCGCATACTAAAAGGTTGCCTTGATAAATTGCGTCAACCCAAACCCTGATCATGAGACTGACTAAATCAGCTCATCCACCAACTAGGTATCCCATTTGGATTTTATGCAGCATGGCAATCTGAAGCTGAAGTTGTTTTTATGGTATGTGGTAATATTAATGTTGCACTTATGCAAATTATGCTTGTCCTCTTCTACTTAGTAACAAAACCGGTGTGCGGTTTATGTTGTAAATACTATATAATATTGAATAAAATCACAGGGTTTTACTAGAGTTTCTGGTCATTATAGTTTTTTGTTTGGGGGACATTTGACATCACACGGGAAGAATCAGCTATTCTGAGTACAATCTGTTTGAGGAAATGACAATATTCTGAGTACAATCTGTTTGAGGATATGACAATACTCTTCATTTATGTCTGAGGAAATGACAGCAACAATGCTAACATATTTGAAAAAAAAACATTTGGCATGCTGCTTCATTATGTTTAAGTGCAATCTAGATTCGGGGAACTAAGACATTAAAGCAATAAGAATGTTTTCAGGACATGGCTATTATATATGTGCTTTGCATCTCTTATATGTGCAGACTGCAGAGATACAAGGGAGAAAAAGAAACATACGTGCATTATGCTCTCCACATTCTAATTATTGTCCATATGATCATTTCGAATTGACACATACACCATATGCATCTTGTTGTTTATCTTCTGAATAAAAGGAAACTCATTATTATTCAATCTTAGTCTATATAGTTTGCTTAAAAGTGATGATATCAATGTACTTAGCTATATATTTGTTCTAGCTACTTAGGTATACATTTAATCTGAATGTTGTTGTCTAAAAATTTTGCCATGAACTTACCAAGCATAGATGTTCAATTTATTTAGACATATATAAGTACTTCCTCCTTTCGATACAAATGGTCATTTTTCTTACTTGCATGTCTATTGTTCCAAGCATTATCTCTAAAGGCTGTCTTCATAAAATTGTGTAGACTGGTCATGCTGCTATATTTGTGTTGGGACTATGCTTCGTCGCCGAAGGTCTTGTAGGAAGAAGCGGTTTTCGGCTGAAGTTGTTTGTATGAGATGGCCGAAGGTTCCTCTTCATGAAGCTTCGGTATTACAAACCGACTTAAAGATAGAATGACCTTTTAGTCCATAAAGGTCTGAGTCAATGTTGTAAACTTTTATGAAGGGCATAATTGTAATTCTTCACAGGCTGTGTCCTGTGTCTATAAATAGTGAACAATATTCCTTTACTGTTCACGCATTCTGGTAATTGTAATCGCATCATTTGAGAACCAATCTTTGCCAAGGCAGAGGTATAACTATATTCAATGATTCAATATATTAAGTAAATATAATATGATTCGTTTATGATTCATTTACCTTTGATACCCTTTATTTTATGTTATTTTATACAATCTATTAAAATTCAATTACGAAGACTTAACCTTCGTAATTATATTCTCATCAACCTTCGTCCAAGGTTCATTATCCTCAAGGGAATAATGCTTCGTGGACGAAGGACGTTAATATTTAACATTTTATGTTGCCTTGTTCTTAATTCATAGCATTTGAGAACAAGTCTCCAACATTGGCGCCCACCTCCGGTGAACTCACTTCCACTTTTTTTTGAGCTGATGGCTTCGTTCAACGATCAAGCTGGGGCTGCTTCGGCTCCGAAGCTGCTACTCCCGATAATAGGCGGTTCATGTTCAGAGCCAGCCAACAAGAAGCAGAAGAAGGAAGCACAGAGAAGGGTACAGCATGTTGGGGTGCAAGGACCCTTCATCAAGTCAAGATGGTCTCACATTCCTATTACCTTCTCCCAAGAGGACCTTCAACTCAAGGATTACCCACACAACGATGCCATGGTTATCTCTTGTGTTATCAAAGGATTTCTGGTCCACAATGTCTTGGTTGATACAGGCAGTGCAGCTGATATCATATTTGCTAAGGCCTTCAGGCAAATGCAAGAGCCAGAAGATAAGATTCATGATGCTACACACCCTCTCTGTGGCTTCGGAGGAAGACAGATTGTAGCACTGGGCAAGATCACCATGTCAGTGGCCTTCGGGTTCATCAACAACACTAGAACTGAGCAAGTTGTGTTTGACATTGTTGACATGGAATACCCTTACAATGCAATTATTGGTCGTGGCACCCTCAATGCTTTCGAAGCAATTCTTCATCCTGCTTATCTTTGCATGAAGATACCTTCGGATCAAGGACCCATCGCTATTCATGGAAGTCAGGAAGCTGCCAGAAGGGCCGAAGGAAACTGGACTGACTCAAAAGCAATCCATAACATAAATGGAGCTGAAGCTTGTGAACAGTACAAATTCAGAAGGGAGAAAGCAGCTTCAGCAGATCAGCCGAAGCCCATGCTCTTATGTGAGGACATAGCAGAGCAGAAGGTGCTGTTGGGCTCTCAATTATCCGAAGAACAGGAGAAAACCTTGATAAGGTTTTTGTTCAACAACAAAGATGTTTTTGCATGGTCAGCTAATGATCTCTGCGGAGTTAATAGAGATGTTACTGAACACTCGCTCAATGTTGACCCATCCTTCAGACCCAGAAAGCAGAGGCTTCGGAAAATGTCTGATGATAAGGCCGAAGGTGCTCGTAATGAAGTCAAAAGACTCCTCAGTGCAGGAGTTATCAGAGAAGTAAAGTACCCAAAATGGCTAGCTAACACTGTTATGGTAAAAAAGGCCAATGGCAAATGGCGAATGTGTATCGATTTTACAGATCTCAACAAGGCTTGTCCGAAGGACGAATTCCCATTGCCAAGGATAGACTCCTTAGTTGATGCAGCAGCTTCGTCAGAGCTTATGAGTCTTCTCGATTGTTATTCAGGCTATCATCAAATTTGGATGAAGAAGGAGGATGAGCCAAAGACCAGTTTCATAACCCCTAGTGGAACATATTGTTATCTTCGGATGCCTGAGGGGCTCAAGAACGCCGGAGGAAGTTTCAGCAGAATGACTGCGAAGGTTCTTCAATCTCAGATAGGCAGAAATGTGCTAACTTATGTTGATGATATCATTGTAAAAAGCACGAAGCAGGAAAATCACATTGCTGATTTGCAGGAGACCTTCGCCAGTTTTAGGCAAGCTGGCCTAAAGTTGAATCCAGAAAAATGTGTCTTCGGAGTCAAGAAGGGGAAATTTCTTGGATGCTTGGTTTCAACAAAGGGAATTGAAGCTAATCCAAGTAAAATTGAAGCTATACTTCGAATGGAGCCACCAACTACAAAAAAGGGGGCCCAAAGATTGACAGGGAGGCTGGCATCTCTTAATAGATTTATATCCAGATCAGCAGAAAGAAATCTACCATTCTTCGAAGTACTGAAATCAGTCGAAGTCTTTCAATGGGGACCAAGCCAACAAAAAGCCTTCGAGGACCTGAAGCAATATTTGATAGATTTAACAACATTAACTCCACCAACGCCAGGGGCTCCGTTGTTATTATATGTGGCAGCTTCGCACTCAGCGGTAAGTGCAGCACTTGTCCAGGAGAAGCTTGACGGCCAAGTCAAGAAGCAGGTCCCAGTGTATTTTGTATCTGAAGTTCTTAGTATATCAAAGAAAAACTATACAAAATTAGAGAAGGTGTTATATGCTGTTTTGATGGCATCCAGGAAGCTTCGGCATTACTTTCAAGCATACAATGTTATTGTTCCTTCTTCGCAGCCGTTGAAGGATATTATGAGAAATAGAGAAGCTACTGGGCGGATTGGAAAATGGGCTGCAGAGCTCAATGAATTTTGCATTGATTATGTGCATAGATCTTCGATCCAGTCCCAAGCGTTGGCAGATTTTATCGCCGATTGGACGCCAGGGGCTCAGGATGAAGAAACAAATAAAGATGCCGAAGTATGGACAGTGTTTTGCGATGGGTCTTGGGGAACCTTCGGGGCAGGAGCAGCTGCTGTGTTGGTCTCGCCATCCAAAGTTAAAACTTGTTATGCGGCAAGACTCGATTTCAGTTGTACAAACAATATTACTGAGTACGAAGCCCTGCTTTTGGGTCTTCGGAAGCTAAAAGCAATGGGAATCAGAAGGGCCATTCTTAAAACTGATTCCCAGGTTGTTTCGGGTCATATCGACAAGAGTTGCAAGGCTAAAGATCCGAAGCTTGAAAAATATCTAGACATGGTTCGAAGAGTCGAAGCTTCCTTCGAAGGATTTTCTGTCAAAAATATCCCTCGAGGACAAAATGAGCATGCTGATTTGCTAGCTAAGTCAGCAGCACAGGGGCTGCCCTTACCTTCGGATGTGTTCTTCGAAACAATAAAGGCACCTTCAGTGGAACTTCTTGAAAGAGCAGTCCTCAATATATCTTCTGTTTATAGCGAAGATTGGAGAACTGAGATCATCTCTTACCTTCAGGGTAAATTCCTTTCAGATGACGAAACTTATAACAGGAGGATAGAGGCAAGAGCTCGTCCATATGTCATGATAGAAGGGGAGTTGTACAAGCATGGAGTTTGTGCTCCGCTACTCAAGTGTTTATCTAGAACCGAAGGCATAGAGTTGATGAAAGAAATACATGCAGGCCTGTGTGGATCTCACATTGGATCTAGGCCGTTACTTGGAAAAGTTTTCCGCCAAGGGTTTTATTGGCCGAAGGCAGCTTCAGATGCAGCGGAATTAGTTCAAAAGTGCGAAGGTTGTCAGAAATGTGCAAGAGATCAAAAACAACCTTCGTCCTTAACACAGCTCATACAACCCACCTGGCCATTGCAAAGGTGGGGCCTTGACTTGTTGGGTCCGTTACCACCGGCCCAAGGGAACCTAAGATATGTTGTAGTGGCTGTGGAATATTTTTCTAAATGGATTGAGGCAAAGCCTTTAGCCACAATAACTTCGGCCACCGTCCAAAAGTTTTTCTGGCAGAATATTGTTTGTCGTTTCGGGGTACCAAAGGCCATCACTGTAGATAATGGAACACAGTTCGACTCCGAAGCTTTCAGAGATTTCTGTGATCAAATTGGTATGAAGATCCATTTTGCATCAGTCAGGCATCCGGAGTCAAACGGACTCGTTGAAAGAGCCAATGGCATTATAATGACAGGAATAATGAAGTTAATCTTCAATCAACCTAGGGAAAAGTGGCCAGATCAATTAATCAAAGTGGTATGGAGCCACAACACAACAATATCAAGGTCAACAGGCTTTACTCCATTCAAACTATTGTTTGGTGACGAAGCAATAACTCCGGAGGAAGCCAAAACTGGATCAATAAGAGTAGTAGCTTCGGCAGAGTCAGATTCTGAAGCTGTTTATTCTGTGGAAAAAGATGCTATAGAAGGGATCAGGCTTCAAGCTGTGGAGAACATCAATAAGTATCAAGCCGAAACAATCAAATGCGTGATAGAAAAGTTCGGCTAAAGAATATTGAGCCTGGACATTTGGTGCTTCGGCGAGTGGCTAACCCAGATACAGTGGGCAAGCTGCAGTTGAAATGGGAGGGACCTTTCTTAGTAGCATCTTCGTCAAGACCCGGTTCATACAGATTGAAGGATATGGACGGCAACGACATTCCTAGATCTTGGAATGCGGATGAGCTTCGGCGATACTATGTGTAACTTGATGTAATTTTTTATATTTTTTCTTTCATGGCACCCTTTTCCTTTCTGAAGGGGGAGAAAGGTTTTTAATGGGGCCATCATATGTAATTTCCTTTTTTAGTTCTATAAGAGCAAAATCCCCCAAGGATGTAAATGTAAAAGCTGAGAACGCACCATCGAGTGCCGAAAGTAAAAGGCCAAGAAGCTCCAAAGTCGTTCCTAAGGGAATGCAGAGCTTACAGCGAAAAGTTAACGCTGATTCCGCCGAAAGTAAAAGGCGAAGAAGCTCCAAAGTCGTTCCTAAGGGAATGCAGAGCTTACAGCGAAAAGTTAACGCTGATTCCGCCGAAAGTAAAAGGCGAAGAAGCTCCAAAGTCGTTCCCAAGGGAATGCAGAGCTTACAGCGAAAAGTCAGCGCTGATATGTGATTGTTTCTAAGGAAATAACGGCTGTGATTATGGCTTCGGATATGTGTTCAGACATTCATTTGCACATCACATTATATCATAACATTTGCATTCATAAACATTCATTCAGGCATATGCAGGATAACCATCATCATAGCATAAGTGATTGCTTCGGCAAAAAGGAAAAACTGTCTCTTATACTTCTTCGTGTACGAAAAGAAGAGCTTCGGAAGAAAGGGAAATGTTGTTTTTTATGCTTCGCTGTGTATGAAAAGAAGAGCTTCGGAAGAAAGGGAAATATTGTTTTTTATGCTTCGCTGTGTATGAAAAGAAGAGCTTCGGAAGAAAGGGAAATGTTGTTTTTTATGCTTCGCTGTGTATGAAAAGAAGAGCTTCGGAAGAAAGGGAAATGTTGTTTTTTATGCTTCGTTGTGTACGAAAAGAAGGGAAGGTGTTTTTTCGCTTTCGGCTCAAAAAGATAGTTTCGTCCACATCAAAGCACCTCTCAGGCATTAGTGGAAGGGTAAGAACATATTACAAGGTATGAACAGAATTCATTAAGAACAAGTTTAGTCACATTTACAAAAGTTATCTCAAAAGTTTCTTGAGTCTGTCTACAGTCTACTCCTATTTAATCTTCAAGGGACTTCAGCTTCGGCGTCATTCTTTTTAACCATCGGCTTCGGCTTCGTCATCCTACATGAATTAAGTTGTTGTAAGTAAAAATCGAGCTTGAAGGAAGAGGTAAGCACAAGGTATGACTTCTTACTGGTTCAAGATGACTCCGAGCTTCGTCTCCAGCCTTTTCTCGCCCGCCTTTTGTCCATATCATCTTTACAAATCTATTGGAAATACTTCGGGCGAGATCAGGAATGTCATCTAGGATTGATGGTGATAAAGTGAAATTGGGCCTATTGACAATCTTTCCATGATCGCAGCCAGCTTTTAGGAAAGCTGCAGCAGTGCCCCGAGAAGCTACCCAGGCACAGAAGTCACCGTGCCCGGCTATAACTTCGTCAAGCTCATCGATTTCACCCTCAATATGTTCGAAGGTCTTTGGTAAATCTTCAGCTGACGGGGTGAATTTCTCACTGCTGGCTCCAACTGAGTGGAAAATTTTTCTTAGTCGTTGAATACATTTGTTGCTAAATTCCAAACATTTTTCTTGAAGGCCCGCCAATAGTTTTTTCAAATCTGAATTTTGTTGAACTTCGGCTTCAAGTTTTGCATTAAGTTCTTGCTTTTCTTGTTCAAACTGCCCAGATTGGCAGAGAAGCTTCGTGTTCAGTTCTGTTATTTTAGCTTCGGCTTCCGCCAATAAACCTTCAGTTGCTTGGAGCTCGAAGTTCTTCTTCTCAATAGCAGCTGATTGCTCCTTTATTTTGCTTTCTAAATTTTCAATTATAACTTCGTGTTTCTTGTCTTCGAAATCTTGCTGCATTTTCAAAGCTTTGCTCAACAACATACTCTGCACGAAAACAACCTTCGTTAGACATGTTTTCATTATTAAAAACAATAAAAGTTAAGGGAAAAGTAGTTCACCTTGAAATTGGAATAAAATAAACTACCAACGATATGTTGTCGTCGGTAGCGGCTAATGTCCGTTTCTAGCTTCGGAAAACCGATACTCTTTGACAGAGTACCGATAACTTTGGCTCCAGTTTGATCTCGGATACAATCTAATTTTTCATCATCAATACCTCCGAAGAGGAGTGCTCCTGGTTTATACCCGCAAGATTTGGCATACTCTTTAAGCTCTTCTATTTCGGGTTTTAACAATTTTTCTCCAACTAAATTTTGAAACATGAAGGCCTCGTCCTCTGAAGCTTCGTCAACAATTTCCTTTTCTTTCCCCGGCACTGCGGCCATAGCCTCTTCGGCGGCAGTGGTAGCTTCTTTTGTGGCCATGTCTAGCAGTATTTTGTCGATGTGTTCGATTGTGCTTTCCAGGTTCAAATCTTCAATTGAGGCAGCTTCGGCAGCCGCGACCTCCGAAGGTGTGATTTCAATATTTGTTCTTTCCTCAGCCGCTGGTGTCTTCTGAGCTGAAGCTCTTGGTGGTGTCTTGTCAATGACCTCTGTCACAGTGATGATTCTTTGTCTCTTTGCTTTAGTCGTTTTCTTCGTTTTTTCGGGCTCCTTTTCCTTCTGAAAAAACTTTGTCAGTTGAGGCCCCAATGGACTTAACTTCGCAGGCAGGGATTCAGTCATTACCTTCAAAATTTCTTCCACGTCAGTGGCAGAGTGTGATGCGGGAGTCTCCTCTTCATCGGATACTTTTTGCTTCGGAGATGTTACTTTCCTCTTCTTTGGAATTTTCTTCTCTTTTGATGGTTCTTTCTCGTCTTCATTTAGAACTTCGGCTATCCTTTTCCTTTTCCGGCCTCCGACACCTTTATTCAAATTTTCGTAGTCAGGGTATTCAAAACCCAGGGCGTCCAGCACTCGATTCAATCTTCGCTTCGGACGGGTGCCGAAGGCCGCAGTCATCAACTGATCTTCTTTTTTGGAGTAATTGCCGAGTATTTCATTGCACATTACTTCAATCGTATCCAGCCACTCTTGGCAAGGTGTTTTAAAGTACTTCTTAAACTTGAAATAGTAAGGTAACCGCACAAGTTCTCCTTCCTTTTTCTCCCCCTCTAGCTTCGGCATTTCCCATTCTTTTAAACTAGGAAAAACCCTGAAAGCCAAAAACTCCTGAACCAGGTCTCTTGTACTGATATGCTCTGCAATAATTCTGAATTCCTCCATAGCTTGTTGGGTTGGGCCCTCTGGTGTCATGTCGCAACGAGGCCGGGTTTCTCCGAAGATTAGTTCAAGCGGACTTTGCACAAGCTTCTCCTTGTCGTCATCAACTTTGACATAGAACCACTCTGACTTCCAGCCTGCTGCCCATTTGCTTCGGTAGCTGATTACAGGAAATTTTGTGGTTTTTCGATAAGCAAAATTATAGCAACCAAAATTGTCATGCAATCCATCTTTTCTAGCCTTCGTCTGATAGTGCAGCTCGTGAACTCGGCAAAAGCTGTCCGCAAACGGCTCCACCGCTTGGCTTCGGAGGGCCCAGATATAAACACTAAGCCTAACGATAGCGTTAGGAGTCAACTGATGAAGGTAGATACCAAACCTCTTCAATACCTCTGCAATTATCCCATGCAGGGGGAACCTTAATCCAGCCTTAAGAAAGCTCTTGAAAATGACAATTTCATCCTTCTCCGGCTTTGGGGTAGTTTCTTCCCCCCCCCAAACGTAGTAGCTTCTTTTGACTTTCACTGAAAAAACCCGACTTTATCATCTTGGAGAGATCAGCCTTCGAAACGGTAGACTTTCCGAAGTCCAGGTGGCTGGGCTTACTTGGCATTGCAATACGATAATCATCTTCAGGATCAGTTTCCTCAGTGTTTTCTTCTTCTACCTCGGCAGTTGCTTGTTCTGCATCAGCACTGGGGATTTTTTCCGAAGTTACCAGCCCGGATCGTTCCATCGCTTCGGAGATGGGGACAGTCTCCGAACCTTCAGCTTCGCCCCCCTCACGCTCAACCCTAGCGGTAGAACGCACTCTGGCCATTTAATTCTGAATTTGTGGAAATTAAATACTTTTTTCTTCCGAAGTTTTTTCTTCTGACAAAACAGGCTTCAAGTTGGAGCTTCGTTCGATTCCGAGAGTCAAGCTTCGGCAATGGTTAAAAATTTTGGCAGCAAAACAGTGCAAATAGCAATGAATGCTGTGGTAACTTCACACCTACTCGTCTGTTTATATAGTACTGCAGGTAAGAAGGCGAAGCGCCAGGATTTTTACACCAGGCGGACACCCGCTTGCACTCGCTGCGTGGTGGACCGCAGAAACAAACGGTAACTCTGCAAGGTGGGACCGCTACGCGCTGGGAAACTGAATCGTTTCTCGACAACGAGCTCAGGGAAGGTGTTTTTTGGACCTTCGGCTCCCCGAAGCTTAAGAGACTTTTTTCACGGATCAAGCTCGTTACGAAAAACGATCTAGCACCGCGAAAGGGGCTACTGTTGGGACTATGCTTCGTCGCCGAAGGTCTTGTAGGAAGAAGCGGCTTTCGGCTGAAGTTGTTTGTATGAGATGGCCGAAGGTTCCTCTTCATGAAGCTTCGGTATTACAAACCGACTTAAAGATAGAATGACCTTTTAGTCCATAAAGGTCTGAGTCAATGTTGTAAACTTTTATGAAGGGCATAATTGTAATTCTTCACAGGCTGTGTCCTGTGTCTATAAATAGTGAACAGTATTCCTTTACTGTTCACGCATTCTGGTAATTGTAATCGCATCATTCGAGAACCAATCTTTGCCAAGGCAGAGGTATAACTATATTCAATGATTCAATATATTAAGTAAATATAATATGATTCGTTTATGATTCATTTACCTTTGATACCCTTTATTTTATGTTATTTTATACAATCTATTAAAATTCAATTACGAAGACTTAACCTTCGTAATTATATTCTCATCAACCTTCGTCCAAGGTTCATTATCCTCAAGGGAATAATGCTTCGTGGACGAAGGACGTTAATATTTAACATTTTATGTTGCCTTGTTCTTAATTCATAGCATTTGATAACAAGTCTCCAACAATTTGTAGACTGAAATGTTCTACTACTAAAGACAATTATCTCTTTCAATAATTCTACCACTTCTATATATATACATCTATATATTCTATTGTTCCTACATATCTAAAGGAACACCTTTTAACATTGCAAATGAATCAAAGACTCACACAGGGCACGAGGCAGTTACTAGTGAACTCGAGAAGGTTCTCCCTTGCAATGTTTGCTTGCTATATTGCTGGTTCGAGGGCAGTAGGGCACAAAAGGTTACCCACGCCACGATCACGTCAGATACAAACCATATATTGTTATTGACTAGGTATATGTACAGTGAGTTGCTACAGAATTAATATAATAAAATATTATAATATGGAAAATACTATTTCTTATTCTATATTTTTGTTAGCATCACTAAAAAGTGGATGTTTACAAACCTCAAAAAATATATAAAATTATACCCGTGCTTTGTCATTGATAAAAAAATAAAACAATGATAAATATGTAGCGAATACTAATCAACATCTCAAATACAACAAATTGATTCCATAAAACCATAGTGTATTATATAAGATTTAACAAGAAAATTTAATGACAAAATCCAAGAACGATCCTTTGTAGATCATCATAGTTTAGATATTCAGATCATTGAGTATAAAATAAACATAAGCACAATTGTCTATTTAATCTAATTTTCTTCATAATACAGTCAAGTTACTTTTGTACATTTTTAGAAATGTTAATTCGATATGAGTTTCCTTCAACATAATATATAGGTTCCATAAGGCGAGGATTAGCCATAAGGAATGTTCGAGTAGACAACATGATGTGCTATGGGAATTATCTGACCACCATCACGGTGCAATGGTTCTAGAGCTATGTTTGCATTTAATGTCTTGAATTTTACATTCTTAATTGGTCCATCACACAAAGGACCTTCTCTAGCACCCCACTGGAACCTATGTATAGGTTGATAAATAAACTGGTTAAAAAGGCAATGTAAAGGATTCCAAATGGACTAAATTAACTAAAGAGTGTAGAGCCCTACCTTTGAACAATTGAATATTTTACTGCATTGAGCAAGTTCTTATCGACCTCAATTGAAAGTGTGTCATCCAAAACAATGTTAGGACCCTGCATATCAAGTAAAATGTACTCAAGTACTCAATAAATGGAAATGGAAATGACAGACCTAGTGCCAGAGAATCCCACATAAGGAGGTCTTGGGAAGGGATAAACTGAGGCAAGCCATCTCTCCGCAAATACAGAGTGAACGCTTCGAACCCGTGACCTGGTGGCTCTAGGACAGCTCTCGCCACCACATCAGGTTTGTCCTTCTTAGATGGAAATACAACTAATGGAAAAATAGTGTTGACCAAATGAAAAGGCTGATGAATTGTTGGATAATTCATGTAATAGGAACAAATCAAAGTCAACTGCAAAAACAAGCACTGAGATTGACTGAGGGTTAGAAGCACAGTGGGTTCATTGATCTCCAAAGATGTTGAGAAGTAATAAAGAATAACCAAGGTTGCAAAATAAAATCATATCAGACAACATTTTATGGCATATCACCTTCTTGTCAGGTCCAAAAGCCCACATTGACCATGCTGCAAGCACATCCCACTGGTAGTATTAATGAAAGAAGTACTCCCTCCGTTCTTTTTATTTGTCGTGGCTTAGTTCAAAAATGAACTAGCGGGCGGTAAATATTTGAGAATGGAGGTAGTACTTTTTTCTGTTTTAAATAAAGGCTAACAAGAACACATCATGAAGAATTTGCGCATTTGCGACGACTGCCACATTGTGATCAAGTTGATATCCACGGTTACTGGTTAAGAGTCACTACCGAAAACAACTTTGCTGAGTGTCTGAAGCACTCGGCAAAGCCTGGAAAACACTCGACGAAGGCTTTGCCGAGTGTCACACTCGGCAAAGAAGGCTCGGTGAATTGTACATCGGCAACGGCTTCTTTGCCGAGTACTTTCTATCGGGCACTCGGCAAAGAATTTGTCGAGTGCCACTCGGTACTCGGCAAAGAAATGCCACCATCACGGCGCCAGGTGACGGCGACGGAGCCTGTGCCAAGTGCCCACTGAGTGACACTCGGCAAAGGCTCAATCTTTACCGAGTGTCCACTGTGCTGACACTCGGCAAAGAAGCCTTCGTGGGCCCCTTTACCATTTCCTTTGTCGAGCTTATTAGGTGGCACTCGGCAAAGGCTCCCTCTTTGTCGAGTGCCCACTGTGCTAGCACTCGACAAAGGGATCACCAATGACCCCTTTGTCAGTTCCTTTCCAAGTGCACTAGGAGGCACTCGGCAAAGGTTGCTTCTTTGCCTAGTGCCGAGGCCACAACACTTGGCAAAGAAGCTTTACCGGTGCTCAGGTGTGCATTCTTTGTCGAGTGCTATGACATTGACACTCGGCAAAGAACCTCTTTGCCGATTGCTACAAATTGACCAGAATTACCCCTTTTTTATTTGTTTTTGCTATTCCATCCAAACAAACAAAATATATATCATATAATCATCACATATACATCACAGATATCACATAATCATCACATACATCAAACACACGACATAGCTCACAAAGATCACATGTTTCTTCACATACATCACAAAGTCACAAGTACCACAAAATAGTTCACCACACTAATAAGTACTGACATAAATAAGTCCACAAACATCCAATATATGGCATAAACATGTCTCACAACTAAGTTTAGAAGAACATCAGCGAGGTGGGCGACTAGACTGGTGCGGCGATGGGCTGGACGATCAATAAGGGTTGTTGGATGCTGCCCCAGATTGTCCCTACACAAAGAAGAGATTGCATCTGTTATACCAAATGAATATATATCTTGCAGAACTAGAATGTTGATACTCACAAGAGTATAGAACTGAGCAGGGTCAACTGGAGGGAACAACGGACGTGGTAGAGCAAAACCATGTGTGGCGCCAAGGCTCTACATGTACTAGAACATCTCCGCCATCCTCTCCTGATCTGCCAAGCGGGCCTCCTGCTCCGCCATCATCCTCGCCTCCATCTCCTGTTGTTACCTCCTCTCTTCTTCTAGTTGGGCCTGTAATATTTCACCCTAATGTTATAATAACTCAAAGAGAAGGTATATAACTCAAGGAATGACGAGTTACAGAAGCTCTAACCTAGAGTTGTTGTATGCAATGATGTGAGTTGTCCTGCCGAGGTCGTATGGCTGGGCTTGAGCTCGTGGTCCTTGCTCACACCTAAGACAGAGTGGGAGTGGACGATGAATCGATTGCCCCGTCGGCAATCTAGTACCGCCTATGGCTCTTGCCTCCTTCGACCCTCATGAGGACATCTCCGCGGATGTCCTTAGTGCTCAGATCGTAATCTAGCCCATGGACCTCCTGTGTCATGGCAGTGTACTCACTTAGGCGGCTGTAGACGGTGGGGTTGCTATACGCCTTGGGCCCGTCGTCCGGGTTGTAGGTGACGTCGGGCGTCGCCTTGCCCTTGTGGGCCATAGCATACGCCGAGAAGATGGAGCAAGGTTGGCCATCATGTGATGCTAACTTCAAGAAAACCAACGAGATAGTTAGAAATCATGTCTAATCTAGTGTTATATACCTAAATAAAAAGAGGGCGTACCCATGCTTCTGCATATTTACCGAGGCTGCAGCTGCCTTGGTGGTCGGAGGGATCTTGCATCATCAGACTTTGTTCCTGGCTAGCATTTTGCGTCTCGTCCCACTCAGGCGAGCACCACCTATCCACCATCTGCTCCCAGCACTGAGGATGCGTGGCACACCAATAAGAAATCATCTACAAAATAAAACAAGTACACTACATATCAGAAGATAAAATTAAGCAAATTTTGTCACGGATATTAAAGTTATGTATTTACCTGCAAGTACTGGTCCCTAGTCAACGACATGGTTCAGACGTCCTGCTTGGTCACCTTCTCCCCAAGGACAGAGCTGTGGTAGCTGACGATGGCCTGGATTTGCGCCTCGTAGTGCATGTCCATGACGAGCTTCTTATAACTCGTGGTGGCCACCACATCTGCCCTGGCCTCGTATCTAGCCTCGCATCTAAAGAAATACTGCATACAAAGATGATGTATCCCTTCATTATTTCAAGAATGTGCAATGAATGCAACATATTTTACAATATAGTAAGACTTACTCATAGCTCTTGCTTCACCCGCTCCGCCTTGTTGTTGAATTCCCTGCCATCCCAATCTACTGCATCGGGGGCGACGGCGTAGTGGTCGAAGGTGTAGGCTGGTCCCGTCACTTCGGCGTACTCAACCAGTCCAGGGAAGTGTTCCCTGCATAGAAGACCGATGATGCCATTAGGATTGCGGCTGTGACCCCTGCATTCTCCACAACCTTCCAAGACATGTCCAAGTGATAAATAAAAAGTATTAGTTTATATTATGAATTTGAACACTTAATATGAACAAGCAGCGAGAACATCTAAAGTTACATGCCTCTCCCCATTGGTTCGAATCAACGGTCGCCTGTCACGAAGTATGGGACGCTGAGGGAGACTCGCGGGACCTCGCAAGTAGACGTTCCTCGAACCTGAGGCACCAGAACCTGAGGCGTCCTGCTAAGCGTCGTCGTCGTCCTGCTACGTCGCATCAACAGTGGACTACTGCTCCACCTACTGTTGGACGTCGTTGTCCTGTTGTGCCTCCTTTGTCATCCTATGGGTGCCCTCCTCCCCCTCCCCCTCCCCCTCCTCGTCCTCATCCCACCGCCCACCATCTTTGTCAAACAACCTGCAATTAAAAGTAAGAAATTAAGCACATATAAAAAAGATATATTTAGAAACAGGTACAAAATAAAAAATATCATTACATCCATTAAAAATAATCTTCATATGTGTCGGGGTTAGCCGGATCATAAGTCTCATCATCACTATCAACCATTTCATAGTCAACACATCTCAAGGCGCAAGTTCGTCATTAATGTCATTGCCTTCAAGTATTTCTAAGTCATTCTCATTTTGCACCTCATCATCCTCATCATCAACAACCATTTCAATATCTACTTCCATTCCGATAGCTTCGTTAAGTCTATTTCAAATCGCCCTTCTAGCCCATCTTCTTGGAAGAACTCTCCGTCATATATGTCCGGGTCTAAGTTATAATCTTCATCGTTTCGAACAGGTAATTTATCGTGATGGTGATACCTTATACACAACATCCCAACCCTTAAGATGTTCTTTCGTTTGGCACACATATGGGAGATAATACACTTGTGTGGCATATTGTGCCACGATATAGACATCGTCTCTTGGTAAGGTGGAATCATGTCGAATTTCAACTATCCCAAGATTAGAACGTGTCCATCTCGTCACTTCAGGGTCAAACCAATGACATTTGAATATCACTGGTGTAACACCTCAAATCCGTAAATTTAAAATAATACATTAATAGTTATTTAAAACCTAGTAGTGAATAAAGTAAAAATTTAAATCAAGTGTTTGATCTCATCTGTCTTTAGAGAATGATTTTTTGTTTGTTCATAATTGATTGCTGATTTTATAAAATCCCTTTTATGTGAAACCCATTTAATTAAATAGGAAATTTGGTCCAAAAAAGTATTTCAGTTATAAATAATTTTGGTATAATTATTATGATTTTTGAAGTATTTAAAAATATATTTATTTATATTTTTATGGGTTATAAAAAAACGAAACCCTAGCGAATCAGCCGGATTTGGCCCATATAGGCCCAACCGCCACTCCCCCTCGGCCCCTCCTCTCTCCAACTTACAGGAGGGACCCACCCGCCCCCTTCCCCTTCCTCCAACCGCGCCCGCGCCGCCTCTCCTCCCCGACCGAGCCACCCGCGCCGGACCCGGAACCGCTGCCGCACCCCTCCCTCTTCCTCTCCCCCACTCATTCTCCATTGATGGAGAAATGGCCGCCATTAATGGCCACCACTCTCCCTCTCCTCGCGGACCCTCTCTCTCCTCGGCTCTCCCTCTCCTCCCTCTATAAAAGTCAGCCCCTGTCGTAGCTCCCTTCCCCTCACCGAGCTCCCTCCCTCTCTCTCCCTTCCTCACTTTTCACTCTCCCATGTCGTCGCTGGAGCCACTGTCCTCGGCCTCGCTGTAACACCCCTGGTGTTACGATAACTAAAACCTTGTCATGTCATCATCTGCACTTACATTAACTACTTGATACACCTAGAATGCATTCACTAGGTCAAAAAATTTCAATGAATGTGGCGTTGTGTATAAGAGTATAGGGCTCAGATTAAGAACTTTGCTTAAGAGATGGGAAGTGAAGTCGTTGCTTGAGCAAGTAATAAGTTGGCTTAGAATTTAAATTATTAAAGGTAAGACTTAGGACCTAGAGCAACTTTGCTTTCAAAGGTGAGTTAAGTGGAAGAATTAATTGAGGAACTAGATTAACCTTAAAAGCCTTAAGTGAGATTTAAAAACCGTGCCTGGAATTGTGGATAAAAAAACAACTCCTAAACCGAGGACACATTGGACATGAGCTTCATATACTAGAGTGAGATTTGAGATTAAGGAGTCACATTTGAAACCCTAAACTAGCCCAAAAGTGGAATTTAAAATCTAGAAAGGACTGGTTAAAAGTTCATATACCAAAGTTGTAGAGCTTGGAAAAGTGGATAACTTTCTTATTTGGAGATTCCCAAGTTGTGTGGAAGAATTTGGAGTTAAGTACAAAAATTCAGTTTTGGGTTCATTTTGGAATTGCTGAAAATAATATAAACTAGTCAACTTTGGAACCTTGTAACTTCTGATCTAGAACCATTTTGAAGATGATCATTATAACAAAGTTATAGAGATGCATGAGGAGTATAAGTTTGGTTAAGTCACCTAGCTCTAAAGCTATTTGGAACTTGGAGTAAAACTGCTCCAAAATAAAGCTGTCAGAAATTGTTGATTTCAGACTTGAATTCAGAGTCTGAATTTCAGCATTTGGAGCAAATTTGGGCGATTGTAGTTTGGAATCCAAGAGGTGCTAGTTAGTGGTCACTATATCAAAATTGTAGAGGAACTATAGGAGTATAAACTTTATTAAGCAACTTGCCCTAGAAGCATTTGGAACCCAGGAAGAAGAGTGGTTCAAAGTGGTGCTGATGTGTTTCTAAATTTTCAGATTGTGAATAGTAGCTGAATCTGGAATTCAGTGTTGATGGCTGTTTTGGAGCTCATTTGTGGTTGTTCTATAAGGTTTTATGCTATGGTGTTTGTAGAGGAAATGAAGCCTATAAGATGGTGAGCAAGTTCTTTCAGGTGAGTTTGACTTGAGTCTACACAAAAAATGTGATTAAAGGTTACTCAAATTTGGACTGTCAGGCTGGCCATAACTGAATTTTTATTCAGTTCTGAGAACTGAATTGCAGCAGGATTTCTTAGTTTGGAGCTCATTTGTGGCTAATCCATTTGGTTTTGGGCTAAATTTTCTATAGTAAACCTGAAGAACAGAGTACAGTGAACAAGTTTTATATAGTGAGGTGGACTTGGTTCCACATAAACCTAGGAGAAAAAGTTGTTCCAAGTTGTGCTGTCAGGATGGAGAGATGTTGATTTAGTTGACTGTTGCTAGCAGTTTTAGTGAGTTTTACCCACCTTTGGAGCTCTATGGTAATTAAACCAAGGAGATTTGTGTTAGGAATTTCTAGCAAACTGAAAGGCCTTATATAGGAGAACAAATTCTCCTAAGTGATGTTGGTTTGGTGCTATATGAATTTGGGAGTAAAATACCCTCAAACTCTCTCTGTCAGACTTTGTAGGGTTGTTTCAGTTAAACTGAAACTGTGTTTCAGTGAGGTTTGCCCAACTTTGGAGCACCATAACTCTTGAATTATGGGAATCTGGACGTAGTCTACTGCAACAAACTTGTAGAGTTCTGTTAAGTGAGCAAATTCTGTGAACCAAAATCAGCCTGTTGTCACTGAGAATTTGGAGGAAAGTGGATTCCAAGTTAGGCTGTCAGGTGGGTGTTATGCTGTTTCAGACATTTGGAATTCGACATTTCAGTGGTTTTGCTATACCTTGGGGTACCATAACTTGTGTTCTATATGTTTTCAGTTATGGGTTGCTATCCCAAGTTGGTAGAGCTATATTTAGAGAATAATTTCTACTAAGCATGGTAGGTCTGTTGTGAGGGGAACTGTGAGATGCCAGGGAATGAATATGGAGGAAACGAATGGAGCAGTAGGATAGATGAAGTTGGATTCAGTGTTTAATGTGATCATTAAAGAAGATCACCTCTCTCCCTGTGCTTTGCTTGTGCGTTGGGATGAATACATGGATGAATTACATAACCAAGGTTTTAGAGACCTCAACTCCCTACAGAAAATATCAAGGTTGTACTGTTTTAGAGGTAGTGGTGTAAATGGTTCAGATAACTGAATCTGGAACAGACTAAGGTGCATAAAATATCTTCTCTCCATGCTGAGTTTCATCTGGTGGTAGGGATTGAGATAGAGATGGAGATACGGAGGAAGTGCATAGTTCGTGCGCTAGGAGCTTTTCTCCTCTAAAAATATCTAGTTTGGACTGTTGTGAAGCAGTGAACAGTGAGTAATTATTAGTTTTGTTTGTTGTCTACAGTAGGGGAACAAAGGTGATACTTGTGTGCTGGGATTGAGATAAGAATGAACTGGACAACAAACATTATAGTGGCCTCACCCCTGCAAAATATCACACTATGGACCCTTTAGTGTTTATCCACCAATAGGTTCTCAGCTGCCTTCTCTTGTCTGCAGCTGAGACAAAGCTGATATTTTGGTGGTGTGAGGCATACTAAATTCAGTGTTCTGGGCTGTTTCACTCGACTGTAAAGGTTGAGATATGGATGTAGCACATAACTAAAGTCTAGAGGCCTCACCCCTGGAAAAAAATATCAAGCATGGGCACTGCTATTTCTCTTGTCCTTATTCCTAGACAAATTGGATATTTGTGTGCTATATTTATGAAACAATCCAAGTTCAGTGCCTTGGCTGGGTTTGAGTGCTGGCGTGGGTCAAAAGAGCAGCACCACGTGTATACCTCATGTTGTGTTGGCGCCCTTGGAGCTCTCCTTTGCTGTGTTCTGGCCAGCTCAAGAACCACTGCATCTGCCCCCTATAATCAGTACCTTGGGCTGCCGTATTCAGTGAAGATTTCTTCCTTGCCCTCAAATTCTAGTCAAAGTTCACTGTTTGAGTGTGCAGTCCTTGTGTACTGCTGGTATAACCCTCTCTGCATCCTAGGTTTGCCTGTCCCAGAACCCTTCTCCCCATGGACTAGATACGCTCACTTCCCCATGGACTAGATACGCTCACTGACACACCCCTTTCCCTTGCTTACATATTCTGTAATTTGGGGCTAGTTATTTTGGAGCTCCTCACTGCCCTTAAATTCCAGCCAAGACTCTTTGCATATGCGAGGTGTTCCTGATGTTCTTAAGTCTACACAGCTTCCTCCCTAGCCACCAAAATTTGGTCTGTACAGAGGCTGGGCACACCATCAACTGTTGTTGTGGTGACCACTCCGGTCAGTTTGCCGCCTTGCCGTGGCCGGAGCGATTCAAGAAGGTACCGGTCCATTTTATGTGTGTTCTGTGATCACCATGTGATAGTGAATCTCACCAAGTTGATGCTCCTAACGCTACTACCATATGCTGACCGGAACAGGGTCGTGCCGTCGTGATCTAGCACTGCGGACAGCCTCCACGCTGGCCGAGCAACTCGCGCTTTCTCCAGCTGTTAGACAACAGCCGGTATTCTCCTGAACCCTGTATGCTTCGTGTTATTTCAGAGTTCAGAACAGAGTTCTCTCCAGGTTCGTCACCGTTTCCAGCCGCTTACAGGAGTATATATATATCTCCACTCTCTTTCCCCTTTTACAAGACAAGCATAATCTCTAGTTAACTACTCCACTCAGGTCCACCAATCCTGACATTAGGCCTAATCACTCTGTGGCTGCGTCTTCTGGGTCCCACCTCCACCGGCCCTGGTTCTCCTTTCTCCCGCTCAGTGCACGGACCGCCAGTGATGCTGACATCCCCTCCTCCTTCAGTAGCAGCTTGACCCCAAGCTGGTGCCATAGGAAAGCGTTGTTTGATAGCCTGTTCATCTTCCCAAGTTGCTAGAGAATCTGGCCAGCCCGACCACTTGACCAGCAATTGTGTGACCACCTTGTTGCCTTTTTTATACAAGCGAGAGTTTAACACCTCCTCAGGTACCTGCAACCCTGTGGACAAATCTGGAACTGAGTCACATACTGGCGTACGAGCTCCCACTGCCGACTTTAACTGTGAGACATGAAACACAGGGTGAACAGAACTGCCCGCTGGTAACGCCAGTTCATAAGCAACACTATTCACTTGACGAATGATTTCAAAAGGTCCGAAGAACCGAAAAGCAAGCTTTTGAACAGCACGATCTTCAACTGTTTTCTGGCAATATGGCTGTAGCTTCAGGAATACCTTGTCTCCCACCGCAAAAACTCTCTCCACCCTCCCTTTGTCTGCCTGTTTTTTCATCCGATCCTGGGCACGTTGCAGATGAAGCTTAACTTGTTGAAGCATAAGTTGTCTAGTCTGCAGCCAAGTCGATAAATCAGGTACTGAGCACTGCTCTGTTGGTTCGAGTCCCAATTGAGAAGGCGTGTGACCATAAAGGACCTCAAATGGGGATTTACCAAGAGACGTATGGTAACTGGTGTTATACCAAAATTCCGCAAGTGACAACCACGAATACCATTGTCGAGGACAGGCATGGACAAAGCATCTGAGATAAGCTTCCACACATTGGTTCACACGCTCAGTTTGCCCATCGGACTGTGGATGATAAGCACTACTCAAACACAGTTTGGTACCAGCAAGCCGGAACAACTCTTGCCAAAGTTTACTTGTAAAGATAGGATCTCTGTCTGAAACAATGGAAGAAGGTAATCCATGGAGTTTGTATACTTCGGAAAAATATAGCTTGGCCACGGTCAGAGCTGTAAATGGATGGGCCAATGCCAGAAAATGAGCATACTTTGAAAACTTATCCACCACTACCATGATACAATTATACCGATGAGATGTAGGTAGACCTGAAATGAAATCCATGGTCACCACCTGCCAAGCATGCTCTGGTATAGGCAAGGGTAACAATAAACCAGGATAGCGGCTTCTATCTGGTTTTGCCTGGAGACAAACAGAACAAGTACTCACAAACTCCTTAATTTGACTTTTCATTCCAGGCCAACTGAACACAGACTTAATACGTCGATAGGTAACTGGGAAACCTGAGTGACCCCCGACTGCACTGTCATGAAGGGCGGTCATCACCTTCAACTGTAATGCAGAATCATGTCCCAGCCACACTCTGCCTTTATGTCGAATAATCCCAGCTGTCAACGTGAAAGGGTCCATGGAATGTCCAGTAGCCAGAGATTGCAACAACTTGTTAGCTTGTTCATCAGACTCATACCCTTTGGTAACCTCAGCCAACCAACTTGGTACTACAGAGGAAGTGGCCAAAGCATGTAGCTGCAAGGTTATATCATCATAGTGCAGATTTGGTCGTCTGGATAAAGCATCAGCCACCTTGTTCTCTACTCCTTTTTTATAAACAATAGTGAAATTCAACCCCATAAGCTTGGTTAATGCTTTTTGCTGCCAAGGAGTAGTTACCCTCTGATCATCTAGATGAATGAGGCTCTGCTGGTCTGTTTTGATGACAAAGGCAGCATGTTGCAGATAAGGTCTCCAGTGTTCTATTGCAAACAAAATAGCAAGGCATTCCTTCTCATAAGTTGATAGTCCCAAATTTTTTTGTCCCAATGCTTTACTAATGAAAGCAATCGGGTGCCCCTCCTGTTGTAACACAGCTCCAATTCCAACTCCGCTTGCATCAGTTTCAATAACAAACTCTTTGGTAAAATTCGGTATAGCCAAAACTGGAGCATGAATGAGGGCCTCTTTCAGTGCATCAAAAGCCTGTTGGGTACTACTAGTCCACACAAAGAGTTGATCCTTTTTCAACAGGTTAGTCAAAGGTTTGCAGATTATACCGAAACCAGCCACAAATCTTCGATAATACCCAGCAATTCCCAAAAAACTACGGATCTCCTTGACACTAGAAGGTATAGGCCAATCTTTAATCACTGCTACCTTGCTGGGATCAGTTGCTATTCCATTAGCACTGATCATATGTCCCAAAAACTCCAGTTTATCTTGGGCGAACTTGCATTTTGACAATTTAAGCTTCAGCTGATTCTGCTGCAAAATACGGAACACCTGCTCCAGATGTTCAATATGTCTCTCCAATGTGTCACTATACACCAATATGTCATCAAGAAAAACCACAACACATTGCCTCAATAATGGACTCAAAATATGGTTCATAAAGTCTTGAAATGTGGCAGGAGCTCCTGTAAGTCCGAATGGCATCACCTTATACTCATAATGTCCATTATGGGTCTGAAATGCCGTTTTGAACTCCTCTCCCTCCTGAATTCGGATTTGGTGATAACCCGCTCTGTGGTCCAATTTGGTAAAGATAGCTGCCCCACTCAACTCATCAGTTATCTCATCAAAAACTGGCATAGGAAACTTGTTTTTCACCGTATAAGCATTTAACTTCCTGTAATCCACACATAATCTCCATTCACCATCTTTCTTCTTGACAAGCAGCACAGGTGATGAGAAAGGGCTTGAACTTTGTTGTATAATTCCATTACTCAGCATCTCCTTTATCTGTTTTTCAATTTCATCCTTCTGTTGTGGGGTGTATCTATAGGGTCGAAGCCTGAAAGGTGTGGCTCCTGGTAGCAGAGGTATGGAGTGGTCATACATTCTTTTTGGAGGCAATCCTTGTGGCGGCAGAAATAACTCCTGATAGTGCTCCAACAGTTTGGATATCTGCTCTGGTATTGCACTACCCTCCAATGCTTCTGTTGGTCTGAGCTCAAACATGTGTTCCACAGCCTCTTTACTTAACAGACCCCTCAACTGCTTGTCAGACAAAGGAATACAGGAATCTAGTTTTGGTTGAATTCCTTGCAGCTGCACTGTCTGCCCTTGATGACAGAATTCTAACTTCTTTTCTGCCCAGTACACAGACATGGGACTATAACCTTCCAGCCAATCCATTCCCAAAATAATATCATAGCCACTCAGGGGTAAGAATTTGAAATCTGTATGAAAAGTAATACCCCCACACAACCAAGGACACTGGGGTGCCCAGCAGTCACACCACAGTTTCCTACCATCAGCCACTTTAACTGGTAAAGGTTTAGGCAATTGTTGTACATTCTTGACATCTCCCATCAAATGCAGACTCATAAAACTAGCTGAACTTCCAGAATCCACCAGCACCAACATCTGTTTGTGGTGTATTGAAGCCCACAACCTGATAGTTTTGTTGGTTTCACTGCCACTCGCAGCTGCTATTGATACAGCTAACACCACCTCCTCATCCTCTGGTGCCACCTGACTCTCACTTCCATCGACTTCAATTTCTCCTACCGCCTGAGAGGTAATCGCCCACATTTCTTCCACAACATGTAATGGCACACTACTGGAACATGTATGATTTGGGTTCCATCTTTCTCCGCACTTGAAACACAACCCCTTTGCTCTTCGATAAGCCTTGAGAGCAGCAAGTTTACTATCCTCAGCTCTGTAACTACTATTTGCTCTTCGCCTCTCATCACTTTGGGGTAATCCTCTATGGCTCACCACTGGAACTGAACTACCAGCCACTACGGAATTCTTTTGGTAACCTTTGGACATTCCCTGGTTCTCAATTCTCCTACCCTCTCTTCTACCTGTCCACACATCCTCATGTAATAAAGCTAGGGAACAAGCTGTATCGAGATTGTTAGGTCTCTGCATGGCCACCACAGCCCTCACCTCATCCTTCAAGCCATCCACAAAGCGTGCTGTGATCATAGCCGACGTAAGTTGTCCTTCATGAGCTAGCAGTTGATGAAGTAACACATCAAACTGTTCAACATATTCACTTACAGACCCAGTCTGATAAATATGATAGAACTGCCTAATCAACAATCCATGTTGATCTCTTCCGAAACGGTTAATCAGGTTAGAGCAAAACTCCTCCCAACTCATATGCCTCAGGTGATGCTCCACAGACTGTAACCAAAATATTGCCGATCCTTCAAAATGCATCACGGCCATTCTGATCCACATCTCCCTGGCTACCAGATAGAACTCAAAATAGGTCTCACATCGAGTCTTCCACAGCTTCGGATTACTCCCATCAAAAACTGGAAAATCCATGTTGGGCACCAATGATCCTGACCCTTGTGACCACCCTCCAGGCGAATTTCTATCTACTGGATCATAACGAAAAGGAGTTTGGGACCAGGCTTGGTTCATACCTCCATAGTTGGTAAAATTTCGCCCTCCTTCCATGCCTGGACGCCGATTCGGATCGGGGCGTCGAAGCTGGTTTACTCCACTCGCAGAATCCACCATCGGAGGTTCAGATGATAGAGCTTCCACTTTACTGCCTCCACCAGTCTCGCCAAAACTGGTTGGCACTCCCACCGGCCTCTTCTCAAACTTCTCCACCTGGATTTGGATTCCCCGCATGGTGTCTGCAATCTCCTTCATCTTCGACTCGACCTCCGGCCTCCACTTCTGCAGATCTCCCTGCTCCGACATCACGCCCTTCACCACTGTCTCCATGTTCCCCAGAGCGCCCTGCATCAACTCCATCCGCCGATGAGTCTCCCTGTTTCCCTCTTCAATCTTCGCCAACAACTGCGCCAATGGATCCTCCGTCTTCGCCGGCGCCATCTCACTCGCCCTCGCCTGGAATCTCGTCCAATATTCGTGGTGGTGCTCCAGAGTCGGCTCCGAATACCAAATGTTAGACAACAGCCGGTATTCTCCTGAACCCTGTATGCTTCGTGTTATTTCAGAGTTCAGAACAGAGTTCTCTCCAGGTTCGTCACCGTTTCCAGCCGCTTACAGGAGTATATATATATCTCCACTCTCTTTCCCCTTTTACAAGACAAGCATAATCTCTAGTTAACTACTCCACTCAGGTCCACCAATCCTGACATTAGGCCTAATCACTCTGTGGCTGCGTCTTCTGGGTCCCACCTCCACCGGCCCTGGTTCTCCTTTCTCCCGCTCAGTGCACGGACCGCCAGTGATGCTGACACCAGCCGTCTTCACACGAGCGCCAAAGTCTTGGTGAGTCCCTGGTGCTCCATGTGTCTCGAATTTAAACTCTACCATACGGTGGCCGCGCGCGTGATCGGGCTCGCCAGCCTAAGCTTTCGGTCGCTGTCCTAGATAGTGTTGTCCTCGGGTTCCCACGGGAAAATTAAGCGTGTGCCTGAACTTGCCATAGATTTGGGGTCGCGATAGCGTCGTCGCAGTCGTCTGTGACGAGTTGCCATGGCCGATCGAGCGGAGGCTCGTCAGAGTTGTACGCAGCGGGGTCGGGGTTAAGGTTTTGCAAAAGAAAGATAGTCGAGGGACCTAAGTGAAACTGTCAGCGAGACAAATAAATAGTGGATCGGGTCGATACAGGTTTAGTCAGAACACGGGGTCCTTTTTGCAAAGACGCCAGTGTGGGCGCGCGGGCCATCGACCACATGCCGGTTTGGTCGGGTTCTGGGCCGGTTGGATTGCTTTTGGCCCAGAACTGTTCACCGCTTTACCTTTTCTTTTATCCGTGAGTTTGTAAATAGTGCCAAAAATAGAAGAAAATTGATAAATCAATGGGACAAATTTTATTGGATGTGTTAAATCAAGATCTCTGGTGAAGTTGGTTGTAGGATTTTTAGAGATGTCAGTAAATATTAAGTGAATTAAGGGTGATCTTCGAAGGACTATTGGAATTTTAGAAATAAGAGTTGAGCACCAAAAATCATGATTTTTTTTGGAGAAGCTTGTTATCAGAAGTTGAACCCTTGGAAAAAATTGGACTATTTAAATATGATTTGCTTAGCAAGCTAATTATTGCCCTAAAAAGAAAAAGGACTTCACCTATGAAATGAGGACACCTAGTAGTTTAGTGAAGTGATAAAGTTGCTTAAAGAGTTTTAAGCTTTTGGATAATAACTAAGATGGATTAGTTCTCTAGGTTTACCTAAGCAAGTTCAATTTGGTCACTTTTATCAAGTGTTAAGTTAGGTAGAAATATGTGTATTGTTGTCATATGTTTTAGTTTGTGATATTTATGTTCCTCGCCTCTCCTTGTGAGAGTTTGCATTCCATATCATTACATAAGCATACATGTATTTGTAATTGACTTGTAAAACACCTAGAAGAAGTGGTGTTTGAAGGAGGAGTCTACTCCAGTGGCTGCTGATCAAGTGGAGGAGCCATCTAACTGGGTATTGGATAGAGGGATCTGAAGCCTCTTCTCTGCAACAAAAGCAAGCCCCGGTGCATTCACCCCTTACTTGTATTTTTAAAAAGACTTTTATACACTTAAGTCTAGTGAAATGTGCATTAAGTTTATAGGAATTGCTTGGAAACTATTTGATGCATCGATTACCTTGATATCCATTGCTGTTATAGATACTTCTTTGGAAGTATCAAATATTGTTTACAAAAATGCTTAGCCTGCTTAGATCTTGTGGATAGAGGTTGTCTTATGCAATAATGCCTAGCTCAGGGGTTATCCTGAGGAAGGATGGCTTCTACCTGCAAGAATATTTTTGTTGGGAGCATGGTGGGATCTTACTGCAAAGTTCCCTATAATGCTCTTTTCATCTTTAGGAACACAAAACAATCCTAAAGGTGGAAGTACTTAACTCGAGACTTGGGCTAGGAACAGGTAGGGGTGGGCGTTCGGGTTACCCGAAATTTTCGGGTCGGGTAATTCGGGTTTTTAAAATTTCGGGTTTTGAGAATCGATACCCGAAATTACAACGAGTTTTTCAATACCCGAAAATTCGGGTACCCGAAATTTCGGGTTCGGTTCGGGTATTCCCGAACTACCCGAACTATTGTGTTGGCTTCATAAAAACACATAAACTCTATTAAATTAGTATAAAAATATAGTTTGAATAATGATATACATGGACATATAAAACACAAGCAATCTACAATCACAAGTTATGCACACTTACACATAATTATAGATGTACAAATTAATAAATAAGCATGACATGAGTACATGACACATGAAAGTTCGGGTAATTCGGGTATTTCGGGTACCCGATTGTGATACCCGAATTACCCGAAATAATTTCGGGTTTTGCAAGTTGCTACCCGAAATTCCCGAACAAAATTCGGGTTTCGGGTATTTCGGGTTCGGGTTCGGGTATTTCGGGTTCGGGTTTCGGGTTACGGGTTTTTTGCCCAGCCCTAGGAACAGGTGATGCTCCACCCAGGTTAATTAAGGATTGGATGTGTATGTAGGCCTGTATGATCAAGGACTATCTTAACTGGCCACATGCCCTGGATATGGGACAGGGTAAGCTTGAACCCGGCTATTCCATACATGAAAATACAATCGCACACTAGGAGTGGAGAGATGGCGAGAGTGGCATGTACCCTCCTGGCAAAGGACCGCCTAAAAGGGGTGGTGTGCTCTTGGGTGGCGCGGACCTGTTCATGCAGTGGAGTATCCATGGGAATGGTAGACATATGCAAGAGTTACGAGAAACATATGTCGTGTGGTTAGAGATCCTCAGCTGAGTAAATCGATTCGGATCGCCGTTATATCCCCGGATCTCTGACCTGCAACCTAGGTCAGGATGTAAACATTATGAATAAAAATGATGTTGTATTGATGAGATGGTAAAATTAGACTAGATGCAACTAGATTATTGAAAGTAAGGACTAATTTAATAAGTTATTTCTGCAAAAGTATCTAAGTTGATTCATGCTAAAGCCTTTTTCTTGATTCCTATTTAACCAGCATATCCTTGAGAGTCATTTTTCCTTAGTTGGGTAAGACTTGTGAAAGCACACTTTGAACTCAGGGTTTTCGAACCCATGTTGTTGCAGGTAATCAGGAGTGTTCTAGGTGTCTCTGTGGCTGGAAGATGCTTCTAGTCTTGAAGGAGGATTAGTTAGGTTTAGGTGTGAGCTTTGGAAGGGTTCTACCTTCCTAGTTTTGTATGTAAGTTATGCACTTTGAGTATATTAGGACTTGTAATAAATGTAACTCTTCCTATGTAATAACCTTCATTTTTAGAAATGATAAGAATATTTTGTAAAGTCTTCCGCTCTTATCTCCGAAGTGTGTGTATCGAATGTGATTACTGTAATATGCATGTATGGTGGGAGATCCTTGGGATGATGAGTTCAAGTTGTTGAACTCATGATAGCCTTGTCAAGTTACCTGGTACACGTGCATAGCCATCTGAGGCCATCTGGGCAAGGATTGGTGCACGTGGGCTCGATAACTCGGGAGGGCTGTCACAGAATGGTATCGGAGCGATCCCCCATTAGCATGGATATTAAAGTAATCCTTTGATAGACTTCAAAAGGATTTTGAGTCCAAATTATTTTGGAAAAACTTAAGAATGAATAAGCAAATCATGATAGTAGAAGTGCAAATAGTATATGGTTAATACTAAGGACTATAATATGGCTTAATTTAAGATGCTAACCACTAACCCGCAACTATAATGCATTTTTTTGCAGGTACACGAACTAAACCCTATGAAAGTGCGACTAGTGATCAATGATGGAGTGAGTAGGATTGCCACCGCCATAGAATGTGAAAGCCACTACATGTTGGCAAGAATTGTGAGGACGAATAGGATGAGCATGCATCATGACATATAACTTTAAATTAAGCCCCATATGTAGCAGTATTAGTACATGTTTCGTCCACCCTATTCATGCTGTCAGTTTTTGCCTTTCTATGCTACCTTTTCCTGTTCACGATGACTACCAAGCTTCGAAACAAAGGTTTTGGTGAACCTGTGGCTTATAAGGAACAATTGTCAAACGATTGATTTTAAGTATATGCAATGAACTAGTATAATATTATCAGTCTTATGGTGTATGTTAATTGTTTACAATTATTTTAGAATTTATATTTAGAAAGAAGAATGACAGGACTTGGTAGACCACGTGTTAGTGATGAAAACACTGGATGAGTGATTTCACAATTAAATGTTGTTTATAATGAATTTAGAGTTTAGTCGAGATGTATGTACTCATAGGTTCATATACTTAATTTAGATCCACTAAATAAATAATAGCAGCTTTATTAACTTTGAGATAATATAAGTAGTACTCATGTTCATGATAAATCAAATAATGTAGTTCAATTAGTGGTTTAATTTATTAATAAAATTAATTGACCGCCGATTATTAGGATGACATTTTCCTTTAAAAAGAAAAGATAAAACTTAAAGTAGACACATGTTTATGGTTGAAATAATTAATTTATTCATGTAGAGTTGGTCAAATCATTACCTCTTATGTAAAGTACCTTCGTAGTTGAATTTCCATATAGCTTTCACTAGTGATAATCCAAAAATAGAATTTATATTTTATGTAATAGCAAATGAGACGGATGACAATACGAGTAGCCCAATAATATTATTACGAATTAGATTCTATTCTAAACATTTCTATAAGTATGGTTTGTTCGGTATATGTCTATTCTTGTAATGGTGTATGTTTATTCATGTAATGGTGTATGTTATTCATGTAATGGTGTATGTTTATTTATTTGGTGTATGTTTTCTTTTGTATGTACGATATGCGGATCTATCTTAGAAGTTGATTTCGTGGTAGAAGACCAAAATACGTTTGAAGATGATTCGCAAGACACCTTTGACCAAGGCAAGTGGATTCTGCCTCTGCATTTCTGTTTGTACTCAAATAATGCATATAATAATGTTTACTTTTGGATAGTTGCATAAATTTGATGGGATTTGCCTCATAATGGATCCCTAGCCATTTACCTCGGCAGTGTTTACGGGTCCATACAACCCAGGCTAGAGGGGATACATGGCTTGTGGGTAAAGTTGTACCACCTCTACAGAGTGTAAAACTGATATATCAGTCGTGCTCACGGTTAAGAGCAACATGGACCCTCACATGATAATTAAACTTAAAGATGGAGAATAAATCGTGATCCGATGATTTATAAATGGTTTGCTTAAGTGGTTTCACTTAAGTGTTTTTGAGATATGATCATATGCTTATGATTAATTGGGAATTTTGGGATACACTTACAATTAGTAAGTTAGACGTTGTTAATAAAATATTGACCAACTAAAATGCTTATCGCTTACCCATAGCCTATTCCTTGATTACCCTAGGATAAATATTATGCTTAGTAATTGTGCTACTTCTCAACTTGATAATTATGATGTCACTCTTTAATGATACTATTATTTCGGAAACGAAATTTGTATTATGATGATAACCCAATGGTTAAACAAGATCATGTTGCATTAAGTGAAACATGGAGCGACCACCTAGGAAAACAGTGCAACCACGAGTGCTACCATGGCCCTAGCTTTGGTAAATAGCTTTAAACTTAGTGCTTAGCAATCCTACCTGAAAGATGGGCAAGAGGGGCGGTAGTGGTTTGGTGGGAGCTCATGTTAACATGGGGTGGTAGTTTTGGCTAAGTTACCTCGCCCAGAGGGTCACCAATACTGACGTGGAAACCTTAGCGGGTGGCTTTGTACTAAGAATATTTTGTGAAAGCCTCATAATGGATCCTTAACCATTCACCTCGGCAGTGTTTATGTGTCCGAACAACCTAGTCTAGAGGGGATACATGGCTTGTGGATAAAGTTGTACCACCTCTGCAGAGTGTAAAACTGATATGTCAGTCGTGCTCACGGTTAAGAGCAACTTGGACCCTCACATGATAATTAAACTTAAAGATGGAGAATAAATCGTGATCCGATGATTTATAAATGGTTTGCTTAAGTTATTTCACTTAAGTGTTTTTGAGATATGATCATATGGTTATGATTAATTGGGAATTTTGTGATACACTTACAATTAGTAAGTTAGGCGTTGTTAATAAAATATTGACCAACTAAAATGCTTACCGCTTACCCATAGCATATTCCTTGATTACCCTAGGATAAATACTATGCTTAGTAATTGTGCTACTGCTCAACTTGATAATTATGATGTCACTCTTTAATGATACTATTATTTCGGAAATGAAATTTGTATTATGATGATAACCCAATGGTTAAACAAGATCATGTTATATTAAATGAAACATGGAGCGACCACCTAGGAGACAGCAACCACGAGTGCTATCATGGCTCTGGCTTTGGTAAATAGCTTTATAGGCTTAGTGTTTAGCAACACTACCTGAAAGATGGGCAAGAGGGGTGACAGTGGTTTGGTGGCAGCTCATGTTAACATGGGGTGGTAGTTTTGGCTAAGTTACCTCGCTCAGAGGGTCACCAATACTGACGTGGAAACCTTAGCGGGTGGCCTTGTACTAAGGATATTTTGTGAAAGCCTAATAATGGATCTCCAACCATTCACCTCGGTAGTGTTTATGTGTCCGAACAACCTAGTATAGAGGGGATACATGGCTTGTGGGCAAAGTTGCACCACCTTTGCAGAGTGTAAAACTGATATGTCAGTTGTGCTCACGGTTAAGAGCAACCTGGACCCTCACATGATAATTAAACTTAAAGATGGATAATAAATTGTGATCCAATGATTTATAAATGGTTTGCTTAAGTGGTTTCACTTAAGTGTTTTTGAGATATGATCATATGCTTATGATTAGTTGGGAATTTTGGGATACACTTACAATTAGTAAGTTAGGCGTCGTTAATAAAATATTGACCAACTAAAATACTTACAGCTTAACCATAGCCTATCTTGTTAACCCTGCATAACTCCTCCCACTTGTTGAGCCCCACCATAAGTGAGCTCACCCTGATGACGAAGACTGTGACCATGAGTACCGAGTCTAGCGACGCGCCTGTCATCTTCCTGTGGGAGACCGCCCATGATATTTTTGTTGTACTTTGATGATACTATTTAAGACTTATAAGTCTAGATGATGTAATAAATTTACTATACTCTCTTTTATTCCTTTATTGCATTGTCTTTTGATATATTACACTTGTGACGTCAACATGTGTGTGGAAAATGGATCCTGGCACACATATGCTTTACATTCGGTTTTGCCCCAAAAACTGGGTGTAACAAAAGTGGTATCAAAGCTATGCTGACTCTAGGTCATTAGAGTACTTAGAAATAGAAAGCCCAGTCTGTTCAAAATATGCTTATTTTGCTCTTACAAATTTATTTTATTAATCTTGCCTCTTTAAAATCCAACTATGGTGACATTTTCTCTTGTAGATGGTGCGTACTCTCCAGACCACCCATGTAAACACCAACCATATCCCTCCACCACGGCAAGCTCCTTTCTACCCAATGGTAGTGGAAGAAGTCCCTGTGGAGCTACACCACCTTCAAGTGAGGAATGGTGTAATCTTGAAGGACAGTTCTGAGAAGATTTTGGCAACACCCACTCCGTTGTCTTTGCTACGGGAGCTTCATCTTCAGCACCACCTATACCGGTAGCTCAAGCCCCAGCTCCTGGAGGTGATGACCCGGATGATTTTGGCGATGATGAAGGAGAAGACGAAAACAACGATAACATTGAGGATGCCAACAATGAACAAGAAGACAACTTTGTTGGATTTGCGGCCTGTCGTAGAACATTACACTTCAATGTTCGAGACGGGACACTTTCCAAATTTGCTGCAGGATGTGTTGCATGCGTTGGGGACCTATGTTCGACCTCTATATGACACAAGGCGAGTGTTTGAGCCTCCTCGGTCAGCAATGTTGCTCAGAGAGCTATGTGGTCCCTCAGCCACACCTATCAGCAACAACTGCACGACACGATGTACATGCACCTTCCCCTACGTCTTCGTGGTAAAAGCCTGACAAGTGTGATTCCATGTGAAGCTAGAGAAGATCCCCTCAACACCCTTGTAGGTGTGGTGGCTGGTCTTAATACTAACCTGGACAGTGCTACCCTGGACATCTCAAGGTTACACGAATAACTTGAAGACGCACATGCAAGGATTGCAGCCCTCGAAGCTCAACTTGAAGGAAGGAATTCACCCGAAGCCCAAGTCTCTGCCATAGCTGTGTTCATGCCCCGTAAGAGAATTCGCTATGGAGCCCCAAGATCTATTACTAAGCTACTCTAGAGTTTTATAAATCATGATGTAATAAGTTCGATTTTGTGTTAGACGATGAAACTATTTATGATACTATTATTATAATAACAACCATGTGATGGTGATGTTTGCATAATGTTTGATTTGGATTTTCTCTTGAGTGCAATGATCTTATGGAATGATGGCCTTAAGAACATTTAAAATTAACAAATAAGCTTAACTTTAGTTAAAAGCTATTCCCCCTAGAATCTTTCTCTACTCTTCACTTATCTAAGGAATGAACTTTCTAACCAACCAGATGGTAAACACTCGCTCAGGTCCCAAACAGACATAAAATCAACGTACTGGTCAATAGTTGCCACCACCGCCACCTAACCCAACCATGGAACAGTTTATTGCCGCATAGATGCAACTTCTCCAAGGCCTCACTGCCCCGATACAGCAAATTTAGCAGAACCAACAAAATCAGCAGAATCCCCAACATCAGAATGCACCCCAAGCTCGGGACAAGCATAGAGATTCCATGAGCCATCACCCACCTATCACAGAACCTCCCAAGGTATTAGGCCCACCTACCGATGTCCTTGTCCTAAGAACCTCGGACAACCATGTAGATGCGCATAATCACTCGACAAGTTCGGTCATCTGTATCATCATCATGTCGCCCAAGAGCGTTTCACCCATCACGCAGACATTACACACGTGGCTTATGGGATTCAAAGCAAAGCTTATCAAGAATCAATGACTCTGTTTGCAGAAATGCTTACTAACAGTGGATCCTTAAAAATCCAATTTTATTATCATGTTAAGTCATTACCTGTATCTAGAGTTCTTTCTATCCTAGTCCAGGCACTTAGCCTATACTAGCCATCTTTTATCACCCCTTCAGTTCACTGGATTGCTATGTGTAAGTTAGTGACCAAGTCTTCATGTCCGAGAAGTAACGGCGATCCGAATCGATTAATACTTAGCTGAGTATCTCCAACAACACGACATATGTAGCACTTAACCCTTGCATATGTCAACTCGCCACCGGGTTTCTCAAGACCAGAACAGGTACACGCCAACCGAGAGCATAGATACACCATCGTCCAGGCTCTTGCCACAGAGGGTACACGCTACTCTCGCCATCTCTCCACTCCCATTGCGTGGTGGCCTTTCTGGTCTTGGTCTGACCGAGGCAAAGCTTACCCATGACGAGGGATGTGGCAAGTTAAAGGGTCCTCGGTCAGCAGGCCCACATTGACACGGTCCTTAAGCGACTCAGACGGAGACACTACACTGAGACTCTCTTCTCGTGCAAGTCACCCGTCTGGTCTCGTCTTTATCATTTACAACCCAAAGTTTGGTACCTGACAGAGGTACATCTTTTCCAATGTTGAACCCATCATGGCCATGATGGATTCACCATCAAGTCTTTTCTTTGAAAACTTCCCATCCATATGAAGCATCATCTTTGTTTAAAACAAAATATTTTGTTTTCTAAGGCAAGACTAAGCATCAGAAAACTTTTAAATAAAATAGGTATCAAGGAATGGTAAACAGTTCCAAGGAAGGAAATGCAGCAATTGTTTAGCACTCAACTCATATCACCTAATGCATCATCTCGAGTGATAAAGAGTTTAAAACAACAAGGAAAGGTGTAAATGCACCGGGGCTTGCCTTGTGTTGTAGGAGGCTCAGGGTCTGTCCCACGGATGTCAAAATAGAAGTTGTTCTCGACACTTGAAATTTTAGCTTGTGGGGCAACTTCTTCTTCGACTACCACTTCTTCGTTTTCTATACATAGCAATACATATACATGAATGGTTATGTGATGCTATGAATATGCAGTTATAATAGAAACATACTAAGTTGTATCTTGAATACAACTTTCCTTCACGGTACCCACTAGACACTAGAGTTGCCTAGGCTAGTACTCTATTAGGATTAAGCAATTAAACCCTAGGAAGCTAGTGTCTTAGGTTTGGGACCAAACAATGTTCAAAGCAAGCCAAACTTTCCCCAAGGGCTTTAATCATTAAACCAAGCTTACCCAAAAAGTTTTATTATTTTTGGAGCTACCAAATTAATTCTAAAATTCTAAAAGGCTAGGTTTAGACATCTTTAAATGCTAAATAATTCCTGGTTTGGACTAAAAATCTTGGAACTATTTTTATTAAATACTAGATGAATTTATGAGTCTAGCAAAATTGGTCCCATAATTTTACCAATTTCCTAGAATTTCCTATAAATTTCCAAGCCTGGTAGAAAAAGGAAAAAGGGGAAATATGAATAGTATTGGGCTGAATTCAGCCCGAACCGGCCCACGTCCAGGCAAAACGCACCTGCGCGCGCCCGCACTGGCAATCTTGCGCAAAGACCCTCGGCGACTTGAATAACCGGTAAAGAACCCTTAAGCACTATTCAATCTTTTCACTAACATGTGCACTTAGACCCCTCGGTTTCTATTTCTTCGCATGACCAAGTCCCCGACGGTGAACGACGGCGTGCGCTCTCCGGAGAACTCATACCGGCCGAAATACGCAACAATATGTGCCGTAATATGGTCTACGGCTAATTCAGACCTTAGCGATCCACTAGGAGTCACTAATTTAACCTGAACACTGCCCTAGAGCTCGGTCCACGCACACCCATGGAGGTTGAGACATTCACGACGTGTTCTCGACGACACAGTGCAGTAACATACAAATTGGGGGCACAGTAAGCTTTAGCAACATACCACGACTCAAGAACGACAGCTAGGAAGACAGGTGGAGGGACAGAACAGTGGGTCGGCGGAGGGGGTGCTCACGGCAGCGCGGAGAATGGATTTGGGAGAAATTCCAAATTAGGGCGCTACGGTGAACGATCGGGGGCGAGGATTGGTGCTCTGGCTTCGTAACAACCTAGCGGAGCTAGCAGTGCACTCAATTTATAGAAGCTGGCCATGGTTGTCCCGAATTTGAAGGAGATTTGGATCACGGTGGTGACAGAATGTTGCACTGGTGAGCTCATTGTGGCGTTCAACGACACTATGACTCAAGGGTGGTAACTCTTATCTTGCCACGGTTTCGGGTACATGGTGAAAGGACTACGGCGTGGCGCAATCGCGGTGAACGGCGACCTCCACGGTGATGACCATCCGGCCACGTCGCTGCGCAAGTGGGTACGACTGGGCAGTAACAGTGCCCCCGACTTCATCCCCTGTGCGAGATCTTTCACCGCCAGCCATTATCCACACACCAGGGCACACAAATCGCGACGCCGGTGAGGATTGCGGCGCGGAGTTTACCGGCAACATGTTCACTACATCTGAAGATCTTTTCGTTCATTGTACCATGGCTATCTTGTTCAGTATGTCTGACCGAGCAACTTGCAGGGCTTTGTTCTCAAATTTTTGTGTGGCAACTCACTAATCCTTCTGTAGCAAAGTTGATCTCCTACAAACCAGCTTTGATTTTGTTATAGCAACCATAATCAAACACTCACTGGATCCTACTCGAAATCGCTCCCAAAGTTTGTCTGAGTTCACTGTCAGTCAAAATTCAGATTCAGAGGTGACTGACAGCCTGACTTTAAGTCCATTTATCTCCAATTTCTGTACAACACCAATGCTTAGTCACTTAATCAAACTTGTACCCCTAACATAGACCTACAAGTTTGATGCATTGACCTAGGGCAAAACCTTTATGGATTAAGAAATACAAGGCTCCAAAGTCAGCTTAATCTCACTGATTTCAGAGTTAGCCATATGGATGACCTTGTGGCTTTTTCACAATTTAGTCCAATTTGTTCCATATTACTTGAAAATCCTCCAATGTAAAAGTTGTTTAGTTTTTTATATTCTACCACTTTGATATATACACTTTGGTCCAAAAGTGTATAGAAATTGAAATCACCCCATATTGCCCAAATTAGGGTTTTTAGGGTTCTCTTTAGGGTTTTGGGTACTTTAGGGTTTTTATGCCACTCAAATTCATCAAACTTAATCTCTTGTGAACATTTCTAACAACTTTTGAGATATTACTCATTTTGGCCTCACATTCACCATTATACCCCAGTCCCAGGGTTAAATATCCTATTCTAGGGTTAAGAATACTTCAAATCACCACATCACAACTTGTGTTGAAGTTTTAGCCTAGTGAATGCATTCTAGGTGTAACAAACATAATGACATGTCAATGCATATGATTCCATGCTCAAGTTTTAGTTTTAGTAACACCAGGTGTGTTACACCACCTGCTTTTTCTCACTCGGTTGATCTCTTAGATGCTGATGACTGGCTTAAGGTCATAACCAAGAAGTTGGACATTACGCAATGCAATGATCGAGAAAAGGTCTTGTATGCTTCTAGAAGACTTGACGGCGCTGCGTCCGACTGGTGGCATGCCTACACTGCGGCACACGCAGATGTAGATGCGATAACCTAGCAGGAATTTCAGGAGAACTTCCATGCTCATTATATTACCTCGGGAATAATGAAACTTAACAAGAAGGAATTTTTATCCCTTACTCAAGGAGGTATGTCCGTTAGTGAATATCAGGATCCTTTCACACAACTTTCTCGCTATGCACTTGAAGCGGTTGACACAGACGAGAAGCGCCAAGAGCAGTTATTAGAAGGATTGATTGGACCTTTGAACTATCAGCTACAAAGCCATAGTTTCCTGAATTTCCAAACTCTGCTTAACAAGGCGATTGACCTCGAAAGCAAAAGAAGGGTATTGTCGGATCATAAAAGAAAATTTTAGGGACAATCTAGATGGAACACTCGTCCACATAACAACTCTCAAGGTTCTCAGTTTCGTTCTAGAAATCAGAGTGGAAATAATAATTACCAAATGCAACACTCTGGACAGCAAGGACAGAGAAGCAATCAATACCAGAACCAATAGAGGAACAACTCTTAGACCGGTCAAAGATCTGGTGGTTACCAGCAGAATCGTCAAGGAAGCGTCGTAAACACACTAGCCAAAAATAACAATACAACTACCCAGTTCAGCCTAGTGGATGTTTTAAGTGTAGAGAAATTGGTCATTATGCCAACAATTGTCCAAAGCGCAACCCACAAACATCCCAGAGGAACAACAATCAAAGAGTTGATCAAAATACACCTGCTCGTGGTACTGCATAGAACAAGACTCTGCAGAACCAGAGTAAGGGAAGAATAAACCATGTGACACCAGAAATAGTTCCAGAGGATGGTAACGTGGTGTATGGTATGTTCCTTATTAACTCCATACCTGCATCAGTTTTATTTGATTCTGGATCATCTCATTCTTTTGTAACAAAGTCATTTGTAGAAAAGCATAATATATCAAACTATCCTTTGAAGAGGAAATTATTAATTAGATCACCAGAAGGTGAAATTAGAGCCACTCACTCCTGCCCTCAAACTAAGCTTGAAATTAGAGGACTAAGCTTTCTAGTAGAGTTGATAATATTGGAATCAAGTGGAATCGATGTGATACTTGGAATAGATTATTTAACCAAGTATGATTTAGTAATATCTTGTGCTAAGAGAATGGTTACATTAACAAGTCCGCAAGGAGAAAGAATTGAAGTCAATGTTAGTATGCCAGCAGAAGAAGAAGCCATGTTAAATCATTTGGAGGAGAAATCTTTGGAACACATCAGAATAGTGTGTGAATACCCAGACGTATTTCCGGAAGAATTACCAGGTATGCCACCTGATCGTGAGATAGAGTTCTCTATTGAATTATTACCCGGAACTGCACCTATTTCAAAAATACCTTATAGAATGGATGTCAAGGATTTAGTTGAACTGAAGAAACAAATAGAAGAATTATTAGAAAAAAGTTTTTATTCTCCCAAGTTCGTCTCCTTGGGGAGCCCCAGTTCTATTTGTGAACAAGAAAGATGGATCGAAGAGAATGTGTGTTGATTATAGAAGTTTAAATGTTGTGACAATTATGAACAAATACCCTTTACCTCGGATTGAAGATTTGTTTGATCAGATGAGAGGTGCTAAGATATTCTCAAAGAGAGATCTAAGATCAGGTTATCATCGGTTGAAGATTTGAACTGAGGATGTATCTAAGACAGCCTTTACTACAAGATATGGACTATATGTGTTTTTGGTCATGTCATTTGGACTAACAAATGCACCAGCTTACTTTATAAACTTGATGAATAAAGTATTCATGGAGTATCTCGACTAGTTTGTGGTTGTATTCATCGATGATATACTAGTATACTCTCAAAATGAAGAAACACATGAAGATCATCTAAGACTAGTTCTACAGAAGCTTCGTGACAATCAGTTGTATGCAAAGTTATCAAAGTGTGATTTTGGATGAAGGAAGTCGCTTTCCTAGGACATATTATCACAGATGGAGGAATCAAGATAGAACCCGGTAAAATAAGTGAAATACTAAATTGGAAGCAACCAACAGATGTGTCAAAGATCAGGAGTTTCCTTCGTTTAGCAGGATACTACAGAAGATTCATCGAAGGCTCCTCCAAGATAGTGAAACCTATTACTTCGCTGCTAGAGAAAGGTAAAGAGTTTAAGTGAGATGAAGCATGTGAGAAATGTTTTGAAGAATTAAAGGAAAAGCTAACCACTGCACCAGTCTTAGTAATGCCTGATATTTACCAAGGATTTGATGTGTATTGTGATGCATCCCATCTAGGACTTGGATGTGTGTTAATGCAAGAAGGAAAAGTAATAGCTTATGCCTCAAGGAAGTTGCAAAAGCATGAAAAGAATTACCCGACACATGATCTGGAATTAGCTGACATAGTGCACGCTTTGAAGATTTGGAGGCACTACAAGATTGGAAACAAGTGCAAAATCTTAACAGATCACAAAAGTTTGAAATACATATTCACTCAGAAAGAACTCAACCTAAGATAGCGGATGGATTGAGTTAATCAAAGATTATGATTTGGATATACAATATCATCCATGAAAAGCAAATGTAGTGGCAGATGCTTTGAGCCGTAAAGGTCAAGTGAACAGTATTACTACCTGTTTAATGCGGCAAGAATTATGTTGTGAAATGGAACAACTTAATCTTGGTATGGTTAATAATATGGAAGCAACCGTTATGGAAGTAGAATCTACATTGGAGCAAGAGATTCGTAAAGGACAAGAATCAGACGAGAATTTAAAAAAAGGATCTATGTACTAGAAATTGAACATATACACCAACTTATTTTGAGAGAAGCTCATGATTCGGCTTATTCTATACACCCTGGAAGCACTAAGATGTACCAGGATCCGAAGGAAAAATATTGGTGGTATGGTTTGAAAAGAGATGTTGCTACTTATGTTGCATTATGTGACGTATGTCAATGAGTTAAGGCAGAATATCAAAGACCAGCAGGTTTGCTACAACCTCTTAAAGTACCAGAATGGAAATGGGAAGAAATTGGTATGGATTTTATAGTCGTATTACCCTGTACTCGTGATGGATATGATTCCATATGGGTTATTGTAGACAAGTTGACTAAAGTTATACACTTTATACCTGTGAAGACAACTTACTCAGGAGCTCAATTAGCAGAACTATACATGTCAAGGATTGTTTGTCTGCATAGTGTACCCAAGAAAATTGTATCAGATCGAGGAACCCAATTTACCTCACGTTTTTGGAAAAGGCTACATGAATCTATGGATACTAAGTTAAATTTTAGCTCAGCCTATCATCCACGAACAGATGGACAAACAGAAAGAACAAATCAAGTACCAAACACCTAGTTCCCAAATCACAAAGAGGAGATCCACAATATTAACATATCAATGACAGGTTCCACATATTCCTCATAAGTGCATATGACTACAAATGCAATAATGACTTCTGCCTTCATACCTCTAGGGATATGAAGCTACATCGTACCCCTCCTCTGGCAACGTACGATGCTTATTGTACCGGTACGGTCGGACCATATGATCATGGCGAAACTTCAATGCAAAGAATGATGGATGCACTACACCTACCCTTCAGAACTAATTTACATAGTTATATTACCTGACGATGATTAAGTTGCCTGCTACATCTTCTCTGGTTACCACATCTGCTAGATGCTTGTTGCCTTTTTCCTAAGGAACCCTTTAGCCCACTGTTGTTGGGGCAGAATAAAAGGCAATGTTGAGCATATGCACCGTTTATTGCAGATGGTTGATCAGTCGTTGCGCTATGTGAAATTCCATCAGATAGGTACGATGCAACTCCTCAAGTACCTGATCCTGATGACTTAGGAAACATATGGTTTCCCTAAGTTCTTCCCTAACAGTAACAGCATACGAGTGAGTTTCTTCTTGCTGCTGAATCAAAACTTTTGATTTAGAATGAGCATTAGTTAGCTGATGCTCAAGCTCTTTGATGTGATTCTGGTCAGCTTGGTGTTGTGCCTAAAGTTCTGTTACCTGATGCTCTAGTCCAACAATTCACTCAGCTTGAATCTTTGTCTCTTCAAGTCGCTCTTGTGTCTAGATACAAGCCCTGCTCTTGGCCATTTCCATCATCCTAAATGTTGCATAACTCCCAGTTTACAACTGCTGCCACATTTAACGAATGTGACCTCGAGTAAGCTGCAACTCTAGCACGACCATCAAAACTCAAGCAGATGTTGATTCAACAGAATCTTGCCCAATAGGAATGTTTTCCATCAACCGGGCCTGGTGAACATACATAGCTGGGTCACTTAAGGCAACTACATGGAACAACTTCATAGATGTTGCTTGTATTTCTTCCCACTTCTAGTAACAAATAGTTGTCAACACATCTAAGGTGGCTACATGAGCACCTTCCTAAGGAGCCATTCCTTCAGCATGGAACATCCAATGTGTCCAAGATGGCTTTCTAGCACGTTTTGGAATACGCACTGCTACCTCATACCATGGTTGTCCTCTAAGAATAGTGTGTGACCACTGGTACTTGGGTGCTTCTGTATATCCAACTTCTTGAAGTAGTCGCCACAGGACCATAGGAACACCAAAATCTTGTAGAAACTCTCCGACTCCTGTAGGCGCTTCTTGCTAATTCATTTATAGAGAAGAGCAGAATGCACACTATGTTCACTAATGATGTATTTAGGAAATTGGTAATTACTAAGACCACAAGCCCAACACGGGCTAAAATATCTACATAGGGGGTTTAACTTAAAGTTGTATGTCATGATGCATGCTCGTCCTATTCATCCTTGCAACTCTTGCCAACATATAGTGGTTGTCACGTTCTATGGCGGTGGCAATCCTACTCACTTCATGCAACACCCAGAATTTGGGGGTATAAAATTTCTTTTCTAATGCCTACCAAATTCAGGTGTTACCTCTTGTCTCTCTCTAGACTTCTCTCTTCTTTTTTATTAGAATTATGTCAATTAGGTGAGGGATTAACTATTTATTTATTATATCAAAACCAATGTGAGTCATGAAATGTTGCATCATGCTGAGCCAAATTATTACTTTATTTGATGCACATGTTTGAAATTGTTTGAATTTGAATTTGAATTTGGTTTGAAATCCATAGAGAAAATAAAAAGAAAAGCATTTAGAAATTCCAGGGAAAAAGAAAAACGGATTTCAGCCCAGCAGGCCCAATTCAGCCTAGCCAGGCCGCGCGCGCACCCGCTCTGCCAGACAGGTGGGTCCCACCTATCAGCGACGGCCGCGTCCGCACACTCTCTCCCTCTCTCCCTCCCTCTGCCCGGTGGGGCCGATCTGTCGATGCTATTTCCCTCGTGTGGGCGCGCCCACTCTCTCTCTACGCTGCGGGCCCGCCTCGTCAGCATCGTGAACTGTTCGCCCGCGCGCTCGTTCTCTCTCACTGTGCGGTGGACCAGCCCTGTCAGCTCCATCTTCCCCGCAACCGCCACTGACCCACGTCCGCGCGTTCGCCGTGGAGATCGCCCACGTCGCCTGCCCACGTGCCCCAGCTCCCTTTTGAGCGCCCCCCCCCCCCCCGCACCCGCTCTCTCTCCCTTGCCTCATTTCGCACACTCTCGCCCTCTCTCGCGCTCTGTCATCGCCGCCCGTGCTCGCTGGAGATCTGCGGCCACGCTGCCGGTCGTCCAGCCCGCTAGAAATCGCGCCAAGCCGTTCCGAGGTGAGGAACTCGTTCCCGTGCTTGGTTTACCTTATTTCTGCCTGGTCATAGCCAATTTGGCCTTGCCGGTTAGTCGCGCCCACGCGGTGACTGGCTAATTTAGCCTCACGCTGTGCCCCTACGTTAGTCAACAGTGTTCCCCTTACCCTAACGAAGCCAGTCCAGGACTTAGCGCGCCCAAAACCCCCTCTCAGCGGGCGAGATTCCTTGTTGAGTTGCCTGACCCGCCTGGAACACCTCCCCTTCGTTGTTCCCTCGTCTCCAATCCCATTCTTGCGGCCGGAGTCCTGCCAGTGAGTTCGCCGGACCTCCCTAGTCAGTTCTCGCCCTCACCGGCGACCCCAAATCCCCCGGCGACCACGTCTGCCTCGTCTCTGACGACTTCGCCGCCGCGGAGAGAGCAATGCCTATCACCAAGCTGCAAAACCCCGTGCACCCCATCGCAACCGTCCATCCCAGATCCAACGGTTCGGATCTGCGGATATCAGTCGCGTTTACGCGCTCTTCCCCTGGGCCCCACCTGTCAGTGTCTGTGCCCCCTGGCGCTGGGCCCGGCTGGTCAGCCCGCCTCCCTCCACAGTCGCTGACATCTCTGGCCCACTTGTCAGTGCTCGCCCTCGCGTGCGCTCGCTCGCCCAGATCTAATTCTGTCCATTGATCTGTGATCGCGCGATCGAGATCAGTCGATACCCCTTCGTGTGGTCGTTTTGTTAAAAAGACCCCCGACTTTCTGAGAATCAACCCGCCGTCCCTAGATTTTGCGCACAAGCCCATGTACTTTTGTAGAAAGACCCCTGACCTTTTAGTTTATCGCAGAATTAGACCTAGTTTTGTATTTTGAATTCCAAAACTTGTTTATTTCATATCTTTTGCATATGAACTCCAAATTGAGTGACTCAAATTGCAAAGTGTTCATAAGATTATTCTCTACTTGTTCAAACTATAACTTTTGTTGTCTACACGTGCTAATTGTATGCCTAGACTATAGATTAGTGTAAGGGATGACTTATTTATTATAAGAATGATAAAAGGGAAACCATGATGGTAAATAGATATTTAACTTTGTGAGGTTAATAATATGTAATATAAGAACTTATCCGCTGTGGCAGAACCGCCCGAATTATTCCAGCTTAAGTGCCTAAGTCACGCCTCAAGGGCCGTAACACACTTAAATCGGAATAACCCGTCAGTCCCTCAGATCTAGTCTGATAAAGCCATTTAACCAGGATCAAATACCACATACTCACTCGAAGGTGAGTCACAGAAGAAATACAATAAAACAGGAAACCTCAAATTAAAGTACTGAATTATTACATAGATCAGAGTTTTTTAAGTAGCGAATAAAAGTTCACAAAATAAAATGCAGCGTATAATCGATATCGTCGGTAGCGAGGAATCGGGCAAGGCCTAGCCCACTACTCCTCTTGCTCCTCTCCTGCTGGAGCAGCATCCAACTTAACCATCCAACCCGGTGGCAGGGTGGTAGGCCAAGTCACACCATCAACCATATCCTGCAGCGTACCTGCAAAATTATGCCACAAGCAAGGCTGAGTATACTAATACTCAGCTAGACTTACCCAGTGTGAGGAAACTACTCCTCTACCTCTAGACCATGCAGCTGTTTAGCTGAGGGGTTTGGTTTGCCAAAAGCACTAGCTGTTTCTAAAATCAATTGTTAGCTTGTTAAATTCTAGTATCATTATCTTAGCTAAGTTTGCTCCTTCTAAGCATACATGGTAACAAGCATTTAGTACAATCAACAAATTATCTCATGCAAACCTCATTTCACTTCTTACTCAATGCAGTACAAGGGGTCAAGCAGTCTCATTAGCTACGAGAAGCAGACGATTCGAATCGAGTTTTATCCTTGCAAGGTAAACCTAAACACACGACATGTCAGGGCACTTCGTCCCCACACACGTTAATCGTCCCCATCGATTCCCCGTTCGCGGCCAGGGCTCACCGCCTTGGCATACAATGCTCCACTGACCCTGGCTACCGCCGTGCAGTGACCGCACTTGTACCCACCATAGCTAGCATGGGAGACCCAGTCTCAGGACGAGTGAGGGATAAAGTCTGCGCCCGGCTTCACTCAGGTACTAGGTTTACCGGTTACCATATTTCCCGACATGTGCTTAGTACGTTCAAAAGCTTGACTCAGGTATCCACACATTAATCCTTAATTCTTTTTTCCCGTCTCATGGACAAGGCATCCTCCCTGGATCCAAGTCCATAGACCATCATAGATCCCGTTATCAAGATGAATACAATCAATTCCTGACCTCGCGCGAGTGCTAGAAAAATCACTCGACTTCTACCGAGATCCTGTTTAGCAAGCAGCTACTCGACCTAGCATACTAGTATTCATCTCAAAAAGGAATCCTAAGTTCATGCAACTAGAGGTTTCAAGCAACTCCTACACTTAAGTGCACATTACAATCCTACAAGCATTAAGTGTAGTAAAGTAGCATATATAAATACGGTTATGCATAAAACCGGGGCTTGCCTTCAATTGCTGGGGCTACGGGGAGATCCTCAGTGGCAGTCTTGGGAGCTTGCTCCTGGTCTTCCTCGTGGACAACTCCTTGCTCGGGGATGAGCACGTACTCTCCGTCAGCTAGATTGCAGTCTAATGAATGCAATGAGTAAGATACATGCATGATATGATAGGTAATTTAGCAATTAACTCGATGGTGACTAATCTACTTAAATCAGGTAGAGTTAAATCTTGCTACTAAGGATTTTTGGTGGTATACTTAGTAATTTAGATCACACTAAGTTAAATGAAGTGGTAAGTCTATTTTGGTATCCACTTATTTTCTTTTAATGTCTTAGTGAGAACTTGATAAGATTTCCAGTTGAACTTATTGGAGCGAGGTTTATTATTTTCCTTTCTTCTTCTTATTTCCTTTATGCTTTTAAGGTGGGTTTGAACTACAAGTTTGTGGCAGAACCGCCCGAATTATTCCAGCTTAAGTGCCTAAGTCACGCCTCAGGGGCCGTAACACACTTAAATCGGAATAACCCGTCAGTCCCTCAGATCTAGTCTGATGAAGCCACTTAACCAGGATCAAATTCCACAATCTCACTCGAAGGTGAGTCACAGAAGAAATACAATAAAACAGGAAACCTCAAATTAAGTACTGAGTTATTACATAAATCGGAGTTTCCGAGTAGCAAATAAAGTTCATAAATTAAAGTGCAGCGGATAATCGATGTCGTCGGTAGTGAGGAAATGGGCAAGGCCTAGCCCACTACTCCTCATGCTCCTCTCCTGCCGGAGCAACATCCCACTCGACCGTCCAACCCGGTGGCAGGGTGGTAGGCCAAGTCACACCATCAACCAAATCCTGCATGGTACCTGCAAAAATGGTGCCACAAGCAAGGCTGAGTATACTAATACTCAGCTAGACTTAACCGGTGTGAGGAGTCTACTCCTCTACCTCTAGACTATGCAGCTGTTTGGCTGAGGGGTTTGGTTTGCCAAAGCACTAGCTGTTTCTAAAATCAATTTTTAGCTTTTCAAATTCTACCATCATTAACTTAGCTAGATTTGCTCCTTCTAAGCATACATGGTAACAATCAATTAGTTCAATCAACAAGTTATCTCATATAATCCACATTTCACTTCTTACTCGATGCAGTACAAGGAATCAAGCAGTCTCATTAGCTGCGAGAAGCAGACGATTCGAATCGAGTTTTTAAACCTTGCAAGGTAAACCTAAACACACGTCAAGTCAGGGTACTCTGACCCCACACAAGACAACTGTCCCCATCGATTCCCCGTTCGCGTCCAGGCCTCACCGCCTTGGCATACAATGCTCCACTGACCCCGGCTGCCGCCGTGCAGTGACCGCACTTGTACCCACCATAGCTAGCATGGGAGACCCAGTCTCAGGCCGCATGAGGGATAAAGTCCGCGCCCGGCTTCACTCAGGTACTAGGTTTACCGGTTACCATTTTTCCCGGCATGTGCTTAGTACGTTCAAAAGCTTGACTCAGGTATCCACACATTAATCCTTAATTCATTTTTCCCGTCTCATGGACAAGGCATCCTCCCTGGATCCAAGTCCATAGACCAACATAAATCCCGTTATCAAGATGAATACAATCAATTCCTGACCTCGCGCGAGTGCTAGAAAAATCACTCGACTTCTACCGAGATCCTGATTAGCAAGCAGCTACTCGACCTAGCATACTAGTATTCATCTCAAAAAGGAATCCTAAGTTCATGCAGCTAGAGGTTTCAAGCAACTCCTACACTTAAGTGCACATTGCAATCCTACAAGCATTAAGTGTAGTAAAGTAGCATATAATAACATGGTTATGCATAAAACCGGGGCTTGCCTTCAATTGCTGGGGCTGCGGGGAGATCCTCGATAGCAGCCTCTGAAGCCTGCTCCTGGTCCTCCTCTTGGACAGGTCCTTGCTCGGGGATGAGCACGTACTCTCCGTCGGCAAGATTACAATCTAATAAATGCAATGCGTAAGATATATGCATGATATGATATGTGCTTTTAGAAATTACAACTTTAAAGGTGTATGGTCTTTTGAGTTTAAACAAGTTAACTTTACTTATGTAAAACCCTTGGGTGGTATACTTGGTAAATTGGGTCAAACTTAGTTAAGGTAAGGGGTAGGTTTTTTTTTGGTTCCACTGAATTCTTTTTAAGTCTTAGTGATAAATGATAAGTACTCAAGTTAGACTTATTGAGGTGGGGTTTATTTCTTCTTTCCTTTTCTTTTATTCTTTTAATGTTTTGGAGTAGGTTTGAACTACAAGTTGCTTTTCTAAAATTCCAAAAATTCTGCAAAAATTACAGTGGCTTGTTACTGGTGTATGATTCTCTGCCTCAAAATTTGGGGGTCAGGAAGTGAATGGTTTTCTCTGGTCAAAATTACCAAATTTTAGGGCAGAAGGGGTACTTTGAACTACAACTATTATTTAACAGTGGGTAATTCTTTAAAACTCATTTTTGCTGGCTTTTAGGTGTTATAACATGACTTGATACAAATTTCTAATCATTAATACCTTTTAATTATTTTCCTATGGTTTTCTCAAGTTTCTAGCCAAATGGGTGCTTTCTACTACCACTATATTTGAAAAACATCAAACAACAGAGTTCTTATTTTTCTTAGTTAGTATTTTGTGCAAGAGCAATCATTCTGAAGTTTGGCTTCTTTTTGCTTAAGGGAAGGGGTGATTTGCATTATTTGAATTAAGTGGTCTTTCTCTTTAATCACTAGCAAAAGGTATGAGTTTACTTCTTCTTCATGGGTTTGCATTTTTCTCTGGTGGATTGTCTCATCATGGACTTAGCTAATTTTTGGTTGCCCATTATCACATTATTTGGGGTTGTTCATGATTTAGTTGGAAAATGTCTTATTATCACTTTGCATTTAATTTCCTTACTTAAAGAGTTGGGCTGGGGTGCTCTGTATTTTTGTAGTGGGGCTCTGGTGGTTATAAGTTCACTGGATTTTTATTAACCCCTTTGGTTATAGTTTTGCAATTCTAATAATTGATTTTCACTCTATATAAGGCTAAACAAATCATCTTAATTTAAAACTGGTCCAAATTAATGGTCTCTGTATTTTTCCTAGGTTCTCTGTTGCATAAGTAAACTAGGAAAAATATTATTAATCACTGTTCATTAATTTCTAAGGCCTTTCTGATTTTCTCTAAGTTTTGGACAAAATAGCTTTAAATGAATAACTACATCATATTTTCCAATGCTGGTGTTCCTACTATTTTTGAACAGTGTCTAAATAAGGTATAAACATCTACAAATTTTCTTAAGCTCAGCACAAAAGAAAAACTAATTTTCCTTAATTAAACAAGGTTTAGGGGGTTTCTGTTTTTAATTTTAAACTCTAAAATTTAGAACAGAAAGCATAGAGTTCACTATTTTTAAATGACAGATTACAATATTCCAGAGCTAGCAAAATTGGTTTGACAACTTTTTATTAAGATTTCATCAAGTTATGGATTTTCTAAGTTCTCTGGTCATTTTAAAAAGAATAACAGAATTGATTAAGTGGAAATCCACTTTGCACTGGGGTCCCTGGCGGTTTTCTAAGTTTCCTTCGCGAATCAGTCCTTAGGTTACTATTCACATGAGTCGCTGACATTACAGAAAACTCCTCGGGTTCTACAGAACCTAACCCGAGGTCCTTCTTCTACCTTAAACAGTAGCCGCGGCGAAGAAAAGGGCGGAGGGGCTTACCGACGGCGAGATTGTTCCGGTGAAGTGGTCGAGGGTGAAGGGGAGGTCGCGGGGATCACAACGGTGTGCGGAACGCCGTCGGAGATGGCCGGAGTCGGTCGGTCCACGCGCGCAGGCGGGGATGCTCGTCGACGGCGAGGAGACCGGCCTGGTCACGGCGAGATAGTTCAATCAAATAGGTCAGGGAGGTCCACGGGATGCCAGAGAAGACATGAGCGAAAGGAATTGGGCGGAGACTCACTGGATAGCTCGGTCCATGCGCGGCGGCAGAAGACCGAAGTCCGGTGAGGTCGATCTCGGGCCTCCGGTGAAGTCCGGTCGGGTCCGAGGGCTTGGCAAGCTTCACGGGCTATTGGCGGAGCTAGCCGAAGCACTGGCTTGCCCGGAAGATGGCTGGGGTGGGCTGGCCACGGTGGCCGAAGCTCTGGCGGCAATGGCGGGCGGAATTAAGCTCGCCGGAGCTAAGGGGAAGTGGCTGGTCGGTGAGGGTGAGTGCGGGGCGAAGTGGGGCGCGCCTGGGAAGGCTTTATAGGCGCGACGCGGTGCACGGGCGGTCGTGGACCGGCGAGTGCGCGCGGGCGTGCACTGGGAAGGCGCGGTGCGCGAACGGGCGTGAACCGGGGGTGTCAGCCGCGGTCGAACACGTGTTCCCGTTGCCTCTGCCCCTGTTCAAGCGCCGATTGGGAGCAAATCTTCGCGAATTTGGGCAAGATCACTGCAAGGGATTTGTTCACCAGACCAAGCTTTGTCTTTTGTGTATGGACGACGTGCGGTTTTAGGCTAGGGACAGGGAGTTGTAGCGTCACCAAGGTGCCAGTGTCAGAATGCCTGGTCCCGAGGTTGAGCTGCGCCAAAACCGTGTCAAAAGGATTTGGTTTGAGTTCAAACTTTCCCAGAATGTGTTCAAGGTGATTTGGCACGACTTTGATATTTGGATCTTCTGGCTTTGAGTTTGGAAAAGCAGAGAACACAGATGATCTTTGAGAAGAGGTCTGAAATTCAGAAATTCAGAAATCTGAATTTCTCTAAGGGTTCATTGATCAAGGGCTGATTTGGGGATTTATTTGAGTTATTTTGGCTAAGCCTTCTGAATCTTTCTTGTTGCTTAACAAATATACTTTAACTTATATAATTGGCTCAACTCAAAATTTTAAACTTTTCATCCTCTTTTCACATCTTCTTGAATTTTGTTCATGGGGTTTACTTAGGGTTTTGAATTAGGGTTGCACATTCTTTCCTTTCAAAAGTCTCAATTGTTTTGATCATGACACTTTTAAGTATATACTTGGTGAATTCTTCCTCACTTAAATTGTTTTGATGTTCATGCTTACTTTGGTTCACATAAAATAATGGTTCTTGGTTTGGCTTTTTAAGAGAAACCCTAGGTGACACTGGGGTGTCACAGCCTTCCCCCCTTAAAGGAATCTCGTCCCGAGATTCGGGCCAGAGTCCTCCCGGGGTGAAACGAAGGGTGAGACTGATAGGAAAAAGGATTTTGATTGTTATTATTAGGGCAAAACTGCTCTTCGAATGTCATTCTCTTTGCAACTTCAGAAGGAAGTCCTTTTAAGTTTTACTTTATAGTTACTTCATTCTGAATTAAGATCATATTTTTGGAAATTAGATCCAAAAGGCAGGAGGAGGGGTTGGGGGTGATTACGTACCAGCTTCCTTAGGTAGGCAATCGGGGAAGTTGGATCTTAAGAATTCCTCGGTTTCCCAAGTAGCTTCCTCCTCTGAGTGATTACTCCATTGGACCTTGAACATCTTGATTGATTTAGCCCGAGTCGATCTTTCCTTGCAATCCAGAATCTTGGAGGGGTACTCTTGGTACGAGAGATCTAGCTCTATCTCCAATTCTGGCTCTGCTATGATCTCAGTCGGCAACCGAACACACTTCTTTAGCTGAGATAGATGGAATACACTGTGAATGGCAGACATCTTTGAAGGTAACTTCAGCTTGTATGCCACGGGTCCACATGTTTCGATGATCTCATAAGGTCCAATGTAACGAGGGGCTAGCTTGCCTTTGATCCCAAACCTCTGCACTCCCTTGGAGGGTGATACCTTGTGGTATACGAAACTTCCCACCTCGAACTGGAGAGGTTTCCTTCTTCTATCATGATAGCTCTTCTGCCTGGCCTGAGCAGCTTCTAGATTCTTCCTGATTAGCTTGACCTTCCTTTCGGCTTCGGTCACTAAACCAGGTCCAAAAACTTCTCTTTCACCAGGTTGAGACCAATTGAGTGGTGTCCTGCACCTTCTTCCATAGAGAGCTTCAAAAGGTGCCATCTTTAGGCTGGATTGATAACTATTGTTATAAGCAAACTCTGCCAAGGAGAGGTGCTTATCCCAGTTCTTGCCACAATCGATCGCACAAGCTCTCAGCATATCTTCCAGAATCTGGTTTACCCTTTCCGTCTGACCATCAGTCTGTGGGTGGTAAGCTGAACTCCTGATTAGCTTGGTTCCCAAAGACTCTTGCAATTGTTCCCAAAATCTGGCAACAAATTGGGCTCCTCGGTCAGAAACAATGGTCCGAGGTAATCCATGCAAACACACGATCCGGTCAATATACAATTCTGCATACTTCTGAGCCTTATCAGTGGTGTGCACAGGAAGAAAATGTGCTACTTTCGTCAATCGGTCCACAATAACCCAAATCGAATCATGATGACGAGAGGTGTTGGGCAGACCCACAATGAAATCCATGCTGATGTCGTCCCACTTCCACGAAGGTACGGACAGTGGTTGCAAAGCTCCAGCGGACTTCAAGTGGCTTGCCTTAATCCTCTGACAGGTGTCACATTCTGATACATACTGGGCTATCTCCCTCTTCATTCTGGTCCACCAGTACAAGGGCTTCAAATCATGGTACATCTTGGTGCTTCCCGGATGCATAGAGAATTTGGAGAGATGAGCCTCATCCAAAATTTTCCTCTTGAGATCCTGGTCCTTAGGAATTACCAATCTGCTTTTGAACCATAACACACCTTTCTCATCCTGGCGGAAACAATTATACTTCTCAACCTTCTGATGAAGATTCTTCTTGATAATCTGCACTCCCTTGTCATTGAGCTGGGCCATGATAATCTGGTCTTGCAAAGCTGGCTCAACAGCCATTTGAGACAAAGAACCAGAAGGAATCACTTCAATTTGCATCTTGCTCAACTCATCACACAAGGTGTTAACACGAGAATCCATCAGAATACAATTGCATTGCAACTTCCGACTCAAGGCATCTGCTACTACATTAGCCTTCCCTGGGTGATAATGTACCTCCAGGTCATAATCCTTGATCAGCTCTAGCCATCTTCTCTGCCTCATGTTGAGATCAGCCTGAGTAAAAATGTACTTAAGGCTCTTATGATCAGTGAAGATGTTGCAGTGGGTTCCCATTAGATAGTGCCTCCACATCTTCAATGCATGAACCACTGCTGCTAACTCAAGGTCATGAGTGGGATAATTCTGCTCATGAGGCCTGAGTGCTCTTGAGGCATAAGCAATGACTCGGTTGTCTTGCATCAAGACACAACCTAGCCCGGTGCTAGAGGCATCACAATATACATCAAAAGGCTTGCTGCTGTCGGGTTGCGCCAATACTGGTGCTGTGGTCAGATGCTGCCTTAATGCATGGAAGGCATCTTCGCACTTCTGACTCCACACAAATTTGACTTCTTTCTTCAGCAACTCAGTAATAGGCTTCACAATTCGAGAGAAGTCCGGAATAAATCTTCGGTAATAACCAGCCAATCCCAGAAAACTCCGAATCTGGCGAACAGTCGTTGGTGGCCTCCAGTTCATCACCTCTTGCACTTTGTCAGGATCAACAGCTATCCCAGCCTGAGAGATAGTGTGACCCAAGAATTTGATTTCCTTTAGCCAAAAATCACACTTGGATAGCTTGGCATAAAGGTGGTGCTCTCGCAGACGTTGAAGCACTACATGCAAATGCCCGGCATGTTCTTCTTCGTTCTTCGAGTACACCAGAATATCATCGATGAAAACCACCACGAACTTGTCCAATTCCGGCATAAAAACAGAATTCATCAGATACATGAAATATGCTGGTGCATTTGTAAGCCCGAATGACATCACCAAGAATTCATATAGCCCATATCTGGTTGAGAATGCCGTCTTCGGAATATCACTTGCTCGTATTTTGATCTGATGGTAGCCAGAGCGAAGGTCTATCTTGGAAAACACCTTGGCTCCGACCAACTGGTCAAAGAGAACATCAATACGAGGCAAAGGATACTTGTTCTTGATAGTTACCGCATTAAGAGGGCGGTAATCTATACACAGCCTCAAGCTTTCATCCTTCTTCTTCACAAACAGTGCTGGACATCCCCAAGGCGAAGTGCTTGGACGAATGAATCCCTTATCCAGCAACTCTTGCAACTGCTTCTTCAACTCTGCCAACTCAGCGGGTGGCATTCGGTAGGGCCTCTTGGAAATTGGGGCCGTTCCCGGTTGCAACTCGATGGCGAATTCAATATCCCGGTCCGGTGGCATTCCCGGCAATTCATCAGGAAAGACATCTGCATACTCACAGACCACTGGGATCTTCTTCAGGGGTAACTCCGTCATAGAGAAAGCACATGACTGAGAAGAACCCTGACTGGGCAGAATCAAAGTGAAATTCCCGCAGAAAGGAGAATTAACTTCCACGGTACGACTGGCTACATCAAGCACAACTTGGTGCAAGGTCATCCAATTTGCTCCTAGAATAATGTCCACATTTTCCAATCCCAACACAAGAAGAGTGGTTTTGATAATGTGGCTTCCCAGTTGAATAGGCACACTTTGGTTTAATTGATTAGTTGCAATTTTACCCCCAGGTGTGACTATCACGAATGACCCTTTTGAGTGAGAGAATGGCAGTTTGCAATTAGCACTGAACTTTTGGCTAATGAAACTATGAGATGCACCAGAATCAAACAGAATTAAAGCAGGTTGATTATAAAGTGAAAAGGTACCGGTCATGATAGGAGCTCCTTCTGGCACTTCCTCTAGAGCAGTGAAGTTGAGCTTCCCTTGCCTGACTTGCACCTTCTGCTTTCTTCCCTTGTCTTGATTTGGTGCTGGCATCTGCCTCTGCTGGTTCCTGGGACAATTCTTGGCATAGTGGCCCACATTGCCACAAGTGAAACACTTGTTCCCATTGCCCTGGCGGAACTGCTGCTGCTGAGGAGGCTGATTGTTCCTTGGGGCGGGAGCTGGGTAGCGGTTGGGTGCCGGCTGCTGCTGCTGCTGAGGTGGCCTGATCACCCATCTGCCTGCCTGCTGCTGAAAACCCCTGCTCTGATTGTGAGAAACAATCCGGAACCTCTGAGCCTGAGCGGATGGTGCTGCCATTGGTGCCTTTCTCTTCTTCTCTGCCCGGTGAGCAACAATGCAATCCTCCTGAGAGATGGTCATGTTGACCAACTCATTGAAGCTATCAGCCCGGACAGTGTTGAGTCGTTCCCGCAGCTTGGTATTGAGACCCCTGCGGAAGCGATCCCTCTTCTTTTCATCAGAATCAGCATGATACCCTGCATACTGGCATAAGTCGTTGAAGGCTTGCGCATACTGCAGTACCGTGCGGGTTCCTTGATTGAGGGCCAGGAATTCATTCAACTTCCGATCAAGAATGCCAGCTGGAATGTGGTGTCCTCTGAAGGCAGTCTTGAATTCCTCCCAAGATACTTCATGATCAGCGGGGAGCATAGCACGGAAGTGGTCCCACCAAGTCCGAGCAGGGCCGCGAAGCTGCTGTGCGGCGAAGCGAGCCTTGGCCTCATCAGGGCAGTCTCCCGTGAGGAGGGGAAACTTGGACTCGACGACGCGAAGCCACACGTCGGCGTCCAACAGATCCTCTGCCTTGGTGAACAAGGGCGGCTGCGTGCTCAGAAACTCCTGGTATGTTGCCATATCCGGAGGTCGCTGATGCTGGCCTCCACCATGATGCTGTTGGTGGGGCTGGCGCTGCAAGAGCTGTCGCAGAATCTCATTCTGCTGGGCCATCAGCTCCTGCACTGTGGGAGCTGGGGGAGGTGGCGGGGGAGCTTGCTCATTCTGCCCGCGACGTTGCCTAGCTGCCATCTGAAAACAGAGATTGTCGCCATTGTTATCCCAACTCACGTTTCCGAACGACAAGATATCATCTCATATGGAAGGAAAATGCCATAATCATAATATTAGGTTCGAAATGAAGATAACATGGTGACAAGGATCCCACAGATATCAAAAGTTTACAGGGTTACATTAATCAGGGGAAGGTACCCACAAGCCTAGTCCAAAATGTGATACTACTAAGCTCGCATAGGTTTCTATCCGCCTAAAAACGTCGAAGCGACTGCTTAACCCTGAGCGGTGGAAGCGACACTGGATACGGGTGAAGGAGGCATCGCGGAGGTAGTCCCATTGGCACCAGGGGCTGGTCCTAGCTCCTCGGGAGCCTCTTCTCCCTCGCTTCCTGCTTCATTGGCCTCCATCTCCAGGTGGTGCATGTCCAAGTGGTCATTTGCTTCCTCGAGTTCCCTCTGCACGTCGTGAAGCTGGTTTTCCAAGACATCAATAGTGTTGTCTCGGATCTCCACTTGCTGCTCCAGGGTAGCGATACGCTGGCTCAGCCTCTCCACCTGCAGATCCTTCTCCACCAACTCTGTGGACAGGTCGACCACAAAATCTTCCCGACTGTCGAGGGTGAGCTTGGCAGCCTGAGCGGTGTTAGTAAGAAGTGTCATAGCATCGCTCTGAAGGGCCTGAAGGCGGTACAACGCACTCATGCACTGAACAGTGACCCTCCCAACCAAGTCAGGATACATTGCCCACACATCCTTCACATGGCTCACGCGGTTACACCACATGGGATCATCCTTCTTCTCAGCAGGGAAGAGTCCCAAGGGGTGCATCACCATCTCCAGGGGATGGTAGCCACAAAAAGTCGTCAGAGTCTTCATGGCTGCTGCCTCAACGGTGTCGTCCGTCCAGAGTCCAATCGTCTCAGAGTCAAGAGAACGCCAACCCGGCTGAAGGGGATGAGCCTCCAAAGTTAGCCAGACCCGACAACGAGGTACCCGATGCTCCTCATACAACTGCACTGTGTATAAAGGGGGCGTAGGGTAACCGGCGGAGTTAAGCACTTCCCACAAGATGGAAGGAAAGCCATCGCGAGAAAGGAAGTCAGAACTGAAACGAGAGTCTCCTCCACTGGCGGGGGTGGGTGAATTCATCCGCGGAAGGGAATCAAAGATAAAGATTATGGTGGAAGGAAAAAGAAAAAGAGAGCCCGGATGGTTTTAAGGAAAAAGGGTTAGCTCAAATTTTAATTCCTCTTGGTGTTTTGTAATGCATGCATGCTGTAAGAAACGTTGCCTCTCACAAGAAAATAGGGTGCCTTTTTAGGGCATCCTTAAAAATATAAGTATTGGCCCATAGGGCCTAATTAATTAGCCACCTATTTCTCCCTCTACGCCTAAGGCCTTTCGTCCTAGGTCTAGCGATCTAGTCCTGACGATCCGTAATAGTTTCTAGGCAAGTTTTAGATTTTGAAAATCGGTATTCATGGTTTATTGTCCTTCTCTGTGGTGGAATTTGCTCCGATACCAGCTGTGGCAGAACCGCCCGAATTATTCCAGCTTAAGTGCCTAAGTCACGCCTCAGGGGCCGTAACACACTTAAATCGGAATAACCCGTCAGTCCCTCATCTAGTCTGATGAAGCCACTTAACCAGGATCAAATTCCACAATCTCACTCGAAGGTGAGTCACAGAAGAAATACAATAAAACAGGAAACCTCAAATTAAGTACTGAGTTATTACATAAATCGGAGTTTCCGAGTAGCAAATAAAGTTCATAAATTAAAGTGCAGCGGATAATCGATGTCGTCGGTAGTGAGGAAATGGGCAAGGCCTAGCCCACTACTCCTCATGCTCCTCTCCTGCCGGAGCAACATCCCACTCGACCGTCCAACCCGGTGGCAGGGTGGTAGGCCAAGTCACACCATCAACCAAATCCTGCATGGTACCTGCAAAAATGGTGCCACAAGCAAGGCTGAGTATACTAATACTCAGCTAGACTTAACCGGTGTGAGGAGTCTACTCCTCTACCTCTAGACTATGCAGCTGTTTGGCTGAGGGGTTTGGTTTGCCAAAGCACTAGCTGTTTCTAAAATCAATTTTTAGCTTTTCAAATTCTACCATCATTAACTTAGCTAGATTTGCTCCTTCTAAGCATACATGGTAACAATCAATTAGTTCAATCAACAAGTTATCTCATATAATCCACATTTCACTTCTTACTCGATGCAGTACAAGGAATCAAGCAGTCTCATTAGCTGCGAGAAGCAGACGATTCGAATCGAGTTTTTAAACCTTGCAAGGTAAACCTAAACACACGTCAAGTCAGGGTACTCTGACCCCACACAAGACAACCGTCCCCATCGATTCCCCGTTCGCGTCCAGGCCTCACCGCCTTGGCATACAATGCTCCACTGACCCCGGCTGCCGCCGTGCAGTGACCGCACTTGTACCCACCATAGCTAGCATGGGAGACCCAGTCTCAGGCCGCATGAGGGATAAAGTCCGCGCCCGGCTTCACTCAGGTACTAGGTTTACCGGTTACCATTTTTCCCGGCATGTGCTTAGTACGTTCAAAAGCTTGACTCAGGTATCCACACATTAATCCTTAATTCATTTTTCCCGTCTCATGGACAAGGCATCCTCCCTGGATCCAAGTCCATAGACCAACATAAATCCCGTTATCAAGATGAATACAATCAATTCCTGACCTCGCGCGAGTGCTAGAAAAATCACTCGACTTCTACCGAGATCCTGATTAGCAAGCAGCTACTCGACCTAGCATACTAGTATTCATCTCAAAAAGGAATCCTAAGTTCATGCAGCTAGAGGTTTCAAGCAACTCCTACACTTAAGTGCACATTGCAATCCTACAAGCATTAAGTGTAGTAAAGTAGCATATAATAACATGGTTATGCATAAAACCGGGGCTTGCCTTCAATTGCTGGGGCTGCGGGGAGATCCTCGATAGCAGCCTCTGAAGCCTGCTCCTGGTCCTCCTCTTGGACAGGTCCTTGCTCGGGGATGAGCACGTACTCTCCGTCGGCAAGATTACAATCTAATGAATGCAATGCGTAAGATATATGCATGATTTGATATGTGCTTTTAGAAATTACAACTTTAAAGGTGTATGGTCTTTTGAGTTTAAACAAGTTAACTTTACTTATGTAAAACCCTTGGGTGGTATACTTGGTAAATTGGGTCAAACTTAGTTAAGGTAAGGGGTAGGTTTTTTTTTTGGTTCCACTGAATTCTTTTTAAGTCTTAGTGGTAAATGATAAGTACTCAAGTTAGACTTATTGAGGTGGGGTTTATTTCTTCTTTCCTTTTCTTTTATTCTTTTAATGTTTTGGAGTAGGTTTGAACTACAAGTTGCTTTTCTAAAATTCCAAAAATTCTGCAAAAATTACAGTGGCTTGTTACTGGTGTATGATTCTCTGCCTCAAAATTTGGGGGTCAGGAAGTGAATGGTTTTCTCTGGTCAAAATTACCAAATTTTAGGGCAGAAGGGGTACTTTGAACTACAACTATTATTTAACAGTGGGTAATTCTTTAAAACTCATTTTTGCTGGCTTTTAGGTGTTATAACATGACTTGATACAAATTTCTAATCATTAATACCTTTTAATTATTTTCCTATGGTTTTCTCAAGTTTCTAGCCAAATGGGTGCTTTCTACTACCACTATATTTGAAAAACATCAAACAACAGAGTTCTTATTTTTCTTAGTTGGTATTTTGTGCAAGAGCAATCATTCTGAAGTTTGGCTTCTTTTTGCTTAAGGGAAGGGGTGGTTTGTATTATTTGAATTAAGTGGTCTTTCTCTTTAATCACTAGCAAAAGGTATGAGTTTACTTCTTCTTCATGGGTTTGCATTTTTCTCTGGTGGATTGTCTCATCATGGACTTAGCTAATTTTTGGTTGCCCATTATCACATTATTTGGGATTGTTCATGATTTAGTTGGAAAATGTCTTATTATCACTTTGCATTTAATTTCCTTACTTAAAGAGTTGGGCTGGGGTGCTCTGTATTTTTGTAGTGGGGCTCTGGTGGTTATAAGTTCACTGGATTTTTATTAACCCCTTTGGTTATAGTTTTGCAATTCTAATAATTGATTTTCAGTCTATATAAGGCTAAACAAATCATCTTAATTTAAAACTGGTCCAAATTAATGGTCTCTGTTGCATAAGTAAACTAGGAAAAATATTATTAATCACTGTTCATTAATTTCTAAGGCCTTTCTGATTTTCTCTAAGTTTTGGACAAAATAGCTTTAAATGAATAACTACATCATATTTTCCAATGCGGATGTTCCTACTATTTTTAAACATTGTCTAAATAAGGTATAAACATCTACAAATTTTCTTAAGCTCAGCACAAAAGAAAAACTAATTTTCCTTAATTAAACAAGGTTTAGGGGGTTTCTGTTTTTAATTTTAAACTCTAAAATTTAGAACAGAAAGCATAGGGTTCACTATTTTTAAATGACAGATTACAATATTCCAGAGCTAGCAAAATTGGTTTGACAACTTTTTATTAAGATTTCATCAAGTTATGGATTTTCTAAGTTCTCTGGTCATTTTAAAAAGAATAACAGAATTGATTAAGTGGAAATCCACTTTGCACTGGGGTCCCTGGCGGGTTTCTAAGTTTCCTTCGCGAATCAGTCCTTAGGTTACTATTCACATGAGTCGCTGACATTACAGAAAACCCCTCGGGTTCTACAGAACCTAACCCGAGGTCCTTCTTCTACCTTAAACAGTAGCTGCGGCGAAGAAAAGGGCGGAGGGGCTTACCGGCGGCGAGACTGTTCTGGTGAAGTGGTCGAGGGTGAAGGGGAGGTCGCGGGGATCACAACGGTGTGCGGAACGCCGTCGGAGATGGCCGGAGTCGGTCGGTCCACGCGCGCAGGCGGGGATGCTCGTCTGCGGCGAGGAGACCGGCCTGGTCACGGCGAGATAGTTCAATCAAATAGGTCAGGGAGGTCCACGGGATGCCAGAGAAGACATGAGCGAAAGGAATTGGGCGGAGACTCACTGGATAGCTCGGTCCACGCGCGGCGGCGGAAGACCGAAGTCCGGTGAGGTCGATCTCGGGCCTCCGGTGAAGTCCGGTCGGGTCCGAGGGCTTGGCAAGCTTCACGGGCTACTGGCGGAGCTAGCCGAAGCACTGGCTTGCCCGGAAGATGGCTGGGGTGGGCTGGCCACGGTGGCCGAAGCTCTGGCGGCAATGGCGGGTGGAATTAAGCTCGCCGGAGCTAAGGGGAAGTGGCTGGCCGGTGAGGGTGAGTGCGGGGCGAAGTGGGGCGCGCCTGGGAAGGCTTTATAGGCGCGGCGCGGTGCACGGGCGGTCGTGGACCGGCGAGTGCGCGCGGGCGTGCACTGGGAAGGCGCGGTGCGCGAACGGGCGTGAACCGGGGGTGTCAGCCGCGGTCGAACACGTGTTCCCGTTGCCTCTGCCCCTGTTCAAGCACCGATTGGGAGCAAATCTTCGCGAATTTGGGCAAGATCACTGCAAGGGATTTGTTCACCAGACCAAGCTTTGTCTTTTGTGTATGGACGACGTGCGGTTTTAGGCTAGGGACAGGGAGTTGTAGCGTCACCAAGGTGCCAGTGTCAGAATGCCTGGTCCCGAGGTTGAGCTGCGCCAAAACCGTGTCAAAAGGATTTGGTTTGAGTTCAAACTTTCCCAGAATGTGTTCAAGGTGATTTGGCACGACTTTGATCTTTGGATCTTCTGGCTTTGAGTTTGGAAAAGCAGAGAACACAGATGATCTTTGAGAAGAGGTCTGAAATTCAGAAATTCAGAAATCTGAATTTCTCTAAGGGTTCATTGATCAAGGGCTGATTTGGGGATTTATTTGATTTATTTTGGCTAAGACTTCTCAATCTTTCTTGTTGCTTAACAAATATACTTTAACTTATATAATTGGCTCAACTCAAAATTTTAAACTTTTCATCCTCTTTTCACATCTTCTTGAATTTTGTTCATGGGGTTTACTTAGGGTTTTGAATTAGGGTTGCACATTCTTTCCTTTCAAAAGTCTCAATTGTTTTGATCATGACACTTTTAAGTATATACTTGGTGAATTCTTCCTCACTTAAATTGTTTTGATGTTCATGCTTACTTTGGTTCACATAAAATAATGGTTCTTGGTTTGGCTTTTTAAGAGAAACCCTAGGTGACACTGGGGTGTCACAAAGTTATATTAATAAATTTCCACAAATTCTGTAAAAATTACAGTGGCTTCTTACTGGTGTATAATTCTTTGTCCTAAAATTTGGGGCTTAAAAAGTAAGTAGTTCTTTCTGGATAAAATTATCAAATATTAGGGCAAGAGGGGTGTTTTGAGCTATGGCTCCTTTTTAACAGAGGGTTATTTTCTAATACATATTTGTGCTGGCCTTTAGATGTTATAACATGAACTTGTACAAATTTCTAGCCATTTATACTTATTAGTCATTTTGCTATGATTTTCTAAATTTTCTAACCAAAGGGGTGCTTTCTACTACCACTACATTTGAAAAATACCAAACAACAAATTTCTAATTTTTCCTAGCTTCTTCTTTGTGCAAGAGCAATCATTCTGAAGTTTGGCATCTTTTTGCTTAATGGAAAGGTGGTAGGAAATATTTGGATTAAATGGCCTTTTTCATGAAGTATTGGCAATAGGTATTATTTTGCATCTTTCAAATGGGTTTGCATTTTTCTCTGGTGGCCTATCACATTATCGATCTAGCAAAATTTTGTTTGCCCGTTATTGAATTATTTTAGGGTTGCTCATGATTTATTTGGAATAGGACCCAATATCAAGTTTTACTTTTTTACCCTACTTAAAATGATGGGATGGGGTGGTTATCATTTTTGTAGTGAGGTTCTAGTGGTTACAAGTCCACTGGATTTTTATTAACAAATTTGGGTCTGTTTTTATAATTCCAATAATTGTTTTCTGGTTGGCATAATGCTAAATAAAACATTTCACTTTAATTCTTTTCTGGACTAGTGGTCTTTTTATTTTTCCTAGGTTCTCTGTTACTTAAGTAGGCTAGGAAAAATAATTTCACTCACTGTTCATTATTTTCTAATGCCTTTCTGATTTTCCTAAGTTTTGGGCAAAAAATAGCTTTTAATAGATATCCCTACTTAAATTTTTAATACTGGGGTTCTCACTATTTTTAAACATTGTCTAATTGGGGTTTGAACATCTACAAATTTTCTCAAGCCTAGCACAGAAGCATAACCAATTTTCTTTAATTAAATAGGGTTTGGTCAGTTTCTGTATTTAATTCCAAACTCTAAAAATTAGAACAGAAAGCATGGGGTTCAGTATTTTTAATTGATAGTCCATAATATTGAGAATCCACCAAAATTGGTTTGACAAATTTTGGTTAAGTATTTCTCAAGTTATGAATTTCCTAAGTCTTCTGCTGAATAATAAAAGATTAATTAGAAATGGTTTAAAGAAAAGCAATTTTGCGCTGGGGTCCCTGGCGAAAGTTCTTAAGGGAATTACAGACAGGTCCCCGGGGCACTATTCATTTGAGTCTACGGCTCTACAGAAAACCCCCTAGGTTTCTGGAAATCGAACCCGCGGTCCTGTCCCCAATTAAACAGTACCCGCGGCGGAGAAAAGGGCGGAGGGGCTTACTGGCGGCGAGGCTGCTCCGATGAGGTGGTCGAGGATGTAGGGGAGGTCTCGGGGATCACGGCGATGTGCGGGTCACCGTCGGGGATGGTCGGAGTCGGCTAGTCCGCGTGCGCAGGCGGAGATGCTCGTCGGCGACGAGGAATCTGGCCTACTCACGGCGCAATAGGTCAATTGAACGAGTCAGAGAGCTTCACTGGGTGCTAGGGAAGATGCGGGTGCAAGGAATTTGAAAATGGCTTACCGGGATGCTCGGTCCACGCACGGAGGCGGGCGACCGAAGTCCGGCGAGGGCGATCTCGGGCCTTCGGTGAAGTTCTGCCGGGTCCGAGGACTTGGAAAGCTTCATGGGCTAATGGTGAAGCTAACCGAGTGGTTGGCACGACTTGGACACGACTGGAGGAGCTGGCCAAGGCGGCCGAGGCTCGGAAAGCTTGGCGGGCGGTGGCGCGGCGTGTTCGGGTCAATTTACGGTGATCTTTGGCTCGGGCAGGACTTGTCAGCGCGTGGGGAGGTATGGCTGAGGCTCGGGGCTGCTTTATAGGCACGGCGCAGTACACGGGCGGCCGTGGACCGGCGAGCGCGCGTGGGCGTGCACTGGGGAGCATGGGTGCACGAACGGGCGTGAACCGGGGGTGTCAGCCATGGTCGAACACGTGGAACTGTTGCTTCTGCCCGAGTTCTAACGCCGATTGGGTGCAAATCTTCACGAATTTGGGCAAGATCGTTGTGAAGGATTTGTTCCCCTGACATTGCTTTGTCTTTTGTGTATGGACGTCGCACGGTTTTAGGTTAGGGACAGAGAGTTGTAGCGTCACCAAGATGCCAGTGTCAGAATGCATGGTCCCGAGGTCAAACCATGCCAAAACCGTGCCAAATGAATTTGGTTTGAGTTCAAATTTTTCCAGAGCGTGTTCAAGGGAATTTGGCACAACTTTGATATTTGGACTTATTGGTTTTGAGTTTTGAAAAACAGAGAACACAATTGATCTTTGGAAAAGGGTTCTAAAATTCAGAATTCTGAATTCTGAATTTCCCCATAGAACCTTGGTTCAAGGGCTGATTTGGGGATTTTGGAAAAACCAAATGGCCAAACTTTCTTACTATGATTTGTTGGTTATTTGGTGAACTAAAACTTTGTAATTTGGTCTTCACCAAAATTTTTTATTTCCCCCCAAGATTTCTCCCAATTACCCTTATGCGTAAATGGTTTACTTAGGATTAATTAGGGTTTGAGATTTTTCCTTCCTTAAGGTTCATGACAAGATTAAGGAGAGTTTGAGAAGACTCATTATAAATCTTTGTTCTTAATCTTTGATGTTCATCCCTTCATTAGGTTTACATGTGATAATAGTTTGGGTTAGCTCAAGGAAGAAACCCTAGGTGACACTAGGGTGTCACATCCCTGGTATAATTCTTTTGTCTCATTAAGTTAAATAAAATTAGGTTATACTTAGAGAACCACAAACCTCTAGGTGTATTAGTCCACCCCAGACCCTAGACTTCGCTTTTGAGTTTGTTACTTTCTTTTGAATTTGTGTTCACTTGATTGTACATGTTTGGTGTATTGTTTCTTTGTCATTATCCAAATGTGTTGAATGCATGATCGCTTTGTGTAGATAATGAGCAGCATGTGGTTCCTGAGTGCGTTACCGAAGATCTTCCTGAGCAACAACCTGGTGAAGGCAAGTGTCCTCTGACCCATTATGTCCTGCTTACTTTATAATTCATTGTCCCGCATTACTTAATCAAAAACCTAAGGATTGACTAGTCTGTATTTATCTTGTCCTTGTTTACCTTTTAGATTATTATGATTAGCTTGATGTTATTGCTCCACTTTAATCAACGAACATGATGCGAATATTTATGATACGATGTTGTTATTATGATTATGATGATGTTCTTATGGCACTTAGGGGACTCAGGCTATTTTTCTGAGTACCTCTCCGTAAGGACCTATTCATTGAGTGACCACTCGGGATAACAGTGCAACCATGAGGGTGGAATGGGATGTCCTTAGCTGAATAATTAAATGAACTTGGGGGTGTAGTTGGCTTTGCTGGAGGGTCGTCAATGGGGGTCGGGGCATAGTGCTCGCTGCTAAGGGTGGGTGTCGAGGTTCATTCGATTTGGTTTTGTTAGTCACCCATCTTAGGGAGGAGTACTGTGTTTGTACAACTGGCGAAACCTAACGAGCAGCTATGCACCAGGGGATTCTTTGTAAAGGCTACGTACTGTATCCCTAACCATTCACCTCGGTAGTGAAGATCGGGTCTGTACAACCCAGGCTGGGAAGGGATCACGACTCGTGGGCAAAGTGTGCAACCTCTGTAGAGTGTTAGAAACTGATATATTAGCCGTGCTCACGGTTAAGAGCAGCCTTAGGATCCTCTTTGATTAGAAGAACTTTGGATACTTTTATGATGATGGTTAATGATGATGATTATAACTATGGTCTCTCGTATTTCTCTTGGAGGGAGTACATTTGGGTAATAACTAGGTTTATTACTAAAACTTGGCTTACTACTAGAAATAAATACATGACCAACTAAAAGAAACTGCTTTAACCTTAACTCCACATACAATTAGTCCACTTTAGCCAAACGGGACATTTGTTGAGTACGTTGATATGTACTCACCCTTGCTTTAAAAACCTCCCCAACCCTAGGTTGTCCCTGTTGCAATTAGTGCTCAAGAGAAGATGCATGCAATATGGAGGACTTCGAAGAGTTTCAGGACTATGATGAGTTTTAGTCGTGTTAGTGGCAAACTCCCAGTCAGCTGCCTGTGAATGCCTTATCAGCTATGTTTCATATTCCGCACTTTGATCACGTTTATGACCATGTTATGTCAATGACTCTGTGGATGTCTTGGACATCTTGATGTAATAAAGTACCTTTTCCGCTATTTATTTTGAGAAATGGGTGATGATGTCCAACTATGTAATCGCGGTGTACGTGAGTTTCTGATCCTGGCACGTACATGGTTCGCATTTGATTTGCCTTCCAAAACATAGTGTGACATAAGTGGTATCAAAGCCTTGCTGACTGTAGGACCGCTAACCTATACTAGAATGGTCGCCCTAAGGACTATAGACCTGTATTCTCACCTTAGCCTTTGGTGTCACTTCAAAAGTTGGTCATCTCGACCAATTCTATGTTATATTACTATATATAACTCACCTTACAAAATTTTTATCTCACTTTGCTTTTGGTTTACTTGCTGGTCATATAGTTCTATTCTCACTCTTGTGCTTATGATGTCTTTTGTAGATGGCTCGTCTTAGATGCACTGCACATAAGTCGGTGATCCCTTTTTTGCCCCTCGCGTTGCGGAGCGCCCACTGCGACGCATGGTGACAGGTCAGTCTAGCCACCTAGAGAGACTGCATCACCGCCTGCATGAGGAGCAGGAGCGCCGCCGCCAGGAGCAGGAGCAGCAATATTCTTCCCACTCGCCTCAGCAGGAGGTGGAGTCTGGGAGGCAGCCCTCCCCTGCTCATCACCCAGAGATGCCCCCTGCACCACCACAGGAATCCCGACTGCTGAAGAAGATCCTGATGGATACAAAGACGACGACGACGGTGGCAGCTCGAGCCACATCACGGAGCTCTCGGAGGAGCCGGAGCTGGAAGGATGGATCGCCCGGCCCATCACTCATGATGTCGCTCGCTGTTGTCATTTCCACGACGCTCTCGACACCTTGCTGCGCCGGGCGTTCGACCGACACACTTGGTCCATCGAGTATCGTTGTGTAGTCTACCAGCATCGTCGTGGATTATACCCGGACCAGTGGGAGGCTACTTGCTTGGTGCGTCATCCGGACGATGATCTCTGGGGTGCAGAGGCCTTCTTAGAGCACTATTCAATCACTGAGAGGGACACTGCTGAGGCAGCCATACGAGATGTTGCACGACGTGCGCTTTCACACTAATGTTCGTTGTTCAGCGGGGTAGCTGACGACCTCGACCTGAAGTACTACCCTCACCGTTCGACCGACAGTGTCGGAGGTGTGATTGTCTCACCAGTTGGTGAGGGCAATCCCAGATTGAGCAGCATGGTCAATCTGGTCGCCGTGCTTAACACCGAGCTAGACCACGCCCTTGACGAGTTGGACAAGGCTCGAGCAGAGATTACGGAACTGCGTGTTGAGCGCGCGGAGCGCCGCCATCAGGAAGATGGTTCCTCCGCTGCTGTCGGGATTCAGCATCCTTATCGCTCGCCGCCCTGTGGTTGTTATGCTTATGGCACCCTTGACTGCAGGACCCAAATAGATTTGGAGCCATAGATCGATAGAGTCGGAGTCTGTAATAATGCTTAAGTTAGTGTCAAAGTCTTAATCAGTATTAGTGTTAGTTTGTTTATCATATGTTTTGATGCTTGTTATGATGAAGTTGGATCTTTGTAATGATTGTCACTAAGGTGTGGGCATCCCCCGCAACTTGGTTTAGTTATTAATTAAGTTAGTCATTTAGTTGGTCAACCTTTTATTTCCACTTTCTTCTTTATCTGAGAAGCTGTGTTTGGTTGTGGAGAATCAGTGAAGATGCTCATTTATTCAGTGTTATGAAGACTTCTATATATGTTTTCTTATGCTGAAAGACTGGAGGGTCAGATTTGATGTGTGTATGCTTTCTACAGATGTCTGACAACAAGCGCCAAGGTGAAAGGCATGCTCAGCAGGAGCAGCAGGCACCCCAAGATGAGGCAACTCAGCAGCAGTTGCCACCACCTCCTCCTATGACTATTGAGCAGATGTTTCTGATGCAGACTCAAGCAGTCCAAGCGATTGGCCAGACTCTAGCAACTATACAACAAGTGCAGCAGCAGCAACCCCCACCTCAACCTCAGATGCAAGTGCAGATGCCCAGGGACAAGCATGTGGAGTTCATGAGGGGCCATCCCCCTGTCTTTGCCCATTCTGCAGACCCCATGGACGCCGAAGATTGGCTGCACACAGTTGAGCGGGGGCTGCATACCGCTCAGTGCAATGATCGTGAGAAGGTTCTTTATGGTCCCCATTTGCTAAGGGGAGCAACACAGTCCTGATGGGAGTCCTACCTCTCCACCCATGCCGACCCTAAAGCTATCACCTGGGAGGAGTTTAGAGACAACTTCTATCATTACCACGTGCCTGAGGGATTGATGATAGTAAGGAAGAATGAATTTCTAGCATTGAAGCAAGGTCCCCTGTCTGTCAGTGAGTATAGGGACATGTTTCTACAACTATCTCGTTATGCACCCGAGGATGTCAACATAGATGCCAAGAGACACTACCGTTTTCTGAGAGGTTTGGTGATCCCCTTCATTATCAACTGATGAACCATACCTTCATTACCTTCCAGCATCCGATTGATAAAGCTATCATGACCGAGAGGAAGTGCTGGTAGATGGAAGACAGGAAACGCAAGATCGATGGATCTCAGGCCGGGAGCAGCAGTCATCCCTATTTCTCAGTCAACCCACCCCAGTAGTTCAAGCAGAGTCACCCTCAAGGACACCAGCATCAGCACAGTGTCAACACCACCAGTAGTTTCAGAGGCAATTCCGCCAGCAGCAGCAGTGCTGCCAGAACAACCATGCACCTCGCCTTCCTGCCCTAGCAACCAACTAGGGCAATCAAGCGGCTCCAGTGCAAGGAGGAGGCTGTGGATGTTTCCGTTGTGGGGAACAAGGTCACTGGGCGGATCATTGCCCAAAGAAAGCAGCTCAACAGCAGTCAGCTCCTAGCGCCCCTGCCAGACAGAAAGTAGGCAACAACCATGGACAGCCTCATGCCCAGTATGGAAAGGTGAACCACCTGGAGCTCGACACAGCTCAGGAGACCCCAGGAGTGGCACTAGGTACGTTCTCAATCGAATCTCATTCTGCAAATGTCTTATTTGATACTGGAGCAACACATTCTTTTGTGACTGCATCATGGGTAGAAACGCACAATATACCAGTAGCACCCATGTATCCACCTATGAGGATTAGTTCAATTGGTGGGGAACCCAAACAGATAAATTTTGCCCCAGTGCAAGAGTTCAAATAAGGGGGATAGAGTTCCCCACTGATCTGATAGTATTGGGTACCCGGATGTAACCATAGATGTCATCCTAGGGATGAATTGGCTAACCAAATATCAAGCAAGCCTTAGCTGTGACGAGAGGACTGTGAGGTTACTATCCTTGTCAGGAGAAGAAGTATCAGTGGAATTAATCGTGTTCAGACCAAAGAAAGGGAGCTGTCAGCAGATAACTGCCCATATTGAGGAAATCGAGCCACCTGAAGCTATCAAAGTAGTATCATAATTTCCGGATGTGTTTCCCGATGATTTACTAGGCATGCCACCTGAGAGAAAAGTTTAATTTGCTATAGAGCTTATCCTTGGCATTGCTCCTATTTCCAAAAGAGCCTATAGAGTGTCCGGACCAGAATTGGTGGAACTCAAGAAGTAGATAGACGAGTTGTTGGAGAAGTTACATCAGACCCAGCACCTCGCCTTGGGCCGCCCTAGTGTTGTTTGTGGAGAAGAAAGATGGTACGAAGAGGATGTGCATAGATTACCGAGCTCTGAATGAAGTCACTATCAAGAACAAGTACCCCCTGCCCAGAATTGAAGGTCTGTTCAATAAGTTGAGAGGAGCTAGTGTGTTCTCGAAGATAGATCTGAGGTCAGGTTATCACCAGCTCAGGATCCGACCTTCAGACATACCGAAGACCATATTCATCACCAAGTATGGACTATATGAGTATACAGTCATGTCATTCGGTCTGACGAATGCACCAGCTTTCTTCATGTACTTGATGAATAATGTGTTCATGGACTACCTCAACAAGTTCGTAGTAGTGTTCATTGATGATATCCTCATATATTCCCAGAATAAGCAAGAGCATGAAGAGCATTTGAGGAAAGTATTGCAAAGACTACGAGATTGTCAGCTGTATGCCAAGCTTAGTAAATGTGAGTTCTAGATCAGCGAAGTCCTGTTCTTGGGTCATATCATAAACTGAGATGGATTAGCCGTGGATCCTAAGAAGGTAACAACTATCCTGGACTGGAAAGCACCAAGAGATGTCTGGGGAATCAAGAGTTTCATTGGAATGGCCAGATACTATCGGCGTTTCATTGAAGGTTTTACCAAGATTGCCAGGCCAATGACAGTCTTGCTAGCATAGAAAGTCGAATTCAAGTGGTCCCTAGAGTGCCAATAGTCCTTTGAGATATTGAAAAAGAAGTTAACGATAACATCTGTGTTGATTTTTCCTGATGTTCACAAGTCATTCTCAGTGTATTGTGATGCTTCGTACACCGGACTGGGATGTGTATTAATGCAAGAAGGGAGAGTAGTGGTGTACTCGTCTCGACAGTTGAAGATTCATGAGAAAAATTACACCACTCATGATCTGGAGTTAGCAGCAGTGGTTCATGCACTGAAGACCTAGAGGCATTATCTATATGGGCAGAAGTGTGGTATCTATACAGACCACAAGAGTCTCAAGTATATCTTCACCCAGTCAGAGTTAAACATGAGGCAGCGAAGATGGCTGGAGTTAATCAAAGACTATGAGCTGGAGATACATTATCACCCAGGCAAAGCTAATGTAGTTGCAGATTCTTTGAGCAGAAAGAGTCAAGTCAACATGATGGCCGCTCATCCAATGCCATATGAGCTAGCGAAAGAATTTGACAGGTTGAGTCTCAGATTTCTGAACAGCACGCAAGGAGTGACAGTTGAGCTGGAACCCACTCTAGAACAAGATATCAGGAAGGGCCAGAAAGATGATGAGAAGATCAACGAATTCGGTAGCTGATCATAGATGGGAAAGGCAAGGACTTCTGGGAAGACGCGGAAGGCGTAGTATGGTTCAAAGATAGGTTGTGTGTTCCTGACATCAAATTGATTCGGGAGCTGATTCTTAAGGAAGCTCATGAGACAGCCTATTCCATACACCCTGACAGCGAAAAGATGTACCGAGACCTGAAGAAAAGATTCTGGTGGTACGGTATGAAAAGGGAGATAGCAGAGTATGTTGCCATATGCGACAATTGTCAAAGAATCAAGACAGAACATCAGAGGTCTGCAGGTTGTTGCATCCGTTGTAGATTCCTCAGTGGAAATAGGATGGATTTTATAGTCGATCTGACATGCACTCGAGCCGGTTATGACTCCATATGGGTAGTAGTGGACCACTTGACGAAGGCGGATCATTTCATACCAGTCAAGACCACATATAATAGTGCAGGGTTGGCATAATTATATATGTCTTTGAAAGGGAAATATGCTTACACCTTTTCCTAATTGATTTTGGTGGTTGAATTGCCCAACACAAATAATTTTACTAACTAGTTTGCTCTAGATTATAAGTTCTACAGGTGCCAAAGGTTCACAACAAACCAATAAAAAGACCAAGAAAGGGTTCAAACAAAGAGAGCAAAAGACTACTGAAGTGTGCCCTGGTCTGGCGCACCGGACTGTCCGGTGTGCCATCGAACAGAGTCCGGTGCACCACCGGACAGTGTCCGGTGCACCAGGGAACCCGACTCCAAACTTGCCACCTTCGGGATTCTGGGAGCCGCTCTGCTAGGACTGTCCAGTGTAGCACCGGACTGTCCGGTGTGCCAGCGGGTAACGGCTACACAGCGCCAAGGATCGTCTGCAACGGCAGTTAATGCGCTATAGTGCGCGCAAAAGTCAGAGCAGGGCCAGAAGGCGCACTGGACAGTGAACAGTGACTGTTCGGTGGCCTAGATGTCAGAAGCTCCAACGGTCAGAATCCAACGGTCGGGTGACGTGGCTGGCGCACTGGACAGTGTCCGGTGGCGCACCGGACTGTCCGGTGCGCCATGCGACAACAGCCTCCACCAACGGCTCCTTTGGTGGTTGGGGCTATAAATACCCCCAACTACCCACCATTCATTACATCCAAGTTTTCAGCCTTCACACCTCATACAAGAGTTATAGCATTCAATACAAGACACAAACAAAGAGATCAAATCCTCTCCCAAGTCCGGAATCACTCCAACCAAATTAGTGACTAGAGAGAGAGACATTTGTGTTCATTTGAGCTCTTGCGCTTGGATTGCTTTTCTTCTTCATTCTTTCTTGATTCCAACTCAATTGTAACTAAGGCAAGAGACACCAATTGTGTGGTGGTCCTTGTGGGGACTTAGTGTCCCGTTTGATTGAGAAGAGAAGCTCACTCGGTCTAAGTGACCGTTTGAGAGAGGGAAAGGGTTGAAAGAGACCCGGTCTTTGTGACCACCTCAATGGGGAGTAGGTTTGCAAGAACCGAACCTCGGTAAAACAAATCATCGTGCCATTCGCTCCAATTCGATTGTGATTTGTTTTTCGCCCAATCTTTCGGACTCGTTTATATTTCTAACGCTAACCTCGGCTTGTAGTTGTGCTTAAAGTTTGTAAATTTCAAATTCGCCCTATTCATCCCCCTCTAGGCGACTTTCAATTGGTATCGAAGCCTGGTACTTCATTAGAGCCTAACCGCTCGAAGTGATGTCGGGAGATCACGCCAAGAAGGAGATGGTGACCGGCGAGAAGCCCGCCACAAGCCACGGGAAGGCTCCATCAAGGGAGTCTGGCAACGAAAAGAAGGAGGGATCCCCTTCACGCATTAGGACGCACAAGAGTGGCGAGAAGAAGAAAATGAAGAAAGCAGTCTACTACGAGACCGACTCTTCATCGCCCTCTACATCGGGATCCGATGCCGCGTCCATCACTTCTAAGCGCCAAGAGTGCAAGAAGTATAGTAAGATACCCCTACGCTATCCTCGCATTCCTAAACATACTCCATTACTTTCGGTCCCATTAGGCAAACCACCGACGTTTGACGGTGAAGATTATTCTAGGTGGAGTGATATGATGAGATATCACCTAACCTCACTCCACAAAAGCATATGGGATGTTGTTGAGTTTGGAGTACAGGTACCATCCGTAGGGGATGAAGATTATGATGAGGACGAGGTGGCCCAAATCGAGCACTTCAACTCCCAAGCAACTACTATACTCCTCACCTCTCTAAGTCGAGAGGAGTATAATAAGGTGCAAGGGTTAAAGAGCGCCAAAGAGATTTGGGAAGTACTCAAGACCACACACGAAGGAGATGAGGTGACCAAAATCACCAAGCGGGAAACGATCGAGGGGGAGCTCGGTCGCTTTATGCTCAACCAAGGAGAAGACCCGCAAGCCATGTACAACCGGCTAAAAACCTTGGTGAACCAAGTGCGCAACCTCGGGAGCTCCAAGTGGGATGACCATGTGAAAGGGAATTAGGCTTACACCTATTTCCTAAATGATTTTGGTGGTTGAATTGCCCAACACAAATAAATTGGACTAACTAGTTTGCTCTAGTGTATAAGTTATACAGGTGCTAAAGGTTCACACTTAGCCAATAAAAAGACCAAGAAATAGGTTCAACAAAGGAGCAAAGGGATAACCGAAGTGTGCCCTGGTCTGGCGCACTGGACTGTCCGGTGTGCCACCGGACAGTGTCCGGTGCACCACCGGACAGTGTCCGGTGCACCAGGGGACTTCACGCTGAACTCTTCACCTTCAGGAAAATCCAGAGGCGCTTCGCTATAATTCACCGGACTGTCCGGTGTACACCGGACAGTGTCCGGTGCTCCAAGGAACGGCGCCTCAGGAACTCGCCAGCTTCGGGAATTCGCAACGGCTAGTCCGCTATAATTCACCGGACATGTCCGGTGTACACCGGACTGTCCGGTGTGACAGAGAAGCAACAGATACTTCGGCGCCAACTGCTACCTGCAGCGCATTGAATGCGCGCCAGCACGCGCAGAGGTCAGGCACGCCCATGCTGGCGCACCGGACACTCTACAGTGCATGTCCGGTGCACCACCAGACATCCAGGCGGGCCCAGAAGACAGAGCTCCAATGGTCGGAACCCAACGGCCTTGGTGACGTGGCTGGCGCACCGGACATGCCCGGTGTGCACCGGACTGTCCGGTGCACCATGCGACAGACAGCCCCACCAAACGGCTAGTTTGGTGGTTGGGGCTATAAATACCCCCAACCACCCCACATTCAAGTCATCCAAGTTTTCCTACTTCAACCACTTACAAGAGCTCTAGCATTCAATTCTAGACACACCCAAGTGATCAAATCCTCTCCAAATTCCACACAACGCCTTAGTGATTAGTGAGAGAGATTTGCTTGTGTTCTTTCGAGCTCTTGCGCTTGGATTGCTTTCTTCTTTCTTTGATTCTTCATTGCGATCAAACTCACTTGTAATTGAGGCAAGAGACACCAATCTTGTGGTGGTCCTTGTGGGAACTTTGTGTTCCAAGTGATTGAGAAGAAAAGCTCACTTGGTCCGAGGGACCGTTTGAGAGAGGGAAAGGGTTGAAAGAGACCCGGTCTTTGTGACCACCTCAACGGGGAGTAGGTTTGCGAGAACCAAACCTCGGTAAAACAAATCCACGTGTCTCACTCCTTATTTGCTTGCGATTTGTTTTACACCCTCTCTCGCGGACTAGATTATATTTCCAACGCTAATCCGACTTGTAGTTGTGATTATTTTTGAGAATTTCAGTTTCGCCCTATTCACCCCCCCCCTCTAGGCGACTTTCAATTGGTATCAAAGCCCGGTGCTTCATTAGAGCCTAACCGCTCGAAGTGATGTCGGGAGATCACGCCAATAAGGAGATGGAGACCGGCGAAAAGCCCACTACAAGCCACAGGAAGGCTTCATCGGAAGAGTCCCGCAAAAAGGGAAAGGGGAAGGAGAAGAAAGCTTCTTCCCGCAAGTCGCGTCGGAGTGGCGACAAGATAAAGAAGATGAGGAAGGTGGTCTACTACGAGACCGACACTTCATCACCTTCCACCTCCGGCTCCGACGCGCCCTCCGTAACTTCTAAGCGCCGTGAGCGCAAGAAGTTTAGTAAGATCCCCCTACGCTACCCTCGCATTCCTAAACATACACCTTTACTTTCCGTCCCATTAGGCAAACCACCAACTTTTGATGGTGAAGATTATGCTAGGTGGAGTGATTTAATGCGATTTCATCTAACCTCACTCCACAAAAGTATATGGGATGTTGTTGATGTAACACCCGGTTTTAAAGGACAAAGCCGGGTGCATCTCATACATGCGCCAAGAAGACAACAATATAATAACAGAGTGTATAGAGATAAATGTCATAAAACATCAGAGTATTTATTACATAGCGGAAGACTTATTACAAAATAAAATAGTAAATATAAAACGAACTAAGGATCGACGGCGCCAATGTCAACTGAGAAACGCCACCTAGATCAGATCATACTCCTCGCCTTGTGGCTCCTCCTGAACCACCTGTTCTTCTCCTGTGGGGGGGTGGTGTGAGACAGCAAGGGTGAGCTCACACATGATCATCGCTCAACAAGTTGTGGGGAATAATGTGACATGAACTCACCAAAGGTGGGAGCTCATGTGAAGTGTAAGGCTGATCAATGATAGGGGTTAGAGCTGAGCATTGCTTTTAAGTAGTTGGTCAAAATTTTATTAGCAGTTACTAAGTGTAAGTAAATACCAAACCATAAGTAAAGTAATAGAACAAAATTAATAACAAACCCATGCAATGCAAATGACAAAATTGAATTTAAGTTCCATAATTTAAACATCAGAGAGTCCTGGGCTGCTCATGACCGTGAGCTCGGCTAGTATACCAGTTTTACACTCTGCAGAGGTTGTACCCTTTACCCACAAGTCATGTTACCCATCTGCCAAGGGGTCATGAATCCCATACACCTCTACCTAGGAAGCGCGGCAGGGCAACACTACGAGGCCTTTACAAAGTTCCACTAGCTTCCGAAAACCCGCTACAGTTTATGGGAAGATCCAGTACAGGGTTCCTGGCTGACCGCCATCGCAGCAAAATCAACCAGGGACCTCCCCGCACTGACCTCTCCCCTACTGCCCTTGCCCCTTTCGGGTAAGGTAGTCTTCCACTAGATTTCCTAATTAGTCAGCCAAGGGCGTCCCATTAAACCCTTGTGGTGGCACGTGGTTCTCAAGTTAAGCTCTATGTTCCAATTAACATTAATGATCTCAACATGAACATAAATAGAATAACAAAAATAACTGGAACATAGAGGTAATAAATGATTATCCCAAAACCATGTAAAGCAATAGCAAACTACCCAAGTGATTCAGGGGTGAACAAGGTAATGAGATAAACAATCTAGGGTAACCTATTGGGTCCCATCAAAATTAACCTATGCATGGATAAGTGATATTAAAGAACATTATTGGGTAAAAAGTGGTCAAGGGCACAACTTGCCTTCAATGAGCTCCTGCTCAGCTACTTCAATCTGCTGCTCACCAGGATCCTCAGCAACGGGCTCTTCTACTCGCCACAATACAAACAAGCACAGGATATAGGGAAAATTAACATTACACCAAGCATGTAAACAAAATACACAGAGATATTCTACATATTAAAATAAAATTCTAGGAACAGGAATCATAATTTTCTGAGTTATAGATTTTAAGTTATGCATTTTCAAAGGTTTAATGTGCTTTAAATGGGATTAAGTGATAAATAAATTTCTTACTGTTTTCATGACATAACAGAGGCTCTAGGTGATAGAGAATAAAAATACTAAATTTTAGGAAGTGGAATGGCTCAATTTGGAGTCAGTATGAATTTTCTATGAATTTATAAAGTTCTAGCAATTATTTTCCTATTAAAAATCTATTTAATAATCCTTTTCCCTGGTTTTATTACGCTCTGGACTAGGCCTCATTTAATGGGAAACGCAGGGGCCCTGGTGCAATTCTACCAAGACTCATATTACAGCCGCCAGGACGGCGGGTTGATTAGCGTTTTCCCCAGGGACTCTTATTCAAAAGAGACCCGCGAAGGGGTATCGGCGCCCGTGAGCCGTCCGATCCGAGATCGTCGGTCTAGATTAGACCGAGACACCCATGAACCCGCCCACATTATTAGTCGTTGGATCGCGGATCGACGACGCAGATTTTAAATACTAAGATCATTACACGCCCGTCCGTTTATGATCTAACGGCAGGGATCCGTCTCAACGAAGGGGTACGCATTGATCTAATCTACACCGTTCCTTTTGCATCCTACGACCCACGTGTTCCTTCTACTTCCCGACGGCCAAGCAGCGGTGGTGCGGAACCGGAGCACGGCGGCGCCATTGCCAGGGACCCGAATCCCATCTCCCAGCGCCCTAAGCTCTCATCGGCCCAACTCTATTCTATGCGGAAGCAAAAATGAACTGGGGCGAAGAGTTCTCACCAACAATGGCGATGGACGCGTTGCGGTCTACGACGATGCGCGACACGGCTCCCTCCCCGTCGACCGACAAGAACTGCCGCGAGCACCAGAGGAGCTTGATTCTCGTCCCGAGGACTCGGGCGACCACCCAGGGTTCCGGCGCACTTCCACGGCAACACGCAGAGACCAGTACGTCGCCACAGAAGAGATCACCGGCGGTAGCATACGACGAGAGGGGAAAGTGGTGAAGACACGGCGCCCACAAAAGATAGGAGAGGGGAGGGTCATGGGAGAGACTCGGCTATAAAGCCGCAGGGAGGTGGGGTCGACCACGCAACGGCAGGCGAGATCTTCGGGCGGTTCTAACCGTGGGCGAGAATCTGGCAGCTGAGATGGAGAAAGGATAGAGAAGGGAGAAGACAGACCTGACTGGTGGGTCCCATACGTCGATCTCTGCATCCGATTCATGCACGCGCGGAATCGCTAGCTGACAAGTGGGCCCGTGTGACAGTGTAACAGAAGAGCGCGCAGGCGCGTGGGAGGCCGACGGGCAGGGCCCACCTGTCGGCGCCATCTTCTGCTGGTCGGGCCGCGCGCGTGGTTTAGTGGGCCGAATATGTGTTCTTCAGCCCAGGTAAGGTTTTATTCCTTTTCTTTTATTCTCCTTTCCCTTTTTGATTTATTTTCTTTTCATTTGAATCTCTAATTTGAATTTGAATCCTGTTATGAACTTCACCTTTGAGTCAAATGTACAAACTCAAATCTGTATAAGAATAATATATATATTATACTTATTTTTATTCACATAGTAATTTCTTCCTTCTCTTTTCTCTCTTACATATTATTTCTAAAATCCCTAAAGTGCAACTTTGGGTTAAGTTCAAATCCCCATCTCATTTTTGTATTTCTATTATTATTATTTTATTATCAATTGCACAATACAAGCAAAACTCCATCATGATGCACAATTTGGTGGTGTCCTTTGTTAGTTATTTTACTTGTTTAAGTGAGGTGTCCAAATGAAATGCTGAATAGAGATAACACACATGTCTATAAAGAAATATAATTTCTCCCTTTAAATCTTTCTTACAAAGTGGGTATTACAAATCCTACCCCCCTTAAAAAGAATCTCGCCCTCGAGATTTAGGAAGAAGTAGAGAAAAGGTGGGGAAAATCTATACGAAGCTCTTCTTCTCTTTCCCAAGTTGCTTCATCTTCACCGTGGTGGCTCCATTGAACTTTGCACATCTTTATCACCTTGTTTCTCGTAACCCGAGTCAAAGTATCCAAAATCTTGATCGGGTACTCCGTGTAAGTCAAATCACCTTGAACACTGAGCTCTTCCATTGGTAACTGTTCCTCAGGGACACGGAGACACTTCTTAAGTTGTGACACGTGGAACACATTATGCACATCCGATAGAGTAGCAGGTAACTCGAGTTGGTATGCCATCTCCCCAACTCTTCTAAAGATCAAGAATGGTCCAATATAGCGAGGGGACAATTTGCCCTTAACTTTAAATCTCCTCATTCCACGCGGTGGTGACACCTTCAAATAGACATAATCTCTCTCCTTAAACTCAAGCAGTCTTCTCCGGGTATCAGCATAACTTTTCTGTCTTGACTGCGCAGTTCTCAAATTCTCCCTTATTTGTTGAACTTGTTCTTCTGCTTCCTGTATAATCTCAGGTCCAAATAACTGCCTTTCACCAGTTTGATCCCAATATAGTGGAGTCGTGCACTTTCTGCCATATAAAGCCTCAAACGGTGACATCTTCAAACTGGCCTGATAGCTATTATTGTAAGAGAACTCCGCATACGACAAACTCTTATCCCAACTTCCACCATGCTTAAGAGCACAAGCTCTTAACATATCCTCCAGCACTTGGTTGGTCCTTTCAGTCTGTCCATCAGTCTGAGGGTGATAAGCTGTACTGAAATTCAACTTGGTACTCATATTCTCATGAAAGCTTCTCCAAAACCTTGAGGTAAACTGTGAACCTCGATCAGACACGATCTTCTTTGGCACTCCATGTAAACACACAATCCGAGCCATATATAACTCTGCTAGCTGAGAACCTTTATAAGTAGTCTTCACCGGAATAAAGTGAGCCGCTTTAGTCAATCTATCCACAATCACCCATATTGCATCATATCCTTTCTGGGTGCGAGGCAATCCAGTAATGAAATCCATACCAATCTCTTCCCACTTCCACTCGGGTATCTTAAGTGGGTGCAATAGTCCAGCTGGCCTCTGGTGTTCAGCCTTAACTCTTTGACATACATCACACATGGCCACATGCGCAGCTACATCTCTTTTCAATCCATACCACCAATACTTCCGCTTCAAATCCTGATACATCTTAGTACTACCAGGATGAATAGAATAATCCGAGTCATGGGCCTCTTTCAATATAGTCTCTCGAAGGCTTTTAATATCAGGAACACACATTCTGTCCTTGAACCATACAGTGCCTTGCTCATCTTCCGTGAACTCCGGAACTCGACCTTCAGTAATCAGATCCTTAATCTCTTGTATCTTAGCATCACCAATTTGTCCTTTGCGGATCTCTTGTTCCAGAGTAGGTTCCAATTCAATAGTCACTCCTTCCGTATGTGTAACAATTCCCAGGTTGAGCCTCTCAAAATCTTTTGCTAATTCATCAGGTAGCTGGACAACGAAAGTGGAGTGAACATGTTCCTTCCGACTCAAGGCATCTGCAACCAAATTCGCCTTGCCTGGGTGATAGTGAATCTCCAAATCATAATCCTTAATGAGCTCCAACCAACGACGTTGCCTAAGGTTAAGATCCTTCTGAGTGAATATATACTTCAAACTCTTATGATCCGTGTATACTTGACACTTGGTTCCCATAATGTAATGCCTTCAAATCTTAAGTGCATGCACAACGGCTGCCAATTCCAAGTCATGAGTGGGGTAGTTCAATTCATGTTTCCGCAACTGACGAGAAGCATAGGCAATCACATGTCCTTCTTGCATGAGCACACATCCTAAGCCTTGGCCACATGCATCGCAATAGATATCAAATCCTTTCTGCAGGTCTGGCATAACCAATACTGGTGGTGACATCAATCTCCTCTTCAATTGATCAAAGCTATCTTGACACTTCTCATCCCACTTAAATTCTCTTCCTTTCTCCAAAAGTGAAGTCATAGGTTTAGCAATCTCAGAAAATCCTTCAATAAATCTCCGATAATATCCTGCTAGTCCCAAGAAACTCCGAATCTCGGTAACTGTAGTGGATACTCTCCACTCCATTATCTCCTTAACTTTAGCAGGATCCACTGATATTCCTCCATTAGAAATAATATGACCAAGAAATGGCACCTCGCCAATTCAAAACTCGCACTTGCTGAATTTGGCATGTAGCTGGTTATCTCGTAGCTTCTGTAGCACCAATCTCAGATGTTCCTCGTGATCACTATCACTCTTAGAATAGATAAGAATATCGTCGATGAACACCACGACGAATCTGTCCAAGTACTCCATAAACACCTTATTCATCAAGTTCATAAAATAAGCTGGTGCATTGGTTAATCCAAACGACATAACAGTAAACTCATATAATCCATATCGAGTCGAGAAAGCCGTCTTGGGAATATCCGATGGTCTAATCCTCATCTGATGGTATCCGGATCGGAGATCAATCTTCGAAAATACTCTAGCACCTCTCATCTGATCAAATAAATCCTCAATACGGGGCAACGGATACTTGTTCTTCACCGTAACATCACTAAGAGATCTATAATCCACACACATCCGCTGTGATCCATCCTTCTTCTGTACAAACAAGACCGGTGCTCCCCAAGGTGAGGAACTCGGACGTATGTACCCAGCCTCTTGTAACTCCGTTAATTGTTTCTTAAGTTCCTTTAACTCTTCTACAGACATCCTATATGACCGTTTGGATATAGGGGTAGTTCCAGGTAGGAGATCAATAACAAACTCAACTTCCCTATCTAGTGGCATCCCTAGTAACTCCTCTGGAAAGACATCCGAAAAATCTCTAACCACACGGATGTTGTCACCCACAAACTTCTCATCTTCTAAGAATGTTGTTAGACTGATGGTGGTAGTTACTGCAACTTCAACTTCAAATCTTTATCCTTTGGAACTGGTGAGTTCTACAGTTCCCTTAGCACAGTGTATAAACTGTCTTTGCCTTTCTTAACCATGACATACCAAGGATCAAGTCTATACTGCTCTCTTCTAACAGTATAGGGGTAGTGTATCTAGGTTAGAAACACAGGGTAAGAAAGGAAGAATTATAGACAGGGCGAGTAATTACGAGGAATGTTTCTGCGGGAGATTTATTAGCTAAGTAGATTAGTGTGTCACCTACTAACACTAATACATTACCTTATGGTGGTACATGCTAAGATGCCCAACTATAATGTTTCAATCAATCAAAGAAGCAAATCAGGCATTTGTCATCAGAACAATCAACCAACATTTTTTTTAAAAAATAGAGAAAATAGTTTTAATTTTGTCTTAGGTCTCCTATCTCTTAAAAAGTTCATAAATGTAGGATTCAAGGTGTGAAATCCATCTCGTCTCAGAGTAGAGAAGGTAAGAGTAATCAGAGTAGAAAAGCAAAAGGTGAGACAAGATCAAGATGAGATAAGTATAGAATGAATCAGAGTAAGGTAAGTAGTGAAGGGTTTTGTCCATTTCTATCTAGGTTTCGCCCTACAGTCAACATTTCCTCTGATACCACTTCTGTAACACCCGGTTTTAAAGGACAAAGCCGGGTGCATCTCATACATGCGCCAAGAAGACAACAATATAATAACAGAGTGTATAGAGATAAATGTCATAAAACATCAGAGTATTTATTACATAGCGGAAGACTTATTACAAAATAAAATAGTAAATATAAAACGAACTAAGGATCGACGGCGCCAATGTCAACTGAGAAACGCCACCTAGATCAGATCATACTCCTCGCCTTGTGGCTCCTCCTGAACCACCTGTTCTTCTCCTGTGGGGGGGTGGTGTGAGACAGCAAGGGTGAGCTCACACATGATCATCGCTCAACAAGTTGTGGGGAATAATGTGACATGAACTCACCAAAGGTGGGAGCTCATGTGAAGTGTAAGGCTGATCAATGATAGGGGTTAGAGCTGAGCATTGCTTTTAAGTAGTTGGTCAAAATTTTATTAGCAGTTACTAAGTGTAAGTAAATACCAAACCATAAGTAAAGTAATAGAACAAAATTAATAACAAACCCATGCAATGCAAATGACAAAATTGAATTTAAGTTCCATAATTTAAACATCAGAGAGTCCTGAGCTGCTCATGACCGTGAGCTCGGCTAGTATACCAGTTTTACACTCTGCAGAGGTTGTACCCTTTACCCACAAGTCATGTTACCCATCTGCCAAGGGGTCATGAATCCCATACACCTCTACCTAGGAAGCGCGGCAGGGCAACACTACGAGGCCTTTACAAAGTTCCACTAGCTTCCGAAAACCCGCTACAGTTTATGGGAAGATCCAGTACAGGGTTCCTGGCTGACCGCCATCGCAGCAAAATCAACCAGGGACCTCCCCGCACTGACCTCTCCCCTACTGCCCTTGCCCCTTTCGGGTAAGGTAGTCTTCCACTAGATTTCCTAATTAGTCAGCCAAGGGCGTCCCATTAAACCCTTGTGGTGGCACGTGGTTCTCAAGTTAAGCTCTATGTTCCAATTAACATTAATGATCTCAACATGAACATAAATAGAATAACAAAAATAACTGGAACATAGAGGTAATAAATGATTATCCCAAAACCATGTAAAGCAATAGCAAACTACCCAAGTGATTCAGGGGTGAACAAGGTAATGAGATAAACAATCTAGGGTAACCTATTGGGTCCCATCAAAATTAACCTATGCATGGATAAGTGATATTAAAGAACATTATTGGGTAAAAAGTGGTCAAGGGCACAACTTGCCTTCAATGAGCTCCTGCTCAGCTACTTCAATCTGCTGCTCACCAGGATCCTCAGCAACGGGCTCTTCTACTCGCCACAATACAAACAAGCACAGGATATAGGGAAAATTAACATTACACCAAGCATGTAAACAAAATACACAGAGATATTCTACATATTAAAATAAAATTCTAGGAACAGGAATCATAATTTTCTGAGTTATAGATTTTAAGTTATGCATTTTCAAAGGTTTAATGTGCTTTAAATGGGATTAAGTGATAAATAAATTTCTTACTGTTTTCATGACATAACAGAGGCTCTAGGTGATAGAGAATAAAAATACTAAATTTTAGGAAGTGGAATGGCTCAATTTGGAGTCAATATGAATTTTCTATGAATTTATAAAGTTCTAGCAATTATTTTCCTATTAAAAATCTATTTAATAATCCTTTTCCCTGGTTTTATTACGCTCTGGACTAGGCCTCATTTAATGGGAAACGCAGGGGCCCTGGTGCAATTCTACCAAGACTCATATTACAGCCGCCAGGACGGCGGGTTGATTAGCTTTTTCCCCAGGGACTCTTATTCAAAAGAGACCCGCGAAGGGGTATCGGCGCCCGTGAGCCGTCCGATCCGAGATCGTCGGTCTAGATTAGACCGAGACACCCATGAACCCGCCCACATTATTAGTCGTTGGATCGCGGATCGACGACGCAGATTTTAAATACTAAGATCATTACACGCCCGTCCGTTTATGATCTAACGGCAGGGATCCGTCTCAACGAAGGGGTACGCATTGATCTAATCTACACCGTTCCTTTTGCATCCTACGACCCACGTGTTCCTTCTACTTCCCGACGGCCAAGCAGCGGTGGTGCGGAACCGGAGCACGGCGGCGCCATTGCCAGGGACCCGAATCCCATCTCCCAGCGCCCTAAGCTCTCATCGGCCCAACTCTATTCTATGCGGAAGCAAAAATGAACTGGGGCGAAGAGTTCTCACCAACAATGGCGATGGACGCATTGCGGTCTACGACGATGCGCGACACGGCTCCCTCCCCGTCGACCGACAAGAACTGCCGCGAGCACCAGAGGAGCTTGATTCTCGTCCCGAGGACTCGGGCGACCACCCAGGGTTCCGGCGCACTTCCACGGCAACACGCAGAGACCAGTACGTCGCCACAGAAGAGATCACCGGCGGTAGCATACGACGAGAGGGGAAAGTGGTGAAGACACGGCGCCCACAAAAGATAGGAGAGGGGAGGGTCATGGGAGAGACTCGGCTATAAAGCCGCAGGGAGGTGGGGTCGACCACGCAACGGCAGGCGAGATCTTCGGGCGGTTCTAACCGTGGGCGAGAATCTGGCAGCTGAGATGGAGAAAGGATAGAGAAGGGAGAAGACAGACCTGACTGGTGGGTCCCATACGTCGATCTCTGCATCCGATTCATGCACGCGCGGAATCGCTAGCTGACAAGTGGGCCCGTGTGACAGTGTAACAGAAGAGCGCGCAGGCGCGTGGGAGGCCGACGGGCAGGGCCCACCTGTCGGCGCCATCTTCTGCTGGTCGGGCCGCGCGCGTGGTTTAGTGGGCCGAATATGTGTTCTTCAGCCCAGGTAAGGTTTTATTCCTTTTCTTTTATTCTCCTTTCCCTTTTTGATTTATTTTCTTTTCATTTGAATCTCTAATTTGAATTTGAATCCTGTTATGAACTTCACCTTTGAGTCAAATGTACAAACTCAAATCTGTATAAGAATAATATATATATTATACTTATTTTTATTCACATAGTAATTTCTTCCTTCTCTTTTCTCTCTTACATATTATTTCTAAAATCCCTAAAGTGCAACTTTGGGTTAAGTTCAAATCCCCATCTCATTTTTGTATTTCTATTATTATTATTTTATTATCAATTGCACAATACAAGCAAAACTCCATCATGATGCACAATTTGGTGGTGTCCTTTGTTAGTTATTTTACTTGTTTAAGTGAGGTGTCCAAATGAAATGCTGAATAGAGATAACACACATGTCTATAAAGAAATATAATTTCTCCCTTTAAATCTTTCTTACAAAGTGGGTATTACAGTTGAGTTTGGTCTACAGGTACCATCCGTAGGGGATGAAGATTATGATATTGATGAAGTGGCCCAAATCGAGCACTTCAACTCCCAAGCCACAACCATACTCCTCGCCTCTCCAAGTAGGGAGGAGTACAACAAGGTGCAAGGATTAAAAAGCGCCAAGGAAGTTTGGGACGTGCTCAAGACCGCGCACGAGGGTGATGAACTCACCAAGATCACCAAGCGGGAGACGATCGAGGGGGAGCTCGGTCGCTTCCGTCTTCGCCAAGGGGAGGAGCCACAAGACATGTACAACCGGCTCAAAACCTTGGTGAATCAAGTGCGCAACCTCGGGAGCAAAAAGTGGGATGACCACGAGGTGGTTAAGGTTATTCTAAGATCTCTTATTTTCCTTAACCCTACTCAAGTACAATTAATTCGTGGTAATCCTAGATATACACTAATGACTCCCGAGGAAGTAATCGAGAATTTTGTGAGCTTTGAATTTATGATCAAAGGCTCACGGAAGATCAACGAGCTTGACGGTCCCTCCACGTCCGAAGCTCAACCGGTTGCATCTAAGGCGACAGAGGAGAAGAAGGAGGAGTCTACACCGAGTAGAACACCCATCGACGCCTCCAAGCTCGACAACGAGGAAATGGCGCTCGTCATCAAGAGCTTCCGCCAAATCCTCAAACAAAGGAGGGGGAAAGATTACAAGCCCCGCTCCAAGAAGGTTTGCTACAAATGTGGTAAGCCCGGTCACTTTATAGCTAAATGTCCTATTTCTAGTGACAGTGACAGGGGTGACGACAAGAAGGGGAGAAGAAAGGAGAAGAAAAGGTACTACAAGAAGAAGGGCGGCGATGCCCACATTTGTCGCGAGTGGAACTCCGACGAAAGCTCTAGCGACTCCTCCGACGACGAGGACGCCGCCAACATCGCCGTCACCAAGGGACTTCTCTTCCCCAACGTCAGCCACAAGTGCCTCATGGCAAAGGACGACAAAAAGAAGAAGGTTAAATCTAAATCCTCCACTAGATATGAGTCTTCTAGTGATGAAAATGCTAGTGATGAGGAAGATAAATTACGCACTCTTTTTGCCAACCTAAATATGCAACAAAAGGAAAAGTTAAATGAATTAATTAGCGCCATCCATGAGAAGGATGACCTCTTGGACACCCAAGAGGACTTCCTAATCAAGGAAAACAAAAAGCATGTTAAGGTTAAAAATGCTTATGATCTAGAAGTTGAAAAATGTGAAAAATTATCTAGTGAGCTAAGCACTTGCCATGAGACTATAGACAACCTTAGAAATGAGAATTCGAATTTATTAGCTAAGGTTGATTCTATTGCTTGTAATGTTTCAATTCCCAATCTTAGAAATGATAATGATGATTTGCTTGCTAAAATTGAAGAATTAAACATGTCTCTTGCTAGTCTTAGGATTGAAAATGAAAAATTGCTTGCTAAGGCTAAAGAACTAGATGTTTGCAATGTTACAATTTCCGACCTTAGAACTAAAAATGATATATTGCATGCTAAGGTTGTAGAATTGAAATCTTGCAAACCCTCTACATCTACCGTTGAGCACACTACTATTTGCACTAGATGTAGAGATGTTGATATTAATGCTATACATGATCACATGGCTTTAATTAAACAACAAAATGATCATATAGCAAAATTAGATGCTAAAATTGCCGAGCATAACTTAGAAAATGGAAAATTTAAATTTGCTAGAAGTATGCTCTATAGTGGGAGACACCCTGGCATTAAGGATGGCATTGGCTTCCAACAGGGAGGCAATGTCAAACTTAATGCCCCTCCTAAGAAATTGTCCAACTTTGTTAAGGGCAAGGCTCCCATGCCTCAGGATAACGAGGGTTACATTTTATACCCTGCCGGTTATCCCGAGAGCAAAATTAGGAGAATTCACTCTAGGAAGTCTCACTCTGGCCCTAATCATGCTTTTATGTATAAGGGTGAGACATCTAGCTCTAGGCAACCAACCCGTGCTAAGTTGCCTAAGAAGAAAACTCCTAGTGCATCAAATGAACATAACCTTTCATTTAAAACCTTTGATGCATCTTATGTTTTAACTAACAAATCCGGCAAGGTAGTTGCCAAATATGTTGGGGGCAAGCACAAGGGGTCAAAGACTTGTGTTTGGGTACCCAAGGTTCTTGTGTCTAATGCCAAAGGACCCAAAACCATTTGGGTACCTAAAGTCAAGAACTAAACTTGTTTTGTAGGTTTATGTATCCGGGGGCTCAAGTTGGATCATCGACAGCGGGTGCACAAACCACATGACAGGGGAGAATAAAATGTTCTCCTCCTATGAGAAAAACTAGGATCCCCAACGAGCTATCACATTCGGGGATGGAAACCAAGGTTTGGTCAAAGGATTGGGTAAAATTGCTATATCCCCTGACCATTCTATTTCCAATGTTTTTCTTGTAGATTCTTTAGATTACAATTTTCTTTCGGTTTCTCAATTATGCAAAATGGGCTACAACTGTCTTTTTACTGATATAAGTGTCACTGTCTTTAGAAGAAGTGATGATTCAATAGCATTTAAAGGTGTGTTAGAGGGTCAGCTATACTTAGTAGATTTTGATAGAGCTGAACTCGACACATGCTTAATTGCTAAGACTAACATGGGTTGGCTCTGGCACCGCCGACTAGCACATGTTGGGATGAAGAATCTTCACAAGCTTCTAAAGGGAGAACACATTTTAGGATTAACAAATGTTCATTTTGAGAAAGACAGGATTTGTAGCGCATGCAAGCAGGGAAGCAAGTTGGCGCCCATCATCCACACAAGAACATCATGACGACCGACAGGCCACTGGAGCTCCTACACATGGATCTATTCGGCCCGATCGCTTACATGAGCATCGGCGGGAGTAAGTACTGTCTAGTTATTGTGGATGATTATTCTCGCTTCACTTGGGTATTCTTTTTGCAGGAAAAATCTCATACCCAAGAGACCTTAAAGGGATTCTTGAGACGGGCTCAAAACGAGTTCGGCTTAAGGATCAAGAAAATTAGAAGCGACAACGGGACGGAGTTCAAGAACTCACAAATTGAAGGCTTCCTTGAGGAGGAGGGCATCAAGCATGAGTTCTCTTCTCCCTACACCCCACAACAAAATGGTGTAGTGGAGAGGAAGAATAGAACTCTATTGGACATGGCAAGAACCATGCTTGATGAGTACAAGACTTCGGATCGGTTTTGGGCCGAGGCAGTCAACACCGCTTGCTACGCCATCAACCGGTTATATCTACACCGAATCCTCAAGAAGACATCATACGAACTCCTAACCGGTAAAAAGCCCAATATTTCATACTTTAGAGTCTTTGGTAGCAAATGCTTTATACTTGTTAAAAGAGGTAGAAAATCTAAATTTGCTCCTAAGACTGTAGAGGCTTTTTACTAGGATATGATTCAACCACAAGGGCATATAGAGTCTTTAACAAGTCCTCTGGACAAGTTGAAGTTTCTTGTGACGTTGTGTTTGATGAGACTAACGGCTCTCAAGTAGAGCAAGTTGATCTTGATGAGATAGGTATTGAAGAGGCTCCGTGCATCGCGCTAAGGAACATGTCCATTGGGGATGTATGTCCTAAGGAATCCGAAGAGCCTCCAAATGCACAAGATCAACCATCCTCCTCCACGCAAGCATCCCCACCAACTCAAAATGAGGATGAGGCTCAAGTTGATGAAGGAGAAGATCAAGCAAATGAACCACCTCAAGATGACGGTAATGATCAAGGGGGAGATGCAAATGATCAAGACAAGGAGGATGAAGAACCAAGGCTGCCACATCCAAGAGTCCACCAAGCAATCCAACGAGATCACCCCGTCGACACCATCCTCGGCGATATTCATAAGGGGGTAACTACTCGATCTCGTGTTGCACATTTTTGTGAGCATTACTCTTTTGTTTCCTCTATTGAGCCACACAGGATAGAGGAAGCACTTCAAGATTCGGATTGGGTGGTGGCGATGCAAGAGGAGCTCAACAACTTCACAAGGAATGAGGTATGGCATTTAGTTCCACGTCCTAATCAAAATGTTGTAGGAACCAAATGGGTCTTCCGCAACAAGCAAGATGAGCATGGTGTGGTGACAAGGAACAAAGCTCGACTTGTGGCCAAGGGATACTCCCAAGTCGAAGGTTTGGATTTCGGTGAAACCTATGCACCCGTAGCTAGGCTTGAGTCAATTCGTATATTATTGGCCTATGCTACTTACCATGGCTTTAAGCTTTATCAAATGGACGTGAAAAGTGCCTTCCTCAATGGACCAATCAAGGAAGAGGTCTATGTTGAGCAACCTCCCGGCTTTGAAGACAGTGAGTACCCTAACCATGTCTATAGGCTCTCTAAGGCGCTTTATGGGCTCAAAGTTGGAAAGGCCGATCCTACTTTATTCACTAAAACTCTTGACAATGATTTGTTTGTATGCCAAATTTATGTTGATGATATCATATTTGGGTCTACTAACGAATCTACATGTGAAGAATTTAGTAGGATCATGACACAAAAATTCGAGATGTCTATGATGGGGGAGTTGAAGTATTTCTTAGGATTTCAAGTGAAGCAACTCCAAGAGGGCACCTTCCTAAGCCAAACGAAGTATACTCAAGATATTCTAAGCAAGTTTAGGATGAAGGATGCTAAGCCCATCAAGACACCCATGGGAACCAATGGGCATCTCGACCTCGACACGGGAGGTAAATCCGTCGATTGAAAGGTATACCGGTCGATGATAGGTTCATTACTCTATTTATGTGCATCTCGACCGGACATTATGCTTTTCGTTTGCATGTGTGCAAGATTCCAATCCGACCCTAAGGAATCCCACCTTACGGCCGTAAAACGAATCTTGAGATATTTGGCTTATACTCCTAAGTTTGGGCTTTGGTACCCTCGGGGATCCACATTTGACCTAATTGGTTATTCGGATGCCGATTGGGCGAGGTGTAAGATTAATAGAAAGAGCACATCGGGGACTTGCCAGTTCTTAGAAAGATCCTTGGTGTCTTGGGTTTCAAAGAAGCAAAATTCTGTTGCTCTTTCTACCGCCGAAGCCGAGTACATTGCCGCAGGACATTGTTGCGCGCAATTACTTTGGATGAGGCAAACCCTGCGGGACTATGGTTACAAATTAACCGAAGTTCCTCTTCTATGTGATAATGAGAGTGCTATCCGCATGGCGGATAATCCCGTTGAGCATAGCCGCACTAAACACATAGCCATTCGGTATCATTTTCTTAGGGATCACCAACAAAAGGGGGATATCGAGATTGCATACATTAATACTAAGGATCAATTAGCCGATATCTTTACCAAGCCACTTGATGAACAAACTTTTACCAAACTTAGGCATGAGCTCAATATTCTTGATTCTAGGAATTTCTTTTGCTAAACTTGCACACATAGCTCATAAATATACCTTTGATCATGTCTCTTTTATATATGCTATGACTAATGTGTTTTTCAAGTGTATTTCAAACCAAGTCATAGGTATATTGAAAGGGAATTGGAGTCTTCGGCGAAGACAAAGGCTTCCACTCCACTCTATTACTTCTCCTTCGCTGTCACTCCGAGCAACTCTTCGTCTTTGGTATAATCTTCACTCATTTATTTATGACCAAAGAGGGAGAGAGTAATTCAAGGGCTCTAATGACTCCGTTTTTGGCGACTCATGCCAAAGGGGGAGAAAGTATTAGCCCAAAGCAAAAGGACCGCACCACCACCTAATTTTAAAAGAGTTTTTCAATTGATATGATTCTCAATTGGTAATTTTAAATTGGTATCTTATTGTGTTCAAAAGGGGGAGAAAAGTAGTATTTCAAAATTGATATATCAAAACCCTCTTGAACACTAAGAGGAGAATTTTATCTAGGGGGAGTTTTGTTTAGTCAAAGGAAAAGCATTTGAGACAGGGGGAGAAAAATTCAAATCTTGAAAATGCTTTGCAAATCTTATTCATTTACCTTTGACTATTTGCAAAAGAACTTTGAAGAAGATTTACAAAAGAATTTGCAAAAACAAAACATGTGGTGCAAGCGTGGTCCAAAATGTCAAAAAATTGAAGAAACAATCCATGCATATCTTATAAGTATTTATATTGGCTCAATTCCAAGCAACCTTTGCACTTACATTATGCAAGCTAGTTCAATTATGCACTTCTATATTTGCTTTGGTTTGTGTTGGCATCAATCACCAAAAAGGGGGAGATTGAAAGGGAATTAGGCTTACACCTATTTCCTAAATGATTTTGGTGGTTGAATTGCCCAACACAAATAAATTGGACTAACTAGTTTGCTCTAGTGTATAAGTTATACAGGTGCTAAAGGTTCACACTTAGCCAATAAAAAGACCAAGAAATAGGTTCAACAAAGGAGCAAAGGGATAACCAAAGTGTGCCCTGGTCTGGCGCACCGGACTGTCCGGTGTGCCACCGGACAGTGTCCGGTGCACCATCGGACTGTGTCTGGGGCACCAGGGGACTTCACACTGAACTCTTCACCTTCAGGAAAATCCAGAGGCGCTTCGCTATAATTCACCGGACTGTCCGGTGTACACCGAACAGTGTCCGGTGCTCCAAGGAACGGCGCCTCAGGAACTCGCCAACTTCGGGAATTCGCAACGGCTAGTCCGCTATAATTCACCGGAGTGTCCGGTGTGACAAAGAAGCAACGGATACTTCGGCGCCAACGGCTACCTGCAGCGCATTGAATGCGCGCCAGCACGCGCAGAGGTCAGGCACGCCCATGCTGGCGCACCGGACACTCTACAGTGCATGTCCGGTGCGCCACCGGACATCCAGGCGGGCCCAGAAGACAGAGCTCCAACGGTCGGAACCCAACGGCCTTGGTGACGTGGCTGGCGCACCGGACATGTCCGGTGTGCACCGGACTGTCCGGTGCACCATGCGACAGACAGCCCCACCAAACGGCTAGTTTGGTGGTTGGGGCTATAAATACCCCCAACCACCCCACATTCAAGTCATCCAAGTTTTCCTACTTCAACCACTTACAAGAGCTCTAGCATTCAATTCTAGACACACCCAAGTGATCAAATCCTCTCCAAATTCCACACAACGCCTTAGTGATTAGTGAGAGAGATTTGCTTGTGTTCTTTCGAGCTCTTGCGCTTGGATTGCTTTCTTCTTTCTTTGATTCTTCATTGTGATCAAACTCACTTGTAATTGAGGCAAGAGACACCAATCTTGTGGTGGTCCTTGTGGGAACTTTGTGTTCCAAGTGATTGAGAAGAAAAGCTCACTTGGTCCGAGGGACCGTTTGAGAGAGGGAAAGGGTTGAAAGAGACCCGGTCTTTGTGACCACCTCAACGGGGAGTAGGTTTGCGAGAACCGAACCTCGGTAAAACAAATCCACGTGTCTCACTCCTTATTTGCTTGCGATTTGTTTTACACCCTCTCTCGCGGACTCGATTATATTTCTAACGCTAACCCGACTTGTAGTTGTGATTATTTTTGAGAATTTCAGTTTCGCCCTATTCACCCCCCCCCTCTAGGCGACTTTCACCATGAAATGGTCAAGGTTATTCTAAGAACACTTGTATTTCTTAACCCTACTCAAGTACAATTAATTCGTGGTGATCCTAGATATAAGCTAATGTCTCCTGAGGAAGTTATAGGAAAATTTGTGAGCTTTGAGTTGATGATCAAAGGCTCCAAGAAAATCATCGAGCAAGGCGCCTCCTCCACACCCGATGTGCAACCCGTTGCATTCAAGGCAACGGAGGAGAAGAAAGAAGACTCTACACCTAGTAGGGTTCCCATCGATGCCTCCAAGCTCGACAATGAGGAGATGGCGCTCATCATCAAGAACTTCCGCCAAATCCTCAAGCAAAGAAAAGGGAAAGATTACAAGTCCCGTTCCAAGAAGGTTTGCTACAAGTGTGGTAAGCCTGGTCATTTTATCGCTAAATGTCCTTTGTCTAGTGATAGTGACAGGGATAACGACAAGAAGGGAAAAAGGAGAGAAAAGAAGAGGTACTACAAGAAGAAGGGCGACGATGCCCATGTCTGCCGAGAGTGGGACTCCGACGAGAGCTCCACCGACTCCTCCTCCGACAAGGACGCCACCAACATCGCCGTCACCAAAGGCCTCCTCTTCCCCAACATCGGCCACAAGTGCCTCATGGCAAAGGACGGCAAGAAGAAGAAAGTAAAATCTAAATCCTCCACTAAGTATGCAACATCTAGTGATGAAGCTAGCTCTAGTGATGATGAGGATGATTTATTAACACTTTTTGCCAACCTAAACATGCAACAAAAGGAGAAATTAAATGAATTGATTAGTGCTATTCATGAGAAGGATGAGCTCTTGGATAGCCGAGAGGACTTCCTAATTAAAGAAAACAAAAAGCATGTTAAGGTTAAAAATGCTTATGCTCTAGAGGTAGAAAAATGTGAAAAATTATCTAGTGAGCTAAGCACTTTCCATGATGTTATTTCCAACCTTAGAAATGAAAATGCCAAATTAATTGCTAAGGTTGAGAAATCAAATGTTTGTGATGATTCAATTAACAATCTTAGAAATGATAATGCTAGTTCAATTTCTAAGATTGAAAAATCGAATGCCTCTCTTGCTAGCCTTAGAAATGAGAATGAAAAATTAATTGCTAAGGCTAAGGAATTAGATGTTTGCAATGTTTCTATTTCCAATCTTAGAGATGAGAATGACATTTTACATGCTAAGATTGTTGAACTAAATTCTTACAAACCCTCTACATCTACCGTTGAGCATATTACTATTTGCACTAGATGTAGAGATGTTAACATTGATGCTATTCTTGATCACATTGCTATGATTAAACAACAAAATGATCATATAGCAAAATTAGATGCTAAAATTGCCGAGCATGAGTTAGAAAATGAAAAATTTAAGTTTGCTCGTAGTATGCTCTATCGTGGGAGACGCCCTGGCATTAAGGATGGAATTGGCTTCCAACAGGGAGGCAATGTCAAACTCAATGCCCCTCCTAAAAGATTATCTAACTTTGTTAAGGGCAAGGCTCCCATGCCTCAGGATAACAAGGGTTACATTTTATACCCTGCCGGTTATCCCGAGCACAAAATTGGGAGAATTCACTCTAGGAAGTCTCACTCTGGCTCTAATCATACTTTTATGTATAAGAGTGAGGCATCTAGTTCTAGGCAATCAACCCGTGCTAAATTGTCTAAGAAGAAAACTCCTATTGCATCAAATGAACCCAACATTGCATTTAAGACTTTTGATGCATCATATGTTTTAACTAACAAATCAGGCAAAGTAGTTGCCAAATATGTTGGGGGCAAACACAAGGGCTCCAAGACTTGTGTTTGGGTACCCAAGGTGCTTGTTTCTGATGTGAAAGGACCTAAGATAGTTTGGGTACCTAAGAACAAGGCCTAAACTTGTTTTGTAGGTTTATGCATTCGGGGGCTCAAGTTGGATCATCGATAGCGGGTGCACAAACCACATGACTGGGGAGAAAAGGATGTTCTCCTCATATGAGAAAAACCAAGATCCCCAACGAGCTATCACATTCGGGGATGGAAATCAAGGTTTGGTCAAAGGATTGGGTAAAATTGCTATATCACCTGACCATTCTATTTCCAATGTTTTTCTTGTAGATTCATTAGATTACAATTTGCTTTCTGTTTCTCAATTATGCAAAATGGGCTACAATTGTCTTTTTACGGATGTAGGTGTTACTGTCTTTAGAAGAAGTGATGATTCAGTAGCTTTTAAGGGAGTGTTAGAGGGTCAGCTATACTTAGTTGATTTCAATAGAGCTGAACTCGACACTTGCTTAATTGCTAAGACTAACATGGGTTGGCTCTGGCATCACCGACTAGCCCACGTTGGGATGAAGAATCTTCATAAGCTTCTAAAGGGAGAGCACATTTTGGGACTAACCAATGTTCATTTTGAGAAAGACAGGGTTTGTAGCGCATGTCAAGCAGGGAAGCAAATTGGAGCCCATCATCCACACAAGAACATCATGACGACCGACAGGCCGCTTGAGCTACTCCACATGGACCTATTCGGCCCGATAGCTTATATAAGCATCGGCGGGAGTAAGTATTGTCTTGTTATTGTGGATGATTATTCTCGCTTCACTTGGGTGTTCTTTTTGCAGGAAAAATCTCAAACCCAAGAGACCTTAAAGGGATTCTTGAGATGGGCTCAAAATGAGTTCGGCTTAAGGATCAAAAAGATTAGAAGTGACAATGGGACGGAGTTCAAGAACTCTCAAATAGAAGGCTTTCTTGAGGAGGAGGCATCAAGCATGAGTTCTCTTCTCCCTACACACCACAACAAAATGGTGTAGTGGAGATGAAGAATAGAACTCTATTGGACATGGCAAGAACCATGCTTGATGAGTACAAGACTTCGGATCGGTTTTGGGCCAAGGCGGTTAACACCGCTTGCTACACCATCAACCGGTTATATCTACACCAAATCCTCAAGAAGACATCGTATGAACTCCTAACTGGTAAAAGCCCAATGTTTCATATTTTAGAGTCCTTGGTAGGAAATGCTTTATTCTTGTTAAAAGAGGTAGAAAATCTAAATTTGCTCCTAAGGCAGTAGAAGGCTTTTTACTAGGTTATGATTCAAACACAAAGGCATATAGAGTCTTTAACAAGTCCTCTGGACTAGTTGAAGTTTCTTGTGACATTGTGTTTGATGAGACTAACGACTCTCAAGTAGAGCAAGTTGATCTTGATGAGCTAGATGATGAAGAGGCTCCGTGCGTCGCGCTAAGGAACATGTCCATTAAGAATGTGTGTCCTAAGGAATCCGAAGAGCCTCCACAAGCACAAGATCAACCATCTTCCTCAATGCAAGCATCTCCACCAACTCAAGATGAGGATCAAGCTCAAGATGATGATAATGAAGATCAAGAGAAGCCACCTCAAGAGGAGGACAATGATCAAGGGGGAGATGCTAATGTTCAAGACAAGGAAGATGACGACGGTCCAAGACCGCCACACCCAAGAGTCCACCAAGCAATACAACGAGATCACCCCGTGAACTCCATCCTCGACGATATTCATAAGGGGGTAACCACTCGATCTCGTGTTGCTCATTTTTGTGAACATTACTCTTTTGTTTCCTCTATTGAGCCACACAGGGTAGAGGAAGCACTTCAAGATTCGGATTGGGTGCTGGCGATGCAAGAGGAGCTCAACAACTTCACGAGGAATAAGGTATGGCATTTAGTTCCACGTCCTAACCAAAATGTTGTAGGAACCAAGTGGGTCTTCCGCAACAAACAAGATGAGCATGGTGTGGTGACAAGGAACAAAGCCTGACTTGTGGCCAAGGGATATTCACAAGTCGAAGGTTTGGATTTCGGTGAAACCTATGCACTCGTAGCTAGGCTTGAGTCAATTCATATATTACTTGCCTATGCTACTTACCATGGCTTTAAGCTTTACCAAATGGACGTGAAAAGTGCCTTCCTCAATGGACCAATCAAGGAAGAGGTCTATGTTGAGCAACCTCCCGGCTTTGAAGATAGTGAGTACCCTAACCATGTTTATAAACTCTCTAAGGCGATTTATGGGCTCAAGCAAGCCCCAAGAGCATGGTATGAATGCCTAAGAGATTTTCTTATCGCTAATGTCTTCAAATTCGGAAAAGCCGATCCTACTCTCTTTACTAAAACACTTTCAAATGATTTGTTTGTATGCCAAATTTATGTTGGTGATATCATATTTGGGTCTACTAACGAATCTACATGTGAAGAGTTTAGTAGGATCATGACTCAAAAATTCGAGATGTCTATGATGGGGGAGTTGAAGTATTTCTTAGGATTTCAAGTCAAGCAACTCCAAGAGGGCACCTTCATTAGCCAAACGAAGTACATTAAAGACATTCTTGTAAAGTTTGGGATGAAGGATGCCAAGCCCATCAAGACACCCATGGGGACCAATGGGCATCTCAACCTCGACACGGGAGGTAAATCCGTAGATCAAAAGGTATACCGGTCGATGATAGGTTCTTTACTCTACTTATGTGCATCACGACCGGATATTATGCTTTCTGTATGCATGTGTGCAAGATTCCAAGCCGATCCTAAGGAAGTTCACCTTAGGGCCATAAAACGAATCTTGAGATATTTAGTTTATATTCCTAAGTTTGACCTTTGGTACCCCAGGGGATCCACTTTTGATTTAATTGGTTATTCAGATGCTGATTGGGCAGGGTGTAAAATTAATAGAAAGAGCACATCAGGGACTTGCCAGTTCTTGGGAAGATCTCTGGTGTCTTGGGCTTCAAAGAAGCAAAATTCTGTCGCTCTTTCTACCGCCGAAGCCGAGTATATTGTCGCAGGCCATTGTTGCGCGCAATTGCTTTGGATGAGGCAAACCCTTAGGGACTATGGTTACAAATTAACCAAAGTTCCTCTTCTATGTGATAATGAGAGTGCTATCCGCATGGCGGATAATCCCGTTGAGCATAGCCGCACTAAACACGTAGCCATTCGGTATCACTTTTTAAGAGATCACCAACAAAAGGGGGATATCGAGATTGCTTATGTTAACACCAAAGAACAATTAGCCGATATCTTTACCAAGCCATTAGATGAGCAAACTTTTACCAAACTTAGGCATGAGCTAAAAATTCTTGATTCTAGGAATTTTGATTGATATTTTGCTCACATAGCTCATGGATATACCTTTGATCATATCTTTCATGTGCTATAACTAATGTGTTTTCAAGTGAATATTATGCTAAGTCATAGATTGAAAGGGAATTGGAGTCTTCGGCGAAGACAAGGCTTCCACTCCACTCCATCGATTTATTCATCTCTCGCCGTTGCTCCACACCGCTCTCCAATTTGGTATAATCTTCACTCATATATTATTTATCAAAGGGAGAGAACGTAAAAGGGCTTATATTTCACTCACAAGTATCTGTTTTTGGTGATTCATGCCAAAGGGGGAGAAAGTATTAGCCCAAAGCAAAAGGACCGCACCACCACCAATTTCAAAAATTTAGTCTTTCAAGTTTGTGTTAAAAGAAGTGTTTTCAAATTGGTATACCCTCTTCAAAATTAATATCTAAAACCCTCTTGAACACTAAGAGGAGGATTTCATTAAGGGGGAGTTTTGTTTAGTCAAAGGAAAAGCATTTGAAACAGGGGGAGAAAATTTCAAATCTTGAAAATGCTTCTCAAAAATCTCATTCATATACCTTTGACTATTTGCAAAAGACTTTGAAAAAGAATTTCCAAAACATTGCAAAAACAAAATAAGTGGTGCAAGCGTGATCCAAAATTTTAAAATAGAAGAAAGCCATCCATGCATATCTAGTAGAAATAATTATTGGTTTCACTCCAAGCAACCTTTGCACTTACATTATGCAAACTAGTTCAATTCTGCACTTATATATTTGCTTTGGTTTGTGTTGGCATCAATCACCAAAAAGGGGGAGATTGAAAGGGAAATAAGCTTACACCTTTTCCTAATTGATTTTGGTGGTTGAATTGCCCAACACAAATAATTGGACTAACTAGTTTGCTCTAGATTATAAGTTCTACAGGTGCCAAAGGTTCACAACAAACCAATAAAAAGACCAAAAAATGGTTCAAACAAAGAGAGCAAAAGACTACCGAAGTGTGCCTAGGTCTGACGCATCGGACTGTCCGGTGCACCAGGGAACCCGACTCCAAACTTGCCACCTTCGAGATTTCTGGGAGCCGCTCCGCTATAATTCACCGGACTGTCCGGTGTAGCACCGGACTGTCCGGTGTGCCAGCGGAGTAACGGCTACACAGCGCCAACAGTCGTCTGCAACGGCAGTTAATGCGCTACAGTGCGCACATAAGTCAGAGCAGGGCCAGAAGGCACACCGGACAGTGAACAGTGACTGTACGGTGCACCACCGGACTGTCCGGTGGCCCAGATGTCAGAAGCTCCAACGGTCAGAGTCCAACGGCCGGGTGACGTGGCTGGCGCACCGGACAGTGTCCGGTGGCGCACCGGACTGTCTAGTGCGCCATGCGACAACAGCCTCCACCAACGGCTCCTTTGGTGGTTGGGGCTATAAATACCCTCAACCACCCACCATTCATTGCATCCAAGTTTTTAGCCTTCACACCTCATACAAGAGTTATAGCATTCAATACAAGACACAAACAAAGAGATCAAATCCTCTCCCTAGTCCGGAATCACTCCAACCAAATTAGTGACTAGAGAGAGAGAGACATTTGTGTTCATTTGAGCTCTTGCGCTTGGATTGCTTTTCTTCTTCATTCTTTCTTGATTCCAACTCAATTGTAACTAAGGCAAGAGACACCAATTGTGTGGTGGTCCTTGTGGGGACTTAGTGTCCCGTTTGATTGAGAAGAGAAGCTCACTCGGTCTAAGTGACCGTTTGAGAGAGGGAAAGGGTTGAAAGAGACCCGGTCTTTGTGACCACCTCAACGGGGAGTAGGTTTGCAAGAACCGAACCTCAGTAAAACAAATCATCGTGTCATCCGCTCCAATTCGCTTGTGATTTGTTTTTCGCCCTCTCTTTTGGACTCGTTTATATTTCTAACGCTAACCTCGTCTTGTAGTTGTGCTTAAAGTTTGTAAATTTCAGAATCGCCCTATTCACCCCCCTCTATGTGACTTTCAGTCTCAGATTGTATGTTTGCATGGTGTTCCTAAGAAGATAGTGTCTGATCGGGGAACCCAATTCACTTCTCATTTTTGGCAACAGTTACATGAAGCTTTGGGCACGCATTTGAAGTTCATTTAGCTTATCATCCGCAGACAGATGGACAGACTGAGAGAACCAACCAAATCCAGACATTTTGTTTGAAGCCGAAGAGAACATCAGAATGGTTCGAGAGAATATGAAGACAGCGCAGTCCTATCAGTGAAGCTATGCTGACACAAGAAGAAGAGATCTAAGTTTCGAAGTAGGAGACTATGTCTACCTGAAGGTGTCACCTATCAGAGGAATCAAAAGGTTCGGAGTCAAGGGCAAGCTAGCACCTCGATACATCGGACTGTACCAGATTCAGGCAAGATGGGGAGAAGTGGCATATCAACTCAACCTACCAGAAAGTCTGTCAGCCGTGCATGATGTGTTCCATGTGTCTCAGCTGAAGAAGTGCTTGCGAGTGCCAGAAAAGCAATTGCTAACCGAGGATCTCGAGGTTCAAGAAGACTTGACTTATATCGAGAAGCCAACTCAGATTCTAGAGACATCAGGCAGAGTAACTCGAAGAAGCACCATCAGGATGTGCAAAGTCAAGTGGGGCCATCATTCAGAGGAAGAAGCAACTTAGTAAAGAGAAGATGATCTAAAAGGCAAGTACCCTGAATCTCGAGGGCGAGATTCTTTTTAAGGGGGATAGGTTTGTAACATCCTGAATTTAGGGGTATAAATTTCTTCTCTAATGCCTACCAAATTCAAGTGTTACCTCTTGTCTCTCTCTAGACTTATTCTCTCTTCTTTTTTATTAGAATTATGTTAATTAGGTGAAGGGTTAACTATTTATTTATTGGGACTTAGATCTAATCCTGGTCGTTGATCTGTGATCGCGCGGTCGAGATCAGCCGATACCCTTCGCGTGGTAGTTTTGTTAAAAAGACTCCCGACTTTCTGAGAATCAACCCGCTGTCCCTGGATTTCGCGCGCAGGTCCCTATACGAGGGAGAAGAATGCACGGAATCTACATACTTTGGGCGAGTGCCGAAAAAATTGCCACCAAAGGCTATCGGAAGTGACTATACAGTTGCTAAATCTGGAGACCAAATAGAGTTACACAGCAAGTAACTATATTTAGTAAGTCTATTTAAAGAACATTTGAAGAAATATTTTTTCTGATCATTTGTTAAATCTAAGATTTAGAGAGTTGTTTAGAGAATAATTGAAGTTGCTCTTGGAGGCAAAAGCCAAAACAAACACATCTAAATTTTAGCACGCAACATCCAAACAAACCCTTAGAACATCTCCAACAATACCTCAAACTAGTGTCTCAAATTGAAATATGAGGTTCTACATAGGAAAAACTACTTCAACAATATTTCATTTCATAAAATTTGGTCAAAAAATATATGACACCCTCTCAAGTATCTCAAATATATTACACCGTAGTGGACTATATTATAATCTAGATTTGAGATTTTATCGTTAGAGCTTAATGTTTTGTTGGTCACATTATTAGAGATTTAACCTTAGATAGAAAAGTTAGTCAAAATGTGACAAGTTAGGTATAGAAGCAAACAGATCTTTAACCTATCCTACCGCACAACCTCCGTACCATGTGGGGACAACTTGTAAGTTACGGAGCACGTCCCACGTGCAACGGTGCAAGTATAAGGTGTTTGGTTTGATGAATCACTCTATTCAAAATGAAGTGGTGCATCATGGGTCTATTTCTCAAATTTGGTGGAATGACTCTATTCTACATATTAGTACTAAACAACTAACTATAAGGAATGAGGTGGTGATAGATTAACTCACTCCATTTCACAAACCAAACAAAAAAGTGAGGAGTGAGAAGATGATGGACTACATCATTCCTCAAACCAAACACTCCAGTAGTCTCCTCCACCATTCTCCCTAGAGATGGCAATGGGTACCCGCAACCCGATACCCGATGGATATTTACTCTATTAGGGTATGTATGTGGACTAAATATTCTACCCGTGGGTCTGTTATTGGGCAAAAAATTTCACCCAATGGGTAAATGAGTATTAGAACGTTCCACCTTCACCCATACCCGTTAACCCGTGGGTATAAAATACCCAATATAAACTTAGCCCAAGCATGAACTTAGAATTTAGTCATCCATCTTTTTTACTATTTAATAACCTTTTAGGCCATTATGTCAAGGATTAACGACAATTTAATGACCATGTAATTCACCCAATGTGTGTTGAATGGATGGTTAAATGATGCTAGAAATTTTGTAATAGTATTTAGATGGATATACTTGATATTTGTATAATATAATATTTTGATAGATGTTTAATTTTTATGGGTATGGGTGACCCGATGGGTGACCCGATGGGTAACCCATACCTACGTGGGTATGAGTATGAGGATAAATCCATACCCACCAATGTATATGGATGACCCGGTAGAGTTATTTTTTTTGTCCTGAGTACCCGATGAGTATTTACGATTGCATCTCTAATCCTCCCCAACCCTCTTCCGGTTCTTCTCATCCCAACTGACCGACTACCATGGCCGGCGGCGGCGGCGGCTCTCTGTCTAGCCCCTCCGCCTCCTTCCTTTCCAGTCCCACCCCAACACCGCCCCCTCGTCTCCTCCGCAGGTGTAGCACGAAGTCTGCCTCACGAGATAGCCCCATCCTCAGACCAAAAAAGCCGCCTCCACTCTTCTGCGCGGCGGCAGCCACTCCCACCCCCGCTCCCGCGGCCGCGTCCAAGTCGGCTGGGTCATGGAGGGACCTGTGCAGTCTCAACGCCTGGGTGGTGCGAGACTACCGCCGCCTTGTCGACTCCGTCGGCGCGCTCGAGCCGGCGCTTCGGAGGCTCTCTGAGGAACAGGTGGCGTGCAGGACTAGCACTGCACTCCCCATCTCAGCTAGTGGTTCATACATTCAGCTTGTTTGCTAATGGTTCTACTTTGTTTGGTGTGGCTGATGTGGACAATGTGCGCGTTTGCGTGCAGTTGAAGGCGAAGACGGCCGAGTTCCGCAGCCGCCTAACGCGCGGGGAGACGCTCGCCGACGTCCAGGCCGGTACATCTGCTGCTCTAACTAGTTACTGCCATTGCTGAGCTGCACCGTTTCTTTCGGGAGTTCTGGTTGTTGGTTGTCTGATGTACTGATGCGTTTCTGTGTCCACTCCAGATGCGTTTGCTGTGGTACGTGAGGCGGCTAGGAGGACGCTTGGGATGCGGCATTTCGACGTCCAGGTACCCACAGCTTTGGCTGCACGGTTGAGATGTAAGGCACGAGTCGGTTCTCGAGACTGAGTTTTGGGTGCAGATAATTGGCGGTGCTGTGCTCCATGACGGCTGCATTGCAGAGATGAAGACAGGCGAGGGGAAGACGCTTGTTTCCACACTTGCGGCTTATCTAAATGCCCTTACAGGGAAAGGGGTTCATGGTACTGTATCAAATCTCATCTTTCAAATCGTCCTGTAAACCTATCTGACTTGGGTGGTTCCACTGCATGTCTGCATTGAAAAATGATCAATTTAATGCATGCTCCTAGCTTCGCATATGTCCTTTATAGTGGTTCAGTTGGACAGCTGAAGATAGTGGACTATTGTGCATTTCAGTTTTTTTTGTCTAAGTCAGTTAACTTAACTTTATTTGGTCTTCAACATAATTAGCACTTGTGCCCTCAAGAAGGCCTGATAAGAGTGGTAGAGACTTCTAGGAAGACTTAGATAGCATGGTTAGAGCTATACGTATTAGTGAAAAGTTTTTTATAGATCTTAATGGTCATGTAGGTACAACAAGTGCAGGTTTTGAGATGGTTCATGGAGGTTTTAGGTATGATAGTAGGAATCAAGAGGAAGATGAAGTCTTAGACTTCGTTGTAGCTTTTGACCTGCTGATAGCCAACACTTTCTTTAGGAAGCGAGAATCCCATTTACTGACCTATAGTAGTGGGCTAGTGGCCAACACTCTAGTCAAATTGACTTTGTCCCCGCAAGAAGAGAGGATAACCGAGAATGCTTGGATTGCAAGGGATACCTAGAAATGTGTTACCTCTCAACACAAGCTTGTGGTGGCGGTCTTTCGTTTTCATGAGTGTGCCAGCAGGGATAAATAAGCTAAGGTTGTAAGAACAAAGTGAAAAAATGAAAAGGAGAGATGCTAGAAGCCCAGAAGTTTTTAAGGAAACAACCATCAAAGAGAGCATTTGGAAGGAAGAAGATGGCACAAACAACATTTGAGAGATGACAACCTGCATTCAAAAGGTGGCGTCGAAGGTGTGTGGAGCAACCAAAGGGAGTGGAGGCAAAGCTAAAGATACTTGGTGGTGGAACGAGGAAGTTCAAAGATTTATTAAGGAGAAGAAAGAATGCTATAGACGTTTGTATCATGATAGGGGTGTGGACACCATAGAGAAGTACAAGATAGCAAAGAAGACCGTAAAGCGGGCTGTAAGTGTGGCAAGGGATAGGGCGTACAATGATCTTTACCAACATTGGAGTACGAAGGAAGGAAAAAAAGGATATATATAGGATGGCTAGGGTCCATGAGAGGAAGTCAAAGGACTTCAACCAAGTTAAGTGCATTAAGGATGAACAAAAGCACCTCTTGGTGAAGGAGGATGAGACCAAACATAGATGGCGAGAGTATTTTGACATATTGTTCAATAAGGAGAATGTGGACCCAATCTTTCAGTTGGAGGACTTTTTTGATGACATCAATAGGTGCTTTGTATGTATGATCCAAAAATTTGAGGTTAGAGAAACATTGAAAAGGATAAAAGGAGGTAAGAGGATGGGTCAGAATGGTATCGCAATTGAGACATGGAGATGCTTGGGGGACATAGCTATAGTATGGCTAACCAAGTTGTTCAACCATATCTTTTGGCCGAACAAGATGCTTGACGAGCGGAGAAGTATATTGGTACCGATATACAACAATAAGAGAGATATTCAAAGTTGTACCAATTATCGGGGAGTTAAGTTGATGAGCCACGCTATAAAGCTATGCGAGAGTTATCGAGCATTGTCTGAGAGAAATAACGAGGACCTTTATTAACCAATTTTGTTTCATGCCTGAAAGGTCAACCATGGAAGCCATTTTTTAATAAGAAAAGCTATGGAGTAGTACAGGGAGCAGAAGAAGGACCTACACATGGTTTTCGTTGACTTGGAGAAGGCTTATGACAAAATACCAAGGAATGATATGTGGTAGGCTTTAGACAAATAAAGTTGTAACGAAATACATTGGATTCATTAGGACATGTATGACAATGTTGTGACTAGTGTTCGAACAAATGACGGGGATACAAATAACTTCATGATTAGAATAGGGTTACATCAAGGGTCAACTTTAAGACCTTATCTTTTTTGCCTTGGTGATGGATGAGGTCATAAGGGACATAAAAGGAGATATCCCTTGGTGTATGTTTTTTGTGGATAATATGGTGTTAGTTAGGCTGTTTCCAGCAGATCATGCAAAACATTGTTTTGCACTGTAGATTGCACCGTTCACAGAGTGAAGTTTGAAATAGGAGATGGTATATGAGATATAATGGGTAATCTGCTAGAGACAGCCTTAATGAAAGTCAGGCGAGAGTGAATAGGAAACTGGAGTTATGGTGGGAGACTCTAGAGTCCAAAGGTTTGACTTAGTAGAACTAAAATCAAATATATGAGATATGACTTCGGCACTTTTACTGTTCTATACATGAGGAATGTGATGTTAGTTTGGAATCACATAGTACCTAGGAAGGACACCTTTTCGGTATTTAGGATCAATGCTACATAGAGACATGGATATTGATGAAGATGTTAGCCATATAATTAAAGCAGGATGGATGAAGTGGCGTCAAGTATCTAGTATTTTATATGACAAGAGGGTACCATAGTAACTAAAAGACAAGTTTTATAGGATGACAATTAAACCTGCCGTGTCGTATGGTATAGAATGTTGGCCTACAAAAATACAACATGTTCAACAAATAAATGTTGCTGAAATGTGTATGATGTGTTGGATTTGCGGCCATAAAAGAAGATATTGAGTCTGGAATGATGATATGCATGATAGGCCAGAGATAGCATTAATTGAAGAAAAACTTACACAACACCGGTTGAGATGGTTTGGACATGTCCAAAAGAGATTTTTAGAGACACCGATGCGTAGTGGGATCATAAGGCGTGACAGTAATGGGAAAAGCGGCAAGGGAACGCCGAAATTGATATAGGAAGAGACCGTAAAAGGAAACCTGAAATGATGGAATATACCCAAAGATTTAGCCTGAATTAGGAATAATGGAAAATAGATATCACGTGCCGGAATCTTAACTTGTGGCTCTTGTTGTGTTTTAGCTCTTGCCTACCCCAACTTACTTGGGCCTAAAAGGCTTTGTTGGTCTTATTGTTGTTGAATATGTACTTAACTTTCAAGCAAATTTTGGGTTGTGATTGGTAATTGGTTGTCTTTGCAAGCCAAGCTGTATCTGTGGGATCAGAAGCCCAAGCTGGATCAGTGGGATAAGTGGTTTGATTTGTATATGATGAGGGAATGGTTCTATTTTGCTGAAATTCATAGTGATATTCTGTTTCTGCAATACACATGAGTGATCTATGCATATCCATTCTACTGCTTTTGATCCTCTTAGGTGATAGATTGATTGAAGCTTGTATAAACATTGCAGTACTACTGTTTAAACATGATTAAATTTGAAGTGATTGCAGTTGCAGTTACCATGGAACCTATGGTTGTTGATCAATGGTCATGCTTAATACTTAAGTAAATATGATTTGACATGCATTGCACATCTAGTGTTAGGCTCTGCTCAAGTTAGCTCTCAATGTCTGTCTTCCCTATTATTCCTTCACAATTGAGCACTGCAATCCTTTTTTCAGTGGTGACTGTAAATGATTATTTGGCACAGCGTGATGCTGAATGGATGGGTCGTGTTCATCGCTTTCTCGGTCTTACTGTTGGTCTGATTCAGGTATATACATTATTATAAACTATGTTCGAATAACAGTGTTTCACATTACAGATCACATTCTGCCAGTTCGGAAACACCTGATGTTGCTACAGTAGATTATTGAATTAGCAGAACAGGCAACCATATAACCATCTTTTGCTCTTCTTTTGTATATATGGCATATGCATAGGCGGGTATGAAGTCAGATGAGAGAAGAGCTAGCTACAGATGTGACATTACATACACTAACAACTCGGTAAGATGCTCAGTAAAAAAAACAGTTGTTTTTAATCTTGTTGTTATCCAGCTTAGAGGGACAACCTTTTCTGGTGGTAATTTCGTATGAACTTGCTATGGTGAAATGCTAACTTGGGATAAACACAAAAACAAGTCCGGTCAATGAGGACTTTACTTGCTTATCTTGGTTGTCTGTTATTTTATGTTGAAAGCTGGTATTCTCGTTATATCATAGTTCTCAAAAGCTGCATTTCCCCTGCAGGAACTTGGATTTGACTATCTTCGTGACAACCTATCTCGAAACAAAGAACAACTAGTTATGAGATGGTACAGTTGACACTGTTCACTCTCACTTCGCAAAAATAGATATATCTATATTTGCTCCTTTTCTAATTATTACTGCATGATTTGATAGGCCAAGGCCATTCCATTTTGCTATTGTGGACGAAGTGGACTCAGTACTTATAGATGAGGGAAGGAATCCATTATTAATAAGTGGAGAGGTTTAATCACTCGGTCCTTGAATCTGATTCTTTCAATGTTGTTTGAGTAATTGAGTTTCTTGACATGTGAAATGTGAGATACTCAACACTATTTTTGTGTTATTTAACTAGGATAATAGAGATGCAGTTCGGTATCCAATTGCTGCTAAAGTCGCAGAACTTCTTATGGAGGGTGTTGTGAGTATTTTGTTATTGCTAGAAACTATATGCTACAATAGCTCACAGTTCCAATATTGGCTCCTTCAAATGTTTATCTGTGTTAATTTATTCCTGCAGCATTACACCGTTGAACTAAAGGGCAATAATATAGATCTGACAGAGGACGGTGTAGCACATGCTGAGATTATTCTTGGGACAGATGATCTATGGGATGAGAATGATCCATGGGCAAGGTGCTGTTCTCTGTTTGTTTTTTATGTGATATGTACCCTTTTGTCTGATTACAATCATTTCCCAGTGTGCAACTCTATCAATAGCCAATTTTGCTATTGAAATGCAATTTTGGATACGACTTCTGCTATAGAATATACGTATGTGCACAAGCAACGAACTGAATCAGATGTCACAGTTCTTCTGTGTAATGCTTTGGTGGTTTTGGTGGCTTGATGGATTTGGAAGCATAGAAATATGTGTGTTTGTGCCTCACCTAGTTTGGATATCATCTTGAGCAATGTAAAAGATGAGGCTCGTCTTTGGTGCATGGCAGGGGCCAAAGGGCTCCGTAGCTTATGGCCATGATGCTCCTTCTCGGTGTTGGTCGAATTCTAGTGTGTGTGGCGCGTCCCTAGTGTGGGGTCTGCCCTTTAAGGCATAGTTGTTAAGGCGGTTAGGCGAGGTAAAGCGGTTGACCCCCTTTTTACCTTTTAAGCGGTAAGGCGTAAGGCGAGGCGACACCTTATATATAAATATAGAAATATATAGGAATATAGTCTTAAATAGGTAGGGATGATAGTACTAAATAGGAATACAAGTTCAACATAAGACTTAAAATACAACATAATTAATAGGTAGCACTAGAAGATTAGGAAAAAATTAATACATAACTAATAGACTCACTGATTCAATAGAGATGTAAAAGATAAGAAAAAATAAAGGGGGTTAAAGACATATGGGCCACCGGCCTGCTGTTTCCCAGCCCACTACTTGACCTAACCTACACTTCTCATATCCCTTTCTCAGCCACCACCCTGAGCCTGTCCGCACAGCAAGCCTCTCCCCCATGCCGCCGCTCTCTCTTTCTCCCTCTCCCCTGGCGCCGCCGCCCTCCTCTGTCCTCTGCCCCCCACGCCGCCGCTCCCCTCTTTCTCCCTCTCCCCCGGTGCTGCCGTTCTTCTCCCTCCCTCTCCCGCAGTTCTTTCTCTTCCTGTTCCCACGCCGCTGTCGCACTCTTCCAGAGCTCTGAGTGCCGCGGTCGCTTGCTCCCTGCGTGCCGCCGCCTGTGCCCCGCCGTCGCCGCCGCAGGTCTTCAAGGCGCCAGGGCGATGCCATATTGGCCAAGGCGGACGCCTTACTCTCCAGTCTAAGGCGACAAGGACGCCTTGCTGCTAATCAATGCCTTACCGCTTGAGCGGCGCTTAACGGACGCCGTAACAACTATGCTTTAAGGGCTGTTCGAGTCATGTAGACTCTCTTTTTTCCTTCTTAATATAATGATGCGTAGCTCTCCTGCGTGTTCGAGAAAGAAACAATTCTTCTGAGTCATATAAGTCAGATCATTGTACACCTTCTTTGCCATGTTTGCAGTTAGCTGCTGAAACAAAATGATAAATAATAGCATCACACAATGGGGACAACTAACTTAAATACAAGTTGGCACATTAAGTGCCTAGTGAATAACCATAACTTCTCAAATGCTGCAGGTTTGTGATGAATGCTTTGAAGGCAAAAGTGTTCTACCGAAGGGATGTCCAGTATATTGTCAGGGATGGGAAAGCTATTATAATTAATGAGGTACTCCCTGAGGTTCAGTATTTCTGAAAAGAATGCCATTAGTTTCTTAGTAGCTGTTCTTATTTGTATATGTTCCTAGTTGTACTTAGCAGCTTGTGCAGGGGAGGCTTTGCATATGTACAGACACATGCACTTGTATATATTCCTATTTGAGTTTTTTGAAGGGACATAGCCCCTGTTTGTTTGGGATTTTTCCAGCTTCTGGCCACCAAAAGCTGCTGCAGATCGCCAAACACTCCAGCTTTTCAGCCAGCTTCTATAAGAATCGCTTTGATAAAAACCGTCCAAAATCAACATGAACACAAAATCGGTCGAATCGTCATGATAGTAGGAATGTGTTACTTTCTAGATCCTGAACCCTTTGGACCACTTCATCTTTCTCCGCACGTAATCCACACAATACTCAGATTCTTCCCACAGCCAGATTCTCTCCACAGCCAGATTCTCAGAAAAGCTGGTCAGAAAAAAGCTGAACCAAACATGCCCATAGGCACTTTACTGAATCACACTTTAAATGCTCATGGAAGCATATTAATTGATGTTCTAAAAGCAAGTTATAAATGTTTCATTGCGATACCAGATTTCTTCTCCATGATGATACATTTTGTCAACATGGTTTTTTTAAGTAGATAAAAATTGGAACCAATAAAGGTAGATCATCTGATCCTATCCAATTAGCTTTTAGCGGTCCCATATAACTGGCAATACAGCAGAGAAAATACCATTGGAGTATTGGACTATCATGCAAAAAAATATGAAGTAAAATGTCAGGACAAAAACAGTCCTCTTCCTGGTATATGTTCATTAGCTATCGAGTCCATCTTGGAATTGGTATTCTGTCTTAGAGGCTCTTTCATTTTCATAATCCTGCGCAACTGAGCAGTTGGTATGTTATGGCAAGTAGCGTGTCAGACAAATTAGATTGATTTGGTTTATTCGAAAAAGGATTTTAGGAAATAGAATTATTTGTTAGAAAAGAAGAGTCCCAATCGATAAGGATTCATCGTTTAGGAAATAGAATTATTTGCTAGCAATGGAGAGTGTCGAAAGGGGATGAGGTGGATTGGTAGGGGTGCAGTGGGAGGTGGTACGATTGATGCAGGAGGGGCGAGGGTGGCGGTAGGAGTCGGCAATGGGGGTGGGCGGGTGGCGGCGGGATGGTAGTAGATGGAATCAATGGTGGAGGCGCGACGGTGGTAGAGGGAAGTGTGGCGCGAATGGTGTTATGGTGGAGGTCGCTCGTATGCTGTTGTACCCCGTCAGTCCGTTTAGAAAGCTAGGTGGGTAGATGATGGAAGAGACGACAGACTGTCGGGCTTCTAGAGCAGCGAGCCGTGTGGACTGCTGGACGCCCATAGCGCTTAGCCACACAAAGAGCGATGTGGGCTGCTGCATGATCATGCGGTGGAAGTCACTATCATGCTGGGGTCGGGCGCAACAGGGGAGTCGGTGGAGATGGCTGCAGATGACGTCAGCGCGTCTCCACCTCCCGTCCTGGTCTCCACCACCACCTCCACCATTTGGCATCGTCGTCTCGGCCACCCAGGAGCTGACGTCATAACCAAGCTTACCAGCAGTTTAGATTCTTCTTGTAGTAGGAGACATTTTGAGGGCCTCTGTCATGCTTGTCAGCTTGGCCGACATACTCGTCTCCCTTTTACTACCTCTTCTTCTCAGGCGGAGCAGGCTTTTGACCTGGTTCATTGTGATCTCTGGACCTCCCCTGTACTCAGTCTTTCTGGATATAAATACTATTTGGTAATTTTGGCTGGACTTTTCCTCTTCGGTTGAAGTCCGACATTTTTACCACCCTCACACACTTCTTCGTTTGGGTCTCCACCCAGTTCCGTCGCCCGGTCCGTGCATTGCAGTGTGACAATGGCCGCGAGTTTGACAACCACACCTCCCGGTCATTCTTCCTCACCAGTGGCGTTCAGTTGCGTCTCTCGTGTCCCTACACCTCTGCCTAGAACGGCCGGTCCGAGCGCATGATTCACACCACCACCAATATGATCCGCTGCCTTCTCTTCCAGGCGTCTCTCTCTGTTAGCTATGAGGTAGATGCCCTGCACACCTCCTAAACCGCCTCCCATCGAAGGCGGTGAGCCACCCCACCCCCCACTTTGCCCTGTACGGCACAAACCCCTCCTATGGCTACCTCCGCGTGTTCGGCTGTGCCTGCTATCCCAACACTTCCGCTACTGCTCCTCATAAGTTGTCTCCACGCTCCACTCGCTGCCTCTTCCTTGGCTACTCCCCTGACCACAAGGGGTATCACTGTCTTGACCTCACCTCCAATCGCATCATCATTTCCCGTCACGTCCTTCGACGAAGATGTGTTTCCCCTTGCTGGCTCCTCCCCACCCACCGATCTCGACTCCCTTTTTGAGTCTGATCCGAGTACCCATCCCTCCCAGGCACCTCGCCTCGCACCGTTGCCCACGCCTCGCGCAGCTTCACCATCCTCGTGCGCGGCCTCGTTGACCCTGCCTGTGCCACACGCGGCTTCGATGCCCCTGCTCGCACTTCTACTTGCACCACGTGCAGCCCCGTCGCCTGCGCCTGCGCTACGCGCGGCCTCGCCGACTCCGGGACCGTCCACGAGCGAGACTCGCTTCGCTGACCCCGCCCTCGTCTACCACCGCCGTGGGAGCGCTCCTCCCTCGACGCCCACGGACCCGGGCCACTCGACGAGCATGGTTTGATTCCCCGACCCCGCCGTCGTCTATCATCGCCGCAAGCCGGCCACACCCACGACTCGACGACTCGCTCTGAGCCGTCGGTGTACCACTCGGTCGCCATTCACCGCGACCCCGGACACATCCACCCGATGTTGACTCGCCGCGCCGCAGGTGTCCTTTGGCCAGTCGACAGACTGATCGTGGCCGTTGATACGACCACTACAACAGACGCCTCCCCGGTCCCCTCCTTCGTTCGCACCGCCCTCGCTGACCCTCACTGGCGTCGGGCCATGGAGGAGTACGTGGCCCTGCTGGCCAACCACACCTGGGACCTGGTGCTGCGTACTCCTGACATCAATGTGGTCACCGGCAAGTGGCTCTTTCGCCACAAGTTGACTTCGGACGGCTCCCTCGACCGCTACAAGGCCCGCTGGGTCCTTCGGGGTTTCACCTAGCGCCCCGGAGTGGACTTGATGAGAGCTTCAACCCCGTCGTCAAGTTCGCCACCGTTAGCGCCGTCCTCTCCCTCGCCCTCTCACGGAACTGGGCGATGCATTAGCTCGACGCCAAGAACGCCTTCCTCCATGGCTGATAGGATTTCTAGCCCTACTAGTGATCTGCCGAAGGGAGTATGGGTGAGGGGAGGAGCAGGCCGGGCTACGGCCTAGAGGTGGGAGCGTCGTAGTCGCAGGGAACGACGCACAGGGATGTGGATTCCAGCTCTCGTGAGGAAGCTGCCAGAAGATATCTGCTATTGCTTGCCTTCTCTTGATTACAAAGTCCTAATTATATAGGTCTAAGGCCAACCGACTACTCCACAATACTAGGAGACTTATCCATCTAAAGTACTCCATAATATTAGGAGATAAACGGCACCAACCGACTACTCCACAATACTAGGAGACTTATCCAACTAAACTACTCCATAATATTAGGAAGACCAGGCTGGTCATAACAATGGCACTTTGACAGAGACTGTCTACTGCAGCCAGCCCACCGGCTTCGTCGACGCCGCTCACCCAGATCTGGTCTTTCGGCTGAACCGCTCCCTCTACGACCTTAAGTAAGCGCCGCTGGCCTGGTACAGTCGCTTCGCCTCCTACTTGACCTCCATTGGCTTCGTCGAGGCCAAGTCGGATACGTCACTCTTCATCTACCGGCGCGGCGAGGACACCGTCTACCTCCTCCTCTACGTCGACGACATCGTGCTCACGGCATCCACCGTCGATCTTCTACAGCGCACGATCATCGCCCTCCAGCGGGAGTTTGCGATGAAGGACCTGAGGCCTCTCCATCACTTTCTCGGCATCACCGTCGAACGTCGGCCCCAGGGTCTCTTCCTAGACCAGAGCCAGTACGCCACCGACATTCTGGAGCGGGCTGACATGTCCCACTGCAAGCCCTGCTCCACGCCTGTTGACACTCAGGCGAAGCTCTTTGAGGACGACGGGCCCCTGGTAGCAGACGCGACATCTTACCGGAGCTTGACAGGAGCGCTCCAGTACCTCACTTTCTCTCGGCCTGACATCGCCTACGCCGTCCAGCAAGTGTGCCTCCATATGCACACCCCACGGGAGCCCCATCTCACCGCTCTCAAGCGGATCCTGCGCTACCTCCGCGGCTCCCTCGACTACACCTACTCCTCCGACCATCCTCGACGTCGGAGCTTATGGTCTACACCGACACTGATTGGGTCGGCTGCCCCGACACGTGCCGGTCCACCTCCGGCTATGCCGTGTTCTTGGGCGCCAACCTCGTCTCCTAGGTCGAGCCCGTCGTCTCCCACTCCAGCACAGAGGCCGAGTATCGCGCTGTGGCCAATAGTGTGGCAGAGGCCTCCTGGATGCGCTAGCCCGTCCATGAGCTCCACAGCCCCCTTCAGCGCGCCACCCTCGTCTACCGCGACAACGTCAGCGCCGTCTACCTCTGCACCAATCCCGTGCAGCATCAGCACACAAAGCATGTGGAGATCGACCTGTACTTCGTCTGGGAGCGTGTCGCTGCGGGTGACGTTCGGGTCCTCAGCATCCCCACAACGCTGCAGTTCGCCGACATCTTCACCAAGGGGCTGTCGTCAAGTGTATTCCTAGACTTTCGGTCCAGTCTCAACATCTGTACATGATAGAGTTGCGATTGGGGGGGGGGGTGTTAGAGTACCTGTTTGGGTTTTGGGTGTTTCTTGTGTAATTACCCTCTCACCCCTTCTGTAATGGGACTGCCCCAACTACCGAGTCTTTTAATACATTTCCATCCCCACTCAGGGGTTAGGGTTTCCCACAACAACAACATAGGAGCAGCAACAAATATTAGACGAGCAGTAGTCGTCAGCAAAGGCCAGAGGAGCAGCAGACTACGCCAGCCGACGACGTGGATCGACACAGGCGCATGCGTCAGGGAAGAGCAGCCTAAGCCGGTGGCGCGTGCGTCAGGTAGTCCTTGAGTCAGGGTGGAGTAGCCTGAGCCAACAGCGCGGCCGGGCACCAGGCGACGACGACTTGGAGTAGTGTACTGGCGGCGCCGCGGCGGTTGGACTCGCTGCGCTCGTTCAACTGGTGTCTTGAGCGAGAGAGATGGGTTGTTGGGCTTGGGCTGAATGTCTAAGACTGGGACGGGCCAAATTTCAAAGGCTAGGGATAAAACGTTCGAAATGTGATGTTCCACTACAAATAGCGTTTAAATGCTAAAACATTATGTTTGAACATCGTTAAACAATGTTTTACACCGAATTCTAAAACGTTCCAGTGTTTCACTACCCTAATAACCACTACCCTAATAACATTTTTGTTGAAATATAATATAAGTGAATTGTCCACCTCTCATTAGCTTAAGCTTTTGTGTTGGACTGGTTGGTGCATGCAACTTAATATGGTATCAAAGTCAGAGGTCTCGAGTTCGAATCCTAGCAGAGGCTTTATTTGTGCCTCCACCCATTTATTTCCACGTTTGCGCCTTTCTCTCTGGCCGCGTTTGCATCTTTCTCTCTGGCTGCACATGAGTGGGGGTGTTGAAGTGTATAAGTGGATAAACTACCTTCTCCCATCAGCTTAAGCTTTTGGGTTGAACTGGTTAGTGCGTCCACTCTAACATGGTATCGGAGAAAGTGCGTCCACTCTAACATGGTATCGGAGAAAGTGCGTCCACTCTAACATGGTATCGGAGCCAGAGGTCTCGAGTTCGAATCCTGGTTAACACAATTAAATAAAATAATTGTTGCTCGCTCCTATATTCCACGTCAGAGACCTAAAAGAGGCTCGACGTGAGGGGGAATTGTCTACCTCCTCTCATTAGCTTAAGCTTTTGGGTTGGACTGGTTGGTGCATGCAACTTAATAGTTTTATCGTTTAAACGACGTTTAAACATCGTTTTAATAACCATATCTGACACTCTACTTGCCATAACATAGTAGCTACAGGTTTCTATGACAACACATGCAATCACAACATAACGAATACTGATTGATGATGATGTGTTGTGTGATGTGCCAATAAAAACGCCCTTGCACACTAGTAGCTCGTGATCAGTTTTTGCATGAACAAGCCATTCATGACTTACTAAAAGTAACATTTGCTGATTAACTCATTTATTTATCATGCTTTTATCAATCATGCCTTGGAATTTTTTATGTATTGAAGACATTTTTTGTGCACCTAACATCCTAACTAAGATAACATTCATCCATACTGATCTGTGACCCTTCAAGTTGGCGGAATGCCCTTCAGCACATGCACTGTTTTTTTGTAACATAACATCGGAACATTTATTTTCCTCACATTTGTGAACTTTGATTGACATATAGAATATACTCCCTCCGTCCCAAATATAGTTCTTTCTAGCCCACTTTTTTTTCCCGCCCACATCCGAATGAATGTAGACATATATACAAACTACATTCATAGGTACTAATGAATGTATATTTAGTCTAAAACGAATTATATTTTGGGACGGAGGGAGTATCTATTATGCTCTCTTGATAATATAATTCACATTGCCTATTAGTTCATAACAATTGCGTGCTTTGAAAATCCTGTGGTTGGATGATAGTATTAATTCTTTTCCAGTTAACCGGCCGAGTTGAACCCAAGAGAAGATGGTCTGATGGTATCCACCAAGCAGTAGAAGCAAAAGAAGGCCTAAAAATCCAGGTTAGTATTAACTTACACATTGTCACTTTACATTGATGGAACTAATATTTTTATAATTTTCTGAATGTTTATGATAGTTTTTGGTGTGCAATGCTAATTGCAATTTAATCAGGCAGACTCGGTAATTGTGGCTCAAATCACATATCAGTCATTGTTTAAGCTTTATCCTAAACTTTCTGGGATGACAGGAACTGCTAAGACAGAGGTATGGTGTTTATTAGGTTGCTTTCTGAATAATTTATTCATCTGTGCAGTTTATTATGATAAATCTAAAAGGATCATCCCACAACCCTAATCACTAGATCTAGAACATAAACAACAATTTGCACCTTCGGGGTTGGTGTTGGAGGAACTCGCCATGGATTTGTCCTTCCTTCTTTTTCCTCCTAGGGTGACAATGATCTCATGGTCGCAGTAGCTGATCTCGTGATCGCAGTAGAGGTGACGACAGCCCTCCCTCACCTTCACGCTCTAACAGATTGGTTAGGGTTTTGCTTGTGCGTATCTGGTGACGAGATGGTCTAGGGAATGTTGGTTCCCGTGCCGGCCCCTTGCCCGCCTTTTACTGTAGCACGTGGTGAAGGGGGCCGTAACCATTACAATTGTTGCGCCCCCGATTAGGGCGTGGGAAAATCGGATTTGGGATAAGGTTGAAATGAGATCAACCCAACATTCTCTTCCTTGATCTCATACTTATTTGATTACTAGTATAATGCCCGTGCCTTGCGATGGTATACCAATCATATTTAATGATATATTGCAACAGTTGTACGATACCTGAGGGTTCAATGGCAAGCCAGTGTGATGGACCCTCCACAATATTTTTTTAAAATTAAAGTGGACCCTCCCACAAAAAATTTAATTTAAAATTAAAGTGGACATATGCACACATACCAGATATTAAACTACAAATACTGCACTTTATCGTAGCCAAAGGGCTGAGAAAGGTATGAGTTGAAAAGGAGACCTATCCTTTTTTATAGCTCGCTCGATCACTTGTCCTCCTTCACCTAGCGAGGTGGTACTATCTGGGAGTGCTGCGCTGCATGTGACTTCGTGTCATGTTGGAATAGGATGTTTTCTCAAGACCTATCTGGGAGGTAACGACCTATTTGTTAGGCGAGACATGAGAAAGAAAAATAGATCCACTCTACGCACTTCACGCGTGATGCATAACACATGAAACTCGTGCATTAAAGTAGTAGAGATATACTTAAAACTTACTTTCTTAATTACTTAACTTATGATTCTCACTTCTCAGTAGATCAGTATACCAACAGCAATGCATTACAACAACTTGATAGATACTACTGAATACAATGGCTATAGTACACCTTTATATCGCAAAGTAAAAAAACCTAATACTGGAGGGAGATGGTTGTTTTTAATGATCCTTTAGTCTATAATCACTGGTGCTCAATTAAACCCATACCGGGTGGGAGCCCTTTAGTGAGCGGATCTCCAAGCGTTTGCTCAGTATGTATATTCTCAAGATCTATTGCTTGATCATAGACTCTCTCCTTTACAATATAATACTTGTCAATGTGCTTGGTAGCAGCACTTTACTTGTTATAGGGAGTAACATACAACTAGATAATTGTCGCAGTATAACTTTAGTGGTTTTGATATGCTGTCGACCACTTTTAAACTAGGTACAAATTTCTTAAGCCACACGGCCTGTCCGTTGCCTCATAACATGCAACAAACTCAACATACATTGTGGACGATATAGTGAGTATTTGTTTTGAGCTTTTCCACGATATAGCTCCTCCTGCGAGTGGATATATAACCTGAAGTAGACTTTCTACCATCATCTTCACACCCACATAATATGAATCCGAGTAGCATATTATTTCAAGACTATTTGACCTTTTATATGGTAACATGAGGCCTTTTGTTCCTTGCAAATATCGCAAGGCTTCCTTAACAACTTTCTAGTGTTCTATTATTGGATTCTTCTAAAATCTACCAAGCATCTCAGTTATGAATGCTAAGTCAGGGCGAGTACATATTTGAGCATACATTATGCTTCTGACAGATGAAGCGTTTGGAACCGATTTCATTCAGTCGATCTCATATTGGTTCTTGGGGTACTGATCATTCCGCAACTTATGGCCCTTGACTACAAGAGTAGGTGTGTGGTTACACACATGCATACTAAATTTCTTAAGAACATTCTGTATGTATGCCTTTTGCGATAAACCTAATACCACTTTCCTTCTATCTCTGCGAATCTCGATTCCGAAGACGTAAGATCTGATTCGAATAAACTTTTCTTCTTGGATCTCAATCGAATCTCTTTTCCTACTACTTGCTGATGTGTTCTCAATCAAAACCGAAGATACGATTCTAGGGTTAGGGTTTTGGGGAACTTAGAAACCTAGCTCTTGATGTCATTGATAGATCTAAAAGGATCTTTCCGCAATCCCAATCACTAGATCTAGAACATAAAGCATAGTTTGTACCTTCGGTGTTGGTGTTGGAGGAACTCGCCATGGATTTGTTCTTGGCCTTCTTTTTCCTCATAGGGCGATGACGATCTCATGGTCGCAATAGTTGACCTTGTGATTGCAGTAGAGGTGGCGGTGGCCTTTCCTCACCTTCGCGCTCTAACATATCGATTATGGTTTTACTTGTGTGTATGTGGTGACAAGGTGGTCCACGGAATGTTGGTTCCTGTGCCGGCCCTTCACCTCCCTTTTATTGCAGCACGTGGTGAAGGGGCCGCATCCATTACGGTTGTTGCGCCCTGATCCGGGCGCGTGAAAATTAGATCTGGGATCCGTGTAGGTTTAAGATAAGGTTAAAATGAGATCAACCCAACATATTATTCCAAGCTGACAGGACCATGCTTGTTTTGCAGGAAAAGGAGTTTTCAAAGATGTTCAAGATGCCTGTTATTGAAGTACCTACGAATCTGCCAAATATACGGGTGGACTTGCCTATCCAAGCTTTTGCGGTGAGTCTTGAGGAAATGGTTCCTCCGTTCAGTACTAGAAAAAATTGATCGATTTTGTTCCTTTCGTAGACTGCAAGAGGCAAATGGCAATATGTACGGGCTGAAGTAGAGTCTATGTTCCAATTAGGTCGCCCTGTTTTAGTTGGAACTACAAGGTGAATTCTGTTTTTTTGTTTTAATAGTTAATACTGATTTTGATATGTTTAATTTGGTAGTATGATGCTAGGAGATAAAATTTGGTTTATAGATGTTTTCATAGGATGAAAACCTGTTGGTAAAGCCATAGGGTGGTTTATTGTTATTGATTGAAAGGTTTAAGGAAAAAACCTAACCCTTACTAGGTAGGTGTTGTATAAATAAATAGCTAAGTACATGGGCTGGACTAAGGCCCATTACAACTCAAACACATAATCTAACACCCCCCGTAGTCGCGACCCTAGTCACTACAGATGTTGAGACTGGACCGAAACTCTGAGAACAGCGTCGAAGGGAGGCCTTTGGTAAAGATATTGGCAAACTAGGAGGTGGTAGGGACACGAGGATGTAGACATCGCTAACAGCAACACGCTCACAAACAAAGTGGAGGTCGATCTCCACTTGCTTCGTGCGCTGATGCAGCACAAGATTGGTTGAGAGGTAGACCGCGTTGACATTGTCGCAGTAGATGAGTGTGGCGTGAGCAAAAGGGCTGTGAAGCCCCTGGAACAACCGATGGAGTCAGGATGCCTCTACCACGCCATTGGCCACGATGCGGTACTCGGCCTTAGCGCTGGAGCGGGAGACAACGGGCTGTCACTTCAAAGATCAGGAGACCGGGTTGGCATCCAGGAACACGACGTAACATGAGTGGACTAGCGAGTGTCGGGACAACTCGCCCAGTCGACGTCTGTGTAGACCAGCTCGGAGGTCGGAGAGGGCCGAAGAAGAAGGCCGTGGTCGAGGGTGGCACAGAGGTAACAAAGGATCCGCTTTGAAGCGGTGAGGTGCGGCTCCTGCTAAGTGTGCATGTGGAGGACATCTGCTGAACAACGTAGGCGATGTCAGGCATGGTGAAGATGAGGTACTGGAGGGCCCTGGCAAGGCTCCAGTAGTTGTCATGTCGTTGATCGGGGTGTCAACGTCGTCGGAGACCTTCGCCTGGGTGTTGATTGGCGTGGAGTAAGACTTGCAGCTGGACATGCCAGCTCGCTCTAGGATGTCGAGGGTATACTGCCGCTGATGGAGAAAGAGGCCCTACGGATGGAATTCTACGATGAGCCCGCGTGTGGCGCCGTCGGAGGCGACGAGGCTGCACGTGGCGCGGACAGCGTCGATGGGATTACAGTGGGTGCGGCGGAGACAGACCAGTAGGTAAAGGAAGACGAGGGACATCCACAAGGTCGGTATCCAGGAGTGTGTTGAGGTCTTGAGGGGTGACAGGTCGACAGGAGGGAAGGTGGCTTCGTAAAACACAATGTGGTGGGATACGATCACACAATAGGTGGTGAGATCAAGGCATCGGTACCCCTTGTGATCGGAGGAGTACCCGAGGAAATGACAACGAGTGGAGTGTGGCACTAGCTTATGAGGCCTCGTACTCCATCGTCAGTGCTGGTGTCGTTGACGGTGGACGAGGACGGGAAGGCTGGCGCGGCGTGGACGAGTAGATGGCGCGAGCCGCCTCAGCAGAATGACGCTCGAAGGCCCAGGCCAGACTCATGGCCGTCTAAAGGTTCGCCGGGTGTTGCATCTCGACGTCGGATGACAAGGGCTGACCCAACCCGGCAGTGAACAAGTCAATTTGGTGCTGCCGGGTGAGGTTGTCGCAGGCAGAGGAGTGCCAAGAACTGGCGCGGGTATTCCTCCACCGTGCCGGTGCGGCGGAGCTCCTTCAACTCCCCAAGCGCGTTGGAGCGGATGGGCGGGCTGAGCGCATGTTGGTGAATTTGACGAAGCGTGGACAAGTGATGATGCTGAGATCACGCTCCAACTGGTAGTACCATTGCGCCGCCATGCCGTCAAGATGGAGAGAGGCCAGCCACACCTTATCCTCCTGTAGCATGCGATATCCGCGGAAAAACCCTTCACACTTGTTCAACCATGGGAGCGGATCCGACTCACCATCGTAGTGCGGGAAGTTGAGGTGGGGTTCTCGTGGGTCGCTGCTGTCATAACGTCGAGGGCCATTCTCGCGGCCCCCACTGAAGCTACCTTCCTCCGTGTCGTCGGCGATCAGGCGAACCCTGCTGCTCGTGGTTCTCTTCATCACCGGATTGAAACTTCTCCGTGCGCGCGATGCGCTGGTCATGCGCGTTCAGGCGGTTGTTCATGGTTGTGAGCTGCGCGATGATGTGGTCCAGATTCAGTGAATCAGGCTCAGGACCGCCCGCGACGCTGGACATGGTCGGGGAACTTGTCTCCGATACCAATTTGTTGTGCCTACTGCGTCGTGGTCGGCGAGGGGAATACAGGGGAGAGTGGAGGAGAAGAGAAGGTTGAGAACAGGAACACAAAATGTAGCGAGGAGGACTGTCGTCTCCGGCGGCTGAAGGCGCCACCGTCGAAGAACAGCCCACCTCTAGGAGGTCACTATATTATTCTTCGATGCCCTTTTACAAACTAGCAGCCAACCTTTATAGTATAGGTGGCAGGGAACATATCCAATCAACTTAGGCCCTGTTTGTTTAACCTCTAGATTATATAATCTAGCTTAAATAAGCTAAGAGTTAAACAAACAACACAGATTATTAGATAGATTATGTAATCTAAACAGCTAGATTATAATAATCCATAAGCAGGTTAATAGGTGCTTATATAATCCATAAGTTGGATTATATAATCATGGAAGAAACAAACAGGGCCTTATTACTTTCTATAAAAGAAATAGGAAACTCTACTGTCTGCTATAGCAGCAATAGGAAACTACTTGATTGATATAACTGGAATAGGACTCGCCTGATTCCCCTTTCCTTGCTTCCAGCCCGGTTGCCTGAGCTTGCTGCTTCCTTTCCTATTCTTCTAGCTCGGTTGCCTTATTGGTGGAGGTTTCCTTCTTGTGCTTGCGCCCATAAATGTTCCTGTAGAAGAATGAGTCCACAACATAGAGTAACCAGAGAAGAGATGACCTGATCCTCCTTCCCAAACTTTATCCTCTGTCCAAAGTTGTAGCAGGAGGACTGGTGGAACAACGCTGAACTCCACGATCCAGATGAATCCACGACCACGATCTGCACCGGCGACGAAGGGACCACGATATGCACTGGTAGCGAATGGGACCACAATCTGCACTGGCAACGAAGGGGACCATTAGCCGACCACGATCTGGCGGCGAAGGGGATGACACAACAGGAGCAAGCAGGTGTAGCCGCGGCGGGGACTGGATGGAGGCGAGCCACAACGACGACCTGTATTGGTGGAATCCAGCAGCAGCAGGTGCAGTCGCGGCGACGATGAGAACAGAGGCTTGGATCCGCGGGCACGGAACCGACGAGTGCGCCTAGATCTGTCAGTGACGACAGACACGGAGCTGACGAGCCGTGACACCCGGGAGCGGCCGAGTGTGCCTAGAGCCGACGGCCGGAAGCAGACGAGATCCCGCAAGGGTAGACACGACTAGGACGACGAGCGTGGTGCGGTGCGAAAACGAGGAGAAGACGTGATCTGACGGCGGCGTGGATAGGGAGCCACGATGGCGGTGGCGATCGGATTGGGGAAGACTGTCGGCTAGGGAAAAAAGAGGATCAGAAAGGTGGATTAACCCTAACCCTAGCTTTGCTCTGGTATTATGTTACTAATCTTGGATTAGAGAGAGTACAATTAGTCCTTAGGACTTGGTAGAATATATAGGCACATGTAATATGGGCCATATGGGCCTTAACAAATCTAATAGTTATCATGACCCAACTAGTGAAGTGAGAGAAAGGAGCAATGCAGATGCCCTCTGGTTCCATATTTTGCACATGCAGTTCTGAATTCTGTATAAACCTCATCTTGTGTGGGCTGGATTCATCCTCGCATAATAACTAAAAGTAGGGCTGCGTAGAAATTTCCTTCCCCAAACCTCACCTTGTGTGGGTTGGAATCCTCCTCGCATAATAATTAAAGGTAGGGCTGCCTAGAAATTTCCTTCCCCAAACCTCACCTTGTGTGTGAGCTTTCAGTATTGGTCTGCCCTTTACTGTCTTGGGATGCTTTTCATACAGCTGTCTAAATAAATGGTGTCTATATCTTTTTTCAGTGTCGAGAGTTCTGAATACTTGTCAGAGCTACTTAAAGTTCACAAGATTCCACACAATGTCCTTAATGCAAGGCCAAAGGTTTGTAAAAAGTTTGCTTTAGTTTAACTTGTCTTGTTCTTTTCCATGGATAAAGCTAATTGCCTTATTCCTGACAGTATGCTGCAAGAGAAGCCGAAATAATTGCCCAAGCTGGAAGAAAACATGCTATTACAATATCTACTAATATGGCTGGCAGAGGAACTGACATTATTTTAGGTGGTAATCCAAAAGTAAGTTCATGCATATGTTTATCACTGTCAACACTCAACAGGAATCCTTTTAGAAAATGTACATAAAGTCAAAACTGATAACAACATTGTTAGTATTTTAGTTGTTCACGCCTAACAGAAATATGGTCCATCTTTTTGTTGCCAGATGCTTGCAAAAGAAATAGTAGAAGATAACATACTTCCATTTTTGACCCATGAACCTCCTAATATTGACATGGAAGGGGAATCCACATCCCACAAGGTGGTTCATTCAGATCCTTTTCTCTGACCCCAAAAACTTTGCAGGATGTTTCTCACTATTTTCTTTTATCATGGGTAGGGTCTCTCAAATGTAGAACTTAGTCCATCATCAGTAGGTCTGCTTGCCAAAGCTGCAATCATGTGTAAGTACAGAGCATTAATGGTTTCATATTAAAATATAACGACTTATCTTTTTGTTGTTTGTCTAACTTTTTCACTCTTCACATACGCTTCCAGCAAAATATATTCACAAAAGCGAGAGAAATGAATGGTCTTTGAGTAAGGCAAAATCCACTATTGCTGAATCTATAGAAATGGGTCAAATGATTGGGATGGAGAAACTGCAAGAGCGCATGACTGAAGAGTCTGAGATGTACCCTCTTTGTGATGCAATAGGACTTGCTTATCTCAGTGTCTTAAGGGATTGCGAAGTTCATTGTTCTTTTGAAGGTGCTGCAGTGAAGAGATTAGGTGGGCTTCATGTAGTAGGAACCTCTTTGCATGAGTCACGCCGAATTGATAACCAAGTAAGATGCTGCTGATGTAGCAGGAAGCGCCTGAGCCATTGCATGCTTCTTAGGCCTTTATATCATATAATATATAACCCTATGATTCTGGATTAAAATAGATTTCTTGTCCATCATCAGCAGCTTTCATTCTTACACTGGATGCATCCATGCACTGATGCAGTATTAACGAGCAGAGTTTCACAAAAAGAACCTGTAGAAATCGTCTTCATATGTTGTTATGTATTATTCTTTTTAGTAAATATACTTTTATATTAATGATTTTTTATGTTATTTTCTGTTCCCTCAGAATAATCTGAGTCTTTTCAAATATTCATGTACCAATTTATTGGTTCTAGCTTGTTTTAATATGTAAATCATTTCTTCGGATAAAAAACATATTTGGAAGTTGGGACATTATTTCTAGCTGAAGTATCGTTTCCTTGCCAAATTTAATGTATGCATTATATCATCTTTTTGTGATCTTTTTTGGTTTCTGTAAGAATGTGAAGGCTTGTTGTATTGTATAGGATGATTACATATATGTAGACTCAGAACTCTAACCCTAATGGGCCAGCGGCCCAACAGTGGTGCCGGCCCACTTAACACACACTGTCTAACATCCCCCGCAGTCGCAACGTCGTGAGGGTGCGAATGTCTGACATTCTGGCCCCAGTGGATGGTGATATCCTAGTCCAAGGCTTAATAGAATTAATAGAGTACTCATAAAAACAAGGTGCATCTTCTTTTTCGGAAGCCTACCTCGGAAGAGCCTCCAGGTTAAGCGTGCTTGTCCTACAGAAATCTTGGGATGGGTGACCGACCGGGAACTCTTCCCGGATGCGCACGAGTGAGGACAAAGTGCACATAAAAGACTTGTGTTGGTCTGTGGGGATGGTCTATGGTCCTAGAGGGCTGCCAGGAGTAAGTACCTCTGTCCGGGAGTGGATGGGGTGTTACAAATGATATCAGAGCCGTCCCTCACGGTTTCACGGACGTGTGTGGGCCAGGGGTTCAGGTATATGGCGCATGACGCATGTGGGCCCAGAGTAGTCGCATTGCATGGCATATGACGACACTAGGCACAGACATGGCCAGGAGGGGAGGTTCCTGGCTTGGGGTTGATCGACGAGGACGTCTGTCTTCTAAGGGGGTGAATTGTGATATCCTGGCCCCAGTGGATGGTGATATTCTAGCCCAAGGCTTAATAGAATTAATAGAGTACTCATAAAAACAAGGTGCATCTTCTTTTTCGGAAGTGAATGGGGTGTTACGAATCCAGCCATGAAGACGGCGATCTAGCCAAAGAGACGACAGATCCTGCAGGGAGGGTCGCAATAAAGGTGAATCCGGCCGGGAAGGCCGCGGCAACTATGAATTCAACGAAGGCGACGAAGAAGGGGAAGGGCGACGGGGCGTTCCAGCCGGGCAGGGGCCTTCGCCGGGCCTAGCAGGAGGGGTTTGACGCCGGCTACGGGAGAAGGTCGGAGGGGGAGCAAGGCGCTGCTGCGCGTTAGCGCGGGCAATTAGGAGGTGGCCAGCGCGATGACGAGGGGTTGCACGGGCGGAGGTGCCGACGCAAGGGAGAGGCGCGCAGGACAACCACGCCGTGGAAGAGGTGGCCAGCACTGGTGAGGACGGCGCAGAGGGGGCTGCTCAGGCTCGCGGCGGTGGCCGATCGGCACGCGGCTGGCGGCTGCGCCCGTGCAGTGCGCAACGAACTAGGGTCAGACGGCCAACGGGAGCGAGGGGTCCGTCGCGCCGGTGGAGGAAGGGTCGGCGACTGTTTGGGAAGGGAGTGCCCGCGAGGCCGCGTCGACTACTGCTCCCCTGCGTCCCATGGCAGCTGTTGCACGTGCGCCCGCATGGCTGCGATGGCTGCAGGGAGCTGGGTCAGCGACCAAAGGAGGGAGGGAGGCCGGCTGCCAACGAGCGGGACGTCGGCGGGGAAGGCCCTGGCAGGGTCAGGCCGAGGCGGATCTGAGCCGCCGAGGGAGGTAGCCATGAACAGAGAGGAGAGTGGCGTGTGGGAGAAGGTGGGCTTGCGGCCAGGGATGGTGGCCGCCCCTGGGAGGGGATGAGCCTCCTGAGGACGGCGGTGGCTGTGATGTTGGCCGGACTAGGGTGCTGGCGGCTGGGAGTTTGGGAGAAGAAACCCTAACCTAGTGTGATACCATGTAAGAATGTGAAGACTTGTTGTATTGCATAGGATGGTTACATATATGTAGACTCAGAACCCTAACCCTGATGGCGACCCTTCCTTTCTCGCCTGACCCTTCCCCTCCCCTGGACCTCTCCTCTACCCCCGGCGCCTCTTCACCTACCTACACCAGCCCCACGCCGGTGATCATTCCGATCCCGGCGGCCAATCATCTCTCTTCTTCCCCGGCGTCGGCGGGGCCCTCTGGGTGCGGTGGTCGTTCCAAGGCGCAGAGGTGGTGTGAAGACGGCTCGACGGGCGTTGGTGCTGTCCCGGCGGGCGTGGGTGCGACCCCGCATCCATGTCGGCTCTCCTATAAGGAAGCGCTGGTGTTCTCACAGCCCTCTGTTTCTCATTTCGTGGGAGTGCTGGTGGCGGCTAGGAGACTGTCCAGAGTCGTCGTGGCCGCCGCTTGGCTTGCCGCCCTCTCCGGCCAGTGCCCAGACCCGTTCCGGTTGATCTGAGGGGCAGATGTTTCAACTGCTTCTCTGCTGAGCACTGGGCGGCGAGGTGTTCGAACCGTGTTCAGTGCTTCTTCTGCAATTTTAATCTGGAATGTGAGAGGGCTGAATGATCGTGTGAAGAGAGATTCTCTTAAATCTTTGGTGGTTGACATTAGACCTTCGATTATTTGCCTACAGGAAACCAAACTTTGTTCTATTTCAGATTTTGGTATTCTCTCAATTTTGGGGTCTAGTTTCAGTAATTTTGTTTATAGCCCAGCGATTGGTACCAGAGGTGGGGTGTTAATATCATGGCGTGATGGAGTTTTTACATCGTTGGCTTCAGTTATCAAGCAATTTTCGGTTTCCGTTAAATTGCAAGAGAAAAATGGTTCTTCCTGGTGGTTCACTGGAGTGTATGGTCCTCACCAGGACAATCTTAAATCCTCCTTTCTTCAGGAATTAAAAGAAATCAGAGATACCTGTGTGGGACCATGGATCATTGGGGGCGATTTCAATCTGATTTTCAGGGAGGAAGACAAGAACCATTCCAATATTAACAGGGCTATGCTGGGGGACTTCTGTAGGCTTATTAATTCCTTGGATCTGAAAGAGATTCATTTGAAGGGAAGGAGGTATACATGGTCCAACCAGAGGGATGCTCCAACTCTTGTTAAGCTGGACCATGTTTTTTGCACTAGCTGTTGGGAAGATCTATTCTCGGACGCTTCTCTTCATAGTAATGCTACCACATCTTCAGATCATTGTCCTTTGACCCTCAATGTCAGAGGTGGCTGCATGGGGAAAAGACGGTTTCACTTTGAGAGTTTTTGGCCCAAAATTCCTGGTTTTCTGGAGGTGGTGGGTGTGTCTTGGAGCATGCCAGTTAGGAGCTCCTGCCCGTTGGAGCAAGTGTCATTGAAGCTTAAAAGGTTTGCTCGTGTTTTGTAGTCCTGGGGGCATAAAGAAGTGGGTAATGTGAGGATGCAGCTGGGGCTTGTCAGAGAAGTGTTGCATAGGCTGGAAATGGCGCAAGATATCAGAATTTTGTCCAGTGGGGAAGTTTGGTTGCTAAATTTGTTGAAGCAACGATGCCTTAGCCTTGCGTCTCTTGAAAGGACTGTTGCTCGGTTGAGATCGCGGATCCACTATCTAAAGGAGGGTGATGCCAACACTAAGTTCTTTCATTTACATGCATGTTATCGGAAGAAAAAGAATTTCATTTCCAAACTTGAGGAAGATGGAAGAATGGCTACCAATCATGATGACATGCAGCAAATTTTTGAAGATTATTTTTGTAATCTGCTGGGGGCTGATTTGCAGAGACATTTTACTATTGATCTGAGTAATTGTCACAGGACTGCGATGGATCTAAGTGCTTTGGAGCAGCCTTTTTCGGAGAAAGAGGTTATGGACACCATTGCTTGTCTCCCTTCTGACAAGGCTCCTGGGCCTGATGGTTTTACAGGAAAATTTTACAAGACATGCTGGGACATCATTAAAGTCGACATAATGGCTGCTCTTAACTCCCTTTACCATGGTAATGCCTATAAGCTTGATTTGCTGAACTCAGCGTATCTCATTCTTCTCCCGAAGAGAGAGGATGCTTCTTCAGCTAGAGATTTTCGGCCAATTAGCTTGATTCATAGTTTTGCTAAGTTGGTCATTAAGATCCTCGCTAATCGATTGGGGCCATATCTTCAAGACCTGGTGGCAACTGGCAGCTAACCAGAGTGCTTTTATTAGAGGAAGGTCAATCCACGACAATTTCATGCTAGTGCAACAATCGATTAAGTTCCTTCATAAGAGGAGGATCTCTAGTTTACTGCTGAAACTGGATATTTCCAAGGCTTTCGACTCAGTCCCGTGGGCGTTTTTGTTGGAAATTTTGACACATTTGGGCTTTGGACCTGTTTGGCGTAATCTGATCTCCAACTTGTTATTCACTTCTTCTACTCAGGTGCTCCTGAATGGCTCGCCTGGTAATCATATTTTTCATCGGAGAGGTCTTCGCCAGGGAGATCCTCTTTCTCCCATGTTATTTGTGTTGGTTATGGATGTTCTTAGCAGCATGTTCAGGGCTGCTGAAAATAGAGGTTTGCTGCAGAGCCTTGGGGGAGCTGATATCCGCAGTAGAGTCTCCATTTATGCGGATGATGTGGTTCTTTTCATAAAGCCAATTGAAGCAGATCTGAATTGTGCTAAGATGATACTAAACTGTTTTGGTTCAGCTTCCGGTCTGGTAACCAATATGCTCAAGAGCAGTGCTATTCCAATTAGATGTGATGTTCAGCAGGTGCTTGCTGGCTGCAGTGTGTTGCAATGCAGTCCCGCTTCGTTTCCTTGCAGGTATCTGGGGCTGCCCATCACTGATAAAAAATTGAGGAAGTGTGACCTTAAGTTATGGATTGAGAAGATTGCAGACCGTCTGCCTAACTGGAAGGCTCGGCTGCTCAACCTAGCTGGGCGGACTGCGCTGGTGAAGTTTGTTCTATCGGCCATTCCGACCTATCTTCTTATTGCAATCAATGTCCCTCAGTGGGTTATTAAATCAATTGATAAAATTCGGCGAGGATTTCTTTGGAGAGGAAGAAAGGAGGTTAATGGTGGTAGTTGTCTTGTTCCATGGGAAGTTGTCACGAGGCCCCTGAGGCTTGGCGTGCTTGGGATCCCTAACCTTAAATTCAAAAGCTGGGCATTGCAGGCAAAATGGTTATGGTTGGAAAAGACGGATCTGAGCAGACCCTGGCGTGGGCTGTCCCTCCCCCAGCGACAGGTTAGACAGTTTTTTGACTTGTCGGTTTTTACCATTTTAGGGAATGGGACTACTACTCTCTTCTGGTCGGATAGATGGATTCATGGGAATACTATCCAGGACATTGCCCCTGAGGTAGTGGGTATGGTTGGCCGCAAGGCGTATTCTTCCAGAACGGTGGCACATGCTCCGGATAATTGGCATTGGGTCAGTGACATTCGTGTTCCTCTTTCCTTGAGAGGGTTGCAGCAATATCTGTTGTTATGGGATACTGTGGGAGAAGTTTTGCTTTCTCAAGATGCTGACAAACATGTTTGGATGCACTCTTCTTCTGGGGTGTTCTCCTCGAAGTCTTGCTATAAGGCTTTTTTCATGGGATCCATTTCATTTGAGCCATGGAAACGTTTGTGGAAATCCTGGGCTCCCCCAAAATGCAAGTTCTTCCTCTGGTTGGCGATAAGGAATAAGTGTTGGACTGCTGATAGACTAAGAAGGAGAGGGTTGCAACACCCGGTTGTTTGTGTTCTATGTGACCAAGAGCAGGAAACAGTGCAACATCTTCTGTGTACTTGCAGTTTTGCCAGGCAGTTTTGGCATGTTATCCTTTTTCCCTTGAGTCTAGGGGCTCTTACTCCTGCTGTTGATGAAATCTCCTTTGCTGATTGGTGGAGGAAGGTGATTAAGAAGGTGCACAAAAGCAGAAAGAAAGGCTTCAACAGTCTCATTATTTTGGGGTCATGGTGCTTATGGCTGACTAGAAACAGAGCTGTTTTTGATGGTGTGAACCCTTCCCTAAGCTCTGTAAAAAATTTGTTTCTGGAAGAGTTAAGTTGCTGGGTTAGGGCTGGGGCTAAGCAGCTAGCAAGTTTTGGTCTTCCTGCTATTATGAGTAGGGTCTAGATTGTGGTCAAGTGTTCGGTTTGCCCTATGGGCATTGTACTTTGGTCCTCTTGGACCTTTTTTCCTCTCTTAATATAATGACGTGCAGTCCTCCTGCGCGTTCGAGAAAAAAAGAACCCTAACCCTAATGGGACGGCCCAGATACATAACACACACTGTCTAACAGTTTCATCTCTAGCCTATGTCATCCTGCTCGTGACAAAATGCTTTCTTGATTTTGTTGCTCTTGTTCGCTACCACTATAACTGTACAATTAAATAGACAAGCTTTATTTTTTCCCAGCTGCGCGGCAGAGCAGGCAGACAGGGTGATCCTGGGTCGACACGGTTTATGGTGAGGTATGTTTGTTCCCCGAAAGAAGCACTTTAGCCTGCTAAACTGCTGTAACTTCTGGTATGATCTGATAATATAGTATATGCTTAATGAATTTGACAGTGTCTAACTTTTTACACTCAGCTTACAAGATGAAATATTCCAGAAATTTAATCTGGACACTGAATGGGCCGTGAGGCTAATATCAAGGATAACGAATGATGAAGACATAGCTATCGAGAGCAATGTTGTTGTGAAACAGGTCGGATTTGTATTTTTTTACAACGCCATATTCAAGCATCATGTGGTTGGTGGCATCACAGTGATAATCTTGCTGACGTTCATTGAGTCTTCAAAATGCAGCTTCTAGGCCTTCAAATCAACGCGGAGAAATATTATTTTGGAATAAGGAAAAGTCTGGTTGAGTTCGATGAAGTCCTGGAGGTATGCAACTGCCCCAAATTGCAGTACTTGTATTCTGTAGTATAACTTTTTGCTATTCACTTGCATAAACAATAACCTCAGGTAGCAATCTCCTTTTACTATCGTTTCTATTGTGAATACCCTTTTATACTCTAGTTATCCTTTTCCTCTTCAGATCATGATCACCAGATCTTGTTGTAGGGGTGCAAATTGGTGCCCCTAAGGGCTAGTTTGGTGGACCGGGAAATAGAGGGGATCCATGGGGGATCCCTTTTATACTCTAGTTATCCTTGCTATTCAATTTTGAATAACAAGTGGATCCCTCTCCCATGGATCCCCTCCATTTCCATGTCCACCAAACCAGCTCTAAGGGTCTTCACTAACCCTCTTTAGTTTAATTATTAGTACTAGTTTTCCAAATTTGGTCTCATTTTTGGAAGACTTGGATTCATTGGCAATAGAAATTATAGTAAAAAGGTATTCACAGTACATGAGTGCCTTTCAGTTTCTAATAGCATCACAAATATTCATGTGGATTCTTTTGTTCATACCTTCGGTAGGTCCAAAGAAAGCATGTATACAACCTTAGGCAGGTGATATTATCTGGTGACTCTGAAAGCTGCAGTGAACAAATTTTCCAGTAAGTTTACTATTGCCTCACGCATGAAGCTTTTGAATGTTGCTTATGAAATGGTAGAGCTATAAAGCATATTCTTTTGGATCAAAATTGTGGCGCAGAAATAATCCATCATACTTTAAGTCATTGTTTTTCACATGGTTTTTAAAGCGGTAAGGCGCTCCGAGGCGTTGGACCACCGCCTAGACGCCTAGGCGGCGCCTAGGCGACGCCTAGGCGAGGTAGGCGGGCAAGGCGCCTAGGCGTCAGACCACCGCCCGGACGCCTAGGCGTCGCCTAGGCGACGCCTTAAAAACAGTGGTTTTTCATCACTTTGTCAACACACCTTTCCAAAACAATGTTTGGCTTTTACGTAAATCATTACATGTAGTTACTTTTTTTTTGTTCAAAATGTTGCTATTTTTATTGACATGCCTTTAATTGGAATTCTATTAGGTACATGCAAGCGGTAGCTGATGAAATTGTTTTGGTAAATGTTGACCCCCAAAAGGTACTTGCTGTGTCCTGATCCTTATGTTCATTTCTGAAAGCATTTATTTCAGTGCCATGTCAGTTGTCAAAATCGTATATTTCTTTCAGCCACCCAAGGCATGGAATCTGGTAAAGCTTTTGGATGAATTTGTTAGTCTAGGCGGAAAACTGAGTGGTAATATGCACAAATTATTTTTAGCTCATGTTATTCTATAATGGCTATTCTGATTTCTGAGATGCTCTGCAGAATCATTCAAGGACATCCGAGAGCAAAACCTCCAATCAGCACTTGAGCAAATGCAAGGTTGGGGTCCTGTGAAGGCTGATAGTTTCGCCCTTCCAAACATGCCGTTGCCGCCCGATTCATTCAGAGGAATTCGAAAAAGAACATCTTCAATAACGCGGTGGTTTTCCATTTGTGTTGATGATACGTCAAAGTATGTCGTGACATGATACACATATATATTTTATAGATGGCACGATATAGCATTCACGACTATAGCTATTGATTTGAAAGTTTGTATGTTGCTTCTTTTCGATAAATCAATCCAGGAAAGGGAGATATACAAACACTGTGAATCTGCTCCGGAAATATTTTGGGGATTTTCTAATAGCTACCTACTTGAATGCCGTGCAAGAGTCCCGTTATGACGATGCTTATATAGGTGGAATTGAGGTTTGATTCTCTTTTGAATTGTTTTCATAAAGTTTGTCTGGTCATAGACCCTAACCAAACAATATCCATGTTTTTTTTTCTGGACTTTGGACATTCTGTGTTCCCCTACATGAAACATATTTGATTGCTTAAACATCTTCCGTAAATTTATTTATGAAAGTTTATACCTCTGTTTAATTGCAGAGGGAAGTACTATTGAAGACTCTTGATACATTATGGAAAGACCATTTGGTAAACATGAACAAGCTTAGTTCTGCTGTAAGTCGTTCCTTGAGATGTCTGCTTTCGAAATATTTACATCTGCTTTTCTTTTCCGAGAACATGTTCTTCAAGTTAAATAAAAAAAGGAAAGCACTGTAGACCAAAGAATGTTATTGCCTGTGCGTTTAATTGTCTGCTGAGTGCTGATGTCTTATTCCAAGTACTGTGGTGTTGAGTGGATTTTTAACTCTTGCTAGGTGAACGTTCGGAGTTTTGGACACAGAAATCCTCTGGAAGAGTACAAGATCGATGGCTGCCGCTTCTTCATCTCAATGTTGAGCGCCACACGACGTCTCACCGTGGAATCCCTTGTGCACTACTGGTCGTCGCCCATGGAGTCCGAGGAGATCTTCAACACAGAGGATCAATAGCAGAAGACCTGACGTGGACTGGTGCTGCAAGTTGTGGGCAGGTTAATTAGCAGAGAGGCACAGGTATAAACAGGAGCCGCGCGCGGCGTGTGTTAACCCTGTAAAATCACAAGCTGACATGGCCACGGTTGCGTCGATTTCGCGCTGTGGCTGTGCACCTACATATAAAACTAAGTACATCTCAATGCACAAGAGGGTAGTAACTGGATAGGTGTGGACTGCAAGACAGTCTGATCCATCCCACATCAGCAATACGGCGTTGCCGCAAAGTTGGCATCTCGTTCACAGTGTACTGTGGTCCTTTAGCCTGTCATGATGATGAAAAAGTCCGCTCTGTACCTTTTTCTTTCATCGCTCGTCAGACGGAACAGGAGAGTGCGGAATCTCTTGCTTGTGGATGACGAACTCTTCGTGCAGGTAGGTACGCAGCCTAGTGGTCATGCTTTGACATTGCCAAATATTTGGTTTTTAATTTTTTTTCGGGCGTGTGATGGTGGCAATTTGTAAGTAAAAAACTCTAGGGAGTATGGTACCGATTTAACCTGTGTGTACTGCTGCAGTTGCAACAATATACTGTACAAAAAGTAGAAGCCCGTGAATTAAAGCTTAAGTCTCCTGGATGCTGCTGGTTCGTTTTTTTTTCCTTTAATTTGTTTCACTGCTTGGATAACACAGTGATCGGTGCTCCAACTGGGCCATTGCAGCAGCGTTAGAAGGCATTTCTGCTTTGGTTACGCACCTTACACGTGGGAAAAGGACTGAACATTGTGTTGGCAATAATTCAGATATACAGTGCTGCGTGCACGAACACATGCAAGTGCGATGCATCTGGGCCAGGTTTCAAGCTTTACTGGACATTTCCTGCTTGATGTGTCCTGCGCCAATCCCACACGCTGACGCACACCAAGCCAGGACAAAACACACCTTGCATTTCACGCGTCTGTTTCGCGTGGGCGGCTCCACTTTTGTATGCCGCCTTTTCATGCTGCCGGTATCAGCGTGTCGTGTCGTCGCCCGCAGGCCAGCGGCGTTCGCGCGCGCGCAATCGCCAGCGTTGGTATGCTTCGCTTTTTTTTTTGGTTGGGGGTGCTGCGTCGTCGTCGGACCGACACACGGTGCTCCATGGTTCCATACTACAGTGCATCGGGCAGTGCAAATTATTGGCATCCACAGGCAGACATTGACCTGGACCCCTACCAATCTACTCTACCAAATGCGTGCTTGATGCTCAGGTACTCGAGACTTGGGCGTTCATCAGTCAAGGACATTGACTTGGACCAAGACCGACAGGTGAGACCGTGTGAGTGACTGGGAGTAGGGATGGATCCGCATACTATTTGGATATAATTTTTTTGTCTTATTTCTTCTATTGCAAACAAATAAAATATAAAATTTGCTAAACAAATTTATATTATTAGTTTTAACATTGAGATTATTAAGATCGATAAAAGGTAAACTTTAAATTCATTCTATATATTTTTTATATAGTTCATATAAAAATTGGATACGTATATGAATTCTGATTCGAATGTTTTTCACCTTTTTCGTCGTAGGAAGAAAATAATGCAAAAATACAAAATTTTATCCTTGTCTTCCATGATATTCTTAACCATATGTCTAAAAAGTAGTACTAAATTATATATATATCTATACCAAAATATTAAATTTGTCATATAATTTGGATGTTTAGAATCCATTCCTACCTGGGAGTTGGGACACGAGACTTGCCCGAGAGGGATGTAAATGATACAAATATTATCTATCTGTATTCGAATTTGATCCATCTAAGAGGGTTGAGACCTGATCCGTATTCGAGTACGAGTATCCAGTATCTGATCTATATCAGTATCCGTATACTCAAAGCAGATACCCATCGGATCTTATGTGACACAACTCGATAATATTTATATACGAATCTGACGAGAAAACCAAAAAACAAATATAAAACAAGTAATATTCGTTCGTATCACATCCTATTACATCCCTATTCATCAGTGCTGCGGCTGGCACTCAAGTAAATGTAGACTAATGGATCGCAGCAATGATTTCCTTCTCTTCTGTGTTGAACGAAGACCCTTTCGCACCACATCTCTCTTCTGTGCGAAGACCCTTTCGCACCACATCTCAGCCCACGTGGCCATCTGGTCAAAACCTAAGGATCCGTTCCACTCAGAGCTCTCTTTCTTTTCTAGTCTCCTGATGTACTACCTACGCCTCAAAATAATAAAAATCCTCACTTTCTCAAAAATCAAATTTATTGGATTTTGACTATATAAAAAGTATTAGTATTTATGACAATGAACACGTAGCATTAGATTAATTATAAAATATAATTGCATACGAAAATTATTTGAGATATAAATATGTAATTAAATTTTCTTTTAGGGTGGAGGAGTTGACATATTTTGATAAGCAGAACGAGTACCACAATGCAGTCGTTGTCATTTTTGAACACAAAATACTGCTTAATAGAGGCACTACAGGCTTAGGTGCTCTCCAATAAAGTTTGTGTTGAGCACTATATGTGGCACCTGAGGACGGTCCGGCCATGTGGCCTGGATGATCCGTGTCTCAGACTGTCGATCCGCGTCTCAGACCGGATGTAACACTCCGGGATCCACAAACACCCCGAAATGCTACTAAACTACATAACTAACATTCATATATAAAATTTCGACAACATCTCCTTTGAAAATTTGCATAAACGTGGAAGCAACAGAGTATAAACAGATATCATGATAAGAAAACATACTAGACATTAATAATCTGCTAGCAATGGGAAGATAACCATAACGACATAAACTGAATTAACTAGTGTACATGACTAGTTAAAAACAAACATCCATTACAAGAAGTTTCTAATTAAATCATGGTTGTGCCTGGGCAGCGTTATTATGAGAATGAAGGTGGACATGCTGCTACTTTCCTCATTCCCAACATGAATCAAGTACCTGCATTGAGTAATGCAAGAGTGAGATGAAAACATCTCAGCAAGTAAATTGTTTTGATGAGATATTTAAACCAAAAAATTGAATTAATCAACATTTTAAAGGGATCACAATTGAGATCAGAAATACTTGTAGATATAGAACTCAATAGTCCCAAAATAACCAATGCCATCTCATTTCCTCGAACAACCATAATAGGTTGTATAACACTTCCTTGCGTCAACAATACCTGCAAATATCACTTTAATGTATGCATAGAATGCAATGTGTAAGTCCTCTGCCTTCATACCTCTTAGAGTATAAAACCACACCATCTGCAAATATCACTTCAATGAATGCATATGAATGCAATGTATATGTCCTCTGCCTTCATACCTCTAAGGGTATAAAGCTGCATCGTACCCCTCCTCGGGCAACGTACGATGCTAAGTTGTATCGGTATGGTCGGACCATAGGTCATGACAAAACTTCAGATGCAAGTGAATCATGCAATGTATATGGCATGCTGCATTTATCAATATATTTCACTTCTGTTGGGGACTTGTTCTCAAATGCTATGAGTTAAGAACAAGGCAACACAAAATATTAAATGTTAATATCCTTCGTCCTTCGAAGCATTATTTCCCTTAAGATATAACGATCTTCGGACGAAGGTCATGAAGGACGTACCTTTTTTTGATAGAACAGGAGGGGAAGGCCCCTACTGAAACTTTTATTAAAATTTGAAAAGAAAATAAGGTTTAGAACAGACAAGAAGACGAATTACAGGGGATTAGGGAGAGTTTGTACAGCCAATGTTTTCTACTGCCATTGTTGAAGCCATGTCGGGATGGTAGAATCAAATCTACCCAAAGCTCTGGGAATGACAAGGATCAATTCATTTGCAAACTCCTGCTTGCAATGTTGCACCGTTGGATCTTTGTTCTGAAAAAGCCAAGCGTTGCGGCACTTCCAAATGCTCCAAGTCATGAGAATAATAACCTCCGTAGAGAATGGAACATTGAGTTGCTGATTAAGGTTTGACGCAGCCTCCTCTTCACGGTATACGTTAATGAAAGACAAAGCATATGAAACATGAAAGACAACATGAATAATCATATAACATCATTCACATATCTTCATTATATAATCTTGAATAGATAAAAGAATTATTTAATTACATGTGTACCTTCGGCTTGACAGAAGGTAAAAATCCAAGCGTGGCGCACGAGCGAATACCAGATAGCGTGAATAGTACGGGGGTACTGTTCATCTATTTATAGGCACAGGACGCGGCCTGTGAGAAATTACATTCATGCCCTTTACATTTGTTATTGATTTATATACAAATCTATGAGGACTAAATAGCCTTTTCCCCTTTAAGTCGGTTCCTTTTCCTACGAATGAGCCGAAGCTCCCTTGCGCGTATCTTCGGAGCAACGACAACCTTCGTCACGATCATGCTCTTCTCGCCGTGTATGCTTTTAACCTGAGTCCGAAGGTACCTGTCCATAAGCCATGCTTGGAGGGCATTGTTAAATTACGTTTTTGAGGACCTTCGGAGGACGAAGGCCCCCAATAGTAGCCCCTCGCAGTATTAATTTGTTTAAGATAACGAATTCAGGTTGCGACATGGATGAAGTCCTTAAGCCGAAGGTCCGAAAAAACACCTTCCCTTTCCTAGAATAGCAACAGTCAATGACAAACGGGGCCCTCCAATTTGGGGCGTGCCGAGCGTATAAATAAGAACTCACACCAACCACATTTGGTACGCTGCTTGTGTCATTTGCTTTGTTTGTTCAATTTTATATCTCTTGCTCACTAACACTTGCTAGTTTCTCAAGCTTCCTAAGCTTTGGTTAGAAAGACATATTGTCATCATTTCCGAAGGAAAAATGTCTCAAGACAAGAAGGTTGTTGCTGAGACGAAGCTGACTGAAGAGGAGAAGCTCTTTGAAGAGAAGAAGGCTGCAAATCCTTACATAGCTGGGTTTATCGAGTCAATGGCAAAATCAAATACAGAGACGATTACTAAGGAGATCCTGGAAGGCCTGTCTGAAGATACCGGTGACAGTGATGATTATGATGCTGAAAGCGGGGGAGAAGATTCTGAGGATCGGCCGTGGAGGCCAAGTCATACAATTTTTGGGAAATCGACAATTAAACAGAGTCATCTTGACAATATGAGAGGAAGGTACTTTCGAGATATGTCTATTGTGAGAGTTGGTGGAGATAACAACGTCCCTGCCCCTGAGGAAGACGAAGTTGTGATTTACCGCAGTTTCTTCAAAGCTGGGCTTCGGTTTCCATTGAGCAGGTTTGTGGTCGAAGTGTTGAAAATTTATCAGATTTACCTTCATCAGATAACCCCCGAAGCTATTATTAGAATGTGGATTTTTGTTTGGGCTGTGAAGAGCCAGGGGCTGGAGCCAAGCGCGAAATGCTTTTGTAGCATGCATGAACTTGTATATGAGATGAAGGCATGGGCAAGGAACAATATCATAACAACTTTGGCTGCTATTGATTTGTCGCCCGCCCCAACGCAAGCTACCCGGTGCCAACATACCGGAAAAGGTGGCTTGGGGCCTGGACGGAGGAATGGTTTTACGTGAAGAATGACTTGAAGGCAAGAGAAGATATTAAGGAAGTTATTATGCGCCCCATTTGGTCCCGCTTCGGCCTCCGAAGGCCGAAGGTTGAAATTGACAAAGCCGCCGAAGCATGTCAGAAGGCATTTGGTACTGTCTGCTTCTTTATTGGTACAAGAGATTTGGTTCAAGAGCATATAGCATACAGAGTATGGCCGCTTATAGAAAGCTGGGAAATGCCGAAGGAGACCATCACCGAATCTAGTGAAGGTGAACTGGTCCTGTTGGGGACTTGTTCTCAAATGCTATGAGTTAAGAACAAGGCAACACAGAAAATGTTAATCGATAAAGTCCTTCGTCCTTCGAAGCATTATTTCCCTTAGGATATAATGATTTTCGGACGAAGGTTATGAAGGACGTACCTTCATAAACACAGCATACGATGATGAAGAATGAATCACAAGAAATATGAAGGTTAACATAGATAATTATATATTATTATCAACTTATTATTATTGCGAAGAAACAACAATGACATCGAATTACAAATGTACCTTTCAACTTGGAAGGAGATGAAAATACAGGTGTGATGCAAAAGCAAATGCCAAATCCGTGTGAACAGTACGGGGGTACTGTTCACCTATTTATAGACACGGGACACAGCCCATACAAAATTACATTCATGCCCTTTACATTTGGTAATAATTCTATAGTAATCCACCGAGGTCTGAATAGCCTTTTTATCTTTAAGTCGGTTTCATTTTCTGCTAGCACGCCGAAGCTTTCCCGCTCACATCTTCGGCGCTGTATCAACCTTCGTATTGTTTTAGGCTTCTCCTACTGTGATTCCGACTCGAGTCCGAAGGTACCTGTTCACACATTATGCTCCAGAAATACTGTTAAATCCTGTTTTTGAGGACCTTCGTAAGCCGAAGGCCCCCAACAGTAGCCCCTCGCAATATTAATTTGTTTTAAAATAATAAATTTAGATTGCGACATGGACGAAGGCTTTTAAGCCGAAGGTCCGAAAAAACACCTTCCCCTTGCTAGAATAGCAACATTCACTGACAGGCGGGGTCTTTCAATTTTCAACGCACTGGGCGTATAAATAAGATCATACCGCAAGCTCATTTGGCACGCTCTCTTGCCATCTGCTCCCACTCACTCAATTTTTAGCTCTTGCGCACCAGGATTTTCTTAGCTTTTAAGTTTTGGAGCTTCGGCATTGAAAACAGTTTTTTAGTGCTTCCGAAGATGTCTGAAGATAAGTAGGCTGCTGCCGAGATGAAGCTGAGTCTTGATGAAGAGAAGAATCTGGGGTTTCTTATAGCAATGTCGAAGACCAATACAGAAAAAATCACCAAAGAGATTTTAGAAGGTTTGTCTGAAGATACTGATGACAGCGACAGTTATGATGTGGATAGTGGTGGTGAAGATTCCGAAGATCGCCCCTGGCGACCAAGCCATTCAGTTTTTGGCAAGTCAGGTATCAAAGAAAATCATCTTGTCAACATGAGGGGAAGATACTTCCGGGATTTATCCATTGTGAGGGTCGACGAAGGAGAGAAAACTTGCCCGACCCCCGAGGAAAATGAAGTCGTAGTGTTCCGAAGCTTTTTGAAAGCTGGACTACGATTTCCTCTGAGCAGCTTTGTCATAGAAGTGCTGAAAATGTTTGAAGTCTATCTTCATCAACTTACCCCCAAAGCAATTATAAGGCTGAATATCTTCGTGTGGGCCGTGAGAAGCCAAGGTCTGGAACCTGATGCGAAAAGCTTCTGCAACATACACGAATTATCATACGAGACAAAACCCTGGGGTAAAGAACAGTATCACAATAATTTTGGCTGCTACAGTTTCATTTCTCGGTCTGGGTCAAGCTGTCCCGTGCCAACCTTTCGGAAGAGATGGCCCGACGACTGGATGACATAATGGTTTTATGTGAAGAATGACCTGACAGCACGGGAAGATATTAAAGGTATAATTATGCGCCCTATTTGGCAAAGCTTCGGCCTGCGGAGGCCGAAGGTTGAAATGAATGAAGCTGCCGAAGAATGCCAGAGAGCCTTCGGTGTTATTTGTTCTTTTATTGGAACGAGAGATTTGGTACAAGAGCATATTTCCTTCAGAGTATGGCCGCTCGCGGAGAAATGGGAAATGCCGCGAGAAACCATAAAGGAGGCTGACAAAGGTGGACTTATCAGGCTGAAATATACTTTCAAGTTCGGAGATAAATTCGTTGAGCCAGATGATGACTGGCTAAAAAGCATTTAAAATTTAAGTGATGAACTGCTTGGGGCTTACTCAAAGGCCGAAGATACTGCATTGTCAGCAGCCTTCGGAGGCCGAAAAAAGAAAAGACTGAACCGGGTGTTTGACGCAATCGGGTTTGTCTACCCTGATTATCATTATCCGATTCGAGGGCAGAAAAGAAAAAGCACAACCTCTGCGAAAGAAGAAGCTGCAACTGCTTCTAGTGAGCCAGCATCGAAAAGGAAAAGGATAAAGGTCCTCACACATCGGCCACACTATATTGAACCAGCCTCGGTGCCTGAGTTCGCCGAAGAGACCTCTTCGGCCACCGAAGCTGAAAAGCTAATCAAGCCAACCTTGCTGCCAGAAGTCGCAGAAATGGCCGAAGCGCCAACAAAAACAGAATTGGAAAAACCAAAGATTTTGTTATCAGAAACCAAAGAGATGGCCGAAGCGCCATCGTCAGAAAAAAATGAAAGAAGCAAAAGGATCAACTGAAGAATCAAAAATATCAGAAGTTTTAAGTCCTTCAGCAAATGTTGAGACAACAAAAATCCAAAAGGGGCCAACGGTGACTCCGAAAAGGAAGAGAATGGTCAATGTGTTAGATGTCCTGGAAACAATTAAGTCTTCAAGCACAACTCCGAAGAAGACTGTTGCAACTTCCGAAGCGAAATCTGAAATTTCTGATACTAAGGCTCTAGAGCAAGAAACTGAAGCCGAAGCTAGGCCCTCAGAGCCCACGAAAGTAAAATCCTTGGAAACCGAGGAAGAAAGAATAACGGAGCCAATTCTTGCTGAAGAAATCAGTGCTGTTGCCCCCGAAGCATCCCCCAAAGTCCTTGATTATATTGTTCGTCATGCTTCGGGGAAAAAATTATCGGAAAAAGAAAAGCAAGAGGCCCAGCTTTACGCCCAAAAACTGAAGTATCCAAAGGGGGCGTTAATATTCAACGGCAGTGGAGAAGAGGACTTTTTGTATTGTCTCCCTGACAGCAAGGAGATTTCTGTCTGTCGGGAGATAAGCAAGAGCTTCGGATTCCCAACACTAGAAGACGGGCTCTCGGTGCTGTCGAAAAACGATCTGGCCGACAACCTGGCATACAATAGCTTAAAGGTACAAAAAATAAGATCTTTGTACTTTTTCTTGAGACCAAAATTTTTGACGCACACACATTCTTCCTTGCAGAGCCTTATACTTAGCAATGCCCTCAGGGCCCAAAAAGATGCCGAAGACGAAGGGTGCGCTATTGCCCTGAGCAACCTTCGTTCCAAAGTAATTGAACTAAGGAACGAAGGTCTCGAAAAAGATAAAATATTACATTCATTGATAAATAGAATAAAAGAAGACGAGGCTACTTTTAAAGGTCAAGCTGAGGCTCAGAAGCGTGAAATTGAAGATCTTCGAAGACAACTGGCCAGAGCCAAAGAGGAACGCATTCTTGAAGAAACGAAGCGAGAACTTAGCGACCAATGGGCAAATCATTTAGAGGTAACTGTTGAAGAGCTTCGTTCGTCCAAGAAAAGATGCTACAACAAATCTATGGAGTGTGTCAAGAAGTTGAAAGCTAGCTTCGCCAGCGTCGGCGCATTCTCAAGCGAAGAAAACTTAACAAGAGGCAACCCCGAAGGTCCCATCGAATGGATCGATCACGAAGCTGAGGCCTTCGAGGAAATTTTAAATAGCCGCGGAGACATATGTGCTTTCTCGGGTGCTAGGGGAATTGCCACCATTTTGGAGAAAAAGGGCTGCGAGCATGTAAAGATTTTAGCGCAATCCAACGCTGCCTTGTCCTTCGAAGATGCAAGAGATCCTTCGGCCGAAGCTAGCATGGTTGGTGGAAAATTTTTCACCGATGTCTCGGATAATGGTGGCCGAGAAATGGCCCGAGAAATTATTCGAAAAAGCGAAAAGGGCATTCACGATGCTAGAGAAGTAGCTGAGGCTGCTGAAAAAAGCGCAGAGCCCGAAGGGCAAATAGGTATTAACTAATGGTTTTTATTGTGTTGTAATTTTCAATTTTAAACTTCGTTCGCAATTTGTAATAGCAATGTAGCCGTATCCTGTCCTCCTTCAGATCCTGCTAGAGCGTCTCCGGGCCCTCACCCGAAAGGAGACGACGAAATTAAAAAGATGGCTGAGGCTATTATGGATGAAGTTGTTAATCGGCTCCTGAACGAAGCTGCAGAAGTTGTTTTGAGAGAGGATTAAGTACCATTGTAAAAACTTCTGAAATGTAATATGTGTAACATTTTGTAATCCTGAATGTAATATACCTGTTTTTATTGTTCAATTCTTTACGATGCATGAAATTTTACACACGTACCGTTTTTGAGTCTTTGACGAAAAAACACCTTCCCTTCTTTTCATGCTTCGTGAAGAAGAATTTTTATTTGTCACAACAATATCCTAGTGTTCTGATGAATAATATCCAAGCTTCGTGAAGATATTTTCCGAAGCTACACTTCCGAAGATCAATAGTTTATCTCCTTGTGACTTAGCATGATTTTTCCCCTTTTTCAAAACATTCTTCTGAAGATCGATATTGTGTCCGCCTCTTGTGCCATATGCAGCATGATGTATGATGCTTATGCTATGCGAAATGATGCGATGATGTTATGTTATGTAAGGTGATGTTTATTCCGAAGATACACACACATTCCTGCGATAAAACACATAATCTTTTTGAATCAGCGTTGTCTTTTTGCTATAAGCCTCCCTTAGGAGCTTCTTCGCCTTTTACTTCAGCGGAATCAGCGTTTATTTTTCGCTGTAAGCCTCCCTTAGGAGCTTCTTTGCCTTTTACTTTCAGCGGTATTCGCGTTGACTTTTCGCGCTTCGCCTTTTACTTAGGCGGTATCAACGTTGACTTTTCGCTATAAGCTCTGCATTCCCTTTGGAACGACTTTGGAGCAAAAAACTTACACTGCGCTCCCTTTGGAACGGCTTTTTGTGACTTCGGCAAACTTACTCTGCGTTCCTTAGAACGACTTTTTGTTGCTTCGAAGAAATTTTTGATAATTCGAAGGTCCTCCTTGTTATCGCAAATCTTTAAGCTTCAACGACTTAAGCCTGTGAAGAAAATATATTTTCCTTGTGGCAAAGAACGAAACCATTACATGAAATTTGAAAAATGTCCTTTATTACACGGAAAATAAAACTGAATGAAAAAAGACTGCTATCAAGGTAGGATATTTGTCAATAGATGTGCTTCGACTCTGGCACAGTGCTGTTGACTGTGCGAGCTTCGGACTGTTCTCTGAAGTCACTTTGGTGTGGGCCATATTGGCTCCCTTCTGGCTGTTGTCCTTGTTGCAGCGGTGGTGGAGGCGGAGGCTGTTGCCAAGAAGCTTGAGGTTGACTCGCTGAAGCAACAGAAACTGCAGGGTGGTTGCCTACATATTCTGGGATGTAAGGCGAATGATACGAAGCAGTGTGCATGACCTGCTTCGGCTGAGCCTGTTGTGCTGCAGCTTCGGCTATTTCCTTTTGCTTCTGGATGGTAACATGGCACATCCTGGTGGTATGGCCCTTGTTCTCACCACAGAATAAGCAAAAAATTCTTCTTGGTTGATCTCCAAATCTTCCGCCGAAGCCCCTGGCGCCTCTGCCTCTTGGAGCTGGTGGTCGGAAGGAGCCTTGCTGTTGCCCCGAAGCCTGTGAGGAGCATTGTGACCTTTGCTGCTGGGTTCCCCTATCATCATTTTGAGTAGAGTTGTGGATTGACCTAACATGCCTCGGATAAAATCTTCCTCCGAAGCCCCTGGTCATTTCAGAAAACCTGAAAGCCTCCTCCCTTCTTTGGCGAAAATCATTATCGGCCCGAATGTACTCGTCCATCTTCTGGAGCAGCTTCTCCAAAGTTTGAGGAGGCTTCCTAGCGAAGTAATGAGCTGAAGGTCCTGGCCGAAGCCCCTTGATCATGGCCTCAATGACAATTTCGTTGGGCACTGTTGGTGCCTGTGCCCTCAAACGCAAGAACCTCCGGACGTACGCCTGAAGGTACTCTTCGTGATCCTGGGTGCACTGGAATAGAGCTTGAGCAGTGACCGGCTTCGTCTGAAACCCTTGGAAGCTGGTTAATAATAAGTCCTTCAGCTTTTGCCATGAAGTGATCGTTCCTGGTCGAAGGGAGGAGTACCAGGTTTGAGCAACACTCCTGACGGCCATAACAAAAGATTTGGCCATGACTGCAGCATTGCCACCATACGAAGATACTGTTGCTTCGTAGCTCATCAAAAACTGCTTCGGGTCTGAGTGGCCATCAAATATGGGAAGCTGAGGCGGCTTGTAGGACGGAGGCCAAGGTGTAGCCTGTAGCTCAGCGGACAGAGGAGAAGCATCATCAAAAACAAAATTCCCATGATGGAAATTGTCATACCAGTCATCTTCATTGAGGAAACCCTCCTGATGAAGGTCTTGGTGCTGAGGCCTTCGGTGTTGCTCATCCTGAGTAAGATGACGAACTTCTTCAGAGGCTTCGTCTATCTGCCTTTGCAGTTCAGCTAGCCTGGCCATCTTTTCCTTCTTCCTCTGCACATGTTGATGAAGCATCTCCATGTCTCTAATTTCTTGGTCTATCTCATCCTCTGGCGGTGTCGGGCTAATAGCCTTCCTTTTCTGGCTTCGGGCCTCCCGAAGGGAGACAGTCTCTTGATTGTGGTCCAGCGGTTGGAGAGCTGCAGTCCCAGTTGCTGAAGCTTTCTTCGGCGCCATAGCGAAGGTTTATGATCGCCGAAGGTGTTCAAAAACTCAAAGAGTGGAAGTGAGTTCACCGGAGGTGGGCGCCAATGTTGGGGACTTGTTCTCAAATGCTATGAGTTAAGAACAAGGCAACACAGAAAATGTTAATCGATAAAGTCCTTCGTCCTTCGAAGCATTATTTCCCTTAGGATATAATGATTTTCGGACGAAGGTTATGAAGGACGTACCTTCATAAACACAGCATACGATGATGAAGAATGAATCACAAGAAATATGAAGGTTAACATAGATAATTATATATTATTATCAACTTATTATTATTGCGAAGAAACAACAATGACATCGAATTACAAATGTACCTTTCAACTTGGAAGGAGATGAAAATACAGGTGTGATGCAAAAGCAAATGCCAAATCCGTGTGAACAGTACGGGGGTACTGTTCACCTATTTATAGACACGGGACACAGCCCATACAAAATTACATTCATGCCCTTTACATTTGGTAATAATTCTATAGTAATCCACCGAGGTCTGAATAGCCTTTTTATCTTTAAGTCGGTTTCATTTTCTGCTAGCACGCCGAAGCTTTCCCGCTCACATCTTCGGCGCTGTATCAACCTTCGTATTGTTTTAGGCTTCTCCTACTGTGATTCCGACTCGAGTCCGAAGGTACCTGTTCACACATTATGCTCCAGAAATACTGTTAAATCCTGTTTTTGAGGACCTTCGTAAGCCGAAGGCCCCCAACAGGTCCGGCTGAAGTACACATTCAGATACGGAGATAAATTCGATGAACCAAACGATGACTGGTTAAAATGCATCGAAGTTACCAGTGATGAACTGCTCGGATCGTATTCCAAGGCGGAAGACAATGCACTATCCATAGCCTTCGGAGGCAGGGAAAAAAGAGATTAAATAGAGTTTTTTATGCCATTGGTTTTGTTTACCCCGACTACCGCTATCCACTGTGAGGTCAAGGAAAGAAGAGGAAAACTGCTGCTTCGGCCACTCCAGTCGAGCCTGCGCCGAAGGGCAAAAAGTTAAAGGTCCTTACCCACCGGCCACGCTATATTGAACCAGCCGTGGTGCCTAAGTTTGGCGGGGAGGCTTCTTCAGCTGCTGAACCAAGAGAGCCCATTCCTCCTACGCAGAAGACTGGAGAGCCGGATATAACGCCGATGGCAGCTTCGGTTGACCTAGCTGAGTCAAAGACTGAGAAAGATAAAGCTGAGAAGCCGAATATTGAAGAAACAAAAGCGCTAGAAATTTTAAGCCCTTCATCAGAAGTAACAGTGCCGAAAGCACAAAAAAGTTCTGCCGCAACTTCCAAGAGAAGGATGGCAAATGTACTAGATGTGTTGGAAACAGTAAAGACTTTGAACTCTACTCCTTCAAGAGAAACTGCTGAAGCTTCAAAAGTGCAAACCGAAGCTGAAACAAAGGCGTCCGAAATTGAAGCTGCTGTAATCCAAGCTGGTACCGAAGCTGGGCCTTTATTGCCCGCTGAGAAAAAGCCATCGGAAATTGAAGAAAAGGCAGCAGAAGAAAAGGCTATAGAGCAAATTTTGCCTGAAAAAGTTGTCACTCCTACTCCCGAAGCTTTAAAAGAGAGCACTGATTACATCATCCGCCATGCTTCGGGGAAGGGACTCGCTAAGGAAGAAGAACAAGAAGCTCAACATTATGCCCAAAAACTGAAATACCCGAAGGGGGCATTGGTATTCAATGGCAGCGGGGAGGAAGATTTTTTGTATTGTCTCCCGGACAGTAAAGAGATATTTGTCTGCCGGGAGATGGGTAGGAGTTTCGGCTTTCCAAAGCTAGAAGATGGCCTTTCAATACTATCAAAGGATGAATTGGCTGACAACTTAGCATATAATAGTATGAAGGTATAAAAGTCAATTTTGTATTTGAAAATGAATTTCTTCATTTGTTTATACTTAATGTTGTACTCCTCTTGCAGGGCTTGATCCTTAGCAATGCCCTCATAGCACAGAAAAATATTGAAGATGAAGGATATACAATGGCTCTGAACAACCTTCGTTCAGAGGTGATTGCATTAAGGAACGAAGGCCTTGAAAAAGACAAGATATTAATTTCATTGGTAAACAAAGTAAAAGAAGACGAAGCTAATTCCAAAGCTTAGGCTGAGGTCCAAAGGAATGAGATCGAAGACCTTCGGAAACAATTGGCCGAGACCAAGGAAAAATGCGCTCTCGCCGAAGCTAACCGAGACACCAGCAAATATTGGAAAAACTATTTAGAAAAAATAGTTGAAGAACTTCGCGCGTCCAAGGAAATATGTTTTGAAAAATCTCTAGGCTGCGTGAAGAAGATAAAGGCTAGCTTCGCCAACGTGGGCGCATATTCAAACGAAGATAACTTCATACGAGGCGATCCTGAGGGTGTTATCGAGTGGATCAGCGGTGAAGCCGAAGCTTTTGAGGAAATTTTAAGTGATCGTGGGGACGTCTGCGCGTTCTCTGGTGCGGGAGGAGTTTCAGCCGTCTTGGAGAAGGCGGGTTGCAATCATGTTAAAACCTTGGCCCAGGTCGAAGTTGCCTTCTCTATGGATGACACGAAGGACCCCTCGACCGAAGCAAGCTTAATAGGCGGAAAAATTTTCACTAATATCTGGGAAAATGGCAGCCGAGAAATGCCCCACGAAATAATGAAGAAGAGTGAAAAAGATATTCATGATGCTCGAGAAGCGGCTAAAAAAGCTGAAGAAGCTACCGAACGCGAGAGACGAATAGGTATCATTTAATGGCCTCTAGCTTCGTCGTTTGTTTTCATGACTTCGAACTAATTGATGTTTTCTACCGCAGCTGAATTACCTCCTCCACCGGATCCGTTTGACCCACTGGCCGACCCAGAAACAAAGAAAGCAATAGAAATCATCAATATGGCTGAAGCTATTGTTGATGAAGTTGTTAATAAATTGCTTAACGAAGTTGTAGAGAAAGTTCTGAAGGAAGAATAGTAGTTATTGTAAAAACATTTTTAGTCTATTAATGTAACATTTGCTGAACTAAGTTTGTAATATTTGATGTGTATAGTTTTGAATCTAACATGTAAGTTGTTTGTAATTCAGTTCTTTGCGATGCATGAAACTTTATGTATATACCGTTGTTGGGGACTTGTCCTCAACTGCTATGAGTTAAGAACAAGGCAACATAAAAAATGTTAAACGTTAATGCCCTTCATCCATCGAAGCATTATTTCCCTTGGGATATAATAATCTTCGGACGAAGATCATGAAGGACATACCTTCATCATTACGGCACATGATAGTGAAAAAGAGAATCACATGAAATGTGAAAGATAACATGAACATTTATGTATCATTATCAGCTCATTTCTATTTTATTATCATGGAAAAATAGAAATGATATCAAGTTACAAATGTACCTTCGGTTCTGAAAGAAGGCAAAAGTACAAGCGTGGCGCAAAAGCAAATGTCAAGTCAGCCTGAACAGTACGGGAGCACTGTTCATCTATTTATAGGCACGGGACGTAGCCCATGTACAATTACACTCATGCCCTTTACATTTGCTAATGACTCTATAGTAATCCATCGAGGTCTAAATAGCCTTTTCCCTTTTAAGTCGGTTCCCCTTTCTGCTACCATGCCGAAGATCCCCTGCGCACAGCTTCGGCTCTGCGCCAACCTTCGTATTCTTTGTACTTCTTCATATTGTGGTTCTGATCCGAGTTCGAAGGTACCTGTTTATGTATTATACTCCAGAAACATTGTTAAATCATGTTTTTGAGGACCTTCGGAAGACGAAGGCCCCCAACAGTAGCCCCTCGCAAGGTTAATTTGTTAGAATAACGAATTTAGATTGTGATATGGACGAAGGCCCTAAGCCGAAGGTCCGAAAAAACACCTTCCCTTTGCTAGAATAGCAACAGTCAATGACAGACGGGGCCCTCCAACTTGGAGCGCGCTGGGCATATAAATAAGAACTCACCCCGAGCACATTTGCTACGCTACTTGCCGCCTGTTTTGTTTGCTCAATTTCTTAGCTCTTGCCTACCAACTGAGAGCACCTAGAGGGGGGGGGTGAATAGGTGATCCTGTAAAAACTTGAAACTTATAGCCACAAAACTTAGTTAAGTGTTAGTAGGCTAAATACCGAGCTCTTGTGAACACAAGTATCACAGAAAAGCAATCACAAAAGACTTGCCTACTCCACGTTGTGGCATCCCAATGGACGAGGGTTGCACTCAACCCCTTTCAAGTGATCCAAAGATCCACTTGAATACCATGGTGTTTTTCTTTCTTTCACTAAATCCCGGTTGCGAGGAATCTCCACAACTTGGAGCCTCTCGCCCTTACACTTTGATGATCACAAGGAAGCACAGATGTAAGGGAGGGAAAAGCAACACACACAAGACTCAAAGCAAGAGACAAACACGCACACTGGTCACAACTTGAGCTCTAAGTTCACACACGGAGTTCTCAACTCAAGAGGAGCTCAAATTGCTATCACAACGAATCAAATGCGCTAGAATGAAGTCTTGGTGCTTAGAGATGATCAAAGAATGCTTGTCTCTTTTCTCCATGTGCCTAGAGGTCCCTTTTATAGCCCCAAGGCAGCTAGGAGCCGTTGGAAGCAATCCAAGAAGGCAATTCTTGCCTTCTGTCGGGTGGCGCACCGGACAGTCCGGTGCACCACCGGACAGACACTGTTCAGTGTCCGGTGCAGATTGCTTTCCTAAATTGGCGCAGCCGACCGTTGAAGAATTGGAGCCATTGGCGCACCGGACAGTCCGGTGCTCCCATCTGATCGTTGGCTCGGCCACACGTCACGCGCGGATTGCGCGGCCGACCATTGGCTCGGCCGACCGTTGGCTCACCGGACAGTCCGATGCACCACCGGACAGTCCGGTGAATTTTAGCCGTACGTCGCCGATGAATTCCTGAGAGCGGCTAGTTGACAAGACTCCAGCCTGGCGCACCGGACACTGTCCGGTGCACCACCGGACAGTCCGGTGCACCCAGACTGCGTAGAGTCTTGGCTGCTCCAGCCAAGTCTTTTTCCTTTTGTCTTTTCTCTGATTCTAGCACTTAGACAAATATGTTAGTACACAAAAAAACCAATGTACTAAGTCTAGAATCATACCTTTGTGTTGATTTGCACTTCATCCACCATTTGACACTTATTAATACTTAATGAAATTGTGTTGGACACTTAATCACCAAAATACTTTAGAAATGGCCCAAGGGCACATTTCCCTTTCAATCTCCCCATTTTTGGTGATTTATGCCAACACAACAAAAAACAACTAAAAGAAGTGCAACATCAATGAGAATTTGTTTTTGATTCAAATTTGGCATATTTGGATCATTCTTTGCCACCACTTGGTTTGTTTTTGCAAATCAAACTCAATTTCCTATCTCTAAGTCAAATTCACTTGTTGAGGCATAGAGAGAGGTATTCCAAGAGAAATTGATCAAAGATTCAAAACCCCCCCTTTTTCCCATAATGAAACATTCTCCCCACAAGAGAACAACTTTTGTCAAAAAGAGACAATAGGAGTATTTGACAAAACAAAAGCTCTAACTCTACTATTTTCAAAATTCTCAAGTGGTAGCTGATCCATTTCTTGCTTTGGCCCTTAATTTCTCCCCCTTTGGCATTAAGCACCAAAACGGGATCATTTTTGGCCCTTGAACCCCATTGCCTCACCAAAATCTTCAAATAAGAGTAAAAAGGCAATAAGAGTATGGAGATGAACTTGGAGTAAGTTACCATTTCATCGGAGTGCAGTGGAAGTCTTGCATGGTCCAAGTTCACCTTTCCCTTTCAATCCACGTTTGAGACTCCTTTGTTGAGGTCGACGTGTCCGTCAGTTCCCATTGGATTTTTTGCGGGCTTGGCGTCCTTCATCTCGAACCGCTTGAGCAAGTCTTGCGTGTACTTCGTTTGGGAAATGAAGGTGCCGTCCTTGAGTTGCTTCACTTGGAACCCAAGGAAGTAGTTCAACTCGCCCATCATCGACATCTCAAATTTTTGAGTCATCACCCTGCTAAACTCTTCACAAGACTTTTGGTTAGTAGAACCAAATATTATGTCATCGACATAAATTTGGCACACAAATAAGTCACCATCACACGTCTTAGTGAAAAGAGTTGGATCGGCTTTCCCAACCTTGAAAGCATTAGCAATTAGAAAATCTCTAAGGCATTCATACCATGCTCTTAGGGCTTGCTTAAGTCCATAGAGCGCCTTATAGAGCTTACACACGTGGTCGGGGTACCGTTCATCCTCAAAGCCAGGGGGTTGCTCTATGTACACCTCCTCCTTGATTGGCCCGTTGAGGAAGCGCTCTTCACATCCATTTGGAACAACCTGAAAGAATGGTGAGCGGCATAGGCTAACAAAATGCGAATGGACTCTAGCCTAGCCACAGGAGCAAAAGTCTCCTCAAAGTCCAAACCTGCGACTTGGGCATAACCTTTTGCCACAAGTCGTGCCTTGTTCCTTGTCACCACCCCATGTTCGTCTTGTTTGTTGCGGAACACCCACTTGGTTCCCACAACGTTTTGCTTGAGACGAGGCACCAGTGTCCAAACTTCATTTCGCTTGAAGTTGTTGAGCTCTTCCTGCATGGCCAACACCTAGTCCGGATCTAGCAAGGCCTCTTCTACCCTGAAAGGCTCAATAGAAGAGACAAAAGAGTAATGCTCGCAAAAATTAGCTAATCTAGAGCGAGTAGTTACTCCCTTGTTTATATCACCAAAAATCTAGTCGACGGAATGATTCCTTTGAATCATCGCTCGAACTTGAGTTGGAGGGGCTTGTGGTGCTTCTTCCTCCATAACTTGATCATCTTGTGCTCCCCTTGATCACACGCCTCTTCTTGATGAACTTGTTCATCGTCTTGGGTTGGGGGATGCACCATTGTTGAGGAAGAAGGTTGATCTTGCTCCTTTTGTTCCTGTGGTCACACATCTCCAATCGCCATGGTGCGTATTGCGGCCGTTGGAACATCATCTTCATCTATATCATCAAGATCAACTTGCTCTCTTGGAGAGCCATTAGTCTCATCAAATACAACATCGCTAGAGAATTCAACCAAACCCGATGATTTGTTGAAGACCCTATACGCCTTTGTATTTGAGTCATAACCTAACAAAAACCCTTCTACAGCTTTGGGAGCAAATTTGGAATTCCTACCTTTCTTCACTAGAATGTAGCATTTACTCCCAAATACACGAAAGTATGACATGTTGGGTTTGTTACCGGTTAGAAGTTCGTACGACGTCTCCTTGAGGAGGCGATGAAGGTAGACCCAGTTTATGGCGTGGCAAGCCGTGTTCACAGCTTCCGACCAAAACCGCTCGGGCGTCTTGAATTCTCCAAGCATCGTCCTTGCCATGTCTATGAGGGTCCTGTTCTTCCTCTCTACCACACCATTTTGCTGTGGTGTGTAGGGAGCGAAGAACTCGTGCTTGATTCCTTCTTCCTCAAGGTACTCCTCCACTTGAAGGTTCTTGAACTCGGACCCATTGTCGCTTCTTATCTTTTTCACCTTGAGCTCAAACTCATTTTGAGCTCTCCTTAGGAAGCGCTTAAGGGTCCCTTGGGTTTCTATTTTATCCTGCAAAAAGAATACCCAAGTGAAGCGGGAAAAATCATCAACTATAACAAGACCATACTTACTTCCCCCGATGCTGAGGTAGGCGACGGGTCCGAAGAGGTCCATATGAAGTAGCTTCAGAGGTCTTGATGTTGTAATCACATTCTTGTTGTGATGAGCACTTCCCACTTGTTTACTTGCTTGACAAGCTGCACAAGGTCTATATTTTTCGAAAGTTACATTTGTTAGGCCTAACACATGTTCTCCCTTTAGAAGTTTGTGAAGGTTCTTCATCCCCACATGTGCTAGACGGCGATGCCACAACCAGCCCATGCTAGTCTTAGCGATTAAGCATGCATCTAGATCGGCCTCCTCCTTCGAAAAATCAACTAAATAGAGTTTGTCGTCTAGTACACCCTTAAAAGCTAATGAACCATCACTCCTTCTAAAGACAGACACATCTACATTTGTAAATAAGCAATTGTAACCCATATTACATAATTGACTAACGGACAACAAGTTATACCCGAGTGACTCAACTAAAAACACATTAGATATGGAATGCTCGGATGAAATAGCTATCTTTCCTAGTCCTTTAATCTTGCCTTGATTCCCATCACCGAATATGATTGAATCTTGGGGATCTTTGTTCTTGACGTAGGAGGAGAACATCTTCTTCTCCCCCGTCATGTGGTTTGTGCATCCGCTGTCGATAATCCAGCTTGAGCCCCCGGATGCATAAACCTGCAAGGCAAATTAGGCTTGGGTTTTAGGTACCCAACTCTTGTTGGGTCCTACAAGGTTAGTTATAATCGTCTTTCGGACCCAAATGCAAGTCTTGTCTCCCTTGCAATTGGCCCCCAACTTCCTAGCAATCACTTTCTTATTCTTACTACAAATTGCAAAGGAAGCATTACAAGCATGGTAAATTGTAGACGGTTCATTACTTACTTTCCTAGGCATATGAACAACATTTTTCCTAGGCATATTTCTACCATGCACAACAGAGGAACTAGAAGCATTCATAGCATGTGAATCATAAGCATAGTTCCTATAAGCATTTCTAGAGAATTTTCTATCACTATAAATGAAAGCATGATTCTTTTGACCACTATTAGCCATAGGGGCCTTCCCTTTCTCCTTGGCGGAGATGGGAGCCTTATGACTTGTTAAGTTCTTGGCTTCCCTTCAAAAGCCAAGTCCATCCTTAATAGAGGGGTGTCTACCAATAGTGTAGGCATCCCTTGCAAATTTTAGTTTATCAAAGTCATTTTTGCTAGTCTTAAGTTGGGCATTAAGACTAGCCACTTCACCATTTAATTTTGCAATATAAGTAAGGTGCTCAACACATGCATCAACATTAAAGTCCTTACACCTATTACAAATTACTACATGTTCAATGCATGAGCTAGATTTATTAGCTACTTCTAACTTAGCATTTAAGTCATCATTGATACTCTTTAGACTAGAAATAGACTCATGACAAGTAGATAAATCACATGAAAGCATTTCATTTCTTTTAACTTCTAAAGCAAGAGACTTTTGCACACTTACAAATTTATCATGCTCTTCATATAAAAGATCCTCTTGCTTTTCTAACAATCTATTCTTCTCATTCAAAGCATCAATTAATTCATTGATCTTATCAATTTTAGTTCTATCTAAACCTTTGAATAAACTTGCGTAGTCTACTTCATCATCACTAGATTCATCATCACTTGAAGAAGCATATGTAATAGTATTTCGAGTACTTACCTTCTTCTCCTTTGCCATGAGGCAGGTGTGATGCTCGTTGGGGAAGAGAGACGATTTGTTGAAGGCCGTGGCGGCGAGTCCTTCGTCATCGGAGTCGGACAAAGAACAATCTGAGTCCCACTATTTTCCAAGGTGTGCCTCTCCCTTAGCCTTCTTGTAAACCTTCTTGTTCTCTCTCTTCCCATTCTTTCCTTGTTCCTGGTCACTATCATTATCGGGACAGTTAGCAATAAAGTGACCAATCTTACCACACTTAAAGCAGGAGCGCTTTCCCTTCGTCTTGCTCTTGTTGGGATGCTCCTTGCGACCTTTGAGCGCCGTTTTGAAGCGCTTGATGATGAGGGCCATTTCATCCTCATTTAGCCCGGCCGCCTCAACTTGCGCCACCTTGCTAGGTAGTGCCTCCCTGCTTCTTGTTGTTTTGAGAGCAACAGTTTGAAGCTCGTGGATCGGCATTGGGCCATTCAACGCCTCATCAACATATCTTGCCTCCTTGATCATCATTCGCCCGCTTACAAACTTTTCGAGTATTTCCTTGGGCGTCATCTTGGTGTACCTAGGATTTTCACGAATAGAGTTTACAAGATGAGGATCAAGGACAGTGAAGGACCTTAGCATAAGCCGGACGATGTCGTGGTCTGTCCATCTCGAGCTTCCATAGCTCCTGATTTTGTTGACCAGGGTCTTGAGCCTGTTGTACGTTTGGGTTGGCTCCTCCCCCCTGATCATTGCGAACCTTCCCAGTTCGCCCTCCACCAACTCCATCTTGGTGATCATGGTGGCATCATTCCCCTCATGCGAGATCTTGAGGGTGTCCCAAATCTGCTTGGCGTTATCCAAGCCGCTCACCTTATGGTACTCTTCCCTGCACAAGGATGCTAATAGAACAGTGGTAGCTTGTGCATTTTTGTGAATTTGTAAATTGATAAACATGGGATCATCCGTACTATCAAATTGCATTCCATTCTCTACTATCTCCCATATACTTGGATGAAGAGAGAATAAGTGGCTACACATTTTGTGACTCCAAAATCCGTAGTCCTCTCCATCAAAGTGTGGGGGTTTACCAAGAGGAATGGAAAGCAAATGAGCATTCGAATTATGCGGAATGCGAGAATAATCAAAAGAGAAGTTGAAAGGGAAATGTGCCCTTGGGCCATTTCTAAGTATTTTGGTGATTGAGTGCCAACACAAGTGCTTAAATGTGAAATCATGCTTGTGGATGGACAAAGTGCAAATCAAGAGCAAAGGTATGTTTCTATGTCTTAGTACATTGGTTTTGTGTACTAATATACTTGTCTAAGTATTGGAAACAGGAAGAAAAAGAAAAGAAAAGAGTTGGCTGTGTACAGCCAAGGGGCTGTTTCGGTCTGGGGCACCGGACTGTCCGGTGGTGCACCGGACAGTGTCCGGTGCGCCAGGCTGCCTCGGCCGAAGAGGCCGCTCTCGGGAATTATGCTGACGGCGTACGACTAAAATTCACCGGACTGTCCGGTGTGCACCGGACTGTCCGGTGAGTCAACGGTCGCCAGGGCCAACGGTCGGCCGCGGATTCTGCGCGCGACATGTGGCCAAGCCAACGGTCGGAAGGGGGCACCGGACTGTCCGGTGTGCACCGGACATGTCTGGTGCGCCAACGGCTCCCAGATCTACAACGGTCGGCTTCGCCATTTAAGGAAAGGAATCGGGCACCGGACACTGTCCGGTGTGCACCGGACTGTCCGGTGCGCCCGATGACAGAAGGCAAGGATGGCCTTCCTGATTTGTTCTCAACGGCTCCTAGCTGCCTTGGGGCTATAAAAGGGACCCCTAGGCGCATAGAGGAACACACCAAGCATTCCTACAACATTCTTAAGCACCAAGACATCGCTCTCGCGCATTCGTTTCATTGTGATAGCATTTAGAGCTCTTGTTGAGTTGCGAACTCTTTGAGTTGTGTTGCGAGCTCTTGTTGCAACTTGTGTGCGCGTTGTTGCTCTGATCTTTTGAAGTCTTGTGTGCGTTGCTCATTCCCCCTTTGCTCTATGTTCTTTGTGAACTTTAATTGTAAGGGCGAGAGGCTCCAAGTTGTGGAGATTCCTCGCAAACGGGATTGAGAAAAAGCAAGCAAAACACCGTGGTATTCAAGTGGGTCTTTGGACCACTTGAGAGGGGTTGATTGCAACCCTCGTCCGTTGGGACGCCACAACGTGGAGTAGGCAAGCGTTGGTCTTGGCCGAACCACGGGATAAACCACTGTGTCAACTTTGTGATTGATCTCTTGTGGTATTGTGTTTTGTTGAGACTCCTTTCTAGCCACTTGGCATTTATTGTGCTAACACTTAACAAGTTTTTGTGGCTATAAGTTTAAGTTATACAGGATCACCTATTCACCCCCCCTCTAGGTGCTCTCAATTGGTATCAGAGCCGTTCTCTTCAAGAAAGGGACTAACTGCCCGAAGAGATGGATCCTAAGGGGAAGGGAATCGTGATCAACGACAAGGAAAAGGAGTCCTTCGTCAACGAGCCAAAAGATGACAAATCCAACGACTCTGGCTCGGGCCACAGACGTAAAGATGGGAAGAAGAAGAAGACAAGGCGCATCAAGGAGATCGTCTACTACGACAACGACGAATCCTCTTCTTCCCAAAAAGACGACGACAACGACTACAGGAAGACGGTCAATTCGAACTTTTCATTTGATTATTCTCGTATTCTACATAGTTCGAATTCGCATTTGCTTTCCATTCCTCTTGGCAAACCTCCACACTTTGATGGGGAGGACTACGGATTTTGGAGTCACAAAATGCGTAGTCATTTATTCTCTCTCCATCCAAGCATATGGGAGATTGTAGAGAATGGAATGAAATTTGATAGCTCGGATAACCCTATGTTTATCAATGAACAAATTCATAAAAATGCACAAGCTACTACTGTGTTGCTAGCCTCTTTGTGCAGGGACGAGTACAATAAGGTGAGCGGCTTGGACAATGCCAAGCAGATATGGAACACCCTCAAGATTTCTCACGAGGGGAACGACATCACCATGCTCACTAAAATGGAGTTGGTGGAGGGCGAGCTTGGAAGGTTTGCAATGATAAGGGGCGAGGAGCCAACCCAAACATACAACCGGCTCAAGACCCTTATCAACAAAATAAGGAGTTATGGAAGCACGCGATGGACGGATCACGACGTCGTCCGCCTAATGCTAAGGTCATTTACCGTTCTTGATCCTCATCTCGTGAACAATATTCGTGAGAATCCCAGGTACACGAAGATGACGCCCGAGGAGGTACTCGGAAAATTCGTAAGCGGGCGGATGATGATCAAGGAGGCAAGATACGTGGACGACGCCTTGAATGGACCGATCAACGAGCATCAACCCCTTGCTCTCAAGGCAACAAGTAGCAAGGTGGCACAAATTGAGGCTACCGGACTTAATGATGAAGAGATGGCTCTCATCATCAAACGCTTCAAGACGGTGCTAAAAGGTCACAAGGGGCAGCCAAGCAAGACCAAGACAAAGGGGAAGCGCTCATGCTTCAAGTGCGGTAAGATTGGTCATTTTATCGCTAACTGCCCCGATAACGATAGTGACCAGGAACAGGGAAACAAGAGGGAAAAGAAGAAGAATTACAAGAAGGCCAAGGGCGAGGCACACATCGGAAAGGAGTGGGATTCGGATTGCTCCTCCGACTCCGACAATGAAGGACTCGCCGCCACCGCCTTCAACAAGTCATCCCTCTTCCCCAACGAGCGTCACACATGCCTTATGGCAAGGGAGAAGAAGGTGAGTACTCGAGACTCCACTTATGCTCCTTCTAGTGATAATGAGTCTAGTGATGATGATGACATAGACTATTCATGCTTATTCAAGGGTTTAGATAGATCTAAGATAGACAAAATTAATGAATTGATTGATGCCTTGAATGATAAGAATGTGCTTTTAGAAAAGCAAGAGGATTTGTTGTATGAGGAACATGACAAATTTGTAGAAGCACAAAAATCACTTGCATTAGAGATTAAGAGAAATGAAATGCTTTCTTGTGAGTTGTCTACATGTCATGATTCAATTGCTAGTTTAAAGAGCAAAAATGATGATTTAAATGCTAAACTAGAAAAATCTAGTAAATCAACATCTTGTGTAGAACATGTTGAGATTTGCACTAGGTGTAAAGATTTCGATGTTGATGCATGTAGTGATCATTTAGTTTCAATTTCCAAACTAACTGAGGAATTGGCTACTCTTAATGTCCAACTTAAGACTAGCAAGAATGAATTTGATAAACTAAAATTTGCAAGGGATGCCTACACGATCGGTAGACACCCCTCAATTAAGGATGGACTTGGCTTCAAGAGGGAAGCCAAGAACTTAACAAGCCATAAGACTCCCATTCCCGCTAAGGAGAAAGGGAAGGCCCCTATGGCTACTAGTGTTAAAAAGAACCATGCCTTTTTGTATCATGATAGAAAAAATTCTAGAAATGCTTTTAGAAGTTATGATGCTTATGATTCACATGCTTATGATTCTTATGCTATGACTGCTTCTAGTTCTCATGTTGTGCATGATAGAAATGTTGGTAGAAGGAATGTTGTTAATATTCCTAGGAAAGTTAATGAGCCTTCTACAATATATCATGCTTTGAATGCTTCCTTTGCAATTTATAGAAAGGATAGAAAGGTAATTGCTAGAAAGTTAGGGGCAAAATGCAAGGGTGATAAAACTTGCATTTGGGTCCCTAAGGATATTTGCACTAACCTTGTAGGACCCAACAAGAGTTGGGTACCTAAGTCCCAAGCCTAAATTTGCCTTGCAGGTTTATGCATCCGGGGGTTCAAGCTGGATTATTGATAGCGGATGCACAAACCATATGACGGGGGAGAAGAAGATGTTCACCTCCTACGTCAAGAATAATGATTCCCAAGATTCAATTATATTCGGTGATGGGAATCAAGGCAAGGTAAAAGGATTAGGTAAAATTGCAATCTCAAATGAGCACTCAATTTCTAATGTGTTTTTAGTTGAGTCCTTGGGATATAATTTGCTATCTGTTAGTCAATTATGCAACATGGGGTATAACTGTCTATTTACAAATGTAGATGTGTCTGTCTTTAGAAGAAGTGATGGTTCACTAGCTTTTAAGGGTGTATTAGACGGCAAACTTTATTTAGTTGATTTTGCAAAAGAGGAAGCCGGTCTAGATGCATGCTTAATAGCTAAGACTAGCATGGGCTGGCTGTGGCATCGCCGCTTAGCACATGTGGGGATGAAGAACCTTCACAAGCTTCTAAAGGGAGAACACGTGATAGGTTTGACTAACGTGCAATTCGAAAAAGATAGACCTTGTGCAGCTTGTCAAGCAGGTAAACAAGTGGGAGGAGCACATCACAGCAAGAATGTGATGACCACTTCAAGACCCCTGGAGCTGCTGCATATGGACCTCTTCGGACCTGTCGCCTATCTGAGCATAGGAGGGAGTAAGTATGGTCTAGTTATTGTTGATGACTTTTCCCGCTTCACTTGGGTGTTCTTTTTGCAGGATAAGTCTGAAACCCAAGGGACCCTCAAGCGCTTCCTCAGGAGAGCTCAAAATGAGTTTGAGCTCAAGGTGAAGAAGATAAGAAGCGACAACGGGTCCGAGTTCAAGAACCTTCAAGTGGAGGAATTCCTTGAGGAGGAAGGGATCAAGCATGAGTTCTCCGCTCCCTACACACCACAGCAAAATGGTGTGGTAGAGAGGAAGAACAAGACGCTAATTGATATGGCGAGGACTATGCTTGGAGAGTTCAAGACCCCCGAGCGATTTTGGTCGGAAGCCGTGAACACGGCTTGCCACGCCATCAACAGGGTCTACCTTCACCGCCTCCTCAAGAAGACGTCGTATGAGCTACTAACCGGTAACAAACCCAATGTATCGTACTTTCGTGTATTTGGGAGCAAGTGCTACATTCTAGTAAAGAAGGGTAGAAATTCTAAATTTGCTCCCAAAGCAGTAGAAGGGTTTTTGTTAGGTTATGACTCAAATACAAAGGCATATAGAGTCTTCAACAAATCATCGGGTTTGGTTGAAGTCTCTAGCGACGTTGTATTTGATGAGACTAATGGCTCTCCAAGAGAGCAAGTTGTTGATTGTGATGATGTAGATGAAGAAGATGTTCCGACGGCCGCTATACGAACTATGGCGATTGGAGAAGTGCGGCCACAGGAATAAGATGAACGAGATCAACCACCTTCCTCAACTATGGTGCTACCCCCAACTCAAGACGATGAACAGGTTCATCAACAGGAGGCGTGTGATCAAGGGGGAGCACAAGATGATCATGTGATGGAGGAAGATGCGCAACCGGCACCTTCAACCCAAGTTCGAGCGATGATTCAAAGGGATCATCCCGTCGACCAAATTCTGGGTGACATTAGCAAGGGAGTAACTACTCGATCTAGATTAGTTAATTTTTGTGAGCATTACTCCTTTGTCTCTTCTATTGAGCCCTTCAGGATAGAGGAGGCCTTGCTAGATCCGGACTGGGTGTTGGCCATGCAGGAGGAGCTCAACAACTTCAAGCGCAATGCAGTTTGGACACTGGTGCCTCGTCCCAAGCAAAATGTTGTGGGAACCAAGTGGGTGTTCCGCAACAAACAGGACGAGCACGGGGTGGTGACGAGAAACAAGGCTCGACTTGTGGCAAAAGGTTATGCCCAAGTCGCAGGTTTGGATTTCGAGGAGACTTTTGCTCCTGTGGCTAGGCTAGAATCAATTCGTATCTTGCTAGCATATGCCGCTCACCATTCTTTCAGGTTGTACCAAATGGATGTGAAGAGCGCTTTCCTCAACGGGCCAATCAAGGAGGAGGTGTACGTGGAGCAACCCCCTGGCTTCGAGGATGAACGGTACCCCGACCATGTGTGTAAGCTCTCTAAGGTGCTCTATGGACTTAAGCAAGCCCCAAGAGCATGGTATGAATGCCTTAGAGACTTTCTAATTGTTAATGCTTTCAAGGTTGGGAAAGCCGATCCAACTCTTTTTACTAAGACTTGCAATGGTGATTTGTTTGTGTGCCAAATTTATGTCGATGACATAATATTTGGTTCTACTAACCAAAAGTCTTGTGAAGAGTTTAGCAGGGTGATGACGCAGAAATTCGAGATGTCGATGATGGGCGAGTTGAACTACTTCCTTGGGTTCCAAGTGAAGCAACTCAAGGACGGCACTTTCATCTCCCAAACGAAGTACACGCAAGACTTGCTAAAGAGGTTTGGGATGAAGGACGCCAAGCCCGCAAAGACGCCGATGGGAACCGACGGACACACAGACCTCAACAAAGGAGGTAAGTCCGTTGATCAAAAAGCATACTGGTCCATGATAGGTTCTTTGCTTTATTTATGTGCTAGTAGACCGGATATTATGCTTAGCGTATGCATGTGTGCTAGATTTCAATCCAATCCTAAGGAGTGTCACTTAGTGGCGGTGAAGCGAATTCTTAGATATTTAGTTGCTACACCTTGCTTCGGGCTCTGGTATCCAAAGGGGTCTACCTTTGACTTAGTTGGATACTCAGACTCCGACTATGCTGGATGTAAGGTCGATAGGAAGAGTACATCGGGGACGTGCCAATTCTTAGGAAGGTCCCTGGTGTCATGGAATTCTAAGAAACAAACTTCCGTTGCTCTATCCACCACTGAGGCCGAGTATGTTGCCGCAGGACAGTGTTGCGCGCAACTACTTTGGATGAGGCAAACCCTCCGGGACTTTGGCTACAATCTGAGCAAAGTCCCACTCCTATGTGATAATGAGAGTGCTATCCGCATGGCAGAAAATCCTGTTGAACACAGCCGCACAAAGCACATAGACATCCGGCATCACTTTTTGAGAGACCACCAGCAAAAGGGAGATATCGAAGTGTTTCATGTTAGCACCGAGAACCAGCTAGCCGATATCTTTACCAAGCCTCTAGATGAGAAGACCTTTTGCAGGCTGCGTAGTGAGCAAAATGTCTTAGATTCGCGGAACTTGGATTGACTTATAGCATACATGTGTTTATGCCATTGATCATGTTCCTTATGCATTTTGTTGCTTATTGATGGTGCTCAAGTTGTACAAGCACTCCCCGGACCTCACAAGTCCTTTTGCAAGTGATGCACACATTTAGGGGGAGATGTGCTACAACTTGACCCTTTGAGACTAACCATTTGTTTGAGTTTGCTTGATTTAGTCTCGAAGGAGAATTGAAAGGGAAAAGGTGGACTTGGACCATGCAAGACTTCCACTACACTCCGATGAGAGGGTAACTTATTCCAAGTTCATCTCTATGATCTTATTGCCTTTGTACTCTTAATTGAAGATTTTGGTGAGGCAATGGGGTTAAAGGGCCAAGATTGATCCCGTTTTGGTGCTTGATGCCAAAGGGGGAGAAAATAAAGGCCAAAGCAATAAATGGATCAGCTACCACTTGAGATTTTGAAAATAGTAGAATAGAGCTTTTCGTTTTGGCAAAACTCTTTTATTGTCTCTCTTATCAAAAGTTGGCTTCTTGTGGGGAGAAATGTTGATTATGGGAAAAAGGGGGAGTTTTTGAAATCTGTGACCAATCTCTTTTGGAATAACTCTCTATATGCTTCAACATGTGTGTTTGAGATAGAGATTTGAGTTTGATTTGCAAAAACAGACCAAGTGGTGGCAAAGGATGATCCATATATGCCAAAATTGAATAAAACTCAAATTTATTTTTATTTGAAGTGATTTTGCACTTGTTCTAGTTGCTTTATGTTGTGTTGGCATAAATCACCAAAAAGGGGGAGATTGAAAGGGAAATGTGCCCTTGGGCCATTTCTAAGTATTTTGGTGATTGAGTGCCAACACAAGTGCTTAAATGTGAAATCATGCTTGTGGATGGACAAAGTGCAAATCAAGAGCAAAGGTATGTTTCTATGTCTTAGTACATTGGTTTTGTGTACTAATATACTTGTCTAAGTATTGGAAACAGGAAGAAAAAGAAAAGAAAAGAGTTGGCTGTGTACAGCCAAGGGGCTGTTTCGGTCTGGGGCACCGGACTGTCCGGTGGTGCACCGGACAGTGTCCGGTGCGCCAGGCTGCCTCGGCCGAAGAGGCCGCTCTCGGGAATTTTGCTGACGGCGTACGGCTAAAATTCACCGGACTGTCCGGTGTGCACCGGACTGTCCGGTGAGTCAACGGTCGCCAGGGCCAACGGTCGGCCGCGGATTCTGCGCGCGACACGTGGCCAAGCCAACGGTCGGAAGGGGGCACCGAACTGTCCGGTGTGCACCGGACATGTCCGGTGCGCCAACGGCTCCTAGATCTGCAACGGTCGGCTTCGCCATTTAAGGAAAGGAATCGGGCACCGGACACTGTCCGGTGTGCACCGGACTGTCCGGTGCGCCCGATGACAGAAGGCAAGGATGGCCTTCCTGATTTGTTCTCAACGGCTCCTAGCTGCCTTGGGGCTATAAAAGGGACCCCTAGGCGCATAGAGGAACACACCAAGCATTCCTACAACATTCTTAAGCACCAAGACATCGCTCTCGCGCATTCGTTTCATTGTGATAGCATTTAGAGCTCTTGTTGAGTTGCGAACTCTTTGAGTTGTGTTGCGAGCTCTTGTTGCAACTTGTGTGCGCGTTGTTGCTCTGATCTTTTGAAGTCTTGTGTGCGTTGCTCATTCCCCCTTTGCTCTGTGTTCTTTGTGAACTTTAATTGTAAGGGCGAGAGGCTCCAAGTTGTGGAGATTCCTCGCAAACGGGATTGAGAAAAAGCAAGCAAAACACCGTGGTATTCAAGTGGGTCTTTGGACCACTTGAGAGGGGTTGATTGCAACCCTCGTCCGTTGGGACGCCACAACGTGGAGTAGGCAAGCGTTGGTCTTGGCCGAACCACGGGATAAACCACTTTGTCAACTCTGTGATTGATCTCTTGTGGTATTGTGTTTTGTTGAGACTCCTTTCTAGCCACTTGGCATTTATTGTGCTAACACTTAACAAGTTTTTGTGGCTATAAGTTTAAGTTATACAGGATCACCTATTCACCCCCCCCTCTAGGTGCTCTCAGAAGTTTGAGTTGACCGTTTTCTTTTTCTCGTCATCATCGTCTCTTTGGGAAGAGGAAGACTCGTCACTGTCGTAGTAGACTATCTTCTTGATGCGTCTCTTCTTCTTCCCATCCTTCTTCTTTTGACTCGAGCCGGAGTCATTGGCTTTGTCGTCCCTCGGCTCGTTGAAGATGGACTCCTTCTCCTTATCGTTGACCACCATCCCCTTTCCCTTAGGATCCATCTCTTCGGGCGATTAGTCCCTTTCGTGAAGAGAACGACTCTGATACCAATTGAGAGCACCTAGAGGGGGGGGGTGAATAGGTGATCCTGTAAAAACTTGAAACTTATAGCCACAAAACTTAGTTAAGTGTTAGTAGGCTAAATAGCGAGCTCTTGTGAACACAAGTATCACAGAAAAGCAATCACAAAAGACACGCGAGTTATCCCGTGGTTCGGCCAAGTACAACACTTGCCTACTCCACGTTGTGGCGTCCCAATGGACGAGGGTTGCACTCAACCCCTTTCAAGTGATCCAAAGATCCACTTGAATACCACAATGTTTTCCTTTCTTTCACTATATCCCGGTTGCGAGGAATCTCCACAACTTGGAGCCTCTCGCCCTTACACTTTGATGATCACAAGGAAGCACGAATGTAAGGGAGGGAAAAGAAACACACACAAGACTCAAAGCAAGAGACAAACACACACACTGGTCACAACTTGAGCTCTAAGTTCACACATAGAGTTCTCAACTCAAGAGGAGCTCAAATTGCTATCACAACGAATCAAATGCGCTAGAATGAAGTCTTGGTGCTTAGAGATGATCAAAGAATGCTTGTCTCTTTTCTCCATGCGCCTAGAGGTCCCTTTTATAGCCCCAAGGCAGCTAGGAGCCGTTGGAAGCAATCCAGGAAGGCAATTCTTGCCTTCTGTTGGGTGGCGCACCGAATAGTCCGGTGCACCACCGGACATGCACTGTTCAGTGTCCGGTGCAGATTGCTTTCCTAAATTGGCGCAGCCGACCGTTGAAGAATTGGAGCCGTTGGCGCACCGGACACTGTCTGGTGCGCACCGAACAGTCCGGTGCCCCCATCTGACCGTTGGCTCGGCCACGCGTCAAGCGCGGACTGCGCGGCCGACCGTTGGCTCGACCGACCGTTGGCTCACCGGACAATCCGGTGCACCATCGGACAGTCCGGTGAATTTTAGCCGTACACCGCCGACGAATTCCCGAGAGTGGCCAGTTGACCAGACTCTAGCCTGGCGCACCGGACACTGTCCGGTGCACCCAAACCACGTAGAGTCTTGGCTGCTCCAGCCAAGTCTTTTTCCTTTTGTCTTTTCTCTGATTCTAGCACTTAGACAAATATGTTAGTACACAAAAACTCAATGTACTAAGTCTAGAATCATACCTTTGTGTTGATTTGCACTTCATCCACCATTTGGCACTTATTAATACTTAATGAAATTGTGTTGGACACTTAATCACCAAAATACTTTAGAAATGGCCCAAGGGCACATTTCCCTTTCACCAACGCTTGCCTGGTTTTTTAGATTTTCTAAGCTTCGGCTGTAAGAACACATTTTCACCATTTCCGAAGAGATGTCTCAAGACAAGAAGACAGTTGCTGAAACGAAGCTAACCGAAGAGGAGAAGCTTCTTGAGGAAAAGACTGTTGGATTCATTGAGTCAATTGCAAAGACAAATACAGAAAAAATTACAAAAGAAATTCTAGAGGGCTTATCTGAAGATACCGATGACAGCAACAGTTATGATGCGGAAAGTGGGGGCGAAGACTCCGAAGATCGGCCCTGGCGACCAAGTCACACAGTCTTCGCGAAATCGACTATCAGACAGAGTCAACTTGACAATATGAGAGGAAGGTATTTTCGAGATATATCTATTGTGAGGGCTGACAACGGAGACAAGACTGTTCCTATTCCTGAAGAAAATGAAGTCGTAATCTACCGAAGCTTCTTGAAGGCTGGGCTTCGGTTTCCCTTAAGCAGATTTGTGGTTGAAGTCTTAAAGATATATGAGATTTTCCTTCACCGGATTACCCACGAAGCAATTATCAGAATGGGGATCTTCGTCTGGGCCGTGAGGAGTCAAGGTTTGGAGCCAAGTGCAAAATGCTTCTACAGCATGCACGAACTTTCATATGAGACGAAGCCCTGGGGTAAGGAACAGTACCACAACAATTTTGGTTGCTATAGATTCGTTGCTCGTTCTGGCTCAAGCTACCTAGTACCAACCTTTCGGAAGAGATGGCCCGGAGCCTGGATGGAGGAGTGGTTTTACGTGAAGAATGATTTAAAAGCAAGAGAAGATATTAAAGAAATAATCATGCGCCCCATCTGGTCGCGCTTCGGCCTCCGAAAGCCAAAGGTAGAAATTGATGAGGCAGCCAAAGCATGCCAAAGGGCCTTCAGCACCGTTTGCGCATTTATTGGGACAAGGAACTTAGTCCAAGAGCACGTGGCCTACAGAATATGGCCACTGATAGACAGCTGGGAAATGCCAAAGGAAACCATTTCTAACCCTAGCGAAGGTGGTTTGGTTCGATCGAAATATGCCTTCAGGTTTAGAGACCAATTTATCGAACCAGATGACGACTGGCTGAAGTGTGTTGAAAACACTAGTGATGAACTACTTGGAGTCTACTCCAAATATGAAGAAAACGCACTATCTGCGGCCTTCAGGAGCTGAAAAAAGAAGAGGCTAAATAGAGTTTTTGATGCTATTGGATTTATGTACCCTAATGTCGGCGTTTCGAGACTGGGGGGGTCCCTGGGCCGACGAGTGAATGTCGCCGCGTGCCCCAGCCCAGATGGGTCGAGCGCGAGGGCGAGCGCGAAGGGGGGAGAGCGAGGCAGCCGGAGACCGGCGTGAGAGAGGTGGGAATCCCGCGGCCTTCGTGTTCGTCCCGCGCCCAGGTCGGGTGCGCTTGCAGTAGGGGGTTACAAGCGTCCACGCGGGAGAGGGAGCGAGCGGCCCCAAGCGAGCGCCTGTCTCGTCCTCGTCCCCGCGCGGCCAACCCTCCCTAAGAGGGCCCTGGTCCTTCCTTTTATAGGCGTAAGGAGAGGATCCAGGTGTACAATGGGGGGTGTAGCAGAGTGCTACGTGTCTAGCGGAGGAGATCTAGCGCCCTAAGTACATGTCGATGTGGCAGCCGGAGAGATTTTGGCACCCAGCTGGTGTGATGCCGTGGCCGTCGGAGGAGCGATGGAGCCTGGCGGAGGGACAGCTGTCGGAGCGGTTGAGTCCTTGCTGACGTCCTCTTGCTTCCGTAAGGGGGCTGAGAGCCGCCGTCGTCACAGAGTATGCGGGGCGCCATCATTGCCTATCTGGCGGAGCGAGCCAGATGGGACACCGGTCTTGTTCCCCGCGGCCCGAGTCAGCTCGGGGTAGGGTGATGATGGCGCCTCCTGTTGACGTGGCTGGTCTGCGCCCTAGGATGGGCGATGTGGAAGCTCCTCCGAAGCCGAGGTCGAGTCTGTCTTCCGTGGCCGAGGTCGAGTCCGAGCCCCTGGGTCGGGCGAGGCGGAGGCCGTCGGCTGAGGCCAGGGCGGAGTCCGAGCCCTGGGGTCGGGCGAAGCGGAGTTCGCCGTCTTCCGGGACTTAGCCCGAGTCCGAGCCCTGGGTCGGGCGGAGCGGAGTTCGCCGTCTTCCGGGACTTAGCCCGAGTCCGAGCCCTGGGTCGGGCGGAGCGGAGTTCGCCGTCTTCCGGGACTTAGCCCGAGTCCGAGCCCTGGGTCGGGCGGAGCGGAGTTCGCCGTCTTCCGGGACTTAGCCCGAGTCCGAGCCCTGGGTTGGGCAGAGCGGAGTTCGCCGTCTTCCGGGACTTAGCCCGAGTCCGAGCCCTGGGTCGGGCGGAGCGGAGTTCGCCGTCTTCTGGGACTTAGCCCGAGTCCGAGCCCTGGGTCGAGCGAAGCGGAGCTTCCTATGATGCCTTCGGCAGGGCCTGACTGCCTGTCAGTTTCACTCTTGTCAAGTGGCACCGCAGTCGGAGTGGCGCAGGCGGCGCTGTCCTTCTGTCAGGTCGGTCAGTGGAGCGGCGAAGTGACGGCGGTCACTTCGGCCCTGCCGGCTGGGGGCATGCGTCAGGATAAAGGTGTCAGGCCACCTTTGCATTAAATGCTCCTGCGATTTGGTCGGTTGGTGCGGCGGTTTGGTCAGGGTTGCTTCTTAGCGAAGGCAGGGCCTCGGGCGAGCCGGAAATATGTTTGCCGTTGGAGGGGGGCCTCGGGCGAGACGGAAATCCTCCGGGGTCGGCTGCCCTTGTCTGAGGCTAGGCTCGGGCGAGGCGTGATCGAGTCGCTCGAATGGACTGATCCCTGACTTAGTCGCACCCATCAGGCCTTTGCAGCTTTATGCTGATGGGGGTTACCAGCTGAGAATTAGGAGCCTTGAGGGTACCCCTAATTATGGTCCCCGACAGTAGCCCCCGAGCCTCGAAGGGAGTGTTAGCACTCGCTTGGAGGCTTTCGTCGCACTTTTTTGCAAGGGGACCAGCCTTTCTCGGTTGCATTTTGTTCCGGTGGGTGCGCGCGAGCGCACCCGCCGGGTGTAGCCCCCGAGGCCTCGGAGGAGTGGTTTTACTCCTTCGAGGTCTTAATGCCTTGCGTAATGCTTCGGCTGGTCTGGTTGTTCCCTCATGCGAGCTGGCCGTAGCCCGGGTGTACGGTCGGGTCCCAAGTTCTCGGGCTGGTATGTTGACACTGTCAACGGTTCGGCCGGAGCCGGGTTTGCGAGAGCAGCCACCAAGCCTCTGCACAGGGCGAGAGGGCGATCAGGGACAGACTCGGCTTTTTTACATACGCCCCTGCGTTGCCTTTCCGCAAGGAGGAGGGCGGGAAAGCGCCATGTTGCCCTCGATGGGCGCCGAACATGGTGTCTCCGGTGAGCTGCAAGCGGGTAATCCGAGTGGACGTCCGTGCCCCGTTCGTTAGGGGTCGGCTAGGGGCCCAGAGGCACGCCCAAAAGTACCTGCGGGTGATCTGCCGAACCCGGTCCCCTGGCGACGGGGTCCGAGGGCTCGATGCCTCCCTCTGATGGGATTCCGTTACAAGATCGCTCCCGCTGGTCTCGGAAATGTCCTAGGGTACCTCGGGAGCGCAGCCCGAGCCTTGGTTATGTATCGAACATACCCATGGTCATCCCTCGCTCGGCGTCTGAGGCGGTTGTGAACCCTTTGGGGGCCAGCCTTCGAACCCCTGATCAGTAATGGGCGCGGAGCCCGAGTAGCCTGAGGCGGCCGTGGAACCCTTTCGAGGGGCCGACCTTCGAACCTCTGACCAGTAGTGGGTGTAGGGCCCACACGATCTGAGGCGGCTGTCGAACCCTTCCGGGGGGCCAGCCTTCGAACCCCTGATCAGTAGGGTGGCTCGGAGCCTGGTTCCTTCACAGGGAAGGATCCTTTTCGGGGTATCCCCCTTTCCCGGTCCCTGTTGCAAGAGAGAGAAAGAGGAAAAAAGGAAAAAGGATACGAAATCGAACGACGCGGCGTACCTTTCGTCTGCTTCTCCTGCCAGAGGCGCCGCCTGTCCCGCCGCGGAGTTAATGCGACGGGGCGAGTGGTTGGCGGGGCGGCCGTTGCGCGTGCGCGAGCCGTTCGAGGAACAGAACACGGGCGCGTTGTCTTCACGCCGTGAGAGAGGGTTCTCTCGCTGCCCCCGGATGGGACATGAGCTTGGCTGACGACGTGACCGCTGCTCCTGCCCGCCTGCCACCGTCATTACTGCCGGCCCATTTTTGGCCGCACTGACCGCCGCGCCAGGCTGGCGCTGCTGGGTCGCCTCGAGTCGCGGTATTGGTTCCGCAATCGAGGAGGCGCGGTGGTGGCGCAAGTGGCGGTGCAGTTGCATGCACGAAGCATTCGACGCGCCGGTTGCATGACACGTGGGCCTGGGCCTCCATGCTGGGCGTGTTGGGAGTCGGAGAAGTGCGCCCACTTGGCGCGGTTGCATGACGCCTGCGTGGCTGCCCGCCCCTTTCGTCCGTTGGTCTGGGTAAAAGTGGAGGGTCACTTGTAACCGCTGGGCGGTTGTGCGCACCGCGCACGGCGGTTTGGCTTCTTCTGCTCTGAGCCGGCTTGCATGACATGCGGGACCCAGCCCTCGCGCCGCAGGGGAGGGCCTTGGAGCGTGTTGGAGAAGACTCAGCCCGTGACGGCTGGGGACGCAAGTAGGGATAGTCGCCTTTAAAAGGAGGGTGACCCCCTTGGAAGGCGACCATGTCTTCGTGCTCCCTTATGCATCGTGTCTTTCCACCTTCCAAGCCCCCGGATGGGGGATACCCGCCGTCTTTCCGCCTCATCATTGGAGGAACGCAACTCCGCGGGAGTTGGTACCTTTCAGCCATCGTTCGGCTTCAAGGATTTTCATCATGCAACCCGACTGCACCCCTCCGCCGGCGGTCACCCAAGATGGTGACCTCCAGCTTGATGGTGGGGGAAAGCAAGCCAGGCTGCGGCCTCTACCCCTCCCTCAGCCTCAAGGATTTTCATCACCAGGGCTGGGGAGGGGAGTGTGCCGAGTTGGGGTCGGCCCGTGCGTGGGCGGTGGCCCGCTCCTTCACTCAGTGATCGGAGGGAAGGGCGGTCGTCGTCCGTGGCGCCGGTAGCTGCACTGTGCCTGGCTCTCGGACGCGAGTGGCTTCGGAGCCGCTCGCGGCGCCGGCGTCTGCCACGGCAGCTGGAAGAGGTTCTTCCGCCGACGAGATAGCCAGGGCCGCCCACGGACCGACCTCCAACTCTACGGCCTTCTGCCCGTCCTTGCCTCACGAGTTTGGGCATGGGCGGGGGCCTCCTGGCAGCAGCACCCGCCCTGAGGTCAGTGCTGCCGCTGTTCGGCCCCCCGGAGCAGAAGTCGTCGTCGTCGCTGCTGCTGGAGCGGGCGACAGCGCGTCGTTCGTCGGTCTTCTGTTGCTCCGCAGGCCCTCCCCCATTGAGTGGGGTTGTTCGTACCTGCGGAGGGGGAACCAGAGTTCCGTTTGTAGTGGCACTTTGAATGCCAGTGTTTTTGTTCATTGCGGTTGTCGAGGCCTGAACATGTATGTAATTTTGGCACGGAGCCGTGTTTTTTCCTCATTTTCGAGCACTAAGACTCGCCTGTTGGTTGTCTGAACCGCTTCACCAAGCGTGAGTCACCCCGTGTCAAGGTGACGAGTGAGGTATCCGTATCCCGGAGGCGTAGGAGTCCCTCGGCTCGGTCGGCCTTGTTGTCTGAGGCTTCTCTAGCTTAGTTAAAGGGACCCCTTGGCCGCTCTTCGATGAGCCGAGGCCAGGGGCAGCGATATCAGCGTGAACAGGGGCAGAGTTGGCTCGAAAAGGAAACCTGGTTGGCCGGAGCCCAGCCGGGTCGTCCGTTAGCGGGACCGACGCCGGAGTTGACCAGCCGAGACCTCGGGTCGGGCTGGCGCCCTTGGAAGACGGTTGGCCGAGGCCCTGGGGTGACCGGCCGAGCCGCCTGCTCGGGCCGAATCCCCGGAGAAGACCCTGGCTGCGATTGCCCGGGCGTGGCGATGACGTCGTCCTTTAGAGTGGGGATCCTTGGACCGCGTTGCCGTCCGAGGCTAGGTCGGACCTCGCTGGAGGTGTCGTCGATGCCGAGGGTCCTGCTGCCCCCTTCCAGCGTCAAGACCCGAGCCTGCAGGATCAGATTGTCTTGTAGCGTGTGCCTCCTGCGGCCGCCGAGGCCAGAACACACACCCTCGCTGCGTTGTAAAGCTGTGTCTCTTTTCCTCTTGTTTCGAGTATCTGGACTTTTTTGTCGGCAACAGGGATGTTTGTGCGAGCGAGAGTTGCTTCTCGCGGAAGGTGATGAGTGAGGTATCCGTATCCCGGAGGCGTAGGAGTCCCTCGGCTCTGTCGGCCTTGCCGCTTACGCGCACTTTTACCCGTCCATGAGGCTCTGTCACCGACTCAGTCGGGAAGGCTCGAAGGATCGCTTCGGCAGAAGAACTTCCGAACGTGAAGACTTGTTCAGTCCGCGGAATCACTTATCCGAACGTGAGTTACTTATTGCAGAAGGTGATGAGTGAGGTATCCGTATCCCGGAGGCGTAGGAGTCCCTCGGCTCGGTCAGCCTTGGCTGCTTACGTGTACTCCGTCGTTTTCAGGATCCACTTTTCGAAGTAGTCAAAAAGCACGAAAGATATTCTGGCAGAAGAGATCTTTTTTCGAGGAAAATTTCAACGCAGAGGGGGTTCCCCCCCTTTTAGCCCCCGAGGGAGGGTCGGGCTTTGCCGAGGCGAGGCCGACCCTTCCTTGATGACTAAACTTTGCGTGGGTGCGAGGTATATAAACAACTTGAAAACATCTTAAGGGTAGAAGCGACGTAGCTGTTGGATGTTCCAAGCGTTGCCGTAGACCTCGCCTTGACTGTTGGCCAGCTTGTATGTTCCGGGCTTCAGAACCTTGGCGATGACGAATGGCCCCTCCCAGGGGGGCGTGAGCTTGTGCCTCCCTTGGGCGTCTTGTCGCAGCCGAAGCACCAGGTCGCCCACCTGGAGGTCTCGGGGCCGGACCCCTCGGGCATGGTAGCATCGCAGGGACTGCTGGTACCGCGCCGAGTGTAGTAAGGCCTTGTCCAGAGCCTCTTCCAGCTGGTCCAGCGAGTCTTCTCGGCTAGCTTGGTTGCTTTGATCGCTGTAGGCCCTCGTCCTCGGGGAGCCGTATTCCAGGTCTGTGGGCAAGACAGCCTCGGCCCCGTAGACTAGGAAGAACGGCGTGAAACCCGTGGCTCGGCTCGGCGTTGTCCTCAGGCTCCAGACCACCGAGGGGAGTTCCTTCATCCATCGCTTGCCGAATTTGTTGAGGTCGTTGTAAATCCGAGGCTTGAGCCCTTGTAGAATCATGCCGTTGGCACGCTCTACTTGCCCATTTGACATGGGATGAGCCACGGCGGCCCAGTCCACCCGGATGTGGTGATCCTCGCAGAAGTCCAAGAACTTTCTGCCGATGAACTGGGTGCCGTTGTCGGTGATGATGGAGTTCGGGACCCCGAAGCGATGGATGATGTTGGTGAAGAACGCCACCGCCTGCTCGGACCTGATGCTGTTCAGAGGTCGGACCTCGATCCACTTGGAGAATTTGTCGATGGCGACCAGCAGGTGCGTGTAGCCCTCGGGCGCCTTCTGCAAGGGGCCGACGAGGTCCAGACCCCACACAACAAAGGGCCAGGTGATGGGAATCGTCTGCAGAGCCTGAGCGGGCAGGTGGGTCCGCTTCGCATAGAATTGACACCCTTCGCAGGTGCGGACAATTCTAGTGGCGTCGGCCACCGCCGTCGGCCAGTAGAAGCCTTGTCGGAAAGCATTCCCGACAAGGGCTCGAGGCGCTGCGTGATGGCCGCAAGCCCCCGAGTGTACCTCTCGCAGGAGTTCCTGACCCTCGGTGACGGAGATGCATCGCTGGAGGATGCCTGAGGGGCTGCGGTGGTAGAGCTCCTTCTCCTCGCCCAGCAAGATGAACGACTTGGCGCGCCGCGCCACCCGCCGAGCCTCGGCTCGGTCGAGGGGTAGCTCTCCTTGTTGGAGATATTGCAGGTACGAGGTCTGCCAGTTTCGATCAGCGTGGCCCCGCTTCGCTCCTCCTCGACGCGCAGCGCCTCACCCTCGGGGGCCGAGGGTACCTCGGGCTGAACCGAGGGCGCCTCGGGCTGAGCTGAGGGTGCCTCGGGCTGTGCCGAGGGTACCTCGGGCGGGGCCGAGGATACCTCGGACTGGGCCGAGGGCGCCTCAGGCTCAGGCGCGTCGTCGATCTTGACGGAAGGTTGGTGCAGATCCCAGGAGAAGACGTCCGGGGGAACCGTTGTTCGTCCCGAGGCTATCTTAGCCAGTTCATCCGCAGTCTCGTTGTAGCGCCGAGCGATGTGGTTGAGCTCGAGCCCGTAGAACTTGTCCTCCAAGCGCCAAACCTCATCGCAGTAGGCCTCCATCTTCGGGTCGCGGCAGTGGGAGTTCTTCATGACTTGGTTGATGACGAGCTGCGAGTCACCGCGGGCGTCGAGGCGCCGAACCCCTAGCTCGATGGCGATCCGCAACCCGTTGACTAGAGCCTCATACTCAGCCACATTGTTGGACGCCGGGAAATGGAGGCGTAGCACATAGCGTAGGTGTTTCCTGAGGAGCGAGATGAAGAGTAGGCCTGCGCCGGCTCCCGTCTTCATCAATGACCCGTCGAAAAACATGGTCCAGAGCTCCGGTTGGATCGGAGCCGTCGGTAGTTGGGTGTCGACCCATTCGGCTACGAAGTCCGCCAAGACCTGGGACTTGATGGCCTTCCGAGGGGTGAACGAGATTGTCTCGCCCATGATTTCCACCGCCCACTTTGCAATCCTACCCGAGGCCTCTCGGCACTGGATGATCCCCCCAGGGGGAAGGATGACACCACAGTCACCAGATGAGACTCGAAGTAGTGTCGCAACTTCCGCCGTGTCAGGATCACTGCATACAGCAGCTTCTAAACTTGTGGGTAGCGGACCTTGGTTTCGGACAGTACCTCGCTGACGAAGTAAACTGGCCTCTGAACAGGCAATGTATGCCCCTCTTCTTGCCTCTCGACCACAATCACGGCACTAACCACCTGAGTGGTCGCGGCGACGTAGACCAAGAGGGCTTCTCCGGCAGCTGGAGGCACCAAGATAGGCGCCTTTGAGAGGAGCGCCTTCAAGTTCCCGAGAGCTTCCTCGGCCTCGGGGGTCCAAGTGAAGCACTCGGCCTTCCTTAAGAGGCGGTACAGAGGTAGACCTCTTTCGCCGAGGCGTGAGATGAAATGGCTCAGAGCCGCGAGACATCCCATGACCCTCTGTACGCCCTTTAAGTCCTTGATGGTTCCCATGATGGTGATGGCTGCGATCTTCTCCGGGTTGGCTTCGATGCCCCGCTCGGAGACGATGAACCCCAAGAGCATGCCTCGGGGCACCCCGAAGACACACTTCTCGGGATTGAGCTTGACACCTTTCGCCTTGAGGCATCGGAATGTCACTTCAAGGTCGGAAAGGAGGTCGGAAGCTTTCCTCGTCTTGACTACGATGTCATTGACGTAGGCCTCGACTGTGCGACCGATGTGTTCGCCAAACACATGGTTCATGCATCGCTGGTACGTCACGCCCGCATTCCTCAAGCCGAACGGCATGGTGACATAGCAGTACATGCTGAAAGGCGTGATGAAAGAAGTCGCGAGCTGGTCGGACTCTTTCATCCTGATTTGATGATACCCTAAGTAGGCATCGAGGAAAGACAGGGTTTCGCACCCAGCGGTGGAATCCATGATTTGATCAATGCGAGGCAGAGGGTAGGGAACCTTCGGACATGCTTTGTTGAGACCTGTGTAGTCTACACACATCCGCCATTTCCCCCCTTTCTTTCTCACAAGCACAGGGTTGGCAAGCCATTCGGGATGGAATACCTCTTTGATGAACCCTGCCGCCATTAGCTTGTGGATCTCCTCGCCTATCGCTCTGCGCTTCTCCTCGTCGAATCGGCGTAGAGGCTGCTTGACGGGCCGGGCTCCGGCCCGAATATCTAGAGAGTGCTCGGTGACATCCCTCGGTATGCCGGGCATGTCCAAGGGACTCCACGCGAAGACATTGGCGTTCGCGTGGAGGAAGTCGACGAGCACTGCTTCCTATTTGGGATCAAGCCCGGAGCCGATCCGGATTTGCTTGGAGGCGTCGCCGCTGGGGTCGAGGGGGACGGCCTTAACCGTCTCCACTGGCTCAAAGTTGCCGGCATGACGTTTCACGTCTGGCGCCTCCTTAGAGAGGCTTTCCAAGTCGGCGATGAGGGCCTCGGACTCGGCGAGGGCCTCGGCGTACTCCACGCACTCCACGTCGCATTCGAACGCGTGCTTGTACGTGGGGCCGACGGTGATGACCCCGTTGGGGCCCGGCATCTTGAGCTTCAGGTAGGTGTAGTTGGGGACGGCCATGAACTTCGCGTAGCATGGCCTTCCCAGTACCGCGTGGTAGGTTCCTCGGAACCCGACCACCTCGAACGTCAGAGTCTCCCTTCGGAAGTTGGAGGGCGTTCCGAAGCAGACGGGAAGGTCGAGTCGTCCGAGGGGCTGGACGCGCTTCCCGGGAATGATCCCGTGGAAGGGCGCAGCGCCTGCTCGGACGGAGGACAGATCGACGCGCATGAGCCCGAGGGTCTCGGCGTAGATGATGTTCAGGCTACTGCCTCCGTCCATAAGGACCTTGGTGAGCCTGACGTCGCCGATGACGGGGTCGACGACGAGCGGGTATTTCCCCGGGCTCGGCACGTGGTCCGGGTGGTCGCCGATGACATCCGAGTCGCTGCTTCGAGAATCGCCGGATGTAGTCCCGGAGGGACTCTCCCGGCTGCTACCGGCAGCTTCGGAGATCCCAGGAATTCTCGGGGCGCACGTACGTGCCCTGGAAATTGCCGGCGAAGGCTTGGACTAGGTCGTCCCAGTTGGAGATCTGCCCCGGAGGCAGGTGCTCCAACCAGGCGCGAGCGGTGTCGGAGAGGAACAGGGGGAGGTTGCGGATGATTAGGTTGTCATCGTCCGTTCCACCCAGTTGGCAGGCCAGACGATAGTCCGCGAGCCACAGTCCCGGTCTCGTCTCCCCCGAGTACTTTGTGATAGTAGTCGGGGGTCGGAACCGGGTCGGGAACGGTGCCCGTCGGATGGCCCGGCTGAAGGCCTGCGGACCGGGCGGTTCGGGCGAGGGACTCCGATCCTCCCCACTGTCGTAGCGTCCCCCACGCCTGGGGTTGTAGCCTCGGCGCACCCTCTCGTCGAGGTGGGCCCGACGGTCGCGGTGATGGTGCTCGTTGCCGAGGCGGCCCGGGGCCGCAGGCGCGGTGTTGCGCGTGCGCCTGGTGTAGACCGAGGCTTCCCGCATGAATCGGGAAGTCGCGGCATGAGGTTCCGAGGGGTATCCCTGCCTTTGGGAGGCAGAGCTCTCGGCCCGTCGGACCGCGGCGCCTTCCAGGAGATTCTTGAGCTCCCCTGGATTCGCCGGCCCTCGGTGGTTGATGGCTCCGGCATCGCGCGGAGAAGCATCGCAGCAGCAGCCAGGTTCTGGCCGACGCCACTAGATGCGGGTGGCGGCCTGACCCTGGCGTCGTCGGTGACGCGGTGCTGGAAACCCTGGGGCAGATGACGTATTTCTCTGGCCGAGGGTTGGCCCGCCCATGCCTGCCCGACGTCCCGGCGGATCGGCTCAAGCGCCCCTGCTCCCTAGTCGAACCTGGCCTGCGCCCCGCGGATTTGCTCAAGCTGTGGGTCATGGCCCCCCGCCTGAACGGGGACCACAACTAGCTCCCGTGGGATGTCAACGAGGGGCACTGGCCTAGGGAGATCACCGTCCTCCGGCATGCCGAGATGATTGCCTTTGGAGGGACCCCCTAGATCGACGTGGAAACATTCACGGCTTGGGCCGCAGTCCTCGTCGCCGAAGCTGCGGCTACCGTCGGAACAGTCGGAGAGGCAGTAGTCACATGCGGTCATGAAGTCCCGCATGGCACTGGGGTTGCCAAGTCCAGAGAAATCCCAACAGATGCTGGGCTCGTCGTCTTCCTCGGACCCAGAGGGCCCGTAGGTCGAGACGTCCGTCAGCCGGTCCCAAGGCGACCGCATGCGAAACCCCAGAGGGTTTGGACTCGCCTCTACGAGAGCGCCCGCCAAAGCAAGGTCGCTAGGCGGGTTGAGGCTGAATCCGAATGACGTGGGATGGGAATCGGTCGGTACCTCTTGGTCGACGAGCGGCGATAAAGTCACGTCGGGGACTGACCGCACCGTCGTCTCAGGTACGAGGGTGACGTCCAGCAAGCTCTCCGCGAGCGCGCTGGCGTCGTCCGCTTGCTCGGGATTGGCGTGTCGCGGGGAGACGGCGCTCGTCTTCGTCTCAGGCGCGAAGTCGATACCCGGTGCGCCCCTCGTTGGGGTGCTGGTGCTGTCGGCTCGCTCGACAGCCAACGAGGCGCTGCCTCCTGCTTGGCCTTGGTCGCCCTGCCTTCCCCTTCGTCGGCGGGGGAAAGGGCAGGATGAGCTCGAAGGTTGTTCTTCCACCACGCGGGGAAGACGTCGTCGATTCCGCCGCCGGTTATATGCTTGTTTTATTCAGAATTAGAATATTCAATATCCTTAAATATGTTGGAAGCATGTCATTTATTTCTCAAAAACTACAAGAATCTAGAAAACCAATACATGTAATGGCCTCCAGTTCTAATGTCATTAAGTCTGAAGCGTTCGACGACTCATGCTTTAAGCGCTGACAGACTAAGACTCGCATGTGGCTCACTGACCTAAAATTATTTTGGGTAGTGTTGTCAGTTGTTCCTCAGGCTACATCAGATGATTCTAATGATGCAGCGAAGGTCGCTGCACTAGCGGATAAGGCCAAGTGGGATGAAGCCAATGAGGCATGCTTGTCTCGTCAGTTGAACATTTTGTCGAACCTCTTATTTGATGTGTACTTTGGTTTTACCTCTGCTAAGGGACTCTGGACTAAACTTGAGAATGAGTTCTCTAAAGTTGAGAATGGTAATGAGTCATTCATAATGGAAAACTACCTCAACTATAAAATGGTTGAGGGAAGATATGTGATGGAGCGGCTATAGGAGATTCAACTCCTTGTTAGGGACTTGGTACAATATGGCTGCATCTTACTAGACAATTTTTAGGTGAATGCAACACTGACAAAGCTCCCGCCACATGAAGAAGCAAATGACTCTCACTGAGTTGTCTACTACTATAAATGTGGAGGAGCATGCAAGGGCCAGTAACAAGCCATCCCAGCAACTCCAAGCTCACATTGTTGAGAAGGGCAGAGATAGAAAGTTCCAGAAGAAGAAGAAGAAGATCTCTCCATAGAAGAATCAGAACCAACCTAAGCCCAAAGAGATGAAGAAGAAGAAGAAGGAGGACTTTATCTGCTTTGTTTATGGTGACTCTAGGCATACTGCTTAGAGGTGCAAACTAAGAAAGGGAAAAAGTCCTCCATCTCAACGCAAAGAAGGGAACATGGTGGTTAACTCCACCTCAGGGTATGCACCACAGGCCTTCATGGCAAGTCCATTAGATGACTAGTGGATAGATTCAGGTGCTACTGTTCATATTTGTGTTGATCGATCTATGTTCTCTTCATTCTAGGGATACAATAGCGCACTAGTCTTGATGGGAAATGATGTTCCGGCAGCAGTTTGAGGCACTGGATAGGTCTACCCGAAGTTAACTTCAATGAAGACGCTTGTGTTGAAGGACGTACTCTATGTGCCCTCGATGAACCAGAATCTCATTTGTGTGTCGTTGTTGCTTCGATAGGGTCTCAAATTAATGTTTGAGTGTAATTAAGTGGTCATGTCTAAGTTTGGTACTTTTGTTGGAAAGTCATATGAGTCAGGTGGTTTGTTACATCCTTTTGTTTTGAACAATCATTCTTCTTACCATGTTAATGTGGCATGTAATAACAATTCCATTAATGATATTTGGCATTCTCTTTTATGTCATATGAATTTTGAGGCCATTAAGAGATTAAGTGACATGTCTTTAATTCCTGAATATAAACATGCTAAAGGTGCAAAGTGTGGTATTTGTGTGCAAGCTAAGATGACCAGGAAACCATTTCATACGGATGAGTGTAGAAGCACCACTCCTTTAGAATTAATTCACTCAGATGTATGTGAGATGAATGATATAATCACAAAAGGCGGTAAAAGATATTTTCTTACCTTGATAGATGATGCTACTAGATTCTGTTATATTTAGGTACTCAGAACCAAAGATGAGGCACTAGAACACTTTAAGATCTATAAGACTGAAGTTGAAAACTAGTTAGACAAGAAAATTAAAAGGTTGCAGTCTGATAGAGGAGGTGAATACCTTTCCAACCTTTTTGATGAGTACTGCAAAGAGTGTGGAATCATTCATGAAACCACCAGTCCATCTTCACCTCAGTCAAACGGGGTAGCTGAAAGGAAGAACCGAATGATGTGTGACTTAGCTAACGCTTTGTTGCAAAGCTCAGGGATGCCTTATATCTGGTGGGGCGAGGCAGTACTCATGGTGTGTTATGTCCTAAATATGGTTCCGCCTCGCAACTGTGAGGCCACACCCTATGAAGGATTTAAAGGAAGGAAGCTAGATCTTTCTCATCTTCGGACTTGGAGCTACCTTGCAAAGGTGAATTTCCGTTGTCGAAGAAGAGAAAGCTAGGACCTAAGACTGTAGACTGTGTCTTCCTGGGTTATGCACATAACAGTGTGGCTTATAGATATCTAGTGGTCCATTCTGAGACGAGCAAAGTCGTTGTAAATGTCATAATGGAATCTCGGGATGTGACATTCTTTGAGAGCATCTTCCCTATGCAGGATAAGGAAGTGGTAGCTCCAGATGGTCCATCTCGGACGTATTCTCTGCCCTCGTGCGTCCTTGACCAGACTCCAGATTTGTAGTTAAGGAGGAGTAAGAGACAAAGGACTAAAAAGCCTTTGGGAGATGATTATATTATTTATCTAGTGGATGAAGAACCACGCTCCCTCGCAGAGGCATATGCATCTCCGGATGTAGAGTACTGGAGGGAGGCTATTCGTAGCGAGATGGATTCAATCATCTCAAATGGAACCTGGGAGACATCTGATCTCCCAGCTGGTTATAATCTTGTGGGCTACAAATAGATGTTTAAGAGGAAGAGGAGACCCAATACTACTATTGAAAGATACAAGGCCCGTCTCATAGCTAAGGGTTTTACTCAAAAGAAAGAGGAGTATTATTTTGATACTTATTCTCCGGTGACTCGATTGCCCACAATCTGTGTGCTTTTGGCACTGGCGTCTGCTTATAAATTTCTTGGTCATCAAATGGACGTAAAGATAGCATTCCTTAATAGAGAACTGGAAGAGGAAATTTATATGCAGCAACCAAAAGGATTTGTCGTTAAAGGACAAGAGATCAAAGTGTGTCGCTTGATTAAATCCTTGTATGGTCTTAACCAAGCTCCCAAACAATGGCATGAGAAGTTTAATAACACTTGGACCACAACTGGGTTTTGTGTAAATGAAGCCGACAAGTGTGTGTATTGTCGCTTATCTGGGGGCAAAGGTGTCATCTTGTGTTTATACGTTGATGACATATTGATATTTGGGACCGACTTGGAGGCTATCATGGAGACAAAAGCATTCATCTCCATGAACTTTGATATGAAGGACTTGGGTGAAGTTGATGTAATATTGAACATCAAGCTAATAAAGGGTGAGGATGGGATTATGTTGTCATAATCCCATTATGTGGAAAAGGTCCTGACTCGCTTTGGACATATGTACTATAAACCAGTCACCATGCCCTATGATCCATCATACACGCTCTGTAAATATGCAAGTGAGCCTATGAACCAGCTACTATATTCGCAGATCATCAGATCTCTCATGTACCTCAACAATGCAACTAGACCAGATATCTCATATGTAGTATGCAGACTGGCTCGTTATTCGTCTAGTCTAGGAGATATACACTAGGTAGTCTTGTATAGAGTGCTTCGGTATCTGAAGGGAGCGATGAATCTTGGTATTAAATATACCAGGTATCCGTTAGTACTTGAAGGATTCGATGATGCAAACTGGATCTTTGACTCGGATCAAATGAAGTCTACAAGTGGCTATGTGTTCACTTTAGCTGGTGGGGTTGTGTCATGAAAATAGTCTAAACAAACAGTGACGACACGTTCCACCAAGGAGGCTGATTTAGTTGCGCTTGATTTAGCAGCATTGGATTCTGAATGGTTGAGAGACCTGTTGTTAGACCTTCTAATGTTAGAAAAGTCGATACCAATTGTCCTAGTATACTGTGAAAACACTTCAGTGCTACTGAAAGTGAATAGTAGAAAGGACAACCAAAAATCCTTAAGGCATATCAGAAGATGACTTGATTCATGTTGGCATGCTAGAGAGACGGGTGTAATAACCGTAGATTACATCAAGTCTGAAAGGAACCTTGCTGATCCTTTCACCAAAGGACTAGCTCAAAAGCCAACCAAAGCAGCGTGCATGGGAATGGGACTCGTACCCTTTTAGCGATTTCAACTGCGGATAACTGTCTTGTGTGACCTGAGATCCCGAGATCCAGGCTCCAGGAAACGAAGCACTATGAAACCAAGAGCACAACAAGACAAAGAGACTCATGAACTGTTGTGCTGTATCTGTATGGCAGGTTGAGCGATATGCTTTTAATGAAGTCAATGCTATAAGCAGGAAAATTGTCCTACATAATTTTCTTAATGATTTCACCTATATGAGTTGATTATGGGGTCACAATCTAGGAGAGAATGGGGTTTTCTCTCTAGTGAGCTTATGAATAGATATTAAAGGGCATGACCATAACACCCTGCCTTGTAAGAGAAGCAGATTATCTGCCTAGTAATATGTGCCTTTTGTGCGAAGATTCTCACACTAGGGTTTGTGGATCAAGGCGTAGTCCTCCATTTACCTTGGCAGAGTTGGAATAAACTGGGATAGGCTTTGGTTCAAACCTGACAAGTACCTCTACTGAAAAGTAGTATATAAACAGTACGGGAGCTCAATGACATCGATCAGAAAATAAGAGTGAAAGAGGTGGGATTGTTGTCCATTTTTGGGTATTTCCCTTTTATTTTTTAATATGGAAATATAAGAAATGGATTTTTATAAAAAAGGAGGCCATCCGGGTTGGGCCGCTACAAGGCCTCACAATTGTGCCGCCTAGCCCGCCAACACAACCCTGGGCACGCTAGTTCCTTATCCAGTCGGAGAGCTGAGGCCAGGGGCGCGGCTTGGGCAGCGACAGTGGCGCTCAATCGTTGATCCGGTTTCTGCATCACGTTTGATGAAGCTTGCGCCATCCCCTCGATAACCTCCTCGTGCTCGGCTCCTTAAGATGGGAGGGGTGTCCCCTGGCTCTGAATCCTCTAAGAGATGCAAGTTCTCTACTCCTCTCTCCCTACTCACCACTCCAATCAAGAATTCGATTGATCCGTTTGATCCCTGGTATTCTTGTGTTCATCTCGCTGGTGGTGAATGTAAGAGGGTGGTGTTTGGCGCTGTACACATGCATCGAGGTTTTCTTGTGCTCCATTGCTGTGCTCGAGCACCTGTGTGGTGCCATGGTTCCTCTCTGGTTGCTGTCGACCGTGGCTTGGTGCTTGAGCTCCCTACTGCGCCGTGTTCCTATTCTCGGGTTGGTGCCGTGGATTTTTTCCCTCACCCTCAGCAGTGGCTCTAGTATCTCCGTCAGCCTCCCACCATGCAGGCTCATACTTGGGTGGCAGAATTGGTTTTCTGGGACAGAACCATGTGTTCGCTGAGCTTGTCTTTCCACGTAAACAATCTATGTGTTGTGAGTTATCCATTGCCTATCTTTACTTATAGTATATTTTGTGCAATCTGCTAGTATTATTGAAAGTCGCCAAGAGGGGGGGTGAATAGGCAAATCTGAAATTTATAAACTTTAACCACCACTACAAGCCAGGGTTAGCGTTAGAAATAAAAGCAAGTCCGAAAGAGAGGGCAAAAACAAATCACAAGCAAATGAAGAGTGTGACACAATGATTTGTTTTACCGAGGTTCGGTTCTTGCAAACCTACTCCCCGTTGAGGTGGTCACAAAGACCGGGTCTCTTTCAACCCTTTCCCTCTCTCAAACGGTCACTTAGACCGAGTGAGCTTTTCTCCTCAATCAATCGGGACACTTAGTCCCCACAAGGACCACCACACAATTGGTGTCTCTTGCTTTGATTACAAATGTCTTGGGAACAAGAAATGGGGAAGAAGAAAAGTGATCCAAGCGCAAGAGCTCAAAGAACACGGGCAAAACTCTCTCTTCTAGTCACTAATTGCTTTGAGTGGAATTAGGACTTGGAGAGGCTTTGATTCAATCTAATTGTGTCTTGTATTGAATGCACTAGCTCTTGTAATGAATGTGTTGGCTGAAAACTTGGATGCCTTGAAGTGTGGTGGTTGGGGGGTATTTATAACCCCAACCACCAAAGTGGCCGTTGGGGAGGCTGTCTGTCGACGGGCACACCGGACAGTCGGGTGCGCCACCGGACACTGTCCGGTGTGCTAGCCACATCACCCAACAGTTAGGGTTCGACCGTTGGAGCTCTGATATGTGGGGCCACCGGACAGTCCGGTGGTGCACCAAACAGGTACTGTTCACTGTCCGGTGCGCCTTCTGGCACCTGCTCTGACTCTGCGCGCGCAGTCCGCGCACTGTAGTGTTGTCAACCGACAGTTAAACTCGACCGTTGCGCTGGCGACCGTTGCTTCGCTTGGCACACCAGACAGTCCAGTGAATTATAACGGAGTGGCTCCCCAGTAACCCGAAGCTGAGCAGTTCGGAGTAGATCTCCCTGGTGCACGGACACTGTCCGGTGGTGCACCGGACAGTCCGGTGCGCGAGACCAGGGCAACCTTCGGTTGCTTTGCTCCTTTCTTTTTGAACCCTTCCTTTTAACTTTGTGTTGGTTTATTGTGAACTTTTGGCACCTGTAGAACTTATAATCTAGAGAAAACTAGTTAGTCCAAATATTTGTGTTGGGCAATTCAACCACTAAAATCATTTAGGAAAAGGTTTGACCCTATTTCCCTTTCAATCTCCCCCTTTTTGGTGATTGATGCCAACACAAACCAAAGCAAATATATAAGTGCAGAATTGAACTAGTTTGCATAAGGTAAGTGCAAAGGTTGCTTGGAATTAAACCAATTTTCATTTTCATAAGATATGCATGGATTGCTTTCTTCATTTTAACATTTTGGACCATACTTGCACCACTTGTTTTGTTTTTGCAAAAACTTTTGGAAGTTCTTTTCAAAGTCTTTTTGCAAATAGTCAAAGGTATATGAATAAGATTTTGAGAAGCATTTTAAAGATTTGAAATTTTCTCCCCCTGTTTCAAATGATTTTCCTTTGACTTAACGAAACTCCCCCTCAATGAAATTCTCCTCTTAGTGTTATAGAGGGTTTTAGATACCAATTTTGAAATATATCACAAATACAATACCAATTGAAAACAATATTTAAAACTTAGTCTTGTTTCGAATTTTTTTTGAAATTGGCGTGGTGGTGCAGTCCTTTTGCTTTGGGCTAATACTCTCTCCCCCTTTGGCATTAATCGCTAAAAACGGAGTCATTAGGGCCCTTTTCAAACTTTCTCCCCCTTTGGCAAATAATATATGAGTGAAGGATTATACCAAAGTTGGAGAGTGATGCGGAGTGACGGCGAAGGAGAAATAATACGATGGAGTGGAGTGGAAGCCTTGTCTTCGCCGAAGACTCCATTTCCCTTTCAATCTATGACTTATCAAGAAATACACTTGAAAACCACATTAGTCATAGCAAATGAAAGAGATATGACCAAAGGTACATAAATGAGCTATGTGTGCAAATATCAATCAAAATTCCTAGAATCAAGAATGTTTCGCTCATGCCTAAGTTTGGTAAAAGTTTTCTCATCTAATGGCTTGGTAAAGATATCGGCTAATTGTTCTTTGGTGCTCACATAGGCTATCTCGTTATCTCCCCTTTGTTGGTGATCTCTCAAAAAGTGATACCGAATGACTATGTGCTTAGTGCGGCTGTGCTCAACGGGATTATCCACCATGAGGATTGCACTCTCATTATCACATAGGAGAGGGACTTTAGTTAATTTGTAACCATAGTCCCTAAGGGTTTGCCTCATCCAGAGCAATTGCGCACAACAATGGCCTACGGCAATGTACTCGGCTTCGGCGGTTGAAAGAGCTACTAAGTTTTGTTTCTTTGAAGCCCAAGACACCAGGGATCTTCCCAAGAACTGACAAGTCCCTGATGTGCTCTTTCTATCAATCTTACACCCTGTCCAATCAGTATCTGAATAACCTATGAAATCAAAAGTGGATCCCTTGGGGTACCAAAGACCAAACTTAGGTGTATGAACTAAATATCTCAAGATTCGTTTCACGACCCTAAGGTGAATTTCCTTAGGATCGGCTTGGAATCTTGCACACATGCATACGGAAAGCATAATATCCGGTCGAGATGCACATAAATAGAGTAAAGATCCTATCATCGACCGGTATACCTTTTGATCTACGAATTTACCTCCCGTGTCGAGGTCGAGATGCCCATTAGTTCCCATGGGTGTCTTGATGGGCTTGACATCCTTCATTTCAAACTTGATAAGTATATCTTGAGTGTACTTGGTTTGGCTGATGAAGGTGCCCTCTTGGAGTTGCTTCACTTGAAATCCTAGGAAATACTTCAACTCCCCCATCATAGACATCTCGAATTTTTGAATCATGATCCTACTAAACTCTTCACAAGTATATTTGTTATTAGACCCAAATATGATATCATCAACATAAATTTGGCATACAAACAAATCATTTGCAATAGTTTTAGTAAAGAGAGTAGGATCGGCTTTTTCGACTTTGAAGCCATTAGCGATAAGGAAATCTCTTAGGCATTCATACCATACTCTTGGGGCTTTCTTGAGCCCATAAAGCGCCTTAGAGAGTTTATAGACATGGTTAGGGTACTCACTATCTTCAAAGCCGGGAGGTTGCTCAACATAGACCTCTTCCTTGATTGGTCCATTGAGGAAGGCACTTTTCACGTCCATTTGGTAAAGCTTAAAGCCATGGTAAGTAGCATAGGCAAGTAATATGCGAATTGACTCAAGCCTAGCTACGGGTGCATAGGTTTCACCGAAATCTAAACCTTCGACTTGTGAATATCCCTTGGCTACAAGTCGGGCTTTGTTCCTTGTCACCACACCATGCTCATCTTGCTTGTTGCGGAAGACCCACTTGGTTCCTACAACATTTTGATTAGGACGTGGAACTAAATGACATACCTCATTCCTCGTGAAGTTGTTGAGTTCCTCTTGCATAGCCAACACCCAATCTGAATCCCTTAATGCGTCTTCCACCCTGTATGGCTCAATAGAACACACAAAGGAGTAATGTTCACAAAAATGAGTGACACGAGATCGAGTGGTTACCCCTTATGAATATCACCGAGGATGGAGTTCACGGGGTGATCTCGTTGTATCGCTTGATGGACTCTTGGGTGTGGCGGTCTTGGACCCTCATCATCTTCCTTGTCTTGTTCATTGGCATCTCCCCCTTGATCATTGTCCTCCTCTTGAGGTGGCACTTCTTGATCTTCATTTTCATTATCTTGAGCTTGATCCTCATCTTGAGTTGGTGGAGATGCTTGCATGGAAGATGACGGTTGATCTTGTGCTTGTGAGGCTCTTCGAATTCCTTAGGACACACATCCCTAATGGGCATGTTCCTTAGCGCGACGCATGGAGCCTCTTCATCATCTAGCTCATCAAGATCAACTTGCTCTACTTGAGAGCCATTAGTCTCATAAAACATAATGTCACAAGAAACTTCAACTAGTCCAGTGGACTTGTTAAAGACTCTATATGCCCTTGTGTTTGAATCATAACCAAGTAAAAAGCCTTCTACAGCCTTGGGAGCAAATTTAGATTTTCTACCTCTTTTAACAAGAATAAAACATTTGCTACCAAAGACTCTAAAATATGAAACATTGGGCTTTTTATCGGTTAGGAGTTCATAAGATGTCTTCTTGAGGATTCGGTGAAGGTAGAGACGGTTGATGGCGTAGCAAGCGGTGTTGATTGCTTCCGCCCAAACCGGTCCGAAGTCTTGTACTCATCAAGCATGGTCCTCGCCATGTCAAGTAGAGTTCTATTCTTCCTCTCCACTACACCAATTTGTTGAGGTGTGTAGGGAGAAGAGAACTCATGCTTGATGCCCTCGTCCTCAAGAAAGCCTTCTATTTGAGAGTTCTTGAACTCTGTCCCATTGTTGCTTCTAATCTTCCTGATCCTTAACTCGAACTCATTTTGAGCCCATCTCAAGAATCCCTTTAAGGTCTCTTGGGTTTGTGATTTTTCCTGCAAAAAGAACACCCAAGTGAAGCGAGAATAATCATCCACAATAACTAGACAGTAATTACTCCCGCCGATGCTTATGTAAGCAATCGGGCTGAATAGATCCATGTGGAGTAGCTCAAGTGGCCTGTCAGTCGTCATGATGTTCTTGTGTGGATGATGAACACCAACTTGCTTCCCTGCTTGACATGCGCTACAAATCCTATCTTTCTCAAAATAAATATTTGTTAGACCCAAAATGTGCTCTCCCTTTAGAAGCTTATGAAGATTCTTCATCCCAACATGGGCTAGTCGGCGACGCCAGAGCCAACCCATGTTAGTCTTAGCAATTAAGCAAGTGTCGAGTTCAGCTCTATTAAAATCAACTAAGTATAGCTGACCCTCTAACACTCCCTTAAATGCTACTGAATCATCACTTCTTCTAAAGACAGTAACACCTATATCTGTAAAAAGACAATTGTAGCCCATTTTGCATAATTGAGAAACTGAAAGCAAGTTGTAATCTAAAGAATCTACAAGAAAAACATTGGAAATAGAATGGTCAGGTGATATAGCAATTTTACCAAGTCCTTTGACCAAACCTTGATTTCCATCCCCGAATGTGATAGCTCTTTGGGGATCATGGTTTTTCTCATAGGAGGAGAACATCCTTTTTACCCCAGTCATGTGGTTTGTGCACCCGCTATCAATGATCCAACTTGAGCCCCCAGATGCATAAACCTACAAAACAAGTTTAGGCCTTGTTCTTAGGTACCCAAACGGTCTTGGGTCCTTTGACATTAGAAACAAGCACCTTGGGTACCCAAACACAAGTCTTGGAGCCCTTGTATTTGCCCCCAACATATTTGGCAACTACTTTGCCTGATTTGTTAGTTAAAACATAGGCTGCATTAAAAGTTTTAAATGAAATATTAGGTTCATTTGATGCAATAGGAGATTTCTTTTTAGGCAATTTAGCATGAGTGAATTGCCTAGAACTAGATGCCTCACTCTTATACATAAAAGCATGATGAGAGCCAGAGTGAGACTTCCTAGAATGAATTCTCCTAATCTTGTGCTCGGGATAACCAGCAGGATATAAAATGTAGCCTTCGTTATCCTGAGCCATGGGAGCCTTACCCTTAACAAAATTAGACAATCTTTTAGGGGTTTTAAGCTTGACATTGTCTCCCTGTTGGAAGCCAATGCCATCCTTAATCCCAGGGCGTCTCCCATTATAGAGCATGCTTCTAGCAAATTTAAATTTCTCATTTTCTAAGTCATGCTCATTAATTTTAGCACTAAGTTGAGCTATGTGATCATTTTGTTGTTTAATTAAAGCTAGGTGATCATGGATAGCATCAACATTAATGTCTCTACATCTAGTACAAATAGTAACATGCTCAATGGTTGATGTAGAAGGTTTGCAAACATTTAATTCATCAATCTTAGCATGTAACATGACATTTTCATTTCTAAGATTGGAAACAATATCATTGCAAACATTTAAATTTTTAGCCTTAGTAATCAATTTATCATTTTCTATCTTAAGGCTAGCAATTGATTCATTTAACCTATCAATCTTAGCAATCAAAATAGCATTATCATTTTTAAGCTTGACAAGAGAATCATCACAAACATTTAAATTCTCAACCTTAGCAATTAATTTAGCATTCTCATTTATAAGGTTGGAAATAGTATCATGGCAAGTGCTTAGCTCACAAGTTAATTTTTCACATTTTTATACTTCCTTAGCATAAGCATTTTTAACCTTAACATGCTTCTTGTTTTCTTTAACAAGGAAGTCCTCTTGACTATCCAAGAGTTCATCTTTCTCATGAATAGCACCTATCAATTCATTTAATTTTTCCTTTTGTTGCATGTTTAGGTTGGCAAAAAGGGCAAGCAAATTGTCTTCATCATCACTAGAGTTTTCCTCATCACTAGATGTTGCATATTTAGTGGAGGCTCTAGATTTTACCTTCTTTTTGCCGTCCTTTGCCATGAGGCACTTGTGGCTGACGTTGGGGAAGAGAAGGCCCTTGTTGACCGTGATGTTGGTGGCGTCCTCGTCGGAGGAGGAGTCGGTGGAGCTCTCATCGGAGTCTCATTCCCGACACACGTGGGCATCGCCGCCCTTCTTCTTGTAGTATCTCTTCTTTTCCTTCCTTCTTCCCTTCTTGTCGTCGCCCCTGTCACTATCACTTGATAATGGACATTTAGCAATGAAATGACCGGGCTTACCACACTTGTAGCAAACTTTCTTGGAGCGGGGCTTGTAGTCCTTCCCCCTCCTTTCCTTGAGGATTTGGCAGAAACTTTTGATGATGAGCGCCATCTCCTCATTGTCGAGCTTGGAGGCATCGATGGGGAGCCTACTTGATGTAGACTCTTCTTTCTTATCCTCCGTTGCTTTGAAGGCAACGGGTTGCACCTTGGGTGTGGAGGTGGCGCCTCGCTCGATGATTTGTTTGGAGCCTTTGATCATCAATTCAAAGCTCACAAACTTTCCTATAACTTACTCGGGAGACATTAGTTTATACCTAGGATCACCACGAATTAATTGTACTTGAGTAGGGTTAAGAAAAACAAGTGATCTTAGAATAACCTTGACCATTTCATGGTCATCCCATTTTGTGCTCTCGAGGTTGCGCACTTGGTTCACCAAGGTCTTGAGCCGGTTGTACATGGCTTGTGGCTCCTCTCCTTGGTTGAGCATGAACCGACCGAGCTCCCCCTCGATCGTTTCCATCTTGGTGATCTTGGTCACCTCATCTCCTTCGTGCGCGGTCTTTAGTACGTTCCAAATCTCTTTGGCACTTTTCAACCCTTGCACCTTATTATACTCCTCTCGACTTAAAGAGGTGAGGATTATAGTAGTTGCTTGAGAATTTAAGTGTTGGATTTGAGCGACTTCGTCCGCATCATAATCTTCATCCCCTACGGATGGTACCTGTGCTCCATATTCAACAATATCCCATATGCTTGTGTGGAGTGAGGTTAGGTGATACTTCATCATTTCACTCCACCTACTATAATCTTCACCATTAAAAGCCGGTGGTTTGCCTAATGGGACGGAAGGTAAAGGTGTATGTTTAGAAATGCGAGGGTAGCATAGGGGGATCTTACTAAACTTCTTGCGCTCATGGCGCTTAGAAGTGACAGATGGCATATCGGAGTCGGAGGTAGAGGGCGACGAAGAATCGGTCTCGTAGTAGACCACTTTCTTCATTTTCTTCTTCTTGACGCCACTCCGATGCGACTTGACACGGGGAGGTGATTCCTCCCTCTTCTTGTTGTCGGACTCCCTCGATGGAGCTTTCCCGTGGCTTGTGGCGGGCTTTCGCCGGTCACCATCTCCTTCTTGGCGTGAGCTCCCGACATCACTTCGAGCGGTTAGGCTCTAATGAAGTACCGGGCTCCGATACCAATTGAAAGTCGCCTAGAGGATGGGGGGTGAATAGGCAAATCTGAAATTTATAAACTTTAACCACCACTACAAGCCAGGGTTAGCGTTAGAAATAAAAGCGAGTCCGAAAGAGAAGAGCGAAAACAAATCACAAGCAAATGAAGAATGTGACACGGTGATTTGTTTTACCGAGGTTCGGTTCTTGCAAACCTACTCTCCATTGAGGTGGTCACAAAGACCGGGTCTCTTTCAACCCTTTCCCTCTCTCAAACGGTCACTTAGACCGAGTGAGCTTTTCTCCTCAATCAATTGGGACACTTAGTCCCGACAAAGACTACCACACAATTGGTGTCTCTTGCTTTGATTACAAATGTCTTGAGAACAAGAAATGGGGAAGAAGAAAAGCGATCCAAGCGTAAGAGCTCAAAGAACACGGGCAAAACTCTCTCTTCTAGTCACTAATTGCTTTGAGTGGAATTGGGACTTGGAGAGGCTTTGATTCAATCTAATTGTGTCTTGTATTCAATGCACTAGCTCTTGTAATGAATGTGTTGGCTGAAAACTTGGATGCCTTGAAGTGTGGTGGTTGGGGGGTATTTATAGCCCCAACCACCAAAGTGGCTGTTGGGGAGGCTGTCTGTCGACGGGCGCACCGGACAGTCCGGTGCGCCACCGGACACTGTCCGGTGAGCCATCCACGTCACCCAACCGTTAGGGTTCGACCGTTGGAGCTCTGACATGTGGGGCCACCGGAAAGTCCTGTGGTGCACCGGACAGGTACTGTTCACTGTCTGGTGCGCCTTCTGGCGCCTGCTCTAACTCTGCGCACGCAGTCCGCGCACTGTAGCGTTGTCAGCCGACCGTTGAACTCGACCGTTGCGCTGGTGACCGTTGCTCCGCTTGGCACACCGGACAGTCCGGTGCTACACCGAACAGTCCGGTGAATTATAGCGGAGTGGCTCCCTAGAAACCCGAAGCTGAGCAGTTCGGAGTGGATCTCCCTGGTGCACCGGACACTGTCCGGTGGTGCACCGGACAGTCCGGTGCGCCAGACTAGGGCAACCTTCGGTTGCTTTGCTCCTTTCTTTTTGAACCCTTTTTTTTAACTTTGTGTTGGTTTATTGTGAACCTTTGGCACCTGTAGAACTTATAATCTAGAGCAAACTAGTTAGTCCAAATATTTGTGTTGGGCAATACAACCACTAAAATCATTTAGGAAAAGGTTTGACCCTTTTTCCCTTTCAATTATATACTTGGGTGTGATTGCACTATTGTGGACGGATTTATTTGCTCGATGATGATAGCGGTGTGGTGAGACGACGTGACTGTCTGGGTTTTAGTGTGTTGCTATTTTCAACAATGATTATATTTGTGCCTAGAGATATATATTACTATTGTGGAGGCTGATTACTTGAGTTCATTTCTGTTCCTTTATTCCACTGCACAGTTTTTTGCTCTTGGTATTCATGCTTGGCTTCTAGGCTCATTATATTTGATCTAAAACCCTAATTTGGTAAGATAGGACTGCCACGTTAGTCAAGGATCTTTGATCATCATTTAGCGTTGGAGGGTTGTCTAGTGCAGCAACTCGCTATTTCGAGAGCAAAGTCTAAAATATAAACAATCATGTTTATGTGTAAAATCTGCCATCTTCATCTACTAGCCATGTTTAATGTTCAAATAGACATGAATAACTATGTTTCATGTTTTCATGTACTAGAAATGCTAGTGTTCGTTACTGTTACAATTACATATGTCATTTATCAGAGTTATATGCTTGTTTTATTCGAAATTAGAATATTAAATATCCTTAAATATGTTGGAAGCATGTCACTTATTTCTCTAAAACTACAACAGATAGATGCTCAAATAAAAATGATAGGATAGAAAAGTAATCAGCACAAATGTCAAGCTTGTTGCATATGAAAAACAATAAAATATCTTTGATTTCAGTAATTTAAGCATTTGAAGTATTCATGAATTAGCAATATGTAGTGTGAAAATAATTTGATTTCACAATGTAACATTTCAAGATGAGCACACCTTGTAAACATACAAATTACACATTTTTTTAGAAAATAGTCAACTCCTAAGGCTATCTCTGGCAAGAGCGTGTATGTTGACGTGCAAAACATTGTTTTACATTGTATATGCACTGTTTACATAGTGAAGTTTTAAATAATGAGTGAGATAAAGAGTGAGATATTAAGGATGCTGAAGATAGCCTAAGACATGGAGTTATTCAAACATCTAAAATAACTATTTTTTCTATCCTTAAATTGATCAAGTCTAATTAAAGTTTTATTACAATATATATTGAAAACAAGACATATAAGCTAGTTTAGCACTTCATATCTTAGGCTATCTCTAACAGCTTACTCATCCCCACACCTATATTTAAACTCCACTCTACGAATAATGCAGTCTATAGTGCAAAACAGTGCTATGTGTGAGCATATGAGTGAACTGTTGTACACGGTTTTAATATAGCTAAAACTTACCCTAAAATTATTAATTGTTTGGCATAACAATAAGATCTTCCAATGATACACAAGTATTGGCTCACAGCCAATACACATTTAATCAATTAGTATATTGAGTAGTATAAAAATAAGGAAAAAAGTACAAATTACTCTCCTCGTCTATGGACAGTGTTTTCCTTTAAAGTATTTTTAAGTTTATTTTATCATCTACTCCTTTGAGTTGGTTTAATTTACCCCTTAATAAAATTCTGTATTTTTTTTGTTTCTTTATGTATACACTAAGTTTTCAGTTCAAATTTTGTTGGTTATTAACTAATACCATGATTTAACTTATAAAAATATATTATGATTTTTATAATTATTTTGATAGATTAGGGATCAAATAAGATTTGTATTTTTTTTCTTCTTCATGTACAAGTTGATTTTTAAGTTCATATTTTTAGGTGATTAAGGACATTATAACTTATATTAAAAAATATTTAAAGAATTTTCAACATTAACCTATCAAAGTCATTATAAAAAACCATAAGATATTTTCTAGGCTAAATTATAGCTAATTATCCAACAAAATATAAACTGGAAACTCAGTTTGTACATAAAGAAATGAAAAAGAGAAATATAGAAATTTTGTTAAGAGTTAAATTGAACCAGCTCAAAAAAGTGGAGGGGCAAAATGATCTAAAAATATTTTAGTGGATTATGTGAACTTTTTATACATAATGATTCTTGATAGCATTTATGATGTGACTGATTTTAAAAACATCTCATTGTACTTATGGTATGATGTAATTTCTTAGGTATCTGTTGGGAGCCTTCGGCTTCCGAAGGTCCTCAAAAACATGATTTAACAATGTTTCTGGAGTATAATACATGAACAGGTACCTTCGGACATGGATCCTTCGGACATGGATCAAATCCACGGTGTGAAGAAGTACAAGGAATACGAAGAAGGGCGCATAGCCGAAGCTATGCGCAGGGGAGCTTCAGCATGATAGAAGAAAAGGAAACCGACTTAAAGATGAAAATGCTATTTAGACCTCGATGGATTGCTATAGAGTTATTAGCAAATGTAAAGGGCATGGGTGTAATTTTACATGGGTTGCGTCCCGTGCCTATAAATAGATGAACAGTGCTCCCGTACTGTTCACGCTGACTTGACATTTGCTTTTGCGTCACGCTTGTACTTTTACCTTCCCTCAAGCCGAAGGTACATTTGTAATTTGATATCATTTCTATTTTTCCATAATAATAAAATAGAAATGATCTAATAAATATAATTGTTTATGTTGTCTCTTATACTTCGTATGATTCCTTCTCCATTTTTATATGTTGTGCTGATGAAGGTATGTTCTTCATAACCTTCGTTCGAAAATCATTATATCCTAAGGGAAATAATGCTTCGAAGGACGAAGGACTTTAACGTTTAACATTTTCTATGTAGCCTTGTTCTTAACTCATAGCATTTAAGAACAAGTCCCCAACATTGGCGCCCACCTCCGGTGAACTCTTTTCGACCACCTTCGGCAAGCATTGACCTTCGTCATGCCACCGAAGAAAGCTTCAGCGACAGGGGCTGCCACTCTGCAGCCGTTAGACTCGAATCAGGAGACCCTTTCTCTTCGAGAGGCCCGAAGCCAGAAGAGGAAGACCACTAGTCCAACACCCCAGGAGGACGAGTTGGACCAAGAAATCAGGAACATGGAGATGCTTCATCAACAAGTACAAAAGAAGAAGGAGAAGATGGCTCGACTAGCCGACCTTCAGAGGCAGATTGACGAAGCTACTGAAGAAGTACACCATCTTGCTCAGGATGAGCAAGAGCAAAGGCTCCAACATAGGGAGCTTCACCGGGAAGGCTTCTACAACGAGGATGAATGGTATGAAGATTTCCATCATGAAAATTTTGCTTTTGATGATGCTTCTCCTCTGTCAGCAGAACTGCAGGCTACACCTTGGCCCCCGTCTTACAAGCCACCCCAGCTCCCCATGTATGACAGACACTCAGATCCGAAGCAGTTTCTGATGAGCTACGAAGCAACCATATCTTCATATGGTAGCAATACTGCAGTAATGGCGAAATCTTTCGTCATGGCCGTCAAGAATGTTGCACAAACCTGGTACTCCTCTCTTCGGCCAGGAACAATCACATCATGGCAGAAGCTGAAGGACATGCTGATCACCAGTTTCCAAGGGTTTCAGATGAAGCCGGTTACCGCTCAAGCTTTGTTCCAGTGCACGCAAGATCACGAAGAATACCTTCAAGCGTAGGGGCAGCTTGACCCAGAGCGAGCAACGAAGTTATAGCAGCCAAAATTGTTATGATATTGTCTTTTCCCCAGGGTTTCGTCTCATATAACAGTTTGTGCATATTGCAAAAACTTTTTGCATTTGGCTCCAACCCCTGGCTCCTAGCGGCCCAGACAAAGATTCCCATCCTTATAATGCTTCGGGAGTAATTTGATGAAGGTAGACCTGATATATCTTTAAAACTTCAACCACAAATCTGCTTAAGGGGAACCGAAGCCTAGCTTTAAAAAAGCTTCGGAAGATCACAACTTCATTCTCTTCGGGAGTAGGAACAGTCCTGTCTCCATCATCTGCTCTCACCACAGACATATCTCGAAAATATCTTCCTCTCATATTATCAAGATGACTCTATTTAATACTTGATTTTCCAAAAACTGAATGGCTTGGTCGCCAGGGTCGATCTTCGGAGTCTTTGCAACCACTTTCCACATCATAACTGTCACTATCACCGGTGTCTTCAGATAGGCCTTCTAAAATCTCTCTAGTAATCTTCTCTGTATTTGTTTTCGCTATTGATTCAAGAAAGCCAAGATTCTTCTCCTCAGAAAGGTTCAGCTTCGTTTCAGCAATAACTTTCTTATCTTGAGACATCTCTTCGAAAATGCTGAAAATGTGCTCTTAAGGCCGAAGCTAAAAAAAAATCTAAAAAGCCAGGCAAGCGTTTGTAGGCAAGAGCTAAAAATTGAGCAAGCAGAGCAGATGGCAAAAAGCATGTCAAATGAGCTCGTGGTGTGCTCTTATTTATACGCCTAGTACGTTGAAAACAGGAGGGCCCCACTTGTCATTGACTGTTGCTATTCTAGCAAAGGGAAGGTGTTTTTTCGGACCTTCGGCTTAGGGCCTTCGTCCATATCGCAATCTGAATTTATCATTCTAACAAATTAATATTGGAAGGGGCTACTGTTGGGGGCCTTCGGCTTCCGAAGGTCCTCAAAAACATGATTTAACAATGTTTCTGGAGTATAATACATGAACATGTACCTTCGGACATGGATCCTTCGGACTTGGATCAAATCCACGGTGTGAAGAAGTACAAGGAATACGAAGGAGGGCGCAGAGCCGAAGCTATGCGCAGGGGAGCTTCGGCATGATAGCAGAAAAAGAAACCGACTTAAAGATGAAAAGACTATTTAGACCTTGATGGATTGCTATAGAGTTATTAGCAAATGTAAAGTGCATGGGTGTAATTGGGCTGCGTCCCGTGCCTATAAATAGATGAACAGTGCTCCCGTACTGTTCACACTGACTTGACATTTGCTTTTGCGTCACGCTTGTACTTTTACCTTCCCTCAAGCCGAATGTACATTTGTAATTTGATATCATTTCTATTTTTCCATAATAATAAAATAGAAATGATCTAATAATAATAATATATAATTGTTTATGTTGTCTCTTATACTTTGTATGATCTCTTCTCTATTTTTATATGTTGTGCTGATGAAGGTATGTCCTTCATAACATTCGTTCGAAAATCATTATATTCTAAGAGAAATAATGCTTCGAAGGACGAATGACTTTAACGTTTAATATTTTCTATGTTGCCTTGTTCTTAACTCATAGCATTTAAGAACAAGTCCCCAACAATATCTTTTGCATATAGAAAAACGATCAAGGGGTTCTAGGATGTACATATATAAGTGACAAATTACGAAGGTCTCTTCATGCAAACTCCGCCATACCATTTGACCCCTAACCATTGTATAGGGCTAGGCAAAATACTCATAAGCTCGCTCGACTCGTGATCAACTCGGCTCGACTTGTTATAATTTTGTTGCGAGCTGAGCTAGCATCTCGGTTCGGTTCGTTAATGAGTCAGCTTGATATGAGCTCGAGCTAGCTCGTTAGCTCGAATGAGCTACCATTTATTAGCAAAACAAAGACTACACTTGTATTAGATGAACTAATAAGTGATGAATTATGTTAATTTGGCGTTTAATTGATATGATATATGAAATGATGAGTATTATTACTCTTTCCTAAATTAGTATGAAATTAACTTACAATTAATTATATATATATATTATTTTTATTATGTCTGGCGAGACCATCTAACTCAAGTTCGCAAATAAGCCGAATCAAATTAATTCTCTGGCTCGGTTTTTAACTAGCCGAACTAGTTAACGCGGTATCTAGCCCGGCACCCCTCCCGAAGACAGAGCCAGGCCGCCAAATTAAACTTGACCATTTCCTCTCTCTCTTTCTCTCTAACTCCGGGTCCCTCTCTCTTACTCTCTCTATTCTCTCCATCCTTGCTTCTGGGAAGCTCATCAGCCATGGACGATGCCGCTGCAGAGGAAGAAGCTTCCATGTAAGTTCCTCCTTCCAAATTTCCATCGTTTTTCCTCACATCAGCACTTATAAATACTTGCTGCATCAGTCGCGCACAAAAAAGCTAGGTGCTTCGGCTTCCTTTCGCGCCCAATTGGAGGCGAGACACACCCCGAAATAAAAAAAAGATGAGAATTCGATGCGACAAACAAGCTCAAATGCTTGGTCGGTGTCCTTTTGAAGGTTCGAGACCAGCCATGTCCTCGGCGCCCTGCTGGCCTCCTCGCCGTTGCTGGCGCGCGCCTGGGACCGCTGCACAGCCGCCTCCGCTGCAGCGCCGTGGTTCGTTCACGGCGAAGACGGCGGCAAGGTGTACGTGGGGTTCTCTGGGGTGCAGGCTGCGCTTACGGCGGCAGGCGCGGCGGTGGCCGGCGGCGGCGCCGACATCTTCGCGCCGGTGAGTCTCGGCGGGGACGCGGCGGGGCGGATGTTCGCGCCGCTGGTCGCCGCCGAGCCCGACCCGGCCGCTACCGGGGAGCCGGTTGCCGTGCAGGCGCTGGCGCTGCAGTGCTTCCTGAAACTCTGCTGCAGTCCTGATTTCCAGGTAACTCACTACTCCATTGAAAATATCTGCCTGATTGTCATTTACTTTATGTTTAGCGCGTTAATTGGAGCAGTTTGCCTTGCCCAGTAGTAATTGGACTAAAGAATTGTCATTTTTGAATCTGGGCGTTCGCGTGATGATCTGATATTTTTAGTTTTCTGGTTGGCTGGGGAAGGAGGAGTTGGCATGTTGATGTGCCTGTCTTTGGTTGTTGCTGTGTCCTTGTGTTCAGACATACAATACGAGACAGATGCACTGAGATATGAGACATTATAATTCCAGTGTCAGTCATTCAGTATTCAATAGAGCAACAATTTAATCAGTCAGAAATTTAGGAACATTGTGCGAGAAAAACTAAACAAAATCATCATTCTCTGGGCAAAAGTCTGGAAAGAACAGACTCCAACTCCAAGTTGCTATTACCACTTCACTACTTCAGGGTCTATTTTCTTCTCTCTAGTTATTTCATTTCTTCTATCAGATTGCCTTCTCTTCTGTAGTAAAACTGTTAGTCTGTGAAGTCAATTCAGACCCCAGAACTCAAAACAGGGTGTGTATAGAGAACAGTCCTTGTCAAATTTGGCGGCTAATTTGAGATGCTACGCTTTGTTTTCTGTTGTTCCTGTGCACACAAAAAGTACAAGCACATGGCATAGATCATGCTACTCCCCTGTTAAAAAAAACCCCAACTATAGAATTATGGACTTCGTGCTAGTTAAATTGGTTTATATTTGACTAAATTTTTAGTCAACGGTATTCACATTTATAGCTATAAATCAACTTATTATAAAAATATCTTTATAATTAATATAATGATATGTATTTGAAATTATAAATATTAATATCTTTGTCTATAATTGATCAAACTTAAGATACTAAAACATGACAATGTCGAATTGTTCTTTCTGCAAGGATTGATGTGGCTCATGTTTGGACAGCTTTACGGATATTCCTTTACTCCGTCCAAGAAAGAATGCAATGGTATCTGTGCCACTCATTCGTTTATAACAAATAGTATTAGCATTTATGTCTTTAAATAAATTTATTCGACGGAACGAGCATATAGAAATTTCAAAATCTTAAAATGCTTCGACTAAGTTATGGAGAACGACTGATCTGGAAGAATAAAATCTAACCATAACGAAGACTTGTACTTCAGAGTTTACTCTCATTCAGAATTCAGGCTGCTTTCACCGGATATTATCTTTTGCTCTTCTATAATTTCAGATGACCACACAAAAAAACCTTGGATTACTTTACTTATAATTCATACCTTTGAACTACATTCCACTGCTGTAGAATAATAACCTAAATGACGACAGCCTTGTGCTCCATCGCAAATTCCATTCTTTTCTTGACGGAATTCAATTCACTTCTTCAGGTTTCGTAGATCTTTTCATTTACGTTCCAGAGGACCACATCTTGCCTTTATCTTCTTCTATACCTTTATCACTTTTGCTTTTTTTTTAATTGAGTGACCTAATTATTGTTCATAAAACTATTGAGATGATCATTTTCCATGAATCTCTTTGTCCTATAATGAGTAGTGTGTGTCTCTTTATGCAGCTAATGATTCCATTCTCTCCAATCTTTACTTTTCAACCTGCCTCACTGAAATTATACTGCTAAAAGTTCACATTGTGTTTTGCCACACTGAAACTGTGACTTACGCATCAGAATTGGTTGATATTGCAGATGCTTCTGAATCAGATCAGGGGCAAGGCAGTCGTGTTCACGGGCCACTCCCTTGGTGGCGCCGTTGCGGCCCTCACGGCGCTACACTACCTCTGCATCTCATCGTCAAGCTCGCCACCTGCTCCTCCTGTCCTGTGCGTCACCTTTGGAAGCCCATTACTTGGCAACGAGGCGCTGTCCAGGGCCATCCTGCGTGAGCACTGGGGTGGTAACTTCTGCCACGTAGTCTCACAGCACGATGTCGTCCCAAGGCTCCTCTTCTGCTCCCCGGACGCCGTACCCGCGCACATCATTGTTGGAATGCAACTGCAGCAATGGCCGGCGTGGACTCGGCACACAGGAGCTGTGAGCACGGTCACCGCGCACATGGCGGACACTGACAAAGACGTGCTCCGGCAGCTGATACAGACGCACGTTGGCGCTGTGGCCGTGGAACAGAAGCTTGCCGCTTCTGAGACGACAGGTGGGAGCCCGTACCGGCCGTTTGGGACGTACGTGCTGTGCTCCCCAGAAGGCGCGGCGTGCGTGGACAACCCGACCGCCGCGGTACAGATGCTGTACGCCACCTTCGCCTCTCAGAGCTCAGCCGGTGCAGAGTCCCCGGAGGCCGCGCACTCCTGCTACGGCGAGCTCGTGCTGAAAATGCCGCACCACTTGCTTCTCAAGAGATGGCTGCGTGTGGACGACGACATGCCGGCGACGCCCAACTACGACGACGGCGTCTCCCTCGCGTTGGAGGCCTCTGGCATCGACGTCATGGTCAGGGTCTGCGTATATAAAATATACAAAGCGCGTTCTATTACTACTAGTCTACTACTATATATCTTGTCTGACTTGGCGTTGTCATCGGCTGCAGGCCATGGAGGCGTCGACGGCGCGGCATTGGCTGAAAACATCAAAGCGGGCAGGGCGGCGGCCGAGCCTGAACTGCGCTCGCCTGGCGACGCAGCTGGGCCGGGTCACGCCGTGCCGTGCACAGATAGAATGGTACAAGGCGCTGTTCGACGCAGAGATGGGGTACTACGACGCGTTCAAGCAGCGGCGGTCGCCCAGGAAGTACACCAAGGTGAACTTAAACCGCATCAAGCTGGGCCAGTTCTGGGACCGAGTGCTGAGCATGCTCGACGCCGGCCAGCTCCCCCACGATTTCCACCGCCGCGCCAAGTGGGTCAACGCCTCCCGCTTCTACCAGCTCCTCGTCGAGCCTCTCGACATTGCCGACTACCATCGACACGGCCACCACCTGACGAGCGGGAGCTACATGACTCACGGCCGGGAGAGGAGGTACGAGCTGTTCGACAGGTGGTGGCATGAGAAGGGATGCACTGGCGCTGGCGGTGGCATCACGTCCTCCATGTCGGCAGCGTCGGCGAGCAGCCGGAGACGCAGCAAATACGCCGGGCTAACGCAGGACCCGTGCTTCTGGGCGAGAGTGGAGGAGGCGAGGGAGCAGACGGAGAGCGCACGCCGCGAGCGCGACGTGGCCGAACTGGCGATGAAGCTGGAGGAGCTGCAAGAGTTCGAGCGCTACTCCCGTGAGCTGGTGGCGACCAAGGAGGTGTCCGTCGACGTGCTCGCGCCGCAGTCGAGCTACACGCTGTGGGTGGAGGATTGGAACCAGCTCAAGCTCAGGGCTCAGGGATGATGTGAGGACAATGTTGCTTCGGTTTTGAGCTGGGCTGCAAACAGATGATGAATTCGTAGGTAGCTGGTGGGCGTTCTACAAATAGTTCAGGTGTAAATGAATCATTGGATCATGGTGCTAGTATATGTGATGGTAAATATATCCAAACCTATAGAAGCGCTGCAGTGGATTACAGTATTGTTGTGGTTCTCGTCGAAATTCTGAAAAAACGATAATATGACAATACCAATTAGTTTTAAAATCCTCCTTTTCTTCGAAGAGTTCTGAGGAAAAAACGAATAAAATGCTATTTTCACCGATCAATAGTCCTGAAGTTCATCGTTTTCGATATGCGTGAATATAAATCATGACACAGCTTCAAAATATTCTTCTCTCCTTTGAAGGTGTCAAAGGGGAGAATGATGATTTACTTGTGTGTTCGAACTTCGAAGAGAGTGTAAAGTAAGTGCATGAATTAAGAGATGAATCACATGGATGGATAGAGGAATACAAAACGATGGTAATGAATCAACAATGAATTAATGTCAATAATGCAAGCTAGATTTCACTCATGTAAATTTGGATCTTAACTAGTGACAAGAAACATTTAAATTTACTTTGGCTTTATAATACCTTAAGAGGATGGGCGATTCTTGTAGCAGTGTCACTATTCATCTATTTACAGGGTCATGCTTGTATACATCTTCGTATCAAGTTACAACATTTCCCTTCATAAGACATAGTTGCCCTTCGCAACTGACAGACATAGTTGCTCTTCGCAACTGACAAGGTACTCGTTTTACAACACTAATGTGTTATGCACGACTTTTCATGGAGACCTTTAGCTAGCTTTGGCTTTGTCATTTCGTCCCAAGCTATACTTTCTTAACTTTTGACTTTGAATTTGGCTCTTTTCCTAAAAAATGAACAATATCCTTGTTAGTTGTGGGCCTTCCGCTAGAGAATTTCTCTCCAGTAGTAATATCCATTTGCTCAACTTGTCACCTTCGGGCTGAACCAAATCTTCACGTGCGAACGGTACATGAATTATAGCCGGACGGTCCGTGCTCTATAGCCGGACGGTCCACGATTTATAGTTCGACTGTCCATGATTTATAGTTCCTGTCCGAAGTCATAGCGATGTCGCAGACAGTCCGTCAGAAGGGGCCGGACGGTCCGCTCTTCGTGATTTCATAACTTGAGTTTCTGACTTGTCGTTGATCTTTGAACTATCTTCCCCAAGTTGCTTTGGCTGAACTTTGAAAGAGATCCTATGACTTGACAAATAGATCTAGTGGCTTTCCAACTAGTCTAAGGCATGAATCTTGGCCATTTTAATACTCTAACTTATATTTCTTCTTTTGCTCAAACTAGCTCCAAAATGGTGTATTGATGATTCCTAGCTATCCAACCACTCTAGATGTATTGAATAGATTTCTCGGGGTATTTAGAACTTATCAAAAGTGTAGAACTATTGGTAGTACATCTGTTGGGGGCCTTCGTCTTCCGAAGGTCCTCAAAAACATGATTTAACAATGTTTTCCAAGTGTAACATGTGAACAGGTACCTTCAGACTCGAATTAAAACCATATACGATGTGAGAAGCATGTTCGAGACAAAGGTTGATGTTGCTCCGAAGCTACGCGTAAGGGAGCTTCGGCGCAATGGCAGAAAAAGGAACCGACTTAAAGAGGAAAAGGCTATCTAGTCCTCATTGGGTTGTCCATAAGTCAATAGTAAACGTGAAGGGCATGAATGTAAATTTACACAGGCTGCGCCCTGTGCCTATAAATAGATGAACAGTACCCCGTACTGTTTACGCTGACTTGTACTCGCTTGTGCGTCACACTTGTACTTTTACCTTCTGCGTCACGGCGACCGACCCGGCCGCCACCAGCGTCGGGACAACAGCCAATTGCCCAGCCTCTGACCCTACACCATAGTCTCGTCAAAAAAACCTCACCAACAAGTCCCCGCCCGGTATGGGTGTCGAATATCGTGACGCCACCCACAAGAAAGTCATCCACGGAAATATCCATGGAGACCTCGGTCCCGCCCGCCTCCGTCTCAGCAGGACGCGGCGGGGATGGATGCCTTCGCTCCTGTATGGGCACTGCAGGGAGCGGCTTGCTAGGGGCCGGGGGCGGCGGACTTCACACCCGGCGGAGGCTTGCAGGTGCCAGGGGCGATAGACTTCGCGACCCCCCGAGCCATCTTGACCTCGCGGCGCGAGTCCCCGACCCTCGCGAACGCCCGACGCTTCTGCGACGCGTCTTGGCGATCCTTTTCCATCACTACCGATACAACAGCAGCAACATTCCGCCCTTAAGGAAAAATCTTCATCTCACGAGCTAATCGAGACGTACAAATGTCCTCGCCGGCCGCCCGGGGGATCAGAACATTCCTAGGCCACCGACCCCCGGTAACCTTCAGCATTCGCGCGGAAGATTCCCGGAGCCCGGGCGAAGACATCCTCTCCCCGAGGGCCGCACAAGTTCCCAATAAATCAACAGCAAAACAATCGGAAGCCCCCAACCCCTCAGCTGCAGTACCTAGTTTCCTCTTCTTAGTGGCCGCAACTGGCACGCTCCCCGTGAAGGGCCCTCGTCGACCACTGCCACCGCCCTCTTTCCCCGGAGGTCGCCAATAATAGCATTGTCGTCTCCTGGGTATCCGCCATATGGCAGACGATTCAACTCAAAAACATGATTCAAACGAACATTCAAACCGCGGAGATCCCAGCTATGCAAGGTCTCAGTCTTCGGTACATATCGCCCTACAATCCTTACAGCCTCGGCCTCCACTTCGCGCACAAACGCGGTCGAGTTCTGGCCCCGCAAATCCACGACGAAGGCTGGACTTCGCACTAACTGATCGCCCAAGGTCGGCATCCGGCGGGGGCACACTTCGCCAAGTACCCAGCCGTGCGCCAATGGCCACACTCCACATCCAATGAATTCCTCAACCAAATCGCACCCGCTGCTCATGCGAGCAGCGTACCGAAGGGCCCCTTCGTCCTCATCGTCCTCCGCCACCTCAAATCATGGGAATGCCACATAGCAGTGAGAGCACATAATGGCCGCAGGGAGCCTAGGCAGACTTTCGACTTCCCCACAAGAAACATAAAACCAAAAGTCCCACTAGTTGCCCTACTTGTTCCGGGCACAAGGGACTATTTCCACGACTTCCTCCGAAGTCTTGCTAGTCCTTGGCGTAAAGGTGCACGATCCAAATTGTGCAATCTTATCTCCTATTTTCTTCTTTTGCAAGTGCAGGCAATAGTTCTTGGCGAAGACCTCCACAGACGGTTGCCCACAGTAAGAGGCAACCGCCCAAACATACTTCGCCAAGGCAACCACGACGTTAGGCGTCAACTGGTGGACCTGCACATCGAACCTCCGCAAGATCTCCGCCACGAAACGATGCACCGGGAGACGAAGGTCGGCAATGAAAAATGCCTCAAACACAACCAATTTGCCCTCAGGCTCAGGGATCTCCTCAGCGCCCGGAACCCGCCCGACACCATCATCGAAGTATCCAAGCTGCTGCATCTCCTGCACATGAACTGAGGAGATTCTCGAAGTTCCAAACTGCACGGTGTGGCCCGGCTGCAACTCCGTCGCCACCAAATCACTCAAGGTATCCTCGGACGACGGATCGGCCGACGACGCACTTGCAGCAGATGAAGAAGAAGACATTGCTACGTACCGTCGGCGGCGGTGTGCGGTCTGCTTGACTTGGGCCAGATTTCCGAAGCGGGAGAGCAAGGAGGGCAGGTGTTGGGGGCCTTCGGCTTCCGAAGGTCCTCAAAAACATGATTTGACAATGTTTTCCAAGTGAAATGTGTGAGCAGGTATCTTCGGAATTGGATTACGAGTATATAAGAGTATGGTCAAGACGAAGCTTGAGTGGGACGGAAGGCGATTGTGACGAAGGAAAAGATCATCACGAAGCTATGCGCAGATAAGCTTCGGCATGACAGTAGAAAAGGGGAACCGACTTAAAGATGAAAAGCCAAATTAGACCCTGAAGAATTACTGTAGAGTTATTGATAAATGTAAAGGGCACTAATGTAATTTTACACGGGCTACGTCCCGTGCCTATAAATAGATGAACAGTACTCCCGTACTGTTCACGCTGACTTGGCATTCGCATCACGCTTGTACCCTCGCTTTCCTTCAGACCGAAGGTACATTTGTAATTTGTCATCGTTTATACAAGTAAAATGAAATAGAAATAAATCAATAATAATGTTTAAAATAATTATGTTATTCTCTCTATTTCATGCATAAATCTTTTCTTGTCTCTTATTATGATTATGAAGGTATGACCTTCATAACCTTCGTCCGAAATTCATTATACCCAAGGGGAAATAATGTTTCGAAGGACGAAGGGCTTTGATATTTAATATTCTATGTTGCCTTGTTCTTAATTCATAGCATTTGAGAACAAGTCCCCAACAGCAGGCGAGCGGTTTGCAAGAGTTAGGGTTTTTACGGCGCACGCAAAAGAAACGTTTCGGCCGCGGACGCCCTTTTATAGACGGAACGCGGCGCTTCGAGAAACACGTAGTCCAATAGTAACACGTCCATCAACGGTCACATTTCAAAAACCCCCGCGAGACCACTTCGAGCGAAGGCAGCGTCTCCACCATCTAGCGGCGTCTTCGGCACCAGATGACTTAGTCGAACTGGTCCCTCGGAGGGCAAATGTTGGGCCGAAGGCAAACATGCTACCCTTTGCTCGATGCCTTCGTCGCCTCGTCACTCCGACGAAGACTATATCCACAGAGCACGCCTGAACAAGCCGAAGGCGTCGATTGGATGAAGACCGACGTGGTCCCCCTTCGTACTCTCCGTTGCAAGACGAAGGCTCTGCCGAAGTCTACTAGTCTCACGTCCTCACCGCGTCGGGAGGCCCATGCGAGATTCGACCCACTGTAACGGGCCCCGCGCGGATAAGTGTATTACGGGTCGCGTTTGTAATAGCCTTTACTGTAATGACTATCTGTAACCTCCCCTCGTTTGAATATTCTGGGGATAAACTGAGCACTCGAGGGCATAAACGTCTTTGACAAGGGACGGGTGGTCCCTCGAGTGCCTATAAATACCCCCGTACAGTGCCCTCACAAGGCTAGATTAATAAAGCTATTGTCATCCCACGCAAACTTTGCCAATACTCCTTGCACTTTCCTGTTGGATGTACTTGCCCAGGAGAGCGAGTGCCAACAATGATCTTCAGACGAAGGTCATGAAGGACAATGCCTTCATCATTTTAGCATATAATCATAAATATAAATAAGAATGCGAAAGAACATTAAATACTATAGATAATGATTAGGTCTTCACAGTTAATTTTTATATTTATATCCATAGACAAGAATCAACATTAATAATATTTATAATACAATAATACCTTCGGTTTGCCAGAAGGTGTGAATGCAAAGATGACGCGAGAGAGAGATTACAATTCACAGTGAACAGTACGGGGGTACTGTTCATCTATTTATAGGCACGGGACGCAGCCCGGACACAACTACATTTATGTCCCTGACATTTACATGCAACCATAATGCGAGTGATCAAGGACTACACTTTATTTTTCCCTTGAGTCGGTGATGACCTTCAGCTTCGTCATAACACTAAGCTGAAGCTTCTTCAGCCATAGCTTCGGCTTTCTTTCGTATCATCATATTGCGTATGTCTTTGTATTATCTTGCCGAAGGTGTTTTTGTCTTGAGGACCTTCGACGGGGAAGAACACCCCCAACACCAGTCAACCTTGTAATTGCAATCATTGTGTCTAATAACTCTTTGACACTTAGAACTAGCTCATCCTTAACTCTTTCGCTCATTCTTTAAAAATCGATGATTGATCTACGACAATAGAGGCACAGATACCACATAAGGCCAAAATCTTTGGTGTTGTAACCTGACTCGATTTACCTCTATAAAATACATGTTAATTATAATAACTTTGTGTTTTCATTAATCACTAAAATCCAAATTAAAGGCCTATATGGTTTCCTATTTGTTGGGGCCTATATTGCCAAAGATTCTCAAACTCCTCCACTTTCGGGTTAAAATAAGTGTTCCAGGTACAACATAGGGAGTCAGCGAAGCAAACCATTTCCAACAGCAATATACAAACTCGAGAAGAGAAGCTATGGAGCTTCGTGTGGGCATTTATGCTGCGAAAGAATGAGCCGAAGTTGGCAGCTTCGTCACCGAAGGCCTTGTTCTACGAAGTAAAGAAGAAGATTCAGAAGTCTTGATCAGCAAGAAAGAATAAGGACAAAAGATGATATTGTCCATATGTTATTTGTAAACCATACGTGTAAACTTCGTGGTCATACTTATAATTTCTTACGAAGTAGTACCTCTCCTCTGTAAATAGAGGAACATGGCCATGCACGAATCATATGTTGTGTAAAGACGAAGAAATAAAAAAACGAGTGACCAACACTATTGGCTGGTTAATTATTACAAGAAGTTGCGTGGCAAACGAAGTCCGACAATTAATTGTACGCCATCTCATTACTTTGCCACATCAGCAAAAAAAATCGTACATGACATCTTATTAATGAGTATGATATAATCCATTGGAAATACCCTAAGGTCCCGTTTGTTTCCCTTCATTTTAAGGAATTGGAATCTAACTAATGTGACATTCCACCAAACTTTATATATAAGCCTACCTCAAATTAATGGGTTGAGAGATGAAAATTGATTCTATAGATTTACATGCTATTTTTCTAATGTATAACTTATACGACACTCTTCTACTTGCTTCTCTATAGCATAAGCGTAGTGTATAACTATCTATCTCATATGATTTACGATAATATAGAAATATATTACATATACAAATATATTAACTTAATTAGTTTGTGTCTAAATTATGATTATTAAAATATAATTCAATTCCAACGAAACAAACGGGGCCTAATAGTTTCAGCAAAAGTAACCTATTAAACATATCATGGACATCACCTTGATCGCCGGATTTCCTTAAGTAACAATGGTATTGTAGCCATTATAAAAAGCTCTTTTATAAGTGCCCGACAAGAAGTTATTCTTTTTGCGCCAAATTTTCCATTATTCAAGATGTTAATGTACGTATCCTTTGATTAGATTTTAATGTCCATTATTTTAAGAGTGATAGGCGGTAACAACTCTATCATCGTTATCATCAATCTTGGATAGACGTTTGATAAACTCTTTCCATGTGAAATGAGTGCCGCATGCTAATCACAACTCTCTTGAAAATTTGACACCGAAAAAGATCGTTGCTAAATTTAGTAAGTACACTATCCATTCCAGTTCGCATCTGATCCGTTTCTACCTTGCGTCGTGGTAGGCAGCAAGAAAATCTGGTTCAGGCTTCGCTTTGTTTTTCGTCTGTTACTTTCCGCATGAATGATTTTGATAATTTTGGTCATTCGTGTCAGCAGCTGTTTGATTCAGGAGCCAGTTGAACAGGAGCCCCGTTCAGAAGATTTTAGAGGGTCAGATAGTTCAGCATTTGAACGCGATTTTTCTTTCTAAAGTCACTCAATGGTACATGGAACGGATTCAAACAACAACAAATTGAAAAAACTGAGCGGCTCCCTCCAGAATCAAATACCAACTAAATCATCCCGGTAGAACGCCATGTGGCAATTCACACGTAGAACATATGGTCACCCATATGACGGGACGGCGACCATATCTAAAAGATATCATGACCGCGAGGTGCGTGGCCTGTAGCTAAGTGGATGCATATGCATATTCCTCGGATGAGAAGGAGCTACGGAATCATCTTAAGTGAAAAAAGAAAAAAAAATATGAGGTATATATCTCTACTTTTTAAAAGAAGTTGTGTCCGTTTAACCTTCCCTGGTTTCTGAAAAAGGTTGAGGAACAGATGTGCCAGCTTAGGCGGCCGACCGGTCACTACTACGGTGAAGCTTCACGACGAAGATGCATGACCTGTGGAGGAGAATATGCACCTGCCAGAACATCAAGTTTGATAACTTTATTTTCCCAAAAATTTTTTGTTTTCCTAAAAAAACCAGTTCGTTTTCTATTGAAAATAGGAATTCTTTGGAAAAATGGGGTTTTGAAACTAGCTTGATGGATCGCTACCCTTGCGTTTGCGATGAGTTCTTTTGGTCGTATTATAGGTTTTTCGCGCATCAACTACCAACAGAGAAACACCCAGTCCTATGGACTGAGCACCGAATTTATCTGTTGATGCGCCAAACAATCGGCAACAAATTTTTCTAGTATGGTCACCGGTGAGCACTGGTACACTAGCTGAGACAGTCTTAGCTCCTTGTGACTGGCACAAACCATAGTACTCTGGCCATCACATGTATGCTAGTTTAGAAGAAGGTTAGACAGCTAGCAAAAATATCAGGATTAGTGCTTAGGCTGGCTGCAGCGGTTGCCGCCAGCCGCTCCTCTCCCCTTACATGGCGCCTGCAGGGGGCGCTTCACGCCCGCAGCGCTGCCCCTTGCAGGGGCCCCTACCAGCCGGTCCCCTTCTCTCTCCCTCAAGATATAGTGTTTCACTGTTCACATCCTTCAGCACTGTTCATTCCTGTAGCAGTGGGTCCACGAGTAATTGTTAGTAAATAAAAAATTGATAGTAGTTGAAAAGTAGATATAAGAAATGATATTTTATGATTGTAGTGGGGTATAGGGGGAAATATAGGGGAAACCGCTGCGAGAGATGAAAATGTAGGGAATGAAATGTTGATAATGTGACGCAAAAAAGTGATATAGGGGAAAAAATTTAGGGGAAACCGCTGCGGACAGTCTTATGCTAGTTAGAGGCTGCTTCAGTGCTTGCTTTAGGTTTCGAGCTAGAGTTTTGCATACCTGCTTGCTGTTGGTGCTTACGGGTACCATGAGTTGTACACACAATGCGGCTTTTAAATCTTATAGGTCCCTCCAATTATAATTATAGAGACCCTCGGTATTTTGGCTCAATCTCTCATATAGTGGAGATGACTATCTATATGTGTGGTTCATCTCTCATATAGTGGAGATGACTATCTATATGTGTGGTTCGACATAGGCATGACGGGGACCTACTTGTTAGTGGTGCAGACCCATGAGCTATCCATAGAGTTATTAGCTTGGAATATTGGCCCTTGTAGGGGTATTCTTATGAGACTCCAACAAATACAAGTGGAAATTTGATATTTTTATACCTCAAAAACATCATTAAGTGGGATTTTTTTCTAAACTAGAAAGGATCAAAATGTCTAAGAGTATGGTGAATTGGGCTAATCTATTTTTTAGAATTTAAACCTATCACTTTGCCAAATTCACCTATTATGACTAACACATGTTCTATGTCTATGGCATAAAAGTTTTGCAACCTAGGTTTCAACCCTGTACTAGCATGGTAATAATTCTATGAAAGTAAATTGCAATAAAGTAATGTGCAATATAAATAGGGTTCAAAACACATCATTGTTTTTTGAGGTATCAAAGAGTGTTGACACTTCCACTACTCCCTTTGGAGCACTGCACAAAAATTCATGCAAGGACCAAGTACTCTCTAATAGTCAATCCTTCTTTATGTCGGAATTGTGGATCAGCAAAACTGTATAGACAAAGTTGACTTCTCATAATTGTCACCAATAGATCACTAAGATCCATAACAACACCAAATAATCTAACCAAGCTAAATAAGAATAGTGGATGCAAACTTGCTACTCTCTAAGTACTAATGGAGTCCTTGGTCTTGAATTAAAATTTCTATATCACTCTTATAGGCCAATCATTCCTAGTAAGCCAAATCACTCTCATAGTTAGCTATTTCTGGCTAGTAATAAAGCTCAAATGCATGGATGGATGGAGATATATATGCCAACCGTTCAAACTAACCATTGGAAACACACTCAGAATTAATGCACCAGTGACCTTTGGTGTTTTTCTTAGAACACTAGAGATTTTTATGCCCTTCAACTAGTCATTGTCTTATGAATTATTTGATACATTTTCTCCCTTGATGCACCAGAGAGATCCAGTGAGTACTGAGCAAAGGTGACCAAAAACATGCTCTCTATTTTGGAACTCTGGTGCACCTCTCCAATGACCATTATAGAATTTTCTTATGTTCAACGCCTCTAAAATTACTTTGCACCCTCTATTTAAATTCTTCGATATGTTTTCTATAGTAAGCATCGGAGAATTATGGTGCCTTATACACTTCTAAAACGCATGTGCACCATCTCTATTTTAAAGTTTGGTGTGTTTAATCTAATGAGCACTAGAAGTACACAATGTGGTTGTCAAAGCAATCCCTAGCTTGCATTATTGGATAACTCTAGTGCTTTCTCCTACTCTAACACATTAGAATTAAGGTGCCCATAAAATGTGTCCAAACTCTTACAATTCAAACACTCTGAGTATGGCTTTGGGTTTCATTCATTCTTGGGCTTCATTTGAGCTACCTATTGTTATGGTTTTTCACAAGTCTACATCATGCCCATCAACTAGGGAGGTCAAGGTACTCATTCATACTCTCTGTTATAGTCTAGCCAAAGAAAAAACCAAGAACCAAATCTACTCTAAGAGTCTCTCAATGACAAATGACACTAACAGCTAGGTTATTCTTAACCTTGAAGCTGATTGAAATCTATCAAAAGTGGCATGAAAATCATAATAGCCTAGTTAATATCTATCACTGTGACCTTACAAAATAATGTTTATGCAAAACACACATTAGTCACGATGATTGTATGGTAATTATTCACTAAAACATAAGTACTGGACTAGATGTCTTCAAACCCTTTTACATCTAGCAATTATATTCCTTCATTCCTTGCAACCATCTAGAAGTTTCGAGCACCAGTCAAACTTTGAGTGGTGACCATTGGGGGATTAAGAGGTATGTGTTTGTTTACTCACTACAAAAATGACCATTATCCTAATAGGCCTCGAACTTTGGGAACTTTCAACCATCTAGAAGTTTTGAGCACTAGCCAAACTTTGAGAACTGGATTAACTAAGGACGTGTTAGAAACTTTCTGAAGTTGTCAAACCTATTTTGTCATGTGCTCATGTAAAGTGTTTGTGTCTCTCAGGGGTTTCATAGATCTCTGAGCACTTCATCTTTCTAAAATAATGAACCTTCTTTGTAGTATGATGTTTTCTATAGTCAATTTAAAAATATAAAACAAGTAAAGACTTATTCTTCTTTAGTATTGAGGGGCCACAAAGTTTTATCACAATGTTGAGCTAGGGACACATGTCTGCATATAATTCTCTTAAAGCTGGTCAATCTCTAAATTTTTTTATAACTAATACACCAAAACTCACATAGAGGACCAAATCCAATTGCATGAGCTTTATTTTTAAAACCTCATATTACGAGAAAAAATTGAAATCATGTGGAAACTCGAATCTTTTGGGAAAGATATCTCGCAAATACCTTCACCAAGTAAACTATGTGTAAATTTCATCAAATTTGGGTTCATTTGCCTTATTTTGAATGTTTATACAAAAGTTTCATAGGGTGAGATATGCCAAAATAGGCCTAGCTTGTTTTGTACTAGGATTAGGAGTTTGGCCTCAGACAACAGAACCAGCCTGACTAGGTTTCAAAATAGCCATAGTCAGGTTGATTTATGCCAATACCTGTTTTAAAATAGGCATAGTCAAGTATCTTATGTAGTGGTTGGTTCTGGAGTATGGTGGGACGGAGCCGCTATGCTTCCAATTTGTTGTTATTTGGATTGATTCCACGTAGGATAGAGTGGATCTAAAAAAGGGAAATTATGCTCAAATGTTGAACCATCCGACTCCCCAAAATCCCCCTGGACGGAGTCGCTCCCTGGTATGGAGCCACTACATCCCAACTGGTTTCAGAACCAAACACTATCATACGTAAGTATGGTGGCACGGAGCCGCTCCACTCCCAATTTATTGTTGTTTGGAGTGGTCCCATGAAGAACATAGTAGCTCTAAAATAGAAAAAATATGTTTAAATGTTCAACCATCCAGCTCACCAAAATCTCCCGAACGGAGCCGCTCCCGGACTTGTAAGAACATGTAAAATGTACGAGGTTGTACCAGCTGTGTGCAGTCCTCCGGCACGGGTTAAGTGTCATGCATAGATCTTCCCCTCTCTCCCAATCCAAAGAAGAGATGTTCGCTTCATAGCATTCTCTTCCGAGATAAACCCTACAAAGGATCCTAATCGTGCTAGCCTTTCATGGACCCTTCTTGGATTTCCTTTCAGCTGCGCCCAGCACCTCTCTAGTTTCTCTACGAGATGGAGATGGCTCATTCTCTAGTTTTCCTACGAGATATAAGTCAGTTTCTATCGTACTTTGAAGTTCAAGAAGGAGTTATTAATTAAGACGAAGAAGAACTGGGTGGGGATATGCCTTTCCCATAACAATAGAAAGAATCAAAGCCAATATACACTATAACTATAGAGGCCTACCTTTGAAAAGTGAGATGAGAGCTTTGTGCTAATAATTGATTATAAAGGTGTACCATGAAGCCGCTCCATCCCAACCGGCTTTGAAACCAAACCCTACCTTAGAGAATATGTCTTGCGCCGATTATTGCTCGTTTTGCTTCCACACCCTCTTGGTCTAATTTCTAAGGGCAGTAGATCCGTTATTACTACCTGATCTTAGCAAGAGCTACAAGACACGTTTCTGATAGTGTCTGGGACATACAATGTTGTGCCACGCATTTATTCGGAGAAAAAGAAAATTAAGACTCCCGTTCATTAGTTCATCACATTCTGGTCGTTTGTTCTGATCGTTCAGGTAGTACTCTTATTTGGTTGGAGTGATGGGATGGTCCCAGGTATATCCCATTTTCATAAATATGATCTCATCACTCGTGCATATATATACAATCTAATGTGGGTTCAACTGAACCCAAAAAAATTCATGAATGGGGTCATTCCACGTGGGACAAGCGCTACACTCGCGCGCGGAAGAAGAAGAGGTGGGCGCGTGTGGTAGAGAGGGCGGTGCAAGCCTGATGCCTTGGTGGGGTTGTATCGGTTGTGCAAAGCACTGGCTGAGCTCACGAAGTCGCCGAGTCCTGTGGCGACAGGCACGGGCAAAGCACGCAGGGCCTCAGGACAGGGGTGTGGAAGGTGGGCAGTGGGGTGGAGATCAGAATCTGGCTCCGTTGCCATTTGGTTGAGAACTCCACTCCTATCATATGGGCTTCATCCGCCACTCTGTGAGTCAGCTCGATCTGCTCATGCCCTCACCACGCAATCTGTAGGTCCGGCCCTGCTGTCTGCGCTCATGACATGACGTGAACGGTGGATCGGCGATGGCTCCAGTGGATACAATGTGTTGGAAACCAAGACAATGGAAAAAAAAAGAAGAAAAGGGACTAGTAAATAGACCTCACATGCATGTTAGATGGTTGGTTGATCCTTCTTTTTGCGCCCCTGACTAAACAAAAAACGAGACAATCTCGTTTTCTTTTTGGGACTAAACAATAGATGAGACCATCCCACATCTATGAACTAAAATAAGACCATGCATCTCATCTTACTATGCGTGTCAACCAAACTTAACTAACTAAACAACTCCTGCTTTGATTAAAAAAATATCATTCAAAGCTTATTTAAATGGTTATTCAAATATAGACATCTTATATTCCAATTTTTTCCGCTACCGAAGATAGAAAACATGAATATTTCTCTAAAGTCCAAACAAGATATAGAAAAGCTATTAGAAATTGAAAAAAAATATATATATATATATAATGGTTTTTACACAAATGACTATCTAGTTAATGATAATTTTGTGTGTAAAATTTAGAAAGCCTCTTGAAAATGCTCTTACAAGTAAGTCGTGTCGTGTCTAGTGTCAGATTTAACCGGCCGAATGCGAAGCAGAGGAGGAGAAGACGTGCGCAGAATAATGGGAGCGTAGCGAGGTAGGAGGAGCACCGACCGGCGGCGTTGTCTGCTACCTTTGGCACTGTGGCAGTGGGAGTTAGAAAGGAAACCAGACTTCTCCTCCCTCCCTCCATCCGACCTTCCACGCGGCAGGAATTCGAACAAACAACCACTCCCACCACCACCATTTTTCCCACCAACTAACATCAGCCATCACACTATATAATTATAGTATATATATACATTCTCATCGCAGCAAGCTAAAGTCCAGTACCATCCCTCTCCCTGCTAGCTATCTGACCATACTGGTTGGAACTTGGAACCAGCTTCTAGAGGATCCAGCCGGAAAGAAAGAGTCGCCGTGTGCGCGATGGCTGCGAAGGCAACAGGCCACGTGGGCACGGAGGCGATGGAGGTATCCGTGGAGGTGGCGAACGGCGACGACGACGCGGCACGGCTAGACGACGATGGGCGGCCGCGGCGGAGGGGCACCATGTGGACGGCGAGCGCGCACATAATCACTGCGGTCATCGGCGCCGGCGTCCTGTCGCTGGCGTGGGCAATGGCGCAGCTTGGCTGGGCGGCGGGGACCGCCATGATGCTGCTCTTCGCCGGCATCAGCTACTACACCTCCACGCTGCTCGCCGAGTGCTACCGCTGCGGCGAGCCGGGCACCGGGAAGCGCAACTACACGTACACGGAGGCCGTGCGCGCCATCCTCGGCGGTGCCAAGTTCAAGCTCTGCGGCGTCATCCAGTACGCCAACCTCGTCGGCATCGCCGTCGGATACACCATCGCCGCCTCAATCAGCATGCTGTAAGTAAAGCATGCAAGGTTTACACACATGTAATCACCATATCCGGGTTTCTCGTAATCGTCAGTTGATTTTTTATTCGTGCAGGGCGATCAAGAGGGCGGATTGCTTCCACGACAGAGGGCACAGGAACCCGTGCCGCAGCTCCAGCAACCCCTACATGATCCTATTCGGCGCCGTCGAGATCGTCTTCTCACAGATACCGGACTTTGACCAGATATGGTGGCTCTCCATCGTCGCCGCCGCCATGTCCTTCACCTACGCCACCATCGGCCTCGCACTCGGCATCGCGCAGACCGTCGCCAACGGCGGGTTCAAGGGCAGCCTCACCGGCGTCAATGTCGGCGACGGGATCACGCCGATGCAGAAGGTCTGGCGCAGCCTGCAGGCCTTCGGCAACATCTCCTTCGCCTACTCCTACGCCTACATCCTCATCGAGATACAGGCAAACTATCTATCTATTATATATGAAGCCTTGCTATTTCTTCACTTCTTTAGCCACTTTAATGGATGCTCTGTCTCTTGCTAATTATTAAGTCCTACGCCGTACGTACGTGCTCTGTTTTCTGCGGTTCTTAATCTAATAATACGTACAATCAGGACACGATCAAGGCGCCGCCGCCATCGGAGGTGACGGTGATGAAGAAGGCCACGATGGTGAGCGTGGCGACGACGACGGTGTTCTACATGCTGTGCGGCTGCATGGGCTACGCGGCGTTCGGCGACGACGCCCCGGACAACCTCCTGACTGGGTTCGGCTTCTACGAGCCCTTCTGGCTCCTGGACGTCGCCAACGCCGCCATCGTCGTGCACCTCGTTGGCGCGTACCAGGTCTTCTGCCAGCCGCTCTTCGCCTTCGTGGAGAAGCGGGCGGCAGCCAGGTGGCCCGACAGCCGGTTCATGACCCGGGAGCTGAGGCTTGGACCCTTCGTGCTCGGCGTGTTCCGTCTGACCTGGCGGACGGCCTTCGTCTGCCTCACCACCGTCGTCGCCATGATGCTCCCTTTCTTCGGCGACGTCGTGGGGCTGCTCGGCGCCGTCTCCTTCTGGCCGCTCAGCGTCTACTTCCCCGTCGAGATGTACAAAGCGCAGCGTCGCGTGCGCAGGTGGAGCACGCGCTGGCTCTGCCTCCAGACGCTCAGCGCCGTGTGCCTCCTCGTCTCCATCGCCGGCGCCGTTGGCTCCACGGCCGGCGTCATAAACGCAGTCAATTTGCACCGACCATTCAGTGGCTAAGAGCGTGTGCTCTACTGCTCCGTGCATCCTCGTCTTCTCTCGCTCCGTCGCAGTCACTATCTATAGCGGACCAAATTAACCAAGCACTCCGTTAGCGTGGCTGTTTATCAAGCCTGCTCCTGTTCTGTTTATGCAGGCGGAGCCTGCAGCTTGTTTGCACGCCCGGGGCATAAAGTTGGTATCCATCTTCTAAATGTCACGGTTATATTGTATTTTTTTAAGATGAGCACGATTGATCACACCCTAAGATTCCTGTAAGGTACACTCCAATGGGAGGTAGATTGAAGGGAGAAGATCGAAATGTTTGCGAATTCATTTTTTATTCCTTCTTAATTATAGATGATTACAGTTATACCTTTGGGATAAGACAATGGTTCGAATGCAGGAATATGTTGATGCCAATCCGGACGCTAGACACTAGAAAGGACCGTCTGGCGATGCTCTTTGTGTAGGTGCGGCCGGTCTGTGGCACAGTGCCGGACGGTCCACGACCTGGCGCTGGAGCGTCTCCTCCTCTACGTATGTCTGGACAGTCCACGCCTAGGGCTCGGACGGTCCACGATGGCGCAGAGGGTCTTCTTCGTAGCAGACCTAGATCTCGCCTCCCGAGAGGGACTCCGTCGGGGAGGAGAGATCCTAAGATATATCTTGCGTCGGCGGACGACCCAAGACGCCTCTAGTCGACATATAGTCGAAGACACGTGAAAATTTGAGGTAGAGAGAGGCTAAACTAGATCTGCTCCTAATATATAAGGTAAAAACGTTAACGTCCCGTTTGGATCATTGGAATTGAATTCCATTCTAATAATAGTAATTTAGGCATATATCAATTAAGATAATTCGGTTTTATGCAAAATATATTTGTATACTATTATTAGCAAGATGTCGGAGATATTTATGTGCTACATTTTTACTATAGAGGAGTGAGACGAAGAGTGTCATGTAAGTTACAAAGTAGAAACAAATTCTACTAATGCATAAAATCATTTCCCATCCTCCAGCCCATTAATTTGAGATAGACTTATATCTGAACTTTGGAAAGTGGTGGAATGTCAAATTCCAAACTAAATAAGTTACTTTATTGAGTGAATTCCAATTCCTCTAAAATGAAGGGATCCAAACGCCGCGTAAGTAGATTTGATTTCGTTGATTGTGGGGGGGTTTAATCGGACATAGCCCGTCATCTATATAAAGGGGGAAGTCGGACCCATTACAAGTCGTTTCCCGAGTTAATCCTGCAGATTTAGCTAACAAATCCCGCAAGAAGCTCGGAATCCTAACTGATTCTGCGCACACACGGACCATCCGCGCCACCACCGCGGACCGTCCGACCTACAGGGCCGGGTCGTCTGCTGCCCAAAAGTGGGCTCAACATATGCCCACGTACCTTTTGGTGAAGGTTGACGAACCAAAAGCATATGTACTACCAACAATCTTCGAAAAACACTAGATCTCACAAGTCATCTTGTTCCTAAGTAAGAATTAAGCCTGATGCAAGTCACCAGTTTTTTAATCCAATCGGGTGATCATTCAATAGAGCTCCCTTTTTTTAACTTTTTTAGATGTATAAAGGCCGTTTCGGATTGCATTTTTCTCGGCCATGACCATTTGTTTAATGGATCAAAAGGTATAGAATGGAGGTGCCCCCTAGCCTGAATAGACAAAGGGACTATGCATGTACCATGGGTTCATCGTCGTACCATTCCATATTTGAACAAAATATTATATTGACGATGAGTAGGCTGGTGGAAAGCATGCTGGTATCACAAGATGAATAGGCGAGGCTTGTTGCGTCGCCTTTCGGGTCGTTTTATTCGGTCATTTTATTTTAGCGGGTGACCGGAGTTTCTTTGTTGCCGATCACATAGAACAATCTTCTTGCTAGCATATTGTTGGGGACTTGTTCTCAAATGCTATGAATTAAGAACAAGGCAACACAGAAAATGTTAATCGATAAAGTCCTTCGTCTTTCGAAGCATTATTTCCCTTAGGATATAATGATTTTTGGACGAAGGTTATGAAGGACTTACCTTCATAAACACAGCATGCAATGATGAAGAATGAAATACAAAAAATATGAAGGATAACATAGATAATTATATATTATTATCAACTTATTATTATTGTGAAGAAACAGTGATAATATCGAATTACAAATGTACCTTTCAGCTTGAAAGGAGATGAAAGTACAGGTGTGACGCGAAAGCAAGTGTCAAATCAGCCTGAACAGTACGGGGGTACTGTTCACCTATTTATAGACACGGGACACAACCCATACAAAATTACATTCATGCCCTTTACATTTGGTAATAATTCTATAGTATTCCACCGAGGTCTGAATAGTCTTTTCATCTTTAAGTCGGTTTCATTTTCTGCTAGCACGCCGAAGCTTTCCCGCTCACGTCTTCGGCGCTGTATCAACCTTCGTATTGGGCTTCTCCTACTGTAATTCCGACTTGGATCCGAAGGTACCTGTTCACACATTATGCTCCAGAAATACTGTTAAATCCTGTTTTTGAGGACCTTCGTAAGCCGAAGGCCCCCAACAGTAGCCCCTCGCAATATTAATTTGTTTTAAAATAATAAATTTAGATTGCGACATGGACGAAGGCTTTAAGCCGAAGGTCCGAAAAAACACCTTCCCTTTGCTAAAATAGCAACATTCACTGACAGGCGGGGTCTTTCAATTTTCAACGCACTGGGCGTATAAATAAGATCATACTGCAAGCTCATTTGGCACGCTCTCTTGCCATCTGCTTCCGCTCACTCAATTTTAAGCTCTTGCGCACCAAAATTTGCTTAGCTTTTAAGTTTTGAAGCTTCGGCATTGAAAACAGTTTTTTAGTGCTTCCGAAGATGTCTGAAGATAAGAAGGCTGCTGCCGAGATGAAGCTGAGTCTCGATGAAGAGAAGAACTTGGGGTTCCTGATAGCAATGTCGAAGACCAACACAGAAAAAATTACCAAAGAGATTTTAGAAGGTTTGTCTGAAGATACTGATGACAGCGATAGTTATGATGTGGATAGTGGTGGTGAAGACTCTGAAGATCGCCCCTGGCGACCAAGCCATTCAGTTTTTGGCAAATCAGGTATCAAAGAAAATCATCTTGTCAACATGAGGGGAAGATACTTCCGGGATTTATCCATTGTGAGGGTCGACGAAGGAGAGAAAACTTGCCCGACCCCTGAAGAAAACGAAGTCGTAGTATTCCGAAGCTTTTTGAAAGCTGGACTACGATTTCCGCTGAGCAGCTTTGTCGTAGAGGTGCTGAAGATGTTCGAAGTATATCTTCACCAACTTACCCCCGAAGCAATCATAAGGCTGAATATCTTCGTGTGGGCCGTGGGAAGCCAAGGTCTGGAACCTGATGCGAAAAGTTTCTGTAACATACACGAATTATCATACGAAACAAAGCCTTGGGGGAAGGAACAGTATCATAATAATTTTGGCTGCTACAGTTTCGTCTCTCGGTCTGGGTCAAGCTGTCCCGTGCCAACCTTTCGGAAGAGATGGCCCGGCGACTGGATGACAGAATGGTTTTATGTGAAGAATGACCTGACAGTACGAGAAGATATCAAAGGTATAATTATGCGCCCTATTTGGCAAAGCTTCGGCCTGCGGAGGCCGAAGGTTGAAATGAACGAAGCTGCCGAAGAATGCCAAAGAGCCTTCGGTGTTATCTGCTCTTTTATTGGAACGAGAGATTTGGTACAAGAGCATATTGCCTTCAGAGTATGGCCGCTCGCGGAGAAATGGGAAATGCCGCAAGAGACCATAAAGGAGGCTGACGAAGGTGGCCTTATCAGGCTGAAGTATACTTTCAAATTTGGAGATAAATTCGTTGAGCCAGATGATGACTGGCTAAAAAGCATTGAAAATTTAAGTGATGAGCTGCTTGGGGTTTACTCGAAGGCTGAAGATACTGCATTGTCAGCAGCCTTCGGAGGCCGAAAAAAAGAAAAGGTTGAACCGGGTGTTTGACGCAATCGGGTTTGTCTACCCTGACTATCGTTATCCCATTCGAGGGCAGAAAAGAAAAAACACAACCTCTGCGAAAGAAGAAGCTGCAACTGCTCCTAGCGAGCCAGAACCGAAAAGAAAAAGGATAAAGGTCCTTACACATCGGCCACGCTATATTGAACCAGCCTCGGTGCCTGAGTTCACCGGAGAGACTCCTTCGGCCAGCGAAGCTGAAAAACCAACCAAGCCAACCTTGCTGCCAGAAGTCGCAGAAATTGCCGAAGCGCCAACAAGGACAGAATTGGAAAAACCAAAGATTTTGTTACCAGAAACCAAAGAGATGGCCGAAGCCCAATCGACAGAAAAAATGGAAGAAATAAAAGGACCAACTGAGGGATCAAAAATATCAGAAGTTTTAAGTCCTTCAGCAAATGTTGAGACAATAAAAAATCAAAAGGTGCCAACGGTGACTCCAAAAAGAAAGAGAATGGTCAATGTGCTAGATGTTCTGGAAACAATTAAATCCTCAAGCACACCTCCGAAGAAAACTGTTGCCATTCCCGAAGCGAAAACTGAAATTTCTGATACAAAGGCTCCAGAGCAAGAGACTGAAGCTGAAGCTGGGCCCTCAGAGCCTACGAAGGTAAAATCCTTAGAAACCGAGGAAGAAAAAATAACAGAGCAAATTCTTGTTGAAGAAATCAGTGCTATTGCCCCCGAAGCATCCCCCAAAGTCCTTGATTATATTGTTCGACATGCTTCGGGGAAAAAATTATCAGAAAAAGAAAAGCAAGAAGCCCAGCTTTACGCCCAAAAACTGAAGTATCCAAAGGGGGCGTTAATATTCAATGGCAGTGGAGAAGAAGACTTTTTGTATTGTCTCCCTGACAGCAAGGAGATTTCTGTCTGTCGGGAGATGAGCAAGAGCTTCGGATTCCCAACACTAGAAGACGGGCTTTCGGTGCTGTCGAAAAACGATCTGGCCGACAGCCTGACATACAATAGCTTAAAGGTACAAAAAATAAGATCTTTGCACTTTTTCTTGAGACAAAAATTTTTTGTTTGTTTAAACCTATTGACGCACACACATTCTTCCTTGCAGGGCCTTATACTTAGCAATGCCCTCAGGGCCCAAAAAGATGCCGAAGACGAAGGGTGCGCTATAGCCCTGAGCAACCTTCGTTCCGAAGTAATTGAACTGCGGAACGAAGGTCTCGAAAAAGATAAAATATTACATTCATTGATAAATAGAATAAAAGAAGACGAAGCTACGTTTAAAGGTCAAACTGAGGCTCAGAAGCGTGAAATTGAAGATCTTCGGAAACAACTGGCCAGAGCCAAAGAGGAACGCATACTTGAAGAAACGAAGCGAGAACTCAGCGACCAATGGGCAAATCATTTAGAGGGAACTGTTGAAGAGCTTCGCTCGTCCAAGAAAAGATGCTATAACAAATCTATGGAGTGTGTTAAGAAGTTGAAAGCTAGCTTCGCCAGCGTCGGCGCATTCTCGAGCGAAGAAAACTTTACAAGAGGCAACCCCGAAGGTCCCATCGAATGGATTAATCACGAAGCTGAGGCCTTCGAGGAAATTTTAAATAGCCGCGGAGACATATGTGCTTTCTCGGGTGCCAGGGGGATTGCCACCATTTTGGAGAAAAAGGGCTGCGATCATGTAAAGATTTTAGCGCAATCCGAAGCTGGCTTGTCCTTCGAAGATGCGAGAGATCCTACAGCCGAAGCTAGCATGGTTGGTGGAAAATTTTTCACCGATGTTTGGGATAATGGTGGTCGAGAAATGGCTCGAGAAATTATCCAGAAAAGCGAGAAGGGCATTCACGACGCTAGAGAGTAGCTGAGGCTGCTGAGAAGAGCGCAGAGCCCGAAGGGCAACTAGGTATTAACTAATGGTTTTTATTGTGTTGTAATTTTTTGTTTTAAACTTCGTTTGCAATTTGTAATAGCAATGTAGCCGTATCCTGTCCTCCTTCAGATCCTGCTAAAGCGTCTCCAGGCTCTCACCCGAAAGGAGACGACGAAATTAAAAAGATGGCTGAAGCTATTATGGACGAAGTTGTCAATCGGCTCCTGAATGAGGCTGCAGAAGTTGTTCTGAGAGAAGATTAAATACTATTGTAAAAAACTTCTGAAATGTAATATGTGTGACATCTTGTAGCCCTGAATGTAATATACCTGCTTTTATTGTTTAATTCTTTACGATGCATGAAATTTTACATACGTACCGTTTTTGAGTCTTTGACGAAAAAACACCTTCCCTTCTTTTCATGCTTCGTGAAGAATAATTTTCATTTGTCACAACAATATTCGTAGTGTTCTGATGAATAATATCCAAGCTTCGTGAAGATATTCTCCGAAGCTACACTTCCGAAGATCAATAGTGTATCTGCTTGCGACTTAGCATGATTTCCCCCTTTCAAAACATTCTTCCGAAGATCGATATCGTGTCCCCTTCTTGTGCCATATGCAGCATGATGTATGATGCTTATGCTATGCGAAATGATGTGATGATGTTATGTTATATAAGATGGTGTTTATTCCGAAGATACACACACATTCCTGCGATAAAACACATAATCTTTTTGAATCAGCGTTGTCTTTTTACTATAAGCCTCCCTTAGGAGCTTCTTCGCCTTTTACTTCAGCGGAATCAGCGTTTATTTTTCGCTGTAAGCCTACCTTAGGAGCTTCTTCGCCTTTTACTTTCAGCGGTATTCGCGTTGACTTTTCGCGCTTCGCCTTTTACTTAGGCGGTATCAGCGTTGACTTTTCGCTGTAAGCTCTGCATTCCCTTTGGAACGACTTTGGAGCAGAAAACTTACACTGCGCTCCCTTTGGAGCGGCTTTTTGTGACTTCGGAAAACTTACTCTGCGTTCCTTAGAACGACTTTTTGTTGCTTCGAAGAATTTTTGGTAATTCGAAGGTCCTCTTTGTTATCGCAAATCTTTAAGCTTCAACAACTTAAGCCTGTGGAGAAAATATATTTTCCTTGTGGCAAACAACGAAACTATTACATGAAATCTAAATAATGTCCTTTATTACAGAGAAAATAAAACTGAATGAAAAAGACCTCTATCAAGGTAGGATATTTGTCAATAGATGTGCTTTGACTCTGGCACAGTGTTGACTGTGCGGGCTTCGGACTGTTCTCTGAAGTCCCTTTGGTGTGGAGCATATTGGCTCCCTTCTGGCTGCTGGCCTTGTTGCATCGGTGGTGGAGGCGGAGGCTGTTGCCAGGAAGCTTGAGGTTGGCTCGCCGAAGCAACAGAAACTGCAGGGTGGTTGCCTACATATTCTGGGATGTAAGGCGAATGATACGAAGCAGTGTGCATGACCTGCTTCGGCTGAGCCTGTTGTGCTGCCGCTTCGGCTATCTCCTTTTGCTTCTGGATGGTAACATGGCACATCCTGGTGGTATGACCTTTGTTCTCACCACAGAACAAGCAAAAAATTCTTCTTGGTTGATCGCCAAATCTTCCGCCGAAACCCCTGGCGCCTCTGCCTCTCGGAGCTGGTGGTCGGAAGGAGCCTTGCTGTTGCCCCGAAGCCTGTGAGGAGCACTGTGGCCTTTGCTGTTGGCTCCCCCTATCATCATTTTGGGTAGAGTTATGAATTGATCTAACGTGCCTCGGATAGAACCTCCCTCCGAAGCCCCTGGTCATTTTAGAAAACCTGAAAGCCTCCTCCCTTCTTTGGCGAAAATCATTATCGGCCCGAATGTACTCGTCCATCTTCTGGAGCAGCTTCTCCAAAGTTTGAGGAGGCTTCCTAGCGAAGTACTGAGCTGACGGTCCTGGCCGAAGCCCCTTGATCATGGCCTCAATGACAATTTCGTTGGGCACTGTTGGTGCCTGTGCCCTCAAACGCAAGAACCTCCGGACGTACGCCTGAAGGTACTCTTCGTGATCCTGGGTGCACTGGAATAGAGCTTGAGCCGTGACCGGCTTCGTCTGGAACCCTTGGAAGCTGGTTAACAACAAGTCCTTCAGCTTTTGCCACGAAGTGATCGTTCCTGGTCGAAGGGAGGAGTACCAGGTTTGAGCAACACTCCTGACAGCCATAACAAAAGATTTGGCCATGACCGCAGCATTGCCACCATACGAAGATATTGTTGCTTCGTAGCTCATCAAAAACTGCTTCGGGTCTGAGTGGCCATCAAATATGGGAAGCTGAGGCGGCTTGTAGGACGGAGGCCAAGGTGTAGCCTGCAGCTCAGCGGACAGAGGAGAAGCATCATCAAAAACAAAATTCCCATGATGGAAATTGTCATACCAGTCATCTTCATTGAGGAAACCCTCCTGATGAAGGTCTTGGTGCTGAGGCCTTCGGTGTTGCTCATCCTGAGTAAGATGACGAACTTCCTCAGAGGCTTCGTCTATCTGCCTTTGCAGTTCAGCTAGCCTGGCCATCTTTTCCTTCTTCCTTTGCACCTGTTGATGAAGCATCTCCATGTCTCTGATTTCTTGGTCTATCTCATCCTCTGGCGGTGTCGGGCTAACAGCCTTCCTTTTCTGGCTTCGGGCCTCCCGAAGAGAGACAGTCTCCTGATTGTGGTCCAGCGGTTGGAGAGCTGCAGTGCCAGTTGCTGAAGCTTTCTTCGGCGCCATAGCGAAGGTTTATGATCGCCGAAGGTGTTCAAAAACTCAAAGAGTGGAAGTGAGTTCACCGGAGGTGGGCGCCAATGTTGGGGACTTGTTCTCAAATGCTATGAATTAAGAACAAGGCAACACAGAAAATGTTAATCGATAAAGTCCTTCGTCCTTCGAAGCATTATTTCCCTTAGGATATAATGATTTTTGGACGAAGGTTATGAAGGACTTACCTTCATAAACACAGCATGCAATGATGAAGAATGAAATACAAAAAATATGAAGGATAACATAGATAATTATATATTATTATCAACTTATTATTATTGTGAAGAAACAGTGATAATATCGAATTACAAATGTACCTTTCAGCTTGAAAGGAGATGAAAGTACAGGTGTGACGCGAAAGCAAGTGTCAAATCAGCCTGAACAGTATGGGGGTACTGTTCACCTATTTATAGACACGGGACACAACCCATACAAAATTACATTCATGCCCTTTACTTTTGGTAATAATTCTATAGTATTCCACCGAGGTCTGAATAGCCTTTTCATCTTTAAGTCGGTTTCATTTTCTGCTAGCACGCCGAAGCTTTCCCGCTCACGTCTTCGGCGCTGTATCAACCTTCGTATTGGGCTTCTCCTACTGTAATTCCGACTTGGGTCCGAAGGTACCTGTTCACACATTATGCTCTAGAAATACTGTTAAATCCTATTTTTGAGGACCTTCGTAAGCCGAAGGCCCCCAACACATATTGGAAGAGCAACTGATCAAAAGTAGGTCCGGCTTTGACCAGCCGACCATGTGTGCTTTGCCCTTGCGTCTCTTTCCTTGCTTTGTGTGGAGGCTGACGCCTCTAGCAATGGGCGGACTGTCTGACTGAGTCAGCCGGACCGTCCGAACGAGGACCGGGCCATCCGTGCGTAGGTGCTGGACAGTCTGTGATGCTTGAGTCAGAGAGTTTTGCTCGGCTGCTCGATTGAGCCTGCCCCCACGGCTTCGGACTTGTTAGTCTTTTTGTTCGGAGCTTTCCAAGCAATCTCTTCTTACGATATATTCGACGTGCGAGGATCACCAATGACGATGTTTTTTCCTTTGCCTTTATCGGCCACTTTGGGCCGAACCAAGACCTTTTTGCTTGTGGGTTCTATTGTATTTACATGAAATGGTTGTGTCTACTTGCATCTCCTGAAAAGCCAACCGACCCTCATTTATGGCCGATTATATCTGTCGACGAAAAACATTACAATCATTGGTGGCATGGGAAAAAGAATTATGCCACTTACAATAAGCACGTCTCTTTAATTCATCCATAGGAGGAATAGTATGCGTTAATTTAATGTTGCCATTTTTAGTAGCTCATCAAATATTCTATCGCATTTGGCAACATTAAAGGTAAATTTAATCTCTTCTTACCGATTCTTTTGAACCGGCTGTAAAGAAGAACATGCATAAAATTTGGCCTTTGTTGGCCAAACAAACTCAACGGTATATACATATGCGAATTCATCATCTAAACTACCATGCTCTACTAGATGTAGAGTATGGGAGACCTATTTTGATGTCTCTCTAAATCGGCTTTCATAGGCCAAAGCCCGTTGATGTAGCTGAGCTATTGAAAAGAGCTGGGTGCCATCTAATTTGTCTCTTAAGTAGGATAGCAACCCATTAAAAGCCAGCCCTACTAGCTCTTTGCCTGCGACATGGATCTGGAAGCATCAGTTCTAGTGTCCCGGAATCTCCGGATATAATCATTAATCGATTCTTCGCATCCCTGACGGACTGAAGCTAAGTCAGCTAACCCTAATTCATATTCCCCAAAAAATAAATGTTCATGAAATTTACTCTCTAAATCATGCTAGGAATTAATGGAATTAGGAGACATGGCGACGTACCACGCAAAAGCGGTACCAGTAAGGGATAAAGAAAATAAACGAACAAGAAAAGCTTCCCCATCGACCAATTCGCCTAGGTGTGCTAGGAACTGACCTATATGTTCATTTGTGCTTCTACCATTTTCACCAGAAAACTTAGAAAACTCTGATATCCTTGCCCCTTGTGGATATGGGACAGTGTCAAGCTGGTGATCATGGCTTTTGATATGACTGCCCCACTCTGGCTACACTAACTCTGAGCCTATCTTATAATAGTTCAGCCATCTCTTCACTAATTTCTCCATTACGCCCGGTGGCAGATCATCAGACCCTGGGCTGTGGGGCTCATTCGGTTGGCATTGCTATGCCGACCTTCTTGCCGTGACCGTCGATAATGTTGATCGACCTTTGATCGTATGGTGCGTTGTGGTTTAAATATGTAGGGGACGGAACTTACTGTTGTTGTGGTGTGTAATAATTTGGTGCATAGTGTGCAAAAGTAGGTTCTGCGTACGCGTATCCGGTCTGTCTTGTGGTAAATCTAAATTGTCCGGTTGTGTTCGCTATTATTGGGGCGCCACACAGTGGTCCTGGTGCGGCCCCGGACTACCCGGCAGGGAAAGACAGACAGTTCGCGTAAGGGCTGGACTGCCTGGGCACAAGCTCAGATGGTCCGACCGTGTCTAGGGGCGCCGATCTGCTAAGCAGGGACGGCGGTGGTGGTATTTTCCCTGGATATGAGTTCATCGGCATACCATATAATGGTTGGGGCTACGAATCCCCATTTGTTGCCGATGTATTAGACATAGATATCATGTTACTAGTTTCATATGATGGAAAACTAGGAGCAACAGACTCCAACGCACGTGTTAATTTTCTAATTGATTCTTCTAACCCTCCAATCTGTTGTTTCGTTTGATCTTGGTGCTAATCTACATAGTGTTTAATAGATTGGATGGCGCCGGGTTTACTTACGTTGGGGACATGAAGCGAATATAGAAGAGATGCGACATGGGTCTCTCCATGTTTGACAACCTTCTGGCGGCGATCTACCATGTATTGTGACAAGAATTTCTCCTTCGCTTGACGCATGTAGTCTTTGTAATGTTGTTGCCCCTCGGTTGTTAGACTTTCAACAGTTGGCTTCAGGATATTGTCCGAAGAAATATCGGTGTGATCTTTAGAACCAGCCATTTGAGGGCCTGATTTTTAGTAGATCTAGACACCTGTTCCCCAGCGGAGTCGCCAAAAAGTGTGTTGGCACCGATCCAGGCGCCAAACACTAGAAAGGACCGCCTGGCGGTGCTCTCTGCAGAGGCGCAGATGGTCCGCGACCCAGGGTCGGACGGTCCGTGACCTAGCGCAGGAGCATTTTCTCCTTTGCGTACGTCCGGACGGTCCGCGCCTAGGGCTCAGACGGTCCGCGATGGCGCAGAGGGTCTTCTTCTTCGTAGCAGACCTAGATCTCGCCTCCCAGGAGGGACCCCGTCGGGGAGGAGATATCCTAGGGTGTGTCTTGGCATCGGCAGGCCACCCAAGACACCTCTAGTCGATGTAGAGCCGAAGAGAGGTGAAGATTTAGGGTAAAGGGAGGCTAAACTAAGGCTACTAGATCTACTCCTAATGCATAAGGTAACAACGTTAAGTAGATTTGATTTGATCGATTGTGGGGGAGTTTAATTGGTCTTAGCCCTTCATCTATATAAAGAGGGAAGTCTGGACCTGTTATAGGTCGTTTCCCAAGTTAATGTCGTAGTTTTAGCTAACAAATCCCGCAAGAAACTCGAAATCCTGACTGATTTTGCGCACATGCGAACTGTCTGCGCCACCACCATGGATCGTCCGCCCTATAGGACCGGACCGTCCGCTACCCAAAAGTGGGCTCAACAGAATGTTGTTTAGCTTCAGAGGCTGAGCAATTTCGTGAAAGATGCAAAAAATGCTCTCTCCCATGCATAACATCGTGCCTCTATTTATAGTGACGATTTGACATACAACTTCATATAAAATTATAGTTATGACCCTAACCCTATACATGTTAATTACAAAGTCTACTGAGGGTATCACCATCTTTTTCCCTAGAGACATGTTGATTACGCATCCAAGACTTTCCATCCATTTGACTACTCAATTGTTTCGTGTCTTCCCAGGTTGTGATGCCGAAGCTCTCAGCTTCATGTTCGTGCATGTCACTAGAATGAAGGTGATCTTATCGTACCTTTGAAACACCTAAAATAAACTCAAAGACGATTAATATCTTAGTGTTTCGAGGATCTTTGGCAAGAGCAGGCTCCCAACAATAGCATCGCATGATATTAGTTCATTTTTCATAACGAGCTCAGACCGCAGAATAAACAAATGAGGCATCATTTCGAATATCCAAAAAACACCTACCTAGAGCTCGTTATTGAAAATAAATTCTTGAAAATATGACTTCACATACAAATGACATGGGAGGTCCACCTGCAGCGGGTGGGCGTTATGTGATTCCTTGAATCATGCGTCCTTTATCTATATAATGAGACACGCTCCTTACAGCGAGTCACTGCATTTACTGTCATTGCCAGCTTACTGTCGCTGCTTTCTCTGTCTCTAGAGCTCTTTCGGTTTATTGCTTTCTCACGATCTTCGTGCTCTGCAAGTTTTGTGTTCTTAGTGATGGCAGGAGATAAATCGAGTAATGAGCTAGCCATTGTGACATCTACTGATATCGGTGGGAAGAAAAAATAGGACCAAGTTGCTAAGAGCGACGTATTGGTTAGCGCGGTTGAAGCTTCTGCTCCGATTGAAGAAGGTAGAATTGAAGGGTTTTTTGACTGACCTTGCAGAAGAGGAGTCTGGCGAGGATAGCGAGGAATTTGAGTTTGAAGAAGATGACAACGGTGTTTGGTCATCCATTCCGAGCCACATGGGCTTCAGAAAGTCAACAATAAAGAAAAGACACATTAAGGTGATGAAGAAGCAAGACTATATCGATACTACTAATTTGATCAGGCTTGGGGAGGAAGATACTATCCTTCAGCCTCAAAGGAATGAGATTGTAGCATTCTGAAGCTTTTTTAAGGTCGGGCTTTGGTTCCCGCTTCATAAGATGGTTGTGGAGGTGCTAAAGAAGTATGATATATATACCTTCATCAGCTGACCCCCAACATGATAATGTGGCTTGGGGTCTTCATCTGGGCAGTACAAAGCCAAGGTGTGGAACAAAATGTGAATGCTTCTGCTAAATTCACAAGCTCCAATATTAGACGAAGGCGATAGGGAAGGAGCGGTTACACAACAACTTTGCATGTTACAATTTTCAGTACCGAAAAGATGCTCGTTTCCCAACCATGACCTATCATAGCAAATGACCCAACTCCTGGATGAAAGGAGTTGTTTTATGTGAAGAATGACTTGGAAAGGAGAGAATATATCAAGGGATATTGGGGAATATCTTTGCCAAATGTCCTTCAAACTAATTGAAACTAATAGTTTTACAATCTGCTTCAGAAGTAATTAACCTATGTTTGTCGAAGGATGTCAACACATGTAAAAAGAGAGTTGAGGAAGCTTCAGTTTGGACGCTCAGCTGAAGCACATCACCGAAGCCAAAGCAGCTGACCCAAAGACAAACGAGACAGACATAACTGCTAATGCTTTGGGAGAAATGACGATATTGCCCCCAGTAGTGGCCATAGTTAATTATATAGGATTTAAGGCTATATAAGTAATTTTACACAAATTTGTATACTGGGTTGTCCCTATAAATAGGTTAACAGTGCCCCTGCACAGACACATGAGTTCACATACTTGATGCATGTTGAATCACTCTATGTCCGAAGTTTTGTTGATTTTCACCTTTGGATCACTTATTGTATTCCCAAAGGTATAATCGTATTCATTTGTAACAAGGAATAGATGATACAAGAACACAATTACTACCAAAGATGATAACAAATAGTTAAAAGAAGCATTAGCTGTTATCGAGCTTGTAAACAAGACATTGGATGACATTGTATTACAGATTTGTAATGAAGTTGCTGATGAAGTCATGAAAGAGGACCCATGTATATTTCTAAAATGTAAATAAATTTGTACATTTGCATGAAGAATGTGTAATGTAAAGAACTTCAGTGGACTTTTGTCATTGTAATCATGTGTTATACTTAGTGATGTGTGAAACCAGAAAAGTATTTTTGAGCGAGAGGCGAAAAACACTTTCCCTCCTTTTCACGCATAACAAAGGCATCAAATAATCTCAAAACTACAACGCCCACCTTCTTGAGATTGAAACAAAGGTTGAGCGGATTGACAAAATCATAGAAAATGACAAACCATTGCAATATTTGCTTTCGTAAAGCATTTGTCATTCTCATATGTGTATAGTACAAGGGGCTTCGTAAATACAAAATATGCAGCCCAAAGGATATTTTGCCAAAGATAATAACGATTAATCGTGCGTTACTTAAGATAAATGATGGGAAGCGCTATGCTCATTTCATTTGTACAAACATGCCTTATTGCAATGGAATTCAAGATTATGGATGTTCCTTATACATCCAACTTATACGATAAATCTAATATTTTAACATAGATATCCATAGGATTTGAAGCTAATTTTTAGTCATGTTATTGAAAGGGAAATATGCCCTTGGGCCATTTCTAGTTGTTTTGGTGTTAAACGTTTGTGTGTCTAGTGTCGTCATATGCCATGCCATGTGTCCACTCCGGGCTCACATGCGCCATGCGCCATATACCCGAACCCCTAACCCACACACGGCCATGAAACCATGAGGGTCGGCCCTGATACCACTTGTAACACCTCATCCAATCCCTGGACCGATAGTACTTACTCCTCGCAGCTTTCTAGGATCATATATTGTCCCCACAGACCAACACGAGTCTTTTGTGCGCACTTTGTCCTCACTCATGCTCACGCGAGAAAACTTTCGGTCGGTCACCCATCCCAAATTACTCCAAGTCAAGCACGCTTAACTTAGAGGTTCTTTCGAGATAGGCTTCCAAAAAAGAAGATGCACCTTGTTGGTATGGATACTCTATTAATTCTATTAAGTCTTGGGCCTGGATATCACCATCCCAGGGGCCAGGATATCACAAGTACCTGTAACTGTGGAACCTTGCAAATAATATAGATTATTTATACGTTCAGCCTTTAACACAACACGGTTGCCTTGAGAAACCTTAAGAACACCATTATCAGCAGAAAATTTGAATCCCATTGCTTCTAAGGTGCCCAAAAGAAATAAGATTCCTCTTCGTCTTAGGAACATAGCGAACATTAGTAAGGTCTTAAATGTGCCATCATGAACTTTAATTTGAATACAACCAATTCCAGAAATTTCAAGTGGAGATTCATCACCAATAATAACATCACCATCATGAACATGAGAATAATCAGAAAACCACTCTCGATGTGAGCAAATGTGAAAAGAGCAAGCTGAATCAAGAACCCGAGCCATATGTTTTTCATCATTAGAAGTGATCATAAGAGCTTCTCCACCATCACTATTTTCAACAATACTAGCCTTAGCAGCTGATTTATCAGCTTCTTTTTTCTTTTGCCTTTCTTCCTTATTTTTCAACTTAGGACACTGGGAGATCACATGATTATCAGCTTTGCAATAACGACAAAATTTGTTGTGTTTACGGTCTCTTGACTTAGACCTTGATTTTGGTTTATTAGAACTGCCCACTGAGTTCTACCTCGAACAATAAAACTTTCACCTTTAGACTCAGAACGAGAATCAACATCAAATTTTTCCTTGGACAATAAATTTGACTCAACATTCTCAAATGTCAGTGAAGTATGATTTCCATAGAGCATAATTTCCTTAAAATGCTTAAAAGAGGGGGGCAATGAGACTACCAACAAAATTGCCTTATCTTCATCATCTATCTTCAAATCCAGACTCTCAAGGTCTATACAAATAGAATTAAATTCATTGAGATGTGATTGAATAGATGTACCTTCCGTCATACGAATAGTATAAAGGAATTCGACATGCTAAGTCTTGGATTTCTAAACAACGCGCAGGGAGTGACAGTTGAGCTAGAACCCACTCAATAACGAGATATCAAAGATGGGCAAAAAAATGATGAGAAGATCAATGAGATTTGGCAACTCATCCTAGACGAAAAAGGCAAAGACTTTCGAGAAGACGCGGAAGGCGTAGTATGGTTCAAGGATAGGCTATGTGTTCTTGACATCAAGTTGATTCGGGAGCTGATCCTCAAGGAAGCCCATGATACTGCCTATTCCATACACCCTGGAAGCGAGAAAATGTACCAAGACCTAAAGAAAAGATTCTGGTGGTATGGTATGAAAAGGGAGATCACGGAGTATGTTGTCATATGTGATAGTTGTTAGGGAATCAAAGTGGAACATCAGAGACCCATAGATTTGTTGCAGCCATTACAGATTCCTCAATGGAAGTGGGATGAGATCGAGATGGACTTTTGTCACACCCGGGTTTTAGGGACCCGGACGTGAAATAAAATCATCAGGTGTGTCAGGACCAAGTCTTACACATATGATGACTCATGGTACATAAACGAATGTCACAACATTAATATATAACAGAGTTCTGTACAAAATAGTTAAATAATTACATCATATGAAGATAACGATCTAGCAACCCAAAGTTGACTGGGAGACGACGGCCTAGACCTCTCACGAACTTATCACAGCATCCTCCATGTGCCTCATCCTGCGGTACATGTTCTTGACCTGTGGGGGATGTGAGACGACAAGGGTGAGCTCACATACGTTCATCGCTCAACAAGTTGTGGGGAATAATGTTCATGAACTCACCAAAGGTGGGAGCTCATGTGAAGTGTAAGGCTTACCAAAGAGGATGGTTAAAGATGAGCATTGTTTTTAAAGTTGGTCAAAATTTTATTAGCAATTACTAAGTATAAGTAAATACCAACCCAATTAAATAAGAGATCAAGATTAATAACAACACCTACAATGTAATGCAAATGACAAATTGAGTTTAATTCCATAAATTAATCATGCGAGGGTCTGACCTGCTCATGACCGTGAGCACGGCTAATATAGCAGTTTTACACTCTATAGAGGTTGCGCATCTTTACCCATAAGTCATGTTACCCATTTGCCACGGAGTAGATCAGACCCCATACACCTCTACTAAGGAAGCGAGGCAGGGTACCACTTTGAGGCCTTTACAAAGTTCCACTAGCTTCAGAAAACCCGCTACAGTTCCTAGGAAGCCCCAATGCAGGGATCCCTCGTCTGACCTCCATCGCAGCAAAATCAGCCTGAGAACCTCCCTACATGGACCACTCCCCTACTGCCCTTACCCCTTTTGGGTAAGATAGTCCTCCACTAGCTTTCCTAATTAGTCAGCCAAGAGCGTCCCATACCACCCTTGTGGTAGCACTGTTTTCCCGGGTGGTCGCTCCATGTTCCAATTAACAATATGATCTTATCATGAACAATAATTAAACAACATCATAATTGGAACATGATCATAATAAAACAGTAGCTTCCCAAATCCAGGTAGAGCAATAGCAAATCTACCCAATAATTCATCTGTCTGCAAGGTGAGGGATAAACAATGCTAAGAAAACCTATTAGGTCTCATCAAATTAACCTGAGCATGTCTCAGTGATTAACAGCGAACATTATTAGGTAAAAAGGAGTGATCAAGGGCACAACTTGCCTGGGACTCGAGATTCCAGGTACCAGGATGATTTTCAGATTCTCGGGACCTCACTGCTATTCGTAGCAATACAAACAAACATGGTATAGGAAAAATTAACATCACACCAAACATAAGAACAAACTGCATAAATGATGATCTACACATCGTAACGAGATTGTAGGTTCGAGAACCACTAAAATCGGAGTTACGGTTAAGAAGTTATGATTTATGGAAGATCTATACGATTTAAATATTAAATTATACTATAAATTAATTAGTATACATCATATGAGAGCATATTCTACAAATAGTTAACTCAATTTTAATCTAGGTTATAACCTGATTAGAAATCATATTTTAGTCAACTTCCCATCATGGACCAGTTTAACTTTGGTTAGAAGGATTAATCTACTAATCATAGGCTAAACCATTATCTATTTATAAAATTGTGGTTTATGGTACAATTAATGCTGCCAGCGCGTAGACAATTTTATTACAAAGCTAACGCAACTTGAACGGGTTAAAAAGGAGTTAAAATGAATTAATTATGAATTTAACAAGGTTCGGGAATTATTCATATACTAGAAATCATTTTCAAATTAATCTTCTCAATATCCAGAAATCCATGGACCGCAACCACTATTTTACAAAAGACCAGGGGTTACTCTGTAAATTTCAGGGTCCCGGTTGTAAACAAATGGACTTACCAGTAAAGGTTTTAAATGTAGGTAGGACGACGAGTTCATTAATAGAAACCTGAGAGTCTCTTTTGTAAAACGAGCGTGCCGAAGGGGTATGAATTAATCTTGATCGCCCGATCACTAACCGACGCACCCGATTAGATTGATTTTAACTCAAAATGGTATGCGCCCGCATACCACTGGATCTGTGATCCACGGCCCATATTAAAAGAACGAAGGGGTATGTTCATCTTTTAATTTAATCCCGACCGTAGATCCGATAATCTACGACACATATAAAAAACAGGCGAAGGGGAATGGCTGCTTCAATCTGGGCCGCCCATTAAGATCCAACGGCCACGAGCGTTCTTCTATACCCGGTGGCAACGCACGGTGGAGCCGCCCACTACCCGTGGCGGACCATCGCCGGAGCAATCCCCATCTAGAGTTCTCGGGCACTAAACGTTGATCCTGGCCGTGCTGCGCAAGGCGAGAATCAAGGAGAGCATTATGAAGGGGTCTTACCAACGACTATGTCGTGGTGCAGCCAGCCTATGGTGTAGGGGTGGGTCCTCGGTGGAGCTTCGCTCCGGTGAGTAATCAGGAGCGCGCAGAATGGTGTTGAGTTACGACGGTTCTCAGGACGGTGCTTGCTCCTGTCTCGATTTGGTGGGTGGTGGCGAAGCACTCGGCGTTAGAGCTCCCTGATCGGCACAGTGAGCAAGATGGCTAAGGTAGCGGCGGTCGCAGATTTGCTCGGTGATGAGCACTCCCTTCTCTGCGATGTCATAGGAATTGGCAATATGATGGTGATGAGAGGATCACGGTTGGGAGGGGGTTAGCTTTATTCCTGAGAGGCAACGAGATCGTGGGGCAGTTACGAGCGATCCATCCTCAACTCGGGCTCCGTTTGTTACGCAGGTGCTGATGGGAGCTAGCTTGCCGATATCTTTACTACTATTAAGGCTGTAAGGGGTAGGCTGCCTCCCCTGGTTCTGCCTTCGGTGAATCTGCACCGTCCGCTCGCTTCCGTAAATCTACACCGTCTGCCCGCCCACACCCACGTGCGTCCCCCGCCTCCCCCTCCCCCTCCCCCACCCCGCGTGAGCCGCCGCCGCCCCGCCTCCCCCTCCACGGGTCGAGATCGATCCTCCTCCCAAATCAAATCCCCAAACCTCGGGCCACTGCTCCGCTCCTCCTCCTTGCCGCCGTGCGGTTGAGCGCCGACGAGCAAGCCCAACGCACCCTATGGCTATGGAGGTCCGCCGCAGGGTTCCGCCGCCGCACGGGAGCGCCCCACGGCGCCAGCAGGCGACCGGCGGCGAGGTGCAGCGGGTGCGTGTGCAGGCGGGGACGCGCTGCCGCTGCCGATCCGGCACACGAACCTCATCTTCTCGGCGCTGGGGGACGCGCTGCCGCTGCCGATCCGGCACACGAACCTCATCTTCTCGGCGCTGTTTGCCGCGTCGCTGGTGTACCTGATGTGGCGGTGGCGGGAGAAGATCCGCGCCTCCACACCGCTCCACGTGGTCTCCCTCGCCGAGATCTTCGCCATCTGCGGCCTCGTGGCGTCTCTCATCTACCTCCTCAGCTTCTTCGGGATCGCCTTCGTGCAGTCCGTCGTCTCCAACAGTGACGACGAGGAGGACTTCATCATCGACTCCTGCCACGGACAGGCTAGCTGGCTAGGCGGCCGAGTCCGTTCGGTGCTGCCGTGCGGGAGCGCTTGCTGTCTCCGATTCCGTCCCGTTTGCTTTCGTGGACTGGTTCGGAAATCGGGAGGCGTTGCGATGAGATGATGCGGAGGCGGCGAGAAGCTCACTCCCCGACGATGAGCAGAATCACAACAGTATCTTAATCTCCCTTGCCTCCTCGTTCCCTGTCTCCCCGGCAAGCCTTCGGTCGCATCGGGGTGGCGAGCTTGCGCTGTCAGCGGCGAACCCCTCCCCTGCCCCCGCAGTGCTTCCGCCTGCTGGCTGGACTCAGGTGAGCAGTGTGGATTTTCGGGTTCGTGCGATGCGGTCGTGGGATTGACGGATGTATTTTCCCATTTATTTATTCGATTTTGAACTGCCAATTAAAGTTCTACTCTTGATTTTTTGTTCTTCAGTTCGGCCCTTAACAAGAGAACAAAGACCATGCCGATGCGTGGCGTCGATTTCAAGTGGTGCGTCTGCACCCTCTCGTCTCGCCGTTTCTTCCCTAACTTGGCCCCCTTTTAATTTGAAGATCCATTCTTCTATAATGACTCAAAGGTTGACTGATTGAGAGGCTAGGTTTGGGATTCACTGCAGGTATGACGGGTTCTTCCTCTCCATGCTGGCCACTAGCGTGTATCCTACTCCACCCGATAATCCCTTACCAACTTCATCTATACACGTGGAACTCAAATTACATTTTTTTTCTAAGTGTATGTTGATATGTTCTTCTAATTATTAGTCGGCTAATAAGTTATTAGCTAGGTTAAAATTATATTATTTGTGCTCAAGTTTTTAAGCTTTCATTATACAACCTATCGTTACTGAAGAGAGCGTTGTGCTATTAGTATTTTACTGTATCTAAAATTATTGTACCACCACTTGCAGAGAAGGCCAATATTCATGGCCTCCAGATTTTAATACCAAGGCCAGCATCTCACAAGTCACAAGATGGTATTTCTTTTTGTCCACCCCTCCTCGCCAAAAAAAAATCTCCTCCTTTTTGCCTCTGAACTTTTAATGGTTGTTTTTGGGAGAAGATACATAGACATAAAGTGATCTGTGTTGAGCGTAAGGTGGGAATTTTTGGCCATTTTAGGGCTAATTTGGGAACTCCATTTCTTTTAAGGAAATTTTCTATTTTCCAGAGAAAAATGAACTAATTTTCTTTGGAAAAATAAAAAAACTTGAGAAAATGGGATTTCTAAACTAGCCCCTAAACATTTTTTGCAAAGTAGAATTGTGTAAGATACTATCTTCAAGCGTGTGAACCAGGCATTGAGAATTGAGTTCAACACGAACTCGGAAAAAGGACCAAACTGGATCTAATTGCGGTTTCTTTACAGGGAAGTTCGGATAATGAACATGAATTTGAAAGATATGATAATATCATGCAAGAACTTTTTATGTTTAGTCAACTGAACATGAAATTTTCTTATTTTCAACAAAGGCATATTTTATTGTGTGTCACCACTGGTTAGTGGTTACTGAAACATGAATGTTTGTTTTTTGTTGTACCTTGTAGGTGAGTCGCGTTGTGCTATTAGGATTTTATTGTATCTAAAATTATATTGTCTGAAACATGACGTCTGTCAGGCGCGCAAAGACATTATTTGAAGTTTTCACTTTTCTTGGGCTGATTACTATCACAGGACAGGCAGATGGTTGACAAAGCCATCCAGGTATGTTAAAACCTAGCTGACAATTACTGAACTCTGCAACAGGTTGTTCGTAGTTTCATTGATATGTTGCCTATGTGTTATATAGGCAAACTCTGGCGATAGTGATGATGAAAAGGTATGCATGTTGAATCAAGTGACAGGATGTGTAGGCTCATATTCTCGTGGCGTGCAACTTCCATCTGACCTGATATCAAACTGCCCCACAACGGTTCATCCAATGAAGGTAAAATACATACATGTCATGATATCGAGACTAGAGAAGAAGATGTGGTCACGTGCTATTTTCATCTCTTATGTTCATGCTCCAGTTTTGTGCTTCGCCTTAGCAACTCACAAGGACTGCCACGGATTAAATGGTTATTATCATGTTGCTTGAGGCAATTTCTTCCATGCTATTGATGCTTATACATTGGTCTTCTCTGTGTTGTGTCTTACCTGGAGGTAGGCATCTTATATTTGTAGTGAACGGGCATAAGCCAAGCTAGGAACAAACAAAAAGGTGAATAGATTTTTGTAGTGCTAGCAAATGAAAAAATGTTACGCTAGTTTCGCAATGCTAATTGTCAACAAAGCCATCTTTTGTTTGTGAGTTGAACAAAATAATGAACATGGTTTAATGTTTCCCCCTCGTTCACTATATTTCTATGTGGTGTTTATTCTTGATTAAATTGGTGTGGTGAATCTACAGGGCTGAACCATCATTGTCGGAGAAAGATCAGAAGGAAAGGGTTCAAAGGAGCAAATTCGTCCGAGGGCTTGTGCTCTCGACAATATTTGATGATGATAACTTGTAAAGGGGGTCATCAAACTTGATAACAGCATCACAGTAGTTAAGGAACACCAAGAGAATCATCAGACTTGTGCTGCTGCTGTTGTCGTGATCACACAAGAGGTCCATCTAAGTTCGTATACATACAGATGGAATATTTATGCATGTATATATTTATGTTTATCTCCCTGCATTTACCCTTAGTGCAACAGGGTGGTAGGGGACTGTTGTAGTATTCCAAATTTCTGTATCCAATAAATGAGGACACTGTCCTTGGGGTGCAATTGTGTATATGATATAATAATAGGGAGCTACTCGCCATGATTTAGGATATTTTATTTAACTGTTGTAATAATATGCAGTGTTTTGTATGATGGCATCACCCCATTTTTTATATATAAATGTTCATTTTAGTCCTTTAATAATTTTGATGTCCTCTCTTATCCGTGGTAAATGCCCGTGCGTTGCTACAGAATATTGAAATTCAAAAATACTAATTGCCATTTTATGCTCTTTTTAACATCTTTTAAAAATTAATTCATTCAGTTGGTCTTCTAGGTTGATAAGCATGCACTTGGTGGGGTACAAATATCTGGTTAATTCATTCAGTTGCCACTGTTTATAACTTTAGAAGGATATAAGTTTTTTATATGAATTCACAACTCATGTTTGAATCGTGGCACTCAGTTCATGTTGACAAATTGTTATAACACAAACCCTGCCCTGCTTATACTAACAAACTTGACCACTTTGGATCTCATCTCACTCAGTCGCGGTTATAGCGACCTGATCTGTGCCACACATTCTTGATGAAGATTTGGAGATCCAACAAGGAGGCTCATGTGTCTGCTTCCTGCGGATTCATGAGTTTGAGTTGAACCAAAGTCAGTTTGACGAGAGGACAGAGAGTGGCCTATACTCCGATTTCTACTTGGTAATTTTTTTGTTTGAAGGAAAACAGGAGGGTTCTATCTTCTGTCGTGCCTTGTTAAAAGATGTAAATGAAACATGGTACAAAACTTCAAGAAACAAAAAACAAAGAAAATGAGAAAGATTGCGGGTAAGCTTCTAACCATGGATCAATTTGGGGTTGATATTTTCCTTTTGCCCTTAGAATATCAATCACAGTTTTTTAGTTCAAATTTGGCTTGCGGAGTAACTAAGCTGGTGGTTTTTATGCATATGTGCTAATGAATATATAATATATATTGTTTCTAAAGTGATACAATATGACGAATTAAGATCACACTTTTTATGCATTATGTCATATGTGAATTACTAAACCTTTAATTTTTCTTGAATCTCAAATTTATCAACACTTGGCTTACCGCAGCTGGCGACAAGGGTAAGTGCTGCTGCTGAGTTCAATTCTTTTGTTCTTTCTATTTCGCTGTTTTACTGGGAGAATTTGCTTACCCTGGTAAACAGCACTCATGTCGTGCCTTGTGTACTACGCAATTCACAGATCCAGAAAAGGGTGCGCAAGAAAGGCACGACTCAATTAAATAAATCCAAGATATGCTCCATTGTTGCTTTTAAAATCAGCTTTCGAGAGTGAGATTCTCATCGACTGTTGTCACGTTTGTGTTTCTATGTTATCCATTTTGAATGATCAGAAAAGGAGTATGCTAATAGTTCCTACGACACACATGATATTGTGATAGGATCAGCTTGGTTGGACTACCTGAACTGCTAAACCTGATCAGCTTGGATGTTTGAGCTCCTAATCCACAGTCTTGATCCTTTTCGTTATTCATATATATACTAGATCAGTAGTTTATATTTTCTGCTCATATAATATGAGAAAATTGCTTCCTTTTTACTTTATTCTGCTTACATTATATAACAGGGAAATGTGGAGTGTTGTTTACAAGTTCACCTTTGTCGTAATTTGACTGCTTATGTACGACAACAAATAGTCATGTTCCAAAATCGTGCATTTCTGGTCATGATATGTGTTTTTCCAAATCTATCTGACTCCATTCAAGATTTTTGAGTGCTTTGGTGTTTACTGTTTCATACTCTTTTTATCTAGCTCATTATGAGACTTCCCTTTGTGGGTTGTCATGATAAATGTTTTTCTTTATATCTGAGCTCATTCAAGAATTTTTTTAGTGCTTTAGCGTTTTCTATTTTCTTAACAAGATGTGTGATTTTACCTATCTATTTAGTCATTTGTACAACGGGCGTAGTCTGATTTGTTCTGCATTAGTACATTGTTCCCAAGCACACAATAAGGTGTACTTAGACAAATCTAGCAAGCAAGGTATCACCATTTACCTATTAGACTCAAAATAGTAAACAAAGAGAATAAAAATTGGGGATTTAGGACTGTGCGGGAGTCATCTTTTGAGGGACACAGAGAGAAGATTTACTGGACAAATATGAGTAAATTGGGGAAACTTAGGTGTTTCTCAGTCTATATTTTTTATTGCGCCTAATATTTAGTTATATACCTTCAACACGTTTCATCAGGATTGGAATTAGATATATTGTTGCGATGTGTGATAGATCATCAGCGAGGCAAGATACTCGGTGGAGGACATTTTAGGAGCTGTTTATGTTAGTTGGTCCAACAACATCGCTCGGACCAGAGAAAAAATGTTTGTGTTTTTATGGACGCCCTTTCCGGTTTATGCATGCCTAATTCATATGAGAATGTTGGGGCATTACACTTGTGATGTAAACAATCTGTGACTTTTGTTTGGTTTTCAGGTAATCAGCCAATTATAGTATGTGGTCCTGGAGTTCATAGTTTTGCTACTTTTCTGGCGCGATGATGTGGCGGAGGCGATGACAGGGCCTAGAACGGATTGGTCGTCCTGCTCTGCGTCGGAAGTTATGTGAATTTTCTGCCTCCTAGCGCTAGACAGATGATTTTCTTCATTTTGCCAACTCATTGCCATTGCTTTCTACTGTTGTTTGTTTATTTTAGTGTAGCAACGGAGCCTATGAAGAAGCCCTATTTTCTGCTGCTGTTTGCCAACTCCAAGCAGATCGCCCACTGAAGAAGCCCACCCTCCTCGCTATAGAAGGTATGTGTTTAGCATATATGAAATGTTGTTCTGTTGTCTGTGTCTGCACCGCCTAGCAAGTTCAGAAGGTTTAATTTTCATTTTTAGTGTTGGTATTGTCGGGGACCATAATTAGGGGTACCCTCAAGACGCCTAATTCTCAGCTGGTAACCCCCATCAGCATAAAGCTGCAAAGGCCTGATGGGTACGATTAAGTCAGGGATCAGTCCACACGAGTGACTCGATCACGCTTCACCCGAGCCTAGCCTCGGCCAAGGGCAGCCGACCTCGAGAGACTTCCGTCTCGCCCGAGGCCCCCTTTTTATGGCGGACACATCACCGGCTTGCCCGAGGCCTTGGCTTCGCTCAGAAGCAACCTTGACTAAATCGCCACACCGACTGACCAAATTGCAGGGGCATTTAACGCAAAGGTGGCCTGACACCTTTATCCTGACACGCGCCCCCGGCAGAGCCGAAGTGACCGCCGTCACTCCACCGCTCCACTAGCCAGTCTGACAGAAGGACAGCGCCGCCTGCGCCACTCCGACTGCAGTGCCACTCGACAGAGTGAGTCTGACAGGCAGTCAGGCCTTGCCAAAGGCGCCACGGCGAACTCCGCTCCGCCCGACCCCAGGGCTCGGACTCGGGCTAAGACCCGGAAGACGGCGAACTCCGCTCCGCCCAACCCTAGGGCTCGGACTCGGGCTAAGACCCGGAAGACGGCGAACTCCGCTCCGCCCGACCCCAGGGCTCGGACTCGGGCTAAGACCCGGAAGACGGCGAACTCCGCTCCGCCCGACCCCAGGGCTCGGACTCGGGCTAAGACCCGGAAGACGGCAAACTCCGCTCCGCCCGACCCCAGGGCTCGGACTCGGGCTAAGACCCGGAAGACGGCGAACTCCGCTCCGCCCGACCCCAGGGCTCGGACTCGGGCTAAGACCCGGAAGACGACGAAACTCCGCTTCGCCCGACCCCAGGGCTCGGACTCCGCCATGGCCTCGGCCGAACGACTTCCGCCTCGCCCGACCCCTTGGCTCGGGCTCGGCCACGGCAACGGGAGGCAGACTCAACCTCGGCTTCGGAGGAACCCCCACGTCGCCCTGCCTAGGGCACAGACCGCCACGTCAACAGGAGGCGCCATCATCATCCTACCCCGAATCGACTCGGGTCACGGAGAACAAGACCGGCGTCTCATCCGGCCAGCTCCGCCGGAGGGGCAATGATGGCGCTCCACGAGCTCTATGACGACGGCGGCCCCCAGCTCTCTTACGGAAGCAGGACGACGTCAGCAGGGACTCGACCGCTCCAACAGCTGTCCCTCCGCCAGGCTCCGCTGCACCTCCGACAGCCACGACATCACGCCAGCAGGGTGCCCAGATCTCTCCGGCTGCCACATTGGCATGTACCTAGGGCGCTAGCTCTCCCTCCGCTAGACACGTAGCACTCTGCTACACCCCCCATTGTACACCTGGATCCTCTCCTTACGACTATAAAAGGGAGGACCAGGGCCTTCTCAGAGAAGGTTGGCCGCGCGGGACCGAGGACGGGACAGGCGCTCTCTTGGGGCCGCTCGCTTCCCTCACCCGCGTGGACGCTTGTAACCCCCCTACTGCAAGTGCACCTGACCTGGGCGCGGGACGAACACGAAGGCCGCGGGACTTCCACCTCTCTCACGCTCGACTCCGGCCACCTCGCCTCTCCCCCCTTCGCGCTCGCCCACGCGCTCGACCCATCTGGGCTGGGGCACGCAGCACACTCACTCGTCGGCTTAGGGACCCCCCTGTCTCGAAACGCCGACAGTTGGCGCGCCAGGTAGGGGCCTGCTGCGTGCTGACGAACAGCTCCCCGTCAAGTTCCAGATGGGCAGTCTCCAGCAACCTCTCCGGCCCGGGACGGTGCTTCGTTTCAGGACTCTTGAGTTCATGTCCTTCGACGGCAGCTACGACATGATACTTCTTCCACCGCCGCGCGACTACGACAATGGCGGCCGACAACCCGCCCGCCGGCGGCGGAATCGACGACGTCTTCCCCGCGTGGTGGAGGAGCAACATTCGGGCTCGCTCCGTTCTCTCCCCCGCCAACGGAGGAGGAGGCGAGGCCGTCAAGGCCAGGCGGGAGGCCGCGCTTCGTCGGCCGTCGAGCGAATCGACGCCCCCGACGCCCCGACAGAAGGCACGCCGGACGTCGACCTCGCGTTCAAGACGGAGGCAAGCGCCGTCCCCCCGCGGCACGCTAACCCCGAGCAAGAAGACGACGCCGGCGCGCTCGCGGAAAGCCTGCAGGACGTCACCCTCGAACCAGAGACGACGGTGCAACCAGTCCCCGATGTAACTACGTCGCTCCTCGTCGACAAAAAGGTACCGACTAACTCCCATCTTGCGTCATTTCGACTCGGCCTCAACCCGCCAAACGACCTCGTTTTGGCGGGCACTCTTCTTGAGGCGAGTGCAACCCCACTGAGGTTGCGTATGCGGTCGCCTTGGGACCGGCTGACGGACGTCTCGACCTACGGGCCCTCTGGGTCCGAGGAAGATGACGATCCCAGCATCGGATGGGATTTCTCCGGACTTGGCAACCCTAGTGCCGTGCGGGACTTCATGACCGCATGTGACTACTGCCTATCCGACTGTTCCGATGGAAGCCGCAGCCTTGGCGACGAGAGCTGCGGCCCAAGCCGCGAATGTTTCCACATCGAGCTAGGGAATCCCTCCGAAGGTAACCATCTTGGCATGCCGGAGGACGATGATCTCCCTAGGCCAGCGCCTCGCGCTGACATCCCACGGGAGCTAGCTGTGGTCCCCGCTCCGGCGGGGGGTTACGACCCACAACTCGAGCAAGTCCGCGAGGCGCAGGCCAGGCTCAACGAGGGAACAGGAGCGCTTGAGCCGATCCGTCGGGATGTCGGACAGGCATGGGTGGGCCAACCCCTGGCCGGAGAAATACGTCACCTGCCCCAAGGTCTCCAGCACCGCGTCGCCAACGATGTCAGGATCAGGCCGCCGCCCGCATCCAGCGGGGTTGGTCAGAACCTGGCAACCGCAGCAATGCTCATCCGCGCGATGCCGGAGCCGTCAACCACCGAGGGTCGGCGAATCCAGGGAGAACTCAAGAATCTCCTGGAAGGCGCTGCGGCCCGGCGGGCCGAGAGCACTGCATCCCGAAGGCAAGGATATCCCTCGGAACCTCATGCCGCGACTTCCCGATTCATGCGGGAAGCCTCGGTCTACACCGGGCGCACGCGCAACACCGCGCCTGCGGCCCCGGGCCACCTCGGCAACGAGCACCATCGACGCGACCGTCGGGCTCACCTCGACGAAAGGGTGCGCCGAGGCTACCACCCCAGGCGTGGGGGGCGCTACGACAGCGGGGAGGATCGGAGTCCCTCGCCCGAACCACCCGGTCCGCAGGCCTTCAGTCGGGCCATCCGACGGGCGCCATTCCCGACCCGGTTCCGACCCCCGACTACTATCACGAAGTACTCGGGGGAAACGAGACCGGAACTGTGCCTCGCGGACTACCGCCTTGCCTGCCAACTGGGTGGAACGGACGACGACAACCTCATCATCCGCAACCTCCCCCTGTTCCTCTCCGACACTGCTCGCGCCTGGTTGGAGCACCTGCCTCTGGGGCAGATCTCCAACTGGGACGACTTGGTCCAAGCCTTCGCTGGCAATTTCCAGGGCACATACGTGCGCCCCGGGAATTCCTGGGACCTTCGAAGCTGCCGGCAACAGCCGGGGGAGTCGCTCCGGGACTATATCCGGCGATTCTCGAAGCAGCGCACCGAGCTGCCCAACATCACCGACTCGGATGTCATCGGCGCGTTCCTCGCCGGCACCACTTGCCGCGACCTGGTGAGCAAGGTGGGTCGCAAAACCCCCACCAGGGCGAGCGAGCTGATGGACATCGCCACCAAGTTCGCCTCTGGCCAGGAGGCGGTCGAGGCTATCTTCCGAAAGGATAAGCAGCCCCAGGGCCGCCCATCGGAAGAAGCTCCCGAGGCGTCTGCTCCGCGCAGCGCCAAGAAGAAAGGCAAGAAGAAGTCGCAATCGAAACGCGACGCCGCTGACGCGGACCTTGTCGCCGCCGCCGAGTATAAGAACCCTCGGAGGCCCCCCGGAGGTGCAAACCTCTTCGACAAGATGCTCAAGGAGCCATGCCCCTACCATCAGGGGCCCGTCAAGCACACCCTCGAGGAGTGCGTTATGCTTCGGCGTCATTTCCACAGGGCCGGGCCACCCGCCGAGGGTGGCAGGGCCCGCGACGACGACAAAAACGAAGATCACCCAGCAGGAGAGTTCCCCGAGGTCCGCGACTGCTTCATGATCTATGGAGGGCATGCGGCGAATACCTCGGCTCGGCACCGCAAGCAAGAGCGCCGGGAGGTCTGCTCGGTGAAGGTGGCGGCGCCAGTCTACCTAGACTGGTCCGACAAGCCCATCACTTTCGACCGGGCCGACCACCCCGACCATGTGCCGAGCCCGGGGAAATACCCGCTCGTCGTCGACCCCGTTGTCGGCGATGTCAGGCTCACCAAGGTCCTGATGGATGGGGGCAGCTGCCTCAACATCATTTACGCCGAGACCCTCAAGCTCCTGCGCGTCGATCTGTCCTCCGTCCGAGCAGGCGCTGCGCCCTTCCACGGGATCATCCCTGGGAAGCGCGTCCAGCCCCTCGGGCGACTCGACCTCCCCGTCTGCTTCGGGACACCCTCCAACTTCCGAAGGGAGACCCTGACGTTCGAGGTGGTCGGGTTCCGAGGAACCTACCACGCCGTGCTAGGGAGGCCTTGCTACGCGAAGTTCATGGCCGTCCCCAACTACACCTACCTGAAGCTCAAGATGCCGGGCCCCAACGGGGTCATCACCGTCGGCCCCACGTACAAACACACGTTCGAATGCGACGTGGAGTGCGTGGAGTACGCCGAGGCCCTCGCCGAGTCCGAGGCCCTCATCGCCGACCTGGAAAACCTCTCCAAGGAGGTGCCGGACGTGAAGCGCCATGCCGGCAACTTCGAGCCAGCGGAGACGGTCAAGGCCGTCCCCTCGACCCCAGTGGCGACACCACCAAGCAGATCCGGATCGGTTCCGGGCTCGACCCCAAATAGGAAGCAGTGCTCGTCGACTTTCTCCGCGCAAACGCCGACGTCTTTGCGTGGAGTCCCTCGGACATGCCCGGCATACCGAGGGATGTCGCCGAGCACTCGCTGGATATTCGGGCCGGAGCCCGACCCGTCAGGCAGCCTCTGCGCCGATTCGACGAGGAGAAGCGCAGAGTGATTGGCGAAGAGATCCACAAGCTAATGGCAGCGGGGTTCATCAAAGAGGTATTCCATCCCGAATGGCTTGCCAACCCTGTGCTTGTGAGGAAGAAAGGGGGGAAATGGCGGATGTGTGTAGACTACACTGGTCTCAACAAAGCATGTCCGAAGGTTCCCTACCCTCTGCCTCGCATCGACCAAATCGTGGATTCCACCGCTGGGTGCGAAACCCTGTCCTTCCTCGATGCCTACTCAGGGTATCACCAGATCCGGATGAAAGAGTCCGACCAGCTCGCGACTTCTTTCATCACGCCGTTCGGCATGTACTGCTATGTCACCATGCCGTTCGGTTTGAGGAATGCGGGCGCGACGTACCAGCGGTGCATGAACCATGTGTTCGGCGAACACATCGGTTGCACAGTCGAGGCCTACGTCGATGACATCGTAGTCAAGACACGGAAGGCTTCCGACCTCCTCTCCGACCTTGAAGTGACATTCCGGTGTCTCAAGGCGAAAGGAGTCAAGCTTAATCCTGAGAAGTGTGTCTTCGGGGTGCCCCGAGGCATGCTCCTAGGGTTCATCGTCTCCGAGCGAGGCATCGAAGCCAACCCGGAGAAGATTGCGGCCGTCACCAGCATGGGACCCATCAAGGACTTAAAAGGGGTACAGAGGGTCATGGGATGCCTCGCGGCCCTGAGCCGCTTCATCTCACGCCTCGGCGAAAGAGGTCTGCCTCTGTACCGCCTCTTAAGGAAGGCCGAGTGTTTCGCTTGGACCCCTGAGGCCGAGGAAGCCCTCGGCAACCTGAAGGCGCTCCTTACAAAGGCGCCTATCTTGGTGCCCCCGGCGGACGGAGAAGCCCTTTTGGTCTACGTTGCCGCGACCACTCAGGTGGTCAGCGCCGCGATTGTGGTCGAAATGCAAGAGGAAGGGCATGCATTGCCCGTTCAGAGGCCGGTCTACTTCATCAGTGAAGTGCTGTCCGAGACTAAGATCCGCTACCCACAAGTTCAAAAGCTGCTGTATGCTGTGATCCTGACAAGGCGGAAGCTGCGACACTACTTCGAGTCCCATCCGGTAACTGTGGTGTCATCCTTCCCCCTGGGGGAGATCATCCAGTGTCGAGAGGCCTCGGGCAGGATCGCAAAGTGGGCGGTGGAAATCATGGGCGAAACGATCTCGTTCGCCCCTCGGAAGGCCATCAAGTCCCAGGTGTTGGCGGATTTCGTGGCCGAATGGGTCGACACCCAGCTGCCAACGACTCCGATCCAACCGGAGCTCTGGACCATGTTTTTCGACGGGTCGCTGATGAAGACAGGGGCCGGCGCGGGCCTGCTCTTCATCTCGCCCCTCGGAAAGCACTTGCGCTACGTGCTGCGCCTCCATTTCCCGGCGTCCAACAATGTGGCCGAGTACGAAGCTCTGGTCAACGGATTGCGAATCGCCATCGAGCTAGGGGTCAGACGCCTCGACGCCCGCGGTGATTCGTAGCTCGTCATCGACCAAGTCATGAAGAACTCCCACTGCCGCGACCCGAAGATGGAGGCCTACTGCGACGAGGTTCGGCGCCTGGAAGACAAGTTCTTCGGGCTCGAGCTCAACCACATCGCTCGGCGCTACAACGAAACCGCAGACGAGCTGGCTAAGATAGCCTCGGGGCGAACGACAGTCCCCCCGGACGTCTTCTCCCGGGATCTGCATCAACCCTCCGTCAAGCTCGACGACGCGCCCGAGCCCGAGGTACCCTCGGCTCAGCCCGAGGTACCCTCGGCCCAGCCCGAGGTACCCTCGGCCCCCGAGGGCGGGGCACTGAACGTCGAGGAAGGGCAGAGCGGGGCCACGCCAGATCAAGATTGGCAGGCCCCGTACCTGCAATATCTCCGTCGAGGAGAGCTACCCCTCGACCAAGTCGAGGCTCGGCGGGTAGCGCGACGCGCCAAGTCATTCGTCTTGCTGGGCGACGAAGAGGAGCTCTACCATCGCAGCCCCTCGGGCATCCTCCAGCGATGCATCTCCATCGCCGAAGGTCGGGAACTACTGCAAGAAGTACACTCGGGGGCTTGCGGCCACCACGCAGCGCATCGAGCCCTTGTCGGAAATGCTTTCCGGCAAGGCTTCTACTGGCCAACGGCGGTGGCTGACGCCACTAGAATTGTCCGCACCTGCGAAGGGTGCCAATTCTATGCGAAGCGGACGCACCTGCCCGCTCAGGCTCTGCAGACAATACCCATCACCTGGCCTTTCGCTGTATGGGGTCTGGACCTCGTCGGTCCCTTGCAGAAGGCGCCCGGGGGCTACACGCACCTGCTGGTCGCCATCGACAAATTCTCCAAGTGGATCGAGGTCCGACCTCTGAACAGCATCAGGTCCGAGCAGGCGGTGGCATTCTTCACCAACATCATCCATCGCTTCGGGGTCCCGAACTCCATCATCACCGACAACGGCACCCAGTTCACCGGCAAAAAATTCTTGGATTTTTGCGAGGACCACCATATCCGGGTGGACTGGGCCGCCGTGGCTCATCCCATGTCGAATGGGCAAGTAGAGCGTGCCAACGGCATGATTCTACAAGGGCTCAAGCCTCGGATCTACAACGACCTCAACAAGTTCGGCAAGCGATGGATGAAGGAACTCCCCTCGGTGGTCTGGAGCCTAAGGACGACGCCGAGTCGTGCCACGGGCTTCACGCCGTTTTTCCTGGTCTACGGGGCTGAAGCTATCTTGCCCACTGACCTGGAATACGGCTCCCCGAGGGCGAGGGCCTACACCGAACAAAGCAACCAAGCTAGCCGAGAGGAATCGCTGGACCAGCTTGAGGAAGCTCGGGACAGGGCCTTACTACACTCGGCGCGGTACCAACAGTCCCTGCGACGCTACCACGCCCGAGGGGTCCGGTCCCGAGAACTCCAGGTGGGCGACCTGGTGCTTCGGCTGCGACAAGACGCCCGAGGGAGGCACAAGCTCACGCCCCCCTGGGAAGGGCCATTCGTCATCGCCAAAGTTCTGAAGCCCGGAACATACAAGCTGGCCAACAATCAAGGCGAGATCTACGGCAACGCTTGGAACATCAAACAGCTACGTCGCTTCTACCCTTAAGATGCTTTCAAGTTGTTCATATACCTCGCACCTACGCAAAGTTTAGTCGTCAAGGAAGGGTCGGCCTAGCCTCGGCAAAGCCCGACCCTCCCTCGGGGGCTAAAAGGGGGGAGACCCCCTCTGCGTCGAATTTTTCCTCGAAAAAGGATCTCTTTTTAGCAGGATTTCTTTCGTACTTCTTGACTGCTTCGGAAAGCGGATCCTGGAAACGACGAGGTACACGTAAGCAGCCAAGGCTGACCGAGCCGAGGGACTCCTACGCCTCCGGGATACGGATACCTCACTCATCACCTTCTGCGATAAGTAACTTGCGCTCGGATAAAGCGACTCTGTGGACCGAACAAGTCATCACGTTCGGAAGCTCTCCTGCCGAAGCAGTCCTTCAAGCTTTCTCGACTAAGTCGGGGACAGGGCCTCATGGACGGGTGAAAGTACGCGTAAGCGGCAAGGCCGACCGAGCCGAGGGATTCCCACGCCTCTGGGATACGGATACCTCACTCGTCCCTTCCGCGAAAAGCAACTCTCGCTCACACAAACATCCCTGTTACCGACAGAGTCTAGATGCTCGAAACAAGGGAAAAAAAAGACGCAGCTTCGCAAGCGCGGCGAGGATGTGTTTTTCTGGCCTCGGCGGCCGCGGAAAGCACACGCTACAAGATGATCTGATCCTGCAGGCTCGGGTCTTCACGCTGAAGGGAGCCGTAGCACCCTCGGCATCGACGACGTCTTCAGCAAAGTCCGACCCAGCCTCGGGCGGCGACGCGGTCCAGGGACTCCTCCGGGAATCCGGCCCGAGCAGGCGGCTCAACCGGTAACCCCTGGGGCCTCGGTCAATCGACTTCCAAGGGCGCCAGCCCGACCCGAGGCCTCGACTGATCGACTTTGGCGTCGGCTCCGCTGACAGACAACACGACTAGGCTCCGGCCAACCAGGTTCCCATTCTCGAGCCAACTCCGCCTCTGTTCATACTGATATCGCTACCCCTGGCCTCGGTCCACCGAAGGGCGGCCGAGGGGTCCCTTTAACTAAGCTAGAGGAGCCCCAGGTAACAAGGCCGAACGGGCCGAGGGATTCCTACGCCTCCGGGATACGGATACCTCACCCGTCACCTTAACACGGGGCGACTCATGCTTGGTAAAGCGGTTCAGATAATCAACAGGCGAGACTTAGTGCTCGAAAATGAGGAAAAAACACGGCTCCGTGCCGAAATTACATACATGTTCAGGCCCCGACAGCCGCAATGAACAAAAAACACCGGCACTCGAAGTGCCCTTACGAACGGAACTCCGGTTCCCCCCTCCGCAGGTACGAACGACCCCACTCCGAGGGGGAAGGCCTGCGGAGCAATGGAAGGCCGACGGACGGCGCGCCGTCACCTGCTCCGGCAGCGGCGGCAACGACGACTTCTGCTCCGGGGGGCCGAACAGCGGCAGCACTGACCTCAGGGTCGATGCCGCTGCCTTGAAGCCGAACGATGGCTGAAAGGTACCAACTCCCATGGAGTTGCGTTCCTCCAACGAGGAGGCGGAAAGGCGGCGGATACCCCCCATCCGATGGCTTGGAAGATGGGAAGACACGACGCTTAAGGGAGGAAGAAGACATGGTTGCCTTCCGAAAGGAGTCTCCCTCCTTTTAAAGGCAACTCTCCCTACGTGCGCCCCCAGGTGCCACGGGCTGAGTCTTCTCCAACACGCTCCAAGGCCCCCCCCTGCGACTCGGGGGCTGGGTCCCGCATGTCATGCAAGCCGGCTCAGGGCAGAAGAAGCCAAACCGCCGCACGTGGTGCGCACGACCGTCCAGCGGTTACAAGCGACCCCCCATTTTCGCCCAGACCAACGGGCAGAAGGGGCGGGCAGCCATGCAGGCGGCATGCAACCGCGCCAGGTGGACGCGCTCCTCCAACTTCTGACACGTCAGCTTGGGGACCCAGGCCCACGCGTCGAGCAACCGGTGCGCCAGTTGCTGCATGCAAGCAACCGCACCGCCACTTGTGCCACCATCGCGCCTCTTCGGTTGCGGAGCCAATGTCGCGACTCGAGGCGACCCAACAGCGCTAGACTGGCGCGTCGGTCAAAGCGACCGAAAGTGGGCCGGCAGTAATAGCGGTGGCAGGCAGGCGGACGCAGCGGTCACGTCGTCAGCCAAGCTCACGTCCCATCCCGGGACAGCAAGAGAGCCTCCTCTCACGGCGTGGAGACGGTGCACCCGTGACCCGTTCCTCGAACGGATCGCACGCGCGCAACGGCCGCCCCGCCAACCACTCGCCCCGTCGCATTTACTCCGCGGCGGGACACGTGGCGTCTCTGACGGGAGGAGCGCGCGACGCTTCACCTTCGCCATAATAACCGCGTCAGAAAAGGTACGCCACGTCGTCCGATTTCGTATCCTTTTCCGTTTTCCTCTTTCTCTATCTCTTGCAACAGGGACCGGGAAAGGGGATACCCCGAAAGGGATCCTTCCCCGCGAAGGAACCGGGCTCCGAGCCCCCCACTACTGATCAGGGGTTCGAAGGCTGGCCCTCCGAAGGGTTCAACAGCCGCCTCAGATCGCGTGGGCCCGACACCCACTACTGGTCAGGGGTTCGAAGGCCAGCCCCCCGAAGGGTTCCATGGCCGCCTCAGGCTACTCGGGCTCCGCGCCCATTACTGATCAGGGGTTCGAAGGCTGGCCCCCGAAGGGTTCACAGTCGCCTCAGACACCGAGCGAGGGATGACCAGGGGTACGTTTGATACATAACCGAGGCTCGGGCTGCGCTCCCGAGGTACCCTAGGACATTTCCGAGACCAGCGGGAACGATCTTGTAACGGAATCCCATCGGAGGGAGGCATCGAGCCCTCGGACCCCGTCGCCAGGGGACCGGGTCCGGCAAATCACCCGCAGGTACTTTTGGGCGTGCCTCTGGGCCCCTAGCCGACCCCCAACGAACGGGGCACGGACGTCCACTCGGATTACCCGCTTGCAGCTCACCGGAGACACCATGTTCGGTGCCCATCGAGGGTAACATGGCGCACTCCCCCCCTCTTCCTTGCGGAAAGGCGACGTAGGGGCGTATGTAAAAAGTCGAGTCTGTCCCTGATCGTCCTCTCGCCCTGTGCAGAGGCTCGGGGGCTGCTCTCGCAAAAACCGGCTCCGGCCAAATCGTTGACAGCGTCAACATACCAGCCCGAGAGCTTGGGCCCCGACCGTGCACCCGGGCTACGGCCAGTTCGCATGAGGGAACGACCAGACCAGCCGAAGCGTTGAGCGAAGTATTAAGACCTCGAAGGAGTGTAACCACTCCTCCGAGGCCTCGGGGGCTACACCCGGCGGGTGCGCTCGCGCGCACCCACCGGAACGAAATGCAACCGAGAAAGGCTGGTCCCCTTGCAAAAAAGTGCGACAAAAGCCTCCAAGCGAGTGATAACACTCCCTTCGTGGCTCGGGGGCTACTGTCGGGGACCATAATTAGGGGTACCCTCAAGACGCCTAATTCTCAGCTGGTAACCCCCATCAGCATAAAGCTGCAAAGGCCTGATGGGTACGATTAAGTCAGGGATCAGTCCACACGAGTGACTCGATCACGCTTCACCCGAGCCTAGCCTCGGCCAAGGGCAGCCGACCTCGAGAGACTTCCGTCTCGCCCGAGGCCCCCTTTTTATGGCGGACACATCACCGGCTTGCCCGAGGCCTTGGCTTCGCTCAGAAGCAACCTTGACTAAATCGCCACACCGACTGACCAAATTGCAGGGGCATTTAACGCAAAGGTGGCCTGACACCTTTATCCTGACACGCGCCCCCGGCAGAGCCGAAGTGACCGCCGTCACTCCACCGCTCCACTAGCCAGTCTGACAGAAGGACAGCGCCGCCTGCGCCACTCCGACTGCAGTGCCACTTGACAGAGTGAGTCTGACAGGCAGTCAGGCCTTGCCAAAGGCGCCACGGCGAACTCCGCTCCGCCCGACCCCAGGGCTCGGACTCGGGCTAAGACCCGGAAGACGGCGAACTCTGCTCCGCCCAACCCCAGGGCTCGGACTCGGGCTAAGACCCGGAAGACGGCGAACTCCGCTCCGCCCGACCCCAGGGCTCGGACTCGGGCTAAGACCCGGAAGACGGCGAACTCCGCTCCGCCCGACCCCAGGGCTCGGACTCGGGCTAAGACCCGGAAGACGGCGAACTCCGCTCCGCCCGACCCCAGGGCTCGGACTCGGGCTAAGACCCGGAAGACGGCGAACTCCGCTCCGCCCGACCCCAGGGCTCGGACTCGGGCTAAGACCCGGAAGACGGCGAACTCTGCTCCGCCCGACCCCAGGGCTCGGACTCGGGCTAAGACCCGGAAGACGACGAAACTCCGCTTCGCCCGACCCCAGGGCTCGGACTCTGCCATGGCCTCGGCCGAACGACTTCCGCCTCGCCCGACCCCTTGGCTCGGGCTCGGCCATGGCAACGGGAGGCAGACTCAACCTCGGCTTCGGAGGAACCCCCACGTCGCCCTGCCTAGGGCACAGACCGCCACGTCAACAGGAGGCGCCATCATCATCCTACCCCGAATCGACTCGGGTCACGGAGAACAAGACCGGCGTCTCATCCGGCCAGCTCCGCCGGAGGGGCAATGATGGCGCTCCACGAGCTCTATGACGACGACGGCCCCCAGCTCTCTTACGGAAGCAGGACGACGTCAGCAGGGACTCGACCGCTCCAACAGCTGTCCCTCCGCCAGGCTCCGCTGCACCTCCGACAGCCACGACATCACGCCAGCAGGGTGCCCAGATCTCTCCGGCTGCCACATTGGCATGTACCTAGGGCGCTAGCTCTCCCTCCGCTAGACACGTAGCACTCTGCTACACCCCCCATTGTACACCTGGATCCTCTCCTTACGACTATAAAAGGGAGGACCAGGGCCTTCTCAGAGAAGGTTGGCCGCGCGGGACCGAGGACGGGACAGGCGCTCTCTTGGGGCCGCTCGCTTCCCTCACCCGCGTGGACGCTTGTAACCCCCCTACTGCAAGCGCACCTGACCTGGGCGCGGGACGAACACGAAGGCCGCGGGACTTCCACCTCTCTCACGCTCGACTCCGGCCACCTCGCCTCTCCCCCCTTCGCGCTCGCCCACGCGCTCGACCCATCTGGGCTGGGGCACGCAGCACACTCACTCGTCGGCTTAGGGACCCCCCTGTCTCAAAACGCCGACAGGTATGGACTATTGGCATGAGGTACATGGGACAGAGAATTAGCAACTCATCAGCACAAGTTGTCATCCTTTTGGCTCCCCTCTTAAGCAGCAAGATAGCAGTAGCTCGTTTATTTGATGAAGCTGTGATGCTCTAGCCCACTCTAAATTCCTTTTTTCTTTTATCTACTTCTCCAGAACCGTGAAATTTTGTTTCATTGCCATAGTGGAAATTGCAGCTGCAATGCGTGAGGGATGGTTGTCGGGTGTGTTTCCCTGACTATATATGCCTTGAGATATTTCCATGAGGAGGCAATCAATCCCTGACATCATGCCTCATCATTGGGTAAGAATAGTACTTGTTTTCTTATATTTATCTTTCATACTCTAGAACTGTTGAGCTCAGGTATGAGTACTCCTTTTTTGGACAGGAGAGAGGATACTACTCTACAACTTTCACATTTAGGATTGCTGTGATTTTAATAGTGGAATTTGTTGTATGTAATGACATGCTCTTTGTATTGTGGAGGAGGCTAATATGATGTATGAAGCGCCTACTACCTGGACATATGCTGCTTCTGCCACAATGATGTATTTGCCTCTACCAAATCAAATTGTAACCTACTTAATCTATAGTGTTAACTCTTTTATATGTATTAGTTTTTTTGTGCTGCTTTCAAACTAATTTCTATGCTACAACAAAAGGTTACCACATTCATCATTTAGAAATGAGGGGCATTACAAGGTCGGGTCCCTGCTGCCCGCTGTGGAGTCGATTCCCGCGTGCTGCTTCTACTACCCCGGGTATGCTACGATGTTGCCGTCCTCTGGCTGATGTAGTGTGAACAAGGTGACGGTGATTGTTATTTTGATGCCCGTAACAAGCTAATTCTGATTTTGGCTCTATCATTGTACTGACCGCTCACTTGATAAACTGAGAGTTATGAGTATGGTTTCAGGTCAGGTTATGTACCTATGTTCCACTCTTTCATCAGATCATATTTTCTTTAGATAGAAAGGTTTACGTGCAATGGAATCCATATTTCCATATTGCAAAGTACTTAGTTTATTTTGGGTGTTATCGGTAGTTTTTCTTTTTCTTTCCTTCTTTGGCTATTTTTTATGTTATTTTTCTGCTATATTAATAAATGTGTACTCGCTTGTGCCATTTGTTTGAGAAATTACAATGGAACTACAAGTATATATCTCTGCCAATTTTCTCTCCTTTGCTTTTCATCTATGCATACAAGGTTCGCTAGATGTATGGGAGAAGATTAAATCACAAGGAATACTGAAATAGTGACAATTGATGGTTTTCATTACATAGGACATGTGAAATACTATTAGAAGAACATCTGCGTATAAATAATTATCTTTTAGATTTTTTGTCTTGTTAGCATGAGCTCTCTCAAACATTGTCTCTGCAGAGGACTACGATGTTGATTATAAATTATGTGTTGTTTTTCTTACTGTAATCATTGTGGGCTAACATTTTAACGAATAGTTTATGTTCCGTTGCAACGCACGGGCACTCACCTATCACCCATGATGATGACATAATTTTCAGAAAGGGAATAAAAAAAGACAAAAATCATGCATGTCAAGGACGTGTCGGCTGGTTTGAGCCAAGGATACGGCCCAACGGATGGAGATTTTTTTCCTTTTTCTCATTTCTATTCTATTTGCTAATTCTATTTTCATATTTGAATTCAAAAGTTAAATCTCTTTTAATCTAAGTTGGAGTTTTAACTTCAATCCAAATGCACAAACAAAAACCCTAGCATGATATGAAAGGTTTAATTTTATTATTTATCATTTTATTCATGTATATAAATGCTTCTATTTATATATGTAATCCAATAGGAATAGTCTTATGTAATAATCGATCCACTTAAATAAAGGAAATTCTTTATTACAAAACATTTTAATTTAAATCTTTTCTGGAGACTTTTCCTAATCCCCAATATAGCATTTTGGGTGTTACAACTTTATAGTCGGTTTGCCTCGCACTCGAGCCGATTATGACTCCATCTAGGTAGTAGTGGACCGCTTAACAAAGACGACTCATTTCATAACAGTCAAGACCAGCTACAACAGTGCAGTGTTGGCAGAGTTATACATGTCCCATATTCTATGGTTGCATGGTGTTCCGAAGAAGATAGTATCACATCGGGGAACACAATTCACCTTGCACTTTTGGCAGGAGTTGCATGAAGCCTTGGGCACACATTTGAACTTCAGTTCAGCTTATCACCCGCAAACAGATGGTCAGACTGAGAGAACCAACCAAATCCTAAAAGATATGTTGAGAGCATGTGCTTTGCATGACAAATTAGGTTGGGATAAGAGGCTACCTTATACAGAATTCTCCTACAACAACAACCATCAAGCTAGTTTGAAGATGTCACTGTTCCAAGCACTCTATGGGAGGAATTGTCGAACTCCGTTGCACTGGGATCAACCCGGCAAAAGGCAGGTGTTCGGTCTAGATATTTTGCTTGAAGCCGAAGAGAATATCAGAATGGTTCAAGAGAATCTAAAGACAGCGCAGTCCAGGCAGCGAAGCTATGCTGACACCAGAAGAAGAGAGATGAATTTCGAAGTGGGAGATTATGTTTACCTAAAGGTGTCACCGATCAGAGGAGACAGAAGGTTTGGAGTCCAAGGGCAAGTTAGCACCTCGATACATCGAACTGTACCAGATATAGGCAAGACGTGGATAAGTGGCCTACTAGCTTAGCCTACCAGAAAGCCTATCCGTAGTGATGATGTTTTCCACGTGTCTCAGCTGAAGAAATGTTTGCGAGTGCCAGAAGAAAAATTGCCAACCAAGGATCTCGAAGTCCAAGAAGATTTGACGTATATCGAGATGCCAACTCAGATTCTGGAGACAACAGACAGAGTCACTCGAAGAAGCACCATCATAATGTGCAAAGTCAAGTGGGGTCACCACTTAGAGGAAGAAGCAACCTAGGAAAGAGAGGATGATCTGAAAGTCAAGTATCCCGAGCTCTTTGCTAGCCAACCCTGGATCTCAAGGGTGAGATTATTTTTAAGGGGGGATAGGTTTGTAACACCCTGAATTTGGGGGTATAAAATTTCTTCTCTAATATCTACCAAATTCAGGTGTTACCTCCTTTCTCCTCTCTATAGATTTCTTTTATCTTCCTTTTCGTAGAGTTTTGATTATTTATTTGGGAGATGTATTATTCTTTAGTATATTAAAACCTAGGGGAGACATGAATTGTTGCATCATGCTGAGCTTAAACTTTGTTTTTTGGTTGATGCACATGCTTGAAATATTCAAATTTGAAATTGTGGTTTGATTGGATTTGAATTCAAAAGAGAAAATAAAAGAAAAACATAAAGAAGCCCAAGCCCTCCTTCCCTAGCCTTTCGGCCCAAGCCGACCCATCTCTCCCTCCCCCGCGCCCGCTCCCTTCCCTCTCTACTAGGTGGGCCCGCCCTATCGGCGATGATCCGCTCGCCAGTGCGCGCTCGTTCCCTCCCTTCCTCTCTCTGCCCGGTAGGTCCACCATGTCGGCGCCGACCCGCTCGTTCGCGCGCGCCCTCTCTCTGACCCGTGGACCTCGCCCGTCAACCCCGTCTTCTTCCCCGCAACCGATGTGCTTGCGCCCACGGCGCACGCTCCACGCGGTCAAATCGCCGCCCATGCCCCCACGACTCGCCCACCCTTCTTTTGCCTTAATTCCGTCTCACCGTGATGGATTTGAGCTCACCGGAGCCGCTGCTCGTTGGGCCGCCATGTCTCCTCGGCGCTCGGACAATACATCCTTCCCCCGTGCCCAAATCCTGACCTAGAATGCCCCTACCACCTCACCGAAGCTCACGCCGGCATCGCGGCACCCGATTATCCCCCACTGCGATGGGGATTGCTCACCGGAGCACCCTCGAACCTGCCCGGAACCCCTTGAGAGCACCTAGAGGGGGGTGAATAGGTGATCCTGTAAAATCAAACACTAATAGCCACAAAAAATTAGTTATGAGTGTTAGTACGACTAAGTGGTTGAGAGACGAGTTCTTGTGGACAAGATAATCACAGAGAAAGCAATCACAAGATACACGCGATTTTATCCCGTGGTTCGGACAAGTAACACTTGCCTACTTCCATGTTGTGGCGTCCCAATGGACGAGGGTTGCACTCAACCCCTTTCAAGTGATCTGATGATCACCTTGAATACCACGGTATTTTCCTTAGAGTATTTTCCCGTTTGCGAGGAATATGCACAACTTGGAGTCTCTCGCCCTTACAACAAGAATCACAATGAAGGCACAAGAGTAAGGCTAGGAGAGCAACACACTCCACACAAAAATCCGCAGCACACACGCACACAAGCCAAGACTTGAGCTCAAAACATAGCACAAAGAGTTCACAACTAGAACGGAGCTCAAATCACTAACACAATCAATCAAATGCGCGGAGATGGAGTGTGGGAGTCTTAGAATGCTTAGTGAATGCCTGGGTGTCTCCTCCATGCGCCTAGGGGTCCCTTTTATAGCCCCAAGGCAGCTAGGAGCTGTTGGAGGCCAAACTTGCCTTCTGTCGGGTGGTGCACCGGACAGTCCGGTGCACCACCGGACAGTCACTGTAGTCTGTCCGGTGCCGATTGCCTTCCAAATTGGGCTCAGACGATCGTTGTAGCTCCGGGCCCATTAGCGCACCAGACACTGTCTGGTGCACACCGTACAGTCCGGTGCTCCCCGCCGACCGTTGGAGCTGCCATGCGTCGCCCGCGGATTGCGCGGCCGACCGTTGGCGCTGGCGACCGTTGGCTCACCGAACCGTCCAGTGCACCACCGGACAGTCCGGTGAATTATAGCCACGTCGCCTTTTCCGTTTCCTGAGAGCGACGAGTTCGCCGCGGACGACTCACCGAACAGTCCGGTGCACCACCGGACAGTCCGGTGAATTATAGCCGTACGCCGTCGTCGAGTCCCGAGAGCGGCCTTTTCACACGGACCAGCCTGGCACACCGGACACTGTCCGGTGCACCACCGGACAGTCCGGTGTGCCAAGCCGAGCTGGAGTTGGCTGCACCGAGCCAAGTCTTTTCCTTTTCTTCTTTGGTCACTGTTTCTAGCACCTGGATAATCATGTTAGTACATAAAACCAAATCACCAAGTCTAGAAACATACCTTTTGCCTTGATTTGCACTTCTCGCTTTATTTGGCACTGAAGAACTTAATTAAACGTGTTGGGCACTTAATCACCAAAACATTATAGAAATTGCCCAAGGGCACATTTCCCTTTCAATCTCCCCCTTTTTGGTGATTTATGCCAACACAACCAAAAGCAACCAAAAGAAGTGCAACATCAATGTAATTGAAGATCAAATTGTTTTTGACTATTATTTGGCATATTTGGATCGCTCTTTGCCACCACTTGGTTTGTTTTTGCAAATCAAATTCATTTTCCTATCTCTAAGTCAAAACACACTTGTTTGGGCACAAAGAGAGGTAATCCAAGAGTGAAATTGATCAGTGTCAAAAACTCCCCCTTTTCCCATAATCAAAATTCTCCCCCACAAGAGACCAAATTTTGCAATAAAGGCATTTTGGACAAATCAAAAATTCTAACTCTATTATTTTTGAAATTCACAAGTGGTAGCTGATCCATTTGCTTTGGCCTTAATTTCTCCCCCTTTGGCATTAAGCACCAAAACTGGATCATTTTTTGCCCTTTAACCCCATTGCCTCACCAAAAATGTCAATTAAGAGCAAAAGGCAATGAGAGCATAAGTATGAACTTGGAAGTGAATACACTAATATCGGAGTGCAGTGGAAGTCTTTGCATTGTCCAAGTTCACCTTTCCCTTTCAATGCACATTTGAGACTACATCAAGTATACTCATCCAAACACGTTAGTCTCAAAAGGGTCAAGTTGTAGCACATCTCCCCCTAAATATGTGCACCATTTGCATATGGACTTGTGAGGTCCGGGGATCACGTGTACAACTTGAGCACCACAAATAAACAAAAATGGATTTAAACGCATAAAGTAACGTGATCAAAGGCATAGAACACATGTATGCTATAGATCAATCCAAGTTACACAAATCTAAGACATTTAGCTCACTACGCAACCTGCAAAAGGTTTTCTCATCCAACGGCTTGGTGAAGATATTGGCTAGCTGGTTCTCGGTGCTAACGTGGTACACTTCGATATCTCCCTTTTGCTGGTGGTCCCTCAGAAAGTGATGCCGGATGTCTATGTGCTTAGTGCGGCTGTGTTCAATAGGATTATCCGCTATGCGGATTGCACTCTCATTGTCACATAGGAGTGGGACTTTGCTCAGATTGTAGACAAAGTCCCGGAGGGTTTGCCTCATCCAAAGTAGTTGCGCGCAACACTGTCCTACGGCAACATACTCGGCCTCAGTGGTGGATAGGGCAATGGATGTCTGTTTCTTGGAACTCCAAGACACTAGGGACCTTCCTAGTAATTGGCACGTCCCTGATGTACTATTCCTATCAACCTTGCATCCAGCATAATCGGAGTCTGAGTATCCAATTAAGTCAAAGGTAGACCCCTTTGGATACCAGATCCCGAAGCAAGGCGTAGCAACTAAATACCTTAGAATTCGCTTAACGGTCACAAGGTGACATTCCTTGGGGTCGGATTGATATCTAGCACACATGCATACACTAAGCATAATGTCCGGTCTACTAGCACATAAGTAAAGCAAGGAACCTATCATAGACCGGTATGCCTTTTGGTCAACGGACTTACCTTCTTTGTTGAGGTCGGCATGCCCGTCAGGTCCCATCGGTGTCTTTGCGGGCTTGGCGTCCTTCATCCCAAATCTCTTTAGAAGGTCTTGAGTGTACTTCATTTGGGAGATGAAAGTACCGTCCTTGAGTTGCTTCACTTGGAACCCAAGGAAGTAGTTCAACTCACCCATCATTGACATCTCAAATTTTTGAGTCATCACCCTGCTAAACTCCTCACAAGACTTTTGATTAGTAGAACCAAATATTATGTCATCGACATAAATTTGGCACACAAAAAGATCACCATCACAAGTCTTAGTAAAAAGAGTGGGATCGGCTTTCCCAACCTTGAAGGCATTAGCAATTAGGAAATCTCTAAGGCATTACATGGTCGGGGTACCTGTCATCCTCAAAGCCAGGGGTTGTTCCACATATACCTCCTCCTTGATTGGCCCGTTGAGGAAAGCGCTCTTCACATCCATTTGAAACAATCTGAAAGAGTGGTGAGCGGCATAGGCTAATAATATTTGAATAGGCTCTAGCCTAGCCACAGGAGCAAAAGTCTCCTCGAAATCCAAACCTGCGACTTGGGCATAACCTTTTGCCACAAGTCGAGCATTGTTTCTTGTCACCACCCCGTGCTTGTCTTGCTTGTTGCGGAACACCCACTTGGTTCCCACAACATTTTGCTTGGGACGTGGCACCAGGCCCCAAACTTCATTCCTCTTGAAGTTGATGAGCTCTTCCTGCATGGCCAACACCCAGTCCGGATCCTGCAAGGTCTCTTCTACCCTGAAAGCCTCAATAGGAGAAACAAACGAGTAATGCTCACAAAAATTAGCTAAACGTGAGCGAGTTGTTACTCCCTTGCTTATGTCACCCAGAATCTGATCGATGGGGTGATTTCATTGGATCATCGCTCGGACTTGAGTTGGAGGAACATGTGGTGCTTCTTCCTCCATCACTTGCTCTTCTTGTGCTCCCCCTTGATCATGCTCCTCTTCTTGAGGTACCTGTACATCATCTTGGGTTGGGGGATGCACCATTGTTGAGGAAGATGACTAATCTTACTCTTGTTGTTCCTGTGGTCGCACATCACCTATCGCCATCGTGCGCATTGCGGCCGTCGGAACATCATCTTCATCTATGTCATCAAGATCAGCTTGCTCTCTTGGAGAGTCATTAGTCTCATCAAATACAACGTCGCTAGAGACTTCAACCAAACCCGATGATTTGTTGAAGACTCTATACGCCTTTGTATTTGAGACATACCCTAGTAAAAACCCTTCTACTGCCTTGGGAGCAAATTTAGAATGTCTACCTTTCTTCACTAGAATGTAACATTTGCTCCCAAATACACGAAAGTAAGAGACGTTGGGTTTGTTACCAGTAAGGAGTTCATACGAGGTTTTCTTGAGAAGGCGATGTAGGTAGAGCCGGTTAATAGCGTGGTAAGCTGTGTTCACAGCTTCTGACCAAAACCGCTCGGGCGTCTTGAATTCTCCAAGCATCATTCTCGCCATGTTGATGAGCGTCCTGTTCTTCCTTTCTACCACACCGTTTTGCTGTGGTGTGTAGGGAGCGGAGAATTCGTGCTTGACGCCTTCATCCACAAGATATTCCTCCACTTGCAGATTCTTGAACTCGGACCCATTGTCGCTTCTTATCTTTTTCACCTTGAGCTTAAATCCGTTTTGAGCCCTCCTTAGAAAGCACTTTAGGGTCCCTTGGGTTTCTGATTTATCCTGCAAAAAAAACACCCAAGTGAAGCGGGAAAAATCATCAACAATAACAAGACCATACTTACTTCCCCCGATGCTAAGGTAGGCAACGGGTCCAAAGAGATCTATGTGAAGAAGCTCCACTGGTCTTGATGTTGTCATCACATTCTTGCTATGATGAGTGCTTCCCACCTGTTTTCCTGCCTGACATGCTGCACAAGGTCTGTCTTTCTCAAAACAGACATCGGTTAGTCCTAACACATGATCTCCCTTTAGAAGCTTATGAAGGTTCTTCATCCCAACATGTGCTAGACGGCAATTCCAGAGCCAGCCCATACTAGTCTTAGCCATTAAGCATGCATCTAGATCGGCATTCTCTTTCGAAAAATCAACTAAATAGAGCTTGCCGTCTAATACACCCTTAAATGCTAATGAACCATCACTCCTTCTAAAGACAGATACATCAATATTTGTAAACAAACAATTGTAGCCCATGTGGCACAATTGACTTACAGACAGGAGGTTGTATCCTAATGACTGTACTAAAAATACATTTGAAATAGAGTGCTCGCTTGTGATGGCTATCTTTCCCAAACCTTTGACCTTGCCTTGATTCCCATCTCCAAATATGATTGTATCCTGGGAGTCCTTGTTCTTGACGTAGGAGGTGAACATCTTCTTCTCCCCCGTCATGTGGTTTGTGCATCCGCTGTCGATTATCCAGCTAGAGCCCCCGGATGCATAAACCTGCAAGGAATTTAAGCTTGGGTTTTAGGTACCCAACTCTTGTTGGGTCCTACAAGGTTAGTCACAATAGTTTTTGGAACCCATATGCAAGTTTTGTCTCCCTTGCATTTGGATCCCAATTTCCTAGCCACTACTTTTGCATTCTTACATGAAAGAACAAAAGAAGTGTTGCAAGCATGGAAAACAGTAGTAGATTTATTACACACTTTCCTAGGCACATGATGCACAACATGATTTCTCCTAGGGCCTACTTCTACCGTGAACAAAAGTAGAACTAGAGGCAAACATAGCACGTGAATCAAAAGCATCATGGTTATAACTCCTATTATAATTGAAATGACTAGCAATTTTCCTATTATAAATGAAAGCATGATTCCTTTGAGTACTACTAGCCATAGGGACCTTCCCTTTCTCCTTGTTGGGAACGGGAGCCCTTTGGCTTGTTAAGTTCTTGGCTTCCTTTCAAAAACCAAGCCCATCCTTAATTGAGGGGTGTCTACCAACGGTGTAGGCATCCCTAGCAAATTTTAACTTATCAAAATCAATTTTGCAAGTCTTAAGTTGATCATTAAGACTTGCCACCTCATCATTTAGTTTAGAAATAGAAATAAGGTGTTCATCACAAGAATTAACGTCAAAGTCCTTGCATCTATTGCAAATAACAATATGTTCTACACATGAACTAGATTTATTAACTTCCTCTAGCTTAACATTTAGTTCATCATTTAAACTCTTTAAACTAGAGACTGATTCATGGCAAACAGACAATTCAGAGGGTAACATTTCATTTCTCTTAATTTCTAAGGCAAGGGATTTTTGCACACTAACAAATTTGTCATGTTCCTCATATAAAATATCCTCTTGTTTTTCTAATAATCTATCCTTTTCATTTAGAGCATCAATTAATTCATTAATTTTCTCTACTTTGGCTCTATCTAAACCTTTAAATAGACTAGAGTAATCTCATCATCGAAGGAATCCTCATCACTAGAAGTAGAGTACTTAGGGGAATCTCGAACACTTACCTTCTTCTCCTTGTCCATGAGGCAAGTGTGGCGTTCGTTGGGGAAGAGCGACGACTTATCGAAAGACGAGGCCGCCAGTCCCTCATCGTCGGAGTCGGATGAGGAGCAGTCGGAATCCCATTCTTTTCCAAGATGAGCCTCGCCTTTCGCCTTCCTATAGCTTTTCTTCTTCTCTTTCTTCCCATGTCTTTCTTGTCCCTGGTCATTTTCATTATCGGGACATTGAGCAATAAATGACCAGTCTTACCACATTTGAAGCAGGAGCGCTTTCCCCTTGTTTTATTCTTGTTGGGGTACTCTTTGCGTCCTTTAAGTGCGGTCTTAAAGCGCTTGATGATAAGCGCCATCTCATCTTCATTGAGGTCGGCAGCCTCCACTTGAGCTACCTTGCTTGGTAGTGCCTCCTTGCTGCTAGTTGCCTTGAGCGCAACAGGCTGCGGCTCGTAGACGGGCAGAGGGCCGTTTAAGGCGTCATCTACATACCTTGCCTCCTTAACCATCATGCGCCCGCTTACAAATTTTCCGAGTATCTCCTCGGGCGTCATCTTTGTGTACCTGGGATTTTCACGGATAAGATTCACAAGATGGGGGTCAATAACTGTAAAGGACCTGAGCATGAGTCGGACGACGTCGTGATCCGTCCATCTTGTGCTTCCATAGCTTCTAATCTTGTTGACCAGGGTCTTGAGCCTGTTGTAGGTTTATGTTGGCTCTTCACCCCTGATCATGGCGAATCTTTCTAGCTCCCCTTCCACCAACTCCATTTTGGTGATCATGGTGGCGTCGTTTCCCTCATGAGATATCTTGAGGGTGTCCCAGATCTGCTTTGCATTGTCCAAGCCGCTAACCTTGTTGTATTCATCCCTGCACAGAGATGCTAGCAAAACAGTAGTGGCTTGAACATTTTTATGAATTTGCTCATTGATAAACATGACATTGTCAGTACTATCAAAGTGCATTCCGTTTTCAACAATCTCCCAAATACTAGGATGGAGAGAAAATAAATGACTACGCATTTTATGACTCCAGAAAGAATAGTCTTCTCCATCAAAGTGGGGAGGTTTTCTAAGAGGAATTGATAGCAAATGATCATTAGAATTGTACGGAATACGAGAATAATCAAATGAATAGTTTTGATTAACCGGTTTCTTCTTTGACGAGGAGTCATCGTCGTTGTCGTGTGGTGAAGAAGACGAGGCATCACTGTCGTAGTAGATGATCTTCTTGATGCGCCTCTTCTTCTTCCCGTCTCTTTTCTTGTGACTTGAGCCTGAGTCGGTTGGCTTGTCGTCTCTAGGCTCGTTGAGGAAGGACTCCTTTTCCTTGTCGTTGACCACCATCCCCTTTCCCTTAGGATCCATCTCTTCAGGCGGTTAGTCCCTTAGATGAAGAGTACGGCTCCGATACCAATTGAGAGCACCTAGAGGGGGTGAATAGATGATCCTGTAAAATCAAACACTAATAGCCACAAAAACTTAGTTATGAGTGTTAGTACGGCTAAGTGGTTGAGAGACGAGTTCTTGTGGACAAGATAATCACAGAGAAAACAATCACAAGAGACACACGATTTTATCCCGTGGTTCGGCCAAGTAACACTTGCCTACTTCCACGTTGTGGCGTCCCAATGGACGAGGGTTGCACTCAACCCCTTTCAAGTGATCCGATGATCAACTTGAATACCACGGTATTTTCCTTAGAGTATTTTCCTATTTGCGAGGAATCTCCACAACTTGGAGTCTCTCGCCCTTACAACAAGAATCACAATGAAGGCACAAGAGTAAGGCTAGGAGAGCAACACACTCCACACAAAAATCCGCAGCACACACGCACACAAGCCAAGACTTGAGCTCGAAACGTAGCACAAAGAGTTCACAACTAGAACGGAGCTCAAATCACTAACACAATCAATCAAATGCGCGGAGACGGAGTGTGGGAGTCTTAGAATGCTTAGTGAATGCTTGGGTGTCTCCTCCATGCACCTAGGGGTCCCTTTTATAGCCCCAAGGCAGCTAGGAGCCGTTGGAGGCCAACTTGGAAGGCCAAACTTGCCTTCTGTCGGGTGGTGCACCGGACAGTCCGGTGCACCACCGGACAGTCACTGTAGCCTGTCCGGTGCCGATTGCCTTCCAAATTGGGCTCAGACGACCGTTGAAGCTCCGGGCCCGTTGGCGCACCGGACACTATCCGGTGCACACCGGACAGTCCGGTGCTCCCTGTCGATCGTTGGAGCTGCCACGCGTCGCCCGCGGATTGCGCGGCTGACCGTTGGCGCTGGCGACCGTTGGCTCACCGGACAGTCCGGTGAATTATAGCCATGTCGCCTTTTCCATTTCCCGAGAGCGACGAGTTCGTCGCGGACGATTCACCGGATAGTCCAGTGAATTATAGCCGTACGCCGCCGTCAAGTCCCGAGAGCGGCCTTTTCACACGGACCAGCCTGGCGCACCGGACCGTCCGGTGTGCCAAGCCGAGCTGGAGTTGGCTGCACCGAGCCAAGTCTTTTCCTTTTCTTCTTTGGTCACTGTTTCTAGCACTTGAATAATCATGTTAGTACATAAAACCAAATCACCAAGTCTAGAAACATACCTTTTGCCTTGATTTGCACTTCTCGCTTTATTTGGCACTGAAGAACTTAATTAAACGTGTTGGGCACTTAATCACCAAAACATTATAGAAATTGCCCAATGGCACATTTCCCTTTCACCCCTCTCCATCGTCTGCACACCCTCGGTCCTGTTCTCGCAGCCGGAGCTCCATCATAGTGTTCGTGGGGTTTTCTCCCCAATAGCCCAGGCTTGCCTAGATAGTCCCATACACCCTAGATCCTGATCCCTCTTCGTCTCCGGTGACCGCGCCACCGTGGGCACGAGCGGCGCCGCCAAAGCCAGCCGGAGCTGTTAAACCCACCCAGGCATCCGATATTGGACACTCACCCCCGATCTAAGCGTCTACATCCTCAGATACCAATTCAGGTTGGTCCATTGAACCGGGTCCTTGATTTCCCATCCAATGGCTCAGCGCCCTCGCCCTCAGCACAACACTGTCCCTAGGCCCCCCTATCAGCCGCCCACGCCAAGCACGCTCGCGCGCCCGCCCCACCGGTCTAATCTCGACCGTTGATCCGAGATCCAATGACCGAGGGAGCCCGATACCCCTTTGATTGGTTGTTTTGTCAAAGAAACCCTTGGTTTACCGGAAATCAACCCGACGTACTTTATTCTTTCAGCTGAGCCCCTGGGTTATTGCAGAAAGAACCCCAGACTTTGTTTTAATTAATAAAAGGTGTTTGATTTAGGGTTTTTATTTCCAAAACTTGTAAATTTCTTAACTTTGCATATGAACTCCAAATTGGGTGGTTCAAATTGCAAAATGTTCATTATATTATTCTCTATATGTTTAAATTATGTCCACCCACTGTTTCCATGTCTCAATTTTGTGGTTAGTCTCTAAGTTAGTGTAAAGTTATAGAATATTTATTAGAGATAAAATAAAAGTAAAACCATAATGAATGTTCAAGTGCTTAACTTTGTAGACTTAATCTCATTTGATGAATGATCTCATCCCTGGAATAATTTTATTTAAGTAAGTGATTCACTAAGATGAACCTAGTTAGAGAACAATAGACCATTTGGCATAATGATCTACCCCAGAACCTAGATTTCACATGTGTGTCTGTACCTTTTATTGCACTTGTGTCCACTCTGTTGCATATGTTTGGTGTACTGTTCTTTTGTCATTCCTCAAGTGTGTTGAATGAATGATTGTTTTGCGTAGACAACGAGCAATCCGTGGTCCCCAATTGTGTTGCAGGAGACTTCCTTGAGCTACAATCTAGTGAATGCAAGTGTCCTCTGACCCATTATGTCCTACTTACTTTATAATTCATTGTCCCACATACCATGATCAACCTAAGTATTGACTAGTATTCTGTTTTTCCTATCCTTGGTTATCCTTTGGGAATTGGTTACTATGATTAGAATCATGCTATTGCCTTATTTTAATCAATGAACATGATGAGAATATTTTATGATATGATGATGTTATTCTAGATATGATGATGAACTTGTGATACTTTAGGGGGCTCGGGTTGTTTCCCAAGTACCTCTCCGTAAGGTCCTATTCGTTGGATGACCACCTCGGAAAATAGTACAAGCATGAGGGTGGTATGGGACACCCTTAGCTGATTAATTAGAGGAACTTGAGGTGTAGTCGACTTTGCCGTCATGACGTCAATGGGGTCCAGGCATAGTACTTGCTCTACTGAAGCTAGGTGCCGAGGTTATTTCGTGTTGCTTTTGTTAGTCACCCTTTCTGTGGGAAGAGGTATTGTGTTTATCAAACTGGAGAAACCTAATGGGTGACTATGACCTCTAGGGAATCATTGTAAAGGCTATGTAGTGAAACCTTGTTGACTCACCTTGGTAGTGTTTGAGGGTTTGATCGACCCGAGGCAAAAAGGGATCACGGCTCGTGGGTAAAGTGTGCAATCTCTGTAGAGTGTTAGAAACTGGTATATCAGTCGTGCTCATAGTTATGAGCAGCCTTGGGAGCTCCTTTGATTAGAGTTACTCTGTATACCTTTATGATGATGCTTAATGATGATGAATATAACTATGGATCTTGGTATTTCCTCTTGGAGGCAATACTATTTGGGTTAATAACTAGGGATTAATGGTAAAACTTGGCTCTCAACTAGTAATAAATACCTGACCAACTAAAAGTAACTGCTTTGAGCTTAACCCCACATACATCTAGTCCACTTTAGCCAAACGGGACATTTGCTGAGTACGTTGATGTGTACTCACCCTTGGGTTAAAACACCAAAACCCCAGGTTGTCCCCATTGCAACAAGTGCTCAGGAGAATATGAAGGCAACATGAAGGACTTTTAGGAGTTTCAGGATTTCGACGAGTTCTAGAATAGATTAGTGGAAAACTGCTAGTCAGCTGCCTGTGAAGGCCTATCTTACTGTGTTTCGTTTGGCACTTTGGTTATGGTTTAAGTTAATGACTTTATGGATATCTTGGACATCGTTATGCAATAAAGTACTTATTTCCGCTAATACTTTGAGCAATGTGTGATGATGCCCAACTATGTAATCGATGTGTACGTGAATTTCTGATCTTGGCACATACATAGTTCGCATTCGGTTTGCCTTCCAAAACCAGGTGTGACAGAGCTGTTCTGGTATTGGTCCGTCTGAGGGAAAGCTTACCCATGATAATGCATGTGGCTACTTAAAAGGTCCTCGATCATGAAGGCTACATCGGTTTGGTCCTTAAATGACTCAGATGTGGACACTACACCGAGACTCTCTTCTCGTGCAGTCACATGCCCGGTCTCATCTTATAATTTATAACCCAAACTTGGTACCTGTTAGAGGTACTATTTTCAGACGTTGAATCAATTACATCCATGATGGATTCACCATCATAAGTTTTCATTTGTAAACATCCTCATTCCAGTGTGAAGCGTCATCTTTTTAAAACAAAACATTTTTTGTTTTCTAAGCAAGGCTAAGCATCATTAAAACATGTTTGAATAAATTAGGTAACAAGGAATGATACTCGATTTCTCAAGGAAGGAAATGCATCAATAGTTTATCACACAATTCCTATTACCTAATGCATCATTCAAAGGTGGAAAAACTTTAAAATTCAAAGAAAAGATAAATGCATCGGGGCTTGCCTTGAGTTGTAGGAGTAGGTGCTTCTTCACCACAGATGTCAAAGTAGAAATTGTTCTCCACATGAGTATTCCTATCGAAGGGGCAACTTCTACTATATAATCTTCTTCATGTTCTACACGCAATAATACATATTTGGATGCTTATGTTATGCCATGAACATGCATGTTTATAAACAAGAATTACAAAACACTCTATTGAATACAACTTTCATTCACGGAGTTTATTAGCCATAATAACTTCCTAGCTAAATAATCTTCTAAGATTAACTTAACTCATCTTTTTCGGCTTAACAAGTTATAGCAAGTTCACTATTTCCAATTTCACTTGCAAAACTAACTCCTAACCAAACTTTGTTATAAATGGGTTTAATTCTTTGGACTATTATTGATTCCTTGGTCAAACAGTGTCCAAACAAGTTCAAACTTCACTCAAGGGCTAGAACAAACATACCAAAGCCTACTCAAAAGGTTTCATGATTTTTGGAACTCCTAATATATTTCTAACATTCTAATAGGCTTTGCATAAGCACCTGTAAATGCTATATAATTTATTGTTTGCACTAAAAATGTTGAAACTATGTTTATTAAATACTATCTAATTTTAGGAGTCTAGTAAAATTGGTCCCATTATTTTACCATTTTTCTACAATTTTTGCTAGATTTTGCAAGTTATTGGCAAAAGGAAAAGGGAAAATTATGACCAGGATTGGGCCAAATCTAGCCCGAGCCAACCCAACCCCGCTCAGAACGCGTGCGCGCCTGCGCCCGCGTATGGGATTTTGCGCAAAGGTCCCCAACGATTCAAATAACTGGAGATGAGCCCGCAACACTATTTTATTGACTCAGTGACATCTTCACTTAAACCCCCTATTCTTATTCCTTTACAACCTCAGGTCCCTGACGACGACGACGCGTTCCCCGACCACCCCTCGCCTGAACTCGCCGACGATGACCAAGATCAACGAAATCGAGTACATGTTGGTCACTTGTTCTCAAATGTTGTAGACCAAGAACAAGGCAACACAATTGTTAATTATTATGGACCTTCGTCCTCCGAAGCATTATCTCCACATGGGAATAACGCTCATCAGACGAAGGTCAAGAAGGACACACCTCCATCATTTAATATGTGAATGAAAATGTAAAAGGATGAAGACATTAACTGCATTTCATTAATTCATACATATTTGCATTTCATAAAACATGTATGAATATTAACTACATTTCATTAGCAAATGTTTCTTGCAAATCAGCAATGTGATTTTCTTGCTTCATGCTTTTGACTATGATATCATCAACATATGTCAACACATTCTTGCCAATTTGGGAGTGGGGAACTTTGGGAGTCATCCTGCTGAAGCTTCCTCCAGCATTCTTGAGCCCCTCAGGCATCCGAAGGTAGTAGTATGTCCCACTGGGTGTTATGAAGCTTGTCTTGAGCTCGTCTTCTTTCTTCATCCAAATTTGGTGGTACCCTGAATAATAGTCCAATAGGCTCATTAGCTTCGAAGTAGTTGCTCCATCCACAAGAGAGTCTATTCTAGGTAAAGGAAACTCATCCTTCGGACACGCTTTATTAAGATCTGTGAAATCAATGCACATTCTCCACTTTCCATTAGCCTTCTTCACCATTACAGTATTAGCCAGCCACTCTGGATATGTTACCTCTCTGATCACTCCGGCACTCAGAAGCCTTTTGACTTCGTTTCGTGCACCTTCTGCTTTGTCATCGGACATCTTGCGAAGCTTCTGCCTTCTTGGCCTGATAACTGGATCTACATTAAGTGCATGCTCGATGACGTCTCTGTTGACACCACAGAGATCATTGGCTGACCAGGCAAAGACATCCTTGTTGTTGAACAAAAACTTCAACAAGGTTTTTTTCTTGTTCATCAGACAGTTGTGATCCCAGCAACACCTTCTGCTTGGCTATGTCCTCGCATAGAAGCATGGGCTTCGGCTGGTCTGCTGAGGCAGCCTTATCTCTTTTGTGTTTGCACTGCTGATGAACTTCAGCTTCATCTATGTTATGGATAGCCTTTGAATCTATCCAATTCCCTTCGGCCCTTCTAGCAGCCTCTTGACTCCCATGCACAGCTATGGGGCCTTGGTTTGATGGTATTTTCATGCACAGATACGCTGGATGAAGTATTGCTTCGAAGGCATTTAATGTTCCTCGCCCAATGATTGCATTGTAGGGATACTCCATATCAACAATGTCAAAGACAACCTGCTCTGTCCTTGTGTTGTGAACGTAGCCGAAGGTGATCGACATAGTTATCTTGCCAAGTGCCACAATCTGCCTTCCTTCGAAGCCATAGAGGGGGTGCGTTGCATCATGTATCTTGTCGTCCTGCTCCTGCATCTGCCTAAAAGCTTTTCAAAGATAATATTTGTTGCACTGCCTGTGTCTACAAGGACATTATGAACCAGCAACCCCTTGATGACACAAGATATAACCATTGCATCATTGTGAGGATAATCCTTGAGCTGAAGGTCTTCCTAGGAGAAGGTTATTGGTATATGAGACCACTTGGACTTGATGAAGGGTCCTTGCACTCCAACATGTTGTACCCTTTTCTGTGCTTCCATCTTCTGCTTCTTATTGGCTAGTTGAGAACTTGAACCACCTGTGATTGGAAGCACCAGCTTTGTAGCCAAAGGTACCACAGCTTGGTTGCCTTGTGAAGCCATCGTCGCAGTCGTGAAAGTGAGTTCACTGGAGGTGGGCGCCAATGTTGGTCACTTGTTCTCAAATGTTGTATATCAAGAACAAAGCAACACAATTGTTAATTATTATGGACCTTCGTCCTCCGAAGCATTATCTCCACATGGGAATAACGCTCATCAGACGAAGGTCAAGAAGGACTCACCTTCATCATTTAATATGTGAATGAAAATGTAAAAGGATGAAGACATTAGCTGCATTTCATTAATTCATACATATTTGCATTTCATAAAACATGTATGAATATTGACAGTATCAGTATTATATTGATACCTTCGGCTTGCTCGAAGGTGAAGAAGCGAGAGAGTGATTACAACTCCGCGTGAACATTACGGTGTTTATTGTTCATCTATTTATAGGCACGAGACACAGCCTGGGTAAAATTACATTCATGACCCTTAACATTTATCTACAGACGACCTGGATTATTAAGGTCTATCTGGTCTTTTCTTCTTCTGCTTGAGCTGAATCGAAGCTGATGATACCTTCGGCATTCTGCATAGTTACTTCTACGCAAGGTCTTCGTCTTAAGAAGCTGAAACGAAGGTGATGATAGCTTCGGTGGGCCTCTGTATTATTTTGTCAAAGGTGTTTCTGTCTTGAGGACCTTCGGTGGGAAAGAAGATCCCCAACATTACATGTCGACCATTTCCGAACCTAGGCAACTTTAACCCACACGATATATATCTGGCAAAACCACCTCGGGATACTCCCTACCCATGAAGATGGTGGAGCTGTTCCTAGCAGTGTAGGATGGTAGAGTTTAAATTGAAGGTACGGCGAGAATCAGTGAGTCACCAGAACTCCAAAACGACGGTCGGGAAGGTGGGCGAATGGATGGAGCAGTGGGTCGACGTGGAGGGCGGCCTGCGACGGTGTCTAGTGATTGTGAGACGATGTTCTCAGAGTTTCACTACAGTAGATTTTGATTGGCCGACACCGTGAGAAACTAGAGGTCAGAGAGATACCAGAACAAGAATAAGAAGAGCATAAACTATCCGGAGAAGCGCTGGCCACGGTGAAGCTCCCCTACGACGCTGGTGACCGCTTTCAGGAAAATCCGATGAACTCAAGCTATAGTGGAAGAGAGGGGCTAGCTGAGGGTGGGTTGGGCACGTAACAGAGAGGCGGAGTGAGGGGAACACTCAATTTAAAGGGACTAATTGCGTGCTTCATGAATTTGGGATGAGAGTACCCACGGCGGCGGTGAGATATTGTCACCGAGCCCGTTCACCGTGGCACGCGAGGAAGTAATGGCTCAAGGCGGTAATTGGTTGCTTGCCATGACTTACAGCGACGTGGTGAAGCACACTATTACGTGGCATGGCAGAGATGGGCGGTGACCCCCGGCGTTGATAACACGGCGGGCCGCAGGGCAATTGGATGTCGTGGAGAAGCCGGCCAAGCTCCTATGTTCCTCCCCCTAAAGATCTTTTACCTTGGCATGTACTCCAAACTTGGCGCGAATCTCTGCGACGAGCTCGGATCATGGCGCACGACCACTGGCGGCAAGGTTCAGCGAACCGTGGATCTTTGTCAGTTACTGTTCCAATCGAAACTCCTTTTCAAAACTGCCTGATATAGAAAGTTTGAGGGCATATTACTCCCATTTCCAAGTAGTAACATACCAACTCGACTTTAGCAAAGTTGTTCTCCTATATATGACCTTCAACTTTGTCACAGTGACCCTAACCTTAACCTCACTAGATTATCCATAATTTAGCTCCAAAGTTGGACCGATGTCACTGTCAGTCTAGGTTCAAAGTACCCCCTTAACTGACAGCCATACTTCAAGGGTGTTTTACTCCAAGTTCCATGTAATTTTTGGGCTAGGTCACTTAATCAAATTGATACTACTATAGAAGCTCTACAACTTTGTCATGGTGAGTTATAGCAAAACCCTCATGGATTTAAAACTACAAGTGTCCAAAGTTGGCTCAATATCACTGTTTTTTAGAATTCCAAATTCTTGAGCACTTGTGAACTTTTGCACTTTACCCCAAATTGCTCCACAAAACTTGAATATCTTCAAATATAAAAGTTGCTTAGTTTTTGTTACGCTACCACTTTGATATATATACTTTTGGCAAAAAGTGGCTAGATCATGATTTTCACTTTGGCTCTAATGGGTGCGTTTGGTTGCGGGTCAGCTAGGACAGGGACGTCCCCTGGTGTCCCCTCTCGTCCCTCCAATTTTGAGGGACAACAGGGGACAACACTGGGATAGTCCTGTCCCAATCTTTGATCCAGAACCAAACAGCCTAATTTGAAGGATCGTCCCATCCTATCCCGTCCTGTCATTGCAACCAAACGCACCCTAAGTGTTTTGGAGCTCTCAATTGCCTTTAGGGGCTTCACCTCTTCTATACCTCACCCCTTAGGGTATAATCCCTAATTAGCAAAAGCACCCTCCCCACTTTGACCATATGGTCAATTGACTACTAACTCATGTGGTGACTCATTCCTCACTTGGTTCAAACAACCCTACAAAGTATACCCTATACCCAAACAAGTATCACATCACATGTTGTTTTGAAATTTTAGCCTAGTGGATGCATTCTAAGTGTATCACAAACAATGAAATGCAAGTGCACATGATGTCATGCCAATGTTTTAGTTCTCGTAACAGCATGGGTGTTACATCCTCTCCCCCACAAAAGAATCTTGTCCTGAGATTTAAACCTCCTAGGTAAGTAATGGAAAAGGAAATGTGTCACAACTTTATTTCATATCTTCTCTTACAAGGTAGGGGGTGAATATGTGTGTCTGACTGACTTTACAATAAAATGTACAAAACTTTAGGGTTTACAAGAAGCTAGAAACTCAGGAAAATGCTTTTCTAAATAATCTTCGAATTCCCAAGTGGCCTCTTCTTCGGTATGTTGATTCCATTGTACTTTATAAAACTTGAGTGTCCTTATTCTAGTGACTCGATCCTTTTGGTCCAAAACTCGTACTGGATATTCCGAATAAGTTAGGTCTGGTCCCAAGTTAACTTCTGATACATCCATGGTTTGATCGGGTACTCGGAGGCACTTCTTTGCTGTGATACGTGGAACACACTGTGTACCATAGACAAAGATTCTAGTAGCTGAAGTTTATACACAACATGCCCACATCGTTCAAGAATAGGGAACATACCAATGTATTGAGGTGCTAACTTTCCTTTGACTCCAAAATGGTTAACTCCCTTCGTTGGCGATACTTTCAATGGTCGGCGTCGCTTATCCACGTAATTCTTTTGTCGTGCTTGAGCTTCTCTTAAATTGTGTCGACTATGTTGAACCTTTTCTTCTATTTCCTTTACCAAATCAGGTCTGAAGAACCATCGCTCTCCTAGCTTTGACTAGTTTAAAGGTATTCTACATCGTCGACCATATAGAGTCTCGAATGGCACCATTTTGATACTCTCTTGATAACTGTTATTGTAGGAAAATTTTGCAAGAGGTAAATAGTCATCCCACTTATGTGTAGATTTCTAAACACAAGCTCTCAACATATCTTCCATTATTTGATTTACTCTCTCTGTTTGCCCACTTGTCTAGGATGATAGGCCAAACTATGGAGCAACTTAGTACCCAAATACTTGTGCAATTATTCCCAAAACTTGGATATAAATTGCGGTCCTCAGTGCGACACAATCGTTCTTGGCACCCCATGCATGTCCAGGATACGTGCAATATACACTTGAGCATATACAACCACTGGATACTTGGTTTTAACTAGAAGAAAATGAGATGTCTTGGTAAGACAATCCACTATAACCCATATAGAGTCATACCCTTTGGATGTCTTGGGTAGTCCGACAATAAAGTCCATAGTAATGTCATCCCACTTCTAGGTTGGACGAGCAATGACTATATGGGACCTTACACCTTCATGTGCATAGCTTTTACTCACTGACAAGAATCACACTTTGCTACATAGCGAGCAATTTCTATCTTCATATTAGTCCACCAATAATGTGGCTTCAGATCTTCGTACATCTTAGTACTCCCTGGGTGGATAGAATACCAAGTGAGATGAGCTTCATCCAAGATCTATTGGTGGAGCTCAACATCCTTAGGCACCACTATGCAGTCTTTAAACCATAATATTCCTTGATCATCTTTCCTAAAACAGGTAGCTTTGTCAGCTTCCATTTTCTCTTGAATATGCTTCATGCCCTTATAAGTCGTTTGAGCATCAACAATTTCTATTGAAGAACAAACTCAAGCTTAAGATGTGTCAAGGTTGCTTGTTGAAGTATCCCCAAATTTGGTCTTTCCATTTCTTGGCATAAGGTAGTGTCAATCAACTTTGCAGTAAGACAATGACAAGATGCCTTACAACTTAAAGCATCGGCCACTACGTTACCTTTCTAGGGTGATAGTGAATCTCCAAATCATAATCCTTTATTAGCTTGAGCCATCTTCTTTGCCTCATATTCAATACTGATTGGGTAAAAATATATTTCAGGCTCTTATGATCAGTGTAAATATGGCATATATTAGCCAGCAGATAGTGACGCCAGATTTTAAGGGCATGAACTACTGCTGCCAACTCCAAATCACGGGTCAGGTAATGCTCCTCATGTCGTCGTAGTTGTCTTGAGGCATAAGCTATAACTTGGTCTTCTTTCATTAGGACACATCCAATGCCAATGTCTGACGCATCACAATATACGTCAAACGACTTATCAATGTCTCATTGAGCCAATACTGGTGCAGTGGTTAATATCTTTTTCAGCTGCTCAAAAGCTTCGTCACATTTGGGAGACCAATTAAACTTAACCTTGTTCTTTAGTAGCTCCATAATAGGCTTTACTATCTTGGAGAAATCTGAAATAAACCTACGGTATTAGCCAGCTAGTCCAAGAAAACTTCTAACTTGATGGACTGTAGTAGGAGATTTCCATCCCAGAATATCCTTGACTTTGCTGAGGTCAACCACAATTCCTTTAGCTGATAAGACATGCCCTAGAAATTGAATTTCCTCCAACCAAAACGTGCATTTGCTAAACTTAGCATAAAGTTGATGTTCCCTTAAGCGCGTTAACACAATCTGCGAATGCTTTGCATGCTCATCTTTGTTCTTAGAGTAGATCAAGATATCATCAATAAAAACCACCATGAACTTGTTGAGCTCCGGCATAAATACTGAATTCATAAGATATATGAAATGGGCTGGAGCATTTGTTAATCCAAAGGACATAACCAGATACTTGAACAGTTTGTACCGAGTAGTAAAAGCAGTCTTAGGGATGTCTTCTGGGTGAATCCTTATTTTATGATAGCCCGATCTAAGGTCAATATTAGAAAATACCCGAGCTCCGGTAAGTTGATCAAATAGAAGATCGATTCAGGGAAGGGGGTACTTGTTCTTGATTGTGACCTCATTAAGGGGCCAATAGTCCATGCACATTCGTAGAGCTTGGTCCTTCTTCTTTACGAAAATGGCTAGACAACCCCATGGTGAAGAACTAATCTGATAAATCCCTTTTCCAGTAAGTCTTGGAATTGCATCTTCAATTCTGCCAACTCATTAGGAGGCATGCGATACGACATTCTTGAGATGGGAGTCATACTAGGCTTCAACTTGATTACAAACTCCACATCACTCTCATGAGAAAACTCAAGCAAATCTTCAAGAGATACATCCAGGAATTCACACACTACTGGAATGTCTTGAAATTGTTGAACTATGGCTTCAAAAGCTCTTCGGGTTGCCTTAACCGGAGCAGGTAGATGAATCACCAATCTAGCATCCCCTAGACCATGGCTCAACTGAATAATTCGTTGACTAGTATTGACGATAGCTTCATTTTGGGGTAACCAATTCATGCCCAAAATCACATCTATGTCCTATCCTTTTATAACTATCATATCAGTGGAAAATCTATGTCCAACCATTTCTATCACTAATTGAGATAATATCTCTTTCGTGTATAGTCGACCCCGGGTGACTGTATCACTATACCCCTCTTTGATTCTTCAATAGGGATGTAATGCTTCGCAACAAAAGCTTTACTTATGAAGGTGTGTGATGCACTAGAATAAAAAAGAATAAATGTGGGATGGTTGGCGATAGAAAACGTACCCATCAACACGGGTTCTCCTTCTGGTGTAGTGGCCACCTGGGTATAATAGACCTATCCAGGCCTCTTCGCCTTTGCCTACCTAGTAGCTTGCCATGTTGCCCTTGCCCTAGGAAGCATTTCTAGAGTTCTTTTGAAAGTCCTTGTTTTGCTTAGGATAGGGCCAATCCTTGATTCAATGGCCAGACTTTTCGTAGTTGAAACAGGTATTAGACTGGCTAGGCAAAGCTGGAAAACGAGTGCCAGGGGCACCCGACTGAGGGGTTTGAGTAGGGCCAGCAGCTGGACGAATGAAAACAGACTGCTTAAATGGGTAGGAGGGTGGGCGAGGAAAAGCACGATTGGAGCCAAAAGAACGGATGACCAGTCTCGATTGCTTCTCAGATCCCTGGGAGGATCCCTCACCTCCTTCACGTCCAGTTCTTTTCATCTTCCCTTGCCCTAAATTCTTTGCCTCAACCGATATCGCAATGCTTACTGCCCTGTTGAAGGTAAGGTCCAAACAGGTAGCCATCTTCCGTTGCAACCTGTCATTCAAACCTCTCATAAAGCAATTTTTCTTCTTTAAATCTGTGTTGACTTGCTCTATGGCATACATGTGGTTGAACTTGGCAAGGTACTGCATTACAGAATCATTGGCTTGCTTCAGACAAACAAACTCTTCAAGCTTCATCTGAAGGATACCATCCGGGATGTAATGCTCTCTGAACGCTTGTTTAAATTCTACCCAAGTGACAAGATGACATTCAGGCTGAATCGCTAACAAAAATTTGCAACATGTGAATGAGTTATAACTCCCTTGCTAATGTCACCAAGAATTTGATCCACCGGATGATCCCTTTGTATGTTGGTGCGGAATTGGGTTGGAGGTGCATGTGGTACTCCTTCCTTCCTTCTTGTTCTTGTGCTCCCCTTGATCCGTGCCATCGTCTTGATGTACTTGTTCCTCATCTTGAGGTGGCGGCTGCATCATTATGGAGGAAGAAGGTTGATCTTGCACTTGTTGTTCACGTGGTCGCATATCGCCTATCGCCATAGTCCTTATTGCGACCGTCAGAACCTCATGTTCATCTATGTCATCAAGATCAACTTGCTCTCTTTGAGAGCCGTTAGTATCATCAAATACAACGTCACTAGAGACTTCAACTAAACTCGAAGATTTGTTAAAGACTCTATATGCCTTTGTATTTGAGTCATAACCAAGTAAAAACCCTTCAACGGCTTTGGGAGCAAACTTTGAATGCCTACCTTTCTTTACCAAGATGTAGCATTTGCTCCCAAATACACGAAAGTAAGTAACATTGGGTTTGTTACCGGTGAGTACCTCATATGCAGTTTGCTTGAGGAGGCGATGAAGATAGAGACGGTTTATGGCATGACAAGTTGTATTTACGGCTTCCAACCAAACCCATCCCGGTGTCTTGTATTATCCTAGCATCATCCTTGTCATGTCAATGAGCGTCATGTTCTTCCTCTCCACTACACCATTTTGTTGTGGCATGTAGGGAGCAGAGAACTCATGCGTGATGCCTTCCTCCTCAAGATATTCCTCCACTTGAAGATTTTTAAACTCAGATCCATTATCGCTCCTTATCTTCTTCACTTTTAGCTCAAACTCATTTTGAGCCCGTTTTAGTAAGCGCTTGAGTGTTTCTTAGGTTTTAGATTTATCCGGTAAAAAGAATACCCAAGTGAAGCGGTAATAGTCATCAACAATTACTAGTCCATACTTACTTCCACCGATGCTAAGGTAAGCAACGGGCCCAAAGAGATCCATGTGGAGAAGCTCCAATGGTCTTGATGTCGTCATCACATTCTTGCTTGGATGACTTGTTCCCACCTGATTACCTGCTTGACATGCTGCACAAGGTCTGTCTTTCTAAAAACAGACATCGGTTAGTCCTAACATATGTTCCACCTTTAAAAGTTTATGAAGGTTCTTCATTCCAACATATGGTAGACGACGATGCCAAAGCCAGCCCATATTGGTCTTAGCAAGTAAACATGCATCTAGATCGACAATTTCTTTAGTAAAATCTAATAAATAAAGCTTGCCATCAGATACACCTTTGAATGCTAATGAACCATTACTTCTTATAAAGACAGTTACATCAACATTTATAAATAAACAATTGTAAACCATGTGACATGACTAACTAACGAAAAGCAAATTATATCCAAGAGGTTCTACCAAAAAGACATTAGAAACTGAATGCTCGGTAGTAATCGCTATTTTACCTATCCCCTTTACCTTGCCTTGATTCACATCTCCAAAAATGATCGTGTTAAGAAAATCCTTGTTCTTGACGTAAGAGGTGAACATGTTCTTCTCCCTCGCCATGTGGTTTGTGCATCTGCTATCAATGATCTAGCTTGAGCCTCCGGATGCATAAACCTGCAAGGTATTTAGGCTTGGGATTTAGGTCCCCAACTTGTGTTGGGTCCTGTCAAGATTTTGGAACCCAAATGCAAGTCTTACCTTTCTTGCATTTTGGTCCCACATTTGTAGCAACAATTTTGTCATTTTTACAATGAATCACATAGGATGCATCAAAAGTGCGGAATAAAATGGAAGATCCATGAGATGCATTCCTATCCTTATGTGTATGAGAAACAACATGAGAAACATGACACATAGTTCTACTCCTATTAGAATCACTAGATGAAGCATGCACATTGCGAGGAGTAGAGATACTACTATGATACTTTGGAAAAGCAAAACGATCATTACAAGTATCATGATGAGCATAATGAGAAACATTCTTGACATGAGAATATAAGTAAGCATGATCTCCTTCTCATGAACAGAATTCAAGCTATTAGCCATAGGTGCTTTCCCCTTCTTTGTGAAGTTGAGGACCTTTTGGCTCTTAGTGTTCTTGGTTCCCTTTTAGAAACCAAGTCCATCCTTAATGGAGGGATATCTTCCAATGGTGAAGGCATCCCTAGAAAATTTAACTTTTTCTACTTCACTTTTGCAAGTTTTAATTGAGCAATTTCATCATTTAATGTTTCAATAATAGAGGCATGATTACTACAAGCATTAAAATCATGATCTTTACATTTAGCACAAATTGCAACATGCTCAATGGATGAACTATCAACATTTAATTTCTCTATTCTAGCATTCAAATTGCCATTTAAACTTTTAAGGCTAGTAACAGAGGAATGACAAGAAGACAATTCAAAAGCAAGAATTTCATTCTTCTTTATTTCTAAAGCAAGAGATTTTTCTACTTCAACTACTTTATCATGTTCCTCATAAAGAAGATCTTCTTGTTTTTTAGAAATATATCCTTTTCATTAAGAGCATCAAATAATTCATTAATTTTATCTACCTTAGATCTATCTAAGCCCTTAAAAAGATTGCTATAATCTATGTCATCATCATCATCATCGCATTCTTCATCACTAGAAGAGGTATACTTAGGAGTATCACGTGTACATACCTTCTTCTCTTTTGCCATGAGGCAAGTGTGAGCTCGTTGGGGAAGAGAGATGATTTGTTGAAGGCAGAGGCAACAAGTACTACACCATCGGAGTCAGATGAAGAGCAGTCTAAGTCCCATTCCTTGTCGATGTGCGCCTCGCCCTTCGTCTTTCTATAGAACTTCTTCTTCCCCTTCTTCCTTTTCTTTTCTTGTACCTGGTCATTCTCATTATCGGGACATTGAGCAATAAAATGACCAGTCTTACCGCACTTCAAGCATGAACGCTTTCCCCTTGATTTGTTCTTGTTGGGGTAGTCCTTGCGTCCTTTCAATGCTGTCTTGAAGCGCTTTATTACAAGCGTCATTTCTTACTCATTAAGTCTGACAGCCTCCACTTGTGCTACCTTGTTTGGGAGCGTCTTCGTGCAGGTCGTTGCTTTGAGTGCAATGGGTTGCAGCTCGTAAAGAGGAAGAGGTCCATTGGCGATGTCGTCGACACACCTTGCTTCTTTTACCATCATGCATCCGCTTACAGACTTACCAAGAATTTCCTCGGGCGACATTTTGGTATACCTGGGGTTTTCACGAATAAGATTAACAAGATGGGGACCAATTACAGTAAATGACCTTAACATGAGGTGCACGACGTCGTGATTCGTCCATCTTGTGCTTCCATAGCTTCATATCTTGTTCACCAGGGTCTTGAGTCTGTTGTACATTTCGGTTGGTTCCTCTCCCTTTTTCATGGCAAATCTCCCCAGCTCGCCTTCCACCAGTTCCATCTTGGTGATCTTCGTAGCATCATTTCCCTCATGAGAGATCTTGAGGGTGTCCCATATTTGCTTGGAGTTGTCCAAGCCACTAACATTGTTGTATTCATCCCTGTATAGAGACGCTAAAAGAACAGTAGTGGCTTTGGCATTTTTATGAATTTGCTCGTTAATAAATATGACATTATCACTACTATCAAAATTCATTCCATTTTCTAATACATCCCAAATTCTAGGATGAAGAGAAAATAAATTACTACATATTTTATGACTCCAAAAAGAATAATCTTCCCCAACAAAATGAGGGGGCTTGCCAAGAGGTATAGATAATAAATGAGCATTGGAGTTGTATGGAACTCAAGAATAATCGAAGGAATAGTTTTGATTATCTGTATTTTTTCTTTGACGTGGAATCACCATCGTCGTTGTCCTTTGGTTAATATGAGGAGGCGTCACTGTCGTAGTAGATAATCTTCTTGATGCGCCTCTTCTTCTTCTCGTCCTTCTTCTTGTTGTTTGAGCCTGAGTTAGTGGGCTTATCACCTTTTGGTTCGTTTATGTTGAGGGTCTCCTTCTCCTTATCATTGATTACAATCCCCTTACCCTTAGGATCCATCTCTTCGGGTGGCTAGTCCCTTGATGAAGAGAACAACTTCGATACCAATTGAGAGCACCTAGGGGGTGAATAGGTGATCCTGCAAAAAAATCAACTCTAAACAACACAAACTTGGTTTATAATAAATGTTAGTGAAAGCTAAAACCAAGTTGGTAAAAGGAGAACTCTTCACTTGATTGCTCCTTTGAGATGTGTATCAAACTTAGGAGCAACAATACAAGTGAATATGAGAACTCAGGAAGATAACAATCGCAATAAGGTAAATGGACAAGAGGCACGATGATTTTATCCCGTGGTTTGGCCAATGCCTACTCCACGTTGTGGTGACCTTCTTCGGTCAAGGGTTGCACTCAACCCCTCTCAAGTGATCCAATGATCAAATTTGAGTACCACAGTTTTCTTCCTTACATCAAATCCCATTTGTGAGGAATCTCCATAAGTTGGAGTCTCTCATGCCTTACACAAATGATCTTAATCAAAACCGGGGTAAGGAGGGAGTAGAAACACACAAGAACTCAATCACAACAAGAACACACACACAAGTCAAGAAGAGAGCGCAAGAATCAAAGCAGTAGACTCACAGCTCAAAAATGCGCCAAATCTCTATCTAATGAAACAACAATGTGGTCGCAGAGTCTCAGAGTTGTAGTATGCTCAAGGTCTGCTTCTGAAAGGGAATTAGGCTTACACCTATTTCCTAATTGATTTTGGTGGTTGAATTGCCCAACACAAATAATTGGACTAACTAGTTTGCTCTAGTCTATAAGTTATACAGGTGCCAAAGGTTCACACTTAGCCAATAAAAAGACCAAGAAATGGGTTGAACCAAAAGAGCAAGGGACAACCGAAGGCTGCCCTGGTCTGGCACACCGGACTGTCCGGTGTGCCACCAGACAGTGTCCGGTGCACCAGGGGACTCCAAGCCAAACTTCGCACCTTCGGGAATTGTCAGAGCCGCTTCGCTATAATTCACCGGACTGTCCGGTGCTACACCGGACAGTGTCCGGTGCTCCAGAGGAGAGCGACTCTGAACTCGCCAGCTTCGGATTTCCACTCCGCTATAATTCACCGGACATGTCCGGTGCACACCGGACTGTCCGGTGAGCCAGCGGAGCAATAGTACTTCGCGCCAACGGTCGACTGCAACGCATTAAATGCGCGCCAGCGCGCGCAGAGAAGCAGAGCACGCGCGGGTGGCACATCGGACAGTCTACAGGACTTGTCCGGTGCGCCACCGGACAGTGAGGTGGGCCCACTCGTCAGAGCTCCAACGGTCGGAACCCAACGGTCTGGTGACGTGGCTGGCGCACCGGACAGTGTCCGGTGGCGCACCGGACTGTCCGGTGCGCCATGCGACAGCAGCCTTCACCAAACGGCTAGTTTGGTGGTTGGGGTTATAAATACCCCCAACCACCCCACATTCAAGTCATCCAAGTTTTCCACCTTCCAACTACTTACAAGAGCTCTAGCATTCAATTCTAGACACACTCAAGTGATCAAATCCTCTCCCAATTCCACACAAAGCCTTAGTGACTAGTGAGAGAGATTTGTTGTGTTCTTTTGAGCTCTTGCGCTTGGATTGCTTCTTTTTCTTTCTCAATCTTTCTTGAGATCAAACTCACTTGTAATTGAGGCAAGAGACACCAATTGTGTGGTGGTCCTTGCGGGAACCTTGTGTTCCAATTGTTTGAGAAGAAGAAGCTCACTCGGTCCGAGTGACCGTTTGAGAGAGGGAAAGGGTTGAAAGAGACCCGGTCTTTGTGACCACCTCAACGGGGAGTAGGTTTGCAAGAACCGAACCTCGGTAAAACAAATCCGCGTGCCACACTCTTTATTCGCTTGCGATTTGTTTTGCACCCTCTCTTTCAGACTCGATTATATTTCTAACGCTAACCCGGTTTGTAGTTGTGATTAACTTTGTAAATTTCAGTTTCGCCCTATTCACCCCCCCTCTAGGCGACTTTCAATTGGTATCAAAGCCCGGTGCTTCATTAGAGTCTAACCGCTCGAAGTGATGTCGGGAGATCACGCCAAGAAGGAGATGGAGACCGGCGACAAGCCCGCTACAAGCCACGGGAAAGCTTCATCGGGAGAGTCCCGCAACAAAGGGAAGGGGAAGGAGAAGAAACCCTCTTCCCACAAGTCGCATCGGAGTGGGGACAAGAAAAAGAAGATGAGGTAAGTGGTCTACTACGAGACCGACACCTCATCGTCATCCACCTCCGGCTCCGACGCGTCGTCCGTCACTTCTAAGCGCCATGAGCGCAAGAAGTTTAGTAAGATCCCCCTACGCTACCCTCGCATTCCTAAACATACTCCATTACTTTCCGTTACATTAGGCAAACCACCAACCTTTGATGGTGAAGATTATGCTAGGTGGAGTGATTTGATGAAATTTCACCTAACCTCACTCCACAAAAGTATATGGATTGTTGTTGAGTTTGGAGCACAGGTATCATCCGTAGGGGATGAGGATTATGATGAGGACGAGGTAGCCCAAATCGAGCACTTCAACTCCCAAGCCACAACTATACTCCTCGCCTCTCTAAGTCGAGAGGAATATAACAAGGTGCAAGGATTAAAGAGCGCCAAGGAAGTTTGGGACGTGCTCAAAACCCCGCACGAGGGAGATGAGCTAACCAAGATCACCAAGCGGGAGACGGTCGAGGGGGAGCTCGGTCGCTTTCGGCTTCGCAAAGGGGAAGAGCCACAATACATGTACAACCGGCTCAAAACCTTGGTGAACCAAGTGCGCAACCTCGGGTGCAAGAAGTGGGATGACCACGAGATGGTTAAGGTTATTCTTAGATCACTTATTTTCCTTAACCCTACTCAATTTCAATTAATTCGTGGTAATCCTAGATATACACTAATGACTCCTGAGGAAGTAATCGGGGATTTTGTGAGCTTTGAGTATATGATCAAGGGCTCAAAGAAAATCAATGAGCTAGATTATCCCTCCACATCCGAAGCACAACCGGTTGCATTCAAGGCAACGGAGGAGAAGAAGGAGGAGTCTACATCAAGTAGACAACCAATCGACGCCTCAAAGCTCGACAATGAGGAAATGGCGCTCGTCATCAAGAGCTTCCGCCAAATCCTCAAGCAAAGGAGAGGGAAAGATTACAAGCCCCGCTCCAAGAAGGTTTGCTACAAGTGTGGTAAGCCCAATCACTTTATAGCAAAATGTCCTATTTCTAGTGACAGGGGCGACGACAAGAAGGGGAGAAGAAAGAAAAAGAAGAAATACTACAAGAAGAAGGGTGGCGACGCCCACATATGCCGCGAATGGGACTCGGACGAGAGCTCCTCCGACTCCTCCTCCGGTGAGGACGCCGCCAACATCGCCATCAACAAAGGTCTTCTCTTCCCCAACGTCGGCCATAAGTGCCTCATGGCGAAGGACGACAAAAAGGAGAAGGTTAAATCCAAATCCTCCACTAGATATGAGTCCTCTAGCGATGATAATGCTAGTGATGAGGAAGATAATTTACGTACTCTTTTTGCCAACTTAAACATGCAACAAAAAGAGAAATTAAATGAATTGATTAGTGCTATCCATGAAAAGGATGACCTCTTGGACACCCAAGAGGACTTCCTTATTAAAGAAAATAAGAAGCATGTTAAGATCAAAAATGCTTACGCTCTAGAAGTAGAAAATGTGAAAAACTATCTAGTGAGCTAAGCACTTGCCATGAAACTATTGACAACCTTAGAAATGAAAATGCTAGCTTAATTGCTAAGGTTGAATCAAATGTTTGTGATGTTTCAATTCCCAATCTTAGAAATGATAATAATGATTTGCTTGCTAAGATTGAAGAATTAAACATCTCTCTTGCTAGCCTTAGGATTGAGAATGAAAAATTACTTGCTAAGGCTAAGGAATTAGATGTTTGCAATGCTTCCATTTCCGACCTTAGAAGTAAAAATGATATATTGCATGCTAAGGTTGTAGAATTGAAATCTTGCAAACCCTCTACATCTACCGTTGAACATACTTCTATTTGCACTAGATGTAGAGATATTGATATTAATGCTATACATGATCACATGGCTTTAATTAAACAACAAAATGATCATATCGCTAAATTAGATGCTAAAATTGCCGAGCATGAACTTGAAAATGAAAAATTTAAATTTGCTCGTAGTATGCTCTATAAAGGGAGACGCCCTGGCATTAAGGATGACATTGGCTTTCAACAGGAAGGCAATGTCAAACTTAATGCCCCTCCTAAGAAATTGTCCAACTTTGTTAAGGGCAAGGCTCCCATGCCTCAAGATAACGAGGGTTACATTTTGTACCCTGTCGGTTATCCTGAGAGCAAAGTTAGGAGAATTCATTCTAGGAAGTCTCACTCTGGCCCTAACCATGCTTTTATGTATAAGGGTGAGACATCTAGTTCTAGGCAACCAACCCGTGCTAAGTTGCCTAAGAAGAAAACTCCTAGTGCATCAAATGATCATGACATTTCATTTAAAACTTTTGATGCATCTTATGTTTTAACTAACAAATCCGGCAAGGTAGTTGCCAAGTATGTTGGGGGCAAACACAAGGGATCAAAAACTTGTGTCTGGGTACCCAAAGTTCTTGTGTCTAATGCCAAAGGACCCAAAACCATTTGGGTACCTAAAGTCAAGAACTAAACATGTTTTGTAGGTTTATGCATCCGGGGGCTCAAGTTGGATCATCGACAGCGGGTGCACAAACCACATGACAGGGGAGAAGAAAATGTTCTCCTCCTATGAGAAAAACCAAGATCCCCAACGAGCTATCACATTCGGGGATGGAAACCAAGGTTTGGTCAAAGGATTGGGTAAAATTGCTATATCTCCTGACCATTCAATTTCCAATGTTTTTCTTGTAGATTCCCTATATTACAATTTGCTTTCCGTTTCTCAATTATGTCAAATGGGCTACAACTGTCTATTTACTGATGTAGGTGTCACTGTCTTTAGAAGAAGTGATGATTCAGTAGCATTTAAGGGAGTGTTAGAGGGTCAGCTATATTTGGTAGATTTTGATAGAGCTGAACTCGACACTTGCTTAATTGCTAAGACTAACATGGGTTGGCTCTGGCATCGCCGACTAGCCCATGTTGGGATGAAGAATCTTCATAAGCTTCTAAAGGGAGAGCACATTTTAGGATTAACAAATGTTCATTTTGAGAAAGACAGGATTTGTAGCGCATGCCAAGCAGGGAAGCAAGTTGGTGCTCATCATCCGCACAAGAATATCATGACGACTGACAGGCCACTGGAACTCCTACACATGGACCTATTCGGCCCGATAGCTTATATAAGCATCGGCGGGAGTAAGTACTGTCTAGTTATTGTGGATGATTATTCTCGCTTCACTTGGGTGTTCTTTTTGCAGGAAAAATCTCATACCCAAGAAACCTTAAAGGGATTCTTGAGACGGGCTCAAAATGAGTTCGGCTTAAGGATCAAGAAAATAAGAAGCGACAACGGGACGGAGTTCAAGAACTCTCAAATTGAAGGCTTCCTTGAGGAGGAGGGCATCAAGCATGAGTTCTCTTCTCCCTACACGCCACAACAAAATGGTGTAGTGGAGAGGAAGAATAGAACTCTATTAGACATGGCAAGAACCATGCTTGATCAGTACAAGACTTCGGATCGGTTTTGGGCCGAGGCGGTCAACACTGCCTGCTACGCCATCAACCGATTATATCTACACTGAATCCTCAAGAAGACATCATACGAACTCCTAACCGGTAAAAAGCCCAATATTTCATACTTTAGAGTCTTTGGTAGCAAATGCTTTATACTTGTTAAAAGAAGTAGAAAATCTAAATTTGCTCCTAAGACTGTAGAAGGCTTTTTACTAGGATATGATTCAAACACAAGGGCATATAGAGTCTTTAACAAGTCCTCTGGACAAGTTGAAGTTTCTTGTGACGTTGTGTTTGATGAGACTAACGGCTCTCAAGTAGAGCAAGTTGATCTTGATGAGATAGGTGATGAAGAGGCTCCGTGCATCGCGCTAAGGAACATGTCCATTGGGGATGTGTGTCCTAAAGAATCCGAAGAGCCTCCAAATGCACAAGATCAACCATCCTCCTCCACGCAAGCATCTCCACCAACTCAAAATGAGGATGAGGCTCAAGTTGATGAAGGAGAAGATCAAAGAGATGAGCCACCTCAAGATGATGACAATGATCAAGGGGGAGATGCAAATGATCAAGACAAGGAGGATGAAGAACCAAGGCCGCCACACCCAAGAGTCCACCAAGCAATCCAACGAGATCACCTCGTCGACACCATCCTCGGCGACATTCATAAGGGGGTAACTACTAGATCTTGTGTTGCACATTTTTGTGAGCATTACTCTTTTGTTTCCTCTATTGAGCCACACAGGGTAGAGGAAGCACTACAAGATTCGGATTGGGTGGTGGCGATGCAAGAGGAGCTCAACAACTTCACTAGGAATGAGGTATGGCATTTGGTTCCACGTCCTAATCAAAATGTTGTAGGAACCAAGTGGGTCTTCCGCAACAAGCAAGAAGAGCATGGTGTGGTGACAAGGAACAAAGCTCGACTTGTGGCCAAGGGATACTCCCAAGTCGAAGGTTTGGATTTCGGTGAAACCTATGCACCCATAGCTAGGCTTGAGTCAATTCGTATATTATTGGCCTATGCTACTTACCATGGCTTCAAGCTTTATCAAATGGACGTGAAGAGTGCCTTCCTCAATGGACCAATCAAGGAAGAGGTCTATGTTGAGCAACCTCCCGGCTTTGAAGATAGTGAGTACCCTAACCATGTTTATAAACTCTCTAAGGCGCTTTATGGGCTCAAGCAAGCCCCAAGAGCATGGTATGAATGCCTTAGAGATTTCCTTATCACTAATGGATTCAAAGTCGGAAAGGCCGATCCTACACTCTTTACCAAAACACTTGAAAATGATTTGTTTGTATGCCAAATTTATGTTGATGATATCATATTTGGGTCTACTAACGAATCTACATGTGAAGAGTTTAGTAGGATCATGACACAAAAATTCGAGATGTCAATGATGGGGGAGTTGAAGTATTTCTTGGGATTTCAAGTGAAGCAACTCCAAGAGGGCACCTTCCTAAGCCAAACGAAGTATACTCAAGATATTCTAAGCAAGTTTGGGATGAAGGATGCCAAACCCATCAAGACACCCATGGGAACCAATGGGCATCTCGACCTCGACACGGAAGGTAAGTCCGTGGATCAAAAGGTATACCGGTCGATGATAGGCTCTTTACTCTATTTATGTGCATCTCGACCGGATATTATGCTTTCCGTATGCATGTGTGCAAGATTCCAAGCCGACCCTAAGGAAGCTCACCTTACGGCCGTAAAACGAATCTTGAGATATTTAGTTTATACTTCTAAGTTTGGGCTTTGGTATCCTAGGGGATCCACATTTGATTTAATTGGTTATTCCGATGCCGATTGGGCGGGGTGTAAAATTAATAGAAAGAGCACATCGGGGACTTGCCAGCTCTTGGGAAGATCCTTGGTGTCTTGGGCTTCAAAGAAGCAAAATTCCATAGCTCTTTCTACCGCCGAAGCCGAGTACATTGCCGCAGGCCATTGTTGCGCGCAACTACTTTGGATGAGGCAAACCCTTAGGGACTATGGTTACAAATTAACCAAAGTTCCTCTTCTATGTGATAATGAGAGTGCAATTCGCATGGCGGATAATCCCGTTGAGCATAGCCGCACTAAACACATAGCCATTCGGTATCATTTTCTAAGGGATCACCAACAAAAGGGAGATATCGAGATTGCATATATTAACACTAAGGATCAATTAGCCGATATCTTTACCAAGCCACTTGATGAACAAACCTTTAACAAACTTAGGCATGAGCTAAATATTCTTGATTCTAGGAATTTCTTTTGATGTCTTGCACATATAGCTCATTAATATACCTTTGATCATGTCTCTTTTCTATATGCTATGACTAATGTGTTTTCAAGTGAATTTCAAACCAAGTCATAGGTGTATTGAAAGGGAATTGGAGTCTTCGGCGAAGACAAAGGCTTCCACTCCACTCCATAACTCATCCTTCGTCGTCGCTCCGAGCAACTCTCCGGCTTTGGTATAATCTTCACTCATATGTTTTATTTGCCAAAGGTGAGAAAAGTAGTTCAAAGGGCTCTAATGATTCTGTTTTTTGCGATTTATGACAAAGGGGGAGAGAGCATGAGCCCAAAGCAAAAGGACCGCACCACCACCTAATTTCCTAATTTTAAAGCTAATGATTGTCAATTGGTAAATTTCAAATTGGTATCTTACTATGTTCAAAAGGGGAGAAAGTAGTATTTTCAAAACTGATATCTCAAAACCCTCTTGAACACTAAGAGGAGATTTCATTTAGGGGGAGTTTTGTTTAGTCAAAGGAAAAGCATTTGAAACAGGGGGAGAAAATTTCAAATCTTGAAAATGCTTCGCAAAATCTTATTCATTTACCCTTGGCTATCTGCAAAAAGACTTTAAAAAGGATTTACAAAAGAATTTGCAAAAACAAAACAAGTGGTGCAAGCGTGGTCCAAAATGTTAAAAATAAAGAAACAATCCATGTCTATTCTATAAGTATTTATATTGGCTCAATTCCAAGCAACCTTTGTACTTACATTATGCAAAACTAGTTCAATTATGCACTTCAATACTTGCTTTGGTTTGTGTTGGCATCAATCACCAAAAAGGGGAAGTTGAAAGGGAATTAGGCTTACACCTATTTTCTAATTGATTTTGGTGGTTGAATTTCCCAACACAAATAATTGGACTAACTAGTTTCCTCTAGTCTATAAGTTATACAGGTGCCAAAGGTTCACACTTAGCCAATAAAAAGACCAAGAAATGGGTTGAACCAAAAGAGCAAGGGACAACCGAAGGCTGCCCTGGTCTGGCACACCGGACTGTCCGGTGTGCCACCAGACAGTGTCCGGTGTACCACCGGACAGTGTCCGGTGCACCAGGGGACTCCAAGCCAAACTTCGCACCTTCGGGAATTGTTAGAGCCGCTTCGCTATAATTCACCGGACTGTCCGGTGCTACACCGGACAGTGTCCGGTGCTCCAGAGGAGAGCGACTCTGAACTCGCCAGCTTCGGATTTCCACTCCGCTATAATTCACCGGACATGTCCGGTGCACACCGGACTGTCCGGTGAGCCAGCGGAGCAACGGTTACTTCGCGCCAACGGTCGACTGCAACGCATTAAATGCGCGTCAGAGCGCGCAGAGGAGCAGAGCACGCGTGGGTGGCACACCGGACAGTCTACAGGACTTGTCCGGTGCGCCACCGGACAGCCAGGCGGGCCCACTCGTCAGAGCTCCAACGGTCGGAACCCAACGGTCTGGTGACATGGCTGGCGCACCGGACATTGTTCGGTGGCGCACCGGACTGTCTGGTGCGCCATGCGACAGCAGCCTCCACCAAACGGCTAGTTTGGTGGTTGGGGTTATAAATACCCCCAACCACCCCACATTCAAGTCATCCAAGTTTTCCACCTTCCAACCACTTACAAGAGCTCTAGCATTCAATTCTAGACACACTCAAGTGATCAAATCCTCTCCCAATTCCACACAAAGCCTTAGTGACTAGTGAGAGAGATTTGTTGTGTTCTTTTGAGCTCTTGCGCTTGGATTGCTTCTTTTTCTTTCTCAATCTTTCTTGAGATCAAACTCACTTGTAATTGAGGCAAGAGACACCAATTGTGTGGTGGTCCTTGCGGGAACCTTGTGTTCCAATTGTTTGAGAAGAAGAAGCTCACTCAGTCCGAGTGACCGTTTGAGAGAGGGAAAGGGTTGAAAGAGACCCGGTCTTTGTGACCACCTCAACGGGGAGTAGGTTTGCAAGAACCGAACCTCGGTAAAACAAATCCGCGTGCCACACTCTTTATTCGCTTGCGATTTGTTTTGCACTCTCTCTCTCGGACTCGATTATATTTCTAACGCTAACCCGGTTTGTAGTTGTGATTAACTTTGTAAATTTCAGGTTCGCCCTATTCACCCCCCTCTAGGCGACTTTAAGCTTGTGTACAGCTCCATGCGCCTATGGGGTCATTTTATAGCCCCAAAGGACCTAGGAGTTGTTTGGTCTTCATTTGGAAGGCCCTGGTTGCTTTCTGTCCGTGGGTGCACTGGACTGTCCGATGCACACCGGACACTGCACAGTCATCGATTCCCTTCCTTAATCAGCCGAGTCGACCGTTGCCAGCCATTGGTCACTTGGCACACCGGACAGTCCAGTGCAACCTGGTGACCATTGGCCAGGTTGACGTGGTCGCGTGGATTACGCAGTCGACCGTTGGCCAGATGCACGACAGGCACATCGGACAGTCCGGTTAATTATAGTCGTGGTGTCTCGATGAATTCCCGAGAGCGCCATGTTCGCCAGCTGGTAGCCTAGGCACTGAACACTGTCCGGTGCACACCGGACAGTCCGGTGCTCCCAAACTGGCACCAGTTTGGCTACTCTTAGCCAAACACCATTTTTCCGAAATGATTCAACTTGAGAAGTTTTCTAGCACTTAGATAAACATAGTTAGTAACTAAAACAATTTACTAAGTACTAGAATCATACCTTGTTCCTTTCATACAATGGAACTTGCAATATACACACATATGTCTCTCAATTTGCCATTCATAATACATGTGCTTATGCTCATACTTCAAGATGTTAGTCCATAGTAATGTGTTGAGCATATAATCACCAAAACAACTAGAAATGGCCCAAGAGCACATTTCTCTTTCAGACAGTCCGGTGCAAACAACTCCTGTGCTGCTGCAGTTTTTCCAACACTCCCAACTTTGTATGGTGGGCATAACTTTTAGCTTCGAACTCCGATTTTGATGATCTTGGACTTTTTGGAAAGCTTATAAAATTCTCTACATCTTAGAGTTGAAGCCATATAAATTTGAGTATATTTGATGTCATGAAACACTTCCAATTCAGACAGCCCTTTCTCTCAACTTTGTTAAAACTTCACTTTCGTTTTGTGGCTTTGCATCCCACTTCTACTTCTTGATGTGTTGGACTCTTAGCATGTATAAAGTGTCTTCAATATAGCTTTGTAATGTCTTCCTATGGGTCTTAAAATATCTTCTTTGAGGTGTTGCTTCCTCAGTACCTCAATCCAAGTCACTTTTGCATCCTGTGAACTACAAACACTAGCAAATACATTAGTACACAGGTTATGTTAATCATCAAACACCAAAATGATTAATCAAATGGGTCGGGTCCATTTTCCTTACACTCTTATAGGTTGATATATAAAAATTTTAGGGGGTTGTATCTGAGAAGTAACTCTTCTCTAACAAGCAAATCTGAGTTGCCCTTTTAAGAAGCAGCTTTAATGATATAATTTGAGAGGGTATAAAGAGAAGGTGAGATGCAATATAATCATTTTTAGCTGACAACAGTTGTGTGATAGAATTTCTATTATAGAGAGAGCTCGATTGCAAGCTGAGGCTAAAGTTGTGGAGGATGGTAGCAACCTGAGGCTAAAGTTGTGGAGGATGTTAGCTGTCTTTTTTTTTTGCTTTTTAACCCTTTTTAGGAAAGTTTTTCATAAATATACCCTTTTCAGTTTAAATTCAAAAAATGGACCCTTACCTCGGCACCAATATAGATGGCGCCGAGATCTCACGCAGAACGCTGATTTGGCGCCTACGTGGCAGGGAGGTCAGCACCACCATTATTAGCGCCGACCCCTGGTATGCTTTGTATGGCAGCGACAACTTACCTCTTGTCGCGTCTGCTTGCCTTGCGTCCACCCATCCTGGTATCCTAGTTAGGCACGCACGCACGCCGCATGTTGGGAGTAGTATCCTGATGGTGTGTAGTATACTAATGTATCATTGGAGTATCTACAAACGTTGGATGTACAGTAACTGTTGCGACCCATACTACAATGGCCAGAGAACTGAGGACTGAAGATTGCATGATCTTGGCATGCTTTGCCGGTGATCCATCCATGACTAGTTTGCTATCCTTGCACAGAGTTGCGCCGGTGGGACTCCTGCTTTGCTTGCTTGCGCAGACATGATACTGTCCGCGAATTGTTTAACAACGCAACACGTGATTTTCTCTGGAATACAACTCTTGGGGATACATCAGCTGCGTGGAAGTCTTGGAAAATATGTGGTGTGTAGAGGTTTTATTCTACCCTCTGATTGCGACGCTCTTTAGCATGGTGGAGTGCAGTACCAGAGAATGTGTATCAGTATATATAACACATGCAAGGCAAGCGGACGCAGTGAGAGGCAAGTCGTCACTACCGTACAAAGTGTGCCCAAGGGTCGGCGCCAACAATAATGACGCCGACCTCCCTGCCACGTAGGCACCATATCAGCGTTCTATGTGACATCTCGACGCCATCTATATTGGCGTCGAGCCGTGTAATCTCAGCGTCAATAGTGATGGCGCCGAGGTAAGAGTCTTCAAACTGAAAAGAGCATACTTGTGAAAAACTTTTCTAAAAAGGATCAAAAAACAAAAAAGTCGGGGATGTTAGCAATGCATGACACATTTTCTTTATTTATAGGGGAGAGATACAACTTCATACGAAATTACAAGTATGTCCACAAAGCTTGTATTAATGGTTTATAAGTGACACAAGGGTATTATTGTCTTCTATCTCTATCATCTTTTCATTAGAATCTTGTAAACACCTTCTTCTGGCCTCGTTTGAATTCTATCTTTGTCTTCCCGTATTGTTATGCCGAAGCTAATGCCTTCATCTTTTTCCTGATTTGTTCCGAAGGTGGCTATTACCGAAGCACCTGCAACACTTAGAGATGTATCGGAAAATAATGTTAACTATGTGTTTTTGAGGACCTTCGAATGACGAAGGCCTCAACAACTAGGATCACATATATACCACGAAACATTTTTCTCATAACAGTATAACATACATTTATATATAAGTTATCGTGGTATTATATATTCCTGTTGCAATGCACGATCACATACTACACTATTCACAAATATATGACACCGTTCACTTTTTTCGAAAATTTTGACCGCTCGTTTTATTCAAAATATTTATTCAAAATGTAAAATTTTAAGTCTAGCACAAACTATCTTAAGTGATAAAATAAATCAAAGAAATGATAATTTATTATTTTTTGAATAAGACGAGTGTTTAAAGTTTTATAAAAAAAATCAACGATGTCATATATTTATGAACGGAGGGAGTACTTAATTAGACATAGATATAAGATTCACACTGCATGGCCATATAGACTTTATGCTGCTGGCTGTTCCATTATCGAAAGGGAGGATACCTGTAGCTAGTGCTGGAAATTGGGCCGGCCCGGCCTGGCCCAAGCCTATCGTGCTTCGTGCCAAACGGGCTCGGTCCAGGAAAGCCCAAAAAACTTTTGGGTCGTGTCGTGCTAGCCCGAAGTGTAAAAACAGTGGCCCAGTCCGGCTCTAAACCACGTCATGCCTTTGTTGGGTCGTGCAGGTGTCACGCCCGGTTCTGGGGGCAAAACCGAATGCATAGCATATGTGTGCCAAGATCCATTTTCCACACATATGTTGACGTCACAAGTGTAATATATCAAAAGACAATGCAATAAAGGAGTAAAGAGAGTAGAATTGTCTTTATTACATCATCTAGATAATAGTATCTTAAAATGTATCATCAAAGTAAAGCGGAAATAACATGGGCAATCTCCCACAGGAAGATGACCGGCACATCGTTAGACTTAGTATTCATCGAAGTCTCCATCAAGATCTTCTTCATCACCCTCTGATCAAAATATTAGCAAGGGTGAGCTCACTTATGGTCGGGGCTCAGCAAGTGGGGGAAAAATTAATGCAAGTTTAACAAGGTGAGGCTAAGGTTGAGTAGTAAGCATTTTAGTTGTATAATATTTTATTAATAACACTTGTCGTACTAATAAGTGTGTATCCCAAGTATCCTATTTAAACAAAAGTATAAGAGTATATCAAAAACACTTAAGTGAAACCACTTAAGCAAACCATTGGCAGATCATTAGATATCGATTTATTGTCCATCTTTAAGTTTAATTATCATGTGAGGGTCCAGGTTGCTCTTAACCGTGAGCACGGCTGACATATCAGTTTTACACTCTGCAGAGGTGGTACAACTTTACCCATAAGCCATGTATCCCATCTAGCCTGGGTTGATCGGACCCGTAAACACTGCCGAGGTGAATGACTAGGGATCCATTATGAGGCTTTCACAAAATACACTTAATAGAAAGCAACCCGCTAAGGTTTCCAAGTCGGTGTGGAGGCCCTCTAGGCGAGGTACCTTAGGCAAGAATATGTCCCCATGTTAACGTGAGCTGCCACCACTGTCGCTCCCCCTCTTGCCCATATTTCAGATAAGGTTGCTAGGTACTAAGCATATAAAGCTAATTACTAAAGCTAGAGCCATGATAACACTCGTGGTTGCACTGTTATCCTAAGTGGTCACTCCATGTTCTAATTAGTATGAAATAATCTTGTTTAACCATCGGGTTAACACCATAATGCCAATTTCATTTCCGGAACATTAATATCAAATAATGAGTGACATCAAAATTATCAAGTTGAGTGGTAGCACAAATTTGCAAAGCATAGTATTTTCCCAGGGTAATCAAGGAATAAAGTTGGTAAATCTAGGAAATCCTTAATTAGGCAAATCCCATCAAATTATGCAACATATCCAAAAAGTAAACATTATTATATGCATTAATTGAGTACAAATAGAATATGCAGAGGGAGAATCCACTTACTTTGCTCGAACGTGTCCTGCGGGTCGTCCTCGAACGTGTTAGGCTCGTCTACCTCACAGTCCACTTCTCGCATCGATTTGTGTATCACACATACAAAAAAATAGGTACGCCAAATAAATAAACATACACCAGTACAGGGGTAATCATTCACCATTACATTCACATTCATACATGTAACGCCCCGAATTTAAGAGTTAAAATTTTTCCTTTCTCCAGCACTCACCAAATTCGGGCGTTACCTTTCCTTTTTCTTTCTTCTCGCTATGCCTTGTTCTTTTTCAAAGTTCTAGCGAGAATTAGCTCGACATCTTGTGTAAGTAAACCCTAGGGTTAATTATTTTGGTTGTTGCATCATGCCGGACCATGTATATATTTTGTTTGTTGAGTGAATTTGTGAAACATGCATTTCGGTGAAGAACTAGAGCTAAAACACAAATTAGAAAATAGATTAAAAAGGGAAAATAGGGGAAAAACCAAACCCTTCCTTCCCCTTTTTCTCCTTCTGGCGGCCCGCCTGGCGCGCTGAAAGTTGCCTAGAGGGGGGTGAATAGGCAAGTTAAAACTTTTTCAACAAAAAACTAGAAGCAAACTGGGTAAAACTGAATTGATCTCGAAATTCACTCAGTTAACTTTGGAAATGAGATGTTCTAAATGATCCACAGGGTTCAAAGTAGTAGACCTGAGAAGGACACTTCTCAAAATCCACACACCAAAAAGATATAAACAAATCTTCCACACAATGGTGAGAGAACGAAGAACACAAACAAACACAATGAGCAAGAACACAAGAGACACAAGATTTATCCCGAGGTTCGGTCACACCACCATGGTGCCCTACTTCCTCGTTGAGGCGCCCACAAAGAGTCGGGTCTCTTACAACCCTAATCCTCCCTTTGCCTACCACAAAGGTCAAGCTCACACACTAATCTTTGCTCAAACAAGCGGGTAATACAAACTTTCTTGTGGTCTTCCACAAGATTTGGAGACTCACAAGAAACACCTAGTCGTCTAGGAGCTAGAAGCTCCAAGAGTAATGAATCCACAAAGAACTCGATGTAGTACCAAAGCTCGAATCAAGAAGAAGAGCAAGAGAGATTTAGAGATGAAGCACAAAACCGCAGCTCTCAAGCTCACTCAAAGATTTCTCTCCAAAGATTTGAAATGGGAGAGGCAAGAGATGTGTGTGAGAGAGAGAGGGAGGTGTTTCTTGGGTTAGAAATGGAGTTCAAATCGTGCTCACTGCTGTGGGGTGAGAGGTAGGAGTGAGTATATATAGGTGGAGCTCAAAACTAGTCATTTGGGCAGATTTTTCTGCCTGAGACCGGTTGAACCGCCCCCTAGGGCGGTTGAACCGCCCCTGGCAGGCCTGGCAGCCTGTCTGCCAGTCTGACTGGCAGACTGACGCGCAGACTGACCGCAGACTGGTCAAAGTTGACCAACACCGGTTGAACCGCCCAAGGGGGCGGTTGAACCGCCCCTGACAGCTCCTGGCGACCTGTTTGCCAGTCTGACTGGCGGACTGTAGATCAGAGGTCAGAGGGGTCAGAGACCAGCTGAACTGCCCCTCAGGACCAGTTCAACCGGTCTTGACCAGTGAGTTTAGGAGAGAAAACCCCAGCTCAACTGCCCGGAGGCAAGTTCAGCTGGTGTATGGTCAAAGAGGTTCACAACTGAAGTTGAGTTCAGCTGAAGTTGAGAAAGCTCAACTCAGCTGAAGTTCAGCTCAGCTGAAAAGCTGAGCTGCAGCTGAAGAAGCTCAACTCAGCTGAAGTCAAGTTCAGCTGGAAACCTCAGCTGCAGTTGAAGAAGTTCAGCTGCTTTTCAGCAAGAACACTCTAGGTTTCTCAACCCTAACCACGGTCAACCATAGAACGTTAAAGAGATTTTTGCTTTTCAAAAATAGCTTTTGAATAGAGAGGTTTGAGCTTTGGCAAACACCAACCTTCTTTTGGATCCCCCTTTATAGTACGACGATTCCTATACTCAAGTTAAATAAAATAAAATGAAGTAAACTCCTTGAGTCATTGGTGTCTCATGTGTGTTTTCTCCATGGCATTGCTTCATAAGGATCACAAACATCTTTGTCTCACCTTTTGAAGCAAACTCAAATCAAACCCTATGACTTGTACCATATCACCTTATATGAGTTCAAATCATGGCTTCAAGTCACCTTACTGATGCATCAACATGTTATAACTCTTCATAGCTGATTAGTTCATCGACTTAGTGCAAGTACTCTCTTCTTCACCTTAGCCATGGTACCTCGGTCTACAAGCCGTCGCTTGGCCTTCACCTTCGCCTAGTTCCTCGAAGCCCTTTCCTTGCTATCTTCACCCTATCAAGCCATTCTTGAGTCACATCATATTGAGCATCCATTGAGAGAATCATTTCTTCAATATTGTGAACCTTGCTTGAATGTCTTCTAGATATAACTGTTAAGATTAATCAAGCTCTAGTTTGATTCTCATAGAAGCATATATGGACTGATAGTAATATGGTCAAGCCAATTCATGATTCCTCATATCTTATTCACTTTGGCTTGACCAATCCTCTTAATCACTTCATCCTCTATTTTGATCATATGTATGTAGTGATTTCTCGGGTCTTGTCCATATATTCAAACCAATATAGAGATCATATAATATCCATTTGCATTGTCTCATTGGTTATTTAACCTCGTGTTGAACCTTCGTTCACTGATCATTATACACTATTCAAGTATGTTCATCATACTGAATTTCCTGTTCAACACTTAGCAAACTCGTTAGACCTTTAAATGTGTTGTTATCCAAATCACCAAAACTCACAAAAGGGATGAATGCACTTTCAATCTCCCCCTTTTTGGTGATTGATGACAACACATTTAAAGCTTACATAAGATTTGATAAATAAGATTTTAAATCCTATGATATAGTTTCCTCCCCCTATATATGTGCATTTCAGAAAATAACACTTTTGTACTCAAATGCCAAAAGCACATATTTAGGTCAAAGTATAGACAACTTATATCATACTATTCATAGGGTGCAGTGTGTCATAAAATAAACGTGATGCTCATGACATGGAATGCACTTATCAACTTTCTTCATCTTATGTTTTTCTTATGACTTCCCCTTTTTGTTAATTATTTCTCCCCTTTTTAAAAGTCTTCTAACACTTAGTTACATAAGACTAAAGGTAAGCTTTAATGCACAATTTCTCCCCCTTTGTCATAAATCTCCAAAAAGGATACAAAGAATATAAAGGATAGAAATTATGATTAAGCGAGATGTGAACACACTATCATGAAAGGGATCCTTAGATGGCACAACGGTAATGGATAAGTGTCATAAGTGATGTACCTTTGCGTTTTACCTTTTCAAGGGGTTTCCAGACTTGTGTTGGATTTAGAATTCATTTGCAAGCTCTTGTTGGCATAATTGTGACATAGGTCCAAGATATCAAATGAAGATTGTCATACTAACTGAAAGATAAATCTTGATACCTGGAGTCTAGATGTCACCTAGCATTTTCTTATCACAACAAAAGGCAACATGAAAATTGCACAAGTATGGATTATGCAACTAGTGATCATGTATGAAAAATATCAATTGAAAAACACCAATTGATACAATTTGATAGATAAATAGATCACTAATAGCATATTACACTAAGTTCTCCTCAAGTTTTAGTGCACACATATATATATGAATTCAATTGATATCTGTTAAGAGTACTTATTTGCAACTTAAAGTACCATTGGCATAAAAGGAGTATCAATTGAACATAATCATGCAACATAAGAAACATGTGCACTATTTAATCAATTAAGTTCTAGACAGGAGAATTTATAAGCTATGCTACTTCAGACATTTGCAATCCAAAAGGATGTGATACATATTTACCAATTTTAGATGACGTTGGAGTAGCATATAAAAGAGAAACTCATTCCCTTATGAAATGTATAAAAGATACATTTATTGGAGCAAAGAATTTTTGATACCCATCAAATTTGCAGTGGAAGTGATTGTCTTTGCCCGAAAATTCCTTTCTAATTTGAGACTACACACATAATAGACTTGGAAATGAAGTTAGTCTCAAAGATTCAAATTATAGACCATTCTCCCCCTAAATGTGTGCATACAAGTGATGAGTACTTATTTAGCTTATGCACTTGGACTTGTGAGGCCAGGAGATTAAGTTCTATAATTTGAACCTTGGTACAAATAAAGTATGAAAATGTGAAATTGTACCAATTGAAGGAATTGCTCATAATCCAAAAGGTATACTAATAGACATGATATGCAATATTTTAAGCCAAGATTCTTGAGAAGTTAGCATGTTTGACTCATACCTCACTAAGATGACTTAAGACAAACTTATGACATCACCACAAGAGGTATTAATCAAATATCTAGAGATTCTTTAATCGTCACCACAAGTGCAACCTTATGGCGTGACTTAAGATATTGCATATACATGCACACACTAGCATGTAAGAGCCTAGATACACAATTGTAATACAATAGTTCATGGAGTGACACACCTTTGTTCTACGCCACATGGTCTCCATTATAATCATGAATTTCCATCTTAGCTTTTGATAGGCTTGACATTTCAAAGAGAAACTTATCCTCTTCAAACAATCAAGAGAAATTCTTCATTTCTATGGAACCATTCATCCTCATTTGATGTTCTCCAAGGTGTGAGACTACACAACATGAACTTGAAAGAATTCATTAGTCTCACAAGATATAGGCTAAACTCTCCCTTAATTTGTGCATGCAAGAGTACACAAAGTACACTTATGCACATCAACAATACGAGGTTAAAGGAGATGTTTGCACTATATCTTGGTTTAACATAACATGCTTTACATAGATGATGAAAATTAAACCAATTGAAAGTTTAAGAATTGAAAGTATATCAATTGAAATCCTGAAGGGTAAATCATGCTAATATGAACCTCAAAACCTCATAATGAAGATATCATATAAATATGTCACTACATCTTTATTATTTGGTTGACAAAAAAGTATAACTCCCTTCTTGAATCACTGTGATCTCTTTTCTCTTTACGATTTCATCCAACCAAGTGATCTTGAACTTCTTTCGTCTTTTCTTGATTCGATCAATTAAAACTCAATGATTGAAACAACCAAGACTCTTATATCCATAGATTTTGAATCCATCTTGAAAGCGCTTGGAAGGACCTTATTGAAACACTTAGAAAAGAGAGCATTAGAAACACAAAGGAGGGTTTCACAAATGATGATCCTTATATGCGGATGGCAAATGAATCATCATTCTTAGAACCCAAAAGGGTAGATTAAATTATTTTAAATTAGTGCACATATATGGTTGATGTCAAAGTTATATGCACTATTGAACATTTTATATTGCAATGAAATTAATCTATATTATGGTACATCCCACTAAGAATAGAATACTAAAACAACTGAAGGAGAGGAAGTTTTCATACCTTGGCCTCTTATCAACTTCATCTTACTTTAGTTGAATAGTATCCTTAGGCTTGTGATTTATCCAATTTAAAACAAGCACCATCTCTTAACATAGATTTTCTATGGATAAACTCAACACAAGAGATGGCATTAGTAGCACAAGCACTAGTTTCTTATTTAGCAACCCTTTATATGCGAAAGACAAGCGTGTTGCTAAAAACAGAGAAACCTCATAATATGGACTAAATTTCCCTTGAGCCCTTAAGCACAATATATTTTGAATGATATGGATAATATGCATGGTTATTCAATGAAGTCTAAAGGGCTGACTTAATCCATATTATGGTGAGTGTCTAATATAGAAGAATCAAATCCAAATTAACTAGAGAGGGAGAGAGAGTACATCACATAGTTTTGGATTTGTTGACCATATGATAATATTCATTTATCTTCCAATTGGACCTTTATTTCATAATCAATAACTGATGTATATCCTCAAGTGCTTCTTTTCCCTTAGTGGCTACACAAGTCACAAAAGAGATAAGATTTGAAAATAATATGCACTTGAGATTCAGTTGTTACCACCCTTGCTACTATCTCCAAATATGATTTATATATTCATTATCGAGCACCCAACTTGATCCATTGAAGGAGTGATCCTGCAAAACAAGTTTAAGCTTCGTATTTTGGTACCTAATTTTAATTAGGTCCTTTAAGATTAGTAGTAAGAGCCTTGGGTACCCACACATTCCTTATTGTGGCCTTTCTCTTTATGTAGGCATCCACATATACTTGACAACCATCTTATTATGGTTCCAAGTTAATATGTTAACTCACAGATAAGAGCAAGAGTTAAGAATAGGAGCCTTTTCTCCTTTTCTTGATACATCATTGTGTTGCCTTCTTGATGATGAACCTAGCTTGACCTTGGGTGCACCTACCTTATCAAGGTTAGTTGCACAAGCATTCATATCATAAAGACAAGTTATGCATGGAATTTACAACTTAGTGATCCAATTCAATGTGAAGCATATGGATACCGATTGAAGTAGATTTCTAAGATATCAAAATATGGGTTTCCAAAATTTAGAGAGTATGGATCACTAATTGTACCTTTTACAGTTTAAAAATCATATCCATGTTAGTGCATATGTATGTGATGAATATCAACAAAAAGGATTCTTATGCACTTTTAGATTTAACGATAAGGGAATTTTAAACTGCATCAAGAGTAGCTATTTAGAAAACAAAGATTACAATCCATATGAATGAGATACAAATTTACCATTTTGGATTGTCTTAGTATAGCTTACTCAAGTGAAACTTATTCTCTATGACACAAGATATATAATGTTCTCCCACTAGATATGTGCATCAAGTATTTGAATGACTTGCCACATGCACTTTCAATTCAGTTAAGAGTCTCATGAGGAGTATATTACATATCATGGTCAAGGCATGACAAATTTGCAATGAATTAACTTATGTCTAAGAATACTTACCACCATATAGAATGTACCATTTATTATACCAATTTGATAGATCTTACTATCTGTGGTGGTGTCACCTTAGTATTCTTCTTTTCATCATTTGTGGAGACTTCCTTCTTTGTTATCTCTTTTCCTTTTAAAACTAGTCGACAAAACACTTTGAAAAGAGGTATTAGTAGTACAAGGAAGTATTTAATGAATGATGATATCTATATATGAATGGCAAACAAATCATCATTTATGAGGCGTAAAGGCATAAATTAAATTCCTTTTAAGTTAATGCACATGGAGCAGTGAATTCACAATATGCATTAATTTACAAATTTAAGCCAAAAGGAATTTAACCTTCATATTGACATTCCTTTCCATAGAATATATTATTACCAATTGAAAGAATGCCACTTGGAAGGAACTACTATTGATCAACTACTAATTGAAGCAATTTGTTCCATACCTTTGCCTTGAGCATTCCTAATCTTCCTTTTAGGTGAAGATTAACCTTTAAAGCTTGTGATTTTACCAATTGAAAGAGCACAATCTATACTTATGAATTTCCATGAAATATCTTAAAAGAGATTGTATTAGTAACACAAGCAATAGTTTCCTATTTAGCAACCTCTAGTATATGAATGACAAGAAGGTTACTAAAACAAGGAAACCTCATGATATGAACTAAATTACCCTAACAAGCATCATGCATAACATCAATTGTAAAAAAGATGAAAGTAGCATGATTATTTAATTAAGTTTACATGGCAAGTTTAATTCATAGCATGGTGAGTGATTAATGGAGAAGACTCAAAACCAATTTAAACAAGAATGAATACATCACATAGTATTGGTTCGATCTTCTTTGAATGTTGAATGGCACACTCCATTTGGGAAACACATTCTCATGTTGTGAGACTACATAAACACTTAGATAGAAACATTAGTCTCACAACTCTAGTCATATAGAGAATTCCCCATTTGGTAAGTGCTATAAGAATTTGAATTTCTTACTTAGCACTCTATTCATTTAAGAACATGGGATAATAATCTTTATGTCTAGGTCATGGCAATAATATGATGATTAACTTGAAATATGCCACAAGATACATACAATCAATTTAAAGCATGTAGATTGTCACAATATAAAAATATGAACTTGCAATCTACCATATAATTAGATCCTTTCCAAAGCAAGGTAAAATCTTTTAAGTTCATTCTCAAGTGCTTCATTTTTCCTATGTGTCTACAAAAGACACAAAGGAATATACCAATTAAAAGCAATGTGCATTTAAGAATTAATTGTTACCATCCTTTGGATATCACTTGGTTGTAGGCCTTTTGCTTGATTCCCACAAATGTTAATCCTTATTCCCTACAACACAAGTTCTTGCTAGAGATGAATATGCAGTTAGTGATATAACAACTCAATTCATCTTTGGGTCAATCTTAAAGAATAGACAATGTAAGATTGATAGCTTGAGATAAGAATTGAGTTAAACCGCTCAAGCACCCCCAAAGCTTCATATCATCTCTGGGTATCTGCAAAACTTATTAAGTATATTTTGGTACTCATCTCATGATAGGTCCATCAAGGTTAGCCAATAAGGACTTAGGCACCCAAATAGCCTTGGTCCTAGAATGTGGTGAACTCATCACCTTTTTAGCACAAGAGTCAAATTTGGGTCTCCTAAGCATATTTGAATGTATTGACGAGTTAGGCTTAGGAGTTTTACCCTTTGGATAAACCTTGAATAGATGACCTTTTTCACGGCAATTGTAGCAAATGTGATGCTTGTCCTTGCAATGCATTTGCCTTTTGCTTTCATCCTTTTTGATGGTCATCTTTGTTGATCGTGCAAGGTCTTGATTCTTCATGTGGGGGCATGAATCAATTTCATGGCCCTTCTCCTTGCATCCATAGCACCTCCTATCGCTTCTCTTTGATCTTTCTTTGTTGAAGCACATAGGTACATTGTTAGAGCAAATCATATGAGCATTAATTTTCTCACCATGGATTTTGCTCATGCTCTTCTTGGAAAGCTTGGTATTCTTTTGAAGGGGTTTTGTGCATGCTACGGTTGTCCCCTTCTCAAGCTTTTTCACCATATTATCACGGTTATCTTGAGAAGGTTGAGCATGACACTTTCCCTTCAAACGAGTTAAGCTCCTTCTTAGCATTCCAACTTCTTCCTTGAGCTCTTTATTTTCTTGTGTGATAGAAATATCACTAATTCCTGAAATTTCTAGCTCAATGGAAGATTGGCTTTCTTGAGAGCAACATTTGTTAGCACATGATAATATAGTTTTTACTTGAGTACATGTGCATATGTGAGGTTGGTATGATTTCAAATTAGTTAACACAACCTCATGAGCCATTTCTAACATGATATGTGAATCCATCAATTTATTATGAGAGCACACAAGCATATCATGTTTTTCTTGTAAAGCTAGATTTTCAATTTTTAGCTTTTCTATTATGTTCTTGAGCATATCATTTTTACTTTCTAATTGAGCAATATATGATGAATGATTAACAACTTTAATTTGCTCAATTGCAATGTCTTCATACCTTTGGACCAAATCATCATGAGAGCACTTTAGCTTCTCATGCTCTTTGGTCAACTTTTCTAAATCTTCGATTTTTCTGATGAGGAAGTCTTCTTGCTTATGAAGCATTTCTTTTTGTTCTTCCGCTCTTTTCATGAGTTTGAGCAAGCTCATCCGATGTTTCTTGCTTAGCTGAGCGAAGAATTGCTGAAGATCATCCTCATCTTCACTATCACTTTCTTGCTCCTCCTCATCCTCACTTTCGCTTTCACTGTCACTCCCATTAGCAATAAAGCACATATGAGAAGTGGATTTGAAAGACGAACCTTGTGAAGAGGTGGATTCGTCGTTTGGTCTCCATCGATCATTTTCTTCTTCAATTTTGTTCTTCACCTCATCTTCCTTCATTTTGAGGAACATCCTTTCGGCGATTCTCATGGAAAGATCTATTGCCCTAGGATCAACATCTGCACCAAAAGATGAAGTCGAGGCAATCTCAACTTTTTCAAGCTTAGAAGCACTTTCATTTCTTAGTCCCCCTGACATGATCTTTTCCTCACGCGGTTAAGCGTTAGAATGAGGATTAGGCTCTGATACCAATTGAAAGTTGCCTAGAGGGGGGTGAATAGGCAAGTTAAAACTTTTTCAACAAAAAACTAGAAGCAAACTGGGTAAAACTAAATTGATCTCGAAATTCACCCAGTTAACTTTGGAAATGAGATGTTCTAAATGATCCACAGGGTTCAAAGTAGTAGACCTGAGAAGGACACTTCTCAAAATCCACACACCAAAAAGATATAAACAAATCTTCCACACAATGGTGAGAGAACGAAGAACACAAACAAACACAATGAGCAAGAACACAAGAGACACAAGATTTATCCCGAGGTTCGGTCACACCACCAAGGTGCCCTACTTCCTCGTTGAGGCGCCCACAAAGAGCCGGGTCTCTTTCAACCCTAATCCTCCCTTTGCCTACCACAAAGGTCAAGCTCACACACTAATCTTTGCTCAAACGAGCGGGTAATACAAACTTTCTTGTGGTCTTCCACAAGATTTGGAGACTCACAAGAAACACCTAGTCGTCTAGGAGCTAGAAGCTCCAAGAGTAATGAATCCACAAAGAACTCGATGTAGTACCAAAGCTCGAATCAAGAAGAAGAGCAAGAGAGATTTAGAGATGAAGCACAAAACCGCAGCTCTCAAGCTCACTCAAAGATTTCTCTCCAAAGATTTGAAATGGGAGAGGCAAGAGATATGTGTGAGAGAGAGAGGGAGGTGTTTCTTGGGTTAGAAATGGAGTTCAAATCGTGCTCACTGCTGTGGGGTGAGAGGTAGGAGTGAGTATATATAGGTGGAGCTCAAAACTAGTCGTTTGGGCAGATTTTTCTGCCTGAGACCGGTTGAACCGCCCCCTAGGGCGGTTGAACCGCCCCTGGCAGGCCTGGCAGCCTGTCTGCCAGTCTGACTGGCAGACTGACGCGCAGACTGACCGCAGACTGGTCAAAGTTGACCAACACCGGTTGAACCGCCCAAGGGGGCGGTTGAACCGCCCCTGACAGCTCCTGGCGACCTGTTTGCCAGTCTGACTGGCAGACTGTAGATCAGAGGTCAGAGGGGTCAGAGACCAGCTGAACTGCCCCTCAGGACCAGGTCAACCGGTCTTGACCAGTGAGTTTAGGAGAGAAAACCCCAGCTCAACTGCCCGGAGGCAAGTTCAGCTGGTGTATGGTCAAAGAGGTTCACAGCTGAAGTTGAGTTCAGCTGAAGTTGAGAAAGCTCAACTCAGCTGAAGTTCAGCTCAGCTGAAAAGCTCAGCTGCAGCTTAAGAAGCTCAACTCAGCTGAAGTCAAGTTCAGCTGGAAACCTCAGCTGCAGTTGAAGAAGTTCAGCTGCTTTTCAGCAAGAACACTCTAGGTTTCTCAACCCTAACCACGGTCAACCATAGAACGTTAAAGAGATTTTTGCTTTTCAAAAATAGCTTTTGAATAGAGAGGTTTGAGCTTTGGCAAACACCAACCTTCTTTTGGATCCCCCTTTATAGTACGACGATTCCTATACTCAAGTTAAATAAAATAAAATGAAGTAAACTCCTTGAGTCATTGGTGTCTCATGTGTGTTTTCTCCATGGCATTGCTTCATAAGGATCACAAACATCTTTGTCTCACCTTTTGAAGCAAACTCAAATCAAACCCTATGACTTGTACCATATCACCTTATATGAGTTCAAATCATGGCTTCAAGTCACCTTACTGATGCATCAACATGTTATAACTCTTCATAGCTGATTAGTTCATCGACTTAGTGCAAGTACTCTCTTCTTCACCTTAGCCATGGTACCTCGGTCTACAAGCCGTCGCTTGGCCTTCACCTTCGCCTAGTTCCTCGAAGCCCTTTCCTTGCTATCTTCACCCTATCAAACCATTCTTGAGTCACATCATATTGAGCATCCATTGAGAGAATCATTTCTTCAATATTGTGAACCTTGCTTGAATGTCTTCTAGATATAACTGTTAAGATTAATCAAGCTCTAGTTTGATTCTCATAGAAGCATATATGGACTGATAGTAATATGGTCAAGCCAATTCATGATTCCTCATATCTTATTCACTTTGGCTTGACCAATCCTCTTAATCACTTCATCCTCTATTTTGATCATATGTATGTAGTGATTTCTCGGGTCTTGTCCATATATTCAAACCAATATAGAGATCATATAATATCCATTTGCATTGTCTCATTGGTTATTTAACCTCGTGTTGAACCTTCGTTCACTGATCATTATACACTATTCAAGTATGTTCATCATACTGAATTTCCTGTTCAACACTTAGCAAACTCGTTAGACCTTTAAATGTGTTGTTATCCAAATCACCAAAACTCACAAAAGGGATGAATGCACTTTCACGCGCCCCTCCCACGCGGCCCAACCTGGCGCGCGGCCTGCCCTCCCCCCTCTCTTGGGTCGGCATTCCCTCCCCGCGGCCCAGCCACCCCCTGCAACCGCCTCCCCCGCGTTCACCGCGCGGTGCGCTCGTGGGCAGTTGCCCCAGCGCCGCCGTCGCCTGGTAGGCCCCACCTATAAGCCCCCCACCCCATGCCCCTGTTCATCTCCTCTACACCGACGCTTGTTTTCTCTCTCTCTCCCCCCACGCAACTCGCCCCTCTCTCCTCCACCTCGCCCACGCCGCTCGGAGCCACCCCTGCCCCTCGACGATGTTCGTCCCCGTCGCCCGTCCCCCCCCCCCCCCACGGTGAGCCCCCCCGTCTCTCTCTTCCTCGTCCCCTTCTTCCCCGGCCCCTGCCCTGCACGCGTGCGGCGTGCCTGCCCCCGGCTCGGTCCGCCCGCCCTGGCGCAGCCTGGCGTGCGGCACGGCCCCGGTGTGCCCGCTTGCGCCCGACGTGCTCGCGGCAGCTCGCGACCAGGTGCGCGCCCGTGGCGCCCGTGGCGTTGCGTGGCTCGCAGCCAGGCGCGCGGCCCCCTGCCCTGGCTCGCGTGCCCACAGGCGGCTCATCGCGACCCCCTGCCCCTGTCCCAGCGCGGTGCTGCCCCTGGCGCGTGGCCATGGCGGCCCGACGTGGCCGTGGCACCCCTGCGCACGCGGTCCTTGCGTAGCGCGGCCCCGGCACGGTCGTGGCGCCCCTCCGCGACGCGGTCCCTGCGTGGCGCGGCCCCCTACCCGTGGCTTGGCCTCGACGCGGGGCCTGCTCGTCCGGCGCGACGCGTAGTGCCCCGCCGCGCATGCGACATGCACGTCTACCCCCCCCCCCCCCCGTGTATATCGTCCGCATTGATCGTGTTGCTTATTTTATGTAGTTGAACTCCACTTATAATTGATCACATTAATTATCTCACGTAATGACGACTTTAGTTAATGTCGGCCAACTGGAAATAATTGTAACTCTGTTAGTGCATGTGATTAATACCTATTAGTATGACTAGGTGGAATTGAAGGTTATAATAATTAATCGTAAAGACTGCACGTAATACTTCTTGAAAGGGAATTAGGCTTACACCTATTTCCTAATTGATTTTGGTGGTTGAATTGCCCAACACAAATAATTGGACTAACTAGTTTGTTCTAGTCTATAAGTTCTATAGGTGCCTAAGGTTCACAATAAGCCAATAAAAAGACCAAGAAAAGGGTTCAAACAAGAGAGCAAAAGACAACCCGGAAGGCACCCTGGTCTAGCGTACCGGACTGTCCGGTGTGCCACCGGACAGTGTCCGGTGCACCAGGGAACTCCAAGCTGAACTCATCACCTTCGGGAATTCTCAGAGGCGCTCCGCTATAATTCACCGGACTGTCCGGTGTACCACCGGACAGTGTCCGGTGCCCCAAGGGAGAGCGACTCTGAACTCGCCAGCTTCGGGAATCCGCTCCGCTATAATTCACCGGACTGTCAGGTGAGTCACCGGATAGTGTCCGGTGCACACCGGACTGTCCGGTGTGACAGCGGAGCAACGGCTACTTCGCGCACAACGGTCGACTGCAACGCATTAAATGCGCGTCTGCGTGCGCAGAGGAGTAGAGCACGCGCGGGTGGCACACCGGACAGCCTACAGGGCCTGTCCGGTGCACCACCGGACAGCCAGGCGGGCCCACAAGACAGAGCTCCAACGGTTGAACCCCAACGGTCTGCTGACGTGGCTGGCGCACCAGACTGTCCGGTGCGCCATGCGACTGCAGCCTCCTAACAGCCATATTTTGGTGGTTGGGGCTATAAATACCCCAACCACCCCACATTCAATGGCATCCAAGTTTTCCACCTTACAACTACTTACAAGAGCTCTAGCATTCAATTCTAGACACAACCAAATAGATCAAATCCTCTCCCAACTCCACACAAAGCTCTAGTGATTAGAGAGAGAGATTTGTTGTGTTCTTTTGAGCTCTTGCACTTGGATTGCTTCTTTCTTTCATTCTTTCTTGCGATCAACTCAATTGTAACCAAGGCAAGAGACACCAATTGTGTGGTGGTCCTTGCGGGGAAGTTTGGTTCCCGTTTAATTGAGAAGAGAAGCTCACTCGGTCCGAGGGACCGTTTGAGAGAGGGAAAGGGTTGAAAGAGACCCGGTCTTTGTGACCACCTCAACGAGGAGTAGGTTTGCGAGAACCGAACCTCGGTAAAACAAATCCTTGTGTCTCACTTCTTATTCGCTTACAATTTGTTTTGCGCCCTCTCTCGGACTCGCATTTATTTCTAACGCTAACCCGGCTTGTAGTTGTGCTTAAGTTGCTAAATTTCAGATTCGCTCTATTCACCCCCCCCTCTAGGCGACTTTCACTTCTCGACTATAGTTTAGCCGTTGTGATTCCTTTTTCTCTTTCTCGTAATTATGAATGCAAATCATATGTCATGTGCATGTTCAATTGATCTGCTCTCTTGTATGGTGTACTGTTTATTTCCTAATTCAAGGATATGGATATATGTTTGCAATCGCATAGATAACGGTCTGGTTGCGGAGTCCGAAGAGATCGCAGGAGAAGACCCTGAGCAGCAGCTGGTTGGTGGAGGCAAGTGTCCCTTGACCCATCTATGTCCTACTCATTTTATAATTCACTCCCCGCATTTACACAGTTTATACCTAAAGATTGACTAACTTTTGTTTATCTTGTCCTTGTCTACCTATTTTGGTTGGGTTATTTTGGTTTAGCCATATGCTAGTGCTTCACATTAATCAATAAACATGATGAGATTATCTATGTTACGCTGTTTTCCCTTTTGATTATGATGATGGTACTGTGACATTTAAGGGGACTCGAGCTATTTCTCGAGTGCCTCTCCGTAAGGACTGGTTCGTTGGATGACCGCCCGGGGAAACAGTGCAACCATGAGGGTGGAATGGGACGCCCTTAGCTAAATAATTAGAGGAACTGATGTGTAGTCCGCTTCGCCGTCGTGCCGTCAATGGGGCTCGGTGCATGTGGCTCGCTCTGCCAAGGTTGGTTTGCCCCTTGGGGAGGAGTGTTGTACATTTAGGAAACCTAACGGGCGGCTACAGCCTCAGGGAATCTTTGTAAAGGCTACGTAGTGAAACCCTGCCTATTCACCTTGGTAGTGTTTACGGGTTTGATCGGCCCGAGGCAAGAGGGAATCATGGCTTGTGGGTAAAGTGCGCAACCTCTGCAGAGTGTTATGAAACTGATATATCAGCCATGCTCGCGGTTATGAGCGGCCAAGGGAGCTCCATTGATCAGAGATACTTTTGATCAGAGATGTTTGGTTTACAGGTGGTGATGAGGATGATGGTTATGATTATGCTTTTGGTAATGGTAAGTGGTATTCTTTCCGTTTGAAAAGGGTACTTTGGGTTAACAACTTGGGTTAATGCTAAAACCTGGCTTTCTAGTTTCTACTAGTAATAATAACCTGACCAACTAAAAGCTACTGCTTGACTTAACCCCACATAAAGATAGTCCACTACAGCAAACGGGACATATTGCTGAGTATGTTGATGTGTACTCACCCTTGCTTTACACACCAACCCCCCAGGTTGTCCACGTTGCAATCACTGCTCAGGAGAAGATGAAGTCATGGTGGAAGACTTCCAGGAGTTCCAAGAGTACGATGAGTTTTAGGCGTGGGTTAGCGGCAAACCCCCCCACTCGGCTGCCTGTGAAGGCCGTGTGTATCTACGTTTCTTTTTCCGCATTTTGATAACTATTAATGACTATGTGGATGTATCGGACATCATGATGTAATCAAACTATTACTATCTTTTATGTTATTATTTGAGCACTGTGTGATGATGTCCAGTTATGTAACTGTTGTGTACGTGAATTGCTGATCCTGGCACGTACATGGTTCGCATTCGGTTTGCCTTCTAAAACCGGGTGTGACAATACATCACACTTATCACACTCATAAATACGTCTTAAAACGTAAATGCTTATTAATTCATTATGACTATTATTGATGAAATTATGAGTATGTGGCTATAATAATAGTTTTATCTAGGGATGAAAGTAGGATGGGAAAATCCCGTACCGACCGTTATCGTATAACCGATTTTGTTAGTTTTGTCCCGATCGTTTTCGAACCCGACGTAAAAAACGAAAACGGGATATACAAAACGGTAAACGGAAACAGAAACGGTAGAGCTGTTTTACCGACCGTTTAACCGGGATCCCGTTTTAATCGGGATGATCCCGTTTTGTTACCGTATTTTGTAATTCGGGATCACTTCAATATAGACAGCTATAGGCATCACTTTGAGGCCCAGCCCATCTAAGAAAAACCTAACGCGCTGTTCTGCTCCCAGGCGCCGCCTTCCGCACTCCTCTCTCCCAGCTCGCTGCCGTAGTGTCGTCAGCCCGTCACTCCCAGGCGCCGGCGCGCCGCCGTCCGCCCTCCTGCTCTGTGCGGCTTTGCCTCTCTCAGCTCGCCTCACCAGTCGCCAGGCCAGAGTGCCATCGCAGCTTCCCAGGCTCCCAGCTCGCCAGAGTGTCGGACGCCACGCCAGCCCGGTCCGGTCTCCGGTCGGCGGTCGGTCGATCGCCGCTGCTCCAGCTGGCTGCCCAGGCGACCAGGCGACCAGACGTCCGCGACGGCTCGGCGATCGGCAGGCAGCTCGCTCCACCTCCACAGGCCACGACTCCCTCTGCTGCTGCTGTCCTCCACGGATCCACTGCTGGCTGCTGCTCCCTCCACAGAGAATTGCCTCGCTACACCATGCGAGCCGTCCTGTAGTCCTGCCGTGTTAGACACTAGCTGCTAGCTCCCAGCCGTTCTCCACCACGTTTTGGTGCATGAGCTGCTTGTTGCCTTGCTTTTTACTGTTGCTGTTTTAATTCTGTGGTGCATAATTCTATTGGTGCGTACTTCTGTTGGGCGTACTTTATATTATGTCATGTGTGCTAGTAAACTTATATGGCTTCTTATGTTAGCCAAGAGCTCAAGATTTATCACTTATGTGCTACATTAAACTATGTGTGCTCCAGATTTATATGGCTTTTTTCTATGTTTAATTAAGACTTGTGTTTACAATTTTTTATATTTGTTTTTAAGTTTTGAATATATGTTTTCATGGTGTGATTTTACCGAACAAAAATATCGGTTCCCGTCCGATTTCGGCTTTAACCCGACCGGATCGTATCGGTTTTCGCTTACCGTATTTATCCCGTTCGTTTTCGTTACCGATATATCCCGTTTTCGTTTTCGTCCCGCAAGTTAAATATGAAAATGAAAACGGTAGAGGTATTTTACCGACCGTTCCCGACCGTTTTCATCCCTAGTTTTATCTAGTATTAATATGTATTAACATTCTTTATGAAAATAAAGGCTAATTATTTTCTTTATTACTAACAATAGTTCCTTTTTATTTCTAAGTAGAATTTATGCGTATAGCTAAAAATGGTTCATTCATGACTCTACTAACATTAATATTTTAAGAATCAATATAAATCACTAGTTGGACTTTTTATAACATAAACATGGTTATTTTGACATAAACAAGTATTTTACTAATCCTAAGAAGTTAAATGCTACACTTATGGACAAATTTATTTTGGCTAGTAAAAACCAATTTTTGTTACGACTAGTGATATTCTTTTAGTTTTATATTTTCTTTCTAAAAGAAAGTATCACTAATAATAATCAGAGATAAATCATCTAATGACCTAAATGTTTATATTGCCATGAATTCTATACCATTTACTAATTCCATGTTAAGAAAAGCTTCTATTATCTATTAGAATGAATTTATGATTATAACCTTCTAAATAATTTCAAAAATTCATTGTGAACAAAATTAACTATAAAATTACCTATCTAGTGTTTTATCACCAACATGTGTCTACCAATTTTTGTCACATTTCTCTTTAAACCAACATTCTAGAAGTCATCGTAAACAAATAACATGACTAATAACGATGCACTAATTTATCGCATATATCTACCAAAAATCCATAGTGCACATACGCATGAACTCCGAATCACAACATTCTCATATTACAGCACAATAGTTATAAAATTTACAAACTGAATCAAAAAGTGATTTCGAAAATACATAAAATTATCTCGGGTCGTCTTCAACCTTGCGATGAACGGCGGACGGGGCTTGGGCGCGCGTCTAGGCGAAGGCTCGGTACGACGGGTGGCGCAGCTCCGGCGAGCAGGGCACGAGCGTGGCGAGGGCGCGGTGCAGGTGGATGGTCCGACAAGCTCCACGGGCGGAGGCGAGGCGGCGCTCCGGTGGTCGGCGACGGTGGCTCGAATGGCGAGAAGAGTGAGAGAGAGAATGGAGCGAGCTCGTGTAGGGAGGGAAAGGGAGGAGCTCGACCGTGTCCCTTTTATAGAGAGAGGGAGGGGAGAGGAGAGGTCATCGGGGAGAGAGAGAGGCGGGCGGTGGTTCTTCAAGGCCATTAATGGCGGCGACATCAATGGGGAGAGAGTGGGGTAGGAAGAAACGGTCGTGTTGATGCTCCATTACGCCGAGGAGACGAACGGACGCGGGGTGGCGCGCGGTCGGGCACGGGGCGGCTCCGACGCGGGGTCAGGTTCTGGCGGCGACGGCTCGAGCGCGGGGAAGGAGACGCGCGCGGGACCCTGGCCAGTGGGCCCACGCGGCAGGGAGAGGAAGGGGAGAGGGGATTCCTGGCGGTGACGGCTGGTTAGGCAGGGGGAGGGCGCAGCGCGGCTATTGGGCCCCTAGTGGGGTCGTTAGGGTTAGGGTTATAGTTTTAGATTTTTTCTTTTCTAATTACAAATGTAAATACATATATTTATAAATAATTCAAAAATCATAATAATTATACCAAAATTATTTATAACTAGAATATTTATTTTTGGACCAATAATTATTATATTATTTACATGGATTTTCATGTAAGAAGAAATGCTATTAAATATCCAAAATCAATCATGAGCAAACAAAAATTATTTCAAATGCAAATAAATAACAAACACTTGAATGAAAAATTTATTACTATAATTACCATTAATAACTAAATGCATTATTTTTAGTTGATGATTTTTATAGTGTTACAGCCGGCCCAAGCCCAGTCCGTATATTTGACCATATAAAATCAAAATATTACAACCATATAAAGTTCATAACTTACTAAATTAAAGATTCTAAACAATTCTAGCATCATTTAACCGCATAAACTCCTAATATAACAACAATATAAATTCGATATCTTAATAAATTAAATAAATTAAACAGATTGAACATAATTAGGCTGTGCCGACCTAAGCCCAGTCTATCTATGCGGGCCATGACGGGGTTTGATGGGCCGGAATTTGAGACCCGATCCATATTATTTTGTGTTGGGCCGTGCTTTAGGCTCTATTTTCAGGCCGTGGTCGTGCTGCCAAAAAAAAGGCCGGCCCATATTCCCATGTAGCCACGACGATGATATTTCGCATCACACTTCCGTCTGGCCACCGCAAAGCACCCCCTCTCCCCCCGTCGCCATGGCGAGCGATAACCGCGCGTCGGTCTTCCCCTTCGCCGCCGCCGTCCTTGTGGTGCTCCTCGCTGGCGGCGCCGCGGCGGACGACGCCTCCAGCGACGACGACGCTGGGACTTCACGGACACCCGGCTGCTCCAACAAGTTCCAGCTGGTAATGGATTTGCCCTGCCCCTTGCTGACTCGATTCGCGGTCCTTCTTCATTAATTAGGTCACTGCCGGTAGCAGTTAGTTTTGGAGTTCCTGGAGTCCTATAGTTGGTAGGTAGAGGTGCGATGCTGCGATCTGTCTGATGATGTGGTCGTGTAGAGGAATTTGTGGATGTACCATAGAAGGGCCTGTTTGCAGGCATAAGACTGATTGCAACGCCTGTAAACCGTCCTGGCCTGGTACAATACGGGTTTGACAGCAAAAGTGAGGCTGCAGCAGTATCCTGTACATTTCCAGGCCAGAGACCTCTCAGGGACCTCTCCTCCAAATGTGCAGGCGCTGTCTCCTCCTCCAAATCCTGGACTGGCGTGGCGCAGACGGTGGACGCAACGTCCCTGGCACGGCACGGGACGAGTCTAGGAGGCTGGGGCACTTTCTAGGATGGTTTACGGGTTACTGTTGCAAAAGTTTAGTGTTTAGAGGTTGGAATCTTTTTAGAGGGGCACTAAATATTCCTGTAGAGGATATAATTTACAGTCCATCGCTGCAATCAGTATAGGACTAATTGTTAGCCACCTATTTTTTAGCTCTAGCCCATCCAAACATGGGGTTAATATGTGGTAAGTGGTAACCCTAGCTAATTTAGGCTAATTTTAGCTCGATAACTAGTGCTAATTTGAGATAATTTTGGCAAAAATAACTCTGATCCCGTTTCCTGTCAAATGCCCGAAATACCTTTTCTCTCTTTCTTATGTTCCAGCTTTATTCCAGGTCAAGGTGAAGAATTGGGTGAATGGGACTGAAGGTACAACTTTTGTTGGCCTAAGTGCAAAATTTGGAGCTCCCTTGCCAAGAGATATTCATGAAGCAAAAAAGTCATTTGCTGTCCTCTCAAATCCAATTGACTGTTGCTCCAACTTGACATCAAAGGTTTCACTTTAACACCATCAGTAGTAGGCTTACATACAAAGGTGTTTTATTTCCCATGGTCGTGCTATCAGCATAATCCTAATGGAGAAAGCATGTATTCCATAAGTTTGTTCTAAGTTAATCCTTGTCATTGTAGTTAACAAGTTCAGTTGCTATAGCAACACGTGGGGAATGTGCTTTCACGGAAAAAGCAAATATTGCTCAGGCCAGTGGTTCGACCGGTTTACTAGTTATCAATGATAATGAAGGTATAATGAGAATGTGTCATGCATTATCATTTTTCTGTTCAAATAGTTTGATATTTCAAATATACATGCAAGTTTTTTTGTGCAGAAAGTAACCTGTCTCATGTTTCTAGAGCTTTACAAGATGGTTTGCGGTGAGAATGACACCTCCATTAATGTGACAATACCTGTTGTCATGATACCACAGTCAGCAGGAAAGAAGCTGAAGAACTTATTGCATCATGGAGCAAGTGGCAAGTTATTCCTAAATTATTGTTTCTTTTGTTATAAAGTGTAGAGAAATGGCTTCTAGCCGAGTTGGTTAGGTGGTCTGATTAGCACCCCCTGAGAAGCTAAGTTCGACTCTCTGTGGGAGCGAATTTCAGGCTGAGGTTAAAAAATCCCCTCGGGTGTCGCATGCCAAAGCACAGGTCTAAGGTCCCGACCTCGGGGCTATGATGCCGAGATAAGGCCTCAATTGTTCTCACATGGGCTACGATGTTGCCGTGTATGGGTGGGGCATGGATTCGAGGTTTTTTTTGACCTGTGCGAGAAGGTTTTATCTTATACACAATACCCAAGGGTTGTCTTACGTCCCATAAGTCAATTTTTTTTTGTAAAGTGTAGCATGGTATTTTTTCCTTCTACATCGCTCTAGTGGCAGTGTTCAATAGTATCTCCATCCCAAAAGGATGCAATTCTAGGTCTGGTCAATGTCAAATTATATTAAGTTTGAGTATGTTTATAGAAATTATTAACATGTATGAATCCAATTAGGTATACTATAAACGATGGTTAATTATGAATCTAATGATACTTAATAAGTATGATAGATATTAGTTTATTTTTATATAAATTCGGTCAAACTTCAACTTGTTTGACTTAACACTACTCTATAACTGCATCCTTTTTGGGCCCGAGGGAGCAAATTCGTATCTAAACAATCGCTATGTGCTATTTGCATCTATTCCATAGTTATTTTGCATCAGATATGTATTGCCAACTTAAAGAACAAAAAATAATGTTTGGTGAACATATTGTATGCCAGACAAACCTGATATATGATTTAGTAATAATATTATAAGGTAGTACTTGTGACGGGGCAACAACTTAAAATTAGATAATGCCTAACATGCACAATATTACAAGTAATTTCTATTTTATCTTTTTAAGTAAGATAGTCGTCTGTAGTTTGGTACTATTAATATCGGGTTTGACTCTCGTCTCCTGTTCATCTGTGATTATCCACTGTGATCATCCACTGATCTTTTACAAAGGTAAATTTCTGTATGCACGATGTGGACAGTGGGGTAGCCCCTAGCCCCTAGTTGTTGATATGGTGGGGACTTGTGCTAGGTGTCTTGGTGGCCAATCATTAAAAGGGAAAAATTAGTCATAGATGAGCCTAGACTACTTATTGGATCTACACCCTGATTATAACCATCCAGTGTTATCAAGTCATCCGACTAGTCATGATTAGACATCCTAATTGCTACCTTGGATTCGACCAGGTGCTACGACCCGATTAGACCGAATAATTTTTTGGTCATCTGATTAGTCATGGACTATCATGATTAGCCGAGCAACTACGTGGTGGTTGACCAAAAACAGAAAGGGGCTGGGCTGGGCAGCTGATGATATGGGCTGCATCTGGAATGGCTTGGGCCACTTGGGCTTATATGTTTCAACCCACTTTGGAACCCTAATTGGAGCCACCCCTTGAGCCCTCAGTCCCTTACTCTCAGCAGCTCAGGGCCTGTTTGGTAGATCTCCTCTTGCTCCAGATTCTGTGGAAGTTGATTCTCTGAGTGAAGTGGTTGTTTGACTGACAATGTTTCTCTAGGTTAAACTCTATGCATCTATTTGTGGAGCGAATTAGGCTTTGCTACTTTTTTCAGCTCCCATCTCCCAGCTCTCTAGTTCATTGTGCATGGAGTGAATTAGGACAAGCTACTTTTTTGAGCTCCCAGAGAATCAGCATAGAACCACTTCTTGATAACAATGTTTGGTCGAAGCCCCATTATCACTTACTTTCGACAAAGGAGGAAGGACAGTCAGCCAAGACAGCTGGTAGATGCATCCTTGCCTCCTCCTTCGGGTTCAAAAGAGTTCATTGATAAGCTGATCAGACCAGCAGGCGGGATTCTGAGGGCGCCGGTCAGAAGGCCGCGACAAGGCAAAGCTCCAGCCACTAAGGTGCTGCCTCGACGTAGCAGAAGGGTCGCCGGAGTAGGAGTGGAGCGACTGCCACCTCCTCCACCGGAAGCAGGGCAAGAAGCGTACTTTGAAGGAGCTTGGTATTGTGATTGCTGGAGAAACTGAGACTATCAGGCCAGAAGATCTTGATGAGTATGCCATAATTTTCAGGAAAGGGCTGTCAGAGGTGCAGATCACGTCCATGGCAGAGCTATTCGGCTGGTCTATGCCTAAGGAGCTGCTACAGGGCAGATTAATCTACTGATTTATTGGGTTTCTTGCTGGTCATCGTTCTTTTTCTTTCCCTATGGATTCTTCAAAAATTCTAATTTGGAATGTACGAGGCCTTAATGGGTAGACAGGATGTAGTTCGCACTTTGGTGGATTCTGCTCGATTTGATGTGTTCTGTCTTCAAGAAACTAAAATGGTGGATGTCTCTCCATTCCTTTTATTGCGGATGCTAGGACCAGCTTTTGACAATTTTATATTTCTACCTTCTGTTGGTGCTAGTGGCGGCATCTTGGTGGCTTGGAAAAATAGCATTGGTGTTTGTGCGGGCAGTAGGGTGGATGAACATAGCGTCTCTGTGAACTTTCATTCTAGCACTGGCTCACCACGGTGGCTTACATGTGTGTATGGTCCGCAAGGGAACCATGAGAAGATTCAGTTTTTGCAATCTCTTAGAGAAATTAGAGCTCTCTGTACTGGGCCGTGGCTTGTGCTCGGAGATTTCAATCTGATCTTAAGAGAGGAAGAGAAGAATAACAATAACATGGACCGTGCCATGATTTGTCTCTTAATGAAATCCCGTTGATTGGCCGGAAATATACATGGTCGAACGGGCACTCTAATCCTACCCTGGTCAAATTGGATAGGGTTTTCTGCACAACAGATTGGGAGGAGCAATTCTCAGATTCTCTTCAGAGTTCAGCCACGGATGACTACGACCATTGCCCTTTGCTGCTTGGGTTTCATGATTTCAGCAGAGGAAAAGGGAGGTTTCATTTCCAAGCTTTTTGGCCTAGGATGGAGGGATTTCATGATGTGGTAGTTCAATCTTGGGTGTCTGTTCTAGCAGGGCCATGCCGACTCATCACTTTGGCCAAGAAATTAAAGACAACGGCTAGGAGTCTGCAGAACTGGAATGACAAAAAAGTTGGGAGGATTAAGCTGCAGCTTGAGATGGCTAGGGAGCTCCTACATCAATTGGAGGTGGCGCAGGACAATCATTCCTTATCTCCTGGTGAACTGTGGCTCTGAAACCTGCTCAAGAAGCACTTTCTTGCCCTGTCCTCTCTCTCTCGTACCATGGCAAGGCTGAAATTGTGGATTGGGTGGCTCAAAGAAGGTGATGCCAATACCTCTCTTTTTCATGCACAAACAAGGTTCAGGAAGAAAAAGAATTTCATTGCAGCGGTACACTCAGAGGATGGGCAAATCTGGACTGCCCATGAAGGCAAGGCACCAGCCTTCTTTGATTTTTATCAAGGGCTCCATGGAACTGCAGAAGTAAGGATGTTACTGTTGATCTGGAAGCTCTGGGGATGCTATCTTGTGACCTTGATACCCTTGATGAGCCTGTCTTGGAGGAGGAAGTTTGGGATACAATTAAGTCCCTTCCTTCGGACAAATCCCCAGGTCCTGACGGGTTCACTGGCAGACTTTACAAAAATTGTTGGTCTGTGATCAAGGCTGATTTCGGTGGCAGTCTACTGCATTTGGGCTAGAGATTTCAGAAACTTGGGTCCGCTGAATTCAGCTTTTATTACACTTCCGCCCAAGGTTGAGGGGGCCACTAGTGTGAGATTTCTGCCCAATCAATCTGGTTCATAGTTTCACGAAGTTGTTGTCTAAATTGTTGGCTAACAGGTTAGCAGTCCGGCTGCAAAATATGGTTTCCCCCAATCAAATCGCTTTTATTAAGAAACGATTAATTGTTGACAACTTCATGCTAGACCAGCAGACGACCAGATTCTTACATTGCCAGAAGCAGGCTCGTATCCTTCTCAAGCTAGACATTTCAAAGGCTTTCGACTCGGTATCGTGGGCCTTCCTTATCGAGGTCTTGAAAAAACTTGGTTTTGGACAGATCTGGTGTGATATAATAAGCGGGCTGTTAGCTACCTCTTCTACCAAGATTTTACTAAATGGTCTGCCCGGGGAATGTATTGGGCATCAACGAGGGCTGAGACAGGGTGATCCTCTATCACCTATGTTGTTTATTCTTGTAATGGATGTCTTGAATCTGCTCGTGCAGCGAGCCTCTGAGGAAGGGCTTCTTCAACCTCTCTCTACAAGGAATATGCAGCATCGTATCTCGCTGTACGCGGATGACGCAGTGTTATTTCTAAGCCCTACTGCCTCAGACATTAGTGTGGTTATGGATATTCTTCATCTTTTTGGTTCAGCTTCAGGTCTAAGGACTAACATCCAGAAGAGTAGTGTGTTCCCAATCTGCTGTGGGGAAGAAGAGGTGAATTGCTTACAGGACTTGCTGCCATATAATATTTCAGAATTTCTCTGTAAGTACCTCGGTTTGCCTTTGTCTCCCAAGAAACTCACAAGGGACCAGGTTCAGGCCATTGTTGATAGGGTGGCCAGCCTTCTGCCAGGATGGAAAACTGAGCTCATGACCAGGGTTGGTAGAGCTATTCATGTGCAGTTCATCATGACGACAAAGATGATTTATGCAGCTTTGGCACTTGACCTTCCTGTCTGGGCCATCAAAGCAATCGATAAACTGTGGAAGGGCTTCCTTTGGAGGAGCAGGAAAGAGTTCCGTGGTGGTCATTGCCTCCTGGCTTGGCCTAAGGTTACCCGTCCCAAGGAGCTGGGTGGTCTTGGGATTAGTGATTTAAAGACCCTCGGTTGGGCTTTGAGGGCTCGTTGGCCATGGCTGCAGAAAACATATCCCAGTAGGCCTTGGACGGACTTCCCCACTGACGTCTGTAAGGTGGTACAAAATCTGATTGCTGTAGCCATTACTACTAAGCTCGGTGTGGAGCCAATACCCTTTTTTGGAAGGACAGATGGTTGGATGGGAGATGTATTAGGGACATAGCTCCTGCAATGTTTGACATGGTGCCCATGCGTCTTGCCAACATACTATTGGTCAAAGACGCTCTCCCTAATCTGCATTGGATCTCCGATGTAAAAGGGGCAATTTTAGTCAGAGTCATTGCTGAATTCTTGGAACTTTGTGAAGTGCTTGAGGTAGTTGTTCTTCGGCCTGGAGTAAGGGATCGACATATATGGAAATTTAGTGCTTCAGGGGATTATACAGCTAGTTCTGCTTATGAAGCTCTCTTCCATGGTTCAGTTCAGTTCGAACCAGCAGAACGAGTGCGGAAATCTTGGGCTCCTGGGAAGTGCAAGTTCTTTATTTGGCTTGTGGAGCATAATAGGTGTTGGACAGCTGATAGGCTCAGAAAAAGAGGGCTAGACCGGCCAGAGCACTGCCCCTTGTGCCACCAAGAGGCTGAAACTATAAATCACTTGTTGGTCAAATGTGTTTTTGCCAAGCAGTTCTGGTTTGATTTCCTTAGTTCAGTGGGGCTGCAGGAGCTGTGTACAGCTCACGAGGATTCCTTCGAGTCGTGGTGGAAGTCTAGCAGCTCTCGGCTCTCGGGCATCTGATCTTCTGAGGAAGGATTTCAATTCTTTAGTAATCCTAGGTGCTTGGACCATATGGAAGCATATGAATAGATGTGTCTTTGATGGATGTAATCCTAGCTTGGTCACAGCCCTTAGGGTGGCTAGGGAAGAGGCGATGCTCTGGTCCATGACTGGAGCCAAGGCCCTGTCTTTCCTCTAGGTCGAAGAGTTGCTGGCTTAAAATAGCTGTGGGTCGTGTTTTCTCCGTGTTAGTCGGTGATCATTAGTCAGTTTCTAGTGTTGGGGTGTAATGTCTGTGGTGTAATGGGGTTCTCTCCCCCTTTCTTCTTTTAATGCAAAGATGCGCAGCTCTCCTGCGTATTCCAGAAAAATAATATTTGTTTATGGGTTTGATGCTCTTGAGTGATTTCTGTTACTTCCAAAATTGGCACAGCTGTTTGTGGCAGATGATCCTGTAGAAATGATGACTAACCTAAGTTATATGTTCCTTTTGAATTAATTATGCTACACCAGAGTATGCGTGATAATGAGAAATATTTATTTTCTATTGTCTCAGTGGAAGTGCAGCTATATTCACCAAATCGACCAACTGTGGACCTTTCAGCATGCTTCTTATGGATAATGGCTGTAGGCACCATAGTCTGTGCTTCACTCTGGACTGAATTTGTTACATGTGAACAGGTTGATGAGCGTTATAATCAGCTGACCAGAAAGGTTTGGATTTGTGCCTACCCAAAGTGAATGGCATTTCATGTTTGTATTTATATGTATGCACTCCAATGCATTCATTCCCATTGCTTCAGCGCATTGGACATTTATAAGCTTAATATCAAAGGGACATTAGTACAATCTTAGGTGAAGGAGCTTGAATTTAGTATTTTGCATGAGTGGGTTGTATGCAAGGTACATAGTGATGTTATACCTGCCACTAGGGAGGGTATGGATGAATCCATGCTTGTCCATGTCCAAATCCATTTCGTCATGATCCCTGTCCCCAATATTTTTTTAGAATTCACATGAGAGCTGCAAGTCATTTTCATTACGAAGAAAGAAGAACAAACAGGTCAACCTCAGATACAAGGTGGGACGGGCTAGAGCAGAATGCTTAGGACCACCAACCCTACCCACATATCAGATCCTCCCCAATATTATCCGTACCCATTGGATAATAATCAATATGCATATTCATTGCTTTGAGTTGAACTACTGGCTTCTATTACTATTTGTACATATACATGTGAGCTCCATGTTAAAGCTGACCCTTGGAATGAAAACCTTGCATTTACACCTTAAAATTTTAGTGAAATTGACTGAAGACTGTAACCTTGTGCGGATTTACTAGACTAGATCTATATGAGGGATACATGTACCCTAAAATTTAAAACCTCATGTTTACACTTAGAAACTATCAGAATTGATTGATTTTTTTAGATGATAGATGACTCGGTATGATAGATGGCTTCTTCGTATAGACTCGTGTGGCTATATTCAAATGTGGCCCCACGTCAAAAACTCGATCTTAAAATAAAAATAAGAACTCGCACACACCTTAATTGAGCTGAAGACTTGCCCATTGATAATTCACACCCAATGGCCCATACCATACCCTTTCTATTGGATTAAAAAAAGTTTACCCATACCCTAACCAAATGAAATGGGTAAGGGTTTGAATATGGATAATGGGTACCCAACATGTACAAATGAGGTAAGGTTATTAAGGCGTGTAAGGCGAGCTTGGACATGCCCGTGAGAGTAAGGCGTAGGAGGCGGCGGCGCGCAGGTCGCGACACAGGGAGTAGTGGCTGTTAGACTGTGTGTGTGTGGGGGGCACCACTGTGGGGCTGCCGGCCCATTAGGGTTAGGGTTGTGAGTCTATATATTGTACCCCATCTATTATCAATACATTAACCACTTCATTATTCTACATGGTATTAGAGGACTAGGTTAGGGTTTCTCCTCTCCCACCTCCCTCAGCCACCACCCACACCGTACAGCCGCCAGACAGCTGCCCAGGTCCAGCCGCCGCCTCGGGAGGCTCATCCCTCCCTCCCGGGGCGGCTCCCTTCCTAGCCGCCGGCCACCCCTCTGCCCTGGCCCTCTCCCCTCCGATGGACGCGGCCGTTGCGGCAGGGCTCCAGGAAGCTCCGGTTCGAGCGCTCGCTCGGCAGCCTGATCCGGCGGGAGCAGCAGAGCCCCAGCGCGCGCCTGCACGTGGACGTGGACGTGGACGTAGGATGCCGCCTAGGGCGCGTAGGGCCCGATGCATGGTTCCGGCCAGCCAGCAGAGGAGGGAGAGAGAGGAGAGCTGCAGGGGAAGGGATAGACTGAGAGAGAAAAGGAGAGCTATGGGTGAGGAATAAAGAGAAGGAGAGCTGCAGGGGAGGGAGATAACTGCTGGCTGCTGCAACTGGGAGATATTTGTTTGGTTACTGGTGATGTTTTAAGCCTAAAATTGGTGTTGGTCTGGGCTTACTGGTTGTAGCTATTAACTTCTTTCTTTTTCTGTTTTCCTGTTTCTCTCTTCTACTAGGCTGAAATGGGCCTACTAGGCCTTATAGTTGTGCTAGCTTGCTTGTTAATTTCAAATTAGTGAAATATAAATAATATTTGGTCTAGTTTTTTTATATTAATCTATATAATTAAGGCCTCGCCTCGCCTTACGGTTTACACCGCCTATAAGGTAAAAAGGGGGTCGATCGCCTTATGTCGCCTTAGCGCTTTAATAACTATTGATTGATGTGCTGCTATCCAAATGGATCATGTATGAACATAGGCATGGGCTAAATAAGACATACAAACTAGAAGCCATGCATCATGGTTTACTCTTGTGCTTTCATCTGGAAATGTTGCCTTGAGCAATGATATTGTGACATGAAATGGCGTTTGTTATGAATTTTAGATTTTGATGTGAACCAATTGCATTCTTGTTAATCATCATTTGTACTTTTTCATAAACCCTTATACTTTTGCAGGTGAACATAAAAAACTGAAGAGTTAAATGCATCGGTAGCCTCTGAACTTGTCAAGGGATGCCACTTTGGTCCACGAACTTTGAAAATATATTTTTAGATCCTTGAACTTATTAAGTGATGTACCACACATCCCTAAACTTGTAAAAATGGTGCATCACAGGTCTATTTCTGGACCATACTGACCACTGCGTTGTGCCAGTTAACAAGACAAGGTCCTAAAAATGCATTTTTAAAGTTCGTGGACGTAAGTGGCATCTCTTGACAAGTTCATGCGCCGCTAATGCATTTAACTCAAAACTGAAAAACACATCTTGTTCTCAACCATGTCTTTTGTGCTTACAAATGCCCCTTGTGTAACCACTGCATATGCCCTCTCATGACAAATTTATCCTTTCATATTAAACAGGATGGACCTGACACGGGAACAAAATACAGAGAAGATAAAGAGGTCTTCGAGATCAGCGCGAAGGGTGCTTTTATTTTTATTATAGTAGCTTCAGTTTTCCTCCTCCTCCTGTTCTACTTCATGTCATCTTGGTTCGTTTGGGTGCTAATTGTACTATTCTGCATTGGTGGTATTGAGGTATTCCCTCCTTTCGGGCACAGTAATTCTTCTATCTTGTACTAGTGCATATTGATATGTATTTTTCCCTTTTGTTGGGGAGTTCAGCACTGAGGTTAATGGTGATATTATCTTGCAGGGTATGCATGCTTGCTTGGTCACGCTTCTAGCTAGGTACCAAATCTATCAATTTTGATAAAGCAATTCAGTCAGTGCTCCCTTTACTTCTATACCATCATCCTATATACTTCATATAACAGGATTTTTAAGGACTGTGGACAAAAGACTGTACAACTCCCTGTTTTGGGGGAGGTCTTGATCTTATCTGTTGGAATTGTACCATTTTGTGCGGTGTTTGCAATTCTCTGGGCTGTGTATCGCCATGCTTCATTTGCTTGGATAGGCCAAGACGTTCTGGTAAGATAATCTTAACTTACAACCATTCTTTTGTTTTGTTCCTCTATTATGTTCTTTTCTTTTGGGGTTGCATGTAGAGATGTCAATGGGGAATTCCCCACCGGGTTATAGCATCCCATACCCATCCCCATCATGTTTGATTCATCCTCATCCCCATACCCATACCCATCATGGGTACAAAACTCATCCCATACCCATCCCCATTCGGGTTTCGGGTCCCCAATGGGTCCCCATCCCCAATTAAGAGATAACTAGGTACTAACAGGTAGCACAAACAATCTAGATTTCAGACATCACCACATCGGCAAGCACTCATCCATGAACCATGATACATTCATCCATCCATCAAAAAAATAAGTACTTCGGGACCGATAGAAGAAATGGAGAAATGAAGTTTGCTCACCTTCCATGGTCACCATCTGAGTTCGTTGCCGCCTGAGAATCCATGGTCGTCATCGTCGTCTGGGCAGGGCGTAGCATATGACTGGTTATTTTAGAGTTTTGTTTTTTGCTAGTCTGCTAGTTGCCTTGCCGTGTTGCCTTATTGGGCTAGGACCTGGGGCGTGGTGCGCTGCCGTGCTGGGCTTGGTGGTCGGCTCGGCCTCAACTCATTCATATAAACATGACATGTGTACACGTATGAAATACCCATGGGTAATCGGGTTCGGATTATTGCTTCCCAAACCCATACCCGTTTACCCAATGGGTGGAGATTTTGTCCCATATCCATACCCATGGATACATTTTTTGTCCCATACCCGTACCCTAATAGGGGAATTCCCCATGGGTTGGCGGGTATCGGGTCCCCATTGACATCTCTAGTTGCATGATAGTTTCCATACTACTCTTTGGTGGCATGCATGGTTATTAAGGCTTTGTCTAGGCAATAAGGTGTGCTGGGCTGCTGGCAATCTGGGCGTCCCTGTCGCCATGACCAAAAGTCAGCGAAATATAGGAAGGGATAGCTGAGGAAGAACGAGGGGGACTGCAGAAATGGTTGATTTGAGGGTGTAGAGCAGTGAGGAAGAAGCAGGAAGAAGTTTTGTGTAGCAGTGCATTTGGAGATTGAGAGAGAGAGAGAGAGAGAGAGAGAGAGAGAGAGAGAGAGAGAGAGAGAGAGAGAGAGAGAGAGAGAGAGAGAGAGAAGCATGCTGCGCCGATGGATGGAGGGAGCACTCACACTAGGCAGATGATGTTTGATGTATCCATGTAGGTCACGACAAGGGAGGGTAACATGGGCTGGGTCAGCCCCTTCTTACTCCATCCTGTTTTTTCCCCTCTCCCACTTTCTTTCTCAGCCACACTGTTTGTTTTGCAATTTGTTAGATTGGTATGGCGTCGCCTTTCCTTGCCTTATCACTGCCTAAGCGATTGAAAGGGGTGGCTCACCACAACTTGCCTTACCGCCTTAGAGCAACTCCAAGGAGTCCTAAACATGAGCCCTAAATAATGTATTACGATCTAATTTGTTTTGTTTAGGATCCACAAACAAATCTCTTCTCCAACAACCGAGCCTCAAAACCAGGCATTAGCAACTTCCCAGGTTTCGGTTCTCTGTTCCCGCCTTGCGCCCCCTCGCCACACACAAACGCCCTTGCATTTTCCCGCCAACAACAGTATGCACGCCAGTACAAGGTTCAAACTGTCATGGAACTATTTGGTTGGTGCGAGAGTGGATAGGGCCCTTCCGGTGAGGTCTTATATCTAGGAGTCTAGCCCACGGGTCCTGTATCAATTCAATGAAATTTTGTAAATTATGAGTTTATGACCACTGTTGGAAGCTATTTTATTCTATTAGGCCCTATATTTCAAAATAGGACCTCATTTAGGATCTTTGTTGGAGATGCTCTTAATAACTATGGTGGCATGTTATGAACTGCAGTATACCATCAAGCAAAAGTTCATATTCACATGGTAGAATGACATGATATAGACGTTTTTTTTCTCGAACACCAGAGTCGAAATAATGTATTGTCAGTTCTAACTTCTAAGGCCATTGCTAATCCAGTTCTTGAATTCAGTTTAGTCAGAAGTGATGAGATTTCCATGTATAATTTTCATCATGCCAGTGAGGTGTCTCCTTCCAAAACATTTTGCTCAAAGCACATTGTCGTAAATATATATAAGAATGGGTTTGAATTTTCTACAAAATACTATTAGCCCCAAAGGTCAAATTACCTGATTGGTCACAACTGTACAAAACTATCATGTGCAATAAACATAAGCATGATGTTGTAATTCTAACGTAAATCTATATGAATCAGTTTGAGGTTGCAGGATGCTTAGGCATGTTGGTAAGTATAACATAGCTTCCTTTCATATGTCCTTCTGTGGGTGGCTACATGTACCTTTTGCCCTAGAATATGACGAGTCGAAGACAAATTTAGCTTCTAGCTCAAAATCTGCAGCCTTGATCCACCTTTGGTGCAATTTGCACATTTCTGACTAAGAAATCCAAATATCATCTGTACATTAGATATGGACATGCAAAGCAAAATGTTTCCACATTTATTTGAATTAGGATGGAATACCATATTTCCAAGCTTGATATCATGCATGTGTGCAAGCTCAAAAGGATGTTATTTTAGTACTTTATAAACTGTTGGATAATTTGTCTAAAGAGGAGGATCTCATTTGTGCCTACCCTTTATGGTTGGACCAGTTTAATAATTTTCTTATTAAATGCTTGGCATTTTCAATTTGAAATCATACTGCTTTGACCTTTGCAAAACTAACTATATGTTATTGGCTGCTTATTTCTCCCAGGGTATCTGTTTGATGATAACTGTGCTTCAGATGGCACGTTTACCAAATATCAAGGTATTGGCATTCTATTTGCAGCAGTTTGCTGATGTTAATCAAGTAAGAGTTCTAGTGATCTTATTTGCACCATAAAAATCTCAGACTGTATTTTGGCAGGTTGCATCGGCACTTCTTAGTGCTGCATTTGTGTATGACATCTTTTGGGTGTTCATTTCACCTCTTATATTCCATGAAAGCGTCATGATTGCAGTAAGTGTATCAATTCTTACAGTGAAGCTTATGTAAATGGTAATTTTTTAGTACGACAGGTTGATATGTAACATAGACATAGTTGTTAAGGCATCACTTAGTGACGCTTAAGCGTTAAGGCGACCGGGAGAAGCAAGGCGTCCTGTCGCCTTGCAGCAAGAGTAAGGCGAGTGGAGGAGGCGGCGGCGGTGCATGGGGAAGAGGTCGCGGCGGCGTCGCACGCTGCTTGGGCGGCCGGCCGGCCGGCGACGTCCCCTTCTTCCATGGCTGTGCGTCCTCTCTCTCTCAGGTGGCCGGCCGATGACCTCTCCTCTCTGGCGGCGGCTCCCCTCCTCCCTCCTCTTTTGGCGGCTGCAGGGTGGGATACAAATACGATGGAGGGTAGTAGTGGGCTGGCTGGGCCGGAAAATAGTAGGCCGGTGGCCCATGTGTCCTTGATCTCTTTTATTTTTTTCTTTTCTTTTTACTTCTCTATTAAACCAGTAAATCTATTAGTTATGTGTTTCTTTTTTCCTAACATTCTACTACTATCTATTAGTTATGTTGGGTTTTAAGTCTATTATGTTGGTTTACGTTGAACTTGTACTCCTATTTGCTACTATTATCCCTACATATTTAAGACTATATTCCTATATATTCCTATTAGTAAGGCGTCGCCTCGCCTTACGCCTTACCCCTTAAAAGGTAAAAAGGGGGTTGGCTACCTTACCGCCTTAACAACTATGAACATAGCCTTTGAACACCTTTTATATTCCATGAAAGCGTCATGATTGCAATAAGTGTATCAGTTCTTTCAATGAAGCAGTTCCTTCCTATTGGGTGTGGATTGTAATGGGATTTTCTTGTGTTTTTCGGGTTAGGCTTTTTTTAGCCTTACCCTTGTTTTCTTTTCTTAATGAAATGACACGCAACTCTCCTACGTAGTTCGAGAAAAAGTTCTTTCAATGAAGCTTATTGAAATGGTAATTATTTAGTACCGCATGTGATAGTTGCCTATAAGGGGTGAATAGGCAACACCTATATTTTCACAACTTAAAACAAACTTGAATCCCAAATTAGATGTTAGCTCAAAATCTAGATCAAATAAAGTAAGGGAAGAGGGAAGTTCTTGCACTTGATGCTCTTCTTGATTGCGTAATTAATACAAGAGCAATATCACAAGTGAAGATATAGCAAAAACTTAGAGTGAGAGAGATGAAGAAGAAATTGCAGAAAGTAAAGACCATAAGACACAACAATTTCTTACCCGAGGTTTGGCTCCGAAGAACCTATGTTCCCGTTGACGTGTTCCACCGGACTAGGTCTCTCTCAACCTTCTCAAGTGATTCAATGATCAAGTAACAAGCATTAATGGCTCTCCCGCGTCCTTTTCCCTCCCCTCCCGACGCCTGCGCTCCCCAAAACCTCACACCTGTGCCCACTCTAGGCCCGGTGGCCACCTCCCGAGGGTTCGCCGCCGCCCTCTCCTCTTCACCTTCCCCTGCACTGCAGGCGTCAGCTTCTGCGTCCATTTCCCTTCCGTCACCTTCTCCTTCTCAGTGTGCGGCGCAGGCCAAGTCTGGAGGGAGGTCCAAGTTCGAGCGTTGGCGAGCTGACAGCTCCGCTGGTGGTAGCTCGCTTGGCCCTGTCGGCGGTGTTACCTCTAGGCCTTCCTTCCGCGACGTGGTGCAGCTGTCCCGGCCTCCATCGCCGGGCGGTTTGGCTATTAAGTCTGCGGCTCAGGCACAGCCGTTCGGAGAGTTTCCAACGGGATTCCATTCGTCGCTCGAGGTTCAGAGACCTGCGAAGGCCTAGTGTTCGAAGAGGCTACGTTTGAAGGCAACCAAGTTCCAAAGTCAGGCGTCTAGTGTTGTCTCCAGTAGGTGCTTCAACTGCCTTTCCCCGAATCACTGGGTTCGACATTGCCGTTTGAAGACAAGGTGTTTCTCATGCCTGCGGTTTGGACATAGGCGTCCCTCTGCCCAGAGGCTCCTGATCGCACTCTTGCGATTGCTCCTGCTCCCAGGGCATCGGTGTGGTCTCGTCTTGGGGGGGGGGGGGGTTCCTGGCCTGGCAGGTCTTTTGTCTGGTCACGTCTCCATCGCCAGCAGTCTCAAGGGCCTTCACAATCCGTCTGGAGCAGAGATACCCCCAATGTCTAGTGATCAGCGCCAGTCGGGACACGCCGGACATCCAGCTACGTCCTTGAAGGTGTGGAGGAACAAGTGTATGCAGGTTCCGGGTAGGGGAGCCGATAGGCAGTTGCAGCAGGGGGACATGGAAGTTTGTCTGATGATCACTTGATGGGGGTGGATGGAGCCACTAATCAGGGACGCTCTCGTCGTCGCCACTCTCGCAAATGACGTAACCCCCCCCCCCCCCCCCCCCCCCAGTGATGATGAGCGCCGGGACCAGGAAAAGTCTCAACGGCCCGGGTAGGACCCGACTGATCAAGTGGCCATTGTTGCTCCAGGAGTACATTCCCCATGCTTTCTGGGTTGGAATCATGCTATGACTAGTGATGAGGAAGACCTTTGCATGGTAGTGGTTGTCTCAGTGATCAGTAACCAGACTGTTGTTCTAGATGTGGAGGTGACATCGTTGCTGTCGCCAAGGCTGGAGATTCCTGAGGATTCCCTTGTTCTTCGTCGTTTATCCCCGAGCAGTTTCCTGTTGTTTCTCCCCTCTAAGGGGTTGACTCAGTGACTTGAGGAGAGGTGGTCCATTCTGCGGGCCGTAACCTTCACGGGGGTATGCAAGCGTTGGTCTAGGTTTTTCAACTCAACGGGTGGAGTTCTTCCTCGGATAATAGAATTGGAATTAGAGGTCATTCCAGTGCATGTTTGGGAGACGACCACGGTGGAACACTTAATCAACCCGTTTGCTTGGGTTTACAAGGTGCTCTCGGCTACTTCAGATCTTAGAGACCTTGCTGTTTTTAGGTGCTCTGCTTGGTGCATGGATACAACCTTGATTCCAGAATCTCGTGAGCTCTAGATTATGGAACCGTTGCAGGCGCCCGATGTGGGTCCGCAAGGAGCTATCTCATTGGTTTACCAAGTAAAGATCAGATTGACTATGTCTTCTTCAGCTGCTTCAGCTCCCTTGGTCTTGGCCCCACAGTCGGGGTCTCGTGACCATGAGGATGGGTCCGAGTCTCGACGTCGACCTCAGCCGCGTTCACCTCAGGGTGGATCTCGTGAAGAAGACAAATTTTTGAGCATCGGTGGGCTTGGACAGCGTTGTCCGGTCAAGGAGAGGCTGAGACCACAGGGCTCAGCTTCGGAGCAGTCGGATAGTGAGGCTATTGTGGGAAGTCTTTGTTATGGTACAAAAAGCATGCACTGTGCGGGCCTTGAGGATCCCTCCGCGGACGCCTCGGCTCCGGTGCACATTGGTGAACAAATCCATGACGATGTTCCCGAGCAGGCGGTTCTTAATTGCATCGGCCACGAGGATTATTCGGGAGATCTGTGCTACAATCCATGCTGCGTGCACTGTGCGGGCCTTGAGGTTTCCCCAGGGGAGGCCTTGGCTCCGGTGCACAGGGTGGAACATGATGACGTCTCTTCTCTTTAGTGTTTTGGGCAGACATAGTTTCAATTGGCTAGGGGGAACCTGCAGGGATGATGTGCTCTGATTCTTGTGAAATTCACCGTGCGGGCCTTGAGGCTCCCTCCGGGGTGGCCTCGACTCCGGTGCAAATTACAGCGCAAATCCGTCAGGTTGCTGGCTCCCTGAGTGTTACTAGCCTAGTTCCTTCACGACATCTTCATGTATACTCTCGGCGTCATCTTCGAAAAAATTCCATTGTTCTGACAGAGTTACCGGCTGCCTAGGAGGGTGAACTACATGGCTCTACACTCCATCTCCCGGTTGATGTTTCAGAGCAAACATTGGGCGCAGCTGAGGTGTCCGATCCATCCAGTTCTGACCACAACGTGCTTGACCACACCAACCAGAGTGAGAAACAAATGTCCTTTAGAAAAGTGTACAAGCGTATTTCTCACATTCTACCAACTCCGACAAGCACTGGGCCTACCAGGAATAATGCTGGCGGAGCTTGTGATGCTGCTCCCCCTCGCAGAAGTCGGAGGGTGGCAGGTGCTGATGCTGAATTCAAGTTGCAGGATTTGGAGAGTAGGACGGTCAATAAAGCTATGAAGTATTTGAAGGAGATCTTTGATGCCGATGCTTGCAGTCAAAAAGCTATGGAAGATTATGCTAAAGTTTCAGGTTGAGGCCTTGGCTGCCTTATTTGGGTGGTCTGTTCCTGTTGTGGTCAGCTCCCAGTGAGTTTTGGCTCCTGCACGTAGTTTTCTTTCTCTTTGTTCTGTCCAATGGATCCATCAAAAATTTTGTTTTGGAATGTTAGAGGGTTGAATTCCTCTGCACGACAAAATTCAGTCAGAGAGTTAGTGTCTTTTGCCAAGGTTGATATCCCTGTTTGTTTCGGCTTCTGGCAGCTTCTGGCCACCAAAAGCTGCTGCGGACTGCCAAACGCCCAGCTTTTCAGCCAACTTCTATAAAATTCGTTGGGGCAAAAACCATCCAAAATCAACATAAACACATAATCGGTTGAGTCGTTGTAATAGTAGGAATCCGTCACTTTCTAGATCCTGAGCCCTATGAACAACTTTATCTTCCTCCACACGTAATTATAATGATACTCAGATTCTCCCCACAGTCAGATTCTCCCCACAGCCAGATTTTCAGAAAAGCAGGTCAGAAAAAGCTGAACCAAACAAGCCCTTAATCTGTCCGCAAGAAACTAAAATGGGGTAGGTCTATAGGTGGAAATTGTTGTCTATGCTTGGCGCTGATTTCAGTGATTGGATTTCTCTACCTTCAGTAGGTGCAAGGGGCGGGGTGCTGGTAGCGTGGAAAAGACACTTGATCCCCATTGGTCAAAAAAGAGTGGATAATAATAGTATCTCCGTCCAATTTTTTACTTTTGAAGAGAATACTTGGTGGCTCACATGTGTTTATGGGCCACAAAATAATGGGGAATTTTTTTATTCCTCCAAGAGCTTATAGAGATTAGGGCAGTTTGTGATGGCCCTTGGATAGTGGCAGGGGATTTCAACCTTATTTATAAAGCTTCAGATAAGAATACTTCCAACTTAAATAGGCCCCGTTTGAGAAGACTGATTGATGATCTCGCGTTGAAGGAAATACCCTCTTCATGGCCGCAAATTTACATGGTCAAATCAGCAAGCTGCTCCGGTGTTGGTGAAACTGGATAGGGTTTTCTGTACAGTTGATTGGGAGGGGCTCTTTCCCAATGTCCTGCTTCAAAGCGCAACTTCTGAAGACTGATCATTGTCCGCTTCTTTTGGGCCTTCAGGTTCAGGACAATAGGTTCGATATGCGGCGTTTTGGACTAAGCTAGAGGGTTTCTACGATGTTGTTCAGTCGGCTTGGGGCTCGGTTCCAACTTCAGATTGCCCTTTTCAAACCTTGAATTTGAAGCTAAAGGCTACTGCCAGGGGTCTCCATGCTTGGAGTGCCAAGCAGGTTGGTCATGTTCAGTCCCAGTTGGCACTAGCGCGGGAGGTTCTTCATAAATTTGAGGTTGCACAAGATGAAAGACAGTTAACACCAGCAGAGAACTGGCTTAAATCTAGACTAAAGAAGCATATTTTGGGGTTGTCATCCATCAAGCGATCTATAGCATGTTTAAGATCGAGGATTTCTTGGCTCAAGGAAGGTGATGCTAATACCAAGCTGTTTCACTTGCATGCCCGTCATCGAAAAAGAAAGAACTTTGTGGCTAAATTAGTTGATGGCGATAGAATCGTCACTGGTCATGAAGATAAAGCCTCCCTGATTCATCAGTTCTACTCCAATCTCATGGGCTCTTGTTTGGACTGGGATCAAACTATCAATCTCGATGAAATTGGCATGCCATCTTTTGACCTTTCTGAGCTCGATGCCCCATTCACAGAGCAGGAGGTCTGGGATACCATTAAAATGCTGCCTTCCGACAAGGCACCTGGTCCAGATGGTTTTAATGGGCGTTTTTATAAATCTTGCTGGAGTATCAAGAGGGATGTTATGGGGGCTGTTTCAGCCATTTGGGTCCCGTAAGTTTAGCAATCTTGGAAAACTGAATAGTGAACATAGCTTACATTATTCTGTTACGAAAGAAGGGACTGATCAAGTCAAAGATTTCAGACCAGTTAGTCTTGTGCACAGTTTTGCCAAGCTCTGTACCAAGTTGTTGGCTTCGAGACTGGCCAAAAGGCTAAATAATATGATCTCATGAAACCAGAATGCCTTCATTAAAGGACGTTTTATCCAGGAAAACTTCATGCTTGTGCAGCAAACTGCTAGAGCCTTCCATCAACAAAAAAAGGCTAGATTATTTCTCAAGCTTGACATTACCAAGGCATTTGATTCGGTCTCTTGGCCCTTATTGAGGTTCTGCAGAAGTTAGGCTTTGGGCTGATTTGGAGGGAGGTTACCTGTGGGCTATTGGCCTCATCCACGACTCAAGTCATGCTCAATGGTTTACTAGGAGATGTTATCGTGCACAAGCGGGGGTTACGTCAGGGGGATCCCCTTTCCCCATGCTCTTTATTATAGTTATGGATGTCTTGGGCTATCTCTTATCTAAAGCCGAGGAGGATGGTTTGCTGCAGGAGCTATCTAGCAGACATAGATATAATCGGATCTCTCTATATGCTGATGATGTGGCTATCTTCTTGCATCCTTCTAGTTCTGATATTGCTGCTACCTTGGAAATTCTAGGCTTATTTGGAGCAGCCTCAGGTCTGCATAAAAATAATCAGAAATCTAGTGTGTTTCCTATCCAATGTTCTGAAGAGGATGTGGCGGTGGCCCATGAATGGTTGCATTGCGAGTTTGCTTCCTTCCCTTGTCGATACTTGGGATTACCTCTCTCTCTCTCCGCAAAATTACAAAGGAGCAAGCACAACCAATTGTGGACAAGATAGTGGACCAACTTCTAGGATGGAAGGCTGAGTTGATGACTAGAGCCGGAAGGAGAGTGCAAGTCCAACATGTCCTCACTGGTGCGTTGGTTTATTTGGCAATGGCAATTGATGTTCCTCAAAGTGCCCTCAAGGTCATTGATAAGATCCGCAGAGGCTTCCTTTGGAGAGGTCGAAAAGACGCAAAAGGAGGGCATTGTCTCGTTGCTTGGGGAAGGGTTTGCAGACCTCTACATTTTGGGGGATTTGGAATCTCCAATCTTAAGGAATTATGTTGGGCTTTACGTATGCGATGGCTTTGGCTTCAAAAAACCGATCCAGATCTTCCTTGGGCTTCGTTCCCCATTAGGGCTTGTTCGGTTACACCAATATAGAAGAGGATTGGAGAGGTTTAAATCCCCTCCTAGTCATTTTCGACTAGGAGGGGATTTAATCCCCTCCAATCCCCTTTTGGATTGGTATAACCGAACATGCCCTTAAGGTTCCTAGCAAATCTCGGGACTTCTTCAGCACGGTGTTGATATCTGAGCGTCTACCCTTTTTTGGACCGACAAGCGACTGTGAGAGGGAGGAGAGAGAAACCTAGCTAGATACCAAGTTGGAATATGTGAAACCCTAACCCTAATCCTAGATTGGGAGTATATTATATAGAAGAGTTATGTGGGCCAAGCCCATTACAATAGGGGTAATTAGGTAAACACAGGGAAACCCTAACCTAACCCTAAACAGGAGTCTAACAATATGTGTGCATAATATAATTGCATGGTTATCACTTGCCCATTCATCTAATTGTCAACCTAATTACATATACAGGGAACTTGACCAGCCAACATTTGCTTTACCTTCTACCCATTGAGTCCTGATTATTCTTGCTGTATTCATGCTTTGGAAATTACTCAGGTTGCTCGTGGTGATAACACTGGGGAATCAATTCCTATGCTCCTAAGGATACCCCGCTTCTTTGATCCATGGGGTGGTTATGATATGATAGGCTTTGGTGACATTATCTTCCCTGGATTGCTTGTTGGATTCAGCTATAGGTATGTGATTTTGCCATATACATTATTTACTTCCTTGTGATCCATTAGTTCCACTAAGGCTTCACGTATAGAACAATATAGTTGTGCGCTGGTTGTCTATCACAACCAGACCCTGATTCGTGTCCTGCTAAATGCAATGGTGGTGTTAAGAAGCAAATTAGTTTATCGGTTAAACCACCTAGGATTTTAAGGGAAGTAGAGCGACTACATCCAGGATTATTAGATGACTATTCTTTATTTTCTTTCCTTATCTGGATTTGTCTTTTCCAGTTTTAGTAAATGTGGGGACTACTGCTCTAATTAACAATCATTATGCTTGTAACTTGGGGTTAGTGAGTTTTGCCTTCAGTGTAGTAATTATTCACCAACCTTGTAATGTCTACTTTTTCCAATATCTTTTTGGCATTTGTTGTTGTTTCACATTTCTTTGATATTACGCTGAACAGATTTGACAGAGCAAACAGAAAGGGTGTCTTGAGTGGATATTTTCTCTGGCTAATTGTGGGATATGCAGTTGGTATGTGCTTGCATTTGAGATAATTTGTGTTATTTTTCTATTGTGGTATAGCTTTTGTTCATTATTCAACTATGCAATTTGACGCAACAATTATTTTTCTAATGATATTCATGGTGGTGGATTATATTCAGGTTCCAGCAAAAGAATGAATTTCGGTTAATGGACAAGCTCCCAAAACCATTTTAGGATCAGTTCAAACCATATTATTTGTAGATTTTAGTGTTAGACTAATGTGCGTCTCTGCTGTAGCAGGCTTTGACCCAGCCCATGTACCTCAATATATATACTCGACCTGTGGGGGGTAAGATAGCCCCCTAGGCATTATATTAAGAAGACTTTCTCAAGCAGGTCGAGAAAATCTCGAACCTCTACCCCACCCATACATAGCGGTACCGTAGCCCATGTGAGAAGATGACCGTGACCGGAACCGGGCCTTAGACCTATGCTTTGGCGTGTGACAAACGAGAGGATTTTTGTAACCATAGCCTAAAATTTGCTCTCATGGGAGTTGAACCCAGGACCCGAGGAGTGCTACTCAGACCACCTAACCAACTCAGCTGAAGGCTATTTTGCTCTCATTATACTCCATTATTTTTTGTTTGTTGCGGTTTAGTTCAAAAATGAACTAGCAGGCGACAAATATTCGAGAACGGAGGTAGCATATACTAATGCCTACCTTAATTAGGGTTAGGGTTTCGAACATGGTATCTAGTCAGTTTTCCTTTTCTCTATTCCTCCTCTCCTAGCCGCTGTTTCCCTCTCCCTACCCGCCGGCTGCTGCAACCATGGATGGCGACGACCTTCCCCTTCCCTCTCCACTCCTCTCCCTCCCCTCTATCTCGTCACTGGAGTGCCGTCGTGGTGGACCCACCCGCCCGTCCTCTTGCTGCGGGCGCAAGCGACGCCCCAGCCGCCGTAGCCCATCCTCTCGTTGCGGGCGCAGGCGCCGCCCCAGCTACTGCGTGTGCAGAGCCGTCCACCCTCCTCAACGCTATGCCGCCTACCCTCCTCGACGTGGCCTCCCCAGCATGGCCCCATGCGCTGCCTACCCCGACCACTGGACCCGAGGTCGCCTTCACTATTGGCGCCCCTAGCGCCGGCGAGATCTCCAGGGAGCGTCGCCCTTCGGGCCTCCACCGGCGGGTGGCCTCCCTCCTCCGGTCGTGACTTCCCTTGTCACACAATCCACCGTCGCTAACCTCCTTGCTGTCGGGCCTCACTTCTCACAGCCGCGCCCAGCTCGACTGCCACCGGAGATCTCCATTGGGTTCTTGCTAGTGGATTGGCTAGCCTCGGCGCAACTACTGGCCTCTGCTCGTACCCCTTCAAAGCCCAGAGCACCCGCTTCATATCTCCGTCGCCTATCGTGTCCTCTTCTGAGGTTGCTGTGGCCCAGTCCACCCTTGTTGTGGCTATCTTGATGGCCAAGGCCATCGTGGCTTGCTGCTCTGACATGGGAGCACGAGTGCACTGCGGTTGATACTCTCGCCAGGCAACTCGCCGAGGCGAAGCGTCAGCTGCTCGATCACACTGGCCTCGGCGCCCCCCTCTTCTGTGGTTCCCCTTCCCTCGGAGTATGAGGCCGTAGTCATTGCTAACCTCCAAGTTTAGGCGGTGGGTGTCCAGAACATGTAGTCCACCGCGCTTGTTTTCGTCATCCTCGACCTCACATCCCCACACTACGCCCCCTGGCGCGACCACATTCTTGTTGAAGACGCTACCCACCTGCTCTCGTCTCGGCACCAAATGGACAACGTGGCCCTGTTGTGGCTTTTTGGCACCCTCGTCGTCGAGCTCTAGGACGTTGTCCACAAATGGGGGGGGGGCACCACTCACTAGGCCTAGGTTGCCCTCGAGACCTAGTTCCTCAGCAACTGGGAGGCTCACGCTCTCCACCTTGACTCCCCTTTTATTCTCTTCTTCTAAGATCCAGGGTGACCTCTCTGTCATCGAGTACTGTCGCAAGATGTAGAGCATGATTGACTATCTCTGGGTTCTTGGCGAGCCTGTCTCCGATCGCACACTTGTCCTCAACCTTCTATGTGGTCTCAGTCGGCGCTACAACCACTTGAAGGCCTTCGTTAAAGCGCTCTATGCCCTTCCTGTCATTCCACGACGTCCACAACGAGCTACTTCCCCAGGAGCTCACCCTTGACGCTGCGTCCACCGCGCTTGCCACCCCCCCTTGTCCATTGTCACCGGGGGGACTCCTTTGCGCCCTCATACCTCCACTCCTTTTTGAGTTTCTCATCAGGCTCCTAGCTCTAGAGGCGGTCGCCAACCCCACAAGGGTGGTGGCCCTCCTGGCGTGGCGGTCCCGTGTAGTCGTCCTTCTACAACCCATGGACTGGGACCATCTCCATGTGGTCGGGCCCAGGCATGGGTGCTTCCTCAACGCATCCTCCATAGCCAACTCTGATGACCACACTTCACTACAATGCCCCTCCACCTTAAGTGCCCCTTCAGCACCAGTCGTCGCCTCCGCCTCTCCTTCCACTCATGGGGACCCCCACCTCGCCACACTTGGTCCCCGTGGGGTGATGACGAGGATCGGCCGTCACTCGCTGGCTCGTTTAGCACCATGGCGCTGACACCACCACCCACCCTGTCGGATTGGGTGGCGGACTCCGGAGCCTCTTGCCACACCACACCTGATGTCGACACGCTATCTCACTCCCATCCCCTTCACCCATCTTTTTCGTCCCTTATTATTCTGGGGAACAGTTCCACCCTCCTCGTTATCTCATTGAGTGACTCGGTTCTTCCAGGGCCGTTTCACCTCAAACACGTTCTTGTTGCTCCCAACATCATTGAAATCCTCTTTCTGTTCAACGGTTCACCATCGACAACTCGTTCTATGGAGTTTGTTCCCTTTGGGTTTATCTGTGAAGGATCTGGCTACCAGGACCCTTCTCGTTCGATGTGATAGCTCGGGGCTGCTGTACACACTCCGGCTATCTGCTTTCTCCACTGCCACGTCCTTTCCGCATGCCTTGGTTGCAACTACTTCGTTCATCATCTAGCATCATTGTCTCGGACATATTAGGTCCGATGTCATGTCCAAGCTCTAGCAGTTGTCATCTCTTATAGTAGGGGCCATTTTAATAGTCTGTGTCATGCTTATCAGTTAGGCCGCCATGATCATCTTCCTCCATTTCGTCCTCCCGGGCTATCCATGCTTTTGATCTTGCACACTGTGATCTATGGACATGACTTGTTTTTAGCCTCTCAAGGTATAAATATTATTTGTTGATTCTGAATGTTCTCTTATTTTCTTTGGACTTTCCCATTGTGTTTGAAATCTGGTACTTTCACCACGCTCTCACACTTCTTTGCTTGGGTCTCCACCCAGTTCGGCCACACTATCCGTGCTCTCCAATGCGACAACGGCCGCGAGTCGACCATTCCACCTCCCGTTCCTTATTCCTTTCTCATGGTATTTAGTTGCGGCTCTCATGTCCCTACACCTCCCTTTAGAACAGCCAGGCCGTGCACATGATTCGCACTACCACCAATATGCTGTGTTGCCTTCTCTTCCAGGCTTCTCTTCTCGTCAGCTACTAGGTGTAGGTGTACTAGCATTTTTCTAATTTGGGTGTGCTTGCTACCCCAACACCTCCACCACGCTCCCCACAAAGTTGCGCCCTAGCCCACTCGCTGTATTTTCCTTGGGTACTCCTCTGAGCACAAGGGATATCGGTGCCTCGATCTCCTAACCCACCTCGTCATCATCTCCCGTCATGTGCTCTTCATCGACGATGTCTTTTCCTTGCCGGCTCCTTGCCTCTTGACCTATGGCCATCCCTCTTGTCACACTCGGATTTAAGGGCAAACCTGGGTGCGTCTCAAATGTGTGCTAGGATCAAGTCTCACACATATGATGACTCATGATATAGAAATCAATGTCACATCTTTATTATATAATAGAAGTTCTGTACAAAATAGCTAAGTAAATATATATATGACGACAACGATCCTCCGCAACCATAGTTGACTGGCCTAGATCTCTCCAAACTCATCGCATCATCCTTCATGCTCCTCCAGCGGTACCTGTTCTTGACTTGGTGTGATTATAGCAAGGGTGAGCTCCTATACGGTCATCGGTTAACAAGTGTGGGGAATAATGTGTATGCTCACTTACGGTGGGGGCTCATGTGTAGTGTAAGACTTACTAAGGAAAATGGTTAAGGCTGAGCATCGCTTTTAAATAAGTTGGTCAAAATTTTATTAGCTATTACTATGTATAAGTGCATATCAACCCAATTAAATAATTGATCAATGATGAATAAATCCCACAATTCAATGTAATGTATGACAGGTTAAATTTAATTCCATATTAGGTTAAATTTAATTCCATATTACTGGACAGATCGGTGGGTGGATGGGTCTCGTATCCAGGATTTTGCCCCTGCCGTGGTGGCTAATGTTGGAAAAAGGGCCCTTTCTTCCAGGACAGTGGCCCATGCTCTTGAGAACTGGCAGTGGGTCAGCGACATTGTGACCCCTCTTAATTTGTCTGGGCTGCAGCAATATCTGAACCTTTGGGACACATTGAGGGGAGTGGTGCTGACTCAGGAGGCTGATAGACATGTGTGGATTCATTCTTCCTCTGGACAGTTCTCTTCTAAATCATGTTATAAGGCTTTTTTCTTGGGTTCGATTACTTTTGAACCGTGGAAGAGGCTGTGGAAGTCTTGGGCTCCACCCAAATGCAAATTTTTTATTTGGTTGGCAATAAGGAATAAATGTTGGACTGCTGATAGACTGCAGAAAAGAGGGTTAGATCATCTTGAGGTCTGTCCGTTGTGTGATCAAGAGCCAGAAAATATCCAACACCTCCTTTGCACTTGCGTTTTTTCGCGGCAGTTTTGGTATTACATTCTTTCTTCGTTGGGGATGGCTAATCTTTCTCCTGACTCTAATGAGTCCAGTTTTGCTGACTGGTGGGCGAAAGTAAGTAAGCAAGTGCACAAATCTAAAAGAAGAGGCTTTAACAGTATCATCATCTTGGGGGCTTGGTGTTTATGTCTTCATCGTAATAAGGTGGTTTTTGATGGTGTCAGTCCTTCAATTATTGGCATAAAGGCAATTTTCTGGATGAAGTTGAATTCTGGAGGCTTGCCGGTGCTAGGCATCTTGAGGCTTTGGTTCCTGGTGCTGGAATTTTTAGGTCAAGGGTTCTTTTGGGTGATTAGTGAAGAGCAGGTATGTGTGGTCTGCTGGCACTTTTTGCTGTTCGGTCTCCTATTGCGTGCTGCTGTTTCCAGGCGCATTTATGGAGGCTGCAGTTTTGTGCGCAGCAGAAGTTGGTGGTTTTGTGTTTTGCCTATTTTGGCATTGTACTTTGGTCCATTTTGGACTGTTTTCTTCTCTAAATTTAATGATGCGCAGCTCTCCTGCGCGTTTAAGAAAAAAATTCCATATTACTCATGTGAGGGTCCGAACCGCTCTTGACCGTGAGCACGACTGATATACCAGTTTTACACTTTGCAGAGGTTGCGCATATTTACCCACAAGTCGTGTTACCCATTTGTCAAGGGATCACAACTTTCCATTCATCTCTACTGAGGAGACGAGGCAGGATCCTACTATGAGGCATTTACAAAGTTCCACTAGCTTGAGAAAACCCGCTACGGTTTCTGCGAGAAGGGGGCGATATAGGAATCTCTCATCCGAAAAGCCATCTTAACATGATTGACCCGAGAACCTCTCTATACCGGCAGCTCATACCACGGTTGCCCCTTTCGGGTAAGGTAGTCCTCCACTAGCTTTCCTAATTAATCATTCAAGGACGTTCCATTCTGTAACACCCCGTCCAATCCCTGGACTAGCAGTACTTACTCCTGGCAGCTCTCTAGGATCATATATCGTCACCACAGACCAACACAAGTCTTTTGTGCGCGCTTTGTCCTCATTCATGCGCGATCATATATCGTCACCACAGACCAACACAAGTCTTTTGTGCGCACTTTGTCCTCATTCATGCGCACCTGAGAAAACTTCCGGTCGGTCACCCATCCCAAATTGCTCCAAGCCAAGCATGCTTAACTTGGAGGTTCTTTCGAGACAGGCTTCCGAAAAAGAAGATGCACCTTGTTGGTATGGATACTCTATTAATTCTATTAAGTCTTGGGCCAGGATATCACCATCTCAGGGGTCAGGATACTCTATTAATTCTCTCTCGGCCATGACGCTCGGCGCTGGTCTATGAAGACGAGATGGGAGGGGAGGTGCCTGCGACTTGGTTTTATACCCCGGGCGGAAGGAGGCTGGGTGCGAGCTTGTTGGGTCGCAATGAGGGGGGGTCTGCCCGGGATCCACACGTTTCTTTTGCAACAGATTTTCGTAGAAACCAATGGAGGTGCTTACCTTGGTGCCCCACTAGTCAATGCCGTGAGCAGTGCCTGAGGGTGAGGCCAGCCAATGGGACCTGTGTGTCGGCGCCGTAGGGGGAGCATGGGCTGGCGTGCGGGCTCCGCCAGTCAGTGCGATAGCGGGCGAGCTACCATCTTGTGATGGGCCGCGCGAAGGAAGGCCGGAGTGGGCTGAGCAGATGGCTATGGGTGGTTTCGGTCCACATAAGGCAGGATTGCTTTCTTCTTTTCTCCTCTTATTTCTTATTTCTGTTTTTATTTTGTTTTCTATTTTCAAACCAATTCAAATATGAGCTAGCAGTTAAAATATAAATGCTACAAAACAAGAGACCCATCATGATGTAAGTATAGGTCTATTCATTTATTATCTTATTTGTTAAGCACAAATGCTTTTAAGTATGAAATGCACATAAATGTTTCCTTTTAAAAACTCGACCTGCGGGGGGTAAGACAGCCCCCGAGTATTGTATTAATAAGAAGACCTTCTCACACAGGCCGAGAAAATCCTCGAACCCCTGCCCCACCCATACACAGCGACATCGAAGCCCATGTGAGAACGACCACGACCGGGGCTGAGCCTTAGAACCCATGCTTTGGCGTGGGACAGACGGGGGGATTTTTTTAACCACAGTCTGAAATTCGCTCCCACGGGGAGTCGAACCCAGGACCTGAGGAGTGCTACTCAGACCACCTAACCAACTCGACTAGAGGCCCTTTCACATGTTTCCTTTTAAGAAAAGGTGATTTTGAATGTGTAGCCCTATTAGAGATATATATTCAAAAATTAATACTAATTACTCATTTACTAGAGGACAAGTCAGTATATAATTTTTTACCATGAATTACTTTATTCCAAATGTTTTTTTAAAGAGTGTTTTATTTAAAAGGAAATAATAAATGGATTGAAAGTCTCTCTTTTTATTTGTCGCTCCAACTTTTAGCTTTAAGTTTTGGATCTGAGTTTGAATACCAAATTCTTACTTATTCTTCTTATTATTCATTTAATTTAGAGAGATATACTTTATAAAGGAAGGAAATTATTACTAGTAGCCATTTTATCTCATCTTTTGAAGAAACTTTTATAAATCTCAAAAGTGGATTTTGGGTGTTACAAATCCTCGTCCATTCCCGGACCGGCGATACTTCTGATAGTCCTCTAGGATCATAGACCATCCCGACATGCCAATATGAGTCTTTTATGTGCAACTTTGTCCCCACTCATACGCACCTGAGAAGACTTTCCGGTCAGTCACACATCCCAAGATTGCTCTATGCCAAGCACGCTTAACTCAGAGGTTTGTTCGAGATAGGCTTTCGAAAAATTAGATGCACCTTGTTGATATGAGTACTCTATTAATTCTATTAAGCCTTAGGCCAGGATATCACACAATCCACCCGAGCTAGGATATCACACCTCTTCCTTTACCTTTGTTCCTACCACCATCGTCCACGCCACGTGCGGCCCCGCCACTTTCGACCGTGCGACACATGGCCCTGTCGCTTCCGACCGCGCCACATGCAGCCCCGTCGCTTCTGACTGTGCCACACTCAGCCCTGTCACCTACGCCCATGCCACGCGACCCCACTTTTCGGGACGCCTACGACTCACTTTGCCGCCCGCTTGTGTCTACCAGCAACGTGTGCGGCCCAGTGCACTTGTCCTCTCTCGTGACCCGCCGCCGGTGTACTACCCTGTCGCCATCCACCATGACCCTCTCCACGTCTACCCTATGGTCACACGACGGTCACCCGATGTTCTTTGTCCTGTCTATCGGCTGGTGCTCATAGCCTCACCACTTCGTCTCCCTCGCCTGTACCATCCTCGGTTCGTAGCAAGCTTGCCGACCCTGTCGTGTACTACCCTGTCGCCATCCACCATGATCCTCTCCACGTCTACCCTATGGTCACACGACGGTCACCCGATGTTCTTCGTCCTGTCTATCGGCTGGTGCTCATAGCCTCACCACTTCGTCTCCCTCGCCTGTACCATCCTCGGTTCGTAGCAAGCTTGCCGACCCCGACTAGCGCCGTGCTATGGAGGAGGAATATGAGGCCCTGCTGGCTAACCACACGTGGGACCTAGTGCCGTGTCCCCCTGGCACATATCCTCCGGCACAAGCTCAAGGACGATGATACCTTGGATCAGTACAAGGCCCGTTGGGTCCTTTGGGCTTCACTCAACGTCCTGGAGTGGATTACGACAAGACCTTTAGTCCCATCGTGAGGACCGCCACCATCCGGACCATCCTCTCCCTAGCACTCTCTGGGGATCGAGCGTCCACTAGCTGAACGTTAAGAATGCCTTTCTTCACAACACTCTGACCAGGATGGTGTACTGCAGCTTGCTCGCCAGGTTTGTCGACCCTGGTATGGTGTGCAAGCTTAGCCGCTCCTTGTATGGCCTTAAGTAGGCTTCATGGGCCTGTTACAGTCGCTTTCCTACTTGGCCTCCCACGGTTTCGTCGAGGCCAAGTGGAACACGTCCCTACTTATCCTTGAACGCAGTGACGACACTGTCTACCTCTCGCTCCACGCAGACGACATCGTGCTCACAGTGTACAGTTTCTCCCTTCTCCAGTGCACGATCGCCTCCATACAACGCGAGTTTGCTATGAAGGACTTGGGCTCTCTCCACTTCTTCGGGGTCATTGTGGAGCGTCGTCCACAGGGCCTCTTCTTAAATCAGCACCAATACACCATTGACATTCTGCAGCGGGCTGACATTTCTGATTGCAAGCCTTGATCCATGTCTGTTGACACCGAATCGAAGGTCTCCAACAATGACAGGCGCCCCGGTCGGGGACGTGACAGCCTACCGGAGCCTCGCTGGAGAGCAGCTGGGGCTCTCCAGTACCTCACCTTTTGACTCGACATCGCCGACGCTATCTAGTAGGTGTGCCTTCACATGCACACTCCGCAAGAGCCACACCTTACTGCTGCGAAGCGCATACGTCGCTACCTCCACGACACCCTCGACCACGACCTATTCTTTGGCCCTCTCCAGCTTCTAAGCTTGTTGTCTACACGCCAGGCTAGTTGAGTCGGTTGCCCCAACACGCACTGGTCCACCTCAAGCTATACCGTGTTATTGGGCACCAACCTTATCTCCTGGTCCTGGCAGTTCGTCGTCTCCCACTCCAACCCTGAGGCCAAGTACCACGCTGTGCCCAAGGCTTCTTGGCTCTGTCAGCTACTCTACGAGCTTAATCGCCCTCCCGCTCGCGCTACCCTTGTTTGCTATGATAACGTTAACATGGTCTACCTCTCCACCAATCCCGCACATCACCACCTTCGTCCGCGGGCATAGCTAGAGTTGTGACTGCGGAGAGTGTTAGACTGTGCGTGTCTCTGCTGTAACGGGCTTTGGTCCAGACCATGTACCTCCTCTATATATATACTAATGCCTACCTTAATTAGGGCTAGGGTTTCCAACATTTAGATCTTTTCAGTTTAGTTAGTATTGGAACAAACTATACCTCCTTTCTAATGGAATGCTACTGTTTAGGTTCAAGTATGGCAATATTTATTGGGAGCCCTTTGCACCTTTCAAAAATATTGTTGGTAATATTTGGTCAAATAATCTCCTCCAGATCTACAGACTACAAGAATACTACTATTTAGGCCTTGTTTGGATACTCTTGTATTCACCTCAATCCATGTGTATTGATGTGGATTGAGGTATACACATGGATTGAGGTGAATACGAGATTATCCAAATAAGGCCTTAGCGGGAATGCAAGCGGTGCCGACCAACACCTCTTTGCCCGCCCCGCAAGAAAGTCCTATTCGGCAATGCAGCCAGCCATCATAGCTATTGCGGTTTGGAGCAGGCTGACCTGCAAAGCCCAGTGGGTGATCAGTGGTGTCATGAAACACCAGTCATACCTGCAACTGCAAGGCCCACTTCAAGTCTGCGCTAGATCGCTATGCTGATAGAGGACAAGCGATGCGACCTGGCACCTGCTGGCTGGTCGTATTTGGTATGGACGTCGTCCTTCACGGTGAACTCGTCGAGCCATAACTTGATGGAGGCTGACTAGATGAGCCATACAATGGTGACGGTGAGCGACCGCGTGTGTAGAGGCAGTGTCGCCCATGTTTTGTAACGTCGGCGGCGGTGTGTCCTGTGGGGATGCCATAGAGGAGCAAGACGAGGAAGCAAACATGATTGAGGAGGTAAGTGCGTAGCAGAAGAATGGGGGCTTCGCTGCGGCAGCCCAAGAACACATGGGTGGCCTCCCTGTGTGGCTGCGGGGCAGAGCAGCTCGTGCAGGTAGCGCGTTCTCTTGCTCAGGGTTGGTGGCAGGGAGCATTGCAGCAGCATGAGGTACTTGTCTACAACAATAATCGAGTCTTGCCGAGGCAGTGGCGCCGGGTGCCTGTGTCCATGTCAGAGGGGTCTGCCACGTGTAGCGGCTTGCAGATGGACGTAGCGGGCTCCAATAGTGCCTGCTAAGTAAATTCCAGCCAGGCCTACTGGATTGACGCGATCATCTGTGTAAATTCCAGCCGTGGCTGCAAAACCTGCAAACCGACGAAGCAGACAGCTGTGGTGTGCGGGTTGACTGCCCGTCCCACTGGCAGCCCTACTATTTTAGATTCAAGAATGGATTATGGGTAGCCCTTCCAGAAATATTATCAGCTAGCCTGAATCAAACCTTAAGCCTTAATATGTAGCTGAATTAGATAACAAAATTGAAAATTTCCAAGTTTCTCGACATGTGGGTAACGTATGGGTGTCTAAATGTTTTGAACCTTTTGGTTAAACATTTGTTCCTTGAACCAACATGAACTGGCTATTGTTATACTAATATATTGGTTAACATTTGATCCAGAGCCACTTGTTGATTGAGTCATCATGTCATTGATCGTTACCTCGTTGGGCATTTTGTACGAGTTCATGTCATTTTGTTCTAAGCAATCTTTTTTCTGATCTCTATAACCAGCACAAACTAAGTTCATGTTGCTATAGGTGCATTGTGAACATGTTATTTGACTATAGAGAAATAGTTGCATTGTTGCAAAAAAATACATGGTGAATTACATATTTTCTCCATGTAGGCCTTTTCATTACGTATCTTGCGCTGTTCTTGATGGACGGGCATGGTCAACCTGCGTTGTTGTACCTTGTGCCATGTACATTGGGTAAGTATGGACGTGTTCCAGAATCCTAGTTTCATTCTACCCTACATTGTGTTTAATGATGCATCTTGTTTTTTATGCCAGGGGTTATTGTTATTCTTGGTTGGTTAAGAGGTGAGCTTTATGAATTATGGAACTTCGGAAAAAGTCCAGGAGAAAATTTTGTCAATGAACCATGACAACAAAATCCAGGGAAGATGTATTCTTCAGCGTAGTAGATAGCTTGAGGATGTTTATTAGGAGGCACCGTGTATTGCAAGATGTTATGTTTAGCATTATTTCAAAGAAGGATGCTATTGTGTTTGAAAAAAATGATATACATGTAAGATGCAAGCATGTACTCCCACAGTCGTAAAATAATCCAATATAAGTGCCGCTATATAGTTCCAAAATAAGTGTCACTAGGGTTGGAAACGAGTTGAGCCTGACTTGGCTCGGTCAATTTGGATATGTTTGGTTGCCTGGTCTAGTGCACGACCAGGCCCATTTGAAAAGGTCGACATGTTTGGTATCCTGGCCCAGCTTGGCAGCCTGGTTGAGGTGAACTATATCTCATTTTGTGGTCAGGCCCATTTGGAACACAAGTTTTTTCCTTCGCGGGTGAGCCTGGCCCGCGCTCGCCTGGTGAAAGTGCTAGGGTTCTTTGCTCTCGCCACTCGTAGCCGCCGCCGTGGCTCTTGCCTCTCTCTAGGGTTCACTCGCTCTCGCCTCTCGACTTGCTCTCGCCTCTTGGGTTCACTTGCAGTCGTCGTGCTCATGGGCTCGCCGCCGTCATCTCTCTCGACCCGTGGTGACGACACCGCGCCTGCGGACGAGCTCGATCTGCTTCTCTGTCGATCTGCTTTGCTCTCGCCTCTCAGGTTCATCTGCTTCGCTGTCGGCGACGAGAGGTTAGCCCCTTTCTTGGTTGCTTATCTACTTTCATCTGCTTTATCTTCTCATTTGATTTCATCTGCTTCGCAAGGATCACTCTCCTACGACCTCGATCGGTTCTCAACCGCAGGTGAACCCTAGTTGTGTGGTCTCCCTCTCCTCAGGTTAGATCGCTCTCCTACGACCTCGATCGGTTCTCAGCTGCGAGTGAACCCTAGCTGTGTCGTCTCCCTCTTCTCAGGTTAGTACCCCTCTAGATCTTCTCGTTTGTCCTCCTAGGCCCCCGATTACTGATATGCTGTCTAGAATTTGGAGGATTCCTCGTAAAATTCTTGTCTTTGTTTATATATCTGATTAGTATACTTGTCTTGCTGATCTGATGTCTAGTACCAAACTCTTGTCTTGCTGTTGTAGATTCCTCGTAAAATTCTTGTCTTTGTTTATATATTTGATTAGTATACTTGTCTTGATGATGTGCTGTCTAGTACCAAACTCTTGTCTTGCTGTTGTAGTTTCCTCGTAAAATTCTAGATCTGATTAGTATATATCTGATTGCTTTCAATGATGTGCTTTCAATTTTGAGTGATGTGCTTTCAATGATCTGATTAGTATATAACTGACTTAACTGAACTACCTGCATAGTTTTTCAGTGATGTGCTTTCAATTTTCAGTTAAGCCATCTTTCAATATTAGTATATAATTGCTTGGTCCATGTATTGCCATGTTTTGCATATGTTCTTTCTGCATAGTATACCTTAATAACCTAATTTTTTTAGTGATGTGCTTAACTGAACTTTTCAGTGATGTGCTTTCAATGATCTGATTAGTATATAACTGACTTAACTGAACTACCTGCATAGTTTTTCAGTGATGTGTTTTCAATTTTCAGTTAAGCCATCTTTCAATATTAGTATATAATTGCTTGGTCCATGTTTTGCCATGTTTTGCATATGTTCTAACCTGAATTTTTTTAGTGATGTGCTTAACTGAACTTTTCAGTGATATGCTTTCAATATTCTTGACTACCTGAACTTAATTGAACTTTTCAATATTCTTGACTTAACTGAATTAACTGAACTACCTGCATAGTTTTTCAGTGATGTGCTTTTCAGTGACGTGCTTTCAAATTTTCAGTTAAGCCATCTCTCAATTGCTTGGTCCATGTTTTGCCATGTTTATTTATTGACTTAACTAAATTTAACATGTTTGTCATGCTTGTCTTGTCTTGTTTAATTTAATGGATTATGCAACTAGCATAATCTGTCTATTATATTAAGTAGCTAGTTGTTCCTCTTTTCTTCTCCCCCTCTTACCTTCATCTATTCCTGTTTTCCTCTTCCCTTACAACAATCTTACCTTTTGTTCCTCCTTTCTTCTCCCCCTCTTTAGCCTCTTGTCTTGTTTAATTTAATGGATTAATGCATTATATTATGCAGCTACCTCCATAACTATCTTCTTTTTATACTATGCAGGTAGTTAATGCATTATATTATGCTGCTACCTCCATAACTCTCTTCTTTTATTCTGATCATTTTCAGTGATGAATTTATTTAAAGTCTGAGCTTAGGACTAGATTTCAGTGATGTTTTCTGTAAATTTGAGCAGACCACAATTTTTCAGTGATGTTTTTTTTTCAATCTGAGCAGACCACAATTTTTCAGTGATGTTTTTTGGTTCAATCTGAGCATATCTCAATTTCTCAGTGATGTTTTTTTAATCTGAGCAGAGTACAATTTTTCATTGATGTTACCAAGCCAGTTTGGAGGAACATCATTAGATGTAGCAACCCTGGCTTGTTTTTTTAGTCTGAGCAGAGTACAATTTTTTCTCATTCAACAATTTTTTCCCTTATCTTATTTATTCAGATATGTTGGGTCCAAATCGTCATTTGCTGAAGTTGAGAGCATCGTCATTGGTTGTTGCTATATCTTGTTGGTTGTTTGCATGCCTTAGGCGTAGACTCTTTCATCCTCATGTCACATATGGTCCAATGTTTCAAAAGGACATTGAGAGGTAGGCAAATCTTAGATTTATCTATGAATCTGATGATATCCAATGTATGGAGCTGCTTAGAATGTCTAAGGTCCCTTTCTTTGAGCTTTGTGGTTTGTTTCGGTCTCGACACTTGCTAAGGGATAGTATTCACAGTTTTGTAGAAGAACAAGTTGCAATGTTTCTACATGTTGGTCATAATCAAAGGTTTAGGGTTCTCAAATTCACCTTCCGAAGATCTACTGAGACATTAGTAGATATTTTCACGAGGTGTGTAAGTGCAATTGGTGAGCTACGCACTGAGATGATCACCCCTCCTCCCACCTCTGTCCATCCCAAAATTCATGTTAGTAGAAGATGGTACCCATACTTCAATGTACTTTCCATTCCATTTAGGATTGCACATTAACCATTTAATTTCACGAGGTCTTTGTTTTAATCATTTTAACTTAAACATTTAGGATTGCGTTGGTGCCATTGATGGCACACATGTATTGGCTAGGGTTCCTAGTTCAATGAGAGCAGCCTTCATGGGTAGAAAGCATACAACGACACAAAATGTTCTAGCAGCTGTTGATTTTGATTTGAGATTTACATATGTTCTTGCTGGCTGGGAAGGTTCAGCTCATGATGCCTTGATTCTATCGGATGCATTGGAAAGATCTGATGGCCTCATTGTGCCACCAGGTAATTCCATAACATGTTTGAATATGCTTTTAAATTACTTCACAATCAAACTAACTAGAATTCTTTGAACTAGGAAAATTCTATTTAGTTGACGCTGGTTATGCTATTAGACCTGGATTTCTACCTCCATACCGTAGCACAAGATATCATCTAAGAGAATTTGGTGGAGGAAATCATCCACTCAATCCAAGAGAACTCTTCAATCGAAGGCATTCTTCCCTCCGAGTAACAATTGAGAGAGCTTTCGGTGCCTTGAAGAATAGATTCAAGATTCTATACAACAAGCCTTTTCATCCATATCCGACACAAGTTAAGCTTGTGTTAGCATGCACCATCCTTCACAACTGGATTCTTAGATATGGGCTGGATTCACATTTTCCTTCGGAAAACACTTGGGCTACAAACATTGCCAATGTGGAAGGTGCCATTGATGTAGTTCATGATAACCAAACTTTGACCCAACAAAGAGATGCTATATCAACTCAAATGTGGCGATATAGGGGGTCTAGCTGTGTGTAATTTCTTTGTGGTTTTATTCTAAGAAACATTGTACTCTACAATAATGTTTTTTTATCGGCCTTACAATCTGAGAAACATTGTACTCTGCAGTGATGGAACTTAATTATTTTTATATGATGAGAGAAATTGTGATCTGTAGTGATGTTTTTTGTTTGTTGTCTTGAAACTGTATCATTTTTATATGCTGAGAGAAATTGTGATCTGCAGTGATGTTTTTTGTTATCAGCCTTACAATCTGAGAAACATTGTACTTTCTGCTTTGAAGCTTAATTATTTTTTATATGCTGAGAAAACTGGTCCTATGCTATGATGCCATTTCATTACCTCTTCTTATGACTTCAATTCTATAAATGTCCTATCAATTGTATATAGACTATGGAAGTTGAGCAAGTTGCTGCTGGTAGTACCTCAAGGACTGCCATGCGCTGGACCCCTGTGATGTCAGCCTTTATCCTGAGGAAGTTTGCAGACTTGGTTGGACAAGGAGTAAAAACGGATAAAGGGTTCAAGGAGGTACATGTCAACTCTGTTGCCAAGGCATTGACTGAATTCAGTGGCCAAGAAGTCACAGGCACCCAGGTCTACAATCATTTGAGGAAGTGGCGTCAAAAATGGATCAGGGTTTGTAGGCTCAAGGACCTAAGTGGTGCTCATTGGGATGATAATACATTCACAATCATCCTTGATGATGAACACCTGCTGGGCCATACAAAAGACAACCCAAAGGATGCTGATTCCTCAATGTGCCAATTGAAAACTATGTGCAGATGCAAATTATATTTGGAGCTGGGCAGGCTACTGGCAGGTATGCCATGGCCTCAAATGAGCCCCTTGGCACCATCTCGGATATCACTGAAGGTGCTAGTGCATCTGAAGAACCATGTCTTGTTGGTACTACTGCTTCTGGTTCTGCTGGTGCCAGCCCTTCTCATAGTGGTGCTGGTAGTTCCTATGGATCATATGGAAAGAAAAGGAGACTCAGTGATGAAGAGCTGGGGATTATGACAGGACTTACTAGAGTTGTGAACAAATTGGCTGAAGCTGTCCAAGCACCTGTTGTAGTCCAGACCACAGATGTCCACTCTGATCTGTATCAAATTTGCATGAGTATTCCAGGTTTCACTGATGAGGACTTGATGACTTGCCTTACCTACCTATTGGACAACAAAAGGCAAGGTGATGGCTTTGTGAAGATGGAGCCTAAACACCGTGTGCTTTGGCTAAGGCAGCACCTTGCAAAGATTTGAGCAGACCAGTCTTATGTCTATGATGCCTAATACCTTGCTTTATGCGTAATACTTTGATCTATGCCTAATACTTTGCTCTATGCCTATGACACTGAATCTGGAACTGTGGATGATAATTAATAATTCTGAGACTTTTCTACCGGTCTGTGATGATTTTATATTTAACTGTTGCCTTTACTTGCCTATGATGATATGTTTTATAATGATGATCAATCAAGGGAGTATGACTTGTTGCTTTGTTTTCCTTGCTCATTTTGTGAATTTTTCCTGTGATGAAATATATTTGACTGATGACCACTCATGGGAGGTTGACTTACTGCTTTGTTTTTCTTGCTCTTGGTTTTCTTCCTATCTATGTTTTATTTTGGGTCAGACAACCAAACATACTCTATCCTTTAATATGATTTGTCCACCTGCCCTATGTTCTCCCATGTATGGTCAAATGAGGTGTTTATTCATACAAATCTGAGGCAATTTATTGTATTACTCTCATGAGTTGATTGAAAGTCGCCTAGAGGGGGGGGGGGGTGAATAGGGCGAATCTGAAATTTATAAACTTAAGCACAACCACAAGCCGGGTTAGCGTTAGAAATATAAACGAGTCCGAGAGAGAGGGCGCAAAACAAATCATGAGCAAATAAAGAGCGAGACACGATGATTTGTTTTACCGAGGTTCGGTTCTTGCAAACCTACTCCCCGTTGAGGTGGTCACAAAGACCGGGTCTCTTTCAACCCTTTCCCTCTCTCAAACAGTCACTTAGACCGAGTGAGCTTCTCTTCTCAATCAAACGGAACACAAAGTTCCCGCAAGGACCACCACACAATTGGTGTCTCTTGCCTTGGTTACAATTGAGTTTGATCACAAGAAGAATGAGAAAGAAAAGAAGCGATCCAAGCGCAAGAGCTCAAATGAACACAAATGTCGCTCTCTCTAGTCACTATTTGATTTGGAGTGATTCCGGACTTGGGAGAGGATTTGATCTCTTTGGAGTGTCTAGAATTGAATGCTATAGCTCTTGTAATGTATTGAAGGTTGGAAACTTGGATGACATTGAATGTGGGGTGGTTGAGGTATTTATAGCCCCAACCACCAAAATATGGCTGTTGGAAGGCTGCTGTCGCATGGCGCACCGGACAGTCCGGTGCGCCAGCCACGTCAGCCAGCCGTTGGGGTTCGACCGTTGGAGCTCTGACAGGTGGGGCCTCTGGGCTGTCCGGTGGTGCACTGGACAGGTCCTGTAGACTGTCCAGTGCGCCAACTGCGCGTGCTCTGTCCTCTGCGCGCGCAAGCGTGCATTTAATGCGTTGCAGTCGACCGTTGCGCGCGAAGTAGCCGTTGCTCCGCTGGCACACCGGACAGTCCGGTGTGACACCGGACACTGTCCGGTGCTTCACCGGACAGTCCAGTAAATTATAGCGGAGCGCCCTCTGATTTTCCTGAAGGTGGCGAGTTCAGCTTCGAGTGCCCTGGTGCACCGGACACTGTCCGGTGGCACACCGGACAGTCCGGTGTGCCAGACCAGGGTGCCTTTTGGGATGTCTTTAGCTCTCTTTGTTTGAACCCTTTCTTGGTCTTTTTATTGGCTTATTGTGAACCTTTGGCACCTGTAAAACTTATAGACTAGAGCAAACTAGTTAGTCCAATTATTTGTGTTGGACAATTCAACCACCAAAATCAATTAGGAAAAAGGTGTAAGCCTAATTCCCTTTCAATCTCCCCCTTTTTGGTGATTGATGCCAACACAAACCAAAGCAAATATAGAAGTGCATAATTTGAACTAGTTTGCATAATTGTCAGTGCAAAGGTTGCTTGGAATGAAACCAATATGTTCTCATAAGATGCGCATGGATTGTTTCTTTATATTCTTAACATTTTGGACCAAGCTTGCACCACATGTTTTGTTTTTGCAAGCCCTTTTGTAAATTTTTTTCAAAGTCTTTTTGCAAATAGTCAAAGGTAAATGAATAAGATTTTGAGAAGCATTTTCAAGACTTGAAATTTTCTCCCCCTGTTTCAAATGCTTTTCCTTTGACTAAACAAAACTCCCCCTCAATAAAATCCTCCTCTTAGTGTTCAAGAGGGTTTTAAGATACCAATTTTGGAAATACTAGTTTCTCCCCCTTTTGAATATAATAAGATATCAATTGAAAAATGCATCATTTTAAAACTTTTTCTTAACTTCAATTTTGGAAATTGGTGGTGGTGCGGTCCTTTTGCTTTGGGCTAATACTTTCTCCCCCTTTGGCATGAATCGCCAAAAATGGATACTTGAGTGAAATATAAGCCCTTGTAACTAATTTCTCCCCCTTTGGCGAACACAATATGAGTGAAGATTATACCAAAGTTGGAGAGTTGCTCGGAGCGACGGCGAAGGATGAGTAATCTGATGGAGTGGAGTGGAAGCCTTTGTCTTCGCCGAAGACTCCAAATCCCTTTCAATCTATGACTTGATTTGAAATTCACTTGAAAACACATTAGTCATAGCATATAAAAGAGACGTGATCAAAGGTATATTAATTAGCTATGTATGCAAGACATCAAAAGAAATTCCGAGAATCAAGAATATTTAGCTCATGCCTAAGTTTGTTAAAAGTTTGTTCATCTAATGGCTTGGTAAAGATATCGGCTAATTGTTCTTTAGTGTTGATATAAGCAATCTCGATATCCCCCTGTTGGGTCTATGCTTCGTCGCCGAAGGTCTTCTAGGAAGAAGCGGCTTTCGGCTGAAGCTGCTTGTGTAAGATGGCCGAAGGTTCCTCTTCATGAAGCTTCGGTATTACAAACCGACTTAAAGATAGAATGACCTTTTAGTCCATAAAGGTCTGAGTCAATGTTGTAAACTTTTATGAGGGGCATAATTGTAATTCCTCACAGGCTGTGTCCCGTGCCTATAAATAGTGAACATTATTCCTTTACTGTTCACGCATTCTGGCAATTGTAATCGCATCTTTCGGGAACCAATCTTTGCCAAGGCAAAGGTATAATTGTATTCAATAATTCAATATATTAAGTAAACATAATTTAATTCGTGTATGATTCATTTATCTTTTCATACCCTTTATTTTATGTTATCTTATATCATCTATTAGAATTTAATTACGAAGACTTAACCTTCGTAATTATATTCTCATCAACCTTCGTCCATGGTTCATTATCCTCAAGGGAATATTGTTTCATGGGCGAAGGACGTTAACATTCAACACTTTATGTTGCCTTGTTCTTAATTCATAGCATTTGAGAACAAGTCCCCAACATTGGCGCCCACCTCCGGTGAACTCACTTCCACTTTTTTGAGCTGATGGCTTCGTTCAACGATCAAGCTGGTGCTGCTTCGGACCCGAAGCTCGTGCTCCCGATTACAGGTGGTTCGTGCTCAGAACCAGCCAATAAAAAGCAGAAGAAAGAGGCACAGAGAAGAGTACAACATGTTGGAGTGCAAGGACCCTTTATCAAATCAAGGTGGTCCCACATCCCAATCACCTTCTCCCAGGAGGACCTTCAGCTCAAGGATTTTCCTCATAACGATGCTATGGTTATTTCTTGCGTTATCAAAGGGTTTCTGGTCCACAACGTCTTGGTTGATACAGGCAGTGCAGCTGATATCATATTTGCTAAGGCCTTCAGACAAATGCAAGAGCCAGAAGATAAGATTCATGATGCTACACATCCTCTCTGTGGCTTCGGAGGAAGACAGATTGTAGCGCTGGGCAAGATCACCATGTCAGTAACCTTCGGGTTCATCAACAACACTAGAACTGAGCAAGTTATATTTGACATTGTTGACATGGAATACCCTTACAATGCAATTATTGGTCGTGGCACCCTCAATGCTTTCGAAGCAATTCTTCATCCTGCTTATCTTTGCATGAAGATACCTTCGGATCAAGGACCCATCGCTATTCATGGAAGTCAGGAAGCTGCCAGAAGGGCCGAAGGAAACTGGACTGACTCAAAAGCAATCCATAACATAGATGGAGCTGAAGCTTGTGAACAGTACAAATTCAGAAGGGAGAAAGCAGCTTCAGCAGATCAACCGAAGCCCATGCTCTTATGTGAGGACATAGCAGACCAGAAGGTGCTGTTGGGCTCTCAATTATCTGAAGAACAGGAGAAAACCTTGATAAGGTTTTTGTTCAACAACAAAGATGTTTTTGCATGGTCAGCCAATGATCTCTGTGGAGTAAATAGGGATGTTATTGAACACTCGCTCAATGTTGACCCATCCTTCAGACCCAGAAAGCAGAGGCTTCGGAAAATGTCTGATGATAAGGCCGAAGGTGCTCGTAATGAAGTCAAAAGACTCCTCAGTGCAGGAGTTATCAGAGAAGTAAAGTACCCAGAATGACTAGCTAACACTGTTATGGTAAAAAAGGCCAATGGCAAGTGGCGAATGTGTATTGATTTTACAGATCTTAACAAGGCTTGTCCGAAGGACGAATTCCCATTGCCAAGGATAGACTCTTTAGTTGATGCAGCAGCTTCTTCAGAACTCATGAGTCTGCTAGACTGTTACTCAGGTTACCACCAAATCTGGATGAAGAAGGAAGATGAGCCGAAGACTAGCTTCATAACCCCAAGTGGCACATATTGCTATCTTCGGATGCCTGAGGGGCTAAAAAACGCTGGAGGAAGTTTCAACAGAATGACTGCGAAGGTTCTCCAGTCTCAGATAGGCAGAAATGTGCTAACTTATGTTGATGACATCATTGTAAAAAGCACGAAACAGGAAAATCATATTGCTGATTTGCAGGAGACATTCGCCAGTTTCAGACAAGCTGTCTTAAAATTGAACCCAGAAAAATGTGTCTTCGGAGTAAAGAAGGGGAAATTTCTTGGATGCTTGGTTTCAACAAAGGGAATTGAAGCTAATCCAAGTAAAATTGAAGCTATACTTCGAATGGAGCCACCAACTACAAAAAAGGGGGCCCAAAGATTAACAGGGAGGTTGGAATCTCTTAATAGATTTATATCCAGATCAGCAGAAAGAAATTTACCATTCTTCGAAGTGCTGAAATCAGTCGAAGTCTTTCAATGGGGACCAAGCCAACAAAAAGCCTTCGAGGAACTGAAGCAATATCTGATAGATTTAACAACATTAACTCCACCAACGCCAGGGGCTCCTTTGTTATTATATGTAGCAGCTTCGCACTCAGCGGTAAGTGCAGCACTTGTCCAGGAGAAGCTTGATGGCCAAGTCAAGAAGCAGGTCCTAGTGTATTTTGTATCTGAAGTTCTTAGTATATCAAAGAAAAACTACACAGAATTAGAGAAGGTATTATATGCTGTTTTGATGGCATCCAGGAAGCTTCGGCACTACTTTCAAGCATACAATATTGTTGTTCCTTCTTCGCAGCCGTTGAAGGATATTATGAGAAATAGAGAAGCTACTGGGCGAATTGGAAAATGGGCTGCAGAGCTCAATGAATTTTGCATTGATTATGTGCATAGATCTTCGATCCAGTCCCAGGCGTTAGCAGACTTCATTGCTGACTGGACGCCAGGGGCTCAGGATGAAGAAACAAATAAAGATGCCGAAGTATGGACAGTGTTTTGCGATGGGTCTTGGGGAACCTTCGGGGCAGGAGCAGCTGCTGTGTTGGTCTCGCCATCCAAAGTTAAAACTTGTTATGCGGCAAGACTCGATTTCAGTTGTACAAACAATATTACCGAGTACGAAGCCCTGCTTTTAGGTCTTCGGAAGCTAAAAGCAATGGGAATCAGAAGGGCCATTCTTAAAACTGATTCCCAGGTTGTTTCGGGTCATATCGACAAGAGTTGCAAGGCTAAAGATCCGAAGCTTGAAAAATATCTAGACATGGTTCGAAGAGTTGAAGCTTCCTTCGAAGGATTTTCTGTCAAAAATATCCCTCGAGGACAAAATGAGCATGCTGATTTGCTAGCTAAGTCAGCAGCACAGGGGCTGCCTTTACCTTCGGATGTGTTCTTCGAAACAATAAAGGCACCTTCAGTGGAACTCCTTGAAAGAGCAGTCCTCAATATATCTCCTGTTTATAGCGAAGATTGGAGAACTGAAATCATCTCTTATCTTCAGGGTAAATTCCTTTCAGATGACGAAACTTATAACAGGAGGATAGAGGCAAGAGCTCGTCCATATGTCATGATAGAAGGGGAGTTGTACAAACATGGAGTTTGTGCTCCATTGCTCAAGTGTTTGTCTAGAACCGAAGGCATAGAGTTGATGAAAGAAATACATGCAGGCCTGTGTGGATCTCACATTGGATCTAGGCCGTTACTTGGAAAAGTTTTCCGTCAAGGGTTTTATTGGTCGAAGGCAGCTTCGGATGCAGCGGAATTAGTTCAAAAGTGCGAAGGTTGTCAGAAATGTGCAAGAGATCAAAAACAACCTTCGTCCCTAACACAGCTCATACAACCCATCTGGCCATTGCAAAGGTGGGGCCTTGACTTGTTGGGTCCATTACCACCGGCCCAAGGGAACTTAAGATATGTTGTAGTGGCTGTGGAATATTTTTCCAAATGGATTGAGGCAAAGCCTTTAGCCACAATAACTTCGGCCACCATTCAAAAGTTTTTCTGGCAGAATATTGTTTGTCGTTTCGGGGTACCAAAGGCCATCACTGTGGATAATGGAACACAGTTCGACTCCGAAGCTTTTAGGAATTTCTGTGATCAAATTGGTACGAAGATCCATTTTGCATCAGTCAGGCATCCGGAGTCAAATGGGCTCGTTGAAAGAGCCAATGGCATTATAATGACAGGAATAATGAAGTTAATCTTCAATCAACCCAGGGGAAAGTGGCCAGATCAGTTAACCAAAGTGGTGTGGAGCCACAACACAACAACATCAAGGTCTACAAGCTTTACTCCATTCAAGTTATTATTCGGTGACGAAGCAATAACTCCGGAGGAAGCTAAAACTGGATCAATAAGAGTAGTAGCTTCGGCAGAATCAGGTTCTGAAGATGCTTATTCTGTGGAAAAAGATGCTTTAGAAGGGATTAGGCTTCAAGCTGTGGAGAATATCAATAAATATCAAGCCGAAACAATCAAATGGCGAGATAGAAAGGTTCAGCTAAAGAATATTGAGCCAGGACATTTAGTGCTTCGGAGAATGGCCAACCCAGACACAGTGGGCAAGTTGCAGTTGAAATGGGAGGGACCTTTCTTAGTAGCATCTTCGTCAAGACCCGGTTCATACAGATTGAAGGATATGGACGACAACGACATTCCTAGATCTTGGAATGCGGATGAGCTTCGGCGATATTATGTGTAACTTGATGTAACTTTTTTATGTTTTTTCTTTTTCATGGCACCCTTTTCCTTTCTAAAGGGGGAGAAAGGTTTTTAATGGGGCCATCATATGTAATTACCTTTTTTAGTTCTATAAGAGCAAAATTCCCCAAAGAATGTAAATGTAAAAGCTGAGAACGCACCATCGAGTGCCGAAAAGTAAAAAGCGAAGAAGCTCCAAAGTCGTTCCTAAGGGAATGCAGAGCTTACAGCGAAAAGTCAACGCTGATTCCGCCAAAAGTAAAAGGCGAAGAAGCTCCAAAGTCGTTCCTAAGGGAATGCAGAGCTTACAGCGAAAAGTCAACGCTGATTACGCCGAAAGTAAAAGGCGAATAAGCTCCAAAGTCGTTCCTAAGGGAATGCAGAGCTGATGTGTGATTGTTTCTAAGAAAATAATGGCTGAGAGTATGGCTTCAGATATGGGTTTGGACATTCATTCGCACATCACATTACATCATAGCATTTGCATTCATAAACATTCATCCAGGCATATGTAGGATAATCATCATCATGGCATAAGTGATTGCTTCGGCATAAGAGAAGAGCTTCTTCGCGTACAAAAAGGAGAGCTTCGGAAGAAAGGGAAATGTTGTTTTCTATACTTCGCTGTGTACGAAAAGAAGGGAAGGTGTTTTTCGCCTTCGGCTCAAAAAAGATAATTTCGTCCACAACAAAGCACTTCACATACATTAAAGGAAGGGTAAGAGCATGATACAAGGCATAAACAGAACTCATTAAAGACAAGTTTAGTTACATTTACAAAAGTTATCTCAAAAGTTTCCTGAGTCTGTCTACAGTCTACTCCTACTTAATCTTCGGGGAATCCTCGGCGCCATTCTTTTCAATCATCGGCTTCGGCTTCGTCATTCTACATGAATTAAGTTGTTGTAAGTCAAAATTGAGCTTGAGGGAAGAGGTAAGCACAAGGTATGATTTCTTACTGGTTCAAGATGACTCCGAGCTTCGTCTCCAGCCTTTTCTCGCCCGCCTTTTGTCCATATCATTTTCACAAATCTATTGAAAATACTTCGGGCGAGATCAGGAATGTCATCTAGGATTGATGGTGATAAAGTGAAATTGGGCCTATTGACAATCTTTCCGTGATCGCAGCCAGCTTTTAGGAAGGCTGCAGCAGTGCCCCGAGAAGCTACCCAGGCACAGAAGTCACCGTGCCCAGCTATAACTTCGTCGAGCTCGTCAATTTCACCCTCAATATGTTCGAAGGTCTTCGATAAATCTTCAGCTGAGGGGGTGAATTTCTCACTGCTGGCTCCAACTGAGTGAAAAATTTTTCTTAGTCGTTGAATGCATCTGTTGCTAAATTCCAAACATTTTTCTTGAAGGCCCGCCAATAGTTTTTTCAAATCTGAATTTTGTTGAGCTTCGGCTTCAAGTTTTGTATTAAGTTCTTGCTTTTCTTGTTCAAACTGCTCAGATTGGCGGAGAAGCTTCGTGTTCAGTTCTGTTATTTTTGCTTCGGCTTCCGCCAATAAACCTTCGGTTGCCTGGAGCTCAAAGTTCTTTTTCTCGATAGCATCTGATTGCTCCTTTATTTTGCTTTCTAAATTTTCAATTATAACTTCGTGTTTCTTGTCTTCAAAATCTTGCTGCATTTTCAAGGCTTTGCTCAACAGCATACTCTGCACGAAAATAACCTTTGTTAGACATGTTTTTATTATTAAAAACAATAAAAGTTAAGGGAAAAGTAGTTCACCTTGAAATTGGAATAAAATAAACTACCAACGATATGTTGTCGTCGGTAGCGGCTAATGTCCGTTTCTAGCTTCGGAAAACCGATACTCTTCTGAGCTGAAGCTCTTGGCGGTGTCTTGTCAATTACCTCTGTCACACCGATGATTTTCTGTCTCTTTACTTTAGTTGTTTTCTTCATTTTTTCGGGCTCCTTTTCCTTCTGAAAAAACTTTGTCAGTTGAGGACCCAATGGACTTAGCTTCGCAGGCAGGGGTTCAGTCATTACCTTCAAAATTGCCTCCACATCAGTGGCAGAGGGTGATGCGGGGGTTTCTTCTTCGTCGGATATTTTTCGCTTCGGAGAAGACGCTTTCCTCTTCTTCGGAATTTTCTTCTTTGGTGGTTCTTTTTCGTCTTCATTTAAGGCTTCAGTTATCCTTTTCCTTTTCTGGCCTCCGACACCTTTGTTCAGATTTTCATAGTCAGGGTATTCAAAACCCAAGGCGTCCAGCACTCGGTTCAGTCTTCGCTTCGGACGGGTGCCGAAGGCCGCAGTCATCAATTGATCTTCTTTTTTGGAGTAATTGCCAAGTATTTCATTACACATTACTTCAATTGTATCCAGCCACTCTTGGCAAGGTGTTTTAAAGTATTTCTTAAACTTGAAATAGTAAGGTAAACGCACAAGTTCACCTTCTTTCTTTTCCCCCTTTAGCTTCGGCATTTCCCATTCTTTTAAACTAGGGAAAACCTTGAAAGCCAAAAACTCCTGAACCAGGTCTCTTGTACTGATATGCTCTGCAATAATTCTGAATTCATTCATTGCTTTTTGAGTTGGACCTTCTGGTGTCATGTTGCAATGGGGGCGGGTTTCTCCGAAGATTAGTTCAAGTGGACTTTGCACAAGCTTCTCCTTGTCGTCATCAACCTTGACATAGAACCACTCCGACTTCCAGCCTGCTGCCCATTTGCTTCGGTAGCTGATTACAGGAAACTTTGTGGTTTTTCGATAAGCAAAATTATAGCAACCAAAATTGTCATGCAATCCATCTTTTCTAGCCTTCGTCTGATAGTGCAGTTCGTGAACTCGACAAAAGCTGTCCGCAAACGGCTCCACCGCTTGGCTTCGGAGGGCCCAGATATAAACGCTAAGCCTAACAATAGCGTTAGGAGTCAGCTGATGAAAGTAGATACCAAACCTCTTCAGTACCTCTGCAATAATCCCATGCAGGGGGAATCTTAATCCAGCCTTTAGAAAGCTCTTGAAAATGACAATTTCATCCTTCTCCGGCTTTGGGGTAGTCTCTTCTCCCCCGAAGCGTAATAGATTCTTCTGATTCTCATTGAAAAAGTCCGACTTTACCATTTTGGAGAGATCAGCCTTCGAAACAGTAGACTTTCCGAAGTCCAAGTGGCTGGGCTTGCTTGGCATGGCAATACGATAATCGTCTTCAGGATCAGTTTCCTCAATATCTTCTTCTTCTGCTTCGGCAATTGCTTGTTCTGCCTGTTCTGCATCATCACTGGGGATCTTTTCCGAAGTTACCAGTCCGGACCTTTGCATCGCTTCGGAGATGGGAACAGTCTCCGAACCTTCAGCTTCGTCCCCCTCACGCTCAACCCTAGCGGTAGAGCGCACTCTGGCCATTTAATTCTGAATTTGTAAAAATTTAATACTTTTTTCTTCCCAAGTTTTTTCTTCTGACGAAGCAGGCTTCAAACTGGAGCTTCGTTCGATTCCAAGGGTTAAGCTTCGGCGATGGTTAAAAATTTTGGCAGCAAAACAGTGCAAATAGCAATGAATGCTGTGGTAACTTCACACCTACTCGTCTGTTTATATAGTACTGCAGGTAAGAAGGCGAAGCGCCAGGATTTTTACACCAGGCGGGCACCCGCTCGCACTCGCTGCGTGGTGGACCGCAAAGACCAAACAATAACTCTGCAAGGTGGGACCGCTACGCGCTGGGAAACTGAATCGTTTCTCGACAACGAGCTCAGGGAAGGTGTTTTTTGGACCTTCGGCTCCCCGAAGCTTAAGAGACTTTTTTCACGGATCAAGCTCGTTACGAAAAACGATCTAGCACCGCGAAAGGGGCTACTGTTGGGTCTATGCTTCGTCGCCGAAGGTCTTCTAGGAAGAAGCGGCTTTCGGCTGAAGCTGCTTGTGTAAGATGGCCGAAGGTTCCTCTTCATGAAGCTTCGGTATTACAAACCGACTTAAAGATAGAATGACCTTTTAGTCCATAAAGGTCTGAGTCAATGTTGTAAACTTTTATGAGGGGCATAATTGTAATTCCTCACAGGCTGTGTCCTGTGCCTATAAATAGTGAACAATATTCCTTTACTGTTCACGCATTCTGGCAATTGTAATCGCATCTTTCGGGAACCAATCTTTGCCAAGGCAAAGGTATAATTGTATTCAATAATTCAATATATTAAGTAAACATAATTTAATTCGTGTATGATTCATTTATCTTTTCATACCCTTTATTTTATGTTATCTTATATCATCTATTAGAATTTAATTACGAAGACTTAACCTTCGTAATTATATTCTCATCAACCTTCGTCCATGGTTCATTATCCTCAAGGGAATATTGTTTCATGGGCGAAGGACGTTAACATTCAACACTTTATGTTGCCTTGTTCTTAATTCATAGCATTTGAGAACAAGTCCCCAACACCCCCTTTTGTTGGTGATCCCTTAGAAAATGATACCGAATGGCTATGTGTTTAGTGCGGCTATGCTCAACGGGATTATCCGCCATGCAGATTGCACTCTCATTATCACATAGAAGAGGAACTTTGGTTAATTTGTAACCATAGTCCCTAAGGGTTTGCCTCATCCAAAGTAATTGCGCGCAACAATGGCCTGCGGCAATATACTCGGCTTCGGCGGTAGAAAGAGCTACGGAATTTTGCTTCTTTGAAGCCCAAGACACCAGAGACCTTCCCAAGAACTAGCAAGTCCCCGATGTGCTCTTTCTATTAATTTTACACCCTGCCCAATCGGCATCCGAATAACCAATTAAATCAAATGTGGATCCCCGAGGGTACCAAAGCCCAAACTTAGGAGTATGAACTAAATATCTCAAGATTCGTTTTACGGCCGTAAGGTGAGCTTCCTTAGGGTCGGCTTGGAATCTTGCACACATGCATACGGAAAGCATTATGTCCGGTCGAGATGCACATAAATAGAGTAAAGAACCTATCATCGACCGGTATACCTTTTGATCTACGGATTTACCTCCCGTGTCGAGGTCGAGATGCCCATTGGTTCCCATGGGTGTCTTGATGGGCTTGGCATCCTTCATCCCAAACTTGTTTAGAATATCTTGAATATACTTCGTTTGGCTAATGAAGGTGCCCTCTTGGAGTTGCTTCACTTGAAATCCTAAGAAGTACTTCAACTCCCCCATCATCGACATCTCGAATTTCTGTGTCATGATCCTACTAAATTCCTCACATGTAGATTCGTTAGTAGACCCAAATATAATATCATAAACATAAATTTGGCATACAAACAAATCATTGTTAAGGGTTTTAGTAAATAGAGTAGGATCGGCCTTTCCGACTTTGAATCCATTAGTGATAAGAAAATCTCTTAGGCATTCATACCATGCTCTTGGGGCTTGCTTGAGCCCATAAAGCGCCTTAGAGAGTTTATACACATGGTTAGGATACTCACTATCTTCAAAGCCGAGAGGTTGCTCAACATAGACCTCTTCTTTGATTGGTCCATTGAGGAAGGCAATTTTCATGTCCATTTGATAGAGCTTAAAGCCATGGTAAGTAACATAGGCAAGTAATATGCGAATTGACTCAAGCCTAGCTACGGGTGCATAGGTTTCACCGAAATCCAAACCTTCGACTTGTGAATATCCCTTGGCCACAAGTCGGGCTTTGTTCCTTGTCACCACACCATGCTCATCTTGCTTGTTGCGGAAGACCCACTTGGTTCCTACAACATTTTGATTAGGACGTGGAACTAAATGCCATACCTCGTTCCTAGTGAAATTGTTGAGCTTCTCTTGCATCGCCACTACCCAATCCGAATCTTGTAGTGCTTCCTCTACCCTGTGTGGCTCAATAGAGGAAACAAAAGAGTAATGCTCACAAAAATGTGCAACACGAGATCTAGTGGTTACCCCCTTATGAATGTCGTCGAGGATGGTGTCGATGGGGTGATCTCATTGGATTGCTTGGTGGACTCTTGGGTGTAGCGGTCTTGGAACTTGTTCATCTTCCTCATCTTGATCATGGGCATCTCCTCCTTGATCATTGCTCTCCTCTTGAGGTGGCTCAACTTCTTGACCTTCTCTTTCATCATTTTGAGCCTTATCCTCATCTTGAGTTGGTGGAGATGCTTGTGTGGAGGAAGACGGTTGATCTTGTGCATGTGGTGGCTCTTCGGATTCCTTAGGACACACATCCCCAATGGACATGTTCCTTAGTGCGACGCACAGAGCCTCTTCATCACCTATCTCATCAAGATCAACTTGCTCTACTTGAGAGCCGTTAGTCTCATCAAACACAATGTCACAAGAAACTTCAACTTGTCCAGAGGACTTGTTAAAGACTCTATATGTCCTTGTGTTTGAATCATATCCTAGTAAAAAGCCTTCTACAACCTTAGGAGCAAATTTGGATTTTCTACCTCTTTTAACAAGAATAAAGCATTTGCTACCAAAGACTCTAAAATATGAAACATTTGGCTTTTTACCGGTTAGGAGTTCGTATGATGTCTTCTTGAGGATTCGGAGTAGATATAACCGGTTGATAGCGTAGCAAGCGGTGTTGACCGCCTCGGCCCAAAATCGATCCGAAGTCTTGTACTCATCAAGCATGGTTCTCGCCATGTCCAGTAGAGTTCGATTCTTCCTCTCCACTACACCATTTTGTTGTGGGGTGTAGGGAGAAGAGAACTCATGCTTGATGCCCTCCTCCTCAAGGAAGCCTTCAATTTGAGAGTTCTTGAACTCCGTCCCGTTGTCGCTTCTTATTTTCTTGATCCTTAAGCCGAACTCGTTTTGAGCCCGTCTCAAGAATCCCTTTAGGGTCTCTTGGGTATGAGATTTTTCCTGCAAAAAGAACACCCAAGTGAAGCGAGAATAGTCATCCATAATAACTAGACAGTACTTACTCCCGCCGATGCTTATGTAAGCAATCGGGCCGAATAGATCCATGTGTAGGAGCTCGAGTAGCCTGTCAGTCGTCATGATGTTCTTGTGTGGATGATGAACACCAACTTGCTTCCCTGCCTGGCATGCGCTATAAGTCCTGTCTTTCTCAAAATGAACATCTGTGAGTCCCAAAATGTGTTCTCCCTTTAGAAGCTTGTGAAGATTCTTCATTCCAACATGTGCTAGTCGGCGATGCGAGAGCCAGCCCATGTTAGTCTTAGCAATTAAGCAAGTGTCGAGTTCAGCTCTATCAAAATCTACTAAGTATAGCTGACCCTCTAACACTCCCTTAAATGCTATTGAATCCTCACTTCTTCTAAAGACAGTAACACCTACATCTGTAAAAAGACAGTTGTAGCCCATTTTACATAATTGCGAAACTGAAAGCAAGTTGTAATCTAAGGAATCTACAAGAAAAACATTGGAAATGGAATGGTCAGGTGATATAGCAATTTTACCCAATCCTTTGACCAAACCTTGATTTCCATCCCCGAATATGATAGCTCGTTGGGGATCTTGGTTTTTCTCATAGGAGGAGAACATCTTCTTCTCCCCGGTCATGTGGTTTGTGCACCCGCTATCAATGAGCCAACTTGAGCCCCCGGATGCATAAACCTACAAAACAAGTTTAGTTCTTGATTTTAGGTACCCAAATGGTTTTGGGTCCTTTGACATTAGATACAAGAACTTTGGGTACCCAAACACAAGTCTTTGACCCCTTGTGCTTGCCCCCAACATATTTGGCAACTACCTTGCCGTATTTGTTAGTTAAAACATAGGATGCATCAAAAGTTTTAAATGAAATTTTAGAATCATTTGATGCAATTGGAGTTTTCTTCTTAGGCAATTTAGCACGGGTTGATTGCCTAGAGCTAGATGTCTCACCATTATACATAAAAGCATGATTAGAGCCAGAGTGAGACTTACTAGAATGAATTCTCCTAATTTTGCTCTCGGGATAACCGGCAGGGTACAAAATGTAACCCTCGTTATCCTGAGGCATGGGAGCCTTGCCCTTAACAAAGTTAGACAATCTTTTAGGAGGAGCATTAAGTTTGACATTGTCCCCCTTTTGGAAGCCAATGCCATCCTTGATGCCAGGGCGTCTCCCACTATAGAGCATGCTTCTAGCAAATTTAAATTTTTCATTTTCTAAGTCATGCTCATTGATTTTAGCATTAAGTTGAGCTATGTGATCATTTTGTTTCTTAATTAAAGCTAGGTGATCATGAATAGCATCAACATTAATGTCTCTACATCTAGTGCAAATAGTGACATGCTCAATGGTAGATGTAGAGGGTTTGCAAGAATTAAGTTAAACAATCTTAGCACGTAAAATATCATTGTTATCTCTAAGATCGGAAATGGAAGCATTGCAAACATCTAATTCTTTAGCCTTGACAATTAATTTTTCATTTTCAATCTTAAGGCTAGCAAGAGAGACATTCAATTCTTCAATCTTAGCAAGCAAGTTAACATTATCATCTCTAAGATTGGGAATTGAAACATCACAAATATTAGAATCAACCTTAGCAATTAATTTAGCATTTTCATTTCTAAGGTTGGCAATAGTGTCATGGCAAGTGCTTAGCTCAGTGGATAGTTTTTCACATTTTTTTACTTCTAGAGCGTAAGCATTTTTAACCTTAACATGCTTCTTATTTTCCTTAATTAGGAAGTCCTCTTGGGTGTCCAAGAGTTCATCCTTCTCATGAATAACACTAATTAATTCATTCAATTTTTTTTGTTGCATGTTAAGGTTGGCAAAAAGGATGCGCAAATTATCCTCCTCATCACTAGCATTATCCTCATCACTAGAGGTTTCATATTTAGTGGAGGATTTTGATTTTACCTTCTTCCTTTTGCCGTCTTTTGCCATGAGGCACTTGTGGCCGACGTTGGGGAAGAGGAGGCCCTTGGTGACGGCGATGTTGGCGGCGTCCTCGTCGGAGGAGCTCTCCTCGGAGTCCCACTCGCGGCACACATGGGTATCGCCACCCCTCTTCTTGTGGTACCTCTTCTTTTCTCTCCTCTTGCCCTTCTTGTCGTCGCCCCTGTTACTATCACTAGATAATGGACATTTAGCAATGAAATGACTGGGCTTACCACATTTGTAGCACACCTTCTTGGAACGGGGCTTGTAATCTTTCCCCTTCCTTTGCTTGAGGATTTGGCGGAAGCTCTTGATGATGAGCGCCATTTCCTCATTGTCGAGCTTAGAGGCGTCGATGGGTTGTCTACTTGATGTAGACTCCTCCTTCTTTTCCTCCGCCGCCTTGAATGCGACCGGTTGTGCTTCGGGCGTGGAGGGGCCATCTAGCTCGATGATTTTCTTTGAGCCTTTGATCATCAACTCAAAGCTCACAAAGTTTCCTATTACTTCCTCGGGAGACATTAGTGTATATCTAGGATTACCTCGAATTAATTGAACTTGCGTAGGATTAAGAAAAACGAGGGATCTTAGGATAATCTTGACCATTTCATGGTCATCCCATTTGGTGCTCCCGAGGTTGCGCACTTGGTTCACCAAGGTCTTCAAGCGGTTGTACATGGCTTGAGGGTCCTCGCCTTGGTTGAGTCGGAACCGACCGAGCTCCCCCTCGATCGTCTCCCGCTTGGTGATTTTGGTCACCTCATCTCCTTCGTGCGCGGTCTTGAGTACGTCCCAAATCTCCTTGGCACTCTTCAATCCTTGCACCTTGTTATACTCCTCTCGACTTAGAGAGGTGAGGAGTATAGTGGTGGCTTGGGAGTTGAAGTGCACGATTTGGGCCACCTCGTCCTCATCGTAATCTTCATCCCCTATGGATGATACCTGTACACCAAACTCAACAACATCCCATATGCTTTTGTGGAGTGAGGTTAGGTGATATCTCATCATATCACTCCAGCTAGAATAATCTTCACCGTCAAACGTCGGTGGTTTGCCTAATGGGACGGAAAGTAATGGAGTATGCTTAGGAATGCAAGGATAGCGTAAGGGAATCTTACTAAACTTCTTGCGCTCATGGCGCTTGGAAGTTACAGACGGCGCGTCGGAGCCGGAGGTGGATGGCGACGAAGAGTCGGTCTCGTAGTAGACCACCTTCCTCATCTTCTTCTTTTTGTCACCGCTCCGACCCGACTTGTTGTGTGAAGGGGATCCCTTCACTTTGTTGGCGGACTCCCCGGATGGAGCCTTCCCGTGGCTTGTAGCAGACTTCTCACCGTCGATCCCCATCTTCTTGGCGTGATCTCCCGATATCACTTCGAGCGGTTAGGCTCTAATGAAGCACCGGGCTCTGATACCAATTGAAAGTCGCCTAGAGGGGGGGTGAATAGGGCGAATCTGAAATTTATAAACTTAAGCACAACTACAAGCCAGGTTAGCGTTAGAAATATAAACGAGTCCGAGAGAGAGGGCGCAAAACAAATCGTGAGCAAATAAAGAGCGAGACATGATGATTTGTTTTACCGAGGTTCGGTTCTTGCAAACCTACTCCCCGTTGAGGTGGTCACAAAGACCGGGTCTCTTTCAACCCTTTCCCTCTCTCAAACGGTCACTTAGACCGAGTGAGCTTCTCTTCTCAATCAAACGGAACACAAAGTTCCCGCAAGGACCACCACACAATTGGTGTCTCTTGCCTTGGTTACAATTGAGTTTGATCACAAGAAGAATGAGAAAGAAAAGAAGCGATCCAAGCGCAAGAGCTCAAATGAACACAAATGTCGCTCTCTCTAGTCACTATTTGATTTGGAGTGATTCCGGACTTGGGAGAGGATTTGATCTCTTTGGAGTGTCTAGAATTCAATGCTATAGCTCTTGTAATGTGTTGAAGGTTGGAAACTTGGATGCCATTGAATGTGGGGTGGTTGGGGTATTTATAGCCTCAACCACCAAAATATGGCTGTTGGAAGGCTGCTGTCGCATGGCGCACCGGACAGTCCGGTGCGCCACCGGACACTGTCCGGTGCGCCAGCCACGTCAGCCAGTCGTTGGGGTTCGACCATTGGAGCTCTGACAGGTGGGGCCTCTGGGCTGTCCGGTGGTGCACCGGACAGGTCCTGTAGACTGTCCGGTGCGCCAACTGCGCGTGCTCTGTCCTCTGCGCGCGCAGGCGCGCATTTAATGCGTTGCAGTCGACCGTTGCGCGCGAAGTAGCCGTTGCTCCGCTGGCACACCGGACAGTCCGGTGTGACACCGGACAGTCCAGTGAATTATAGCGGAGCGCCCTCTGATTTTCCCGAATGTGGTGAGTTCAGCTTCGAGTGCCCTGGTGCACCGGACACTGTCCGGTGGCACACCGGACAGTCCGGTGCGCCAGACCAGGGTGCCTTTTGGGATGTCTTTAGCTCTCTTTGTTTGAACCCTTTCTTGGTCTTTTTATTGGCTTATTGTGAACCTTTGGCACCTATAGAACTTATAGACTAGAGCAAACTAGTTAGTCCAATTATTTGTGTTGGGCAATTCAACCACCAAAATCAATTAGGAAAAAGGTGTAAGCCTAACTCCCTTTCATTGATCAAGTGATTTTAATTGATAATAATTTCTGAGGCAAACTATAGTTCATACAATTCTGGTTATGGTAAGTTGTTACTTCTCTTTTCTTCTCAAGTGATTTTACTCTCATGATCAAGTGATTTTACTCTCATGACGTCCTTCTCTTTTCTTCTGTTTAAGTTGTTACCATAGTTCATACAAATCTGAGGCAGTTTTCTTTCTCCTATATCTTCTCTTTTCTTCTAGCAGTTTTATTGTCATCAGGAGGTGTTTAATGAGAAGAATACTAGCAGTCTTTGCCCCACTGATGCAATTTCTGTTTACTAGTAGTTTTATTGTGTCAAGCGCCTCAGCACCTAACAGCGCCGGGCCGCGACTATGCAGATTGTAGTCGCGCTCCAGGCCTTCACCGAGAGGGAGAGCCCCTGCCGGTGGCTTGAGAGAGTTGAGGGAGAGAGAGCAGGTTTGATGATAACTGATTGCTTGCCTCCATTCCTCCAAGTCTGATTACATTATATAGGTCATTGCCCCCACTAATGGCTCCTATATTTTAGGCATAGAAGGGAAACTATTGATTTGGGTAAAAAGGGAAACTAATAGAAAGGAAACTATTGATTTGGGAAAAAAGGGAAACTAATCTGCTCCTATAATTTAGGCATAGCAAGGAAACTGTTGATTTGGGGAAAATGGAAACTAATCTGCTGTTTGAATTTTGAAATCTCAGCCACTAATGGTGGCGCCATCCTGTGTAGCGTGAGCAGCGCGCTCAGCTGCGCGTCTGATGTCACGACGGCGCCTATACTTGCGCCCGTACATGACATATTGTCACTCATAGTCAGTCAACATAGGCCATCTGCTGGTAGTACCTCTTTTCTTCTCATGAGTTGTAGCAGTTTCTGTTTAAGTTGCTACTATAGTTCATATGATTGTAATTCAAATGATTGTAATTAGTTCAATGAGAAAAATTACTAACAGGAGGATCTGTTTAATTTAGATTATTGTAAATCATATTTAGATGATTGCAATTAGTTCAATTTATGGGTCAAAATCATATTTTTAGTTCAAACCTGTTGTAATTTGTTTAATAGCGCTTAAAATTTTGAAATTTGGCCGGAGCTGCATTTTACACATCAAAAATGGCGGCAACCCAATTAGACCAAGCTAAAAAAATGAGAACCAAACAATGTATCATATGGGCCTGGTTCATTTTGACCAGGAAACCAAACATTTTGGGTTGGCTCTGTACATGTGGGCTCCCTTGAGCCTGGTCCTCTCACTGAGCCAGGCTCAGGCTGGGCCAGGCAACCAAACACATCCTTTGTGAGCTCAGAAAAGAGGCTCGATACAGGATCTGGCTCGTGAGCCTTTGAACTCAACAACAGTCAACGGTTACTAGCTCAAATCTAAAGCACATTATGTTTAATATAAGGGCTATTTTGGGAACCTCAAATCCTCTTCGGGATTGAAGGGGATGGAGGTGAAAATGAACTAATTTCCTCTCTAATCTCCAAGGGGATTTGAGTTTTCAAAAGCCCTAGAAAAAAATTATGTCACTGCACTTCCTTGTGAGTTGTGAGTTTGTGACCAAAACAATATACTGGTAAACAAACCGACAAGTGATAGCTGCACATAACAAAACTGACGTTAACAAAATGATAAGAGGGAACAAAATGTATGCAGCCACCAACTAGTTTCATTGTCTCATTTTCAAAAGAGCACATGTCCACACAGAACAACAAACAGTATCATTGATGCAAGAAAGTATTATGCAAAATTCAAACGATGTCATTGATCCAAAAGACCACAGATAAACTCCCATAGTATCTCCTAGATTTTACACCAATGTCCAACAGTAAAGTAGCAAACGTCCAGGCGTCCAGCAGAGTAGCAGACCAACATGGCAACACCACTGTCCTGACCAGGGCACCATGCAGCCAGGCAACCAGCGTCCAGTACCTACAACAAACACAACACAAGGATATGCTTAAAGCCTTAAACTATTGTTTTGGTCGAGTAGGCATGCAGACATTCTGTAAACACAAATACAAGACTACAAGAGGATCACCTTTCAATAAGAACATGTATCTGAAACTTGCTTATTCAATATGCATTCATCCACCAATTACCTATCTATTTTGCTCAGATTTACAGTTTTAGATTTGTGCAGTTTCAGATTTGCTCCGGTTTGTTTTCCTATCTATTTTGATCCTATTTTCACATATTTTGAAAAACTCAGATCAGATCTGCTCAGTTTTGTTTTCCTATCTATTTTGATCCCATTTTCACATATTTTGAAAAACCCAGACCTGTGTAGTTTGCAATGACAGATTAGATATCACATGCTTGAATTATTTATTCATAGTAGCAGAGAAGTGCAGAGATTATTAGATCTCTTAGTAGTTGCTTTCCATGAAGCTTTTTGGAAACCAAACATTCTCGACATCGTCCTCACCATCTTCTTCCTGATAAAATACAAAGTTAAATTAAAGTGTTAAATGAAAAGGTCAAGTATAAGAAATAATAAAAGACCTTACCAAATATGTCATGCTTCATCATATGCACCTCGAATCCAGCTAGAGGAGCATAACAATGCCTCCACCATAGAAGGGCTTAGAGAACTACGATAATCATCTAGAGTCTACCCCCTATGTTAAAAGTAGACTCCAAAGACAGATGTTGTCGGTATAGTTAGGAATTTCTTTGCCATTCTAGACACCACCGGAAATCTATGTGAATTAATCTTCCACCAATTCAGCAAATCAAACTCCTTGTTACTCAAACTCACATTAGTCTCCTCCAAATAAATTAGCAACTCACTCTTTGATGGGTTAGATTGAGTTGATGACAAGAATGACTGAAATTCACATGAAGCGGATGGAAAACTACATGATCTTTCAATAGTCAAAGATGAGGAAGCATTAGATCTGTTTTGAGCATCTTTTGTCTCTCTATGCTGCACCTCATAGTCATATAACTTTTCTAACTCGCTAGGAACATCATCTAACTCAAACACAACTTGGTCTCCATCAAATAGCTTCTCGAACTCATCTTATACCCTAAATCAAGAATAGTAGCAATCACCATAACATTATTCTTTTCTTCCAAATACTTGTTAAACTTCTCCATCATTGCATTACCCATTTTCCTCAAATTCAAATTATTAGAAACCATTGCTGCCCTCCATGCGTTTTGATGTCAACATTGCGAGGATAGAATAAATTCACAGTGTGATATGAATAAGCAGACAATGCAATGGTAACTTTAGCTAAAGATGCAAGAATAGATTCAATTGCAACAAACAAATCCCACTCTTCAGCTGTAGGTTCTCATTTATTGTAAAGCCTAAAATTGGTAGAAGGAAAATAATAATAATAATAATAATAATAATATAAAGAAATAAAAGTATCTATAATAGTGTTTCTAGATTTTTTTTGAAATCTTTGGAATTCATTAGGATCTTTCCTCTTCATAATCAATGGAGAGTACTAAATTAGTTAAGTGACCAATAAATAGAAAAAAGGTTGATCTCATGTTGATTTTGTGGTGATGCATTTTATGGAAAACATAAACTTGGCCTCCAATTTTAAATAAAAACATAAAATAGAAAATGAGAAAGGAAATGTTTAGAAAACCATTCACTCCTCCCATAAATAAATAACAGGGAAAATAGTAATAATATTAAAAATATTAGAATCTATATTCACATTAGGATTTAATTGAGAGTGGAATCTGAGATTTTAAACAAGAAGTGGAAACATGTTTAGGTTTGAAATTTGGAATTTGAACATAAGCTGGAAATGGGAAAATAGAAGAAAAGAAAAGAAAAAGGAAATGAGAGCTAGGCGGGCTTGAATCTGCAATTTCAGCCCATTGCGCCTTTCTCTCCGCACGACCCATTTTCCCTATGCGCTTGCGTCTGCTGACGGATGGGCCCCACTGATCTATGTGTCACGGCGGGCTTGCGTGGGAGAACTGAGACACTATCGCGCGGGACCTACGAAACAAACGTCGTGTGATGCGTTCGCTTCCACGTGGGGCCGGAGCTCTAGGGCGCTTCCTATTTACTTGAGACACTGATTTGTGGACCCATGGCTCCAGTACCGTCTTCTCCGCATCGCGCAAAGATCTCAACCGAACTACCAACATTGCCGACTTGACTGGGACCTGCTGGGACCTACCGTGGCCCCCCGAGGTCGGACTCCCATGCTCCCTATATAGGTCGCCCGAATCGCTGCCAGGTCCTTCAACCATCCCGGCCAATCTCGCCATCGCCGAGCCCGCACTGAGGGTGAGGTGGGCCGCCGCTGACAAACTCCGTCGGTCCTGTCGATTTGGCCCCGGTAACTGGTCGGGGAAATCCGTGGGGCATATCAAAGGTGTCCGGTGGCGGGCTTGGGCTCGTGCTAGTCTGGGTCGACGACAATTGCTCGACAGAGCCACCTTCGGTCACGATTCCGCCGCACGGCGTGGGCCGGAATCTCCGCGACAGGATTCACGGTGAGTTCTACCTCTAGGAGTTCGCGGTACTTAGCGCATTACAAAGTACCTAGTGGCTCGGTGTTTAGGTGCTGGGGCAAACGAGCGTAGTTTCACCGCATCTAGCGCCGCCGCGGGTGACGCGCGCGCCACCGTCTTCGGACCGAGGTAGGAGAAGGGTTACTGTCCGTTCGATCCAGTCGTGCAGCTAGGATCAGAAGACGCATACCCTTTCGCAGGGTTTGATCTACGGCCGTTGGATCATATTTGGAGGGATATGATTGTATCACGCTTCATAAAATCCTGGCCGTTCTTCACGAGTCAACGACTGAGATTAATTATGAGGAAACACTTCACTTCATTTGATCATGGCTGTCGGATCCGTAACGGATGGGTAAGATTAGATACCAGTTGGGTTAGGTCTTGGATCTAATCTAATACATAGATTCCAGATCGGACGGCCCTGTATGCTGCATACCCCTTCGGCCGTGGCAAACTTGCGAAAGAGCCCTCGGCTTATTCAAAAACAAACCAGTCGTCCTTATCTATACGAAGATCGTCTCGGAATGGTCCTTTTAATTATAAAGAAGCCCTTGGACTTTCTCGTTTTCATGTATTCAATCCAGAATCATTAGGAATATTCAAAAGTAAATCAGAAAATGATTTTCAATATAAAAAATAAATCCAAGGACTTGTTTAATTCATATTTAATTTATTTTAACTCCAAATTGATCCATTCCAGTTGCATTAAATTCATTTTAATATTGTTTATCATCTAGTAACCTCATTTTGTCATGAAACATAGATTAAAAATTATGCACCTAGTTTCTTTTGTGTTCAACACTTAAATCTTCAATAAATCATAACTTTATAACCGTAGCTCCGAATTTAGTGATTCTCGAGCCCACGATCTCATTACGACGCATAGAATATTCTTATACACTTTGTTCTAATGTTTGGTGTGATGATAATTTTGCCTATACCATGTTTGTTTGTATTGCTACGACTAGCGCGAGGTTACGAGTCATATGAAGATCTTCCTGGTAACTGGAATCTTGAGTCCTAGGCAAGTTGTACCCTTGATCACTCCTTTTTACCCAATAATATTCCTGTTAATCATTATGATCTGCATAGGTTAATTTTGATGGGACCTAATAGGCTACCCTCGTTTGACTATCTTTATGCCTTGTTTACCAATGAACTTTTGGGTAGTACTTGCTAGTGCTATATGTGGATTTGGGTGTTGAGATACACATTATTCATGATCATGCTTTTATTATCAGTTTGTTATTTACTATTGATGATAAGATTGTTATGTTAATTGGAACATGGAGAACCACCCGGGAAAACAGTGCTACCACAAGGGTGGTATGGGACACCCTTGGATGACTAATTAGGAAAGCTAGTGGAGGAATACCTTACTCAAAAGGGGCAAGGACAGTAGTGGAGTGGTCAGTGTAGGGAGGTCCTTAGGTTGATTTTGCTGCGATGGCGGTCAGACGAGGGATCCCTGCATTGGAGCTTTCTAGAAACTGTAGCGAGTTTTCTGAAGTTAGTGGAACTTTGTAAAGGCCTCGTAGTCTTACCCTGCCTCGCTTCCTTGGTAGAGGTGTATGGGATTCATGACCCCTTGGCAGATGGGTAACATGACTTGTGGGTTAAGATGCACAACCTATGTAGAGTGTAAAACTGGTATATCAGTCGTGCTCACGGTCATGAGCGACTCGAACACTCACATGATTAAATTATGGAATTAAACTTAATTTGTCATATGCATTGCATCGCGGATGTTGTTATCAATTTTGATCTACTACTTATTTGCGTTGGTATCTACTTATACTTAGTAACTGCTAATAAAATTTTGATCAACTATAAAAGCAATGCTCAGCTTTAGCCATCCTCTTTGGTAAGTCTTACACGTCATGTCAGCTCCCACCTTTGGCGAGTTCATGCACATTATTCTCCACAACTTGCTGAGCGATGAAAGTATGTGAGCTCACCCTTACTGTCTCACACCCCCACAGGTCAAGAATAGGTATCACAGGATGAGGTGCATGGAGGATGCTGTGATGAGTTCGTGAGAGGTCTAGGCCATCATCGCCCAGTCAACTTTGGATTGCTGGATCATTGTCTTCATATGATGTAATTATATAACTATTTTTGTACATGACCCTGTTATATATAAATGATGTGACATTTGTTTCTGTGCCATTATTCATCATATGTGTGAGACTTGGTCCTAGCACACTTGGTGATTTTATGCCCACGCCCGGGTCTTGGTGCCCCCGAAACTTGGGTGTGACAGAAGTGGTATCAGAGGCAATGTTGATTGTAGGACGAAACCTAGATAGAACTAGATAACCCTTATCTACTTTGCTACTCTGATTCTTTCTAAACTTTTCTCAATCTTTTCTCATCCACTACTGCTTTACTTTGATTACTCTTACCTTTTCGCTTCTAAAGACAAAAGTGGGTTTCACACTTTGAAATCTTGTACCTAAAGTGACTTTTAGGACTAAAAGACCTAATCTAAGGAACAAAAACAAAACTATTTTTGTAGGTATCTATGCACTTGAATGTTTGTTCTTATGATACTTGTCTAATTTGGATCTTTGATTAAGTGTGATGAGTTGTGGAGTAATGTGCACAATTGGATCTGCATATACATAGGCATAAAAATGTTTATAAAATAGTTAGACAACCTATATTATCTCTCCAGTAGAATACAACTAGTATCACATATCTATCTCATCCTGACAGATTCTATCTTACCTTTGGATATACACCTTATACGCCTAGTTATCCCAATACTAACATAAAACAACAGATCAAAGCCTTGCCAAATAACCTTTAGTTTATGCCTAGCTACTAGCCTATCTGGTTGCCTACTAAGTAATTCCCCTTGGAAAACTATCTTACCATATGTCTCTAACCAGATGGTTAATACCAGAAGGGGAGGAGAAATCGATCTACCTACCAACCCCCACAACAAGAGGATTATCAGACAACAACAAACAAAAATGAATCCTCCAAATCCTCCACCGACTGGGACCGATCCAATGGTTGCCGCTCAGATGCATATTCTATAGCAAATGGCAAACATGATGAACGAAATGCAAAATCAGATGAGGCAAGAACGCCAGGAGATGCGTCAGGAACGACTAGAGATACGTCAAGAGATGAGGCAAGAACGGTTGGAAAGACAACAACAACCACCACCACCTCCACCACCACCACTAGCTCCACCCAGGGATAAGCACCGGGAGTTTATGAGTCACAAACCACCGACATTCTCTAACTCCACGGACCCACTACAAGCAGATGACTGGTTAAAGTCCGTGGACAAGATGCTCAACATAGCTCAGTGCTCTGACAGAGAGAAGGTGCTTTATGCATCGGGTCACCTTACCGGCCCCGCTGCGGATTGGTGGGATGCATACTGCGTTGCTAATGCTGCTGTCAATAGAATTACCTGGGAAGAATTCTCCATTCAATTCAGGAATTACCATATTCCTACTAGACTAATGAAGATTAAAAGGAAGGAGTTTCTATCCCTCAAGCAGGGAGGTAAGTCCATGATCGAATATAGGGACAAATTTATTCAGCTATCCCGATATGCTCATAGGGATGTTGAGGATGATGAGAAGAAGCAGGAGCTCTTCCTGGAAGGTTTGATCGGACCGCTACAATACCAACTTGTATCGCATGCATTCCCATCCTTTCAAAGACTATCGGACAAAGCTATTGCTGTGGAAAACAAGAGGTTTGAGTTTGGAGAAAAGAGAAGGGCTGATAACCAGGACAAGCTGTGAGTAGTTCTCATCCCCGATATAATACTACTCAAAGTACACCTGCTCCTGGCAGTTCTGGGCAGCAAACTCAACAGACAAACTGCTCCTCCACAAGCAAGCACTCCAACTGGACCTGTTGCTCCTAATACGTCCACCAACAGATCATGCTTCAAGTGTGGACAGTCTAGAAACTATGCCAACTACTGTCCCAATAGGGCTGCTTATACTACTCCGGCTCCGATGAAGCAGGGTCAAGCTTCAGCAGGCAAGAATCAACCCTTATGTGTCAACCGGGGCCAGGTCAACCATGCAGAAGTAGAAGCTAAACCTGGTGAACCTGAAAACAAAGAAGAAGTGTTGGTTGAAGGTGAAGAAATTGGTGAAGACAATGAACAACATGATTAGAATAAATAAAAATATATAAATATAAATATATATATACTTTTAGAGCACTATTTGTAAGACCTAAATATTACTTTAGTTAGTAGCTAGTATTTTACTATTTTAGGAATAATAATAAGGTCTATTTGACCCTTTGTGTTGCTAATAAGTTATGCATCATGCTGATATTCTTGTTTGTGCGCATATGTTCTGAGACAATATGGTTATACATCCTTTTTCTTACTAACCTCGAGGACGAGATTTCTGTTAATGGGGGTAGGATTTGTAAAGCCCAAAATTGGTAGAAGGAAATAATAATAATAATAAACTAACGAAATAAAAGTATCTATAATAGTGTTTCTAGAATTGTTTGAAATCTTTAGAATTTATTAGGATCTTTCTTCTTCATAATCAATGGAGAGTACTAAATTAGTTAAGTGACCAATAAATAGAAAAAAGGTTGATCTCATGTTGATTTTGTGGTGATGCATTTTATGGAAAACATAAACTTGGCCTCCAATTTTAAATAAAAACATAAAATAGAAAATGAGAAAGGAAATGTTTAGGAAACGATTCACTCCTCCCATAAATAAATAATAATATTAAAACAGTAGAATCTCTATTCACATTAGGATTTTAATTGGGAGTGGAATCTGAGATTTTAAACAAGAAGTGGAAACATGTTTAGGTTTGAAATTTGAACATAAGTTGGAAATGGGAAAATAGAAGAAAAGAAAAGAAAAAGGAAATGAGAGCTAGGCGGGCTTGAATATGCAATTTCAGGCCATTGCGCCTTTCTCTCCGCATGGCCCATTTTCCCTATGCGCTTGCGCCTGCTGACAGATGGGCCCCACTGATCTGTGTGTCACGGCAGGCTTGCGTGGGAGAACTGAGAAACTGTCGCGCGGGCCCTGCGGAACAACCGTCGTGTGATGCGTTCGCTTCCACGTGGGGCCAGGGCTATGGGGCGCTTCCTATTTACTTGAGACACTGATTTGTGGACCCATGGCTCCAGTACCGTCTTCCCCGCGTCGCTACCGACATTGCCGACTTGACCGGGACCTGCTAGGAACCACCGTGGTCAGACTTCCCTATTCCTTATATAGTCCGTCCGAATCATTGCCAGGTCCTTCAACCATCTCGCCCGATCTCGCCATCGCCGAGCTCGCACTGAGGGTGAGGTGGGCCGCCGCTGAAAAAACTTCGTCGGTCCCGTCGATCTGGCCCCGGTAACTGGTTGGGGGAAATCCGCGTGGCATATCAAAGGTGTCCAGTGGCGGGCGCGGGCTCGTGCTGGTCTTGGTCGACGGCAATTGCTCAACGGAGCCACCTTCGGTCGCGATTCCGCCGCACGGCATGGGCCGGAATCTCCATGACAGGATTCACAGTGAGTACTACCTCTAGGAGTTCGCGGTACTTAGCGCATTACAAAGTACCTAGTGGCTCGGTGTTTGGGTGCTAGGGGAAACATGCGTAGTTTTGCCGGAGCTAGCGCCGCCGCGGGTGACGCGCGCGCCACCGTCTTTGGACCGAGGTAGGAGAAGGGTTACTCGCCGTTCGATCCAGTAGTGTGGCTAGGATTAGAAGACACATACCCTTTCGCGGGGTTTGATCTACGACCGTTGGATCATATTTGGAGGGATAGGATTGTATCGCGCTTCATAAAATCCTGTCGTTCATCACGAGTCAATGACTGAGATTAATTATGAGCAAACACTTCACTTCATTTGATCATGGTTGTCAGATCCGTAGCGGATGGGCAAGATTAGATACCGGTTTGGTTAGGTCATGGATCTAATCTGATCCACAGATTCTAGATCGGACGACCCTGTATGCTGCATACCCTTTCAGACGCGGCAAACTTGCGAAAGAGCCCTTGACTTATTTAAAAACAAACCCGTCGTCCTTATCTATACGAAGATCATCTCGGAATGGTCCTTTTAGTTATAAAGAAGCCCTTGGACTTTCTCGTTTTCATGTATTCAATCCAGAATCATTAGGAATATTCAAAAGTAAATCAGAAAATGATTTTTAATATAAAAAATAAATCCAAGGACTTGTTTAATTCATATTTAATTTATTTTAACTCCAAATTGATCCATTCCAGTTGCATTAAATTCATTTTAATATTGCTTATCATCTAGTAACCTCATTTTGTCATGAGACATAGATTAAAAATTATGCACATAGCTTCTTTTGTATCCAACACTTAAATCTTCAATAAATCATAACTTTATAACTGTAGCTCCGAATTTAGTGATTATTGAGCCCACGATCTCGTTACGACACGTAGAATGTTCTTATGCAGTTTGTTCTTATGTTTGGTGTGATGATAATTTCTGTATACCATGTTTGTTTGTATTGCTATGACTAGCGTGAGGTTACGAGTCATCTGAAGATCATCCTTGGTAGAGGTGTATGGGATTCATGACCCCTTGGCAGATGGGTAACATGACTTGTGGGTAAAGATGCGCAACCTCTAGAGAGTGTAAAACTGGTATATCAGCTGTGCTCACAGTCATGAGCCGCTCGGATACTCACATAATTAAATTACGGAATTAAACTTAATTTGTCATATGCATTGCATCGTGGGTGTTGTTATCAATTTTGATCTACTACTTATTTGCGTTGGTATCTACTTATACTCAGTAACTGCTAATAAAATTTTGATCAACTATAAAAGCAAGGCTCAACTTTAGCCATCCTCTTTGGTAAGCCTTGCACTTCACGTGAGCTCCCACCTTTGGCGAGTTCATGCACATTATTCCCCACAACTTGTTGATCGGTGAACGTATGTGAGCTCACCCTTGCTATCTCACACCCCCAGAGGTCAAGAATAGGTATCACAGAATGAGGCACATGGAGGATGCTGTGATGAGTTCGTGAGAGGTCTAGGCCGTCGTCTCCAAGTCAACTTTGGGTTGCTGGATCGTTGTCTTCATATGATGTAATTATATAACTATTTTTGTACATGACTCCATTATATATAAATGATGTGACATTCATTTCTGCACCATTATTCATCATATGTGTGAGACTTGGTTCCAGCACACTTGGTGATTTTATGCCCACGCCCGAGTCTTGGTGCCCCTGAAACCCCGGGTGTGACATTTATTGTTCAAATCTGCATCAGCATACGTTTGAATAGCTTGTTTATAAGCTTCACCAGTATGCAACATTTTGTATGTTGAACTCCATATAGTTGAGACATCAAGACTCAACCCTTCTCCAATTTTCAAAGCTAGAGATCTACAAATCTCAACAAACTTATGCAGACGAGAAGGAGATTTCTTAATGTACTTCATAGTTCATCTTAGATTGTTTATTGAAGATTCCAATACTGCAGTCCTGTCCTTAACAACCAAATTAATTATGTGTGCACAACATATGGCATGGAAATATTTTGCAATAAAAGCACTTCCTTGTCTAGCTGAAAATCTGGGCCTCAAACCTAGAATAGCACCATCATTGTTTGTGGCATTATCTAGAGTGATGGAAACAATTTTATCCTTTATTTTCCATGCAGCAACACATTCATATACTACTTTTCCTATGATAGGGCCTTTGTGTGTGTGTGTGTGTGTGCGCGCGCGCGTAGTGGTGTCTAATTCAAAAACATTCAGCACTCGGCACTGCATTTTCCAATCACTATCTATGTAGTGTGCAACCAAACACATATAGGATAAAGTTTGATGGGATGTCCATGATTAGTGGTTAGGGAAATGTACTCCACACCTTTAAGGACCTTGGCTAGAGAATCTTTTTCAGACTCATACACCTTTAAACATTCAACTCTTATGGTCTTCCTACGAATGAACTCGTATGAAGGATTCAAATATCTCATGACAATGTTAAACCAAGTATGCTCAACCATTCTAAATGGATACTCATGAACTATTATCATCATAGCAATTAGTTTTTTTAACTTGCTGATCATTATAATCTTTAAGAGAAGGAATAGGAGGGAGGCCAGATCCAGATTCACCTGCCATTGATGGAGCAAAGTGAAAGTTCCCTTGTGGGTTTTGGTGTTTTGGATGACAACACAATTAAAGGTCTAACATGTGTGTTAAATGTTGAATAGGTGTGCAGTAAAAATCCTACAAGGCTCAACACATGGAGAAAGGTGTGATGGTCCAATAGGCTAAGTGGTTATTCATTGTGAACATCACAAGTCAAGAAGGATGGACATTGACCAAGTGGGAATCAATGTGCATGACTTGGAGACAACTAATTGAACCGAGGACGAAGGCAAGAAGGACTTTGAGGTACCAAGAGTAAGGGAGAAGGTTAAGAAGGCCGAGGAACCTAAAGCCATAGAGAAGAAGAGGCTCTTCCAAGAGGTCAAGGTTGGTGAAGTTGTCAAGAAGCATGGTGCATTGAAGACCACAATATAAGAACGTGACTTGGAACCATTGAGGTATATCCTATGGTTTATGGTTCATGTCATAGGGCTCAAGATCCTAGCTCAAACAGTAGAACATGGTCACAATAAGGTGGAGAAGTATCAAAGTCAGAACCTAGAAGAGCCCAAAAGAGCTAAGCACACTTTGACTTATAGTTTGAGTCATTCTTATGTTTGGAAAAGTTCTTTGTAACCATTGCAGGGTGTTGAAGCTCAAAGATGGCAAATATTACCAAGTTATGTCGACTTGAGGATTTGGAGTCCAACCCCGAGCTCAAACAGGCCAAAAAGGGAAAAATAGTGAAAAAAGGTTAAGTATGCAAGGTTTGAGTATTTGAATATATTGCATACACCTTTTACTATGCATTTGGCACTTTGGTTTGCTCTCTAACTTGGTTTGTAGAGAAAGTGCCATTCGGGGCACTGTTTGAGAACAAACAGAGAAGTTGAGGAGATGATGAGAAAGAGGTAAGATTCTATGACATAGTCAATTGAGTTATACTCTAATTATATGTGTCTAAGTCATAGGAAAGTCCTCCAAAAATTTCAAGTCAAATGGAGAAAGAAATGGAATAGAAAGGCTAACTGCAGCCTGCCTGGGCGCACCAGACTAGCTACAATACTTGGTCCATGTACACCAGATCTGTTCTGCAGACACCTTAGCCTAAGGTTCGGACAACCTGGTGCACTAGACTAGATCCATGTGCACCAGACCTCCTGCACGAAGGAACCGGGTGGCTTCGAGAATTATTTTTAATAATTCATCGGACTATGAACAATATAGGTCTGGTGGAGCACCGGACTGTCCTGTAACGACTACTTCACAGGCGTTCGAGCCACCAAACGGCGAGCTGACATGGCACTATTGGTCCTTGTTCTCGGATGCTATACATCAAGAACAAAGAAACACAATTGTTAATGATTAGAGACCTTCGTCCTTCGAAGCATTATCTCACCTGGGATATAATGATCTTCAGACGAAGGTCATGAAGGGCATTCCTTCATCATTTCAGTGATCAAAATGTAAATAGAGACATATGAAACACAAAAGAATATAAACAATCATTACAAATCATTAGATTATTTATATTCTAATTTTATAAACATGGATACACATCAATGATATTTATATTACATTTATACCTTCGGCTTGCCAGAGGATCGAAAAGAAGTCTTTGGACTCTTGTGCTTGCCCACAAAATATTTGGCAACTACATTGCCTAATTTATTAGTAAGAACAAAGGATGCATCAAAGGTCTTAAATGAAATGCTATGTTCATTTGATGCATCAACAATCTTTTTCTTAGGTATTTTAACATGAGTTGTATGTCTAGAACTAGAAGCCTCATTTCTGTAAATATAAGCATGATGAGTAATAGGATGAGTTTTCTTAGCATGAATCCTTATAATCTTATGATAGTTTAGTTTTCAGGATACAAAATGTAACATTCTCTATCTTGCACCATGGGAGTCTTGCCCTTAACAAAGTAGGAAATCTTGTTTCTATGGGCATTGAGTTTAATGTTGTTTTGGCTCCTAGGTGTGACACCCCAGTGTCACCTAGGGTTTCTCTTACAAATGCCAAACCAAGAACCATTATTTTATGTGAACCAAAGTAAGCATGAGCATCAAATTAACTTAAGAATAAAGAATTCACCAAGCATATACTTAAAAGTATCATGATCAAAGCAAGGGTCTTTCAAAAAGGTAAGAATGTGTAACCCTAATAAAAACCCTAAGTAAGCCCCATGAGCAAAATTCAAGAAAATAAGGAAAAGGGGTATGAAAAATTTAAAATTATGACTTGAGCCAATTATAAAAATTAAAGTATATTTAATAAGCAACAAGAAAGGTTGAGAAAGCTTAGCCAAAATAACTCAAGTAAATTCCCAAATCAGCCCTTGAACCATGAACCCTTGAAGGAATTCAGATTTCTGAATTTCTGAAATTCAGACCTCTTTCCAAAGATCAACTGCGTTCTCTGTTTTTCGAAACTCAAAACTAGGAGATCCAAATATCAAAGTTGTGCCAAATTCCCTTGAACACGTCCTGGAAAAGTTTGAACTCAAACCAAATTCATTTGACACGGTTTTGGCGCTGTTTGACCTCGGGACCAGGCATTCTGACACTGGCACCTTGGTGACGCTACAACTCCGTGTCCCTAACCTAAAACCGCGCGACGTCCATACACAAAAGACAAAGCATAGTCAGGTGAACAAATCCTTCACAGCGATCTTGCCCAAATTCGCGAAGATTTGCACCCAACCAGCGCTTGAACATGGGTAGAGGCAACGGGCACACGTGTTCGACCGTGGCTGACACCTCCAGTTCACGCCCGTTCTCGCACCGCGCCTCCCAGTGCACGCCCGCGCGCGCTCGCCGGTCCACGACCGCCCGTGCACCGTGCCGTGCCTATAAAGCCTCCCCAGGCGCGCCCCACTTCACCCCACGCTCACCTTCACCGGCCAGCCCCCTCTCCTTAGCTCCGGCGAGCTCAATTCCGCCCGCCATTGCCGCCAGAGCTTCGACCACCGTGGCCAGCCCACTCCAGACACCCCCAAGTCGAGCCAGTGCTTCGGCTAGCTCCGCCAGTAGCCCGTGAAGCTTGCCAAGCCCTCGGACCAGGCCGGACTTCACCGGAGGCCCGAGATCGACCTCACCGGACTTCAGTCTTTCGCCGCCGCGCGTGGACAGAGCTCACCGGTGAGTCTCCGTCCAATTCCTTGCACCCATATCTTCTCTGGCATCCCGTGAACCTCTCTGACCCGTCCAATCGAACTATCTCGCCGTGAGCAGGCCGGACTCCTCGCCGCCGACGAGCATTCCCGCCTGCGCGCGTGGACCGACCGACTCCGGCCATCTCCGACGGCGATCCGCACACCGTTGTGATCCCCGAGACCTCCCCTACGTCCTCGACCACTTCACCGGAGCAATCTCGCCGCTGGTAAGCCCCTCCGCCCTTTCTTCCGCCGCGGTTACTGTTTAAGTTAGAAGAAGGACCTCGGGTTAGGATTTGTAGAACCCGAGGGGTTTTCTGTAACGTCAGTGACCCATGTGAATAGTAGCCTGAGGACTGATCCGCGAAGAAAACTTAAAAACCCGCCAGGGACCCCAGTGCAAAGTGGATTTCCATTTAATCAATTCTGTTGATCTTTTTAAAATGACCAGAGAACTTAGAAAACCCATAACTTGATGAATTTTTAATAAAAAGTTGTCAAACTAATTTCGCTAGCTCCTGAATATTATGAACTATCATTTAAAAATGATGAACCCTATGCTTTCTGTTCTGAATTTTTGAGTTTAAAATTAAAAACAGAAACCCACCAAACCTTGTTTAATTAAGGAAAATTAGTTTTTCTTCTGTGCTGAACCTAAGAAAATTTGTAGATGTTCAAACCTCATTTAGACACTGTTTAAAAATAGTAGGAACCCCAGCATTGGAAAATATGATGTAGATGTTCAATTAAAGCTATTTTGCTCAAAACTTAGGAAAAATCAGAAAGGCATTAGAAATTAATGAACAGTAATTAAAATTATTTTTCCTAGTTTACTTATGTAACAGAGAACCTAGGAAAAATACAGAGACCATTAGTTCAGATCAGTTTTAAATTAAAATGTTTTATTTAGCCTTATTTGGACTGAGAATCAATTATTAGAGTTACAAAACTATAACCAAAATGAGTAATAAAAATCCAGTGGACTTACAACCACCAGAGCCCCACTACAAAAATAAAGGACACCTCAGCCCAACATTTTAAGTAAGGAAAATAAATATACAATGCTAATGAGGTATTTTCCAAATAAATCATGAACAACCCCTAATGATGTGGTAATGGGCAACCAAAAATTAGCTAGGTCCATAGTGAGATAAGCCACCAGAGAAAAATGCAAACCCATGAAAAAGGAGCAAACTCATACCTATTGCTAATGATTAAGAAAAAGGCCACTTAATTCAAATAATGCATACCACGCCTTCTCTTAAGCAAAAAGATGTCAAACTTCAGAATGATTGCTCTTGCGCAAAACAATAACTAAGAAAAATAAGAACTCTGTTGTTTGATATTTTTCAAATATAGTGGTAGTAGAAAGCACCTATTTGGCTAGAAACTTGAGAAAACCATAGAAAAATAATTAAAAGGTATTAATGACTATAAATTTGTATCAAGTCATGTTATAACACCTAAAAGCCAGCAAAAATAAGTTTTAGAGAATTACCCACTGTTAAATAATAGTTGTAGTTCAAAGCACCCCTTCTGCCCTAGAATTTAATAATTTTGTCCAGAGAAAACCATTCACTTTCTGATCCCCAAATTTTGAGACATAGACACATGCACCAGTACCAAGCCACTGTAATTTTTGCAGAATTTTTAGAATTTTATAAAAGCAACTTGTAGTTCAAACCCACTCCAAAACATTTAAGAGAATAAAAGAAAAGGAAAGAAGAAATAAACCCCACCCCAATAAGTCTAACTTGAGTACTTATCAACTCTCACTAAAACTTAAAAGAAATTCAGTGGAACCCCAAAAATAAACCTACCAGTTACCTTAGCTAAGTTTGACCCAATTTACCAAGTATACCACCCACGGGTCTTACATAAGTGAAGTTAACCTTGTCTAACTCAAGTAGGTCATACATCGTCAAAAGTTGTAATTTCTAAAAGCACATATCATATCATGCATATATCTTACGCATTGCATTCATTAGATTGTAATCTTGCCGACGGAGAGTACGTGCTCATCCCCGAGCAAGGACCTGTCCAAGAGGAGGACCAGGAGCAGGCTTCGGAGGCTGCTATTGAGGATCTCCCCGCAGCCCCAGCAATTGAAGGCAAGCTCCGGTTTTATGCATAACCATATTATTATATGCTACTTTACTACACTTAATGCTTGTAGGTTTGTAATGTGCACTTAAGTGTAGGAGTTTCTTGAAACCTCTAGTTGCATGAACTTAGGATTCCTTTTTGAGATGAATACTAGTATGCTAGGTCGAGTAGCTGCTTGCTAATCAGGATCTCGGTAGAAGTCGAGTGATTTTTCTAGCACTCGCGCGAGGTCAGGAATTGATTATATTCATCTTGATAACAGGATATATGTTAGTCTATGGACTTGGATCCAGGGAGGATGCCTTGCCCATGAGACAGGAAAAAGGAATTAAGGATTAATGTGTGGATACCTGAGTCAAGCTTTTGAACGTACTAAGCACATGCCGGGAAAAATGGTAACCGGTAAACCTAGTACCTGAGTGAAGCCGTGCGCGGACTTTATCCCTCATGCGACCTGAGACTGGGTCTCCCATGCTAGCTATGGTGGGTACAAGTGCGGTCACTTCACGGCGGCAGCCGGGGTCAGTGGAGCATTGTATGCCAAGGCGGTGAGGCCTGGACGCGAACGGGGAATCGATGGGGACGGTTGTCATGTGTGGGTCGGAGTACCCTGACATGCCGTGTGTTTAGGTTTACCTTGCAAGGTTAAAACTCGATTCGAATCGTCTGCTTCTCGCAGCTAATGAGACTGCTTGACCCCTTGTACTGCATCGAGTAAGAAGTGAAATGAGGTTACATGAGATAATTTGTTGACTGAACTAAATGCTTGTCACCATGTATGCTTAGAAGGAGCAAATCTAGCTAAGCTAATGATGATAGAATCTGAAAAACTAAAAATTGATTTTAGAAATGGCTAAGTGCTTTTGGCAAACCAAACCCCTCAGCCAAACAGCTGCATAGTCTAGAGGTAGAGGAGTAGACTCCTCACACCGGTTAAGTCTAGCTGAGTATTAGTATACTCAGCCTTGCTTGTGGCACAATTTTTGTAGGTACCATTCAGGAAATGGTTGATGGTGTGACTTGGCCTACCACCCTGCCACCGGGTTGGACGGTCGAGTGGGATGTTGCTCCGGCAGGAGAGGAGCACGAGGAGTAGTGGGCTAGGCCTTGCCCAATTCCTCGATACCGACGACATCGATTATCCGCTGCACTTTATTTTGTGAACTCTTATTTGCTACGCAAAAACTCTGATTTATGTAATAACTCAGTACTTAATTTGAGGTTTCCTGTTTTATTGTATTTCTTCTGTGACTCACCTTCGAGTGAGATTGTGGAATTTGATCCTGGTTAAGTGGCTCTATCAGACTAGATCTGAGGGACTGACGGGTTATTCTGATTTAAGTATGTTGCTGCCTTTAAGGGTGCGACTTGGGCACTTAAGCTGGAATGATCCGAGTGGTTCCGCCACAGCTGGTATCGGAGCAAATTCCACCACAGAGAAGGACAATAAACCATGAATACCAATTTTCAAAAATCTAAAACTTGCCTAGAAACTTCTACAGATCGTCAGGACTAGATCGCTAGACCTAGGACGAAAGGCCTTAGGCATAGAGGGAGAAATAGGTGGCTAATTAACTAGGCCCCATGGGCCAGTACTTATATTTTTTTTTGGATGCCCTAAAAAGCACCCTATTTTCTTTTGAGAGGCAACGTTTCTTCCAGCATGCATGCATTAAAAAACACAAAGAGGAATTAAAATTTGAGCTAACCCACTTTCTTTAAAACCATCCGGGCTCTCTTTTTCTTTTTCCTTCCACCATGATCTTTACCTTTGATTCCCTTCCGCAGATGAATTCACCCACCCCCACCAGTGGAGGAGACTCTCGTTTCAGTTCTGACTTCCTTTCTCGCGATGGTTTTCCTTTCATCTTGTGGGAAGTGCTTAACTCCGCCGGTTACCCTACGCCCCCTTTGTACACGGTTTAGTTGTATGAGGAGCATCGGGTACCTTGTTGTCGGGTCTGGCTGACTTTGGAGGCTCATCCCCTTCAGTCGGGTTGGCGTTCTCTTGACTCTAAGACGATTGGACTCAGGACGGACGACACCGTTGAAGCGGCAGCCATGAAGACTCTGACGACTTTCTGTGGCTACCATCCCCTTGAGATGGTGATGCACCCCTTGGGACTCTTCCCTGCTGAGAAGAAGGATGATCCCATGTGGTGTAACCGCGTGAGCCATGTGAAGGATGTGTGGGTGATGTATCCTGACTTGGTTGGGAGGGTCACTGTTCAGTGCATGAGTGCGCTGTACCGCCTTCAGGCCCTTCAGAGCGATGTTATGGCACTCCTTGCTAACACCGCTCAAACTGCCAAGCTCACTCTCGACAGCCGAGAAGATTTTGTGGTCGATCTATCCACCGAGTTGGTAGAGAAGGATCTGCAGGTGGAGAGGCTGAGCCAGCGCATTGCCACCCTGGAGCAGCAGGTGGAGATCCGAGACAACACTATTGATGTCTTGGAGAACCAGCTTCACGATGTGCAGAGGGAACTCGAAGAAGCAAATGACCACTTGGACATGCACCACCTGGAGATGGAGGCCAATGAAGCAGGAAGCGAGGGAGAAGAGGCTCCCGAGGAGCTAGGACCAGCCCCTGGTGTCAATGGGACTACCTCCGTGATGCCTCCTTCACCCGTATCCAGTGTCGCTTCCACCGCTCAGGGTTAAGCAGTCACTTCGACACTTTTAGGCGGATAGAAACCTATGCGAGCTTAGTTAATGTCAGATTTTGGACTAGGCTTATGGGTACTTTCCCCTGATTGATGTAACCCTGTGAACTTTTGAAATCTGTGGGATATTTGTCACCATGTTATCTTCATTTCGAACCTAATATTATGATTATGGCATTTTTCCTTCCATATGAGATGATATCTTGTCGTTCGAACTGTGAGTTGGGATAACAATGGCAACAATCTTTGTTTTCAGATGGCAGCTAGGCAGCGTCGCGGGCATAACGAGCAGGTTCCCCCGCCACCTCCTCCAGCTCCCACAGTGCAGGAGCTGATGGCCCAGCAGAATGAGATTCTGCGACAGCTCTTGCAGCGCCAGCCCCACCCTCAGCAGCATGGTGGAGGCCAGCATCAGCGACCCCCAGCAATGGCAACTTACCAGGAGTTTCTGAGCACACAACCACCCTTGTTCACCAAGGCAGAGGATCCGTTGGACGCCGACGTATGGCTTCGCGTCGTCGAGTCCAAGTTTCCCCTCCTCACGGGAGACTGCCCTGATGAGGCCAAGGCTCGCTTCGCCGCACAGCAGCTTCGCGGCCCTGCTCGGACTTGGTGGGACCACTTCCGTGCTATGCTCCCCGCTGATCGTGAAGTATCTTGGGAGGAATTCAAGACTGCCTTCAGAGGACACCACATCCCAGCTGGCATTCTTGATCGGAAGTTGAATGAATTTCTGGCCCTTAATCAAGGAACTCGCACGGTACTGCAGTATGCGCAAGCCTTCAACGACTTATGCCAGTATGCAGGGTATCATGCTGATTCTGATGAAAAGAAGAGAGATCGCTTCCGCAGGGGTCTCAATACCAAGCTGCGGGAACGACTCAACACTGTCCGGGCTGATAGCTTCAATGAGTTGGTCAATATGGCCATCTCCCAGGAGGATTGTATTGTTGCTCACCGGGCAGAGAAGAAGAGAAAGGCACCAATGGCAGCACCATCCGCTCAGGCTCAGAGGTTCCGGATTGTTTCTCACAATCAGAGCAGGGGTTTTCAGCAGCAGGCAGGCAGATGGGTGATCAGGCCACCTTAGCAGCAGCAGCAGCCGGCACCCAACCGCTTTCCAGCTCCCGCCCCAAGGAACAATCGGCCTCCACAGCAGCAGCAGTTCCGCCAGGGCAATGGGAACAAATGCTTCACTTGTGGCAATGTGGGCCACTATGCCAAGAATTGTCCCAGGAACCAGCATAGACAGATGCCATCACCAAATCAAGACAAGGGAAGAAAGCAGAAGGTGCAAGTCAGGCAAGGGAAGCTCAACTTCACTACTCTGGAGGAAGTACCTGAAGGAGCTCCTATCATGACCGATATCTTTTCAGTTTATAATCAACCTGCTTTAATTCTATTTGATTCTGGTGCATCTCATAGTTTCATTAGCCAAAAGTTCAGTGCTAGATGTAAACTGCCATTCTCTCACTCAAAAGGGTCATTCATGATAGTCACACCTGGGGGTAAAATTGCAACTAATCAATTAAACCAAAGTGTGCCTATTCAACTGGGAAGCCACATTATCAAAACCACTCTTCTTGTGTTGGGATTGGAAAATGTGGACATTATTCTAGGAGCAAATTGGATGACCTTGCACCAAGTTGTGCTTGATGTAGCCAGCCGTACCGTGGAAGTTAATTCTCCGTTCTGCGGGAACTTCACCTTAATTCTGCCCAGTCAAGGTTCTACTCAGTCATGTGCTTTCTCTATGACGGAGTTACCTCTGAAGAAGATCCCAGTGGTCTGCGATTATGCAGATGTCTTCTCTGATGAATTGCCAGGAATGCCACTAGACCGGGATATTGAATTCGCCATCGAGTTGCAACCGGGAACGGCCCCAATTTCCAAGAGGCCCTACCGAATGCCACCCGCTGAGTTGGCAGAATTGAAGAAGCAATTGCAAGAGTTGCTGGATAAAGGATTTATTCGCCCAAGCACTTCGCCTTGGGGATGTCCAGCACTGTTTGTGAAGAAGGATGAAAGCTTGAGGCTGTGTATAGATTACCGCCCTCTTAATGCGGTAACTATCAAGAACAAGTATCCTTTGCCTCGTATTGATGTTCTCTTTGACCAGTTGGTCGGGGCCAAGGTGTTTTCCAAGATAGACCTTCGCTCTAGCTACCATCAGATCAAGATACGAGCAAGTGATATTCCGAAGACGGCATTCTCAACCAGATATGGGCTATATGAATTCTTGGTGATGTCATTCGGGCTGACAAATGCACCAGCATATTTCATGTATCTGATGAATTCTGTTTTCATGCCAGAATTGGACAAGTTCGTGGTGGTTTTCATTGATGACATTTTGGTGTACTCAAAGAATGAAGAGAACATGCCGAGCATTTGCATGTAGTGCTTCAACGTCTGCGAGAGCACCACCTTTATGCCAAGTTATCCAAGTGTGATTTTTGGCTGAAGGAAATCAAATTCTTGGGTCACACTATCTCTCAGGCTGGAATAGCTGTTGATCCTGATAAAGTGCAAGAGGTGATGAACTAGAAGCCACCCACAACTGTTCGCTAGATTCGGAGTTTTCTGGGATTAGCTGGTTATTACCGAAGATTTATTCCGGACTTCTCTCGAATAGCGAAGCCTATAATTGAGTTGCTGAAGAAAGAAGTCAAATTTGTTTGGAGTCAGAAGTGCGAAGATGCCTTCCATGCATTAAGGCAGCATCTGACCACAGCACCAGTATTGGCGCAACCCGATAGCAGCAAGCCTTTTGATGTATATTGCGATGCCTCTGGCACCGAGCTAGGTTGTGTCTTGATGCAAGACAACTAGGGGTGGGCGTTCGGGTTACCCGAAAATTTCGGGTCGGGTAATTCGGGTTTTTAAAATTTCGGGTTTTGAGAATCGATACCTGAAATTACAACGGGTTTTGTAATACCCGAAATTTCGGGTACCCAAAATTTCGGGTTCGGGTATTCCCGAACTACCCAAACTATTGTGTCAGCTTCATAAAAACACATACACCCTATTAAATTAGTATAAAAATATAGTTTTAATAATGATACACATGGACATATAAAACACAAGCAATCTACAATCACAAGTTATACACACATACACATAATTATAAATGTACAAATTAATAATTAAGCATGATATGAGTACATGACACATTAAAGTTCGGGTAATTCGGGTATTTCGGGTACCCGATTGTGATACCCGAATTACCCGAACTAAATTCGGGTTTTGCAAGTTGCTACCCGAAATTCCCGAACAAAATTCGGGTTTCGGGTATTTCGGGTTCGGGTTCGGGTATTCCGGGTTCGGGTTTCGGGTTACGGGTTTTTTGCCCAGCCCTAAAGACAACCGAGTCATTGCTTATGCCTCAAGAGCACTCAGGCCTCATGAGCAAAACTATCCCACTCATGACCTCGAGTTGGCAGCAGTGGTTCATGCATTAAAGATGTGGAGGCATTATCTAATGGGAACCCACTGCAACATCTTCACTGATCATAAGAGCCTTAAGTACATTTTTACTCAGGCTGATCTCAACATGAGGCAGAGAAGATGGCTAGAGCTGATCAAGGATTATGACCTGGAGGTACATTATCACCCAGGAAAAGCTAATGTGGTAGCAGATGCCTTGAGTCGGAAGTTGCAATGCAATTTTATTCTGATGGATTCTCGCATTAACACCTTGTGTGATGAGTTGAGCAAGATGCAAATCGAAGTGATTCCTTCTGGTTCTTTGTCTCATATTTCTGTTGAGCCAGCTTTGCAAGACCAGATTATCATGGCCCAGCTCAGTGACAAGGGAGTGCAAATTATCAAGAAGAATCTCCATCAGAAGGTTGAGAAGTATAATTGTTTCCGCCAGGATGAAAAGGGTGTGTTATGGTTCAAAAGCAGATTGGTAATTCCTAAAGATCAGGACCTCAAGAGGAAAATTTTGGATGAGGCTCATCTCTCCAAATTCTCTATGCATCCGGGAAGCACCAAGATGTACCATGATCTGAAGCCTTTGTACTGGTGGACCAGAATGAAGAGGGAGATAGCCCAGTATGTATCAGAATGTGACACCTGTCAGAGGATAAAGGCAAGCCACTTGAAGTCAGCTGGAGCTTTGCAACCACTGTCCATACCTTCGTGGAAGTGGGATGACATCAGCATGGATTTCATTGTGGGTCTGCCCAACACCTCTCATCATCATGATTTGATTTGGGTTATTGTGGACCGATTGACGAAAGTGGCACATTTTCTTCCTGTGCACACCACTGATAAGGCTCAGAAGTATGCAGAATTGTATATTGACCGGATCGTGTGTTTGCACGGATTACCTTGGACCATTGTTTCCGACCGAGGAGCCCAATTTGTTGCCAGATTTTGGGAACAATTGCAAGAGTCTTTGGGAACCAAGCTAATCAGAAGTTCGGCTTACCACCCACAGAATGATGGTCAGACGGAAAGGGTAAACCAAATCCTGGAGGATATGCTGAGAGCTTGTGCAATCGATTGTGGCAAGAACTAGGATAAGCACCTCTCCTTGGTAGAGTTTGCTTATAACAATAGTTATCAATCCAGCCTAAGGATGGCACCTTTTGAAGCTCTCTATGGAAGAAGGTGTAGGACACCACTCAATTGGTCTCAACCTGGGGAAAGAGAAGTTTTTGGACCTGACTTAGTGACTGAAGCCGAAAGGAAGGTCAAACTAATCAGGAAGAATCTAGAAGCTGCTCAGGCCAGGCAGAAGAGTTACCATGATAGAAGAAGGAAACCTCTCCAGTTCGAGGTGGGAAGTTTTGTATACCTCAAGGTATCACCCACCAAGGGAGTGCAGAGGTTTGGGATCAGAGGCAAGCTAGCCCCTCGTTACATTGGACCTTATGAGATCATAGAAGCATGTGGACCCGTGGCATACAAGCTGAAGTTACCTTCAAAGATGTCTGCCATTCACAGTGTTTTCCATGTATCTCAGCTGAAGAAGTGTGTTCGATTGCCGACCGAGATCATAGCAGAGCCAGAATTGGAGATAGAGCCAGATCTATCGTACCAAGAGTACCCCTCGAAGATTCTGGATTGCAAAGAAAGATCAACTCGGGCTAAATCGATCAAGATGTACAAGGTCCAGTGGAGTAATCACTCAGAGGAAGAAGCTACTTGGGAAACCGAGGAATTCTTGAGATCCAACTTCCCCGATTGCCTACCTAAGGAAGCTAGTACGTAATCACACCCAACCCCTCCTCCTGCCCTTTGAATCTAGTTTCCAAAAATATGATCTTATTCAGAATGAAGTAACTACGAAGTAAAACTTAAAAAGGGCTTCCTTCTGAAGTTGCAAAGAGAATGACATTCGAAGAGCAGTTTTACCTTAATAATAACAATAATCACCCATTTCCTATAAGTCTCACCCTTCGCTTCACCCTGGAAGGACTCTGGCCCGAATCTCGGGACGAGATTCCTTTAAGGGGGGAAGGCTGTGACACCCTAGTGTCACCTAGGGTTTCTCTTACAAATGCCAAACCAAGAACCATTATTTTATGTGAACCAAAGTAAGCATGAGCATCAAATTAACTTAAGAATAAAGAATTCACCAAGCATATACTTAAAAGTATCATGATCAAAGCAAGGGTCTTTCAAAAAGGTAAGAATGTGTAACCCTAATAAAAACCCTAAGTAAGCCCCATGAGCAAAATTCAAGAAAATAAGGAAAAGGGGTATGAAAAATTTAAAATTATGACTTGAGCCAATTATAAAAATTAAAGTATATTTAATAAGCAACAAGAAAGGTTGAGAAAGCTTAGCCAAAATAACTCAAGTAAATTCCCAAATCAGCCCTTGAACCATGAACCCTTGAAGGAATTCAGATTTCTGAATTTCTGAAATTCAGACCTCTTTCCAAAGATCAACTGCGTTCTCTATTTTTCGAAACTCAAAACTAGGAGATCCAAATATCAAAGTTGTGCCAAATTCCCTTGAACACGTCCTGGAAAAGTTTGAACTCAAACCAAATTCATTTGACACGGTTTTGGCGCAGTTTGAGCTCGGGACCAGGCATTTGACACTGGCACCTTGGTGACGCTACAACTCCCTGTCCCTAGCCTAAAACCGCGCGACGTCCATACACAAAAGACAAAGCATGGTCAGGTGAACAAATCCTTCACAACGATCTTGCCCAAATTCACGAAGATTTGCACCCAACCAGCACTTGAACATGGGCAGAGGCAACGGGCACACGTGTTCGACCGTGGCTGACACCTCCGGTTCACGCCCGTTCGCGCACCGCGCCTCCCAGTGCACGCCCGCGCGCGCTCGCCGGTCCACGACCGCCCGTGCACCGCGCCGTGCTTATGAAGCCTCCCCAGGCGCGCCCCACTTCACCCCGCGCTCACCTTCACCGGCCAGCCCCCTCTCCTTAGCTCCAGCGAGCTCAATTCCGCCCGCCATTGCCGCCAGAGCTTCGGCCACGTGGCCAGCCCACTCCAGCCACCCCCAAGTCGAGCCAGTGCTTCGGCTAGCTCCACCAGTAGCCCATGAAGCTTGCCAAGCCCTCGGACCAGGCCGGACTTGACCGGAGGCCCGAGATCGACCTCACCGGACTTCGGTCTTTCGCCGCCGCGCGTGGACAGAGCTCACCGGTGATTCTCCGTCCAATTTCTTGCACCCATATCTTCTCTGGCATCCCGTGAACCTCTCTGACCCGTCCAATCGAACTATCTCGCCGTGAGCAGGCCGGATTCCTCGCCGCCGACGAGCATCCCCGCCTGCGCGCGTGGACCGACCGACTCCGGCCATCTCCGACGGCGATCCGCACACCGTTGTGATCCCCGAGACCTCCCCTACGTCCTCGACCACTTCACCGGAGCAATCTCACCGCCGATAAGCCCCTCCGCCCTTTCTTCCGCCGCGGTTACTGTTTAAGTTAGAAGAAGGACCTCGGGTTAGGATTTGTAGAACCCGAGGGGTTTTCTGTAACGTCAGTGACCCATGTGAATAGTAGCCTGAGGACTGATCCGCGAAGAAAACTTAAAAACCCGCCAGGGACCCCAGTGCAAAGTGGATTTCCATTTATCAATTCTGTCAATCTTTTTAAAATGACCAGAGAACTTAGAAAACCCATAACTTGATGAATTTTTAATAAAAAGTTGTCAAACTAATTTCGCTAGCTCCTGAATATTATGAACTATCATTTAAAAATGATGAACCCTATGCTTTCTTTTCTGAATTTTTGAGTTTAAAATTAAAAACAGAAACCCACCAAACCTTGTTTAATTAAGGAAAATTAGTTTTTCTTCTGTGCTGAACCTAAGAAAATTTGTAGATGTTCAAACCTCATTTAGACACTGTTTAAAAATAGTAGGAACCCCAGCATTGGAAAATAAGATGTAGATATTCAATTAAAGCTATTTTGCTCAAAACTTAGGAAAAATCAGAAAGACATTAGAAATTAATGAACAGTAATTAAAATTATTTTTCCTAGTTTACTTATGTAACAGAGAACCTAGGAAAAATACAGAGACCATTAGTTCAGATCAGTTTTAAATTAAAATATTTTATTTAGCCTTATTTGGACTGAGAATCAATTATTAGAGTTACAAAACTATAACCAAAATGAGTAATAAAAATCCAGTGGACTTACAACCACCAGAGCCCTACTACAAAAATAAAGGACACCTCAGCCCAACATTTTAAGTAAGGAAAATAAATATACAATGCTAATGAGGTATTTTCCAAATAAATCATGAACAACCCCTAATGATGTGGTAATGGGCAACCAAAAATTAGCTAAATCCATACTGAGATAAGCCACCAGAGAAAAATGCAAACCCATGAAAAAGGAGCAAACTCATACCTATTGCTAATGATTAAGAAAAAGGCCACTTAATTCAAATAATGCATACCACCCCTTCCCTTAAGCAAAAAGATGTCAAACTTCAGAATGATTGCTCTTGCACAAAACAATAACTAAGAAAAATAAGAACTCTGTTGTTTGATATTTTTCAAATATAGTGGTAGTAGAAAGCACCTATTTGGCTAGAAACTTGAGAAAACCATAGAAAAATAATTAAAAGATATTAATGACTAGAAATTTGTATCAAGTCATGTTATAACACCTAAAAGCCAGCAAAAATAAGTTTTAGAGAATTACCCACTGTTAAATAATAGTTGTAGTTCAAAGCACCCCTTCTGCCCTAGAATTTAATAATTTTGTCCAGAGAAAACCATTCACTTTCTGATCCCCAAATTTTGAGACAGAGAAACATGCACCAGTACCAAGCCACTGTAATTTTTGCAGAATTTTTAGAAATTTATAAAAGCAACTTGTAGTTCAAACCCACTCCAAAACATTTAAGAGAATAAAAGAAAAGGAAAGAAGAAATAAACCCCACCCCAATAAGTCTAACTTGAGTACTTATCAACTCTCACTAAAACTTAAAAGAAATTCAGTGGAACCCCAAAAACAAACCTACCACTTACCTTAGCTAAGTTTGACCCAATTTACCAAGTATACCACCCACGGGTCTTATATAAGTGAAGTTAACCTTGTCTAACTCAAGTAGGTCATACATCGTCAAAAGTTGTAATTTCTAAAAGCACATATCATATCATGCATATATCTTACGCATTGCATTCATTAGATTGTAATCTTGCCGACGGAGAGTACGTGCTCATCCCCGAGCAAGGACCTGTCCAAGAGGAGGACCAGGAGCAAGCTTCGGAGGCTGCTATTGAGGATCTCCCCGCAGCCCCAGCAATTGAAGGCAGGCCCCGGTTTTATGCATAACCGTATTATTATATGCTACTTTACTACACTTAATGCTTGTAGGTTTGTAATATGCACTTAAGTGTAGGAGTTGCTTGAAACCTCTAGTTGCATGAACTTAGGATTCCTTTTTGAGATGAATACTAGTATGCTAGGTCGAGTAGCTGCTTGCTAATCAGGATCTCGGTAGAAGTCGAGTGATTTTTCTAGCACTTGCGCAAGGTCAGGAATTGATTGTATTCATCTTGATAACGGGATATATGTTAGTCTATGGACTTGGATCCAGGGAGGATGCCTTGCCCATGAGACAGGAAAAGGAATTAAGGATTAATGTGTGGATACCTTAGTCAAGCTTTTGAACGTACTAAGCACACACCGGGAAAAATGGTAACCGGTAAACCTAGTACCTGAGTGAAGCCGGGCGCGGACTTTATCCCTCATGCGACCTGAGACTGGGTCTTCCATGCTAGCTATGGTGGGTACAAGTGCGGTCACTGCACCGCGGCAGCCGGGGTCAGTGGAGCATTGTATGCCAAGGCGGTGAGGCCTGGACGCGAACAGGGATTCGATGGGGACGGTTGTCATGTGTGGGTCGGAGTACCCTGACATGCCGTGTGTTTAGGTTTACCTTGCAAGGTTAAAACTCGATTCGAATCGTCTGCTTCTCGCAGCTAATGAGACTGCTTGACCCCTTGTACTGCATCGAGTAAGAAGTGAAATGAGGTTACATGAGATAATTTGTTGACTGAACTAAATGCTTGTCACCATGTATGCTTAGAAGGAGCAAATCTAGCTAAGCTAATGATGATAGAATCTGAAAAGCTAAAAATTGATTTTAGAAACGGCTAAGTGCTTTTGGCAAACCAAACCCCTCAGCCAAACAGCTGCATAGTCTAGAGGTAGAGGAGTAGACTCCTCACACCGGTTAAGTCTAGCTGAGTATTAGTATACTCAGCCTTGCTTGTGGCACAATTTTTGCAGGTACCATTCAGGAAATGGTTGATGGTGTGACTTGGCCTACCACCCTGCCACCGGGTTGGACGGTCGAGTGGGATGTTGCTCCGGCAGGAGAGGAGCACGAGGAGTAGTGGGCTAGGCCTTGCCCAATTCCTCGATACCGACGACATCGATTATCCGCTGCACTTTATTTTGTGAACTCTTATTTGCTACGCAAATACTCCGATTTATGTAATAACTCATTACTTAATTTGAGGTTTCCTGATTTATTGTATTTCTTCTGTGACTCACCTTCGAGTGAGATTGTGGAATTTGATCCTGGTTAAGTGACTCTATCAGACTAGATCTGAGGGACTGACGGGTTATTCCGATTTAAGTGTGTTGCTGCCTTTAAGGGTGCGACTTGGGCACTTAAGCTGGAATAATCCGAGTGGTTCCGCCACACTAGGTTGGAAACCAGTGCCATCCTTAATGCCAAGGCGTCTCCCATTGTAGAGCATACTACGAGCAAATTTAAAATTTTCATTTTTAAGCTCATGCTCGACAATTTTTGCATTCAACTTAGCTATGTGATTGTTGGGGACTTGTTCTCAAATGCTTCGAATTAATAACAAGGCAACACAAAAATAGGTTAATGGTTAATGCCCTTCGTCCTTCGAAGCATTATTTCTCTAAGGATATAACGATCTTCGGACAAAGGTCATGAAGGACGTACCTTCATCATCATAGCATATATCAATGAAAGACGAAACATATGAAACATGAGAAATAACATGGATAATCATATGACACCATTGATATCTCTTTTATTATATAATCATGAATGAATAAGAGCAATATTGAATTACATTTGTACCTTTGGCTTGACAGAAGGCAAGGGTGCAAGTGTGATGCACGAGCAAATACAAGTCAGCGTGAACAGTACGAGGGCACTGTTCATCTATTTATAGGCACAGGGCACAGCCTGTGTGAAATTACATTCATGCCCTTCATGTTTACTATTGACTTAAGAACAATCTGTTGGGGACTAGATAGCCTTTTCCTCCTTAAGTCGGTTCCTGTTTCTGGTACTGAGCCGAAGCTCCCTTGCGCGCAGCTTCGGCGTTGGTTCAGCCTTCGTTCTGACCCTGCTTCCCATATTGTGTACAGCTTCATCCTGAGTCCGAAGGTGCCTGTATGTGTATTACACTTGAGAAACATTATTAGTCATGTTTTTGAGGACCTTCGGAAGACGAAGACCCCCAATAGTAGCCCCTCGCAGTATTAATTTGTTATGACAACGAATTTAGACTGCGACGTGAACGAAGGACTTAAGCCGAAGGTCCAAAAAAACACCTTCCCTTTGCTAGAATACCAACAATCAATGACAGACGAGGCCCTCCAAGTTACAGCGTGCTAGGCGTATAAATATGAACTCACACCGGCATCATTTGATACGCTGTTTCTACCATTTGCATTATTTTCTCAAACTTTTAGCTCTTACTTACTAGCGCTCGCTAGATTTTCAAGCTTTGGCTAAAAGATGTGGTTTCACCATGTCTGGAGAAAAAATGTCCAAGGAAAAGAAGGTTGTTGCGGAGACGAAGCTGACTGAAGAGACGAAGCTGTTTGAGGAGAAGAAGGTCGTGGATCCTTATGCTGCTGGATTTGTTGAGTCGATGGCAAAGACAAACACAGAGAAGATCACTAAAGGGATACAGGAAGGTTTATCTGAAGATACTGGTGACAGCGATAGCTATGATGTGGAAAGTGGGGATGAGAATTCTGAAGATCGGCCCTGGCGACCAAGCCATTCTGTCTTCGGAAAATCAACCATTAAACAGAGTCATTATGAGAACATGAGAGGAAGGTACTTTCAGGACATGTCTATTGTGAGGGCTGGCGGAGACAACAACGTCCCTGCCCCTGAGGAAAACGAAGTTGTAATTTACCGAAGCTTCTTCAAGGCTAGACTTCGGTTCCCTTTGAGCAAGTTTGTAGTTGAAGTGTTGAAAATCTACCAGATCTTCCTCCATCAGATCACCCCCGAAGCTATAATAAGGATGAGGATTTTTGTTTGGGCAGTAAAGAGTCAAGGGCTAGAGCCAAGCGCAAAGTGCTTCTGCAATATGCACGAACTTTTATATGAGACAAAGGCCATTGGTAAAGAACAGTACCACAACAACTTCGGTTGTTATGGATTTATCGCTCGCCCCAACGCAAGCCACCCAGTGCCAATATTTCGGAAGAGATGGCCCAGAGCTTGGATGGAAGAATGGTTTTATGTGAAGAATGATTTAAAGGCAAGGGAAGACATTAAAGAAATCATCATGCGCCCCATCTGGTCCCGCTTTGGCCTCCGAAGGCCGAAGGTAGAAATTGATGACACCGCCGAAGCGTGTCAGAAGGCCTTCAGCACTGTTTGCTCCTTCATTGGTACAAGAGATTTGATCCAAGAACGTATAGCCTTCAGGGTATGGCCGCTTGTGGAAAGCTGGGAAATGCCGAAGGAGACCATCGTTGACTCCGGTGAGGGTAATTTAGTCCGACTGAAGTATACCTTCAGGTTTGGGGATAAGTTTGATGAGCCAAATGATGACTGGCTGAAGTGCATTGAAGCTACTAGCGACGAGCTACTTGGGGCATACTCCAAGGCCGAGGACAATGCCTTGTCCATAGCTTTCGGGGGTCGGAATAAGAAAAGATTGAACAGGGTATTTGATGCTATTGGCTTCGTATACCCTGACTATTGCTACCCGCTGCGAGGGCAAGGGGTAAAAAGAAAGATTTCTGCTTCGGGAAAGGTTGCTGCTTCAGCCATCACAGCTGAGCCGAAGGGCAAGAAGATGAAGGTTATGACTCACCGACCGCGTTACATTGAATCGGCCGTGATACCTGAATTTGGCAAAGGGACCTGTTCAGCTGCCGAAGCAAAAGAAACTATCCCGACTACGTAGAGCACTAAAGAGCTGATTATAGTCCGAAGGTACCTACAGTCGAGCCAATTGAGAGGAAGATTGAAGAGCCAAAAATTGAAGAATTAATGAGAATGCCAGAAATTTTGAATCCTTCAACAGAGATAAAACTGCCGAAGATGCAAAAGGCTTCTGCCGCAACTCCCAAGAGGCAAATGGCAAACGTGCTGGATGTTGTGCTGGAAACAACGAAGGCCTTGAGTCCTGCTCTCGCAAAGAAAGTTGTTTCAACTGAAACCAAATCGCAGGCCGGAACCGAAACTAAGCAAGCCAAAGTTGCACAAGTTCAAGCTGAAGCCGAGGCTAGGCCTTCCGTGCCCACTGAGACACAACCTGCCACACTTGAAGAAAAGGCGATAGAGCAAATTGCATCTGAAAAGATCGAAACTCCTGCTCCCGAAGCTTCGAACAAAAGCATTGACTACATTATTTTCGTCATGCTTCGGGAAAAGAACTATCCCAAGAGGAAATGCTAGAAGCACAACACTATGCCCAAAAACTGAAATATCCGAAGGGGGCGTTAGTGTTCAATGGTAGTGGCGAAGAAGACTTTTTATACTGTCTCCCGGATAACAAAGAAATATCCATTTGCCAGGAGATAGGTAAAAGCATCGGATTTCCAAAGCTAGAAGACAGCCTTTCGATTTTATCGAAGGATGAACTGACTGACAACCTAGCATACAATAGCATAAAGGTATAAAAATTAAATTTGAATTTGAAAATGAGGTATTTCATTTATCATACTTAATTCTTTCCTCCTCTTGCAGGGCTTGATTCTTAGTAATGCCCTTAGGGCATAGAAAAATATTGAGGACGAATGCTATACAATGGCCCTGAACAAAACCTTCGTTCAGAGGTGATCGAATTAAGAAACGAAGGTCTTGAAAAAGTCAAAATCTTACTTTCTCTGGTTAACAAAGTGAAAGAAGACAGAGTTAGTTTCAAAGCTCAGGCCGAAGCCCAAAAAATTGAAACTGAAGACCTTCGGAGGGAACTGGCCGAAGCTAAGGAAAAATGCGCACTCGCAGAAGCTAACCGAGAAATCAGGGAATATTGGAAAAATCATTTAGAGAAAAATGTTGAAGAACTTCGCACATCTAAGGAAAGATGCTTTGAAAAATCCTTGGATTGTGTGAAGAAAATAAAAGAAAGTTTCGCCAAAGTGGGTGCCTATTCTGCCGAAGAGAACTTCATACGAGGCGACCCTGAAGGCGTTATCGAATGGATAAGTGGAGAGGCCGAGACCTTCGAAGAAATTTTAAGTGATCGCGGGGATGTTTGCGTGTTTTCCGGTGCGCGGAGAATTTCAGCCATCTTGGAGAAGGCGGGATGTGATCATATCAAGACCATGGCCTAGAACGAAGCTGCCTTCTCCGTAGACGATACGAAGGATCCTTCAGCTGAAGCAACCTTGATGGGCGGAAGATTTTACAATGATGTCTGGGTGAATGGTGGCCGAGAGATGGCCCATGAAATTATAAAGAAAAGTGAAAAAGATACCCATGATGCCCGAGCAGAAGCAAGGCGAGTTGAAGAAGCTGCAGAGCGTGAAAAACGTATAGGTATTGCTTTTTGTCTTTTAGCTTCGGCATTTATTTTTGTTGCTTCGGACTGATTAACTTTTCCTACTTCAGCTGAATTATCTCCACCGCCGGAACCGTTCGATCCCCTAGCGGATCCGGAAATGAAGGAAGCGCTGGACATTATATACATGGCTGAATCCGTTGTTGATGAAGTTGTTGACAAATTACTGCACGAAGTTGCAAAGAAAGTCCTTAAAGAGGAATAACACTTATTGTAAAAACATTTTGAGATGGTCAATGTATGAAACACTAGAATGGACATTGTACCTTTATTGTAACAAGATTGTAATATTCGATGTGTATAGCTTTGAATCGAAAATGTAAATTATTGTAATTCAGTTCTTTGCGATGCATGAAACTTTACATACATAACGTTCTTCGGCGAAAAAACATCTTCCCTTCTTTTCATGCTTCATAAAGAAAAACATCCATGCTTCGCAAAAATATCCATGCTTCGCAAAAAGGGATCCCCTCTTTTGTAACAAGGCTAATGAAACTGTATTTCCCGAAGCTTACTTCGTGCCTTAGCACATTTTCATTTTTACGAAGCATTCAATTAGTGTCATTGATGCAATATGATGTATGATGTGATGTTATGCGAAGTGATGTGATGATATGATGCAAAATGATAAGGATGCCGAAGACACACACCCACACGCCCACACTGAAACACACAAGCTCTGCATCCCCTTAGGAAAGACTTTGGAGCCTTCTTCACCATTTATTTTTTGGTGTTCACCGTTTATTTTTCGGTGTAAGTTATGCATCCCCTTAGGAACGACTTTGGAACTTCTTCGCCTTATATTTCGGCGGTATTTGGCTCTGCATTCCCTTTGGAACGACTTTTGAGCAGAAAACTTACACTGCGCTCCCTTAGGAACGACTTTCTGTAGCTTCGACAATTTTAGCTCTGCATTCCCCTAGGAATGACTTTTGAGCTTCGTAACTTTTGAGCTTCGTAAGTCTGTGAAGAAGATATATTCCATTCTGATAGAAGCAAAATCGTTACAAAAAATTGAAACTAAATTTACATTGCTTGTTCCTTATTAAAAAAGAACAAAATGACATAGAACATAAAAGTATTTCAGAGGCAGGATATCGCTCAATATATGTGCTTTGATTCTGGCACAGTACTGTTGACTGTACGAGCTTCGGATTCCTCCCTAAATTCACTTTGCTGTTGAGAGTGCTGGCGCCCTTCTTACTGTTGGCTTCGGGAATAGGTAGGTTGCAGTGGTGGTGGCGGGAGCTGAGGCTAAGAAGCCTGTGAATGGCTAGCCGTAGCAACAGAAGCTGCAGGATGATTGCCCACATATTCTGGTATGTAGGGAGAGTGGCACGAAGCAGTGTGTAAGACCTGCTTCAGCTGATTCTGCCGGGCTTCGTCTTCTGCTATCTCCTTTTGCTTCAGAATAGTGATTTGGCACATTCTTATAGTATGGCCCTTGTCCTCACCACAGAATAAGCAATAGATTTTCCTAGGCTGATCCCCATATCTTCCTCCGAAGCCCCTAGCGCCTCTGCCCCTTGGAGCTGGCGGCCTGAAGGAGCTTTGCTGCTGCCCGGAAGATTGTGAGGTGTGCTGTGGCCTCTGAAGCTGGCTTCCTTTGTCATCATTCTGACTGGAGCTATGGATTGATCTGACATGCCTAGGGTGGACTCTCCCTCCGAAGCCCCTAGTCATCTCAGAGAATCTGTAAGCTTCCTCCCTTCTTTGGCGGAAGTCATTGTTAGCCCGGATGTACTCATCCATTTTCTGAAGCAGCTTCTCCAGAGTCTGGGGGGGCTTCCTGGCGAAGTATTGAGCCGTAGGTCCTAGCCGAAGACCCTTGATCATAGCCTCAATGACAATTTCATTGGGCACTGTGGGCGCTTGTACTCTTAGTCGCAAGAACCTTCGAACATATGCCTGGAGGTATTCCTCATGGTCTTGCGTGCACTGGAACAAAGCCTGGGCTGTGACTGGCTTCGTCTGAAAGCCTTGGAAACTGGTAACTAGCATGTCCTTGAGCTTCTGCCACGACGTGATTGTCCCTGGCCGAAGGGAAGAATACCATGTCTGGGCTATGTTCCGGACTGCCATGACGAAGGACTTTGCCATGACAACTGCATTGCCTCCGTATGAGGACATTGTTGCCTCATAGCTCATCAAGAATTGTTTTGGGTCAGAGTGCCCATCGTACATGGGTAGCTGGGGTGGCTTGTAGGATTGTGGCCATGGGATAGCCTGCAATTCTGCTGCCAAGGGAGAAGCATCATCAAAAGTAAAGGTATCATGATTAAAATCATCATACCATCCATCTTTGTTGAACAAGCCCTCTTGACGAAGCTCCCTGTGTTGGGGCCTTCGGTCTTGATCATCTTGAGCAAGATGACGCACTTCCTCAGTAGCTTCATCGATCTTCCTTTGAAGATCGGCCAGCCGAGCCATCTTCTCCTTTTTCCTTTGCACCTGTTGGTGGATGATTTCCATGTCCCTGATCTCCTGGTCTAGCTCCTCCTACTGGAATGTTGGACTAGTGACCATTCTCTTCTGGCTTTGAGCCTCTCAAAGAGAGAGAGTCTCCTGGTTTGTGTCCAGTGGCTGTAGTGCAGCCCCTGGCGCTGTTATCTTCTTCGGCGGCATGACGAAGGTCGATGCTTTGTCGAAGATTGTGGAAGTGAGTACACAAGAGGTGGGCGCCAATGTTGGGGACTAGTTCTCAAATGCTTCGAATTAAGAACAAGGCAACACAAAAATAGGTTAATGGTTAATGCCCTTCGTCCTTCGAAGCATTATTTCCCTAAGGATATAACGATCTTCGGACGAAGGTCATGAAGGACGTACCTTCATCATCATAGCATATATCAATGAAAGACGAAGCATATGAAACATGAGAAATAACATGGATAATCATATGGTTTTTGAGTATTACATGAGAAATTACACTTGGGAAACATTATTAGTCATGTTTTTGAGGACCATCGAAAGACGAAGGCCCCCCAACAGTGATCATTTTGTTCTTTAATCATAGCAAGGTGATCATTCATAGCATTAATATCAACATCTCTACATCTAGTGCAAATAGTAACATGCTCAACGGTAGATGTAGGGTCATGGCGAACATTCAATTCCTCAATCCTAGCAATTAAACTAGCATTTTTAGTTTTAAGACAAGCAATTGAATCAATGCTTGTTTTTAGCTCTTTAGTCAAGTTCTTGCATTTTTCAACTTCAAGAGCAAAATCATATTTTAGCTTAACAATTTTTTGTTTTCCTTAACGAGTAGATCTTCTTGGCATTCCAAGATTTCATCCTTCTCGTTAATGGATATTATCAATTCATTGATTTTCTCCTTTTGTTCTATGGTAAGGTTTGCAAAAAGAGAAGACAAACCATCATTCTTTTCACTAGAGTTACCCTCATCATCGGTAGTAGTATATTTGGGGGTGTCTCTAGAGTATACCTTTTTCTTTTTGCCCTCATTGGCCATTAGACACTTGTGGCCGACGTTGGGGAAGAGAAGACCCTTGTTGATGGCGATGTTGGCGGTGTCCTCATCGAAGGAGGAGTTAGTGGAGCTCTCATCGGAATCCCACTTCCTTCCCATGTGTGCCTCGCCACCCTTCTTCTTGTTGTAGTATTTCATCTTCTCCATCTTCTTCTTCCCTCTCCTGTCGTCCCTGTCATTATCCCTTGCATCTAGACATTTAGCAATATAGTGACCAGACTTACCACACCAGTAGCAAACCCTCTTGGAGTGGGGTTTGTACTCCTTCCCCTTCCTTTGCTTGAAGATTTGCCAGAAGCTCTTAATGATAAGAGACATCTCCTTGTTGTCAAGCTTGGAGGCATCAATTGGGAGCCTTTTGGTTGGTGTGGGCTCCTCCTTTTCTTCTGTTGCCTTGAATGCAACGGGTTGCGCCTCGGGTGTAGAGGTGCCACCTTGCTCCAAGTTAACAATGTGTTTGGAGTCTTTGACCATAAGTTCAAAGCTCTCAAACTTGCCAATCACCTCCTCGGGAGACATTTGCTCATACCTAGGATTGTCATGGATTAATTGCACTTGAGTGGGATTACGAAAAACAAGAGATCTTAGAATAACCTTGACCATTTCATGGTCATCCCACTTGGTGCTCTTGAGGTTGCGTACTTTGTTCACCGTGGTCTTGAGCCGGTTGTACATAGCTTGTGGCTCTTCTTCTTTGTTGAGGACGAACCGACCGAGTTCTCCCTCAATTGTTTCCCTCTTGGTGATCTTGGTGACTTTGTCCCCTTCGCGTGCTGTCTTGAGGATGTCTCAGATTTGTTTGGCACTTTTCAACCCTTGCACCTTGTTGTACTCCTCTCTACACAAGGAATAATCTTCACCATCGAAGTACGGTGGTTTGCCTAGGGGAACAAAAAGTAAAGGAGCACGTTTAGGAATGCGAGGATAGAGAAGAGGGACCTTACTATACTTCTTACTCTCTTGGCACTTTGAAGATGTTGACTCGACCTCTGAGGTTGAGGGCGTGGATGAGTCGGTCTCATAGTAGACCACCTTCTTCATCTTCTTTTTCTTCTTGTCGCCCTTCTTGTGTGATTTGACAAAGCTGGTGGATTCTTCCTTGTCCTTCTTGTGCCAGTCGCTGGATATCTTAGCCTCCTTTGACGGTGTCTTGCCTTCATTCTTCTTCCCCAAAGATTTGAGCTTTCCCCCGGTGATCAATTCCTTTTTGGTATGTTCTCTCGACATCACTTTGAGTTGTTAGACTCTAATGATGTATTGGCTCCGATACCAATTGAAAGTCGCCTAGTAGGGGTAAATAGGCAAAAACCTAGAAATTATAAACTTTGAACACAAACTTCACCTGGGGTTAGGATTAGAAATGAGTAATAACAAAATCAGAATGCGGAAGAGAGTTCTTGCTATGAGTTGCTCAATCAATGCGTATAACTTTGGGAGCTAACTCAAAAAGATTGTAAGCAAGAGAACTTAAAGAGAAGGGAGAGGAAGAATCAAATCATAAGGTAATGATCAACACAAATGAACACAACGATTTTTTTTTCTGAGGTTTGGTTCTGAATAACCTACTCCCCGTTGAGGAGGCCATGAAGTACGGGTCTCTTTCAACCCTTTCCCTTTCTCAATGGTCACTTAGACCGGTTGAGTTTCTTCTTCTTAATCTCGAGGATCACTTAGACTCCACAAGGATCACCACACAATTAGGTGTCTCTTGCTAGCTTTACAAGTCACTTGAGAGTTTAGAAGGAGATGAAGAAAACACGATTAAAAAGCCAAGCAACAAGAGCAATAAAAACACAAGATCACACTCTCTCTAGACTTTCCAAGACACTAATCAATAATGATCACAAGTCACAATTATGACACATGGAGAAGTTTGGAAGCTTTGAATGTGTCTTGGGATGAAGTGCTTGCTCTTGTATTGAACGTGAATGAATGGGATGCTTGGATGGATTGAATGGAGGTGGCTGGGATTGTATTTATAGCCACCAACACTTCCTAGCAGTTGCCTCCTGCCAACCGCGAACGGTCCGTGCTCCTGGTCTGGACGGTCCGCCCCTACAACAGCTGAAATCACAACGATCAACAGTAACGGCTATAAGTGCATTAAATGAGTCGTTAGATGTCAGATAAAGCAGTCATGGATGGTCCGCCCATGCACCCTGGACGGTCCAAGAGGATGCTAGGAAAATCACTCGACTTCTACTGAGATCCCTATTTAGCAAAGCAGCTACTCGACCTAGCATTCTAGTATTCATACCAAAAGTAACCTAAGTTCATGCATCTAGGGTTTCAAACAACTCCTACACTTAATGCACAGTACAAGCCTACAAATAATATTGTAGTAAAATAGCATAAAACAGGTTATGCATAGAACCGGGGCTTGCCTTCTTGTGTCGGTGCTGCTGGGATGTCCTCGGTAGCAGTTTCGGGAGCAGGTTCCTGACTTTCTTCTAGATTAGCTTCTTGCACTGGGATCAGGACGTACTCTCCATCAGCGAGGTTGCAATCTATCGAATGAATGTATGAGATATATAGGCTAATGTGCTTAATGATGAGGCAGGTTTTAGTAAGACAGTTAGTCACTTAGCATTATGTGGAGTTTGTACTATTAGGGTGGATTCTCATAGGATTTGGCACTTTACAGATTTAGTTTAAGGTTTTTCTTGGGAGGCCGATTAAGACTCAATATATTAACCTAAAGGATTTAGGTTAGGTCTAGATAGGTTTTGCTTAAGTTAATTACTCCACCTTTAGTTTACATTTAAACTCTCTTTCCTTTTTAATTAGGGTATAAAGTTGCTCTATCGAGTGAGTTGAACTACAACTATGATTTAGAAATTTCTAAAAATTCTACAAAAGTTATAGTAGCTTCCTACTGATTATTGAAGGTTGTCACTTGTGTTTGGGGTCAAAGTTAATTAGGGCCTGCTCTGAAGAAAAACAAATTCTAGAGCAGAGAGGGCATTTAATAACACCACATCACTTATATAACAGTGACTACTATCCTATTTGGCATTTTCCTAGCATCTAGGTGAGATATTAGATACTTCTACAAAAATGTTACAGTGTGACTCCCAGTGGTCTTTTATCTAGGATTTCTAAAGTTTTTGGCTAGAAAAGCCCTACAACTAGATTGCCCTTTGAAAATAGATTTAGAAATTTTTCTAGGTTCTTTTTAGTACAAGAGCAGTCATTCCTAAAGTTCGGGGTTTATCTCTTCAGGGATAATTTCCCATGTGTTTTTCCCAAATAAAAGGTTTACATTTCTTTTCTTCCTATATTAGGGCGATTTGTATTTTTCCTAGGTTCTATATTACTCACTTAGTCTAGGAAAAATAGTGAGCTCTCTGGTTTCCTCTATCTGCCATTTTTCTTGATTTTATTTACTTAAGGTCCCAAAAGATTTTAAGTGGTTAATTCTTTCTTAAAGACTTATACCATGGTGCTATAAAATTTTACAATGTGGCAAAACAGTTATTACATCTACTCAAAAATTTCCTGGCCTAGCTTAACAATGTAACTATTCCCCCCTAATAATTTGAAATGAGCAATTTATGAAATTAAACCAAAGATCCCATAAAAAGTAGACTATGTGGTTTTCTACTTTTAGTTTGAAGTTTGATTTATCTAGAGTGCTAAAAAACTGGTTTCACCATTTTTGGACTTATATTGCTCAAGTTATGGGGTTTTGAACTTTTCTGCACAAATTTTTATTGAAAAAAACTTAAATAATAAAGGGAAACCACTTTGCGCTGTAAAATGTTTCATCCAGGTCCTTGGTCCACTATTGCATTGAGAGACTGACAGTGCAAAAAGGTCCTCGGGTTTTTAAGGATCCCAACCCGCGCTCCCTCTCTCCCTCGATGGAACAGTAGGTAAAACTATGACAAGCAATTCTAGTTACCTAGTGTGGTAGCGCGTTGAGAACCTAGTCGGGGAGCTTCGGGCTAGTCTGGCGAACTTGGAGGCGGTGGGGGTTGGCCGGTGGCGAGCGGAGCTAGCCGATCCACGAGCACTGTCGGGCAGATGTCGCAGGCGAGCCTCAACTCGGATTTGAAGTTGATTCCAGTTACCTGGTGTAGTAGCACTCTAGGGGAAGGGCTCGAGAGGATCACGGGGGCTTGGTGAAGCTGGCCATAACTTAGATTTGATGGTGGTGCTATGAACTCTCTGGTTCACGTGCTCCGGCGGGAGGACATGGGTCGGTGTGCGGTGGCGAGCTCCTCCGGCGCAGTATAGCTCGAATGATGGGGTCTATGAGCATTAGCAAGGCATGGGGGAGCAACTGAGGTGCTCGGGCCAGTGGGAACTGGCCGTTGAGGCTTGCGTGCAGTGATTCCACGACGATGACGTGCACGCGGAGCATGCTCGGTTAAGGCGATCGGCCGGCGGCAATGCTTCGGGTGTTGTGGCGGGGGTCAGGTAGCGTCTAATTGAGGCCACAGGGTGGGCTTTATAGGCAGGCGCGGGTGCGGGTCGACAACGCGTGGGAACGCGCGCGGTGCTGGCCATTCTGCGCTCGGTCGGTCAGACAAGCTATCAAACACGTAGCCCCGCTCACTTTAGTCAGTTTCTAGCGCTTATAGGTCGAAAATCCAAGCGAATTTTGGAAAATTCCCTATGTAAGATTTCTTCCATGGTCTCTACTCTATCTATCTTGTGCAGTAGTCGAGGCATTTTGTGGCAGGGTTAAGAAGTTGTCTAATCCCCAAGTTTTGTTTGTCACTCTATCTATGTCAAGGAAAAGTCATGCCAAACTTCATGGTTTAGCCCTCAATTTTTTATAGGGGCACCCTGTTAACTTATCTACATTTGCCATGTTCGGGGTCAGATGATTTGGTGCTTGGAGATTAGTGAATAAGATAGGTTTTGGGTTTTGGTTAAGTTTTTCCTTAAGAAAGGCTGATTTTCTTTTCTAGGTTTCACTCTAGGTTGGGCTTTTTGAGTAATTTCCCTTCATTGTCATAGCTTGAGCTTATTGTAACTTTTGTTGCATACTTAATACTCTACATCTTTTGTTAAGGGTTTTGGTCAGTTCTTTGGATCATTTTGTTTTGGTGCTCCTAGGCCCTTATGAGTGTGAGGTTAGGGTTTTGGTCAATTCCCTCCCTTTGATCACTATGAGGTGGTTAAGTTAATCCCTCTAGATTGGTTAGTACCTAATTAGAACCATGTTCCTTAAGTGTGGTGACTTTTACCCTAAGTGATCCACATGTGATAATGTGTTAAGGAGTGTGGGTTGGGTTAACCCCCTTTAGCTAACACATGAGGTGTTAGAGCCTACCCCCCTTAAAAGAGTCTTGTCCTTAAGATTGGAATAAAGAAAAGGGGTGTGGGTTATGTACCAACATTCTTAGGTAGAAACTCGAGGTAGTTCTTATTCAAATATTCCTCGGTTTCCCATGTAGCTTCTTCTTCTGTGTGATGGCTCCATTGTGCCTTATACATCCTAATTGCCTTCTTGCGAGTGGATCTTTCTTTGCAGTCCAATATTTTGACAGCGTGCTCTTCATATGATAGATCTGGTTCTATCTCTATTTCTGGCTCGATCAGAACTTATGTCGGTACTCGGACACACTTCTTTAGTTGAGACACGTGGTAGATATCATGTACTGCATACATCTTAGGTGGCAACATAAGCTTGTAAGCTACTGGTCCACATGCTTCCGTGATCTTGTAAGGTCCCACACAACGAAGATCTAACTTGCCTTTAATCCCAAATCTTTGCACACCCTTAGTGGGTGAGACTTTAGGGCACAAATGATCTCAAACTTCAAATTGTAGGGGTTTCCTTCTCTTATCATGGTAGCTCTTTTATCTGGCTTGAGCAGCTTCTAAATTCTTCTTAATGACTCTGACTTTTTCTTCAACCTCAATTACTAAGTCATGTCCAAAGATTTCTCTTTCCCCAACTTGTGACCAACCAGAGGGGTTCTACATCTTCTGCCATATAGGGCTTCAAAAGGTGCCATCTTCAAGTTAGTCTGGTAATTGTTATTGTAGGAGAACTCTACTAAAGAAATACACCTATCTCAATCCTTGCCATAGTGGGTGACACAAGCTCTTAACATGTCTTCAATGATTTGGTTTACTCTTTTAGTTTGACCATCAGTTTGCGGATGGTAAGCTAAGCTCCTAATTAGGGTGGTACTAAGTGATTCCTGTAGATGCTTCCAAAAGTGTGCTACCAACTGAGCTCTTCTATCTGAGATAATGATCTTGGGTATCCCATGCAAGTGTACCACATGATCAATATAAATTTCTGCATATTTCTGTCCTATGGGTGGTATGCACTAGCAGGAAGTGAGCTGTCTTAGTTAACCTATGCACAATTACCCATATTGAGTCATGATGTCGGGAAGTATTAGGCAAACCCACAATAAAATTCATGCCTATGTCTTCCCATTTCTAGGGTGGTATTGGGAGTCGTTGCAAGGTGCCTGTTGCTTTTAGATAACTTGCTTTGATCCTTTGGAGATGTCACACTCGGACAAGCACTTAGCAATTTCTCTTTACATCCCGGTCCACCAATATAAAGATCTCAAGTCATGATACATCTTGTTGCTTCCTAGGTGCATTGAAAACTTGAACAAATGAGCTTCGTCCAAAATTTACTTCCTAAGATCCTAATCCTTGGGAACAATAAGTCGATCTTCGAACCATAGTATGCCCTTACTATTTGGCGAAAACATTTATACTTCTCCACCTTTTGTGAGAGCATTTCCTTGATAATCTGCACTCCCTTGTCACTAAGTTGCGCCATGATAATCTGATCATGCATGGTTGGCTCCACTGAGATGTAATCCAGAGTACCTGGAGGAACAACTTCGAGCATCCATGACTATTCAACCTTCGCTTCCCTCGGGTCCCAAAAGTTGAAGTCTCAACAGTCTCATTGCACCTCGATTCTATGAAATTCAAGCACCCTAGAGAAGGAGCCTAGATCGAAGCTCGTTTCTCGAATTCCGAAGCTAAAGTTTGATGCCTTCGACACTTTCCACCTAGTTTGTGTAGGAAACATGTTGTATGCGAGAAACTCTTGAATAAGATCCCGAGTTCATATCCTCTCAGCCACAATATTGAAAGCTATGTAAGCATCTTGAGTAGCTCCACCCATTCTGCAGTTTGGTCTCTTCATACTAAAGCTAATCTTCAGTAGACTCATCACCATATGCTTAAAATCTTATCGTTGCTTAGAATCCACTTTAGCATGAAACCACTCCTTCGTCCAATCACTATTCCACTTGGTTTGGTAGGCAAGCACAGGAGCAATAGAATCCCTTCGGTAGGCGAAGTTGTAGCAGCATAAGTTGTTATGATGTTTATTTGAAGGTCTAACCTTCATCTGATAGTGTAGCTCATGCACTCTGCAGAAGGCATCATCTTCGGTGTGAACCCCTTGACTTCAGATATAAAACACCAAGCTTAACAATAGCATTAGGAGTCAACTGATGCATGTATATCTCAAATCTCTTAAGAACCTTTGCAATCATCCTATACATTGGCAGCCGAAGACTGGCTTGGAAGAAGCTTCTAAAAACTACAACTTCATTGTTCTTCGATTTTGGGGTCATCTCATTGCCGGCAAGATGGACCTTGACTGTATAACCAAAATACACAAGCTCCTTCATTGCTTTCAAATCTTCATCCTTCAGAATGGATCGACCCATCTCAATATAGCTTGGCTTCGTTGGTCGACCTTCGTATTCGTTATCTACAGCCTTCGAATCATTCTTGGACTTTGGCGCTGCGGAAGCCCTCATGACTTTGGACATCGATGCGGTAGCCGAAGCGATTGCCTCTCTCTGAAGGGCTTCTGACGATGTGGGAGTGGCTAACCTAGCGGTTGTGCGAATTCTGGACATTCAAGGGGAAGCTTTGTGATATCCTGGCCCCTGGGATGGGATGTCCTGGCCCAAGGCTTAATAGAATTAATAGTGTAATCATACTAATAAGGTGCATCTTCTTTTTCGGAAGCCTATCTCGAAAGAACCTCCAAGTTAAGTGTGCTTGGCATGGAGCAATTTGGGATGGGTGACCGACCGGGAAGTTTTCTCGGGTGCGCATGAGTGAGGACAAAGTGCGCACAAAAGACTCGTGTTGGTCTGTGAGGACAATATATGATCCTAGAGAGATGCCAGGAGTAAGTACCGCCGGTCCAGGCATTGGACGGGGTGTTACAAGTGGTATCAGAGCCGCCCCTCGCGGTTTCACGGGCGTGTGTGGGCTAGGGGGTTCGGGTATATGGCGCATGGCGCATGTGGGCCTGGAGTGGTCACATGGCATGGCATATGACGACACTAGACATACAGACGTGGCCAAGAGGGGAGGATCCTGGATTGGGGTTGACCGACGAGGACGTCGGTCTTCTAAGGGGGGTGGATTGTGATATCCTGGCCCTTAGGATGGGATGTCCTGGCCCAAGGCTTAATAGAATTAATAGTGTAATCATACCAATAAGGTGCATCTTCTTTTTCGGAAGCCTATCTCGAAAGAACCTCCAAGTTAAGCGTGCTTGGCTTGGAGCAATTTGGGATGGGTGACCGACCGGGAAGTTTTCTCGGGTGCGCATGAGTGAGGACAAAGTGCGCACAAAAGACACGTGTTGGTCTGTGGGGACAATATATGATCCTAGAGAGCTGCCAGGAGTAAGTACCGCCGGTCTAGGGATTGGACGGGGTGTTACAAGCTTCCCCCGAAGCTCGCTTTAAACGTGATGGCCAGCGGAAAGATTCAGAGCCAGAGAAAAAAATCAGCAGCAGGTATGTATGGAGGTAGTAAATGTAGTTTCACTTCACCATACTCCGTTTTTATACAAGCAGGCATAGAACGCGAGAAGCCACAGTCTCACCTTCTCACTGTCAGGTGGACCACAATTATACATTTATCTATCCTGAAGTATTTATTTTTGTCATTTTCAATAACGAGCCTTCGAAAGTTGTTTTTCGGACCTTCGGCACAAGGTCTCCATGATATGTTTCGCTCCGAAGATTGAGTCGTCCTGTCAGAGAGCGAGTGTGCCATTATATTGGTAGGAGATGGCGATACTAAAAATCTGCCTTGATAGTGTCATGGTGTAGTGTGCAATGAATTAGGTTAATAACAAGCATTGCATAATTTTCTTATATGAGAGAAACGGAACATATTTGACGTATAACACACAAGCAAAGTCCAGTGATACAAGCAAGAGGCCGTCGTGCACGTACATATTTATTCTAGCGGATTCGATTATTATTCCAACAACGCAACGCAACATAGTTGCATGGCATAATGGCATTCGTTCATGCACTGGTTCACTCGCACGGTCTCGTTGACGACGTCTTCATCAGCTAGGGCAGCGTGTAATCTGTGGAGGTCAAACAGATTCAGGCCGGTGAGAAGGAACTGCACAAATGTATGTATATAGTTCGCAGTTTCATAGGATCCGATATATACCTCCGCACTTGTAGCCGACGGGGCGGTCGGCCATGTTGCAGCGCTTGGGGATGGTAATGGCGACCTCCGGCTTGATCCCGGCAGCCCTGGCGGTGCCGGACAGCATGACGGCGCACAGGCAGCTGGGGCTCTGCCCGATGGTGTGCACAGCGGAGCAGCAGCTGCTGGTCGGCGTGGACTGCGGGTCGTCGGCAGCCGAGATGCATGGCGCCATCCTTAGCGCCACCCTGTCGGCGGAGGCTCTCCCGCACTCCCCCGCGCCATGCGCCACACCGGCGATCACGAAAAGCAGAGCAAGCACAACGAGCTGCCTCGCCATTGGTGATTGACCTCTCTACTAGCTAGCTAGCTCCACTGTGTGCTGGTAAGGATGCTGCTGCTGGCCTCTCCTACAAGGCTGGTGCTTCTTATATAGTGCTCCTGACACTGATCGAAGGACGGAAGGGTGTGACCACCTGGCGCTCACTGATTACATGTATCGTGCTACAGCACTCGACTCGAGTATGGGTAGTGTTGTCTCCACTTTGGCTTATTGGCTAGTGAGTGCTCACTTGATTAGTTGCAAACCGGCTAGCTAGTTAGTGGGCTTCCGCACTGGACAGCACACAGCTGCACGAGTGCTTATTAAGCCATCAACCAAAACGCTTCTTAGTAATAAAATGGAAACTGTGCGCTCGACTGGTGCAAGAGGCACCCCCGAGCACGTTTCACGCTGTAGTAGGTGGATGCCGGAAGGAGCGGCGTCGACTGGGCACCGCCGGCGCCGGAGCCGAAAAGGAGAGGACTTGTCTTTGCGGTATCACTGCATGGTGATCGAGGCAGTAGGAGATGGCGCTAACCTCGAGCTGCGATACGAGGGACAGCAGCCCGCGGCCGAGGCCGACGAGGCCAGAGCCCGAGCCGTACCCGCCCTCCGACATGTTGGTGCAGCCGAGGACGATGCCTGGCACGGCAGCGTCGTCAGTGCCGAGCGTGAACGTCTCGCTCCTCGGTAGCCTTGTGTGTAGTGGTGCGGATCACTGGCAAGGCCGTAAGAGTACTTGTAGCTGCACTCGGCGCCAGCAGCAGCGCTGTACTGATGAGCCGGCAGGTCGTTGCAGAGGTTGCTGGAGCACCGAAGCGTTGAGAAAGGCGGCGCGCTAGCTGTTAGGGTAGTAGGAAGGAGAGCCCCCTGCGGCGCGCACCGCTTGCACGCGCCGCACTTGACCCAGATGAGGTCGCTGCCAGTGTCGGCGAGGGCCGACAGCTTCTGTGGTGGCGTGCCGACGGAGAAGGTCATGTCGTATGCGCCAGCGCCAGTGTCTATATCGTAAAACTTTGCATGAGAACTTTGCAAAATCTGAAAAATCTGAAAATTGAGCTCTCTGCTTCAATGAATTCGAACTAAGAGTCCAAAACAAATACATCACAATCAACTAGTAGTTGGACGCTTTAAATAGGTTTTTAGGGTATATAAGAATAAAAAACAAACATATCCTAAAATAGACACTCAAAACTCTAATGCTATCTCCAGCGACTTACACATGCTCATACTCATATTTAAACTTCATTCTACGAACAATACAGTCTACGGTACAAAAACATGCGAACACAAGGTTGACTTGTCCCTTATGGTTCGGGTTGATGATGGGTGATTATCGACGGTTAGCACTCTGGGTAGTCAGTGGACTGACTAGATTGTGAGACTACGTTTGTGTAACCATGTCGGTCGGCTTGTGTTGTGCAGGTGTGGAACACAGGGACGGTGGTTGAAAGCTAAGGTGAAGGTCATGCGGGCTCGTGCTGATGGAACAGGAGTGGTGAAGGGCGAGTGCTAGGTCTTGATTGATGGACCAAAGCAACTGGGTGACCAGCCGTGGTGGCTGACACTTGGAACACGCACTCGCACGATGACGTGGTGGAGTGGACCATGTTGACGGTGTGGTCGAAGTCTGGCGGGACACGTGTCTGGTCGTGGAGTACGTGCACGAGGTGCGGTGCTCACGACGGGTTTGGTGGTTTGGGCCTCAAAACCACCCAACACTACGGATGACGGGTTTTGCTGAGTTTGTGCCTCAAAACTCAGCGGCGGCGGTTCCGGAGGGAAACTTTAGCGGGACGTGGCGTGATCGTAGAGGTTGTGTCAAGGCGAAGCAAATTCGTGTGAAGGATGTGGCCGTCAGATCAAAATCCCAGGAGTTGGTCCATTTCGCCCCCGATGGAGTGGATAGGCTCTATGTAAATAGGGGTAGTTTAGGAAGTGATAATAACCCTCTATAAATAGAGGGGAGGGCTGGTTAGTCTAGCATCACTTGGATGCCATTTGTTTTGGCTTAGGGCTTTAGCACTCATATTTCCCATCTCTAGATGTCTCTAGTTTTAGCCAAGGATCCATAGCGATTTTGTCCTTCGGTTGTGTTTGTGTTCTTCAAGTTTAATCTGAGGAAGGGTAGTCGGTATGGCCCATAGGTTTTTGTCACTTCTCAATCTCAGTTTTGAATACTTGCTGAAATTTTGAGGTTTGTGTTCTTGGTTTCTCCATTCCCTTTCTCTTGTGGATTTGTGGAGAAACTTTGAGTTCTTGTGACATGGGTATTGTTGGAGTTTGATTTGGGTGGAGATAGACTCTTGGGATCACTACATACGCCCTCACGGAGCAGTTCTTGGTCATGATCCGAGTTAATTCTCGTTTGAGTTTGTTTTGAGAAAACACCATCCTTCTCGCGATTTTCGATCTACGACTTGATCTTTTGTTTGTTCGACTTCATACTTCATTAGAGAACTTCTTACACCCCACACAAACTGTGCGTCAAATTTGAGATCGTTCTAGGCATTTTTTTCTTGCTTGGCACTACCGCCCGTGTGCGGGGCACTGCCGTACCCTGGCACTACCAGAATTAACACCGGCACTGCCGGATCTAAGGCTGGCACTGTTGCTCTGATTTCTTAGTGATTTCGACTCTGATAATTTCTAGGAAGTTAGGTTTGCAGATACTTGGATTTTTGGTGCATACAAACGACACTGGTTTGTGTTGCGCTCTGATCTGCTGCTTTGAGTCTCCAGAGGGTCTTTCGGGTTGATCTTTGGGATTAAAGTCACATACACGCAGGTCGAGAATTTTTAGTGGCTCCCATTCAACCCCCCCTCTGGTCGCCTCACCTGTGACGGAACCTCACAAGGCATTAGGCCCACCTACAGATGTCCCTGTCCTAAGGACCTCAGACAGTCATGCAGGTGCACATAATGACTCGGTGAGTTCGGTTATCTGTATCCTCATCATATCGCCCAAGAGCGCTTAACCCATCACGTAGACATTACACATAATCAGAGAAGAGAACGAGCGGAAAGGATTATAATTTACATTCATACCAAAATATAAAGAGAGTACTTATTACATAACCGGGTGTTCGAGTGCAGAACTTATTATTACATAACGGGGAGTCAAAACATCTTTCTCCAAACAAGTTTAGTGTTTTTTCTCCTGCTTTGGCACCACCTTTGAGCAGAAACAGCAGAAATAGTCGTCTTTTATCATCCCTTCAGTTCACTTGATTGCTACGTGTAGGGTAGTGAACAAGTCTTCCTGTCCGAGAAGTAACGGCGATCCGAATCGATTAATACCCAGCTGGGGATCTCCAACCACACGACATTTGTAGCACTTAACCCTTGCATATGTCAACTCGCCACCGGGTTTCTCAAGACCAGAATGGGTTCACACCAATCGAGAGCACAAATACTCCATCGTCCAGCCTCTTGCCAGGGAGGGTACACGCTACTCTCGACATCTCTCCACACCCATTATGTAGTGGCCTTTCTTGTATTGGTCCAACCGAGGCAAAGCTTACCCATGACGAGGCATGTGGCCATGTAAAAGGTCCTCGATCATCAAGACTACATCAGTTCGGTCCTTAATCGTCTCAGACGAAGACACTACACCGAGACTTCCTTCTCGTGCAAGTCACCCGCCTGGTCTCGTCTTTATCATTTACAACCCAAAGTTTGGTACCTGACAGATGTTGAACCCATCATGGCCATGATGGATTCACCATCATAAGTCTTTTCTTTGTAAAAATTCTCATCCCATATGAAGCATCACCTTATGTTTAAAACAAAACATTTTGTTTTCTAAAGCAAAGCTAAGCATCATAAAAATCATTTTCATAAAAGGGAATCAAGGAGTGGTAATCAATTTTCCAAGGAAGGAAATGCATCAACTGTTTAGCACACAACTCCTATCACCTAATGCATCATATAAGGTGATAAAGATTTTAAAACCACAAGGAAAGGGAAAATGCACTGGGGCTTTACTTGTGTTGCAGGAGGTTCCGGGTCTACTCCACAGATGTCGAAGTAGAAGTTATTCTCGGCTGGAGGATTCTCAGCTAGAGTGACAACTTCTTCTTCAACCACAATCTCTTCCTCGTTTTCTATACATGGAAGTACATGTACATGAATGCTCATGTGATGTTATGAACATGTAGTTAAATAATAGAAACATACTAGGTTGTATCTTGAATACAACTTTCCTTCACGGTACACACTAATCACTAGGGTTTGCTAAGTTGGTGTTCTCTCGGTATTAAGCAACTAAACCCTAGGAGGCTAGTTTATTGGGTTTGGGACCAAACAATGTCCAAATCATTTCAAACTTCACCCAAGGTCTTTAATCATCATATTAAGCCTACCCAAAACGTTTTATCATTTTTGGAGCAACTAATTTATTTCTAAAATCCTAAAGGGCTTGGTTTGAACACCTTTAAAGGCTACATAATTCTAGGTTTAGGATAAAAATCTTGGAACTATTTTTATTAATTACTAGATGATTTTAGGAGTCTAGCAAAATTGGTCTCATAATTTTATCATTTTCTACTATTTTATACAAATTTCCTAATATGATAGTAAAAAGAAAAGGAAAAAGAATGAATAGTGAAGGGCTCAATTCAGCCCAAACCATCCCGCGAACGGGGAAACACACGCGCGCTCGCGCCTGCGCTGGCCACTTTGCACAGAGACCCCTGGCCATTTGAATAACCGGTAAAGAGCCCGCATCACTATTGATCCGTCTCTCTGACCATTGCACTTAAGCCCCTTGGTTTCTATTTCTTCACCAAATCAGTCCCTGGTGACAGCGCGCTCGTCCGCCGGCCACCCCCTTGATGGGACTCGCCTCAAACGGCGACGACTGTTGAAACCGAGCGTCAGATCAGCCTCCCCGATCTCAGGCGAGCCTAGTCCATGCCCTAATTGAACTAATCTAACTCGGAATCCCCTCTGCCCATGACGACGGCGAACACTGAGGGCAGGCCGAGCTGTTCCCGACGACTAGGCGCGGTAGCGTTCAAATTGTAAGCATGGGGAGCATCACCACTCCTAAAGGAAGCTAGAACTGATAGTAGTTGGGCTGGAACTACCTTAGGCGAAGCTGGCCACAGAAGAGTTCTCCTCGGCGGTGATGGCGACCGAATTGGGGGAAATCTAAATTCTCCGGCTACGGTGTCTAATCGGGGGTGAGGAGTGGTGCTCTGGGTTCGTAACAATCTAGCGGAGCAGGCGGGGGCGTCAATTTATAGTGACCAACAGTGGTGGCTCCGAATTTGGGGAAAATAAGCTTGCGGCCGGAGCGAAGGTGAGTCACCCAAGCATAACTACCGTGGCGCTCAGAGGGCAAAGGCTTACGGCGATCAGTGATTACTCTCCATGACTCGCGATGACGTGGTGAAATGGCCTATGGCGTGGCGTGACCGAAGTAAACAGCGGCAACCTCGGTGACGGTCGCACGACCACGTCGCCGAGCAAGTGGGTACGGTGGGGTCGGCTCGATCCACTCTCCCTCCGATCTTTTCACGTCCACAGTAATATCCTGCCCGAGTTGAGCATGAATCGCGGTGACCGCCGCGGATCGCGGCGTGGAGATCACCGGAGGCGACAGATGCACTGAACCCGCGATCTTGTTCAGTCCACTGTTCATCACTGAACACCATCCTGAGCTACCTGACAGACCAAGTTAGAGGGCCTCGTTCTCCAATTTTCATGTGACAACCCATTAATCTGTCTGTATCAAAGTTGTTGCCCTATAAACTAGCTTTGACTTTGTTATAGGGTTTTTCATTAGATTCTCACTGAATCATGCGCAAATTGATCTTGAAGTTCATCAGAACACACTGTCAGTCTAGTTTCAGTATCTGTGGTGACTGACTGCCCAACTTTAGGTCCATTTTTCTCCAATTTCCATACAGCTCCAAGGCTCAGTCACTTAATCAAATTTGAACTACTAACATAGCTCTACAAGTTTGTTGTAATGGCCCATGGCAAAATCTCCCTGGTTTAAGAGATACAGGGTCCCAAATTCAGTCCAATTACATTGTTTTTTAGAGTTAAGCCTTATGGGTGCTATTGAGTTTTTTTTGCAATTAACTCCAAATTGTTCCACACAACTTGGAAATCTTCCAATGTAAAAGTTGTTTAGTTTTTTATACTCTTCCACTTTGATATATGCACTTTGGTCCAAAAGTGTATAGAAATTGATCCCATCTCATAGAGCATAAATTAGGGTTTCCAGGGTTCTTATTAGGGTTTTGAGTACTCTAGGGTTTATGTGCCATTCATATTCATCAAGTTTAGTATCTTATGAACATATCCACTAACTTTTGGGATAAAACTCAATTTGTTATCATACACACACCCATACCTCTATCCCTTGGTTGAGTACCCTATCCTAGGGTTAAGGATAACTTCAAACCATCACATCACACTTGTTTTGAACTTTTAGCCTAGTGGATGCATTCTTGGTGTAACATACATAATGAAATGTCAATGCATATGATGTCATGCCATGTTTTAGTTCTGGTAACACCAGGGGTGTTACATCCTTCCCCCATAAAAGAATCTCGTCTCGAGATTTAAGGTCCTATGGTAAGTAATGGAAAAGGAAATGTGTCACAACTTTATTTCCTAATTTATCTTATAGAGCAGGGGGGTGGGGTGGGGTTTTTTCTAACTTTACAACAGATTACATAAATCTTATAGGTTACAAGAAGCTAAAAACTTAGGAAAATTCTTCTCTAAGAAATCTCGAGTCTCCCAAGTAGCTTCTTCTTCAGTGTGTTGGTTCCACTGTACCTTATAAAACTTGAGAGTCCACTTTCGAGTGATTCTGTCCTTCTGATCTAGAACTCGAATGGGATGTACTGAATAAGTCAAGTCTGGTTCCAAGGTAACATCCACCACATCTATAGTTCGATCAGGAATCCGAAGACATTTCTTTAATTGAGATACATGGAACACATTATGCACCGCAGACAAAGATTTTAGCAATTGAAGTCTGTACGCCACTTGTCCACATCGCTCAAGAATGGGGAACAGAACTATATATCAGGGTGCCGATTTTCCCTTAACCCCGAATCGGCTAACACCCTTCATCGTTGATACTTTCATGTATACATAATCGTTAGCTTGAAAAACCAATGGTTGACATCGTTTATCCGCATAATTTTTCTATCGAACTTGAGCTTCTCTCAGGTTATGTCTTATCCATTGGACTTTTTGTTCCGTTTCTTTAACCAAATCAGGCATAAAACCCACCGTTCTCCGGGTTCTGACCAATTTAAGGGTGTTCGGCATCGTCGTCCGTACAGAGCTTCAAACGATGCCATCTTCATACTTTCTTGATAACTATTATTATAAAAAATTCTGCCAACGGCAGACAATCATCCCATTTCTGTGGGAACTCCAAGACACATGCTCGTAACATATCTTCAAGTATTTGATTTACCCTCTCAGTTTGTTCACTCGTTTGAGGATGATAGGCCGAACTGTGGAGTAATTTAGTACCCAAAGATTTGTGTAGCTCTTCCCAAAATTTGGATACAAATTGCGGTCCCCGGTCCAATACTATCGTTTTTGAAACCCCATGCAAACTGAGAATACGAGCGATATAAAGTTCTGCATATGCAACCATTGGATATTTCACCTTGACGGGAAGAAAATGGGCAGTCTTTGTAAGCCGATCAATTATGACCCAAATAGAGTCAAATCCTTTGGCAGTCTTAGGTAATCCCACAATGAAATCCATACTGATATCTTCCCATTTCTAGGCTGGGATTGGCCAGGATTGTAACGGTCCAGCGGTCTTCATATGTATCGCCTTGACACGTTTGCAGGTGTCACATTTTTCCACATAGCGTGCGATTTCATTCCTCATCTTAGTCCACCAATAATGTTGTTTCAAGTCTTGATACATCTTAGTGCTTCTAGGGTGAATTGAATGCCGGCTAAGATGAGCTTCGTCCAGGATTTGTTGATGGACTTTCGCATCCATTGGCACCACTATGCGGTCTTTAAACCATATCACTCCTTGATCATCTCTCCTAAAACAATTAGCTTTGCCGGCTTCTAATTTCACATTAATATATTTCATACCCTTATCTGTTCTTTGAGCATCAATAACCCTTTGTAGAAGAACTGACTCAAGCTTCAAATATGTCAAAGTTCCTTGTTGTATTATCCCCAGATTTAACTTTTCCATTTCTTGACATAAAGTGGTGTCAGGTGTCTTTAGTGTGAAACAATGACAAGAGGCTTTACGACTTAAAGCATTTGCCACCACATTAGCCTTGATTAGCTCGAGCCACCTTCTTTGTCTCATGTTTAGCTCTGACTGGGTGAAGACATACTTCAAACTCTTATGATCCGTATACAAGTGACATAAATTCCCCAGCAGATAATGACGCCAAATCTTAAGGGCATGAACTACTGCAGCTAGTTCCAAATCATATGTCGGATAATATTCCTCATGTCGGCGCAGCTGCCTTGAACCATAAGCGATTACTCATCCTTCTTGCATCAGGACACATCCGAGTTCACTGCCTGATGCGTCACAATAAACATCAAATGGCTTTTCAATATCTGGTTGGGCCAAAACCGGTGAAGTGGTCAAAAATACCTTCAGTTGTTCAAAGGCCTCGTTACACTTAGAGGACCAATCAAACTTAGTATCATTTTTCAATAACCCATTAATGGGTTTAACAATCTTGGAGAAATCCGGAATAAATTTGCGGTAATAACCAGCCAATCCGAGGAAACTTCGAAATTGATGCACGGTTGTGGGTGATTTCCATTCCAGAATATCCTTGACCTTGCTGGGATCAACCGCAATCCCTTTGGCAGACAAAATATGTCCAAGAAATTGGATTTCTTCCAACCAAAACACGTATTTACTGAATTTGGCATAAAGCTGATGTTCCCTCAAGCGCGTTAACACGATCCGCAAATGTCTTGCATGCTCCTCCTCATTCTTGGAATATATCAAAATATCATCAATGAAGACTACCACAAACTTGTCTAATTCGGGCATGAATACCAAATTCATCAAGTATGTGAAGTGGGTTGGAGGATTTGTTAATCCAAAAGACATAACCAAATATTCGAATAACCCATACCGAGTAGTAAAAGCGGTCTTTGGTATATCCTCGGGTCGAATTCGGATCTGATGATAGCCCAATTTAAGATCAATTTTAGAAAACACACGGGCTCCAGTAAGTTGATCAAATAAAATATCGATCGAAGGGAGAGGATACTTGTTCTTAATAGTAACTTCATTGAGAGGTCTGTATTTCTTCTTCTTAACAAAGATCGCTGGACAGCCCCATGGCGATGAACTTGGTCTAATAAATCCTTTCTCCAAAAAGTCTTGTAATTGTATCTTGAGTTCCGCCAGTTCATTGGGTGGCATACGGTACGACCTTCTGGAGATAGGAGCCGTACCGGGCTTCAATTCGATCACAAACTCCACGTCCAACCCAGGCAAATATTTAGAGAATACATCCGAGAATTCACACACAATCGGAATATCCTGTATTTCTTGTACTATGGCCTCAAAAACTTGTCTAGATGTTTTACTGGGACAGATATAGGGATGGACAACCTGACTTCTTCTTGTCCATGACTCAATTGAATGGTCCTCTGATCCGCATTGATGATGGCCTTATTCTGGGCTAACCAATTCATGCCTAGAATTACATCTATATCTTGTCCCTTTATAACAATCATGTTAGTAGGGAACACATATCCGGCCAATGTTACGGGTACGTGGAAAACTATTTCCTTAGTAAATATTTGACCCCCAGGTGAGCGAATAACAAATCCCTCCCTTGATTCAGTAGTGTGTATGCAATGCTTCTCCACAAAAGTCTTGCTTATAAAGGTATGTGATGTACCAGAATCAAAAAGGATAACTGCGGGATGGTTGGCAATGAGAAACGTACCCATCATCATCGGTTCTCCTTCCGGGGTAGTCGCCACTTGCGTGTAATAAACTCGCCCAGTTTTCTTCATATTCTTGCCCGTTGGAGGGTTGACCACGTTTCCCTTTCCTTGAGTCGCGTTCCCAGAAGTTTGTTGGAAATTTAATTTGTTCTGCTTCAGATAGGGGTAGTCTTTGATAAAATGTCCAAACTTCCCACAATTAAAGCAGCCACTTGAGGAACTGGGTAGGGCGAGGAAACGGACACCAGGGGCACTCAACTGATTGTTCTAGGCGGGGGCAGGAGTGGGACGGATGAACACTGGTTGCTTGAAGGGATATGTGGGTGGACGAGGAGAAGAACGGTTTGGGTTGAAAGGACGAATTACCAACCTTGTCCGCTTTTCAGACCCTTGAGATGATCCTTCAACCCCATATCTCTTGGTTTTTCCTTGTCCCAAATTCTTAGCTTCCACTGCCAGCGTTGTGCTTACAACCCTCCTATAGGTGAGATCTAGACATGTGGCCATCTTGCACTAGAGTCGGTCATTCAACCCTCTCATGAAGCAGTTTTTCTTTTTTAGATCCGTGTCCACCTGGTCAATACCATATTGGGAGAGATGATTAAACTTGTTGAGATATTGCATTACTGAGTCTCCCCCTTGATTCAGACGTATGAACTCCTCCAACTTCATCTGTAGAACCCCTTCTAGAACATAATGTTCCCTGAACGCCTGTTTGAATTCTGCCCACGTGACCAAATGTCCAACAGGTTGAATTGCTAAAAAAATTTGCCCACCAAGTGCTGGCAGGACCCCTCAACTATTGGGCAGTGAATAGGGGCTTCTGTGTTTCAGTACATCAGATCAGTCCAATTTTTTCCTCCATAACCCATACCCATTCATTTGCTTCCAATGGTTCTTCTGCTTTGACAAAAAGCGGTGGACGGGTTTCAGAAAACTCTAAGTATGTGGTGTCTCGTGGCCCTTGAGGTTGACCTCTGCCTCCATGTTGCTGAAATTGATTCCCTGCCAGTTCACGCAGGAAACGTGTGTTGTCAGTGGTAGCATTGACTAAGGCAGTGATAGCCTCAGCCAATGTAGGAGGTACAGGTGGCGGGTTTGGAGTTTCCTCCCCGCCACGGGAAGTTCCCGCCCCGTCATGAGCACGAGTTCTTGATGGCATCTAAGAAAAACATCCTGAATTATTACATGCCGAAAGTACACCACCTTTATTACATCATGCTGAACTGCTAATAATTATACATACTCATTAGTACAGCTCAACTTCCTTATTTATTTTACATAAGTACATTACTTAAACTACACTACTCTAATTATCTTCGTCCTTGACCGCGCCACTGCCAGCCTTGGGAGAACGTTCATCTGCGAGGTTCATGGAAGGAGGGGCTCCAAAAAAGTCCAACTCCCCATCAGGTCCTCCACTAGCTGCTCCAGATGGTCCGGCTCCCATTGCTGCAACTTCTGGCGGTACATTTGGATGAGCCGGTCGTATAACACGTGCACCTCTTCATGCAGGGTGTTACAATACGCTTGCAGATTCTCTAGGGATGCTCTTAGTTCTGCTACCCGGGCTAGAGCTTTTGCCTCACAGTCCCAGGCGAAAGAGCGCGAATTTACGGCCCAGACGATAGTCGTATCTCGTTCCACGATTTCCTGGTGCAAACGATTAACCTGTTATGACAGTTCAACAATGCGGTGGCTATATCGCACACGCTCCCTACTCCCGTGGCGTAGTTCTGACATGAGTCGTGCCACCCTGGCCTCTAGAACCCCTATTGTGTCGTTGCTTCTGCTGCTGCTCCCCTCATGTCTAGGGGCCAACTGGTGCCGGGGCACACCTCGAGGTCCAGTTGCTTTTCATTAGGTGGTCTTGGTACGCGCCATATCTCCATAAGAGGGGAAGATTTATTTAGTATAGTTTAAACATGATGCATGCATGACCTAATGATTATGGAATCAACTTTTCGTTGATCCCCTACCTCCTACATATACTATTATTTGGCACTCTGTTACCCGATTCCAAAGATAAGTTACTACCAGAAAGTGGCTGTCACACCCGGGTTTAAGGGACAAAGCCGGGTGCATCTCATATATACGCCAAAGAAGACAACACATATAATAACAGAGTTTATAGAGATAAATGTCACAATATAATCAGAGTAGTTATTACATAGCGGAAGTCTTATAGGATAAAATATAAAACGAACTAAAGTCCATCCTTGGCGCTAGAAAGTCAATTGGGAGACGCCACCAAGATTAAGTCGAACTCCTCGTTGAGTGGCTCCTCTTGAACCACCTGTTCTTCTCCTGTGAGGGGGTGTGAGATAGCAAGGGTGATCTCACACATGTTCATCGCTCAACAAGTTGTGGGGAATAATGTGCATGAACTCACCAAAGGTGGGAGTTCATTTAATGTGTAAGGCTGATCAACAATAGGGGTTAAAGCTGAGCATTGCTTTTAATAAGTTGGTCAAATTTTATTAGCAATTACTAGACGTAAGTAAATACCAAACCATAATAAGAATAATAGAACAAAAATTAATAAATAATCCCATGCAATGCATATGACAATTGAATTTATTTTCATAATTTAATCATGCGAGAGTTTTGAGCTGCTCTTGACCGTGAGCTCAGCTAGTACAGCAGTTTTACACTCTACAGAGGTTGTACCCTATACCCACAAGTCATTTATCCCATATCGCCAAGGTTTGCAAGGCCCTTAGACACTACCGAGGTGAATGGCTAGGGATCCACTACGAGGCTTTTACAAAGTTCCACTAGCTTCCAAAAACCCGCTACAGTTTATGGGAAGAACACTTGCAAGAATCCCCCGTCTGACCGCCATCGCATCAAAATCAACCCGAGAACCTCCTTGCATGCAACTCCCCTACTGCCCTTTCCCCTTTCAGGTAAGGTAGTCTTCCACTAGCTTTCCTAATTAGTTAGCCAAGGGGTCCCATTCCTCCCTTGTGGTGGCACGTGTTTCTCAAGTTAAGCTCCATGTTCCAATTAAAGATAATGATCTTGACATGAACATAAATAAAATAACAGATTAATTGGAACAAGGATATAATGAAATATTAACCCAAAACCATATAAAGCAATAGCAGAACTACCCAAGAGATTCAAGGGCAAACAAGGTAAAAGATAATCAGACTAGGGTGACCTGCTATTGGGTCCCAACAAAATTAAACCTATGCATTGAATATTGATAATAAAGAACATTATTGGGTAATTGAAAGTGATCAAGGGCCCAACTTGCCTGGCACTTGAGATACCAGGTACCAGGATGATTCTTCAAATCCTCGTGACCTCACTGCTAGTCGTAGCAATACAAACAAACATGGAATAGATAAAATTAACATCACATCAAACATAAGTACAAACTGAATAATAATAATCTACGCGAAGCTACGAGCTCGTGGGATCGAGAACTACTAAGATTGGAGTTACGGTTATCAAGTTATGAATTTATGAAGTTATTAAGTACCAAGAATAGAGTAATTCATGTGAATAATTTCAAATCAAGTTTCATGGTTAGATAAAGGTACTAGGTGATAAACAATACTTAAACAAAATTAATGCCACTGGAATGAATCAATTTGGAGTTATAGATTTTAAGTTATGAATTTCTAAAGGTTTTATGTATTTGATACAAGATTGATTAAGAGATACATTTTAATATGGTTTTCATGTCAAAACAGTGGTACTAAATAATGAACAATAATATTACAAAATTATAGGAACTGGAATGGGCTAAAAAGGATTTAACATGAATTTTCTATGATTTATACAAGTTTCTACCATTGTTTTTGTATTAAAAATGAATTTAGAATGAATTTCCATGGTTTATTCCCTGACAGGACTGCGCGCACAAATACTGAGTAGTTCAGGGTTTCCGGGGTAAAATTACCTAGACTCAGTAAAGAGCCACAAGGGACTGCGGGTTTTATTCTGTAAAAACATAAGGGCTCTTATGAGAATTTGTCCCGCGAAGGGGTATCGTAGGATTCTGGCGCTTGGATCAACTGCGTGTGGTCTGGATTTTATCCGCATAACCCCGAGCCAGTATGCAATTGTGCCCATTGGATCTGCGACTGACGACCCAAGATTTGCCACGCCAAGCACCTACCCATGGCCATCGGATGGATAATATACGGCTCGGATTTAATCTCGCGAATGGTTACGCTCTCATCTAATCGCATCCGTCCGAGTTGGATCGGATAGTACCCACGCCTTCTCCCTTCACTCGCCGGCCCGAGGTGGCGCCAGGAGCTCCCCACGACGGAGACCCACTGGTGTACAGCCACCACGACACTCCCCTACACCAAATCTCAATCGGAGGACTACTACTCGATGTGGAGCAAAGGGCGATCATTATGGGAGCGATCTTACCTGCGATTATGCTGCGTCGTTCCCTGCCCACGGCGCATAGTAGTCCTGCGGCGAAGTAGGAGCACCGGCGAGAAATCTCGTGCACCCCAGCCCCCAATCGCGCCAGCCGAGGGAATAACATGCACTAGGTAGCCTCAACGAAGGCCCCCGCCCCCTAGCCGAGGCCGAAGCGACGGCCAGAGCGCTAGTCCATGGTGGCGGCGGACCGAGTATTATTAACGCAGCGGCAATGGAGCTGGTAATGGACGACCAGTTGGTGAAGCCAGCGTAGCGTGAGTGGCGGAAAAGGAGGAGGCGGGCGCGAAGCGTATTTATCTTCGCGCAAGCAACGACTGGCGAGGTTGCCGGTGAGAATCATGGCGGCGTCCCGGATTCTAGGGGCGAGACCGAGGAGAGAGGAGGGTGGCTCGGGAGGTAGTTGGCCGCGTGGGGATCGCCTCGAGTCAACCAAATCCCATCCGTCGCGGTGAGATTCAACGACCCGCTCGGATCCCGGCAGAAATAGCGTTGATCCGTGCGATTGGCGTGATTCTGTTGAGCCGATGCGCGCGGACAGGGAAGAATGAAGGCCTGACACGCGGGACCCTCTACACAGAGTCACCACGTCCCCATGCTGCACGCGAGCCGGGTGCCTGACAAGTTGGCCCCACATGTCGGCGCAAATACCCCAGTCAGGCGCACGCGTGCGGACCAGTCAGCCCGTGGGCCCGCGACATCAGTGACACTCGCGCCAGGAAAGTGGTCTGCGTGGTGGATGATAGCAAAGTGGGCCGAAATCAGGTCTTGGGCCCAAGCGCGGCTTTCACCTTTTCCTTTTTATTTTTTTATTTTTTTCTGAATTTTACTTTCCTCTTTATTTTTAGAATTCATATTTGAATTTGAATTTAGTTATGAAATTCACCCTTGATCAAAAATGTATTAATTCAAATATTAATGGAAGGTAGGCACACTCTTATTTATATATTTATTTTATTTTATTTGCATTGTACTTTCCTTCTTTTCTCTTTATTCTCTTTTCTCCATTCAAATCAAGTTCAAATTCAAACTCCATTTTGAACTTCAAATTTCCAAGTGTCCAAGTTAACACTAATGTGATTATAACATCTACTATTTACAATATTATTATTTACTCTTCTCCTTGTTATTTATTTATGAAAGAAATAAATAGTTCCATTAAATCCCCTTTCCTATTTTCTTTTTTATTTTCATTTATACCTTTTGGTCCCAAGTTTAAATTATGACTCTTTATCAACATGTTCCACCACATATTCATAAGTGTAAGATGCCTATAGTGCTTCATTTAATGAAATGAATAGTCATTTAGTTGAATTGAAAACCTTTCTACTACTTCTTCTCTAATATAATTCTTGGTTTTCAAAATTATGTTCTCAATTTTCAACACTCAAGTATAATTTGAGATATCTGAATTTACTATTTTCTTTCTTCATATATTTATTTTATTATTTTTTTTCTCATATAAATTTTGGGACTTACAAATCCTACCCCCTTAACAGAAATCTCGTCCTCGAGATTTGCAAGAAAAGGGGTGTATAACCATATTATCTCAAAACATATGCACAAACAAAATCTCAGCATGATGCATAATTTATTAGCAACACATAGGGTCAATTAGACCTTATTATTCCTCCTAAAATAGTAAAATACTAACTACTAACTAAGGTAACATTTAGATCTCACAAATAGTAGTAATATATATATATATATGTTTTGTAGCTTGGTGGAGCTGGTGGTGGTGGTGGAGGTAGTGGGCATTGTTGTTGTTGTATCTCCAACCGTGCTTGCCTTATTTCTTGACGTATCTCCAGCCGGTCCTGACGTATTTCCTCGCGTTCTTGTCTTATCTAATTTTGCATTTCGGTAACCATGTTTGCCATTTGTTGTATTACCATCATTTGGGTGGCAACCACTTGATCGATTACAACTCGTGGGGGATATGGAGGATTCATTTATATTTGTTGTTGCGTGATAATCTTCCCTTCCTGGTATTGACCATGAGAGTTAGAAGCATATGGTAGTATAGCTTTGCATAGATAAGTATTTGGTAAGCAGAATGAATAGGCCAGTAGTTGGTTATAATCTAAAGATTCTTTAGCAGGGCTTAATCCTTGTTTTATGTCCAGTTTGGGGGTAACTAGTCGTATAAGGTGAATTCCAAAGGTTGGATAGAATTTTGTTAAGATGAGATAGTCTACATGGTGTAGGTAAAAAAACTTGTTTGACATTTGGTGGGGACAAATAGGTTATGCAATCCATCATGACACTATGGGTTGGGTTAGCTCTTATGCTCATGGTTGAGTTGGTCTAATGTGTTAAGTTATGTTAACACCTGGCTAGTAGGGTTTAATCTCTTCTACTAGTATCACTAATCTGTTTAAGTAGACCACATTGGATTGGATCACACTAGATTCCATAATCCTATTTAAGAATACCATTTGGTTGAGCACATCAAGCAGACTTCATCTTTTCAAAGTTCTAGTATCTTTTTTTAAGTGGAACTTTCAATTAGTATATATTTTTATACACTTAAAATTTTCATGCCATTAATAGGTGTGGCATAGAAAACAGGGGTACATCGGGTTTTTTAGCTATTAGATGAGTGTAGAGAAGATTTGGAGCAAAAGAAAGTTAAGGGAGACTTTTATTTCGTGTGGTGGATCTTGATTCATCTGAAGATCTGTTTTTACTCATATCCTTCATTGTCGAGGTCATCCTTGTTCTTGGGTCTGATTTAGGGACCATCGGTCGTGGTGTTAGATGCCATCGTCTGAGTTGAGATAACAATTGCGGGTACATGGAGTAGGTAGGTTAAACAGAGTTTTGTGTTGCTTGTAAGATAAATGGGTTGGGCAACTATAAGATAAGTTGGGTCATGGTTCACGAACGAGTTGGTTTAAAGCACCAATTTAGTTTTAAAACATATTTATAAGAGTAGGATCCAATCTTATTTTACCAGTATTATCTAACATGTTTGTCCATTAGATTAGATCTGATCAGATTAGATGGGATCAAAATTAAATTGGTGAAATCAGAATAGACTAGATAAGATCTACTTAATTTATTTTGAAATAGGTCATGTTTGTTACACTATTATGAGATAAACAAAGTGGTGGGGGTAAGTATGCTTATTAGGATAAGATGAGTCTCTAAGAATAAGATAGAATCTTTTGAGATTAGTGAGATCTATTAGGGTAAGATAAAAATCTTTCTGAGATGAGATGAATCTATTAAGGTAAGAGAGTATCTTTTAAGATAAGATGGATCTATTAAGATAAGAGCGAGTCTTTTAAGATAAGAGGGATCTATATAAAATAGGTACACTTTAATGGAGGATGATCTAAGTGGTTTAGTTATCTCATGAATTTTATGTATTTATACTTATGCTTATACGTATATGTAGATGGAGTTGTGGATATTACTCCACGACTCATCACATAAGAGCGAGTCTTTTAAGATAAGAGGGATCTATATAAAATAGGTAAACTTTAATGGAGGATGATCTAAGTGGTTTAGTTATCTCATGAATTTTATTTATTTATACTTATGCCTATACGTATATGTAGATGGAGTTGTGGACATTACTCCACGACTCATCATGTGGCGGAACCGCCCAAATTATTCCAACTTAAGTGCCCAAGTCGCACCCTTAAAGGCAACAACACACTTACACCGGAATAACTCGTCAGTCCCTCAGATCTAGTCTAATAAAGCCACTTACCAGGATCGAATATCACTAGCTCACTCGAAGGTGAGGCACAGAGAAATACAATAAAGCATAATACCATAAATTAAGAAAGTATCATTAGTGATTACATTATCGGAGTTTCAGAAATAATAGCCATAAATTTTAATGCAGCGGAAATAACTAACGGAGAAAACCGAGTAACATGGCGAAGCCTGGCCACGCTACTCCTCCTAGTCCTCTCCTGTGGAAGCAGTAACCCACTCGATCATCTATCCTAGTGGCAGGGATGAGGGCCAAGTCACACCATCCACCAAATCAAGGAGGTACCTACAAATTTTTTGCCACAAGCAAGGCTAAGTATACTAATACTCAGCTAGACTTACCCGGTGTGAGGAGTCTACTCCTCTACCTCTAGACATGCAGCTGTTTGGCTGAGGGGTTTGGTTTGCCAAAAGCACTAGCTGAGTCTAAAATCAAGTTTTAGCTTTTCAAGTTTTAATATGATCCTTTTTAAACTAGATGAGTACCTAGCTACTAATACATGGTATCAGACACTTTTAGCAATCAACATCTTTTGCCAATCAACTCATTTCCACTTATTACTCAATGTAGCAGCATGGATCAAGCAGTCTCATTAGCTGCGAGAAGCAGACGATTCGAATCGAGTTTTTATCCTTGCAAGGTAAACCTAAACACACGACGTGGCGAGGCACTCCGTCCCCACACACACCAACCATCCCCATCGATTCCCCGTCAGCAGAGAGGGGCTCACCGCCTTGGCGTACAATGCCTCACTGACCCCGACTGCCGTCGTGCAGTGACCGCACTTATACCCACCATAACCGGAATGGGAGACCACGTCTCAGGTCGCGTGAGGAGGGCAATCTGCTGCCAAGTTCACTTAGGTCCCCATGGATCGTTGTCCACATACCATCATCATTACGATATAAAACTGGATACAACCAAGTCTTGACCTCGCGCAAGTGCTGGAAAAATCACTCGACTTCTACCGAGATCCCTAATTAGTAAAGGAGCTACTCGACCTAGCATACTAGTATCCATCTCAAAAAGGAATCCTGAGTTCATGCAACTATGGTTTCAGTCAACTCCTACACTTAAGTGCACAGTACAAGCCTACAAACATTAAGTGCAGTAAAATAGCATATATAACGGTTATGCATAAAAACGGGGCTTGCATTTAATTTCACACTTAGATAGTGTTTGCTGGGGGTACTCGCTTGGCGAGCATCCACTGGTCATGTCCATCCTTCCTTAGGTTGTCCACCAACTGCATCTTGTTGTTGACACCACATCACTTGCACGATCATCATCTCTCGGTCCTACATGAGATGCAAGATGCATATGTATGAATATAATGAAAGTAGCACAAAAATAGCACAAGATATACAAAGACACAGTGGCGAACTAAACATTAAATTGGAAGACACAGTAGACAACCACGTGTTAGCTTTAGCTATCTACACGTCATCAGGCATACGTAGTCACTACCACTGGAAAGTTGACGACACTTACTATACTTAACCAACACAAACATGACATCACCAGTATGAGCATTTATTTAATTTGCTACGACTTTTCATTAGTTCTTCTATTAATCACACAAAAGCATCCCAAACACAAGTTTAACAGAGGACATATGCATCAATGTCTATGGAAATTCTATATTGCAATCAACTAGAGGATGAAACATATAAAACATGACACACATGCAATATTAAGCTTAGTCATGGCAAGTATACATTTATTTAAGTGCTAACTAAGCATTTTTAGCCAAAAGGGTGAACTCAATCATCAAATGGGCACTTACATATTTTTGGACAGCAACACCACAGTTACTTGTTTTAATCATAACTCTTCAAATATTAATCAAATAATTTCAAACTCGAACTTTCTGGAAAGCTTAAAAAGTGCTCTACAACTTTGGTGTTATCATCACAACATGATTCAACACTTAGCAAGGTCAAAACGTGCTAATACAACAGCTCTGTCCAGATTTGGACAGATTCAGTCTTGCAACTTCAAAAATTCACAACTAAATATTAAGACATCCAAACAAAGTGATCTTAGACTTTCTGGAAAGCTAATTAATTGTTCTACAAATTATTTATAAACATCCCTGGCTGGTTTAATATGTATAAAGGTTAAAATACACTATGAAGGTTGTGCTGTCCAGAACTGGACAGATTCAGTCTTCACACTTTAAACATCCATAACTTAATCTTCAGACCACCAAAAAGAGTGATCCAAGACTTTTTGGAAAGCTTGGAAAAAACACTACATAACTTTTATAATCACCAAGAAGTGATTCCAGGTCTAATCAAATCAAACATTACAGTTTTCAAAATCTGTTCTGACAGTAGACAGAACACAGCAACCAGTTTGCAAAATTCATAACTCCTAAACTATCAGGCCTATGGTTATGAAATTTTAACACAAGTGAGATAAGAAAAGCATCTACAACTTTATTATAACGACTATGAACAGATTGTAACATTAACTTAAGCAAACAATGCAGTTTCTGAAATCTGTACAGAATTTGGACAGATTTAGTTACTGAATTTGTAAAAAGCATAACTCTTAAACAATCAGACCTATGCCTGTCAAATTTTAACACAAGTAAGATAATAGAGTTATCTACAACTCTTCTATATGACTTTTCTATAGAAAACAAGATTTAGTTCATCAAACATACAACACGAGAAAATCACTCCGTGCAGTCCAAAACAGCAACTAATAAATTTCAGCTCATATACAATTCAAGAATTGCCGTGTTCTAGAGACTTGGATTATTCTAACACTTTACCATTTGTTAGAGTTAACATAACCAAGGGAGAACTAACAAGTAGACTTACTAAATTTTTATCCGTGTCATTTCGAGCACTAGAAGTACCATACTTAATTAACAACGCATTCTCTACGATAATCAATATCGAAGCGCTTTTCACCTAATAATTTGTATTTTAACTTAGACATCACATGAGCACTAATACTTTTCTTCCGCGACCATAACCATGCGCAATTGGGCTACAACATCCCAAACGGGTGCAAGAACACTAGTTTATAGTTTTAACCCCATGATTATTCCATTAATCATTTTAACTACTTAATCGGCATCGACCGACTTAACCTTCAACTCGACGGTCCGAGCACCACAATTCACGAAAGTCTACCTAGACATCTAGCATCACATAGAGAGCCTACTACTTCACATTGCAATTCATACAGAAACGCAAGGTGACAATAATAACACACAGGTAATCGACCCTTCTCTACGACCTTCAGTTAGGTCACCAACAGACGACATGATGACTACGAAGGCATGTCACCATTTCATCACACCCATTCATCGCCTATATGCGCACTAATTCATTTCTTGCGACACATGCACTCAAAATCAATCCACACTACACAAAATACACTTATCTCTTATTTATGCGCAGACTTAACACCTTTCGGGATAAAGCGTCACTACTCACTATAAACACCTTACACATAATTTCCTTAGGAACCTATTAGTTCACTCGAAGACATCTATTCAAGTCATAAACACAATCATACACTTATTTGTGAAGCACAATTTAAGGAACGCCTAACGCGTATAGACTCGACTTATAATTATAGAGGAAGTGATGACTACTTACGGCATGTCATCACCTCTCTACTTAAGCCGAGACAATTTCTACCTACAACGACCAAACATTTATGTCGAGCACACTTTATTTCCCCCTGTCTCGCATACAACCATATTGTGGCGTGCACCCGAGACACTTCGATCAAAGTATATGAACTCTGACACTCATGTCTTAACAATACATCCTCCACGCAAACTAGCATTCTCTAAACTACTCGTCACATCAATAAATATACCCCCTATAAAATCCCAAATCCAATCACATTGCATAAAACAAATACACTTATCACATAAACACATATCGATGCCTTTCCCAAAACATAATCTGCATTTTGTAACTTATTCTTCACATCAAACAACGCACCGCATATTTTCCTATCAAATTATAAAACCATCCGACTTCTTTTCTACTTCATTTTCTTCTCTACACGCTTCCATTCATACAAAGGAATTTTCACACACATAATTACACATGCACTGCCTGACATCAACCAAATCATACATATTGTAAACTATAAATCAATCAACCTGAACGGGATCAGAACTAGACGCATGGGCTGTCCACATGGCTCGACATTTGGTCAAACGGGCAAGGTGCGAAGCGCGACATCGACGGTTAGCTGCGATTAGACACACACAACAGTTCAACATTTTTCCGAGCACAAAAATATGATAGCAGCAAGGGCAGCGGGGTGTTTCTCACCGAGGACTTACGACGTCGCGGATGGGTCTGCGTAAAACAGCAAACACCCGGCGGGCATCACAGCATGTTGTTCACTGCTTCACAAAACAGCGAAACGGCAGCGCGCAGAGGCGTCGGGGCTGCTGCACATTTCGTCGAGCACTCAGCAAGCACCAACGGGCACTACACAGCAGCACGCAAGCAAGGAGGAAGCCGAGTCACGAGCCATGGCGGGGGAGATGCAGGGAGGTGCTCCACGGCGCCGCGAGCTCAGACCAGAGAAATGCCCTGCGCGCTAGGAGCAGAGGGGCCTGTGACCAAAGCGGAGAGCAGGGGAGGGGCACTGCGCAGAGGAGGGCGTAAGGATTGGCGGCCATGGACAGGGAGGCAGATCCTAAAGCGCTGCCATGGGGGAGGAGGAGCGCATCCATGGAAGAAGAAGGGGGCGCTGGGGAGGGCGTGCAAGGAGGGGAGGTCGGCCTGCTGGGGAGGTTCGCAGGGGCGTGCGCCGGGAAGAGGACAGGGAGCGCCGACCATGGAGAGGCTCCTGGCGACCTGCAGGGAGGGAGCGCCATGGGGAAGCTCGAGCTTGAGTCATGGAGCAGGAGAGGAAGAAGGGGACTCGGCTAGAGCAGGCTTGCGCGAGGGAGAAGGAGCAGGGAGGGCGCTCGGCCATGGAGGGAAGCTCGGCTGCTTGAGCTACACCGGCGCCATGGGAGGTGCTGCACTGGTGTGCATGAGGAGCTGGAAGGAGGATGGCGTGGGGAGAAGAAGCCAGGGAGAAATAAAGTGGCGGCTAGGGGGTAGGTGACAAATTGCCAAGTGCAAGGGGAGAGGGATTCATATTTATAGAGGAGGCACTAGGGTTAGGGTTTCAATTGGGCCAAATGGGTTGGGTTGGGCTTGGCCCAAAACACGTAATCAGGCTACGCTAAATATTTTCCGGAATAAAAATGCTCCTGTGGAATTCGTCTCAACAGAGAACAGAGCGAAATACAGTTCGGACGAACGGACGATTGAGCGATTAACTCGACCGAGAGTCTGATTTGAATTCGCTCGGAAATAACTCCTCGCGCATTGTTCAAAAATAAATCGTCTTGAGATTTGATTGGCTTTGGATTTTTAGTCGGAGAAGGCGAATCGTGACATTTTAAAATCGCACCGGAGTGGGTTTTCAATTCGGTTCAGACATAAGATATTTGGCCGAGTCGGATAAAATTGAATAGAGGACGACATATTGAGTATTCCGTTTGAGAGTACGGACTCGGATTAAAATAGTCGGACATCAATCGAGGTTCGAGGAATTAGACTCTGGCTCAGATCAAATAACAGTCGTCGAGAGTTTGATTAAATGAGCTTCAAATGAGATTTATAATTCGAGAATGATTTTCGAGTTTGCATTCGTTCCGAGAAATAAAAGTTTTAACAGGCTCCAAAATTGGTTGTTTCTCGCGATCGAATAACTCCGACTTCGGTGAGCTTCCAAGAATAATCCTGATAAACAGAGATAGACACGATCGAGAAATAGGAAATTTTCACTAAGCAGTCAAGTTAGGGACAAATCTCCCGACATAACACGAAACTAACACCTAGGGTGTCACAACCTTCCCCCTTGAAAGAATCTCGTCCCGAGATTTGAATGAGGGTCTTCAAGGGTGGAGGAGCATGTAACTCCCAGGCTGGAGATAGATGCAAATTCATGAGATGGGATCTGATAAGATAATGAAGATAGATTTGGATAGAATATTGTGGCATGTTGAGACAAAATGCCGCGATCACTCTGAGAGAATGTTCACAAAAGACAGCACATTGGTATAGTCTCGCAATGGATCACAACTATTAACCACGATACCAGCGCGTGCCGAGCAGCTCAACCATGTGTGCACCATAGTAGGCTCTCGGTCTCATCGCGGCACCATCAGTCATTACTCATGACACCATTACCAAACGTAACCAATGAAAAATACACGTGGCATAAATAGATGGAGCCCATGAGAGTATGGCTCAGAAAATCAGAATGTGACCGGAGTTGAAGCAAAGATTGTTGGCAAAAGAGCATCACATGAGAATTTTCTTCAACTCAGAGAACTATTTTATGATCATCATGGGGATTATCAGCCAAAGATTGATGCGAGATTTAATATGAGGAGGAACCAACCATGAGATCGAGATTGATAAGCTTTTAGAGACATGAGAGAACCAAAGGCAACCGTAAAATCCATTGAAACAAATGGATATGTCGTTAATAGATAGAGTTGGTAAAACAACGTCATGATCCACTAAGAACGAGTATGAGAATGATCAGAAATGAGAGATTTAGGCAGATCAACATCCGATACTTGAGAACGGGTTATAGCAGATATTTAGATATTAGGGCAGGATGAATGAAGGATCCAGAGATTCGGATGATAAGGCCACGACACGATTCACAAAGGTAAAGATTTACTAGATCTAGGTGAAAAGAGAGGTCAGCAAACAAGATCAGCTAGGATGATCAACAGAAATGCTATGAAGTTTTTTGGGCAAGGATTTATGGAAAGCAACATGGCTTGGACATGGTTTGCGCAACTAGACACCACGCGATTTTTTTTGACATAACCACATGCACAAGGAAGTTTCGGTCGAGCTGGCGGTCAAGCTATAGAGATATACAGCTGTGCAGGTGTAACTTCAAGGGTAAAACACACAAGGGTTAGAAAGTACCAACTCAAGCATGATTTTTTTTAGGTTTCACTTGCTAAACTCAAGGTTGTTTGGAGGGGTCCTTTTTATGAATAGAACAAGCGACAAATTTTCTTTGCAAAAAGGGTTGAACATTTACAATACCACCTAGATAGCAAGGCAAGAGAAACACATAACACAACCTAGTCAAGACTATCATGACACAAGGTAAGGCATTTTTTTTGCAGTTCATAGCAATACAGCACATTATTCACACTTTCTTATTTATTGGAATAAAGGTGAGAGAAGCATGTTGATGCACAAGAGACAATTATAATGCGACAATCATGAAGCATGCTTATTCTAGTCGTCTTCTCAGACCTAACAAATTTTTCGGATGCTTCTCCAGCATCCTAATAGTAGTAGTAATAGCCTTTATGGCCTATATAAATAGCCACCTAGCTACCCATCTATTTTCTAAGGCTTCACGTCCTAGGTCTAACCTTATCGTCCTGATATCTATCCAACTTTGGTTTCTAAGCAAATTTTACTTTATAAAAGGTTCGTAATCATGACTTATTGACTTCTCTGTAATGGTATTCGCTCCGATACCAGCTGTGGCAGAACCGCCCGAATTATTCCAACTTAAGTGCCCAAGTCGCACCCTTAAAGGTAGCAACACACTTAAACCGGAATAACTCGTCAGTCCCTCGGATCTAGTCCGATAAAGCCACTTACCAGGATCAAATACCACTAGCTCACTCGAAGGTGAGGCACAGAGAAATACAATAAAGAATAATACCATAAATTAAGAAAGTATCATTAGTGATTACATTATCGGAGTTTCAGAAATAATAGCCATAAATTTTAATACAGCGGAAATAACTAACGGAGAAAACCGAGTAACATGGCGAAGCCTGGCCATGCTACTCCTCCTGGTCCTCTCCTGCGAAAGCAGTAACCCACTCAACCATCTATCCCGGTGGCAGGGATGAGGGCCAAGTCACACCATCCACCAAATCAAGGAGGTACCTGCAAAATTTTTGCCACAAGCAAGGCTGAGTATACTAATACTCAGCTAGACTTACCCAGTGTGAGGAGTCTACTCCTCTACCTCTAGACATGCAGCTGTTTGGCTGAGGAGTTTGGTTTGCCAAAAGCACTAGCTGAGTCTAAAATCAAGTTTTAGCTTTTCAAGTTTTAATATGATCCTTTTTAAACTAGATGAGTACCTAGCTACTCATACATGGTATCAGACATTTTTAGCAATCAACATCTTTTGCCAATCAACTCATTTCCACTTATTACTCAATGTAGAAGCATGGATCAAGCAGTCTCATTAGCTGCGAGAAGCAGACGATTCGAATCGAGTTTTTATCCTTGCAAGGTAAACCTAAACACACGACGTGGCAAGGCACTCCATCCCCACACACACCAACCGTCCCCATCGATTCCCCATCAACAGAAAGGGGCTCACCGCCTTGGCGTACAATGCCTCACTGACCCCGATTGCCGTCGTGCAGTGACCGCACTTGTACCCACCATAACCGGAATCGGAGACCATGTCATAGGTCGCGTGAGGAGGGCAATCTGTTGCCAGGTTCACTCAGGTACTAGGCTTACCGATTTACAATATTTCTCGGCATATATTTAGTACGTTCAAATGCTTGACACACGGTACCACACCTTAATCCTTATTCCAATTTCCGTCTCGTAGACAACGCATCCCCATGGATCGTTGTCCACAGACCATCATCATTACGATATAAAACTAGATACAATCAAGTCCTGACCTCACGCGAGTGCTGGAAAAATCACTCGACTTCTACCGAGATCCCTAATTAGTAAAGCAGCTACTCGACTTAGCATACTAATATCCATCTCAAAAAGGAATCCTGAGTTCATGCAACTATAGTTTCAGTCAACTCCTACACTTAAGTGCACAGTACAAGCCTATAAACATTAAGTGCAGTAAAATAGCATATATAACGGTTATGCATAAAATCGGGGCTTGCATTTAATTTCACACTTAGATAGTGTTTGCTGGGGGTACTCGCTTGGCGAGCATCCACTGGTCATGTCCATCCTTTTTTAGGTTGTCCACCAACTGCATCTCGTTGTTGGCACCACATCACTTGCACGATCATCATCTCGCGGTCCTAAATGAGATGCAAGATGCATATGTATGAATATAATGAAAGTAGCATAAAAATAGCACAAGATATACAAAGACACAGTGGCGAACTAAACATTAAATTGGAAGACATCGTAGACAACCACATGTTAGCTTTAGCTATCTACACGTCATCAGGCATACGTAGTCACTACCACTGGAAAGTTGACGACACTTACTATACTTAACCAACACAAACATGACATCACCAGTATGAGCATTTATTTAATTTTCTACGGCTTTTCATTAGTTCTTCTATTAATCACACAAAAGCATCCCAAACACAAGTTTAACAGAGGACATATGCATCAATGTCTATAGAAATTCTATATCGCAATCAACTAGAGGAAGAAACATATAAAACATGACACACAGGCAATATTAAGCTTAGTCATGGCAAGTCTATATTTATTTAAGTGCTAACTAAGCATTTTTAGCCAAAATGGTGAACTCAATCATCAAATGGACACTTGCAGATTTTTGGACAGCAACACCGCAGTTACTTGTTTTAATCATAACTCTTCAAATATTAATCAAAAAATTTCAAACTAGGACTTTCGGAAAAGCTTAAAAAGTGCTCTACAACTTTGGTGTTATCATCATAACATGATTCAACACTTAGCAAGGTCAAAATGTGCTAATACAACAGCTCTGTCCAGATTTGGACAGATTTAGTCTTGCAACTTCAAAAATTCACAACTAAATATTCAGACATCCAAACAAAGTGATTTTAGACTTTCTGGAAAGCTAATTAATTGTTCTACAAATTATTTATAAACATCTCTGGCTGGTTTAATATGTATCAAGGTTAAAATACACTATGAAGGTTGTGTTGTACAGAACTGGACAGATTCAGTCTTCACACTTTAAACATCCATAACTTAACCTTCAAACCACCAAAAAGAGTGATCCAAGACTTTTTGGAAAGCTTGGCAAAAACACTACATAACTTTTATAATCACCAAGAAGTGATTCTAGGTTTAATCAAATCAAACATTACAGTTTTCGAAATCTGTTCTGACAGTGGACAGAACACGGCAACCAGTTTGCAAAATTCATAACTCTTAAACTATTAGGCCTATGGTTATGAAATTTTAACACAAGTAAGATAAGAAAAGCATCTACAACTTTCTTATAACGATCATGAACAGATTGTAACATTAACTTAAGCAAACAATGCAGTTTCTGAAATATGAATTTGTAAAAAGCATAACTACTAAACGATCAGACCTATGCCTATCAATTTTTAACACAAGTAAGATAATAGAGTTATCTACTACTCTTTTATATGACTTTTCTACAGAAAACATGATTTAGTTCATCAAATATACAGCACGAGAAAATCACTGCGTGCAGTCCAAAACAGCAACTAATAAATTTTAGCTCATATACGATTCAAGAATTGCCGCGTTCTAGAGACTTGGATTATTCTAACACTTTACCATTTGTTAGAGTTAACATAACCAAGGGAGAACTAACAAGTAGACTTACTAAGTTTTTATCCGTGTCATTTCGAGCACTAGAAGTACCATACTTAATTAACAACGCATTCTCTACGATAATCAATATCGAAGCGCTTTTCACCCAATAATTTGCATTTTAACTTAGACATCACATGAGCACTAATACTTTTCTTCCGCAACCATAACCATGCGCAATTGGGCTACAACATCCTAAACGGGTGCAAGAACACTAGTTTCTAGTTTTAACCCCATGATTATTCCATTAATCATTTTAACTACTTAATCGGCATCGATCGACTTAACCTTCATCTCGACGGTCCGAGCACCACAATTCACGAAAGTCTACCTAGACATCTAGCATCACATAGAGAGCCTACTACTTCACATTGCAATTCATACAAAAACGCAAGGTGACAATAATAACACACAAGTAATCGACCCTTCTCTACGACCTTCAGTTAGGTCACCAACAGACGACATGATGACTACGAAGGCATGTCACCATTTCATCACACCCATTCATCGCCTATATGCGCACTAATTCATTTCTTACGACACATGCACTCAAAATTAATCCACACTACACAAAATACACTTATCTCTTATTTATGCGGAGACTTAACACCTTTCGGGATAAAGCGTCACTATAAACACCTTACACATAATTGCCTTAGGAACCTATTAGTTCACTCGAAGACATCTATTCAAGTCATAAACACAATCATACACTTATTTGTGAAGCGCAATTTAAGGAACACCTAACGCTTATAGACTCGACGTATAATTATAGAGGAAGTGATGACTACTTACGGCATGTCATCACCTCTCTACTTAAGCCGAGACAATTTCTACCTACAATGACCAAACATTTATGTCGAGCACACTCTATTTCCCCTGTCTCGCATACAACCATATTGTGGCGTGCACCCGAGACACTTCGATCAACGTAGCATAACCTACTAGTATATGAACTCCGACACTCATGTCTTAACAATACATCCTCCACGCAAACTAGCATTCTCTAAACTACTCGTCACATCAATAAATATACCCCCTATAAAATCACAAATCCCATCACATTGCATAAAACAAATACACTTTTCACATAAACACATGTCGATGCCTTTCCCAAAACATAATCCGTATTTTGTAACTTATTCTTCGCATCAAACAACGCACCGCATATTTTCCTATCAAATTATAAAAACATCCGACTTCTTTTCTACTTCATTTTCTTCTCTACATGCTTCCATTCATACAAAGGAATTTTCACACACATAATCACACATGCACTGCCTGACATCAACCAAATCATACATATTGTAAACTATAAATCAATCAACCTGAACGGGATCGGAACTAGACGCATGGGCTGTCCACATAGCTCGGCATTTCATCGAACGGGCAAGGCGTGAAGCGCGACATCGACGGCTAGCTGCGATTAGACACACACAACATTTCAACATTTTACCGAGCACAAAAATATGATAGCAGCAAGGGCAGCAGGGTGTTTCTCACCGAGGACTTACGGTGTCGCGGATGGGGCTACGTAAAACAGCAAACACCCGGCGGGCATCACGGCGTGTTGTTCACTGCTTCACAAAACAGCGAACCGGCAGCGCGCGGAGGCATCGGGGCTGCTGCACATTTCGTCGAGCACTCAGTAAGCACCAACGGGCACTGCGCAGCAGCACGCAAGCAGGGACGAAGCCGAGTCGCGAGCCATGGCGGGGGAGATGCAGGGAGGTGCTCCACGGCGGCACGAGCTCAGACCAAAGAAATGCCCTGCGCGCTAGGAGCAGAGGGGCCCGCGACCAAAGGGGAGAGCAGGGGAGGGGCGCTGCGCAGAGCAGGGCGCAAGGATTGGCGGCCATGGACAGGGAGGGAGCTCCTAGAGCGCTGCCGTGGGGGAGGAGGAGCGCATCCATGGAAGAAGGGGGCGCTGGGGAGGGCGTGCAGGGAGGGGAGGTCAGGCTGCTGGGGAGGTTCGCAGGGGCGCGCGTCGGGAAGAGGATAGGGAGTGCCGGCCATGGAGAGGCTGCTGGCGACCTGCAGGGAGGGAGCGCCGTGGGGAAGCTCGAGCTTGAGCCATGGAGCAGGGGAGGAAGAAGGGGACTCGGCTGGAGCAGGCCTGCGCGAGGGAGAAGGAGCAGGGAGGGCGCTCGGCCATGGAGGGAAGCTTGGCTGCTTGAGCTACGCCGGCGCCATGGGAGGTGCTGCACTGGCGTGCGTGAGGAGCAGGAAGGAGGATGGCGTGGGGAGAAGAAGCCAGGGAGAAAGAAAGTGGCGGCTAGGGGGGTAGGTGAAAAATTGCCAAGTGCAAGGGGAGAGGGATTCATATTTATAGAGGCACTAGGGTTAGGGTTTCAATTGGGCCAAATGGGCTGGGTTGGGCTTGGCCCAAAACACGTAATCGGGCTACGCTAAATATTTTCCAGAATAAAAATGCTCCTACAGAATTCGTCTAAACAGAGAACAGAGCGAAATACAGTTCGGACGAATGGACGATTGAGCGATTAACTCGACCGAGAGTCTGATTTGAATTCACTCGGAAATAACTCCTTGCGCATGATTCGAAAATAAATCGTCTTGAGATTTGATCGACTTTGGATTTTTAGTCGGAGAAGGTGAATCGTGACATTTTAAAATCGCGGCCGGAGTGGGTTTTCAATTCGGTTCAGACATAAGATATTTGGCCGAGTCGGATAAAATTGATTAGAGGACGACATATTGAGAGTACGGACTCGGATTAAAATAATCGGACATTGATCGAGGTTCGAGGAATTAGACTCGGGCTCGGATCAAATAACAGTCGTCGAGAGTTTGATTAAATGAGCTTCAGATGAGATTTATAATTCGAGAATGATTTTCGAGTTGCATTCGTTCCGAGAAATAAAAGTTTTAACAGGCTCCAAAATTGGTTGTTTCTCGCGATCGAATAACTCCGACTTCGGTGAGCTTCCAAGAATAATCCTGATAAACGAGATAGACACGATCGAGAAATAGGAAATTTTCACTGAGCAGTCAAGTTAGGGACAAATCTCCCGACATAACACGAAACTGACACCTGGGGAGTCACATATCACACTCAATCAAAGATCCAAATCAGACAAATATCATAAGAACAAACATTCAAGCGTATAGATACCTATAAAAATAGTTTTGTTTTTGTTCCTAAGAGTAGGTCTCCTAGTCCTAAAGGTCACTTTAGGCATAGGATTCCAAAGTGTGAAATCCACATTTGTCTTTAGAAAGAAAAAGGTAAGAATAATCACAGTAAAGTGGAAATAGATGAGAAAAGATTAAGATAAGTTTAGAAAAGAATCAGAGTAATAGAGGTAAGTAAAAAAGGGTTGTCCAGTTCTATCTAGGTTTCGTCCTACAGTCAACATTCCTCTGATACCACTTCTGTCACACCCGGGTTTAAGGGACAAAGCTGGGTGCATCTCATATATACGCCAAAGAAGACAACAGATATAATAACAGAGTGTATAGAGATAAATGTCATAATATAATCAGAGTACTTATTACATAGCAGAAGTCTTACAGGATAAAAGATAAATATAAAACGAACTAAAGTCCATCCTTGGTGCCATAAAGTCAACTGGGAGATGCCACCTAGATTAAGTCGAACTCCTCGTTGAGTGGCTCCTCTTGAACCACCTGTTCTTCTCTTGTGAGGGGGTGTGAGACAGCAAGGGTGAGCTCACACATGTTCATCGCTCAACAAGTTGTGGGGAATAATGTGCATGAACTCACCAAAGGTGGGAGTTCATGTGATGTGTAAGGCTGATCAACAATAGGGGTTAAAGCTGAGCATTGATTTTAATAAGTTGGTCAAATTTTATTAGCAATTACTAGATGTAAGTAAATACCAAACCATAATAATAATAGAACAAAAATTAATAAATAATCCCATGCAATGCATATGACAATTGAATTTAGTTTCATAATTTAATCATGCGAGAGTCCTGAGCTGCTCTTGACCGTGAGCTTGGCTAGTATACCAGTTTTACACTCTGCAGAGGTTGTACCCTATACCCACAAGTCGTGTATCCCATGTCACCAAGGTTTGCAAGGCCCTTAGACACTGTCGAGGTGAATGGCTTGGGATCCACTACGAGGCCTTTACAAAGTTCCACTAGCTTCCGAAAACCCGCTACAGTTTATGGGAAGAGCACTTGCAAGAATCGCCCGTCTGACCGCCATCGCAGCAAAATCAACCTGAGAACCTCCTTGCATGCAACTCCCCTACTGCCCTTGCCCCTTTCGGGTAAGGTAGACTTCCACTAGCTTTCCTAATTAGTTAGCCAAGGGGTCCCATTCCTCCCTTGTGGTGGCACGTGTTTCTCAAGTTAAGCTCCATGTTCCAATTAATGATAATGATCTTGACATGAACATAAATAAAATAACAGAATAATTGGAACATGGATATAATGACATATTAACCCAAAACCATATAAAGCAATAGCAGAACTACCCAAGTGATTCAGGGGTAAACAAGGTAAAAGATAATCAGACTAGGGTGACCTATTGGGTCCCAACAAAATTAAACCTATGCATTAAATAATGATAATAATGAACATTATTGGGTAACTGAAAGTGATCAAGGGCACAACTTGTCTGGCACTTGAGATTCCAGGTACCAGGATGATTCTTCAAATCCTCGTGACCTCACTGCTAGTCGTAGCAATACAAATAAACATGGTATAGATAAAATTAACATCACATCAAACATAAGTACAAACTGAATAATAATAATCTACACGAAGCTATGAGCTCGTGGGATCGAGAACTACTAAGATCAGAGATACGGTTATCAAGTTATGAATTTCTGAAGTTATTAAGTACCTAGAATAGAGTAATTCATGTGAATAATTTAAAATCAAGTTTCATGGTTAGATAAAGGTACTAGGTGATAAACAATACTTAAACAAAATTAATTCCACTGGAACGAATCAATTTGGAGTTATAGATTTTAAGTTATGAATTTCTAAAGGTTTTATGTATTTGGTACAAGATTGATTAAGAGATACATTTTAATATGATTTTCATGTCAAAACAGTAGTACTAAATGATGAACAATAATATTACAAAATTATAGGAGCTGGAATGGACTAAAAAGGATTTAATATGAATTTACTATGATTTATACAAGTTTCTACCATTATTATTATATTAAAAATGAATTTCGAATGAATTTCCATGGTTTATTCCCTGACAGGACTGCGCGCACAAATACTGAGTAGTTCAGGGTTTCCGGGATAAAATTACCTAGACTCAGTAAAAAGCCACAAGGGACTGCGGGTTTTATTCTGTAAAAACATAAGGGCTCTTATGCGAATTTGTCCCACGAAGGGGTATCGTAGGCTTCTGGTCGTTGGATCAACCACGTGTGGTCTGGATTAGATCCGCATAACCCCGAGCCAGGACGCAATTGTGCCCGTTGGATCTGCGACTGACGACCCAAGATTCGCCATGCCAAGCACCTACCCATGCCCATCGGATGGATAATATACGACTCAGATTTAATCTCGTGAATGGTTACGCTCTCATCTAATCGCATCCGTCCGAGTTGGATCGGATGGTACCCACGCCTTCTCCCTTCACTCGCCAGCCCGAGGCGGTGCCAGGAGCTCCCCACGACGGAGACCCACCGGCGCACAGCCACCACGGCACTCCCCTACACCAAATCTCAATCGGAGGACTACTACTCGATGTGGAGCGAAGGGCGATCATTATGGGAGCGATCTTACCTGTGATTATGCCGCGCCGTTCCCTGCCCACGGCGCATATTAGTCCTGCGGTGGAGTAGGAGCACCGGCGAGAAATCGCGTGCACCCCAGCCCCCAATCGCGCCAGCCGAGGGAATAACGCGCACCAAAGAGCCTCAACGAAGGCCCCCGACCCCTAGCCGAGGCCGAAGCGATGGCCATAGCGCTAGTCCACGGTGGCGGTGGACCGAGTGTTATTAACGCGGCGACAATGGACTTGGTAATGGACGGCCAGTTGGTGAGGCTAGCGCGGCGTGAGTGGCGGAAAAGAAGGAGGATGCGGGCGCGGAGCGTATTTATCCCCGCGCAAGCAACGACTGGCGAGGTTGCCGGCGAGAATCATGGCGGCGTCTCAGACTCTAGGGGTGAGACCGAGGAGAGAGGAGGGTGACTCGGGAGGAAGTTGGCCGCGTGGGGATCGACTCGAGTCCACCAAATCTCGTCCACCGCGGTCGGATTCAACGATCCGCTCGGATCCCGGCGGAAATGGCGTTTATCCGTTCTATTGGCGCGATTTTGTTGAGCCGATGCGCGCGGAAAGGGAAGAACGAAGGCCTAACGCGCGGGACCTGCTACACAGCGTCACCACGTCCCCATGCTACGCGCGAGCCGGGTGCCTGACAAGCTGGCCCCACATGTCGGCGCAAATACCCCAGTCAGGCACGCGTGTGTGGACCAGTCAGCCCGTGGGCCCGCGACATCAGTGACACTCGCGCCAGGAAAGTGGGCTGTGTGGTGGATGAGAGCGAAGTGTGCCGAAATCAGGTCGGGCCTAAGCGCGGCTTTCACCTTTTCCTTTTTATTTTTTATATTTTTTTTTCTGAATTTTACTTTCCTCTTTGTTTTTAGAATTCAAATTTGAATTTAGTTATGAAATTCACCCTTGATCAAAAATGTATTAATTCAAATATTAATGGAAGGTAGGTATTCTCTTATTTATATATTTATTTTATTTCGTTTGCATTGTATATTCCTTCTTTTCTCTTTATTCTCTTTTCTCCATTCAAATCAAATTCAAATTCAAATTCAAACTCCATTTTGAACTTCAAATTTCCAAGTGTCCAAGTTAACACTAATGTGATTATAACATCTACTATTTACAATATTATTATTTACTCTTCTCCTTGTTATTTATTTATGGAAGAAATAAATAGTTCCATTAAATCCCCTTTCCTATTTTCTATTTTATTTTCATTTATACCTTGAGGTCCCAAGTTTAAATTATGACTCTTTAGCAACATGTTCCACCACATATTCATAAGTATAAGATGTCTATAGTGCTTCATTTAATGAAATGAATAGTCATTTAGTTGAATTGAAAACCTTTCTACTACTTCTCTAATATAATTCTTGGTTTTCAAAATTTCGTTCTCAATTTTCAACACTCAAGTATAATTTGAGATATCTGAATTTACTATTTTCTTTCTTCATATATTTATTTTATTATTATTTTTTCTCATACAAATTTTGGGACTTAAAGTGGCAAGATAAGAATGAAAGAATGCTTCAAGGTAAGTATTTTAAAATTCTTTTGAAGTACTATGTAATGTCCGAAGAGACAGGTTTCGCTCCGATTCCAGCTATGACGGAACCTCCGAAGGCATTAGGCCCACCTACAGATGTCCCTGTCCTAAGGACCTCAGACAGTCATGCAGGTGCGCATAATGACTCGTTGAGTTCGGTTATCTGTATCTTCATCATATCTCCCAAGAGAGCTTAACGCATCACACAGACATTACACATAATCGGAGAAGAGAACGAGCGGAAAGGAATATAATTTACATTCATACCAAAATATATAGAGAGTACTAATTACATAACCGGGTGTTCGAGTGCAGAACTTATTATTACATAACGGGGAGGCAAAACATCTTTCCCTAAACAAGTTTAGTGTTTTTCCTCCTCCTTTGGCACCACCTTTGAGCAGAAACAACAGAACTCGGTTGTTTCATCACCTACAACAATATGGGTTCGAAAACCCTGAGTACGAAGTGTACTTTCGCAAGTCTTACCCGTCAAAGGAAAAAGACTCTCAAGGATATGTTGGCTTTTGGGAATCAAGGTAAAGCTCATCAAAATTCAAAAACTCTGTTTGCAGAAAAGCTTACTATGAGTAGATCCTTAAAATCCATTTTTATTATCAGGTTAAGTAGTTACCTGCATCTAGAGTTCTTTCTATCCTAGATCAGGCACTTGGCCTATGCTATCCATCTTTTATCATTCATTTAGTTCACTTGATTGCTATGTGTAGGGTGAAAGGGAAATAGGCTTACACCTTTTCCTAATTGATTTTGGTGGTTGAATTGCCCAACACAAATAATTGGACTAACTAGTTTGCTCTAGATTATATGTTCTACAGGTGCCAAAGGTTCGTCTACAACTATACTAAATCGACTGTCCAGAATACCGTAGATTATTTCGGACAGGAGAAGCTTTTTGGAAAATCAGGCCAAGCGCGGACCGTCCGGGCCTTTGCGGCGGACCGTCCGCGACACCTAAATAACCCACGGACAGAACCAATGCAAAAACATGTGTCTCTACTGCGGACCGTCCGATGGAAGAGCAAGCACCGTCCGAGACCACGCGCGGACCGTCCGGGCTCAGGCGCGGACCATCCGGTAGGTGAGGAACCGAAAAACCCGAAGGTGGTGGGTTCGGCCAAATGAATTATAGCGTCCTCGCGGACCGTCCGGGGTGCACGACCGGACCGTCCGCGACTGGCTTTATCTGACATCTGACGATGCATTAAATGCAATATAGCCGTTGATATAGTCGTTACTGCTGACCGTTGCGTTTTCAGCCGTTGATCTGCAGGGGCGGACCGTCCGGACCAGGCGGGCGGACCGTCCGCGGTCGGCAGAAAGAAGCAACGGCTAGGAAGTGGTTGGTGGCTAGAAATACAACCCCAACCACCTCCATTCACTTCATCCAAGCATTCCAACCTTCAATATTTAATACAAGAGCTAGCAATCCATTCCAAGACACAATCAAAGCCTCCAATCTCTCCAAGTTCCACAATTGAGACAAGAGATCATTAGTGATTAGTGACTTGAGAGAGAGAGTGATCCGTGTGTCATTTGTCGCTCTTGTCGCTTGGCTTTTGCAATCGTGCTTTCTTCCTTCCCATTCTTATTCTCAAGGCACTTGTAATCAAAGCAAGAGACACTAAGTTTGTAGTGGTTCTTGTGGGGTCTAAGTGACACGTTTGATTAAGGAGAAAGCTCACTCGGTCTAAGTGACCGTTTGAGAGAGGGAAAGGGTTGAAAGAGACCCGGTCTTTGTGACCACCTCAACGGGGAGTAGGTTTGCAAGAACCGAACCTCGGTAAAACAAATCAGCGTATCTCGCTCTTTGTGACCACCTCATTTATATTTCTAACGCTAACCTGGCTTGTAGTTGTGCTTAAGTTTATAAATTTCAGATTCGCCCTATTCACCCCCCCCCCTCTAGGTGACTTTCAATTGGTATCAGAGCTCGGTGCTTCATTAGAGCCTAAACGCTCGAAGTGATGTCGGGAGCATCCGCCAAGAGGGATCTCAGGACCGGCGAGAAGACCGCCACAAGCCATGGGAAAGCTCCATCCGGGGAGTCTGCCAACAAGGTGAAGGGATCCCCTTCACACAACAAGTCGCGTCGGAGTGGTGACAAGAAAAGTAGATGAGGAAGGTGGTCTACTACGAGACCGACTCTTCGTCACCATCCTCCTCCGGCTCCAACACGCCGTCCGTAACTTCTAAGCGCCATGAGCGCAAGAAGTTTAGTAAGATTCCCCTACGCTACCCTCGCATTTCCAAACGTACTCCATTACTTTTCGTTCCATTAGGCAAACCTCCTATGTTTGATGGTGAAGATTATAATATGTGGAGTGATAAAATGAGGAATCATCTAACCTCACTCCACACTAGCATTTGGGATGTTGTTGAGATTGGAGTACAGGTACCATCACCAGGGGATGAAGACTATGATTCGGACGAGGTCGGCCAAATCCGGCACTTCAACTCCCAAGCCACCACTATAGTCCTCGCCTCTCTAAGTCGAGAGGAGTATAACAAGGTGCAAGGACTAAAGAGCGCCAAGGAGATTTGGGACATACTCAAGACCGCGCACGAAGGAGACGAGGTGACCAAAATCACCAAGCGGGAAACGATCGAGGGGGAGCTCGGTCGCTTCCGGCTTCGCCAAGGGGAGGAGCCACAAGACATGTACAACCGCTTGAAGACCTTGGTGAACCAAGTGCGCAAACTCGAGAGTACCAAATGGGATGACCATGAGATGGTCAAGGTTATTCTAAGATCCCTTGCTTTTCTTAATCCTACGCAAGTTCAATTAATTCGTGGGAATCCTAGATATACACTAATGTCTCCCAAGGAAGTAATAGGAAACTTTGTGAGCTTTGAGTTGATGATCAAAGGCTCTAAGAAAATCATTGAGCTAGATGGCCCCTCCACGTCCGAAGCACAACCGGTCGCATTCAAGGCAACAGAGGAGAAAAAGGAGGAGTCTACATCAAGTAGACAACCCATCGACGCCTCTAAGCTCGACAACGAGGAAATGGCGCTCATCATCAAGAGCTTCCGCCAAATCCTCAAGCAAAAGAGGGGGAAGGATTACAAGCCTCGCTCCAAGAAAGTTTGCTACAAGTGTGGTAAGCCCGGTCATTTTATAGCAAAATGTCCACTATCTAGTGACAGTGACAGGGGCGATGACAAGAAGGGAAAGAGGAGAGAAAAGAAGAGATACTACAAGAAGGGCGGCGATGCCCATATTTGTCGCGAGTGGGACTCCGACGAGAGCTCATCCGACTCCTCATCCGACGAGGACGTCGCCAACATCGCCGTCACCAAAGGACTTCTCTTCCCCAACGTCGGCCACAAGTGCCTCATGGCAAAGGACGGGAAAAGGAATAAGGTAAAATCAAGATCCTCCACTAAATATGCTTCCTCTAGTGATGAAGATAATTCTAGTGAAAATGAGGAGGATAACTTGTGCACCCTTTTTGCCAACCTAAACATGCAACAAAAAGAAAAATTAAATGAATTAATTAGTGCTATTCATGAGAAGGATGAACTCTTCGACACCCAAAAGGACTTCCTAATTAAGGAAAATAAGAAGCATGTTAAGGTTAAAAATGCTTACGCTCTAGAAGTAGAAAAATGTGAAAAACTATCTAGTGAGCTAAGCACTTGCCATGATACTATTGTCAACCTTAGAAATGAGAATGCTAAATTAATTGCTAAGGTTGATTCAAATGTTTGTAATGATTCAATTCCCAATCTTAGTGATGATAATGCTAATTTGCTTACTAAGATTGAAAAGTTAAATGATTCACTTGCTAGCCTTAGGATTGAAAATGAAGAATTGATTGCTAAGGCTAAAGAATTAGATGTTTGCAATTCCGATCTTAGAGATAAGAATGATATTCTACGTGCTAAGATTGTTGAACTTAATTCTTGCAAACCCTCTACATCTACCACTGAGCATGTTTCCATTTGCACTAGATGTAGAGACATTAATGTTGATGCTATCCATGATCACCTAGCCTTAATCAAGAAACAAAATGATCACATAGCTCAACTTAATGCTAAAATTAATGAGCATGACTTAGAAAATGAAAAATTTAAATTTGCTAGAAGCATGCTCTATAGTGGGAGACGCCCTGGCACCAAGGATGGCATTGGCTTCCAAAAGGGAGACAATGTCAAACTTAATGCCCCTCCTAAAAGATTGTCTAACTTTGTAAAGGGCAAGGCTCCCATGCCTCAGGATAACGAGGGTTACATTTTGTACCCTGCTGGTTATCGCGAGAGCAAAATTAGGAGAATTCACTCTAGGAAGTCTCACTCTAGCCCTAATCATGCTTTTATGTATATGGGTGAGACATCTAGCTCTAGGCAATCAACCCGTGCTAAATTGCCTAAGAAGAAAACTCCTAGTGCATCAAATGATTCTAACATTTCATTTAAAACTTTTGATGCATCTTATGTTTTAAATAACAAATCCGGCAAAGTAGTTGCCAAGTATGTTGGGGACAAACACAAGGGATCAAAGACTTGTGTTTGGGTACCCAAAGTTCTTGTATCTAATGTCAAAGGACCCAAAACCGTTTGGGTACCTAAAATCAAGAACTAAATTTGTTTTGTAGGTTTATGCATCCGGGGGCTCAAGTTGGATCATCGACAGCGGGTGCACAAACCACATGACAGGGGAGAAGAAGATGTTCTCCTCCTATGAGAAAAACCAAGATCTTCAACGAGCTATCACATTCGGGGATGGAAATAAAGGTTTGGTCAAAGGATTGGGTAAAATTGCTATATCTCCTGACCACTCCATTTCCAATGTTTTTTTTGTAGATTCTTTAGATTACAACTTGCTTTTAGTTTCGCAATTATGTAAAATGGGTTACAACTGTCTTTTTACGGATACAGGTGTCACTGTCTTTAGAAGAAGTGATGATTCAATAGCATTTAAGGGAGTGTTAGAGGGTCAGCTATACTTAGTAGATTTTGATAGAGCTGAACTCGACACTTGCTTAATTGCTAAGACTAACATGGGCTGGCTCTGGCATCACCGACTAGCACATGTTGGAATGAAGAATCTTCACAAGCTTCTAAAGGGAGAACACATTTTGGGACTAACAAATGTTCATTTTGAGAAAGACAGGGTTTGTAGCGCATGTCAGGCAGGGAAGCAAGTTGGTGTTCATCATCCACACAAAAACATCATGACAACTGACAGACCACTCGAGCTCCTACACATGTACCTATTCGGCCCGATAGCTTACATAAGCATCGGCGGGAGTAAGTATTGTCTAGTTATTGTGGATGATTATTCTCGTTTCACTTGGGTGTTCTTTTTGCAGGAAAAATCTCATACCCAAGAAACCTTAAAGGGATTCTTGAGACGGGCTCAAAACGAGTTCAGCTTAAGGATCAAGAAAATTAGAAGCGACAACGGGACGGAGTTCAAGAACTCACAAATCGAAGGCTTCCTTGAGGAGGAGGGCATCAAGCATGAGTTCTCTTCTTCCTACACACCACAACAAAATGGTGTAGTGGAGAGGAAGAATAGAACTCTATTGGACATGGCAAGAACCATGCTTGATGAGTACAAGACTTCGGATCGGTTTTGGGCCGAGGCAGTCAACATCGCCTGCTACGCCATCAACCGGTTGTATCTACACCGAATCCTCAAGAAGACATCTTATGAACTCCTAACCGGTAAAAAGCACAATGTTTCATATTTTAGAGTCTTTGGTAGCAAATGCTTTATTCTTGTTAAAAGAGGTAGAAAATCCAAATTTGCTCCTAAGGCTGTAGAAGGCTTTTTACTAGGATATGATTCAAACACAAGGGCATATAGAGTCTTTAACAAGTCCTCTGGACAAGTTGAAGTTTCTTATGATATTGTGTTTGATGAGACTAACGGCTCTTAAGTAGAGCAAGTTGATCTTGATGAGCTAGGTGATGAAGAGGCTCCGTGCCTCGCGCTAAGGAACATGTCCAGTGGCGATGTGTGTCCTAAAGAATCCGAAGAGCCACCATAGGCACAAGATCAACCATCCTCCTCCATGCAAGCATCTCCACCAACTCAAAATGAGGATGAGGCTCAAGATGATGAAAAAGAAGATCAAGAAGATGAGCCACCTCAAGATGACGGAAATGATCAAGGGGGAGATGCAAATGATCAAGACAAGGAGGATGAAGAACCAAGACCGCCACACCCAAGAGTCCACCAAGCAATTCAACGAGATCACCCCGTGAACACCATCCTCGGCGATATTCAAAAGGGGGTAACTACTCGATCTCGTGTTGCTCATTTTTGTGAACATTACTCTTTTGTTTCCTCTATTGAGCCACACAGGGTAGAGGAAGCACTACAAGATTCGGATTGGGTGGTGGCGATGCAAGAGGAGCTCAACAACTTCACTAGGAACGAGGTATGGCATTTAGTTCCACGTCCTAACCAAAATGTTGTAGGAACCAAGTGGGTGTTCCGCAACAAGCAAGATGAGCATGGTGTGGTGACAAGGAACAAAGCCCGACTTGTGGCCAAGGGATACTCACAAGTCGAAGGTTTGGATTTCGGTGAAACCTATGCACCCGTAGCTAGGCTTGAATCAATTCGCATATTACTTGCCTATGCTACTTACCATGGCTTTAAGCTTTACCAAATGGACGTGAAAAGTGCCTTCCTCAATGGACCAATCAAGGAAGAGGTCTATGTTGAGAAACCTCTCGGCTTTGAAGATAGTGAGTACCCTAACTATGTTTACAAACTCTCTAAGGCGCTTTATGGGCTCAAGCAAGCCCCAAGAGCATGGTACGAATGCCTAAGAGATTTTCTCATCACTAATGGCTTCAAAGTCGGAAAGGCCGATCCTACTCTATTTACCAAAACACTTGAAAATGATTTGTTTGTATGCCAAATTTATGTTGATGATATTATATTTGGGTCTACTAACGAATCTACATGTGAAGAATTTAGTAGGATCATGACACAAAAATTCAAGATGTCTATGATGGGGGAGTTGAAATACTCCTTGGGATTTCAAGTGAAGCAACTCCAAGAGGGCACCTTCATTAGCCAAACGAAGTATATTCAAGACATTCTAAACAAGTTTGGGATGAAGGATGCCAAGCCCATCAAGACACCCATGGGAACCAATGGGCATCTCGACCTTGACACGGGAGGTAAATCCATAGATCAAAAGGTATACCGGTCGATGATAGGCTCTTTACTCTATTTATGTGCATCTCGACCGGACATTATGCTTTCCGTATGCATGTGTGCAAGATTCCAAGCCGACCCTAAGAAAGCTCACCTTACGGCCGTAAAACAAATCTTGAGATATTTAGTTCATACTCCTAAGTTTGGGCTTTGGTACCCTCGAGGATCCACATTTGATCTAATTGGTTATTCGGATGCCGATTGGGCGGGGTGTAAAATTAATAGAAAGAGTACATTAGGGACTTGCCAGTTCTTGGGAAGATCTCTGGTGTCTTGGGCTTCAAAGAAACAAAATTCTGTAGCTCTTTCTACCGCCGAAGCCGAGTATATTGCCGCAGGCCATTGTTGCGCGCAATTACTTTGGATGAGGCAAACCCTTAGGGACTATGGTTACAAATTAACCAAAGTTCCTCTTCTATGTGATAATGAGAGTGCAATCCGCATGGCGGATAATCCCGTTGAGCATAGTCGCACTAAACACATAGCCATTCGGTATCATTTTCTAAGGGATCACCAACAAAAAGGGGATATCGAGATTGCATATATTAACACCAAGGAACAATTGGCCGATAACTTTACCAAGCCACTAGATGAACAAACCTTTAACAAACTTAGACATGAGCTAAATATTCTTGATTCTAGGAATTTCTTTTGATATTTTGCGCACATAGCTCATGGGTATACCTTTGATCATATCTCTTTTATATACTATGACTAATGTGCTCTCAAGTGTATTTCAAACCAAGTCATAGGTGTATTGAAAGGGAATTGGAGTCTTCGGCGAAGACAAAGGCTTCCACTCCACTCCATCAAATTACAATCCTTCGCCGTTGCTCCGAGCCTCTCTCCAACTTTGGTATAATCTTCACTCATATTGTGTTCGTCAAAAAGGGGGAGAAATTAGTTATAAGGGCTTTTTTATTTCACTCAAGTATACGTTTTTGGCGATTCATGCCAAAGGGGGAGAAGGTATTAAGCCCAAAGCAAAAGGACCGCACCACCACCATTTTCTTTTGAAAATTTAAGTTAAGAAAAAGTCTTGAAATGATGAATTTTTCAATTGCTATCTTATTTTTGATAGAAATTCAAATTGGTACACCCGCTTCAAAAACTAACATCTAAAACCCTCTTGAACACTAAGAGGAGGATTTTATTGAGGGGAAGTTTTGTTTAGTCAAAGGAAAAGCATTTGAAATAGGGGGAGAAAATTTCAAATCTTGAAAATGCTTCTCAAAATCTTATTCATTTACCTTTGACTATTTGCAAAAGGACTTTGAAAAGAATTTACAAAAGAATTTGCAAAAACAAAACATGTGGTGCAAGCGTGGTCCAAAATGATAAAAATAAAAGAAACAATCCATGCATATCTTAAGAGAATATATATTGGTTTCATTCCAAGCAACCTTTACACTTACAATTATGCAAACTAGTTCAATTATGCACTTCTATATTTGCTTTGGTTTGTGTTGGCATCAATCACCAAAAAGGGGGAGATTGAAAGGGAAATAGGCTTACACCTTTTCCTAATTGATTTTGGTGGTTGAATTGCCCAACACAAATAATTGGACTAACTAGTTTGCTCTAGATTATATGTTCTACAGGTGCCAAAGGTTCGTCTACAACTATACTAAATCAACTGTCCAGAATACCGTAGATTGTTCCGGACAGGAGAAGCTTTTTGGAAAATCAGGCCAAGCGCGGACCGTCCTGGCCTTTGCGGCGGACCGTCCGCGACACCTAAATAACCCTCGGATAGAACCAATGCAAAAACATGTGTCTCTACTGCGGACCGTCCGATGGAAGAGCAAGCACCGTCCGAGACCACGCGCGGACCGTCCGGGCTCAGGCGCGGACCGTCCGGTAGGTGAGGAACTGAAAAACCCGAAGGTGACGGGTTCGACCAAATGAATTATAGCGTCCTCGCGGACTGTCCGGGGTGCACGACCGGACCGTCCGCGACTGGCTTTATCTGACATCTGACGACACATTAAATGCAATATAGCCGTTGATATAGCCGTTACTGCTGACCGTTGCGTTTTCAGCCGTTGATCTGCAGGGGCGGACCGTCCGGACCAGGCGGGCGGACCGTCCGCGGTCGGCAGAAAGGAGCAACGGTTAGGAAGTGGTTGGTGGCTATAAATACAACCCCAACCACCTCCATTCACTTCATCTAAGCATTCCAACCTTCAACATTCAATACAAGAGCTAGCAATCCATTCTAAGACACAATCAAAGCCTCCAATCTCTCCAAGTTCCACAATTGAGACAAGAGATCATTAGTGATTAGTGACTTGAGAGAGAGAGTGATCTGTGTGTCATTTGTCACTCTTGTCGCTTGGCTTTTGCAATCGTGCTTTCTTCCTTCCCATTCTTATTCTTAAAGCACTTGTAATCAAAGCAAGAGACACTAAGTTTGTAGTGGTCCTTGTGGGGTCTAAGTGACCCGTTTGATTAAGGAGAAAGCTCACTCGGTCTAAGTGACCGTTTGAGAGAGGGAAAGGGTTGAAAGAGATCCGGTCTTTGTGACCACCTCAACGGGGAGTAGGTTTACAAGAACCGAACCTCGGTAAAACAAATCACCATATCTCGCTCTTTATTTGCTCACGGGTTGTTTTGCGCCCTTTCTCTCGGACTCGTTTATATTTCTAACGCTAACCCGGCTTGTAGTTGTGCTTAAGTTTATAAATTTCAGATTCGCCCTATTCACCCCCCCTCTAGGCGACTTTCATAAGGTAGTGACCAAGTCTTCATGTCCGAGAAGTAACGGCGACTTGAATCGATTAATACCTAGGTGGGATCTCCAACCACACGACATGTGTAGCACTTAACCCTTGCATATGTCAACTCGCCACTGGATTTCTCAAGACCAGAATGGGTTCATGCCAACCGAGAGCATAGATACTCCACTGTCCAGCCTCTTGCCACGGAGGGTACACGCTACTCTCGCCATCTCTCCACTCCCATTGCGTGGTGGCCTTTCTGGTATTGGTCCGACCGAGGCAAAGCTTACCCATGATAAGGCATGTGGCCAGTTAAAAGGTCCTCGATCATCAAGCCTACATCGGTTCGGTCCTTAATCGACTTAGACAGAGACACTACACCGAGACTTCCTTCTCGTGCAAGTCACCCGCCCGGTTTCGTCTTTATCATTTACAACCCAAAGTTTGGTACCTGACAGAGGTACTTCTTTTTAGATGTTGAACCCAGCATGGCCATGATGGATTCACCATCACAAGTCTTTTCTTTGCAAAATTCCCATCCCATATGAAGCATCACCTTTTGTTTAAAACAAAACATTTTGTTTTCTAAAGTAGAGCTAAGCATCATAAAAATCCTTTTCATAAAAGGGAATCAAGGAGTGGTAATCAATTTTCCAAGGAAGGAAATGCATCAACTGTTTAGCACACAACTCCTATCACCTAATGCATCATATAAGGTGATAAAGATTTTAAAACCACGGGGAAAGGGATAATGCAACGGGCCTTGCCTTGTGTTGCAAGAGGTTCTGGGTCTACTCCACGGATGTCGAAGTAGAAGTTATTCTCGGTTGGAGGATTCTCAGCTGGAGTGACAACTTCTTCTTCAACCATAATCTCTTCCTCATTTTCTATACATGACAGTACATGTACATGAATGCTCATGTGATGTTATGAACAAGCAGATACATAATTCTACCCAAAAAGTTTTACCATTTTTGGAGCTACTAATTTATTTCTAAAATTCTAATGGGCTTGGTTTGAACACCTTTAAAGGCTACATAATTCTAGGTTTAGGATAAAAATCTTGGAACTATTTTATTAAATACTAGATGATTTTAGGAGTCTAGCAAAATTGGTCTCATAATTTTATCATTTTTCTACTATTTTCTACACATTTCCTAATCTGACAGTAAAAAGAAAAGGAAAAAGAATGAACAATGATGGGCTCAATTCAGCCTAAACCAACCCGCAAACGGGGAGACACGCCCGCGCCCTCGCTGGCGACTTTGCACAGAGACCCCTAGCCATTTGAATAACTGGTAAAGAGCCCGCAGCACTATTCATTCGTCTCTCTGACCGTTGCACTTAAGCCCCTGTGTTTATATTTCTTCACCAAATCAGTCCCTGGCGACGGCGCACTCGTCCGCCGGCCACCCCCTCGCTGGGACTCGCCTCAAACGACGATGACTGTCGAAACCAAGTGTCGGATCAGCATCCCCGATCTCAGGCGAGCCTAGACCATGCCCTAATTGAACTAATCTAACCTGGAATCCCCTCTGCCCACGACGACGGCGAACACCGAGGGCAGGCCGAGCTGTTCCCGACGACTAGGCACAGTAGCGTTCAAATTCTAAGCATGGGGACCATCACCACCCCTAAAGGAAGCTAGAACGGACAGTAGTTGGCCTGGAACTACCTTAGGCGAAGCTGGCCACAGAAGAGTTCTCCTCGGCAGTGATGGCGACCAAATTGGTGGAAAATCTAAATTCTCCGGCTACAGTGGCTAATCGAGGGCGAGGAATGGTTCTCTGGGTTCGTAACAATCTAGTGGAGCAGGCGGGAGCGTCAATTTATAGTGACCAAGAGCGGTGGCTCCGAATTTGGGGAAAGTAAGCTTGCGGCCGGAGCGAAGGTGAGTCACCGGAGCATAACTACCGTGGCGCTCACAGGGCAAAGGCTTATGGTGGTCACTGATTACTCTCCACGACTCGTGACGATGGGGTGAAACTGCCTATGGCATGGTGTGACTGAAGTAAATGGCAACAACCTCGGCGACGGTCGCACGACCACGTCCCCGAGCAAGTGGGTACGGTGAGGTCGGCTCGATCCACTCCCCCTCCGATCTTTTCACGTCCGTAGTAATATCCTGCCCGAGCTGAGCACGAATCGCGGCGGCCGGCACGGATTGCGGCGTGGAGATCACCGGCGATGACAGATGCACTGAACCCACGATCTTGTTCAGTCCACTGTTCTTCACTCAACCCCATCCCGAGCTGCCTGACAGACCAAGTTAGAGGGCATCGTTCTCTAATTTTCATGTGACAACCCACTAATATGTTTGTATCAAAGTTGTTGCCCTATAAACCAGCTTTGACTTTGTTATAGGGTTCTTGATTATATTCTCACTGAATCATGCGCAAATTGATCTTGAAGTTCATTAGAACACACTATCAGTCAAGTTTCAGTATCAGTGGTGACTGGCAGCCCAACTTTTGGTCCATTTTTCTCCAATTTCCATACAGCTCCAAGGCTCAGTCACTTAATCAAATTTGAACTAATAACATAGCTCTACAAGTTTGTTGTAATGGCCCATGGCAAAATCTCCCTAGTTTAAGAGATACAGGGTCCCAAAATCAGCCCAATTACATTGTTTTTCAAAGTTAAGCCTTATGGGTGCTATTGGGGTTTTTTTGCAATTAACTCCAAATTGTGCCACACAACTTGGAAATCTTTCAATGTAAAAGTTGTTTAGTTTTTTATACTCTTCCACTTTGATATATGCACTTTGGTCTAAAAGTGTATAGAAATTGAACCCATCTCATAGAGCACAAATTAGGGTTTCCAGGGTTCTTATTAGGGTTTTGAGTACTCTAGGGTTTATGTGCCATTCAAATTCATCAAGTTTAGTCTCTTATGGACATCTCCACTAACTTCTGAGATAAAACTCAATTTGTTATCATACACACACACATACCTCTATCCCTTGGTTGAGTACCATATCCTAGGGTAAAGGATCACTTCAAACCATCACATCACACTTGTTTTGAAGTTTTAGCCTAGTGGATGCATTCCAGGTGTAACATACATAATGAAATGTCAATGCATATGATGTCATACCCATGTTTTAGTTCTAGTTACACCAGGGGTGTTACATCACCGGCCCTACAAAACATTGCAAAAAAATATTTTGAGTGACTATATATAGGTGTACTATCGAACACGGCCTAAAAGCATTTAATATTATGCGCTACCTAGGTGAGTGTGGACAGTGCTGCGCTCACAACTGGGGCTGCTACTCCACATGTGACAGTGTCATGACGCCTGCTAGTGCAAAGCAAAGCTCCAAAAGCCAAAAAATGATCCATATAAACTCTGTTGAAGCTGAAATTATGTGCATTCACATAAAAGTTTCAAATATGTCCATAAAATTTGAGCTCTAAAAGATTAAAGCTTCAACCATAGAAAAAATATGCTCTAAACTTGGTGTTTTATCAAAATCAGTCAAGAGGATAGCTTTTTGTGCTCGGGTGCCTAAACCATTTAATAGAAAGGGGCACTTTGCCTTCACTCCTCCTCTTAGGTGCAGCCTTGTTTGGGCAATTATGCTGAAAGTGGCCTTTCTCTCAACATGTGAAGCAGCCTCTTTTTCTTTGTCCTTTTGTGTCAATGTTAAAGAAAATATTCTCAACATACAGGAGAACACACATTAGATTAATCTTGTAAATGATTCCCATAGGCATGACCATAGGGGCGAGGTCAAGCCCCCGCCCTGTCCTCCCCGATCGTGATGAATTCCCCTGACCATGATCCCTGCCGGCAAAACATCTCGCGCGATGCAACCCCCCTCCACGATGCTCTCATCTAACGCCTTTCCCTGCCTCGTTTCCCTGGTCTCAGTGCCTCGACCCCCCCCCCCCCCCCCCCCCCCCCCCCCCGCCCCATGGACATCGCTCCCACTATGGGCGTTGAGCCGGCGATGGGCCTAGGTGGCGCTCTTTCTCGTCGTCTACGCCGCGCTGCTCTCCGCCTCTTTGTCCCTACTCGCCTCCATCCGCACCTGGTACTACTTTTATCCTCGCCTTACCTGGCCAGTCGCGCTCTATGCATCCGTCATGTACGACGTTGTGTTCAGCCTGTTGTACATGGCCGTCGCGCTCCCCTTTGCCGCACCCGCCATGCTTGTCACTTGGACCACTGTTCTCGTGCTCCTCGCCTTCGCCGGATGCCTGTGCAGGTCGCTTGTTGCCGAGGGCCGACGCACCACCAGGGACATCTCGGGCCTTGCACTCCATGTCCTCCTGCGCAAGGGCAATGTCGTCGCCGTGCTCCTCCTCGGACGCCACGATGACTATGCAGGCCGCCATGCCTCCTAATCAATCCACTAGTAGCTCTAAGCCTGTTGTCGTTCTCTTCTTCTCGAGCTAGATCTGCTACACCTTACTAGAATAGGTGTTTATTATCACACCAGGTTGTTTTAGTTACTCCACAAATTGGACACTGATGGCATCTGTAATGAATGTAGCTTGTCACATCATGCTCAGGTTCAAAAGATTATTTGGATGAGAAAATTTGATCTAAGGCTAAGTGAACTAACCTTGAAGAAAGCATACAACTATCACAGCTAGCACAAGAAATAATTCAAGTAGGGCTTTCTTGTGATCCTGTTAGGGAGAAGAATATTGGCCGATGTGGTGGAAGCCATCTTGACGAAATAGGCATGCATCTATGGGGCTCCAGTTTGGATCCAGCTATTACAGATGAGATTGTAAGTGCTCATTTTCTTGTTTCTTCCCTGACAGACCAGACTTCATTCTTTTAATTAGCACAACAAATATTCGACTTGGTTAGCATTTTTTGAAATGATAACTTGTATCATATTGTATAAGGCCATCTCCAGCAGGTCATGCAAAATACTCTTTTGCACGGTAGATTATACTGTTTGTAGAGTGGAGTTTAAAATAGGGGGTGAGATAGGGAGTGGGATAGAGAGTCTGTTGGAGATAGTCTAAGCGTTCGAGGCTTAGGGCTGCCTACATCGACGTGTACCAAAACATGCTTCTCGACCTCGTCACCAACCCGTCCATGCTATTTAGCTTCAACCCTTTTGTGCTTGATGTTTTCAAATGACCCTTTTGTTATGTGCCTCATGTTTACATCATACAATTATATGGGTCTCTTGGTTGGAATGGCTTGCACATGCAATTGAATTTACTCTTTAGAGGTTCTTGTGATCTACACTGCTTTTTAGATTTTAATGGATTAAGGGTTGACTGTATTTTATTATGAACTTTCTGTTTTATTATATGTATCTATTTAGTATGGCGGAACCACCTAGATTATTCTAGCTTAAGTGCCTTAGTCTTGCCTCAAGGGCAACGACACACACTTAAACCAGAATAAACTGTCAATACCTTGGATCTAGTCTGATAAAACCACATACAAGGATCGAGTACCATTAGCTCACTCAAAGGTGAAGCACGGAGAAATGCAATAAAACATAATACCACAAATTAAATAAGTACTTAGAGTTATTACATCATCGAAGTTTGAAAGTAGTGACCATTGTTCTCATCGTAGTGGAAATAACTAACGGTAAATAAAGGGAGTGTGGCGAAGCTTGGCCCATCACTCCTCAAGATCCTCTCCTGCTCAGGCAGGGTTTCACTCGACTGTCCAACCCGGTGGTAGGGTGGATGGCCAAGTCAAACCAGCAACCATATCCTCAAGGAAGTACCTATAAAAATTATGCCACAAGTAAGGCCGAGTATACTAATATTCAACTAGACTTACTCGCTGTGAGGAGTCTACTCCTCTACCTCTAGACCATGAAGTTGTTTGGCTGAGGGGTTTGGTTTGCCAAAAGCACTAGCTGAGTCTAAAACAAGTTTTAGCTTTTCCAAGTTCTATAATATTCCATAAACTAGGTTAGCCTCTTTCTAAGGATACATGGTAGCAAGCATTTAGTGCAAGCAACACTTTATCTCAAGAAAACTCCTTTCACTTCTTAATTGATGCAGCAGCACGTATCAAATAGTCTCATTAGATGCGAGAAGTAGACGATTTGAATCGAGTTCTTAAACCTTGCAAGGTGAACCTAAACACACGACATATAGGGGCACTCCATCCCCACACACATCAACCGTCCCCATCGATGCAATAGACAGGCCCACTTCCGTTAGCATACAATGCTCCACTGACCCCGGCTGCCGCCGTGCAGTGATCGCACTTGTACCCACCATAACTGAAATGGGAGACCCTATCTCATGAGCGTGGGAAGGTATGTCTGTGGGCAGGTTCACTCAGGTACTAGGTTTACCGATTTACCATATTTCTCGGCATATGCTTAGTACTTTCAAACGCTTGACACACGGTACCACACATTAATCCTTATTCCAGTTTCGTCTCGTAGGCAAGGCATCCCCATGGATCCGTGTCCACAGACCATCATAATTCCATTATCAAAAGTGTATACAACCAATTCCTGACATCGCGCGAGTGCTAGAAAAAATCACTCGACTTCTACCAAGATTCTTAATTAGCATAGCAGCTACTCGACCTAGCATACTAGTATCCATCTCATAAAGGAACCTAAGTTCATGCAACTAGGGTTTCAAATAATTCCTACACTTAAGTGCACAGTACAAGCCTACAAACATTAAGTGCAGTAAAATAGCATATATAAACGGTTATGCATAAAACCAAAGATTGCCTTCAATTGCTGGGGTTGCAGGGAATTCCTCAATGGTAGGTTCAGGAGCTGGCTCCAGAACTTCCTCCTGGGCAACTCCGTGCTCGGGGATGAGCACATAATCTCTGTCAGTGAGATTGCAATATAATGAATGCAATGCATAAGATACATGTATGCTAATGTAAAATGATAAATATGATGCGAGGTTGAGTACATTAAGTCTCTTAGAAATGTTAGGATTTCCCTTTTCATTAACTAAGCCTCTTAGTAGTGCACTTAGTGGTTTAAGGTTAAAATGGTACCTAATAGAAATAAGGTTGGTTTGAGACTTAATTCTTCTTCTAAGAATTCAGTGAAGGTTCAACTATCTTTTGGGTTTTTAGTTATCAATGAACATAGGTTGATCCTTAATTCATCTATTCTATTTCGTTTATGTTTTAAGGTTGATTTGAACTACAACTATTACTTAGAAAATTCTAAAAATTCTATAACAATTACAGTAGCTTACCTCTGGCTAAACTAGGTTGTCCTAAAAATTTGAGATTAAGACTAGTTAGAAGTGACAAAATAACAAAAGCTAGGGTAGAGGGGTTACTTTGCACTACACCTTCTATTTAGAAGTGACTTCTGCCCTAAAGGTTATTTTTACTGGTATTTAGATACAATAACATGGTTTTGTACCAAAAATTACTTAGTGAAACCTAGTGAATATTTAGTTTTGATTTTCTAAAGTTCTAGGACTAGAAGGTGCTCATAACTAACTTTATTTTTGAAAAATGTCAAACAACAGATTTGGAAATTTTCCTAAACTTTTATTTGCACAAGAGCAATCATTCCTAAGGTTGGAGACTTTTCTCTACAGTGAAAGATTTCTATGATTTTCTAAAGTTTTCTCTAAATCTTTCTTGGGTCAGGGGGAAACATATTTCTTTGTTGAACTATGCCCTTTTTATATTTTCCTTGAAACCTTGTTGCTTAATTATTATAAGAAAAATGAGTTGGTCTGTTGTTTTATGTTCTTAAGCCTTGATTTTATTTTCCTTAGAAATGGGCAGAAACCTAAATCTATTTATGGACTCTACTTAATGGTTAAACTAGGGTGTACAATATTTTGGTATGGCCTTACTGTTGAGTAGGTACCTGCTAAAATTTCCTAGCCATAGTACATTACTTCTACTATTTTTACTTCCATTTTTACATATTTCCCTATATCCTAAATAAAATAAAAACTTCTAGAAAAAGTATTGGACTAGGGGTTTTTCTATTTTTGTTCTAAAGTTTATCTTATCCAGAACCTAGCAAAAATAAACCTTGTTCAAGTTAAGCATTTTTAAAGTTTGTTGTTGATTAAATGTAGGAGTATTCAAAAAGGAAAAAGAAAAACATCTTTCTCTCGGGTCCCTGGTTTTTCTTCCCCTTTTCTCTTACGGATCAGTCCCTAGTACACTATTCATCTAAGTCTAGTCCTTAAAACTTAACCCCCTGTGATTTCCTAGCATCTAACTCGTGGTCCTTGGCTGGGGTAAACAGTAACCGCTGTGAAAAGACGGTGGACCAACTTACTAGCGATGATAGAGCTCCGGCGAAGGGTTGGGTGAGATCGGGGAGTCTCTGGCGGTCACGTCGATGTGCGAATTGGCATCGGAGGTAACCGGAGGTGTCCTGGCCACGAGTTTTGGTGGTGGTGCTCATCGGCGGGCCAGATCACGACGATAGAGTTAAATCAAACCGTACGTGAAGCTTCACTGGGTGATAGGAAATGGGTGTGTGCAAGGAATCAAAGAATTGTTCGCTGGATTACCTAGACCACGTGCATCGGCGGGTGGATGAAGTCTGATGAGGTGATTCGGTTTCTCCGACGAGGTAGTGTTCGGTCAGAGAGTTTGGGAAGCTTCACTGGTCTTTGGGAAGCCAACAGTGAAGCTTGATTGGGTAGAGAGGGGATGGGGTGGTCACCACGGTGGCCGAGACTCGAGCGAGATTGCGGGCGGCGCTGGGCTCGGTTCTCTAGCGATCATCGGCGTTCAGGCCTTTGCGAGGGTGCGAGGCGTGCGAGAGAGCAAGGCCAAAGGGTTCGGCAGTATTATAGGCGAAAGCATGAGCATGGGTATGGGCGCGCGGTCATGCCGACCTACGCTCGGGGCATGCGCGGGCACGGTCAGGGCACGTTCTCGAGTGCCAGACGAGGTCGAACATGTGGAGGTTTACTTCTGACCTTGTCGAAGCATCTTTTTGGTTGCCTTAACGTGCAAATCTTGCCAAGGATCCCTTGTAAGGTCTCTTCCCTATGTCAAATCCTATCTCTTCTATGTGAGTCCCAAGTGTAGATATGCTTAGGTTGTGGAGAAAAGCCTGTGTCAAGTCGGGTCTGTGTCTCAGCTCGGATCGAGACAAAAGCTAGGCCGAATCATGTCAAACGAATTTGGTTTGGTTTCAAATTTTTTTCCAGGGTATGCCTAGGGTATTTTGGCACCACTTTGTCCATTGGGCTATGGTTTTGAGTTTTGGAACTAGGTGAACACGGTTGATCTTTGAAAGGGCTGAAAATGACTTATAGAAAAGCTGATTTTTCCTTTAAGCCCTCCACGTGAGTGATCTTTTAGATCTTTTGTAGAACCTTTTTGGGGTAGCTTCATTACTATTTCTTGTAGTAATTTTGGTGATCTACAACTTTTATAATTAGCCGAAGTCATGATAATGTCATTTACATTGCCTTCTCACTTATTTCTTTTGGTGCTCTATTTGTTTTAAAGTGGGTAGACTTGGGGTTTAAGCATTTATCCCCTTTTTATGTGCATGAAAGGCTAAGGTAGGTACTCTAAGATGACTAGCACTTAATTATAAACCTTGGGTCCTTAAGTTTGATGTCTCTTGCTCTACTAACCATATGTGATAACAGGTAAAAGGTGTGAGAGCTGAGTAGGAACCCTGAGTAACACTTGGGGTGATATAGCCCCCATCCTTTAAAAGAATCTCGTCCCGAGATTCGAGTGAGACTACAATGGGTAAGGAGGTGCGTAACTCTACTGCCTAGACAGGGATAGTACAACTACTGAGTTTTTTTGCCAATTGGCTCTTTGAATGTCATCCTCCTTGCAATTTCAGAAGGAAGCCTAACAACACTTATCTACATGGTCCATCTTTCTTATGAATAGGGAGGTATGATGGTATCTTGATACAGAAAGTGAGGTGTGATGGGGGTATGGTTATGTACCAACACCTCTAGGTAGAAACTCAGGGTAGTTCCTATTTAGATAATCCTCTGTTTCCCATGTAGCTTCCTCCTCGGTGTGATTGCTCCATTGGACCTTATACATCTTAGCTGCCCTGTTGCGAGTGGATCTACATTTGTGGTCCAGTATTTTGACAGGATGCTCTTTGTACGACGGGTCTGGTTCTATCTCCATTTCTGGTTCAGCTAAAATCTCTGTCGGTACTCGAATACACTTCTTCAGTTGAGATACTATCACACCCGGGTTTTAGGGGCACCAAGACCCGGGCGCGAACATAATAACCAGGTGTGCTGGGACCAAGTCTCACACATATGATGAATCATGGCACGGGATCGAATGTCACATCTTTACTATATAATAGGAGTTATCTACAAAATAAATAATTACATTATAAGGAGACAACGGTCCAGCAAACCAAAATTGACTAGGAGACGACGACCTAGACCTCTCACGAACACATCGCAGCATCCTCCACGCTCCTCATCCTGTGATACCTGATCTTGACCTGTGGGGGGTGTGAGACAGCAAGAGTGAGCTCACATATGTTCATCGCTCAACAAGTTGTGGGGAATAATGTGCATGAACTCGCCAAAGGTGGGAGCTCACGTGAAGTGTAAGGCTTACCAAAGAGGATGGTCAGAGCTGAGCATTGCTTTTAAAGTTGGTCAAAATTTTATTAGCAATTACTAAGTATAAGTAAATACCAGCCCAATTAAGTAGTAGAACAAAAGTAACAACCTCACCTGCGATGCAATGCATATAACAAATTGAGTTTAAGTTCCATAATTTAATCATGTGAGTGTCCGAGCTGCTCATGACCGTGAGCATGGCTAGTATACCAGTTTTACACTCTGCAGAGGTTGCGCATCTTTACCCACAAGTCATGTTACCCATCTGCCAAGAGACAGCCAATCCCATACACCTCTACCGAGGAGGCGAGGCAGGGTAACACTACGAGGCCTTTACAAAGTTCCACTAGCTTCAGAAAACCCGCTACAGTTTATAGGAAGCTCCAGTGCAGGAGTCCCTCGACTAACCGCCATCGCAGCAAAATCAACCAAGGACCTCCCTACACTGACCACTCCCCTACTGCCCTTGCCCCTTTCGGGTAAGGTAATCATCCACTAGCTTTCCTAGTTAATCAGCTAAGGGCGTCCATAAACCCTTGTGGTAGCACTGTTTTCCCGGGTGGTTCTCCATGTTCCAATTAACATAATGATCTTAACATGAACAATAAATAACAACTGATAACAAAAGTATAATCATGAATAGTGTAATCTTCATACCCAAAACCACATAAAGCAATAGCAGGTACTACCCAAAAAGTTTAGTGGAATCAAGGTATAAAGATAATCAAACTAGGGTAACCTGTTGGGTCCCATCAAAATTAACCTATGCATATCATTATGATTAATCAGAACATGACTGGGTAAAAAGAAGTGATCAAGGGCACAACTTGCCTTCAATGAGCTCCTGCTCAGCTACTTCTACTTGTTGAACCTCATAATCCAAAGTGGCTTGCTCGTCTACTCGTATCAACACAATACATACATATTATAGCATAAATTAACATTACATCAAACAGATAAATAAAATATACAATAAAAATCTACGCATTAAAATGAGATCCTAGGGACTGGAATCATTAAATTTGGAGTTATAGATTTCTAGTTATGATTTCCTAAGGTTTAATGTGCTTGAAATAGGATTAAATGAGAAATTAATTTCCTTACTGTTTTCATGTCAAAACAGAGACACTAAATGATAGACAATAATATTACAAAATTTTATAAATTGGAATGGTTCAATTTGGAGCAAAAATGAATTTTTTTATGGAATAAACAAGTTTTAGGAATTCTTTTTATATTAAAAATCAATTTATGTATTTATTTACCTATTTTATATGTTCTCTAGACTGGGCCTCAATATCTGAGAACAGGAGGGGGCCTGGGGTAAAAGTCTGCAGACACAGTCTACAGCGGCCATGGACTGCGGGTTATTTACGAACAAGTACAGGAGCTCTTCTAGAAAACTACCATGACTGTTATATTGCGCGCGTAACCAGAGCCGTTCAGATCGAATCCAATGGTCACAATACAACGCGCGAAGGGGTACGTAAGGATCTAATCCCGCGCGTCCCTCCGCAGATCAACGGCCACCGATCAACAATCGCCAGATCCGATCGGAGCCGCAATTCCGAGATCCAACAGTCGCCAATGCTCCAAGTCAAGATCTAATCTTATCCGTTATTACGTGATCAACGATCACGGGCCCGTCTTCTACCCCTGTATAGACCTGAGTGGTGCGCTTCCCAGGGACGGCGGCGCGGTGTTCCGGCGATCGCCGACCTAGCAACCCGGTGTACCAAATGGACAACGGCAAGGATATACATGATGCAGAGGTGGAAGCGAAGCGGCTGGTGAAATTCTTACCGGCCCTGGAGTTGCGAAGCTGTCCGCCACGCAGTGCAGTGACAAGCGACGATATCAAGATCTCGACGACGATTTCTTGTTCTCTCCCAAATCCACGCTCGCCGGTGATTCCCAGCAGTTTAGTTGGTCGTATTCTCAAGAACTCCGTGGCACAAGGATTCTAGCCGCATGGGCCTAAACATGTGCACGGCCCATCCTACCCCTTTATCACGCGCAACCCAGTGGTGTGGTGCCGACAGTGGGACCCCGCATGGCAGTCTCCAAACTAGTGATGGCACTGACACGTGGGCCCCTTCTCCACTATTGCTCTTCTCACGCATAACAGAACCGAGCCCTGTTTTCTGCCGGGATCCTCTCCTCCGGCATAACAAAACAACCGGAGTCCCGTCTGCGTGTATCCCGCCTGGTTGTTGTTCTCCCTGCTGACTATATTAGCCGAACTCCTTGTGCCCCATCTCGTCAACCTAGTCGGGGGGAAATCGGGTGACCAAGCGCTGAGCTTCGCACTGCTGGGCTGGGACATGGTGACCGCTGCCGGGGATTTCCATCCGCGCAGCCGGTCTGCGGTCGGAGAGGGGCCGTGAGCGCCGCAGGCATCGACTCCGGCATCACGGACCCCAATTCGACTGGGGAGCAACCTGCGAGCACGGGATTATTCATCAGGAGGTGCCGCCATCGCGACTTGGAGGGGATCTGGTCGGTTTTGCTGCGTCACCAGGGGTGAGTTCATCTACTATTCGTCGTCATGAAGATTTCGGGTAGTAGCGTTCGGGTCGTGGTCTCGGGCTCGGTTGGCGAGCTCTGCCAAGCTCGCTGCCGCGGGATGGCTTGACGTAGGCACAATTGCTCGCTGGACTCCTGCTGGGCCACTGATTCGCTCCTCATCGTGGGCAGACTTGGCTGCGACGTCATCGCTGGTAAGTCCTCCACCCAAGTAGTCGTCGTGTCACAGGGATCGTGTAGCACCAGTTATTGCAGTGATTGGGGGCGGAATCGCGCGGACCCTATGCGCTAGCTATGGCGCTGCCGCACCGGCGCTGTGCACCGCTGCGTTGATGATCGGTGGGTGTTCCGATGGAGGAAGACGAGTTTCAAGTCGTTAGATCGATGTTGGACGACTGCGATTAGATGGGAGGATAACCTTTCGAGACAATAAATCATGACCGCAGATACGTGATCGGATGGTTGTGAGCGCGCGCTGGTTTATAATAACAACGATCTGATCCTAGCCGTAGATTCTCGATCTGATGGCCGAGGTGTTGTACCGGTTCGGGGTGGTGCTCGATTTAATCAGGGCGTCCATCTCTGATCGGACGATAGATATTCATCCATACCCCTTCGCCGCGCCTATTTTCTTAAAGAGCCCCTCGGCTTTCCCTAAACTAACCCGCCGTCCTCGTGGGAGTTGTCTGTGTCTGGTTGACTTTTGCAAGTTTAACCCCGGTCTTCTCTGTATTAGTGTGCTTAGTCCAGGGACTTAAGAAAATAGGAAAAACAATATAGAAAATACTTTTCTAGTACAAAAATAATTCTAGAACTTGTGTAATTCCTAGAAAATCCATTTTTGCTCCGAATTGAGTCATTTCAGTGCCAATAATTTTGTATTAATATTGTCTATCAACTAGTAACACTGTTTAGCCATGAAACTTGAATTAAAATTGTTCATTTGGATTAATCTATTCTAAGCACTAAATAATTTCAGAAATTCATAACTTAATAATCGTAGCTCCGAATTTAGTGGTTCTTGTTCCCACGATCTCGTAGTAACGCGTAGATTATTATTATGCAGTGTATTATTATGTTTGGTGTGATGTTAATTTTGCATATACCATGTTTGTATGTATTGCTACGATTAGCGCGAGGTCACGAGTCACCTGAAGATCATCTTGGTACCTGGAATCTCAAGTCCCAGGCAAGTCGTGCCCTTGATCACTTCTTTTTACCCACTCATGTTCTAATTAATCATAATGATCTGCACAGGTTAATTTTGATGGGACCCAATAGGATACCCTAGTTTGTCTATCTTTATACCTTGTTTACCACTGAACTTTCTGGGTAGTACTTGCTAGTGCTATATGTGGTTGTGGGTATGGAGATACATTATTCATGATTACACTTTTGTTATCAGTTGTTATTTACTGTTCATGATAAGATCATAATGTTAATTGGAACATGGAGAACCACCCGGGAAAACAGTGCTACCAAAAGGGTTTATGGACGCCCTTGGCTGATTAATTAGGAAAGCTAGTGGATGACTACCTTACCCGAAAGGGGCAAGGGCAGTTGGAGAGTGGTCAGTGTAGGGAGGCCCTTGGGATGATTTTGCTGCGATGGCGGTCATGCGAGGGATTCCTGCATTGGAGCTTCCTATAAACTGTAGAGGGTTTTCTGAAGCTAGTGGAACTTTGTAAAGGCCTCGCAGTGTTACCCTGCCTCGCCTCCTCGGTAGAGGTGTATGGGATTGGCCGTCTCTTGGCAGATGGGTAACATGACTTGTGGGTAAAGATGCGCAACCTTTGCGGAGTGTAAAACTGGTATACTAGCCGTGCTCACGGTCATGAGCAGCTCGATTAAAGATGCGCAATCTCTGCAGAGTGTAAAACTGGTATACTAGTCGTGCTCACGGTCATGAGCAGCTCGGACACTCACATGATTAAATTATGGAACTTAAACTCAATTTGTCATATGCATTGCATCGCAAGTGAGGTTGTTACTTTTGTTCTACTACTTAATTGGGTTGGTATTTACTTATACTTAGTAATTGCTAATAAAATTTTGACCAACTTTAAAAGCAATGCTCAGCTCTAACCATCCTCTTTGGTAAGCCTTACACTTCACATGAGCTCTCACCTTTGGCGAGTTCATGCACATTATTCCCCACAACTTGTTGAGCGATGAATGTATGTGAGCTCACTCTTGTTGTCTCACACCCCCCCACAGGTCAAGAACAGGTACCACAGGATCAGGCGCATGGAGGATGCTGCGATGTGTTCGTGAGAGGTCTAGGTCGTCGTTTCCTAGTCAACTTTGGGTTGCTGGACCGTTGTCTCCTTATAATGTAATTATTTATTTATTTTGGACAAAACTCCTATTATATAGTAAAGATGTGACATTCGATCATGTGCCATGATTCATCATATGTGTGAGACTTGGTCCCAGCACACCTGGTGATTATGTTCGCGCCCGGGTCTTGGTGCCCCGAAACCCGGGTGTGACAGAAGTGGTATCAGAGGAATGTTGACTGTAGGACGAAACCTAGATAAAACTGGACAACTATTCTCTACTTACCTTTGCCACTCTGATTCTTTCTAAACTTTTCTTAATCTTTTCTCATCTATTTCCTCTTTACTCTGATTATTCTTAGCTTTTATTTCTAAAGACAAACTTGGATTTCACACTTTGAAATCCTGCGCCTAAAGTGACCTTTAGGAATAGGAGACCTACTCTTAGGAACAAAAACAAAACTATTTTTCTTATATAAATATCTATGAACTTGAATGTTTGTTCTTATGATACTTGTCTGATCTGGATCTTTGATTGAGTGTGATGAGTTGTGGAGTAATGTCCACAATTGCATCTGCATATACTAAAGACATAAAAAAATCATAATATAACTAGATCAACTAAGGATATCCCCCATTAAAATATATCTAGCTTCATAAGATACATCTTATCCTAAAAAGATACTCTCTTACCTTAATAGAATCATCTTATCTTGAAAAGATTCTATCTTAGCCTAATAGATCTAACTAATCTCAAAAGATTCTATCTTATTCTTAGAGACTCAGCTTGTCCTAATGAGCATATCTATCCCCACCTAACATCAAACAAGTTTTTGACCAACATCATGTAGTCTATCTCACCTATATCTATCTTAACCATATTCCCCCAACTTCGATGATATACACTGACCCCGACTCAATGAGACCAAGACCGGAAAGGACAAGATCAACCTTGTCAAGGAAGGATAGAGAAGTCAAACTTGATCATCAGGGGCATTACTACCCAACAAAAGTTCTTTCTCACTCTAAACTTTCTTACCCTAGGCTACTCTTGCCCAAACCTATCCATCTCTTATATCCTACATAATAAGTAGCCGGATACATATGCCCTTCTAATCACCCACTAATATTCATGAAAGAAAAGACTCTTCCTTCTCAGGCCAACTAAAGGCTAAAATCCCAAACCAAACCTTTTGTATCCCTCTTTCTTACAAATCTCGAGGACGAGATTTCTGTTAAGGGGGGTAGGATTTGTAAACCCTAAAAATAAGTAATGAGTTCATGTATTCCTTTTGTGTCTTTTATAGGGAGTAATACTAAGAAATTGAGTAAGCATAAAAAAATCTTCGCTCTAGTGGAATAAGTTATTCTTCTCATGAAATTTAAAGAATTCTCCTAAATAAAAATATATTCAAGATTAAGTGGCTCTCGGTAAAGGAGAAAATATTACCCTCCCCTAAATAAGTGGAATAATGGATATTCATTATTGGTTGATCTTGGAATTTGATCACACACTAGTAATAATTTCCTAAAAAAATAATATGGGTGGATGCCATACTTTGAGCCTTTAACTAAATAAAGGAATAAAATGATTAAAATAAATATATATGTTTATAAGTAAATAAATAAATAAATATATTGCATTCATGTCGATATTTTGGATGTTGCATTTAAATTAGAATTTTGAAACTCATGTTTGGATTTGAATTCTTAAACTTCATCTTAGATTTGAATTTGAAATTTGTAAATGAAAAGGGAATAGAAACTAGAAAAGAATATAGAAAAAAAAGAAGACTTACTAGCCGCATGGGCCTAAACATGTGCACGGCCCATCCTACCCCTTTATCACGTGCAACCCAGTGGTGTGGTGCCGACAGTGGGACCCCGCATGGCAGTCTCCAAACTAGTGATGGCACTGACACGTGGGCCCCTTCTCCACTATTGCTCTTCTCACGCATAACAGAACCGAGCCCTGTTTTCTGCCGGGATCCTCTCCTCCGGCATAACAAAACAACCGGAGTCCCGTCTGCGTGTATCCCGCCTGGTTGTTGTTCTCCCTGCTGACTAAATTAGCCGAACTCCTTGTGCCCCATCTCGTCAACCTAGTCGGGGGGAAATCGGGTGACCAAGCGCTGAGCTTCGCACTGCTGGGCTGGGACATGGTGACCGCTGCCGGGGATTTCCATCCGCGCAGCTGGTCTGCGGTCGGAGAGGGGCCGTGAGCATCGCAGGCATCGGCTCCGGCATCACGGACCCCAATTCGACTGGGGAGCAACCTGCGAGCACGGGATTATTCATCGGGAGGTGCCGCCATCGCGACTTGGAGGGGATCTGGTCGGTTTTGCTGCGTCACCAGGGGTGAGTTCTTCTACTGTTCGTCGTCATGAAGATTTCGGGTAGTAGCGTTCGGGCCGTGGTCTCGGGCTCGGTTGGCGAGCTCTGCCAAGCTCGCTGCCGCGGGATGGCTCGACGTAGGCACAATTGCTCGCTGGACTCCTGCTGGGCCACTGATTCGCTCCTCATCGTGGGCAGACTTGGCCGCGACATCATCGCTGGTAAGTCCTCCACCCAAGTAGTCATCGTGTCACAGAGATCGTGTAGCACCAGTTATTGCAGTGATTGGGGGCGGAATCGCGCGGACCCTATGCGCTAGCTATGGCGCTGCCGCACCGGCGCTGTGCACCGCTGCGTTGATGGTCGGTGGGAGTTCCGATGGAGGAAGACGAGTTTCAAGTTGTTAGATCGATGTTGGACGGCTGCGATTAGATGGGAGGATAACCTTTCGAGACAATAAATCATGACCGCAGATACGTGATCGGATGGTTGTGAGCGCGTGCTGGTTTATAATAACAACGATCTGATCCTAGCCGTAGATTCTCGATCTGATGGCCGAGGTGTTGTACCGGTTCGGGGTGGTGCTCGATTTAATCGGGGCGTCCATCTCTGATCGGACGGTAGATATTCATCCATACCCCTTCGCCGCGCCTATTTTCTTAAAGAGCCCCTCGGCTTTCCCTAAACTAACCCGCCGTCCTCGTGGGAGTTGTCTGTGTCTGGTTGACTTTTGCAAGTTTAACCCCGGTCTTCTCTGTATTAGTGTGCTTAGTCCAGGGACTTAAGAAAATAGGAAAAACAATATAGAAAATACTTTTCTAGTACAAAAATAATTCTAGAACTTGTGTAATTCCTAGAAAATCCATTTTTGCTCCGAATTGAGTCATTCCAGTGGCAATAATTTTGTATTAATATTGTCTATCAACTAGTAACACTGTTTAGCCATGAAACTTGAATTAAAATTGTTCATTTGGATTAATCTATTCTAAGCACTAAATAATTTCAGAAATTCATAACTTAATAACTGTAGCTCTGAATTTAGTGGTTCTTGTTCCCACGATATCGTAGTAACGCGTAGATTATTATTATGCAGTGTATTATTATGTTTGGTGTGATGTTAATTTTGCATATACCATGTTTGTAAGTATTGCTACGATTAGCGCGAGGTCACGAGTCACCTGAAGATCATCCTGGTACCTGGAATCTCAAGTCCCAGGCAAGTTGTGCCCTTGATCACTTCTTTTTACCCACTCATGTTCTAATTAATCATAATGATCTGCACAGGTTAATTTTGATGGGACCCAATAGGATACCCTAGTTTGTCTATCTTTATACCTTGTTAACCACTGAACTTTCTAGGTAGTACTTGCTAGTGTTATATGTGGTTTTGGGTGTGGAGATACATTATTCATGATTACACTTTTGTTATCAGTTGTTATTTACTGTTCATGATAAGATCATTATGTTAATTGGAACATGGAGAACCACCCGGGAAAACAGTGCTACCACAAGGGTTTATGGACGCCCTTGGCTGATTAATTAGGAAAGCTAGTGGATGACTACCTTACCCGAAAGGGGCAAGGGCAGTAGGGGAGTGGTCAGTGTAGGGAGGCAATTGGGATGATTTTGCTGCGATGGCGGTCATGCGAGGGATTCCTGCATTGGAGCTTCCTATAAACTGTAGCGTGTTTTCTGAAGCTAGTGGAACTTTGTAAAGGCCTCGTAGTGTTACCCTGCCTCGCCTCCTCGGTAGAGGTGTATGGGATTGGCTGTCTCTTGGCAGATGGATAACATGACTTGTGGGTAAAGATGTGCAACCTCTGCGGAGTGTAAAACTGGTATACTAGTCATGCTCACGGTCATGAGCAGCTCGATTAAAGATGTGCAATCTCTGCAGAGTGTAAAACTGGTATACTAGCCGTGCTCACGGTCATGAGCAGCTCGGACACTCACATGATTAAATTATGGAACTTAAACTCAATTTGTCATATGCATTGCATCGCAGGTGAGGTTGTTACTTTTGTTCTACTACTTAATTGGGTTGGTATTTACTTATACTTAGTAATTGCTAATAAAATTTTGACCAACTTTAAAAGCAATGCTCAGCTCTAACCATCCTCTTTGGTAAGCCTTACACTTCACATGAGCTCTCACCTTTGGCGAGTTCATGCACATTATTCCCCACAACTTGTTGAGCGATGAACGTATGTGAGCTCACTCTTGCTGTCTCACACCCCCCACTGGTCAAGAATAGGTACCACAGGATCAGGCACATGGAGGATGCTGCGATGTGTTCGTGAGAGGTCTAGGTCGTCGTTTCCCAGTCAACTTTGGGTTGTTGGACCGTTGTCTCCTTATAATGTAATTATTTATTTATTTTGGACAAAAATCCTATTATATAGTAAAGATGTGACATTCAATCCTGTGCCATGATTCATCATATGTGTGAGACTTGGTCCCAGCACACCTAGTGATTATGTTCGCGCCCGGGTCTTGGTGCCCCGAAACCCGGGTGTGACAAAGCGGCTGGTGAAATTCTTATCGGCCCTGGAGTTGCGAAGCTGTCCGCCACGCAGTGCGGCGACAAGCGACGATATCAAGATCCCGACGACGATTTCTTGTTCTCTCCCAAATCCACGCTCGCCGGTGATTCCCAGCAGTTTAGTTGGTCGTATTCTCAAGAACTTCGTGGCGCAGGGATTCAATTTCTGACGAGCAAGATCGTTCCATGGTTCCCCAACAACAGCCGAGGATAACACGATCATGAAGGGCACTGGGCGCCGAGTGCCGATGGGAAAAAGGTCCGGGCACGGTAGAGCAGAGGGTGGAAGCAGGGACGCGACGGGGGAGCTTGGCCATTGGAGGGAGCCGAGGTTTACTTTTATATGCCGCAGATGCCAAAATCCCCAACAACTCCGCGAGTCTGTTAGGATTGGGTCCGATTCGGCCGTTGAGAAGCACACCTAATGGGATTACGTGAATAGAGGGAAGATTTGTTATTCGGGTGAGGCAGATGCCTTGATTTCCACACCAAAAGAAATCGGGGTAGCGGCACCCGCGGTGCAGAGTCGCTGCGATCGCGCCCTGTTCTGTTCTGTTCACGCGGAGGGGATGGAGCTGCCAAGGTGGCCCCACCAGCAGCGGAACAACGGCGCGAGGGAGCAGGTCACCAAGCCGCGATGGGCGCCTGGCCAAATAGCAGGGAGGCCGACAAGTGGGACCTGCGCGTAAGTGTTACCGCACTGGTGGGCTGCGGGGGAAAGAAATGGACTGCGTAGCAGGATGGGTAGAGTGGGCCAAGAGGTAGAATTCGGCCCAGAGCTAGTCTTAGTTTTTTTTCTTCTTTTCTTTATTGTTTCTATTTTCCTTTCTTATTTCAATTTCAAATCAAACCAAGTTTTACATTATAAATTTAAAATTTATGCACAAGAAAAACTTCACATGATGCACAATTTCTACATAGTATTTCTTCATTTATTTTATTATTATTTTAATTATGTAATGTTTTCTACATGAAGTATACACACCACATTATAACAATATATTATTATTTGAGTGTGTAGTCGAATTAAGGGTATATCCAAAAATTATCCCTTTGTTTTGGTAGGAACATTTTTCCAATGTCTAATCTTTATTATGATTTATTTTAACCATCGTTATTTTATTATGATCATTTACCTTTAAAAAAGTGAATTATAAAGTTTAATTATTTATCAAGGGTACTTTGCTCAGATTTCTTCTACCAATCCAAATTCAGAATTTGGGTGTTACAAATCCTACCCCCTAAAAATAATCTCGTCCTCGAGATTAGTAGAAAAGGGATGAAACCAGTTTGGTTTGAAATTTAGTTTCTCATTTGGTTTATGATCAAAAGTTTTGTTTCAAGTTTTTTTTATACTCGCTAGTAGATGATTTGGAAAATATGGATATATATGTCTAGCCATCTATTATGTCAGATGAGGTACGATTATGGCAAGTATAGGTTGTGGCAAGGAACAGTATAATAAGGAAAGACTTCATCCTAAAATGGGGATCTTGATTCCGCTGGCGATTCTACTTGATCTTTGAAGTCTTGAGTTTATCCTTCTTTGACGTGGTTGGTCTTCTTTGGCATTTCTTCTTGGAGTTGCCATCCGAGTTAAGGACATATGGTTAAGATATATGTGAGTAGGATGGATTATGTGGTGTAGGTAGGTTAGAATCTCTTGCTAGATTAAAATCGAGGGGTTATGCAACTATCAGATGGTTAAGGTAGTTGCATATGGCCAAGTCGGTCTGTCGTTCTTAATTTAATGCAGGGTGAACTAAGTTAAGACATGTTCTATAGGAGTAGAGTCTAATCTATTTCATCAGTATTATCTAACATGTTTGATAAGTCACTTTAGATTAGATCAGATCTAGGTTAGTGTTGGGACCATGCTTCGTCGCCGAAGGTCCTGCAGAAAGAGACAGCTTCGGCTGAAGCTGCCCGTACGTGACGCCGAAGGTATCATTCATGAAGCTTTGATAATACAACACATCCGAAGGTGAAGGGACGAACCGACTTAAAGATAGAATGACCTTTTAGTCCATAAAGGTCTGAGTCAATGTTGTAAACTTTTATGAGGGGCATGATTGTAATTCCTCACAGGCTGTGTCCTGTGCCTATAAATAGTGAACAGTATTCCTTTACTGTTCACGCATTCCTGCAATTGTAATCGCATCACTCGGAAATTATTCTTTGCCAAGACAGAGGTATAAATGTATCTAACATTTGAATACATCAAGTTTGTATAATATGAAAATGATGTTGTTTATTTATAATTTACTTGTCGTTAATGCTTCATATCTCGAATTATTTTATACAATCTCTGAGAGTTCAATTACGAAGATTCAACCTTCGTAATTGTACCATCTTTGACCTTCGTCCGAAGTTCATTAAATCCTTAAGGAAATAATGCTTCAGCGGACGAAGGGCATTAACATTTAACATTTTATGTTGCCTTGTTCTGTAATACTCAAAAATGTATACAAAGAATAATAGAGAGATCTTCTCAATTTTATATGCCTTATTTGCATCATAAAAAGAGCATATATATAATAAAGGGTGATTAATTAAAATAAATGATAAAAAGTATGCATCGTGTTGGATATTTTTGTTTGCTTGTGCATTCAAATAACAATAACAATAATAGTGGAAACAAAAGAATGACTTGGAATGTGAATCAACCCCAATTTGGACTTAGGGTTAAAATTAGAAAGGGAAGAGAGAAATACTATATAAATATAAGGAAAAGATATATAAATAAATAAATGCACCTGTTTATAATGGTGCTTGAACTTGAGATATTCACTTAAGCATGAACTTCAAACAACATTTGAATTCAAATTGAAATTTGAATTAAGGAAAAGTACGAAAAGAAAAAAAAGAGAGAAAACCATGCGCCTGGGCCGGCTCTACTCCTTTCGGCCCATTTAGTGATTCTCCAGCGCAGCCCATTCTCGACCGCGTGGCCCAGCACACCCACCTATTCGGTCGCCTCTAGGCGGGCCCCACTGACTAGGATTTCAACAGCGCGTCCGGGCACTGACTGGGCGGGCCCTCGCGTCAGCCCCCCCTCCTTTCCATCTCTCGCCCGCGTACTGACTCACCTTGATCACTGCTCCGTGGGTCCAATTTGTCAGCCTTAGCGCCAGCTCGTGCTTCTCCATCCTCACCAAACCGCGAATGCCGCTATTCTCGTAACAGAAATCCCTGTTTCCGCGCCGCCGATCTACCGATCTTCTCGGCACGAACTGCTTCCCCCTGCCACTACAAAAGCCCTCCCATCCTTGTTTCCTGGGATGGTACCAAACCATCGGGTGTGCGATACCCTGTGGCGGCGTGGTTCTGTGACCCACCAGAGAGAGGAGAGGGCGCTGGAGTAATCTCGCAGCTGTCGTCGTCGTTGGCGTGAAATTACGCTCGGGGCGTGTCGTTTTGGGTCTGTGAGGACACGGCGAAGCTCCGATGGGCATTAGAGGGCCTGGTGGAGAACTGGGGAAATGGTGATTGCTCACCGTCGTCAAATCCGCCTTGGCGCCCTGACTGATGCCACCACCGAGCTGCATCACAGAGAGATTCAACAATGGGAGAAAATGAGGAGTTGATGTTGGGCCGTTGATTGCGTCGGCGCAAGGGCGGTCAGGCTCCAGGAAATTGCTCGCCATCGCGTTGTGTGTGCTGTAGATCTGCCGCGCATGGTGTGCGGGGATCGGTGGAGTTTGAATCGAAGTGAGTAACCTTACCACATCGTTATACTGTTACCATCTACGTAGTACTGCCTTCGTTTTTGGGTTCGGGCATAGGAATCGAGGATAGCAAATTCTAGACATGGCGCCGCCGTCGGCTGAAATCGTGCCGCCCGGCTCGGGTCCGTGGGGTGAGGTTTCCGCCACACTGGGTATGCAGAAGGTAGGAGATGGCCTTCTGGCCCTTCAATCTCGGATGGGCGGTCCAGATTGGGACACACCGCCTCTTCACGCAATCGAATCTAGACCGTGGATATCGTATCGAGTGAACGGGGATCAGTCTAGGTTGTTTTAATCCAAATCCTAGATCTTGGATCCTACGGCCATGGGCGCGTACCGATTTTGGTTATAGGCGATCTAATCTGGGCCCTCGATTATGATCCAACGGCTGTCGCGCGTAGATACCGTTTCGACCGTGGACGTTTTACTTAAGAGCCCCTAGAAAAACAATGAAACAACCCGCAGTCCACGTTCAGTATAAACTATTTACTGGTAAGCCCTAGAATCTTGTAAACTAACCCCTGAACTATCTGCTAATATTGTGCGCAGTACAGTGGGTTTAGGAAATCAGAGTAATTGATTTAGAAAATGATTTTCAGTGTAAAAATAATTGCTATAACTTATTTAATCTCTAGAAAATTCATATGGAGCCCAAATTAATCCATTCCAATTTCTATAATTATATAATATTATTGTTTATCAAGTAGTGCCACTGAATTGACATGAAAGACACTTTAAATTTTATTTTCTAATTAACCTTATACCAAAACACATAGAATGTTCAGAAATTCATAATTCACGATCCGTAACTCCGATTTGATTCGTTCAAGTTGCGTTAGTCTCGTAGAAATGCGTAGATCATTATTACACAGTATATTCTTATTTTTGGTGTGATGTTAATTTTATCTATACCATGTTTGTTTGTATTGCTACGACTAACAGTGAGGTCACGAGTCACCTGAAGATCATCTTGGTAACTGGAATCTCAAGTGCCAGGCAAGTTGTGTCCTTGATCACTTACTTTTCCCAGCCATGTTCTTATTAATTTTAATGATCTGCATAGGTTAATTTTGATGGGACCCTTTATGTTACCCCAGTTTTGATTATCTTTATACCTTGTTCACCCCTGAAATATTTTTGGGTAGTACTTGCTATTGCTTTATGTGGATTGGGTATGGAGATACACTACTCATGATTATCCTGTTATTATCTTGTTATTATTATTGTTCATGTTAAGATCATTAAATTAATGGGAACATGGAGCGACCACCCGGGAAAACAGTGCTACCACAAGGGTTTAATGGGACGCCCTTGGCTGATTAACTAGGAAAGCTAGTGGAGGGCTACCTTACCCGAAAGGGGCAAGGGCAGTAGGGGAGTGGTCAGTGTAGGGAGGTCCTTGTTTGATTTTGCTGCGATGGCGGTCAGGCAAGAACCCTGCACTGGAGCTTCCTATAAACTGTAGCGGGTAGTCGGAAGCTAGTGGAACTTTGTAAAGGCCTCGTAGTGTTACCCTGCCTCGCCTCCTCAGTAGAGGTGTATGGGATTGGCCATCTCTTGGCAGATGGGTAACATGACTTGTGGGTAAAGATGCGCAACCTCTGCAGAGTGTAAAACTGGTATACTAGCCGTGCTCACGGTCATGAGCGGCTCGGACCCTCACATGATTAATTATGGAACTTAAATTCAATTTGACATTTGCATCGCATTTGGGATTATTTTACTATTACTTTTCTTTATTATTATTAAGGTTTGGTATTTACTTACACTTAGTAATTGCTAATAAAATTTTGACCAACTTATAAAAGCAATGCTCAGCCTCAGCCTTTATTCCATTGATCAGCCTTACACTACATGAACTCCCACCTTTGGTGAGTTCATGCCACATTATTCCCCACAACTTGTTGAGCGATGATCGTATGTGAGCTCACTCTTGCTGTCTCACACCCCCCCACAGGAGAAGAATAGGTGGTTCAGGAGGAGCCACAAGGCGAGGAGTATGATCTGATCTAGGTGGCGTTTCTCAGTTGACATTGGCGCCGACGATCCTTAGTTCGTTTTATGTTTATTCTTTTATTTTGTAATAAGTCTTCCGCTTTGTAATAAATACTCTGATGTATCGTGACATTTATCTCTATACACTCTGTTATTGTATATGTTGTCTTCTTGGCGCATGTATGAGATGCACCTGGCTTTGTCCCTTAAAGCCGGGTGTTACAGAAGTGGTATCAGAGGAAATGTTGACTGTAGGACGAAACCTAGATAGAAATGGACAAACCCTTACCTACTTATCTTATTCAGATTCATTCTATACTTACCTTACTCTGATTCTCTCTATACTTATCTTGATCCTGTCTCACCTTCTACTGTTCTACTCTGATCATTCTTACCTTTTCTACTCTGAGACAAGATGGATTTCACACCTTGGAATCCTACATTTATGAACTTTTTAAGAGATAGGAGACCTAAGACAAAATTAAAACTATTTTCTCTATTTTTTTAAAAAAAATGTTGGTTGATTGTTCTGATGACAAATGCCTGATTTGCTTCTTTGATTGATTGAAACATTATAGTTGGGCATCTTAGCATGTACCACCATAAGGTAATGTATTAGCTTTAGTGGATAACACACTAATCTACTTAGCTAATAAATCCCCCGCAGTAACATTTCTCGTAATTACTCGCCTTGTCTACAATTCTTTCTTTCGTCCCCTGTGTTTCTAACCCAGATGGGCTACCCCTATAGTGTTAGAAGAGAGCACTATAGACATGATCCTTGGTATATCATGGTTAAGAAAGGCAAAGGCAGTATATACACCGTGCTAAGGGAACCGTAGAACTCACCAGTTCCAAAGGGCAAAGATTTGAAGTTGAAGTTGCAGTAACTACCACCATCAGACTAGCGGCATTCTTAGTAGATGAGAAGTTTGTTGGTGACAACATCCGGTTGGTTAGAGATTTTCCGGATGTCTTTCCAGAGGAGTTACCAGGGATGCCACCTGATAGAGAAGTTGAGTTTGTTATTGATCTCTTACCTGAGACTGCTCCTATTTCTAAACGGCCCTACAGGATGTCCGTAGAAGAACTAAAGGAACTTAAGAAGCAACTAACGGAGTTACAAGAGGCAGAGTACATTCGTCTGAGTTCCTCACCTTGGGGAGCACCGGTACTGTTTGTACAGAAGAAGGATGGATCACAGCGGATGTGTGTGGACTATAGATCACTTAATGATGATTACTGTGAAGAACAAGTATCTGTTACCCCCGTATTGAGGATTTGTTTGATCAGATGAACGGTGCTAGGGTGTTCTCGAAGATTGACCTCCGATCAGGTTACCATCAAATGAAGATTAGGCCATCGGATATTCCCAAGACGGATTTCTCGACCCGATATGGATTATATGAGTTCATCGGTATGTCATTTGGACTAACTAATGCACCAGCTATTGTATGGATCTGAAGAATAAGGTGTTCATGATTTGGACAGATTCATTATGGTTTTCATAGACGATATTCTTATTTATTCTAAGAGTGAAAGTGATCACGAGGAACACCTGAGAATGGTGCTACAGAAGCCGCGAGATAATCAACTCTACGCCAAGTTTAGCAAATGCGAGTTTTGGAATGACGAGGTGTCATTCCTTGGACATATCATTTCTAATGGAGGGATATCAGTGGATCCTGCTAAAGTCAAGGAGATAGTGGCGTGGAGCATACCCACTACAGTTACTGAGGTCCAGAGTTTCTTGGGACTTGCAGGCTATTATCGGAGATTTATTGAAGGATTTTCTAAGATTGCTAAGCGTATGACCTCACTTCTGGAGAAGAGAAGAGAGTTTAAGTGGGACGATAAATGCCAAGAAAGCTTGGATCAATTAAAGAAAAGATTGATGTCACCACCAGTGTTGGTTATGCCAGATCTACAGAAGGGATTTGACATTTATTGTGATGCATGTGGCCAAGGCTTAAGATGTGTGCTCATGCAAGAAGGACATGTGACCGACTACGCGTCTCGACAGTTGCGGAAACAAGAGTTGAACTACCCCACTCATGACTTAGAACTGGTAGCCGTTGTGCATGCGCTTAAGATTTGGAGACATTATGTCATGGGAACCAAGTGTCAAGTATACACGGATCATAAGAGTATGAAGTATATATTCACTCAGAAGGATCTCAACCTTAGGCAACACCGTTGGTTGGAGCTTATTAAGGATTAAGATTTGGAAATTCAATATCACCCAGGCAAGGCGGATTTGGTTGCAGATGCCTTGAGTCAAAAGGAGCATGTTCATTCAGTTGTTGCTGCCCAGCTACCCGATGAGATTGTTGAGGACTTCAAGAGACTTAACCTGGGGATAGTTACTCACATTGAAGGAGTTACTATTGCTGTGGAACCTATTTTGGAGCAAGAGATCCGCAAAGGACAAATTGGTGATGCTAAGATACAAGAGATCAAGGATCTGATAACAGAGGGTAGAGGCCCGGAATTCACAGAGGATGAGCAAGGCACGATATGGTTCAAGAATCGGATCTGTGTTCCCGATATTGATAGTCTTCGGGAAACTATATTGAAGGATGCACATGACTCAATTTATTCTATCCATCCTGGTAGTACCAAGATGTATCAGGATTTGAAGCAGAAATATTGGTGGTATGGATTGAAGAGAGACGTGGCTGCACATGTGGCTATGTGCGATGTGTGTCAAAGAGTTAAGGCTAAACACCAGAGGCCAGCTGGACTATTGCATCCACTGAAGATACCCGAGTGGAAGTGGGAAGAGATTGGTATGGATTTTATTACTGGCTTGCCTCGCACCCAGAAAGGATATGATGCTATATGGGTGATTGTGGATAGATTGACTAAAGTGGCTCACTTTATTCATGTGAAGACTACTTATAAGGGTTCTCAGCTAGCAGAGTTATATATGGCTCGGATTGTGTGTTTACATGGAGTACCAAAGAAGATCGTGTCTGATCGAGGTTCACAGTTTACCTCAAGATTTTGGAGAAGCTTTCACGAGAACATGAGTACAAAGTTAAATTTTAGTACGGCTTATCACCCTCAGACTGATGGACAGACTGAAAGGACTAATAAAATATTGGAAGATATGTTGAGAGCTTGTGCCCTTAAGCATGGTGGTAGTTGGGATAAGAGTTTGCCTTATGCAGAGTTCTCTTATAATAATAGCTATCAGGCCAGTTTGAAGATGTCCCCGTTTGAGGCTTTGTATGGCAGAAAGTGCAGGACTCCATTGTATTGGGATCAAACGGGTGAAAGACAGTTATTTGGACCTGAGATTATACAAGAAGCAGAAGAACAAGTTCAGCAAATAAGGGAGAATTTGAGAACTGCACAATCCAGGCAGAAAAGCTATGCTGATACTCGGAGAAGACTGCTGGAGTTTAAGGAAGGTGATTATGTGTATTTCAAAGTGTCACCACTTCGTGGAATGAGGAGATTTAAAGTTAAGGGCAAATGTCCCCTCGCTATATTGGACCATTCTGAGTTTTAGGCAAGTTGGAGAGATGGCCTATCAACTCGAGCTACCTGATAATCTATCTGATGTGCATAATGTATTTCATGTGTCTCAACTTAGGAAGTGTCTCCGTGTCCCTAAGGAACAGTTACCGATGGAAGAGCTCAGTGTTCGGGGTGATTTGACTTATACGGAATACCCCATTAATATTCTTGACACTTCGGCTTGAGTTACAAAAAAATAAAGCAAAAAAAAATGTGTGCAAAGTGCAATGTATCTATCATGGAGAAGATGAAGCAACATGGGAAAGAGAAGAAGAGCTTCGCATAGATTTTCCCCATCTTCCCCTCGTTCTCCTTAAATCTCGAGGACGAGATTATTTTTAAGGGGGGTAGGATTTGTAATACTCAAAATTGTATACAAAGAATAATAGAGAGATCTTCTCAATTTTATATGCCTTATTTGCATCATAAAAAGAGCATATATATAATAAAGGGTGATTAATTAAAATAAATGATAAAAAGTATGCATCGTGTTGGATATTTTTGTTTGCTTGTGCATTCAAATAACAATAACAATAATAGTGGAAACAAAAGAATGACTTGGAATGTGAATCAACCCCAATTTGGACTTAGGGTTAAAATTAGAAAGGGAAGAGAGAAATACTATATAAATATAAGGAAAAGATATATAAATAAATAAATGCACCTGTTTATAATGGTGCTTGAACTTGAGATATTCACTTAAGCATGAACTTCAAACAACATTTGAATTCAAATTGAAATTTGAATTAAGGAAAAGTACGAAAAGAAAAAAAAGAGAGAAAACCATGCGCCTGGGCCGGCTCTACTCCTTTCGGCCCATTTAGTGATTCTCCAGCGCAGCCCATTCTCGACCGCGTGGCCCAGCACACCCACCTATTCGGTCGCCTCTAGGCGGGCCCCACTGACTAGGATTTCAACAGCGCGTCCGGGCACTGACAGGGCGGGCCCTCGCGTCAGCCCCCCCTCCTTTCCATCTCTCGCCCGCGTACTGACTCACCTTGATCACTGCTCCGTGGGTCCAATTTGTCAGCCTTAGCGCCAGCTCGTGCTTCTCCATCCTCACCAAACCGCGAATGCCGCTATTCTCGTAACAGAAATCCCTGTTTCCGCGCCGCCGATCTACCGATCTTCTCGGCACGAACTGCTTCCCCCTGCCACTACAAAAGCCCTCCCATCCTTGTTTCCTGGGATGGTACCAAACCATTGGGTGTGCGATACCCTGTGGCGGCGTGGTTCTGTGACCCACCAGAGAGAGGAGAGGGCGCTGGAGTAATCTCGCAGCCGTCGCCGTCGTTGGCGTGAAATTACGCTCGGGGCGTGTCGTTTTGGGTCTGTGAGGACACGGCGAAGCTCCGATGGGCATTAGAGGGCCTGGTGGAGAACTGGGGAAATGGTGATTGCTCACCGTCGTCAAATCCGCCTTGGCGCCCTGACTGATGCCACCACCGAGCTGCATCACAGAGAGATTCAACAATGGGAGAAAATGAGGAGTTGATGTTGGGCCGTTGATTGCGTCGGCGCAAGGGCGGTCAGGCTCCAGGAAATTGCTCGCCATCGCGCTGTGTGTGCTGTAGATCTGCCGCGCATGGTGTGCGGGGATCGGTGGAGTTTGAATCGAAGTGAGTAACCTTACCACATCGTTATACTGTTACCATCTACGTAGTACTGCCTTCGTTTTTGGGTTCGGGCATAGGAATCGAGGATAGCAAATTCTAGACATGGCGCCGCCGTCGGCTGAAATCGTGCCGCCCGGCTCGGGTCCGTGGGGTGAGGTTTCCGCCACACTGGGTATGCAGAAGGTAGGAGACGGCCTTCTGGCCCTTCAATCTCGGATGGGCGGTCCAGATTGGGACACACCGCCTCTTCACGCAATCGAATCTAGACCGTGGATATCGTATCGAGTGAACGGGGATCAGTCTAGGTTGTTTTAATCCAAATCCTAGATCTTGGATCCTACGGCCGTGGGCGCGTACCGATTTTGGTTATAGGCGATCTAATCTGGGCCCTCGATTATGATCCAACGGCTGTCGCGCGCAGATACCGTTTCGACCGTGGACGTTTTACTTAAGAGCCCCTAGAAAAACAATGAAACAACCCGCAGTCCACGTTCAGTATAAACTATTTACTGGTAAGCCCTAGAATCTTGTAAACTAACCCCTGAACTATCTGCTAATATTGTGCGCAGTACAGTGGGTTTAGGAAATCAGAGTAATTGATTTAGAAAATGATTTTCAGTGTAAAAATAATTGCTATAACTTATTTAATCTCTAGAAAATTCATATGGAGCCCAAATTAATCCATTCCAATTTCTATAATTATATAATATTATTGTTTATCAAGTAGTGCCACTGAATTGACATGAAAGACACTTTAAATTTTATTTTCTAATTAACCTTATACCAAAACACATAGAATGTTCAGAAATTCATAATTCACGATCCGTAACTCCGATTTGATCCGTTCAAGTTGCGTTAGTCTCGTAGAAATGCGTAGATCATTATTACACAGTATATTCTTATTTTTGGTGTGATGTTAATTTTATCTATACCATGTTTGTTTGTATTGCTACGACTAACAGTGAGGTCACGAGTCACCTGAAGATCATCTTGGTAACTGGAATCTCAAGTGCCAGGCAAGTTGTGTCCTTGATCACTTACTTTTCCCAGCCATGTTCTTATTAATTTTAATGATCTGCATAGGTTAATTTTGATGGGACCCTTTATGTTACCCCAGTTTTGATTATCTTTATACCTTGTTCACCCCTGAAATATTTTTGGGTAGTACTTGCTATTGCTTTATGTGGATTGGGTATGGAGATACACTACTCATGATTATCCTGTTATTATCTTGTTATTATTATTGTTCATGTTAAGATCATTAAATTAATGGGAACATGGAGCGACCACCCGGGAAAACAGTGCTACCACAAGGGTTTAATGGGACGCCCTTGGCTGATTAACTAGGAAAGCTAGTGGAGGGCTACCTTACCCGAAAGGGGCAAGGGCAGTAGGGGAGTGGTCAGTGTAGGGAGGTCCTTGTTTGATTTTGCTGCGATGGCGGTCAGGCAAGAACCCTGCACTGGAGCTTCCTATAAACTGTAGCGGGTAGTCGGAAGCTAGTGGAACTTTGTAAAGGCCTCGTAGTGTTACCCTGCCTCGCCTCCTCAGTAGAGGTGTATGGGATTGGCCATCTCTTGGCAGATGGGTAACATGACTTGTGGGTAAAGATGCGCAACCTCTGCAGAGTGTAAAACTGGTATACTAGCCGTGCTCACGGTCATGAGCGGCTCGGACCCTCACATGATTAATTATGGAACTTAAATTCAATTTGACATTTGCATCGCATTTGGGATTATTTTACTATTACTTTTCTTTATTATTATTAAGGTTTGGTATTTACTTACACTTAGTAATTGCTAATAAAATTTTGACCAACTTATAAAAGCAATGCTCAGCCTCAGCCTTTATTCCATTGATCAGCCTTACACTACATGAACTCTCACCTTTGGTGAGTTCATGCCACATTATTCCCCACAACTTGTTGAGCGATGATCGTATGTGAGCTCACTCTTGCTGTCTCACACCCCCCCAGAGGAGAAGAATAGGTGGTTCAGGAGGAGCCACAAGGCGAGGAGTATGATCTGATCTAGGTGGCGTTTCTCAGTTGACATTGGCGCCGACGATCCTTAGTTCGTTTTATGTTTATTCTTTTATTTTGTAATAAGTCTTCCGCTTTGTAATAAATACTCTGATGTATCGTGACATTTATCTCTATACACTCTGTTATTGTATATGTTGTCTTCTTGGCGCATGTATGAGATGCACCTGGCTTTGTCCCTTAAAGCCGGGTGTTACATGTTCTTAATTCATAGCATTTGAGAACGAGTCCCCAACATTGGCGCCCACCTCCGGTGAACTCACTTCCACTTTTCTGAGCTGATGGCTTCGTTCAATATTCAAGCTGGAGTTGCTTCGGTTCCGAAGCTGGTACTCCCGATAACAGGCGGTTCATGTTCAGAACCAGCCAACAAGAAGCAGAAGAAGGAAGCACAGAGAAGGGTACAGCATGTCGGGGTGCAAGGACCCTTCATCAAATCAAGATGGTCTCACATTCCTATTACCTTCTCCCAAGAGGACCTTCAACTCAAGGATTACCCACACAATGATGCTATGGTTATCTCTTATGTTATCAAAGGATTTCTGGTCCACAATGTTTTGGTTGATACAGGCAGTGCAGCTGATATCATATTTGCTAAGGCCTTCAGACAGATGCAAGAGCCCGAAGATAAAATTCTTGATGCCACACATCCCCTCTGCGGCTTCGGAGGAAGGCAGATTGTAGCACTCGGCAAAATCTCAATGTCAGTGGCCTTCGGATTCATCAACAACACAAGGACTGAACAAGTTATGTTTGATATTGTTGACATGGAGTACCCTTACAATGCAATCATTGGTCGTGGCACTCTTAATGCCTTCGAAGCAATTCTGCATCCAGCTTATCTTTGCATGAAGATACCTTCGGACCAAGGGCCCATTGCTATTCATGGAAGTCAAGAAGCTGCCAGAAGGGCCGAAGGAAATTGGACAGACTCAAAAGCAATCCATAATATAGATGGAACTGAAGCTTGTCAGCAATACAAGTTCAGAAGGGAAAAAGCTACTTCAGCTAACCAGTCGAAACCCATGCTCCTATGTGAGGATATAGCAGAGCAGAAGGTGATATTGGGATCTCAATTGTCTGAAGAGCAGGAGAAAACCTTGATAAGGTTTCTGTTCAACTATAAAGATGTTTTTGCTTGGTCAGCTAATGATCGTTGTGGAGTTAACAGGGATGTTATCGAGCATTCGCTCAATGTTGATCCATCCTTCAGGCCCAGAAAGCAGAGGCTTCGGAAAATGTCTGAAGACAAGGCCGAAGGTGCTCGAAATGAAGTAAAAAGACTCCTCAGTGCCGGAGTTATTAGAGAGGTAAAATACCCAGAATGGTTGGCTAACACTGTTATGGTGAAGAAGGCCAATGGTAAATGGAGAATGTGTATCGATTTTACTGACCTCAATAAAGCCTGTCCGAAGGACAAGTTTCCATTGCCAAGGATAGATTCCTTAGTTGATGCAGCAGCTTCATCAGAGCTTATGAGTTTGCTGGATTGCTATTCAGGCTATCATCAAATATGGATGAAGAAGGAAGATGAACCAAAAACCAGCTTCATAACCCCTAGTGGGACATATTGCTACCTTCGGATGCCTGAGGGGCTTAAAAATGCTGGAGGAAGTTTCAGCAGAATGACAGCGAAGGTCCTTCACTCTCAGATAGGAAGGAATGTGCTAACTTATGTTGATGATATCATTGTAAAAAGCACGAAGCAAGATAACCACATTGCTGATTTGCAGGAGACCTTCGCTAATTTTAGACAGGCTGGTCTAAAATTGAATCCAGAAAAATGTGTCTTCGGAGTAAAGAAGGGGAAATTTCTCGGTTGCCTAGTCTCAACAAAGGGAATCGAGGCTAATCCAAGCAAAATCGAAGCAATACTTCGAATGGAACCACCAAGTACAAAAAAGGGGGCTCAAAGATTGACAGGAAGGCTGGCGTCTCTCAACAGATTCATATCTAAATCAGCAGAGAGAAACTTACCATTCTTCGAAGTGCTGAAGACAGCCAAAGTCTTTCAATGGGGACCAATCCAGCAGAAGGCCTTCGAAGAGCTGAAGCAGTATTTGATAGATCTCATAACATTAACTCCACCTACGCCAGGGGCTCCTTTGTTATTATATGTGGCAGCTTCGCACTCAGCGGTAAGTGCAGCACTTATTCAGGAGAAGCTTGAAGGCCAAGTTAAGAGGCAGGCCCCAATATATTTTGTATCCGAGGCTCTTAGTTTATCAAAGAAAAATTATACAGAGTTGGAGAAGGTACTGTATGCTGTCTTGATGGCCTCTAGGAAGCTTCGGCACTATTTTCAAGCTTACAACATAGTTGTTCCTTCTTCACAACCTCTGAAGGATATTATGAGGAACCGAGAAGCTACTGGAAGGATTGGAAAATGGGCTGCAGAGCTCAATGAATTTTGTATTGATTATGTTCATAGATCTTCGATTCAGTCCCAGGCGTTAGCAGACTTCATTGCTGACTGGACGCTAGGGGCTCAGGAGGAAGAAACAAATAAAGACGCCGAAGCATGGACAGTGTTTTGCGATGGGTCTTGGGGAACCTTCGGAGCGGGAGCGGCTGCTGTGTTGGTTTCACCTTCCAAAGTTAAAACTTGTTATGCGACAAGACTTGATTTTAGCTGCACAAATAACATCGCCGAATATGAAGCTCTGTTTTTGGGTCTTCAGAAATTAAAGGCAATGGGAATCAGAAGGGCCATTCTTAAAACTGATTCTCAAGTTATTTCTGGTCATATTGACAAAAGTTACAAAGCAAGAGACCCGAAGCTTGAAAAGTATCTAGATACAGTCCGAAGGATTGAGGCTTCCTTCAAAGGTTTCTCTGTCAAAAATATTCCTCGTGGAGAAAATGAATACGCTGATCTATTGGCTAAGTCAGCAGCTCAGGGGCTGCCTATACCTTCGGAAGTATTTTTTGAAACAATAAAAGCACCTTCGGTCGAGCTTCTTGAAAGAGCAATCCTTAACATATCCCCTGTTTATAGTGAAGATTGGAGAACTGAGATCATCTCTTTCCTTCAGGGTAATTTTCTTTTAGACGACGAAGCTTATAACAGGAGAATAGAAGCAAGAGCTCGACCATATGTTATAATAGAAGGAGAGTTATACAAGCGCGGGGTCTGTTCCCCATTGCTCAAGTGCTTATCCAGACCCGAAGGTATAGAATTAATGAAGGACATACATGCAGGTCTGTGTGGATCTCACATTGGATCTAGGCCCTTGCTTGGGAAAGTTTTTCGCCAAGGATTTTATTGGCCAAAGGCAGCTTCGGATGCAGCGGATTTAGTTCAAAAGTGCGAAGGTTGTCAGAAATGTGCAAGAGATCAAAAACAACCTTCGTCTTTAACTCAATTAATACAACCCACTTGGTCGTTGCAAAGGTGGGGTCTGGATTTGCTAGGTCCATTACCACCAGCACAGGGGAACTTAAGATATGTGGTGGTGGCAGTGGAATATTTTTCCAAATGGATTGAGGCAAAGCCCTTAGCCACAATAACTTCATTTACTATTCAAAAGTTTTTCTGGCAAAACATTGTTTGTCGCTTTGGAGTGCCGAAGGCTATCACTGTGGATAATGGGACACAATTTGATTCTGAAGCCTTCAGAGAATTTTGTAATCAAATTGGTACGAAGATCCATTTTGCATCAGTCCGACACCCAGAGTCAAATGGACTTGTCGAAAGAGCCAATGGGATCATAATGACAGGAATAATGAAGTCAATCTTCAATCAGCCCAGGGGAAAGTGGCTAGATGAGTTAATCAAAGTGGTGTGGAGTCATAACACAACCATGTCAAGATCAACAGGCTTTACACCCTTTAAACTATTATTTGGTGACGAAGCAATAACCCCAGAAGAGGCCAAAACAGGATCAATAAGGACAGTAGCTTCGGCAGAGGGCGAAAACGAAGCTGATTGCTCTGTAGAAAAAGATGCTATTGAAGGGATCAGACTTCAAGCTGTGGAAAACATCAATAAATATCAAGCTGAAACAATAAAATGGCGTGATAGAAAGGTCAAGCTGAAGAACATTGAACCAGGACACTTGGTACTTCGAAGAGTAGCTAACCCTGAAACAGTAGGCAAATTACAGCTGAAGTGGGAGGGCCCCTTTTTGGTAGTATCTTCGTCAAGACCCAGTTCTTACAGATTGAAGGATATGGACGGCAATGACATTCCTAGATCGTGGAATGCGGATGAGCTTCGGCGAAATTATGTTTAGTTCGATGTAATTTTTTATATTCTTTTTTGTGGCACCCTTTTCCTTTCCAAAGGGGGAGAAAGGTTTTTAATGGGGCCACAACATGTAATTTTTCTTTTTCTTATTTCAATTCTATAAGAGCGATATCCCCCAAAAATGTAAAAGCTGAAAACACACCTTCGAGTGCAAAGGAAAAAGAAAAGAAAACAGGGAGAAGCTCAAAAGTCGTTCCTAAGGGAATGCAGAGCTTACAGCGAAAAATAAACGTTGATTCCGCCGAAAGTAAAAGGCGAAGAAGCTCCTAAGGGAGGCTTACAGCGAAAAATAAACGCTGATTCCGCCGAAAGTAAAAGGCAAAGAAGCTCCTAAGGGAGGCTTACAGCGAAAAATAAACGATGATTCCGCCGAAAGTAAAAGGCGAAGAAGCTCCTCAGGGAGGCTTACAGTGAAAAGTCAACGCTGATACACCGAAAAGTAAACGGTGAAGTCGAAAAGTAAACGGCAAAAAGATTTGTATCATTCTTGAGGGGATGAAGGGCCGTGCTTATGGTTTTTGAACATGTGGCCTAATATTCATTTGCACATTACATGTCATCATGTCATTTGCATTCATAAACATCCATTTAGACATATATAGAATCATCATCATGCTACACAAAGAAGATAGGTGCTTCAGAAAATAAGGAAAAGATTCGAAGAAAAAAAAATTTATGCTTCGGTGTGTACGAAAAGAAGGGAAGGTGTTTTTCGCCTTCGGCCCAAAAGAGAAGTTTCATCCACAGCAAAGCAGACTGAATACGGATAAGGGAGACAGAATATATTACAAGGTATGTACAAATTTACATGAGTTGTTCCATATCTATATTACAAGAGTTTCTCCAAGAATTTTTGCAGGAAAGCACATTATAAGCAACTTCAAGCTCCAGCTAAGGCTTCGTTTTCAATTTTGTTAAACATCAGCATTGTCAATCTTCAGCTTCGTCATCCTGTATATACCAAACAGCAGAGTAAGAAAGGTACAAATTTCAAAGGAGAAGATAAAAGTAACAAACATAAGTTTCTTACCGGCTTAAGATGGCTTCGAGCTTCGTCGCCTGCCATTTTCCGCCCGCCACTTACCCAGATCTGGGTCATGAATCTATTTCCGATGCTTCTGGCTAAGCTTGGGATATCTATCAAATCTGAAGCTGACAAGCTGAAGTTTGGTCTGTTCACAATGTTTCCATGCGTGCAGCCAGCCTTCAAAAAAGCAGTAGTTGTGCCCCGAGAAGCTACCAGGGCGCAGAAGTCCGCGTGCCCACCAATAACTTCGTCAAGGGCACCAACTTCGCCTTCAATATATTCTAATGTTCTTGGCAGATTTTCAGCTGAAGGTGTAAATTTTGAAGAGCTAGCTCCAACAGAGTGAAACACGTCCTTCAGCCGCTGCACACATCGGCTGCCGAAGCTTAAGCATTTCTCCTGAAGTTCTTTAAAGGATTTCTGCAAATTTGAGTATTTATCCACTTCAGTTTTCAGGCTTGCTTCAATATATTTCTTTTCTTGCTCGAATTTTTCTGATTGGCGGAGCAATTCATTCTTTAATTTGTCATTCTCAGTTTGGACTTCAGCCAAAGAGCCCTCCATGGTCTGAATAACAAAATCCTTCTTTTCTAATGCACCTTCGTGCTCTTTGACCATGATTTCAAGGTCTTGGATTATGAAGTCTTTCTTTTTCAGATTGGCTTCGTGATTTTCAACTTTTTCAGCCAAATCTTGAATGACGGCTTTGTTTTTCTCTTCTTCCAGATCTTGTTGCATTTTTAGAACCTTGTTTAATAATATGCTCTATCGAAACGATCTTCGTTAGAACGTGACCTAAAAGATAGTAATAATAGTAATAAAATAACAAAAATATCCATTACCTTGAAGTTAGCATAAAGCAAGCTTCCGGCGATGTGGTGTCATTGATAACGGCACAAGTCAGTTTCTAGCTTCGGCAAGCCAATGCTTTTGGAGAGGGTTCTAACAATTTTGGCCTCGGTACGGTTCCGAAGGCATCTTAGTTTCCCTTCGTTCGCCCCACCAAATAGCATAGCCCCTGATTTATATTCGCAAGATATGGCATGTTTTTTCAACTCCTCTTTCTCAGCGTCTGTTAACTCTTGTCCAAGCAAATCTTGAAAGTTAAAATCTTCTTCTTCCGAAATTTCATCAATTTGCTCTTTCCCCTTTTCAGTTGCCGTGCTCACCGCAGCTGCAGTAGTTTCTTCTTCAGCCATTTTCAGGAGTATATTGTCAATAACCTCAAGTGTGGTTTCCAGGTTCGACTCTTCGGTGGTCCCGGCTTCGGCCCCAGTAGCTTTGGCTTCGCCGGTCTTAGCTTTAGTGGTTTCCACTCCAGTAGCTTCGGCTGCGGCGCCTTCGGCTTCGGCAGTCTCGGCAAAGACAATTTTTGACACCGTCGCCGGTGGCGGTGTCTGATGGATCACATCTGTCACTTAAATAATTCTCCGTTTTTTCGGCTTCACAGGACTTTTTGCTACCGAAGCTGCCTTGTCCCTCTGAAAAAACTTTGTCAGTTCCAGTGCCAGCGGACTTAGCCTGATAGGCAAGGGTTCAGTCATTACCTTCATAATCTCTTCTACTTCAACAGCAGAAGGAGAAGCAGGAGTATCTTCTTCTCGGACCGGCGTTTCCGGCTCTGGGGATGCACTTTTTCTCTTTCTTGTAGTGACCACTTTCGGCTCAGGATTTAACTCTTCAGCGCTAAGATTTTCATAATCTTTCTTTTTCTTTTTGGCTACCTTGACGACTTCTTCGTCAGTAGCGCTGGCAATCCTTTTTCGCTTCGGGCCTCCAGCATCTCTGCCCAGTCGGCCGTAGTCAGCATATTCAAATCCTATGGCATCAAGCACCCTGTTCAGCCTTCGTTTCGGCCGAGTGCCGAAGGCCGCTGTCATCAGTTGGTCCTTTTTTTAGAGTAATTCCCAAGAATTTCATTACTCATTATTTCAATTGTATCAAGCCATTCTTGGCAGGGTACTTTAAAATATTTCTTGAACTTATAATAGTAGGGCAGTCGGACGAGTTCCCCCTCTTTCTTTTCCCCTTTAAGCTTCGGCATTGTCCACTCTTTCATAGTTGGAAAAACCCTGAAGGCCAGGAATTCCTGCACTAAATCTCTAGTGCCAATATGTTCTGCAATAATTTTGAATTCGCCCAGTGCAGCCCAAGTTGGACCTTCTACTGCCATTTTGCATCGGGGTCTTGTTTCTCCAAAGATTAGTTCAAGAGGGCTCTGAACCAGCTTCTCTTTGTCTTCGTCAACTTTGATATAAAACCATTCTGATTTCCAGCCTGCCGGCCATTTGCTTCGGTAGCTGATCACGGGAAACTTCGTGGTTTTCCGATAAGCAAAATTATAACAACCAAAATTTTCATGCAATCCATCTTTTCTGGCCTTAGTTTGGTAATGCAGCTCATGAACTCGACAGAAGCTGTCGGCAAACGGCTCCACCGCCTGGCTTCGGAGAGCCTAGATATAGACGCTGAGCCTGACAATGGCGTTGGGAGTCAGTTGGTGAAAATAGATACCAAATCTTTGCAGCACATCAGAGATCATCCTATTTAAGGGGAATCTCAACCCAGCTTTTAGAAAGCTCTTGAAAATAACTATTTCATCCTTTTCTGGCTTCGGGGTAGTTTCTTCCCCCCCGAAGCGAAGCAGCTTCTTCTCATTCTCACTGAAATAGACCGACTTCACCATTTTGGAGAAATCAGCCTTGGAGACATTCGACTTTCCGAAGTCCAAATGGCTGGGCTTGCTTGGTACGGCAATATGGTAATCATCATCGGAATCAGCTTCCTCAATATCTCCTTCTTCCGCTTCGGCAGCAACTTGTTCTGTATCGGCAATAGTCTGCTCTGTCTCGGTAGTGCGGATTCCTTCCGAGGTCACCAGTCCGGATCGTTGCATCGCTTCGGAGATAGGAACAGTCTCCGCTCCTTCGGCTTCGCCTCCCTCACGCTCAACTCTAGCGGTAGAGCGCACTCTGGCCATTTAATTCTGAATTTCTTGGGAACTAAAAAACTTTCTCTCCCGAAGCTTTTTCTTCTGACGAAGTAGGCTTTAAACTGGAGCTTCGTCTGATTGCGAGAGTCAAGCTTTGGCTATGGTTAAAAATTTTGGCAGCAAAACAGTGCAATAGCAATGAATGTTGTGGTAACTTCACACCTACCCGTCTGTTTATATAGTACTGCAGGTAGGAAGGTGAATCGTCAGGATTTTTGCACCAGGCAAACAGCTGCTCACACCCACTGCGCGGTGGACCACAAAGACCAAATAGTAACCCTGCAGGGTGGGACCGCTATCGTTTCTCGACAACGAGCTCAGGGAAGATGTTTTTCGGACCTTCGGCTTCCTGAAGCCTAAGAGACTTTTTTCACGGATCAAGCTCGTTACGAAAAACGATCTAGCACCGCGAAGGGGCTACTGTTGGGACCATGCTTCGTCGCCGAAGGTCCTGCAGAAAGAGACAGCTTCGGCTGAAGCTGCCCGTACGTGACGCCGAAGGTATCATTCATGAAGCTTTGATAATACAACACATCCGAAGGTGAAGGGACGAACCGACTTAAAGATAGAATGACCTTTTAGTCCATAAAGGTCTGAGTCAATGTTGTAAACTTTTATGAGGGGCATGATTGTAATTCCTCACAGGCTGTGTCCTGTGCCTATAAATAGTGAACAGTATTCCTTTACTGTTCACGCATTCCTGCAATTGTAATCGCATCACTCGGAAATTATTCTTTGCCAAGACAGAGGTATAAATGTATCTAACATTTGAATACATCAAGTTTGTATAATATGAAAATGATGTTGTTTATTTATAATTTACTTGTCGTTAATGCTTCATATCTCGAATTATTTTATACAATCTCTGAGAGTTCAATTACGAAGATTCAACCTTCGTAATTGTACCATCTTTGACCTTCGTCCGAAGTTCATTAAATCCTTAAGGAAATAATGCTTCAGCAGACGAAGGGCATTAACATTTAACATTTTATGTTGCCTTGTTCTTAATTCATAGCATTTGAGAACGAGTCCCCAACAGTTAGATTGGTGTGACTAGCTTGAACTAGATAAGATCTAATTAATTTGGATTGGATCATGATTGTTACTCTGAGGTGAGATAAGCAAAGTGGCTAGGATAAGATAAGATAAGATAGATTCTTTTAAAATAAGAATGGATCTATGAAGCTAGATCCATTTTTAATGAGGGATAATCTAAGTTGTCTAGTTATCTTATAGACATTTTTCTTATATGTAGAATATTCTTATGCAGCCTGTTCTTATGAATATATTTTTATGCCTATATGTATATGCATATGTAATTGTGGACATTACTCCACAACTCATCACACTCAATCAAAGATCCAAATCAGACAAGTATCATAAGAACAAACATTCAAGCACGTATAGATATCTTTAAAAATAGTTTTCTTTTTGTTCCTAAGAGTAGGTCTCCTATTCCTAAAAGCCACTTTAAGCACAGGATTTCAAAGTGTGAAATCCAAGTTTGTCTTTAGAAGGAAAAAGGTAAGAATAATCAGAGTAATGCGGAATTAGATGAGAAAAAAGATTAAGAAAAGTTTAGAAAGAATCAGAGAAGCAAAGGTAAGTAGATAATGGTTGTTTAGTTCTATCTAGGTTTCGTCCTACAGTCAACATTCCTCTGATACCACTTCTGTCACACCCGGGTTTTAGGGGCACCAAGACCCGGGCGCGAACATAATCACCAGGTGTGCTGGGACCAAGTCTCACACATATGATGAATCATGGCACAGGATCGAATGTCACATCTTTACTATATAATAGGAGTTATCTACAAAATAAATAATTACATTATAAGGAGACAACGGTCCAGCAAACCAAAATTGACTGGGAGACTACGACCTAGACCTCTCACAAACACATCGCAGCATCCTCCACGCGCCTCATCCTGTGATACCTGATCTTGACCTGTGGGGGGGTGTGAGATAGCAAGAGTGAGCTCACATACGTTCATCGCTCAACAAGTTGTGGGGAATAATGTGCATGAACTCGCCAAAGGTGGGAGCTCACGTGAAGTGTAAGGCTTACCAAAGAGGATGGTTAGAGCTGAGCATTGCTTTTAAAGTTGGTCAAAATTTTATTAGCAATTACTAAGTATAAGTAAATACCAGCCCAATTAAGTAGTAGAACAAAAGTAACAACCTCACATGCGATGCAATGCATATGACAAATTGAGTTTAAGTTCCATAATTTAATCATGTGAGTGTCCGAGCTGCTCATGACCGTGAACACGGCTAGTATACCAGTTTTACACTCTGCAGAGGTTGCGCATCTTTACCCACAAGTCATGTTACCCATCTTCCAAGAGACGACCAATCCCATACACCTCTACCGAGGAGGCGAGGCAGGGTAACACTACGAGGCCTTTACAAAGTTCCACTAGCTTCAGAAAACCCGCTACAGTTTATAGGAAGCTCCAGTGCAGGAGTCCCTCGACTAACCGCCATCGCAGCAAAATCAACCAAGGACCTCCCTACACTGACCACTCCCCTACTGCCCTTGCCCCTTTCGGGTAAGGTAATCATCCACTAGCTTTCCTAGTTAATCAGCTAAGGGCGTCAATAAACCCTTGTGGTAGCACTGTTTTCCCGGGTGGTTCTCCATGTTCCAATTAACATAATGATCTTAACATGAACAATAAATAACAACTTATAACAAAAGTATAATCATGAATAGTGTAATCTTCATACCCAAAACCACATAAAGCAATAGCAGGTACTACCCAAAAAGTTTAGTGGAATCAAGGTATAAAGATAATCAAACTAGGGTAACCTGTTGGGCCCCATCAAAATTAACCTATGCAGATCATTATGATTAATCAGAACATGACTGGGTAAAAAGAAGTGATCAAGGGCACAACTTGCCTTCAATGAGCTCCTGCTCAGCTACTTCTACTTGTTGAACCTCATAATCCAAAGTGGCTTGCTCGTCTACTCGTATCAACACAATACATACATATTATAGCATAAATTAACATTACATCAAACAGATAAATAAAATATACAATAAAAATCTATGCATTATAATGAGATCATAGTGACTGGAATCATTAAATTTGGAGTTATAGATTTCTAGTTATGAATTTCCTAAGGTTTAATGTGCTTGAAATAGGATTAAATGAGAAATTAATTTCCTTACTGTTTTCATGTCAAAACAGAGACACTAAATGATAGACAATAATATTTCAAAATTTTATAAATTGGAATGGTTCAATTTGGAGCAAAAATGAATTTTTTTTATGGAATAAACAAGTTTTAGGAATTCTTTTTATATTAAAAATCAATTTATGTATTTATTTACCTATTTTATATGTTCTCTGGACTAGGCCTCAATATCTGAGAACAGCAGGGGGCCTGGGGTAAAAGTCTGCAGACACAGACTACAGCGGGCATGGACTGCGGGTTATTTACGAACAAGTACAGGGGCTCTTCTAGAAAACTACCATGATTGTTATATTGCGCGCGTAACCAGAGCCGTTCAGATCGAATCCAATGGTCACAATACAACACGCGAAGGGGTACGTAAGGATCTAATCCCGCGCGTCCCTCCGCAGATCAACGGCCACCGATCAACCATCACCAGATCCGATCGGAGCCACAATTCCGAGATCCAACGGTCGCCAATGCTCCAAGTCAAGATCTAATCTTATCCGTTTATTACGTGATCAACGATCACGGGCCTGTCTTCTACCCCTGTACAGACCCGAGTGGTGTGCTTCCTAGGGACGGCGGCGCGGTGTTCCGGCGATCGCCGACCCAGCAACCCGGTGTACCAAACGGACAACGGCAAGGATATACATGATGCAGAGGTGGAAGCGAAGCGGCTGGTGAAATTCTTACCGGCCCTGGAGTTGCGAAGCTGTCCGCCACGCAGTGCGGCAACAAGCGACGATATCAAGATCTCGACAACGATTTCTTGTTCTCTCCCAAATCCACGCTCATCGGTGATTCCCAGCAGTTTAGTTGGTCATATTCTCAAGAACTCTATGGCGCAAGGATTCAATTTCTGACGAGCAAGATCGCTCCATGGTTCCCCAACAACAGCCGAGGATAACACGATCATGAAGGACACCGGGCGCCGAGTGCTGATGGGAAAAAGGTCTGGGCACGGTAGAGCAGAGGGTGGAAGCAGGGACGCGACGGGGGAGCTTGGCCATTGGAGGGAGTCGAGGTTTACTTTTATATGCCGCAGATGCCAAAATCCCCAACAACTCCGCGAGTCTATTAGGATTGGGTCCGATTCGGCCACTGAGAAGCACACCTAATGGGATTACGTGAATAGAGGGAAGATTTGTTATCCGGGTGAGGCAGATGCCTTGATTTCCACACCGAAAGAAATCGGGGTAGCGGCACCCGCGGTGCGGAGTCGCTGCGATCGTGCCCTGTTCTGTTCCATTCACGCGGAGGAGATGGAGCTGCCAAGGTGGCCCCACCAGCAGCGGAACAACGGCGCGAGGGAGCAGGTCACCAAGCCGCGATGGGCGCCCGGCCAAATAGCAGGGAGGCCGACAAGTGGGACCTGCGCGTAAGTGTTACCGCACTGGTGGGCTGCGGGGGAAAGAAATGGACTGCGTAGCAGGATGGGTAGAGTGGGCCAAGAGGTAGAATTCGGCCTAGAGCTAGTCTTAGTTTTTTTTCTTCTTTTCTTTATTGTTTCTATTTTCCTTTCTTATTTCAATTTCAAATCAAACCAAGTTTTACATTATAAATTTAAAATTTATGCACAAGAAAAACTTCACATGATGCACAATTTCTACATAGTATTTCTTCATTTATTTTATTATTATTTTAATTATGTAATGTTTTCTACATGAAGTACACACACCACATTATAACAATGTATTATTATTTGAGTGTGTAGTCGAATTAAGGGTATATCCAAAAATTATCCCTTTGTTTTGGTAGGAACATTTTTCCCATGTCTAATCTTTATTATGATTTATTTTAACCATCGTTATTTTATTATGATCATTTACCTTTAAAAAAAGTGAATTATAAAGTTTAATTATTTATCAAGGGTACTTTGCTCATATTTCTTCTACCAATCCAAATTCAGAATTTGGGTGTTACAGATACGTGGAATACATCATGTATTGCGGACATCTTAGGTGGTAGCTTCAACTTGTAAGCTACTGGTCCACATGCTTCTATGATCTCATAAGGCCCAATATAGCGAGGGGCTAATTTGCCTTTAATCCCAAATCTTTGCACACCTTTAGTGGGTGAGACATTGAGATACACATGATCTCCCACTTAAATTTGTAGGGGCTTTCTTCTTTTATCGTGATAGCTCTTTTGTCTAGCTTGAGTAACCTCTTAGTTTTTCTTAATGATTCTGACCTTTTCCTCCGCTTCATGCACTAGGTCAGGCCCAAAATTTTCTCTTTCACCAGTTTGTGACCAATTAAGAGGTGTTCGACACCTCCTTCCGCACAAGGCTTCGAAGGGTGCCATCTTCAGGCTGGCTTGGTAGCTGTTATTATATTAGAGATAATATATATACACACACTACAAAATATATATGTACTAGTTAGATGCTCGTACGTTGCTACCGGTTTCCATTTTCATATATCATATAGGTAAACCTTGTTTAGATAAGATAGTTGTTCAAATATGATTTAAACCATCACAATGGCACAATGATTTATGTTCTATTTGAACTTGTTGTTCCGATATCAACACATCTACCATGTAACTGACGTCCATACATTTCATACACCGAGTGAGAGACCACAATTCCAATCTAGCTCCATCTCCCATGAGGTCGCTACCAAAAGAAGTACTCGAAAGTCCCGAGCGGTTTGCAAGGATAGTGGCGAAAGGGTCCTCCACCCATGCCCTTACATGGTTTAGACCGGCCTAAGCATGGTCAGGCCCGTTGTACACCAACCTTGTGACGACACTACTCAATCACCATGTCGTGCTTGAGCCTTAGATGTGGCATGGCGACTAGATCTGACACAACTTGATTTTATTTTCCCTATTTTATATAAAAAATATATATTGTACGTGAGTACATAAAACATTAAAATATGTGTGTTCTCTTAGCTAGGTGGGTGCAAATGTATTTGGAATCAACAACCATGGTTATAATATTTAATATTGTGTCTAAGTATAGAATATAAAACACAGAGATGTTGACTAAGTGGGTGTGAATGTAGATTTAGAGCAAACAACCATGGTTCAAATTTTATTTGTGTATAATTTTAGCTTTTTATGATTTAAACTTGGGGCTGTGAAGAAGGTATCTATTTTATTTGGTTTTATGTGTAAGGGCATGTACAACTTATATACTATGTTACGGTTCTGCATGAATTAGGTACATATAAGAAACTCGCATATACAACCCAATATATCTGAGCCTTATATCTTATTCACTAGAACCCTCAAGACGCGTTTCATTTAAGTGAGTTGTATGGATAGAACCATATCTAGACATGGAGAACCGTGCTAGAGACGTTCTTTACCAAGATATATTTCTTATGTTTTTTGTACTTACCCCCTTAGATACCCCTTAATAGGGGTGTAAATGGTATGCATATTATTCGAGCATCCGACCGTTCGAAGGGGCTAATTATCCGTTCAAATAGTTTTTCGGATATCCATAGCATATCCGGGTAGTATAGGAAAAAAATTAATTGTATTTTGATTATTTTCTATAGAAATAAATTAATAATACACACATAGCCTCATAAATTCATGAAATTTACAGAGGCGCAACATATGTCCATATATAATTCTAAAAAAAATGTTTGGACTCAAGGAGCGGCTAAATGATTAGAACAATCATGATATGTGTGGAATGGTGTCTTATACGGTATCCGAAAAAAAAATCGTTATCGAAGCTATCCGTGTCCGACTAGTTCCGTACTCGACACACAATCATCCGTATGTATATCTGGAAACATCGATATTTGTACTCATATTCGAAGCTATCCGAATTCAAATTCGAACCCGAATAGAAATATAAAAACAATTATAGTTTGGATGATATCCTTCCGTATTTGATCTGATTACATCCCTTCCCATTAAGATACGGGTCGTTCTTGTGAGTTATACATGGCCTAACCTAGCACAGGTTATTTTATCTCCTGGAATGCAATTTTATTTGGGCTAGGTGTGGGTTGGCTTGCCCAAACCAGAAAACAAGTAGCGAGTGAAACAATTTTGATGTTATTATTTACGGTCTTTTAAATCTGTTTCGGTAGAAATGATCCGTTTTAGCTTTCTCTAGTAAGAACTAAATAGAGCGGCGCGTTTGGTTGGATGTATATGACCCAACCAGGCCCGTCATATGCCTGCACGCACAAAACCTGGCCACGCTCAGCCTGGCTCTGCTGGGCAGCCAGGTCCGGCCACATACACCACGCCCAGTAGAATAGAATCGAGTGACGACGCACAACTTGGGAGGGCCATCGTGTTCGTGTCTGGTCTCAGAAAGAAAGAATTCTAAACGGCCGTCCTCGTACTACGCGGAACGTCACGGCGCGAAGATGACCTTGTACCCATGTGGAGAGCACGCGGCAGCCAGGGGCCACCCGCAAGCCCAAAGCCTCCCTTTCCCTTGGCGGCCAGCGCAGCCCCACACGGCCACACCGTCCGGTCGCAACAAGATAAAGGCGTCCTTGTCAGTATGCGTAATGCTATCCGCAACTGTTACCCCTAAATTTTTCCCCCTATATCACTTTTTCCCCCTATTTTCTCCCCTATTTTTTCATCTCCTGCAGCGGTTCCCCCTAAATACTCCCCCTATACCCCACTATCACTATAAAATATCATTTTCTATACCAACTATCAATTTTTTATCTACTAACAATTACTCGTGGACCCACAGCACAGTGTTTAGGGTGATGAACAGTGACACGCTAAATCTGGGGGGAGAGAGAAGGGGACCGACACGTAGGGGGCGCTGTAGGGGGCACCGCTGCGGCTATAGGGTGCCCCCTACGCGCTGTTGTAAATTTAGAGAAATAAGCGACATGCTTTCTACATATTTAAATAGATTAAATATTCTAATTCCGAATAAAACAAGCATATAACTCAGACAAATGCCATATGTAATTATTGCAGCAATGAACAGTAGCAATTCTAGAACATGTAAACATGTAAAATAGCTACTCAGATCCATTTCATAATTAAACATGGCTCGCAGATGAAGAAGGCAGATTAAACAAATAAACATGATTGTTTATCTTAAAGTATTGCTCTCAAAATAGCGGGTTGCTGTAATAAACAGCCCTCCAACGCTAATAGGTGATCAGAGATCCTCGACTAACGTGACAGTCCTATCTCACCAAATCAGGGTTTTAGATCAGATGTAATAAGCCTAATAATCAAATCTAAATACTAATACTAAGGAGCTGTGTACTAAATAAAATAACAGAATTTAACACAGGTAAACAGCCTTAACAAAGAGAGATTTAATTAGGCACAAATAATATCAATGCTGAAAATGATAATATACTAAAACCCAGACTGTCACGTTGTCTCACTACACCGCTATCATCATCGAGCACACAAATCCGCCCACAACAGTGCAATCACACCCAAGTATTTAATACTAGCAGATTGCACAAAATTAAACAGTAAATAAAGTGAGACAACGAATAACTCACAGCACGTAGATAGTCTACGTGGGAAGACCAGCTCAGCGAACACAAGGTTCTGTCCCAGAAAACCAATTCCGCCGCCCACGTCCGGGCCTGCACGGCGGGAGGTTGACGGAGATACTAGAGCCGCTGCCGGAGCCGAGGGAGACGTCCACGGCACCAGCCCGAGAAGACGAACACCGCGTAGCAGGGAGCCCAGACACCAGTCCACGGTGGACAATAATCAGAACAGACAGAGCACCACACAGGTGCACTGGTGAGTCAATGGGGCACAGGAGAACCTCGCTGCACAAGAACAGCACCACCTCCACCTTCTTCCTCTAGCAGGATTAACACCAGAACACCAAGAATCGAAGGAATCGATCCAAATCGTGACTGGAACCGAGAGGAGGAATAGGAACAGAGAGCTGGGATTTTTGGCGAGCTGCAGAGCAGGGAACAAGTCTCCATACTTAAGGAACCGAGGAAGAAACGGTTGCAGAAGGGCTGCGTAGAGATCGGCGAGCGCAGAACTGCTCGTAACGCCGCCGCCACCCTGCCTTTTTCTGCTCGCTCTATTGCTCACGGCTGTTGCTGCTGCCCTAGAAAAACATGCCTCCGTGGTGGGCTGCTCGGCCACCGGGCCTTGAAGCGGCCCACCCAGCTGTTTTTTTTTAATAAAGTGAAAACTGGACAGCAATCCCCACCATTTTCACTCTTATTTTCTGATCAATGTCATTGAGCTCCCGTACTGTTTATATACTACTTTTCGGCAGAGGTACTTATTAGGTTTGAACCAAAGCCTATCCCAGTGTACTCCAACCCTGCACGAGTAAGCGGAGGACTACGCCTTGATCCACAAACCCTAGTGTGAGAATCTTCGCACAAAAGGCACATAGTACTAGGCAGATTATCTGCTTCTCTTACGGGGCAGGGCGTTACGGTCATGCCCTTTAATATCTATTCATGAGCTCACTAGAGAGAAAACCCCATTCTCTCCCAGACTGCGACCCCACAGTCAGCTCATATAGGTGAAATCATTAAGGAAATTCTGTAGGACAATTTCCCTGCTTATAGCATTGACTTCATTAAGAGCATATCGCTCAACCTGCCATACAGACAGAGCACGGCAGCTAATGAGACTCTTTGTCTTTTGTGCTCTTGGTTTCACAGTGCTTCGTTTCCTGGAGCCTGGATCTCGGGATCTCCGGTCACACAGGACAGTTATCCGCAGTTGAAACCGCTAACAGGGTACGAGTCCCATTCCCACGCACGCTGCTTGGATTGGCTTTTGAGCCAGTCCTTTGGTGAAAGGATCAGCAAGGTTCCTTTCAGACTTGATGTAATCTACTGTTATTACACCTGTCTCTCTAGCATGCCGACATGAATCAAGTCGTCTTCTGATATGCCTCGAGGATTTTTGGTTGTCCTTTCTACTGTTCACTTTCAGCAACACAGAAGTGTTGTCACAGTATACTAGGACAGCCGGTATCGGCTTTGCTAACATTGGAAGGTCTGACAACAGGTCTCTCAACCATTCAGCCTCCAATGCTGCTGAATCAAGTGCAACTAATTCAGCCTCCTTGGTGGAACGTGTCGACACTGATTGTTTAGACGATCTCCATGACACGGCCCCACCAACTAAAGTGAACACATAGCCACTTGTAGACTTCATTTGATCCGAGTCAGAGATCCAGTTTGCATCACTGAATCCTTCAAGTACTGACGGAAATCCGGTATATTTAATACCAAGATTCATCGCTCCCTTCAAATACCGAAGCACTCTGTACAAGGCTACCCAGTGTCTATCTCCTGGACTGGCCGAATAACGAGCCAGTCTGCATACTGCATATGAGATATCCGGTCTAGTTGCACTGCTCAGGTACATGAGAGATCCGATGATCTGCGAATATAGTAGCTGGTTCACCGGCTCGCCTTCATATTTACTGAGCGTGTAGGATGGATCATAGGGCGTGGTGATTGGTTTACAGTCCATATGTCCAAAGCGAGTCAGGACCTTTTCCACATAATGGGATTGTGACAAAGTAATCCCATCCTCACCCTTTATCAGCTTGATGTTCAATATTACATCAGCTTCACCCAAGTCCTTCATATCAAAGTTCTTGGAGAGGAATATTTTTGTCTCCATGATAGCCTCCAAATCGGTCCCAAATATCAATATGTCATCAACGTATAAACACATGATGACACCTTTGCCCCCAGAGAAGCGATAATACACACACTTGTCGGCTTCGTTTACACAAAACCCGGCAGTGGTCAGAGTATTATTAAACTTCTCATGCCATTGTCTGGGAGCTTGCTTAAGACCATATAAGGATTTAATCAAGCGACACACTTTGCTCTCTTGTCCTTTAACCACAAATCCTTCTGGTTGCTGCATATAAATTTCCTCTTCTAGCTCTCCATTTAGGAATGCTGTCTTTACGTCCATTTGATGGACAAGAAGTTTATAAGCAGCTGCCAGTGCTAAAAGCACACGGATTGTGGGCAATCGAGCCACCGGAGAATAAGTATCAAAATAATCCTCCTCTTTCTTTTGAGTAAAACCCTTAGCCACAAGACGGGCCTTGTACTTTTCAATAGTACCATCGGGTCTCCTCTTCCTCCTAAATATCCATTTATAGCCCACAGGCTTGCAACCAGCTGGGAGATCAGTTATCTCCCAAGTTCCGTTCGAGATGATTGAATCCATCTCGCTACGGACAGCCTCCCTCCAGTACTCTGCATCCGGAGATGTATATGCCTCTGTGAGGGAGCGTGGTTCTTCATCCACTAGATAGATAATATAATCATCACCCAGAGACTTTTCAGTCCTTTGTCTCTTACTCCTCCTTAACTCCAAATCTGGAGTCTGGTCATTGACACTCGAGGGCAGAGAATATGTCCGAGATGGACCATCTGGGGCTACTACTTCCTTATCCCGCATAGGGAAGATGCTCTCAAAGAATGTCACATCCCGAGACTCCATTATTACATTTATAGCAACTTCGCTTGTCTCGGAATGGACCACTAGAAATCTATAAGCTGCACTGTTATGTGCATAACCCAGGAAGACACAGTCTACGGTCTTAGGGCCTAGCTTTCTCTTCTTCGGCAACGGGACATTGACCTTTGCAAGGCAGCCCCAAGTCCGAAGATGTGAAAGATCTGGCTTCCTTCCTTTAAATCCTTCATAGGGCGTGGCCTCACGGTTGCGAGGCGGCACCCTGTTCAGGACATAGCACACTGTGAGTACTGCCTCGCCCCACCAGATGTCAGGCATCCCCGAACTTTGTAACAAAGCATTAGCTAAGTCACACACTGTTCGGTTCTTCCTTTCAGCTACCCCATTTGACTGAGGTGAATATGGAGCGGTGGTTTCATGAATAATTCCACACTCTTTGCAGTACTCATCAAAAAGGTTGGAAAGGTATTCACCTCCTCTATCAGACCGAAGCCTTTTAATTTTCTTGTCTAACTGGTTTTCAACTTCAGTCTTATAGATCTTAAAGTGTTCTAGTGCCTCATCTTTAGTTCTGAGTAAGTAAATATAACAGAACCTGGTAGCATCATCTATCAAGGTAAGAAAGTATCTTTTACCGCCTTTTGTGATTATACCATTCATCTCACAGATATCTGAGTGAATTAGTTCTAAAGGAGTGGTACTTCTGCCTTCAACCGTATGAAACGGTTTTCTAGGCTGCTTGGCTTGCACACAAATACCACATTTTACACCTTTAACATGTTTATATTCAGGAATTAAAGACATGTCACTTAATCTCTTAATGGCCTCAAAATTCACATGACACAAACGGGAATGCCATATATTATTAATGGAATCGTTATTACAGACCACATTAACATGGTAAGAAGAATGATTATTCAAAACAGAAAGACGGAACAAACCGCCTGACTCATATGACTTTCCAACAAAAGTACCAAACTTAGACAGGACCACTTTATTAGACTCAAACACTAATTTGAGACCCTGTCGACATAGCAGCGACACTGAAATGAGGTTCCGGCTCATCGATGGCACATAGAGTACGTCCTTCAGCACGAGCGTCTTTCCTGAAGTTAACTTCAGGTAGACCTGTCCAGTACCTCGAACTGCTGCCGGAACACCATTTCCCATCAAGACTGGTGCGCTGTTGTATCCCTGGAATGAAGAGAACATGGATCGATCAGCACAAATATGAACAGTAGCACCAGAATCCATCCACCAGTCATCTGATGGACTTGCCATAAAGGCCTGAGGTGCATACCCTAGGGTGGAATTAACCACCACGTTCCCTTCTTTGCGCTGAGGTGGAGGACCTTTTCCCTTCCTAAGTTTGCACCTCCGAGCTGTATGCCCGGAGACTCCACAAACGTAGCAGATAAAGTCCTCCTTTTTCTTCTTCATCTTTTTGGATTTAGGTTGGTTCAGATTCTTCTGTGGAGAGTTGTTCTTCTTCTTCTGAAATTTTCTATCTCCACCCTTCTCAACAACGTGAGCCTGGAGTTGCTGAGATGGCTTGTTACTGGACCTTGCACGCTCTTCCACATTAATCGCAGCTGACAACTCAGTGAGAGTCATTTGCTTCTTCATGTGGCGGCGTGAAGTCACAAAGTCTCGCCAAGAAGGCGGGAGCTTTGCCAGTATTGCATTCACCTGAAAACTGTCTGGTAGGACGCAGCCATATTGGACCAAGTCCCTAACAAGGAGTTGAATCTCCTGTAGCTGCTCCATAACAGACCTTCCCTCAACCATTTTATAGTTAAGGTAGTTTTCCGTTGTGAATGACTCATTGCCATTGTCAACTTCAGAGAACTCGTTCTCAAGTTCAGTCCATAGACCCTTAGCGGAGGTAAAACCAGAGTACACGTCAAATAAGCGGTTCGACAAGACGTTCAGCAGACGAGACAAGCATGCCTCATTGGCTTCATCCCACTTGGCCTTCTCCGCTAGTGCGGCGGCTTTCGCTGCATCATCAGTATCATCTGATGCAGCCTGGGGAACAGCCGACGTCACTACCCAAAATAATTTTAGGTCAGTGAGCCACATGCGAGTCTTAATCTGCCAGCACTTAAAGCTAGCGCCGTCGAACGCTTCAGGCTTAATGACATCAGAACTGGAGGCCATTACACGAATTGGTTTTCTGGATTGTTGTAAATTTAGAGAAATAAGCGACATGCTTTCTACATATTTAAATAGATTAAATATTCTAATTCCGAATAAAACAAGCATATAACTCAGACAAATGCCATATGTAATTATTGCAGCAATGAACAGTAGCAATTCTAGAACATGTAAACATGTAAAATAGCTACTCAGATCCATTTCATAATTAAACATGGCTCGCAGATGAAGAAGGCAGATTAAACAAATAAACATGATTGTTTATCTTAAAGTATTGCTCTCAAAATAGCGGGTTGCTGTAATAAACAGCCCTCCAACGCTAATAGGTGATTAGAGATCCTCGACTAACGTGATAGTCCTATCTCACCAAATCAGGGTTTTAGATCAGATGTAATAAGCCTAATAATCAAATCTAAATACTAATACTAAGGAGCTGTGTACTAAATAAAATAACAGAATTTAACACAGGTAAACAGCCTTAACAAAGAGAGATTTAATTAGGCACAAATAATATCAATGCTGAAAATGATAATATACTAAAACCCAGACTGTCACGTTGTCTCACTACACCGCTATCATCATCGAGCACACAAATCCGCCCACAACAGTGCAATCACACCCAAGTATTTAATACTAGCAGATTGCACAAAATTAAACAGTAAATAAAGTGAGACAACGAATAACTCACAGCACGTAGATAGTCTACGTGGGAAGACCAGCTCAGCGAACACAAGGTTCTGTCCCAGAAAACCAATTCCGCCGCCCACGTCCGGGCCTGCACGGCGGGAGGTTGACGGAGATACTAGAGCCGCTGCCGGAGCCGAGGGAGACGTCCACGGCACCAGCCCGAGAAGACGAACACCGCGTAGCAGGGAGCCCAGACACCAGGCCATGGTGGACAATAATCAGAACAGACAGATCACCACACAGGTGCACTGGTGAGTCAATGGGGCACAGGAGAACCTCGCTGCACAAGAACAGCACCACCTCCACCTTCTTCCTCTAGCAGGATTAACACCAGAACACCAAGAATCGAAGGAATCGATCCAAATCGTGACTGGAACCGAGAGGAGGAATAGGAACAGAGAGCTGGGATTTTTGGCGAGCTGCAGAGCAGGGAACAAGTCTCCATACTTAAGGAACCGAGGAAGAAACGGTTGCAGAAGGGCTGCGTAGAGATCGGCGAGCGCAGAACTGCTCGTAACGCCGCCGCCACCCTGCCTTTTTCTGCTCGCTCTATTGCTCACGACTGTTGCTGCTGCCCTAGAAAAACATGCCTCCGTGGTGGGCTGCTCGGCCACCGGGCCTTGAAGCGGCCCACCCAGCTGCTTTTTTTTTAATAAAGTGAAAACTGGACAGCACGCGCCGCATGCAAGGGGAGGGGGCTGCGTAGGGGGTTGCGCCGCGGTTAGTCTAACCGCGGGCGCAGATGGAGATGGAAGACCACGCGCATAACGGCGACGACGATGACGACTTCTCTCTCCCCTCGCGCTGGCGGCGCCAGCCAGCTAGGTAAATTAATAAAGGGTCAGTTTGATTCAGTTTTTTTCTAACCAGCTTTTCTGAGAATTTAGCTGTGAGGAGAATCTGGTTGTGTAGATAATTTGAGTATCATTAAGATTATGTACGAAGGAAGATAAATGTGTCTATAGGACTCAGGATGTATAAAGTGACGGATTCCTACTATTGTAACGACTCAACCAATTATGTGTTTATATTGATTTTAAATGGTTTTTATTCAAACGAATTTTATAGAAACTGACTGAAAAGTTAAACGTTTGGCATTTCACAGCAGCTTTTGGTAGATAGAAGCTCTAAAAGGCTGAAACAAACAGGGTCAAAATCGCCCACACGCCGCCGCGCCGATGTCCCGATGATGATGCAACCCGACCCGGACGCCGGAGCCTTCGTTCTCCGTCAACGGGACTGCTGGTGGTCGTCCATGTCCAACAGGCAACAGGGCTGGTCCAACGTACGTCTCCACCCGTCGTCAGCTTCTATCTGTCTGGTTGCTAGCTCCGCTCCAATCCATCCCCTTGGACGCCTTGACACGACAGAGCCAGCGGTCAATGCATGCAATGCAATAAGAGCGCGAAGCCGTGCCGCCGCCCATGCATGACCATCGCCGGGCGATCATCATCACCCAGCCTTGCTGGCCGGCGGCATCTGCCTGTCCTCACCTGCCTCGACGTGGACGGGTCCGATTCTTCCGGGCGCGCACACGCTCGTGGAGCGGGTGCCGTGTTTCTTACTTTCTTGTTCGATTGACACTCCCCACGGACCGGGCTACTAGACTGCTGCTTTGTTCCACATTTACACGCTAGTCTGGTCGTCCATCTTTGATTACACATTTACACACGCAACAAAGGATTATCAAATACTCGTCTTTCTGGAATGAGCTCGTTCAAAAGGCATGCCTATTGTTAGTAGCAGCATGTATCAAGATTTTAATATCAAATGCACCTAATGACCAGGAGAATGTCCAAGAAGGAACATTCCAAAATCGTCGTTCCTAGCCATTAGATGCAGGGATGTGAATCTTGATCAAACTATGTGCAACTTTCATGTGACGAGCGTACTTCCGGAGGTAACATCACTGGAAGGCTTTATTCTAATAAAGTCGGTGCTCTCCTCGCAGCTGACCCACTCGCTTATCGTCTGCAATGAGAGCACCTAAACCTAAAGAAGGGGTGAATAGCTGATTCTACAAATTTCGCTCAAAACAACACAATTGGTCTATAATATGGATTAGAGGAAATAAAATCAAGTTTGAGGGTACAGGAGAAAAAGAAAGACTCTTCACTTGATTGCTCTCTTGATATGTGTATTAAACTCGAAGCAATATATAAGTGAAGTATAAGCTCAAAGGAACATTCAAATAGCAGTAAAGTAAAAAGACAAGAGACACTCCGATTTTTATCCCGTGGTTTGGTCAAGCGTAATATGCTTGCCTACTCCATGTTGTGGCGTTCCAATGGACAAGGGTTGCACTCAACTCCTCTCAAGTGATCCAAAGATCAAACTTGTAACACCCCTGGTGTTACTGTCACTAAAACTTGAGCACAACATCATGAGCATTAGCATATCATGTGATTGTTACACTTAGAGTGCATTGACTAGGCAAAAATTTCAAACAAGTTGTATTGATGTGACTGGTCATGGGTGAAACCCTAGGGTAGGGTACTTAACCCTAAATTAGGCTTAGGGTGTCAATAAAGCCTAAATGAGTTAAAACTTCAAAACTCATTAAAAATGGTCATAAGATATCACCATTAATGAACTTGAGTGACATCCAAACCCTAGAAGTGCCAGAAACCCTAAAAAGACCACTACAAGCCCCAAATTGAAACCTTAGGGCGTTATATGTAAATTTTGCACACTTTTGGATCTCAGTGCAAAAACCAAGGTATTAGGGTACCCTAAAGCATAAAGTTCACACATTTGAGGATTTCCAAGTCAAAAGATGGGATTTGGAGCTTATTTGCAAAAAGCCACTCTACACCTCTCATGTGACAGTCTGAAAATCACTGAACATGGCTGACTTTAGAGCTCTGTAGTTTTAAAAATACAAAGAATTTGCCTAGGGTCAACACATCAAAAGTCTAGAGCTATAATAGAAGAACAACTTTGCTTAAGTGATTAAGCATTGTTGACATACAAAAATTGGAGATAATCAGCCCTGAAGACTGGCTGTCAGACTACGACTCCATTATATTCAGAGAAGGCAGTAGATTGGATCAACTTTGGGACCTTGTGGAGCTCGATTTGATGGATGTTTAACCAAAACCTCTGTGACAAAGTTAAAGCTGGTTTGTTAGGCTACAACTTTGATACAGAATGTTGATCTGGTCACTACATAAAATTTGGAGCAAATTGCCCCCCAAACAGACTCTGTCAGACTGACTGAATGAGCAGCGCGATGGTACAATGTCCGGATCAGAACACCAGAACCAGATGCCTCACCGCCGGCGATCGTGCGCCCGGATTCGCGCTCGCCGCGGTGATTCATGCCTAGCGCAGTTGGATAACACAGAAGGGTAAGAAATATTGCGCCGTGGATGAACTTGAGCCACTATTCACTCCGGTTGCCGTGTCCGCCTAGCTCACGGCCGCTTCGGAATCATCCTCGCCGGTGATAGCCACCTAAGGACCTTGCGCCACGTGCCTTGGTACTTTAACCGCGCCGCCGTGAGTGACTCTAGCCAATCTGGTGATCACTGGTGAGCTTGCCACGGTAAATGCCACCAATCGCTTGCACCAGTGGACCCCCTTCTTTCCGGCTTCCACCGCGCGATCGCGAATTCATGGGCCACCTCTCAAGGGCCCTATAAATTGAGCACACCCTCGGCTCCGCTATGTAATTGTGCACTCAACACACCCACTCGTGCCTCCAACTACTCACCAGAGCCCCTGAATTGCTCAGTTCCCCCAAATCAGTTTTCCGCCACCGTGAACAAGCTCTCACCGTGGCCAGTGCACTTCAGGTCCGATCTTGTCCTCTGCTCTCTTGTTTCAGCACTCTTACATGCCCCTGATGCTCCTCGACCCATCCAATTAAGCTAGACCGCGCTAGATCGCCGGGAACACTTCTGTTCATCCGTAGTTCGCGTTGTCTCCGTGGACGGGGTGATTTAGAGCCCAATTCCAGCAATTAAGTGAGGGGAAATGGTCGCATAGGGTTGAATTCGGTGTCCGGCAAAGGGGAGAGCTAGCCGTCGAGTTATCCGGCCGGTGCAGGCTCGCCGGAGCTCGGCGTGGCGCGATTCGCCGTCGAGGACCGCAGGTTGTAAAGAATTAGAAAGGGAGGGACCTTGATGCAAATGTCAGTGAGACAAAACAATAGTGTCGCGGGCTCTTTTGGGTTGTTTAAAAAGCTAGGGTCTTCTGTGTAAAGTCGGCAACGCGGGCGTGGGCGCGCGTGTTTTCGCCTAGGCATGGGCTGACTTGGGCCAGTTCTGGCCCAATACTATTCATGTTTTTCCTTTTTCTTTTTCTGTGAGGATTAGAAAATTATAAAAAATGCTAAAAATGCAAGACCAATTTTGCTAGGCTCCTACAATTCTATACTATTTAATGAAAATAGTTTTATGATTTTTAACTGGTCACATGCCTCATCATGGGTAAGCTTAGCCTCGGGGAGACTAATACCAGAATAAGATAACACGCAATGGGAGTGGAGAGATAGCGAGAGTAGCGTGTACCCTCCATGGCAAGAGGCTAGACAGTGGTGTATCTGTGCTCTCGGTTGGCGTGAACCTGATCCGGTCTTAAGAACCCCGATGGTGAGTTGACATATGCAAGGGTTAAGTGCTACATATGTCGTGTGATTGGAGATCCCCAGCTGGGTATTAATCGATTCGGATCGACGTTACTTCTCGGACATGAAGACTTGGTCACTAACCTACATGTAGCATTCCAGTGAATAAGAAGGGTTGATAAGAAAATGGCTAGTATAGGCCAAGTGCTTGAACTAGGGTAGAAAGAACTCTAGAATTCAGGTAATGACTTAACTTGCTAATAAAACTAGATTTTTAAGGATCCACTATTAGTAAGCATTTTTGTAAACAGAGTCTTGATTCTTGATTAAGACTTACCTTGACTCCTTAAGCCAGCATATCCTTGAGAGTCTTTTATTTTGACGGGTAAGACTTGCGAAAGTATACTTCATACTCAGGGTTTTCGAACCCATGTTGTTGTAGGTGAGGAAGTAGCAAATTTTTGTTGCTTTTGTTCCAAGGTGGTGCCTAAGGAAGAAAACCAGGATTGAAGCCTCGGATGAAGTGTTTTCCTTTAAAAACTTTTTACTGTTATTCGGGAGGGGTTTTTGCCTCCCAGGATTGTAATAATGTTACTCCTGCACTCCTATATTTTTACTGGTCTGTAATAATAATACTCTTTCCATACTTTAATATAAAATAAGTTGTTGTAACTGCTTCCGCATATTTGTTCCTCTGATGTGTTGTAATATCTGCGAGACGGGTGAAACGCTCTTGGGAAAGGTAAGGAATACAGATACCGAACTTGTCAAGTGGTTAAGTGTATCTACAGGATTGTTTGAGGTCTGTTGGACAAGGACAACTGTAGGTGGGCCTAACGACTTGGGAGGTTCCGTCACAGCTGGTATCGGAACGAAGCCCATCTCTGTAGATATTATGAGGCATTTTCAAAAAGAACTTGCAAATCCTTATCTAAAGAAAATTTCTTTCATTCTTATCTTACTACCTTCTGAAGTACTTATTTTAAGACCAGATAGTAGAGTGCAATGTATAGAAGGTTGTGAATCAACTAAGGTTGATTCTGTAATTATGCATGCATCACGTTAAAAACTATACTAATAAAGTTTTCCCCCTTATGGAGATATGCTGCCGCGCACGAGGAAAACCGCGTGAAAGTCCGCTGGACCAATTGGTGTGCCTCGGCATCACCTGGCTCCAAGGCATGAGGAGAGCAGCAGCGGCATCAATGACCCCATTGGAGATCTAGAAGCCCAGGTGGAGCAGCTTCGAACGGAGCTACGTCACAGAAACAGGGTGTGGGTTCAGGATGGTCAGCGTATAAATGAGTTAAGAACTGACATCCGACATCTGCAAGACGAGCTTGCCGAACGGGATTTGGCACTCGATTGGGCTGTCAACTCATGTTCCATTGCTTGGGATCGGGAAGCCAAAGCTCGAGCCCGTGTGGAGGAGCTTAGCACGACCATTGACAACTTGCAGGTGTACTGCAATACATTGCATGAGGAAGTTCATGAATTGTATTCGCGACTGCACCCCGACGTACCTACCGACACTATTGGAATGGGAGCTGGACCTTCTGGAACAGCAGGTGAAGCACTTGGTGGGGAACTGGACCTTTTCAAGCCCCCTCCTTCAATGAACCTGGCTAACGAAAAGTCCCCTACAACCGACAGCGAAGCTACTAAGGACAATAAATACTAGCAGTAGTATAGTTCAGATATAGTACTAATGTAATATAGGAAATGAAGTCATGTTGTACATTGAGTCTGTAACATTACATCTTAAGTAATGTAAAATGATGATGTGTATCAGCATGTTATATTTTTTCCAAATATTTCTTTGCTTCAGATGCCATCCCGAACTCGTGCACATGACGGCGCAGGAACATCCCGTGGTCAAGAAGATACACCCAATCCACCGCCGATACCGCCCACGTTGGCCGAGGCTATCGCTGCCTTGGTCACCGCGACCGCTGACAACACCCGCTTCCTACGTGAAATGGCGAGACATCAACTTCAGCAACAAGGCGGGAGGGTTTATCCGCAGGGACCCCGCAAAAATTTGTACCTTGATTTCTCAGAGACTTGTCCCCCACTTTTCGTCAAGGCTGAAGATCCTCACGAAGCCGACGAATGGGTTCGGGTCATTGAGCAGAAATTTGGACTCATCCGATGCACAGAGACCCAAAAGCCATTGTTTGCGGCTCAGCAGTTAAGAGGCCCTGCCAGCACCTGGTGGGGAAATTATGTGGCCATTCAACCTGCCGGACATTAGGTCACATGGGACGAATTTAAATTGGCGTTTCGTGAGCACTACAATCCAGAAGGAGTTCTGCACATGAAGTAGGAAGAATTCATGCGACTCAAGCAAGGGGGAGATACTGTTATGCAGTATCTCCACAAATTCAATCATTTGTCCCAGTATGCAATTGATCAGGTCAATACTGACCTGAAAAAGAAGAGCTGCTTCATACGAGGCCTCAATGACCGACTACAAAGAAAGATGGCCACCTGCCTCGATCTCTCCTACAGCAGGGCTGTAAGCACAACGCTGGCAGTTAAAGCTAAGCATACAGGCCTAGGCAAATCAAAGGGAATTGGAGGTGACAGGTCCAACCAGGGGCCTGAAAAGCGACAAAGGTTGGTAATCCGACCTTTCAATCAAAACCATTCTTCACCTCGTCCACCCTCATACCCCTTCAAACAGCCTACATTCATCCGCCCTGCCACTGCCCCCCACTTCAACAACTCAGCCGAGTGCCCCTAGTGCTCGTTTCCCCGCCCTCCCAAGTTCTTCAACCGGCTGCTTCAATTGTGGGAAGTCTAGACATTTTATCAAAGATTGCCCATATCCGAGGCAGAACAAATCCAATAATCAGCAAAACCCAGAGAGTTCAAGCCAAGGCAAGGGAAACACGGCAAATAATTCAGCGGACAAAAATATAAAGAAGACTGGGCGAATCTACTATACACAAGTGACCACTACACCGGAGGGAGAGCCGGTTATGATGGGTACGTTCCTCGTGTCCAATCACCATGCAGTCATTCTCTTTGATTCTGGTGCTTCGCATACATTCATAAGCAAGAAGTTTGTGGAGAAATATTGCATTCCTTGCATTGAATCAAGGGAAGGGTTTATTATTCATTCGCTTGGGGGACAAATACTCACTAAAGAAGTGGCTTTCCATGTGCCCGTAACATTGGCTGAACAGGACTTTCCCACAAACATGATTGTTCTGAAAGGCCAAGATATAGATGTAATTCTGGGCATGAATTGGTTAGCCCAGCACAAAGCTATCCTCAACACTGATCTGAGAACCATTAGGTTGAGCTATGGCCAGGAAGAAGTTCTCTTGTCCAACCCTGTAGCTATTCCAGCTAAACCATTTGGCAGAATCTATGAAGCCATCATATCGGAAATCCAAGATATTCCGGTAGTATGTGAATTCCCGGACGTCTTTCCGGAAGATCTGCCTGGATTGCCTCCAGAGAGAGATGTAGAATTTGTGATTGAATTGAAGCCCAGTACGGCTCCTGTTTCTAGAAGGTCGTACCGAATGCCTCCGAATGAGTTGGCAGAGCTCAAGACACAATTACAAGATCTATTGGAGAAGGGATTCATCCGACCTAGCTCATCGCCTTGGGGTTGTCCAGCAATCTTTGTCAAGAAGAAGGATCAAACACTCAGGATGTGCGTGGATTATAGACCCCTTAATGAGGTCACCATCAAGAATAAGTACCCTCTTCCTCGGATTGATATCTTATTCGATCAGCTTACCGGAGCCCGGGTATTTTCCAAAATTGACCTTAGGTCGGGTTATCATCAGATTTGTATCCGACCGGAAGATATACCCAAGACCGCATTCACTACGCGGTATGGATTATTCGAATATCTGGTTATGTCTTTTGGATTAACAAATGCTCCTGCCCACTTCACATATCTGATGAACTCGATATTCAAGCCCGAGTTGGACAAATTCGTGGTAGTCTTCATTGATGATATCTTGATATATTCCAAGAATAAAGAGGAGCATGCTCGGCATCTGCAGATCGTATTAACGCGCTTAAGGGAACATCAATTATATGCTAAATTCAGCAAATGCGTGTTTTGGCTGGAGGAAGTCCAATTTCTGGGACACGTGTTGTCTGCCAAGGGGATTGCGGTTGATCCTAGCAAGGTCAAGGATATTTTAGAGTGGAAACCACCAACCACTATACATCAAGTTTGAAGTTTTCTTGGACTGGCTGGTTATTACCGCCGATTTATCCCGGATTTTTCCAAGATCGTGAAGCCAATCACAAGTTTATTAAAGAACGATACAAAGTTTAACTGGTCCTCAAGATGTAATGAGGCCTTCGAGCAGCTGAAGGTGTTATTGACCACTGCTCTGGTATTAGCTCAACCGGACATTGAAAAGCCTTTTGATGTATATTGTGACGCATCAGGCAGTGGTTTAGGTTGTGTCTTGATGCAAGAGGGCCGAGTTATAACGTATGCCTCAAGACAGTTGCACCGGCATGAGGAACATTATCCAACTCATGACCTAAAATTAGCTGTTGTGGTTCATGCCCTGAAAAAATATGGTGTCATTATCTGCTGGGGAATATCTGTCATATATACACGGATCATAAAAGCTTGAAGTACATTTTTACCCAGTCAGAACTAAACATGAGGCAGAGGAGATGGCTTGAGCTAATTAAAGACTATGAATTGGAAATTCACTATCACCCAGGAAAGGCCAACGTGTGGCAGATGCACTAAGTCGCAAGGCTTCCTGCCATTGTCTTACAGTGAAAACTTCTCACATCACATTGTGCCAAGAAATGGAGAAGTTAAACCTGGGAATGATTCGACAAGGAACGTTGAATCAATTGAAGCTTGAGTCGATTCTTCTGCAAAGGATAATTGGGTACTAAGTTGCTTCACAGTTAGACCTATCATCCTCAAACCAGTGGGCAGACTAAAAGAGTAAACCAAATACTCGAGGACATGTTACGAGCCTGTGTTCTGGAATTCCCACAGAAATGGGATGTCTGTTTACCATTGGCGGAGTTTTCATACAACAACAGCTATCAAGAAAGTATCAAGATGGCACCTTTTGAAGCTTTGTATGGACAACGATGTTGTACTCCGTTAAACTGGTCTGAACCAGGAGAAAGATGGTTTTTCAGACCTGAAATGGTGCAAGAAATGGAAGAGAAGGTTCAACGAATTATACATAATTTGAAGGAAGTCCAAGCTCGCCAAAAGAGTTATGCAGACAAACGACGCCAACCCTTGTACTTTCAAGTTGAGGATTATGTCTACCTGAAAGTCTCACCAATGAAGGGTGTGTCTCGTTTCGAGGTAAAAGGGAAGCTTGCACCCCAGTACATTGGTCCTTTTCCTATCCTTGAAAGATGTGGACCAGTAGCATACCGACTCCAATTACCCGAAACATTATCTGCAGTGCACAATGTGTTCCACGTATCCCAGTTGAAGAAGTGTCTTCAGGTTCCAGAACGAACCGTTGAAGTGACGGATGTTGTCTTAGAACCGGACTTGACATATTCAGAACATCCTATTCGAGTCCTGGATCAAAAGGATAGGATTACCCGAAGAATAACTCTCAAGTTTTATAAGATACAATGGAACCAACACACAAAAGATGAAGCTACATGGGAAACTCAAGACTTTCTAGAAAAGAATTTCCCAGCCTTTTTAGCTTCATGTAAATTGTGAGATATGTACCATTAATGAACTTGAGTGACATCCAAACCCTAGAAGTGTCAGAAACCCTAAAAAGACCACTGAAAGCCCCAAATTGAAACCTTAGGGGGTTATATGTGAAAGTCGCCTAGAGGGGGTGAATAGGCAAATCTGAAATTTATAAACTTTAAGCACAACTACAAGCCGGGGTTAGCGTTAGAAATAAAGTTGAGTCCGAAAGAGAGGGTGAAAACAAATCAACCAAAGAAATAGAGCGGATGACACGGTGATTTGTTTTACCGAGGTTCAGTTCTTGCAAACCTACTCCCCGTTGAGGTGGTCACAAAGCCTGGGTCTCTTTCAACCCTTTCCCTCTCTCAAACGGTCACCTAGACCGAGTGAGCTTTTCTCCTCAATCAATTGGGTCACTTAGACCCCACAAGGACCACCACAACTTGGTGTCTCTTGCTTTGATTACAAGTTGCTTGAGAACAAGAATGGAGGAAGAAAAAAAGCGATTCAAGCGACAAGAACTCAAATGAACACAAATATCTCTCTCTCACTAGTCACTAGGAGTTTGGAGTGATTCCGGACTTGGGAGAGGATTTGATCTCTTGTTTGTGTCTTGGAGTGAAGTCTAGAGCTCTTGTATTGAATGCAATAGCTGAAAACTTGGATGCCTTGAAGTTGTGGTGGTTGGGGGTATTTATAGCCCCAACCACCAAACCAGCCGTTGGGGTTGGGCTGTTGTCAATGGGCGCACCGGACAGTCCGGTGCGCCTGCCACGTCACCCAACCGTTAGGGTTCGGCCGTTGGAGCTCTGTCAGCCTGGGCCACCGGACAGTCCGGTGGTGCACCGGACAGTCACTGTTCACTGTCCGGTGCGCCTTCTGGCACCTGCTCTGACTCTGCGCGAACTGTCCGCGCACTGTAGCACTTTTCAGGTTTCCGTTGGAGTCGACCGTTGCGCTGTAGCCGTTGCTCCGCTGGCACACCGGACAGTACGGTGTCACACCGGACAGTCCGGTGAATTATAGCGGAGTGGCTTTTCCAGAAACCCGAAGGTGGCGAGTTAGAGTTGATCCACCCTGGTGCACCGGACACTGTCCGGTGGCGCACCGGACAGTCCGGTGCGCCAGACCAGGGCAGCTTTGGTTTCTTTTGCTCCTTTCTTTTTGAACCCTAACTTGGACCTTATTGGTTTGTGTTGATCCTTTGGCACCTGTAGAACTCATAATCTAGAGCAAACTAGTTAGTCCAATTATTTGTGTTGGGCAATTCAACCACCAAAATCAATTAGGAAAAGGTTTGACCCTATTTCCCTTTCAATCTCCCCCTTTTTGGTGATTGATGCCAACACAAACCAAAGCAAATATATAAGTGCAGAATTGAACTAGTTTGCATAAGGCAAGTGCAAAGGTTACTTGGAATTGAACCAATTTAAACTTTCATAAGATATGCATGGATTGCTTTCTTTCTTTTAACATTTTGGACCATGCTTGCACCAATTGTTTTGTTTTTGCAAATCTTTTTGGAAATTCTATTTCAAAGTCTTTTGCAAATAGTCAAAGGTATATGAATAAGATTTCGAGAAGCATTTTTAAGATTTGAAATTTTCTCCCCTGTTTCAAATGCTTTTCCTTTGACTAAACAAAACTCCCCCTTAATGAAATTCTCCTCTTAGTGTTCAAAAGGGTTTTACAAATTGAAAGAAGATCAATTATTTTAGATACCAATTTTTGAAAAAACTCGTCCTTAAAATATAGATGCTAATGAGATAGAATTTCTTAGAGGAATACTAATTTCAAAGATACCAATTGAAAACAACTTAAGCTTTGTTTCGAAATTTTTTGAAATTGGCGTGGTGGTGCGGTCCTTTTGCTTTGGGCTAATACTCTCTCCTCCTTCGGCATTAATCACCAAAAACGGAGTCTTTAGAGCCCTTTTTACTTTCTCCCCATTGGTACTAGTAATAAGAGTGAAGATTATACCAAAGTGGAGAGTGGTGCGGAGTGACGGCGAGTGGTAAATAATACCGGTAGAGTGGAGTGGAAGCCTTGTCTTCGCCGAAGACTCCATTTCCCTTTCAATCTATGACTTAGCATAAGAATTCACTTGAAAACACATTAGTCATAGCACATGAAAGAGATATGATCAAAGGTATATAAATGAGCTATGTGTGCAAAGTATCAATCAAAATTCCGAGAATCAAGAATGTTTAGCTCATTCCTAAGTTTGGTAAAGGTTTTCTCATCTAGTGGTTTGGTAAAGATATCGGCTAATTGTTCTTTGGTGCTAACATAAGCAATCTCGATATCCCCCTGTTGTTGGTGATCCCTCAAAAAGTGACACCGAATGGCTATGTGCTTAGTGCGACTATGCTCAACGGGATTATCCGCCATGCGGATTGCACTCTCATTATCACATAGGAGAGGGACTTTGGTTAAATTTGTAGCCATAGTCCCTAAGGGTTTGCCTCATCCAAAGCAATTGCGCGCAACAATGGCCTGCGGCAATGTACTCGGCTTCAGCGGTAGAAAGAGCTACTGAATTTTGTTTCTTTGAAGCCCAAGACACGAGGGATCTTCCCAAGAACTGACAAGTCCCTGATGTGCTCTTCCTATCAATTTTACACCCTGCCCAATCAGCATCTGAATAACCTATTAAATCAAAAGTGGATCCCTTGGGGTACCAAAGACCAAACTTAGGTGTATGAACTAAATATCTCAAGATTCTTTTCACGGCCCTAAGGTGAACTTCCTTAGGATTGGCTTGAAATCTTGCACACATGCATACAGAAAGCATAATATCCGGTCGAGATGCACATAAATAGAGTAAAGATCCTATCATCGACCAGTATACCTTTTGATCTACGGATTTACCTCCCGTGTCGAGGTCGAGATGCCCATTGGTTCCCATGGGTGTCTTGATGGGCTTGGCATCCTTCATTCCAAACTTGGTGAGTATGTCTTGAATGTACTTAGTTTGGCTGATGAAGGTGCCCTCTTGGAGTTGCTTCACTTGAAATCCTAAGAAATACTTCAACTCCCCCATCATTGACATCTCAAATTTTTGAATCATTATCCTACTAAACTCTTCACAAGTAGATTTGTTAGTAGACCCAAATATGATATCATCAACGTAAATTTGGCATACAAACAAATCATTTGCAATAGTTTTAGTAAAGAGTGTAGGATCGGCTTTGCCGACTTTGAAGCCATTAGTGATAAGAAAATCTCTTAGGCATTCATACCATGCTCTTGGGGCTTGCTTGAGCCCATAAAGCGCCTTTGAATTTATAGACATGGTTAGGGTACTCACTATCTGTCGGTGTTTCGAGACAGGGGGGTCCCTAAGCCGACGAGTGAGTGTGCTGCGTGCCCCAGCCCAGATGGGTCGAGCGCGTGGGCGAGCGCGAAGGGGGGAGAGGCGAGGTGGCCGGAGTCAAGCGTGAGAGAGGTGGAAGTCCCGCGGCCTTCGTGTTCGTCCCGCGCCCAGGTCAGGTGCGCTTGCAGTAGGGGGGTTACAAGCGTCCACGCGGGTGAGGGAAGCGAGCGGCCCCAAGAGAGCGCCTGTCCCGTCCTCGGTCCCGCGCGGCCAACCTTCTCTAAGAAGGCCCTGGTCCTCCCTTTTATAGTCGTAAGGAGAGGATCCAGGTGTACAATGGGGGGGTGTAGCAGAGTGCTACGTGTCTAGCGGAGAGAGAGCTAGTGCCCTAGGTACATGCCAATGTGGCAGCCGGAGAGATCTTGGCACCTTGCTGGCGTGATGTCGTGGCTGTCGGAGGTGCGACGGAGCCTGGCGGAGGGACAGCTGTTGGAGCGGTCAAGTCCCTGCTGACGTCGTCCTGCTTCCGTAAGAGAGCTGGGGGCCGCCGTCGTCACAGAGCTAGTGGAGTGTCATCATTGCCCATCCGGCGGAACTGGCCGGATGGGTTGCCGGTCTTGTTCTCCGTGACCCGAGTCGATTCGGGGTAGGATGATGATGGCGCTCCCTGTTGACATGGCGGGTCTGTGCCCTAGGCAGGGTGACGTGGGGGCTCCTCCGAAGCCGAGGTTGAGTCTGTCTTCTGTTGCCGAGGCCGAGCCCGAGCCATGGGGTCGGGCGAGGCGGAAGTCGTTCGGCCGAGGCCAGGGCGGAGTCCGAGCCCTGGGGTTGGGCGAGGCGGAGTTTCGTCGTCTTCCGGGTCTTAGCCAGAGTCCAAGCCCTAGGGTCGGGCGGAGCGGAGTTCGCCGTCTTCCGGGTCTTAGCCCGAGTCCGAGCCCTGGGGTCGGGCGGAGCGGAGTTCGCCGTCTTCCGGGTCTTAGCCCGAGTCCGAGCCCTGGGGTCGGGCGGAGCGGAGTTCTCCGTCTTCCGGGTCTTAGCCCGAGTCCGAGCCCTGGGGTCGGGCGGAGCGGAGTTCGCCGTCTTCCGGGTCTTAGCCCGAGTCCGAGCCCTGGGGTCGGGCGGAGCGGAGTTCGCCGTCTTCCGGGTCTTAGCCCGAGTCCGAGCACTGGGGTCGGGCGGAGCGGAGTTCGTCGTCTTCCGGGTCTTAGCCCGAGTCCGAGCCCTGGGGTCGGGCGGAGCGGAGTTCGCCGTCTTCCGGGTCTTAGCCCGAGTCCGAGCCCTGGGGTCGGGCGGAGCGGAGTTCGCCGTGGCGCCTTTGGCAAGGCCTGACTGCCTGTCAGACTCACTCTGTCGAGTGGCACCGCAGTCGGAGTGGCGCAGGTGGCGCTGTCCTTCTGTCAGACTGGTCAGAGGAGCGGTGGAGTGACGGCGGTCACTTCGGCTCTGCCGGGGGGGCGTGTGTCAGGATAAAGGTGTCAGGCCACCTTTGCGTTAAATGCCCCTGCAATTTGGTCAGTCGGTGTGGCGATTTAGTCAAGGTTGCTTCTGAGCGAAGCCAAGGCCTTGGGCGAGCCGGTGATGTGTCCGCCGTAAAAAGGGGGGCCTCGGGCGAGATGGAAGTCTCTCGAGGTCGGCTGCCCTCGGCCGAGGCTAGGCTCGGGTGAAGCGTGATCGAGTCACTCGTGTGGACTGATCCCTGACTTAATCGTACCCATCAGGCCTTTGCAGCTTTATGCGGATGGGGGTTACCAGCTAAGAATTAGGCGTCTTGAGGGTACCCCTAATTATGGTCCCCGACAGTAGCCCCCGAGCCTCGAAGGGAGTGTTAGCACTCGCTTGGAGGCTTTCGTCGCACTTTTTTGCAAGGGGACCAGCCTTTCTCGGTTGCATTTTGTTCCGGTGGGTGCGCGCGAGCGCACCCGCCGGGTGTAGCCCCCGAGGCCTCGGAGGAGTGGTTACACTCCTTCGAGGTCTTAATACCTTGCGTAATGCTTCGGCTGGTCTGGTCGTTCCCTCATGCGAACTGGCCGTAGCCCGGGTGCACGGTCGGGGCCCAAGCTCTCGGGCTGGTATGTTGACGCTGTCAACGGGTTGGCCGGAGCCGGTTTTTGCGAGAGCAGTCCCCGAGCCTCTGCACAGGGCGAGAGGACGATCAGGGACAGACTCGACTTTTTACATACGCCCCTACGTCGCCTTTCCGCAAGGAGGAGGGGGGGAGTGCGCCATGTTACCCTCGATGGGCACCGAACATGGTGTCTCCGGTGAGCTGCAAGCGGGTAATCCGAGTGGACGTCCGTGCCCCGTTCGTTGGGGGTCGGCTAGGGGCCCAGAGGCACGCCCAAAAGTACCTGCGGGTGATTTGCCGGACCCGGTCCCCTGGCGACGGGGTCCGAGGGCTCGATGCCTCCCTCCGATGGGATTCCGTTACAAGATCGTTCCCGCTGGTCTCGGAAATGTCCTAGGGTACCTCGGGAGCGCAGCCCGAGCCTCAGTTATGTATCGAACGTACCCCTGGTCATCCCTCGCTCGGTGTCTGAGGCGACTGTGAACCCTTCGGGGGCCAGCCTTCGAACCCCTGATCAGTAATGGGCGCGGAGCCCGAGTAGCCTGAGGCGGCCATGGAACCCTTCGGGGGGCTGGCCTTCGAACCCCTGACCAGTAGTGGGTGTCGGGCCCACGCGATCTGAGGCGACTGTTGAACCCTTCGGAGGGCCAGCCTTCGAACCCCTGATCAGTAGGGGGGCTCGGAGCCCGGTTCCTTCGCGGAGAAGGATCCTTTTCGGGGTATCCCCCTTTCCCGGTCCCTGTTACAAGAGATAGAGAAAGAGGAAAAAGGAAAAGGATACGAAACCGAACGACGTGGCGTACCTTTTCTGACGCGGTTATTACGGTGAAGGTGAAGCGTCGCGCGCTCCTCCCGTCAGAGGCGCCGCCTGTCTCGCCGCGGAGTTAATGCGACGGGGCGAGTGGTTGGCGGGGTGGCCGTTACGCGTGCGCGAGCCGTTTGAGGAACGGCTGTACCGCTTCGCGCTTTTTGAATCCCGCGTCCGGTCAGGGCGGTGTGCTGGAAACGGTTTCGCCCTGGCCTTCATATACTTGAGAGGGGGTCCGGTGACGGTTCTTCGCTCTGCTCCCTTCTTTTCCCTTTAGGTTTTCGCAACCCGGGAAACTTTAGTCGGAGAAGAGAGAAACCGCTCTCCCTGCCCCCGCGCCGCCATCTTCTCCATTTTGGTGATGGTGGATCGAGTGACCATAATCCCCCCGCGCGATCCGTGGCCCTTCTCCACGGTGACGGCGAGTGATCTGGAGGAGCTGGTCGGCGAAGGTTTGCTCCGCCCCCTCACCAACAAGCAGCGGCCAGAGTGGATTCCTCCTGTGGGCGGAGCCGCTCCGTCCCCACCGCCGGGGTATGTCGTGAGCTTCGTCTCCTTCCACGAGCGGGGATTTGGTGTGCCGACGGGCCGCTTTATGCGGGCCATCCTGTTCCACTACGGGGTGGAGTTGCACAACCTCTCCCCCAACTCCATCTCGCAGGCCGCTATCTTCGTAGCGTTATGCGAAGGGTACTTGGGGATCGCTCCTCACTGGAACTTGTGGACTCATCTCTTCCTCGCCGAGCCTTTCGCCTTGTCGACGGGGGAGAGGAGGATCCGTGCGGCGGTGCGGGCCGGCGGCTGCATTCTCTTGTTGAGGCAGTCGCGGGCGTTGCAGTACATTCCTGCCATTCTTGCGTCTTCGAACAAGGGGTGGCAGCGCCGGTGGTTTTATCTCCGGAATGACGGTGAGTTGCTCCCACAGTTTTCCCAGCGAGTAGTTACGGCTGCCACCGACGCCTGGCGCCACGGGACCCCGCACGAGAGGCAGAAGAATCTCGAACCCCTTCTCCAGGCCCTGAAGGAGTTGCGGGAGGGGGGACTTACCGCTGCGGGAGTGATCGCCGCTATCCACCGTCGGAGGGTGCTTCCTTTGGTGGAGCGGCGGCTGCCGCTCTGGGAGATGACCCCGGAAGCTGACTGGGAGGGCTCACGAATGTCCCCTGATCCTCTCCCCTTCAACGCCCTCCAATGGCGGGTGTCGGCCGCGATGGGGAAGCCGGACCCCCACGCATACTCCCAGCTTCGGATGCGCCCCGACCAGGGGTGCGTGACTTTGGTGAGTGTTCGCTCCTTCCTTCTTCGTATATCTGGTCGCTCCGGGTCCTTATGATCGGGTTCCTTTCTCCCCTCCTTTTAGGATGTGGGGTGGCACAAACCCTCCCGGCCACGGGTCCCGGAGGACGCGGTGGACCGTGCAGCGCGGCGGGTCGCCGCGGAGGAGAAGAAGAAAAAGAAAGACGCGGAGAAGGCCCGGGCCCGCGAGCGGAGGCGGGCTCGGGACGCCTTGGAGAAGCGCCGTCGCCAGCAGGAGAGGGACGGACTCCCGAGGGAGCCGTCGCCGGAGAGGGACGGACTCCCGAGGGAGCCGTCGGTGTCGCGCTCTGGGTGTTCGTCGCGGATTCGTGCACGTCGTGGTGGCAACCGGTGGTTCCAGGGATCATCAGTTCGGCGGCAATTCCTCGCCGTCGTTCGGTTCCAGCCGGGTGGTCGTGCGTAGCGTGGGCAGCCACAACCGTCACCTAATTCCTGGTAAATGAGCTTCCAACCTAATCGCCTTTGCAGTGTGTGCGTGTAGTACCGCGTAATTGCATTATGGTGTAGTAGCGAGCTCGGTGGCCGTCGCCGGAGTAGTCCTCTGGCAGCGGGATGCGCCATCGGGGAGAGGGGAACAGAGCAAGGAAGAAGGACGGCCCTCGGCCGTCGATCGTGTAGCGAACGACCACGATTAGAGGTAGAAATACCCCTTTACGTATTGTATCCCAACCGTTGACGCGAGATCGGACGGATGCGTGCTGATCTCGGCCAAATAAAATCTTGACCGTTGATGTAGATCGGAGGGGCGTGGTTGAGAGTGGGTTCAAGATCTAATATCAACCGCGAGTGCGTGATCGTGCGGTTGAGATCCTTCGATACCCCTTCGTGATGTACACTTTGCTAAAGAGCCCTCGGGAAACTCAGAAACCAACCCGCCGTCCATAGGAATAGTGCGATGAGTCTAGGGAATTCTTTTACGTTAGCCCCTGAACTTTCTGAAAAATGAGGCCCAGTCCAGAGATGTTTAAAAACAGAGAAATAATTATAGAAATTAATTTTTAATACAAAAACAAATCTAGAAACTTGTAAAATTCATAGAAATTCCATTTTTGGTCCAAATTGAACCATTCCAATTTCTAAAATTTTGTAATAATATTCTCTATCATTTGGTGCCTCTGTTTTGGCATGAAAGACTCATTTAAATTTATCTAATACTTAATCTTGTATTAAGTACATAAAAGCTTCATAAATTCATAACTTAAAATCTATAACTCCAAATTTAATGATTCCAGTTCCTGTGATCTTATTTTAATGTTTAGATTATTACTGTGTATTTTATTTACATGCTTGGTGTAATGTTAATTTTGCCTATACAATGTTTGTTTGTATTGCTACGACTAGAGCGAGGACATGTGTCATCTGAAAAGCAAGTTGGTACCTGGATTCTCAAGTCCCAGGCAAGTTGTGCCCTTGATCACTTCTTTTACCCACTCATGTTCTAATTAATCATAATGATCTGCATAGGTTAATTTTGATGGGACCCAATAGGTCACCCTAGTTTGTTTATCCTGAATACCTTGTTTACCCCTGAATCACTTGGGTAGTTCTGCTACTGCTTTATATGGTTTTGGGTTAATATTTCATTATATCTATGTTCCAGTTATGTTGTTATTTATGTTCATGACAAGATCATTAAATGTTAATTGGAACATAGAGCTTAACTTGAGAAACACGTGCCACCACAAGGGTTTATGGACGCCCTTGGCTGACTAATTAGGAAAGCTAGTGGAGGACTACCTTACCCGAAAGGGGCAAGGGCAGTAGGGGAGTGGTCAGTGTAGGGAGGCCCTCGGGAGGATTTTGCTGCGATGGCGGTCCTGCAAGGGATTCCTACATTGGAGCTTCCCATAAACTGTAGCGGGTTTTCTGAAGCTAGTGGAACTTTGTAAAGGCCTCGTAGTGTTACCCTGCCTCGCCTCCTCGGTAGAGGTGTATGGGAAGTCGCGATCTCTTGGCAGATGGGTAACATGACTTGTGGGTAAAGGGTACCACCTCTGTAGAGTGTAAAACTGGTATACTAGCCGAGCTCACGGTCATGAGCAGCTCAGGACTCTCTGATGATTAAATTATGGAACTTAAATTCAATTTGTCATATGCATTGCATTGCAGGTGATGTTGTTACTTTGTTCTACTACTTAATTGGGTTGGTATTTACTTATACTTAGTAACTGCTAATAAAATTTTGACCAACTTTAAAAGCAATGCTCAGCTCTAACCATCCTCTTTGGTAAGCCTTACACTTCACGTGAGCTCCCACCTTTGGCGAGTTCATGCACATTATTCCCCACAACTTGTTGAGCGATGAACGTATGTGAGCTCACTCTTGCTGTCTCACACCCCCCCACAGGTCAAGAACAGGTACCGCAGGATGAGGCGCATGGAGGATGCTGTGATGAGTTCGTGAGAGGTCTAGGCCGTCGTCTCCCAGTCAACTTTGGGTTGCTGGACCGTTGTCTCCTTATAATATAATTATTCATTTATTTTGTATAGAACTCCTGTTATTTAGTAAAGATGTGACATTCGATCCTGTGCCATGATTCATCATATGTGTGAGACTTGGTCCCAGCACACCTGGTGATTATGTTTACGCCCGGGCTTTGGACCCCTAAAACCCGGGTGTTACAAAATGCTTTGCAAAAATCTTATTCATTTACCTTTGACTATTTGCAAAAGAACTTTGAAAATGATTTACAAAAGAGTTTGCAAAAACAAAACATGTGGTGCAAGCGTGGTCCAAAATGTTATAAATAAGAAACAATCCATGCATATCTTGTAAGTAATAATATTGGCTAAATTCCAAGCAACCTTTACACTTACATCATGCAAACTAGTTCAATTATGCACTTCTATATTTGCTTTGGTTTGTGTTGGCATCAATCACCAAAAAGGGGGAGATTGAAAGGGAATTAGGCTTACACCTAGTTCCTATATAATTTTGGTGGTTGAATTGCCCAACACAAATCTTTGGACTAACTTGTTTGCCCAAGTGTATAGATAATACAGGTGTAAAAGGTTCACACTCAGCCAATAAAAAGACCAAGCTTTGGATTCAACAAAGGAGCAAAGGGGGCAACCGAAGGCACCCCTGGTGTGGCGCACCGGACTGTCCGGTGTGCCACCGGACATGTCCGGTGCACCAGGGGGACTCAGACTCGAACTCGCCACCTTCGGGAATTTCCGGAGGCGACTCGGCTATAATTCACTGGACTGTCCGGTGTACACCGGACAGTGTCCGGTGCGCCAAGGGAGGTCGGCCTCAGGAACTCGCCAGCTTCGGGAAAAGCCAACGGCTCGTCCACTATAATTCACCGGACTGTCCGGTGTGCACCGGACTGTCCGGTGCGACTCCAGAGCAACGGCTACCTTCGCGCCAACGGCTCTCTGCCGCTCATTAAATGCGGGCTCTGCGTGCGCAGATGGCAGGCACGCCCATGCTGGCACACCGGACAGCAAACAGTACCTGTCCGGTGTGCACCGGACACCCAGGCGGGCCCACAAGTCAGAAGCTCCAACGGTCAGAATCCAACGGCAGTGATGACGTGGCAGGGGGCACCGGACTGTCCGGTGTGCACCGGACTGTCCGGTGCGCCATCGAACAGACAACCCAGCCAACGGTCAAGTTTGGTGGTTGGGGCTATAAATACCCCAACCACCCCACCATTCATTGCATCCAAGTTTTCCACTTCCCAACTACTACAAGAGCTCTAGCATTCAATTCTAGACACACCAAAGAGATCAAATCCTCTCCAAATTCCACACAACACAATAGTGACTAGAGAGAGTGATTTGCTTGTGTTCTTTCGAGCTCTTGCGCTTGGATTGCTTTCTTCGTTCTTGATTCTTTCATAGCGATCAAACTCACTTGTAATTGAGACAAGAGACACCAAACTTGTGGTGGTCCTTGTGGGAACTTTGTGTTCCAAGTGATTGAGAAGAGAAAGCTCACTCGGTCCGTGGGATCGTTTGAGAGAGGGAAGGGTTGAAAGAGACCCGGCCTTTGTGGCCTCCTCAACGGGGAGTAGGTTTGCAAGAACCGAACCTCGGTAAAACAAATCTCCGTGTCTCACTTGCTTATTCGCTTGGGATTTGTTTTGCGCCCTCTCTCGCGGACTCGTTTCCTTATTACTAACGCTAACCCGGCTTGTAGTTGTGTTTATATTTGTAAATTTCAGTTTCGCCCTATTCACCCCCCCTCTAGGCGACTATCAGTTTGACCGTTGGAGCTCTGTCAGCCTAGGCCACTGGACAGTCCGGTGATGCACCGGACAGTAACTGTTCATTGTCCGGTGCGCCTTCTGGTGCCTGCTCTGACTCTGCGCGAACTGTACGCGCACTGTAGCGCTTTTCAGGTTTCCATTGGAGTCAACCGGTGCGCTGTAGTCGTTGCTCTGCTGGCCACCGGACAGTCCGGTGTCACACTGGACAGTCTGGTGAATTATAGCGGAGTGGCTTTTCCAGAAACCTGAAGGTGGCGAGTTCGAGTTGATCCACCCTGGTGCACCGGACAGTCCGGTGCGCTAGACCAGGGCAGCCTTCGGTTTCTTTTGCTCCTTTCTTTTTGAACCCTAACTTGGACCTTATTGGTTTGTGTTGAACCTTTGGCACCTGTAGAACTCATAATCTAGAGCAAACTAGTTAGTCTAATTATTTGTGTTGGGCAATTCAACCACCAAAATCAATTAGGAAAAGGTTTGACCCTATTTCCCTTTCAATATGTAAATTTTGCACACTTTTGGATCTCAGTGCAAAAACCAAGGTATTAGGGTACCCTAAAGCATAAAGTTCACACATTTGAGGATTTCCAAGTCAAAAGATGGGAATTGGGGCTTATTTGCAAAAAGCCACTCTACACCTCTCATGTGACTAAGTCTGAAAATCAATGAACAAGGCTGACTTTGGAGCTCTGTAGTTTTAAAAATACAAAGAATTTGCCTAGGGTCAACACATCAAAAGTCTAGAGCTATAATAGAAGAACAACTTTGCTTAAGTGATTAAGCATTGTTGACATACAAAAATTGGAGATAATCAGCCCTGAAGTCTGGCTGTCACACCAAGACTCCATTATATTCAGAGAAGGCAGTAGATTGGATCAACTTTGGGACCTTGTGGAGCTCGATTTGATGGATGTTTAACCAAAACCTCTGTGACAAAGTCAAAGCTGGTTTGTTAGGCTACAACTTTGATACAGAATGTTGATCTGGTCACTACATAAAATTTGGAGCAAATTGCCCCCAAACAGGCTCTATCAGACTGACTGAATGAGCAGCGCGATGGTACAATGTCCGAATCAGAACGCCAGAACCAGATGCCTCACCGCCGGCGATCGTGCGCCTGGATTCGCGCTCACCGCGGTGATTCGTGACTAGCGCAGCTGGATAACGCAGAAGGGTAAGAAATATCGCGCCATGGATGAACTTGAGCCACTATTCACTCCGGCCGCCGTGTCCGCCTAGCTCACGGCCGCTTCGGAATCATCCTCGCCAGTGATAGCCACCTCGTGACCTTGCGCCACGTGCCTTGGTACTTTAACCACGCCGCCGTGAGTCACCCTAGCCCATTCGGTGATCGCCGGTGAGCTTGCCACGGTAAATGCCACCAATCGCTTGCACTAGTGCACCCCCTTCTCTTCGGCCATCACCGCGCGATCGTGAATTCATGGACCACCACTCAAGGGCCCTATAAATTGAGCACACCCTCGGCTCTGCTATGTAATTGTGCACTCAACACACCCACTCGTGCCTCCAATTACTCACCAGAGCCCCCGAATTGCTCAGTTCCCCCAAATCAGTTTTTCGCCACCGTGAACAAGCTCTCACCGTGGCCAGTGCACTTCAGGTCCGATCTTGTCCTCTGCTCTCTTGTTTTAGCACTCTTACATGCCCCTGATGCTCCTCGACCCATCCAATTAATCTAGACCGCACTAGATCGTCGGGAACACTTATGTTCATCCGTAGTTCGCGCTGTCTCTGTGGACGGGGTGATTTAGAGCCCAATTCCAGCAATTAAGTGAGGGGAAATGGTAGCGTAGGGTTGAATTCAGTGTCCAGCAAAGGGGAGAGCTAGCCGTCGAGTTATCCGGCCGGTGCAGGCTCACCGGAGCTCGGCCTGGCGTAGTTCGCTGTCGAGGACCGTAGGTTGTAAAGAATTAGAAAGGGAGGGACCTTAATGCAAATGTCAGTGAGACAAAACAATAGTATCACGGGCTCTTTCGGGTTGTTTAAAAAGCTAGGGTCTTCTGTGTAAAGTCAGCAACGCGGGCGCGGGCGCGCGTGTTTTCTCCTGGGCATGGGCTGACTTGGGCCAGTTCCGGCCCAATACTATTCATGTTTTTCCTTTTCCTTTTTCTGTCAGGATTAGAAAATTCATAGAAAATTGTAAAAAATGCTAAAAATGCAAGACCAATTTTGCTAGGCTCCTACAATTCTATACTATTTAATGAAAATAGTTTTATGATTTTTAATTCAAATAAGGAATTATGGAGGATTTAAAATAGCCAAAACTTATACTCCTGGAATTTTAGAAATTGGTTATTAACTCCAAAAATCATTGAACTTTTTATATAAGCTTTAAATATTATCTAGAAGCCTTGGGTAAAGTTTGGCATGATTTGGACAATATTTGGTGCCTAAACCCCAAAACCCTAATCTTCTAGTGATGCCTGCCCTATGAAATATACTACTGACTCCAAAAACCCTAGTTTCCAGGAGTTCCGTGAAGAAAAATTGTATTCAAGACCTAAGATAATCTACTTTTATTTTGTGCATTTTCATAAGCATTACATGAGCATTCATGGTTATATATGTGATATATATAGAAAACGATGAAGAAATAGAAGTTGAAGAAGAAAGAGCTACACCACCACCACCTGAAGACCCACCTGGCGGGAACTGCTTTTATTTTGACATTTGTGGAGCAGAGCCCGACTCTCCTATAACACAAGGCAAGCCCCGGTGCATTTGCCACCTCCTTGCTATTTTAAAATCTTTCTCACTTGCTTGATGCATTAGGTGATAGGAGTTGTGTGCTAAACAAATTGATGCATTTCCTTCCTTGAGAATTTGATTACCTTTCCTTGATCCCCTATTTTATAAAAATGTTTTTCTTTTGCTTAGTCTTGCTCTAGAAAAACAAAATGTTTTGTTTTGACAAAAGATGATGCTTCAAGTGGGATGGGATGTTTTCAAAATAAAACTTGATGGTGGATCCATCATGGCCGTGATGGGTTCAACATTAGAAAAGATGTACCTCTGTCAGGTACCAAACTTTGGGTTAAAATGAAAAAGCTGAGACCGGGCGGGTGACTTGCACGAGAAGAGAGTCTCGGTGTAGTGTCTCCGTCTGAGTCAATTAAGGACCGTCTCGATGTAGGCTTAATGATCGAGGACCTTTTAACTAGTCACATGCCCCATCATGGGTAAGCTTAGCCTTGGGCAGACTAATACCAGAATAAGATAACACGCAATGGGAGTGGAGTGATGGCGAGAGTAGCGTGTACCCTCCGTGGCAAGAGGCTCGACGGTGGTGTATCTGTGCTCTCGGTTGGCGTGAACCTGATCTGGTCTTAAGAACCCCGATGGTGAGTTGACATATGCAAGGGTTAAGTGCTACATATGTCGTGTGATTGGAGATCCCTAGCTAGGTATTAATCGATTCGGATCGCCGTTACTTCTCGGACATGAAGACTTGGTCACTGACCTAGACGTAGCATTCTAGTGAATAAGAAGGGTTGATAAGAAAATGGCTAGTATAGGCCAAGTGCTTGAACTAGGGTAGAAAGAACTCTAGAATTCAGGTAATGACTTAACTTGCTAATAAAACTGGATTTTTAAGGATCCACTATTAGTAAGCATTTTTGCAAACAGAGTCTTGATTCTTGATTAAGCCTTACCTTGACTCCCTTAAGCCAGCATATCCTTGAGAGTCTTTTATTTTGATGGGTAAGACTTGTGAAAGTACACTTCGCACTCAGGGTTTTCGAACCCATGTTGTTGTAGGTGAGGAAGCAGCAAATTTTTGTTGCTTTTGTTCCAAGGTGGTGCCTAAGGAAGAAAACCAGGATTGAAGCCTCGGAGGAAGTGTCCTCCTTTAAAAACTTTTTACTGTTATTCGGGAGGGGTTTTTGCCTCCCAGGATTGTAATAATATTACTCCTGCACTCCTATATTTTTACTGGTCTGTAATAATAATACTCTTTCCATACTTTAATATAAAATAAGTTGTTGTAACTGCTTCCGCATATTCGTTCCTCCGATGTGTTGTAATATCTGCGAGACGGGTGAAACGCTCTTGGGAAAGGTAAGGAATAAAGATACCAAACTTGTCAAATGGCCAGGTGCATCTACAGGGTTGTCCGAGGTCTGTTGGACAAGGACAACTGTAGGTGGGCCTAACGACTTGGGAGGTTCCGTCACAAAACTCGAGTACCACAGTTCTTCCTTACGTTTCACAATATCCCGGTTGTGGGGAATCTCCACAAGTTGGAGCCTCTCGTGCATTACACAAGATGATCACAATACAAATTCGAGTATGGGAGTGAGTAGAGTATGCACACAAGAGCACAACACACCAACAATACGCACAAATGCAAAGAAGAGAGAGCAACAACAAAACGACGAGCAAAGACTCAAGAAAATGTAACACCCCGTCCACTCCTGGACCAGAGGTACTTACTCCTGGCAACCCTCTAGAATCATATATCATATCCACAGACCAACACGAGTCTTTTGTGTGCACTTTGTCCTCACTCATGCACACATGCGAAGACTTCCCGGTGGATAACGCATCCCAAGATTGCTATGGGCCAAGCATGCTTAACCTAGAGGTTCTTTCGAGACAGGCTTCCGAAAAAGAAGATGCACCTTATTGATATGGATACTTTATTATTTATATTAAGCCTTGGGCCAGGATATCACCATCCACTAGTGCTAGGATACCACAATCCACCCTGCATAGAAGACCGACGACCTCGGCGGTCAACCCCAAGCTAGGAACCTCTCTTCTTGACCACGTATGTATGTCTAGTGTCGTCATGTGCCATGCCATGTGACAACTCAAAGGCCACATGTGCCATGCGCCATATACCCAAACCCTAAGCCCACACATGCACATGAAACCGCGAGGGTCGACTCTAATACCATTTGTAACACCCCATCCACTCTCGGACCGATGGTACTTACTACTGATAGCCCTATAGGATCATATATCATCCCTACAGACCAACACAAGTCTTTTGTGCGCACTTTGTCCTCACTCATGCACACCAGAGAAGACTTCTCGGTCGGTCACCCATCCCAAGATTTCTCTAGGCCAAGCACGCTTAACCTAGAGGTTCTTTCAAGATAGCCTTCTGAAAAAGAAGATGCATCTTGTTGGTACCGATACTCTATTAATTCTATTAAGCCTTGGGCCAGGATATCACCATCCACTAGGGCCAGGATATCATAGAAAATGTGCTCAAATCTCTCTCAAACACTTCAAAGGTGTGGTCGCGGAGTTTTGGAGTTGTAGTATGCTCTAGAAATGCTTGGTGTACTGGTAGAGGCGCCTAGGGGCCTCTTTTATAGCCCTAAGGGGGCAAGGAGTCATTGCTTCTTCCTTCGGAAAGCTCGGATTGCCTTCTGTCTATGGGTGCACCAGACTCCCTGTTTGAAACAGCCACCGAATCTTCTGATTGGTTGCCTTCCTTTTTCGAGTGGGCACTGGACTGTTCAGTGGCACACCGGACATGTCTGGTGACCCTCCCGACCGTTGTTGTGCTGACGTGGCCGGCATCGATCATGCGGCTGACCTTTGGCGCGAGCGAAGAACCGTTGGCCACTTGGCCCACCGGACATGTCCGGTGTACGCTGTACTGTACGGTGAATTTTAGCCAGTGCGCCCGAGAGTAACCCGAGAGTGTCCAGTTGGGGCCAGCCGCTCAGGCCAGCATTGGACATGTCCGGTGCACACCGAACTATCCAATGAGGCCCAGTCTGGCCCAACGTTGGCTCTTTCTAGCCAAACTCCTTCACTTCTTTTTGACTCTTTTTGTGATGATTCCTAGCACTTAGACAAACATAGTTAGCAACAAAAACAATTGACTAAGAGCTAGAATCATTCCTTTATCACTTCATTTTACAATGGTTTGCAATATGCCCAAACTCAAGTCCAAATTCCAGTTAACTTGGACAAGGAAGTTAGTAGCCAAACAATAGTGCATGAAACATAGCATAATGTAAGTGTAACTAATTCAAATGCTTAAAACTCCCGTTTTCGTAGTTTTGCCCAAGGTTGCACCTTTTGGTCTTATAATCTAACTCATTTGGACTTCGCGTCTTCAATTGGCTTGCTTGAAACATGTGCTCATGCTCATATTAAGATGGTTAGTTCAAAGCGGTGTATTGTACAGTTAATTACCAAAACACTTAGAAATGGTCCAAGGGCACATTTCCCTTTCACCTTGACAAGCTAAGAAAAAGGTTCCTTTCAGCACGAGGTGACAGTCTAATAGGAGGGAAATGCAAAGTCAACTAAACAACGGTGATGCGTCTGATCAACCTTGGTGTCCTAGGAGTATTAGATATTAAAAGGTTTGCTAGAGCACTATGATTGCGCTGGCTATGGATAGAATGGGCAAAGCTTGATGCTCCTTGGGATGGGCTAGAAACACCATACAATGAGATAGACCAACTACTCTTCAAGGCAACAACCAAAATAAAAATTGGTGTTGGAGCAAAGACCACCACACACTTAGGTGTCTCTTCGAGTGAGCCTTTTCCTTAATCTCCCGGGTCACTTAGACCCCGCAAGGACCACCACACACTTAGGTGTCTCTTGCTTCGATTACAAGTCACTTGAGAAAAGAAATGAGAAAGGAAGAAGGCAATCCAAGAGGCAAGAGCTCAAAAGAACACATAAACTCTCTCTCCCAAGTCACTAAGTGTTTGAGATGAATTGGGGACTTGGAGAGGCTTTGATCTTTTCAATTGTGTGTAGGAGTAAATGCTAGAGCTCTTGTAATGAATGTGATACTCAAAAATCATGGATGCTTGGGGTGGTGGTGGTTGGGGGTATTTATAGCCCTCAACCACCAAACAACCGTTGGGGCAGGTTGTTGTCGATGGGCGCACCGGACAGTCCGGTGCGCCACCGGACACTGTCCGGTGCGCTAGCCACGTCACCCAACCGTTAGGGTTCTGGAGCTTTTGACCATTGGAGGCTTTGTCCTCTAGTGGCACCGGACAGTCCGGTGCCGCACCGGATAGGCACTGTTCAGTGTCCGGTGCGCCTCTGACCTGCAGCTCTGACTCTGCGCGCACTATTCCTCATTGTTCATCTGATCACCGCGCTTTTGCAGTCGACTGTTGCGCGAAGTAGTCCTTGCTCCGTTGTCACACCTGACAGTCCGGTGGCACACCGGACAATCCAGTGAATTATAGCGGAGCGCGCCTGTAGAAACCCGAGAGTGGCTAGTTCATCCTTGTACGGACCTGGTGCATCGGACACTGTCCGGTGGCACACCGGACAGTCCGATGCGCTAGACCAGAGCACACTCGGTTTATTTGCTCCTTTGTATTTGAACACTCTCTTGAACATTTATTGGTTTGTGTTGAACCATTATGCACCTGTAGAACATATATTCTAGAGCAAACTAGTTAGTCCAATATTTATGTTGGGCATTCAACCACCAAAATTAATACTGGGAAAAGGTTAAACCTATTTCCCTTTCACATATCATGTAAACATTGTACCTCTATAGACTATAAAAAGGAGGGCTAGAGAGCCCCAAGGGGACAGATCATCATATTGTATTGCATAGCAATCGACACTACCACAATATCACTCTGAGAGGTCAAACCTGTATAGATCTTTATGTCTCTTGTGTGTCTTAACCTTCAGTTCTCGACTACGTGACCTACCATATATATTCAATATGGAATAATCTTTAACGGTTAGAAAATGTGTAAAGCCCCTCACTGATAGGGTCCTGAGGCCCTAGGTGGCATGGGGCTTGGCCTCTGGGGCACAAGGCCCGAGAATGCTAGCCTGGAAGTGAGCTAGGTCTTCTGTGGACCCGTTTTTTGTTGTTGAAGTTTTGGAGGACGTTTTACCAATATATAGGGTATATATTTTTTGGACTTTGACAATTATTATTATTATCAATGATAATTATAGGTTCTTGGGCTCATGATTACTTGCTTTTCATGAGTTTTTTAGGATTTTTGTGGCGCACCTTATAAATACTCACTTTATGCTAAAATAAAATTCGTTTTACCTTTTTTAGTTGGTTCATGCAATAATTACTGTATTGTTTTATATGTGTCTGAATTCATTATCATCCATTTAAACATATATATATAAATCAAGAGTTAAAACGACTAATATTTTGAGACGGAGGAAGTAGTAATAATTAGTAACGTAGAGGCTCTGTTAGAACATCTCCAACAATGCCTCAAACTAGTGCCTTAAATTGAAATATGGGGCTCTACACAGGAAAAACCACTCCAACAGTGCCTTATTTCATAAAATTTTGTCAAAAAACTATAGGGCACCCTCTCAAGTGCCTCAAATATACTACACTATAGTGGGCTGCCCTATAATCTAGATTTGGGGCTTTACTGTTGGAGCGGGGTGTTTTGTTGGTGCACTAAATTCTATAAAATATACTTATTTTTAAATTATAGGGTATTTTTATAGGTCACGTTGTTGGAGATGCTTTTAGTGCTTCTAGTTAATATAGTAAGATTGTCCATCCGACCATACCTTCCATATACATGACTCTATAGGACCCTAGTCGTTCTATATGGGGGCTATAAAAGAACACCGAAAGATCATTCGAATCGGAAACGGGTCCCAAAAAGGAACAGCTCTTTCATGTGCATGCCCAAAAGGTGACCAATGCAACGCAGCTAGCTGACAAAGGAGCTTAACAACTTCAGATCTGCCCATGTGAAATCTTTTTGGAGAAAAACCAGGAAGACGAGCCAGCACTGCACGATGTAATCATCGATTCACATGAAACATCCCTCCCTGCGTCGTCAACAAGCACTCAAACCACCGTAGTACCAGCTTTCAACAATTTATTTATTTTTCCTTCTATAAGCTCCTCAACAAGACGTGGGGGAAAAAATCAGTGTATAATACGGATGCGCTGGTCTTAACCACAACGATCCTCAGTAGAAAATTGGAAGCAAATGTAAATCGTGATTCTTTTCTTCTCAAATTTTGTTACTCATCTATCTATGCACATTGGTCAAAGAATATGGAGAAACCACCCAACGAGGAAAAAGACAAGTATACAACGAATACAGCAAGGAAGGAGAAAGTGGGGAGCAAAGAAAGAAAGAAAGAATGATCTTTTCCGTCGTGCTACTGGTCTCTCGTCAACCGTTTCGCCGGGCCATCTGTTGATCCGGTGCCCTGTCCCTGTGTGGGTTGTTCGCAAGTCAATCGAAGGTAATCTAGCCGTTGATAACGCGGCAGCAGCGGCATCCGAGATGTCGGCGTCGACCGCCTCGCTCTCTCTTGCTTCATCACCTTTTTCAACGGGAAAACCATGGCCCAGGGACAGGCGATTCGGCGCGTGCGGCGGCTTGCAGTTGGCAGCCACCATGGTCCACGGAAGTGGCCGATGCCGCAATGCAAATGGCTACTTCTCGTCAGCAGCTTAGAGTTCGGGACGGCGCGGCGGCTAGTCCGTGTCGGTGAGGTCGAACTGGTCGGTGCCGGAGCGGGAGAGGACGGACCGGCGGCCGGTGCTTGCGCGGGACAGCGGCGCCGCCGCCCCGCAGGCTACGAGGGCGCGCTCCAGGGCGACCACGACCTCGGTCATGGACGGGCGTTCGCAGCCCACGGGTCCCACGCAGTCGGCGGCGAGGTAGCCCACGTAGGCCAGCGCCTCAGCCTCGCCGGGCGTGGGCGCGGGCAGGCGCGGGTCGAGCACGCGCGCGACGTCGTCGGCCAGGATGTGCGGCACCGCGAACTCAACCACGTTCTTGGGCGTCACGCTCTCGGCGTAGCGCTGCACGACGCGGCAGCCGGACACGAGCTCCAGGAGCACCACGCCGAAGCTGTACACGTCGCTCTTGTCCGTCAGGTGTTGCAGCCGGTAGTACTCCGGGTCCATGTACCCCACCGTGCCCCCCGTGTAGAGCGGCTCCTGCGGCGTGCCGGCGCCGGGGTCCAGGACGGAGGACAGCCCGAAGTCGGCGATCTTGGCCGTCCACGCGTCGTCGAGCAGGATGTTTGCGGACTTGACGTCGCGGTGGATGATGGGCGGCACGGCGTACACGTGCATGTACTCGATGCCCCGCGCTGCGCCCAGGGCGATGGTCAGACGGCCGCGCCACGACGACACGACCGCCGCCAGGGGGCTGCGGCTGTGGAGCTGATCGTGCAACGTGCCGTTCGCCATGAACTCGTACACCAGCACGCGCTCGCCGGAGTCGGCGCAGCAGCCCAGCAGGCACACGATGTTCTTGTGGTTGGCGCGCGCCAGCGCGGTCAGCTCCGAGTCGAACGCCGTCTCGCGGTCGCGGTGCCGCGCCACCGAGCTTGATGCCTTTGCCGAGTCCTCGGCGCGCTTGATCGCAACCTCGCGCCCGTCGGGGAGGGTGCCACGGTACACGGACCCGAAGCTGCCGGTCCCGATCCGGCTGTCGTCGGAGAACCCGTCCGTCGAGGCGTGGAGCATGTCTAGCATGAAGTTCTCCACCACCACGCTGCCAGGCCCCCTGCTCCTGCTGGACCCGACCCTCGGCGGCATCAGCGACTGTTGCGCACCACCGGAGGTATCCTGTTCGTTCCTGCGGCGGCGCCGGCGCCGGCGACACCGCAGGACCAGCGCGAACTGCAATGCCACGAAGAAGACGAAGAAAGCGGTGGTCCCCGCCGCGATGGCAATCCACATGGTCTTCCTGCCCCTGCCGCCCTTCACGGGGACGAGCGACGCGTTGGGCCTGGCGACGTTGAGCTCGAACGCGCAGTCGACGCAGACGCAGCGGCCGTCGTCGCAGAGGTTGGCGGAGCCCGGCAAGACGCCGCATTGGCACGAGGACATGGGCAGGCAGGGGCCCGGCAAGACGCGGCCAAAGACGAGGCGGTTGGTGGCGTTGAACTCAGGTCCGCCCCAGCAGACCAGGGAGTAATTGGCCATGACTCATGAGCACGCCGCAAAAGGCCTTGCCGTACGCGCGCACGTCGAGGAACTGGGCGCGCGCGAGTCCGGCCGGCGGCACTGCCACGCCGTCGCCGAAGCAGCGGATGGTGGAATTGGTGCGCAGGCCGCAGACGCCGGCCTCCCCCAATGCCAGCGCCGCGTACCCGGTGGCCGCGTCGTCGGGGGCGACCGTCGGCGGGTCGTGGCCCCAGCACGCGAGCACCCCCGTCGTGGACAGCGCGCACGCGCGGTGGCCGCACGCGGCCACGACGTCGAAGCTCCCGTCTGCCGGCGCGCCGGCGACGGCCGCAGCCGCCGTGTCGTTCCCGAAGCAACGGATGGACGCCGGCGTCCCTTTGAGGATCCCGCACACGAAGCCGTCCCCCACGGCGGCGGCGGCGAAGCGGAGGTCCCTGGAGATGTTGAGGCCGCGCCAACGCCAGCAGTGGAGCTCCCCGCTGCTGAGCACCCCGCAGACGCGGTACTCTCCCGAGGACAGCGCCCGGAGCGGCGGGCCCATGTAGACCCGCTTGGAGCTGCTGCTGCCGTCGCCGGACAGGTCCCACCAGCGCATGTCGATGTCGCCCGCGCGCTCGCCGGAGGGCCTCACGGCACAGAGGAAGTTCTCCCCTCCGGCCAGCGCGGCGAAGGGGTGCGAGGACGGGTACGTCACCTGGCGCGCGTGGTCGCCGCCGGCGGCCGTGCAGTTGAGGTCGACCAGCAGCGGGGACGCCGCGGACGGCAGCAGCGCGCACACTATGGTAGTGGTGTCCGCCTTGGCCATGGCGAAGGTGGAGAGCGCCGCCGCCGCCACGGGCCGCCATGTCGCGAACAGGAAGACGGGCAGGAAGAGGAAGGTGGCGTCGAGGTGGAGCCGGCGCGGCGGCGGCATGGGAATGCGCGGCAGCGTGTGGGGAGATGGAGGGGGAGCGGTAGGCGGGGGGACATGGTAAGGCAGCCGCGGCACAAGTGTGAGCGGGTGTGGCGGCGTCAGGTGGTGGATTTGGTGGCTAATCCTGCTCCGGCCTGCGCGCTCTGCTCTAGCACTCGCCTCAACTACTCTCAGCTCCGCTCACTGCGCTGCCGCGGCATCCGGCATACTTGCGTTGCGTCCATCTCCATCCGCCAAGGGAAGGGGTCGAGGTGACTGATTAGCTAGCTCGTTAGTGCGGTGGACAATGGTCATGGCGATGATTACCGTCGGTAAAATTTAACTAATTGTTGTCTCCCGGCAGGGGCAGGTGCAGCTGGGCAGGACAAGATTGCGCTGTCAGGCAAGCACTGGCGACGCATGTGCCAAGAGGATCATGGTTGCTTCCTGTGGATGCCAATCTGCCGGCGAAAACTACCGACTACCAGTTGATGCAGCCTCATCGGCGTCAGATTACTGTCTCGGGCAGCTGTACCTGGCGTTAGTTCCGTGTGCACGCCAACTTTAATTCGGTTTTGGACTGCTGACAGTGGCGGCTTAGGCTAGCTCCACCATTCATACTACTGCAAATTAGTACTCTAAAAAATATATTTTATCCTTATCATCAAGATTCTATACTCTATAACAAAATCTACCACAGTTATATTTACTCTATATATTAATTCTATATCAACTACCACATATTATATCAATTTTTTTTTACTCCTGACGCCACACTGCTGACGTGTAAGCCGTGTGGTGCAAAGTTCCACTGACACAAGTTGGATAGGTAGAAATGTACGTACGCTGGAGATCGAGTTTCCTTTGTGATGTACAATTTTACAGTAGCTGATAGAGTCTCCCGCTGCAGCAAAGTTCCACCACGTCGCAAGCCCGCAACCTGCACTAATTTGCGCCGCAACTTCATTCAAATCCTCCACGAAAATGATACTGCTTTTACTGATCATAACTCGAAGATGGAAGTTGCTACCCGCCGCTTCAAAATTTTCCTTAGATTATGTGTTCACTGAGGAAGAAGCCAGGTGGGCAGTTTTTCGCATGTCGGATAACAGTGCACCCGGACCTGATGGATTTGGCCCTAGTTTCTACAAAGCTGCCTGGAGCACTCTCAACAACAGAATCCTCCACCTTCTAAACTCATTCTACCGCGGGCTCGCAAACTTGCATAACATCAACAAATCCTATCTGGTTCTGATCCCAAAAAAACAGGCGCCTCGGAGATGAAAGATTTAGGCCAATATGTCTGCAAAACTGTTGCGCCAAGATCATCTCCAAAGTGATCACCGCCAGACTAAAATAAAAATTCCTTCGCTCATCGACCCAGACCATACTTGCTTCATCAAAGGCCGCGCGATCTCATAAAATTTTGTTTATGCACTTGAGCTGTTGCAATGCTGCCACAAAAATGATAATCCCAACCGTGGTGTTCAAGCTGGATTTCATGAAGGCTTTTGACACGGTTGAGGCTTAATTTGGGTACTCTAGTATTGACCTCAATCCACTTGTATTGAGGTGGATTATGGTGTAACTTAAACTAATTTACACCTCAATCCAACTCAACACATGTGGATTGAGGTTAATACTAGATTATCCAAACAAAGCCGGATCGGGTAACACTCCGGGCCATTATGTAAGCCAGAGGCTTTTCCGATCCTGGTGCTTCTGGGTCCACTGTCAACGTCGAACATCGGTATCCTCCTCAATGGCTGCCCTGGCCCTTGGTTCCCCTGCAAGAAAGGACATCGACAGGATGACCCTCTATTGGTCTATCCCCATAGCTCTTCCTCCTGGCGGTTGACGTTCTTCAGGCTTTAATTAAAGTCAGACAGTCGGATTAAGGACCCCATCATCCTGGGTAGGCCTAGCTCTGTCCTCCAGTATGCGGATGACACTCTCATCCTCAACAAGGGGATGACCTTGGCTGCTCTCAACCTTTGCTACACCCTAGATCAGTTCAGCTCAGCAACAGGCCTCCACATCAACTTCTCAAAAAAGTGTGATGGTTCCAATGCACTTGGATGACCTGGCTGTCTCTGATTGTGTTCAGATTTTTGGGTGTCGCGTTGAAGGTTTCCCCTAGAGCTACCTCGTCTACCAGTCTCAACTTGCAAGCCATGGGTTGTCTCGTCCTCCTCAACTCGGTGCTTGATGGATAGCTAAACTATATCATGTGTGCGATGCCTATAGTGCACACAATTGATAGGAAACGTCATGGTTTTCTATGGAATGGCTCTGATGAGGTATCTAGTGCCAAATGCTTGGTTTCCTGGGTGATGATGTGCTCTCCACGCCAAACTCGGGGGCTCGGGGTGAAGAACACTCAGACTTAGAATACTTGCTTACTCCTGAAGCTGCTCCATCGCCTGTACACCTCGGCAAAATTTCTCTTGGGCCTGTTGGGCTCGTCAGCAAACTTGCTTGGCAAGCCTCACCAGACCTCTTCGAGGCACTCACTAGAAAAAGCCTCAAAGATGTCCTCCCCCTCTATTGGGCTATCACCTGCTGTGAGGTCGGAGATGGACGCAACACTTCCTTCTAGTTGCATGCATGACACTCTAACGACGACTTCGCCACCCTGTTCCCAAATCTCTACAACCATGCCCGTGTTAAAGATATAAGTGTGCACAACTAGCTCGAGCAGGGCCTCTCCTCCGGACTCCTAGGAAACCTCTCGGCTGTGGCGTATGATGAGCTCTATTCCCTTTAATACCTTCTATCTGGTGTTTCCCGCTCCAATGGCATGATACTCGTCGTTGGTTCGCCGTTGACACCGATGGGTGGCTCCCGTCCAAGGTTATCTGCACTTGGCTCTCTACTCAGGACTGCCCTAACAACTGGGTGTCGCTCTTCATTTGGGGCAGCTATGCCCCCATGATAAAGTTCTTTGCCTAGCTAACGTCCCATGACCGCCTCTAGAGACGACATAACCTCCACAAGAAGAATATTTGTTAGAATCTATACTGCCTAGGATCGATTCCTAAGTCCCTATAAAACCAATCCGTAACTGGAACTGGAAGTATAATCTTGATGACGAGTAGTTCTGATCTACTAAGAGGAATAGAGGAATACACACCTTTGTTGTTGTTGCTATCTTCATACAGTCGCCCTGCAGAGAAGCAGCAGGCATCGGGATTCGTGCCGCCGTAGGTTGTTGCGTTTCCAAACACTCCGACGTCTAGGCGATGGGGGCCTCTGAGGACTAGGGTTTTGGGGCGAGGTACTAGCGTTAGTCTTTTCTGCGACCCCTTAGTCCTATATATAGCGTCGTGTGTCCGGGGGCTCCAACCGAGGTTAGCGTGGGCCCTCCCGATCAAGGGCCCGATTAAAGGAACGATAGTTGGGTTAAGCCCAATCCAGTCTCTATTGACCGGCTGTAGAGGACACACCCAACAATCTCCCCTTTGTTCTCTACATTCCTTGTACTCAACTTTTCTGGATTCCATCCCTCGACAAGTTTACACATAGAGACCAATGCGTGACAATAACCGATTAAGTATCATCGCACTCATTGACTACAACATGCTCTCCTGCTTCAGAACGAAAAGAGACTTCATTTGGTTGCAATCTGTAGCCCCTTTGATTCAAGATCATAGGTACTCCCTTAAACCCATGCCGGCTGCGTGCTTACTAAACACGCTGGGTGGAAGACCTTTTGTGAGCGGATCCGCTAGCATCTGCTATCTTCTGTTATGCTCATGTTTTATGATTTGATCCTGAATCTACTCCTTAACAACATAATACTAAAAGTCAATGAACTTGGCAGCGCCACATGACTTGCTGTTATAGGAGTACGTTACCGCTGGCTCATTATCGCAGTAAATTCTCAGTGGTCGCTCTATGCTATCAACCACTCTTAATCCGGGTACAAATTTCTTTATCTTTATTGCCTGCCCATTTGCCTCATGCATGGTTACAAACTCAGTGTGCATTGTCGACGATGCTCTCGCTGTCTGTTTGCAACTTTTATAAGAAATAACTCCCCCAGATATAGTAAATTTATACCTCGAAATAGGGAACTAGATCTTATGTTTGTTAGCATGAGGCCATTTTCGTACCTTGGAGGTACATTAGAGCCTTCTTAACTGCTTAACAGTGTTCTATGCTTGGGTTGATCTGATATCTCCCAAGCATCCCGGTAGTAAATTCTAAGTCAGGGCGAATATATATTTGAGCATACAAAATGCTTCTGATAGTAGAAGCATATGGTACTGACTTTATCTGATCTTTCTGACACTGAATCTGGGGACACTGATGATTCCCAAACTTATCACCCTTGACTTTTGGCGCAGGCGCGGCCTTACACTGATGCATACTGTACTTCTTTAGTACTTTTCTATGTATAACTTCTGTGAGAGTTCTAATACTTCATTATGTCTATCTCTGTGAAATTCTATTTTAAAACATAAGAGGCTTCTCCTATGTCTTTTTATATCGAAGTTCGAGGAACAAAAACTTTCTGTTTCCGCCAGTAGATCTTTATCACTACTAGCTAAACATATGTCATCGACATACAGAACAAGGAAGATATACTTTATTTTTTTTCTTTAGATTTTGCATAAATGCAATTGTCTTCCTCGTTATCCTCGAAACTAAACTTTCTGATAGTCTGATCAGACTTGACATACCACTATCTGGAGGAACGTTTTAATCCATAAATGGACCTCCTTAAGTGACATCTCTTGTTTTTCTTTTACTGCTCACAACAAAACCCTTTGGTTGTGTCATGAACACGTTTTTCTGTTAACTCTCCATTTAGTGATGTTGTCATTACATCCATCTAATGGAGCTCTGGATCAAAAAAAAGCCACTAATGCCATAATGATCTGAAATGAATCTTTTGTTAGGACAAGTGAGAAGGTTTTATGGTAGTCAATGCCTTCTCACTGTGTGAACGCCTTGGCCACATGTCCTTGTATCTTTCTATATTTCCTTTGGAGTCACGCTTGGTCTTCTAGACCCACTAATTTGCGCTTCTCGTAGTTGTTTCATATGTAATGGGATCACTTTCTGCTCCGATACCATTGTTAGAATCTATACTGCCTAGGATCGATTCCTAAGTCCCTATAAAACCAATCCGTAACTGGAACTGGAAGTATAATCTTGATGACGAGTAGTTCTGATCTACTAAGAGGAATAGAGGAATACACACCTTTGTTGTTGTTGCTATCTTCATACAGTCGCCCTGCAGAGAAGCAGCAGGCATCGGGATTCGTGCCGCCGTAGGTTGTTGCGTTTCCAAACACTCCGACGTCTAGGCGATGGGGGCCTCTGAGGACTAGGGTTTTGGGGCGAGGTACTAGCGTTAGTCTTTTCTGCGACCCCTTAGTCCTATATATAGCGTCGTGTGTCCGGGGGCTCCAACCGAGGTTAGCGTGGGCCCTCCCGATCAAGGGCCCGATTAAAGGAACGATAGTTGGGTTAAGCCCAATCCAGTCTCTATTGACCGGCTGTAGAGGACACACCCAACAATATTGTCCCTGATGTTGTTTGCAAGGTGTGCTCCCGCTGCCCTAAAGAAACGTTGCACATTCTCCTTCAGTGTGAGTTTGCGTGTGCCTTCTGTGCCGCAATTGGTGTCAAAGTTAATGCCTCTACCAGCAGGTCCAGGCTTCATTTGCTCCCGTGCCCGAGCTCCATCAACGGCGACGTGTTCCCCACCTTCATTGCTCTTTGTTGTTGGCACCTATGGAAGTGGTGCAACCACTTCGCTTCCAGAAGAGAATCAACCTGTATTGTTTCACTCTTCGCGCTTGTCTGGTCGATGCCTGTCTGTGGGCTTACTGGCTCAAGTCTTGTAATAGGAGCCTTGCTTTGCCTTGTTGTGATTCCCTCACCCTTGTCATCTCCCGCTTGTGAAACTCTGTTACTCTGTACTCCCCCCTGGGGGTCCTTTAGCGTGCCTACTGCAATATATCAGGTGGGGGGTTTTCCCCTCCATCGATAATAAAAAACCATATTTTTTATTCACGCGTCCATTCTCGTGCCCACTCAACAGACTTAATAAATTATGAAGTATGAATCAGTACATTCTCCTCACCCTCTCTTATTCTTAACTTTATCTTTAGATCCATGGCTCCGGAAAAACAACTTTGCATGATTTAAGTTGTTGTTTGTAATAAAGGAAAAGTGAAGAAATTTTGAAGGATTGAAATTCTATAGAAAATTTCCATATGTGGCTCTTTGGAACAAAGGATTAAGTTCCTACAAATCCTATAAAATTCCTATGGAATAGAGCATTATAATGAGACTTTAGAGGATTTCTAACATGAAGTTCACCCTTTGGAAAAAATTTCTTTGGAATTGCACTTGCCATGTAAGTCTATTCCTACTTTTTTCCTATCCCTATGTTTTACCGATCTTGCATTCCAAAGGAGGCCTTAATAATTTTTGCATTGTTTTTATGTATTTGTAGTATATGTATTGTTTGTGTTGTGTGGTTGTGTTTGGACACATACTTGCGATGGGAATAGCGCACAGATGTCAAATGGAAAGTCAATCATAAACCTCAAATATTTTTTCATTGGACCATTTTGTATCTCAATGGCCATAATTTATTAATTTCAGGCCAGGCCATTAATATATATTAAATTATTAACACCTTTTCACACACATGGAAGGCATTAATGTACCATTTTGAGAAGTGATATGAAAAAGAACATTCATATAATGTATTGTTCTACTGATACATATGTTAGACCTTGTAATGGGATCTTATGCTTAAACCCTAATCGTTAGATGTGTTAGAAAGCTAAGGTTTACCATTGCTATGATGAGTCATTTATGTAATCGTTGTGTACGTGAATTTCTGATCCTGGCACGTACATGGTTCGCATTCGGTTTACCTTCCAAAACCAGGTGTGACATTAAAATACGCAGATTAAACTCAATAGTAGTCTAGAGCGAGAGAGAACACACCAATTACATAACCGGACATCATCAACAATTCACCATCAGCAATTCACGAACACAACAATTACATAACCGGACATCATCACATAGTGCTCAAATAATAACATAAAAGAGGGTAATAGTTGATTACATCATGATGTATGAGACATCCACATAGTCATTAATATATATTAAAGTGCGAAAACGAAACGTAGCTAAACACGACCTTCACAGGCAACCGACTGGGGGTTTGCCGCTAACCCACGCCTAGAACTCCTCATACTCTTTGAACTCCTGGAAATCCTCCACCACGACTTCATCTTATCCTGAGCAGTGGTTGCAATGTGGACAAACTAGGGGGTTTGGTGTGTAAAGCAAGAGTGAGTACACATCAACATACTCAACAATTGTCCCGTTTGGCTATAGTGGACTAGCTTTATGTGGGGTTTAAGATCAAGCGGTTGCTTTTAGTTGGTTAGGTAATTATTACTAGTAGAGAGCCAGGTTTTAGCATTAAACCCAAGTTATTAACCCAAAAGTACCCTTTCCAAACGGAAAGAATACCAGAAACCATAATCATAATCACAATAAAAATCATCATTATCCTCATCATCATCATCTATAAACATAGTATCTCGAATCAATGTGTCTCTAATCAATGGAGCTTCCAAGGCCGCTCATAACCGTGAGCATGGCTGATATATAAGTTTCATAACAATTTGCAGAGGTTGCACACTTTACCCATGAGTTGTGTTCCCTTTTTGCCTCGGACCGATCAAACCCTTAAACACTTACAAGGTGAATAGGCAAGGTTTCACTACGTAGCCTTTACAAAGGTTCCCCGAGGCTGTAGTCATCTGTTAGGTATCCTAAATGTACCACACTCATCCCCTAGGGACAAACCACCCTCGGCAGAGTGATCCGCATACACCGAGTCCCATTGATGGCACGACAGCGAAGCAAACTACACCTCAGTCCTCAAATTATTCAGCTAAGGGCGTCCCATACCACCCTCATGGTTGTACTGTTTTCTCAGGTGGTCATCCAACAAACCAGTCCTTACAGAGAAGCACTCAAGAAACCGCTTGAGCCCCCATAAATATCATAATACCATCATCATAATCAAAAGGGGTAAACATTGTATTATAAATAATCTCATCATGTTCATTGATTAGGGTGAAGCACTAGCATAGAGCTAAACCAAAAGGATCCAACCCACATAGGTAAACAAGGACATGATAAAGAAAGCTAGTCAATCCTTAGGTATAAATTGTGTAAATGCGGGGAGTGAATTATAAAATGAGTAGGACGTAGATGGGTCAAAGGACACATGCCTTCACCAACCAGCTGCTGCTCAGGGTCTTCACCTGCAACTCTTTCGAACTCCACCAATGAATCGTTATCTATATGAGTTCAAACATACATTCCACAAACTTAATATGAAAAACAATACACCATGCAATAGAATGCAACAAATAAGCAGACGCTTAGCGTAGGGCTCGCATCTACGACTATGCGAGAAAGTAAATACAACGGTCGAGGCTACAGTTGAAAGGTGATTACGTTGAGCAACTATGAATTAAAATACTTGTCTGAACATAACCACATTAATTTAATAATCACGCTATGCATAAACCATAGTTACGCTACCCGCTTAATTATTATAAACAATTATTAGTAAATTTAAAAGGATTGTCGCGCGACGAAGCGTACGACAGCACACGCGATCTAAACTGAAACTAAGACGAGTTGTCGCAAGACGAGGCGTGCGACATCACGCACAGATTAAGCTGAAATTTGGACGGACCGTCGCGCGACGAAGCACGAGATATCACACTTGAACTAAATTTGAAATTAAAATGAAGGGTCGTGCGACAAAGCGCGCGGCGTCACACACTAATTAAACTGAATTTAAAACAAAACGTCGCGCGACGCAACACACTAAGTAATCTAAATTTAAAATGAATCGTCGCGTGACGAAGCGCGCGACATCGCACATGTATTGAACTGAATTTAAACGTTACACGCTAAGGCTGCGCGCACTGGGTTAGGGCTGCACGCGCCGGGGACGCTACCGGGGGGCTGGACAGGGGGCACTGCCAGGGGGCATGGTCACGCTGGGGGCGCTGGACAGGGGCCACGCCGGGGGGCGGCGGTCGGCAGGCAGGGCCACGCGGGGGTGGCGGCCGGCGAGCAAGGCCACGCGGGGGAGCGAGGGAGGAGGGAGAGGAGAGGAGAGGGGAAGAGAGGGGGAGCTCAGCTCGGGGCTCGACGATCGGCGGCAACCGCTCACCGGAATTCCACCTAGGGCAAGGGGAGGTGGAGAGAGGTGGAAGAGAGGGAGAGGGATGTTGCTGCGCGGAAAAGAGAAATGAGAGAGGGAGAAGGGCATCAGGAGCGTGCCTGGGCCGGGCCGTGGGCCAGGCCGACAACCCACTGCTCGCACTCGCTTACCTCTAATCGCATTTAAATAGCGAACCGAAAACCAAAACGATACGAATGCGCGATTATACACAACATCAGACAAAATAAATATGCTTCGGCATGATGCAACACCCATGTCAACTTAGGTTTTTGTTTACACGTGATACGGACACTAGTCTCTATACTGCTTTGAAAATGGGAAGAAGGAGCGAAACAGGAAGAAAAAAAGAGAGTAACGCTTGAAATTGGTGAATATCGGAGACAAAAATTTAAACCCTCAAATTTAGGGTGTTACAACATTCGCCTTCACCATTGGCCACCACCTCGGACTCCACATCTACACAACACAAGCCAAGAGACATGTTTCTCACTCTCACGTATGATTAGTTCACCTCTCAGAAACTAGGAACATGGAACACGTCCACGTTCCTCGTTCCAAAAACGTTTGTCCTGTTTCGAAAACATGGGAACAATCTCGTCCGCATAGTGTTAAAATCTTTTGAAGTACTGTACCACGTTCTCGTTCCTCAACTCCATCGATTCTGGAACCTAGTTACGAAGGTTCACCTGGCTCAACCCATAATACTACTTTATTGACAGTCATTCTTTATAAACTCAAAACATAAGGGCACATATAAGCCTTATATTTGCACCATCGAAGGTGGTCTATAGTGGACTAACCAATTTATTTTAAGAGAAGATACATCCTGGTTCCATATTTTACCAATTTCAAATAGAATTGTTATAAACTATTTGAAAGTTAAACTATATTTGGAACTATCTAGATAACAAAATTATTTGGTATCAATAGATCTATGGTAAAGGGTTTTCGATTTTAGAGTTGAATGATCAGAATTAAACATAAGCAGTAGTTAAATAGCACAAAATAAACCTTTTCCCTATTTTCTAAGGCTTTCTAAGGCAATTATTGCAGATAATTTGAAGCGTAGAGAAGATTTACTCTGGTCCTGTATGCTTTTACGATGATATTTTTATCCTGGTTTTGGTGACCTTGGTAAATAACACAATCGGTTTGTTGCAATATCAAGCAGGGTCGGATCCAATAGGTGGGCAATGGTCCCACCTCAAATTCCTAGCATGTTATACCTATGTTTAAATAAATAACAAGCTAAACAAATTTCTATACAGCAAGTGGAGCCAAATCCAATAGAAACTAGGTTTTGACCCACTTTGTCTTGATCTAGCGTATCTAGTACTTCACAATTTGGCCCGCTCCCCACCCGCCCTGTTCAATCCCCTCCCTCATGATACCCCGCTCGTGGCTCGCTCGCTCCTTCGGTCATCAATTGAATAGTCAGTGGGTGACCTAACCCACCTGTCTCTAGTGTTGCCTTTCCTCCATATCACTTGTCAATTTGTTGCCTCATTGGGATCCCACAGGTAGCGATACCGCTTTGCCTCCTAGTGCGCATTGGTAGGTAGGTTGTCGGTGGGATCCTGCCTTGCCATCGTGGCACTGCTTTGTTGCATGCCTCTCGCTATCTTGAAGGGATATTGTCGCACCATCGCAACATGGCAACAACTACCATTTGCTACCATCGTTTTGCGACCTTGCCAATGCGCCTTGCGGCCTCACCATCACCGCATGCCCTCACTGCCGCCTGCCATCTTGACGCCGCTATCTCACGAGGGACTCGCCATGGCGACATGTCGACATGGGCATCTGGCTACTCTGCCCTAGCACCTAGCAAAAGAGATCTTGAAATCCCTTGATTGGATGAATGATTTGTCATTTTCTATATGGAGGAAGATATCTTCAAAATTGAAGATGATTGGATGGGTGATTTGATGGTTTGCTATATGGAGAAAGAGATATTCAAATCCCTTGATGATGAGACCATCACTATAAGATTTCAGGGTCTCGAGACTAGAAAAAATGCAATTGCATAAGGCTACAACCACAAAATTGATAACTTAAAGTACCATGGGTATATTCACTACTCTATTTTTGGCAGTATACTTTTCTTGTATTGATGTTTATCTAATACATAATTATTCTAACTATAGATTGGATTTTTGTTGGTAATCAGGTGCAGCCAAAAAGTACTACTGATATCCATGTCATTTGGAACATTCATGACATTATCACTTAACCTCTATACTATTATCATGAAACTAATTTTATCTAGTGATGTAGTCTAGTGATTTGTATCTTATAGGTCATCGTCCCGCCTAGAATTTTATCCTGTGACCGCCATCGATATCAACCTCAATGTCTTCAGACCAAACGACAAGTAATTAGCGAGAATGATGAACTGTGTTGGGTCGTGTAGTTGATGGGCATGGTTATCTGCTCACGGCTGCACACGGTTTCTGTGTGACGGTCCGCGATGCCCTCGCCTCTGCGACTAGACCACCCTGCTAAGCAACATCGTTATGTTTATAACTAGTTACTCTATCTGCTTCAAAATATAATTCATTTGACTTTTTTAACCTTAATTTTGACCACTCGTCTTATTTAAAAAAAAATTATGAAAAAATTTAAGCCATGTGTAAAGTATATTTGATAATATACAAAACCACAACGAATATTTTTTTGGTTTTTTTACAATTTTTTTTGAATAAAACGAGTTGGTAAAACTTGTGATACAAAATTTAAATGAATTATAAATTGGAACGGTGGGGTATGTATAATGCACCCGATGATTGATAAGACTGCTCGTGATGAGGAATTGAGGATTAGTACACGGTGGAAGTGCAGCTAAAGCTCGGGTATCCCCGTCAACCTGCAGGTATCATGTATTCATGTGCCTCCACTTTATTGCTATCGATCTGTACAGAAGGAAAAGGAGGAGAGCATGGATCATGCAGCTTTATTATAGATACGGAAACGGCTTAAATAAAATGGGCGGGCGAGAGGACGTTGTTGTCCTGCACTAGTGTTGATTACTTGACTCTAGGTGCAAGTGCAATGCAGAGGACGGACCCATGGCACATCTAAGTACTGTACGAGTCGCCAGCCCATAACACAAGCAAAGTCATCACTGCAGTACGTACCATTGGTATGGAGGATCGTTTGTCTCAAAAAAATAATAATAATAAAAGAAATAGAGATTTAAAGACCATGCCAAGATTACTCGATCTAAAGTTGCTACGTTGTGTCGCGTAGTTTCGGGGAGATTTAGTAGATATTTAGATAAATCATTTTATTTATTGTTTTATATTTAAAATATTTTTAAATCTAATTAAATTGATAAAGTAAACTACAGCTACACACGAGAGCTAGAACCTAGAGTCATTCCAAACACCCCCTTAGTTTGTGTCACATCAATTATTTAAATATTAATTATGAGTATTAAATATAGAATTAGTTAGGTTTAATAAATTCGTCACATCTTTTAGTTTTAATCAAAATCTGTGTAATTAATTTTATAATTAGACTATATTTAATATAGATGGACTCAGAGGAAACCATAACGCTAATCAGGGTTGGGAGTATATTATATAGACCAACATAGGTGGGTCAAAAATCATAACCACTAGATTAAATACACAAAATAGATTGTACCTTAAATCCGAACGCTATTACATTGGTCGATGAAGATATGCGCTAGGGTAGCGACGGTTGATGAAGCGAACTCTGCTGGCGGCAGCGGTGGACTTACCGTTGCTAACAACCTCCCTCTAGATCAGTCTAGGGTTTTGAGATGGAGAACTGAGACGGCTACTGTGAACCTCGTACTAAGGGTCTGTTTGGTTGGGCTGTGGCTGTGAAAAAAGTTGCTGTGGGCTGTGAGCTGTGGAAAAAGCTGCTGTAGGCTGTGTGCCGTTAAAAAGCTAAAAACCGTTTGGTGGAAACCACTAAAAATCGTTAAAAATTCTTCGATATATGTTTTCACAGTTCCATCCAAAAAGCCACTAAAAGTAGGTCCAGAGGTGCTTTCAGATTTGCACTACGAGAAAGTCGGCTTTTAGAAAAAGCTACTTCCTGGATCCAACCCTTTGGTTGGCTTTTGGCTTTTAGGGGGGCAAAAGCCAAAGCCAAAAGTCAAACCAAACACACCCTAAGCCGCTAACCCCATCTCTCTATTTATAGTTTGTGCAACATGGGGCCTCACCAACCTTGTCTTGGGCTGGACGTCCCCAATCAGGGCGCGAGGTCAAGGGTCCAGTTTGTCGTTGGGCTAACTGGAAGAGATAAATTCCAACATAGGGCTCAAGCCAAAAACCTAAACAAGAGTCTAACACCCACGTAGTCTCAACTCTATCCTGTATAGATGTTGAGACTGGATCAAAACTCAGTGAATACACTCAACTGCAGTCCTTTAGTGAAGATGTCAATGAACTGCAACATGGTCGAGACACTGAGAATGGGAACATCACCGGCGGTGACATGCTCGCGAACGAAGTGAAGATTGATATCCACATGCTTCATGTGATGATGCTGCATTGGATTGGTGGAGAGGTAGACCACGTTTACATTGTCGCAATAGATGATGGTGGCACACATGAGGGGCTGTGGAGCTCGTGGAGAAGCCGACGGAACCAGGAGGCCTCAGCTACGTCGTTGGCCACAACGCGGTACTCGGCCTTAACGCTAGAGACGAGGTTGGCGCCCAGGAACACGGCATAACCGGAAGTGGATCCACGTGTGTCGGGCAGCCAACCTAGTCAGTGTTGGTGTAGACCACAAGCTCCGACGTCAGGAAGGTTCGAAGGAGTAGGTCGTAGTCGATGGAGCCACAAAGATAGCGAGGGGTCCGCTTGAGAGCAGTGAGGTGGGACTCCCATGGGGTGTGCATGTGAATGCACACTTGTTGGATGGTGTAGGCGATGTTAGGCTGGGAGAAGGTCAGGTACTAGAGAGCGTTGTTGAGGCTCCGGTAGGCCATTGTGTCGGCGACCGAGGGGCCATCATCCTCAGAGATCTTTGCCTAAGTATCGATAGACATGGAGCAGGGCCTGCAATCATACATGACAGGTCACTCTGGATGTCAAGAGCGTATTAGCTCTGATGGAGAAAGAGATCCTGAGGCCACCACTCGGTAGTGATCCTGAAGAAATAGTGGAGAGGCCCTTTGTCCTTCATCGTGAATGCGCGCTAAAGAGTGGCGAACGTGTGCTAAAGAAGAGTGGCATTGGACATTGTGAGCACGATGTTGTCAACATAGAGCAGGGGGTAGATGATGTCGTCGTCGGCGTGGAGCAGATGGTAGATGGTGTCATCGCCATGCCGATGGATGAACAGGGATGTGTTCGACTTGGCCTCGACGAAGCCGAGAGAGGCCAAGTAGGAGGCAAAGTGACTATACTAGGCCAATGGTGCCTGTTTGAGGTCGTACAGGGAGCGGTTTAGCCGATAGACTAGGTTCGGGTGAGCGAAATCGATGAAGCGAGTGGGCTGGCTACAGTAGACCTTCTCTGTTAGAGTGCCATGGTGAAAGGCATTCTTGATGTTGAGATGGTGGACTGCCCAGTCTTGAGAGAGGGTGAGGGAGAGGACTGCCCTAACGGTGGCAAACTTGACGACGGGGTTGAAGGTCTCGTCGTAGTCCACTCTAGGGTGCTTGGTGAAGCCTGAAGGAACTAACGTGCCTTATATCAGTCGAGCGAGCCAACCGAGGTGAGCTTGTGGCAGAAAAGCCACTTGCTAGTAACCACGTTGGTGCCTAGTGGACATGGCACCAGGTCCCAGGTGTTGTTCGCTAGCAAGGCCACATACTCCTCCTCTATAGTAGATGTCAGTGGGGAAAGACGAAGGTGGCACAAACATAGGATGGAACTGGGGAGGCACCTAGAGGAGTAGCGACAATTAGGACCAGCTGGTCTATGGGGTGGAGAACTCCGGACGAGCGATGAGTCACCATTTGGTGAATGTGGCCAGGGTCACGACGGATGGCAACCCGGTGTAGACCGATGGCGGAGGGTACCGATGGAGTGGTTTGCCCACGACGATGGTAGACGCATGCGGGGTTGGTGAAGCATGCCAGATGGGCACAAGCGACGGGGTTGTGCCTGGCACAGGAGAAGGCGACAGGGCTGCTCTTGTCTATGGTGTCATGCACGGTGCAGACAGAGGCAATGGGGCTGCGCGTGGTATGATCGTGGTCGACGGGGCCACACGTTGCGTGGGCAGAGGCATTGGGTCTGCGTGTGGCACATGCAAGAGCGATGAGGCCACACTCGTTGATGGCGTCGTGCATGGCGCAAGCGAAAATGGCGGGACCATGCTCATTGATGGGGCCACGCTAGGTATAGGCGTGAAAGGGTGAAAGGGAAATAGCGTCAAACCTTTTCCTAAATGATTTTGGTGGTTGAAATGCCCAACACAAATAATTGGACTAACTGGTTTGCTCTAGATTATATGTTCTACAGGTGCTAAAGGTTCAACACAAACCAATAAAAAGATCCAAGTTAGGGTTCAAAAGAAAGGAGCAAAAGAAACTGAAGAGAATCCTGGTCTGGCGCACCGGACAGTGTTCGGTGCCTAGGGCCGTACCCCTTCAAACTTGCCACCTTCGGGTTTATGGAAAGCCGCTCCGCTTAAATTCACCGGATTGTCCGGTGTACCACGGGACTATCCGGTGCACCAAGCGGAGCAACGGCTCCCAGCGCAACGGTCGACTTCAATGGTCACTGCCAAACGCTACAGTGCACAATAGTGCGCGACAGAGTCAGAGCGCACCAAACACTGAACAGTAGTTGTCCGGTGCAGCACCGGACTGTCCGGTGCAACATAAAGTCAGCGCTCCAACGATCGAAACCGTCAGAACCCTAACGCTTCGGTGACGTGGCTGGCGCACCGGACAGTGTCTGGTGCGCCCATCGATAGACAGCCTCCCCAACGGTTGGTTTGGTGGTTGGGGCTATAAATACCCCACAACCACCACCACTCCATGCATCCAAGTTTTTCAGACATCTCATTCAATACAAGAGCTAGTGCAATCAATACAAGACACCTAGTGACTAGTTCAAAAGAATCAAAGCCTCTCCAAGTCCCAATTACACTCCAAACACCTAGTGACTAGAGAGAGTTTTGCTCGTGTTCTTTGAGCTCTTGTTCTTGGATCACTTTCTTCTTCCTCATTCTTGTTCTCAAGACACTTGTAATCAAAGCAAGAGACACCAAGTTGTGGTGGTCCTTGTGAGGGGTCTAAGTGACCCGTTTGATTAAGAAGAAAGCTCACTCGGTCTAGGTGACCGTTTGAGAGAGGGAAAGGGTTGAAAGAGACCCGGTCTTTGTGACCACCTCAACGAGGACTAGGTTCTTTGGAACCAAACCTCGGTAAAACAAATCACCGTGTCATGCGCTCTATTTCCTTGGTTGATTTGTTTTCCCCTCTCTTTCAGACTTGAATTTATTTCTAACGCTAACCCCGGCTTGTAGTTGTGCTTTAAGTTTATAAATTTCAGTTTCCGCCTATTCACCCCCCTCTAGGCAACTTTCAATTGGTTTCAGAGCCTGGTACTTCATTAGAGTCTAACCACTCGAAGTGATGTCAGGAGGATCCGCCAAGAGGGAGATGGAAATGGACACAAGCCGTGGGAAGGCTCCATCAAGGGAGTTCGGCGCCAAAGGAAGGGAGGACTCACCTCCTCGCGTCAAGTCGCACCGAAGTGGCGACAAGAAGAAGAAAATGAAGAAAGTGGTCTACTACGAGACCGACTCTTCGTCACCCTCCACCTCCGGCTCCGACGCACCATCGGTCACTTCTAAGCGCCATGAGCGCAAGAAGTTTAGTAAGATCCCCTTACGCTATCCCCGCATTTCCAAACGCACTCCTTTACTTTCCGTCCCATTAGGCAAAACACCGGTTTTTTACGGTGAAGATTATTGTATGTGGAGTGATAAAATGAGGCATCATCTAACCTCACTCCACGCTAGCATTTGGGACATTGTTGAGTTTGGAGCGCAGGTACCATCCGTGGGGGATGAAGGCTATGACTCGGACGAGGTCGCTCAAATCTGGCACTTCAACTCCTAAGCCACTACTATACTCCTCACCTCTCTATGTCGAGAGGAGTATAATAAGGTGCAAGGGTTGAAGAGTGCCAAATAGATTTGGGACGTGCTAAAGACCGCGCACAAAGGAGATGAAGTGACCAAGATCACCAAGCTGGAGACGATCGAGGGGGAACTCGGTCGATTCATCCTCAACCAAGGAGAGGAGCCACAAGCTATGTACAACCGGCTCAAGACCTTGGTGAATCAAGTGCGCAACCTCGGGAGCACCAAATGGGATGACCATGAAATGGTCAAGGTTATTCTTAGATCACTCGTATTTCGTAATCCTACTCAAGTTCAATTAATACGTGGTGATCCTAGATATAAGCTAATGTCTCCCGAGGAAGTGATAGGAAAGTTTGTGTGCTTTGAGTTGATGATCAAAGGCTCCAAACAAATCGTCGAGCAAGGCGGCACCTCCACACCCGAGGTGCAACCCGTCGCATTCAAAGCGCCGGAAGAAAAGAAAGAAGAGTCTACATCAAGTAGGCTTCCCATCGACGCCTCCAAGCTCGACAACGAGGAAATGGTGCTCATCATCAAGAGCTTCCGCCAAATCCTCAAACAAAGGAGGGGGAAGGATTACAAACCCCGCTCCAAGAAAGTATGCTACAAATGTGGTAAGCCCAGTCATTTTATCGCTAAATGCCCTATGTCTAGTGATAGTGACGGGGACAACAACAAGAGGGGGAAGAAAAAGGAGAAGAAGAGATATTATAAGAAGAAGGGCGGCGATGCCCACGTGTGTCGGGAATGGGATTCTGATGAGAGCACCACCGACTCCTCCTCCAACGAGGACGCCGCCAACATCACCGTCAACAAGGGCTTCCTCTTCCCTAACATCGGCCACAAGTATCTCATGGCAAAGGATGGCAAAAATAAGAAGGTAAAAATCTAGAGCCTCCACTAAATATACAACATCTAGTGATGAGGGTAGCTCTAGTGAAGATGAGGATGATTTGCTTAGTCTTTTTGCCAACCTTAACATGCAACAAAAGGAAAAACTAAATGAATTGATAGGTGCTATTCATGATAAGGATGAACTCTTAGATAGCCAAGAGGAATTCCTTATTAAGAAAAACAAAAAGCATGTTAAGGTGAAAATGCTTATGCTCAGGAAATAGAGAAATGTGAAAAACTGACTAGTGAGCTTAGCATTTGTCATGACACTATCTCAAACCTTAGAATTGAAAATACCAAATTGATTGCTAAGGTTGAGAAGTCAAATGAATGTGATGATTCAATTGCCAATCTTAAAAATGAGAATGCTAGTTTAATTGCTAAGATTTACAAATTGAATGAATCAATTTCTAGCCTTAAGATTGAGAATGATAAACTAATTTCTAAGGCTAAGGATTTAAATGTTTGCAATGTTTCTATTTCCTGTCTTAGAGATGAATGCCATGCTAAAATCTAAGATAGATGAATTAAAATCTTGCAAACCCTCTACATCCACTGTTGATCATGTTTCTATTTGCATGAGATGTAGAGATATTAATGTTGATGCTATCTATGATCACATTGATATGATTAAACAACAAAATGATCATATAGCTAAACTAGATGCTAAAATTGCCGAGCATGAACTAGAAAATGAAAAAATTAAATTTGCTCGTAGCATGCTTTATAATGGGAGACGCCCTGGCATTAAGGATGGCATTGGATTCCAACAGGGAGACAATGTCAAGCTTAATGCCCCCAAGAAATTGTCTAATTTTGTTAAAGGCAAGGCTCCCATGACTCAGGATAACGAGGGTTACATTTTATATCCTACTGGTTATCCTGAGCATAAGATTAGGAGAATTCATGCAAAGAAGTCTCATTATGTTTCTCACCATGCATTTATGTATAAGAATGAGGCATCTAGCTCTAGGCATTCTACTCATATTAAAATGCCTAAAAAGAAATCTCCTATTGCATCAAATGAGCTTAATGTTTCATTTAAGACTTTTGATGCTTCTTATGTGCTCACTAACAAATCAGGTAAAGTAGTTGCCAAATATGTTGGGGGAAACACAAGGGCTCCAAAACTTGTGTATGGGTACCCAAGGTGCTTGTTTCTAATGTGAAAGGACCCAAGACCGTTTGGGTACCTAAGAACAAGGCCTAAAACTGTTTTGCAGGTTTATGCATCCGGGGGCTCAAGTTGGATAATTGATAGCGGGTGCACAAACCACATGATAGGGGAGAAAAGGATGTTCTCCTCCTACGAGAAAAACGAAGATCCCCAAAGAGCTATCACATTCGGGGATGGAAATCAAGGTTTGGTCAAAGGACTTGGTAAAATTGCTATATCTCCTGACCACTCCATTTCCAATGTTTTTCTTGTAGATTCTTTAGATTATAACTTGCTTTCAGTTTCTCAATTATGCAAAATTGGTTACAACTGTCTTTTTACGGATATAGGTGTTACTGTCTTTAGAAGAAGTGATGATTCAGTAGCATTTAAGGGAGTATTAGAGGGTCAGCTATACTTAGTTGATTTTAATAGAGCTGAACTCGATACTTGCTTAATTGCTAAGACTAATATGGGTTGGCTCTGGCATCGCCGACTAGCCCATGTTGGGATGAAGAATCTTCACAAGCTTCTAAAGGGATAACACATTTTGGGACTAACAAATGTTCATTTTGAGAAAGACAGGGTTTGTAGCGCATGCCAAGCAGGAAAGCAAGTTGACTCCCATCATCCTCAAAAGAACATCATGACGACCGACATGCCGCTTGAGCTACTCCATATGGATCTATTTGGCCCGATCGCTTACATAAGCATCGACGGGAGTAAGTATTGTTTTGTAATTGTGGATGATTATTCTCGCTTCACTTGGGTATTCTTTTTGGAGGAAAAATCTCAAACCCAAGAGACTTTAAAGGGATTCTTGAGACGGGCTCAAAACGAGTTTGGATTAAGGATCAAGAAGATAAGAAGCGACAACGGGACGAAGTTCAAGAACTCTCAAATTGAAGGCTTTCTTGAGGAGGAGCGCATCAAGCATGAGTTCTCTTCTCCCTACACACCTCAGCAAAATGGTGTAGTGGAGAGGAAGAATAGAACTCTATTGGACATGGCAAGGACCATGCTTGATGAGTACAAGACTCTGGACCGGTTTTGGGCTGAGGCGATTAACACCGCCTGCTACTCCATCAACTGGCTCTACCTTCACCGAATCCTCAAGAAGACATCATATGAACTCCTCACCGGTAAAAAGCCCAATGTTTCATATTTTAGAGTCTTTGGTAGCAAACGTTTCATTCTTGTTAAAAGAGGTAGAAAATCTAAATTTGCTCCTAAGGCTATAGAAGGCTTTTTACTTGGTTGTGACTCAAACACAAGGGCATATAGAGTCTTCAATAAATCCACTGGATTAGTTGAGGTTTCTTGTGACATTGTGTTTGATGAGACTAATGGCTCTCAAGTGGAGCAAGTTGATCTTGATGAGCTAGATGATGAAGAGGCTCCATGCATCGCACTAAGGAACATGTCTATTGGGGATGTGTGTCCTAAGGAATCCAAAGAGCCCACACAAGCACAAGATCAACCATCATCTTCAAATCAAGCATCTCCACCAACCCAAGTTGAGGATCAAGCTCAAAGTGATGAAAATAAAGATCAAGAGGATGAGCCATCTCAAGAGGAGGACAATGATCAAGGGGTAGATACCAATGATCAAGAAGTACAGGATCAAAGACCGCCACACCCAAGAGTCCACCAAGCGATTCAAAGAGATCACCTTGTGAACTCAATTCTCGGTGACATTCATAAGGGGGTAACTACTCGATCTCGAGTCGCACATTTTTGTGAACATTACTCTTCTGTGTCTTCTATTGAGCCATACAGGGTGGAAGATGCTTTAAGAGATTCGGATTGGGTGTTGGCAATGCAAGAGGAGCTCAACAACTTCACAAGGAATGAGGTATGGCATCTTGTTCCACGTCCTAATCAAAATGTTGTAGGTACCAAGTGGGTGTTCCGCAATAAGTAAGATGAGCATGGTGTGGTGACAAGGAACAAAGCCCGACTTGTGGCCAAGGGATATTCACAAGTCGAAGGTTTGGATTTCGGTGAAACCTATGCACCCGTAGCCAAGCTTGATTCAATTCGTATATTACTTGCCTATGCTACTTACCATGGCTTCAAGCTTTATCAAATGGATGTGAAGAGTGCCTTCCTCAATGGACCAATCAAGGAAGAGGTCTATGTTGAGCAACCTCCCGGCTTTGAAGATAGTGAGTACCCTAATCATGTTTACAAACTCTCTAAGGCGCTTTATGGGCTCAAGCAAGCCCCAAGAGCATGGTATGAATGCCTAAGAGATTTCCTTATCACTAATGGCTTCAAAGTCGGTAAAGCCGATCGTACACTCTTTACTAAAACCATTGCAAATGATTTGTTTGTATGCCAAATTTACGTTGATGATATCATATTTGGGTCTACTAACAAATCTACTTGTGAAGCGTTTAGTAGGATCATGATTCAAAAATTCGAGATGTCAATGATGGGCGAGTTGAAGTATTTTCTAGGATTTCAAGTCAAGCAACTCCAAGAGGGTACCTTCATCAGCCAAACGAAGTACATTCAAGACATACTTAACAAGTTTGGAATGAAGGATGCCAAGCCCATCAAAACACCCATGGGAACTAATGGGCATCTTGACCTCGACACGGGAGGTAAATCCTGAAAGTCGCCTAGAGGGGGGGTAAATAGGACAAATCTGAAATTTATAAACTTAAGCACAACTACAAGCCGGGTTAGCGTTAGAAATATGAACGAGTCCGAGAGAGAGGGTGAAAAACAAATCGCAAGCAAATAAAGAGTGAGACACAAGGATTTGTTTTACCGAGGTTCGGTTCTTGCAAACCTACTCCCCGTTGAGGTGGTCACAAAGACTGAGTCTCTTTCAACCCTTTCCCTCTCTCAAACGGTCACTTAGACCGAGTGAGCTTCTCTTCTCAATCAAACGGGACACAAAGTCCCCGCAAGGACCACCACACAATTGGTGTCTCTTGCCTTGGTTACAATTGAGTTGATCTCAAGAAAGAATGAGAAAAAGAAGAAATCCAAGCGCAAGAGCTCAAATGAACACAAGTCACTCTCTCACTAGTCACTATTTGATTTGGAATGAACTATGGACTTGAGAGAGGATTTGACCTCTTTGGTGTGTCTTGTATTAAATTCTATAGCTCTTGTAAGGTGTAGGAAGTTGGAAAACATGGATGAAATGAATGGTGGGGTGGTTGGGGTAATTATAGCCCCAACCACCAAAAGTGGTCGTTGGGAGGCTGTCTGTCGCATGACGCACCGGACAGTCCGGTGCGCCAGCCACGTCAGCCGGCCGTTGGGTTCTGACCGTTGGAGCTCTGACTGGTGGGGCCTCTGGGCTGTCCGGTGGTGCACCGGACAGGTCCTGTAGACTGTCCGGTGCCCCTTCTGCGCGTGCTCTGACTCTGGCGCGCACTGTAGCGCATTTAATGCGGTTGCAGTCGACCGTTGGCGCGAAGTAGCCGTTGCTCCGCTGGCACACCAGACAGTCCGGTGTGACACCGGACAGTCCGGTGAATTATAGCGGAGCGACCTCCCACTTTCCCGAAGGTAGCGAGTTCAACGTCAAGTTCCCTGGTGCACCGGACAGTCTGGTGCGCCAGACCAGGGTGCCTTTGGGATGTCTTTATCTCTCTTTATTTGAACCCATCTTTGGTCTTTTTATTGGCTTGTTGTGAACCTTTGGCACCTGTAAAACTTATAGACTAGAGCAAACTAGTTAGTCCAATTATTTGTGTTGGGCAATTCAACCACCAAAATCAATTTAGGAAAAGGTGTAAGCCTATTTCCCTTTCAATCTCCCCCTTTTTGGTGATTGATGCCAACACATACCAAAGCACATATAGAAATGCATAATTGAACTAGTTTGCATAATTGTAAGTGCAAAGGTTGCTTGGAATGAAACCAATATATTCTCATAAGATGCGCATGGATTGATTTCTTTATTTTTAACATTTTGGACCACGCTTGCACCACATGTTTTGTTTTTGCAAATTATTTTGTAAATTCTTTTCAAAGCCCTTTTGCAAATAGTCAAAGGTAAATGAGTAAGATTTTGAGAAGCATTTTCAAGATTTGAAATTTTCTCCCCCTGTTTCAAATGTTTTTCTTTTGACTAAACAAAACTCCCCCTCAATCAAATCCTCCTCTTAGTGTTCAAGAGGGTTTTAGATATTAGTTTTGAAAGGGTTGTACCAATTTGAAATTCTATCAAAAGTAAGATACCGATTGAAAAATCATCAATTGAAAAATCTTTTCTTAACTCAAATTTTTGAAAAATTGGTGGTGGTGCGGTCCTTTTGCTTTGGGCTAATACTTTCTCCCCCTTTGGCATGAATCACCAAAAACGGATACTTGAGTGAGATGACTACTTTCTCTCCCTTTGGCGAACAAAATATGAGTGAAGATTATACCAAAGTTGGAGAGCGGCGCGGAGTGACGGTGAAGGATGAGTAATTTCGATGGAGTGGAGTGGAAGCCTTTTGTCTTCGCCGAAGACTCCAATTCCCTTTCAATCTATGACTTGGTTTGAAATACACTTGAAAACACATTAGTCATAGCATATAAAAGAGACATGATCAGACGTATATTATTGAGCTATGTGTGCAAAACATCAAAAGAAATTCCGAGAATCAAGAATATTTAGCTCATGCCTAAGTTTGTTAAATGTTTGTTCATCTAGTGGCTTGGTAAAGATATCGGCTAATTGTTCTTTGGTGTTAATATATGCAATCTCGATATCCCCCTTGTGTTGGTGATCCCTTAAGAAATGATACCGAATGGCTATGTGTTTAGTGCGGCTATGTTCAACGGGATTATCCGCCATGCGGATTGCACTCTCATTATCACATAGAAGAGGAACTTTGGTTAATTTGTAACCATAGTCCCTAAGGGTTTGCCTCATCCAAAGCAATTGCGCGCAACAATGGCCTGCGGCAATGTACTCGGCTTTGGCGGTAGAAAGAGCTACGGAATTTTGCTTCTTTGAAGCCCAAGACACCAGAGACCTTCCCAAGAACTAGCAAGTCCCCAATGTGCTCTTTCTATTAATTTTACACCCCGCCCAATCGGCATCCGAATAACCAATTAAATCAAATGTGGATCCCCGAGGGTACCAAAGCCCAAACTTAGAAGTATATACTAAATATCTCAAGATTCATTTTACGGCCCTAAGGTGAGCTTCCTTAGGATCGGCTTGGAATCTTGCACACATGCATATGGAAAGCATAATATCCGGTCGAGATGCACATAAATAGAGTAAAGAACATATCATCGACCGGTATACCTTTTGATCTACGGATTTACCTCCCGTGTCGAGGTTGAGATGCCCATTGGTTCCCATGGGTGTCTTGATGGGCTTGGCATCCTTCATCCCAAATTTGTTTAGAATGTCTTGAATATACTTTGTTTGGCTAATGAAGGTGCCTTCTTGGAGTTGCTTCACTTGAAATCCTAAGAAGTACTTCAACTCCCCCATCATAGACATCTCGATTTTTTGTGTCATGATCCTACTAAATTCCTCACATGTAGATTCGTTAGTAGACCCAAATATAATATCATCAACATAAATTTGGCATACAAACAAATCATTTTCAAGAGTTTTAGTAAATAAAGTAGGATCGGCCTTTCCGACTTTGAAGCCATTAGTGATAAGAAAATTTCTTAGGCATTCATACCATGCTCTTGGGGCTTGCTTGAGCCCATAAAGCGCCTTAGAGAGTTTATATACGTGATTAGGATACTCACTATCTTCAAAGCCGGGAGGTTGCTCAACATAGACCTCCTCCTTGATTGGTCCATTGAGGAAGGCACTCTTCACGTCCATTTGGTAAAGCTTGAAGCCATGGTAAGTAGCATAGGCAAGTAAAATGCGAATTGATTCTAGCCTAGCTACGGGTGCATAGGTTTCACCGAAATCCAAACCTACGACTTGTGAATATCCCTTGGCCACAAGTCGGGCTTTGTTCCTTGTCACCACACCATGCTCATCTTGTTTGTTGCGGAAGACCCACTTGGTTCCTACAACATTTTGGTTAGGACGTGGAACTAAATGCCATACCTCATTCCTAGTGAAGTTGTTGACCTCCTCTTGCATCGCCACCACCCAATCCGAATCTTGAAGTGCTTTCTCTACCTTGTGCGGCTCAATAGAGGAAACAAAGGAGTAATGTTCACAAAAATGAGCAACACGAGATCTAGTAGTTACCCCCTTTTGAATATCGCCGAGGATGGTGTTCACGGGGTGATCTCGTTGAATTGCTTGGTGGACTCTTGGGTGTGGCGGTCTTGGAACTTGTTCATCTTCCTCATCTTGATCATGGGTATCTCCCCCTTGGTCATTGCTCTCCTCTTGAGGTGGCTCATTTTCTTGATCTTCTCCTTCATCATTTTGAGCCTCATCCTCATCTTGAGTTGGTGGAGATGCTTGAATGGAGGAAGATGGTTGATCTTGTGCTTGTGGAGGCTCTTCGGATTCCTTAGGACACACATCCCTAATGGACATGTTCCTTAGCGCGACGTACGGGGCCTCCTCATCATCTAGCTCATCAAGATCAACTTGCTCTACTTGAGATCCGTTAGTCTCATCAAACACAATGTCACAAGAAACTTCAACTAGTCCAGAGGACTTGTTAAAGACTCTATATGCCCTTGTGTTTGAATCATATCCTAGTAAAAAGCCTTCTACAACCTTAGGAGCAAATTTAGATTTTCTACCTCTTTTAACAAGAATAAAGCATTTGCTACCAAAGACTCTAAAATATGAAACATTGGGCTTTTTACCGGTTAGGAGTTCATATGATGTCTTCTTGAGGATTCAGTGTAGATACAACCGGTTGATGGCGTAGCATGCGGGGTTGACCGCCTCCGCCCAAAACCAATCCAAAGTCTTGTACTCATCAAGCATGGTCCTTGACATGTCCAATAGAGTTCTATTCTTCCTCTCCACTACACCATTTTGTTGTGGGGGTGTAGTGAGAAGAGAACTCATGCTTGATGCCCTCCTCCTCAAGGAAGCCTTCGATTTGTGAGTTCTTGAACTCCGTCCCGTTGTCGCTTCTTATTTTCTTGATCCTTAAGCTGAACTCGTTTTGAGCCCATCTCAAGAATCCCTTTAAGGTTTCTTGGGTATGAGACTTTTCCTGCAAAAAGAACACCCAAGTGAAGCAAGAATAGTCATCCATAATAACTAGACAGTACTTACTCCCGCCGATGCTTATGTAAGCTATCGGGCCAAATAGATCCATGTGTAGGAGCTCGAGTGGCCTGTCAGTCGTCATGATGTTCTTGTGTGGATGATGAACACCAACTTGCTTCCCTGCCTGACATGCGCTACAAACCCTGTCTTTCTCAAAATGAACATTTGTTAGTCCCAAAATGTGTTCTCCCTTTAGAAGCTTGTGAAGATTCTTTATTCCAACATGTGCTAGTCGGCGATGCCAGAGCCAGCCCATGTTAGTCTTAGCAATTAAGCAAGTGTCGAGTTTAGCTCTATCAAAATCTACTAAGTATAGCTGACCCTCTAACACTCCCTTAAATGCTATTGAATCATCACTTCTTCTAAAGACAATAACACCTGTATCCGTAAAAAGACAGTTGTACCCCATTTTACATAATTGCGAAACTGAAAGCAAGTTGTAATCTAAAGAATCTACAAGAAAAACATTGGAAATGGAATGGTCAGGTTATATAGCTATTTTACCCAATCCTTTGACCAAGCCTTGATTTCCATCCCCGAATGTGATAGCTCGTTGGGGATCTTGGTTTTTCTCGTAGGAGGAGAACATCTTCTTCTCCCCTGTCATGTGGTTTGTGCACCCGCTATCGATGATCCAACTTGAGCCCCCGGATGCATAAACCTAAAAACAATTTTAGTTCTTGATTTTAGGTACCCAAATGGTTTTAGGTCCTTTGACATTAGATACAAGAACTTTGGGTACCCAAACACAAGTCTTTGATCCCTTGTGTTTGCCCCCAACATACTTGGCAACTACCTTGCCAGATTTGTTAGTCAAAACATAAGATGCATCAAAAGTTTTAAATGAAATGTTAGAATCATTTGATGCAATAGGAGTTTTCTTCTTAGGCAATTTTGCACGGGTTGATTGCCTAGAACTAGATGTCTCACCCTTATACATAAAAGCATGATTAGGGCCAGAGTGAGACTTCCTAGGGTGAATTCTCCTAATCTTGTGCTCGGGATAATCGACAGGGTACAAAATGTAACCCTCGTTATCCTGAGGCATGGGAGCCTTGCCCTTAACAATGTTTGACAATCTTTTAGGAGGGGCATTAAGTTTGACATTATCTCCCTTTTGGAAGCCAATGCCATCCTTGATGCCAGGGCGTCTCCCACTATAGAGCATGCTTCTAGCAAATTTAAATTTTTTATTTTCTAAGTCATGCTCATTAATTTTGGCATTAAGTTGAGCTATGTGATCATTTTGTTTCTTAATTAAAGCTAGGTGATCATGAATAGCATCAACATTAATGTCTCTACATCTAGTGCAAATAGAAACATGCGCAATGGTAGATGTAGAGGGTTTGCAAGATTTTAATTCAACAATCTTAGCATGTAATATATCATTTTCACTTCTAAGATTAGAAATGTTAACATTGCAAACATCTAAGTCTTTAGCCTTACTAATTAATTTTTCATTCTCATTTCTAAGGCTAGCAAGAGAGACATTCAATTCTTCAATCTTAGCAAGTAAATTAACATTATCATCTCTAAGATTTGGAATTGAAACATCACAAACATTTGAATCAACCTTAGCAATTATTTTAGCATTTTCATTTCTAAGGTTGGCAATAATATCATGGCAAGTGCTTAGCTCACTAGATAGTTTTTCACATTTTTCTACTTTTAGAGTGTAAGCATTTTTAACCTTAACATACTTCTTATATTCCTTAATTAGGAAGTCCTCTTGGGTGTCCAAGAGTTCATCCTTCTCATGAATAGCACTAATCAATTCATTTAATTTTTCTTTTTGTTGCATGTTTAGGTTGGCAAAAAGGGTGCGCAAATTATCCTCCTCATCACTAGAATTATCCTCATCACTAGAGGTTGCATATTTAGTGGAGGATTTTGATTTTACCTTCTTCCTTTTGTCGTCCTTTGCCATGAGGCACTTGTGGCCGACGTTGGGGAAGAGGAGGCCCTTGGTGACGGCGATGTTGGCGGCGTCCTCGTCGAAGGAGGAGTCGGTGGAGCTCTCGTCGGAGTCCCACTCGTGGCACACATGGGCATCACCGCCCTTCTTCTTGTAGTATCTCTTCTTTTCTCTCCTCTTTCCCTTCTTGTCGTCGCCCCTGTCACTATCACTAGATAATGGACATTTAGCAATGAAATGACCGGGCTTACCACACTTGTAGCACACCTTCTTGGAACGGGGCTTGTAATCTTTCCCCTTCCTTTGTTTGAGGATTTGACGGAAGCTCTTGATGATGAGCGCCATCTCCTCATTGTCGAGCTTGGAGGCATCGATGGGGATTCTACTTGGAGTAGAATCTTCTTTCTTCTCCTCTGTTGCTTTGAATGCAATGGGTTGTGCTTCGGGCGTGGAGGTGTCGCCTTGCTCGATGATCTTTTTGGAGCCTTTGATCATTAGCTCAAAGCTCACAAATTTACCTATGACCTCCTCGGGAGACATTAGCGTGTATCTAGGATCACCTCGAATTAATTGAACTTGTGTAGGGTTAAGAAAAACAAGGGATCTTAGAATAACCTTGACCATCTCATGGTCATCCCATTTGGTGCTCCCGAGGTTGCGCACTTGGTTCACCAAGGTCTTCAAGCGGTTGTACATGGCTTGTGGGTCCTCGCCTTGGTTGAGTCGGAACCGACCGAGCTCCCCCTCGATCGTCTCCCGCTTGGTGATTTTGGTCACCTCATCTCCTTCGTGCGTGGTCTTGAGCACGTCCCAAATCTCCTTGGCACTCTTTAACCCTTGCACCTTGTTATACTCCTCTCGACTTAGAGAGGTGAGGAGTATAGTGGTGGCTTGAGAGTTGAAGTGTCGGATTTGGGCGACCTCGTCCGAATCATAATCTTCTTCCCCCGGTGATGGTACCTGTACTCCAATCTCAACAACATCCCAAATGCTAGTGTGGATTGAGGTTAGATGATGCCTCATTTTATCACTCCACATATTATAATCGTCACCATCAAACATAGGTGGTTTGCCTAATGGGACGGAAAGTAATGGAGTACGTTTGGAAATGCGAGGGTAGCGTAGGGGGATCTTACTAAACTTCTTGCGCTCATGGCGCTTAGAAGTTACGGACGACGTGTGAAAGGGAAATGTGCCCTTGGGCCATTTCTAAGTATTTTGGTGATTGAGTGCCAACACAAGTGCTTAAATGTGAATCTATACCCATGGATGGACAAAGTGCAAATCAAGAGTAAAGGTATGTTTCTAAGCCTTAGTACATTGTTTTGAAGACTAATGTATTGTGTCTAAGTGCTTGAAACAGGAGAAATCGAGTCAGAGAAAAGTTGGCTGTGTACAGCCAAAAGGTTGTTCGGTCTGGAGCACCGGACTGTCCGGTGGTGCACCGGACAGTGTCCGGTGCGCCAGACTGACTCGGGCGAACTGGCCGCTCTCGGGAATTTACCGGCGACGTACGGCTATAATTCACCGGACTGTCCGGTGTGCACCGGACTGTCCGGTGAGCCAACGGTCGGCCGGGCCAACGGTCGGCCGCGCGATCTACGCGGGACACGTGGCCGAGCCAACGGCTAGAAGGGGGCACCGGACTGTCCGGTGTGCACCGGACATGTCCGGTGCGCCAACGGCTCTCTGGCGACCAACGGTCGGCTGTGCCGTTTAAGGAAAGAAATCGGGCACCGGACAGTGTCCGGTGTGCACCGGACTGTCCGGTGCACCAGTCGACAGAAGGCAAGATCAGCCTTCCTAGATTGCTCTCAACGGCTCCTAGCTGCCTTGGGGCTATAAAAGGGACCCCTAGGCGCATGGAGGAGTACACCAAGTATTCCTACAACATTCCTAAGCACCAAGACATCGATTCCGCACATTTGGTTCTTTGTGATAGCATCTAGAGCTCTTGTTGAGTTGTGAACTCATTGAGTGGTGTTGCGAGCTCTTGTTGCGACTTGTGTGTGTGCTGTTGCTCTGATTTTGAGTCTTGTGTGCGTTGCTAGTTCCTCCCTTACTCCGTATTTCTTTGTGAATCTCAAGTGTAAGGGCGAGAGGCTCCAAGTTGTGGAGATTCCTCGCAAACGGGATATTGAAAGGCAAAGCAAAACACCGTGGTATTCAAGTTGGTCTTTGGACCGCTTGAGAGGGGTTGATTGCAACCCTCGTCCGTTGGGACGCCACAACGTGGAGTAGGCAAGCGTTGGTCTTGGCCGAACCACGGGATAAACCACTGTGTCATCTCTGTGTTTGATCTCTTGTGGTATTGTGTTTTGTTGAGACTCCTCTCTAGCCACTTGGCGATTATTGTGCTAACACTTAACAAGTTTTTGTGGCTATAAGTTTAAGTTTCACAGGATCACCTATTCACCCCCCCTCTAGGTGCTCTCAATTGGTATCGGAGCCGTTCTCTTCACAAAGGGACTAACCGCCCGAAGAGATGGATCCTAAAGGGAAGGGAATCGTGATCAACGACAAGGAGAAGGAGTCCTTCGTCAACGAGCCAAGGGATGACAAGTCAAACGACTCGGGCTCGGGCCACAGACGCAAAGATGGGAAGAAGAAGAAGACAAGACGCATCAAGGAGATCGTCTACTACGACAGCGATGAGTCTACTTCCTCCCAAAAGGACGACGACCACAACGAATACGAGAGAAAGAAACCGGTCAATTCGAACTTTTCTTTTGATTACTCTTGTATTCCTCAAAGTACTAATGCTCATTTATTATCTATTCCACTTGGTAAACCTCCTCATTTTGATGGAGAGGACTACGGATTTTGGAGTCACAAAATGCGTAGTCACTTGTTCTCTCTCCATCCTAGCATATGGGAGATTGTAGAAAGTGGAATGCACTTTGATAGTACGGATAGTACCATGTTTATTACTGAACAGATTCATAAAAATGCACAAGCTACTACTGTGTTGCTAGCCTCTTTGTGCAGGGACGAGTACCATAAGGTGAGCGGCTTGGACAATGCCAAGCAGATCTGGGACACCCTCAAGATCTCTCATGAGGGGAATGATGTCACCTTGCTCACCAAGATGGAGTTGGTGGAGGGCGAGCTTGGACGGTTCGCAATGATAAGGGGCGAGGAGCCAACTCAAACATACAACCGGCTCAAGACCCTTATCAACAAAATAAGGAGCTACGGAAGCACGCGATGGACGGATCACGACGTCGTCCACCTAATGCTAAGGTCCTTTACCGTTCTTGATCCTCATTTGGTGAACAATATTCGTGAAAATCCTAGGTACACCAAGATGTCGCCCGAAGAAGTTCTGGGGAAGTTCGTAAGCGGGCGAATGATGATCAAGGAGGCAAGATATGTGGACGACGCGTTGAACGGTCCTATTCATGAGCCTCAACCCATTGCTCTCAAGGCAACGAGGAGCAAGGAGGCGCTACCGAGCAAGGTGGCGCAAGTTGAGGCGGCCGTGCTAAATAATGAGGAGATGGCCCTCATCATTAAGCGCTTCAAGACGACGCTTAAAGGTCGCAAGGGACAGCCAAGCAAGACCAAGACAAAGGAGAAGCGCTCGTGCTTCAAATGTGGTAAGATTGGTCATTTCATTGCTAACTGTCCCGATAATGAAAGTGACCAGGAAAAGGGGAACAAAAGGGAGAAGAAGAAGCATTACAAGAAGGCCAAGGGCGAGGCACATATCGGAAAGGAGTGGGATTCGGATTGCTCCTCCTCCGACTCCGACAATGAAGGACTCGCCGCCACCGCCTTCAACAAGTCATCCCTCTTCCCCAACGAGCGTCACACTTGCCTCATGGCAAGGGAGAAGAAAGTAAGCACTCATGATACTAGTACTTATGCTTCTTCTAGTGAGGATGAGTCTAGTGATGATGATGAGATAGATTACTCATGCTTATTCAAGGGATTAGATAGATCTAAAATTAATAAGATTAATGAGTTGATTGATGCTTTGAATGACAAGAATAGATTACTAGAAAAACAAGAGGATCTTTTATATGAGGAGCATGATAAATTTGTTAGTGCACAAAATTCTCTTGCTCTAGAAATTAAAAGGAATGAAATGCTCTCTAGTGAATTATCTACTTGTCATAAATCCATCTCTAAATTAAAAAGTGTTAATGATGATTTGAATGCTAAGTTAGAAATAGCTAGTAAATCAACATCTTGTGTAGAAATTGTTGAAACTTGCAATAGGTGTAAAGATTTTGACATTGATGCTTGTAGTGAACACCTAGTTTCAATTTCCAAACTTAATGATGAATTGGCTAGTCTTAATGCTCAACTTAAGACTAGCAAGAGTAATTTTGATAAGCTAAAATTTGTAAGGGATGCCTACATAATTGGTAGACACCCCTCAATTAAGGATGGACTTGGCTACAAGAAGGAAGCCAAGAACTTGACAAGCCATAAGGCTCCCATCTCCGCCAAGGAGAAAGGGAAGGCCCCTATGGCTAGTAGTGTGCAAAAGAACCATGCCTTTATGTACCATGATAGGAGACAATCTAGAAATGCTTATAGGAGATGTAACGCATATGATGCTTTTGATTCTCATGACATGTTTGCTTCTAGTTCTTCTTATGTGCATGATAGAAATGTTGGTAGGAGAAATGTTGTTCATAATATGCCTAGGAGAAATGTTGTTAATGTTCCTAGGAAGGTAATGAATGAACCCTCTACAATTTATCATGCTTTAAATGCTTCCTTTGCTATTTGTAGAAAGGATAGGAAAATAGTTGCTAGGAAGTTAGGGGCAAAATGCAAGGGAGATAAAACTTGCATTTGGGTCCCTAAGGATATTTGCACTAACCTTGTAGGACCCAACATGAGTTGGGTACCTAAGACCCAAGCCTAAATTTGCCTTGCAGGTTTATGCATCCAGGGGTTCAAGCTGGATTATCGACAGCGGATGCACAAACCATATGACGGGGGAGAAGAAGATGTTCACCTCCTACGTCAAGAATAAGGATTCCCAAGATTCAATTATATTCGGTGATGGGAATCAGGGCAAGGTAAAAGGGTTAGGTAAAATTGCAATTTCTAATGAGCACTCTATCTCCAATGTGTTTTTAGTTGAGTCTCTTGGTTACAATTTGCTATCTGTTAGTCAACTATGCAATATGGGATATAATTGTCTTTTTACAAATGTAGATGTGTCTGTCTTTAGAAGAAGTGATGGTTCACTAGCCTTTAAGGGTGTATTAGACAGCAAGCTTTACTTAGTTGATTTTGCAAAAGAAGAGGCCGGTCTAGATGCATGCTTAATTGCTAAGACTAGCATGGGCTGGTTGTGGCATCGCCGCTTAGCACATGTGGGGATGAAGAACCTTCACAAGCTTCTAAAGGGAGAACACGTGATAGGTTTGACTAACGTACAATTCGAAAAAGATAGACCTTGTGCAGCTTGTCAGGAAGGTAAACAGGTGGGAGGAGCGCATCACAACAAGAATGTGATGACCACATCAAGACCCCTCGAGCTGCTACATATGGACCTCTTCGGACCCGTCGCCTATCTAAGCATAGGAGGAAGTAAGTATGGTTTAGTTATTGTTGATGACTTTTCCCGCTTCACTTGGGTGTTCTTTTTGCAGGATAAGTCTGAAACCCAAGGGACCCTCAAGCGCTTCCTCAGGAGAGCTCAAAATGAGTTTGAGCTCAAGGTGAAGAAGATTAGGAGCGACAACGGGTCCGAGTTCAAGAACCTTCAAGTGGAGGAGTTCCTTGAGGAGGAAGGGATCAAGCACGAGTTCTCCGCTCCCTACACACCATAGCAAAATGGTGTGGTAGAGAGGAAGAACAGGACGCTAATCGATATGGCGAGGACGATGCTTGGAGAATTCAAGACCCCCGAGCGTTTTTGGTCGGAAGCCGTGAACACGGCTTGCCACGCCATCAACAGGGTCTACCTTCATCGCCTCCTCAAGAAGACTTCATATGAGCTACTAACCGGTAACAAACCCAATGTAACTTACTTTCGTGTATTTGGGAGCAGGTGCTACATTCTAGTGAAGAAGGGTAGAAATTCTAAATTTGCTCCCAAAGCTGTAGAAGGGTTTTTGTTAGGTTATGACTCAAATACAAAGGCGTATAGAGTCTTCAACAAATCATCGGGTTTGGTTGAAGTCTCTAGCAACGTTGTATTTGATGAGACTAATGGCTCTCCAAGAGAGCAAGTTGTTGATTGTGATGATGTAGATGAAGAAGATGTTCCGACGGCCGCTATACGAACCATGCCGATTGGAGAAGTGCGGCCACAGGAACAAGATGAACGAGATCAACCTTCTTCCTCAACAACGATGCATCCCCCAACTCAAGACGATGAACAGGTTCATCAAAAGGAGGCGTGTGATCAAGGGGGAGCACAAGATGATCACGTGATGGAGGAAGAAGCGCAACCGGCACCTCCAACCCAAGTTCGAGCGGTGATTCAAAGGGATCATCCCGTCGACCAAATTTTGGGTGACATTAGCAAGGGAGTAACTACTCGATCTCGATTAGTTAATTTTTGTGAGCATTACTCCTTTGTCTCTTCTATTGAGCCTTTCAGGGTAGAGGAGGCCTTGCTAGATCCGGATTGGGTATTGGCCATGCAGGAGGAACTCAACAATTTCAAGCGCAATGAAGTTTGGACACTGGTGCCTCGTCCCAAGCAAAATGTTGTGGGAACCAAGTGGGTGTTCCGCAACAAACAGGACGAGCACGGGGTGGTGACGAGGAACAAGGCTCGACTTGTGGCAAAAGGTTATGCCCAAGTCGCAGGTTTGGACTTTGAGGAGACGTTTGCTCCTGTGGCTAGGCTAGAATCAATTCGTATCTTGCTAGCATATGCCGCTCACCATTCTTTTAGGTTGTACCAAATGGATGTGAAGAGCGCTTTCCTCAATGGGCCAATCAAGGAGGAGGTGTACGTGGAGCAACCCCCTGGCTTCGAGGATGAACGGTACCCCGACCACGTGTGTAAGCTCTCTAAGGCGCTCTATGGACTTAAGCAAGCCCCAAGAGCATGGTATGAATGCCTTAGAGACTTCTTAATTGCTAATGCTTTCAAGGTTGGGAAAGCTGATCCAACTCTTTTTACTAAGACTTGCGACGGTGATCTTTTTGTGTGCCAAATTTATGTCGATGACATAATATTTGGTTCTACTAACCAAAAGTCTTGTGAAGAGTTTAGCAGGGTTATGATGCAGAAATTCGAGATGTCGATGATGGGCGAGTTGAACTACTTCCTTGGGTTTCAAGTGAAGCAACTCAAGGACGGCACCTTCATCTCCCAAACAAAGTACACACAAGACTTGCTGAAGCGGTTTGGGATGAAGGACGCCAAGCCCGCAAAGACTCCGATGGGGACCGACGGACACACCGACCTCAACAAAGGAGGTAAGTCCGTTGATCAAAAAGCATATCGGTCAATGATAGGGTCTTTACTTTATTTATGTGCTAGTAGACCGGATATTATGCTTAGCGTATGCATGTGTGCTAGATTTCAATCCGATCCTAAGGAGTGTCACTTAGTGGCAGTGAAGCGAATTCTTAGATATTTGGTTGCTACGCCTTGCTTCGGGCTCTGGTATCCAAAGGGGTCTACCTTTGACTTGGTTGGATACTCAGATTCCGACTATGCTGGATGTAAGGTCGATAGGAAGAGTACATCAGGGACGTGCCAATTCTTAGGAAGGTCCCTGGTGTCGTGGAACTCTAAGAAACAAACCTCCGTTGCCCTATCCACCGCTGAGGCCGAGTATGTTTCCGCAGGGCAGTGTTGCGCGCAACTACTTTGGATGAGGCAAACCCTTCGGGACTTTGGCTACAATCTGAGCAAAGTCCCACTCCTATGTGATAATGAGAGTGCTATCCGCATGGCGGAAAATCCTGTTGAACACAGCTGCACAAAGCACATTGACATCCGACATCACTTTTTGAGAGACCACCAGCAAAAGGAAGATATCGAAGTGTTTCATGTTAGCACCGAGAACCAGCTAGCCGATATCTTTACCAAGCCTCTAGATGAGAAGACCTTTTGCAGGCTGCGTAGTGAGCTAAATGTCTTAGATTCGCGGAACTTGGATTGAATTGTAGCATACATGTATTTATGCTTTTGATCATGTTCCTTTTTGCATTTTGTTGTTTAGTATGGTGCTCAAGTTGTACAAACACTCCCTGGACCTCACAAGTCCGTTGCAAAGTGATGCACAGTTTTAGGGGGAGATGTGTTACAACTTGACCCTTTGAGACTAACCATATGCTTGAGTTTGCTTGTTTTAGTCTCGAAGGAGAATTAAAAGGGAAAAGGTGGACTTGGACCATGCAAGACTTCCACTGCACTCCGATGAAAAGAGTAACTTTTCCAAGTTCATCGTTTAACTCTTATTGCCTATTTGCTCTTAATTGAAGATTTTGGTGAGGCAATGGGGTTAAAGGGCCAAGATTGATCCCGTTTTGGTGCTTGTTGCCAAAGGGGGAGAAAATAAAGAATAAAGGCCAGAGTGATAAATGGATCAGCTACCACTTGAGAGATTTTGAAAATAGTAGAATAGAGTTTTTTGTTTTGTCAAAACTCTTTTATTGTCTCTCTTGTCAAAAGTTGGTTTCTTGTGGGGAGAAATGTTGATTATGGGAAAAAGGGGGAGTTTTTGGAATCCTGAAACAAATACTCCTGAAATGACTCTCTTTATGACTTAACATGTGTGTTTGACTTAGAGATAGAAATTTGAGTTTTGATTTGCAAAAACAAACCAAGTGGTGACAAAGGATGATCCATATATGCCAAAATTGAATCAAAATAAATTTGAGTTTTATTTGAAGTGATATTGCACTTGTTCTAGTTGCTTTATGTTGTGTTGGCATAAATCACCAAAAAGGGGGAGATTGAAAGGGAAATGTGCCCTTGGGCCATTTCTAAGTATTTTGGTGATTGAGTGCCAACACAAGTGCTTAAATGTGAATCTATACCCATGGATGGACAAAGTGCAAATCAAGAGTAAAGGTATGTTTCTAAGCCTTAGTACATTGTTTTGAAGACTAATGTATTGTGTCTAAGTGCTTGAAACAGGAGAAATCGAGTCAGAGAAAAGTTGGCTGTGTACAGCCAAAAGGCTGTTCGGTCTGGAGCACCGGACTGTCCGGTGGTGCACCGGACAGTGTCCGGTGCGCCAGACTGACTCGGGCGAACTGGCCGCTCTCGGGAATTTACCGGCGTCGTACGGCTATAATTCACCGGACTGTCCGGTGTGCACCGGACTGTCCGGTGAGCCAATGGTCGGCCGGGCCAACGGTCGGCCGCGCGATCTGCGCGGGACACGTGGCCGAGCCAACGACTAGAAGGGGGCACCGGACTGTCCGGTGTGCACCGGACATGTCCGGTGCGCCAACGGCTCTCTGGCGACCAACGGTCGGCTGTGCCGTTTAAGGAAAGAAATCGGGCACCGGACAGTGTTCGGTGTGCACCGGACTGTCCGGTGCACCAGTCGACAGAAGGCAAGATCAGCCTTCCTAGATTGCTCTCAACGGCTCCTAGCTGCCTTGGGGCTATAAAAGGGACCCCTAGGCGCATGGAGGAGTACACCAAGTATTCCTACAACATTCCTAAGCACCAAGACATCGATTCCGCGCATTTGGTTCTTTGTGATAGCATCTAGAGCTCTTGTTGAGTTGTGAACTCATTGAGTGGTGTTGCGAGCTCTTGTTGCGACTTGTGTGCGTGTTGTTGCTCTGATTTTGAGTCTTGTGTGCGTTGCTAGTTCCTCCCTTACTCTGTATTTCTTTGTGAATCTCAAGTGTAAGGGCGAGAGGCTCCAAGTTGTGGAGATTCCTCGCAAACGGGATATTGAAAGGCAAAGCAAAACACCGTGGTATTCAAGTTGGTCTTTGGACCGCTTGAGAGGGGTTGATTGCAACCCTCGTCCGTTGGGACGCCACAACGTGGAGTAGGCAAGCGTTGGTCTTGGCCGAACCACGGGATAAACCACTGTGTCATCTCTGTGTTTGATCTCTTGTGGTATTGTGTTTTGTTGAGACTCCTCTCTAGCCACTTGGCGATTATTGTGCTAACACTTAACAAGTTTTTGTGGCTATAAGTTTAAGTTTCACAGGATCACCTATTCACCCCCCCCCCTCTAGGTGCTCTCAGCGTGTCGAAGCCGGAGGTGGATGGCGACGAAGAGTCGGTCTCGTAGTAGACCACTTTCTTCATCTTCTTCTTCTTGTCACCGCTCCGACGTGACTTGTCGTGTGAAGGGGATCCCTTCACCTTGTTGGCGGACTCCCCGGATGGAGCCTTCCCATGGCTTGTGGTGGGCTTCTCGCCGGTCCCGATCTCCCTCTTGGCGGATGCTCCCGACATTACTTCGAGCGGTTAGGCTCTAATGAAGCATCATGCTCTGATACCAATTGAAAGTCGCCTAGAGGGGGGTGAATAAGGCGAATCTGAAATTTATAAACTTAAGCACAACTACAAGCCGGGTTAGCGTTAGAAATATGAACGAGTCCAAGAGAGAGGGTGAAAAACAAATCGCAAGCAAATAAAGAGTGAGACACAAGGATTTGTTTTACCAAGGTTCGGTTCTTGCAAACCTACTCCCCGTTGAGGTGGTCACAAAGACCGGGTCTCTTTCAACCCTTTCCCTCTCTCAAACGGTCACTTAGACCGAGTGAGCTTATCTTCTCAATCAAACGGGACACAAAGTCCCCGCAAGGACCACCACACAATTGGTGTCTATTGCCTTGGTTACAATTGAGTTGATCTCAAGAAAGAATGAGAAAAAGAAGCAATCCAAGCGCAAGAGCTCAAATGAACACAAGTCACTCTCTCACTAGTCACTATTTGATTTGGAATGGACTATGGACTTGGGAGAGGATTTGATCTCTTTGGTGTGTCTTGTATTGAATGCTATAGCTCTTGTAAGGTGTAGGAAGTTGGAAAACTTGGATGCAATGAATGGTGGGGTGGTTGGGGTATTTATAGCCCCAACCACCAAAAGTGGCCGTTGGGAGGCTGTCTGTCGCATGGCGCACCGGATAGTCCGGTGCGCCAGCCACGTCAGCCGACCGTTGGGTTCTGACCGTTGGAGCTCTGACTGGTGGGGCCTCTGGGCTATCCGGTGGTGCACCGGACAGGTCCTGTAGACTGTCTGGTGCCCCTTCTGCGCGTGCTCTGACTCTGGCGCGCACTGTAGCGCATTTAATGTGGTTGCAGTCGACCGTTGGCGCAAAGTAGCCGTTGCTCCGCTGGCACACCGGACAGTCCGGTGTGACACCGGACACTGTCTGGTGCTTCACCGGACAGTCCGGTGAATTATAGCGGAGCGGCCTCCCACTTTCCCGAAGGTAGCGAGTTCAGTGTCAAGTTTCCTGGTGCACCGGACACTGTCCGGTGGCACACCGGACAGTCCGGTGCGCCAGACCAGGGTGCCTTTGGGATGTCTTTAGCTCTCTTTATTTGAACCCATCTTTGGTCTTTTTATTGGCTTGTTGTGAACCTTTGGCATCTGTAAAACTTATAGACTAGAGCAAACTAGTTAGTCCAATTATTTGTGTTGGGCAATTCAACCACCACAATCAATTTAGGAAAAGGTGTAAGCCTATTTCCCTTTCAAATCCGTAGATCAAAAGGTATACCAGTCGATGATAGGATCTTTACTCTATTTATGTGCATCTCGACCGGATATTATGCTTTTCGTATGCATGTGTGCAAGGTTCCAAGCCGATCCTAAGGAATTTCACCTTAGGGCCGTGAAAAGAATCATGAGATATTTAGTTTATACACCTAAGTTTGGTCTTTAGTACCCTAAGGGATCCACCTTTGATTTAATAGGATATTCAGATGCTGATTGGGCAGGGTGTAAAATTGACAGCACATCAGGGACTTGTCAGTTTTTGGGAAGATCTCTGGTGTCTTGGGCTTCAAAGAAACAAAATTTAGTAGATCTTTCTACCGCCGAAGCCGAGTATATTGCCGCAGGCCATTGTTGCGCACAATTACTTTAGATGAGGCAAACCCTCAAGGACTATGGCTACAAGTTGAGCAAAGTCCCTCTCCTATGTGACAATGAGAGTGCAATCCGCATGGTGGATAATCCCATTGAACATAGCCGCACTAAGCACATAGCCTTTCGATATCACTTTTTGAGGGATCACCAACAAAGGGGGGATATCGAGATTGCTTATGTTAGCACCAAAAAACAATTAGCCGATATCTTTACCAAACCATTAGATGAGAAAACCTTTACCAAACTTAGGAATGAGCTAAATATACTTGATTTTCGGAACTTTGATTGACACTTTGCACACATAGCTCATGTATATACCTTTAATCACTTCTCTTTTCTGTCTACGACTAATGTGCTTTCAAGTGTATTTCACGCTAAGTCATAGATTGAAAGGGAAATGGAGTCTTCGGCGAAGACAAGGCTTCCACTCCACCCTATCGGTATTATCTACCCTTTTCGCACCACTCTCCACTTTTGGTATAATCTTCACTCTTATTACTCATACCAACGGGGAGACAATAAAAGGGCTCTCAAAAGTCTCCGTTTTTGGCGATTAATGCCAAAGGGGGAGAGAATATAGCCCAAAGCAAAAGGACCGCACCACCACCAATTCCAAAGATTTTAAAAAGAAGTTTTCAATTGGTATCTAAAAATATTTGATCTTCCTTGGGTATTTACAACAATTGGTAAAACCCTCTTGAACACTAAAAGGAGAATTTCATTTAGGGGGAATTTTGTTTTAGTCAAAGGAAAAGCATTTGAAATAGGGGGAGAAAATTTCGAATCTTGAAAATGCTTCTCGAAATATTATTCATATACCTTTGACTATTTGCAAAAGGCTTTGAAAAAGAATTTCCAAAAAGATTTGCAAAAACAAAACAAGTGGTGCAAATGTGGTCCAAAATGTTAAAAGAAAGAAAGCAATCCACGCATATCTAGTGAAAGTATAAATTGGTTTAATTCCAAACAACCTTTGCACTTACCTTATGCAAACTAGTTCAATTCTGCACTTATATATTTGCTTTGGTTTGTGTTGGCATCAATCACCAAAAAGGGGTAGATTGAAAGGGAAATAGGGTCAAACCTTTTCCTAAATGATTTTGGTGGTTGAAATGCCCAACACAAATAATTGGACTAACTAGTTTGCTCTAGATTATATGTTCTACAGGTGCTAAAGGTTCAACACAAACCAATAAAAAGATCCAAGTTAGGTTTCAAAAGAAAGGAGCAAAAGAAACCGAAGAGAACCCTTGTCTGGCGCACCGGACTGTCCGGTGTGCCACCGGACAGTGTCCGGTGCCTAGGGCCGTACCCCTTCAAACTTGCCACCTTCGGGTTTTTGGAAAGTCGCTCCGCTATAATTCACCAGACTATCCGGTGTACCACCGGACTGTCCGGTGCACCAAGCGGAGCAACGGCTCCTAGCGCAACGGTCGACTTCAACGGTCACTGCCAAACGCTACAGTGTGCAACAGTGTGCAGCAGAGTCAGAGCACAGAGTCAGAGCGCACCGGACACTAAACTGTAGCTGTCCGGTGCGGCACCGGACTGTCCGGTGCTGAGAGCACCTAGAGGGGGGGTGAATAGGTGATCCTGTAAACTTGAAACTTAAGCCACAAAAACTTGGTTAAGTGTTAGCACAATAATCGCCAAGTGGCTAGAGAGGAGTCTCAACAAAACACAATAACCACAAGAGATCAATCACAGAGATGGCACAGTGGTTTATCCCGTGGTTCGGCCAAGACCAACGCTTGCCTACTCCACGTTGTGGCGTCCCAACGGACGAGGGTTGCAATCAACCCCTCTCAAGCGGTCCAAAGACCCACTTGAATACCACGGTGTTTTGCTTGTTTTACTATATCCCGTTTGCGAGGAATCTCCACACTTTGGAGCCTCTCGCCCTTACACTTGAAGTTCACAAAGAAGCACGAAGTAAGGGAGGGATGAGCAACACACACAAGACACAAAATCAGAAGGTCAACACGCACACAAGTCGCAACAAGAACTCGCAACACAACCCGACGAGTTCACAACTCAACAAGAGCTCTAGATGCTATCACGAAGAGACAAATGCGTGGAATTGAAGTCTTGGTGCTTAGGAATGCTTTTAGTATACTTGATATACTCCTCCATGCGCCTAAGGGTCCCTTTTATAGCCCCAAGGCAGCTAGGAGCCGTTGAGAGCATTCCAGGAAGGCAGATCTTGCCTTCTGTCGACTGGCGCACCGGACAGTCCGGTGCACCACCGGACACTGTCCGGTGCGGATCTCCTTCCTTATTTGGCGAAGCCGACCGTTGCAGATTAAGAGTCGTTGGCGCACCGGACACTGTCCGGTGCACACCGGACTGTCCAGTGCTCCAATGTGACCGTTGGCTCGGCCACGCGTCACGCGCGGAATCCTCGGCCGACCGTTGCCCCGGCAGACTGTTGGCTCACCGAACAGTCCGGTGCACCACCGGACAGTCCGGTGAATTTTAGTCGTACGCCGTTAATCATCTCCCGAGAGCGACGAGTTCGCCTGTGAACGGTTCACCGGACAGTCCGGTGCACACCGGATAGTCCGGTGAATTATAGCCGTACACCGCCGTCGAACTCCCGAGAGCAGCAAGTTCGCCAGAGTCAGCCTGGCGCACCGGACACTGTCCGATGCACCACCGGACAGTCCGGTGCACCTAGACTGCGCTGACCTTGGCTGAACTTAGCCATCTCTTCTCCAACTCGATTTTTCCTGTTTCCAGCACTTAGACACAATACATTAGTCCATAAAACAATGTACTAAGTCTAGAAACATACCTTTTGACATGATTTGCATTTTGTCCACCACTTTGCATAGATTAACACAAAAGCACTTGTGTTGGCACTCAATCACCAAAATACTTAGAAATGGCCCAAGGGCACATTTCCCTTTCAATCTCCCCCTTTTTGGTGATTTATGCCAACACAACATAAAGCAACTAGAACAAGTGTAATATCAGTGCAAATGAAGACTCAAGTTTGTTTTGAATCATATTTGGCATATATGGATCACTCTTTGCCACCACTTGGTTTGTTTTTGCAAAACAAACTCAAATTTCTATCTCTAAGTTAAACACACATGTTAAGCCATAAAGAGAGTCATTCCAAGAGAAATTGATTCAAGATTTCAAAAACTCCCCTTTTTCCCATAATCAACACTTCTCCCCACAAGAAGCCAACTTTTGACAATAAAAGAGTTTTGACAAACCAAAAGCTCTATTCTACTATTTTTCAAAAACTCTCAAGTGGTAGCTGATCCATTTATTGCTTTGGCCTTTATTTTCTCCCCCTTTGGCATCAAGCACCAAAACGGGATCAATCTTGGCCCAAGAACCCCATTGCCTCACCAAAATCTTCAATAAGAATACAAAGGCAATAAGAGTACGTGAGATGAACTTGGAATAAGTTACCCTCTCATCGGAGTGCAGTGGAAGTCTTTCATGGTCCAAGTCCACCTTTTTCCCTTTCAAACCTCCTTTGAGACTAAAACAAGCAAACTCAAACACACGGTTAGTCTCAAAGGGTCAAGTTGTAGCACAGCTCCCCCTAAATATGTGCATCACTTGCAAAAAGGACTTGTGAGGTCCGGGGACTGTTTGTACAACTTGAGCACCACAAGTAAGCAACAAAATGCATAAGGAACATGATCAAAGGCATAAATACATGTATGCTATAAATCAATCCAAGTTCCACGAATCTAGGACATTTAGCTCACTACGCAGCCTGCAAAAGGTCTTCTCATCTAAAGGCTTGGTAAAGATATCGGCTAGCTGGTTCTCGGTGCTAACATGAAACACTTCGATATCTCCCTTTTGCTGGTGGTCTCTCAAAAAGTGATGTCGGATGTCAATGTGCTTTGTGCGGCTGTGCTCAACAGGATTTTCCGCTATTCGGATAGCACTCTCATTATCACATAGGAGTGGGACTTTGCTCAGATTGTAGCCAAAGTCTCGGAGGGTTTGCCTCATCCAAAGTAGTTGCGCGCAACATTGTCCTGCGGCAACATACTCGGCCTCAGCGGTGGATAGGGCAACGAAAGTTTGTTTCTTAGAGTTCCACGACACCAGGGACCTTCCTAAGAATTGGCACGTCCCTGATGTACTCTTCCTATCGACCTTACATCCAGCATAGTCGGAATCCGAATATCCAATCAAGTCAAAGGTAGACCCCTTTGGATACCAGATCCCGAAGCAAGGCGTAGCGACTAAATATCTAAGAATTCGCTTCACAGCCACTAAGTGACACTCCTGTTGGGGACTTGTTCTCAAATACTATGAATCAAGAACAAGGCAACACACAATGTTAAATATTATAGCCCTTCGTCCTTCGAAACATTATTTCCCCTTGGGTATAATGAATTTCGGACGAAGGTTATGAAGGTTATACCTTCATAATCATAATAAAAGATTAAGAAAAAGATTTATGTATGAAATATGGAAAATAACATGATTACTTTAAACATTACTTATTAATTTATTTCTATTCGTTTTTCTTATATAAATGATGACAAATCGTAAATGTACCTTCGGCTTGAAGGAAAGTAAGGGTACAAGCGTGATGCCAATGCCAAGTCAGTGTGAACAGTACACGTATACTGTTCATCTATTTATAGTCACGGGACGCAGCCTGTATAAAATTACATTAATGCCCTTTACTTTTATCAATAACTCTATAGTAATTCTTCGAGTGCTGATTTGGCTTTTCATCTTTAAGTCGGTTTCCCCTTTGTGCTGTCATGTCGAAGCTCCTCTGCACACAACTTCGTGATCGTTTCATCCTTCGTCATGATCGTCTTCCATTTCAGTCGAGCTTCGTCTTGACCATGCTTCTGTATACCCGCGACCTGATTCCGAAGATACCTGCTTGTATACTTAGAGAACATTGTCAAATCACGTTTTTGAGGACCTTCGGAAGCCGAAGGCCCCCAACAGTAGCCCCTCGCAATATTAATTAGCTGTAATGATAAATTCATATTGCGATATGGACGAAGGCCTTAAGCCGAAGGTCCGAAAAAACACCTTCTCTTTGCTAGAATAGCAACAGTCTTTGACAAGCGGGGCCCTCCAGTTTCAACGCTCTGGGCGTATAAATAAGAGCTCATTCCGAGTTTATTTGGTACGCTCTCTTGCTAACTGCTTTTACTCACCCAACTTTTAGCCTGCGCGCAACAACACTCGCTTGGCCTTTTAGATTTTAAAGCTTCGGTTTAGAGAGCACTTTCTCAGCGTTTGCAAGGATGTCTGAAGATAAAAAAGTTGTTGGTGATTCGAAGCTAAGTCTTTCTGAGGAGATGCATCTGGGTTTTCTTCAATCAATGTCGAAGACTAATACAGAGAAGATTACTAAAGAAATTTTGGAGGGTTTATCTGAAGATACTGGTGACAGCGATAGCTATGATGTGGATAGTGGTGGTGAAGACTTCGAAGATCAACCTTGGCGACCAAGCCATGCGGTTTTTGGCAAATCAAGTATTAAAGAAAATCATCTTGTCAACATGAGGGGCAGATATTTCCGGGACTTGTCCGTTGTAAGTGCTGATGAAGGAGAGAAGACTTGTCCAACTCCTGAGGAAAATGAAGTTGTGGTATTCCGAAGCTTCTTGAAAGCTGGACTACGATTTCCCTTAAGCAGCTTTGTTGTAGAGGTGCTGAAGATATTTGAAATCTACCTTCACCAACTTACCCCCGAAGCAATTATAAGGATGAATATCTTCCTGTGGGCCGTGAGAAGCCAAGGCTTGGAACCTGATGCGAAAAGCTTCTGCAACATACATGAGTTGCTGTACGAAACAAAACCCTGGGGTAAGGAACAGTATCACAACAATTTTGGCTGCTACAGCTTCGGCTCCCGGTCTGGGTCAAGCTGCCCCGTGCCGACCTTTCGAAAGAGATGGCCTGGCGACTGGATGACAAAATGGTTTTACGTGAAGAATGACTTGAAATCACGAGAAGATATAAAGAAGATCATTATGCGTCCCATCTGGCAACGCTTCGGCCTGCGGAGGCCGAAGGTGGAAATGAATGAAGCATCCGAAGAATGCCAGAGAGCCTTCGGTGTTGTTTGCTCTTTTATTGGGATGAGGGATTTGGTCCAAGAACACATTGCCTTCAGAGTATGGCCACTTGTGGAAAAATGGGAAATGCCGCAGGAGACCATTAAAGAGACTGATGAAGGTGGACTAGTCAAGCTAAAATACACATTCAAGTATGGAGATAAATTCGTTGAGCCAGATGATGACTGGCTAAAAAGCATTGAAACTGTAAGTGATGAATTGCTTGGGGTATATTCAAAGGCCGAAGATACTGCATTGTCAGCAGCCTTCGGAGGCCGAAAGAAGAAGAGGCTGAACCGAGTATTTGACGCGATTGGGTTCGTCTATCCCGACTACCATTATCCAGTGCGGGGTCAAAAAAGAAAGAATACTTCCTCTGCGAAGGAGACTACTTCAGCCGCTCCTAGTGAGCCGGCGCCGAAGAGGAAAAGGGTAAATGTTCTCACACACCGGCCACGTTATATTGAACTGGCCACAGTGCCTGAGTTCGCCGGTGAGACCTCTTCGGCCATTGAAGCTAAAGAATCAACTCTGATGCCAGAAATCGAAGAGCTGGCTGAAGTGCCAGCAACAGAAAAGATAGAAGAACCAAGGACTAAAGAAACAAAAACATCAGAAGTTTTAAGTCCTTCAGCAAAGATTGAGATAGAGAAAAGTCAGAAGGGTCCAACAGTGACCCCGAAAAGAAGAAGGATGGTTAATGTGTTAGATGTTTTGGAGACAATTAAATCTTCAAGCATAACTCCAAAGAAAACTGTTGAGACTTCTGAAGTATCTTCTGAAGCCCTTGCTGCCGAAGCTTCGAAGCAACAATTTGAAACTGAAGCTGGGCCTTCAGAGCCCACCAAGGTAAAACCTTTGGAAACCGAAGAAACAGAAATTGCAAAGGCAGCCGAAAAAATAAAAATGTCAGAGCCAGTTTTGGTTGAAGAAATTGACACTGCCGCCCCCGAAGCACCTTCCAAAATATACGATTATATTGTGCGACACGCTTCGGGGAAGAAATTATCCGAAGAAGAGATTCTTGAAGCTAATCACTATGCCAGAGAATTGAAATATCCGAAGGGAGCACTAGTGTTCAATGGAACAGACGAAGATGACTTCCTATACTGTCTCCCAGACAATAAAGAATTATCCGTCTGCCGGGAGATGGCTAGAAGCATGGGGTTTCCGAAGCTTGAAGCTGGACTCTGCGCTATGACGAAGGACGATCTTGCGGATAGCCTTGCATATAATAGTCTGAAGGTATGAGAATTGTATATTTGGAAATTTACAATTTTTAAATCATTCTTTTATTCATAGTAATTCTTTTTTTCATATAGGGTTTAATACTAAGCAATGCTTTGAGAGCGCAAAAGAATACTGAAGACGAAAGTTATAATATTGCCTTCAACAACCTACGAGCAGAAGTTATCAAGCTGAGGAACGAAGCTTTGGAAAAAGACAAAATTCTACTTACACTAGTGGATAAAATAATGGAAGACGAAGCTACCTCTAAGGCTCAAGCTGAAGCCCAAAAACGCGAAATTCAGGATCTTCAGAAACAACTGGCCAGGGCTAAAGAAGAACGCATACTAGAAGAAACAAAACGAGAACTTAGTGAGCAATGGGCAAATCATTTGGAAATAAATGTTGAAGAGCTTCGGGCTTCCAAGAAAAGATACTATGATAAATCCATGGAGTGTGTTAAGAAGATAAAATCCAGCTTCGCCAGTGTTGGCGCATTCTCTAGCGAAGAGAATTTCACAAGGGGGAATCCAGAAGGCCCGATTGAATGGATTAGTCACGAAGCTGAGGCCTTCGAAGAAATCTTGAATAGCCGCGGAGACATATGCGCTTTTTTAGGCGCCAGGGGGATTGCTACGGTGTTGGAAAGAAAAGGCTGTAATCATGTGAAGTCTTTAGCGCAAACCGAAATTGCCTTGTCCTCTGAAGACATAAAGGACCCCTCGGCCGAATCAAGCCTGGTTGGTGGAAAATTTTTCACCGACATTTGGGACAATGGCGGCCGAGAAATGGCTCAAGAGATCATTCAAAGAAGCGAAAAAGGCATCCATGATGCTAGGAAGATAGCAGAGGTTGCTGAGAAAGGCAAAGAGCCCGAAGGGCAAATAGGTATTAACTAGTGGTTTTTATTCTGTTGTAATTTTTAATTCCAGACTTTGCTCGCGGTTTGTAATAGTAATATAGCTGTATCCTCTCCTCCCTCAGAACCTACTGAGGCGACTCCGGGCCCCCACCCGAAAGGAGACGATGAAATTAGAAAAATGGCCGAAGACATCATGGACAAGGTTGTCGATCAGCTACTGAACGAAGCTGCAGAAATAGTTCTTAAGGAGGATTAGATGCTATTGTAAAAATGTTTGGAATGTAACATATGTAATACATTGTAACTTTGAATGTAATATATAATCTATTTATAGTTCAATTCTTTACGATGCATGAAATTTTGCAAACATACCATTTTTTGAGCCTTTGGCGAAAAAACACCTTCCCTTCTTTTCATGCTTCGTGAAGAAAATCTTTTATATATCACCAGAATTTCCATACTTCTCTGATGAAGAATATCCAAGCTTCGTGAAATATTCTCCGAAGCTATAAAAAAGTTTTATGTTGCCTCTCTAATGAAGCTACACTTCTTCTCAATTTATCTTGTGCCTTAGCACGATTCTCTTTTTCAAAACATTCTCCGAAGAGTAATACTGTATCCCCTTCTTGCTCCAAATGCAATATGTTGTATGATGCTTATGTTATGCAAAATGATGTGATGATGTTATGTTATGCAAAATGATATTTGTGCCGAAAATACACACATCCCTGCAATAAAGGACACGATCTTTTTATATCAGCGTTGACTTTTCGCTGTAAGCCTCCCTTAGGAGCTTCTTCGCCTTTTACTTTCAGCGGAATCAGCGTTTATTTTTCGCTGTAAGCCTCCCTTAGGAGCTTATTCGCCTTTTACTTTCAGCGGAATCAGCGCTGACTTTTCGCTGTAAGCCTCCCTTAGGACCTTCTTCGCCTTTTACTTTCGGCGGAATCAGCGCTGACTTTTCGCTGTAAGCTCAGAAAACTTACACTGTGCTCCCTTAGGAACGACTTTTTACTGCTTCGAATAAATTGCACTGTATCCCTTAAAACAAATTTTTGATAATACAAAGGTCCTTCATGCCACCATAAATTCGTATGCTTCGGTAACTCAAGCCTATGGAGAAGACATATTTTTATTATGGTAAAAGACGAAACTGTTACAAGAAATTGAGAAATGATAAAAGACACTTAGACTTCCCATAATTGTTCCTTATTAACAGAAAAGTAATACTGAATGTAAAAATGCGAAAAAACTGCTGTCGAGGTAGGATATTTGTCAGTAAATGTGCTTTGACTCTGGCACAGTGCTATTGACTGTGCGAGCTTCGGACTCCTCTCTGAAATCCCTCTGAAGGTGAGTGTGCTGACTCCCTTCTGGCTATTGTCCTCGCTGCGTTGGTGGTGGCGGTGGAGGCTGTTGCCAAGATGCTTGGGGTTGACTTGCCGAAGCAACAGAAGCTGCAGGGTGATTGCCTACATATTCTGGGATGTAAGGCGAATGGTACGAAGCAGTGTGCATGACCTGCTTCGGCTGACTCTGTTGTGCTGCAGCTTCTGCTATCTCCTTTTGCTTTTGGATGGTGACGTGGCACATCCTGGTGGTATGACCCTTGTCTTCACCACAAAATAGACAGTAAATTCTTCTTGGCTGATCCCCAAATCTTCCCCCGAAGCCCCTGGCGCCTCTGCCCTTGGCGCTGGCGGCCGAACAGAGCTTTGCTGTTGCCCCGAAGCTTGCGAAGAGTATTGTGGCCTTTGCTGTTGGCTCCCTCTATCATCACTTTGAGTGGAGTTATGAATTGACCTGACATGCCTCGTATGAAATCTTCCTCCGAAGCCCCTGGTCATTTCAGAGAACCTAAATGCCTCCTCCCTTCTTTGGCGTAAGTCATTGTCGGCCCGGATGTACTCGTCCATCTTCTGGAGCAACTTCTCCAAAGTTTGTGGTGGCTTCCTGGCAAAGTATTGCGCTGAAGGTCCCGGCCGAAGCCCCTTAATCATGGCCTCAATGACAATTTCATTGGGCACTGTTGGCGCTTGTGCCCTCAGACGTAGAAACCTTCGGACATACGCCTGGAGGTATTCTTCGTGATCCTGGGTACACTGGAATAAAGCTTGAGCAGTAACTGGCTTCGTCTGAAACCCTTGAAAGCTGGTTATCAACATATCCTTCAGCTTCTGCAAAGAGGTGATTGTCCCTGGCCGGAGAGAGGAGTACCAGGTCTGAGCGACACTCTTGACGGCCATGACAAAAGACTTTGCCATGACTGCAGTATTGCCACCATACGAAGATATGGTTGCTTCATAGCTCATCAAGAATTGCTTTGGGTCTGTATGACCATCGTACATGGGGAGCTGGGTGGCTTGTAAGACTGAGGCCATGGTGTAGCCTGCAATTCTGTTGATAGAGGAGAAGCATCATCGAAAGCAAAATTTCCATGATGGAAATCTCCATACCAGTCGTCCTCATTGTAGAAGCCTTCCTGATGGAGCTCTCTGCGCGGAGGCCTTCGGTTCTGGTCATCTTGAACAAGATGACGAACCTCTTCGGAAGCTTCATCTATCTGTCTCTGAAGGTCAGCTAAACGAGCCATCTTCTCCTTCTTTCATTGCACCTGTTGCTGAAGGATCTCTAGGTTTTGGATCTCCTGATCCAAGTCATCTTCCGGAGGCGTTGGACTAGCAGCCTTCCTCTTCTGGCTTCGGGCCTCCCTAAGAGAAAGGACGTCCTGATTGGGATCCAACGGCTGCAAAGTAGCAGTCCCTGTCGCTGAAGCTTTTTTCGGCGGCATGACGAAGGTGATGCTTGCCGAAGGTGTTCAGAGCTCAAGAAATGGAAGTGAGTTCACCGGCGGTGGGCGCCAATGTTGGGGACTTGTTCTCAAATACTATGAATCAAGAACAAGGCAACACACAATGTTAAATATTATAGCCCTTCGTCCTTCGAAACATTATTTCCCCTTGGGTATAATGAATTTCGGACGAAGGTTATGAAGGTTATACCTTCATAATCATAATAAAAGATTAAGAAAAAGATTTATGTATGAAATATGGAAAATAACATGATTACTTTAAACATTACTTATTAATTTATTTCTATTCATTTTTCTTATATAAATGATGACAAATCGTAAATGTACCTTCGGCTTGAAGGAAAGTAAGGGTACAAGCGTGATGCCAATGCCAAGTCAGTGTGAACAGTACAGGAATACTGTTCATCTATTTATAGGCACATGACGTAGCCCGTATAAAATTACATTAATGCCCTTTACTTTTATCAATAACTCTATAGTAATTCTTCGAGGGCTGATTTGGCTTTTCATCTTTAAGTCGGTTTCCCCTTTGTGCTGTCATGTCGAAGCTCCTCTGCACACAGCTTCATGATCGTTTCATCCTTCGTCATGATCGTCTTCCATTTCAGTCGAGCTTCGTCTTGACCATGCTTCTGTATACCCGCGACCTGATTCCGAAGATACCTGCTTGTATACTTAGAGAACATTGTCAAATCACGTTTTTAGGACCTTCAGAAGCCGAAGGCCCCCAACAACTCCCTTGGATCGGATTGAAATCTAGCACACATGCATACGCTAAGCATAATATCCGGTCTACTAGCACATAAATAAAGCAAAGAACCTATCATTGACCGGTATGCTTTTTGATCAACGGACTTACCTCCTTTGTTGAGGTCGGTGTGTCCGTCGGTTCCCATCGGCGTCTTGGCGGGCTTGGCGTCCTTCATCCCAAACCGCTTTAGCAAGTCTTGCGTGTACTTTGTTTGAGAGATGAAGGTGCCATCCTTGAGTTGCTTCACTTGGAACCCAAGGAAGTAGTTCAACTCGCCCATCGTCGACATCTCGAATTTCTGCGTCATCACCCTGCTAAACTCTTCACAAGACTTTTGATTAGTAGAACCAAATATTATGTTATCGACATAAATTTGGCACACAAGGATATCACCATCGCAAGTCTTAGTGAAAAGAGTTGGATCGGCTTTCCCAACCTTGAAAGCATTAGCAATTAAAAAGTCTCTAAGGCATTCATATCATGCTCTTGGGGCTTGCTTAAGTCCATAGAGCGCCTTAGAGAGCTTACACACGTGGTCGGGGTACCGTTCATCCTCGAAGCCAGGGGGTTGGTCCACGTACACCTCCTCCTTGATCGGTCCGTTGAGGAAAGCGCTCTTAACATCCATTTGGTACAACCTGAAAGAATGGTGAGCGGCATATGCTAGCAAAATACAAATAGATTCTAGCCTAGCCACAGGAGCAAAAGTCTCCTCAAAGTCCAAACCTGCGACTTGGGCATAACCTTTTGCCACAAGTCGTGCCTTGTTCCTTGTCACCACCCCGTGCTTGTCTTGTTTGTTGCGGAACACCCACTTGGTTCCCACAACATTTTGCTTGGGACGAGGCACCAGTGTCCAAACTTCATTTCTTTTGAAGTTGTTGAGCTCCTCCTGCATGGCCAACACTCAGTCCGGATCTAGCAAGGCCTCTTCTACCCTGAAAGGCTCAATAGAAGAGACAAAGGAGTAATGCTCACAAAAATTAACTAATCGAGATCGAGTAGTTACTCCCTTGCTAATATCACCCAAAATTTGGTCGACGGGATGATCCCTTTGAATCGTCGCTCGAACTTGGGTTGGAGGTGCCAGTTGTGCTTCTTCCTCCATTGCAAGATCATCTTGTGCTCTCCCTTGATCACACGCCTCCTGCTCATCATCTTGAGTTGGGGGATGTACCGTTGTTGAGGAAGAAGGTTGATCTTGCTCATCTTGTTCCTGTGGCCGCACATCTCCAATCGCCATGGTGCGTATTGCGGCCGTTGGAACTTCTTCTTCATCTACATCATCAAAATCAACAACTTGCTCTCTTGGAGAGCCATTAGTCTCATCACATACAACGTCGCTAGAGACTTCAACCAAACCCGATGATTTGTTGAAGACTCTATACGCCTTTGTATTTGAGTCATAGCCTAACAAAAATCCTTCTACGGCTTTGGGAGCAAATTTGGAATTCCTACCCTTCTTCACTAGAATGTAGCATTTACTCCCAAAAACTCGAAAATACGAGACATTGGGTTTGTTACCGGTTAGTAGCTCATATAACGTCTTCTTGAGGAGGCGATGAAGGTAGACCCTGTTGATGGCGTGGCAAGCCGTGTTCACGGCTTCCGACCAAAAGCGCTCGGGGGTCTTGAACTCTCCAAGCATCGTCCTCGCCATGTCTATTAGCGTCCTGTTCTTCCTCTCTACCACACCATTTTGTTGTGGTGTGTAGGGAGCGGAGAACTCGTGCTTGATCCCTTCCTCCTCAAGGTACTCCTCCACTTGAAGGTTCTTGAACTCGGACCCATTGTTGCTCCTTATCTTTTTCACCTTGAGCTCAAACTCGTTTTGAGCTCTCCTTAGGAAGCGCTTGAGGGTCCCTTGGGTTTCAGATTTATCCTGCAAAAAGAATACCCAAGTGAAGCGGGAAAAATCATCAACTATAACAAGACCATACTTACTTCCTCCTATACTTAGGTAGGCGACGGGTCCGAAGAGGTCCATGTGAAGCATCTCCAAAGGTCTTGATGTGGTCATCACATTTTTGGTGTGATGAGAGCTTCCCACTTGTTTGCCTGCTTGACAAGCTGCACAAGGTCTATCTTTTTCGAATTGCACATTAGTTAATCCTATCACATGTTCTCCCTTTAGAAGTTTGTGAAGGTTCTTCATCCCCACATGTGCTAAGCGGCGATGCCACAGCCAGCCCATGCTAGTCTTAGCAATCAAGCATGCATCTAGACCGGCCTCCTCTTTTGCAAAATCAACTAAGTAAAGTTTGTCGTCTAATATACCCTTAAAAGCTAGTGAACCATCACACCTTCTAAAGACAGACACATCTACATTTGTGAATAGACAATTATATCCCATATTGCATAATTGACTAACAGATAACAAATTATATCCAAGCGACTCAACTAAAAACACATTTGAAATAGAGTGCTCGGATGAAATAGCAATTTTACCTAACCCTTTTACCTTGCCTTGGTTCCCATCACCGAATATTATTGAATCCTGGGGATCCTTGTTCTTGACGTAGGAAGAGAACATCCTCTTTTCCCCCGTCATGTGGTTTGTGCATCCGCTGTCGATAATCCAGCTTGTACCCCTGGATGCATAAACCTGCAAGGCAAATTTAGGCTTGGGTCTTAGGTACCCAACTCTTGTTGGGTCCTATAAGGTTAGTCACAATTGTCTTAGGGACCCAAATGCAAGTTTTATCTCCCTTGCATCTTGCCCCTAACTTCCTAGCAATCACCTTCCTATCCTTTCTACAAATAGCAAATGAAGCATTGCAAGCATGTTATATTGTAGAAGATTCATTAACTTTCCTAGGAGCATGAGCAATATTCTTTCTAGGCACAACATTTCTCCTAGACATATTTCTACCATGCATATAGGAAGAACTAGAAGCAAACATGGCATGAGAATCAAAGGCATCATAAGCATTACAACTCCTATAAGCATTTCTAAATTGTCTCCTATCATGGTATATAAAAGCATGGTTCTTTTTAGCACTAGTAGCCATAGGGGCCTTCCCTTTCTCCTTGGCGGAGATGGGAGCCTTATGGCTTGTCAAGTTCTTGGCTTCCCTCTTGAAGCCAAGTCCATCCTTAATTGAGGGGTGTCTACCAATCGTGTAGGCATCCCTTGCAAATTTTAATTTATCAAATTCACTTTTGCTAGTCTTAAGCTGGGCATTAAGACTAGCTACTTCATCATTTAATTTAGAAATGCAATCTAGGTGTTCACTACAAGCATCAACATTAAAATCTTTACACCTAGTGCAAATTACAACATGTTCTACACAAGAGGTAGATTTATTTGCTACTTCTAGTTTAGCATTTAAATCATTGTTAATTCTCTTTAAGCTAGAGATAGCGTCATGACAGGTAGACAATTCACTAGAAAGCATTTCATTTCTTTTAACTTCTAGAGCAAGTGAATTTTGTGCACTAACAAATTTATCATGCTCTTCATATAAAAGATCTTCTTGTTTCTCTAAGAGTCTATCCTTTTCATTCAAGGCATCAATCAATTCATTGATCTTATCTATTTTAGTTCTATCCAATCCCTTGAACAAACTAGAGTAATCTATTTCTTCATCACTAGACTCATCATCACTAGAAGAATCATAAGTAGTATTGTCTCGAGTACATACCTTCTTCTCCTTCGCCATGAGGCATGTGTGACGCTCGTTGGGGAAAAGGGATGACTTGTTGAAGGCGGTGGCGGCGAGTCCTTCATTTTCGGAGTCGGATGACGAACAATCCGAGTTCCATTCCTTGCCAAGGTGTGCCTCGCCCTTAGCCTTCTTGTATGCCTTCTTCTTCTCCCTCTTGCTCCCTTGTTCCTGGTCACTTCCATTATCGGGACAGTTAGCAATAAAATGACCAATCTTACCGCATTTGAAGCATGAACGCTTCCCCTTTGTCTTGGTCTTGCTTGGCTGTCCCTTGCGACCCTTTAGCGCCGTCTTGAAGCGCTTGATGATGAGGGCCATCTCTTCATCATTGAGCCCGACCGCCTCAACTTGCGCCACCTTGCTAGGTAGTGCCTCCTTGCTCCTCGTTGCCTTGAGAGCAATGGGTTGAGGCTCATGGATTGGACCGTTCAACGCGTCGTCCACGTATCTCGCCTCCTTGATCATCATTCGCCCGCTTACGAACTTCCCAAGGACTTCTTCGGGCGACATCTTGGTGTACCTAGGATTTTCACGAATATTGTTCACCAAATGCGGATCAAGTACAGTAAAGGACCTTAGCATTAGGCGGACGATGTCGTGGTCCGTCCATCGCGTGCTTCCGTAGCTCCTTATTTTGTTGATGAGGGTCTTGAGCCGGTTGTATGTGTGGGTTGGCTCCTCGCCCCTTATCATCGCGAATCTTCCAAGCTCGCCCTCCACCAACTCCATCTTGGTGAGTAAGGTGACGTCGTTCCCCTCATGAGAGATCTTGAGGGTGTCCCAGATCTGCTTGGCATTGTCCAAGCCGCTCACCTTATGGTACTCGTCCCTGCACAAAGAGGCTAACAACACAGTAGTAGCTTGTGCATTTCTATGAATCTGTTCATTGATAAACATAGGACTATCCGAGCTATCAAATTTCATTCCACTTTCCACAATCTCCCATATGCTTGGATGGAGAGAGAACAGGTGACTACGCATTTTGTGGCTCCAAAATCCGTAGTCCTCTCCATCAAAGTGAGGAGGTTTGCCAAGTGGAATGGAGAGCAAATGAGCATTTGTACTTTGCGGAATACGAGAGTAGTCAAAAGAAAAGTTTGAATTAACTGGGTTCCTTCTCTCGTAGTCGTTGTCGTCGTTGTCCTTTTGGGAAGAAGTGGACTCGTCGCTGTCGTCGTAGTAGACGATCTCCTTGATGCGCCTTGTCTTCTTCTTCTTCCCATCTTTGCGTTTGTGGCCCGAGCCTGAATCAGTAGGCTTGTCATCCTTGGGCTCGTTGACGAATGACTCCTTGTCCTTGTCATTGATCACAATCCCCTTGCCCTTAGGATCCATCTCTTCGGGCGGTTAGTCCCTTTCTTGAAGAGAACGACTCTGATACCAATTGAGAGCACCTAGAGGGGGGTGAATAGGTGATCCTGTAAACTTGAAACTTAAGCCACAAAAACTTGGTTAAGTGTTAGCACAATAATCGCCAAGTGGCTAGAGAGGAGTCTCAACAAAACACAATAACCATAAGAGATCAATCACAGAGATGGCATAGTGGTTTATCCCGCGGTTCGGCCAAGACCAACGCTTGCCTACTCCACGTTGTGGCGTCCCAACGGACGAGGGTTGCAATCAACCCCTCTCAAGCGGTCCAAAGACCCACTTGAATACCACGGTGTTTTGCTTGTTTTACTATATCCCGTTTGCGAGGAATCTCCACACTTTAGAGCCTCTCGCCCTTACACTTGAAGTTCACAAAGAAGCACGAAGTAAGGGAGGGATGAGCAACGCACACAAGACACAAAATCAGAAGGTCAACACGCACACAAGTCGCAACAAGAACTCACAACACAACCCGACGAGTTCACAACTCAACAAGAGCTCTAGATGCTATCACGAAGAGACAAATGCGTGGAATTGAAGTCTTGGTGCTTAGGAATGCTTTTAGTATACTTGATATACTCCTCCATGCGCCTAAGGGTCCCTTTTATAGCCCCAAGGCAGCTAGGAGCCGTTGAGAGCATTCCAGGAAGGCAGATCTTGCCTTCTGTCGACTGGCGCACCGGACAGTCCGGTGCACCACCGGACACTATCCGGTGCGGATCTCCTTCCTTATTTGGCGAAGCCGACCGTTGCAGATTAAGAGCCGTTGGCGCACCGGACACTGTCCGGTGCACACCGGACAGTCCGGTGCTCCAATGTGACCGTTGGCTCGGCCACGCGTCACGCGTGGAATCCTCGGCCGACCGTTGCCCCGGCAGACCATTGGCTCACCGGACAGTCCGGTGAATTTTAGCCGTATGCCGTTAATCATCTCCCGAGAGCGACGAGTTCGGCTGTGAACGGTTCACCGGACAGTCCGGTGAATTATAGCCGTACACCGCCGTCGAACTCCCGAGAGTAGCAAGTTCGCCAGAGTCAGCCTGGCGCACCGGACACTGTCCGGTGCACCCAGACTGCGCTGACCTTGGCTGAACTTAGCCATCTCTTCTCCAACTCGATTTTTCCTGTTTCCAGCACTTAGACACAATACATTAGTCCATAAAACAATGTACTAAGTCTAGAAACATACCTTTTGACATGATTTGCATTTTGTCCACCACTTTGCATAGATTAACACAAAAGCACTTGTGTTGGCACTCAATCACCAAAATACTTAGAAATGGCCCAAGGGCACATTTCCCTTTCAGGTGCGACATAAAGTCAGCGCTCCAACGATTGAAACCGTCAGAACCCTAACGGTTGGGTGACGTGGCTGGCGCACCGGACTGTCCGGTGCGCCCATCGACATACAACCTCCCCAACGGTTGATTTGGTGGTTGGGCTATAAATACCCCACAACCATCACCACTCCATGCATACAAATTTTTCAGACATCTCATTCAATACAAGAGCTAGTGCAATCAATACAAGACACAATTCAAAAGAATCAAAGCTTCTCCAAGTCCCAATTACACTCCAAACACCTAGTGACTAGAGAGAGAGAGTTTTGCTCGTGTTCTTTGAGCTCTTGTTCTTGGATCGCTTTCTTCTTCCACATTCTTGTTCTCAAGACACTTGTAATCAAAGCAAGAGACACCAAGTTGTGGTGGTCCTTGTGAGGGATCTAAGTGACCCATTTGATTATGAAGAAAGCTCACTCGGTCTAGGTGACCGTTTGAGAGAGGGAAAGGGTTGAAAGAGACCCGGTCTTTGTGACCACCTCAACAGGGACTAGGTTCATTGGAACCGAACCTCGGTAAAACAAATCACCGTGTCATTCGCTCTATTTCCTTGGTTGATTTGTTTTCCCCTCTCTTTCAGACAAATTTATTTCTAACGCTAACCCTGACTTGTAGTTGTGCTTTAAGTTTATAAATTTCAGTTTCCACCTATTCACCCCCCTCTAGGCGACTTTCAAAGGGGACAGTGGAAGAGAGACGTCGACACCATCAGCATCAAGGAGGGAATCAAGGTTGGGGTGGGGTGGGGAAGAGGAGTCAACAAGAAGGAAAACCTCCTCATCAAAGACAACATGACGAGAGATGATGATGTGGTGGGTATGGAGTTCAAGGCATCGATACTCCTTGTGGTCAGGGGAGTAACTGAGGATAAGGCAGTTAATGGAGTGAGGGGAGAATTTTTGAAGAGTAGTGGTGGAGGTGTTGGGATAGTAGGCACAACCAAAGACTCGAAGGTGGGCCTAGGAGGGGGTTGTACCATACAAGGCGAAGTGGGAGTGGGATGACTCACCGTTGAAAGGATCACGATGCCCAAGAGGGGGGGTGAATTGGGCTTTTCTAAAAATCAACAATAATTAAACCCTAAGCAAGAGCCCAACTTCACCCAACTACTAGCAATAAGAGAATACTACTAGAAAGACAACAATACTAAGACATTACTTCAACTACTTGCTAAACAATTAAACAAGGTAAAATGCTTGAATTAAATGCAGAATGTAAAGCAAGGTTTAGAAGACTCCTCCAATTTTTGCTGAGATATCGAAGAGTCGGCACTCTTCCCTAGTCCTCGTTGGAGCACCCACGCAAGGGTATCGCTCCCCTTGGTCCTCGCAAGAACCAAGTGCTCACTATGAGATGATCCTTTGCCACTCAGGCGCAATGGATCCCTCACGACCGCTTACAATCTCGAGCCGGGTCACCAAAAAATTCTTCGAGGTGATCACCGTGCTCCAAACGCCACCAAGCCGTCTAGGTGATGCCAATCGCCAAGAGTAACAAGCCATAAACTTTCACTTGACCAAGAGAAGCCTAATGCATGTGGTGTGTGCTCTAGGTGGCTCTCACTTGCACTAATGAGGTCCCAATGCAAGATTAAGATTTTCTAATCACCTCACTATACTTTGTGGTGCTTGCAATGCTCTAGCAATGTATGGTCATCAATGTGGGCAGCAAGACACTCAATATGGTAGGTGGAGGGGGTATAAATAGCCCCACCCACCAAACTAGCCGTTACCAGCGTTTCCTACGCATGGGCGCACCGAACAGTTCGGTGCGCCACTGGTGCGCCAACTGTCATCTCAACGGCTAGTTCTGATAGCTAGCCGTTGGGCTGATGGCACACCGGACAGTGAACAGTTCCTGTCCGGTGCACACCAGACCCGGTGTGACCGCTAAAATTCAACTTCGCAACTCGTTTCTCTCGGGTTTCCTCGAGGGCAGAGGCGCTACCCCAGGACTGGCTGGCCCCACTGTCAGGGCGAGCACCGGACAGTCCGGTGCACACCGAACAGTCCGGTGCCCTTAAGACAGAAACCCTAGCTTCTTTTTCTTATGATTTTTGAAACCGTTTTCGTTCTAACTCATGAATGTGTTATAGAGTGACACCTAGGACTAGAAGTGAGTGTGAATATGCACCAACACTACACTATAATTCTCTTGGTCAAACTACTCATCCACAACCCCTCTTTATAGTACGGCTAAAATAAAATACAAGACCTAACTCTATACCGAGTGTCCGCAACTCCTTCGACACTTGGAATACGAAGACCTTCATCTTTTGATTCGTCGTTTCAGACGTCGCTTCAAGTTCTCATCTCAGGGATCGTTTTCACCGTTGTAGTACAACTTCCTGTAATGCGACCTAACTTACCATTTGCTCTGCAAAACACACGTAAGTCACATAAAACATTACGTTGTCATTCATCACTAAAACCAACCAGGGGCCTAGATGCTTTCAACCACCTTGGAGGGAAGGTGGTTGAGAAGATGGGTAGTAGTGTTTAGGGTCTCTATCCATTAGCTAGCGGGAAGAGACGCCAGAAAGAGGAGGCAACAAATCATGTTGGTGGTGGTGTAGATAATCCGTTCGGCCCAGCCATTCTGAGCGGAAGTTTTGGGACATAAGAGTCGCAACAGAACACCGTGGGAGAGAAAGGAGCGAGAGGCAAAATTGTCAAACTTACGACCGTTATCACACTGGAGAACATGAATCGGGCGACGAAACTGGGCGGATGCCCAAGCAAAGAAGTGGGTGAGGGTGGGAAAGGTATCGGACTTGAGCCACCGAGGAAAAATCTAGAGAAAATGAGAGAAATCATCCAGGATGACTAGGCAATATTTGTAACTAAAGAGGCTGAAGATAGGAGAAGTCCAGAGATAACAATGGACAAGATCAAATGCCTAAGTAGCCCGGTACGCGGAAGTAGAGAAAGGAAGACGAGAGTGGCAGTCAAGCTGACAGGCATGACATAGGTGCTCAAAGGGGCCCATGCGACAAGATATATTAGAGCTACTAGAGAGCTTGGACATGACGTCAGGGCCAGGGTGACCAAGACGACGATGTCAAATGGTGGGAGGTGGTGGTAGTGGCTAGAGCGTGGGAGGATGACGTGTCAGTGGGGAAAGTGGATGGTCGAGGCGGGGCTAGGGCATAAGGTGGAGCAACACAAGAGGAGGGAGGTGGGACGGGAAGACAAAGAGAGTATAAGGGGTCGGAGCTATCACATCGAGTAAGCACGACATGAGTGGGAAGGTGTCGTATGGTGAGCCCCCAGGGATCAAACTCCATAGAATAGTGATTGTCACTAGTGAAGCGACGAACCGAGAGAAGGGATGAATCATATGGGGTGCAAGTGCAACAAGGATATCGTGAAGGTAAAATGGTCCCGGAAGAACCGGTGCACCTACTGAGGTGACCGGGAGTGTGGAACCATTCCCCACAACAATAGAGGAAGGATGGGAGGGGTGAGGAGGATGGGAGTGTGATAATGACTTGGTAGTAGGAGTGGTGTTGAAGGATTATCCGGAGTGGACCACCCAATCATTTGAAAAGAGGAGGGGGAGCGAAGGCACGGGTGCAAAGAGAGAGCCAATGGAGAGGCTCTAACAAAGCCACTAGTTTTCACATTATTTCTTAATTATTTACAAAAGTTTTGTTTAAAATAATTATTTGTGGTCTAGATTAGAAAGAAAAATAGAAGTCCTAATCCAAAACCTCTATTTGGCGTCCATAGTTCTTTGCGAATATACAAGTTGAAATAGATTAAATAACAACGATTGCATATATTTAGCTACAATATAACAAGTATAGTTTCACTGACTGAACCAACTATCAATGAGGCCACGGTGATCAGTTTGATCGTGTGCACCACCACGTCACCGATCGATAATGGCGCTAGTTGGATCTAGCCTTATGGTGCTGGCATTGATAAGGTTGATGGGTGAACTGTAGGTGTGTTGAATAGGTAACAGCTGGTGATACGGCGAAATGAAAATGCCTATGCAAGGTCTCAGCTGGTGCCATTTTAAAACTTGTCCTAATCAAACTTTGTTCGAACGTCTTCGGTTAACTAACGGTGATGACCAGAGTAAAGAAAGTTGAACTGTTATAGCCAAGGATCAAAACCCAACTGGGATTTCAGTTTTGGGGGTTTCATGTCACATAATACTGAGAGTTGGTATGCAAGATGATTGATAAATAGGGGGGATACATGATAAACACAATGTGGTTAAGGAGCCATATATCTTCCTTATTTTGTGTCACACCCGGATTTTAGGGGTCCAAAACCCGGGCGCGAACATAATCACCAGGTGTGCTGGGACCAAGTCTCACACATATGATGAATCATGGCACAGGATCGAATGTCACATCTTTATAACAGGAGTTCTATACAAAATAATTAAGTAATTACATTATAAGGAGACAACGGTCCAGCAACCCAAAGTTGACTGGGAGACGACGACCTAGACCTCTCACGAACTCGCACAGCATCCTTCAAGCGCCTCGTCCTGTGGTACCTGTTCTTGACCTGTGGGGGGGGGGGTGTGAGACAGCAAGAGTGAGCTCACATACGTTCATCGCTCAACAAGTTGTGGGGAATAATGTGCATGAACTCGCCAAAGGTGGGAGCTCACGTGAAGTGTAAGGCTTACCAACGGAGATGGTTGAAGCTGAGCATTGCTTTTAAAGTTGGTCAAAATTTTATTAGCAATTACTAAGTATAAGTAAATACCAACCCAATTAAGTAGTAGAACAGAAGTAACATCATCACCTGCGATGCAATGCATATGACAAAATTGAATTTTAGTTCCATAAATTAATCATGTGAGGGTCCGAGCTGCTCATGACCGTGAGCACGGCTAGTATACCAGTTTTACACTCTGCAGAGGTGGCGCATCTTTACCCACAAGTCATGTTACCCATCTGCCAAGGGATCGCGACTTCCCATACACCTCTACCGAGGAGGCGAGGCAGGGTAACACTACGAGGCCTTTACAAAGTTCCACTAGCTTCAGAAAACCCGCTACAGTTTATAGGAAGCTCCAATGCAGGAATTCCCTTGCAGGACCGCCATCGCAGCAAAATCCTCCCGAGGGCCTCCCTACACTGACCACTCCCCTACTGCCCTTGCCCCTTTCGGGTAAGGTAGTCCTCCACTAGCTTTCCTAATTAATCAGCCAAGGGCGTCCCATTATACCCTTGTGGTAGCACTGTTTTCCCGGGTGGTCGCTCCATGTTCCAATTAACATAATGATCTTATCATGAACGATAAATAACAACGGATAACAAAAGTATAATCATGAGTAATGTATCTTCATACCCAAAACCACATAAAGCACTAGCAAGTACTACCCAAAAAGTTCAGTGGTAACAAGGTATAAAGATAATCAAACTAGGGTAACCTATTGGGTCCCATCAAAATTAACCTATGCAGATCATTATGATTAATTAGAACATGGCTGGGTAAAAAGAAGTGATCAAGGGCACAACTTGCCTGGGACTTGAGATTCTAGGTACCAACTTGCTTTTCAGATGACTCGTGTCCTCACTGCTAAACGTAGCAATACAGACAAACATGTATAGGCAAAATTAACATCACACCAAACATAAGAATAAACTACGTGTTAATAATCTACGCGTCGCTACGAGATTGTAGTTTCGAGAACCAGTAAAATCGGAGCTAAAACAAAGAATTTATGGATAAAACGATAGTTTAGGCACAATAAATCTAATAGATATGATCTAACAGATATTGCATTTAAACTAAATAAGTATTCAATAAAAATATTTGAGTCAGTATTAATTATTAACAATTATTTATAAAATGTGTAGGTTAGAACTATAAATTAGCTTAACTAGATTATCTAGCTGATTAACATTAATTAAACAAGTAATTAATTAATTAAACCATGTGACATAATTAAAGCAATATTATTACTACATACGCAAAAAATTAATACGAACCTAACCCAACTTGAATAGATTAAAACGAATTATTTGACCTAGAAGATATCACATTTTTAATAAATTAGTAGGGCTGTACATAAATAGGTGATCTGACGTGATCTAATTGATTAAAACGAGGCCACATCAAGAATTATGGGTTAAATAAATATAGTATATATGATCTAGGTGTGGTCATCTTTTACCTTCCTCATACATGATCTATTGACGCAGGCATCTCTCCTCTCTTGCTTGCTCGAGCCCCTAGATCCATACGCTGATGTTTCGCTCTAACTCTTGTGGCTCTCTCTCTCTGCGCGTACTTGGAAACGATGGCTGGGTTCGCTTCTGTAAACCGGAGAAAGAATATGGCAGTCTATTTATTGAGGCCGAAGACGATACCCGGTCGGAGCAACGAAGGAATCGGATTTTTCTCAACAGAATTTTGTTGCGTGGATGAAGGAGATAGCGGTCCTGTTGTGCGGTCTTCACGCGTCATTGATACATGGATGAAGTCAGCCATGACGTCTCCGGCTAGGGGAATAAAAAAATGTGCATAGGGAGAGACGTGGGCTGGTTGTGTTGGAGGGGAGGTGGGCATGAGTGATCCTAGGCTCACTACGAGCGGCCCTTTTATTTTCTCTTTTTTTTTCTTTTTTTTAGATTCTAATTTTAAATGAATTTTAATTTCAATATTTAATGCTCAAGCAAATCCAACATGCAAAATATAATTTTATGTTATTATTTATTTATATATCATTCATTAATGCAAATGCTTTTAAATATATAATTCATTCACACAAAATAATAAAATTCATCAGAAACAATTTCTAAAGTATAATTTCTCAAATGTATACTCCGGTTAAAATACTTATATATGTGTTTGTAGCTGATCGGAAATAAAACTAATTCCTATTTATTTGCTCGCGTCTACTTATATCAATAGATTAATTAATATATAAAAAAAAACTAGACCGAGTTTCCAAAAATCAATCCAACACATGGATGTAAAATTCATTTTACATATTTATTTATTACTAATTTAAGTAAATGCATATATATATATATAATTTGTACATACGTAAATACTAGTGAAAGGGAATAATTCCTTAAATGTATGATCCAATTAAAGCATAACCAAAGAAATATAGTATCTATCACTTATTTATTTTAGAGAGATATCCTTTATAAAGAAAGAAATCTATTATTAAAAGATGTTTTAACTCGATTTTTTTTAGAAACTTTTATAAATATCAAAAATAAGATTTTTGAAGTGTTACATTTTGTCACTGTTTAGACTTTAGAGCAAGGTTGACAGCATGTTTCTTCCTTCCTAGGACGTCTCTCCTTACAAAACGATCAAAATTATATGCACATTGATTAGGAAACACCAATAGTACAACATAGAACTCACATAAATACTAGCTACATTACTTAATTAGTACAAGAAGAAAACTACTTCTCGAAGTTGTATATGCCAGATCAAGAGATGTCCTTCTGATCACTTGCTTGAAGAGTGCCTTCAGTCATCGGTCGGTTGTTCGGTTGTATATTTTCTGTCATCTTCACCCTGACCTAGAAAGAAATTGGGTAAGCAATGTTTCCTCATGAATGGTCGTACTCAGTCTCTTACGAGGAGTTTGGTTTGAGGAATCACTTCGTCCAAAATAAGATGATATATCATAAGTCAATTTCTCTAATTTGATGGGATGACCATATTTATCATATTAGTACTAACTAACTATGAGTAATGAGCTGGTGATGGATTAACTCATTCCATTTCACAACCAAACAAAAAACTAAGGAGTGAGTAGATGATGGACTAGCTCGTCATTTCTCAAACGAAACACCCTATTACTCTCTTTATATATCGAAAAAATGAATGGTAATCAATTTAGGAAAAGGTGTAACAAAACAACATTATTTCTCAATTACCTTTGTCACTTGATGTTGGGTTTCGGACAATGTACAATCTTTTAGCAGACGCTAGGAATAATCTGCAGGAAATGCATGCACACATCAACATTGTCTTTTTCCCACTTTAGTACAAGTCCTCGCATTTCAGTATCATATAACATGTTCTTAATTTCTAAACCTATATTATATAATATAATACATGTAAATTATGTTAATATGAGTATTCCTAATCTGTCAGCCTTCATGATCTTGATTTTCCTATTCATTTTTTGTCATGTGCAAAGAATACCATATTTTTCAGTAATCCAAAATTTTAGTGGACTCAGCACATTAAGAATTACAACATGGTGAGTTATTATTTTGCAGTAACATTAATTGAGGCCAAGGATCCATTCCAAATAGGCAAATATCTATACATGAGCATGTCCAAGAGACTCTTTATTTTTAGCTCTCTATTTAACTTTATATTACCTTTTTTATAAAGATTACACTATATATGTAGCATATCACTTCAACAGACTATCTATCTAGACTAGCTATCCAAATTTGGCTAGTAAGAGAGCTAATTTAGAGAGTTAGATAGTATGACGAGTTAGATAGCTAGTCTATTTAAGAGTTATTTTGCTGTTGAGTAGTTAAAATTTGGTTTGACGAGATATTTGGCTAGTCTCTTAGATGAGATGCTTTATAATATTATATTGTTATTGTTGTGTTATATTGAACCATGATAGGATAATAATATACTAGTTGACAGATCGCAAGCAATAGGCTGGTACTTACTCCCATGGAACGTCACCAACCAGCATTCGGTCACCCTCGAAGTCTTCATACAGAAATATGAACTTGTCATTATTGGTTGGAAGATCTTTTTCTCCCGTGCCTGTTGCGCCTGTAGAACAGTCTGCGGCTGCATGCATTTATAGAATCAAATCCATATGTATATATTTTTGAAACAAATCAATACTACGTCACTGCACATGGTAGAGAAATTGGAATCCAACTTTGAAAAGCAATAAATACCACCACCAAGAGAAATCTAGATATAAGAATACCTACTCCATCCATCCCAAAATACGGTGGCGTTTTTCATTTTTAGACCTTTTGTTTGACGGTCCATCGTATTCAACATTTTTATATAATAAATGTTATTTACATTTTATGGCTTGTTTTATTATTTGATATACTTTAATAATAACTTATCTTTTTATTATTTGTACAAAAACAGAATAACATAAACAATCAAGTAATATCAACTATTTTAGAAACGGAGATAGTAGTAGTTCCTAAATACCTCTAACAATTGATAGAACGCTTAGAGTGAGAAGCAGGTGTGGGAGCTTCGGCCGTTCAATACGAATGAACTATCTTATTCTTTGCCAAAAATGTGGAATGTATCTATAAATCATTAGGGCTTGTTCGTTTCGCCGTTAATCCATGTGGATTGGATGATATTGAGTCGGTTTAATTCCATAGTAAGTCAAAATACATCTCAATCCATCCCAATACACACACAATACACATGGAATTGAAATAACCGAACAAGGCCTTATGGTTGGTACTGAGATGTGGGGTGCAGTGGAATAGTGGATGTATAGGCTTGAGTAAAAATGCATAACTAATGAATGGGCTGACTGACCTAGTACTGATCCAACTGGGCCACTCAGTTCCAAGATGTGTCCGTCATTTGTTAGCTTGTGCATGGGCGGGTTGGGCTGTCTCTTAACACAACTGGGCCAACTGAAGTTGTGGGCTTGGGCGAGTATGAATTTGAATTGGGCCACTCAGTTACCAAAAAAAAAAGAGGGGGGAGGGGGCACATTTGAAAGGAAAATTATTCTCTTCTTTTGTAAAGTATGGTAAGAACAAATCGTTTCCTAATCCTGGAAAACTATAGCAACTAAAAATATTGGTGAGAAATATTTACGAAGGATGCATCATTTCCAAAGTGCTATACTCTCCAGGAATATAATTAAGAAAAGGTAATTAATTAATTATTTGCAGGGGTGCATCGCTAGTGGTACTGTAGCATTTACTTACGCGAGTAGAAGTTTGTTGTCATGTTGGTGAGCACCCTGGAGAGGGAGGCATAGCCGCCTTGCGCCCTGAGGTTGATCTTCCTGCCAATCGCGTAGCCGTCCATGTGTACCTTGGCGAACATGTTCGCCGGCGGAGGCCGGCGTGCCGCTATAACCACCGAGCTGCCCGTCGGAGGCGGCGGCGCCACCGCATCCTTCTCGCGGCCGGCGTGCGTCGTCGTCGTCGTGCTGTCGTCGGGTCCGTCGTGTGCCGCGACGGCGGTGGCGCCAGCAGCAGTCCTGCTCACGTGCATGGCGGTGACGATGATGTTGCGCCGGGATGTGTGCACTGGCGGCCAGCCGACGGCCGACGGCGATGTGACCGCACGGTCGCCGTCGCTGTTTGACATGACATCGGCAAAGATCAGATCATTTGTTGGCGAAGCGCATGTGTGGTATTGTACCCTGATGTCAAGTAGACACTGCCGCTGTTGTTAATTTCTTATAAAGTGTATTGAACGAAATTTTTACTATTGATATATATATAGAATACAAAAAGGGAGAAGGAAGCACATTATGAACCCATCACATGCATGAGCACAAAGCACAGCTGTTCAACTATGGATGAGAGAGAGCTACAGCTACTTTTATTAGTTATAATTAGCAGTAGCACACATCCATGTAGGCAAGGCAAGGCAGGACGGGACGGGACGGGGACCCCAACAAAAAAAAAAGTGGATTTTATGGAAAAGACTGCACTGCGGCTAGCAGAGGAGGGCTGGGCCGTGCAGTGCAGGGGCATGCCTGCTGCGCTCCATCATGATTGCCGTTGCTGCCCTCCAACCCCACCACCACCCCGGCGACTGCGATGGATATTGTCTTCCCTTCCCTTCCCTTCCCTCTTGCAGTTGCAGCACCCCCAAAGATCTCGTCTCTGTCGTCATCATCGTCTGGCCAAGTCGCCATGGCCGCCCTCCCTCTGCTGCTCCATAACGGTCCCAAAAGAACAAGAAAGCAGAGAGCCATCTATTATTCTCTGCACTGTTCAATTTGCCCCCATATATACATTTCTAGCCACAGGGAATATAATATATTCCGTTCCGTGTAATCGGTCAGATTATCTAATCAAAGTTCAACGGTGGCTGCTATTTTGTATTTAATTAACCCCTTTCATATCAGGCCTAGTCTTCCACCTTCCATAGTAGTCACCGTTGGATTTTGATTAAATGCACCTTGCACCAACGTAACTGATTGTACAATATATGTCCCTAGCGAGCTATTGTATATTGGATATATCTTGTGCAATCAATCACTAATTCGGTGTAATCGTACTATCAAACAATCCAGAGTATTCAATAATTTTAGATGGAGGAGGTAAAATATAAAGTAGATATTATGTTTTAGCATAGGAGCTTACTTAATTGATCGGACAACTGCCGTTACGTTCCTGGCCCACCTAGCTAGCTAGCTAGTGCCAAGGACGATGATGATATATATACCTAAACCTACCTTTGTGTTCTCTATGTTTGGCTCCATTCCTTGCATGCATTATACATGTTTGCAAAATTACAATGTGTGTGTATGGAATTGTCCGCGTGCGTTCTCTTTTCTGTATATTTGCATGGTGCTTGATGGTTACTCCTATACTCACTAGGTTTCTTGTTTATGGAAAGCTCAAACGTTTCTCGTTTCTTTCATTTGGTGACAACACTGATGTTTCCTCTAACGGGGCGTTTGGATCCCTTCATTTTAAAGGAATTGAAATTCACTCAATAAAGTAACTTATTTAGTATGGAATTTGGCATTCCACCACTTTTCAAAGTTCAGATATAAGCCTATCTAAAATTCATAGGGTGGAGGATAAGAAATGATTTTATGCATGATTAGAATTTGTTTCTAATCTGTAACTTACATGACACTCTTCGTTCTACTCCTCTATAATAAAAATGTAACACATAAATATCTAGGACATCTTGCTAATAATAGTATACAAATATATTTTGTATAAAAGTGAATTAGCTTAATTGATATATGCCTAAATTACTATTATTAGAATGGAATTCAATTCCAGTGATCCAAACGGGGCGTAAGTGGAAGAACCAATACTTTTTACTAGCTAGGAACTCTGCTAATAAAATTGAAAATCTTCATGTTTCATACACTTGAAAAAAATAGGGTATGCATGACACAACCTATGAATTTCAAAATGCGTAGGAATTAATTAGTTGATGAGAGAGTTATTGGTGAGAAATAGGACAGTGGGCCACATAAAAGATAAAAGAGTAGTACTATTATTTAAATACTCTATTACTCTACATCCTAATATATAAGAAATTTAAGTTATCACAGGTTTGACCGGAACTTATTAGGAAAGATCAAAACAACAATAACATTTACAATATCAAATGAGCATCGTGCGTGTATATATATATATATATATATATATATATATATATATATATATATATATATATATATATATATATATATATATATATATATATTGTTTTACCTCTTTGATGTGATAGATGTTGATGCCTTTCTATGTAAATTTGGTCAAACTTAAACTTAGATTTCTTATATTTCAGAAGAGAGAGAGAGAGAGTACTTTTTTTATCTCCTTGTCGAAGTAGAAGGAAAAGAAGATAATTTAAGATCGAAGGAAATCCCATATATGTATCTAACTTGATACTAATATGCATGCCTTTATTTTCAAAAAAAATGTAGATGAGTTGTAAAGTTAGGTATTCCACCCATCATTCAAACACATGTGGATTTATGAGATTGTTCTATGTTAGACTAGATTTATATAAGAGAGTATTAACATCTAATAGATCAAATAAGTGAACTTGAAAAACATTCTTTGCTTGACTATATTAATATAAAAGAGTATTAATATCTAATACATCGAATGATTAAACATAAAAAATATACACTCTAGATAGATTCATTGATGCTTGTTAACATTAGAAATATCTACTGTTTTTAGTAAACTTAATCAAACTTTAAAAGTTGGACTTAGGACAAGCTCATAAATACTTTTATTTTGCTATGGAGAGAGAAAAACATTTAAAAAGTTTGGGATTGGAGATATTACTAATTGTTTTTTTCAATAAACTATGTCAAACTTATAAATTTGACTTAGGAACATAGTAGCTCATAAATACTAGTATAGGTGCATCTCTTATATGTACATTTAGAAAGTTTTACTTAGTTCTCCTTGATCTTGAGCTCTTGCAAAAGAATCTGTTTGCATGCAGTCGTATATCATTCATAAATGTAGTTCTAAGCATACGGCGACTAGCTAGCTTGAAGCCTTGAAGAATATATAAATCATCGATGAGTGGTTCAAAATGTTAATGATTGCAAATCATCTCTACGTAGATCACTTTGATCCTCCTTTTTCCCACTACACTAGGTACATTCTTTGTGCCATGATTGCCAATCTGTAGACTATGGCCGTTGGTATCTACAACTACAACCCATGTGAAATCATGTTGCTCGATAAAACGAGATTATATTATTACACCGGCGAACTATATATATGTCTTAAATATTTTTTTATCACTACAAAGTGCCCAAATGCACCACAAATTCCAAACCCTTCGGTAACTATATATGCTCGATCGAGGCCGCAGTCACAGAATCAAATCCACACCATGCATCTTTTTTTTTTGTCCTTTGAAAAATCAAATCAAATGCGGTCTTATTTTGGAAGTACACCAATTGACCTAGCTAGGTAATAACCAGCAAAACTAATCCATATGATGTTCAGGCGGCTCAAACATGCATGGATCGGAAACATATGCAGTGCTTTGATTTACCGAGTACAAACCGATGTCATGCATGCATGCAGAAATACTTTAGTGTTTCAGCGTAACATTAACATTAATTTTAGCTCACCTCGACATGTAGGTAGTAGGAGGCGGAGGCGTCCGGTCTTGCTCGGCAGCAGCCTTCTGCTGCCGTGCGGCGAGGCTCCATGGATGCATGAAGAAGGCGGCGGTCGGGCTCAGCACGAACGGTGCTGTCCAGCCACCTCCTCCTGCTGTCAAATCACCGGCATGGGCGTCGTGTCCTACACTTGCAGTGGTGGTGGTGCCGCTGGTCATGCAGCGACCGACGGCCGCCTTGTCGTCACGGCTGCTGCCCTCTCGACCACCGTAGCTCTCCTGCTTGTTTCCTCCACAGCTGGATGCGTCGCAGGCGCAGGCGCAGCCGCCATGAGACAAGGAGATGCCGAGGCTGAGGTCCAGATGTCCATGCAAGCAAGTGTTGCTGGAGCTTTCTTCGTTTCCCCTGACGGCGGCGACGGTAGGATTATTAGCTGATGTTTCCTGCCTTCCAAGAGGCGGCGTCTCAAATGGTGCCAGGTTCAGCATGTGGATGAGCTAGTAGCTTGCTGAGACCTGAGAAGAGTGCTAGCAAGGAGAAGAGGAGTGAGGTGTGTGTGCTGCACGGCCGGGGCCGGGAGTGAGAGAGTGAGTGTTGGTGAGGGGTTTATGGTTGGAGAATAATTATGTCGTCAGAATATAGGATGGTGCGGGACTACAGTGCTTGATGGATGGATATGACTTGTACATGTTTCTACAAGCTAAGATGTATAGATCCATGGGGTGAATCAGATGGAGAAGGGAAGGAGCAATGATTCCAAACAAGATTCTATAAAAAGATGGAAATATAATGTGCAAGAGAGCCACATGTGTGCCCATTCTAGCTAGCTAGTTTCATCATGTTGTTTTGTGTACCTAGCTAGAGACATCATTTTTCATATACAGGAGGAATTGTTGTTGGTTCTAAATATTTGGTGGGTATTATAACTTTTTTTGAATTTAAAAATACCAAATACTACCAGACCTCGCACACACTATTTCTTTGTACCAGACCCCTAGCTCCTTCCATTGGAAATAATTCTCTACTCTTTCTATTGACGCCAAGATATATTCCGGATCACACAATATGATCACGGTTGCAAGCGGACAGTCTGGATAACGCTCGGCTACAACTTTATCAACGGTCGACTATTACTGATCTCAACGGTCGACTAACATGGCTAGGGCACTAGACATGTCCAGTGTGCACCGGACTGTCCGGTGCGCCCGACAGCAGAAACAACAACTTTCTGTCCAACGACTATAATTGAGGGGAGGCTATTTATACCCTTCCAACTAGCCATTTGAAGGTGCGGGAGCCCAAGCAAAATACCAACACATGTTATAGACATTTTCAAGTGCTCATACACCCAAATGCTTAATAGAATCACTCGATAATTAGCGTAGGTGCTTATTGCGAAGTCCTTAGGTTAGTTAGACCACTTATGAGCTTGCTCTAGGTGGTTCCTAGTTAGTGGAGTGAGTTTAGAAAAACCTACAAAACCCCTCGACTCTTGTGCGAGCCGTTGTAATTGTACCGAGTGGGATGAGAGTCTTGCGAGATCATAATAACCGAGTTTGTGTCACGACCGCCACCGTGTACCAGAGGGAACAAGGTCCGCTGCATTTCAGCCGGAAGCTCGATAGTGGAGACGATGGTGAGCATCCTAGAGAAGTCGGAAGTGGAGCACCACTTGCGCGTGGAGAAGGCCCACGACTCTCTACGGAGTTACTCGTCCGTGGTGCTTGGCCCTCGCATGGGCTACCTTTTGCGTAGGGGCACCAATTAGTCGGGTCCTTGCGTGGTTTAGGATACCTTAGTAAAAATACCGGTGTCATCCACGGAGTTTACATCTCTACATTTTCTCTTTACCTTCCGTATTTACATTAAGTACTTAAGTTTTAATCTCTCCTTTCTAGTTAGAATATTTAGGATTGGAACATATATTTTGCGGTAGAGATAGCAACACTTAGACAAAACCTAGTTTGCACATTCTAGATTGCTTATTTGCATAGGTTTTGTTCTAGGGATTGATTTGTGGCCTAGTTTAGAAGTCCTAATTCACCCCTCTTCTTAGGTGTCACCATTTCGTACAAGTGGTATCAAAGCCTGGATTGACTCATTTGAAACATTTTAGCTTCACCGCTAATTGAGTCGACGCTCTTTAGACGAAGGGGATGGATACCCATAGGCCACCACACTTCGACGGCACTAACTTCCCATATTATAGTGCTAGAATGGCTTGCTACCTAGAATTAGTTGATCTAGGTGTTTGGAGAGTCACTCTTGACGGGATGAAACCACCAAAGAATCCCGAGAAGCTCACCACGAGTGATGAAAAAGAAATTCATTTAAATGCTAGAGCCAAAAATTGCTTGTGTGAATCTCTTAGCATGGAAAATTTTAATTATGTTTTTACCTTGAAAACTGCAAACGAGATTTAGCTAAAATTGCATGAACTCTATGGCGGCACATCTAATGTCCGTGAGCAAAAACATTGCCTAGTTTTAAATGAGTATAATTCCTTTACTATGAAAGAAAATGAGCTTGTTAGAGACATGTATTCCCGCTTAAATCTTGTAATTAATGAGCTCAACTCTATTGGAATTAATAAGATCGGTGATGCAAACATGGTGAAGATCATCTCCCCTCTAACACAACAAAGATATGGGAGCATCATCACCATCCTTCACAATCTTGAGGACTTGAGCCAAATGACCCCGACGATTGTGATTAGAAAGATTGCGGCATTTGAGATGTCACAATAAATGGGTCAAGAAGAGGAGCCAACTTCTTCAATGCCATATGCTTTTTCATGTGATGAACACAAAAAGATGAAAGGCAAGAAGAAGGCTCCAAGCTCAAGTGAAGAAGAGGAAGAAGAAGAATATTATGATGATGATGATGATGATGACGACGATAATGATGATAAAGATGATTAAGCTCAACATCATCCTTTGAGGACAAAGAAACAGTTGGAAAGGTAATGGGGATGATTCACAAGATTAATCCAGTGGGTGTGCCTCTGCAGGTCGAGGATCTTCTATTTAACATTGACATGAAAAGGCAAAAAAAGAGAGGATGCTTCACATGTGGGGAGAAGGGCCACTTCGAGGACAACTATCTAAATATGGATGAACCAACAAAGAGGAGGAGCAAAGGCAAGGCACTCACAAGTGTTAAGACTTGGGATGATTCTTCAAGCGAAGATGATCCTCTAAGGACTCGCAACCACTGCTCTTCATCACGCTCTTCACGGTCATCTCACAAATGCCTTATGACAAGAGGTAAAAGAAGTACCCCATCCTCTAGTGATGATGAGTGTAATGGTGAGGGAAAGCCCTCCGTAGATGAACTTGTGCATGCCGTTAAGTTTTTTAGGATGTTTGCACTAAACAAAAGGCTCAACTTAATATCTTGAAAAATAAGTTGATTAGCTCTCAAAACGATTATAAATGTTTGCTAGAAAAATTTGAAACATTTATGAATTTGAATTATGAGCTAACAACTAAAATTGAGCAATTAGAGTAATGCTCCATCGTCAACTATAGATGATAGCTGTCGGGGACCATAATTAGGGGTACCCCCAAGACTCCTAATCTCAGCTGGTAACCCCCATCAGCACAAAGCTACAAAGGCCTGATGGGCACAATTCAGGTCAAGGCTCCGTCCACTCAAGGGACACGATCTCGCCTCGCCCGAGCCCAGCCTCGGGCAAAGACAGCCGACCCAGGAGGATTCACGTCTCGCCCGAGGGTCCCCTCAAGCAACGGGCGCACCTCCGACTCGCCCGAGGCCCAGCTCAGGTAGGCTTTGCGGAGAAGCAACCTTGGCCAAGATCGCCTCGCCAGCCGACCGGATCGCAGGAGCATTCAATGCAAGGATCGCCTGACACCTTATCCTGACGCGTGCTCTTCAGTCGACAGAGCCGAAGTGACCGCAGTCACTTCGCCCCTTCACTGACTGACCTGACAGGAAGACAGCGCCGCCTGCCCTGCTCCGACTGTTGTGCCACCCGCTAGGGTGAGACTGACAGCAGCCAAGTCCAGCCTCGGGCGCCATAGGAAGCCTCGCCCGACCCCAGGGCTCGGGCTCAACCTCGACACCGGAAGACGATCTCCGCCTGGCCCGACCCCAGGGCTCGGACTCAACCTCGACCTCGGACAACGGACTCCGCCTCGCCCGACCCTAGGGCTCGGACTCAACCTCGACCTTGGACGACGGACTCCGCCTCGCCCGACCCCAGGGCTCGGGCTCAACCTCGACCACGGAAGACGATCTCCGCCTCGCCCGACCCCAGGGCTCGGACTCAACCTCGACCTCGGACGACGGACTCCGCCTCGCCCGACCCCAGGGCTCGGGCTCAACCTCGACCACGGAAGACGATCTCCGCCTCGCCCGACCCCAGGGCTCGGACTCAACCTCGACCTCGGACGACGGTCTCCGCCTCGCCCGACCCCAGGGCTCAGACTCAGCCTCGACCTCGGACGACGGTCTCCGCCTCGCCCGACCCCAGGGCTCGGACTCCGCCTCGCCCTCGGAGGAATCACCGCCTCGCCCGACCTTGGGCTCGAACCGACCACGCTATAGGGGGGTGAAAGGGAAATGTGCCCTTGGGCCATTTCTAAGTATTTTGGTGATTAAGTGTCCAACACAAGTGCCTAAGTGTTAAATTGTGCAAAGGACTCCAAAAGTGCAAATCAAGAGAAAAGGTATGTTTCTAGACTTGGTACATTGATTTGAAGACTAATGTATTATGTCTAAGTGCTAGAAACAGAAGAAATTGTTTTGAAGAAAAGTTGGCTAAGTATAGCCAAAATGCAGCTCGGTCTGGGTGCACCGGACTGTCCGTTGGTGCATCGGACAGTGTCCGGTGCGCCAGGCTGGCTCTGGCGAACTGGCTGCTCTTAGGACTTCGACGGCGGCGTACGACTATAAATCACCGGACTGTCCGGTGGTGCACCGGACTGTCCGGTGAGCCAACAGTCGGCCGAACCAACGGTCGGTCGCGGAATCCGCGCGCGACGCGTGGCAAGTGCCAATGATCGGATGGGGCACCGGACTATCCGGTGTGCACCGGACAGTGTCCGGTGCACCAACGGCTCCAAAGCACCAACGTTCGGCTTCGCCAAAGAAGGAAAGAAATCCGCACCGGACAGTGTCCGGTAGTGCACCGGACTGTCCGGTGCGCCAGGCGACAGAAGGCAAGAATTGCCTTCCTGGAATGCACTCAACGGCTCCTAGCTGCCTTGGGGCTATAAAAGGGACCCCTAGGCGCATGGAGGAGTACACCAAGCATTCTCTAAGCATTCCTAGGCACCAAGACTTCGATTCCGCGCATTTGATTCTTTGTGATAGCAACTAGAGCTCCATTTGAGTTGTGAACTCGCCGGGTTGTGTTGTGAGCTCTTGTTGCGACTTGTGTGCATGTTTGGTACTCTGATTTCGTGTCTTGTGTGCGTTGCCCATTCCTTCCTTACTCCGTGCTTCTTTGTGAAAATCAAAGTGTAAGGGCGAGAGGCTCCAAGTTGTGGAGATTCCTCGCAAACAGGATATAGTAAAGCAAAGCAAAACACCGTGGTATTTAAGTGGGTCTTTGGACCGCTTGAGAGGGGTTGATTACAACCCTCGTCTGTTGGGACGCCACAACGTGGAGTAGGCAAGTGTTGAACTTGGCCAAACCACGGGATAAACCACTGTGTCTGTCTGTGATTGATCTTCTCTTGGCTTTATTGTGCTAACTCCTAACCAAGTTTTGTGGCATTAAAGTTTAAGTTTTATAGGATCACCTATTCACCCCCCTCTATATGCTCTCAATTGGTATCAGAGCCGTTCTCTTCAAGAAAGGGACTAATCGCCTGAAGAGATGGATCCTAAGGGCAAGGGAATGGTGGTCAATGATAAGGAGAAGGAGTCCTTCGTCAATGATCCAAAGGATGACAAGCCTACTGACTCAGGCTCGGGCCACAAAAGAAAAGACGGGAGGAAGAAGAAAACAAGGCGCATCAAGGAGATAGTCTACTACGACAGCGACGAATCTTCTTCTTCCCAAAAGGATGACGACAACGACTACGAGAAAAAGAAGACGGTTAATTCAAACTTTTCCTTTGATTATTCTCGTATTCCGCAAAGTTCCAATGCTCACTTGCTTTCCATTCCCCTCGGTAAACCTCCTCACTTTGATGGAGAGGACTACGGATTTTGGAGTCACAAAATGCGTAGCCACTTGTTCTCTCTCCATCCAAGTATATGGGAGATAGTAGAAAATGGAATGCACTTTGATAGTACGGATAGTCCCATGTTCATTAATGAGCAAATTCATAAAAATGCACAAGCTACTACTGTTCTTCTAGCTTCATTGTGCAGGGATGAATACCATAAGGTGAGCGGCTTGGATAACGCCAAGCAGATTTGGGACACCCTCAAAATCTCACATGAGGGGAACGACGTCACCATGCTCACCAAGATGGAGTTGGTGGAGGGCGAACTTGGGAGATTCGCAATGATCAGGGGCGAGGAGCCAACCCAAATGTACAACCGGCTCAAGACCCTCGTCAACAAAATAAGGAGCTATGGAAGCACGCGATGGACGGATCACGACGTCGTCCGCCTAATGCTAAGGTCTTTTACTGTCCTTGATCCACATCTTGTGAACAATATTCGTGAGAATCCTAGGTACACCAAGATGACGCCCGAGGAGATACTTGGAAAGTTTGTAAGCGGGCGGATGATGATCAAGGAGGCTAGATACGTTGATGATGCGTTGAATGGCCCAATCCAAGAGCCTCAAACCATTGCTCTCAAAGCAACGAGGATCAAGGAGACGCTACCTAGCAAGGTGGCACAAGTTGAGGCGGCCGAGCTTAATGATGAAGAAATGGCTCTCATCATCAAGCGTTTCAAGACGACGCTAAGGGGTCGCAAGGAGCATCCCAACAAGACCAAGACGAAGGGGAAGCTCTCATGCTTCAAATGTGGTAAGATTGGTCATTTTATCGCTAATTGTCCCGATAATGATAGTGACCAGGAACAAGGGAACAAGAGGGAAAAGAAGAAGACTTACAAGAAGGCTAAGGGCGAGGCACACCTTGGAAAGGAGTGGGACTCGGATTGTTCGTCGTCCGACTCTGACAACGAAGGACTCGCCGCCACCGCCTTCAACAAGTAGGCCCTCTTCCCCAACGAGCATCACACCTGCCTCATGGCAAGGGAAAGGAAGGTAAGCACTCGTGATACTAGTACTTACGCTTCCTCAAGTGATGAAGAATCTAGCGATGATGAAATAGATTATTCATGTTTATTCAAGGGCCTAGATAGAACTAAGGTTGATAAGATTAATGAATTAATTGATGCCTTGAATGATAAAAATAGGTTATTAGAAAAGCAAGAGGATCTTTTGTATGAAGAACATGATAAGTTTGTAGAGGCACAAAAATCCCTTGCTTTAGAAATAAAAAGGAATGAAATGCTTTCTTGTGAATTGTCTACATGCCATGACTCTATTTATAGTTTAAAGAGCATAAATGATGATTTGAATGCTAAGTTAGAAATAGCTAGTAAAACAAACTCTCGTGAAGAACATGTTATGATTTGCAATAGGTGCAAAGATTTTAATGTTGATGCTTGTAGTGAACACCTAGTTTGCATTTCTAAACTAAATGATGAAGTGGCTAGTCTTAATGCTCAACTTAAGACTAGCAAAAATGATTTTGATAAACTAAAATTTGCAAGGGATGCCTACACGGTTGGTAGACACCCCTCAATTAAGGATGGGCTTGGCTTCAAGAGAGAAGCCAAGAACTTGACAAGTCATAAGGTTCCCAACTCCATCAAGGAGAAAGGGAAGGCCCCTATGGCAAATAGTGCTCAAAAGAACCATGCCTTCATGTATCATGATAGGAGACATTCTAGAAATGTTTATAGAAGTTATGATGCTTTTGATTCTCATGCCATGGTTGCTTCTAGTTCTTCTATTATGCATGATAGAAATTTAGCTAGGAGAAATGTTATTAATCATATGCCTAGAAGAAATGTTGTTCATGTTTCTAGGAAAATAATAAATGAACCTTCTACAATTTATCATGCTTGCAATGCTTCATTTGCAATTTGTAGAAAGGATAGGAAAGTGATTGCTAGGAAACTAGGGGCAAAATGCAAGGGTGATAAAACTTGCATTTGGGTCCCTAAGGATATTGTCACTAACCTTGTAGGACCCAACAAGAGTTGGGTACCTAAGACCCAAGCCTAAATTTGCCTTGCAGGTTTATGCATCCGGGGGATCAAGCTGGATTATCGACAGCAGATGCACAAACCACATGACGGGGGAGAAGAAGATGTTCACCTCCTATGTCAAGAATAAAGATTCCCAAGATTCAATCATATTCGGTGACAGGAATCAAGGCAAGGTTAAAGTCTTAGGCAAGATTGCAATCTCAAATGAGCACTCTATTTCTAATGTATTCTTAGTTGAGTCGCTTGGATATAATTTGTTATCCGTAAGTCAATTATGTAATATGAGATATAATTGTCTATTAACAAATGTAGATGTGTCTGTCTTTAGAAGAAGTGATGGTTCACTAGCTTTTAAGGGTGTATTAGACGACAAACTCTATTTAGTTGATTTTGCAAAAGAGGAGGCCGGTCTAGATGCATGCTTAATTGCTAAGACTAGCATGGGCTGGCTGTGGCATCGCCGCTTAGCACATGTGGGGATGAAGAACCTTCACAAGCTTCTAAAGGGAGAACACGTGATAGGTCTAACTAATGTTACTTTCGAAAAAGATAGACCTTGTGCAGCTTGTCAAGCAGGGAAACAGGTGGGAAGCTCTCATCATGCCAAAAATGTGATGACAACATCAAGACCCCTGGAGTTACTTCATATGGACCTCTTCGAACCTGTCGCCTATCTAAGCATAGGAGGAAGTAAGTATGGTCTTGTTATAGTTGATGATTTTTCCCGCTTCACTTGGGTATTCTTTTTGCAGGATAAATCTGAAACCCAAGGGACCCTCAAGCGCTTCCTAAGGAGAGCTCAAAACGAGTTTGAGCTCAAAGTAAAGAAGATAAGGAGCGACAATGGGTCCGAATTCAAGAACCTTCAAGTGGAGGAGTATCTTGAGGAGGAAGGAATCAAGCACGAGTTCTCCGCTCCTTACACACCACAGCAAAATGGTGTGGTAGAGAGGAAGAATAGGACGCTTGTAGACATGGCGAGGACGATGCTTGGAGAGTTCAAGACCCCCGAGCGCTTTTGGTCGGAAGCCGTGAACACGGCTTGCCACGCCGTCAACCGGGTCTACCTTCATCGCCTCCTCAAGAAGACTTCGTATGAGCTACTAACCGGTAACAAACCCAATGTTTCGTATTTCCGAGTTTTTGGGAGTAAATGCTACATTCTAGTGAAGAAGGGTAGGAATTCCAAATTTGCTCCCAAAGCCATAGAAGGGTTTTTGTTAGGTTATGACTCAAATACAAAGGCGTATAGGGTCTTCAACAAATCATCGGGTTTGGTTGAAGTCTCTAGCGACATTGTATTTGATGAGACTAATGGCTCTCCAAAAGAGCAAGTTGTTGATCTTGATGATGTAGATGAAGAAGATGTTCCAACGGCCGCAATACGCACCATGGCGAATGGAGATGTGCGGCCACAGGAACAAAATGAGTGAGATCAACCTTCTTCCTCAACAATGGTGCAACCCCCAACTCAAGACGATGAATAGGTTCATCAAGAGGAGGCGTATGATCAAGGGGGAGCACAAGATGATCATGTAATGGTGGAAGAAGCACAACCGGCACCTCCAACTCAAGTCTGAGCGATGATTCAAAGGGATCATCCCGTCGACCAGATTTTGGGTGACATTAGCAAGGGAGTAACTACTCGGTCTCGATTAGTAAATTTTTGTGAGCATTACTCTTTTGTCTCTTCTATTGAGCCTTTCAGGGTAGAGGAGGCCTTGCTAGATCCAGACTGGGTGTTGGCCATGCAGGAGGAGCTCAACAACTTCAAGAGAAATGAAGTTTGGACACTGGTGCCTCGTCCCAAGCAAAATGTTGTGGGAACCAAGTGGGTGTTTCGCAACAAACAAGACGAGCACGGGGTGGTGACAAGAAACAAGGCACGACTTGTGGCAAAAGGTTATGCCCAAGTCGCAGGTTTGGACTTTGAGGAGACTTTTGCTCCTGTGGCTAGGCTAGAGTCAATTCGCATATTGTTAGCCTATGATACTCACCATTCTTTTAGGTTGTTCCAAATGGATGTGAAGAGCGCTTTCCTCAACGGGCCAATTAAGGAGAAGGTGTACGTGGAGCAACCCCCTGGCTTTGAGGATGAACGGTACCCCGGCCACGTGTGTAAGCTCTCTAAGGCGCTCTATGGACTTAAGCAAGCCCCAAGAGCATGGTATGAATGTCTTAGAGACTTTTTAATTGCTAATGCTTTCAAAGTTGGGAAAGCCGATCCAACTCTTTTTACTAAGACTTGTGATGGTGACCTATTTGTGTGCCAAATTTATGTCGATGACATAATATTTGGTTCTACTAATCAAAAGTCTTGTGAAGAGTTTAGCAGGGTGATGACTCAAAAGTTTGAGATGTCGATGATGGGCGAGTTAAGCTATTTCCTTGGGTTCCAAGTGAAGCAACTCAAGGATGGAACCTTCATCTCCCAAACAAAGTACATGCAAGACTTGATCAAGCGGTTTGGGATGAAGGACGCCAAGCCCGCAAAGACTCCAATGGGAACCGATGGACACACCGACCTCAACAAAGGAGGTAAGTCCGTTGATCAAAAGGCATACCGGTCTATGATAGGGTCTTTACTTTATTTATGTGCTAGTAGACCGGATATTATGCTTAGTGTATGCATGTGTGCTAGATTTCAATCCGATCCAAGGGAATGTCACTTAGTGGCTGTGAAGCGAATTCTTAGATATTTAGTCGCTACGCCTTGCTTCGGGATCTGGTATCCAAAGGGGTCTACCTTTGACTTAATTGGATATTCAAACTCCGACTATGCTGGATGTAAGGTCGATAGGAAGAGTACATCGGGGACGTGCCGATTCTTAGGAAGGTCCCTGGTGTCGTGGAGCTCTAAGAAACAAACTTTTGTTGCCCTATCCACCACCGAGGTTGAGTATGTTGCCGCAGGACAGTGTTGCGCGCAACTACTTTGGATGAGGCAAACCCTCATGGACTTTGGCTACAATCTAAGCAAAGTCCCACTCCTATGTGATAATGAGAGTGCTATCCGCATGGCGGATAATCCTGTTGAACATAGCCGCACAAAGCACATAGACATCCGGCATCACTTTTTGAGAGACCACCAGCAAAAGGGAGATATCGAAGTGTTTTATGTTAGCACCGAGAACCAGCTAGCCGATATCTTTACCAAGCCTCTAGATGAGTCGACCTTTTGCAGGCTACGTAGTGAACTAAATGTCTTAGATTCGCGGAACCTGGATTGATTTATAGCATACATGTGTTTTATGCCTTGATCATGTTCCTTAATGCATTTTGTTGTTTATTTATGGTGCTCAAGTTGTACAAGCACTCCCCGGACCTCATTAGTCCATTTGCAAGTGATGCACAAATTTAGGGGGAGATGTGCTACAACTTGACCCTTTGAGACTAACTGTGTGCTTGAGTTTGCTTAATTTAGTCTCAAAGGAGGTTTGAAAGGGAAAAGGTGGACTTGGACCATGCAAGACTTCCACTGCACTCCGATGAAAGAGTAACTTATTCCAAGTTCATCTCAATACTTGTATTGCCTTTTTACTCTTAGTTGAAGATTTTGGTGAGGCAATGGGGTTACAGGGCCAAGATTGATCCCGTTTTGGTGCTTGATGCCAAAGGGGGAGAAAATAAGGCCAAAGCAAGAAATGGATCAGCTACCACTTGTGAATTTTGAAAATAGTAGAATAGAGTTTTTGGGTTTGTTAAAAATCTCTTATTGTCTCTTTTGTCAAAAGTTGGCCTCTTGTGGGGAGAATGGTTGATTATGGAAAGAAGGGGGAGTTTTTGAAATCTTTGATCAATTTCTCTTGGAACAACTCTCTTTATATCTCAACAAGTGTTTTACTTAGAGATAGGAAATTGAGTTTGATTTGCAAAAACAAACCAAGTGGTGGCAAAGGATGATCCAAATATGCCAAATTTGAATAAAAAAATTGAGTTTTCATTTGCATTTATGTTGCACTTCTTTTAGTTGCTTTATATTGTGTTGGCATAAATCACCAAAAAGGGGGAGATTGAAAGGGAAATGTGCCCTTGGGCCATTTCTAAGTATTTTGGTGATTAAGTGTCCAACACAAGTGCCTAAGTGTTAAATTGTGCAAAGGACTCCAAAAGTGCAAATCAAGAGAAAAGGTATGTTTCTAGACTTGGTACATTGATTTGAAGACTAATGTATTATGTATATGTGCTAGAAACAGAAGAAATTGTTTTGAAGAAAAGTTGGCTAAGTATAGCCAAAATGCAGCTCGGTCTGGGTGCACCGGACTATCCGGTGGTGCACCGGACAGTGTCCGGTGCGCCAGGCTGGCTCTGGCGAACTGGCTGCTCTCGGGACTTCGACGACGGCGTACGGCTATAAATCACCGGACTGTCCGGTGGTGCACCGGACTGTCCGGTGAGCCAACAGTCGGCCGGGCCAACGGTCGGCCGTAGAATCCGCGTGCGACGCGTGGCAAGTGCCAACGGTCGGATGGGGCACTGGACTGTCCGGTGTGCACCGGACAGTGTCCGGTGCACCAACGGCTCCAAAGCACCAACGGTCGGCTTCGCCAAAGAAGGAAAGAAATCCGCACCAGACTGTGTCCGGTGGTGCACCGGATTGTCCGGTGCGCCAGGCGACAGAAGGCAAGAATTGCCTTCCTGGAATGCACTCAACGGCTCCTAACTGCCTTCGGGCTATAAAAGGGACCCCTAGGCGCATGGAGGAGTACACCAAGCATTGTCTAAGCATTCCTAGGCACCAAGACTTTGATTCTGCGCATTTGATTCTTTGTGATAGCAACTAGAGCTCCATTTGAGTTGTGAACTCGCCGGGTTGTTTTGTGAGCTCTTGCTGCGACTTGTGTGCGTGTTTGGTACTCTGATTTCGTGTCTTGTGTGCGTTGCTCATTCCTTCCTTACTCTGTGCTTCTTTGTGAAAATCAAAGTGTAAGGGCGAGAGGCTCCAAGTTGTGGAGATTCCTCACAAACGGGATATAGTAAAGCAAAGCAAAACACCGTGGTATTCAAGTGGGTCTTTGGACCGCTTGAGAGGGGTTGATTGCAACCCTCGTCCGTTGGGACGCCACAACGTGGAGTAGGCAAGTGTTGAACTTGGCCGAACCACGGGATAAACCACTGTGTCTGTCTATGATTGATCTTCTCTTGGCTTTATTGTGCTAACTCCTAACCAAGTTTTGTGGCATTAAAGTTTAAGTTTTATAGGATCACCTATTCACCCCCCCTCTAGGTGCTCTCAGGGGGCCCATCATTACCCTACCCCTAGCTAGCTCAGGCTACGGGGAACAAGACCGACGTCCCATCTGGCTCGCCCCGGTAAACAAGTAATGATGGCACCCACGTGCTCCATGACGACGGCAGTTCTCAGCCCCTTACGGAAGCAAGGAGACGTCAGCAAGGATCCGACAGCACCCGACAGCTGTGCTTCCACAGGGCTCAAGCGCTCCTCCGATGGCCACGACATCACATGAACAGGGCAGCAACACCTCTCCGACAGCCACGACGGCATGTACATAGGGCTCTGGCTCCCCTTTGCTAGACACGTTAGCACATTGCTACACCCCCCATTGTACACCTGGGCCCTCTCCTTACATCTATAAAAGGAAGGTCCAGGGCTCTCGTACGAGAAGGTGGCCGCGCGGGAGAACGGGTCGACGCACAAGGATCTCGCTCTCTCTCTCTCCCTCGCGAACGCTTGTAACCCCCTACTTCAAGCGCATCCGCCCTGGGTGCAGGACAACACGAGGCCGCGGTTTCCCCTTACTGTTTTCCCCCTTGTGTTCCGTCTCGCGCCGACCCATCTGGGCTGGGACACGCAGCGACAATTTACTCGTCGGTCCAGGGACCCCCCGGGGTCGAAACGCTGGCAGTTGGCGTGCCAGGTAGGGGCCTGCTGCGTGTTGACGAACAACTTCCCGTCAAGCTCCAGATGGGTAGTCTCCAGCAACCTCTCCAACCCGGGACGATGCTCCGTTTCGGGAGTCTTGAGTTCATGTCCCTCGACGGTAGCTACGATATGATACTCCTTCCTCCGCCGCGCGACAACGACAATGGCGGCCGTCAGCCCGCCCGCCGGCGGTGGAATCGACGACGTCTTACCCACGTGGCGGAAGAGCAACATCCGGGTCTGTCCCGTCACCTTCCCCACCGACGGAGGAGGAGGCGGGGCGGGCATGAACAAGCAGGAGGCGGCACCTCGTCGGCTGTCGAGCGAGTCGACGGCGCCGGTGCCCCAACGGGGGACACGTCGGGCGTTGACCTCACGTCTGAGACAAAGACGAGCGCCGTTTCCCCACAACACGCCAACCCCAAGCAGACAGACGACGCCAGCACGCTCGTGAAGGACTTGCTGGGCGTTAGCCTCGTACCTGAGGTAATGGTGCAGTCCGTCCCTGACGCGATTTCGTCACCATCCATCGATCAAGAGGTACCGTCCGTTTCCCATCCTGTGCCTTTTAGATTCAGCTTCGACCCACCAAGCGACCCTGCTTCGGTGGATGGTTTCATAAAGGCATATCTGAACCTTCTGGGGTATCATATGTGGTCAACCTAGGACCGGCTGACGGCCGTCTCGACCTACGGGCCCCCGAGTTCCGAGGAAGATGACGAGCCCGACTCTGGTTGGGATTTCTCCGGGCTCGGTGACCCCAGTGCCATGCGGGACTTCATAACCGCATGTGACTACTGCCTCTCCGATTGCTCCGATGATGGCCACAGCCTTGACAACGAGGACTGTGGCCCAAGTCACGAATGTTTCCATGTCGATCTAGGGGGTCTCGACGAAGGCAACCACCTTGGTATGCCAGAGGACGGCGATCCCCCTAGGCCTGCTCCTCGCGTTGACATCCTTCGGGAGCTAGCTGTGGTCCCAGTCCCTGCAGGGGGTCAGGACGCACAGCTCGAGCAAATCCGCGAGATGCAGGCCAGGCTCGACGAGGAAGCAGGACAACTTATGCCGCTCCGGCAGAATATCGGGCAGGAGGGGGCAGGCCGAGCACCGGCCGGAGAAGCGCGTCATCTGGCGCAGGACGTCTAGCACCGCATCGCCGACAATGCCAGGGCAAGGCTGCCCTCGGCTTCCAGTGGGGTCGGCCAGAACCTGGCTGCAGCAGCAATACTACTCCGAGCGATGCTGGAACCATCCACCACCGAGGGGCGGCGTATCCAGGGAGAGCTCAAGAATCTTCTGGAAGATGCCGCGGTCCGACGGGCCGAAAGCTCTGCCTCCCGAAGGCAGGGGTACCCCCCGGAGCATCGTGCCGCGACTTCCCGATTCATGCGGGAAGCCTCGGTCCACACCGGGCGCACGCGGAACACAGCGCCTGCGGCCCCGGGTCGCCTCGGCAACGAGCACCACCGCCGCGACCGTCGAGCCCACCTCGACGAAAAGGTGCGCCGAGGCTACCACCCCAGGCGTGGGGGACGCTACGACAGTGGGGAGGATCGGAGCCCCTCGCCCGAACCACCCGGTCCGCAAGCTTTCAGCCGGGCCATACGACGGGCGCCGTTCCCGACCCGGTTCCGAACCCCGACTACCATCACCAAGTACTCGGGGGAGACAAGGCCGGAACTGTGGCTCACGGACTACCGGCTGGCCTGCCAGCTGGGTGGAACGGACGATGACAACCTCATCATCCGCAAACTTCCCCTGTTCCTCTCCGACGCCGCCCGAGCCTGGCTGGAACATCTGCCTCCTGCGCAGATCTCCAACTGGGACGACCTGGTCAAAGTTTTTGCCGGCAACTTCCAGGGCACATACGTGCGCCCTGGGAACTCCTGGGATCTCCGAAGCTGCCGCCAGCTGCCGAGAGAGTCCCTTCGGGACTACATCCGGCGATTTTTGAAGCAGCGCACCGAGCTGCCCAACATCACCAACTCGGATGTCATCGGCGCGTTCCTCGCCGGTACCACTTGCCACGACCTGGTGAGCAAGCTGAGCCGCAAGACTCCCACCAGGGCGAGCGAGTTGATGGACATCGCCACCAAGTTCGCCTCTGGTCAGGAGGCGGTCGAGGCCATCTTCCAGAAGGACAAGCAGCCTCAGGGGCGCCAGCCGGAAGACGTCCCCGAGGCATCCGCTCAGCGCGGCACGAGGAAGAAGGGCAAGAAGAAGTCGCAAGCGAAACGCGACGCCGCCGACGCAGACCTTGTCGCCGCCGCCGAGCACAGGAACCCTCGGAAGCCTCCCGGAGGCGCCAACCTGTTCGACAAGATGCTCAAGGAGTCGTGCCCCTATCATCAGGGTCCCGTCAAGCACACCCTTGAGGAGTGTGTCATGCTTCGGCGCCACTTCCACAAGGCCGGGCCACCGGCGGAAGGTGGTAGAGCCCACAACAACGACAAGAAGGAGGATCACAAGGCAGAGGAGTTCCCCAAGATCCACGACTGCTTCATGATCTACGATGGGCAAAAGCAAGAGCGCCAGGAGGTCTGCTCGGTGAAGGTGGCGGCGCTAGTCTACCTAGACTGGTCCGACAAGCCCATCACCTTCGACCAGGGCGACCACCCCGACCTCGTGCCGAGCCCAGGGAAGTACCCGCTTGTTGTCGACCCCGTCATCGGCAACGTCAGGCTTACCAAGGTCCTCATGGACGGAGGCAGCAGCCTCAACATCATCTACGCCGAGACCCTCGGGCTCCTGCAGATCGATCTGTCCTCGATCCGGGCCGGCGCGACGCCCTTTCACGGGATCATCCCCGGGAAACGCGTCCAACCCCTTGGGCAACTCGATCTGCCCGTCTCCTTCGGGACTCCCTACAACTTCCGAAAGGAAACCCTCACGTTCGAGGTGGTCGGGTTCCGAGGAACCTACCACGCAGTGCTGGGGAGACCATGCTACGCCAAGTTCATGGCTGTCCCCAACTACACCTACCTCAAGCTCAAGATGCCGGGCCCCAACGGGGTCATCACCGTCGGCTCCACGTACCAACACACGTACGAATGCGACGTGGAGTGCGTGGAGTACGCCGAGGCCCTCGCCGAGTTCGAGGCCCTCATCACCGACCTGGAGAGCCTCTCCAAGGAGGCGCCAGATGCGAAGCGCCACGCCGGCAACTTTGAGCCAGCTGAGGCGGTTAAGTCCGTCCCTCTCGACCCCAGCAACGACACCTCCAAGCAAGTCCGGATCGGCTCCGAGCTCGACCCCAAATAGGAAGCAGTGCTCGTCGACTTTCTCCGCGCGAACGCCGAGGTTTTTGCGTGGAGTCCCTCGGACATGCCTGGCATATCGAGGGATGTCGCCGAGCACTCGCTGGATATCCGAGCTGGAGCCTGACCTGTGAAGCAGCCTCTGCGCCAATTCGACGAAGAAAAGCGCAGAGCCATAGGCGAGGAGATCCACAAGCTGATGGCTGCAAGGTTCATCAAAGAGGTATTTCATCCCGAATGGCTAGCCAACCCTGTGCTTGTGAGAAAGAAAGGTGTGAATTGGCGGATGTGTGTAGACTACACTGGTCTAAACAAAGCATGTCCGAAAGTTCTCTACCCTCTACCTCGCATCGATCAAATCGTGGATTCTACTGCTGGGTGCGAAACCGTGTCTTTCCTCGATGCCTACTCAGGGTATCACCAAATCAGGATGAAAGAGTCCGACCAGCTCGCGACTTCTTTCATCACACCTTTTGGCATGTACTTCTATATTACTATGCCATTCGGTTTGAGGAATGCGGGTGCGACATACCAAAGGTGCATGAACCACGTGTTCGGAGAGCACATTGGTCGAACGGTCGAGGCTTACGTTGATGACATCGTAGTCAAGACGAGGAAAGCCTCCGACCTCCTCTCCGACCTTGAAACGACATTCAAGTGTCTCAAGGCAAAAGGCGTAAAACTCAATCCCGAGAAGTGTGTCTTCGGAGTCCCCCGAGGCATGCTCCTGGGGTTCGTCGTCTCCGAGCGGGGCATCGAGGCCAACCCGGAGAAAATCGCGGCCATCACCAACATGGGCCCCATCAAGGACTTGAAAGGAGTACAGAGGGTCATGGGATGCCTTGCGGCTCTGAGCCGTTTCATCTCGCGCCTCGGCGAAAGAGGCCTACCTTTGTACCGCTTCTTAAGGAAGACCGAGTGCTTCACTTGGACCCCAAGGCCGAGGAAGCCCTCGGGAACCTAAAGGCACTCCTCACAAGCGCACCCATCTTGGTGCCCCCCGCTGCCGGAGAAGCCCTCTTGATCTACAACGCCGCTACCACTCAGGTGGTCAGCGCCGCAATCGTGGTCAAGAGACGAGAATAGGGGCACACATTGCCTGTCCAGAGGCCGGTCTACTTCATCAGTGAGGTACTGTCCGAGACCAAAATCCGCTACCCGCAAATCTAGAAGCTACTGTACGTGGTAATTCTGGCGCGACGAAAGTTGCGACACTACTTCGAGTCTCATCCGGTGACTGTGGTGTCATCCTTCCCCCTGGGGGAGATCATCTAGTGCTGAGAGGCCTCGGGTAGGATTGCAAAGTGGGCGGTGGAGATCATGGGCGAGACAATCTCGTTCGCCCCTCGGAAGGCCATCAAGTCCCAAGTTTTGGCGGACTTTATGGCTGAATGGGTCGACACCTAGCTTCCAGCAGCTCCGATCCAACCGGAACTCTGGACCATGTTTTTCGACGGGTCACTGATGAAGACAGGAGTGGGCGCAGGCCTACTCTTCATCTCGCCCCTCGGGAAGCACCTCCGCTACGTGCTGCGCCTCCATTTCCCGGCGTCCAACAACGTGGCCGAGTACGAGGCTCTGGTTAACGGGTTGTGCATCGCCATCAAGCTATGGGTCCGGCGCCTCGACGCTCGTGGTGACTCGCAGCTTGTCATCGACCAAGTCATGAAGAACTCCCACTGCCGCGACCCGAAGATGGAAGCCTACTGCGATGAGGTTCAATGCCTGGAGGACAAGTTCTACGGCCTTGAGCTCAACCACATCGCTCGACGATACAACGAGACTACGGATGAGCTGGCTAAGATAGCCTCGGGGCAGACAACGGTTCCTCCGGACGTCTTCTCCCGAGACCTACATCAACCCTCAGTCAAGACCGACGACACACCCGAGCCCGAGAAGGTCTCGGCCCTACCCGAGGCGCCCTCGGCTCAGCCCGAGGCACCCTCGGCTCAGCCCGAGGCACCCTCGGCCCCCGAGGGTGAGGCACTGCGTGTCGAGGAAGAGCGGAATGGGGTCCTGCCTTATCGAAACTGGCAGACCCCATACCTGCAATATCTCCACCGAGGAGAGCTACCCCTCGACAGAACCGAAGCTCGGCGACTGGCACGGCGCGCCAAGTCGTTCGACTTGCTGGGTGACGGAAAGGAGCTCTACCACCGCAGCCCCTCAGTCATCCTCCAGCGATGCATATCCATCACCGAAGGTCAGGAATGTGGTCATCACGCAGCACCTCGGGACTCGTTGGAAAAGCCTTCCGACAGGGTTTCTACTGGCCAACCGCGGTGGCCGACGCCACTAGGATTGTACGCACCTGCCAAGGTGTCAATTCTACGCAAGGCAGATGCGCCTACCCGCTCAGGCCCTACAAACAATACCCATCACCTGGCCGTTTGCTGTGTGGGGTCTGGACCTCGTCGGTCCCTTGCAGAAGGCACCCGGGGGCTACACGCACCTGCTGGTCGCCATCGATAAATTCTCCAAGTGGATCGAGGTCAGACCCCTAAACAGCATCAGGTCCGAACAGGCGGTGGCGTTCTTCACCAACATCATCCATCGCTTCGGGGTCCCGAACTCCATCATCACCGACAACGGCACCTAGTTCACTGGCAGAAAGTTCCTGGACTTCTGCGAAGACCACCACATCCGGGTGGACTGGGCCGCCGTAGCTCACCCCATGACGAATGGGCAGGTAGAGCGTGCCAACGGCATGATTCTACAGGGACTCAAGCCGAGCCGAGCCACGGATGATTCTACAACGACCTCAACAAATTTGGCAGGCGATGGATGAAGGAACTCCCCTCGGTGGTCTGGAGTTTGAGAACGACGCCGAGCCGAGCCACGGGCTTCACGCCGTTCTTTCTAGTCTATGGGGCCGAGGCTATCTTGCCCACAGACTTAGAATACGGATCCCCGAGGACGAGGGCGTACGACGACCGAAGCAACCGGACCAACCGAGAAGACTCACTGGACCAGCTGGAAGAGGCTCGGGACATAGCCTTACTACACTCGGCATGGTATCAGCAGTCTCTGCGACGCTACCACGCCCGAGGGGTTCGGTCCCGAGACCTCCAGGTGGGGGACTTGGTGCTTCGGCTACGGCAAGACGCCCGAGGGCGCCACAAGCTCACGCCTCCCTGGGAAGGGCCATTCATCATCGCCAAGATTTTGAAGCCCGGAACATACAAGCTGGCCAACAGTCAAGGCGAGGTCTACAACAACGCTTGGAACATCCGACAGCTACGTCGCTTCTACCTTAAGATGTTTTCAAGTCGTTCATACACCTCGTTTACATACGCAAATAAAGTCTAACCATCAAGGAAGGGTCAGCCTTGCCTCGGCAAAGCCCGACCCTCCCTCGGGGGCTAGAAGGGGGGAACCCCCTCTGCGTCAAAAGTTTCCTCGGAAAAGGTCTTCCACCAAAACAACTTTTGTGTTTTCCGGCTATATCAGTAACAAAACCCCGAAAAACGAATAAGAGTGCATGTAAACGGCAAGGCCGACCGAGCCGAGGGACTCCTACGCCTCCGAGATACGGATACCTCACTCGTCACCTACCGCGAAAAATAACTCTTACTTGGGTAAGCGATCCTGCTACTGACGAACAAGTCCGGATACGCAAAACAGGAGGAAAAGAGACACAACTTTATATCACGACGACAAAGTGTTCAGGCCTCGGCGGCCACGAAAGACACATACATATTCAAAATAAACTGCTCCGGCAGAATCAGGCATCGCCTGGGGGAGGAGCTGCACCCTCGGCTTTGTTTCCACCCTCGGCGAGATCCGCCCCGCCCTCGGACGGCGGCGCAAGCAGAAGGATCTCCGCCTCGAAAGTGGACGCCAACACCACACTTGGGCCCGCGGCGGCCGCATCAAGCGGAAGGATCTTCGTCAGGAAGGCAGTACCCCTCGCTGACCCGCTCCAGATCCACATCGTAGTGGGAAGCGAGCACGGCGAAGGCCCGCCTAACGCCATGACGCAGCGCCTCACGGAGTCTGCCACGCGCGTGGTCACCCAAGGCCTGCAGGTGACTCTGGGGGGAGCTCCCCGAGGGGACGTCGTCAAGACCAAAGATCTGGCAGAAGGCCGAGACAGCCTCGGACATGGCCACGCGGTTGGCCTCCTTCTGCTCAGCCGCCTGGGCAAGTGCCTTGGCGGACTCGTTGAGGGCAGACTCAAGCTCTGCAAACAGCCAAAGCAGAAGTCTTCAAACACGAGTTGAAGAATGAAGCTGAATCAAAATCTCAGAACAGCCAAGACATACCTTCGGTCCGGGCACGCTGCTCCGAGGCTGCGGCTTGGGCGAACTGAGCAGACTCGACGGCCACGGCCAGGTCCGCCGCAAGGGCTCCGGCCCAAGCAGACGCCTCGGCTAGCTGGCCTCCAAGGGCCTCAGCCCGGCTTTCAGCCTCGGCGGCCCAGCCTCGAGATTGGTCCCGCTCACCGATGACCTGGCCAAGCTCCAACTGCCGCCGCTGCGCCTCTGTGCGCCGCCGCTGCCTCTGCCCCCAGCTCGTCACAGAGCAACCGAAGGTCCGCCGCCTCGACGATCCGTTGGGAGAGGCGCTCGGTAGCCTCGGCAAGCGTGGTCCTCAGGAACCGCAGCGAATCCCAGATGTCGGCCTCGCGGCGGATGAACGACGACTTGGCGGTACTCAGATCCGTCAGATCCTGATGAAGGGAAGCGGGGCGTCACAAAGAATGCCTTGATCACATGAAAGGTATGCCTGAAATCCTTACCTGGAGGATCCTGGGAACGTCCCTGGAAAGGACCTCTAAGGTCGACCGAAGCGACCCCACCGTTGCCTCGGCACACTCACGAAGCTCGTCCCAAGCCTGCTCCTCTCGCTCATCGTCAAGAACAAAAAGGGGTTTCGAGGCACCACGGGTCCAGAACCGGAGCCTCTCCCCATGCCGTTCATTGGGACCTCGCCGCACGAGGATGAGGTTGCCGCTCTCCAGGACGGGCCGCGGTTCTGCGCCCCCCTCCTCCAAGGCGTCGGCACCCCAGCGGTCGGCGCATCAAGTACCTCCTCGACTAAGGGGGCAGGCCTCCGATCACCGGCCTCGGGTAGCAGCGCCTCAGCCATCTCAGCATCGGTGGTGACGGAGGGCCCCACGGGCAGAACGGCAACAGCCTCGGCCGAGGCTAGTGCCGGCGTCGGCAACACGTCACGTGGTGTGAAGCCCGCGACCGCGCCAGTAGTCTCCCCCGGCACGACGGCCGCCTCAGCAGAGGGGTCAGCCTGAGGAGCCCGCCCCACAGCAACTCGTGCCGCCTGAGCCCCCCGCTTTGGGGCATCTTGTGAGGAGGTCAGCCGGCCGGCGAGGCCCGGTGCGACACTGGCTGGAGAAGCCGACGCCGTCTTGAGGACCTTCCGGGGAGCCAGACTGGTCGAGCCGTGCCTCTGTTTGCTGGGAGGAAAAGGAAAGGCAGGATCAGGACATACGAAGAAGGAACCAGGATAGAGGTATCCTCACATACTTACCCACTCTGGGCCACGACCAATCGTGCCTGCGGGGAGGCCCCTCGAGCCTCGGTCCCCGCGGGCACCACCAAGGTTTGCCCCGCTGCCGGCTTCGACACCATCCCTGCCTCGGGCGCCCGGGGCGCCGAAGGGACGGTCCGCACAGGCGCAGACACGACGACCTCAGGATCAGCCTCCTGCGCTGCCGGCACGAGCAACGGCTCTTCAGGGACAGGCGGGTCGGCCTGACTCCCCGGGGTCATCTCAACCACCTCGGCCAAGGGGTCAAGTACCCCCTCGGCCTGCCCCTGTTCTTCGGACCGGGACCCTGATGCCCCAGCCCTGGATACTGACGGCGCCAGCCCACTCGGAGGCTAGCTTGACGACCCCAGGCCCAGCCGCAGATCTGGGCTAAGGCCGAGGCGGGCCGCCATGTCGTCGTCTTTGTCATCATCGTCAGGCGTCTTCGGCGATGGCTCCCTCGGGAGCCCGTACCTCTCCTGCTTCCGACGACGCCTCTCCAAGGCGTCCCGAGCCCGCATCCACTCATAGGCCCAAGCCTTTTCCGCGTCCTTCTTCTCCTTCTTCTTCTCCGCAGCGACCCTCCGCGCGGCTCGGTCCACCACGTCCTCCGGGACCGGTGGCAGAGAAGGCTTGTGAAACCCCAACTCCTGGGGACGGACAGAAATCTCGGCTGTGAGATCCAAGGGCAATCTAACACAAGAAGAAAGAAAGAGCGGACACTCACCAGGGATATGCACCCGCGCTCGGGACGCACCGAGGGCTGGGTAAGGGCACCGACATCCAGCCTCCCCACCATGCCGGCTACCCTCCTGTGGAGGTCATCGGCGGGGAGGGGGACCGAGGACATCTGCGAACCCTCCAAGTCGACCCCCGCGCCATCTCCGAAAGCAGCATCCGCCGCTCCATCAAGGGGAGCACCCTCCGGCGATGGAAGGCGGCTACCACCCCCGTGGCGGTGAGCCCTCCGTCTCGCAGCTCCTGCAAGGCCTCCAGAAGGGGCTGGAGATTCTTCTGTCTCTCGCGCGGGGCTCCATAGCGCCAGTTGCTATCGGCGGCGGTCACCACTCGTTGAGAAAACGATGGGAGCCTCCCATCGTCGTTCCGGAGGTAAAACCACCGGCGCTGCCACCCCTTGTTCGAAGACACAAGGATGGCGGGGATGTACTATTGCGCACGTGCCTACCTCAACTGGAGGATGCAGCCACCGGCCCGCACCGCCATGTGGACTCTCTTTTCCCCCTCGTCAAGGCAAAAGGATCCGCGGAGAAGAGATGGGTCCACAGATCCCAGTGGGGGTCAATCCCCAGGAATCCTTCGCAAACCGCCGCAAAGATGGCTGCTTGCGCGATGGAGTTGGGGTTGAGATTGTGCAGCTCCACCCCATAAAAATGAAGAATCGCCCGCATGAAACGGCTTGCCGGCACTCCGAACCCCCGCTCGTGGAAAGAGACGAAACTCAGCACATACCCCGACGGCGGGGACGAGGCGGCTCCGCCCGGAGGGACCATCCACTCCGGCTGCGGGTCACCGAAGAGGGGACGAAGCAACCCATCGGCAACAAGGGCCTCCAGGTCGTCTGCCGTGACGGTGGAGAAGGGCCACGGGTCACGCGGCGGAATGACGGTTACCCGGTCGGCCATCACCAAGCGGAGGGGGGTGGCAGCAGAGCAGACAAGGTGCGCAGTTTTCTTTCTCTGGCTATTTCCCTCAGGTTGCGGAAACCAAAGCAGGAGGCGAGCAGTAGAGTAAAAAAACCACCACCGGTCCCTCTTCCGAATATATAAAGGCCCGGGCAAGACCCGTTGAACACTTCGCCCGAACCCGTCGCAAAATTCAAAACTCGAAGGCGAAACACCCATTCCTCGAACGGCTCGCGCATGCACAACGGCTGCCCCGCGAACCACTCGTCCCGTCGCATTAACTCCGCGGCAGGGCAGACGACACCTTTGGCAGGCGAAGCGGGCGACGCTTCACCTCCGCCATGATGACCGCGTCAAAAAAGGTGCACCACATCGTTCAATTTCATATCCTTTTCCTCTTCCCCTTTGTCTCTCTTGCTACAGGGACCGGGAAAGGGGATACTCCGAAAGGGATCCTTCTCCGCGAACGAAGCGGGCCCCGAGCCCTCCTACTGATCAGAGGTTCGAAGGTTGGCCCCTCGGAAGGGTTCGACAGCCGCCTCAGAGCACTCGGGCTCCGCGCCCACTACTGGTCAGAGGTTCGAAGGCTGGCCCCTCGGAATGGATCGACAGCCGCCTCAGGCCACTCGGGCTCCGCGCCCACTACTGATCAGGGGTTCGTAGCCTGGACCCCAAAGGGTTCGACAGCCGCCTCAGAGCACGCAGAGCGAGGGATGACTCTTGGTACGTCTGATACATGGTCGAGGCTCGGGCTACGCTCCTGAGGTACCCTAGGACATTTCCGAGACAAGCAGGAGCGATTCTGTAACGGAATCCCATTAGAGGGAGGCATCGAGCCCTCGGACCCTATCAAACGGGACCGGGTCCGGCAAATCACCTGCAGGTACTTTTGGAGCGTGCCTCTGGGCCACTAGCCGACCCTTATCGAACGGGGCACGGGCGTCCACTCGGATCACCCGTTAGCAACTCACTGGAGACACCATGTTCGGCGCCCTCCGAGGGCAACATGGCGCTTTCCCCCCTCCTCCTTGCGGAAAGGCGACGAAGGGGCGTATGAAAAAAGCCGAGTCAGTCCTTGACCGTCCTCTCGCTCTGTGAGGAGGCTCGGGGGCTGCTCTCGCAAACCCGACTCTGGCTTAACCGTTGACAGCGTCAACATACCAGCCCGAGAACTCGGAACCTGACTATGCACCCGGGCAACGACCAGTTCGCATGAGGGAACAATCAGACCGGCCGAGGCATCACGAAAGGCATTAAGACCTCGAAGGAGTCAAACCACTCCTCCGTGGCCTCGAGGGCTACACCCGGCGGGTGCGCTCGCGCGCACCCACCGGAACAAAATGCAACCGAGAGAGGCCGGTCCCCTTGCAAAAAAGTGCGACAAAGCCTCCAAGCGAGTACCCACACTCCCTTTGAGGCTCGGGGGCTACTGTCGGGGACCATAATTAGGGGTACCCCCAAGACTCCTAATCTCAGCTGGTAACCCCCATCAGCACAAAGCTGCAAAGGCCTGATGGGCACAATTCAGGTCAAGGCTCCGTCCACTCAAGGGACATGATCTCGCCTCGCCCTAGCCCAGCCTCGGGCAAAGACAACCGACCCAGAAGGATTCACGTCTCGCCCGAGGGTCCCCTCAAGCAACGGGCGCACCTCCGACACGCCCGAGGCCCAGCTCGGGTAGGCTTCGCGGAGAAGCAACCTTGGCCAAGATCGCCTCGCCAGCCGACCGGATCGCAGGAGCATTCAATGCAAGGATCGCCTGACACCTTATCCTGACGCGTGCTCTTCAGTCGACAGAGCCGAAGTGACCACAGTCACTTCGCCCCTCCACTGACTGACCTGACAGGAAGACAGCGCCGCCTGCCCTGCTCCGACTACTGTGCCACCCGCCAGGGTGAGACTGACAGCAGCCAAGTCCAGCCTCGGGTGCCATAGGAAGCTCCGCCTCGCCCGACCCTAGGGCTCGGGCTCAACCTCGACACCGGAAGACGATCTCCGCCTCGCCCGACCCCCAGGGCTCAGACTCAACCTCGACCTCGGACGACGGACTCCGCCTCGCCCGACCCCAGGGCTCGGACTCAACCTCGACCTCGGACGACGGACTCCGCCTCGCCCGACCCCAGGGCTCAGGCTCAATCTCGACCAAGGAAGACGATCTTCGCCTCGCCCAACCCCAGGGCTCAGACTCAACCTCGACCTCGGACGACGAACTCCGCCTCGCCCGACCCCAGGGCTCGGGCTCAACCTCGACCACGGACGACGATCTCCGCCTCACCCGACCCTAGGGCTCGGACTCAACCTCGACCTCGGACGACGGTCTCCGCCTCGCCCGACCCCAGGGCTCGGACTCAGCATCGACCTCGGACGACGGTCTCCGCCTCGCCCGACCCTAGGGCTCGGACTCCGCCTCGCCCTCGGAGGAATCACCGCCTCGCCCGACCTTGGGCTCGGACCGACCACGCTACAGGGGGCCCATCATTACCCTACCCCTAGCTAGCTTAGGCTACGGGGAACAAGACCGGTGTCCCATCTGGCTCGCCCTGATAAACAAGTAATGATGGCACCCCACGTGCTCCATGACGACGGCAGTTCTGAGCCCCTTACGGAAGCAAGGAGACGTCAGCAAGGATCCTACAACACCCGACAGCTGTGCTTCCACAGGGCTCAAGCGCTCCTCCGACGGCCACGACATCACATGAACAGGGCAGCAACACCTCTCCGACAGCCACGACGGCATGTACATAGGGCTCTAGCTCCCCTTTGCTAGACATGTTAGCACATTGCTACACCCCCATTGTACACCTGGGCCCTCTCCTTACATCTATAAAAGGAAGGCCGCGCGGGAGAACGGGCCGACGCACAAGGCTCTCGCTCTCTCTCTCTCCCTCGCGAACGCTTGTAACCCCCTACTGCAACCGCATCCGCCCTGGGCGCAGGACAACACGAGGCCGCGGTTTCCCCTTACTGTTTTCCCCCTTGTATTCCGTCTCGCGCCGACCCATCTGGGCTGGGACACGCAGCGGCAATTTACTCGTCGGTCCAGGGACCCCCCGGGGTCGAAACGCCGACAATAGCCTTGTCAAAAGGAATGAGACATTAAAAACTTGCTAGAGAAAATGGAAATTCTTAGCATACATAATAATGAGCTAACTAGTAAACTAGAGAACATCGATAGCACCCCAGGAGCATCTTTAGTTGAAATTCCTAAAATTATTAAGAAAGATGGTTCTACTTCTTGCTTTGTTTTAATTGATGATTATAATCTCTGCAATCAAGTTCTTGTTAAGAATTGTTATAGAAACATGTTCGGATGAGATTGCAATGAACAATGAACAATTAAGGCAAGAGGTGGCTCATCTAGGCAAGGCTTTTTTGACAAGAAAGGCAAAGACAAACAAGCCCAACCTCCACAGGATAACACCACTGTGAGAGTGAACAAGCCTGTAGAGGGACAAACTGTGGTTTGCAGGATATGACACAAGGAAAACCACAAGTCTTACCAATGCAAGGCGAAGACCAGAGAGAAGCAAAAGAAAAGGCCAACAAGCAAAATCTCCAACACCTACACCAACAAGGTGGACAAAAAGACCGCTACACCATATTTTATTAAGAAGAAAAAGAATGGAAAGGTGATAGAAATCAAGGCCAATAAGCAAGCTAACAAGGGAAAGGGGCCCAAATGCATCTAGGTGCCAAGGGAGATTATCTCAACCATGAAGAGCACCAAGAAGGCTTGGATCATAAGAGGGAAGTGAGAAGTCCGAAGGACCTCAGGGAATTTAGAAACTTGGCAAGATTTGGATGTATATCATGGGATGCATCACATCGGCTCAAGTCTATTGCCAAGTGGGTTAGTGAATACTTTGGACCCAAATTCCCCACCCATGACTAAGGTAACTAGATTTATTGCATTTCCTTGTTTTTACATATGTGTATCTAATTTCCTGTATCTACTTTTTACCTTTCATTCCTAATTTTACATGTGGTATTTAATTTTGATTAAGATTGCATGCATACTAGGTAAATCATATGATAGGAATGCTTGTTTTCAATTCATATCCTTGAGCAAACCTACATGGTTTAAAATGTTTAGTTAAGCACGAACATAGCTTATTTAAAATTCCTAAATAGATGACACTAATGCTTTGCTTCAAAGTTTATATTCTCCAAGTGGTGTCATTTTGACTTATATGTGCCAAAGCTTAGATTATATATAATTTGTCCCTATTGATATCAAAATCAAAGTGCATGTCTCCTATAGGTATTCAAAACTTGTATGCACATCTTTAGGGGGAGGTTACTCTATAATCTAAGTCTTTGAGACTAATACCTGCTTTTAAGACTATTATGTGTGTAGTAGTCTCATTGAAGGAAAATGGAGTCCCTAGAGAAAGACAATAAGCTTCCCCTGCAAATCTACAAGTGTTTTCAAGTTCCACAAGTGGTTCATTCCACTATCAGTATCATCTACATGCCTTCTCTAGATTTTGATTAGACTATATTTCACATCTTATGATTCATAAATGCATATGTAGTTAAAATATATTTGTTACCTATGCAAAGGTGGAGTTAGTCTATTCAATCATGTCTTATCCCCTCTCTTTCTGATGTGCTTTTCCTATGTAGAGGATCTTCGATAGGGGGGTATGTCTTCTTTCATACAAAGGAGGAGAATATTCTTTCAAAGGGGGAGAACACCCTTTTAGGGGGAATTATCTTTTAGAGGGCAAGTCTTATTAATTGCTTCCTATATGCTTTTAATGTCTTCCTTTTTGGTGTTTGATTCCAAAGGGAGAGAAATTTTAGTGACCAAAGCAATTCAAAATATATCAAACACCACTCAATTTAAAATTTTAAAATCTTGATCTTACAATTGGTTTTGGTTCTACAAGTGTTTTTGTCTAAAATAAAGTAGGTGAATTATGGAGTTAGGGGATGCTTAAGTCCATAATCTCACATTGTGCATACATTCTTGCATCCTAGCAAGTAGACTGCATATTTTCATCAAAATGTTTGTTATATTTGCTTGCTTTGTTTGTGTTGTCATCAATCACCAAAAGGGGGAGATCGTAAGGAAAATGGACCTTGGCCCATTTAACTAATTGATTTTGGTGTTTGATGATCAACATAACCTGCGGACTAATGTGTTTGCAAGTGTTTTTGTTTGTAGTTCATAGGATGCGAAGAGGATTGGAGTGAGGCTTTGAGGATGCAACACCTCAAAAGAAGACCTAAAAGATGCGTAGAAGTCCAAGACTCAAGACCAAAAGAAGCCCAAGAAAATAGTGAAGAAATCCAAGAAGTGGATAGTCAGCCAGCGCTCTGGCGGCACACCGGGTTGTCTAGTGTGCACCGGACAGTCTACGCAGAGAGGTCCACCCACTAGACTATCGCGTGCTGTAGCACCGGACTGTCCGGTGTGCACCGTATAGTCTGGCCAACGGTCAACTACAACTTTATCAACAGTTGAATGCTACAAACCTCAATGGTCAGCTGACGTGGCCAAGGCACCGGACATGTCCCATGTGTACCAGACTGTCCGATGCTCCCAACAACTGAAACAATAGCTTTGTGTCCAACAACTATAATTGAGGGGGAGGCTATTTATACCCCTCCAACCGGCCATTTGAAGGTGTGGGAGCCCAAGCAACATACCAACACATGTTATAGACATTTCCATGTGCTCATACACCCAAGTGCTTAATAGAATCACTCAGTCATTAGCGTAGGTGCTTTGAAAAGTGCTTAGGTTAGTTAGATCGCTTATGCACTTGCTCTAGGCAATTCCTAGTTAGTGGAGTGAGTTTAAGAAAACCCACAAAATCCTTGGCTCTTGTGCGAGCCATTATAATTGTACCAAGTGAGGAGAGAGTCTTGCGAGACTGTGACAACCGAGTTTGTGTCACGACGAGACCGTGTACCGGAGGGAACGAGGCCCTCGACATTTTGGCTGGAAGCTCGATAGTGGAGCCGATGAGGAGCGTCCAAGAAGAGTCGGAAGCAGAGCACCACTTGTGCGTGGAGAAGGACCACGACTCTCTACGGAGTTACTCGTCTGTGGTGCTTGGCCCTCGCGTGGGCTACCCTTTCCGTAGGGGCACCAACAAGGATTAGTCGGGACGTTGCGTGGTTCTAGATATATCGGTAAAAATACCGACGTCATCCACGAGATTTTGCATCTCTACCTTTGCTCTTTACCTTCCGCATTTACATTAAGTACTTAAGTTTTAATCTCTCCTTTCTAGTTAGAATATTTAGGATTGGAACTTATATTTTGCGGTAGAGATAGCAACACTTAGACAAAACCTAGTTTGCACATTCTAGATTGCTTAGTTGCATATGCTTTGTTCTAGGGAATGTTTTGTGGCCTAGTTTAGAAAGAAGTTTTAGAAGTCCTAATTCACCCCCTCTTAGGCGTCACCATTTTCTACACAGAGCAAATAGATTCAGCAATGCAACATTCTTTATTCCCATTGTCTGAGCTATCGAAATAGTTTTCTATGATATGCATATTTGGATGATGTTATCCACGAACATCACGGGAACCTTTCAAATCGGCTTCAACTGCAATGACCCTTTTTAACAATGGATTATTAGTAAGAATCTCACAATGCTCAAGCTTTTTTAGGGCATGTTTGGATCCCATGAGCTAAAGCAAAGTGGCTGAAGTTTAGTCACTTTAGAAGCCGAAGATCCAAACATGGAGAACTAAAAGTGACTAAAAGAATACCTTTTTACCATTTTAGTCACTTTTTATCTCATCATGTTTAGATTTTTAGCTTCTAAAGGGACTAAACTTTGGTCACTTTGTTTTAGCTCATGTGATCCAAACATGCCCTTATTGTTGGAGAACAAACCATTAAAAGCCAAATTATTGAAATCCCTTTCTAAAATTGCCAAATCAAAGCAATAGTTCTTAATGCCTCTAGAGCATTTCACAAAATCAAGGATGGACTCATCATTTCTTTGCCAAACCAATGTTAGGTTTGATAGTTTTGTTTCATGAACTGAATTACAAAATGTTCGTCAAATTTCTCTTCTAGTTGGGCCCATGAACTAATAGAACAAATAGATAAAGATGTAAAGAAATCAAAAGTTGTATCAACTGAAATAAAGGAAATGTTGTGTTCATAAATTCCTTGGTACTAGTTTTACCAATTTGAGCAAGAAACAGACTAATGTTCTCCATGATATATTTACTATCTTAATTGTTGAACTTGTAAAAATCTAGTAGCGTCCAACCATAAGGAGCTTTCAAGAAAACAAAGTGCAAAGGATATGGTTTGTCATAACTGGTCCCACTAGGATTAATTTACACACCTAAGGTACTTTCAATTAATCTAGACAACTCATCTTTTAACCGATTCAATGATTCATTAAAATAGGTAATGGGAGCCATGTGTGCACCATTAAGCATAGGAATTTGACTTGGTGACTTCCCATGTTAAAAAGGACCTTATTATAACACGTCGAAGCTCGATTCATTGCTGGTCCGTGATCGTTTCATGTGTTACAAGCCAGATTTTGAACAATAGTGTTTAATGGCATAATTGTACCAACACCACCTAAATTGGCCTTATAGGTTTCAATTACCAAAGATTCCAATTTGGGTTTGTTAGCCACTTCATAAAGACCTTTATTGTCATAAACATTATAACACATTCTCTATTTAGGTTGTTTAGAAGTCAAATCATCAACATAATTGACCATATTACCCTCTAATTTATTGAAACATGACATAATCAAGTTAATAGTGATCATAAGATTGCTATTATTAATTGCCTTATGATCTTCTAACATCTTAGCGTAACCAACATCAATAGGGTAGGGATCATCATGATATTTTTACCTTTGGTGCAGAAGATGTTGAAATGTTGGGGTCACTAAAGATAGGCTCACAACACTGAGTATCCATGTCTTGCTAATCCTTACCACAACTTGCAATAAATGCTCGTAGTTTGATGACAAACTTGTCCTTAATATTTTGACAAAGATTGGGGGCATGCTCATTGATAAAAGCTGGGTGGTTGTTTTTTGGATTGAATGGATCATTGTGATCCCCTTCTCTTTTGACTTACCCTTACCATGAACATACTAGTGTGGCCAAAAAGTGTGTTGATGTTGAGATGGACATCGTATCATACACTAGTAAAGGCTAGTATGTTCATGGTTGCAAGCAACTATGATGGTAGCAAAAACACAAAATTGTGTTGACGTCGACGTGGATCCTGAATCACATATTAGTATGGGCTAGTGCACCTGTGGTTGTAAGCAATTGTGATAATAGCAAAAACACAGCAGATCGATGTAACCGACCGAAGGATCGATTAGGTCGAGGTTGAGCACATTCTTCTTCTGATAGACTCTTGAACGTCCTTTGAGAAAACCAACTAGAAAGGAGCATATGGAGGTTGTACTAGGATCAGCATACTACCAAGGATGTAGCCAAATCTCATCAAGAGACATGACAAGCAAGATAGAAAGAGGGGGCAAAGGAGGGTATGTATTGTGTTTTTTGACAATTGGACAATGGCTATCTCAATCGGCCATGTACCCCTTATTTTATAAGGGGTAGGGGTGGTCTTATCCCGTTGAAAAAAATAAATAGTACTATTTTTATGTCGCTTTATAGAGTTTTCGTTAGATTAGATCAAATTTTACATGGGGCGATTCCACCTTGGTCCAATTTAATTGTCAACAATATTTCTTTCTCGGAGAAAGATTACTGCAAGATGGTTTAGAACCATGAATCATTTTATGTATTTATTTTTCTATCGACTATAGTTGTTATTGATTAGTCTATAACACTATATAATCCACCACTTCAAATAAATCTAGAGTCACCCCCAACAAATAACTCCATAGACATAGACCACCCTCCATGCACCAAAGCAATTGCACCTACAAAACCAACACATTAAAAATACTAGTCGGTTGCCCGTGCGTTGCGACGGCATACAACAATACCCACGTAAACTATCCATCAAAAAAAATTAAGATTTTTTATTAATTGTCTCCGCTCTCTGTATAATATATTTTTTGATTTGGCTAACTGATGTTATTGTTTACTTCATGCAAATATGTCTTGGTACAACACGGTCAATGAAGTGATCGATTAGAAGAGAATCCACAACGATTGACTGAATGAACATAGATTATAAAATGACATAATTCCATCATACAGAGACCAAATAAGAGAAAGTTTGTGAGATCAAGTTTATAAAATAAGTCCAATGAAGTCAAACTTATAAAAAAGGTAGATCAAAATATGGAGTGGTTGCTAAAGTCAGGCATCAATAAAAACTGGATGTGCTCCATATAAATTACGCTACTTCGTAGCAATTACTAACGTTTAAAACCAACAAATAACCTTTCATTTTGCTGTTAGCGTGACAAATCATTGCTGCTCCAACCAATTCAGCAACTTCAAACACCATGTAGTCTATTGCGCCAATGTGGTCTTAGAAACGACCTAATGCTTGCAAGAGCAAAGAACGTCGTATCGTGCTTGGGCTGTAGCCTCGACCCGTAATGCTGGTCCGGCCCGACACGATTATTTTTTATTTTACAAAAAAAATGTATATACCTATATACAATTTATATTCAATATTAAAAATATCTTAACCTAATGGTTAGACAGTTTCACCCGGTGCCTTTCTTCCATCGGGGCATGGGTTCGAACCCCACCTCTTGCACCATTTTTTAACATTTTACGCTGATTTAATTAAATGAATCGACTGGCTAACGGGCTGGCCCGACACAGTTAGCAGGCCGACATGACGTGCCTGTGCCATAGTTGTGGCCCGCGTGCATCTAGCCCAAGTCGGGCGTCATTACGCTGATTTAATTAAATGGATCGATAGACTAACGGGCTGGCCCGACACAGTTAGCAGGCCGGCATGACGTGTCTATACCATAGCTGTGATCCGCGTGCATCTAGCCCATGTCGGGCGTTGTTTGGCATCTATAGATGTGCAGCGGATTAATTTGAAATAGCTGTGAGGGATTATTTGTAAAAAAATGACGCATGACGACCGTTGAAACTGGTGCTTTAAGTATAGTATAGAAACATACGAGATCCTACTCGCTCCGCCTAATTCTCAGCATGGATGGGCCGCTTTTCTTTTTTTAATTTTCTTTTTCTTTCCTTTATTTTCTTTATTTCCTTTCTTTCTTTCTTTTGTTTTCTTTCTTCTCCACCCTCAATCTATGCGGCTACGCCTTCCTTTCTTTATTTTCTCATTCTTTCCTTTTTTGTGGTTTTTTCTTATTTGATTTCTTTATCTTTCAAAAATTATAATTAATTATTTTGTTTTATTTTGACATGTTGTTGCTGCCTACCATGCTGCTTAGAGATGTAAATGATACATATACTATCCGTACGTATTCGAATTCGATCTATCTAAAATGGTTGAGATCTGATCCGTATCTGAGTGCTGGTATTCAATGTCCGATTTATATCTGTATACTCAAAGTTGTATATTTAAGATGTCGATAACCATTCAAATCTTATATGATACAACTCAATAATATACATGTCGGATCTGAATCCAAAAAGTAAAAATGAAAACAAATATGGTAGTACGAGTAATATTCGTTCGTATTTGATCTGATTACAACCCTATTGTTGCGTATGTATGGTGTGCACTGAGGGTGGAACTGGTGGAGATTCGATCGGTTCGACTGGGGTGCTTGGTTTTCTTGACTAAAATTTAGTATGTGTCACATCAAACATTTGAATGTCAACTACGAGGATTAAATATAGTCTAACTATAATACTAATTATAGAGACAAAGACTAAATGACGATCAATATTCTGCCAAATTCTTTTGTTTTTTTGTTTATATGTCTATTAGCATATACAACTATCCTATCAGCTAGGGTTGTAATCGGATCGAATACGAACAGATATCACTAAAACTATATTTGTTTTCATATTTTTACTCGAATTCCAATACAGATAGTTTCATATATGAATATGAATATGAATATTCTCGGATACAAATATGAATAGTCATACGTCGAATACGGAACTAGTCAGACATAGATAGCGTCGGTAACGAATATTTTGTTCGGATATCGTGTCGACCGAAAATTCATAAAATATTCTAGTGTCGACCGAAAATTGCAAATAAGTTATCAAGAATAATAAACATTTTATAAGAATATAACATCAAGTACCCACATGAAAATGATAAAGGTAAAGTATTATTGATGTTGAAACTTCGATACTTATGGTGATTTCACACGTAAGTGACGCAAGAAGTGAAATGAAATAAATGATGACATCTTATGGACTTTATGGTTCAAACATTTTTTAGGATGCTATGTGGACATATGTTGCCCTTTCTGAGGCTATTTATGTATTATTAATTTCTTTCTACGGAAAATCATCAAAAATGTAATTAAATCCGTAAAATATTAGTGTCTGACCAAAATTACAAATAAACTACCAAGACTAATAAACATTCTATAAGAAGGTAATCTCAAGTCCTCACATGAAAATGGTAAAGTGAAGTATTGATTATGTTGAAACTTGGATACTTAGGGTGATTTCACGTGTAACTCACACAACAAGTGAAGTGAAATGAAAACAATGTTGTCATCTTGCGGATTTCATGGTCCAATCGTTTTTACGATGCTACGTGGACATATTTTTCCCCTATCATGAATTTTTGAGGCTATTTGTGCATTGTTAATGTCTTTATGTAGAAAATCATCAAAATGCAATTAAATTTATAAAATATTCTAATCTCTACCAAAAAAAGAAAATAAGTTACCAAACCTATTAAACATCCTATAAGAAGATAACCTCAAGTCCCCATGTGAAAATGATAAAGTGAATTATTGATTATGTTGAAATTTGGATACTTAGAGTGATTTCACATGTAACTCACGCAAAAAGTGGAAGTGAATTGAAAAAAAACACTGTCATTTTGTGGATTTTATGGTCCAAACATTTTTGAGGATGCTATATGGGCATATGTTGCCCCTACATCAAATTTCATGAATTTCCGAGGCTATTTATGTATAATTGATTTCTTTCTACAGAAAATTATCAAAATGCAATTAAATTCATAAAATGTTATAGTTTCGACCGAAAATTGCAAATAAGTTACCAGGACCAATAAACATTCTATAAGAATATAACTTGTCCCCATATAAAAATGATAAAGTGAAGTGTTGGGGATTTGTTCTCAAATGCTATGAATTAAGAACAAGGCAACACAAAAATAGGTTAATGGTTAATGTCCTTCGCCCTTCGAAGAATTATTTCCCCAAGGATATAATGATCTCTGGACGAAGGTTATGAAGGACGTACCTTCATAATCACAACATGTATCAATAATAGACGAAGCATATGAAACATGAGAAATATCATGGATAATTATGAAGCATCATAATATATCTTTTATTATATAATTATGAATGAATAAGAATAATATCGAATTACATTTGTACCTTCGGCTTGACAGAAGACAAAAATACAAGCGTGATGCACAAGCGAGTACAAGTCAGCGTGAACAGTACGGGGTACTGTTCATCTATTTATAGGCACAGGGCGCAGCCTGTATAAATTTACATTCGTGCCCTTTATATTTATAATTGATTTATGGACAACCCAATGAGGATTAGATGGCCTTTTCCACTTTAAGGGTGTTCCTTTTTCCGCCATTGAGCCGAAGCTCCCTTGAGCGTAGCTTCGGAGCAACATCAGCCTTCGTCTCAACCATGCTTTTCACATCGTGTATGGTTTTAACCCAAGTCCAAAGGTACCAGTTCATATATTACACTTGGGAAACATTGTTAAATCATGTTTTTGAGGACCTTCGGAAGACGAAGGCCCCCAACAATAGCCCCTCGCAGTATTAATTTGTTAAGATAACAAATTCAGACTGCGATATGGACGAAGGCCTTAACCCGAAGGTCCAAAAAAATACCTTCTCTTTGCTAGAATAGCAATAATCAATGATAGACAGGGCCCTCCAATTTGCAGTGCACTTGGCGTATAAATATGGACTCACACCAACTGCATTTGATACACTGTTTCTGCCATTTGCATTATTTTCTCAATCTTTTAGCTCCTGCTCACTAGCACTCGCTAGATTTTCAAGTTCTCTGAGCTTCGGTTTAAAAGACGCATTTTTTACCATGTTTGGTGAAAAAATGTCCCAGGAAAAGAAGGTTGTTGTGGAGACGAAGCTGACTGAAGAGGCGAAGCTGTTTGAGGAGAAGAAGGCTGTGGATCCTTATGTTGCTGGATTTGTTGAGTCGATGGCGAAGACAAACACAGAGAAGATTACTAAAGAGATACTGGAAGGTTTATCTGAAGATACTGGTGATAGTGATAGCTATGATGTGGAAAGTGGAGATGAAGATTCTGAAGATTGGCCCTGGCGACCAAGCCATTCTATCTTCGGAAAATCAACCATTAAACAGAGCCATCTTGAGAACATGAGAGGACGGTATTTTCGGGACATGTCTATTATAAGGGCTGGCGGAGACAACAACGTCCCCGCCCCTGAGGAAAACGAAGTTGTAATTTACCGAAGCTTCTTCAAGGCTGGACTTCAGTTCCCTTTGAGCAAGTTTGTAGTTGAAGTGTTGAAAATCTATCAGAACTTCCTCCATCAGATCACCCCCGAAGCCATAATAAGAATGGGGATTTTTGTGTGGGCAGTAAGGAGTCAAGGGCTAGAGCCGAGCGCGAAGTGCTTCTGCAATATGCACGAACTTTTATATGAGACGAAGGCCATTGGTAAAGAACAGTACCACAACAACTTTGGTTGTTATGGATTCATTGCTCGCCCCAACGCAAGCCACCCAGTGCCAACATTTCGAAAGAGATGGCCCAGAGCCTGGATGGAAGAGTGGTTTTATGTGAAGAATGATCTAAAGACGAGGGAAGACATAAAATAAGTCATCATGCGCCCCATCTGGTCCTGCTTCGGCCTCCGAAGGCTGAAGGTCGAAATTGATGATGCCGCCGAAGCGTGTCAGAAGGCCTACAACATAGTTTGCTCCTTCATTGGCACAAGAGATTTAATTCAAGAACATATAGCGTTCAGGGTATGGCCGCTTGTGGAAAGCTGGGAAATACCGAAGGAGACCATCACTGACTCTAGCGAAGGTGGTTTGGTCCGGCTGAAGTATACCTTCAGGTTTGGGGATAAATTTGATGAACCAAATGATGACGGGCTGAAGTGCATTGAAGCTACTAGCGACGAGTTACTTGGGGCGTATTCCAAGACCGAGGACAATGCCTTGTCCGCAGCCTTCGGGGTCAGAATAAGAAAAGGTTGAACATGGTATTTGATGCTATTGGCTTTGTATACCCTGACTATTGTTACCCGCTGCGAGGGCAAGGGGTAAAAAGAAAGATTGCTGCTTCTGGAAAAGTTGCTGCTTCGGCCATCACAACTGAGCCGAAGGGCAAGAAGATGAAGGTTCTGACTCACCGGCCGCGTTACATTGAACCGGTCGTGATACCTGAATTTGGCGAAGGGCCCTCTTCAGCTGCCGAAACAAAAGGAATTGTTCCGTCTGCGCAGAGCACTGAAGAGTCGGTTGTAATGTCGAAGTTACTTTTAGTCGAGCTAGTTGAGACGAAGGCTGATGAGGCTGAAGGGCCAAAAACTGAAGAAAAAAATGCCAGAGATTTTGAGCCCTCCAACAGAGGCAACAGTGCCGAAGGTACAAAAGGGTTCTGCCGCAACTCCTAAGAGGAGAAGGATGGCGAATGTGCTGGATGTTGTGTTAGAAACGACAAAAACCTTGAGTCCTGCTCCTACAAGGAAAGTTGCCAAAGCTGCTAAAGCACAACCCGAAGCTGATGCTAAGAAGACAGAAGTCGAAGCTGCAACAACTCAGACTTTAACCGAAGCTGGGCCTACAATGCCTACCGAGATGGAGCCTGCTGACCCTAAGGAAAAATCAATAGAGCGGTGTCGGGGACCATAATTAGGGGTACCCCCAAGACTCCTAATCTCCGCTGGTAACCCCCATCAGCACAAAGCTGCAAAGGCCTGATGGGCGCGATTCAGGTCAAGGCTTCGTCCACTCAAGGGACACGATCCCGCCTCGCCCGAGCCCAGCCTCGGGCAAAGGCAGCTGACCCAGGGGGATTCACGTCTCGCCCGAGGGTCCCCTCAAGCAACGGACGCACCTTCGACTCGCCCGAGGCCCAGCTCGGATAGGCTTCATGGAGAAGCAACCTTGGCCGGATCGCCACGCCAACCGACCGTATTGCAGGAGCATTTAATGCAAGGATCGCCTGACACCTTATCCTGACGCGCGCTCCTCAGTCGACAGAGCCGAAGTGACCGCAGTCACTTCGCCGCTCCACTGACCGACCTGACAGGAAAACAGCGCCGCCTGCCCTGCTCCGACTGCTGTGCCACTCGACATAGTGAGGCTGACAGCAGCTAAGTCCAGCCTCGGGCGCCATAGGAAGCTCCGCCTTGCCCGACCCCAGGGCTTGGACTCTACCTCGACCTCGGAAGATGGACTCCGCCTCGCCCGACCCCAGGGCTCGGACTCAACCTCGACCTCGGAAGACGGACTCCGCCTCGCCCGACCCCAGGGCTCAGACTCTACCTCGACCTCGGACGACGGTCTCCGCCTTGCCCGACCCCAGGGCTCGAGCTCTACCTCGACCTCGGACGACAGTCTCCGCCTCGCCCGACCCTAGGGCTCGAGCTCAACCTCGACCTCGTACGACGGTCTCCGCCTCGCCCGACCCCAGGGCTCAGACTCGACCTCGACCTCGGAGGAGCCTCCGCCTCGCTCGACCTCGGGCTTGGACCTGCCACGTCACAGGAGGGGCCATCATTACCCTACCCTAAGCTAGCTCAGGCTACGGGGAACAAGACCGGCGTCCCATCTTGCTCGCCCCGGTAAACAAGTAATGATGGCACCCCGCGTGCTCCATGACGACGGCGGCTCTCAGCCCCTTACGGAAGCAAGGAGACGTCAGCAAGGATCTGACAGCCCCGATAGCTGTACTTCCACAAGGCTCAAGCACTCCTTCGATGGCCACGACATCACATGAACAGGGCGCCAAAACCTCTCGACTGCCACGACGGCATGTACTTAGGGCTCTAGCTCCTCTCTGCTAGACACGTTAGCACACTGCTACACCCCCCATTGTACACCTGGGCCCTCTCCTTACGCCTATAAAAGGAAGGTCTAGGGCTCTCGTACAAGAAGGTTGGCCGCGCGGGAGAACGGGCTGGCGGACAGTCTCTCTCTCTCTCTCTCACTCTCCCTCGCGGACGCTTGTAACCCCCTACTGCAAGCGCACCCGACCTGGGTGCAGGGCAACACGAAGGCCGCAGGTTTCCCCTTTGCTGTTTTCCCCCCTTCGTGCTCCTTCTCGCGCCGACCCATCTGGGCTGGGACATGCGGCGACAATTTACTCGTCGGTCCAGGGACCCCCCGGGGTGGAAACGCCGACAGTTGGCGCGCCAGGTAGGGGCCTGCTGCGTGTTGACGAACAGCTTCCCGTCAAGCTCCAGATGGGCAGTCTCCAGCAACCACTTCAACCCGGGACGGTGCTCCGTTTCAGGAGTCTTGAGTTCATGTCCCTCGACAGCAGCTACGACATGATACTCCTTCCTCCGCCGTGCGACAACGACAATGGCGGCCGTCAGCCCGCTCGCCGACGGCGGAATCGACGACGTCTTCCCCACGTGGCGAAAGAGCAACATCCGGGTCTGTCCCGTCACCTTCCCCGCCGACGGAGGAGGAGGCGGGGCAGGCATGGCCAAGCAGGAGGCGGCACCTCGTCGGCTGTCGAGCGAGTCGACGGCGCCGGCGCCCCAGCGGGGGACACGTCGGGCGTCGACCTCGCGTCTGAGACGAAGACGAGCGTCGTTTCCCCGCAACACGCCAACTCCAAGCAGACGGACGACGCCAGCACGCTCGCGAAGGACTTGCTGGGCGTTAGCCTCGTACCTGAGACAAAGGTGCAGTCCGTCCCCGACGCAACTTCGTCACCACCCGTCGATCAAGAGGTACCGTCCGTTTCCCGTTCCATGCCTTTTAGATTCAGCTGCGACCCACCAAGCGACCCCGCTTCGGTGGACACTTTCGTAAAGGCATGTTCAAACCCACCGGGGTATCATATGCGGTCACCCTGGGACCGGCTGACGGCCGTCTTGACCTACGGGCCTCTGGGTTTCGAGGAAGATGACGAGCCCGACTCTGGTTGGGATTTCTTCGGGCTCGATAACCCCAGTGCCATGCGTGATTTCAAGACCGCATGTGACTACTGCCTCTCCGATTGCTCTGATAGTAGCCACAGCCTCGGCGACGAGGACTGTGGCCCAAGTCGTGAATGCTTCCACGTCTATCTAGGGGGTCTCGACGAAGGCAACCATCTTGGTATGCCGGACGACGGTGATCCCCCTAGGCCTGCGCCTCACATTGACATCCTTCGGGAGCAAGCTGTGGTCCCAGTCCCTGCGGGGGGTCAGTACGCACAGCTCGAGCAAATGCGCGAGGTACAGGCCATGCTCGACGAGGAAGCAGGACAACTTGTGCAGCTTCGGCAAAATATCAGGCAGGAGTGGGGGGCCGAGCACCGGTCGGAGAAGCGCGTCATCTGGCCCAGGACGTCCAGCGCCGCATCGCCGATGATGCCAGGGCGAGGCTGCCCCCGGCTTCCAGTGGGGTCAGCCAGAACCTGGCTGCAGCAGCGATACTACTCCGAGCGATGTCGGAACCATCCACCACCGAGGGGCGGCGTATCCAGGGAGAGCTCAATAATCTCCTGGAAGATGCCTCGGTCCGACGGGCCGAGAGCTCTGCCTCCCGAAGGCAGGGGTACCCCCCGGAGCATCGCGCCGCGACTTCCCGATTCATGCGGGAAGCCTCGGTCCACACCGGGCAAACGTGGAACTCAGCGCCTGCGGCCCCGGGTCGCCTCGACAACGAGCATCACTGCCGCGACCGTCGAGCCCACCTCGACGAGAAGGTGCGCCGAGGCTACCACCCCAGGCGTGGAGGACGCTACGACAGCGGGGAGGATCGGAGCCCCTCGCCCAAACCACCCGGTCCGCGAGCTTTTAGCCGGGCCATACGGCGGGCGCCGTTCCCGACCCGGTTCCAAACCCCGACTACCATCACCAATAACTCGGGGGAGTCAAAACCGGAACTGTGGCTCGCGGACTACCGGCTGGCCTGCTAGCTGGGTGGGACGGACGATGACAACCTCATCATCCGCAACCTTCCCTTGTTCCTCTCCGATGCCGCCCGAGCCTGGGTGGAGCACCTGCCTCTTGCGCAGATCTCTAACTGGGACGACCTGGTCAAAGCCTTCGCCGGCAACTTCCAGGGCACATACGCGCGCCCTGGGAACTCCTGGGATCTCTGAAGCTGCCGCCAGCAGCCGGGAGAGTCCCTGCGGTACTACATCTGGCGATTTTTGAAGCAGCCCACCGAGTTGCCCAACAACACCGACTCGGATGTCATCGGCGTGTTCCTCGCCGGCACCACTTGCTGCGACCTGGTGAGCAAGCTAGGTCGCAAGACTCCCACCAGGGCGAGCGAGCAGATGGACATCGCCACCAAGTTCGCCTCTTGTCAGGAGGCGGTCAAGGTCATCTTCTGAAAGGACAAGCAGCCTCAGGGGCGCCAGCCAGAAGACGTCCCCGAGGCATCTGCTCAGCGCGGCACGAGGAAGAAGGGCAAGAAGAAGTCGCAAGCGAAACGCGACGCCGTCGACGCGGACCTTGTCGCCGCCGCCGAGCACAGGAACACTCGGAAGCCTCCCGGAGGCGCCAATCTGTTCGACAAGATGCTCAAGGAGTCGTGCCCCTATCATCAGGGTCCCGTCAAGCACACCCTTGAGGAATGCGTCATGCTTCGGCGCTACTTCCACAGGGCCGGGCCACCGGCGGAAGGTGGCAGAGCCCACAACAACGACAAGAAGGAGGATCACAAGGCAGAGGAGTTCCCCGAGGTCCACGACTGCTTCATGATCTACGGTGGGCAAGTGGCGAACGCCTCGGCTCGGCACCGCAAGCAAGAGCGCCGGGAGGTCTGCTCGGTAAAGGTGGCGGCGCCAGTCTACCTAGACTGGTCTGACAAGCCCATCACCTTCGACCAGGGCGACCACCCCGACCGCGTGCCGAGCCCAGAAAAGTACCCGCTCGTTGTCGATCCCGTCATCAGCAACATCAGGCTTACCAAGGTCCTCATGGACGGAGGCAGCAGCCTCAACATCATCTACACCGAGACCCTCGGGCTCCTGTAGATCGATATGTCCTCGATCCGGGCCGGCGCGGTGCCTTTTCATGGGATCATCCCCGGGAAACGCGTCCAACCCCTTGGACAACTCGATCTGCCCGTCTACTTCAGGACTCCCTCCAACTTCCGAAGGGAAACCCTCACGTTCGAGGTGGTCGGGTTCCGAGGAACCTACCACGCAGTGCTGGGGAGACCATGCTACACCAAGTTCATGGTCGTCCCCAACTACACCTACCTCAAGCTCAAGATGTCGGGCCCCAACGGGGTCATCACCTTCGGCTCCATGTACCAACACGCGTACGAATGCGACGTGGAGTGCGTGGAGTACGCCGAGGCCCTCGCCGAATCTGAGGCCCTCATCGCCGACCTGGAGAGCCTCTCCAAGGAGGCGCCAGATGCGAAGCGCCACGCCGTCAACTTCGAGCCAGCTGAGATGGTTAAGTTCGTCCCTCTCGACCCCAGCAACGACGCCTCCAAGCAGATCCGGATCGGCTCCGAGCTCGACCCCAAATAGGAAGCAGTGCTCGTCGACTTTCTCCGCGTGAACGCCGAAGTTTTTGCGTGGTGTCCCTCGGACATGCCTGGCATACCGAGGGATGCCGCCGAGCACTCGCTGAATATTCGAGCTGGAGCCCGACCCGTGAAGCAGCCTCTGTGCCGATTCGACGAAGAAAAGCGCAGAGCCATAGGCGAGGAGATCCACAAGCTGATGGCTGCAGGGTTCATCAAAGAGGTATTCCATCCCGAATGGCTTGCCGACCCTATGCTTGTGAGAAAGGAAGGAAATGGCAGATGTGTGTAGACTATACTGGTCTAAACAAAGCATGTCCGAAGGTTCCCTACCCTCTGCCTCGCATCGATCCAATCGTGGATTCCACTGCTGGGTGCGAAACCCTGTCTTTCCTCGATGCTTACTCAGGGTATCACCAAATCAGGATGAAAGAGTCCGACCAGCTCGCGACTTCTTTCATCACACCCTTTGGCATGTACTGCTACGTTACTATGCCATTCGGTTTGAGGAATGCGGGTGCGACATACCAAAGGTGCATGAACCACGTGTTTGGAGAGCACATTGGTTGAACGGTCGAGGCTTACGTTGATGACATCGTAGTCAAGACGAGGAAAGCCTCCGACCTCCTCTCCGACCTTGAAACGACATTCCGGTGTCTCAAGGCGAAAGGCGTAAAACTCAATCCTGAGAAGTGTGTCTTCGGAGTCCCTCGAGGCATGCTCCTGGGGTTCATCGTCTCTGAGCGGGGCATCGAGGCCAACCCGGAGAAAATCGCGGCCATCACCAACATGGGTCCCGTCAAGGACTTGAAAGGAGTACAGAGGGTCATGGGATGCCTTGCGGCTCTGAGCCGTTTCATCTCGCGCCTCGGCGAAAGAGGCCTACCTCTATACCGCCTCTTAAGGAAGACCGAGCGCTTCACTTGGACCCCCGAGGCCGAGGAAGCCCTCGGGAACCTAAAGGCGCTCCTTACCAGCGCGCCCATCTTGGTGCCCCCACTGCCGGAGAAGCCCTCTTGATCTACGTCGCCGCAACCACTCAGGTGGTCAGCGCCGCGATCGTGGTCGAGAGACGAGAAGAGGGGCATGCATTGCCCATCCAGAGGCCGGTCTACTTCATCAGTGAAGTACTGTCCGAGACCAAAATCCGCTACCCGCAAATCTAAAAGCTACTGTACGCGGTAATTCTGACACGGCGAAAGTTGCGACACTACTTCGAGTCTCATCCGGTGACTGTGGTGTCATCCTTCCCCCTGGGGGAGATCATCCAGTGCCGAGAGGCCTCGGGTAGGATTGCAAAGTGGGTGGTGGAGATCATGGGCGAGACAATCTCGTTCGCCCCTCGGAAGGCCATCAAGTCCCAAGTCTTGGCGGACTTTGTGGCTGAATGGGTCGACACCCAGCTTCCAGCAGCTCCGATCCAACCGAAACTCTGGACCATGTTTTTCGATGGGTCGTTGATGAAAACAGGAGCGAGCGCGGGCCTGCTCTTCATCTCGCCCCTCGGGAAGCACCTCCGCTACGTGCTGCATTTCCTGGCGTCCAACAACGTGGCCGAGTACGAGGCTCTGGTTAACGGGTTGTGCATCGCCATCGAGCTAGGGGTTCGACGCCTCGACGCTCGTGGCGACTCGCAGCTTGTCATCGACCAAGTCATGAAGAACTCCCATTGCCGCGACCCGAAGATGGAAGCCTACTGCGATGAGGTTCGGCGCCTGGAGGACAAGTTCTACGGGCTCGAGCTCAACCACATCGCCCGATGATACAACGAGACTGAGGACGAGCTGGCTAAGATAGCCTCGGGGCGGACAACGGTTCCCCTGGATGTCTTCTCCCGAGACCTACATCAACCCTCAGTCAAGACTGACGACACGCTCGAGCCCGAGAAGGTCTCGGCCCTGCCCGAGGCGTCCTCGGCTCAGCCCGAGGCACCCTCGGCCCTCGAGGGTGAGGCACTGCGCGTCGAGGAAGAGCGGAATGGGGTCACACCTAATCGAAACTGGCAGACCCCGTACATGCAATATCTCCACCGAGGAGAGCTACCCCTCGACAGAGCCGAAGCTCGGCGACTGGCGCAGCGCGCCAAGTCGTTCGTCTTGCTGGGTGACGGGAAGGAGCTCTACCACCGCAGCCCCTCAGGCATCCTCCAGCGATGCATATCCATCGCTGAAGGTCAGAATTTATTACAAGAAATACACTTGGGGGCTTGCGGTCACCACGCAGCACCTCGAGCCCTCGTTGGAAATGCCTTCCGACAGGGTTTCTACTGGCCAACCGCGGTGGCCGACGCCACTAGGATTGTACGCACCTGCCAAGGGTGTCAATTCTACGCAAAGCAGACCCACCTGCCCGCTCAGGCTCTGCAAACAATACCCATCACCTGGTCGTTTGCTGTGTGGGGTCTAGACCTCATCGGTCCCTTACAGAAGGCACCCGGGGGCTACACGCACCTGCTGGTTGCTATCGACAAATTCTCCAAGTGGATCGAGGTCCGACCCCTAAACAGCATCAGGTCCGAACAGGCGGTGGCGTTCTTCACCAACATCATCCAACACTTTGGGGTCCCAAACTCCGTCATCACCGACAACGGCACCCAGTTCACCGGCAGAAAGTTCCTGGACTTCTGCGAGGATCACCACATCTGGGTGGACTGGGCCGCCGTAGCTCACCCCATGATGAATGGGCAAGTAGAGCGTGCCAACGGCATGATTCTGCAAGGATTCAAGCCGCGGATCTACAACGACCTCAACAAGTTCGGCAGGCGATGGATGAAGGAACTCCCTTCGGTGGTCTGGAGTCTGAGGACAACGCCGAGCCGAGCCATGGGCTTCACACTGTTCTTTCTGGTCTATGGGGCCGAGGCCATCTTGCCCACAGACTTAGAATACGGATCCCCGAGGACGAGGGCATACAACGACCGAAGCAACCGAACCAACCGAGAAGACTCACTGGACCAGCTGGAAGAGGCTCGGGACATAGCCTTACTACACTCGGCGCGGTATCAGCAGTCCCTGTGACGTTACCACGCCCGAGGGGTTCGGTCCCGAGACCTCCAGGTGGGCGACTTGGTGCTTCGGCTACGACAAGACGCCCGAGGGCGCCACAAGCTCATGCCTCCCTGGGAAGGGCCATTCATCATCGCCAAGATTTTGAAGCCCGGAACATACAAGCTGGCCAACAGTCAAGGCGAGGTCTACAACAACGCTTGGAACATCCGACAGCTACGTCGCTTCTACCCTTAAGATGTTTTCAAGTCGTTCACATACACCTCGTCTACATACGCGAGCAAAGTCTAACCATCAAGGAAGGGTCAGCCTTGCCTCGGCAAAGCCCGACCCTCCCTCGGGGGCTAGAAGGGGCAAACCCCCTCTGCCTCAAAATTTTCCTTGGAAAAAGTCTTTCTGCCAGAACATCTTTCGTGCTTTACGACTACTTCGAAAGTGGGATCCTGAAAACGACGGAGTACACGTAAGCAGGCAAGGCCGACCGAGCCGAGGGACTCCTATGCCTCCGGGATACGGATACCTCACTCATCACCTTCTGCGATAAGTAACTCACGCTCGGATAAGCGATTTCGCTGACCGAACAAGTCTTAATGCTCGAAAACTTTTCTGCCAAAATGATTTTTCGTGCCTTCTCGACTATATCGATAACAGAATCCTACGAACGAGTAAGAGTACACGTAAGCGGCAAGGCCGACCGAGCCGAGGGACTCCTACGCCTCCGGGATACGGATACCTCACTCATCACCTTCCGTGAAAAGTAACTCTCGCTCGGACAAACAATTCTGTTACCGACAAACAAGTCCTGATACCGACAACACGACGACGATATGTTTTGGCCTCGGCGACCGCAAAAAACATACGCACACTACAAGATAAACTGTTCCTGTAGGATCAGACATCAGTGGGGGAGCAGCAGCACCCTCGGCGTCGACTCCACCTTCGGCGGAATCCGACCCGGCCTCGGACGGCAACACGGTCGGAGGATCTCCACCTCGAAGGAACCTGTCGGCACCACGCCTGGGCCATCGCCGCTAGGGTCTCCTCCGGGAACCCGGCCCAAGCAGACGGCTCGACCGGCCGCTCGTAGCCTCAGCCAGCTGTCCCCCGAGGACATCAGCCCGGCTCATGGCCTCGGCAACCCAACTCCGACGCTGGTCCGGCCAGTGGACAGCCCGGCCCGGCTCCGGCTGATGAAGCTTCTTTTCGAGCCAACTCCGCCTCTGTCCATGCTGACACCGCTGCCTCCGGCTCTGGCTCATCGCAGAGCGGCCGAGGGTTTCTTTAACTAAGCAAGAGAAGCCTCGGGTGGCAAGGCCGACCGAGCCGAGGGACTCCTACGCCTCCGGGATACGGATACCTCACTCGTCACCTTCGCACGAGGCAACTCACACTTGGTTAAGCGGTTCAGTTAGCTGACAGGCGAGTCTTAGTGCTCGAAATGAGGAAAAAACACGGCTTCACGCCAAAATACATACATGTTCAGGCCCCGACAGCCGCAATGAACAAACACCGGCACTCAAGGTGCCATTATAGACGAAACTCCAGTTCCACTCCCGCGGGTATGAACAACCTCCATATCGGAGAGCCTGCGGGACGACAAACTCCTGGTGACTCGCCAGCGACCTCTGCAGCAGCAGCGATGGTCCCAGGACGGACGCTGCCGCCGGAAGGCTCTCGTTCGCGGTCCCACTCAAGGGACAAGAACTAGACATTAATGCCAAAGAGCCGGAGGTCGGTCCGCGGGTAGCGCTGACGGGCTCGACGGCAGAGAAGCTTTCTCCAGCTGCCACCACGTCAGCACCGACGGCGGCGTCCACCTGTCCGCCAACACCGCACCAGCGAGCGCCGCCCGCCCCAAAGCGCACCGGCAGGTCCTCAATCCATCCTCGCCACGAAAGTGAGGACAGAGGACGGAATGTTGCACCCTGGCTGGGCAGCAATAGTTCGCCTTCCCCGGCATGGCTGGAGGGCACCTCCTCCGCAGAGCTGGAGGATGGTTTCCACCCCCAGAAGCTGGAAGAAGAGGTGGCCAGCTGACCCATGCGGGAGGTAGAGCTCCGGCTCGCCTAGCTCTCCGCCCCAGCAAGGATGATGAAGATCCTTGAAGCTAAGGGCGGGGCAGAGGCCGTAGCCCGGCTCGCTTGTCCCCACCATCGAACTGGTGGTCACCGTCTTGGGTGACCACCGGCGAGGGGATGCAGCCGGGCTGCCTGATGAAAATCCTTGAAGCCGAGCGATGGCTGAAAGGTACCAACTTCCGCGAAGTTGCGTCCCTCCAACGACGACAAGATGAAAGCGACGCGGGCGCACCCCATCCGGGGGCTCGGAAGGTGGAAGGGCGCGATGCATGAGGAGAGTACAAAGACATGGTTGCCATCCAAGGGGGTCACCCTCCTTTTAAAGGTAACTCACCCCACTCGCGTCCTCAGCCGTCGCGGACTGAGTCTTCACCAACACGCCTCCAAGGTCTTCCCCCTACGACACGGGGGGTGGGTCCCACGCGTCATGCAAGCTGGCCCAGGGCAGAAGAAGCCAAACCGTCGCGCGCGGTGCGCGTAACTGCCCTTCGGTTACAAGCACTCCTCCACTTTCGCCCAGACCAGCGGGTGAAAGGGCGGACCACCATGCAGGCGACATGCAACCGCACCAAGGGGGCGCACCCTTTCGACTTCGACGCGTCCAGCATGGAGGCCCAGGCCCACACGTCATGTAACCGGCGCACCGGTTACTACGTGCGAGAAACTGCACCACCACTTGCGCCAGTATCGCGCCTTCTCGACTGCGGAACTGGAGCCGCGACTCGAGGCAACCCTGCGCATGGCCCAACAGTGCCGACCGAGCACATCGGTCACGGGTCAGCCAGCCGCGGGAGAAGGCGCGACGGTCGATATGGCCAAAAGTGGGCCGACAGTAATGGCAGCGGCAGGCGGGCGGAAGCAGCTGTCAAGTCGGCTGCAGGCTCACGTCCCCTCCTGGGACAGCGAGAGAGCCCTCTCCCACGGCGTGAAGACGACACGCCCGTGTTCCGTTCCTCAAACGGCTCGTGCACGCACAACGGCTGCACCGCGAACCACTCGTCCCGTCGCATTAACTCTGCGGCAGGACAGGCGGCACCTTTGGCAGGCGAAGCAGGCGACGCTTCACCTCCGCCATAATGACCGCGTCAAAAAAGGTGCGCCACGTCATTCGATTTTGTATCCTTTTCCTCTTCCTCTTTCTCTCTCTCTTACTACAGGGACCGGGAAAGGGGATACTCCGAAACGGATCCTTCTCCGCGAAGGAAGCGGGCCCCAAGCCCCCCTACTGATCAGAGGTTCGAAGGCTGGCCCCTCGGAAGGGTTTGACAGCCGCCTCAGAGCACTCGGGCTCCGAGCCCTCCTACTGATCAGAGGTTCGAAGGCTGCCCCCTCGGAAGGGTTCGACAGCCGCCTCAGAGCACTCGGGCTCCGCGCCCCCCACTGGTCAGAGGTTCGAAGGCTGGCCCCTCGGATGGGTTCGACAGCCGCCTCAAGCCACTCGGGCTCCACGCCCACTACTTATCAGGGGTTCGTAGGCTGGCCCCCGAAGGGTTCGACAGCCGCCTCAGAGCACACAGAGCGAGGGATGACTCTGGGTATGTCCGATACATGGCCGAGGCTCGGGCTACGCTCCCGAGGTACCCTAGGACATTTCCGAGACCAGCAGGAGCGATTCTGTAATGGAATCCCATCAGAGGGAGTCATCGAGCCCTCGGACCCTATCAAACGGGACCGGGTCCGGCAAATCACCTGCAGGTACTTTTGGAGCGCGCCTCTGGGCCACTAGCCGACCCTTATCGAACTGGGCACGGGTGTCCACTCGGATCACCCGTTAGCAACTCACTGGAGACACCATGTTCGGCGCCCTCCGAGGGCAACATGGCGCTTCCCCCCTCCTCCTTGCGGAAAGGCGACGCAGGGGCGTATGAAAAAACCCGAGTCTGTCCTTGACCTTTCTCTCGCTCTGTGCGGAGGCTCGGGGGCTGCTCTCGCAAACCCGGCTCAAGCCAAACCGTTGACAGCGTCAACATACCAGCCCGAGAACTTGGAACCTAACTATGCACTCGAGCTACGGCCAGTTCGCATGAGGGAACAACCAGAGCGGCCGAAGCATCACGAAACGCGCTAAGACCTCGAAGGAGTCCAACCACACCTCCGAGGCCTCGGGGGCTACACCCAGCGGGTGCGCTCGCGCGCACCCACCGGAACGAAACGCAACCGAGAAAGGCCGGTCCCCTTGCAAAAAAGTGCGACAAAAGCCTCCAAGCGAGTATCAACACTCCCTTCGAGGCTCGGGGGCTACTATCGGGATTAGGGGTACCCCCAAGACTCCTAATCTCAGCTGGTAACCCCCATCAGCACAAAACTGCAAAGGCCTGATGGGCGCGATTCAGGTCAAGGCTCCGTCCACTCAAGGGACACGATCCCGCCTCGCCCGAGCCCAGCCTCGGGCAAAGGCAGCCGATCCAGGGGGATTCACGTCTCGCCCGAGGGTCCCCTCAAGCAACGGACGCACCTTCGACTCGCCCGAGGCCCAGCTCGAACAGGCTTCACGGAGAAGCAACCTTGGCCGGATCGCCACGCCAACCGACCGTATCGTAGGAGCATTTAATGCAAGGATCGCCTGACACCTTATCCTGACGCGCGCTCCTCAGTCGACAGAGCCGAATTGACCGCAGTCACTTTGCCGCTCCACTGACCGACCTGACAGGAAAAAGCGTCGCCTGCCTTGCTCCGACTGTTGTGCCACTCGACAGAGTGAGGCTGACAACAGCTAAGTCCAGCCTCGGGCGCCATAGGAAGCTCTGCCTCGCCCGACCCCAGGGCTCGGACTCTACCTCGACCTCGGAAGACGGACTCCGCCTCGCCCGACCCCAGGGCTCAGACTCAACCTCGACCTCGGAAGACGGACTCCGCCTCGCCCGACCCCAGGGCTCGGACTCTACCTCGACCTCGGACGACGGTCTCCACCTCGCTCGACCCCAGGGCTCGGGCTCTACCTCGACCTCGGACGACGGTCTCCGCCTCGCCCGACCCCAGGGCTCGAGCTCAACCTCGACCTCGGACGACGGTCTCCGCCTCGCCTGACCCTAGGGCTCGGACTCGACCTCGACCTCGGAGGAGCCTCCGCCTCGCCCGACCTCGGGCTCGAACCTACCACGTCACAGGAGGGGCCATCATTACCCTACCCCTAGCTAGCTCAGGCTACAGGGAACAAGAATGGTGTCCCATCTGGCTCGCCCCGGTAAACAAGTAATGATGGCACCCCGCGTGCTCCATGACGACGGCGACTCTCAGCCCCTTACGGAAGCAAGGAGATGTCAGCAAGGATCCGACAGCCCCGACAGTTGTACTTCCACAAGGCTCAAGGACTCCTCCGACGGCCACGACATCACATGAACAGGGCGCCAAAACCTCTCGACTGCCACGACGGCATGTACTTAGGGCTCTAGCTCCTCTCTGCTAGACATGTTAGCACACTGCTACACCCCCCCATTGTACACCTGGGCCCTCTCCTTACGCTTATAAAAGGAAGGTCCAGGGCTCTCGTACGAGGAGGTTGGTCGCGCGGGAGAACGGGCTGGCGGACAGTCTCTCTCTCTCTCACTCTCCCTCGCGGACGCTTGTAACCCCCTACTGCAAGCGCACCCGACCTAGGCGCAGGGCAACACGAAGGCCGCGGGTTTCCCCTTTGCTGTTTTTCCCCCTTCGTGCTCCGTCTCGCGCCGACCCATCTGGGCTGGGACACGCGGCGACAATTTACTCGTCGGTCCAGGGACCCCCCCGGGGTCGAAACGCCGACAAGCGGATTGCAACTGAAAAAATCGAAGCTCCTACTTCCGAGGCTTTGAACAAAAGTATTGATTACATTATTCGTCATGCTTCGGGAAAAAAGCTATCCAAAGAAGAAATGCTAGAAGCAAAACACTATGCCCAAAAATTGAAATATCCGAAGGGGGCGTTAGTGTTCAATGGTAGTGGCGAAGAAGATTTTTTGTACTGTCTCCGGGATAACAAAGAAATATCCGTTTGCCGGGAGATAGGTAAAAGCATCGGATTTCCGAAGCTGGAAGACGGTCTTTCGATTTTATTGAAGGACGAACTTGCTGACAGCCTAGCATACAATAGCATAAAGGTATAAAATTGAAATATTCAATTTTTTTGAAAATGAAATATTTTATTTGCTATACTCAATTCCGTCCTCCTCTTGCAGGGCTTAATTCTTAGCAATGCGCTTAGGGCACAGAAAAATATTGAAGATGAAGGCTATACGATGGCTCTAAACAACCTTCGTTCATAGGTGATGGAATTAAGAAACGAAGGTCTTGAAAAAGACAAAATCTTAATTTCATTGGTAAACAAAGTGAAAGAAGACGAAGCTAGTTTCAAGGCTCAGGCCAAAATTCAAAAGACTGAAATTGAAGACCTTCGGAAACAGCTGGCAGAAGCTAAAGAAAAATGCGCACTCGCAGAAGCTAACCGAGACATCAGCGAATATTGAAAAAATCATTTAGAGAAAAATGTTGAAGAACTTCGCACATCCAAGGAAAGATGCTTTGAAAAATCCTTGGACTGCGTGAAGAAAATAAAAGCTAGTTTCGCCAACGTGGGTGCCTATTCTACTGAAGAAAACTTCATACGAGGCGACCCCGAAGGTGTTATTGAATGGATAAGTGGGGAGGCTGAGACCTTCGAAGAAATCTTAAGTGGTCGCGGGGATGTCTGTGCATTTTCCGGTGCGCGAGGGATTTCAGCTATCTTGGAGAAGGCGGGATGTGATCACATCAAGACCATGACCCAGGCCGAAGCTGCCTTCTCCGCAGATGACACGAAGGATCCTTCAGCCGAAGCAACCTTGATGGGTGGAAAATTATATAATGATGTCTGGGTGAATGGTGGCCGAGAGATGGCTCATGAAATTATAAAGAAAAGTGAAAAAGACACCCATGACGCCCGGATAGAAGCGAGACAAGCTGAAGAAGCTACAGAGCGCGAAAAACGTATAGGTAATATCTTTTGATGTTCAGCTTCGGCATTTGTTTTTGTGGCTTCGGACTAATTAATTTTTCCCACTTCAGCTGAATTATCTCCGCCACCGGAACCGTTCAATCCCTTGTCCGATCCAGAAACGAAGGAAGCACTGGAGATGATTAATATGGCTGAATCTATTGTTGACGAAGTCGTCATTAAATTGCTAAATGAAGTTGCGGAGAAAATCCTGAAAGAAGACTAGCACTTATTGTAAAAACATTTTTAAATGGTCAATGTAAGAGACACTAGAATGGACATTGTGCTTTTATTGTAACGAAGCTGTAATATTGGATGTGTGTAACTTTGGATCGAATATGTAAATTATTGTAATTTATTTCTTTACGATGCATGAAACTTACATACATACCGTTTTTGAGCCTTCGGCGAAAAAACACCTTCCCTTCTTTTCATGCTTCGTAAAGAAAGAAGATTCGTGGTTCGTAAAAATAAAGATATCCATATTTCGCAAAGAGAGATCCCTCTTGTGTGCAGGTTGACGAAGCTATAATTCGAAGCTTACTTCGTGTGACTTTGACAGAATATTTTCGGAAAATCGGCTTTGTATTCCATTCTTGTGTCATTGATGCAATATGATGTATGATGTGATGCTATGCGAAATGATGTGATGATATGATGCAAAATGATAATAATGCCGAAGACACATACTCACACTCCTACACTGGAACACACAATCTCTGCATTCCCTTAGGAACGACTGGAATCTCTTTGCCGTTTATTTTTCGGCTTCACCGTTTATTTTTCGGTGTAAGTTCTGCATCCCCTTAGGAACGTCTTTTGAACTTCTTCGCCTTCTATTTCGGCGGTATAAGTTCTGCATCCCCTTAGGAACGACTTTTGAACTTCTTCGCCTTATATTTTGGCGGTATTTGGCTCTGCATTCCCTTTGGAATGACTTTTGAGCAAAAAACTTATACTACGCTCCCTTATGAACGACTTTTTATGTAGCTTCGGCAAAACTTACGCTGCGCTCCCTTAGGAACAACTTTTTGTAGATCTGTATTCCCTTAGGAACGACTTTTGAGCTTTGGCAATTTTTGAGCTTCGTAAGTCTATGAAGAAGATATATTCCATCTCAGTAGAAGCAAAATCATTACAAGAATTTAAAACTAGATTTACATTGCTTGTTCCTTATTAAAAAAACAAAATGACATAGAACATAAAAGTATTTCAGAGGCATGATATCGCTCAATAAATGTGCTTTGATTCTGGCACAGTATTGTTGACTGTACGAGCTTCGGATTCCTCCCTAAATTCACGTTGTTGTTGAGAGTGCTGGCGCCCTTCTGGCTGCTAGCTTCGGGAATATGTAGGTTGCAGTGGTGGTGGCAGTGGAAGCTGAGGCCAAGAAGCCTGTGAATGGCTAGCCGAAGCAATAGAGGCTGCAGGATGATTGCCCACATATTCTGGTATGTAGGGAGAGTGGCACGAAGCAGTGTGTAAGACCTGCTTCGGCTGATTCTGCCGAGCTTCGGGTTCTGCGATCTCCTTTTGCTTCAGAATAGTGATTTGGCACATTCTTGTAGTATGGCTCTTGTCCTCACCATAGAATAGGCAATAGATTTTCCTGGGCTGATCCCCATATCTTCCTTCAAAGCCCCTGGCGCCTCTGCCCCTTGGAGCTGGTGGCCTAAAGGAGCTTTGCTGCTGCCCCGAAGACTATGAGGTGTACTGTGGCCTCTGAGGCTAGCTTCCTTTGTCGTCATTATGACTGGAGCTGTGGATTGATCTGACATGCCTAGGGTGGTTTCTTCCTCTGAAGCCCCTGGTCATCTCAGAGAATCTGTAAGCTTCCTCCCTTCTTTGGCGGAAGTCGTTGTCAGCCCGTATGTACTCATCCATCTTCTGAAGCAGCTTCTCCAGAGTTTGTGGGGGCTTCCTGGTGAAGTATTGAGCCGTAGGTCCTGGCCGAAGACACTTGATCATGGCGTCAATGATAATTTCATTGGGCACTGTGGGCGCTTGTGCCCTCAATCGCAAGAACCTTCGGACATACGCCTGAAGGTATTCCTCATGGTCTTGCGTGCATTGGAATAAGGCCTGAGCTATGACTAGCTTCGTTTGAAAGCCTTGGAAACTGGTAACCAGCATGTCCTTGAGCTTCTGCCACGACGTGATTGTCCCTGGCCGAAGCGAAGAATACCATGTCTGGGCTACGTTCCGGACTGCCATGACAAAGGACTTTGCCATGATAGCTGCATTGCCTCCGTATGAGGATATTGTTGCCTCATAGCTCATCAAAAATTGCTTTGGGTCCGAGTGCCCATCGTACAAGGGTAGCTGGGGTGGCTTGTAGGATTGTGATCATGGGATAGCCTGCAATTCTGCTGCCAAGGGAGAAGCATCATCAAAAGTAAAGGTGTCATGATTAAAATCATCATACCATCCATCTTCGTTGAATAAGCCATCTTGACGAAGCTCCCTGTGTTGGGGCCTTCGGTCTTGGTCATCTTGAGCAAGATGACACACTTCCTCAGTAGCTTCATCGATCTTCCTTTGAAGATCGGCCAGTCGAGCCATCTTCTCCTTTTTCCTTTGCACTTGTTGATGGATGATTTTTATGTCCCTGATCTCTTGATCCAACTCCTCCTCCTGGAATGTTGGACTGGTGGCCTTTCTCTTCTAGCTTCGAGCCTCTCGGAGAGAGAGTCTCCTGGTTTGTGTCCAGTGGCTGCAGTGCAGCAGCCTCTAGTGCTGTTATCTTCTTCGGCGGCATGACGAAGGTTAGTGCTTTGCCGAAGGTTGTGGAAGTGAGTACACCGGAGGTGGGCGCCAATGTTGGGGACTTGTTCTCAAATGCTATGAATTAAGAATAAGGCAACACAAAAATAGGTTAATGGTTAATGTCCTTCGCCCTTCGAAGCATTATTTCTCCAAGAATTTAATGATCTTCAGATGAAGGTTATGAATGGCGTACCTTCATAATCACAACATGTATCAATAATAGACGAAGCATATGAAACATGAGAAATATCATGGATAATTATGAAACATCATAATATATCTTTTATTATATAATTATGAATGAATAAGAATAATATCGAATTACATTTGTACATTCGGCTTGACAGAAGACAAAAATACAAGGGTGATGCACAAGCGAGTACAAGTCAGCATGAACAGTACGAGGGTACTGTTCATCTATTTATAGGCACAGGACGCAGCCTGTGTAAATTTACATTCATGGCCTTTATATTTACAATTGATTTATGTACAACCCAACTAGGATTAGATGGCCTTTTCCCCTTTAAGTCGGTTCCTTTTTTCGCCATTGAGCCGAATCTCCCTTGCACGTAGCTTCGGAGCAAAATCAGATTTCGTCTCAACCATGCTTTTCACATCGTGTATGGTTTTAACCCGAGTCCGAAGGTACCTGTTCATATATTACACTTGGGAAACATTGTTAAATCATGTTGTTGAGGACCTTCGGAAGACGAGGGCCCCCAACATGAAGTATTGATTATGTTGAAACTTGGATACTTATGGTGATTCCACATGTAACTATCGGAATATCTGAAATCCAAAATCCAGTAAGGTATCCGGGAAGCTGTCTAGATATCCGAAATCTAGAAAGGTATTCGAGAAGATGTCCAGATATTCGAAATCCGACGGATATGAGTCATCTCATATTCATATTAGAAATCCGAGCTGTACTATCCGAATCTGAATATTTTGTGGATATTGGAAAAAAACTATCCAAACGGATAATTATCCTCTTCAGACGGTCAGATGCTCAAATAATGTGTGTACCATTTACAATGAGACAAAATCCGCACATGTAATGTTGCTACTGTGACAGAAAAGGTACACTTCATGTAAAGTTATATGTGATAATGTGTATGCATTACGGTTATTCTATTGTCACTTTAGCTGACAATAACATCAGTAGCACAGGTCGAAATACGATGTCGCGACTCACGATTTCCCCCTCGTTATCCTGATTATTTTTGCCACGATCCTTAATGTGTATTCACTTCACTGAATTTTAGATTTTACTGGTAAACATTATCTACGATTCTGACAACGAAAAGTCCTCCATCCATTTAAATTATATGATATTTTGTCTTTTCGAGATACATTGCTTTTCGTATATGACACAGTACATATATTTAGATAACTGCATACCAACTAGTTAAAGCTACGTACCCCCAAAAAAACTAAAACGCCTAGTAATTTGGAATGAAGAGAGTAGCGAATACGAAATCAAAAGTTGACAGTGAAAACTAACAAATATGAAGTTTTTTTTGGCGGGATTCTTTGTGATCCTACGTTCGAAATAAATAGGCGGGGCTGAAAACAGATGCGCGCTTGCACTACATGCATATAAGCATCCACGGAGGCAGCCTCTTTTGCATTGCATCTGGGTCGATCGATCTGCTTTTCTTGCTTGTCATGGATGTGCCGGCTGTGTGTCGTCGTACGTGGTGGTGGGGATGTGACCATCATCTCCTCCACCACGGTGCAGTGCTGGCTGTTTGTGTCCATTCCCTTTAATCATTGCTTTGAACCCTACTTTGCACCGGGAATTTCCAAAAGGGGACCTAGCTATCGTATTAGACAACTCTCCAAATGCATGCTTATATCTCTATATATGCTAATTACAAACAAACTACCATCATCGAGTCCTAAGCGCAGCAATCGTATCTCATTCTTCAAGTATAAAAGAAGAGAATTAGTGAACCTAAGTGAGCTTATTAATAGTCTATGAAACCCATGCATGCTCTTATATATAAGGGCTAGTAATACTAAGAGCCATAAATGCTACGGATCCATGAAGAAATAAAAGTCCACATGTAAATTATATACTATTTAGTTGCCCGTTAGATTGCTACGGTTTTTATATATCATATATGTATATATTGCTTAAAGATATTTATTCGAACGTGATCATATCGCACCAAAGAGAAATAACCGAGGACTAGTACATGGTCAGCACAAGCATCGGTAGTCGGCGCGACTCTGGATCGAGCCAAACTAATGTCGAGCTAGACGTGTAGTGGTGACGTCTATGTCGGTCGGCGGATCCGGCAGTGCGGCTCATGCAGATTTGATCAGCACAACGGCGCGCTCCAGGGGTCGGACCGTGCGAATTCGGCCGCGTCTCGTGTTGCACCTAGGATTTCACCCAAGAGATGTCAATCGGTGATGTGGCGAAGAGAGAGGGCGAAGATGGTGGGCAACGAGGTATGCGGTGTGGGGTGAGATGAGACGAAGTCTATTCTCTTGCTTTTTTTCCACGCTCACGACATCAGGTATGGTGAGGGAGAAGGTACTAGACTATAGATGGTCAAATAGGTTGTGTTTGGTGTGCCAGCTAAGACACGACCCATTTAATAGGGCCATAGCCTAGCTCGAGAACTATGTCATGCCTAGGCCGCTTTCTTGGCCTACAGTGTCGACCCGACCCGCACGGTTATATTTTTATTTTCAATTTAATAGTATGTATATATCTACAATATCTATCCTATGTATAACACGATATTTACCATATCTCTACTATTATAATGCAACAGTTTCATGCTCTTGCGTCGCCCTATCCCTTCCGTACATCGTACATCGTGCGTCGCCCTATCCCTTTTGTACATCGTGCGTCGCCCGCTCACTACCGGAATCAAGCGCTTTGCCGAGTGCCTGAAGCACTCGGCAAAGCCTGAAAACCACTCGACAAAGACTTTGCCGAGTGTGACACTCGACAAAGAGATCTCGTCACATCAAGCTCTGCAATTTTTGGCACTCGACATAGCAAGCTCTATCGAGTGTCAGACGCTGGACACTCAGCAAAGCGGCTTCTTTGCTGAGTACCAAAGCTCGGCGCTCGGCAAAGATAACGACCGTCAGCTTTAGACGGCTACTGACGGCCCTTTGCCGATGGCCGTTCTTTGTCGAGTGTTGGCACTCGGCACAGGTTTCTTTGCCGAGTGTATTTCTATGCCGAGAGCCCTGCTCTCGGTAAACGCGGTCGTTACCGAGAGCAGGACTTTGCCGAGTGCGGCACTCGACAAAGACTTCTTTGCCGAGTGCCCGACAAAAAGCACTCGGCAAAGCGCCGAGCACTCGGCAAAGAGCCGGATTCCGATAGTGGCCCTCGTCCTTGTCGCAATCACCCCGCTGCGAACATGCTCGCCCGTCCGCACTCCCTCGCATCGCTCACAAACACGCCCGCCTCTAGACCAGCGCCTTGTGAAACCCTATCAACCCCAGTGCCCATATAATTCCACCCAACTCAGTGCCACCACCTGAATCCCCCTATCCATGAGGTCGCGCCATCTCAGGGTGCAAGGCGTCTAGCGGAGAGGGAGGCGACATGTTGTCATCAGCTTCCTCGCTTCGCCGCTTCCCATAGCCATCATTGGAGAACAACAACAGCGACTACACTTAGCCGTTATTGGAGAACAACAACTCCTCACCGAGGCGCGAGCGCATTTATATATAACACAAACAAATGGATATGATCTCTAGTGGTTAAGGCTAAGTGATAGGAGGGGGAGGTGCAATGCAGGGTTCAAACTCCAACTTGAAGAAACTCTCACTTAAAGGTGTACTAGTTAGTTGCCCATATATTACTAGCGTTTCTATATATTATAAATGTAGACCTTACTTAAATGAGATATTTATTCAATCATGTTTCGAATTTTTAAATTATTAGTGTGTGTATACAATATGTCTTTCCTATAGCACAAACGGACAATGTGCGGTGATAGAAAAGCCCAGCGTAATGTTTCCAACAGCCATGGTTCGATTCTCGACCATGGTCGATTTTTTTTATTTTTGGTTATTATTCAGCAGGTGCGAGGTAGAGAAATTCAAATTGTGTTGATTTTGGCCTCTTCTTTTATTCTTTTTCATATTCTAACTGTTGGTGCCTTTTTGGGGCGCCAATCACTGCGTGAGAAAGGGCGGTGGTGCCCTCTGCAGAGGCGTGGACGGTCCGCGACCTGGTAGAGGGGCTTGGACTCCCTGCCTGACGGCCGGACGGTCCGCGCCTATAGGCCGGACGGTCCGCACGTGCGCAGGGCCGGCGAAGGTCACCGGCGGCACCTGGATCTCACTCCCGGGAGGGACCCTGTCGGGAGGAGAGATCCTAGGTGTTGTCTAGGCTCGGTAGGCCGACCTAGACTCCTCTAATCGATGTAGAGTCGAAGAGAAGTGGAGAATTTGAGGATTGGGATACTAAAAACAAGAAATAGACTTGATTTGATCGATTGTTGGGAGTTCAATCGGCCATAGCCCTTCATCTATATAAAGGGGAAGGTCTGGATCCGTTTCAAACTGTTTCCCGAGCTAATCCCGTGGTTTTAGGTAACAAACCCCACGAGAAACTAGGAACCCTAACTGACTCTGCGCACGCGCGGACCGTCCGCGCGACCACCGCGGACTGTCCGGATCGCGGACCGTCCGACCTTAGGACCGGACCGTCCACGAGGCTCTTTTTAGTTTTCAACATATTTTCCCCCTGCCTTTTGGTGAAGGTTGACGAACCAAAAGCATATGAACTAAACCGGATGTAAGTCACCGGCTTTTCAATATGGAGATCATTCAATAAAGTACCAATGTATAAAGGTCATTTCAGATTGTATCTTTCTCGGCCATGACCATTTGATCAATGGATCAAAAGGAATAGAATGGAGATGCCCCCCAGTCTGGATAGACAAAGGGACTATACATGTACCATGGATTCATCATCGTACCATTCCATGTTTGAACAGGATAATATACCAACGATGAGTAAACGGGTGGAAAGTACCCTGGTCTCATAGGATGAATAGGCGATGCTTGTTGTGTCGCCTTTTGGGCCGTTTTATTTACCCATTTTGTTTTAGCAGGTGACCGGGGTTTCTTCGCTGACCGATCATGTAGAACGGTCTTCTTGCTAGTATTCTTGGAGAGCAACTGATCAAAAGTAGGGTCAGCTTTGATCAGCCGATCATATGTGCTTTGCCATTGCGTCTCTTTCCCTTTTAAGGCTTTGTGTGGAGGCTGACGCCTTTGGCCATAGGCGGACTGTCCGACAGAGTTAGCCAGACCGTCTTTCTGAGCACCGGACCGTCCGCACGTAGGTGTCAGACCGTCTGTGATGCTCAGGCCAGGCTGTCGTGCTTGGCTCATTAATTGTGCCTACCCTCGGTTCCTCGGGACCATTTAGCCTTATCATCCGGAGCCTTTCGAGCAATCTCCTTTTGTGATATATTTGACATGTGAGGATTGCCAATGATGATATCTTTGCTTTTTTCCTTTATCGGCCATTTCGGGCCGAACTAAGATCTTTTCATGTGAAATGGCTGTGTGTCCACTTGCATCTCCTGAAAAGCCAATCGACCCTCATTAATGGCCGATTATACCTGTGGACGAAATACATTACAATCATTGGTGGCATGACAAAAAGAATTATGCAACTTACAATAAGCATGTCTCTTTAATTCATCTATAGGAGGGATAGTATGAGTTAATTTAATATTGCCATTTTTAAGTAGTTCGTCAAATATCTTATCGCATTTGGCAACATTAAAGGTAAATTTGATCTCTTCTTGCCGATTCTTTTGAATCGGTTGTAAGGAAGAACATGCTGAAGATTTGGCCTTTGTTGGCCAAATAAACTCAACGGTATATACATATGCGGATTCATCATCTGAACTATCACGCTCTATTAGATGTATAGTACGGGCGACCGATTTTGATGTCTCTTTATATCGGCTTTCATAGGCTAAAGCCCGCTCATGTAGCTAGGCTATCGAAAAGAACTAGGTCCCATCTAATCTGTCTCTTAAGTAGGATAGCAACCCATTAAAAGCTAGCCCTGCTAGCTCTTTGTCTGCGACATGGATCCGAAAGCATCGGTTTCTAGTGTCCCGGAACCTCCGAATATAATCATTAACCGATTCTTCGCGTCCTTTTCGGACTAAAGCTAAGTCAGCTAGTCCTAATTCATATTCCCCGGCAAAGAAATGTTCATGAAATTTACTTTCTAACTCATTCCAAGAATTAATGGAATTAGGAGGCAGAGCGGCGTACCATGCAAGAGCGGTACTAGTAAGGGATAAAGAAAATAAACGAACATGAAATGCTTCTCCATCGGCCAATTCGCCTAGGTGTGCTAGGAACTGGCCTATGTGTTCATGTGTGCTTCTCCCATTCTCATCAGAAAACTTAGAAAATTCCGGTATCCTTGCCCCTTATGGATATGGGACAGTGTCAAACCAGTGATTATATGGCTTTTGGTTTGATTGCCCCACTTTGGCTACACTAACTCCGAACTTATCTCGAAATAGTTCAGTCATCTCTTCCCTAATTTTTTCCATTGCACCTGGTTGCAGACCACCAGATTCTGGGCTATGGGGCTCATTTGGTCGGGCATTAGTATACTGACCTTCTTGCCATGACCGATCGATAGTGTTGATCGGTCTGTGATTGTATGGTGCGTTATGGTTTAAATATGTAGAGGGCGAAACATACTACTACTGTGGTATGTAATAATTTGGTGCATGGTGTGCAACAGCAGGTTCTGCATATGTGTGTCCGGTTTGTACGGTGGTACATCCGAACTGGCCTGTCGTGTTCACCATTATTGGGGCGCCACACGGTAGTCCCGGTACGGCCCTGGACTGTCCGGCATAGAAAGCCGGACGGTCCGCGTAAGGGTCGGATGGTCCAGGTACAAGCTCGGACAGTCCGACCGCGTCCAGGGTCGCCGATCTGCCAAGCAAGGACGACAACGGTCCTAGGGCGGCCCCGGACTGTTCGACAGAGCAAGCCGGACGGTCCGCGTATGGGCCGGACGGTCCGGGCAGAAGCTCGGACTGTCCGACCGTGTTCAGGGGCATCGATCTGCCAAGCAGGGATGGAGGTGGTGGTACTTGCCCTGGATATGAGTTCATTGGCATACCATATAATGGTTGGGGCTACAAATCCCCATTTGTTGCCGATGTATTAGACATATTTATCCTGTTACTAGTTTCATATGATGGAAAACTAGGAGCAACAGACTTCTCCAATGTACGTGTTAATTTTCTAATTGACTCTTCTAACCCTCCAATTTGTTGTTTCATTTGATTCTGGTCATGATCTACATACTGTTTAATAGATTGGATGTTGTCGGGTTTACTTAAGTTGGGGACTTGAAGCGAAGATAGAAGAGATGCGACATCGGTCTCTCCATGTTTGACAACTTTCTGGTGGCGATCCACTGTGTATTGTGATAAGAATTTCTCCTTCGCTTGACGCATGTAGTCCTCGTATTGTTGTTGCTCATCGGTCGTCAGACTTTCGACAGCCGGCTTCAGGATATTGTCTGGGGAGATAACGGTGTGATCTTTAGAACCGACCATTTGAGGGCCTGATTTTTAGTAGATCTAAACACATGTTCCCAGCGGAGTCGCCAAAAGTATGTTGGTGCCTTTTTGGGGGCGCCAACCACTACGTGAGAACCGGCGGCGGTGCCCTCTGCAGAGGCGCGGACGGTCCGCGCCAGGGGCCGGACGGTCCGCGACCTGGTACAGGGGCTTGGACTCCCTGCCTGACGGCCGGACGGTCCGCACATGCGCAGGGGCGGCGAAGGTCGCCGGCGGCGCCTGGATCTCACTCCCGGGTAGGACCCCGTCGGGGAGGAGAGATCCTAGGTGTTGTCTAGGCTCGGTAGGCCGACCTAGACTCCTCTAATTGACGTAGAGTCGAAGAGAAGCGGAGAATTTGAGGATTGGGATACTAAACTAGAGCTACTCCTAATGCATAAGGTAAAAACAAGAAATAGACTTGATTTGATCGATTGTTGGGGGTTCAATCGGCCGTAGCCCTTCATCTATATAAAGGGGAAGGTCTGGATCCGTTTCAAACTGTTTCCCGAGCTAATCCCGCGGTTTTAGGTAACAAACCCCGTGAGAAACTAGAAACCCTAACTGACTCTACGCACGCGCGGACCGTCCGCGAGGCTCTTTTTAGTTTTCAACACTAACTTCATATCCCATATTTGTCACACTTTCTTATCTTTATACCGAGTTACGATAAACTTTGTTTGTCTCAATTTGTTTTGTATGCTTTTATATCCCTTGCAAATTAGGATGTTACTTTATATTTTTTTTATAATGGTGTAAGTGGGGTAGTTTTCTTAAACTATGCATGCATGATTACGTTGTTGTAATGCACGCGCGCGCAGTATACGGAGGAGGTGTTGATTGATCTGAATGTGAATGAAAATTATTGTTCTAGGTTCCTGGAGATCGCCTTGTCCCTTTTTGATCCTTGGCTTGGATACGGTGCTGCGATTTTGGCACTTGCACGTGTGTTGTGATGAGTGTGAACAACCTACAGACATCGATATGCAGTCGGCAGGCACTTGTTAATTCCTGCCGATATGATATGAGAATAATACGGGAGATATGGTGGCCGCGGCACAGAGCATATCAATCTCCACAAACATAAGATCGACTTCTGTATATAGTATAATAACTACACATTCTAATCACCACGTTGATGCCACCCTTTTTTCGTTGCCAACTACTACAACATATTGGGCGCATTGTTGGCGTCAATATATGCTAGGTTCATGTGGGGATTGTGAGGATTATGAAAGCCTGGCCCAACGTTTAATAGGATTAATAGAATACTTATACCAACAAGTTGCATCTTCTTTTCGTAAAAAATTTCTAGGTTAAGTGTGCTTGATCTGGAGCAATATTAGGATGAATGACCGATCGATAAGTCTTCTCGGATGTACATTAGTGAGGACAAAGTGCATACAAAAGACACGTGTTAGTCTGTGAAGATGGTCTATAATCATAGAGGGCTGTTAGGAGTAAGTACTGCCAGTCCAACAGTAGACTGGGTGTTATAAATGATATCAGAGCCGACCCTCACGGTTTCACGGGCATGCGTGAGATAGGGGATTGGGGTGTATGGCGCATGACGCATGACGCATGTGGGCCCGAAGTGGTCACATCGCATGTCATATGACGACACTGGACACACAGACGTGGCTAAGAGGGGAGGTTCCTGGATTGGGGTTGACCGACAAGGATGTCGGTCTTTTAAGGGGGTGGATTATGATATCTTGGTCGGGTGGATTGTGAAATCCTAGACCAAGGCTTAATAGGATTAATAGAATATACATACAACAAGGTGCATATTTTTTGAAAGCTTGTCTCGAAAGAACCTCTAGGTTAAGCATGCTTGGCCCAGAGAAATCTTGGGATAGGTGACCGACCGAAAAGTCTTCTCGGGTGTGTATGAGTGAGGACAAAGTGCGTACAAAAGACTCGTGTTTGTCTATAGGGTTAGTCTATGATTCTAGAGGGTTGTCAGGAGTAAGTACCTGTTGAGCATCGTTTGTGGCACTAGGCAGGGCCGGACGGTCCGCCCTCAGGCGTGGACAGCCCGCGATTAGATTAGATCAGGAAGATTAACTCCTATCTTCACGCATGTTTATCCCTCTAAACTCTTAGGAGTTGTTGGAGGATGCCTACTATCACACCCTGTTCTGGGGGCGAAACCGAATGCATAGCATATGTGGGACAGGATCCATTTTCCACACATATGTTGACGTCACAAGTGTAATATATCAAAAGACAATGCAATAAAGGCGTAAAAGGGAGTAGAGTAACTTTATTACATCATCCAGAACATTGTATCTAAACAAGTATCATAATCAAAGTACGACGGAATTAAACATGGACACTCTTCCACAGGAAGGTGACTGGCGCATTGTTAGACTCAAAATTCATCAACGACATCTGCGAAGTCTTCGTCATCACCCTCTGATCAAAATATTAGCAAGGGTGAGCTCACTTATGGTTGGGGCTCAGCAAGTGGGGGAAATAATGCAAAGTTAACAAGGTAGGCTATGGATAAGCGATAAGCATTTTAGTTGGTCAGTATTTTATTAGCAACACTTGTCTTACTAATAAGTATGTCCCAAATATCCCAATTAATCAAAGACAAAAGATTATATCAAAACACTTAAGTGAAATCACTTAAGCAAACCACTGGTAGATCATCGGGTCGTGATTTATTTTCCATCTTTAAGTTCGATTATCATGTGAGGGTCCAGGTTGCTCTTAACCGTGAGCACGGCTGATATATCAGTTTTACACTCTACAGAGGTGGTACAACTTTACCCACAAGCTGTGTATCCCATCTAGCCTGGTACATCTTAGCCATCTTAGCAGAGGTGGTACATCTGAGCAGAGGTGCCACTTTAGTCACTTGTCCACTATAACCCATATTGAATCATAGCCATCCCGAGTACGGGGTAGTCCAACTATGAAACCCATACTGATTTCTTCCCATTTCCATTCCGGTAGTTTGAGAGGTTGTAGCAATCATGCTGGTCTTTGGTGTTCGGCTTTAACTCGTTGACACACATCACATAGTGCAACATGAGTAGCCACATCTCTTTTCAAACCGTACCACCAATACTTTTCTTTTAGGTCCAAGTACATCTTAGTACTTCTAGGGTGAATAGAATAAACCGAATCATGAGCTTCTCTTAAGATAAGTTGACGTAGGTGTTCGATTTCTGGTACACATATTCTCTTTTTAAACCATACTGTGCCTTGTTCATCTTCCGTGAAATTTGGGGCTTTACCCAAACTAATCAGAGTTTTAATTTCCTTAATTTTCTCATCAGATTCTAGTACTTTACGAATCTCTTGTTCCAAAGTAGATTCCACTTCCATAACTACTACTTCCATATTATTGAGCATATCAAGGTTGAGTTGTTCCATTTCCCAGCACAATTCCTGTGGCATCAAATGAGTAGTGATGTTGTTCACTTGACCTTTACGGCTCAAAGCATCTGCCACTACATTTGCTTTTCCTAGGTGATATTGTATTTCCAAGTCATAGTCTTTGATTAACTCAAGCCATCTTCTCTGTCTTAGGTTGAGTTCTTTCTGTGTGAACATATATTTCAAGCTTTTGTGATCCGTGAAGATTTTACACTTGTTTCCGATCATGTAGTGCCTCCAAATCTTCAAAGTGTGCACTACGGCAGCTAATTCCAAATCATGCATAGAATAATTCTTTTCATGCTTCCGTAATTGCCTTGAAGCATATGCAATTACTTTTCCTTCTTAAATTAACACACATCCAAGTCCTAGATGTGATGCATCGCAATACACGTCAAATCCTTTATGAATATCAGGCATAATCAATACTGGTGCAGTGGTTAGCCTTTCCTTTAATTCCTCGAAACATTTCTGACATGCTTCATCCCACTTAAATTCTTTACCTTTCTCCAACAGTGAAGTAACAGGTTTCACTATTTTGGAGAAGCCTTCAATGAATCTTCTGTGGTATCCCGCTAATCCAAGAAAACTCCTGATCTTGGACACATCAGTGGGTTGTTTCCAATTTAGCATTTCGCTTATTTTACCGGGGTCTACCTTGATTCCTCCATTGGTGATAATATGACCTACGAAAGCGACTTCCTTCAGCCAAAAATCACATTTCGAAAATTTCACATACAACTGATTGTCACGAAGTTTCTGTAGAACTAATCTTAGATGATTTTTATGTGCTTCTTCACTCTGAGAGTATACAAGTATGTCGTCAATAAACACCACCACAAACTGGTCGAGGTACTCCATGAATACTTTATTCATCAAGTTCATAAAGTAAGCTGGTGCATTAGTCAGTCCAAAAGACATGACTAAAAACTCATAAAGTTCATATCCTGTAGCGAAGGCAGTTTTAGGTATATCTTGAGTCCGAATCTTCAATTGGTGATAGCCTGATCTTAGATATATTTTTGAGAATACTTTAGCTCCTCTCATCTGATTAAACAAATCTTCAATCCAAGGTAATGGGTACTTGTTCTTAATCGTTACTTCATTCAAGCTTCTATAGTTGACACACATTCTCCTTTAACCATCTTTCTTGTTCACAAATAGAGCTAGGGCTCCCCATGGAGACAAACTGGGGAGAATAAAACCTTTTTCTAGTAATTCTTCTATTTTCTTCTTCAATTCAATTAAATCTGTGACATCCATTCGGTAAGCTCTTTTTGAAATTGGTGCAGTTCCGAGTAATAGTTCAATAGAAAACTCTATATCCCGATCAGGTGGCATACCTGGTAATCCTTCCGGAAATACGTCTGGGTATTCACACCCTCTTCTGATGCGCTCCAAAGATTTCTCTTCTAATTGATTTACCATTGCTTCTGCTATTGTTGGCATACAGACATTGACTTCAACTCTTTCTCCTTGCGGTCTGGTTATTGTAACCATCCTCTTAGCACAAGATATTACTCCATCATACTTGGTTACGTAGTCTATTCCAAGTATCACATTGGTTCCACCTGATTCCAAAATTATCAGCTCTACTAGAAAGCTTAGGCCTCTAATTTCAATCTTAGTCTGAGGGCTCTAAGTTCACCTCTCTGTGACCGAATTAATAGTTTCTTCTTCAAGGGATAGTTTAGTATATTATGCTTTTCCTCAAATGACTTTGTTACAAAGGAGTGAGATGCTCCTGAATCAAATAAAATTGAAGCAGGTTTGGAGTTAATAAGAAACATACCATACACCATGTTGACATCCTCAGGAACTGATTCTACTGTCACGTGATTAACTCTTTCCTTTGGTTCTATGGAGTCTTGTTTTGTGCAGGTCCACAAGCAGGTGTATTCTGATTAGTCCTCTGGTTGCTGTTCTTCTGGGGTGTCTGTTGATTGCGTCTTGGGCAGTTGTTAGCATAGTGGCCAAGTTCGCCACACTTGAAACAACCATTAGGTTGGACTGGGGTGTTTGTGCTGTTGTTTTTGGCGGGTGTGTTCACGACGCTTCCTTGACAATTTTGCTGTTGATCACTAGACCTTTGACCGGTCTGAGTGTTGTTCCTTTGTTGGTTTTGATATTGGTTGCTCCTCTGACCTTGTTGTCCAGAGCATTGTACTTGGTAGTTGTTGTTCCCACTCTAATTTCTGGAGCGGAACTGAGAGCCTTGGGAGTTGTTCTGACAGGTATTCCTGATGGTCTGCCCTTGGAACTTTCTCTTATGATCAGACAACTCTTTTCTTTTGCTTTCAAGGCCAATTGCTGTGTTAAGCAAGGTCTGGAAGTTGGGAAAGTTGTGGCTCTATAGCTGATAGTTTAAAGGCCCAATCAAGCCTTCCAAGAAACGTTCTTGGCGCTTCTCGTCAGTGTCTACTTCTTCTAGGGCATAGCATGAAAGCTGGGTGAAGCGATCACGGTACTCACTCACGGACATGTTCCCTTGTGTGAGGTAAAGGAACTCCTTCTTCTTGAGATTCATTATTCCCGAGGGAATATGGTGAGCATGGAAGTTCACCTAGAATTCTTGACAGGTTATGGCGTCAGCATTAGCATGTGCCGCGGTGAAGGCATCCCACCAATCGGACGCGGCACCTTCAAGTCTTCCCGAAGCGTACAAGACCTTCTCTCGGTCATTGCATTGGGTGATGTCCAGTTTCTTCCCAATGACCTTGAGACAGTCATCGGCATCCAAGGGGTCAACTGCATGAGAGAAAGCAGGCGAGTGATGACTCATGAAATCCCGGTGCTTGTCTCTAGCTTGTGGTGCATTCTGGTGTTGGTGTTGGTTGTGTTGATTTTGCTAATTCTATTGAATCTACTGCACAGAAGCAGTGAGTCCTTGTAAAAGCTGCATCTGCGCTGCGATGAATTGCTCCATGTTGGGGTTGTGTGGCGGTGGTGGCAACTGCTGACCATGCTGGTTCTGGTGGTTACTGGAACCTGAGCGAGTGTTTACCATCTGGTTGGTTAGAAAATGCAATTCTGAGGTAAGTGAGGAGTAGAGAAGATTCTAAGGGGAATAGCTTATTATTAAGGTTAAGTTTATTTTTATGCTCTTATGGCCATCATTCATAAGACCATTCCACTCAAGCAAAACTCCAACTCAAACATTGCAAACAACACCATTACATGGTTGTTATTATTATAAGTATAGTATTATAAGGGTGTTCATCGTGTAATGCGAAAACTAACTTATTACAATGTAAATGGAAAATCTATAGCAACCTGGTGATGGATCCTGGTTCTCCATAGCGGATCCTCTTGCGGGGAGGGGATGTCGCCATGGCAGGGACTTGAACTTCAGGGGGATTCCTTCCTTCTAGTTGAGCTTCCAGGGCTGTGATCCTTGCGTGTGCAACCTCCAGCTCTAGGTGTACCCTAGAGATGTCTAGGGTAGCACTATCCAGGTCGGTGTTAAGACCTGCCACAACACCAACTAGGGTGTTGAGGCGATCTTCTTCAGCTCCACCTGGAATAATGCTGGTCTGACTTTCTCCACGAAGACATAGAGGAAGATGCATGTACTTCGTGTTGTGCAGCTGCTGCCGATAGGTGTGGTTGAGGGACCATAGAGTTCGCCTAGCAGCATCGCTGACCGAAGCAGCGTAGGTGGATAGCGGCGTCAGAGACTCATGAGCTGACAGAGTCCTGAACCCTCTATCACCTGCATCCATCACCCTGACATGAATGCGAGTGATGTAGTAGCAAGCCCGAGGGGGCTCGCACACTCGCCTGGTCTCATACAGGGGTCGGACGTAGGTTCCCAACGCATGCAGAACATCCTGCAGCAGGTTAGGAAAGTGCCCCGTCTCGAACATTGATGTATAATGTTCGGTGACAGGCCATAACCCCACGTAGTGGTCCTGCTGTTCATCATTGGCTTCCTCGTTGATGTTCTCCTCCTCCTCTTCTTCTTCTTCGTCTTCATCATCGTCACCAGAGTCGACCGGGGTGGGCATAGGCAGAAACTCCTCCGAGCTGTCTTCCAGAATGCCTCCGTTCTCCACACGAATGCGAGGGAGATCCACATGAATTTCCTCGACTACCACGGGGTAGACGGGAACTTGCCGTGGCGGAGGGATGTAGTTGGTGTTGGTCCGGGTGCTTTGGATTGTACGAACCATATACAAGAGAAAATGTCAACTTAGTTGAAATTTAAAGAGGTAAGGTTAATAAAATAATTTTGTAAGAACAAAATTAGCATGTTTTGAAAAGACTAGGCTTTCCATTTCTAACTAGTCTAACGACCTAGAGTCAGCATAGCTTTGATACCACTTCTGTCACACACGGTTCTAGGGGAAAACCGAATGCATAGCATATGTGGGCCAGGATGCATTTTCCACACATATGTTGACGTCACAAGTGTAATATATCAAAAGACAATGCGATAAAGGCGTAAAAGGGAGTAGAGTAACTTTATTACATCATTCAAAACATTGTATCTTAACAAGTATCATAATCAAAGTACGATGGAATTAAACATAGACACTCTTCCACAGGAAGGTGACTAGCGCATCGTCAGACTCAAAATTCATCAACGTCATCTACGAAGTCTTCGTCATCACCCTCTGATCAAAATATTAGCAAGGGTGAGCTCACTTATGGTCGGGGCTCAGCAAGTGGGGTAAATAATGCAAAGTTAACAAGGTAGGCTATGGATAAGCGGTAAGCATTTTAGTTGGTCAATATTTTATTAGCAACACCTGTCTTACTAATAAGTATGTCCCAAATATCCCAATTAATCAAAGACATAAGATTATATCAAAAACACTTAAGTGAAATTACTTAAGCAAACCACTTGTAGATCATCGGATCACGATTTATTTTCCATCTTTAAGTTCGATTATCATGTGAAGGTCTAGGTTGCTCTTAACCGTGAGCACGGCTGATATATCAGTTTTACACTCTGCAGAGGTGATACAACTTTACCCACAAGCCATGTATCCCATCTAGCCTGGGTTGATCGGACCCATAAACACTGCCTAGGTGAATGGCTACGGATCCACTATGAGGCTTTCACAAAATATCCTTAGTACAAAGCCACCCGCTATGGTTTCCACGTCAGTATTGATGGCCCTCTCGGTGAGGTAACTTAGCCAAGACTACCACACCATGTTAACATGATCTGCAACCAAACCATTGTCACCCCCTCTTGCCCATCTTTCAGGTAGGGTTGCTAAGCACTAAGTCTATAGAGCTAATTACCAAAGCCAGAGCCATTATAGCACTCATGGTTGCAGTGTTATCCTGGGTGGTCAGTCCATGTTCCATTTAATACAAAATGTTCTTGTTTAACCATCAGGTTAACCTCATAAATAAAACTTCTTTTTTGGAACATAGTATCATTAAAAGAGTGGCATCATATTTATCAAGTTGAGCAATAGCAAAAATTGCTAAGCATAGCATTTATCCCAGGGTAATCAAGGAATATGGTTGGTAATTCTAGGAAATCCTATTTAGGCTAATCCCATTCAATTATGAAATATCCGAAAATTAAACATTATTGTATGCATTATTTGGGTACAAATAGAAATGCAGAGGAAGAATCCACTTTCCTTGATCGAACGTGTCCTGTGGGTCGTTCTCGAACGAGTTTGGTTCGTCTACCCCCACAGTCAACTTCTAATCATCGATTCGCGTATCGTATATACAAAAGAATACATACGCCAAATAAATAAACATACACCATTACATGGGTGATCATTCACCATTACATAAACATTCATATATCACACAACTATACTCATAAATATGTCTAAAGCATAAATATTTTATTAATCCACTACATCTTCCACTTTGAGTAATCATTAGTGAAAATATGAGCAAGTGGCTACCAAATCTCTAGTTTGTTTCTCTTTGCAGCCAGTTCAGAAGAAATAGCAAGAAGAGGTTAAATTTACATTTAATGTTGACAAGTGTGATAGAATATTTGATGAGTTACTCAAAAGCGGCAACATTAAATAAATCACACTATTACATCTACTTACGAGCTTAAAACGTTGTGTTTTTCTCAAGTGGCATAATTCGTTCTCTCATGCCACTAATGATAGTAATATATTTCGACGATAGGTCCAATCGGCAATCAATGAGGGACGATTTAAGTTGCAAGAAATGCAAGTGGACATAGAGCCCTTTCCGATGAACATGATCAGTTTTGACAACAAGAAAGTCCTGGTTTGGCTTAATGCGGCCGATAAGGCAAAGGCAAAGGCAAAGATATTATCATCGGTGATCCATGAGAGGCTGATGAAATCACCAAAGTTTCTAGCAGGAAAGTGGTTGCAGAAAAGACCTCGGATGGAGAGGAGACATTGAAGGTCACCATCCTAGCCTCCAACACTAGGGGCAGGCACAGGCGGGCGACCAAGTGCAACGCCCTGTTCTACGCATTGTGGATGGTCTGACACGCCGGCGCAGACGGTCCGGGACACCATCGGATAGTCTAGACAGGTCTGGAGGACGATCCGGTAGTACTTAGGAGCAGCAATGACCACATGCCTTCAAGCCACGATGACCAGAAATAGGTACGTGGAAGACCAATACATCTAAAGCATCAGGTCGGATAGTCAAAACTGGCCCAACCTTCGATCAGTTAGTATCCAAATATGTAAGAAATAAGGTCGGTCCCAACAATCGACCAGCAAAACGACCTCATTCACCTCCCAATGAGAGACAGGTAGGATCTATTGAGCCACCTAAGAACAATGTCCAATTAATACCCTATGTACCTATATGGACACCTCCACCCCCATATCAACAGTGTCATACCAATATGCATACCTACCACCACCTTATGTCCCAAATCAAATGTGGGGCCCACCACCATATCTGTATGGGATGCCATAGTACCCTGCTTGGGGAGCACCCTAAACTTTTGTATTTGACAGGTTGGCGCCGCCAGTACAAGACCGATTGGAGTCGCCTCAATTTGGTCACTAGGCACAGGTCCAGCAAGGATGTTGTACTACTCAGCCGCAAAGGACGGCCAATCCGATAGGGGGGCATGGAGAGAAAATATCCATGAACGCCAAGAGAACAACAAACGGAGATATCATCAAGATAGGCACAACAGATGTTGTCATACAAGGGAACAATGAAGGGACGATGATTTTTGGTAAATCGGCCAAAACAGACAAGGAAAGAGACACTGAACAACAAGTAAAACAACTGACCCAAAGTACTCCATGCCCCAATGGTGTCCATCAGTACTAACACGTTCTCAAAAGTGCAAATTACAGCGCTTAAGAGCAAAAGAAAGAAGGGAAAAGGGACAGAAAAAATATTTAATGACACAGACCCACAACACCTGCCACAAAAAAAGAGGTGGAAACCAAAGACCGCCGAAGCAACTCAAGCGGCCACAAAAATAAAAGACAAAAAAGCAGTTGTGCATGTCCCTACAGGTACCACGGACAGTGCGGCTCCAGGAGCCAAACTGTCCGAACCAGGAGCGGACCGTCTGCCCCCCCCCCCCAAGTCCAGACGGTCCGCACCCCACCAAGAAGCCTCCAACAACGCGTCAACGCCTATGGATGAGGACAACATCTAGGAGGATGATTTACTAGGAGAGGACTTGGTCAACTATGGAGCCTCACCCGATCACCCAGGTATGGATGTCAATGTGATTACATTTTTATCTGATTACACTATTATCGATGATGATAAACTTTCCATTACTCAATTTCATTTTGGTCCTAAAGAGGCCACGTTCACCAAGCCAAAAGAATTGGTCAATCATTTAAAGCCGCTCTTTGTGCATGGGCATATGATGGAGTATTGATTGCTAAAATGTTGGTAGATGGTGGGGTGGCCTTGAATTTAATGTCTTACTCATTGTACAGATAATTAGGGAAGCGGGATGACAAACTAGTTAAAATTAATATGACACTCAGTGGCTTTGCAAGGGACAGTTCGATCAAGGCCAAGGGAGTCACGCCCGTTGAATTAACCATCGGGACAAATACCCTTGTTGTTCCTTTCTTCGTCGCCGATATAGAAGGAAATTATAGTTTAATCTTAGGTAGAGATTGGATTCGTGCAAATCAATGTATACCTTCTACTTTAGATCAAATGTTATTACAATGGGTAGGCGATGAGGTAGAACAGGTACATGCCGATGCATCGTCTTGCATTGCCATAGCCAATGCCCCTATACTTTGGACCTATGAGACTATCACCTGTCTCACAGAAGTTGATTTTTCTAATGACCAGTTCATAAGCATAGACAGAAAAGGGTTCATCCATATAATGCTAGAGCCGATGGAGAATCAGCTAAATCATAAATAAGGTCAAAATGATAGACACACTCATAAACAGTGATTGCCAGGACGCGGACGATCTGAGGTGCACTAGAGAGCGCCGTAGAGCATAGGCCCTATCACGGACGGTCTGGCCCTTTAGGCCGGATAGTCCGATGGGCCTACAGACGGTCCGCCCCCAAGGCCGGACAGTCTAGTGGATACCAGAGAGGGTCGCAGAGAGAGTACACTTTCGTGGACAATCCGACCCCTGAGGTCGGGTAGTCTGCAGATGTGCAGAGAGCCTCAAACTCTTTTGAGGTATGCACAATAGGATAATTTAGAGATCTCGACAAATTAGGACAGGGGTTTACATCGATCGATCCTTTGGAGGAGATTGACATAGGGGAAAGGGAAACTCCAAGGCTAATGTTTGTGAACTAGACCCTAGAAGTGGATCTTAGTAATGAAATGATTGGCTTATTAAAATAATACCCTGATTGCTTTGCTTGGAGCTACACTGAGATGCCAGGATTAAGCCAAGAGCTAGTGGAGCATCGGTTACCTATTAAGCCTGGTTTTAGGCCCTTCAAGCAGAGACCAAGATCGTTTCGTTCGGACTTACTCCATAGGATCAAGGACGACATTCCCTAGCTCTTGGAAGCTAACTTTATTAGGCCTTGCAGATATGTGGAATGGGTCCCTAATATTATGCCGGTGGAGAAGCAGGATTCAGGTATGCTCAGAGTATGTATTGACTTCTGAAATCTAAATAGAGTGTCTCCTAAAGATGAATATCCTATGCATGTAGCCGACATGTTAATTAATAATGCATCAGGAAATAGAGTTATTAGCTTTCTTGATGGCAATGCCGGATATAATCAGATCTTCATGTTCAAAAAAGATGCGTCTAAAATGACCTTAACATGTTCAGGCTTTATTGGGTTGTTTGAGTGTGTTGTTATGACATTCAGTTTAAAAAAATGTTGGTGCCACTTATCAAAGGGCTTTGAATTGGATCTTTTATGAGTTGTAGAGAAACATTGTGGAAGTTTACATTGACGATATAATAGTTAAATCGACTGAATTTGGTTCTCATATAGCTAATTTGCGCAAATCCTTCGATAAGATGTGTTGATATGGTTAGAAAATGAACCCTCGTAAATGTGCTTTCAGAGTGTCGGCTAGAAAGTTCTTATGATTCTATATTCATGAGCATGGCATAGAGATAGATCCCGACCGAATTAAGTCCATTCGGAATTTGGGGACTCCAACTTGTAAGCTCGAGATGCAGAAGTTTCTCGGCAAGGTAAATTATTTGTGGAGGTTTATTTCCAACTTAGCCAGGAAGGTTCATGCTTTCACTCCTAATATTTGGCTTAAAAATAATGCTGATTTTACCTGGGATGCAGAACAACATGAAGCATTTGATCTTATTAAAAAACTATTTGTCTTCGGCTCCAATATTGAAAGCACCAAAAGCAAGAGTACCATTTAGGTTATACATTGGAGCCGAAGATAAAGTAATCGGAGTTGTCCTGACTTAGGAGACCGAAGGGAAGGAGCATGTTGCGACCTACTTTAGCCGGAGGCTAGTGGATGCTGAAACAAGGTACACCTTCGGTGAGAAATTATGCTTATGCTTGTTTTATGCATGCACCAAGCTTAGGTGTTATCTATTTTCTAGTCCTTGCACTGTGTCTAGTCAAACTGATGTGATTAAATACATGTTGCAAAACCCAATTATGAGTGGTTGAATTGGTAAATGGGCTTATGCACTTATAGAATGTGACTTGGCTTATGAATCATTAAAATCTATAAAAAGGCCAGGTTGTAGCAGATTTTATTGTAGAACATCAGCTTGGTGATACTCAGGAACTAGACATATCCTACCTCATTATTACTCCCTAGACTCTGTATTTTGATGGATCAGTTTGTAATAAAGGACAAGGGATTAACATCGTTCTTGTTTCATCAAGGAATGCCTCTTTTGAATTTTCTAGCCGATTGAAAACTTATTGCATTAACAATCAGGCCAAATATGAGGCCCTCTTATTCAGTTTAGAACTTTTAGATTATATGGGAGTAAGACATGTCAGGGCATTTGGTGATTCTCAGCTAGTTGTCTAGCAAATTTTGGAAGAATATCAATGTTTGGATGGCACTTTGAATAGTTATCTTAAAAAATGTTGGGACATAATTTGTTCTTTTGATGAATTCGATACTCGGCATATATTCAGAGCTAATAATTTGGTGCAAGATGCATCGGGTTATCGAATAAAGCGAGGGAGATTTCACAATGCTGAAAATCTGATAACCTGTGTTGTGTTAATTCCCAGGTCGCAGATTGCCCGGGCTACATATCTGGATCGTCCGCGGTGGGCTCAGATCGTCCAGGCAAAGAGTCTAGACCGTCCGACGGTACTAGAGACATCTCCTTCGTTAATTCGGCTACCAACACAGCTGATGTTGCTGATTGGAGGGCACCTATAATGAAGTACCTACGTAATCCAAGAGTTAGGATAAACAAGAATGTTCGGCGTACAACTTTTAAATACATTCTGGTTGATAACAAACTATACCGCCGAACTATCGATGACGTCCTACTTAAATTCTTAGGCCCAAATGATGCTATATTAGCCATGACCGAAGTACATAAAGGGATTTGTGGTACTCATCAATCGGCTCCAAAGATGAAGTGGCTATTGAGAAGATCCGACTTCTATTGGCCCGACATGATAGTTGATTGTTTTAAATACTATAGAGGATGTCAAGTATGTTAGAAGTTCGACTATCTGTAATTGGTCCCCGCAGCTGAACTACATCCTATTATCAAACCTTGGCATTTTAGGGGTGGGGTCTGGACATTGTAGGAGAAATTCATCCTTCATCATCAAAGGGCATCGATTTATGTTGGTGACCACAAACTATTTTACTAAATAGACTGAAGTCATTGCTCTGAAGAACATAACACATAAGATGGTAATTGAGTTTATAATTGAGCATATCATTCATAGATTCAGCATTCCCCAAACTTTGACTATAAACCAGGGGCTTTTTTATGTCAATAGAGGTACGTGAGTTTGCTGAATTATATAAGATCAAATTGCTCAACTCTTCTCCATATTATGCTCAGGCCGAGTCTAGTAATAGGACATTGATAAACTTATAAAGAAGATATATGACCATCCTAGGCATTGGCATAAGGTTTTGTCTGAGGCCATATTGGCTAATAGAATATCTAAACACAGTGCTACTAAAGTCTCCCCTTTTGAGCTTGTTTATGGACAGGAGGTTGTCTTGCCTATGGAGATAAGCCTGAATGCTGTTAGATTTGCCAAGCAGAATGATCTAAATGTTGAAGATTATTATAATTTGAAGATGGACAATATTGATGAAGTAACCGACAAAAGATTTGGTGGCTCTAGGAGAGATCAAGAAAGACAAGATTATGGTTGCCAAAGCTTATGACAAGAGTATCAAGGCCAAGTCATTCCAAGTGGGGGACCTAGTGTGGAAGATCGTCTTGTCACTAAGAAGCAAGGACCGGAAATTTAGAAAATGGTCACCAAGCTGGGAGGGCCCTTATAGAATCACACAAGTAATAACTAGTAATGCATACATGACCCAAACTTTGCAAGGTGAGGACCTACCTAAGGCATTGAATGGTCGTTTCTTGAAGCAATATCATTCTAGTATGTGGCAAGATGCTTAGGAAAACCGATGTTGTCACATCGAGCTGTTTCCAGCCTACACCATTGCTTTTGGTTCGCTCTGCTTCCCGAAAAGGCAGTGGCATATGTTGAACACTGTTTGTAGCACTAGGCACAGTCGGATGGTCCGCCCTCTAGCGCGGACAGTTCGCGATTAGATCAGATCAGGCGGATTAACTACTATCTCCACACATGTTTATCCCTCTAAACTCGTGGGAGTTGTTGGAGGACGCTTAGGAACGGGTCCAGACCTCCCCCATATATATTTAAAGGGGTACGACCAATTGATCATCCAACAATCAAACCAAAATCAATATATCCTTCGTTCCTTTACTTATGCCCTAAGAGTAGACAATAATGTGGCCTTCTTCATCCCGATCTTCACCTCTCTTTGACTCTGTCATCTCGAGGCGTCTTGGGTGGTGTAATATCCCAAAAAAATGTTGACCAAAAGTTGATCTTCGGTGTGTGGATGTGGGAAAGGGTTGTGGGCCGTTAAATGCTAAGTCAGAAATCATCTGAGGCGTCGTTTCTTTTCTCCCACAAAAAACCCTAGGTGGTCGCCCCCCTTTTTCCCCTTCCTGGACGCCCTCCCCTCCCCCTTCCTGGCCGCCCCTCTCCTTCCCATTGCAGCCGCCCTCTACCCTCTCCTCTGCATCCTCCTCCCTCTAAATATCCTCCACGCAGCAAGGATCGAGAAGGGAAGGAGCAAGTTGGATTTGAGAGGAAGAGAGGACCAAGGAGATGTTCTATCCCCATCTCTTCTTGCAGATTTTCTTGGGGAAACCCTAGGTAAGGATAGGATCCTTGTTCCTCCCTGTAATTAAGTGTTTTGGAGGTTTTGGATCATAGGGATTAAAGGATTAGAGGTTGGATTAGATGTGGGGTTAGATTTTGATCTCGAATTTAGTCTCTGTAGAATGGAAGATTCGATAGTTTCTGTTCATGCCAGTTTTCTGTGGTCTTAGTGGCCTCAAAAAATAAAAATTCTATCTGTGAGTCTTAGATAATTTGCAGGTATTTCCGTGGTGTAACGCCCTGAATTTGGGGTAGAATTTTTTTTCTTCTTGTCTCTCACCAAATTCAGGCGTTACCCCTTTTCTTTTCTCGTTCCCTCGCTAAACCTTGATATTTTCCAAAGTTATAGCGGGGTTTGGCTTGGATTTCCCGTGTAAAGAAAACCCCTAAATTACTTTATTTTGTGTGAAGCATCATGCCGAACCATGCATATTTTTTTGGGTGTTTAAAAAAATGTGAAAGCCTTCATCTAGGAAAATAGATTTGAGGAAAAAGGAAAAACCTTTTTCTTTTCTTTCCCCCTCCCCCTTCTCCTTTTTGGCCCAGCCCCCCCCCCTTTGGCGCGCGCGGCCCGGCTGGCCGGTCGGCCCAGCCGGCTCGCCCCCTCCCCCTCTCGCGTCGTGGGCCGGCTTGGCCGCGGCCCACCTCGCCCCCCGCCGCGCCCCCGCTTTGGGCCCATGGCCGGCCCAGCCGCCCCTCCCTCCCCCTCCTTTTTTATTTTTTTCCAAAAATCCCCCCGCGGGCCCCGCCCGTCATTCCCTCGCTCTCTCTCTCTCCCCAAACCCTAACCGCGCCGCCCCTTGCCCTAGCGCCGCCGCCGCCGCCTCTCCCCTCCCCGGCGCCGCCGCCGCGCCGCCCCCCTCCGGTGAGGCCCCCCCTCCTCCCCTCTCCTTCCCCCTTCTCCCTCCTCCTCCCTCGCCCGCCCGCGCCGTCCTCGGCTGGCGCCGCCGCGCCCGCCCCCGCCCCCGCCCCGGCGTCCCGCGTTCGGCCGCCCCCGCGCCGTCCTCGGCTGGCGCCGCCGCGCCCGCCCCCGCCCTCGTCCGCCCCGGCCCCGGCGAGCCCGCGCCCCGACCTCCCCCGGCTCGCCCCCCCCCCCCCCCCCCCCCCCGCGCCGCCTCTCCCCCCGTTGCCCGCGGCCTCCCACGCCCGGCCGCCCTCGCCCTCGCCCGCCCCGGCCCCGGCGACCCCGGCCGCTCGGCTCGGCCGCTCCGGCGAGCCCGCCCCCTCCTCGCCCCGACGCGCCCCGCCTCGCCGCCCCGGCCGCCCCCGGCGAGCCGCCCGGCCCGTCCCCGACCCCGGCGAGCCCCGCACCCTCGTCGGCCCCGCCTCGCCGCCCTCCGGCGAGCCGCCCTCGCCCGGCCCCGCTCGGCCCCGCCCTCGCGCCCGCTCCGGCGAGCCGCCCGCGCGTGCCCGCCTCCCGGCGAGCTCGCCCCCCCCGGTTCAACCGCCCCCGTGCCCCGGCTCGGCCGCCCGTCCCCGCGCTCGGCCTCGTCCGGCCGCGTCCTCGCTTGCTCGCGCTCGCTGGCCCCGGCGTGCTTGCCCGCCCGCCCCGCCGTGCCTTGCTCGCGTCGTGTCGGCCCCGGCGTAGCCTTGAGTTCGGCCCAGCGTGCCTATGGCGCGCGGCTCTGAGCTCGGCTAGCGCACGGCCCCGACGTGCGTACGGTTAGTCCGTGGCGTGTGCGTGCGGCCTCGCGTGCGTGCCCGCGTAGTGCGCGTGCCTTGGCACGACTCGTCGTGCCTCGTCTACCCCCTAACCCCTCGTCTACCCCCCCCCCCCCCCCCCGTCTCCTATATGCGCTAATCACGTCGTTTATATTAATAAGGTAGGAGTCTTAATTTGGAAATTGGTTACGATAGTTAATTTGTATATTCAATCGTCTATCTTATTCTATGTTAATCTACTAAAAGTGATCGCGTTTACATTAGTGCATGTAGCTAATTCTTTTGTTAGAACTGATTAAAACTAGAGCACGTGACGTCTAGTCTTTCATTTACCCGTAGTGTCCCTCGAGCATAAGCCTCAACCCTTGTGAGACTTTCCCTCGTTTCTTTCTAACCAAGGTAAATTCATTATCGTATGTGGTATTCTGTGCATATTTGCTTTACTTGTTCTCTTGTATGGTGTACTGTTGGTTTCCTAATTTCAATGGATGGATGTATGTATGTTTGCACCCGCTTAGAGAACGATCCGGTTGAAGAGCCCGAGGAACTCGCAGGAGAAGCCCCTGAGCAGCAGTCGTTTGGTGGAGGCAAGTGTCCCTTGACCTATTTATGTCCTATTCATTATTTAATTCACCTCCCGCTTTACACATTTATGCCTAAGGATTGACTAGCTTTTGTTACCCATGTCCTTGTTTACCTATTTGGGTTGGATTATTACTGTTTAGCTTTATGCTACTGCTTAACTCTAATCAATGAACATGATGAGATTATCTATGATACGTTGTTTCCCCTCTTCTTATTATGATGTTATACTTGTGGCCTTTAAGGGGGCTCGAGCGGTTTCTCGAGTGCCTCTCCGTAAGGACCTGTTCTATGGATGACCGCCCGGGAAAACAGTGCAACCATGAGGGTGGAATGGGGTGCCCTTAGCTGAATAATTAGAGGATCCGGGGTGTAGTTCACTTAGCCGTCGTGCCGTCAATGGGGCTCGGTGTATGCGGCTCGCTCTGCCAAGTTTGGGTTCGCCCCTTGGGGAGGAGTGCGGTGCATTTAGGAAACCTAACGGGTGGCTACAGCCCCGGGGAATCTTTGTAAAGGCTACGTAGTGATGCCCTGCTGGGTCACCTTGGTAGTGATCAATGGAGAGTCATGATCTCCGGGCAGAATGGGAATCACGGCTTGTGGGTAAAGTGCACAACCTCTGCAGAGTGTTTGAAAACTGATATATCAGCCGTGCTCGCGGTTATGAGCGGCCAAGGGAGCTCCAGTGATTAGTGGTACTTGATCAGAGATATTTTAGTACAGGTGGTTATGAGATTGATGGTTTTGGTTATGACTATGATGCTGGTAAGTGGTACTCTTTCCGTTTGGAAAGGAGTACGTTTGGGTTAATAACTTGGGTTAATGCTAAAACTTGGCTTCCTACTAGTAAGTAATAATCTGACCAACTAAAAGCAACTGCTTGACTTATCCCCACATAAAGCTAGTCCACTACAGCCAAACAGGATACTTGCTGAGTATGTTGATGTGTACTCACCCTTGCTCTACACACCAAACCCCCCCATCCCCAGGTTGTCAGCATTGCAACCACTGCTCAGGCGAAGATGAAGCTATGGAAGGAGACTTCCAGGAGTTCCAAGACTACGACGAGTTCTAGGTGTGGGTTAGCGGCAACCCCCAGTCGGCTGTCTGTGAAGGCCACGGTTATCTACGTTTCTTTTCCGCACTTTGATTTATTGTAAGAACTATATGGACGTCTCAGACGTATGATGTAACCGACTATTTCCCTTATTAATACTATTTTGAGCACTGTGTGATGATGTCCATATTATGTAACTGCTGTGTACGTGAATAACTGATCCTGGCACGTACATGGTTCGCATTCGGTTTGCCTTCTAAAACCGGGTGTGACATAAGTGGTATCAAAGCCGTGCTGACTGTAGGACCGCTAACCTAGAGTAGAATGGTCGTTCTAAGGACTATAGACCTCTGTCTCTGCCTTGACTTTGATATCCCTTCAAAAACCTATGTTCTACTATATATTATACCTTGCTGAAAATCATGTTTTATTCTAATCCTTCATTTACTTATGATTCATTATTTGCTGGTCATATTAATTCTGTTCTCACCCTTTTGCTTGCGATGTCTTTTGTAGATGGCTCGACTTAGACACACTGCACGAAAGTCAGTCATCCCCTTCTTACCCTCCCGCCTTGCTGAGCGTCCGCTTCGCCGTCCCATGGCCGGACAGTCCAGCCACTTGGAGAGACTACACCACCGCCTGCGTGAGGAGCAGGAACATCGACGACAGGAGCAGCAGGGCTCTTCTTTCTCGCTCCACCAGGAGATAGAGTCTGTGAGGAGCTGCTCCCCTGTGCTTCCTTTGGAGGCGCCCCCTGCATCACCACTGGGCACCCCAGCTTCTGGAGTAGCTGCTGGAGGAGACCCAGACGACGGAGATGGCGACGACAGCTCGAGCCACGACACCGACTTCTCTGCTAACCTTGAGCCGGAAGGATGGGTTGCTCGACCCATCACTCGCGACGCTGCTCGCGGGTGTCACTTCCATGATGCGCTCGACACCCTGCTACGTCGGGCATTTAACCGGCATACTTGGTCAGTCGAGTATCGCTGTGTGGTCTACCAGCATAGTCGCGGGGTCTACCCGGACCGCTGGGAGGCAACTTGCTTGGTGCGCTGCCCGGAGAACAGTCTCCAGGGTGCAGAGGCCTGTTCAGAGCACTATTCTATCTCTGAGCGGGACTCAGCTGAGGCAGCCATGCAAGATGCTGCACGGCGTGCGCTTTCGCACTACTGTTCGGTTTTCGGTGGGGCAGCTGATGGTCTTGACCTGAAGTATTACCCCCGCCGTCCATCTGGCAGCACAGGAGGCGTGATTGTCTCACCTGTCGGTGAGGGCAATCCTAGGTTGAGCAGCACAGTCAACCTAGCCGCCGTGCTAAACACGGAGCTGGACCATGCATTAGACGAGCTGAGTAGGGCTCGTGCTGAGATCGCCCTGCTGCGGGCTGAGCGCGCGGAACGTCATCACTTGGATGGTGGTTCCCCCGCTCCCGTCGGGACTCAGCACCCGTACCGCTCACCTCAGCGTGGACACCAGTCTTATGGCAATCCCGACTGCAAGACCAAGATAACTCTAGAACCATAGATCGTCAGAGTTAGATCTTGTAATTAATACGAAATATATACATATAACCTTCAGTCTTAGCGTTAGTCTCGGTCTTAGTTAGTCTTAGTTAGACAGGGTAGTTTGCTATATCCTGTGCATTAGTGTTTGTCATGATGAACTATGTTTGGTTTGGATCTTTGTAATGACTGTCACCAGAGTGTGGGTATCCCCTGCATTTTGGTTTATCTATTATGTTAATGGAGTTAGTTATATAGTTGGGAAACCTTTTATTCCACTTTCCTCTTTATCTGAGAAGCTGTGTGGTCTGTGTTGGAGATCAGTGAAGATGCTCATCTGTTCAGTGCTGTTGAAGAATTCTATACTCTTTTCTTATGCTGCAAGATTTGCCAGATCAGTTCTGATGTGTGGTTGCATTCTGCAGATGTCAGAGAACAGGCGCAGAGGAGGAAGGCGTGCTCAGCAGGAGCGAGCCGCTCAACAGGAGGAGGTGCCCCAGTAGCAGCACCTGCCGCCCCCGCCCCCGATGTCCATCGAGCAGATGTTTCTGATGCAGACTCAGGCAGTTCAAGCCATCGGTCAGACTTTGGCCGCCATTCAGCAGCAGCAGCAGCAACAGCAGCAGGCCCCACCTCAACCTCAGATGCCTCAGATGCCCAGAGACAAGCGTGCTGAATTCATGAGAGGTCATCCACCAACGTTCGCTCATTCTTCTGACCCTATGGATGCTGAAGATTGGCTGCGCACTGTGGAGCGGGAGTTGCATACCGCTCAGTGCGATGACAGGGAGAAAGTCCTGTATGGTCCCCGTCTGTTGAGAGGAGCAGCCCAATCATGGTGGGAGTCTTACCTCGCCACCCATGCCCACCCTGACGCCATCACCTGGGAAGAGTTCAGAGGTAGCTTTCGTCAGTACCATGTTCCTGCAGGTCTAATGACAGTGAAGAAGGAGGAGTTCCTGGCCCTCAAGCAAGGGCCATTGTCTGTCAGTGAGTACCGAGACAGGTTTCTGCAATTGTCTCGCTATGCTCCTGAAGATGTCAACACCGACGCCAAGCGACAGTACCGTTTCCTGAGAGGCTTGGTTGACCCTCTGCAGTACCAGCTGATGAATCACACCTTCCCGACATTCCAGCACCTGATTGACAGAGCAATCATGACGGAGAGAAAGCGTAAGGAGATGGAAGATCGTAAGCGCAAGATCAGTGGACCTCAGCCTGGAAGCAGCAATCGTCCTCGTTTCTCAGGCAATCAACCTCAGCAGTTCAGGCAGAACCAGCGTCCACCTCAGCAGCATCAGCATTTCCAAAGGCAGTATCCTCAGCATCAGTATCAGAACCGTCAGAGCAATCAGTCAGGAGGTCAGTTTCAGAGGCAGAATCAGCAGGCACCTCGTCTTCCTGCCCCAGCAAGCCAGCAGAACAGTCAGGCAGCACCAGCTCAGGTTGGAAACAGAGCATGTTTCCACTGTGGAGAGCAAGGCCACTGGGTGATGCAATGTCCGAAGAAGGCAGCCCAGCAGCAGTCAGGCCCCAGTGCCCCAGCAAAGCAGAATGTGCCTCAGCCTGGAGCAGGCAATCGCTCTCAGCCGCGCTATAATCATGGGAGACTGAACCACTTGGAGGCTAAAGCAGTTCAGGAGACCCCCGGCATGATAGTAGGTATGTTCCCAGTCGACTCCCATATTGCAGAAGTGTTATTTGATACTGGAGCAACGCATTCTTTCATTACTGCATCATGGGTAGAAGCACATAATCTTCCAATTACTACCATGTCAACCCCCATTCAAATTGACTCAGCCGGTGGTAGAATTCGAGCCGATAGCATTTGTTTGAATATAAGTGTGGAAATAAGGGGGATAGCGTTTCCCGCCAACCTTATAGTAATGGGTACTCAGGGAATAGATGTCATCCTAGGGATGAATTGGCTAGATAAGTATCAGGCAGTTATCAGTTGTGATAAAAGGACCATCAAGTTGGTGTCCCCACTAGGAGAGGAAGTGGTGACCGAGTTAGTCCCGCCTGAGCCAAAGAAAGGAAGTTGTTATCAGATAGCTGTTGATAGCAGTAAAGCAGACCCAATCGAGAGTATCAAGGTTGTGTCCGAGTTCTCGGATGTGTTTCCAAAGGACTTACCGGGTATGCCACCAGAGCGGAAAGTTGAGTTTGCCATAGAGCTTCTTCCTGGAACCGCCCCTATCTTCAAGAGAGCTTACAGAATATCTGGACCAGAGTTGGTTGAACTTAAGGAGCAGATTGATGAGCTGTCAGAGAAAGGTTACATTCGGCCAAGCACCTCGCCTTGGGCCGCCCCTGTCCTATTTGTGGAGAAGAAAGATGGCACCAAAAGGATGTGCATCGATTATCGAGCTTTGAATGAGGTCACGATCAAGAACAAGTATCCCTTGCCCAGAATAGAAGATCTGTTCGACCAGTTGAGAGGAGCCAGTGTGTTCTCCAAGATTGATCTGAGGTCAGGTTATCATCAGCTCAGGATCCGACCTTCGGACATTCCGAAGACGGCATTCATTTCCAAGTATGGTTTGTACGAGTTCACAGTGATGTCTTTTGGTTTGACCAATGCGCCAGCATTCTTCATGAACTTAATGAACAGTGTATTCATGGATTACCTTGATAAGTTTGTAGTGGTATTCATTGATGACATTCTGATTTATTCTCAAAGCGAAGAAGAGCATGCAAGTCATTTGAGGATGGTATTGCAGAGATTGCGAGAGCACCAGTTGTATGCAAAGTTGAGCAAATGTGAATTTTGGATCAATGAAGTCCTGTTCTTGGGTCACATAATCAACAAGGAAGGATTGGCTGTGGATCCGAAGAAAGTGGCAGACATTTTGAACTGGAAAGCGCCAACAGATGCCCGAGGAATCAAGAGCTTCATTGGGATGGCCGGATATTATCGGCGATTCATTGAAGGGTTTTCGAAGATTGCAAAACCAATGACAGCGTTGCTAGGCAACAAAGTTGAGTTCAAGTGGACCCAGAAATGCCAAGAGGCCTTTGAAGCGCTGAAAGAGAAGTTGACTACAGCACCTGTCCTAGTCTTGCCTGATGTGCACAAGCCCTTCTCGGTGTATTGCGATGCTTGTTACACAGGTTTGGGTTGTGTGTTGATGCAAGAGGGAAGAGTTGTGGCTTACTCGTCCCGACAGTTGAAGGTTCATGAGAAGAATTACCCAATCCATGATCTAGGATTGGCAGCAGTGGTTCACGCACTGAAGTCATGGAGGCACTACCTGTATGGACAGAAATGCGATGTTTACACAGACCACAAGAGTCTGAAGTACATATTCACTCAGTCAGAGTTGAATATGAGGCAACGAAGATGGTTAGAGTTGATCAAAGACTATGAGTTGGAGATTCATTACCATCCAGGCAAAGCAAACGTAGTGGCAGATGCTTTGAGCAGGAAGAGTCAAGTCAATCTGATGGTCGCTCGACCGATGCCTTATGAGTTGGCCAAGGAGTTTGACAAGTTGAGTCTCGGATTTCTGAACAATTCACGAGGAGTCACAGTTGAGTTGGAACCTACCTTAGAGCGCGAAATCAAAGAAGCGCAGAAGAATGATGAGAAAATCAGTGAGATTCGGCGACTGATCCTAGATGGCAGAGGCAAAGATTTTCGAGAGGATGCGGAAGGCGTGATATGGTTCAAAGACCGCTTGTGTGTTCCCAATGTCCAGTCCATTCGGGAGTTGATTCTTAAGGAAGCTCACGAGACAGCCTATTCGATTCACCCTGGCAGTGAGAAGATGTATCAGGATCTGAAGAAGAAATTCTGGTGGTACGGAATGAAGAGGGAAATCGCAGGGCATGTGGCTATGTGCGATAGTTGCCGAAGAATTAAGGCAGAGCACCAGAGACCTGCTGGATTGTTGCAACCGTTGCAGATCCCTCAGTGGAAATGGGATGAAATTGGTATGGATTTCATAGTCGGATTGCCTCGCACTCGAGCCGGCTACGATTCCATTTGGGTAGTAGTGGACCGCTTGACCAAGTCAGCCCACTTCATACCTGTCAAGACCAACTACAGCAGTGCAGTATTGGCAGAGTTGTATATGTCTCGGATCGTTTGTCTTCATGGTGTGCCAAAGAAGATAGTGTCAGACAGAGGAACGCAGTTCACCTCTCATTTCTGGCAGCAGTTGCATGAAGCCTTGGGCACGCATCTGAATTTCAGTTCAGCTTATCATCCGCAGACAGATGGCCAGACCGAAAGAACCAATCAAATTCTTGAAGATATGTTGAGAGCATGTGCGTTGCAAGATCAGTCCGGATGGGATAAGAGATTGCCTTATGCAGAGTTTTCCTATAACAACAGTTACCAGGCCAGTTTGAAGATGTCACCATTTCAGGCGCTTTATGGAAGGAGTTGCAGAACTCCGTTGCAATGGGATCAGCCTGGAGAAAAGCAAGTGTTTGGGCCAGACATTTTGCTTGAAGCCGAAGAGAACATCAAGATGGTCCGAGAGAATCTGAAGATAGCGCAATCGAGGCAGCGAAGCTATGCAGACACAAGAAGAAGAGAGCTGAGTTTCGAAGTCGGAGACTTTGTCTATCTGAAAGTGTCACCGATCAGAGGAGTCAGAAGATTCGGAGTGAAAGGCAAGCTAGCAACCCGCTACATTGGTCTGTATCAGATTCTTGCAAGACATGGAGAAGTGGCCTATCAGCTCAGTTTGCCCGAGAATTTGTCTGTCGTGCATGATGTCTTTCATGTGTCTCAGTTGAAGAAGTGCTTGCGTGTGCCAGAAGAGCAGTTGCCAGTGGAAGGTCTTGAAGTCCAGGAGGACGTGACCTACGTTGAGAAGCCAGTGCAAATCCTTGAGGTTGCAGACAGAGTCACCCGAAGGAAGACCATCAGAATGTGCAAAGTCAAGTGGAATCATCACTCAGAGGAAGAAGCAACCTGGGAGCGTGAAGATGATCTGATGGCTAAATACCCTGAGCTCTTTGCTAGCCAACCCTGAATCTCGAGGGCGAGATTCTTTTAAGGGGGATAGGTTTGTAACGCCCTGAATTTGGGGGTAGAATTTTTTTTCTTCTTGTCTCTCACCAAATTCAGGCGTTACCCCTTTTCTTTTCTCGTTCCCTCGCTAAACCTTGATATTTTCCAAAGTTATAGCGGGGTTTGGCTTGGATTTCCCGTGTAAAGAAAACCCCTAAATTACTTTATTTTGTGTGAAGCATCATGCCGAACCATGCATATTTTTTTGGGTGTTTAAAAAAATGTGAAAGCCTTCATCTAGGAAAATAGATTTGAGGAAAAAGGAAAAACCTTTTTCTTTTCTTTCCCCCTCCCCCTTCTCCTTTTTGGCCCAGCCCCCCCCCTTTGGCGCGCGCGGCCCGGCTGGCCGGTCGGCCCAGCCGGCTCGCCCCCTCCCCCCCTTGCGTCGTGGGCCGGCTTGGTCGCGGCCCACCTCGCCCCCCGCCGCGCCCCCGCTTTGGGCCCATGGCCGGCCCAGCCGCCCCTCCCTCCCCCTCCTTTTTTCTTTTTTTCCAAAAATCCCCCCGCGGGCCCCGCCCGTCATTCCCTTGCTCTCTCTCTCTCTCTCCCCAAACCCTAACCGCGCCGCCCCTTGCCCTAGCGCCGCCGCCGCCGCCTCTCCCCTCCCCGGCGCCGCCGCCGCGCCGCCCCCCTCCGGTGAGGCCCCCCCCTCCTCCCCTCTCCTTCCCCCTTCTCCCTCCTCCTCCCTCGCCCGCCCGCGCCGTCCTCGGCTGGCGCCGCCGCGCCCGCCCCCGCCCCGGCGTCCCGCGTCCGGCCGCCCCCGCGCCGTCCTCGGCTGGCGCCGCCGCGCCCGCCCCCGCCTCGGCGAGCCGCCCCCCGCCCTCGTCCGCCCCGGCCCCGGCGAGCAGCCTCGGCCCCCGGCGAGCCCGCGCCCCGACCTCCCCCGGCTCGCCCCCCCCCCCCCCCTCCGCGCCGCCTCTCCCCCGGTTGCCCGCGCCCGGCCGCCCTCGCCCTCGTCCGCCCCGGCCCCGGCGACCCTGGCCGCCCGCGCCCCCGGCCGCTCGGCTCGGCCGCTCCGGCGAGCCCGCCCCCGCCTCGCCCCGACGCGCCCCGCCTCGCCGCCCCGGCCACCCCCGGCGAGCCACCCGGCCCATCCCCGACCCCGGCGAGCCCCGCGCCCGCGTCGGCCCCGCCTCGCCGCCCTCCGGCGAGCCGCCCTCGCCCGGCCCCGCTCGGCCCCGCCCTCGCGCCCGCTCCGGCGAGCCGCCCGCGCGTGCCCGCCTCCCGGCGAGCTCGGCCCCCCCCCCCCGGTTCAACCGCCCCCGTGCCCCGGCTCGGCCGCCCGTCCCCGCGCTCGGCCTCGTCCGGCCGCGTCCTCGCTTGCTCGCGCTCGCTGGCCCCGGCGTGCTTGCCCGCCCGCCCCGCCGTGCCTTGCTCGCGTCGTGTCGGCCCCGGCGTAGCCTTGAGTTCGGCCCAGCGTGCCTATGGCGCGCGGCTCTGAGCTCGGCTAGCGCACGGCCCCGACGTGCGTACGGTTAGTCCGTGGCGTGTGCGTGCGGCCTCGCGTGCGTGCCCGCGTAGTGCGCGTGCCTTGGCACGACTCGTCGTGCCTTGTCTACCACCTAACCCCTCGTCTACCCCCCCCCCCCCCCCCCGTCTCCTATATGCGCTAATCACGTCGTTTATATTAATAAAGTAGGAGTCTTAATTTGGAAATTGGTTACGATAGTTAATTTGTATATTCAATCGTCTATCTTATTCTATGTTAATCTACTAAAAGTGATCGCGTTTACATTAGTGCATGTAGCTAATTCTTTTGTTAGAACTGATTAAAACTAGAGCACGTGACGTCTAGTCTTTCATTTACCCGTAGTGTCCCTCGAGCATAAGCCTCAACCCTTGCGAGACTTTCCCTCGTTTCTTTCTAACCAAGGTAAATTCATTATCGTATGTGGTATTCTGTGCATATTTGCTTTACTTGTTCTCTTGTATGGTGTACTGTTGGTTTCCTAATTTCAATGGATGGATGTATGTATGTTTGCACCCGCTTAGAGAACGATCCGGTTGAAGAGCCCGAGAAACTCGCAGGAGAAGCCCCTGAGCAGCAGTCGTTTGGTGGAGGCAAGTGTCCCTTGACCTATCTATGTCCTATTCATTATTTAATTCACCTCCCGCTTTACACATTTATGCCTAAGGATTGACTAGCTTTTGTTACCCATGTCCTTGTTTACCTATTTGGGTTGGATTATTACTGTTTAGCTTTATGCTACTGCTTAACTCTAATCAATGAACATGATGAGATTATCTATGATACGCTGTTTCCCCTCTTCTTATTATGATGTTATACTTGTGGCCTTTAAGGGGGCTCGAGCGGTTTCTCGAGTGCCTCTCCGTAAGGACCTGTTCTATGGATGACCGCCCGGGAAAACAGTGCAACCATGAGGGTGGAATGGGGTGCCCTTAGCTGAATAATTAGAGGATCCGGGGTGTAGTTCACTTAGCCGTCGTGCCGTCAATGGGGCTCGGTGTATGCGGCTCGCTCTGCCAAGTTTGGGTTCGCCCCTTGGGGAGGAGTGCGGTGCATTTAGGAAACCTAACGGGTGGCTACAGCCCCGGGGAATCTTTGTAAAGGCTACGTAGTGATGCCCTGCTGGGTCACCTTGGTAGTGATCAATGGAGAGTCATGATCTCCGGGCAGAATGGGAATCACGGCTTGTGGGTAAAGTGCACAACCTCTGCAGAGTGTTTGAAAACTGATATATCAGTCGTGCTCGCGGTTATGAGCGGCCAAGGGAGCTCCAGTGATTAGTGGTACTTGATCAGAGATATTTTGGTACAGGTGGTTATGAGATTGATGGTTTTGGTTATGACTATGATGCTGGTAAGTGGTACTCTTTCCGTTTGGAAAGGAGTACGTTTGGGTTAATAACTTGGGTTAATGCTAAAACTTGGCTTCCTACTAGTAAGTAATAATCTGACCAACTAAAAGCAACTGCTTGACTTATCCCCACATAAAGCTAGTCCACTACAGCCAAACAGGATACTTGCTGAGTATGTTGATGTGTACTCACCCTTGCTCTACACACCAAACCCCCCCCCCATCCCCAGGTTGTCAGCATTGCAACCACTGCTCAGGCGAAGATGAAGCTGTGGAAGGAGACTTCCAGGAGTTCCAAGACTACGACGAGTTCTAGGTGTGGGTTAGCGGCAACCCCCAGTCGGCTGCCTGTGAAGGCCGCGGTTATCTACGTTTCTTTTCCGCACTTTGATTTATTGTAAGAACTATATGGACGTCTCAGACATATGATGTAACCGACTATTTCCCTTATTAATACTATTTTGAGCACTGTGTGATGATGTCCATATTATGTAACTGCTGTGTACGTGAATAACTGATCCTGGCACGTACATGGTTCGCATTCGGTTTGCCTTCTAAAACCGGGTGTGACACGTGGCCTCAAAGAACACCTCAATCGGACATCAGATCAGAGAGTTATCGCAGTTTGATTATAGCAGTTTTTCAGTCTCATAATTCTGTGTAGAATCTGTTCTCTTAAGATTTAGGCAATTCAATCAACAGAATTAAACTTTAGATTAGTAAGAGAAGTTGTATATAATTTCATAAGCTTTCCAGATTGATAAAGAGTGTATTCATATGAATTTTGAAACTCCAGTTATGTTTCTTTTACCGTGGTTGTTCCTGTTTGCGTGGCAAAAATGAGCTGGTCTGTTCACTGGTGGGTTTCATCTAGTAAATTGTCGAATTGGCTCTTTCAACTATGGAGACTTTTGTAGAGGGATAAAAGTTCTTACTTCCAACAGAATTTCATAATTTTTGGTTGAGTAGTTTGGAAGATATCGAATTTTGAAGTTAATTATGTTGTTGTCTGTGTCAGTTATCTTGTCAGATGTTTTAGAACTTATAGATGACAAAATTTAATTATCCATGAATACCGAAGTTGTAGAGTATTTTATGTAGATACTCTTAGAATATTTGTTTGATATCACCACTGTTATAATTTTAAAGATACAAAATTAACAAACAGTGCTGCTGTTGTTTGACATGTGGTTCAGGGTGGGAGTCTTTTCACCGGGTCTTGGTTTCAAGTGTAGGAGCGATTTGTTGATTGTTGGCAAATGTTTGTGAAATATTTGTATTAAGTTTTATGCCCCGCAACAGGTGGCTACACTCCGGATCATGCCTAGTACATTTTTCTTCTTCGATGAAGGCAAGTGAATGTAGCGGTGGTTGCTACAGTTTTGACTTGTTATTTTTATCGCCTACACTCTAATATTCAAAATTATTGAATTCTTTCATAATTGAACTCTGTGATGATGTTTTACTTGATGATATTATATTAATGCTCAATCATATATTGATGATGATTATGGTTCGAGTATGACCCATGAGATTAATTCACACACCTGAAGGAAGATGAAGTATTATTTGAGGTTTGTATTGTATGTGAAGGAAGTGATGTATATTGATAAATGCAGCATGCCATATGCATTGCATGATTCATTTGCATCTGAAGTTTTGTCGTGATCTATGGTCCGACCGTATCGGTACAACTTAGCATCGTACGTTGTCCGAGGAGGGGTACGATGCGGCTTCATACCCTCAGAGGTATGAAGGCAGAGGACATATGCATTGCATTCACATGCATTTATTGAAGTGATATTTGCATATATTGTTGATGCAGGGAAGTGTTATACAAACTATTTTGGTTGTTATTGAAGTGATATTTGCAGATATTGTTGACGCAGGGAAGTGTTATACAAACTATTGTGGTTGTTCGAGGAAATGAGATGGTATTAGTTATATTGGGATTATTGAGTTCTATATCTACAAGTATTTCTGATCTTAATTGTGATTCCTGTAAAATGTTGATTAATTCATCTTGTGGTTTAAATATCTCGTCAAAACAATTTGCTTGCTGAGATGTTTCATCTCACTCTTGCATTACTCAATGCAGGTGCTTGATGCTTATCAAGGGGAGTGGGAAGTAGCGGCACGTTGCACATATTGCTTAAAGAACCAAATAATTAGCTTGGGTTATTGACTTTTGAGGTTCATACTTTAGAGTATGTTGTAGGCATAAGCTGGTTCATTCGTGGTTAATTGTCCTTGATGAGAATTATATCATACTCGTATGATTCATTTTGTATTGATATATCTCTTTTGCTTCTACGACGCTTATAATTACAAAGGAGACGCTACCAAATTTTATTTTGCTTAGTGTTCGGCTATTGGTAGTGAAGTCCAGTACCATCTCAGGGTGTTTGTGGATCCCAGGGTGTTACAGGTGGCCTGCCGATCCCAAGACACAACCTAGAATCTCTCATCCCTGACAGAGTCCCTACTGGGGGTCAGATCTAGGTGTTTTGATGAACGTCGCTGCCTCGGCGCATGCGCGGACCGTCCGACCACTAGGTGTCAACTGTCCAGCTTGGCGTAGAGAACCTCGCTCTTGATGCCAGGTCGCGGACCATCCGGCCCTAGGTCGTGGACCGTCTATAGCTCTGCAGAGAGCACCACTGCTGGTACACCTCACGGCGATTGGCGCCCAGATTGATGTCAACCGAACCGTCGATCTGAGAGTGGACGGGATGTTACAGGATGATCAATGACTCAACAATTATACTACAACATTGTAAGCATCTCTTCTCTCCATGCTTTATTCAGTCACCATTGATGATATATATATACACGTGTGTGTGTATATAGATTGTATATAACGAGCCCTGGGCTTCCAATAACTAGAGGAAGCCCAGGTCAGACGATGCAATTCGGTCAAGCCGGACCAGGTTTAGGCGTCTATAAAAGAAGACCTGGAGTGCTAGGGTTCAGTTTTTCACGCCCCATCTCGATTCATTAGCGATGGCGCCCACCCAGGCGCGGGCGATGGTGGCGGTTGCCCGAGAGCGCGCGCGGCGGCGTACCCCCAGCCGGTGGCCGCGGCTCCCCAACCCTGACGTGCGGTGGCTACGGTTCCTCGATCCAGAGTAGTGGCGGCGGTTCCAAGGTCGGTAGCGCGGTGGCCGCGGCTCCCCGATCCAGAGGGCGAGCAACGGCGGGGCCCTTGTGCTGCCAAGTGGCGGTGTCCCTAGGGCACTGGGGCAGCGCCCCCGACGTGCGAGTAGCGACGGTGCCGCACGAGGCGCGAGGTTCGATCCGCGTCACGGAAGGCACGAGGTGCGCGCAGCGATGATCGCGCGTGATGTCACACCCGGTTTTGGAAGGCAAACCGAATGCGAACCATGTACGTGCCAGGATCAGAAACTCATGTACACAGTGATTACATAATTAGACATCATCACACATTGCTCAAAGTAAATATCGGAAAGGTACTTTATTACAATAAGATGTCCAAGACATCCACAGAGTCTAATACATAGCCATAGTCATTAACATTAATATCAAAGTGTGGAAATACGTAATGTAGTAGACAAGGCCTACACAGCCAGCTGACTGGGGGTTTGCCACTAAGAAAAACTAGAACTCGTTGTAGTCCTGGAACTCCTCAAAGTCCTCCATGTTGCCAGCATCTCCTACTGAGCACTGAGTACAATGGGGACAACCCGGGGTGGGGTGGTTTGTAAAGAAAGGCTGAGTACACATCAACGTACTCAGCAAATGTCTCGTTTGGCTAAAGTGGACTAGCTGTATGTGGGGTTAAGGTTAAGGAGTTGCTTTTAGTTGGTCAAGTATTTATTACTATTAGTAGAGCCAAGTTTTAGTAATAACCTAGTTATTACCCAAATGTACCTCCTCCAAGCGGAAATACCAGAGATCAAAATTATAATCGTCATTATTAACCATCATCATAAAAGTAACCAAAGTTCTTCTAATCAAAGAGGATCCCAAGGCTGCTCTTAACCGTGAGCTTGGCTGATATACCAGTTTCTAACACTCTATAGAGGTTGCACACTTTACCCATGAGTCATGATTCCCATTCTGCCCGGAGATCATGACTCCCCATTGATCACTACCAAGGTGACCTGGCAGAGTCTCACTACGTAGCCTTTACAAATACTCCCCTGGTGCATAGCTGCTCGTTAGATTTTGCCAGTCGTACAAACGCAGTACACCTCCCCAAGGTGGGTGACCAACAAAACAAAATCGAATGAACCTCTGCACCCCCCCTTGGCAGAGCGAGCACTACGCCTCGGTCCCCATTGACGACCCTCCGGCAAAGCCAACTACACCCCAGGTTCATCTAATTATTCAGCTAAGGGCATCTCATTCCACCCTCATGGTTGCACTGTTATCCCGGGTGGTCACTCCACGACAGGTCCTTACGGAGAGGTACTCAGGAAAATGGCCTGAGTCCCCTAGAGTATCACAATATCATCATCGGGATAACATCATTGTATCATAAATGTTCACATCATGTTCATTGATTAAGTTGAAGCAATAACATAAGCTAATCATGATTAACCCAAAAAGGTAAACAAGGAAAAGTAAATACAGACTAGTCAATCCTTAGGTTTCAATAATGTAATGCAGGACAGTGAATTATGAAGTATGTAGGACATAATAGGTCAGAGGACACTTGCCTTCACCAGGTTGTTGCTCAGGGAGATCTTCATCAACACACTTAGGCACCACGGGTTGCTCGTTGTCAAAATAAAGCGATCATACATTCAATACATTTGGTAAACGACAAATGAACAGCACATCAATCATGTACAAACATTGGAACACATCTCAAAAGGAAAAGTATAAACTCAAAAGGGAGTTTAAATTATAAAGTGAACTAATCTCATTTAGTAGTTGATTACTCTTTAAGTGGTGTCCATGATTACATAATTTGATTCTATTTATTTTAATGAGACATAAAAGTTAAACCAGAGATAAATTCATGTAATACACATTATTAATCTCATAAGATTAAATATTCTTTAGCCACTAGGGTTTTCTTTTTATCTATTTTATTAAGTGAACAATTCAGCACATACCCTAACCTATAGTCTAGGTATAAAATTAGAGTGTAGAGACTATGAATAAATATAATTTATTCAAATAGAGAATATTCCTATGAATATTTTGCAATTTGAACCACTCAATTTGGAGTTCATATGAAAAAGATATGAAATAAAAAAGTTTTGAAGTTTGAAATACAAAATTAAGTCCAAATCTGTAATTATTTAAAAGGATAAGGGTCTGTTTGTAAGAACTCAAGGGTCTGCGCGTAAAGTCTAAGGACGGTGGGTTCTATTCGCAGAAAATCGAGGGGGTCTTAAGCAAATAGACCACAACGAAAGGGTATCCGGGCTTCTTGGCCATCCTATCGGGAAAATACGCCCGAGATTAGAAGCGGGCGCGGGGGATCGGACGCGAGGGCTGACCGGCGGGTCCCAAGCGTCAGCGGCCCGAGCATCCCCGGCGCGGGCGCTCTCTAGCGGGCGGGGCCCACGGGTCGGTGACTCAAACAATCGGGAAGGGGAAAACGGCGGGAGCCTGATAGGCAGGGTCACGGAAAGGTTGGGCCCGCTAGTCAGCGACGGAGGGCACGCGCTGACGAATGGGGCCCTCCATGCGGCGACATAGAACGGGGGAAAAGGGGTAGGCGTTGTGCTGATGAGTGGGACCTAGGGTCCACCAGTCAGCGACCACGCAAGGGGAACGAAGAAGCAGAGAGGGGGAGGCTGACGGGCGGGTCCTCCTTGTCAAGACCGTCGTCTTCCTCGGTCGCGCGCACGGCGCGAGCGCCATGGCCGGAGCCGGCAACTCCACGCGGGTGAAGAAGGCATAGGGCGGTTGCGGTTGGCCGGGGGTCTCGGTTCGACGGCACGGTACCGATACCGGCGATCACCGGCGACTAATCGATGCGACAGAGAAAACAGGGGAGAGAGAAAAAGAGGTCGGGCGGGGAAATTCACCTTGGGTGGGGCGAGAACGTTGGTGAAGCTGTGCCTAACGGTGGCGGAGCACAGTCGGGGACGGTGGCCGAGCTCTACCGGTGGCAGATTCGGGCGCAGAAGGCCTCGCGACAGGGAAGCTTCGGTGAGCTTGAAGAATGGGTGCGCAGCTCGGGTGAGTGTGCAGGGGCGAAATGAGTGAGGCAGGTGGGAGGTGGGGGTGTGCGGGGACTTGAAGAGGGGTCGGGATGCCGGTTTGGCGCTGGGAGGCGACGTGGGCGCGGCAATCTCGGTGTGCGTGCGCGCGGTCCATGCAGGCGAGCGGTTGAAGGAGGGGAGAAGGACTGACAAGCAGGGCCCGCGGAACAGCGACACAGACGCGCGAGCGCATGATGGGCCAGGACGCCGACAAGGCGACCCCACTGGGCAGAGAGGGAGAAGGCCAGCGAGCTAACTGGGCGCGGCGCTGACAGGACGGGCCCACAGGTCGGGGAGAGCGGGGAAGGGGGGAGGCGGGCGTGAGATCCACCGCTGACAGCGCAGGCGGGCGCGCTGCTGGGCCGGCTTGGGCTGACCTAGGCCGAATTAGAGTTTTCCTTTTTCCTGGAATTTATAATTGCTTTTCTATTTTATTTTCTCTAGGTTTTCAATTCAAATTCAAACCAAGTTTCAAATTCAAACTAATTCAAACATGTGCAACAATTCAAAGAATATTTTAGCTTAGCATGATGCAACATTTCATGACTCATAATGTTTTGACAAAAATAAATAATTAACCCCTCACTAATTAAGCTAAATCTACTCAAAAGGAAAAGAGGGGGAGATAGAAGCTAGAGAGATACACGTGTAACACCTGAATTTGGTAGATACTTAGAAAGAAATTTTATACCCTCAAATTAAGGGTGTTACATGTGACATCCTCCGATCCAACGCAGTTCGGACGGGCCGTGTGACGACCTCCATCTATTCTTGTGTCGTCGACGACGTCCTCCGGCGACTACCTCCTCCGATTCATTTTGTGTTTCGATTATTGTGTTTTATGCCTACCACATGCACTATTTACACTAGAAATTGTATGATTTTATGCTTAAACACGAAGTTCGTATATCAGTTTATTGTACACATATTTTTTGCATGCACGTTGGGAAGGCAATTCCTTGATTTATGATATTTATAATTACCATAAAAATCAAATCAAATCAGTTATGTTCATAACTGCCAATTTTTTACGTCTGCCATAAAACTGTCCCTAATTCCCGCCTGTTCGTAATTAGCATAAAAAATCAAATCAAATAACTTATGTTCGTACCTGCAAGATTTGTAGGCCTGCTATAAAACTGTCCCTAATTCCCGCTGGTGTTCTTAATTAGATTGATATTAGGTTTTTTATCAATTATGTTGCACGGTGTAAGTATTCATGCGACGTTGTATAAGAATTTATGCTATGTGTGACTCTTGTCGTCCAATTTTTTGCGCACGTGTAGTGGAAATGAAAATATAATCCAAAATTTGCGTGCATGCAATAGAAACTCCCATGATTTGCCATAATTTTTTGATCTGTATAAAAATAAAAATTGCATGCATGTGACTCCCATGTTTTCGGATATTCCATAAAAATAGGATCATAAATACAACTAGAGCTATCAACCTCTCACATTGGCTCGATATTTACACTTATAACTGAGGGGTTTTATGCTCAAAACTTAAAGTTTTCACCCTCGAACCTGAAGATGCGTCCACCAGTGAACCACATGCCACATTTTTTACGCAGTGTACCGCATTGCATAAATATCTACACTGTGTAACATAATTTGTATAAGTATAAATCATAAACTGGAACGAGCCTAGACGCATGACTGTTGTAGCGATCATATATTTATTGAGAAAATAAAGCATTTAAATAATATTTTTTGTTTCCATGCATGTCAATCTATTTCCTTTCATTGCACATCTTGCCATCCTAAATTTGTGCGCATTTAGCATAAAACAGATTTTACAATGTGTACCGAATTGCATAAATACATACGCCGTGTAGCATAATTAGTATCAATATATATCATAAACTAGTTTTAAAGAGTTTAGCTGCATGGCTGTTGGAGCTACCCTATATTTATAGTGGAAATAAAACATTAAATACGATTTTTGTTTCCATACATGCCAATTCATTTTCTTTCATAGTACATTTTTGTCGTCCTAATTTTGTGCGCATACAGCATGTAACAGTTTTTGCGCAGTGTACCGAATTGCATAAATATCTACACCATGTAACATATTTAGTATCATTATATATCATAAACTGGTCCTAACGAGCAGCTGCATGGTTGTTGCAGGGATACTATATTTATGGAGAAAATAAAACATTTAAAAATAGAAACCGCGAACACGTTTTTCCTAAATTTACGTGCATGCATTCTTTTTTTGTGCGCACAAATATGGGGTGGGGGCGCACCCGACAGCCTCGCTTGGGGGAGTTGGTGGACGCGTCAGACTGGACCAAGTCGCGGGAGTGATCGGTCTGAGCTTGCTCTAACTATCTGAAGCTCAAGGATCCATATATACACACACGATGCTTTTGATGCCTAAGCCTTTTCTGCCTTCACTACTGGAATTTGGCTCTTTGACTAGTGCCAAATATTTTGCCGAGTGTTTTTTTCGGGTACTCGGCAAAGAAGCTATTTGCCGAGTGCGAGGCAAAAAACCCTCGGTAAAAAAAACACTCGACGAAGAAGCTCTTTGTCGAGTGTTATATTTTTTACACTCGGCAAAGAGCTTCTTTGCCGAGTGTCAAAAATATAACACTCGGCAAAGAGCTCTTAGCCGAGTGCTTTTTTCAACACTATGCAAAGACAATTTAAAAATCACATTTTAAAGTAGTAAATTAATTCAAATGAAAAAGTTTTCAACTACAGATTTGTATAACTCATCATGATGTACAATTATATTTTGAACATTTCTTCATATGACAAAATAAAAATATATTTGTTCATAAAACATATATCTCTCGTGCATATTGTTAGAACCATCATATGAGATGAACAAATGATCAAACAACCAAAATAAACTTTGTAGATCTTGAGAAGTTATAGAATTTTGTAGTTGGCAACTTTTTCATTTGAAGTCATCTTGTCAACGAAAACTACGTCTAAATTTTAAAAATTAAAAATTTGAATTTTGAAAATGATTTTGAAAGAGAAAACCACTAACATGAAAGTTGTAGGTATTGAAGAGTTATGAAACTTTGTAGTTGACAATGTTTTAGTTTGAAATCATCTTGTCATGCAAAACTATGTTTGAATTTTAAAATTTGAATTTTTCAAACTAGCTCGGAAAACCACCAAAATAAAAGTTGTAGATTTTGAAATGTAATAAAACTTTGTAATTGACAATTTTTTGATTTGAAATCATCTTATCATTGAAAAATTCGTGTGCAGTTTTCAATTTTGAAATCCAAATTTTTTAAACGGCCTCGAAAGTAGAAGCTATCAAAATAGAATTTGTAGATCTTAAAAAGTTATGCAACTTTATAGTTCGCCATATTTTCAAAAATAATAATTTAGTGCCTTAAATAATCAAATTACTCTCGATTGGTTATTGTACATGAGGAATGAAAACGTAATATAGATAGAATTGATGTAGTACTATAGTGGTAGAAGAGAGTATGCGCAAGAGAGAGGTTGCGAGTTCGAATCTCACACCATTCACAAAACATGTAAATATGATTCAAAATAATAGTGAAAAATGATTAGAGTGATGGGTATGGTATAGAGTTGTTCCTACAATTTAAAAATGTTTTGATGTTTTTGGGTTTTTTCGATTCTTAATTTTCCGAGTGCTTTTCGACACTCGGCAAAGTCTTTGTCCGAGTGTCCGAAAAAGTACTTGACAAAAAACACTTTGCCGATAAAATATTTACCGAGTATTATTTGCCGAGTTTAACGCTCCATAAAGGCTTTGCCCAATATAAAATGGCATTTGCCAAGTCCCGGCAAATAACCCGATTCAGGTAGTGCTTGTTTACCACACTGCAGGTAGTCTTACTCGAATTGCATTGTTTACCATGGCGATGTGAGGTTTTATTTATACGGTGACGTGTGTGTGGATATAGATCCTAAATAGTTATGTCCCTCTGTCCTATAATAATGTAGCTGGTTCTAGATATACCATAAGTCAATTTTTATTAGATTTGACTGAACTTCTTCCATCAACATGCCCAACTAGTATCATTAAATTCACCGTAAAATAAATTTAGTATACTTCTTTTTTGGTGTTGCACCTGTTAATTATTTTCTATTTTAATTTAGAACTAATCCAAATTACAGAATGATGCATGTGAGATCTTCATAATTTTGTTAGATAACTCATCTATTAGTGTTTAACCTTATGGTATTTAATTTTAGGATGGTCCAAGATCCACGGTACAGTACCACCATGCTAGCTCGGGCGGCCTACGTGTCTTCATGGATCCATAACTATGATGCATGCACACACTGACACACATTCTGGTGACCCTGGACATGTAGATTGATGCGACAGAACTATTTAAAGGACACTCATTTTCGCCATGGTAGAGGACGAGGCTCCGGCGCCGCCTCCCCCGTCGTGCATGCAAGGCCTCGTCGGGCCCGCTCTCCGCCGCTGCCTTCATTCTCACCGCCAGTTCTCGTGCGCTCACCTCGTCCCGCTCTCGTGTCACAGAAGATGGTCGATCCGCAGCTGGTGCAGGTGAGGCGCTCGGCGTCCCCGCCGGTCCCCGAGCTGGGGTCGTCGAAATCGGAGAAACGGCGGCGGCAAAGCCATGGCGGTCGAAATCCCCGAGCTTGGATGAGTTGGACAGGAAAAAAAATTTATATGTGCATAGTATGTTTTACGGGTTAATTTAGGCCTTGTTCAGATATTTCCAGGGATTGGAAAAATTTTAGAAAAAAATTTAATTTTCTTAGGATTTAAATCCATCAATCACACTCAGTTCACATGGATTGATAACTATCCAAACAAACCTTTTGGAAGAATCACTCCGAGAGATATTGATATGAGGGACGAATTCTGGTGATGTGATGTGACATAAAGGGAAGAAATTTTTAGAGGAAACCATTGCAGTCAGTCTTAATTCTACACTCTTCCTCACAATTCTGACTGCATCATTACAAGCGTACACCGCCTAGTCACCACCATTACAACACGGGTGCCCCCAATAATAACGTTGTGATAATTAACGACGACGTACGATTACGCGAGATCTTTCGCTATCATGCATCTTATACAGACACATCCAGACGTTCAGAAGTCGTCAAAGTTTGGAGGGCAATTTTGAGCTGAAAAGGGGATGAATTCATCGTCTGCTTTAAGCTGGGGACTAATTAACGAGGCAAGCTACTCGCGGGGTGATGACATCCGTACGAGAGAACACGATGATGATGGTTGTGATGGCTTTATTTTCTCCCATCTTTTGCCAACTTTTGCCTCCTGTCGTCCTTTCCTTTCACCGTCTTTCCTGCCTGCGTTTACTTTCTTTTTGTGTGTGTGTGTGTGTTACAGATCCAACTGGCAAAAGCCGAGCAATTGAGCCGTGCGTTACGGTAACAGAAAGAAGGAAAAGTTCATCGTAAAAGGTTTGGGTTTTACTGTATGTTTAGTATTGCTTTCTACAGTGTATTATCTCTAGTATTTGTGCGTGTTAGGACCTTTTTGGATCTACCATGGTTTTTAAAAAACTGGTTTCTAGACATGGTTTCTATAAACTGGCTTATAGAAGAAAAAAAACTAGATAGGGATAGATGTTTAGATCCACTAGTTTTAAATTTTGCTCTCTAGATTTTACTTCGACAATAACCATCGTACCACTGCTTCTTTGTTTAAAGAGAGTTGGGCTCCTCATTCATACACGTATACTACCCGATTCTCATTATTATTTGTTGCACGATCATCAGCTTTTGTTTGATATGCTAGAAACTAACAACATCATGTTGGAAATAATAGCAATTTAGAGATAAACAGATTAATTCTGATAATAATAATAATAATACAAGAAACAGCAACATGCTTTCTATATATGTATAACCCACTAGCAGTTCAAATACTAATGCTAGTGATAGAATAAATATATGTGTAAGCATCCTTATAGTGGGTTGTCGGCGCTAGAACAGCGCAAGAGTAGACGTAGCAGATCGGCGAGGACGACGACGTCGGCGTATAGGAAGTAGACGAATAGCGAGCAGTCGTGACAGTGCTTCCCAAAAACCTGATACGGCTCCTACTCCCGTGCAAGAACACGATCCTGCTCTCCCGACCTGATGACATGCCGGCGGCGGGATGGAGAAGACGAAGGCAGCGTAGTATTCTGGTGTAAGGAGAAAGTCTGTATTGAGGGACGAGCCCTCAATATATACACACGACGCGGCTAAAATACACAAGTAATCTGTCACATAATTACAACGCTAACGTGACAATCAATCATAATTAATACGAGAATAATTGCTTACCAAAATAGACCAGCGCAATTTTCTCCATGCATGCAAAAATATCGAGTAGCAAAAGGAGATCGCGCGCCCGCAAGAGCGATGCACCCGCGCCCACTTCCACGCCTCACTTGGCGAGGCGAGCGAGCAAGCGCGTGAGTTCTCCCTTTTCCTCTCCACAATAGCTTCAATCAAGTGGAGACAAGTCAACTATTTAAGTTAGCCTCACATCAACTTGAGTAGTAAGATGGTACTAAAGTTTTCACTGTACCATGCATATGCGAGTCGGCCTTTAGAATTTATAGGAATTTTTATTTGGGTCAAGCCCAAAATCTCTAACACAGCAATCATACACAGTAAAATAGTTAAATCTATGGTCTCAATTATTATTCTACACTCAGACTACCCTTCAGCGGGCACCAAAGCATTACAGCCAAAAAACATTCATATCACTGCCATCATGAACAGCAGGGAACGACGAAGACCTGTGCGGTAGGGAGCGGCGTCGCCCATCCGCCGGAGATCTACGACGCTAATGGAAATCGGACGAGAGGCTGGAGGAAGCGCAGTCGCGATCGAGTGCTGGCCTCCTGGGCGAGACGCTGGGCTAAGGCTGACTCCAACAATATCTGGTAAACCGATCTATACGCTAAATTTAGCGTTTGGTACATGCGCTATCCGCTCCAACAACGTCCGCTAAGAGGTTCGCTAATTTAGAGGAGCTCCCTGACAGCCGCTAAAGGTAGAGAATCGCTGTTCATCCGCTATCTGTCCTTCGCATCGTCCAAGGAGAATTGCGACACACTGTGACGCACAACCAGCCACTGAGAAAATAAATATTGTACGATTAGATACTGAGAAAATAAAATTAATTACGTCTTTGTACGATTAATTCTAGTGAAATAAAAGAAAAACATTGAATAAATATTGTAGTTTATGGATTCTGTTAATACTGTAGATATAGAGGACGAAATTTAGAGAACGTTGCTGCAGATGAAGAAAATTTAGAGGGTGAAATTTTTTAGAGTGTTCTGTAAAGGACAGAGAATATTCTTTTAGAGGATGAAATTTAGAGGACGCTGCTGGAGACAGTCTAAGACAACGCACTCGGACGGGTAGGCCAGGCAGTGGCGGAGGCGGGAGAAGAATTCAGGAAGAATTCAGGGTAGGCTAAAACATCACATGATAAAATCAAGTAACATGGTAAACTACTATTATCGCATAAAATTCAACTTTTATATCAATACATGATACAAGTTTAAAGAAAACCATATAAATAAAAAAACAAACATACCGTTAAGTTCTTGTTGGCCGAGGCAATTACATCCTTCCAGTTTTGAGACGTTGAAATCGTCGAATAATAATCTCATTGTCAATGGATTTGAAGATCTCTTTCTCAATGTAGCAAACCATTAAATCATTCAACCAATCGTCTTCAATCTTGTTACACAATTCTCTATTAATTATATTCATATCCCAAAATGTTCTTTCAACACTTGCTGTTGACTTAGGTAATAATAGGGCTAACTCAATTACCTTGTAGACTAAAGGAAACACAACATGCTTTCTAGTCTGAACCATCTTAATAGAAAGAGATGCAATATCTTCACAAGTACTAAAAGCAGCATGCCTTCTCACATGAACAATATATGTCTCGAGTTGCTCTCTTAACATTACATGATCAACAACTGTGAAATCTTGATCATATAAGTTAGCAAGCTTAACAAGCTTCTCCAAATTGAACATAGAAAATGACTTCTTTGGATCAAGGCAAGCAAAACCAACTAGCAACTCACTTGAAACTTTACTGAACCGATGGCACAACTCTGTATTGGTTTTATCAAGAATAACAAAAAATTTCTCGGTGCGGTAGTAGTGAAGATTTGTGACTGTGAATCCATCTCACCTTGATCGACCTCTAATAGGTACTTCTGCATCCATGTCTACCATAGGAATACCCTTATTAGCACAAAATTCCTTCACATCTTCAAAGAATGACTCCCAACCACTATTTGTCCTCATCATAGCCATTCGGGCTTTAACAACATCAAGTAACTCCATGGCAAGAACAATATCAACACTCTTCCTTTGCAACATTTGAGAGAGCTCATTTGTGATTGCAAGCACTTTCAATATCAATTTTAGAATGAAAGCAAATTTGAAACTCTCCATTTTTTCTATCAACCCTGCTGCTTGTGTTGGTACACGACCATCTTCATGGACAATAGCAAGAACATGCAATACTGACTCCCACATTGTTTCTAAACAAAGCAAGGTTAAATAATGTGAATCCCATCTTGTGCCACTGGGTCTAGCAAGATTGGTTGCTTGATGAAGACCTTTTCCAGTAATAAATTCACCTCTTTCAAGTTTTTCTATAATACTTTCATGTTCTTTTTCCCTTAGGGCACCCCTTCTCTTGCAAGATGAGCTTGTGGTGCTTACAATTAATTGAATGTACTCAAAAAAAGTCATGAACGGATTGACAACAAGCAATACTAGCAACAGAAACCACCACAAGATGTAGTTGATGTGCAAAACAGTGAACATAATAAGCATGTGGAGTAAGTGAAAGTTGCCTAGAGGGGGGTGAATAGGCAAGTTAAAACTTTTTCAACAAAAACTAGAAGCAAACTGGGTAAAACTGAATTGATCTCGAAATTCACCCGGTTAACTTTGGAAATGAGATGTTCTAGTTGATCCACAGGGTTCAAAGTAGTAGATCTGAGAAGGGCACTTCTCAAAATCCACACACCAAAAAGATATAAACAAATCTTCCACGCAATGGTGAGAGAACGAAGAACACGAATAAGAACAATGAACAAGAACGGAAGAGACACAAGATTTATCCCGAGGTTCGGTCACACCACCAAGGTGCCCTACTTCCTCGTTGAGGCGCCCACAAAGAGTCGGGTCTCTTTCAACCCTAATCCTCCCTTTGCCGACCACAAAGGTCAAGCTCACGCACTAATCTTTGCTCAAACGAGCGGGTAATACAAACTTTCTTGTGGTCTTCCACAAGATTTGGAGACTCACAAGAGACACCTAGTCGTCTAGGAGCTAGAAGCTCCAAGAGTAATGAATCCACAAAGAACTCAATGTAGTACCAAAGCTCGAATGAAGAAGAGCAAGAGAGATTTGGAGATGAAGCACAAAAACTGTAGCTCTCAAACTCACTCAAAGATTTCTCTCCAAAGATTTGAAATGGGAGAGGCAAGAGATGTGTGAGAGAGAGTGGGAGGTGTTCTTCAAGTTAGAAATGGAGTTTGGGTCGTGCTCTTGTGTGTGGGGAGAGAGGTAGGAGTGAGTATATATAGGTGGAGCTCAAAACTAGCCGTTGGGCATATTTTTCTGTCTGAGACCGGTTGAACCGCCCCTGGCAGGTCAGGCAGACTGTCTGCCAGTCTGACTGTCAGATTGACTGGCAGACTGACCTGCAGACTGGTCAAGTTGACCAAGACCGGTTGAACCACCCCTAAGACCGGTTCAACCGCCTGGGGCAGGCTGACAGACAGTCTGCCAGTCAGACTGGTAGACTGCAGGTCAGACTGCAAAAACAGGTCCTGACACCGGTTGAACCGCCCCTAGGGCCGGTTCAACCGCCTGGGGGTCACACTGACAGTCAGTCTGCCAGTCAGGAGGTCAGACCGGTCAGGTGACCCTGACACCGGTTGAACCTCCCCTAGGACCGGTTCAACCGGTTTTGACCAGTGAGGTCCGGGGAAAATACCCCGGCTGAACTTTCCCTGGACACCGGTTGAAGTTGAAGTTCAGCTGGAGTTGAGAAAGCTCAACTCAGCTGAAGTTCAGCTCAGCTGAAAAGCTCAGCTACAGCTGAAGAAGCTCAGCTCAGCTGAAAAGCTCAGCTGCAGTTTAAGAAGTTCAGCTGCTTTTCAACAAGAACACTCTAGGTTTCTCAAACCTAACCACAGTCAACCATAGAATTTTAAAGAGATTTTTGGTTTTCAAAAAATAGCTTTTGAATATAGAGGCTTGAGCTTTGGCAAACACCTACCTTCTTTTTGGATCCCTCTTTATAGTACAACGATTCCTATACTCAAGTTAAATAAAATATAATTAAGTAAACTCCTTGAGTCATTGGTGTCTCATGTGTGATTTCTCCATGGCGTTGCTTCATAAGGATCACAAACATCTTTGTCTCACCTTTTGAAGCAAACATAATTCAAACCATGTGACTTGTACCATATCACCATATGTGAGTTCAAATCATGGCTTCAAGTCACTGTACTAATGCATCAACATGTTATAACTCTTCATAGCTGATTAGTTCATCGACTTAGTGCAAGTACTCTCTTCTTCACCTTAGCCATGGTACCTCGGTCCACAAGCCGTCGCTTGGCCTTCACCTTCGCTTAGTTCCTCGAAGCCCTTTCCTTGCTATCTTCACACTATCAAGCCATTCTTGAGTCACATCATATTGATCATCCATTGAGAGAATCATTTCTTCAATATTGTGAACCTTGCTTGAATGTCTTCTAGATATAACCGTTAAGATCAATCAAGCTCTAGTTTGATTCTCATAGAAGCATATATGGACTGATAGTAATATGGTCAAGCCAATTCACGATTCCTCATATCTTATTCACTTTGGCTTGACCTATCCTCTTAATCACTTCATCCTCTATTTTGATCATATGTATGTAGTGATTTCTTGGGTCTTGTCCATATATTCAAACCAATATAGAGATCATATAATATCCATTTGCATTGTCTCATTGGTTATTTAACCTCGTGTTGAACCTTCGTTCACTGATCATTATACACTATTCAAGTATGTTCATCATACTGAATTTCCTGTTCAACACTTAGCAAACTCGTTAGACCTTTAAATGTGTTGTTATCCAAATCACCAAAACTCACAAAAGGGATGAATGCACTTTCAATCTCCCCCTTTTTGGTGATTGATGACAACACATTTAAAGCTTACATAAGATTTGATAAATAAGATTTTGAATCATATGATATAGTTTCCTCCCCCTAAATATATGCATTTCAGAAAATAACACTTTTGTACTCAAATTCGAAAAGCACATATTTGGGTCAAAATATGGAGACAACTAATATCATACTATTCATGGGGTGCAGTGTGCCATAAAATAAACGTGATGCTCATGACATAGTATGCACTTATCAATTTTCTACATCTTATGTTTTTCTTATGACTTCCCCTTTTGTTAATTATTTCTCCCCTTTTTAAAGTCTTATAACACTTAGTTACATAAGACTAAAGGTAAGCTTTAATGCAAAATTTCTCCCCCTTTGTCATAAATCTCCAAAAAGGATACAAAGAATATAAAGGGTAGAAATTATGATTAGGCAAGATGGGAACACACTATTATGAAAAGGGTCCTTAGATGGTACAAAGGTAATGGAGAAGTGACATGAAGTGATGTACCTTTGGATTTTACCTTTTCAAAGGGGTGTTCCACACTTGTGTTGTATTTTGAGTTCATTTTGCAATCTTTTGTTGGCATAATTGTGACATAGGTCCAAGATATCAAATGAATATTGTCATACTAATTGAAAGATAAATCTTGATACCTGGAGTCTAGATGTCACCTAGCATTTTCTTATCATAACAAGAGGCAGCATGAAAATTGCACAAGTATGGATTATACAACTAGTGATCATGTATGAAAAATATCAATTGAAAAACACCAATTGATACAATTTGGTAGATAAGTAGATCACTAATAGCATATTACACTAAGTTCTCCTCAAGTTTTAGTGCACACATATATATGAATTCAATTGATATCTGTTGAGAGTACTTATTTGCAACTTAAAGTACCATTGGTATAAAAGGAGTATCAATTGAACATAATCATGCAACATAAGAAACATGTGCACTATTTAATCAATTAAGTTCTAGACATGAGAATTGATAAGCTATGCTACTTTATACATTTGTAATCCAAAAGGATGTGATACATGTTTACCAATTTTAGATGATGTTGGAGTAGCATATACAAGAGAAACTCATTCTCTTATGAAATGTATAGAAGATACATTTATTGGAGCAAAGAATCTTTGATACCCATCAAAATTTGCAGCGGAAGCGATTGTCTTTGCCCGAAAATTCCTTTCTAATTTGAGACTACACACATAATAGACTTGGAAATGAAGTTAGTCTCAAAGATTCAAATTATAGACCATTCTCCCCCTAAATGTGTGCATACAAGTGATGGATACTTGTTTAGCTTATGCACTTGGACTTGTGAGGCCAGGGGATTAAGTTCTACAATTTGAACCTTGGTACAAATAAAGTATGAAAATGTGAAATTGTACCAATTGAAGGAATTACTCATAATCAAAAGGTATACTAATAGACATGATATGCAATATTTTAAGCCAAGATTCTTGAGAAGTTAGCATGTTTGACTCATACCTCACTAAGATGACTTAAGACTAACTTATGATATCACCACAAGAGGTATTAATCAAATATCTAGAGATTCTTTAATCGTCACCACAAGTGCAACCTTATGATGTGACTTAAGATATTGCATATACATGCACACACTAGCATGTAAGAGCCTAGATACACAAATGTAATACAATAGTTCATGGAGTGACACACCTTTGTTCTACGCCACATGGTCTCCATTATAATCATGAATTTCCATCTTAGCTTTTGATAGGCTTGACATTTCAAAGAGAAACTTATCCTCTTCAAATGATCAAGAGAAATTGATTTTCATTTCTATGGAACCATTCATCCTCATTTGATGTTCTCCAAGGTGTGAGACTACACAACATGAACTTGAAAGAAATCATTAGTCTAACAAGATATAGGCTAAACTCTCCCTCAATTTGTGCATGCAACAGTACACAAAGTACACTTATGCACATCAACATACGAGGTTAAAGGAGATGTTTGCACTATATTTTTGTTTAACATAACATGCTTTACATAGATGATGAAAATTATACCAATTAAAAGTTTAAGAACTAAAAGTATATCAATTGAAATCTTGAAGGGTAAAGCATGCTAATATGAACCTCAAACCTCATAATGAAGGATATCATATAAATATGTCACTACATCTTCATTATTTGGTTGACAAAAAAATATAACTCCCTTCTTGAATCACTGTGATCTCTTTTCTTTTTACGATTTCATCCAACCAAGTGATCATGAACTTCTTTCATCTTTTCTTGATTCGATCATACTTGATATGAGATCCATTGAAACTCAATGATTGAAAGAACCAAGACTCTTATATCCATAGATTTTGAATCCATCTTGAAAGCTCTTGGAAGGACCTTATTGAAACACTTAGAAAAGAGAGCATTAGAAACACAAAGGAGGGTTTCACAAATGATGATCCTTATATGAGGATGGCAAATGAATCATCATTCTTAGAACCCAAAAGGGTAGATTAAATTATTTTAAATTAGTGCACATATATGGTTGATGTCAAAGTTATATGCACTATTGAACATTTTATATTGCAATGAAATTAAACTATATTATGGTACATCCCACTAAGGATAGAATACTAAAACAACTGAAGGAGAGGAAGTTTTCATACCTTGGCCTCTTATCAACTTCATCTTACTTTAGTTGAATAGTATCCTTAAGCTTGTGTTTTATCCAATTTAAAACAAGCACCATCTCTTAACATAGATTTTCTATGGATAAACTCAACACAAGAGATGGCATTAGTAGCACAAGCACTAGTTTCTTATTTAGCAACCCTTTATATGCGAAAGACAAGCGTGTTGCTAAAAACAGAAAAACCTCATAATATGGACTAAATTTCTCTTGAGCCCTCATGCACAATATATTTTGAATGACATGAATAATATGCATGGTTGTTCAATGAAGTCTAAAGGGCTGAATTAATCCATATTATGGTGAGTGTCTAATAAAGAAGAATCAAATCCAAATTAACTAGATAGAGAATAAGTCACATAATTTTGGATTGTTCACCATATGATAATATTCATTCATCTTCCAATTAGACCTTTATTTCATAATCAACAACTAATGTATATCCTCAAGTGTTTTTTTTTCTTAGTGGCTACACAAGTCACAAAAGAGATAAGATTTGAAAATAATATGCACTTGAGATTCAGTTGTTACTACCCTTGCTACTATCTCCAAATATGATTTATACATTCCTTATCGAGCACCCAACTTGATCCATTGAAGGAGTGATCCTGCAAAACAAGTTTAAGCTTCATATCTTGGTACCCAATTTGAATTGGGTCCTTTGAGATGAGTAGGAAGAGCCTTGAGTACCCACACAATCCTTAGTGTGGCCTTTCTCTTTGTGTAGGCATCCACATATACTTGACAACCATCTTACTATGGTTCCAAGTTAATATGTAAACTCACAGATAAGAGCAAGAGTTAAGAATAGGAGCCTTTTCTCCTTTTCTTGATACATCATTGTGTTGCCTTCTTGATGATGAACCTAGCTTGACCTTGGGTGCACCTACCTTATCAAGGTTAGTTGCACAAGCATTCATATCATAAAGACAAGTTATGCATGGAATTTACAACTTAGTGATCCAATTCAATGTGAAGCATATGGATACCGATTGAAGTAGATTTCTAAGATATCAAAATATGGGTTTCCAAAATTTAGAGAGTATGGATCACTAATTGTACCTTTTACAGTTTAAAAATCATATCCATGTTAGTGCATATGTATGAGATGAATATCAACAAAAAAAGATTCTTATGCACTTTTAGATTTAACTATAAGGGAATTTTAAACTGCATCAAGAGTAGCTATTTAAAAAAACAAAGATTACAATTCATATGAATGAGATACAAATTTACCATTTTGGATTGTCTTAGTATAGCTTACTCAAGGGAAACTTATTCTCTACGACACAAGATATATAATGTTCTCCAACTAGATATGTGCATCAAGTATTTGAATGACTTACCACATGCACTTTCAATTCAGTTAAGAGTCTCATGAGGAGTACATTACATACCATGGTAAAGGCATGACAAATTTGCAATGAATTAACTTATGCCTAAGAATACTTACCACCATATAGAATGTACCATTTATTATACCAATTTTACAGATCTTACTATCTGTGGTGGTGTCACCTTAGTATTCTTCTTTTCATCATTTGTGGAGACTTCCTTCTTTGTTATCTCTTTTCCTTTTAAAACTAGTCGATAAAACACTTTGAAAAGAGGTATTAGTAGTACAAGGAAGTATTTAATGAATGATGATATCTATATATGAATGGCAAACAAATCATCATTTATGAGGCGTAAAGGCATAAATTAAATTCTTTTTAAGTTAATGCACATGGAGGAGTGAATTAACAATATGCACTAATTTACAAATTTAAGCCAAAAGGAATTTAACCTTCATATTGGCATTTCTTTCCATAAAATAGATTATTACCAATTGAAAGAATGCCACTTGAAAGGAACTATTATTGGTCACATACCAAATGAAACAACTAGTTCCATACCTTTGCCTTGAGCATTCCTAATCTTTCTTTATTTAAAGATTAACCTTTAATGCTTGTGATTTTACCAAATGAAATAGCACAATCTCTACTTATGAATTTCCATGAAATGGCTTAAAAGAGATTGCATTAGAAACACAAACAATATTTTCCTATTTAGAAAGCTCTAGTATATGAATGACAAGAAGGTTACTAAAATAAGGAAACCTCATGATATGAACTAAATTGCCCTTACAAGCATCATGCATAACACCAAAATTAAACAAGGTGAAAAAAGCATGATTATTTAATTAAGTTTACATGGCAAGTTTAATTCATAGCATGGTGAGTGATTAATGTAGAAGACCCAAAACCAATTTAAATGAGAATGAATACATCACATAGTATTGGTTCGATCTTCTTTGAATGTTGAATGTCACACTCCATTTGAGAAACACATTCGCATGTTCTGAGACTACATAAACACTTAGATAGAAATATTAATCTCACAACTCTAGTCATATAGAGAATTCCCCTTTTGATAAGTGTTTTAAGAATTTGAATTTCTTACTTAGCACTCTATTCATTTAAGAACATGGGATAATCCTCTTTATGTCTAGGTCATGGCAATGATACGATAATTCATTTGAAATATGCCATGAATTAATTATCATCAATTAAAGTATGTAGATTGCCACATATAAGAATAACAAATATGCAATCTACCATATAATTGGATTCTTTCCAAAGCAAGGTAAAATATTTTAAGTTCATTCTCATGTGCTTTATTTTTCCTATGTGGCTACAAAAGACACAAAGGAATATAATAATTAAAAGCAATGTACACCTAAAATTTAATTTTTACCATCCTTTGGATATCCCTTAGTTGTAGGCATTTTGCTTGACAAAGGTTAATCCTTATTCCCTACAACACAAGTTCTTGCTAGAGATGAATATGAAGTTAGTGATATAACAACTAAATTCATCTTTGGGTCAATCTTAAAGGATAGACAATGTAAGATTGATAGCTTAAGATAAGGATTGAGTTAAACTGCTTAAGCGCCCCAAAGCTTCATATCATCTCTAGGTACCTGCAAAAAATCTTATTAAGTATATTTTGGTACCCATCTCATGATGGGTCCATCAAGGTTAGTCAATAAGGACTTAGGCACCCAAATAGCCTTGGTCCTAGAATGTGGTGAACTCATCACCTTTCTAGCACAAGAGTCAAATTTGGGTCTCCTAAGTATATTTGAATGTATTGACAGGTTAGGCTTAGGTGTTTTACCCTTTGGACAAACCTTGAATAGATGACCTCTTTCACGGCAATTGTAGCAAATGCGGCGCTTGTCCTTGCAATGCATTTGCCTTTTGCTTTCATCCTTCTTGATGGTCATCTTTCTTGATCGTGCAAGGTCTTGGTTCTTCATGCGGGGGCATGAACCAATTTCATGACCCTTCTCCTTGCATCCATAGCACCTCCTATCGCTTCTCTTTGATCTTTCTTTGTTGAAGCACATAGGTACATTGTTAGAGCAAATAATATGAGCATTAATTTTCTCACCTTGAGTCTTGCTCATGTCCTTCTTGGAAAGCTTGGTATTCTTTTGAAGGGGTTTTGTGCATGCTACGGTTGTCCCCTTCTCAAGCTTTTTCACTATATTATCACGGTTATCTTGAGAAGGTTGAGCATGACACTTTCCCTTCAAAATAGTTAAGCTCCTTCTTAGCCTTCCAACTTCTTCCTTGAGCTCTTTATTTTCTTGTGTGATAGAAATATCACTAATTCCTGAAATTTCTAGCTCAATGGAAGATTGGCTTTCTTGAGAGCAACATTTGTTAGCACATGATAATATAGTTTCTACTTGAGTACATGTGCATATGTGAGGTTGGTATGATTTAAAATTAGTTAACACAACCTCATGAGCCATTTCTAACATGATATGTGAATCCATAAATTTATTATGAGAGCACACAAGCATATCATGTTTTTCTTACAAGGCTAGATTTTTAATATTTAGCCTTTCTATCGTGTTCTTGAACATAGCATTTTTATTTTCTAATTGAGCAATATATGATGAATGATTAACAGCTTTAATTTGCTCAATTGAAATGTCTTCATACCTTTGGACCAAATCATCATGAGAGCACTTTAGCTTCTCATGCTCTTTGGTCAACTTCTCTAAGTCTTCGATTTTTCTGATGAGGAAGTCTTCTTGCTTATGAAGCATTTCTTTTTGTTCTTCCGCTCTTTTCATGAGTTTGAGCAAGCTAATCTGATGTTTCTTGCTTAGCTGAGCGAAGAATTGTTGAAGATCATCCTCATCTTCATTATCACTTTCTTGCTCCTCCTCATCCTCTCTTTCGCTTTCACTGTCACTCCCATTAGCAATAAAGCACATATGAGAAGTGGATTTGAAAGACGAACCTTGTGAAGAGGTGGATTCATCGTTTGGTCTCCATCGATCATTTTCTTCTTCAATTTTGTTCTTCGCCTCATCTTCCTTCATTTTGAGGAGCATCCTTTCGGCGATTCTCATGGCAAGATCTATTGCCCTAGGATCAACATCTGCACCAAAAGATGAAGTTGAGGCAATCTCAACTTTTTCAAGCTTAGAAGCACTTTCGTTTCTTAGTCCCCCCGACATGATCTTTTCCTCACGCGGTTAAGCGTTAGAACGAGGATTAGGCTCTGATACCAATTGAAAGTTGCCTAGAGGGGGGTGAATAGGCAAGTTAAAACTTTTTCAACAAAAACTAGAAGCAAACTGGGTAAAACTGAATTGATCTCGAAATTCACCCAGTTAACTTTGGAAATGAGATGTTCTAGTTGATCCACAAGGTTCAAAGTAGTAGATCTGAGAAGGGCACTTCTCAAAATCCACACACCAAAAAGATATAAACAAATCTTCCACGCAATGGTGAGAGAACGAAGAACACGAATAAGAACAATGAACAAGAACAGAAGAGACACAAGATTTATCCCGAGGTTCGGTCACACCACCAAGGTGCCCTACTTCCTCGTTGAGGCACCCACAAAGAGTCGGGTCTCTTTCAACCCTAATCCTCCCTTTACCGACCACAAAGGTCAAGCTCACGCACTAATCTTTGCTCAAACGAGCGGGTAATACAAACTTTCTTGTGGTCTTCCACAAGATTTGGAGACTCACAAGAGACACCTAGTCGTCTAGGAGCTAGAAGCTCCAAGAGTAATGAATCCACAAAGAACTCAATGTAGTACCAAAGCTCGAATGAAGAAGAGCAAGAGAGATTTGGAGATGAAGCACAAAAACCGTAGCTCTCAAACTCACTCAAAGATTTCTCTCCAAAGATTTGAAATGGGAGAGGCAAGAGATGTGTGAGAGAGAGTGGGAGGTGTTCTTCAAGTTAGAAATGGAGTTTGGGTCGTGCTCTTGTGTGTGGGGAGAGAGGTAGGAGTGAGTATATATAGGTGGAGCTCAAAACTAGCCGTTGGGCAGATTTTTTTGTCTGAGACCGGTTGAACCGCCCCCTAGGGCGATTGAACTGCCCCTGGCAGGTCAGGCATACTGTCTGCCAGTCTGACTGTCAGATTGACTGGCAGACTGACCAGTAGACTGGTCAAGTTGACCAAGACCGGTTGAACCACCCCTAAGACCGGTTCAACCGCCTGGGGCAGGCTGACAGACAGTCTGCCAGTCAGACTGGCAGACTGCAGATCAGACTGCAAAAATAGGTCCTGACACCGGTTGAACCGCCCCTAGGGCCGGTTCAACCGCCTGGGGGTCACACTGACAATCAGTCTGCCAGTCAGGAGGTCAGACCGGTCAGGTGACCCTGACATCAGTTGAACCTCCCCTAGGACCGGTTCAACCGGTTTTGACCAGTGAGGTCCGGGGAAAATACCTCGGCTGAACTTTCCCTGGACACCGGTTGAAGTTGAAGTTCAGCTGGAGTTGAGAAAGCTCAACTCAGCTGAAGTTCAGCTCAGCTGAAAAGCTCAGCTGCAGCTGAAGAAGCTCAGCTCAGCTGAAAAGCTCAGCTGCAGTTTAAGAAGTTCATCTGCTTTTCAACAAGAACACTCTAGGTTTCTCAAACCTAACCACAGTCAACCATAGAATTTTAAAGAGATTTTTGGTTTTCAAAAAATAGCTTTTGAATATAGAGGCTTGAGCTTTAGCAAACACCTACCTTCTTTTTGGATCCCTCTTTATAGTACGACGATTCCTATACTCAAGTTAAATAAAATATAATTAAGTAAACTCCTTGAGTCATTGGTGTCTCATGTGTGATTTCTCCATGGCGTTGCTTCATAAGGATCACAAACATCTTTGTCTCACCTTTTGAAGCAAACATAAATCAAACCATGTGACTTGTACCATATCACCATATGTGAGTTCAAATCATGGCTTCAAGTCACTGTACTAATGCATCAACATGTTATAACTCTTCATAGCTGATTAGTTCATCGACTTAGTGCAAGTACTCTCTTCTTCACCTTAGCCATGGTACCTCGGTCCACAAGCCGTCACTTGGCCTTCACCTTCGCTTAGTTCCTCGAAGCCCTTTCCTTGCTATCTTCACACTATCAAGCCATTCTTGAGTCACATCATATTGAGCATCCATTGAGAGAATCATTTCTTCAATATTGTGAACCTTGCTTGAATGTCTTCTAGATATAACTGTTAAGATCAATCAAGCTCTAGTTTGATTCTCATAGAAGCATATATGGACTGATAGTAATATGGTCAAGCCAATTCACGATTCCTCATATCTTATTCACTTTGGCTTGACCTATCCTCTTAATCACTTCATCCTCTATTTTGATCATATGTATGTAGTGATTTCTCGGGTCTTGTCCATATATTCAAACCAATATAGAGATCATATAATATCCATTTGCATTGTCTCATTGGTTATTTAACCTCGTGTTGAACCTTCGTTCACTGATCATTATACACTATTCAAGTATGTTCATTATACTGAATTTCCTGTTCAATACTTAGCAAACTCGTTAGACCTTTAAATGTGTTGTTATCCAAATCACCAAAACTCACAAAAGGGATGAATGCACTTTCACTAAGACCCATAATCTTTTTTGCAAGCCATTAAATTCACCTCTCATATTTGATGCACCATCATATCCTTGTCCTCTAATCTTGGATATAGATAAGCCATGATGATCCAGAAGGGCCAAAAGAGCTTCCTTCAGAGCATCCGATGTAGTATCCTTGACATGCTTGATGGCAAGGAACCATTCCACCACATGGCCTTCATTGTTCACATATCTACATTACAAAAATTTAAAATTTAGTTACTCATGCAACAAAATATAGATATCTAATAAGCCTAATATCACTTATATTGCAAATGCATTTACCTCAATATCAACGCCATTTGTTCTTTAACAGAAATATCACGTGATTCATCAATAAGAATAGAGAAGTTTCTATCTTCTATTTCTCCCATGATCTTCTCTATAATCTCTTGAGCACAACTTTTTGCAAGATCTTTCTGAATATGTGGAGATGTCATAATGCAATTTATTGGAGCACGATCAAAAGCATTCATCACTTCTTTAATTTTAGCCTTCACCCAATAAACCAACTCTTGAAAATTACCCCTATTTAAGGAACTAGCTGACTCGTCATGACCACGAAAAGCTAAGCCTTGCATTAAAAGAAATCTTGTACAATGTAATGAACAAGTCAATCTGATTTTATAGAGCTCTTCAGCCTCATGAGTAGCACTGGACATGATTGAATCTATGCTTTGTCAGCCGACAGGGATTGTCAGTATTCTTGTTGTGTCAACAAAGTCCAATTAAATCAGTACCCAAAACTTAAAACCGATATACATATACTCAACAAAGTCCCAAGTAAATCAATACCCAAAACTCCATATCAATTGTGGACTCATAGAAAGCCCATGCTCAATTTCTATAAAGAAATAGTTCTATCAATTAAATAATTGATGATCCTTCTTTTGTATTCCTTTCTAAGTTTCAAACTAAGGCCCAATTTCAAAGTTTGGATTTAAATTTTGAATCTCAAAATTTTAATATTATCCTATTATTTATTTTAGGAACCATAATTAGTTTAAAGGAAATGTTTACTAAAGGACATTTTAATTAAAATCTTTCTATTGAATTTTCCTAATTCCTGAAATAGGATTTTGGGGTGTTACAAAATCTACCCCATAAAAAAATTCCGACCTCGAGATTATGGTAGAGTAGGGAAGAGATATAATGAATTTTGTTTTGTAGTTTAGCCTCTAGTTCCCAATTGGTCCACAAATCAAAAATTCTTTAAAATTCTATAATACTAATTACTATGTGGCTACAAAAATCATGGATATATTTAGCTACCTAATAGGCGAACTTAGAGAATAGGCTTACATGAGATAAGGAAAATATTGTTTTACTTTGATTTTAGGTTGGAATAGATTGATTATGGAACCCCTTGTAACACCTCTGGTGTTACTGTCACTAAAACTTGAGCATAACATCATGAGCATTAGCATATCATGTGTTTGTTAAACTTAGAGTGCATTCACTAGGCAAAAAATACAAACAAGTTGTATTGGTGTGACTTGCTATGTGTGTAACCCTAGGGGGCTAAGTGTAAAATTTGTACACTTTTGGACCCAAGTGAAAATACCAAGGTAGTACAACATCACAAACTATGTGTTTCTCACATTTGAGGATTTGCAAGCCAAATGACGAAGTTTGGACTTATTTGCAAAAAGGACACCACATACATCCCTATGTTTAAGTTTGAAAACCAGTGCATAGAGCCAACTTTGGAACCCTGTATCTTTCAGTTCATTAGGAATTTGCCTAGGGTCAACACATCAAACTTGTAGAGCTATTGTACGAGTATAACTTTTCTTAAGTGATTAAGCCTTGGTGTCATGTAAGATTTGGAGATAATTAGGTCTTAAGTCAAGCTGACAGTCAGCCAATGAACTGAATAAGGGATAACAGTGAAGTTGGGCAAGCTTTGAGATTGGATTCGACCATGATCCAGTAATTGTTTGACTATGGTTGCTATAGCAAGATTGTAGATGGATCATAGGGCTACAACTTTGATAAAGAGAGATGATCGAGTCACTACATGAATTTGGGAACAAATCTCCCTGCAAATTGCTCTGACAGGCTGACTGAATAAGAATCTGATGGTACAATAAACAAAGATCTTTGGTTCAGCCCCCCTCGCCGCCGGTGGCCTTTGCGCCTAGATTCGCGCCGGCCGTCGCGATTCGTGCCTCGGGCGAGTGGATTACGCTCGACGGTAAAAAGATCTCGTCGCGGATGAACACAAGACAATGTGGTCGCTCTGTCTTTTGCCCACCTGCGCCGGCGACGTGGCCGAACAGCCATTGACGCGACTATCGCCGTTCTCCTCGGGTATGCCACGCCGTGGCTCGTTACTGTGCGGTAGTAACCGTGGCACACTTAGGATCGCAATCGTTGAGCCGTTGCACCGGTGAACGCCACGATTAAAGCCACCAGTGTTCTTCTGCCTCTCCGGCCGCCAGCGCACTACGTCCAATTCACAAGCCACCGCCCTCGAATCCTATAAATTGAGCGTGCTCTCAGCTTCGCTAGGTATTCAAGCACCCAGCGCACCCACTCGTGTCTCAAATCATTCACCAGAGAACTCCAATTTTGGATTTCCCCCAAATTAATCAAAAACACCGTGCGGTGTGCGCTCACCGTGGCTAGTTCGTTACAGGTCTGTTCATGGCTTCTTTCCTCTCGTTTCAGCGTCTCTGTGTGCTGTAGATACTTAGCCACCCAGCCAATTAAGCTAGATTTGGCTAGGTGTCGGGGACCATAATTAGGGGTACCCTCAAGGCTCCTAATTCTCAGCTGGTAACCCCCATCAGCATAAAGCTGCAAAGGCCTGATGGGTGCAATTAAGTCAGGGATCGGTCCATTCGAGGGACTCGATCACGCCTCGCCCGAGCCTAGCCTCGGACAAGGGCAGCCGACCCCAGAGGACCTCTGCCTCGCCCAAGGCCCTCCTCCAGCGGCGAACATATTTCCGGCTCGCCCGAGGCCCTATCTTCGCCAAGAAGCAACCCTGACCAAATCGCCGCGCCGACCGACCAAATCGCAGGAGCATTTAATGCAAAGGTGGCCTGACACCTTTATCCTGACGCGCGCCCTTCAGTCGACAGAGCCGAAGTGACCGCCGTCACTTCGCCGCTCCACTGACCGGCCTGACAGAAAGACAGCGCCGCCTGCGCCGCTCCGACTGCGGTGCCACTTGACAGAGTGAGGCTGACAGGCAGTCAGGCCCGGCCGCAGGCACCATAGCGAACTCCACTCCACCCGACCCAGGGCTCGGACTCGGGCTAAGCCCCGGAAGACGGCGAACTCCGCTCCGCCCGGCCCAGGGCTCGGACTCGGGCTAAGCCCCGGAAGACGGCGAACTCCGCTCCGCCCGACCCAGAGCTCGGACTCGGGCTAAGCCCCGGAAGACGGCGAACTCCGCTCCGCCCGACCCAGGGCTCGGACTCGGGCTAAGCCCCGGAAGACGGCGAACTCCGCTCCGCCCGACCCAGTGCTCGGACTTGGGCTCAGCCCCAGAAGGCGACGAACTCCGCTTCGCCCGACCCTAGGGCTCGGACTCCGCCCTGGCCTCAGCCGACGGTCTCCGCCTCGCCCAACCCAGGGGCTCGGACTCGACCTCGGCCACGGAAGACAGACTCGACCTCGACCTCGGAGGAGCCTCCACATCGCCCAACCTAGGGCACGGGCCGGCCACGTCAACGGGAGGCGCCATCATTACCCTACCCCAAGCTGACTCAGGCTACGGGGAACAAGACCGGCGTCCCGTCTGGCTCGCTCCGCCAGATAGGCAATGATGGCGCCCCGCACGCTCCCTGACGACGGCGGCTCTCGGCCCCCTTACGGAAGCAAGAAGACGTCAGCAAGGACTTGACAGCCCCGACAGCTGTCCTTCCGCCAAGCTCCAGCGCTCCTCCGACGGCCACGACACCACACGAACCGGGTGCCAAAACCTCTCCGGCTGCCACAACGGCATGTACTTAGGGCGCTAGCTCTCCTCCGCTAGACATGTAGCACTCTGCTACACCCCCCATTGTACACCTGGATCCTCTCCTTACGCCTATAAAAGGAAGGACCAGGGCCCTCTTACAGAGGGTTGGCCGCGCGGGGACGAGGACGAGACAGGCGCTCGCGTAAGGCCGCTCGCTCCCTCACCCGCGTGGACGCTTGTAATCCCCTACTGCAAGCGCACCCGACCTGGGCGTGGGACGAACACGAAGGCAGCGGGATTTCCACCTCTCTCATGCCCGTCTCCGGCCACCTTTCTCCCCCCTTCGCGCTCGGCCTCGCGCTGACCCATCTGGGCTGGGGCACGTAGCGACATTTCACTCGTCGGCCCAGGGACCCCCTGGTCTCGAAACGCCGACAGTTGGCGCGCCAGGTAGGGGGCTACTGCGTGTTGACGAACAACTTCCCGTCAAGCTCCAGATGGGCAGTCTCCAGCAATCTTTCCAGCCCGGGACGGTACTCCGTTTCGGGAGTCTTGAGTTCATGTCCCTTGACGGCAGCTACGACATGATACTCCTTCCACCGCCGTGCGACAGCGACAATGGCGGCCGACAGCCCGCCCGCCGGCGGCGGAATCGACGACGTCTTCCCCGCGTGGTGGAAGAACAAAATTCGAGCTCACCCCGTCCTCTCCCCCGCCGACGGAGGAGGAGGCGGGGCAACCAAGGCCAAGCAGGAGGCAGCGCCTCGTCGACTGTCGAGCGAGTCGACGGCGCCAGCGCCCCAATGGGGGGCGCGTCGGGCATCGACCTCGTGTTTGAAACGAAGACGAGCGCCATCTCCCCGCAACACGCCAACTCCGAGCAAACGGACGACGCCAGCACGCTCGCGAAAGGCTTGCTGGACGTCACCCTCGTACCTGAGACGACGGTGCAGTCAGTCCCCGACGTGACTTCACCACCGCCCGTCGAGGTACCGACCGATTCCCATCTCACGCCTTTCAGATTCAGCCTCGACCCGCCAAGCGGCTTCGCTTTGGCGGACACTCTCGTAGAGGCAAGTCCAAACCCTCTGGGGTTTCGTGTGCGGTCACACTGGGACCGGCTGACGGACGTCTCGACCTACGGGCCCTCGGGGTCCGAGGAAGATGACGAGCCCGACTTCTGTTGGGATTTATCTGGACTTGGCGACCCCAGCGCCATGCGGGACATCATGACCGCATGCGACTACTGCCTTTCTGACTGTTCCGACGGTAGCCGCAGCCTCGGCGACGAGGACTGCGGCCCAAGCCGCGAATATTTCCACGTCGATCTAGGGGGTCCCTCCGAAGGCAACCATCTCGGCATGCCGGAGGACGGTGATCTCCCTATCCCGCCGCCTCGCGTTGATATCCCACGGGAGCTAGCTGTGGTCCCCGTTCAGGCGGGGGGCCATGACCCACAGCTCGAGCAAATCCGCGGGGTGCAGGCCAGGCTCGACGAGGGAGCAGGAGCGCTTGAGCCAATCCGCCGGGACATCGGGCAGGCATGGGCGGGCCAACCTCCGGCCGGGGAAATGCGTCATCTACCCTAGGGCTTCCAGCACCGCATCGTCGACGATGTCAAGGTCAGGCCGCCACCTGCATCTAGTGGGGTCGGCCAGAACCTGGCTGCAGCAGCAATGCTTCTCCGTGCGATGCCAGAGCCATCAACCACCGAGGGACGGCGAATCCAGGGAGAGCTCAAGAATCTCCTGGAAGGCGCCGCGGTCCGACGAGCCGAGAGCTCCGCCTCCCGAAGGCATGGGTACCCCTCGGAACTTCATGCCGCGACTTCCCGATTTATGCGGGAAGCCTCGGTCCACACCGGGCGCATGCGCAACACAGCGCCTGCGACCCCGGGTCGCCTCGGCAACGAGCACCATCACCGCGACCGTCGGGCCCACCTCGACGAGAGGGTGCGCCGAGGCTACCACCCCAGGCGTGGAGGACGCTACGACAGTGGGGAGGATCGGAGTCCCTCGCCCGAACCACCCGGTCTGCAGGCCTTCAGCCGAGCCATACGACGGGCGCCGTTCCTGACCCGGTTCCGACCCCCGACTACTATCACAAAGTACTCGAGGGAGACGAGACCGGAACTGTGGCTCGCGGACTACCGGCTGGCCTGCCAACTGGGTGGAACGGACGATGACAACCTCATCATCCGCAACCTCCCCCTGTTCCTCTCCGACACCGCTCGCGCCTGGTTGGAGCACCTGCCTCCGGGGCAGATCTCCAACTGGGACGACCTGGTCCAAGCTTTCGCCGGCAATTTCCAGGGCACGTACGTGTGCCCTGGAAACTCCTGGGACCTCCGGAGCTGCCGGCAACAGCCGGGAGAGTCTCTCCGGGGCTACATCAGGCGATTCTCGAAGCAGCGCACCGAGCTGCCCAACATCACCGACTCGGATGTCATCGGCGCATTCCTCGCCGGCACCACCTGCCGCGACCTGGTGAGCAAGCTGGGTCGCAAGACCCCCACCAGGGCGAGCGAGCTGATGGACATCGCCACCAAGTTCGCCTCTGGCCAGGAGGCGGTCGAGGCTATCTTCCGGAAGGACAAGCAGCCCCAGGGCCGCCCACTGGAAGATGCCCCCGAGGCGTCAACTCAGCGCGGCGCCAAGAAGAAGTCGCAAGCGAAACGCGACGCCGCCGACGCGGACCTTGTCGCCGCCGCCGAGTACAAGAACCCTCGGAAACCCCCCGGAGGTGCCAACCTCTTCGACAAGATGCTCAAGGAGCCGTGCCCCTACCACCAGGGGCCCATCAAGCACACCCTTGAGGAGTGCGTCATGCTTCGGCGCCACTTCCACAGGGCCGGGCCACCCGCGGAGGGTGGCAGGGCCCGCGACGACGACAAGAAGGAAGATCACCAGGCAGGAGAGTTCCCCGAGGTCCCCGACTGCTTCATGATCTACGGTGGGCAAGCGGCGAACGCCTCGGCTCGGCACCGCAAGCAAGAGCGTCGGGAGATCTGTTCGGTGAAGGTGGCAGCGCCAGTCTACCTAGACTGGTCCGACAAGTCCATCACCTTCGACCAAACCGACCACCCCGACCACGTGCCGAGCCCAGGGAAATACCCGCTCGTTGTCGACCCCGTCATCGGCAACGTCAGGCTCACCAAGGTCCTCATAGACGGAGGCAGCAGCCTCAACATCATCTACGCCGAGACCCTCGGGCTCCTGTGTGTCGATCTGTCCTCGGTCCGGGCAGGCGCTGCGCCTTTCCACGGGATCATTCCCGGGAAGCGCGTCCAGCCCCTCGGACGACTCGACCTTCCCGTCTGCTTCGGAACACCCTCCAACTTCCGAAGGGAGACCCTGACGTTCGAGGTGGTCGGGTTCCGAGGAACCTACCACGCGGTACTGGGCAGGCCATGCTACGCGAAGTTCATGGCCGTCCCCAACTACACCTACCTCAAGCTCAAGATGTCGGGCCCCAACGGGGTCATCACCGTCGGCCCCACGTACAAACACGCGTTTGAATGCGACGTGGAGTGCGTGGAGTACGCCGAGGCCCTCACCGAGTCCGAGGCCCTCATCGCCGACCTGGAGAGCCTCTCTAAGGAGGTGCCAGACGTGAAGCGTCATGCCGGCAACTTCGAGCCAGCAGAGACGGTTAAGTCCGTCCCCCTCGACCCCAGTGGCGATGCCTCCAAGCAGATCCGGATCGGCTCCGAGCTTGATCCCAAATAGGAAGCAGTGCTCGTCGACTTTCTCCGCGCAAACGCCGACGTTTTCGCGTGGAGTCCCTCGGACATGCCCGGCATACAGAGGGATGTCGCCGAGCACTCGCTGGATATCCGGGCCGGAGCCCGACCCGTCAAGCAGCCTCTGCGCCGATTTGATGAGGAAAAGCGCAGAGCCATAGTCGAGGAGATCCACAAGCTAATGGCGGCAGGGTTCATCAAAGAGGTATTCCATCCCGAATGGCTTGCCAACCCTGTGCTTGTGAGAAAGAAAGGAGGGAAATGGCGGATGTGTGTAGACTACACTGGTCTAAACAAAGCATGTCCGAAGGTTCCCTACCCTCTGCCTCGCATCGATCAGATCGTGGATTCCACTGCTGGGTGCGAAACCCTGTCTTTCCTCGATGCCTACTCCGGGTATCACCAAATCAGGATGAAAGAGTTCGACTAGCTCGCGACTTCTTTCATCACACCCTTCGGCATGTACTGCTATGTCACCATGCCTTTCGGCTTGAGGAATGCGAGCGCGACGTACCAGCGGTGCATGAACCATGTTCGTCCAACACATTGGCCGGACGGTCGAGGCCTACGTCGATGACATCGTAGTCAAGACGAGGAAGGCCTCCGACCTCCTTTCTGACCTTGAAGTGACATTCCGATGTCTCAAGGCGAAAGGCGTGAAGCTCAATCCCGAAAAGTGTGTCTTCGGGGTACCCCGGGGCATGCTGTTGGGGTTCATCGTCTCCGAGCGGGGCATCGAAGCCAACCCGGAGAAGATCGCAGCCATCACCAGCATGGGGCCCATCAAGGACTTGAAGGGCGTACAGAGGGTCATGGGATGTCTCGCGGCTCTGAGCCGCTTCATCTCATGCCTCGGCGAAAGAGGTCTGCCTCTGTACCGCCTCCTAAGGAAGGCCGAGTGCTTCACTTGGACCCCTGAGGCCGAGGAAGCCCTCGGGAACCTGAAGGCACTCCTCACGAATGCGCCTATCTTGGTGCCCCCAGCTGCCGGAGAAGCCCTCTTGATCTACGTCGCCGCGACCACTCAGGTGGTTAGCGCCGTGATTGTGGTCGAGAGGCAAGAAGAGGGGCATGCATTGCCCGTTCAGAGGCTAGTCTACTTCATCAGCGAGGTACTGTCCGAAACCAAGATCCGCTACCCACAAGTTCAGAAGCTGCTCTACGCGGTGATCCTGACGCGGCGGAAGCTGCGACACTACTTCGAGGCTCATCCGGTAACTGTGGTGTCATCCTTCCCCTGGGGGAGATCATCCAGTGTCGAGAGGCCTCGGGCAGAATTGCAAAGTGGACGGTGGAAATTATGGGCGAAACAATCTCGTTCGCCCCTCGGAAGGCCATCAAGTCCCAGGTCTTGGCGGACTTCGTGGCTGAATGGGTCGACACCCAGCTCCCAACAGCTCCGATTCAACCGGAGCTCTGGACCATGTTCTTCGACGGGTCGCTGATGAAGACAGGAGCCGGCGCAGGCCTACTCTTCATCTCACCCCTCGGCAAGCACCTACGCTACGTGCTACGCCTCCATTTCCCGGCGTCCAACAATGTGGCTGAGTATGAGGCTCTGGTCAACGGGTTGCAGATCGCCATCGAGTTAGGGGTCCGACGCCTCGACGCTCGTGGAGACTCGCAGCTCGTCATCGACCAAGTCATGAAGAACTCCCACTGCCGCGACCCGAAGATGGAGGCCTACTGCGATGAGGTTCGGCGCCTGGAAGACAAGTTCTATGGGCTCGAGCTCAACAACATCGCCCGGCGCTACAACGAGACTGCGGACGAGCTGGCTAAAATAGCCTCGGGGCGAACAACGGTTCCCCCGGATGTCTTCTCCCGAGACCTGCATCAACCCTCCGTCAAGATCGACGACACGCCCGAGCCCGAGGCGCCCTCGGCTCAGCCCGAGGTACCCTCGGCCCAGTCCGAGGTACCCTCGGCTCAGTCCAAGGCATCCTCGGCACGGATCGAGGCACCCTCAGTTCGACCCGAGGCACCCTCGGCACCCGAGGGTGAGATGCTGCACGTCGAGGGGGAGCGAAGCGGGGTCACGCCTGATCAAAACTGGCAGACCCCGTACCTGCAATATCTCCACCGAGGAGAGCTACCCCTCGACCGAGCCGAAGCTCGGCGGTTGGCGCGGCGCGCCAAGTCGTTCGTCTTGCTGGGAGATGGGAAGGAGCTCTACCACCGTAGCCCCTCAGGCATCCTCCAGCGATGCATCTCCATCGCCGAAGGTCAGGAACTCCTGCGAGAGATACACTCGGGGGCTTGCGGCCATCACGCAGCGCCTCAAGCCCTTGTCGGGAATGCTTTCCGACAAGGTTTCTACTGGCCAACGGCGGTGGCCGACGCCACTAGAATTGTCCGCACCTGCGAAGGGTGTCAGTTCTACGCAAAGCAGACCCACCTGCCCGCTCAGGCTCTGCAGACGATACCCATCACCTGGCCTTTTGCTGTGTGGGGTCTGGACCTCGTCGGCCCCTTGCAGAAGGCACCCGGGGGCTACACGCACCTGTTGGTCGCCATCGACAAATTCTCCAAGTGGATCGAGGTCCGACCCCTAAACAGCATCAGGTCCGAGCAGGCGGTGGCGTTCTTCACCAACATCATCCATCGCTTCGGGGTCTCGAACTCCATCATCACCGACAACGGCACCCAGTTCACCGGCAGGAAGTTCCTGGACTTCTGCGAGGATCACCACATCCGGGTGGACTGGGCCGCCGTGGCTCACCCCATGTCAAATGGGCAAGTAGAGCGTGCCAACGGCATGATTCTACAAGGACTCAAGCCTCGGATCTACAACGACCTCAACAAGTTCGGCAAGCGATGGATGAAGAAACTCCCCTCGGTGGTCTGGAGCCTGAGGACAACGCCGAGCCGAGCCACGCGCTTCACGCCGTTCTTTCTAGTCTATGGGGCTGAGGCCATCTTACCCACAGACCTGGAATACGGTTCCCCGAGGACGAGGGCCTATTCTGACCAAAGCAACCAAGCTAATCGAGAAGACTCGCTGGACCAGCTGGAAGAGGCTCGGGACAAGGCCTTACTACACTCGGCGCGGTACCAGCAGTCCATGCAACGCTACCACGCCCTAGGGGTCCGGTCTCGAGACCTCCAGGCGGGCGACCTGGTGCTTCGGCTACGACAGGACGCCCGAGGGCGGCACAAGCTCACGCCTCCTTGGGAAGGGCCGTTCGTCATCGCCAAAGTTCTGAAGCCCGGAACGTACAAGCTGGCCAACAGTCAAGGCGAGGTCTACAGCAACGCTTGGAACATCCAACAGCTACGTCGCTTCTACCCTTAAAATGTTTTCAAGTTGTTCATATACCTCGCTCCCACGCAAAGTTTAGTCATCAAGGAAGGGTCAGCCTTGCCTCGGCAAAGCCTGACCCTCCCTCGGGGGCTAAAAGGGGGGAACCCCCTCTGCGTCGAAATTTTTCCTCGAAAAAAGATTTTTTCTGCCAGAGTGTCTTTCGTGCTTTTTGAGTACTTCGAAAGTGGATCCTGAAAACGACAGAGTACACGTAAGCAGCCAAGGCTGACCGAGCCGAGGGACTCCTACGCCTCCGGGATACGGATACCTCACTCATCACCTTCTGCGATAAGTAACTCACGTTCGGATAAGTGATTCCGCGGACCGAACAAGTCTTCACGTTCGAAAGCTCCTCTGCCGAAGCGATTCTTCGAGCCTTCTCGACTGCGTCGGTGACAGAACCCTATGGACGGGTAAGGGTGCGCGTAAGCGGCAAGGCCGACCGAGCCGAGGGACTCCTACGCCTCCGGGATACGGATACCTCACTCATCACCTTCTGTAAGAAGAAACTCTTGCTCGCACAGACAATTCTGTTACCGGCGAAGAAGTCCAGATACTCGAAACAAGAGGAAAAGAGACGCAGCTTTACAACACGACGAGGGTGTGTTTGGGCCTCGGCGGCCGCAGAAAACACACACTACAAGATAATCCGATCCTGCAGGCTCGGATCTTGACGGTTGAAGGGAGCAGCAGCACCCTCGGCGTCGGCTACACCTTCGGCGAAGTCCGACCTAGCCTTGGACGGCGACGCGGTCTGAGGGTCTCCACTCCGAAGGACGACGTCATCACCAAGCCCGGGCCATCGCCGCCGGGGTTTTCTCCAAGAATCCGGCTCGAGCAGGCGGCTCGGCTGGTCACCCCGAGGCCTCGGCCAGCTGTCCCCCGAAGACATCAGCCCGGCCCAAGGCCTCGGCAGATCAACTCCGGCGTTGGTCCCGCTAACGGACGACCCGGACAGGCTCCGGCCGACCAAGTCTTCTCTTCGAGCCAACTCTGCCTCTGTCCGTGCTGACACCGCTACCCCTGGCTTCGGCTCATCGAAGAGCGGCCGAGGGGTTCCTTTAACTAAGCAAGAGAAGCCTCGAACAACAAGGCTGACCGAGCCGAGGGACTCCTACGCCTCCGGGATACGGATACCTCACTCGTCACCTTTACACGGGGCGGCTCACGCTTGGTGAAGCGGTTTAGACAACCAACAGGCGAGTCTTAGTGCTCGAAAATGAGGAAAAATTACATACATGTTCAGGCCTCGACAGCCACAATGAACAAAAACACTGGCATTCAAAGTGCCATTACAAACGGAACTCCGGTTCCACCTCCGCAGGTACGAACAACCCCACTCGATGGGGGGGCCTGCGGAGCAACAGAAGACCGACGAACGGCGCGCCGTCGCCCGCTCTGGCAGCGGCGACGACGACGACTTCTGCTCCGGGGGGCCGAACAGCGGCAGCGATGACCTCAGGTAGGATGCTGCTGCCAGGAGGCCCCCGCCCATGCCCAAACTCGTGAGGCAAGGACGGGCAGAAGGCCGTAGAGTTGGAGGTCGGTCCGTGGGCGGCCCTGGCTATCTCGTCGGCGGAAGAACCTCTTCCAGCTGCCGTGGCGGAAGCCGGCGCCGAGAGCGGCTCCGAAGCCACTCGAGTCCGAGAGCCAGGCACGCGGCAGCTGCCAGCGCCACGGACGACAACCGCCCTTCCCCCCGATTACTGAGGGAAGGAGCGGGCCACCGCCCACGCAGGGGCCGACCCCAACTCGGCACACTCCCCTCCCTAGCCCTGGTGATGAAAATCCTTGAGGCTGAGGGAGGGGCAGAGGCCGCGGCCCGGTTTGCTTTCCCCCGCCTTGGACTGGAGGTCACCATCTTGGGTGACCGCCGGCGGAGGGGTGCAACCGGGCTGCATGATGAAAATCCTTGAAGCCGAATGATGGCTGAAAGGTACCAACTCCCACGGAGTTGCGTTCCTCCAACGACAAGGCGGAAAGACGGCGGGTATCCCCCATCCGGGGGCTTGGAAGGTGGAAAGACACGATGCATAAGGGAGCGCGAAGACATGGTCGCCTTCCAAGGGGGTCACCCTCCTTTTAAAGGCGACTCTCCCTACTTGCGTCCCCAGCCGTCGTGGGCTGAGTCTTCTCCAACACGCTCCAAGGTCCTCCCCCTACGGCGCGGGGGCTGGGTCCCACGTGTCATGCAAGCCGGCCCAGAGCAGAAGAAGCCAAACCGCCGTGCGCGGTGCATGCAACCGCCCAGCGGTTACAAGTGGCCCTCCACTTTTGCCCAGACCAGCGGGCGAAAGGGCGGGTAGCCATGCAGGCGGCATGCAACCGCGCCAAGTGGGCGCACTTCTCCGACTTCCGACACGCCCAGCATGGAGGCCCAGGCCCACGTGTCGTGCAACAGGCGCGCCGGATGCTGCGTGCGAGCAACTGCACCGCCACCCGCGCCACTGCCACGCCTCCTCGACTGCGGAACCAGTACCGCGGCTTGAGGCAACCCTACGCACGACCCAGCAGCGCCAGCCTGGCGCGACGGTCAATGCGGCCAAAAATGGGACGGCAGTAATGGCGGCGGCAGGCGGGCAGGAGCAGCGGTCACGTCGTCAGCCAGGCTTACGTCCCATCCGGGGGCAGCGAGAGAACCCTCTCTCACGGCGTGAAGACGACGCGCCCGTGTTCCGTTCCTCGAACGGCTCGCGCGCGCGCAACGGCCGCCCCGCGAACTGCACGCCCCGTCGCATTAACTCCGCGGCGGGAAAGGCGGCGCCTCTGGCAGGGGAAGCGAGCGGCGCATCGCCTTCGCCATAATGACCGCGTCAAAAAAGGTACGCCACGCCATTCGATTTCAAATCCTTTTCCTTTTTTTCCTCTTTCTCTCTCTTACAACAGGTACCGGGAAAGGGGGATACCCCGAAAAGGATCCTTCTCCGTGAAGGAACCAGGCTCCGAGCCTCCCTACTGATCAGAGGTTCGAAGGCTGGCCCCTCGGAAGGGTTCAACAGCCGCCTCAGAGCGCATGGGCTCCACACCCACTACTGGTCAGAGGTTCGAAGGCCGGCCCCTCGGAAGGGTTCAACGGCCGCCTCAAGCTACTCGGGCTCCGCGCCCACTACTGATCAGGGGTTCGAAGGCTGGCCCCCGAAGGGTTCACAGCCGCCTCAGACACAGAGCGAGGGATGACCATGGGTACGTTCGATACATAACCAAGGCTCGGGCTGCGCTCCCGAGGTACCCTAGGACATTTCCGAGACCAGCGGGAACGATCTTGTAATGGAATCCCATCAGAGGGAGGCATCGAGCCCTCGGACCCCGTAGACAGGGGACCGGGTCCGGCAGATCACCCGCAGGTACTTTTGGGCGCGCCTCTAGGCCTCTAGCCGACCCCTAGCGAATGGGGCACGGACGTCCGCTCGGATTACCCGCCTGCAGCTCACCGGAGACACCATGTTCGGCGCCCACCGAGGGTAACATGGCGCTTTCCCCCCCCCCCTCCTCCTCCTTGCGGAAAGGTGACGCAGGGGCGTATGTAAAAAAAGTCGAGTCTGTCCCTGATCGCCCTCTCGCCCTGTGCAGAGGCTCGGGGGCTGCTCTCGCAAACCCGGCTCCGGCCAAACCGTTGACAGCGTCAACATACCAGCCCAAGAACGTGGGACCCGACCGTACACCCGGGCTACGGCCAGCTCGCATGAGGGAACGACCAGACCAGCCGAAGCATTACGCGAGGCATTAAGACCTCGGAGGAGTCAAACCACTCCTCCGAGGCCTCGGGGGCTACACCCGGCGGGTGCGCTCGCGCGCACCCACCGGAACAAAACGCAACCGAGAAAGGCTGGTCCCCTTGCAAAAAAGTGCGACGAAAGCCTCCAAGCGAGTGCTAACACTCCCTTCGAGGCTCGGGGGCTACTGTCGGGGACCATAATTAGGGGTACCCTCAAGGCTCCTAATTCTCAGCTGGTAACCCCCATCAGCATAAAGCTGCAAAGGCCTGATGGGTGCGATTAAGTCAGGGATCGGTCCATTCGAGGGACTCGATCACGCCTCGCCCGAGCCTAGCCTCGGACAAGGGCAGCCGACCCCAGAGGACCTCCGCCTCGCCCGAGGCCCCCCTCCAGCGGCGAACATATTTCCGGCTCGCCCGAGGCCCTGTCTTCGCCAAGAAGCAACCCTGACCAAATCGCCGCGCCGAACGACCAAATCGCAGGAGCATTTAATGCAAAGGTGGCCTAACACCTTTATCCTGACGCGCGCCCTTCAGTCGACAGAGCCGAAGTGACCGCCGTCACTTCGCCACTCCACTAACCGGCCTGACAGAAAGACAGCGTCGCCTGCGCCACTCCGACTGCGGTGCCACTTGATAGAGTGAGGCTGACAGGCAGTCAGGCCCGGCCGCAGGCACCATAGCGAACTCCACTCCGCCCGACCCAGGGCTCGGACTCGGGCTAAGCCCCGGAAGACGGCGAACTCCGCTCCGCCCGACCCAGGGCTCGGACTCGGGCTAAGCCCCGGAAGACGGCGAACTCCGCTCCGCCCGACCCAGGGCTCAGACTCGGGCTAAGCCCCGGAAGACGGCGAACTCCGCTCCGCCCGACCCAGGGCTCGGACTCGGGCTAAGCCCCGGAAGATGGCGAACTCCGCTCCGCCCGACCCAGTGCTCGGACTTGGGCTCAGCCCCAGAAGGCGACGAACTCCGCTTCGCCCGACCCCAGGGCTCGGACTCCGCCCTGGCCTCAGCCGACGATCTCCGCCTCGCCCGACCCAGGGGCTCGGACTCGACCTCGGCCACGGAAGACGGACTCGACCTCGACCTCGGAGGAGCCTCCACATCGCCCAACCTAGGGCGCGGGCCGGCCACGTCAACGGGAGGCGCCATCATTACCCTACCCCAAGCTGACTCAGGCTACGGGGAACAAGACCGGCGTCCCATCTGGCTCGCTCCGCCAGATAGGCAATGATGGCGCCCCGCACGCTCCCTGACGACGGCGGCTCTCGGCCCCCTTACGGAAGCAAGAAGACGTCAGCAAGGACTCGACAGCCCCGACAGCTGTCCTTCCGCCAAGCTCCAGCGCTCCTCCAACGGCCACGACACCACACGAACCGGGTGCCAAAACCTCTCCGGCTGCCACAACGACATGTACTTAGGGCGCTAGCTCTCCTCCGCTAGACACGTAGCACTCTGCTACACCCCCCATTGTACACCTGGATCCTCTCCTTATGCCTATAAAAGGAAGGACCAGGGCCCTCTTACAGAGGGTTGGCCGCGCGGGGACGAGGACGAGACAGGCGCTCGCGTAAGGCCGCTCGCTCCCTCACCCGCGTGGACACTTGTAATCCCCTACTGCAAGCGCACTCGACCTGGGCGCGGGACGAACACGAAGGCCGCGGGATTTCCACCTCTCTCACGCCCGTCTCCGGCCACCTTTCTCCCCCCTTCGCGCTCGGCCTCGCGCCGACCCATCTGGGCTGGGGCACGCAACGACATTTCACTCGTCGGCCCAGGGACCCCCCGGTCTCAAAACGCCGACACTAGGTCATCGGGAACACCACAGATTGTCCTCGGTTTGCGCCATTACCGTGGACAGAATGATTTAGAGTTAGAACTCTGCAATTGATATGATGGAGGGGAAATGGTTATTAGGGGTCAAATTTGGTGTCAACCATACCGGAGCACCGGTAGTTGAGTTATCCGGACGGTATAGGCTCGCTGGAGTTCCTGCTCCGTCGTCCACGGTCGTGGACTTCACCTTGTGAAGAAATAGAAAAGGGGAGGGTCTATTTGCATTTGTCAGTGACTCAAAGAAATAGTGTTACGGACTCTTTATAGGTTTCTCAAATACCCAGGGTTCTCTGTGCAAACTGTCCACCGTGGGTGCGCGCGAGCGCGTTTGCCTGTTCACGGGCTGACTTGGGCCAGTTTCAGCCCATCACTATTCATTATTTCTCTTTCTCTTTTTCTATCAGGATTAGAGAATTCATAGAAAATTGTAGAAAAATGCTAAAAATATGAGACCAATTTAGTTGAACTCCTAAATTTCTATAGTATTTAATAAAAATGGTTTCAAGATTTTTAGTCCAAACCAGGAATTATGAAGTATTTAAAATAGCTAAAACCTATACTCCTGGAATTTTAGAAATTAATTAGTAACTCCAAAAATCACCAAACTTTTTGGATAAGCTTAAAATGATATTTAGAAACCTTGGGTGAAGTTTGACTTTATTTGGACAATGTTTTGGTACCAAAACCCTAATCTTTTAAGTAGTGTCTGTCCTATGAAATAAAATACTGACTCCAAAAACCCTAGTTTCCTAGAGTACCGTGAAGGAAAATTGTATTCAAGATACAACTTGATAAACCTTTTCTATTACTGCATTTTTATAAGCATTACATGAGCATTCATTGTTATATATGATTATATATAGAGAACGAGGAGGAAATAGTGGTTGAAGAAGAAGTTGCACCACCACCACCTAAAGACCCATCTGCCGAGAACTGCTTATATTTTGAAATTTGTGGAGCAGAACCCGACTCTCCTATAACACAAGGCAAGCCCCGGTGCATTTGCCACCTCCTTGCTATTTTAAAATCTTTCTCACTTGCTTAATGCATTAAGTGATAGGAGTTGGGTGCTAAACAATTGCTGCATTTCCTTCCTTGGAAGATTGATTACCTTTCTTTGATCACCTATTTTATGAAAAGGTTTTTCTGATGCTTAGTCTTGCTCTAGAAAAACAAAATGTTTTGTTTTAACAAAAGATGATGCTTCAAGTGGGATGGGATGTTTTCGAAAATAAAACTTGATGGTGGATCCATCATGGTCGTGATGGGTTCAACATCGGAAAAGATGTACCTCTGACAGGTACCAAACTTTGGGTTTGAAATGATAAAGTTGAGACCAGACGGGTGACTTGCACGAGAAGACAGTCTCGGTGTAGTGTCTCCGTCTGCGTCGATTAAGGACCGTGTCGATGTAGGCTTGATGATTGAGGACCTTTTAACTGGTCACATGCCTCATCATGGGTAAGCTTTGCCTCGAGCAGACTAATACCAGAATAAGACAACACGCAATGGGAGTGGAGAGATGGTGAGAGTAGTGTGTACCCTCCATGGCAAGAGGCTGGACGGTGGTGTATCTGTGCTCTCGGTTGGCGTGAACCTAATCTGGTCTTAAGAACCCAGGTGGCGAGTTGACATATGCAAGGGTTAAGTGCTACATATGTCGTGTGATTGGAGATCCCTAGCTGGGTATTAATCGATTCGGATCGCCGTTACTTCTCGGACATGAAGACTTGGCCATTGCCCTACACGTAGCATTCCAGTGCACAAGAAGGGTTGATAAAAGAGGGCTAGTATAGGCCAAGTGCTTGAACTAGGGTAGAAAGAACTCTAGATTCAGGTAATGACTTAACTTGCTAATAAAATAGGATTTTTAAGGATCCACTATTAGACGCCGGAGTTCCTGCTCCGCCGTCCACGGTCGTGGACTTCACCTTATGAAGAAATAGAAAAGGGGAGGGTCTATTTGCATTTGTCAGTGTCTCAAAGAAATAGTGTTACAGACTCTTTATAGGTTTCTCAAATACCCAGGGTTCTCTATGCAAACTGTCCACCGCGTGCGCGCGCGCGGGCACGTTTGCCTGTTCACGGGCTGACTTGGGCCAGTTTCAGCCCATCACTATTCATTATTTCTCTTTTTCTTTTTCTGACAGGATTAGAGAATTCATAAAAAATTGTAGAACAATGCTAAAAATCCCTTTAGCTTTCCCAAGAGCGTTTCACCTGTCACGCAGATACTACAACACATCGGAGAACGAATAAGCGGAAGCAATTACATTACTTAATTTATACTAAAATATAGAAAGAGTGATATTATTACAGACCAGCGGTATATGAGTGCAGAAGTAATATTATTACAAACCCGGGAGGCAAAACTCCTCTCGCTTAAAAGTATAATATTTTTAAGGAGGACAACATCCTCCCGAGGATTCACTCTTGAGATTCTTCCTTTGGCACCACCTTAGAGCAAAAGCAACAAAAGTTTGCTGCTTCCTCACCTACAACAACATGGGTTTGGAAACCCTGAGTACGAAGTGTACTTTCGCAAGTCTTACCCATCAAAATAAAAGACTCTCAAGGATATGTTGGCTTGAGGCAGTCAAGGTAAGGCTCAATCAAGAATCAAGACTCTGTTTGCAAAAAAATGCTTACTAATAGTTAGGGGTGGGCACTTTTTTACCATAAACCGAACCGAACCGTACCGAACCGAACCAAAATTTCGGTTTTTTCGGTAGTTCGGTTCGGTTTCGGTTTTGTATCTAAGAAGTTTGGTTTTCAGTATCGTAATCGGTTTTCACCGTATACCGAACCGAAATACCAAAAAAACCGAATACCAATCTTTATCAATCCTCAAATTTGACTATTCGATTATGTGAACTAAATGTGTGATACAATTAAATTGTTATTCACTTATTTGTATGTGATGTATGATGTATATCTAAATCTTTATATCTATAAAATTTTTACTTTTTAAAATTATGTGTAATCTATAATGTAAACTTGTTGTATGTATTGTCTTGAGTATAAGTTTGGTATTCGGTTTTTACCGAAAAACCGAAACCGAACTTCTCGGTTTTTCATTTTCTAGAAAACCGATCGGTTTCTAATGTCTGAAAAACCGAAGTTTTTTAAAACCGAAAAACCGAACCGAAGTTTAGAAAAAAACCGAATGCCCAACCCTATCCGGCGAGCCTATATCGGCTGGATAACTCAACTATCGGTGCTCCGGTATGGTTGACACCAAATTTGACCCCTAATAACCATTTCCCCTCCATCAATTGCAGAGTTCTAACTCTAAATCGATGTGTACACGGTAACGGCGCAAACCAAGGACAATCCATGGTGTTCCCGGTGACCTGGCCAAATCTAGCTTAATTGGTCGGGTGGCTAAGTATCTACAGCACACAGAGACGCCGAAACGAGAGCAAAGAAGCCATAAATGGACCTGTAACGAACTAGCCACGGTGAGCTCACACCGCACTGTGTTTTTGATTGATTTGGGGGAAATCCCAAATTGGAGTTCTCTGGTGAATGATTTGAGACACGAGTGGGTGCGCTGGGTGCTTGAATACCTAGTGGAGCTGAGAGAACGCTCAATTTATAGGATTCGAGGGCGGTGGCTTGTGAATTGGACGTAGTGCACTAGCGAACGGAGAGGAAGAAGAACACTGGTGGCTTTAATCGTGGCGTTCACCGGTGCAACGGTTCAATGATTGCGATCCTAAGTGTGCCACGATTACTACCGCACAGTAACGAGCCACGGCGCGACATACCCGAGGAGAACGGCGATAGCCGCAGCAATGGTCGTGCGGCCACGTCGCCGGCGCAGGTGGGAAAAAGACAGAGCGGCCACAATGTCTTGTGTTCATCCGCGACGAGATCTTTTACCGTCGAGTGTAATCCACTCGCCCGAGGCACGAATCGCGACGGCCGGCGCGAATCCGGGCGCAAAGGCCACCGGCGGCGAGGGGGCTGAACAGAAGATCTTTGTTTACTGTACCATCGGATTCTTATTCAGTCAGCCTGTCAGAGCAATTTGCAGGGAGATTTGTTCCCAAATTCATGTGGTGACTCGACCATCTCTCTTTATCAAAGTTGTAGCCCTATGATCCAGCTACAATCTTGCTATAGCAACCATAGTCAAACAATTACTGGATCATGGTCGAATCCAATCTCAAAGCTTGCCGAACTTCACTGTTACCCCTTATTCAGTTCATTGGCTAACTGTCAGCTTGACTTTAGACCTAATTATCTCCAAATCTTACATGACACCAAGGCTTAATCACTAGCAAAGTTGTACTCCTACAGTAGCTCTACAAGTTTGGTGTGTTGACCCTAGGCAAATTCCTCATGAACTGAAAGATACAGGGTTCCAAAGTTGGCTCTATGCACTCGTTTTCAGACTTAGGCATAGGGATGTATGGGGTGTCCTTTTTGCAAATAAGTCCAAACTTCATCATTTGGCTTGCAAATCCTCAAATGTGAGAAACACATAGTTTGTGATGTTGTACTACCTTGGTATTTGCACTTGGGTCCAAAAGTGTACAAATTTTTACACTTAGCCCCCTAGGGTTACACACATACCAAGTCACACCAATACAACTTGTTTGAAATTTTTGCCTAGTTAATGCACTCTAAGTGTAACAAACACATGATATGCTAATGCTCATGATGTTATGCTCAAGTTTTAGTGACAGTAACACCAGAGGTGTTACACCCTCATGAACCTACATAGGTTAGGTCGAGTTGGTCTATGGTAGGTTGTTGTCTATGGTCGAGTTGATCTAGGGTACCAATTTAGAATATAGTGATTTAGGTTAGAAAAAATTGCTAGAAGTAGAGTCCATATTGCCTAACTAATCTATGCTATTATTAGTTCTTTACCAGTATTAACTAATCCAAGTTAATCAAATGAGGTAAGAGATTCAGATTATATTAGATTGGATTAGATCTTATTAGATTATATCAAATTAGATCAGTTTGGATCAGATTAGATTAGATCAAATCTGATTATATTGGATTAGATCAAATTAGATGAGATTAGATCTAATTAGATTAGATGAGTTTTGATCATATTACCTCTTGGTTACTCTTCTAGGCTGGGTTCAGTAGATTAGATTAGTTTGATTATCCATCTAATCTATTTATATATGTATAGACATAAAGATGTTATTGTGGACGTAACTCCACAACATATCACACTCAAACAAAGATGCGAATCAAGCATTTAGCATAAGAACAAACATTAAGTGCATCAATTTCTACAAAAATAGTTTTTTTCTTTTTCACATTTTACTATTCATAGCACTAGGACTCTTATTCCTTTGACAACACTTAGGTGGAGGATTACTTAATGGGTTGGCAGGGATGGAGACAGATTAATTAAATTTCCTTCAAGTCCAAATCCTTCTCGATCCTCTCTGATGCCTATACTTTAGGGATAAAACGGACAAGGCCTAAATAAGTCAAAATTTAGGATTTCTTTTCCACAAGTTTGCAAACATAGCGATCGTGATTTGAGTCAGTGTCGCAACATCTATAATAACACATTGAGATTGATAATATTTTACTTTAGCTCAAACTCTGTCATATATGCACTCACATGGCACATGTATATGTGCACCATCCTCCATTTTTCGCACTTTCACTTCTGATTGCAAGCCGACAGGCGAGACTCATGTATTTTTTATGAATATTTTTAGCCGTTGATGGAAATTTCCAAACCGATGACCTTATAATAGCATCAAAATTTTATTTCAAAATGCTTGGCCTTCTTATTTCTCAATACATTTTTTGGGTTTCTCATCATATTTCTATCTTTAATTTTTGAGAGATGTTATGGTTTTTTTTTTGTTTCAATGTTGATTTAAATTAAAACCTGATGTAATATGGGACGATGAGGATAGCTAAAACACGGAAATAATTGATATTTTTAACACTTAGATCGTATGCTACTTATTATTATATCATCTTTGTCGATGGCAAAATTTTGAAGCCCGCCAATAATAACGACAAAATACCAAATTTCTCGTGGCTTATCATGCCGACTTGCATCATGCATACATGGAGATAAAATTAGTTGGTGTTGGAAGTCAAATTGAGCAGCGCGGACAGTCCGGCGCTGAGGCCGGACGGTCCGCGGTCCGGACAGTCCGCGGTGGTGGCGCGGACGGTCCGCGCGCGCGCAGAGTCAGTTAGGGTTCCTAGTTTCTCGCGGGATTTGTTACCTAAAACCGCGGGATTAACTCGGGAAACAGTTGGAAACGGATCCAGACCTCCCCCTTTATATAGATGAAGGGCTACGGCCGATTGAACCCCCATCAATCGAACAAATCAAGTCTATTTCTCGTTTTTTACCTTACGCATTAGGAATAGTTCTAGTCTAGTTCTAGTTTAGCCTCTCGATCTCCAAATTCTCCGCCTCTCTTCGACTCTACGTCGATTAGAGGAGTCTAGGTCGGCCTGCCGAGCCTAGACAACACCTAGGATCTCTCCTCCCCGACGGGGTCCCTCCCGGGAGCGAGATCCAGGCGCCGCCGGCGACCTTCGCCACCCCCTGCGCACGCGCAGACCGTCCGGCCTGTAGGCGCGGACCGTCCAGCCGTCAGGCAGGGAACCCGTGCTCCTGCGCCAGGTCGCGGACCGTCCGGCCCTTGGCCGCGGACCGTCCGCGCCTGACCAGAGAGCACCGCCACCGGTTCTTGTTGAGTGTTTGGCGCTCCAAAAAGGCGTCAACATACTTTTTGGCGACTCCGCTGGGGAAGGTGTGTAGATCTACTAAAAATCAGGCCCTCAAATGGCCGGTTCTAAAGATCACACCGATATCTCCCCGGACAATATCCTGAAGCCGGCTGTTGAAAGTCTGACGGCCGATGAGCAACAGCAATACGAGGACTACATGCGTCAAGCGAGAGAGAAATTCTTATCACAATACACGGTGGATCGCCACCAGAAAGTTGTCAAGCATGGAGAGACCGACGTCGCGTCTCTTCTATCTTCGCTTCAGGTCCCCAACGTAAGTAAATCCGACGATATCCAGTCTATTAAATATTATGTAGATCAGCAGCAGGATCAGATGAAACAACAAATTGTAGGGTTAGAAGAATCAATTAGAAAATTAACGCGTACGTTGGAGAAGTCTGTTGCTCCTAGTTTTCCATCATATGAGACTAGTAACAGGATATCTATGTCTAATACATCGGCAACAAATGGGGATTTGCAGCCCCAGCCATTATATGGTATGCCGATGAACTCATATACAGGGCAAGTACCACCACCGCCATCCCTGCTTGGTAGATCGGCGCCCATGAACACGGTCGGACCGTCCGAGCTTCTGCCCGGACCGTCCGGCCCATATGCAGACCGTCCGGCTTGCTCTGCCGGACAGTCTGGGGCCGCCCTAGGACCATCGCCGTCCCTGCTTGGCAGACCGGTGACCCTGGACGCGGTCGGACCGTCCGAGCTTCTGCCCGGACCGTCCGGCCCTTACACGGACCGTCCGGCTTTCCCTGCCGGACAGTCCGAGCCTGCACCAGGACTACCACATGGCGTCCCGATAATGGCGAACGCAACCGGTCAGTTCGGATTTACCACCGGACAAACTGGATACACATACGCAGAACCTGTTGTTGCACACCATGCACCAAATTATTACACACCTCAGCAGCAGTATGTTTCGCCCTCTACATATTTAAACCATAACGTACCATACAACCACAGACCGATCAACACTATCGATCGGTCACGGCAAGAAGGTCGGTATACTAATACCCGGCCAAATGAGCCCCACAGCCCAGGGTCTGGTGGTCTGCCACCGGGTGCAATGGAAAAAATTAGGGAAGAGATGACCGAACTATTTCGAGATAAGTTCGGAGTTAGTGTAGCCAGAGTAGGGCAATCATACCAAAAGCCGTATAATCACCGGTTTGACATTGTCCCATATCCACAAGGGGCAAGGATACCAGAATTTTCTAAGTTTTCTGGTGAGAATGGGAGAAGCACACACGAACACATAGGCCAGTTCCTAGCACACCTAGGTGAATTGGCCGATGGAGAAGCATTTCGTGTTCGGTTATTTTCTCTATCCCTTACTGGTACCGCTTTTGCATGGTACGCTGCCCTGCCTCCTAATTCCATTAATTCCTGGAATGAGTTAGAAAGTAAATTTCATGAACATTTCTTTGCCGGGGAATATGAATTAGGACTAGCTGACTTAGCTTCAGTTCGACAAGGACGCGAAGAATCGGTTAATGATTATATCCGGAGGTTCCGGGACACTAGAAACCGATGCTTTCGGATCCATGTCGCAGACAAAGAGCTAGCAGGGTTAGCTTTTAATGGGTTGCTATCCTACTTAAGAGACAAATTAGATGGGACCCAGTTCTTTTCGATAGCCCAGCTACATCAGCGGGCTTTAGCCTGTGAAAGCCGATTTAAAGAGACATCAAAATCGGCCGCCCGTACTATACATCTAATGGAGCGTGATAGTTCAGATGATGAATCCGCAGATGTATATACCGCTGAGTTTATTTGGCCAACAAAGGCCAAATCTTCAGCATGTTCTTCCTTACAGCCGGTTCAAAAGAATCGGCAAGAAGAGATTAAATTTACCTTTAATGTTGCCAAATGCGATAAGATATTTGATGAGCTACTTAAAAATGGCAACATTAAATTAACTCATACTATCCCTCCTATAGATGAATTAAAAAGACGTGCTTATTGTAAGTGGCATAATTCTTTTTCTCATGCCACCAATGACTGTAATGTTTTTCGTCGACAGGTACAATCGGCCATAAATGAGGGCCGATTGGCTTTTCAGGAAATGCAAGTGGACACACAACCATTTCCTGTTAATACAATAGATATCGCATGCAAAAAGATCTTAGTTCGGCCCGAAATGGCCGATAAAGGCAAAAGCAAAGACATAATCATTGGTAGTCCTCGCACGTCGAATATATCACAAAAGGAGATTGTTCGAAAGGCTCCGGACAATAAGGCTAAAAAGTCCGGAGGCACCGGGGGGCAGGCACAATTAATGAGTCAAGCACGACAGCCTGTCCTAAGCATCACGGACGATCTGGCACCTACGAGCGGACGGTCCGGTGTTCAGATAGACGGTTCGGCTAACTCTGCCGGACAGTCCGCCTATGCCCAAAGGCATCAGCCTCCACACAAAACCTTAAAAGGGAAGGAGACACAACGGCGAAGCACAAATGGTCGACTGATCAAAGCTGACTCTACTGTTGATCAGTTGCTCTCCAAAAATGCTAGCAAAAAGACCATTCCACGTGATCGGTCAACAAAGAAACCCCGGTCACCTACTAAAACGAGACGGCCGAACAAAATGGCCCAAAAGGCGACACGACAAGCATCGTCTGTTCATCCTATGAGACCAGGGTACTTTCCACCCGTTTGTTCATCGTCGGTATATTATCCTGTTCAAACATGGAATGGTACGATGATGAATCCATGGTATATGTATAGTCCCTTTGTCTATCCAGGCTGGGGGGCACCTCCATTCTATTCCTATTGATCCATTGATCAAACGGTCAAGGCCGAGAAAGATGCAATCTGAAACGGCCTTTATACATTGGTGCTTTATTGAATGAGCTCCATATTGAAAAGCCGGTGACTTACATCAGGCTTAGTTCATATGCTTTTGGTTCGTCAACCTTCACCAAAAGGCAGGGGGGCATATGTTGGAAGTCAAATTGAGCAGCGCGGACAGTCCGGCGCTGAGGCCGGACGGTCCGCGGTCCGAACAGTCCGCGGTGGTGGCGCGGACGGTCCGCGCGCGCGCGCAGAGTCAGTTAGGGTTCCTAGTTTCTCGCGGGATTTGTTACCTAAAACCGCGGGATTAACTCGGGAAACAGTTGGAAACGGATCCAGACCTCCCCCTTTATATAGATGAAGGGCTACGGCCGATTGAACCCCCATCAATCGAACAAATCAAGTCTATTTCTTGTTTTTTACCTTACGCATTAGGAATAGTTCTAGTCTAGTTCTAGTTTAGCCTCTCGATCTCCAAATTCTCCGCCTCTCTTCGACTCTACGTCGATTAGAGGAGTCTAGGTCGGCCTGCCGAGCCTAGACAACACCTAGGATCTCTCCTCCCCGACGGGGTCCCTCCCGGGAGCGAGATCCAGGCGCCGCCGGCGACCTTCGCCACCCCCTGCGCACGCGCGGACCGTCCGGCCTGTAGGCGCGGACCGTCCAGCCGTCAGGCAGGGAACCCGTGCTCCTGCGCCAGGTCGCGGACCGTCCGGCCCTTGGCCGAGAGCACCGCCACCGGTTCTTGTTGAGTGTTTGGCGCTCCAAAAAGGCGTCAACATACTTTTTGGCGACTCCGCTGGGGAAGGTGTGTAGATCTACTAAAAATCAGGCCCTCAAATGGCCGGTTCTAAAGATCACACCGATATCTCCCCGGACAATATCCTGAAGCCGGCTGTTGAAAGTCTGACGGCCGATGAGCAACAGCAATACGAGGACTACATGCGTCAAGCGAGGGAGAAATTCTTATCACAATACACGGTGGATCGCCACCAGAAAGTTGTCAAGCATGGAGAGACCGACGTCGCGTCTCTTCTATCTTCGCTTCAGGTCCCCAACGTAAGTAAATCCGACGATATCCAGTCTATTAAATATTATGTAGATCAGCAGCAGGATCAGATGAAACAACAAATTGTAGGGTTAGAAGAATCAATTAGAAAATTAACGCGTACGTTGGAGAAATCTGTTGCTCCTAGTTTTCCATCATATGAGACTAGTAACAGGATATCTATGTCTAATACATCGGCAACAAATGGGGATTTGCAGCCCCAGCCATTATATGGTATGCCGATGAACTCATATACAGGGCAAGTACCACCACCGCCATCCCTGCTTGGTAGATCGGCGCCCATGAACACGGTCGGACCGTCCGAGCTTCTGCCCGGACCATCCGGCCCATATGCAGACCGTCCGGCTTGCTCTGCCGGACAGTCTGGGGCCGCCCTAGGACCATCGCCGTCCCTGCTTGGCAGACCGGTGACCCTGGACGCGGTCGGACCGTCCGAGCTTCTGCCCGGACCGTCCGGCCCTTACACGGACCGTCCGGCTTTCCCTGCCGGACAGTCCGAGCCTGCACCAGGACTACCACATGGCGTCCCGATAATGGCGAACGCAACCGGTCAGTTCGGATTTACCACCGGACAAACTGGATACACATACGCAGAACCTGTTGTTGCACACCATGCACCAAATTATTACACACCTCAGCAGCAGTATGTTTCGCCCTCTACATATTTAAACCATAACGTACCATACAACCACAGACCGATCAACACTATCGATCGGTCACGGCAAGAAGGTCGGTATACTAATACCCGGCCAAATGAGCCCCACAGCCCAGGGTCTGGTGGTCTGCCACCGGGTGCAATGGAAAAAGTTAGGGAAGAGATGACCGAACTATTTCGAGATAAGTTCGGAGTTAGTGTAGCCAGAGTAGGGCAATCATACCAAAAGCCGTATAATCACCGGTTTGACATTGTCCCATATCCACAAGGGGCAAGGATACCAGAATTTTCTAAGTTTTCTGGTGAGAATGAGAGAAGCACACACGAACACATAGGCCAGTTCCTAGCACACCTAGGTGAATTGGCCGATGGAGAAGCATTTCGTGTTCGGTTATTTTCTCTATCCCTTACTGGTACCGCTTTTGCATGGTACGCTGCTCTGCCTCCTAATTCCATTAATTCCTGGAATGAGTTAGAAAGTAAATTTCATGAACATTTCTTTGCCGGGGAATATGAATTAGGACTAGCTGACTTAGCTTCAGTTCGACAAGGACGCGAAGAATCGGTTAATGATTATATCCGGAGGTTCCGGGACACTAGAAACCGATGCTTTCGGATCCATGTCGCAGACAAAGAGCTAGCAGGGTTAGCTTTTAATGGGTTGCTATCCTACTTAAGAGACAAATTAGATGGGACCCAGTTCTTTTCGATAGCCCAGCTACATCAGCGGGCTTTAGCCTGTGAAAGCCGATTTAAAGAGACATCAAAATCGGCCGCCCGTACTATACATCTAATGGAGCGTGATAGTTCAGATGATGAATCCGCAGATGTATATACCGCTGAGTTTATTTGGCCAACAAAGGCCAAATCTTCAGCATGTTCTTCCTTACAGCCGGTTCAAAAGAATCGGCAAGAAGAGATTAAATTTACCTTTAATGTTGCCAAATGCGATAAGATATTTGATGAGCTACTTAAAAATGGCAACATTAAATTAACTCATACTATCCCTCCTATAGATGAATTAAAAAGACGTGCTTATTGTAAGTGGCATAATTCTTTTTCTCATGCCACCAATGACTGTAATGTTTTTCGTCGACAGGTACAATCGGCCATAAATGAGGGCCGATTGGCTTTTCAGGAAATGCAAGTGGACACACAACCATTTCCTGTTAATACAATAGATATCGCATGCAAAAAGATCTTAGTTCGGCCCAAAATGGCCGATAAAGGCAAAAGCAAAGACATAATCATTGGTAGTCCTCGCACGTCGAATATATCACAAAAGGAGATTGTTCGAAAGGCTCCGGACAATAAGGCTAAAAAGTCCGGAGGCACCGGGGGGCAGGCACAATTAATGAGTCAAGCACGACAGCCTGTCCTGAGCATCACGGACGATCTGGCACCTACGAGCGGACGGTCCGGTGTTCAGATAGACGGTTCGGCTAACTCTGCCGGACAGTCCGCCTATGCCCAAAGGCATCAGCCTCCACACAAAACCTTAAAAGGGAAGGAGACACAACGGCGAAGCACAAATGGTCGACTGATCAAAGCTGACTCTACTGTTGATCAGTTGCTCTCCAAAAATGCTAGCAAAAAGACCATTCCACGTGATCGGTCAACAAAGAAACCCCGGTCACCTACTAAAACGAGACGGCCGAACAAAATGGCCCAAAAGGCGACACGACAAGCATCGTCTGTTCATCCTATGAGACCAGGGTACTTTCCACCCGTTTGTTCATCGTCGGTATATTATCCTGTTCAAACATGGAATGGTACGATGATGAATCCATGGTATATGTATAGTCCCTTTGTCTATCCAGGCTGGGGGGCACCTCCATTCTATTCCTATTGATCCATTGATCAAACGGTCAAGGCCGAGAAAGATGCAATCTGAAACGGCCTTTATACATTGGTGCTTTATTGAATGAGCTCCATATTGAAAAGCCGGTGACTTACATCAGGCTTAGTTCATATGCTTTTGGTTCGTCAACCTTCACCAAAAGGCAGGGGGGCATATGTTGGAAGTCAAATTGAGCAGCGCGGACAGTCCGGCGCTGAGGCCGGACGGTCCGCGGTCCGGACAGTCCGCGGTGGTGGCGCGGACGGTCCGCGCGCGCGCGCAGAGTCAGTTAGGGTTCCTAGTTTCTCGCGGGATTTGTTACCTAAAACCGCGGGATTAACTCGGGAAACAGTTGGAAACGGATCCAGACCTCCCCCTTTATATAGATGAAGGGCTACGGCCGATTGAACCCCCATCAATCGAACAAATCAAGTCTATTTCTCGTTTTTTACCTTACGCATTAGGAATAGTTCTAGTCTAGTTCTAGTTTAGCCTCTCGATCTCCAAATTCTCCGCCTCTATTCGACTCTACGTCGATTAGAGGAGTCTAGGTCGGCCTGCCGAGCCTAGACAACACCTAGGATCTCTCCTCCCCGACGGGGTCCCTCCCGGGAGCGAGATCCAGGCGCCGCCGGCGACCTTCGCCACCCCCTGCGTACGCGCGGACCGTCCGGCCTGTAGGCGCGGACCGTCCAGCCGTCAGGCAGGGAACCCGTGCTCCTGCGCCAGGTCGCGGACCGTCCGGCCCTTGGCCGCGGACCGTCCGCGCCTGACCAGAGAGCACCGCCACCGGTTCTTGTTGAGTGTTTGGCGCTCCAAAAAGGCGTCAACAGTTGGAAAAAAACGTTGTAACCACATTTAGCATCGAAACAATTCGATTGAAGAATGTCGACGACAGCCAGGATCGGGGCCGGCGGTAACTGAAATTAGTTGCAAAATAGTTTGGAAAAGTGTCTGCTCCCTTCCGTGTTCCGCGAATACGACAGCTATAGCTAGCAGGCCGTGGGCCGTGGCCGATGTGAATGGACAGTGATAGGCCGACCACAGACGCAGAGCTGTGTCAGCCAAGCCCTACTTCCCCTAGCACAGCAGGCCTTGGCCCATGCACACCAGGCAGGCGCTGCCGGCTGCCCACAGCTACTGCAGTCCCATCTGAAGGGATCGCATCGCACTGGGCGTGCTGTGCAGTGCAGGCCAAACGGGACATCACTGTTGGACGCAGGACACTATCGGACACTACACATGCCGTATCTGGTAATGTCGTGTCGCCGTACCGATATTTCAACTACCCAGGCACCGTGCGTGCTAGGCTTCTAGCACTACTGCACGAGTCAGCAGGGTTCACAAAATCGGCGCCCAACGTAAACGGGTATTCGATTAATCGTCGGCGTAAACCAATAGAAGCCAGCTGTTAGGACTGGTTTGGCAGCGAGGAGAGGAAATTCCTAGGGAAATCAGCCCCGAAGGGGATTTATAGAGGCCCTTTCATTTCCAGGGAGAATCACCCCTCTCTGATATACTTACCTGGCACCATTTGGAAGTCAAGGGATTAAATACCCCTCTTGAGCAAAATACTTAAAAAATCAAAAAATCAAAGAAAAAGAGAAATATTTGGGAAAATCAGAAACACAATGAACATCACTAAAAATCCAAAAAATAATGCACCACATATAATTCATGTAAAGTTTAATTTGAATACCATATAATATCCATCGAAGCTAATTCATACATCATCACATCATATAAGGTCACCTTTATTCACACATATAGATAGACAATATAATATAGAAATGGAATACAAATCTCTTGGTTAGGAACTTCTGCACTAGAATAAATTACGAGTTTAACTCTTTTTCACAAGCTTTATGTGGAATGCCATTTCATTTTTCTTCTCCATGTTGGTTTCATGTGTTGCCTCCACTCTGCAAGTAATACCAATTGACATGTTGTTAATAACTTAGTATACATGGTTGCATGCACATAACCAAAGCAACAGAGAAAAGTCACCAGGAGCTAAAAAAATCTGAATGCTTTCCTATTTGCATGCACAGTAGCTAAAAAGTCACCAACAACAGAGAAGTCTGCCTTCCTATTTGACAGAGACGCAAGAAGCACCATAAAATACTTCAGCTAACTTAACAAAAAACTAAATCCTTTCCTATTAGATACTAGACGGCCAAATACCTGTCCCTCGCAGCAATTAAAAGTACACAAGCATGATAAAACTGAACATATATCATAAAACTGCTATTACTATTACAGATCAGCTAAGAGAACAACTATTACTATCACACATAAACCTGAATGCATAGCAGTAACAACTAGGAGAGCAACTGTTACTACTACCCTATGGATGATGCTTTGCAATCTAGCATACCCGTTCGGCAAAACTGCTAGATGTTCTCCTATCACATAAAACTGCTATTACTCTCTAGGTAATTATAATTGAAGCATATATCCAATGCAGTGAAACTTGATTCAGGTTGTAACTGATTCAATGAGCAATGTAACAGATTCAGGGTATTTGAAACTTGATGTAGCATGCTACTTTAAACCCCCTGGTTGTCCAGTTTGAAAGATATAAATAGACAAAAGATGATACAAGAATGCTATAATAGAGACCACTGTTTTAAAAAAACTGAGATAATGCTATTTAAAAATTTATTCCTTTGGGTTTCTAGATCTCAATTCTCAAGCATGATTCTAAACTAGCACATCAGTTCACAGAAACTAATAAGAAAGAAATGCAACAACCTTTTCTAGGTACATGATTCTAAACTAGCACATCAGTTCACAGAAACTAATAAGAAAGAAATGCAGCAATCTTTTCTGGGTACATGATTCTAAACTAGCACATCAGTTCACAGAAACTAATAAGAAAGAAATGAAGCAATCTTTTCTAGGTACTGATTCAATGCAGCAATTTTTAGATAATGTAACAAAATTTCAATGTACTTCAATATGTAGTCGTTGATTATTTGTGGTTTCAAACCTAATATTTTTTTAGATAAGAATTGCGATTATCTAATTTGCAGACTATAGTGATACACCTATTGACCTTAAACCATTCTCTCAAAGAAGCCGAACCAAACAGTCAGAACTGACAAGCTCCTAAAAAGTATACGAAGTCAGTGCAGCATCAATTTTCAGTGAAGAAATGGAAGAACTAGAGGGTGGTTCTCCTTTTGTCTACAAGTCATTCTGATCCATTAATAGTGGCTACTGATGAAACCAAGCAACTAAACCCCTTCGGAGGTTAGTTCATTCAAACCTCCAAACAATTGTTGAATGCAGATTTTTTGCAGTGAATTTATTAAAGAACCCAGTTCAAGTTCAACTGAACAAAAAATGCATCAAGATGGACAGTTTAAATAGATCAATCGATGTATAGTTCTAAACAACAAATAGGCATCACTTAACTGATCCAAAAAACTGTGCCCCAAACTGAAACCAGCAACTTCCTCTTGGTTCATGCATAAAAATTCATCAGATTTCACTAGGACTCTGGAACCCGCTAGGTGCGTGCATCAGAACCCGCTAGGTAAGTACATAATTTACAAGGAGGAGCGAAGGTCTTACATAGTGCCGCGGAAGACGGTAGTGGAGGACAGCAAACTGAGGCAGAGATGGCGGTGAAGGACGACAAATCCGAGACGGTGGCAGTGGTGGAGGGCACCGTCGCCTCACGTCTCGCTCACGACTGCTTCGGGGAAGGACGACGATGGAGCAGCGGCAGAGCGGATGGCAGCAATGTGGACGACGATGGAGTGGCGGCGGAGCGGATGGTGGTGGCGACGGAGGGCGCGGACGCGCGGTCGCTTCGCTCGGATCCGCTCGTGTCCCTTCCAACCTGGGGAAGGTTGCCCGACCTCGGGTGGTCGGGAGCGCTTCCACGGGTATCCCTCCGTGTCGGGGGAGAACTGGACCAGGGTGTTTGTCTTCCAAATGGGCCAAAAAGTATGCCCGAGATAGATCTCCACGTGAGCTTTGGACCCGGGAAAAGTATGATTTTCCCGCGAGGAAGTGGCCTTCCAAACAAGCCCTTAGGGTCTTTCTCTTCCGAAGATATTTAAAAACATAATTAACATGTTTTCCAGTATAATAAATTGTTTCAGGAAGGTTCGACTTTAAGATAAAGGTATGTATGGTATGAAGGTGCGGTCTGAACAAAGGACAAGCTAGCTCTGAAGCTGTGGCTGAAGGAGCTTCGGCTCAGCACGTTGACGATGGTGAAAAGAGAAACCGACTTAAATGAGAAAAGACTGCTTAGTCCTCGGTAGCTTGCTTTAGGGTCAACAGTAAATATCAAGGACATGAATGTAATTTCATCCAGGTTGTGTTCTGTGCCTATAAATAGATGAACAGTAACACCGTACTGTTCACGCTGACTTGTAATCACTCTCGCGTCACTCTCGCTTTTTACCTTCATTCAAGCCGAAGGTACAAATGTAATTTAAATATTGTTGATGTTTGTCCATATTTATATAATAAGAATATGAATAGTCTAATGATTTAAAATGATTATTCATATTCCCTTCGCGTTTTCATATGTTTACATTCTTGCTTATTGAAATGATGAAGGTACGTCCTTCATGACCTTTGTCCGAATATCATTATATCCTAAGGGAGATAATGCTTCGAAGGACGAATGTCTTTAACCATTAACACTTGTGTTGCCTTATTCTTGATTCATAGCATTTGAGAATAAGTGACCAACACCAGCCAAATCCGAATTTAAACCATTTTTTGGATCAGCTCGGTTTATCAAATAGCAATAATATGATCTATTATTAAAAGTATTGTTAGCCTATATTACAAATACCCGTGGTAATTTGAAAATATTTCCCGTAAAAGGGGAATCTTCCAAACCCTAGCTTCTACTCAGTCGCCGTCTAATCAATCCTACACATCGATTTATCAGCTTTGGGAGCGGTTAATCAACAAATTTTGTCGATTATCCGCCCCATGTATCAGTTTTCCTTTTTATTTTTGCAAAACTTTCATGATTTTTAGTTTGAAATCCGTTGCACATTTTAAATTTTGGTTTTAGCATGAAGTCTTTTATATAATACATGGTATTTATACAAAAAATTTGCATCAAAATTTACAAATTCTCTCAAATTCAAAATAAAAACTGACATATCGACGTTACCGGCAGGCGCCGATTACCGATTAACCAACTGGTAAGCAGAATAAGTCGACTGATTTGGTGAACCTTGTGCGTGACAACCCTTGCGTTGATTATCGATTAACCAGCTGGTAAGCTGAATAAATCGACTGATTTGGTGAACCTTGTGCATGACAGCCCATCGTGCTTATGCCAGCTTGATAGAGGTCGAGCCACCTTCTCCGTGTCATCATCACTGTGGTGCTCGTGAAGGCTGGTGGAGTCGTGCCACCGCCTACGGTGTGCCCGCCCACTTGAGGTCGTGCTCCTAGATGAGGCAGCGCGACATGCACTCTTAGCGGATTCATGGGTTAGATAGGATTAAATCTCTTCCTATTCAATTTTAAATATGAAGGTAACTAATCTCCCTCAAACCTCTTCAATCCCTATGTAACTGAACAAGTTCTTATGAAGCTGCACAACCGTCTCCTTGGTGCGCACCCACATGGTGTCATCTCATCATGTGGAAATTGTTGAATAAGTACATATATTACAGATTAAATTTCGAATGTAAATCATGAACAAAAGTAAATAAACTAGCATAATGTTTCCAAAGAGGCTAGTAAGCAGTATGCAAAACACATCTAGTCATCTATAACAAAAGAAAAACTAAAGTACGAGATTAGATCAGATGGTGCATACTTATTAGACATTCTGATTAATGGCTTCAAAACTGTAGGGAAGATGATGGTGGTAGTCGTCGAGAAGAACTCGAGCAGACACAAGATGTCGCTTCCCAAAAACCTTATTCACCCTCTCTGGTGCAGGATCTCGAAGGTGAAGCGTTCTGGAGACTTGCTCTCCTGGCTATAGATGCACGTCAGCACTCTGGATGAAGAAGACTACAAAAATGACACAATAGTAAGCAGAGGCAGAACCCAACTCGTGTTGGGGTTATTTTGCCTATGGCTATTTAGGCGCAATATATAGAGCCGTCCCCATGTCCCACGAATCGATAAGGACTCGAGTCTTGATCTGTTGCATGATCCGATAAGACCTTATGTTAGGATCAGATAAGGACTCTATGTTTAACAGTCAAGCAACCAAAAAATAAAACAACAAAAGGAAGTTGCACCCCTGCAAAGCAAGGGTCTGGATTTTGGCGGACCCACGCAAGTCGTGCAACTGTGTGCTTCGTGCCGCCTGAAGGAAACAGGTGACGCCTAAGAGAGGGGTGAATTAGAACTTCTAAAACTTTCTCTAAACTAGGCCACAAATAAATCCCTAGAGCAAAACCTATGCAATTAATCAAACTAGAATGTGCAAGCTAGGTTTTGTCTAAGTGTTGCTATCTCTACTGCAATGGCTAAGTTTCAATACTAAACAATCTAAGCATAAAGACAAGATTGAAACTTAAATGCTTAATATAAATGTGGAAGCTTAAAGAGCAAGGTAGAGATGCAAACTCCCGTGGATAACGCCGATATTTTTACCAAGGTATCCAGAACCACGCAAGGTCCCGACTAATCCTCGTTGGTGCCCCTACGCAAAGGGAAGCCCACGCGAGGGCCAAGCACCTCGGTCGAGTAACTCCGTAGAGAGTCACGTGGCTTCTCCACGTGCAAGTGGTGCTCCACTTCCGGCTCCTCTCGGACGCTCCCCGCCGTCTCCACTAACGAGCTTCCGGTCGAAACGACGCAGGCCTCGTTCCCTCCGGTACATGGTGGCGGCCATGACACAAACTCGGTTGTCACGGTCTCGCAAGACTCTCGCCCCACTCGGTACAATTTCAACGTCTCACGCAAGAGCCGAGGGGTTGTGTGGTTTTTTTAGACTCACTCAACTAACTAGGATTCACCTAGAGCAAGCGCTAATGCGGTCTAACTAACCTAAGCACTTTGCAAAGCACCTACGCTAATCACCGTGTGATTCTATTAAGCACATGGGTGTATGAGCACTTGGAAATGTCTATATTATGCCTTGGTATGTTGCTTGGGCTCCCACGCCTTGAAATAACCGGTTGGTGTGGTATTTATAGGCCCCAACACAATTCTAGCCGTTGGATAAAAGTTGCTTCTCTCTGTGGCACATCAGAGAGTTCGGTGCTCCTCTCCGGTGCGCCTAGTCGTTGGATCTGACATCGCAGGTGACCGTTGGCGCTGCAGGCTTTTACACTGGACAGTCCAGACGTCACACCGGATAGTATGGTGGCTTCTCTTCACCAGTGCCACCTAGAACTAGCCGTTGGGCTACTGTTCCTGGGTGCACCGGACAGTCCGGTGCTCTCAGCCGGACAGTTGTCACACCCGAGTTCTAGGGGCACCAAAACCCTGGCGCGAAAATTATAATCACCAAGTGTGCTGGGACCAAGTCTCACACATATGATGACTCATGGTACAGAAATGAATGTCACATCTTTACTATATAATAGGAGTTCTGTACATAATAGTTAAATAATTAAATCATGTGAAGATAAGGATCCAGCAACACAAAGTTGACTGGGAGACGACGGTCTAGACCACTCACGAACTCATCACGGCATCCTTCACGTGCATCTTCCTATGGTACCTGTTCTTGACCTGGGGGGATGTGAGTACAGCAAGGGTGAGCTCACCTACGTTCATCGCTCAACAAGTTGTGGGGAATAATGTGCATGAACTCACCAAAGGTGGGAGCTCATGTGAAGTGTAAGGCTTACCAAAGGAGATGATTAAAGCTGAGCATTGCTGTTAGAGTTGGTCAAAATTTTATTAGCAGTTACTAAGTATAAGTAGATACCAACCCAAATAAGTAAGAGATCAAATTAATAACAACACCCACAATGCAATGCATATGAAAAATTAAGTTTAGTTCCATAGATTAATCATGCGAAGGTCCTAAGCTGCTCATGACCGCGAGCACGACAGATATACCAGTTTTACACTCTATAGAGGTTGCACCCTTTACCCACAAGTCATGTATCCCGTCTAGCCAGGGTTAGCTAGACCCTTAGACACTTCCGAGGTGAATGGCTAGGATCCACTATGAGACCTTTACAAAGTTCCACTAGCTTCAGAAAACCCGCTACAGTTTCTAGGATGGGCAATATAGGAATCCCTCGTCCGAAAAGCCATCGCAGCATGATCGACCCGAGAACCTCCCTATATGCAACTCCCCTACTGCCCTTGCCCCTTTCGGGTAAGGTAGTCCTTCACTAGCTTCCCTAATTACTCAGCCAAGGTGAAAGGGAAATGTGCCCTTGGGCCATTTCTAAGTATTTTGGTGATCTAGTGTCCAACACAAGTGCTTAAGTGTTAAACTATACCAAATGGTGGGCAAAGTGCAAATCAAGTGTAAAGGTATGTTTCTAAGACTTAGTACATTGTTTTGGGACTAATGTATTGTGTCTAAGTGCTAGAAACAGGAAAAGACCAATTTGGAAAAGACTTGGCTAGGCAGCCAAGACTCTGCGCAGTCTGGGTGCACCGGACAGTGTCCGGTGCGCCAGGCTGGCGTCTGTCAACTGGCTGCTCTCGGTAAGCGATTAACGGCGTACGGCTATAAATCACCGGACTGTCCGGTGGTGCACCGGACTGTCCGGTGAGCCAACAGTCGGCCAGGCCAACGGTCGGCCGTGTAATCCGCGCGCGACGCGTGGCAGAGCCAACAGTCAGAAGGGGCACCGGACAGTGTCCGGTGCGCCAACGGCTCTGAAACTCCAACGGTCGGCTTCGCCAAAGAAGGAAAGAAATCCGCACCAGACAGTGTCTAGTGGTGCACCGGACTGTCCGGTGCGCCAGGCGACAGAAGGCAAGAATTGCCTTCCAGGAATGCTCTCAACGGCTCCTAGCTGCCTTGGGGCTATAAAAGGGACCCCTAGGCGCATGGAGGAAAACACCAAGCATTCTCTAAGCATTCCTAAGCACCAAGACTTCAATTCCGCGCATTCGATTCTTTGTGATAGCAACTAGAGCTCCATTTGAGTAGAGAACTCTTTGAGTTGTGTTGAGAGCTCGTGTTGTGACTTGTGTGCGTGTTGTCGCTCTGATTTTGTGTCTTGTGTGCGTTGCTCATCCCTCCCTTACTCTGTGCTTCTTTGTGAACATCAAAGTGTAAGGGCGAGAGACTCCAAGTTGTGGAGATTCCTCGCGAGCGGGATAAAGTATACAAAGCAAAACACTGTGGTATTCAAGTGGGTCTTTGGACCGCTTGAGAGGGGTTGATTGCAACCCTCGTCCGTTGGGACGCCACAACGTGGAGTAGGCAAGTGTTGAACTTGGCCGAACCACGAGATAAACCACTGTGTCTATCTGTGATTGATCTTCTTGTGGTTATTGTGTCTTGCAAGAACTCCTCTCTAGCCACTTGGCTTTATTGTGCTAACTCCTAATCAAGTTTTGTGGCATTAAGTTTCAAGTTTTACAGGAGCACCTATTCACCCCCCCCCCCTCTAGGTGCTCTAAATTGGTATCAGAGCCGTTCTCTTCACATAAGGGACTAATCGCCCGAAGAGATGGATCCTAAGGGCAAGGGGATGGTGGTCAATGATAAGGAGAAGGAGTCTTTCGTCAATGATCCAAAGGATGACAAGCCTACTGACTCAGGCTCGAGCCACAAAAGAAAAGACGGGAGGAAGAAGAAAACAATGCGCATCAAGGAGATAGTCTACTACGACAGCGACGAATCTTCCTCTTCCCAAAAGGACGATGACAACGACTACGAGAAAAAGAAGACAGTTAATTCAAACTTTTCCTTTGATTATTCTCGTATTCCGCAAAGTTCCAATGCTCATTTGCTTTCCATTCCCCTCGGAAAACCCCCCACTTTGATGGAGAGGACTACGGATTTTGGAGTCACAAAATGCGTAGCCACTTGTTCTCTCTCCATCCAAGTATATGGGAGATAGAAGAAAATGGAATGCACTTTGATAGTACGGATAGTCCCATGTTCATTAATGAGCAAATTCACAAAAATTCACAAGCTACTATTGTTCTTCTAGCTTCATTGTGCAGGAATGAATACCATAAGGTGAGCGGCTTGGATAACGCCAAGCAGATTTGGGACACCCTCAAAATCTCACATGAGGGGAATGACGTCACCATGCTCACCAAGATGGAGTTGGTGGAGGGCGAACTTGGGAGGTTTGCAATGATCAGGGGCGAAGAGCCAACCCAAACGTACAACCGGCTCAAGACCCTCGTCAACAAAATAAGGAGCTATAGAAGCACGCGATGGATGGACCACGACGTCGTCCGCCTAATGCTAAGGTCTTTTACTGTCCTTGATCCACATCTTGTGAACAATATTCGTGAGAATCCTAGGTACACCAAGATGACGCCCGAGGAGATACTTGGAAAGTTTGTATGCGGGCGGATGATGATCAAGGAAGCAAGGTATGTTGACGATGCGTTGAACGGCCCAATCCACGAGCCTCAAACCGTTGCTCTCAAAGCAACGAGGAGCAAGGAAGTGCTACCTAGCAAGGTGGCACAAGTTGAGGCGGCAGGACTCAATGAGGAAGAGATGGCCCTCATCATTAAGCGTTTCAAGACGACGCTAAGGGGTCGCAAGGAGCATCCAAACAAGACCAAGACGAAGGGGAAGCGCTCATGCTTCAAATGTGGTAAGATTGGTCATTTTATCGCTAATTGTCCCGATAATGATAGTGATTAGGAACAAGGGAACAAGAGGGAAAATAAGAAGGCTTACAAGAAGGCTAAGGGCGAGGCACACCTTGGAAAGGAATGGGACTCGGATTGTTCGTCGTCCGACTCCGACAGCGAAGGACTCGCCGCCACCGCCTTCAACAAGTCGGCCCTCTTCCCCAACGAGCATCACACCTGCCTCATGGCAAGCGAAAAGAAGGTAAGCACTCATAATACTAGTACTTACGCTTCCTCAAGTAATGAAGAATCTAGCGATGATGAAATATACTATTCATGTTTATTCAAGGGCCTAGATAGAACTAAGGTTGATAAGATTAATGAATTAATAGATGCATTGAATGATAAGAATAGGTTATTAGAAAAGCAAGCGGATCTTTTGTATGAAGAACATGATAAGTTTGTAGAGGCACAAAAATCCCTTGCTTTAGAGATTAAAAGGAATGAAATGCTTTCTTGTGAATTGTCTACATGCCATGACTCTATTTCTAGTTTAAAGAGCATAAATGATGACTTGAATGCTAAGTTAGAAATAGCTAGTAAAACAAACTCTCGTGAAGAACATGTTATGATTTGCAATAGGTGCAAAGATTTTAATGTTGATGCTTGTAGTGAACACCTAGTTTGCATTTCTAAACTAAATGATGAAGTGGCTAGTCTTAATGCTCAACTTAAGACTAGAAAAAATGATTTTGATAAACTAAAATTTGCAAGGGATGCCTACACGGTTGGTAGACACCCCTCAATTAAGGATGGGCTTGGCTTCAAGAGGGAAGCCAAGAACTTGACAAGTCATAAGGCTCCCATCTCCATCAAGGAGAAAGGGAAGACCCCTATGGCAAACAGTACAAAAGAACCATGCTTTTCTATACCATGATAGGAGATGTTCTAGGAATGTTCATCATGATAGAAGTTGCAATGATATTGTTTCACATGCTTATGATTAAAATGCAATGTTTGCTTCAAGTTCTTCTATGATGTATGATAGAAATTTGGCTAGGAAAAATGTCATTCATCATGTGCCTAGGAGAAATGCTCATGTGCCTAGGAAAACAAGTAATGAACCTTCTACAATTTATCATGCTTTAAATGCTTCCTTTGCTATTTGTAGAAAGGATAAGAAGGTGGTTGCTAGAAAATTAGGGGCAAAATGCAAGGGAGATAAAACTTGTATTTGGGTCCCTAAGGCTATTTGTACTAACCTTGTAGGACCCAACAAGAGTTGGGTACCTAAGACCCAAGCCAAAATTGCCTTGCAGGTTTATGCATCCGGGGGCTCAAGCTGGATTATCGACAGCGGATGCACAAACCACATGACGGGGGGGAAGAGGATGTTCTATTCCTACGTCAAGAACAAGGATCCCCAAGATTTAATCATATTCGGTGATGGGAACCAAGGCAAGGTGAAAGGGTTAGGAAAAATTGCTATTTCATCCGAGCACTCTATTTCTAATGTGTTCTTAGTTGAGTCGCTTGGATATAATTTGTTGTCTGTGAGTCAACTTTGTAATATGGGATATAACTGTTTATTCACAAATGTAGATGTGTCTGTCTTTAGAAGAAATGATGGTTCATTAGCTTTTAAGGGTGTACTAGACGACAAACTTTATTTAGTTGATTTTGCAAAAGAGGAGGCCGGTCTAGATGCATGCTTAATTGCTAAGACTAGCATGGGCTGGCTGTGGCATCGCCGTTTAGCACATGTGGGGATGAAGAACCTTCACAAGCTTCTAAAGGGAGAACACGTGATAGGTCTAACTAATGTAACTTTCGAAAAAGATAGACCTTGTGCAGCTTGTCATGCAGGTAAACAGGTGGGAAGCTCTCATCATGCCAAAAATGTGATGACAACATCAAGACCCCTGGAGTTACTTCATATGGACCTCTTCGGACCCGTCGCCTATCTAAGCATAGGAGGAAGTAAGTATGGTCTTGTTATAGTTGATGATTTTTCCCGCTTCACTTGGGTATTCCTTTTGCAGGATAAATCTGAAACCCAAGGGACCCTCAAGCGCTTCCTAAGGAGAGCCCAAAACGAGTTTGAGCTCAAAGTGAAGAAGATAAGAAGCGACAATGGGTCCGAGTTCAAGAACCTTCAAGTGGAGGAGTATCTTGAGGAGGAAGGAATCAAGCACGAGTTCTCCGCTCCCTACACACCACAGCAAAATGGTGTGGTAGAGAGGAAGAACAGGACGCTACTAGACATGGCGAGGACGATGCTTGGTGAATTCAAGACACCCAAACGGTTTTGGACGGAAGCCGTGAGCACGGCTTGCCACGCCATAAATCGGGTCTACCTTCATCACCTCCTCAAGAAGACTTCATATGAGCTTCTAACCAGTAACAAATCCAATGTGTCTTACTTTCGTGTATTTGGGAGCAAATTTTACATTCTAGTGAAGAAAGGTAGGAATTCTAAGTTTGCTCCCAAAGCTGTAGAAGGGTTTTTGTTAGGTTATGACTCAAATACAAAGGCGTATAGGGTCTTCAACAAATTATCGGGTTTGGTTGAAGTCTCTAGCGACGTTGTATTTGATGAGAATAATGGCTCTCCAAGAGAGCAAGTTGTTGATCTTGATGATGTAGATGAAGAAGACATTCCAACGGCCGCAATGCGCACCATGGCGATTGAAGATGTGAGGCCACTGGAACAAAAGGAGCAAGATCAACCTTCTTCCTCAACAACGGTGCATCCCCCAACTCAAGAAGATGAATAGGTTCATCAAGAGGAGGCGTGTGATCAAGAGGGGCACAAGATGATCATTTAATGGAGGAAGAAGCACAACCGGCACCTCCAACCCAAGTTCGAGCAACGATTCAAAGGAATCATCCCGTCGACCAAATATTGGGTGACATAAGCAAGGGAGTAACTACTCGTTCTAGATTAGTTAATTTTTGTGAGCATTACTCCTTTGTCTCTTCTATTGAGCCTTTCAGGGTAGAAGAGGCCTTGCTAGATCCAGACTGGGTGTTGGCCATGCAAGAGGAGCTCAACAACTTCAAGAGAAATGAAGTTTGGACATTGATGCCTCGTCCCAAGCAAAACGTTGTGGGAACCAAGTGGGTGTTCCAAAACAAACAAGACGAGCACGGGGTGGTGACAAGGAACAAGGCACGACTTGTGGCAAAAGGTTATGCCCAAGTCGCAGGTTTGGACTTTGAGGAAACTTTTGCTCCTGTGGCTAGGCTAGAATCAATTCGCATATTGTTAGCCTATGCTACTCACCATTCTTTCAGGTTGTTCCAAATGGATGTGAAGAGCGCTTTCCTCAACGGGCCAATCAAGGAGGAGGTGTACGTGGAGCAACCCCCTGGCTTTGAGGATGAACGGTACCCCGACCACGTGTGTAAGCTCTCTAAGGCGCTCTATGGACTTAAGCAAGCCCCAAGAGCATGGTATGAATGCCTTAGAGACTTTTTAATTGCTAATGCTTTCAAGGTTGGGAAAGCCGATCCAACTCTTTTTACTAAGACTTGTGATGGTGATCTTTTTGTGTGCCAAAATTTATGTCGATGACATAATATTTGGTTCTACTAACCAAAAGTCTTGTGAAGAGTTTAGCAGGGTGACGACTCAAAAGTTTGAGATGTCGATGATGGGTGAGTTAAGCTATTTCCTTGGGTTCCAAGTGAAGCAACTCAAGGATGGGACCTTCATCTCCCAAATGAAGTACACGCAAGACTTGATCAAGCAGTTTGGGATGAAGGACGCCAAGCCCACAAAAACTCCAATGGGAACCGACGGACACAGCGACCTCAACAAAGGAGGTAAGTCCGTTGATCAAAAGGCATACCGGTCTATGATAGGGTCTTTACTTTATTTATGTGCTAGCAGACCGGATATTATGCTTAGTGTATGCATGTGTGCTAGATTTCAATCCGATCCAAGGGAGTGTCACTTAGTGGCCGTAAAGCGAATTCTTCGATATTTAGTCGCTATGCCTTGCTTCGGGATCTGGTATCCAAAGGGGTCTACCTTTGACTTAATTGGATACTCAGACTCCGACTATGCTGGATGTAAGGTCGATAGGAAGAGTACATCGGGGACGTGCCAATTCTTAGGGAGGTCCCTGGTGTCGTGGAGCTCTAAGAAACAAACTTCTGTTGCCCTATCCACCGTTGAGGCCGAGTATGTTGTCGCAGGACAGTGTTGCGCGTAACTACTTTGGATGAGGCAAACCCTCCGGGACTTTGGCTACAATCTGAGCAAAGTCCCACTCCTATGTGATAATGAGAGTGCTATCCGCATGGCGGATAATCCTGTTGAACACAGCCGCACAAAGCACATAGACATCCGGCATCACTTTTTGAGAGACCACCAGCAAAAGGGAGATATCGAAGTGTTTTATGTTAGCACCGACAACCAGCTAGCCGATATGTTTACCAAGCCTCTAGATGAGTCGACCTTTTGCAGGCTGCGGAGTGAGCAAAATGTCTTAGATTCACGGAACCTGGATTGATTTATAGCATACATGTGTTTTATGCCTTGATCATGTTCCTTATGCATTTTGTTGTTTATGTATGGTGCTCAAGTTGTACAAGCACTCCCCGGACCTCATAAGTCCATGTGCAAGCGATGCACATATTTAGGGGGAGATGTGCTACAACTTGACCCTTTGAGACTAACCATATGCTTGAGTTTTCTTAATTTAGTCTCAAAGGAGGTTTGAAAGGGAAAAGGTGGACTTGGACCATGCAAGACTTCCACTGCACTCCGATGAGAGGGTAACTTATTCCAAGTTCATCTCCATACTCTTATTGCCTTTTTACTCTTAGTTGAAGATTTTGGTGAGGCAATGGGGTTAAAGGGCCAAGATTGATCCCGTTTTGGTGCTTGATGCCAAAGGGGGAGAAAATAAGGCCAAAGCAATAAATGGATCAGCTACCACTTGAGAATTTTGAAAATAGTAGAATAGAGATTTTGGGTTGCCAAAAATCTCTTATTGTCTCTTTTGTCAAAAGTTGGCCTCTTGTGGGGAGAATGGTTGATTATGGGAAAAAGGGGGAGTTTTTGAAATCTTTGATCAATTTCTCTTGGAACAACTCTCTTTATGTCTCAACAAGTGTGTTTATCTTAGAGATAGGAAATTGAGGTTAATTTGCAAAAACAAACCAAGTGGTGGCAAAGAATGATCCAAATATGTCAAATTTAAATCAAAACAAATTTGAGTTTTCATTTGCATTGATGTTACACTTCTTTTAGTTGCTTTTTATTGTGTTGGCATAAATCACCAAAAAGGGGGAGATTGAAAGGGAAATGTGCCCTTGGGCCATTTCTAAGTATTTTGGTGATCTAGTGTCCAACACAAGTGCTTAAGTGTTAAACTATACCAAATGGTGGGCAAAGTGCAAATCAAGTGTAAAGGTATGTTTCTAAGACTTAGTACATTGTTTTGGGACTAATGTATCGTGTCTAAGTGCTAGAAACAGGAAAAGACCAATTTGGAAAAGACTTGGCTAGGCAGCCAAGACTCTGCGCAGTCTGGGTGCACCGGACAGTGTCCGGTGCGCCAGGCTGGCGTCTGTCAACTGGCTGCTCTCGGGAAGCGATTAACGGCGTACGGCTATAAATCACCGGACTGTCCGGTGGTGCACCGGACTGTCCGGTGAGCCAACAGTCGGCGAGGCCAACGGTCGGCCGCGTAATCCGCGCGCGACGTGTGGCAGAGCCAATGGTCAGAAGGGGGCACCAGACTATCCGGTGTGCACCGGACAGTGTCCGGTGCACCAACGGCTCTGAAACTCCAACGGTCGGCTTCGCCAAAGAAGGAAAGTAATCCGCACCGGACAGTGTCCGGTGGTGCACCGGACTGTCCGGTGCGCCAGGCGACAGAAGGCAAGAATTGCTTTCCAGGAATGCTCTCAACGGCTCCTAGCTGCCTTGGGGCTATAAAAGGGACCCCTAGGCGCATGGAGGAAAACACCAAGCATTCTCTAAGCATTCCTAAGCACCAAGACTTCAATTCCGCGCATTCGATTCTTTGTGATAGCAACTAGAGCTCCATTTGAGTAGAGAACTCTTTGAGTTGTGTTGAGAGCTCGTGTTGTGACTTGTGTGCGTGTTGTCGCTCTGATTTTGTGTCTTGTGTGCGTTGCTCATCCCTCCCTTACTCCGTGCTTCTTTGTGAACATCAAAGTGTAAGGGCGAGAGACTCCAAGTTGTGGAGATTCCTCGCGAGCGGGATAAAGTATACAAAGCAAAACACCGTGGTATTCAAGTGGGTCTTTGGACCGCTTGAGAGGGGTTGATTGCAACCCTCGTCCGTTGGGACGCCACAACGTGGAGTAGGCAAGTGTTGAACTTGGCCGAACCACGGGATAAACCACTGTGTCTATCTGTGATTGATCTTCTTGTGGTTATCGTGTCTTGCAAGAACTCCTCTCTAGCCACTTGACTTTATTGTGCTAACTTCTAATCAAGTTTTGTGGCATTAAGTTTCAAGTTTTACAGGAGCACCTATTCACCCCCCCCTCTAGGTGCTCTCACAAGGGCGTCCCATTCCACCCTTGTGGTAGCACGTGTTTCTCAAGTTAAGCTCCATGTTCTAATTAACACAAAGATCTTATCATGAACAATAATTAAAACAATAGTATAATTGGAACATGATCATAATGTAATACCAATCCCAAAACCAGATAGAGCAATAGCATAAGTACCCAAAAGTTCAGTGGTAAACAAGGTGTGAGATAAACAAGTCTAGGGAAACCTATTAGGTACCATCAGATTAATATGAGCATGTCACAGTTATTAACAGGAACATTATTGGGTAAAGAAAAGTGATCAAGGGCACAACTTGCCTGAGACTCGAGATTCCAGGAACCAAGTTGGTCTTCAGATTCTCGTGACCTCACTGCTATTCGTAGCAATACAACAAACATGGTATAGGCAAAATTAACATCACACCAAACATAAGAACAAATTGCATAATAATAATCTACGCGTCGCTACGAGATCCTAAGTTCGAGAATCACTAAATTCAGAGTTACATTTAAAGAGATACGATTTTCGGAAGCTCTTTATGGTTAATTAATAGCAACTATATTCTATGTTGATTAGCGTAAATCATATGAGAAAAGATATTAATTCAACTTTAATCTAGGTTATAATCTTGATTAGAGATCTTGTTTTAGCCAAACTGTATTTATAGATAAGTTGGCTTGACTAGATTGATTAATCAACTAACACAAGCTAAATAAATATCCAATTATAAAAGTATGCAGACTGAGAAAATAATGTTTTAAGGCATAAACAATTTAATTACGAAGCTAATGCCTTTTGAATGGAGCAAAACGGAGTTAAGACGTGAGAGATATGCAAGAAGATTTCGGGTTAGTTTTTATATTTATTTTTATGCCAAAAGAGTTGTCAAGGGCATGAACGTAAATACCAGGGACCAGTTTGCAAATTCCGAGGACTTATTTGTTATTCCATCAGCTTTAACATGGATGGCGGGTTTAATGCATATAACCCTGAGGGCTCATATGCGAAACTCACAGGCCGAAGGGGTATCGTTGCGTCTCAGCCATCAGATCTAAACCTGACGACATAGATTAAAAGGGATGAAGGGTTACTCTAGGTTCTAATTCGTACCACACATAAGCGATCTAACGGTCACGATCTACATTGCCCCACCCTCAATCTTGGCTGCACAACCGAGATCCCACGGTTTGGCTACACATAAGCGACCGCTGACCACTGACCATTGGATTGTCATCCAATAGCCCAAGTTCGACCCCGAAGCGGTATCATCAACACCCAATCACAGTCGTACGATGGCTATCCAATGGCCCCGATCTATCCTTGGTAAAAGGGTACGCATGATAAGATCCTGGCCACCCACATATGTTCCAACGGCCCAAACACCCTCTTCTTCCACCCCACGAACCCGGGTAGCAGCGCTGGCGCATGCAATACTGCAGTGCCATGGTCGTCAATGGCATTCCAGGCTTTCCAGTGAACTAACCTCTTATGTGAATAGGGCTATGCAATGTGGGGATCATGGATAGAATGGTAGGGGGTGTCTCACCATAGTTGCAGAGGTGAGAGCGAGGCTGGTCGAAGACGTCGTGTGGCTCCGCCCCGAGGCTCATGCTCCGGCAGGTTTTGCGCCAAACGTCGGTCATCTATGAAGTTAAGACCTTGTGCGGCATTCTCTGTTGATCGCCCTTGCACCAATATCGAGGTCTAGGCCACGGGCTTGCTCGACTTTGATAGCAACGGCGACGAGCACTACTCTCTCTCATATCTCACATCGCCGGCGCTCGGTGTAGCCCTTGCCCTTTTTTCTCTCGGGAGCTCGAAGACCGCAACACATAAATAGGCAAGCTATAGGGCTAAGATAGCTATGGTCGGATCAACCATGGCAACAAACTTCCTTAGATCCGGACCATAACAACCTCCATCAAAATCGTCGCTTAGTTTTGTCACGGACTCAATATTGAATATACGTCTGGTACGGTGGTCTAGGCGCGCGGCGAGGGAAAAAACCCGAGCTATGGGTCCGACCCCCACATGGCGGTGCCCATGCATCAGCAGCTCATGCAAGGGAGCGCTACTGAGGCGTCGTCCAGCGAGGCCCATGCAAAAGTGAAAGGGAAATTGGGTTAACCATTTCCTATAATTAATTTTGGTGGTTGATGATCAACACAAACACATGCACTAACTAGTTTGTCTAGAATTCATGTATTACAGGTGCATAAGGTTCAACACAAACCAATAAAAGAATCAAGTTAGGGACACAATTTAAAGGAGCAAAAGGACTTGAGTGTGCTGAAAAAATGGCGCACCGGACAGTGTCCGGTGCACCAGGACCGTACAAGTGTCAACCAGCCATTCTTGGGAAAACGAAGGCGCACTTCGCTAAAATTCATCGGACTGTCTGGTGAGCCAGCGGGCAACAACTATCCAGCACCAACGGTGGACTACGAAAGTACATGTCATGGTGAACAGTGCACGATAGAGTCAGAGTAGCGAAGTCAGAGGGGCACCGGACTGTCCGGTGCCGCAAGAGGACAAAGCCTCCAACAGTCGATCAGCTCCGAACCCTAACGGTTGGGTGACAAGGCGGCGCACCGGACAAGGAACAATGCATGTCTAGTGGCACACCGGACTGTCCGGTGCTCCCATCGCCAGCAGCCTCCCCAACGGCTACCAAGGTGGTTGAGGGCTATAAATACCCCCCAACCACCACAACATTGTGCATCCAAGTTTTTCAGAGATCACATTCAATACAAGAGCTAGTGCATTCACTCCAAGACACATTTCCAAAGATCAAACCCTCTCCAAGCCTAGAATTCAACTCAAACATTTAGTGACTTGTGAGAGAATGTGTTCGTGTTCTTTTGTGCTCTTGTTTCTTGGATAGCCTTTCTTCTTTCTCATTCTTGTTCTCAACTGACTTGTAATCAAAGCAAGAAACACTTAAGTGTGTGGTGGTCCTTGCGTGGTCTTAGTGACCTGATTGATTAAGGAGAAGGATCACTCGGTCTAAGTGACCGTTTAAGAGAGGGAAAGGGTTGAAATAGACCTGGTCTTTGTGACCTCCTCAACGGGGACTAGGTTCTTTGGAACAGAACCTCGACAAACAAATCACCGTGTTCACTCGCCTTGATTCTTGTTGATTTGTTTTCGCCTCTCTTTGCGCTTGAATTTAGTTCTAACGCTAACCCCGGCTGGTAGTGTGTGTTTAAAGTTATAAATTTTAGGTTTTGCCTATTCACCCCCCTCTAGGTGACTTTCCATTGGTATCAGAGCTAGTGCTTAAATAAGAGTCTAACCAACTCGAAGTGATGTCTGGAGATCACGCCAAGAGGGAAATCATGACCGGCGACAAGTCCGCAAGCTCGGGGAGGACTCCTTCAATGGAGTCCGACAACAAATACAAGGAGGAATCCTCTTCCTCCATCAAGTCGCATCGGAGAGATGACAAGAAGAAAAAGATGAAGAAGGTGGTCTACTACGAGACCGACTCTTCGTCACCCTCCACATCGAGCTCCGAGTCATCCGTCGCTTCTAAGCGCCATGAGCGCAAGAAGTATAGTAATATGCCCCTACGCTATCCTCGTATTTCAAAGCGCACTCCATTACTTTTCGTTCCCTTAGGTAAACCACCATATTTTGATGGTGATGATTATTGTATGTGGAGTGATAAAATGAGGCACCATCTAACCTCACTCCACGAAAGTATTTGAGATATTGTTGAGTTTGGAGTGCAGGTACCTAAGGTGGGGACAAGGACTACGACTCGAACGAGGCCGCCCAAATTAGGCACTTTAACTCCCAAGCCACGTCTATACTCCTCGCCTCCTTGTGTCGAGAGGAGTACAACAAGGTGCAAGGATTAAAGAGCACCAAAGAAATTTGGGACGTCCTCAAAACCACGCATGAAGGGGACGAGGTGACCAAGATCACCAAGCGGGAAACGATCTAGGGCGAGCTCGCTCGATTCGTCCTCAACAAAGGAGAAGAGCCGCAAGCAATGTACAACCGGCTAAACACAATGGTGAATCAAGTGCACAACCTCGGGAGCACCAAATGGGATGACCATGAAATGGTCAAGGTTATTCTAAGATCCCTTGTTTTTCGTAATCCTACTCAAGTTCAATTATTACGTGGGGATCCTAGATATAAAATAATGTCTCCCGATGAAGTAATTGGCAAGTTTGTGAGCTTTAAACTTATGATCAAAGACTCCAAACACATTGTCAACTTGGAGCAAGGCGCCACCTCCACACCCGAGGTGCAACTCGTCGCATTAAAAGTGACGGAAGAAGAGAAGGAGTATACATCAAGTAGGCTTCCAATCGACGCCTCCAAGCTTGACAACGAGGAAATGGCGCTCATCATCAAGAGCTTCCGCCAAATCCTCAAACAAAGGAGAGGGAAGGACTACAAGTCCCGCTCCAAGAAGGTGTGCTACCGGTGTGGTAAGTCTGGTCACTTTATTGCTAAATGTCCAATTTCTAGCGAAAGTGACTGGGACGAGGACAAGAAGGGGAAAAAGAAGGAGAAGAAGAGATACTACAAGAAGAAGGGCGGCGATGCCCACATATGTCTGGAATGGGACTCCGACGAGAGCTCCACCGACTACTCCGACGACGAGGACGCCACCAATGTCGCCGTCAACAAGGACCTCCTCTTCCCCAACGTCGGCCACAAGTGTCTCATGGCTAAGGACAGCAAGAAAAAGAAGGTACACTCTAGAGCCACCCCCAGATATACAACATCTAGTGATGATGAAGATAATTTAATGTCTCTCTTTGCCAACCTTAGCATGGACCAAAAGAAAAAATTAAATGAATTAATTGAAGCCATTAATGAGAAGGACGAACTCTTGGATAGCCAAGAGGACTTCCTCATTAAAGAAAACAAAAAATTTGTTAAACTGAAAAATTCTTATGCTCAGGAAGTAGAAAAATGTGAAAACTTAACTAAGCAGCTTAGCATTTGTCATGATTCAATTTCTAGTCTTAGAAATGAAAATTCTAGTTTAGTTTCTAGGTTAAAGAATTGAATGTTTGCAATGATTCTATTTCCTGTCTTAGAGATGAGAATATTAAATTAAATGCTAAGATTGAGGAATTAAATGCATGCAAACCATCTACATCTATTGTTGATCATGCGACTATTTGCACTAGATGTAGAGATATTAATGTTGAAGCTATAAATGATCACCTTGCCATGATTAAGAAACAAAATGATCACATAGCTCAATTAAGTGCTAAAATTGTTGAGCATGAACTAGAGATTGAAAATTTTAAATTTGCTAGAAGCATGCTTTATAATGGGAGACCCCCTGGCATTAAGGATGGCATTGGTTTCCAACAGGGGAGCAATGTCAAGCTAATACCCCTAAAAGATTGTCTAATTTTGTTAAGGGCAAGGCTCCCATGGTTCAGGATAGTGAAGGCTACATTTTATATCCTGCTAACTATCCTGAGCACAAAATTAGGAAGATTCATGCTAGGAAGCCTCATAATGTTTCTCACCATGCATTTATGTACAAAAATGAAGCTTCTAGCTCTAGGCATACCACACATGTTAGAATGTCTAGGAAGAAAATTCCTGCTGCATCAAATGATCATAATGTGTCATTTAAGACTTTTGATGCATCATATGTTTTAACTAACAAATCAGGCAAAATAGTTGCCAAATATGTTGGGGGCAATCACAAGAGCCCAAAGACTTGTGTTTGGGTACCCAAGGTGCTTGTTTCTAACGTCAAAGGACCCAAGACTGTTTGGGTACCTAAGAACAAGGCCTAAAATTATTTTGTAGGTTTATGCATCTGGTGGTTCAAGTTGGATAATCGATAGTGGGTACACAAACCACATGACAGGGGAGAAGAGAATGTTCTCCTCCTATGAGAAAAATGATGATCCCCAACGAGCAATCACATTCGAGGATGGAAATCAAGGTTTGGTCAAAGGTTTGGGTAAAATTGCTATATCACCTGACCATTCTATTTCCAATGTTTTTCTTGTAGATTCTTTAGACTACAATTTGCTTCCCATTTCTCAATTATGCAAAATGGGCTACAACTGTCTATTTATAGATGTAAGTGTTACTATCTTTAGAAGAAGTGATGATTCAATAGCATTTAAAGGAGTGTTAGAGGGTCAGCTATATTTAGTTGATTTTAATGATAACCAAGCTGAACTTAACACTTGCTTAATTGCTAAGACTAACATGGGTTGGCTCTGGCATCGCCGACTAGCCCATGTTGGGATGAAGAATATTCACAAACTTCTAAAGGGAGAACACATTTTAGGACTAACAAATGTTCATTTTGAGAAAGACAAGGTTTGTAGCGCATGTCAAGCAGGGAAGCAAGTTGAGCCCACCATCCACACAAGAACATCATGACTACTGACAGGCCGCTCGAGCTACTCCACATGGATCTATTTAGCCTGATAGCTTACATAAGCATCGGCGGGAGTAAGTACTATCTTGTTATTGTGGATGATTATTCTCGCTTCACTTGGGTGTTCTTTTTGCAGGAAAAATCACAAACCCAAGAGACCTTAAAAGGATTCTTGAGACTGTCTCAAAATGAGTTCGGATTAAGGATCAAAAAGATAAGAAGCGATAATGGGACGGAGTTCAAGAACTCTCAAATTGAAGGATTTCTTGAGGAGGAGGGCATCAAGCATGAGTTCTCTTATCCCTACACACCTCAACAAAATGGTGTAGTGGAGAGGAAGAATAGAAATCTACTGGATATGGCAAGAACCATGCTTGATGAGTACAAGACACCGGATCGGTTTTCGGCCGAGGCGATTAACACCGCCTGCTACTCCATCAACCGATTATATCTTCACCGAATCCTCAAGAAGACATCATATGAACTCCTCACTGATAAAAAGTCCAATGTTTCATATTTTAGAGTCTTTGGGAGTAAATGCTTTATTATTATTAAAAGAGGTAGAAAATCTAAATTTGCTCCTAAGGCTGTAGAAGGCTTTTTACTTGGTTATGACTCAAACACAAGGGCATATAGAGTCTTCAACAAATCCACTGGATTGGTTGAGGTTTCTTGTGACATTGTGTTTGATGAGACTAATGGCTCCCAAGTGGAGCAAGTTGATCTTGATGAGCTAGATAAAGAGGCTCCATGCGTCGCGCTAAGGAACATGTCCATTGGAGATGTGTGTCCTAAGGAATCCGAAGAGCCCACACAAGCACAAGATCAACCATCATCTTCCATGCAAGCATCTCCACCAACTCAAGACGTGGATCAAGCCCAAGATGATGAAAATGAAGATCAAGAGGATGAGCCACCTCAAGAGGAGGACAATGATCAAGGGGGAGATGAAGATAATGAAGACAAGGAACATGATCAAGAAATTCAGGGTCAAAGACCGCAACACCCAAGAGTCCACCAAGCAATTCAACGAGATCACCCCGTCAACTCCATCCTTGGTGACATCCATAAGGGGGTAACCACTAGATCTCGAGTTGCTCATTTCTGTGAACATTACTCTTTTGTTTCCTCTATTGAGCCATACAGGGTAGACGATGCACTAAGAGATCTCGACCTCGACACGAGAGGTAAATCCGTAGATCAAAAGGTATACTGGTCGATGATAGGATCTTTACTCTACTTATGTGCATCTCGACCGGATATTATGCTTTTCGTATGCATGTGTGCAAGGTTCCAGGCAAATCCTAAGGAAGTTCACCTTAGGGCCGTGAAAAGAATCATGAGGTATTTAGTTTACACTCCTATGTTTGGCTTTGGTACCCCAAGGGATCCACTTTTGATTTAATAGGATATTTCGATGTCGATTGGGCAGGGTGTAAAATTGATAGGAAGAGCACATCAGGGACTTGTCAGTTTCTGTGGAGATCACTGGTGTCATGGGCTTCAAAGAAACAAAACTATGTAGCTCTTTCCACTACCGAAGCCGAGTATATTGCCGCAGGACACTGTTGTGTGCAATTACTTTGGATGAGGCAAACCCTTAGGGACTATGGCTACAAATTGAGCAAAGTCTCTCTCCTATGTGATAATGAGAGTGCAATCCGCATGGCGAATAATCCCGTTGAACACAGCCGCACATAGACATCCGGTATCACTTTCTGAGGGATCACCAACAAAAGGGGGATATCGAAATAGCTTATGTAAACACCAAAAATCAATTAGCCGATATTTTTACCAAGCCACTAGATGAGAAAACCTTTAGCAAACTTAGGGATGAGCTAAATATACTTGATTTTCGGAACTTTGATTGAAACATTGCACACATAGCTCATTTATATACCTTTGATCATGTCTCTTTCATTTGGTACAAATGCATATTTCTTATTATTCTTGTGCCAAGACTAAGACTAATGAGTTATAAAGTATGTTTCTATACTTAGTCTTAGATTGAAAGGAAATTGGAGGATACGGCAAAGACAAGGCTTCCACTCAACACTCTGATGGTATCACTTAACCTTTGTTGTTACTCCACAAACTCTCAATTGGTATAATATTTCACTCATATTTCTTTTACCAATGGGGGAGAAAGTTTTCAAGGGCTCTCAAAGTCTCCGTTTTTGGCGATTAATGCCAAAGGGGGAGAGAGTATTAAGCCCAAAGCAAAAGGACCGCACCACCACCATTTCAAAAAAATTCGAAATGAAACTTTAATTGTTATTCTTCAACTGATATTTATTTCAATTGATGTTCTCTCAAATTAGTATTGGATATCAATTGGTATCCATGTTTCACTTGATTTATGAAAGTAAAATTCAAATTGATATCTATCTCAAAACCCTCTTGAAAGCTAAGAGGAGAATTTCATTCAGGGGGGAGTTTATATTTAGTCAAAGGAAAAGCATTTGAAACAGGGGGAAAATTTTCAAATCTTAAAAATGCTTCTTGCAATCTTATTCATATACCTTTAACTATTTGGAAAAAGACCTTCAAAAGATTTTCCAAAAGGATTTGCAAAAACAAAACAAGTGGTGCAAGTGAGGTCCAATATGTTAAATAAAAGAAAAGCAATCCATTCATATTTAGTGAGATATTCAATTGGTTTAACTCCAAGTAACCTATGCACATTCTAAATGCAAACTAGTTACATTTCTGCACTTTATATTTTCTTTGGTTTGTGTTGGCATCAATCACCAAAAAGGGGGAGATTGAAAGGGAAATTGGGTTAACCATTTCCTATAATTAATTTTGGTGGTTGATGATCAACACAAACACATGCACTGACTAGTTTGTCTAGAATTCATGTATTACAGGTGCATAAGGTTCAACACAAAACAATAAAAGAATCAAGTTAGGGACACAATTTAAAGGAGCAAAATGACTTGAGTGTGCTGAAAAAATGGCGCACCGGACTGTCCGGTGTGCCACCCGACAGTGTCCGGTGCACCAGGACCGTACAAGTGTCAACCAGCCACTCTCGGGAAAACGAAGGCGCACTTCGCTAAAATTCACCGGACTGTCCGGTGTGCCACTGGACTGTCCGGTGAGCCAGCGGACAACGGCTATCCAGCACCAACGATCGACTGCAAAAGTACGTGCCACAGTGAACAGTGCACGGCAGATTCAGAGCAGCGAAGTCAGAGTGGCACCGGACTGTCCGGTGCCGCAAGAGGACAAAGCCTCCAACGGTCGACCAGCTATGAACCCTAATGGTTGGGTGACGTGGCGGCGCACCGGACAAGGAACAGTGCCTGTCCGGTGGTGCACCGGACTGTCCGGTGCGCCCATCGCCATCAGCCTCCCCCACGGCTACCAAGGTGGTTGAGGGCTATAAATACTCCCCAACCACCACAACATTGTGCATCCAAGTTTTTTAGAGATCACATTCAATACAAGAGCTAGTGCATTCACTTCAAGACACATTTCCAAAGATCAAACCCTCTCCAAGCCTAGAATTCAACTCAAACATTTAGTGACTTGTGAGAGAGTGTGTTCGTGTTCTTTTGCGCTCTTATTCCTTGGATTGCCTTTCTTCTTTCTCATTCTTGTTCTCAAGTGACTTGTAATCAAAGCAAGAGACACCTAAGTGTGTGGTGGTCCTTGTGGGGTCTTAGTGACTCGATTGATTAAGGAGAAGGCTCGCTCGGTCTAAGTGACTATTTGAGAGAGGGAAAGGGTTGAAATAGACTCGGTCTTTGTGACCTCCTCAACGGGGACTAAGTTCTTTGGAACCGAACCTCAGTAAAACAAATCACTGTGTTCACTTGCCTTGATTCTTGATTTGTTTTCCCCTCTCTTTGCGACTTGAATTTAATTCTAACGCTAACCCCGGCTTGTAGTGTGTATTTAAAGTTATAAATTTCAGGTTTTGCCTATTTACCCCCCCCCCTCTAGGCGACTTTCAAAAAGTGAACCGAAAGAAGAAGAAATAAAAATTAAAAGGAAGAAACGGAGTGGGCGGGCGTTGTGCTGGTTTTGTTGGGAGGCCAATGGGCCAGGGTTAGGATTTAGCCCAGTCACTAATTCCCTCTTTTCCATTTCTTATTTCCTACTGCCATTCTCTTCTATTTTAGTTTATTCAAATTCGAATTTGGGTTTTGGATTCCACACACACAAGTTCAAATGCACAAACAATAACCTTCCAGCATGAAATGGAGGTTTCATTTTATGTATATTTATATTAACTAATCTATTTCTTTTAATTAGGCAAATGCTTTAAAATGTGCCCTTCTCATATTATTTACTTTTGGAAAAGGTTATTTTGAAGGTGTGACCAACTTAAAAGTTAAAAATAAATAAAAAAATACTCATTACATATTTACTTGGATTAATAAATTATATCCTTTGTATAGATATGCTCTAAATTAATCTCGATCGGAAGCATAGATATAAAAAACAACCAAGGGATAACTTAATTCATTTAGGGATATTTTTTAAAGATTATATTTATTTTAGGAGAAGTGATTTCGATGTTATAGAAAATCTTTCAAAAGACATTCTATCCTAATCTTTTTGGAAAATTTTACCCAAAAAGCGCATCATAAGATTTTCAGGCGTTACAACAGTTCGTCGTGGCAACACTATTCTTCGTTTCTTGGACTTCGCTTGATACTTGTTGATCTTCACTTGTGATCTTCATAATGTCTTTTTTGAGGTGTTGCTTTCCTCAATGCCTTAGTACAAGTAACTTTAGCATCATATGACCTACAAGCATAAACACTAGCAAACACATTAGTCCACAGGTGAGAGCACCTAGAGGGGGTGAATAGGTGATCCTGCAAAATTCAATACTAATAGCACAAACTTGGTTTATAAAATGTTAGTTAGATTAAACCAAGTTGCTATAGAGCGAGCTCTTGAGAAGAAATCAATCACAAAGAAAAGCAACACAAGAGACACGATGTTTTATCCCGTGGTTCGGCCAAGTAACACTTGCCTACTTCCACGTTGTGGCATCCCAATGGACGAGGGTTGCACTCAACCCCTTTCAAGTGATCCAATGATCAACTTGAATACCACGGTCCTTTTCTTTAGAGTTTTTTTCCCGTTTGCGACGAATCTCCACAAGTTGGAGCCTCTCGCCCTTACAATGTTGATCACAAGAGAAGCACAAGAGTAAGGGAGGGAAAGCAACACACGCAAGACCCAATTCATAGCAAACACACGCACACAAGCCAAGACGTGAGCACAAAACACGGCGCAGGGAGTTTACAACTCAAACGGTGCTCAAATCTCTAACACGATGAACCGATTGCGTGATTGCCGAGTCTATGCGTCTTAGGATGTTTAGTGAATGCTTGGTGTCATGCTCCATGTGACTAGTGGTCCCTTTTATAGCCCCAAGGCAGCTAGGAGTCGTTGAAGTTCCAATTGGAAGGCAATTCTTGCCTTCTGTTGGGTGGCGCACTAGACAGTCCGGTGCACCACCGGACATGAACAGTAACAGTCCGGTGCCTGATCTCCTACCTTATCAAGCGCAACCGACTGTTGGACCTCCGGTCCCGTTGGCGCACCGAACACTATCCGGTGCACACCAGACAGTCCAATGTGACCAACTGACCGTGGGCGCGGGCCACGCGTCGCCCGCTGATTGCGCTGCCGACCGTTGGCGCAGGCGGCTTTGGCTCACTGGACAGTCTGGTGCTCACCGGACAGTCCGGTGCACACCGGACAGTCCAGTGAATTTTAGCCGCGACGCCATTGCTTTTTCCCGAGAGCGACGAGTTCGTCGCCGGGCTAGCCTGGGCACCGGACACTGTTCGGTGCACCACCAGACAGTCCGGTGCACCACAGGCTGGTGCTGGTTTGGCTGAACTCAGCCTTCTCCAATTCAATTTCTTTTGACTTGGCAATATTCCTGGCACTTAGATAAATATATTAGTACCCAAAAACAATTTACTAAGTCCGGATACATACCTTGTTCTTTGATTTGCATCTTAGCACTTATGAACCAACGTATTTTGTGTTAGGCATCTAATCACCAAAACATTTAGAAATGGCCCAAGGTCACATTTCCCTTTCAATCTCCCCCTTTTTGGTGATTTATGCCAACACATTAAAAAGCAACTAAAGAGTGCAAATTGAAGACCAAATTTTCTTCACTTAGGATTTGGCATATTTGGATCACTTTTGCCACCACTTGGTTTGTTTTCGCAAATCAAATTCTTTTTCTTATCTCTAAGTCAAACACACTTGTTCGGGCAAATAGAGAGATGTTTCAAGAGTAATTTTGTAAAAAAACTCCCTCTTTTTTCATAATCAAAATTTTCCCCCATAAGTGACCAAATTTTGCAATAAGAGTATTTTGTACAAAATACAAATTCTAACTCTACTATTTTCAAAGTTCACAAGTGGTTGTCTGATCCATTTGCTTTGGCCTTAATTTTCTCCCCCTTTGGCATTAAGCACCAAAACGGGATAACTTTTGGCCCTTTAACCCTATTGCCTCACCAAAATGTCAAATTGAAGCGAAAAGGCAATGAGAACACAAAAGGAACTTAGGACAAGATACATTTTACCGGAATGCAGTGGAAGGTCTTTCCTTGTCCAAGTTCACTTTCCCTTTCAATGTTCCTTCGAGACTACTTCAAGTGCACTCAAACAAACAGGTTAGTCTCAAAGGAGTCAAGTTGTAGCACATCTCCCCCTAAGCATGTGCATTATTTGCATAGGGACTTGTGAGGTCTGGGGATGACTTGTACAACTTGAGCACCAAATATAAGCAAATGAGACAGTAAAGCTTAAAGTAACATGATCAAAGGCATAAAACACATGTATGTTGTAGATCAATCCAAGTTATGCGAATCTAAGACATTTAGCTCACTACGCAACCTGCAAAACCTTTTCTCATCTAAAGGCTTGGTGAAGATATCGGCTAGCTGGTTCTCGGTGCTAATATGGTAAATGTCGATATCTCCCCTTTGCTAGTGGTCTCTCAGGAAGTGATGTCGGATGTATATTTGCTTAGTGTGACTGTGTTCAACAAGATTATCCGCCAAGCGGATTTCACTCTCATTATCACATAGGAGTGGGACTTTGCTCAGATTGTAGCCAAAGTCCTGAAGGGTTTGCCTCATCCAAAGCAGTTGCGCGCAAACGTTGTCCTGCGGCAACGTTCTCGGCCTCAGCGGTGAATAGGGCAACGGATGTTTGTTTCTTGGAGCTCTAGGACACCAGGGACCTTCCTAGAAACTGGCACGTCCCTGATGTGCTCTTCCTATCAACCTTGCACCCGGCATAGTTAGAATCTGAGTATCCGATTAAGTCAAAGGTAGACCCCTTTGGATACCAGATCCCGAAGCAAGGTGTAGAAACTAAATATCTAAGAATTCGCTTAACGGCCACAAGGTGACACTCCTTGGAGTCGGATTGAAATCTAGCACACATGCATACACTAAGCATAATGTCCGGTCTACTAGCACAAAGATAAAGTAATGAACATATCATTGACCGGTATGCCTTTTGATCAACGGACTTACCTCCTTTGTTGAGGTCTAGATGTCTGTCAGTTCCCATCGATGTCTTCGCGGGCTTAGCCTCCTTCATCCCAAATCTCTTGAGAAGATCTTGAGTGTACTTCATTTGGGAGATGAAGGTGCCTTCTTGAGTTGCTTCACTTGAAATCCTAGGAAGTAGTTCAACTCGCCCATCATCGACATCTCGAACTTTTGCATCATTACCCTGCTAAACTCCTCACAAGACTTTTGATTAGTAGAACCAAATATTATGTCATTGACATATATTTGGCAAACAAAAAGATCACCATCACAAGTCTTTGTGAATAGAGTGGGATCAGCTTTCCCAACCTTGAAAGCATTAGCAATTAGAAAATCTCTAAGGCATTCATACCATGCTCTTGGGGCTTGCTTAAGTCCATAGAGCGCCTTAGAGAGCTTATACACGTGGTCGGGATACCTGTCATCCTCAAAGCTAGGTGGTTGTTCCACGTATACCTCCTCCTTGATTGGTCCATTTAGGAAAGCGCTCTTCACGTCCATTTGGAACAACTTAAAGGAATGGTGAGCAGCATAGGCTAATAAAATCCGAATTGATTCTAACCTAGCCATAGGAGCCAAAGTCTCCTCAAAGTCCAAACCTGTGACTTGGGCATAACCTTTTGCCACAAGTCGAGCCTTGTTTCTTGTCACCACTCCGTGTTCGTCTTGCTTGTTGCAGAACACCCACTTGGTTCCCACAACATTTTGCTTTGGACATGGCACCAGGATCCATACTTCATTTCTTTTGAAGTTGTTGAGCTCTTCCTGCATGGCCAACACCCAGTCCGGATCCTGCAAGGCTTCTTCTACCCTAAAAGGCTCAATAGAAGAAACAAACGAGTAATGCTCACAAAAATTAGCTAATCGTGAGCGAGTTGTTACTCCCTTGCTGATGTCTCCTAGAATCTGATCCACTGGGTGATTTCTTTGGATCATTGTCGGGACTTGAGGTGGAGGGGCCTGTGGTGCTTCTTCCTCCATAACATGTTCTTCCTATGCTCCCCTTTGATCCTGCCCCTCATCTTGAGGTACCTGTTCATCGTCTTGAGTTGAAGGATGCACCATCGTAGAGGAAGAGGGTTGATCTTGTTCCTGTAGTTCATGTGGTCATGCATCACCTATCACCATAGTTCACATCGCGGCCGTCGGAACCTCATCTTCATCAACATCATCAAGATCAACTTGCTCTCTTGGAGAGCCATTAGTCTCATCAAATACAACGTCGCTAGAGACTTCAACTAATCCTGATGATTTGTTGAAGACCCTATATGCCTTTGTATTTGAGTCATATCCTAGTAAAAACCCTTCTACTGCTTTGGGAGCAAATTTTGAATGTCTACCTTTCTTCACCAGAATGTAGCATTTGCTCCCAAATACACGAAAATAAGAAACATTGGGTTTGTTACCAGTTAGGAGTTTGTAGGTGGTCTTCTTGAGGAGACGGTGCAGATAGAGCCGGTTTATGGCATGGCAAGCTGTGTTCACAGCTTCCGACCAAAACCGCTCAGGCGTCTTGTACTCTCCAAGCAATTTTGTTCGCCATGTCGATTAGTGTCCTATTCTTCCTCTCTACCACACCATTTTTTTGTGGTGTGTAGGGAGCGGAGAACTCGTGCTTGATGCCTTCCTCCTCAAGATATTCTTCAACTTGTAGATTCTTGAATTAGGACCCGTTGTTACTTCTTATCTTCTTCACCTTTAGTTCAAACTCATTTTGAGCTCTCCTTAAGAAGTGCTTTAGGGTTCCTTGGGTTTTAGATTTGTCCTGCAAAAACAATACCCAAGTGAAGCGGGAAAAATCAACAACTATAACAAGACCATACTTACTTCCCCCGATGCTGAGATAGGCAACGGGGCCGAAGAGATCCATGTGTAGGAGCTCCATTGGTCTTGATGTCGTCATCACATTCTTGCTGTGATGAGTGCTTCCTACCTGCTTTCCTGCCTGGCATGCTGCACAAGGTCTGTCTTTCTCAAAACAGACATTGGATAGTTCTAACACATGATCTCCCTTTAGAACTTTATGAAGGTTCTTCATCCCAACATGTGCTAGACGGTGATGCCAAAGCCAGCTCATATTAGTCTTAGCGATTAAGAATGCATCTAGATCGACATTCTGCTTTGAAAAATCAACTAAATAGAGCTTGTCGTCTAATACACCATTAAAAGCTAATGAACCATCACGCCTTCTAAAGACAGATACATCAATATTTGTAAATAAACAATTGTAGCCCATATGACACAATTGACTTACAGACAATAAATTATACCCAAGCGACTACTAAAAACACATTTGATATTGAGTGCTCGGTCGTGATGGCTATCTTGCCCAATCCTTTAACCTTGCCTTGATTCCCATCTCCAAAAATGATGGTGTCTTGGGAATCACTGTTCTTGACGTAGGAGGTGAACATTTTCTTCTCCCCCATCATGTGGTTTGTGCATCCGCTGTTGATAATCCAGCTTGAGCCCCTAGATGCATAAACCTGCATGGCAATTAAGCTTGGGTTTTAGGTACCCAACTCTTGATGGGTCCTACAAGGTTAGTTACAACAACTTTTGGAACCCAAATGCAAGTTTTGTCTCCCTTGCATTTAGATCCCAATTTTCTAGCAACTACTTTGGCATTTTTGCATAACAATACAAAAGAAGAATTACATGTTTGATACATAGTAGTTGGACCAGTGTAAAACTTTCCTAGGCGCACGAGAAATAGTATGATTGCGCCTAGGCCTACTCTTATCATGAACATATGTGGAACTAGAAGTAAACATAGCATGTGAATCATGATAAGTAGGTAAAGCAGCATGATTATAACATTTATCATGATGAGAAACTTGTTTGACATGAGCATAAAGATAAGCATGGTTCTTTTGATCATGTGAAGAACTACTGGACATAGGAGCCTTCCCTTTCTCCTTGTTAAGACCGGAAGTCCTTTAGCTTGTTAAGTTCTTGGTTTCCTTTCGAAAACCAAGTCCATCCTTAATTGAGGGGTGTCTACCAACAGTGTAGGCATCCCTAGGAAATTTAAGTTTCTCATAATTATCCATGCAAGTCTTAAGTTGAGCATTAAGACTTGCAACATCATTGTTTAACTTAGCAATAGTAGAGGCATGTTCATTACAAGCATCAACATCAAGGTCTTTACATCTATTGCAAATAACAACATGCTCTACACATGAACTAGTTTCATTTACTTTCTCTAGCTTAGCATTCAGATCATCATTTAAATTCTTTAAGCTAGAAATAGATTCATGATAGGTAGACAATTCGGAAGACAGCAGTTCATTCTTCTTAATTGCTATAGCAAGAGATTTTTGAACACTAACAAACTTATCATGTTCTTCATAGAGTATATCTTCTTGCTTTTCTAAAAGTCTATCTTTTTCATTAAGAGCATCAATTAGTTCATTTATCTTATCTACCTTAGATCTAGCTAGTCCTTTAAGTAAATCACTATAATCTATCTCATCATCGGAAGATTCCTCATCGCTAGAAGAAGAATATTTAGGAGTATCTCGAATATGTACCTTGTTATACTTCGCCATAAGGCACGTGTGTCATTCGTTGGGGAAGAGTGAAGACTTGTTGAAGGCCGAGGCAGCTAGTCCTTCATCTTCGGAGTCGGATGAGGAACAGTCGGAGTCCCATTCCTTCCTAATGTGCGCCTCGCCCTTGGCCTTCCTGTAGTTCTTTTTCTTTTCCCTCTTCCCATGCTTTTATTGTGCCTGGTCACTATCATTATCGGGGCATTGAGCTATAAAATGACTAGTCTTACCACATTTGAAGCAGGAGCGTTTTCCCCTTGACTTGTTCTTGTTGGGGTACTCCTTGCGTCCTTTCAGTGCGGTCTTGAAGCTCTTGATGATGAGCGCCATCTCATCCTCATTGAGCCCGGCAGCCTCCACTTGTGTTACTTTGCTAGGTAGCGCCTCCCTACTGCTGGTTGCTTTGAGAGCAACGGGCTGCGGCTCGTAGACAGAAAGTGGATCGTTCAAGGCGTCATCCACATATCTTGCCTCCTTTACCATCATGCGTCCACTTACGAATTTTCTGAGGATTTCCTCGGGCGTCATCTTGGTGTACCTGGGGTTTTCACGAATAAGATTTATAAGATGGGGGTCAATAACCGTAAATGACCTGAGCATGAGTCGGATGACGTCATGATCCGTCCGTCTTGTACTCCTGTAGCTTCGGATTTTGTTGACAAGGGTCTTTAGCCTGTTGTATGTCTATGTTGGCTCTTCTCCCCTTGTCATCGCGAATCTCCCCAGCTTGCCTTCCACCAGTTCCATTTTGGTGATCATGGTGCCATCATTCCCCTCGTGAGAAATATTGAGGGTGTCCTAGATTTGTTTAGCATTGTCCAAGCCGTTGACCTTGTTATATTCATCCCTGCATAGAGATGCTAGCAAAACAGTAGTGGCTTGGGCATTCTTATGAATTTGTTCATTGATAAACACAGGGTTATCAGTACTATCAAAATGCATTCCACTTTCTACAATTTCCCAAATGCTAGGATGGAGGGAAAATAGGTGACTACGCATTTTATGGCTCCAAAATGAGTAATCCTCTCCATCGAAGTGCGGGGGTTTTCCAAGTGGAATTGAAAGTAAATGAGCATTTGAATTGTATGGAATGCAGGAATAATCAAAGGAGTAGTTTTGATTAACCGTTTTCTTTTTGGACGAGGCGTCGTCGTCGTCGTCATCCCTTGGTGAAGAAGAGGAGGCGTCACTGTCGTAGTAGATAATCTTCTTGATGCGCCTCTTCTTCTTCATGTCCCTCTTCTTGTGACTCGAGCCTGAGTCAGTGGGCTTGTCCTCTCTAGGCTCGTTGAGGAGGGACTCCTTCTCCTTGTCTGTTGGGGGCCTTCGTCTTCCGAAGGTCCTCAAAAACATGATTTAACAATGTTTCCGGAGTGTAATACATGAACAGGTACCTTCGGACTCGAATCAGAACCACAGTGTGAGAAGCACGAACAATATGAAGGATGATGCAGCGCCGAAGCTACGCGCAAGGGAGCTTCGGCATGACAGCAGGAAAGGGAACCGACTTAAAGGGGGAAAGGCTATTTAGACCTCGATGAATTACCTTATAGTCATTAGCAAATGTAAAGGGCATGAATGTAATTTCACATGGGTTGCGTCCTGTGCCTATAAATAGATGAACAGTACCCCCCGTACTGTTCACGCTGACTTGGCATTTGCTTTTGCGTCACGCTCGTACCTTTGCTTTCTATCAAGTCGAAGGTACCAAATGTAATTCAATATTGCTCTTATATTGATTTGCGATTATATATTAAGAAATATATGTGATAATGTTATTGTTCACACTGTTTCTTATGCTTTACATGTTCCATTCATTGTTAATATTTATACATATATGTCTGTTGAGATGATGAAGGTATGTCCTTCATGACCTTCGTCCGAAGATCATTATATCCTTGGGGAAATAATACTTCGAAGGACGAAGGGCATTTACAAGTAACCTTTCTTGGTGTTGCCTTGTTCTCAATTTATAGCATCTGAGAGCAAGTCCCCAACATTGGCGCCCACCTCCGGTGAATCCTTTTCGACCACCTTCGGCAAGCACTGACCTTCGTCATGCCACCGAAGAAAGCTTCAGTGACAGCGGTTGCCGCTCTGCAGCCACTGTACCCAAATCAGAATACCCTTTCTCTTCGAGAGGCCCAAAGCCAGAAGAGGAAGGCCACTAGTGAGAGCACCTAGAGGGGGGTGAATAGGTGATCCTGTGAAACTTAAACTTATAGCCACAAAAACTTGTTAAGTGTTAGCACAATAGTTGCCAAGTGGCTAGAGATGAGTCCAAACACGATAACCACAAGAAATCAAACACAGAGATGGCACGGTGTTTATCCCATGGTTCGGCCAAGTACAAAACTTGCCTACTCCACGTTGTGGCGTCCCAACGGACGAGAGTTGCACTCAACTCCTCTCAAGTGATCCAATGATCAACTTGAATACCACGGTGTTCTTCTTTACTTTGATCTTTTCCCGTTTGCGAGGAATCTCCACAACTTGGAGTCTCTCGCCCTTACAATTGAATTTCACAAAGAAGTACAGAGTAAGGAAGGGAAGCAACACACACAAATCCACAGCAAAATGCGCACACACACGGCCAAGAATCGAGCTCAAAAGACTATCTCAAAGTTCTCACTAGAACGGAGCTCGAATCACTGAGAATGACAAACGAATGCGCAAAGACTGAGTGTGGATGATCAAGAATGCTCTAAGGTTGCTTGGTATACTTCTCCATGCGCCTAGGGGTCCCTTTTATAGCCCCAAGGCAGCTAGGAGCCGTTGAGAACAAATCTGGAAGGCCAATCTTGCCTTCTGTCGTCGGGTGCACCGGACAGTCCGGTGCACACCGGACACTGTCCGGTGCCCGATTTCCTTCCTTAAACGGCGCAGCCGACCGTTGCAGAACTGGGAGCCGTTGGCGCACCGGACATGTCCGGTGCACACCGGACAGTCCGGTGCCCCCTTCCGACCGTTGGCTTGGCCACGTGTCTCGCGCAGATCGCGCGGCCGACCGTTGGCCCGGCCGACCGTTGGCTCACCGGACAGTCCGGTGAATTTTAGCCGTACGCCGTCGGCGAATTCCCGAGAGCGGCTTCTTCACGCCGAGTCAGCCTGGCGCACCGGACACTGTCCGGTGCACCACCGGACAGTCCGGTGTGCCAGACCGAGCTGAGTCTTGGCTGTACACAGCCAAGCCTTTTTCACCTCTTTTCTTCTTCTTTCTGTTTCTAACACTTAGACAAGTATATTAGTACACAAAACCAATGTACTAAGGCTTAGAAACATACCTTTACTCTTGATTTGCACTTTGTTCATCCATGAGCATAAATTCACACTTAAGCACTTGTGTTGGGCACTAAATCACCAAAATACTTAGAAATAGCCCAAGGGCACATTTCCCTTTCAATCTCCCCCTTTTTGGTGATTTATGCCAACACAACATAAAGCAACTAGAACAAGTGCAATAAAACTCAAATTTATTTTGAGTCAATTTTGGCATATATGGATCATCCTTTGCCACCACTTGGTTTGTTTTTGCAAATCAAACTGAAATCTCTATCTCTAATTCAAACACACATGTTGAAGCATAAAGAGAGTCATTCCAAAAGATATTGATCAAAGATTTCAAAAACTCCCCCTTTTTCCCATAATCAAAACTTCTCCCCACAAGAAGCCAACTTTTGACAAGAGAGACAATAAAAGAGTTTTGACAAAACAAAAGCTCTACTCTACTATTTTCAAATCTCTCAAGTGGTAGCTGATCCATTTTTCACTTTGGCCTTTATTTTCTCCCCCTTTGGCATCAAGCACCAAAACGGGATCAATCTTGGCCCGGTAACCCCATTGACTCACCAAAATCTTCAATTAAGAGCAAATGGCAATAAGAGTTCATGAGATGAACTTGGAATAAGTTACCCTCTCATCGGAGTGCAGTGGAAGTCTTTCATGGTCCAAGTCCACCTTTTCCCTTTCAATTCTCCTTCGAGACTAAATCACGCAAACTTAAGCATATGGTTAGTCTCAAAGGGTCAAGTTGTAACACAACTCCCCCTAAAAATGTGCATCACTTGCACAAGGACTTGTGAGGTCCAGGGAATGTTTGTACAACTTGAGCACCACAATAAGCAACAAAATGCAGAATGAACATGATCAAAGGCATAAACACATGTATGCTACAATTCAATCCAAGTTCCGCGAATCTAAGACATTTAGCTCACTACGCAGCCTGCAAAAGGTCTTCTCATCTAGAGGCTTGGTAAGGATATCGGCTAGCTGGTTCTCGGTGCTAACATGAAACACTTCGATATCTCCCTTTTGCTGGTGGTCTCTCAAAAAGTGATGCCGGATGTCAATGTGCTTTGTGCGGCTGTGTTCAACAGGATTTTCCGCCATGCGGATAGCACTCTCATTATCACATAGGAGTGGGACTTTGCTCAGATTGTAGCCAAAGTCCCGGAGGGTTTGCCTCATCCAAAGTAGTTGCGCGCAACACTGTCCTGCGGCAACGTACTCGGCCTCAGCGGTGGATAGGGCAACGGAAGTTTGTTTCTTAGAGTTCCACGACACCAGGGACCTTCCTAAGAATTGGCACGTCCCCGATGTACTCTTCCTATCGACCTTACATCCAGCATAGTCGGAATCTGAATATCCAACTAAGTCAAAGGTAGACCCCTTTGGATACCAGAGCCCGAAGCAAGGCGTAGCAACCAAATATCTAAGAATTCGCTTCACCGCCACTAAGTGACACTCCTTAGGATCGGATTGAAATCTAGCACACATGCATACGCTAAGCATAATATCCGGTCTACTAGCACATAAATAAAGTAAAGACCCTATCATTGACCGGTATGCTTTTTGATCCATGGACTTACCTCCTTTGTTGAGGTCAGTGTGTCCGTCGGTCCCCATCGGAGTCTTTGCGGGCTTGGCGTCCTTCATCCCAAACCGCTTTAGCAGATCTTGCGTGTACTTTGTTTGGGAGATGAAGGTGCCGTCCTTGAGTTGCTTCACTTGGAACCCAAGGAAGTAGTTCAACTCGCCCATCATCGACATCTCGAATTTCTGCGTCATCACCCTGCTAAACTCTTCACAAGACTTTTGGTTAGTAGAACCAAATATTATGTCATCGACATAAATTTGGCACACAAACAAATCACCATCACATGTCTTTGTAAAAAGAGTTGGATCGGCTTTCCCGACCTTGAAAGCATTAACAATTAGAAAGTCTCTAAGGCATTCATACCATGCTCTTGGGGCTTGCTTAAGTCCATAGAGCGCCTTAGAGAGCTTACCCACGTGGTCGGGGTACCGTTCATCCTCGAAACCAGGGGGTTGCTCCACGTACACCTCCTCCTTTATTGGCCCGTTGAGGAAAGCGCTCTTCACATCCATTTGGAACAACCTGAAAGAATGGTGAGCGGCATATGCTAGCAAGATACGAATGGACTCTAGCCTAGCCACAGGAGCAAAAGTCTCCTCAAAGTCCAAACCTGCGACTTGGGCATAACCTTTTGCCACAAGTCGAGCCTTGTTCCTCGTCACCACTCCGTGCTCGTCTTGTTTGTTGCGGAACACCCACTTGGTTCCCACAACATTTTGCTTAGGACGAGGCACCAGCGTCCAAACTTCATTCCTCTTGAAGTTGTTGAGCTCCTCTTGCATGGCCAACACCCAGTCCGGATCTAGCAAGGCCTCTTCTACCCTGAAAGGTTCAATAGAAGAGACAAAGGAGTAATGTTCACAAAAATTAACTAATCGAGACCGAGTGGTTACTCCCTTGCTAATGTCACCCAGAATTTGGTCGACAGGATGATCCCTTTGAATCATCGCTCGAACTTGGGTTGGAGGTGCCGGTTCCGCTTCTTCCTCCATCACATGATCATCTTGTGCTCCCCCTTGATCACACGCCTCCTGTTGATGAATCTGTTCATCGTTTTGAGTTGGGGGATGCACCATAGTTGAGGAAGAAGGTTGATCTCGTTCATCTTGTTCTTGTGGCCGCACTTCTCCAATCGCCATGGTTCGTATAGCGGCCGTCGGAACATCTTCTTCATCTACATCATCACAATCAACAACTTGCTCTCTTGGAGAGCCATTAGTCTCATCAAATACAACGTCGCTAGAGACTTCAACCAAACCCGATGATTTGTTGAAGACTCTGTACGCCTTTGTATTTGAGTCATAACCTAACAAAAACCCTTCTACAGCTTTGGGAGCAAACTTAGAATTTCTACCCTTCTTCACTAGAATGTAGCACTTGCTTCCAAATACACGAAAGTACGATACATTGGGTTTGTTACCGGTTAGTAGCTCATATGACGTCTTCTTGAGGAGGCGATGAAGGTAGACCCTGTTGATGGTGTGGCAAGCCGTGTTAACGGCTTCCGACCAAAAACGCTCGGGGGTCTTGAATTCTCCAAGCATCGTCCTCACCATATCGATTAGTGTCCTGTTCTTCCTCTCTACCACACCATTTTGCTGAGGTGTGTAGGGAGCGGAGAACTCGTGCTTGATCCCTTCCTCCTCAAGGAACTCCTCCACCTGAAGGTTCTTGAACTCGGACCCGTTGTCGCTCCTTATCTTCTTCACCTTGAGCTCAAACTCATTTTGAGCTCTCCTGAGGAAGCGCTTGAGGGTCCCTTGGGTTTCAGACTTATCCTGCAAAAAGAACACCCAAGTGAAGCGGGAAAAGTCATCAACAATAACTAAACCATACTTACTTCCTCCTATGCTTAGATAGGCGACGGGTCCGAAGAGGTCCATATGTAGCAGCTCCAGGGGTCTTGATGTGGTCATCACATTCTTGCTGTGATGTGCTCCTCCCACCTGTTTGCCTGCTTGACAAGCTGCACAAGGTCTATCTTTTTCGAATTGCACGTTAGTCAAACCTATCACGTGTTCTCCCTTTAGAAGCTTGTGAAGGTTCTTCATCCCCACATGTGCTAAGCGGCGATGCCACAGCCAGCCCATGCTAGTCTTAGCTATTAAGCATGCATCTAGACCGGCCTCTTCTTTTGCAAAATCAACTAAATAAAGTTTGCCGTCTAATACACCCTTAAAAGCTAGTGAACCATCACTTCTTCTAAAGACAGACACATCTACATTTGTAAATAGACAGTTATATCCCATATTGCATAATTGACTAACCGATAGCAAATTATATCCAAGAGACTCTACTAAAAACACATTAGAGATAGAGTGCTCATTAGAAATTGCAATTTTACCTAACCCTTTTACCTTGCCTTGATTCCCATCACCGAATATAATTGAATCTTGGGAATCCTTATTCTTGACGTAGGAGGTGAACATCTTCTTCTCCCCCGTCATATGGTTTGTGCATCCGCTGTCGATAATCCAGCTTGAACCCCCGGATGCATAAACCTGCAAGGCAAATTTAGGCTTGGGACTTAGGTACCCAACTCTTGTTGGGTCCTTCAAGGTTAGTCACAATTGTCTTAGGGACCCAAATGCAAGTTTTATCTCTCTTGCATTTTGCCCCTAATTTCCTAGCAATCACCTTTCTATCCTTTCTACAAATTGCAAAGGAAGTATTCAAAGCATGATATATTGTAGAAGGTTCATTAACTTTCCTAGGAACATTTACAACATTTCTCCTAGGCATATTATGAACAACATTTTTCCTACCAACATTTCTATCATGCATATAGAAAGAACTAGAGGCAAACATGTCATGAGAATCAAAATCATCATAAGCATTGTAACTCCTATAAGCATTTCTAGTTTGTCTCTTATCATGGTACATAAAAGCATGGTTCCTTTTAGCACTACTTGCCATAGGGGCCTTCCCTTTCTCCTTGGCGGAGATGGGAGCCTTATGGCTTGTTAAGTTCTTGGCTTCCCTCTTGAAGCCAAGTCCATCCTTAATTGAGGGGTGTCTACCAATTGTGTAGGCATCCCTTGCAAATTTTAGCTTATCGAAATCATTCTTGCTAGTCTTAAGTTGAGCATTAAGACTAGCCAATTCATCATTAAGTTTGGAAATTGAAACTAGGTGTTCACTACAAGCATCAATGTCAAAATCTTTACACCTATTGCAAGTTTCAACAATTTCTACACAAGATGTTGACTTACTAGCTATTTCTAACTTAGCATTCAAATCATCATTAACACTCTTTAATTTAGAGATGGATTCATGACAAGTAGATAATTCACTAGAGAGCATTTCATTTCTTTTAATTTCTAGAGCAAGAGAATTTTGTGCACTAACAAATTTATCATGCTCCTCATATAAAAGATCCTCTTGTTTTTCTAGTAATCTATTCTTGTCATTCAAAGCATCAATCAACTCATTAATCTTATTAATTTTAGATCTATCTAATCCCTTGAATAAGCCTGAGTAATCTATCTCATCATCATCACTAGACTCATCCTCACTTGAAGAAGCATAAGTACTAGTATCATGAGTGCTTACTTTCTTCTCCCTTGCCATGAGGCAAGTGTGACGCTCGTTGGGGAAGAGGGATGACTTGTTGAAAGCGGTGGCGGCGAGTCCTTCATTGTCGGAGTCGGAGCAGGAGCAATCCTAATCCCACTCCTTTCCGATATGTGCCTCACCCTTGGCCTTCTTGTAATGCTTCTTCTTCTCTCTTTTGTTCCCTTTTTCCTGGTCACTTTCATTATCGGGACAGTTAGCAATGAAATGACCAATCTTACCACATTTGAAGCACGAGCGCTTCTCCTTTGTCTTGGTCTTGCTTGGCTGTCCCTTGCGACCTTTAAGCGCCGTCTTGAAGCGCTTAATGATGAGGGCCATCTCCTCATTATTTAGCCCAGCCGCCTCAACTTGCGCCACCTTGCTTGGTAGCGCCTCCTTGCTCCTCGTTGCCTTGAGAGCAATGGGTTGAGGCTCGTGGATTGGACCGTTCAACGCGTCGTCGACGTATCTCGCCTCCTTGATCATCATTCGCCCGCTTATGAATTTTCCGAGAACCTCCTCGGGCGTCATCGTCGTGTACCTGGGATTCTCACGAATATTGTTTACGAGATGAGGATCAAGAACGGTAAAGGACCTTAGCATTAGGCGGACGACGTCGTGGTCCGTCCATCGCGTGCTTCCATAGCTCCTTATCTTGTTGACAAGGGTCTTGAGCCGATTGTATGTTTGGGTTGGCTCCTCCCCCCTTATCATAGCGAATCTCCCAAGTTTGCCCTCCACCAATTCCATCTTGGTGAGCATGGTGACGTCGTTGCCCTCGTGAGAGATCTTGAGGGTGTCCCATATCTGCTTGGCATTGTCCAAACCGCTCACCTTATTGTACTCTTCCCTGCACAAAGATGCTAAGAGAACAGTAGTAGCTTGTGCATTTCTATGGATTTGTTCATTTATAAGCATAGGGCTATCCGAGCTATCAAATTTCATTCCATTCTCTACAATCTCCCATATGCTTGGATGGAGAGAGAATAAGTGACTACGCATTTTGTGACTCCAAAATCCGTAGTCCTCCCCATCGAAGTGTGGAGGTTTGCCAAGAGGAATGGAAAGCAAATGCAAATTTGAACTATGTGGAATACGAGAATAATCAAATGAAAAGTTCGAATTGACCGTCTTCCTGTAGTCGTTGTCGTCGTCCTTTTGGGAAGAAGTAGACTCATCGCTGTCGTCGTAGTAGATGATCTCCTTGATGCGCCTTGTCTTCTTCTTCTTCCCTTCCTTTCGTCTATGACCCGAGCCGGAGTCGGTAGGCTTGTCATCTTTGGGCTCGTTGACGAAGGACTCCTTCTCCTTATCGTTGATCACTATCCCCTTGCCCTTAGGATCCATCTCTTCGGGCGGTTAGTCCCTCTTCTTGAAGAGAACGGCTCCGATACCAATTGAGAGCACCTAGAGGGGGGGTGAATAGGTGATCCTGTGAAACTTAAACTTATAGCCACAAAAACTTGTTAAGTGTTAGCACAATAGTTGCCAAGTGGCTAGAGATGAGTCCAAACACGATAACCACAAGAAATCAAACACAGAGATGGCACGGTGTTTATCCCGTGGTTCGGCCAAGTACAAAACTTGCCTACTCCACGTTGTGGCGTCCCAACGGATGAGAGTTGCACTCAACTCCTCTCAAGTGATCCAATGATCAACTTGAATACCACGGTGTTCTTCTTTACTTTGATCTTTTCCCGTTTGCGAGGAATCTCCACAACTTGGAGTCTCTCGCCCTTACAATTGAATTTCACAAAGAAGTACAGAGTAAGGAAGGGAAGCAACACACACAAATCCACAGCAAAATGCGCACACACACGGCCAAGAATCGAGCTCAAAAGACTATCTCAAAGTTCTCACTAGAACGGAGCTCGAATCACTGAGAATGACAAACGAATGCGCAAAGACTGAGTGTGGATGATCAAGAATGCTCTAAGGTTGCTTGGTATACTTCTCCATGCGCCTAGGGGTCCCTTTTATAGCCCCAAGGCAGCTAGGAGCCGTTGAGAACAAATCTGGAAGGCCAATCTTGCCTTCTGTCGTCGGGTGCACCGGACAGTCCGGTGCACACCGGACACTGTCCGGTGCCCGATTTCCTTCCTTAAACGGCGCAGCCGACCGTTGCAGAACTGGGAGCCGTTGGTGCACCGGACATGTCCGGTGCACACCGGACAGTCCGGTGCCCCCTTCCGACCGTTGGCTTGGCCACGTGTCTCGCGCAGATCGCGCGGCCGACCGTTGGCCCGGCCGACCGTTGGCTCACCGGACAGTCCGGTGCACACCGGACAGTCCGGTGAATTTTAGCCGTACGCCGTCGGCGAATTCCCGAGAGCGGCTTCTTCACGCCGAGTCAGCCTGGCGCACCGGACATTGTCCGGTGCACCACCGGACAGTCCGGTGTGCCAGACCGAGCTGAGTCTTGGCTGTACACAGCCAAGCCTTTTTCACCTCTTTTCTTTTCTTCTTCTTTCTGTTTCTAACACTTAGACAAGTATATTAGTACACAAAACCAATGTACTAAGGCTTAGAAACATACCTTTACTCTTGATTTGCACTTTGTTCATCCATGAGCATAAATTCACACTTAAGCACTTGTGTTGGGCACTAAATCACCAAAATACTTAGAAATAGCTCAAGGGCACATTTCCCTTTCAACTAGTCCAACACTCCAAGAGGAAGAGTTGGACCAAGAAATTAGAAACATGGAGATAATCCATCAGCAAGTGCAAAGGAAGAAGGAGAAGATGGCCCGACTGGCTGATCTTCAAAGGCAAATCGACGAAGCCACTGAAGAAGTACGCCACCTTTCTCAAGACGAGCAAGATCGAAGGCCCCAACACAGGGAGCTTCATCAAGAGGGCTTGTTCAACGACGATGGATGGTATGATGATTTTAATCATGATACCTTTACTTTTGATGATGCTTCTCCCTTGGTAGCAGAACTACAGGCTATCCCATGGCCCCCATCATACAAGCCACCTCAGCTCCCCATGTATGACGGGCATTTATACTCGAAGCAGTTTTTGATGAGTTATGAAGCAACTATATCTTCATACCGAGGCAATGCAGCTGTCATGGCCAAGTCCTTCGTCATGGCGGTTCAGAATGTGGCCCAAACATGGTATTCTTCTCTTCGGCCAGGAACTATTACTTCATGGCAGAAGCTCAAGGATATGCTAGTGACAAGTTTCCAGGGTTTCCAGACGAAGCCAGTCATAGCTCAAGCTCTGTTTCAATGCATGCAAGATCATGAGGAATATCTCCAGGCATACGTCCGAAGGTTCTTGCGTCTGAGAGCACAAGCGCCTACAGTGCCCAATGAAATTATCATTGAGGCCATGATCAAGGGGCTTCGTCCAGGACCTACTGCCCAGTATTTTGCTAGAAAGCCTCCACAGACTTTGGAGAAGCTGCTCTAGAAGATGGATGAGTACATCCGAGCTGACAATGACTTCCGCCAAAGAAGGGAGGAAGCATACAGGTTCTCTGAAATGACCAGGGGCTTCGGAGGAAGAATCCACCCAAGGCACGTCAGGTCAATTCACAACTCTACGCAGAGTGATGACAGAGGAAGTCAACAACAGAGGCCACAGTATTCCTCGCAAGTTTTGGGGCAGCAACAAAGCTCTTTCTGGCCGCCAGCTCCAAGAGGCAGAGGCGCCATGGGCTTCGGAGGAAGGTTTGGGGATCAGCCTAGAAAAATTTATTGCTTATTCTGTGGTGAGGACAAGAGTCATACTACAAGGATGTGCCATGTCACCATTCAGAAACAAAAGGAAATAGCAGAAGCCGCAGCTCAGCAGAACCAGCCGAAGCAGGTCATGCACACTGCTTCGTATCACTCACCCTACATACCAGAGTATGTGGGTAACCATCCTGCAGCTTCTGTTGCTTCGGCTAGCCAGCCACATGCATCTTGGCCACAGCCTCCACCTTCGCCACCACTACAACCTGCATATTCACAAGGCCAGCAGCCAGAAGGGATCCAACAGACCCATCACCAGCGAGATTTTAGGGAGGAGTCCGAAGCTCGCACAGTCAACAGTACTGTGCCAGAATCGAAACATATCTATTGAGAGATATCCTACCCCTGAAACAGTTTTTACATTCATTATCATTTTCTTTTTTTAATAAGGAACAATTATTATAAACCTAGTTTTCTTGCCATTTTCAATTTCTTGTAATAGCTTCGTTCTTGCCACAGTGAAATATATCTTCTCCATAGTCTCACGAAGTCCAAAAATTGCTAAAGCTCAAAAGTCGTTCCTAAGGGAATGCGGGGCTAAAAATCACATTGCAAGTACCACCGAAGCTACAAAAAGTCGTTCCTAAGGAACAAAGCGTAAGTTTGCCGAAGCTACAAAAGGTCGTTCCTAAGGGAGCGCAGTGTAAGTTTTCTGCTCAAAAGTCGTTCCAAAGGGAATGCAGAGCCAAATACCGCCGAAATATAAGGCGAAGCACGAAAAGTCAATACGAATACCGCGGAAATAGAAGGCGAAGAAGTTCAAAAGACGTTCCTTAGGGAATGCAGAACTTACAGCGAAAAGTCAGTGCTGATACACCGAAAAATAAACGGTGAAGCCGAAAAATAAGCGGCAAAGAGATTGTGTATTCCACTATGGGGGTGTGAGTGTGTGTCTTCGGCATAAATATCATTTCGCATAACATAACATCATCACATCATTTCGCATAACATAATATCATACATCATATTGCATCAATGGCACAAGAAGGGGATACAATGTTGATCTTCGGAGAATGCTTCGAAAAAGTGAAGTTGTGCTAAGGCACAAATAAGTTTTGAAGAAGTACAGCTTCATCAGCTCTGATGTGGAGGAAGAAATCTATTGTTTACGAAGCATTAATGTTTTTACAACGCTCGGAGGATTTTTTTTACGAAGCATAAAAGTTCTTCTTTACGAAGCATGAAAAGAAGGGAAGATGTTTTTTCGCCAAAGGCTCAAAAACGGTATGTACATAAAAGTTTCATGCATCACAAAGAACTGAATTACAAACCATTCATATATTACATTCAAACTTATAAGCACCAAATATTACAAACATAGTTCAGCAAATGTTACATTAATATTCTAGAAATGTTTTTACAAATAGCTAATCTTCTTCCTTCAGGACTTTTTCTGCAGCTTCGGTTAGTAATTTGGTGACAACTTCGTCTACAATAGCTTCGGCCATATTAATAATTTCTATTGCTTTCTTTGTCTCTGGGTCGGCCAGTGGGTCAAATGGCTCTGGGGGAGGGGATAGTTCAGCTGCGGTAGAAGAAACAAATTAGTTCGAAGTCACAAAAATAGACAACAAAGTTAAAAGCCATTAAGTAATATCTATCCGTCTTTCGAGCTCCGCAGCTTTTTCAGCTGCTTTCGCTGCTTCTCGAGTGTCATGAATATCTTTTTCGCTCTTTTTCATTATTTCATGGGCCATCCCTTGGCCGCCATTTTCCCAGATATCAGTGAAAAATTTTCCACCCATTGAGCTTGCTTCGGCCGAAGGGTCCTTCGTATCGTCAATAGAGAAGGCAGCTTCGTCTTGGGCCAAAGTTTTAACATGTTCGCACCCTGCCTTCTCCAAAATAGCTGCAACTCCCCTCGCACCAAAGAACGCGCAGACGTCCCCGCGGTCGCTCAAAATTTCTTCAAAAGCTTCGGCTTTGCTGCTGATCCACTCAATTACGCCCTCAGGATCGCCCCTTATGAAGTTGTCTTCGCTCGAGTACGCGCCCGCGTTGGCGAAACTAGTCTTTATCTTTTCTACGCACTCCACAGATTTTGATGTGTGAAGTTCTGCAACTGTTTTTTCACAATAATTTTTCCAGTGATCACTGGCATCTCGTTCAGCTTCGGCAACAGCGCATTTTAATTTGGCTTCAGCCAGTTGCTTTTGAAGGTTTTCAATCTCATTCCTTTGGATTTCAGATTGAGCCTTGAAGTTAGCTTCATCTCCCTTTACTTTGTCCACCAATGTAAGTAGGATTTTGTCTTTTTCCAAGGCTTCGTTTCTCAGCCTAATAACCTCTGTTCGAAGGTTGTTGAGAGCAATAGTGCAGCTCTCGTCTTCAGCATTCTTTTGCGCCCTTAAGGCGTTGCTAAGTATTAAGCCCTATACGAAAAGAATGAATGGATTAATATAAGAACAAAAGACTAATTCATAATTCATAAACTTCCAAATTCACAATTTTTGTACCTTCAGACTGTTGTATGCAAGGCTATCCGCAAGATCGTCCTTCGTCATGGCGCAGAGGCCAACTTCGAGCTTCGAAAAGCCCATACTTCTGGCCATCTCCCGGCAGACGGATAATTCTTTTTTGTCTGGGAGGCAATACAAGAAGTCATCTTCATTCGTACCATTAAACACTAGGGCCCCTTTTGGGTACTTCAGTTCTCGGGCATAGTGTTTAGCTTCAAAAAATTCTTCCTCAGATAATCTTTTTCCCGAAGCTTGTCGAATGATATAATCAGGATATTCAGAAGGTGCTTTGGGAGCAGGGGATTCGGCTTCTTTGCCCATATTTCTCTCAAAAGCTATATCAGTATTTGGAGGTGCTTCTTCGGCCACTTGCTCGGTTGTGGCAAGCTTTGTCTCAACAGGCACTGTGGGTTCGGCTTCGGTCCCAGCCTCAATTGCTGCAGTTTTACCTTTTATCTGCCTAGTATCAGCTTCAGCCTGTGCCTCGGCACTTTCGGCAACCTTCTTTATGGAAGAGGGGCGTTTGGAGTCTGTTGTCTCCAAAATGTCTAAAACATTTACCATTCTTTTCCTTCTAGGGGTTATCGCAGAACTTTTTTCTGCCTTCAGCACTGTTGCTTCTGCTGAAGGACTTAGAATCTCGGGCATCTTTGCTGCTTCTTCAGTTTTTGATCTTTCAGCCTTACCTTCGTCAACCCTCATTTCAATAAGCTTAGTCGAAGGCACCTTCGGCATTGTAGTCGGCTCTTCAGTCTTCTGCGTGGGAGGAGCAGCTTCTTTTGCTTCTAACCGAAGAGGTTTCCCCGCCAAACTCAGGCACTATGGCCGGTTCAATATAGCGCGGTCGGTGGGTAAGGACCTTCAATTTTTTCCTCTTCGGCGCAGGCTCGCTTGGAGCAGCCGAAGCGGCAACATTTCCAGAAGTTGCACCCTTTCTTTTCTGCCCCTGCGTCGGGTAGCGATGGTCAGGATACACAAATCCAATAGCATCAAAAACCCTATTTAATCTTTTCTTTTTTCAGCTCCCGAAGGCCGCAGATAATGCATTATCTTCGGATTTGGAATATGCTCCAAGTAACTCATCGCTGGTATTTTCAACACACTTCAGCCAGTCGTCATCTGGTTCGACAAACTGGCCTCCAAACCTGAAGGTATATTTCAATCGAACCAAATCACCTTCGCTAGGGTTAGTGATGGTTTCTTTTGGCATTTCCTAGCTGTCTATCAGTGGCCATATCCTGAAGGCTACATGTTCTTGAACTAAGTATCTTGTCCCAATGACAGAGCAAACTGTGCTGAAGGCCCTTCGGCATGCTTCGGCTGCCTCATCAATTTCTACCTTCGGCTTTCGAAGACCAAAGCGGGACCAAATGGGTCGCATGATGATTTCTTTAATATCTTCTCTCGCCTTCAAATCATTTTTCACATAAAACCACTCTTCCATCCAGGCCCCAGGCCACCTCTTCCGAAACGTTGGCACCGGGTAGCTTGCGCCAGAGCGAGCAACGAAGCTATAGCATCCAAAATTATTATGATATTGTTCTTTACCCCAGGGCTTCGTCTCATACGAAAGTTCGTGCATGCTGCAAAAACATCTTGCACTTGGCTCTAGACCTTGACTCCTCACAGCCCAGACGAAGATCCCCATTCTAATAACTGCTTCGGGAGTGATCTGATGAAGGAAAATCTGGTACGTCTTTAAAACTTCAACCACAAATTTGCTCAATGGGAACCGAAGCCCAGCTTTGAAGAAGCTTCGGTAGATTACAACATCGTTTTCTTCGGGAGCAGGAACGACTCTGTCTACATCAGCCCTCACAATAGACATATCTCGAAAATACCTTCCTCTCATATTATCAAGATGACTCTGTTTGATAGTTGATTTCCCGAAGACTGCATGACTTGGTCGCCAGGGCCGATCTTCAGAGTCTTCGCCTCCACTTTCCATATCATAGTTGTCGCTATCATAAGTGTCTTCAGACAAGCCTTCTAGTATCTCTTTAGTTATCTTCTCTGTATTTGTTTTTGCAATTGACTCAATAAACCCAGCAGTCTTCTCCTCAAGGAGCTTCTCCTCTTCGCTCAGCTTCGTCTCAGCAACAACTTTTTTATCTTGAGACATCTTTTCTTTGGGTATGACGAAAATGCGTCCTTAAAACTGAAGCTTAGGGAGTCTGAAAAACTAAGCAGGTGGTGGCAAGCAAGAGCTAAAAACTGAGTAAACAAAACAAGCGGCAAGTAGCGTACCAAATGTGCTCAGGGTGAGTTCCTATTTATACGATCGACGCGCTCCAAGTTGGAGGGTCCCGTTTGTCATTGACTATTGCTATTCTAGCAAAGGGAAGGTGTTTTTTCGGACCTTCAGTTTAGGGCCTTCATCCATATCGCAATCTAAATTCATTATTCTAACAAATTAATGTTGCGAGGGGCTACTGTTGGGGGCCTTCGTCTTCCGAAGGTCCTCAAAAACATGATTTAACAATGTTTCCGGAGTGTAATACATGAACATGTACCTTTGGACTCGGATCAGAACCACAGTGTGAGAAGCACAAACAATACGAAGGACGATGCAGCGCCAAAGCTACGTGCAAGAGAGCTTCGGTATGACAGCAGGAAAGGGAACCGACTTAAAGGGGAAAAGGCTATTTAGACCTCGATGAATTACCTTATAGTCATTAGCAAATGTAAAGGGCATGAATGTAATTTCACATGGGTTGCGTACCTTTAGACCCCCGTACTATTCACGCTAACTTGGCATTTGCTTTTGCGTCACGCTCGTACCTTTGCTTTCTGTCAAGCCGAAGGTACAAAATGTAATTCAATATTGCTCTTATATTGATTTGCGATTATATATTAAGAAATATATGTGATAATGTTATTGTTCACACTGTTTCTTATGCTTTACATGTTCCATTCATTGTTAATATTTATACATATATGTATGTTGAGATGATGAAGGTATGTCCTTCATGACCTTCGTCCGAAGATCATTATATCCTTGCGGAAATAATACTTCGAAGGACGAAGGGCATTTACAAGTAACCTGATCTTGGTGTTGCATTGTTCTCAATTTATAGCATCTGAGAGCAAGTCCCCCAACATTGTCGTTGATCACCATCCCCTTGCCCTTAGGATCCATCTCTTCGGGCGGTTAGTCCCTTAGATGAAGAGTACGGCTCTGATACCAATTGAGAGCACCTAGAGGGGATGAATAGGTGATCCTGCAAAATTCAACACTAATAGCACAAACTTGGTTTATAAAATGTTAGTTAGATTAAACCAAGTTGCTATAGAGCGAGCTCTTGAGAAGAAATCAATCACAGAGAAAAGCAACACAAGAGACACGGTGTTTTATCCCGTGGTTTGGCCAAGTAACACTTGCCTACTTCCACGTTGTGGCATCCTAATGGACGAGGGTAGCACTCAACCCCTTTCAAGTGATCCGATGATCAACTTGAATACCACGATCCTTTTCTTTAGAGTTCTTTTCCCGTTTGCGAGAAATCTCCACAAGTTGGAGCCTTTCACCCTTACAATGTTGATCACAAGAGAAGCACAAGAGTAAGGGAGGGAAAGCAACACACGCAAGACTCAATTCGCAGCAAACACACGCACACAAGCCAAGACGTGAGCACAAAACACGGCGCAGGGAGTTTACAACTCAAATGGTGCTCAAATCTCTAACACGATGAACCGATTGCGTGATTGCGGAGTCTAGGTGTCTTAGGATGTTTAGTGAATGCTTGGTGTCGTGCTCCATGCGCCTAGGGGTCCCTTTTATAGCCCCAAGGCAGCTAGGAGCCGTTGAAGTTCCAATTGGAAGGCAATTCTTGCCTTCTGTCGGGTGGCGCACTGGACAGTATGGTGCCCCACTAGACATGAACAGTAGCAGTTCGGTGCCTGATCTCCTTCCTTATCAGGCGCAGCCGACCGTTGGACCTCCAGTCTCGTTGGTGCACCGGACACTGTTCGGTGTGACCAACCGACCGTTGGAGCGGGCCACGTGTCACCTGCTGATTGCGCTGTCAACCGTTGGCGCAGGCGGCTTTGGCTCACCGGACAGTTCGGTGCACACCGGACAGTCCGGTGAATTTTAGCTGCGGTGCCATTGCTTTTTCCCAAGAGCGACGAGTTCGTCGCCGGGCCAGCCTGGGCACCGGACAGTCCGGTGCACCATAGGCTGGTGCTGGTTTGGCTGAACTCATCCAATTTTTCTCCAATTCAATTTCTTTTGACTTGTCAAGATTCCTGGCACTTAGATAAATATATTAGTACCCAAAAACAGTTTACTAAGGCCGGATACATACCTTATTATTTGATTTGCATCTTAGCACTTATGAACCAACGTATTTTGTGTTGGGCATCTAACCACCAAAACATTTATAGAAATGGCCCAATGGCACATTTCCCTTTCAACAGGTTATGTTGATCATCAAACACCAAAATCTATTGAGCCAAATGGCTCGAGGTCCATTTTCCTAACACCGTTAGGCGAGGCGAGCAAACGCATGTGTGGCACTCCCTTCCTCCCTTCCTCCCTCCCCTCATCCATGACTTGGTGGGAGACGGAAGCCTCCACATATAAACTAGGCTCACTCCACTTAGACTAACAATGTGGTACTATTGTTTCCACCGTTCCCTTGCCATAGTGGGGCTTTTCATAGGATTTGATTGAATTTCTCAATTTGGGCAAAGCTCATAAATGAAAGTGCATTCATCCCTTTTGTGAGTTTTGGTGATTTGGATAACAACACATTTAAAGGTCTAACAAGTTTGCTAAGTGTTGAACAGGAAATCCAGTGAAGCCTGGTCGTACGCTAAGATCTAGGCCATTGACCGAGGGACCGAGGCTCGCCAGCCGTCCTAGGAGCTTCACGGATCCTCATGCTGCCTGTCATCTCTCGCCGGTGGGTTTCGGGTGGCAACTGACGTCTTGTACTCTCCAAGCATCGTTCTTGCCATGTCGATGAGCATCTTGTTCTCCCTCTCCACCACACCATTTTGTTGTGGTGTGTATGGGCAGATAACTCATTCATGATGCCTTCCTCCTCAAGGTATTCCTCCACTTGAAGGTTCTTGTACTTAGAACCATTGTCTCTCCTTATCTTCTTGATTCTCAATTCAACTCATTTTGAGCTCGCTTTAACAAGCGCTTGAGAGTTCCTTGGGTTTCATATTTATCCTGTAAAATGAATAACCAAGTGAAGTGAGAATAGTCATCAAATATAACGAGACCTTACTTACTTCCCCCGATGCTAAGATAAGCAATGGGTCCGAAGAGATCCATGTGAAGCAGCTCCAGTGGTCTTGATGTCGTCATTATATTCTTACTTGGATGACTTGTTCCCACCTGCTTTCTTGCTTGACACGCTGCACAAGGTTTGTCTTTCTCAAAACAGACATCGATTAGTCCTAACACATGTTCTCCCTTTAGACATTTATGAAGGTTCTTCATCCCAACATGTGCTAGACGGTGATGCCACAACCATCCCATGTTGGTCTTAGCGATTAAACATGCATCTAGATCGACATTCTCTTTTGTAAAAATCAACAAAATAAAGTTTGTCGTCTAGTACACCTTTAAAAGATAATGAACCTTCACTCCTTCTAAAGACATTTACATCAACATTTGTAAATAAGCTAGTATACCCCATGTGACAAAGCTGACTTACGGAAAGCAAATTTTAACAAAGCGATTCTACCAAAAAGACATTAGAAATTGAATGCTCGATAGTAATTGCTATCTTACCTAACCCCTTTATCTTGCCTTGGTTCCCATCTCCAAAAACGATCGTGTCGTGAGAATCCTTGTTCTTGACATAGGAAGAGAACATTCGCTTCTCCCCTGTCATGTGGTTTGTGCAACCATTGTCAATCGCGGCAATACACGCTAGAAACACAAAGACAAGAGCGTGAGTACAAGAATTCACAAGAATAGCACAAACCTGGTGCTCGTATCTCACTAAAAACACTAGAATATGTGGTTACATAGTTTCGGAGTCTTGGTGCGCTCTTTAGGTGCTTGGGTATCGATTGGAGGCGCCTAGGTGTAACGCCCTGAATTTGATGGCTATAATTTTTCTTCTCTCATACTCAACAAATTCAGGTGTTACTCTCTTTTCTCTTCCCATTTCGCTCCTTCTTCCAAGTTTCAAATCAGCATAGTAGCTGGTGTCTGTATCACGTGTAAACAAAAATCTAAGTTGACATGGGTGTTGCATCATGCCGAAGCATATTTATTTGTCTGGTGTTGTGTCTAATCGGGCGTCCATCTCATTTCGGTTTTCGATTCGCGATTTGATTCCGATTTGTGGTCGTGCATGCAGTGGGTTTTCGGCCCGGCCCGCGGTCCGGCCCGACCCGACCTGGCCCCTGGCGCCCCCACCTCCCCCATGCGCCCCCTCTCCTCTCTATCTCATTTTCTTTTCCCGCGCAGCAACTTCCTCTCCCTCTCTTCCACCTCCTTTGCCCTAGGTGTGATCCGGTGGGCGGTTGCCGCCGATCGTCGGATCCCAAGGTGAGCTTCCTCTCCCCCTCCTCTCTCCGTCCCTCTCCTTCTCTCTCCTCGTGCGTGCGGCACCCCTGCCCCTGCCCCCCCGGCGGCGCCCCTGCACCCTCCCCTATCCGTCGCCTCGTCCGGACTCTCCCCGCCGGCGCGTGGCCCTCGCGGCTCCCTGTCTGCCGCCTCGTCCGGCCTCTCCCCACCGGCGCGCGGCCCTCGCGGCCGCCGGCGTGGCCCTCTGCCCGCCCCCGACGTGGCCCTTGCAGCTCGCCTTGCGCGACCCCGTGCATGCGCAGTCCCGTCCCCGCGCGCAGACCTAGCGCGTAACGTTTAAAATTTAGTTTGATTAGTTTTAAATTTAGTTTAATTTATGTGCTGCGTCGATCCATTCTACATTTAGATTTATTAGTGTGTTGTGTCGCGCGCTTCGTCGGGCGACGATTCATTCAGATTTATTAGTGTGCTGCGTCGTGCGCTTCGTCGGGCGACGATTCATTTTTAATTCAGATTTATTAGAGTGCTGTGTCGCCCGCTTCGTCGCGCGACGATTCATTTTAATTTCAGATTATTTAATGTGTTGCGTCGCGTGTTCAGTCGTGCGACGTTTTGTTTTAAATTCAGTTTAAATGGTGTATGTCGCCGCGCGACGCTTTAGGTTATTTCATATTTAATTCAAGTGTCTCGTGGCGCGCTTCGTCGCGCGACGATTCGTTTAATTTCAGTTTAGTCTAAGTGTTGCGTCGCGCGCTTCGCCGCGCGACGACTCATTTTATTTTCAGCTTAGTTCGTGCGTGCTGTCACGCGCTTCGTCGCGCAGCAACTCGTCCCAATTTTCAGTTTAGTTCGCGTGTGTTGTCGTGTGTTTCGCCGCGCGACAATCCTTTTGAATTTACCTTGGATTGTTTATAATAATTAAACGCGTAGCGTAACTTTATTTTATACATAGCGCGATTTTAAATTAATATGGTTATGTTTAGACAATTATTTTAATCCATAGCTGCTTAACGTAATTGCCCTTCGATCGTAGTCCCGACCGTTGTTTTCTCTTTCTCGCTTAGTTGTAGGTGTGAGCCCTGCACCAAACGTCTGCTTATTTGTTATATTCTACTGCGTGGTGTATTGTTCTTTTTATATTAAATTTGTGGAATGGATGTTTGAACTCGTATAGATAACGGTAAGTTGGCGGAGTCCGGAGGAGTTGTAGGTGAAGACCCTGAGCAACAGCTGGTTGGTAAAGGCAAGTGTCACTTGACCCATCTATGTCCTACTCATTTTATAATTCACTCCTCGCATTTACACAATTTATACATAAGGATTTACTAGTTTTGTTTATCATGTCCTTGTTTACCTATGTGGGTTGGGTTATTTTGGTTTAGATCTATGCTAGTGCTTCACACTAATCAATGAACATGATAAGATTATTTATGATACGTTGTTTTCCCTCTTGATTATGATGATGATATTGTGACATTTAAGAGGACTCGAGCGGTTTCTCGAGTGTCTCTCCGTAAGGACTAATTCATTGGATGACCACCCGGGAAAACAGTACAACCATGAGTGTGGTATGGGACGCCCTTAGCTGAATAATTAGATGAACTATAGTGTAGTTCGCTTCGCCGTCGTGTCGTCAATGGGGCTCGATGTATGCGGCTCGCTCTGCCGAGGGTGGTTTGCCCCTTGTGTAGGAGTGTGGTACATTTAGGAAACCTAACGGGCGGCTACAACCTCAGGGAATCTTTATAAATGCTACATAGTGAAACCCTGTCTATTCACCTTGGTAGTGTTTAAGGGTTTGATCGGCCCGAGGCAAAAGGGAATCATGGCTTGTGGGTAAAGTGTACAACCTCTGCAGAGTGTTATGAAACTGATATATCAGTCGTGCTCGCGGTTATGAGCGGCCTTGGGAGCTCCATTGATTAGAGACACATTGATCAGAGATGTTTTGTTTACAGATGATGATGAGGATGATACTGATTATGATTATGATTATGATTATGGTTATGGTTTCTGGTATTCTTTCCGTTTGGAAAGGGTACTTTTGGGTTAACAACTTGGGTTAATGGTAAAACTGGCTCTCTACTAGTAATAATAACCTGACCAACTAAAAGCAACTGCTTGACTTTAACCCCACATAAAGCTAGTCCACGACAGCCAAACGAGACAATTGCTGAGTATGTTAATGTGTACTCACCCTTGCTTCACACACCAACCCCCCAGGTTGTCCACGTTGCAATCACTGCTCATGAGAAGATTAAGTCGTGGAGGACTTACATAAGTTTCAAGAGTGCGATGAGTTCTAGACGTGGGTTAGCGGCAAACCCCTAGTCGCCTGCATGTGAAGGTCGTGTTTATCTACGTTTTGTTTATTTCTTTAATTATTTTAAAGCCTACCTGACCTTCATTTCTCATGGTACTTAAGTGTGCTACTCTTAATCGTTTTTTTAAGGCAGCGACTAATATGTAAGTAGGTATTAGGTGCAAGCGTGCAAGCAGACATTTTACTCTGTTAGATCTAAATCTAACAGTATGTCATATTTAGCACTTCAACCCTTCCACCACCATCTGATGAAGCTTTATAAAAAAACTCCCTAACAAACCACAATTATATCTACCGTTGGATTTTGATCTAACGAACAAAAAAAGTCTCCTTACACACTTGTACATAATATTTGTTTGCATTCATTGTTTTTTTTCCAATTCGTAAGGATACACTTGTACATAATATTTGCATATTAGTTGTTGCCTTTTTTCAATTCGCAAGGAGAGTTATTAGTGATTCACGTTAAGTGTACTAAATTTTTTTTTCACTTCGCAGGGAGAGTTAGTCTGATTCACGTTAAGGTTAGGGTCTGCAATTTGTCTCTGCATTATTCGTTTTACGTGGCTACATGAAAGTCAGATAATTCTAAACATGGAACAAAGAGTTTTTAATATATATTTTTTAATAAATTCCATATTAGACCTGATTTAATAATATAGTGCTTTTGTATTCTCAAAAGTAACTATATATTCTGAAAAATATTTATACATTTTTTGTCTGCCTGCTTTACATCTAAAATTATTAGGATAGCTATTTTTTAAAAATTTAGTTCTAATTTTTGTAAGACAACTTGACCTTCCCGCCTGAAAAACATTTCTCGAAGTGCACGGTAGTTAATTGTGCTTGTATCAAATAAATATTTATTCTTATTTAATAATAATATGTAAATTTAAACTGTTTTAGTTTCGGGATCAGATGGTAAAAAATGTGAGCGCCATGTTGTCGTAACAGGCTTATTTGGGGCAGGCACCCCTCTCGGAATAAAAAAACCGAGTTTTTACCACTCATCATATCCCTTTAACTGCCTGAAGGATCATGCTAAGTACGGTGCACCTGCTCACTGTTTTATCTCACTGCCTTGCTCTACGGCCTCTGTTTCGCTGCCGATGTGGGACTAAAACGGCTTCCTTTCATCCCTTTGGCTACAGTTGGGTGATCAACCGCTGATTGGTCTTAAAGCCTTAAATTTCTTGCAATCGAGTTGGGCCGAGCCCACTATGTCTTTGACACAACTAGGATTGCTGCTCACCTCGCCAAACACCCCAGCCAACGAGCCAACTGCAGCTCTGCATCAACGTCGGTTGCGTCCAAATGCCACCGCCCATCGCCGGTGCGCTGCGGCGTGGTCGCTCTGACGCTCTCCACTCCATCGCGGCGCAACTCCACGCGCAGGCGCTGATCGTGGCCGTGACTTTGGTTGGCCAGTCGGGCGCGACGCTCACCCTCGCGAGTCGCGGTCAGGGGCGAAAACGGGTCGGGTATGCCCGCCGGGTACCGGATACCCGCCGGGTACCGGATACGAATAGTGTAAATACCTGTTTTTTCAGATACAGATATGGATATTTTTATATTTAGGATGGATATGAGTAATACCTGGATAGTGTAGTTTCGAATTCGGGTCGGATACGGAGCCAATAATACCCGGTAAATAACCGGATATTCGAGTTGGATACTGGTACCCGGAATTCGGGTATCCGTTTTTTCTTTTTCTGCATAATAATATAGTTATAAAATTATAACTTTTACATATGAATCGGATGAAAATAAAGTTTATATGAAAATTATAGAGCTCGAAGAGATCTATAACTTTGTAGTACATCACATTTTTGTTTAAACACATCTTTAGGTCAAAATCATTGAAATAGTGTCCAAATTTATATCAAATTAATAGGCTTTATCATTTTCGTGTGGGGACTCAAAGTTATCTCCATGTGAGAACTGAAGGTTATCTTTTTTATAGACTATTTATTAGTATTGATAACATTTTTGCAATTTTCCGTCGACGCTACAATATTTTTATGAATTTAATTGTATTTTGATGATTTTCTACAACAATAAATTAATAATACACCAAATAGCCTCAATTTTTTTAAAAAAAATTTACGAAGGCACAACTTATGTTCATATATAACCATAAAAAATGTTTGGACCATATGATCTATAAGAATCATGTGTTTCTTCTATTTCACTTTAACTTATTTGTATGAGCTACATGTGAAACCACTCTAAGTATCGAAAGTTTCAACATAATCGGTACTTTACTTTATCATTTTCATGTGAGGACTTGAGTTATCTTCGTATAGAATATTTATTAGTTTTTGTAACTTATTTGCAATTTTTTAGTGAAATTAGAATATTTTATGAATTTAAGTGCATTTTGATGATTTTCTATTGAAAATAATAATAATACACAAATAGCCCAAACAATTCATAAATTTTTACGGAGACACAACACATATCCACTTATAGTTCTCAAAAAAATTTGGACTATAAAATCCACAAGATGCTAGTGTTTCTTCCATTTCACTCCTCTTATTGTGTGAGTTACACGTGAAATCACTTCATGTATCAAAGTTTCAACATAATCAATACTTCACTTATCATTTTTTGCAATTTTGGGTTGAAACTAGTGTATTTTATGAATTAATTATATTTTGATGATTTTATGTAGACGTTTCTTCTATTTTATTTCCACTTATTGTGTGAGTTACACGTGAAATCACTCTAAGTATCCAAGTTTCAACATAATCAACACTGCACTTTACCATTTTTATGTGGGAACTTGAGATTATCTTCTTATAAAATGTTTATTAGTCTTGATAATTTACTTGCAATTTCGTGGTCGAACAAGAATATTTTATGATAACCAATTAATGCATTATCCGACAAGTATCTGATATCCGACCAAATAATATCCGTATCCGTCACTTATCCGCCCGGATAAATATCCGGTACCTGTATATGTATCCATCCCGTTTCTAACTATTCGTATCCGATCCCGAATCCGTTTTTAATACATTAGGGTAGGATACAGGACGAGCTACTATCCGTCTGTATCCGCCCGTTTTCACCCCTAGTCGCGGTTATAGGTGTAGATTTGTGTTGTGGCTAATAGTCCGTTCAAACCGTACAATTTTTTAGTACGGTTCAGGTCTGGCACGGTACAACCTAATTGTGGGTCTAGACTGGCATGGCCCAATATGTACACTGTTTCTGGGTCTCAAGTCAAGCCCACGAGCCGGTCTGGTACGGTCTATTTAACTAAGTTCCATCGAGGTCTACTAAATAGAGACTCGGTATTTAACTAAGGCCCGTCAAAAGCTACATGACCAGCACAACTCGGAGAATCCAAAGCTTCGATAGGCCTTCGAGAACCAGTACCTAGATGAGAATAGTGAATAGTGATGGTGATCACTATATATGTATTTTGTATGGCTGTATAATACTCAACTAAACACTGAACAGAGAACTGAATATTATTTCTGAGAAAGTTGTTGTTAGGGGTCTTCATCTTCTGAAGGTCCTCAAAAACACGACTAACATGTTTTCCAGTATAATATACTGTCACAGGAAGCTTCGGCTTTAAGATCAAGGCGTGCATGGTATGAAAAGCGTGATCTAGAAGAAAGACGAACCAACTCCGAAGTTGTGGCTGGAGAAGCTTCGGCTTAGCACAAGGACGGTGGTGGAGGATGAAACCGACCTAAAAGGGAAAAGACTGCTTAGTCCTCGACAGCTTGCCTTTTGGCTAAAAGTAAATGTTAGGGACATGAATGTAATTTTGCTCGGGCTGCGTCCTGTGCCTATAAATAGAGGAACAGTAACACCGTACTGTTCACGCTGACTTGTAATCACCCACGCGTCACTCCCGCTTTTGCACCTTCCATCAAGCTGAAGGTACAAATGTAATTTAAACATTGTTAATGTTTGTTTATGTTTATATGATAAAAAAATGAATAATCTAATGGTTCAAGATGATTATTTATATTCCCCTCATGTTTCATATGTTTTAGTTTACATCATTGTTTATTGAAATAAAGAAGGTGCGTCCTTCGTCCGAACATCATTATATCCTAAGGGAGATAATGCTTCGAAGGACGAAGATCTTTAACCATCTACACTTGTGTTGCCTTATTCTTAATTTATAGCTTTTTTGAGAACAAGTGACCAACATTGGCGCCCACCTCCGGTGAACTCATTCGACCACCTTCGGCAAGCTTTGACCTTCGTCATGCCGCCAAAGAAGACAGCAGGGCCAGGGGCTGCACTGCAGCCACTGGACGTTAATCAGGAGACGCTATGCGAAGCTAGGAGTCACAAGAGGAAGGCTACCAGCCCAACACCTCAGGAGGAGGAGTTGGATCAAGAAATCAGGGACCTCGAAGCTATCCACCAGCAGGTTCAAAAGAAGAAGGAAAAAATGCTTCGTCTCGCCGATCTTCAGAGGAAAATCGACGAGGCCACTGAACCTCACCCAGGATGATCAAGATCGAAGGCCTCAACACAAAGAGCTTCGTCAAGACAATTCATACAACGATGATGAATGGTATGATGATTTTCATCATGGCAATTTTGCTTTTGAGGATGCTTCTCCTTTGGCAGCAGAGTTGTAGGCTACCCCATGGCCCCCATCATACAAGCCACCACAGCTTCTTATGTATGATGGGCACTCAGACTCAAAGCAATTCCTAATGAGTTACAAGGTAACCATATCTTCATATGGGGGGCAATACTGCAGTCATGGCGAAATCCTTCGTCATGGCAATCAAAAGTGTCGCACAAACTTGGTACTCTTCTCTCCGGCCAGGGGCAATCACATCATGGCAGAAGCTCAAGGACATGCTAATCACTAGCTTCCAAGGCTTTCAGACAAAGCCAGACACTGCTCAGGCTTTGTTTCAGTGCACGCAAGACCGCGAAGAGTACCTTCAGGCGTATGTCCGAAGGTTTCTGCGTCTAAGAGCACAAGCGGCTACAGTGCCCAATGAAATTGTCATTGAAGCCATGATCAACGGGCTTCAGCCAGGTCCTACGACTCAATATTTTGCCAGGAAGCCCCCATAAACCTTGGAGAAGCTTCTTCAAAAGATGGATGAGTATATCCGGGCCGACAATGATTTCCGCCAAAGAAGGGAAGAAGCATACATGTTTTCTGAGATGACCAGGGACTTCAGAGAAAGAATTCACCCCAGGCATGTCAGGTCGATCCACAATTCCAACCCGAGTGATGACAGAGGAAGTCAACCTCAAAGGCAGCAACACACCTCCCAGTCTTAAGGGCCACAACAAAGCTCCTTCAGGCCACCACCCTCAAGAGGCAGCGGCGGCAGAGGCTTCAGAAGAAGATACAGAGATCAGCCCAGAAGACTGTTTTGCTTGTTCTGCAGCGAAGATAAAGGCCACACCACAAGAACATGACAAGTCACAATTCAGAAACAAAAAGAGATTGCCGAAACTGAGGCACAGCAGAATCAGCCGAAGTAGGTCCTACATATTGCTTCATGCTATTCTCCCTACATCCCAGAGTACATAGGTAATCAACAGCCTACGACCTCTGTCGCTTCAGCAAGCCACTCTCAAGCTTCCTGGGCCCATCTCCCACCACCACCAGAAGGGCATCAGCACACTCAACAGCAACACGATTTTCAGGAAGAGTCCAAAGCTCGCACAGTCAACAGTATTGTGCCTGAATCCAAGCACATCTACTAAAGAATATCCTAGCCTTTGTGTATCTTTATCTTTTCTGTCATTTTATTTTTCTTGTATAAAAAAGCAAGTCTTGAAGAACTGAATTTTTATTTCATGTAATAATAGTGCTTGTATTATTAAGTGAAATATTTGCTCTTAACAAACTTCTGAAGCTACAAAAAGCCATTCCTAAGGGAGCGTAGAGTAAGTTTCGAAGCTCAAAAGTCGTTCCTAAGGGAATGCAGAGCCAAAATGCCACCAAAATAAAAGGTGAAGAAGCTCCAAAGTCGTTCCTAAGGGGATGCAGAGCTTAAATACCACCAAAATAGAAGGTGAAGAAGCTCCAAAGTCGTTCTTAAGGGGATGCAGAGCTTAAATACCACCGAAATATAAGGTGAAGAGGCTCCAAAGTCGTTCCTAAGGGGATGCAGAGCTTAAAGACTCCAAAGACATCGCTAAGGGGATGCAGAGTCTTGAGTGTTTCAGTGTGGGCATGTGTGTGTTCGGCATAAGCATCATGTTGCATCATATCATTGCACCATTCCACAAAACATTACATCATACATCATATCGCATCAACAATAAAGATTGGGTACGAAGCAGGTCTTCGGCAATAATTTGTTGAATGAAAATGCGCTGAGGCACGAAGCAAACCTTCGGCAAATACAATTTTATCAGGAAAATCTGTTAACAGTATCACAACAGATTTGCCATAAAAGGGGCCTCTTTATTTACGAAGCATGAAAAGAAGGGAAGGTGTTTTTTCGCCGAAGGCTCAAAAACGATATGTGCGTAAATTTCATGCATCGCAAAGAAATATATTACATTAATTTACATGTCTGTTAATTTTCTCGACAGCCTCATTCAGAAGTATATCGACGACTTCGTCGACGATGAAATTGGCAACACTCATCACATCCAGCGTCTCTTTCATAACGGGATCGACCTAGGGGTCGTATGGCTCGGGTAGCAGTGAGAGTTTAGCTGTAGTAAACAAATCGTTAGTCCAAAGCCAGAAAATAAACACCGAAGCTAAAATTCAATAATAATACCTATACGCCTTGCGCGCTCGACAACTTCTTCTCGAGCATCATGGGTTTCTTTTTCATTTTTCTTTATGATTTCGTTGGCCAATTCTCGGGCACCGTTCACCCAGACATCGGAATAAAACTTTCCGCCCACCAAAGTAGCTTCGACCGAGGGGTCCTTCGTGTCGTCTGTGGAGAAGGCGACTTCGGTCTAGGCTGCAGCTTTAACATGGTCACAGCCAGCCTTCTCTAGAATTGCTGCAACCCATCAAGCGTCGGCGAAGGCCCAAGTATCACCGCGATCACTAAGGATCTCCTCAAAGGCTTCGGCTTCTTCACCTATTCAATCAATGACCCCCTCAGGATCACCTCGAATGAACTTTTCTTCGGAAGAATACGCACTCACCTTGGCAAAGCTGGTTTTCAATTTTCTTACGCAATCCAAGGATTTCTCAAAGCATCTCTCCTTGGATTCACGAAGCTCCTCAACATTCCTTTCCAGCCTAACATTTGAGTATTTGACCATTCACTTATTTCTTGCTTTACTTTTGCAACTTCAAAATTTTCATTAGCTTCGGCAAGTTTCTTCTGAAGATTCTCAACTTCGGCTTTATGGACTTCAGATTGAGCATTAAATTTTGCCTCGTCTTTCTCCACTCTGTACACTAAGGAAAGCATAATTTTGTCTTTTTCTGCAGCTTCATTCCTCAATCTGATAACCTTCGACCGAAGGTTGCTAAGCACTATCTGACAACTTTCATCTTCAACATTTTTTGTGCCCTCAAAGCGTTGCTAAGAATTAAGCCCTACAAAAAGAAGGGAGATAAAGGATCAACACGAGAATAAAAGACAAAAAAAGATAATCTATTTAAAAGTCCATAACTTCCGTGCCTTCAGACTATTGTACGCAAGGCTGTCTGCGAGGTCATCCTTCGACATGGTAGAGAGGCCAGCTTCAAGCTTCGGAAATCCCATATTTTTGGCCATCTCCCGGCAAACGGATATTTCCTTATTGTCTGGGAGACAGTATAGGAAATCATCTTCGTCGGTGCCATTGTACACTAAGCCCCCCTTCGGATATTTTAGTTCTCGGGCGTAGTGTTTGGCTTCCGCAATTTCTTCTTCAGATAACCTTTTACTTGAAGCATGTCGTATAATAAAGTCAAGATCTTCGGAGGGTGCTTCGGGGTAGGAGATTTAACTTTTTCGGGCACGTCTTTTTTCTTCAGAACCAGACCAACGTTCGAAGGTCCTTCGGTTCTTTCCTCAGTTTCAGTAGGCTCTGCCTCAGGGGGCACTGAGGGTCTAACTTCGGGTTCGGCGCGAGCTATAGCAGCCTCGGCAACCTTATTCACAGGGGTAGGAGTTAATGCCCTTGTTGTCTCCATGACAGCGTCCAGCGCGCTTGCCATCCTCCTCCTCTTGGGAGTTATTGCAGGAGTTTTTGCCACCTTTGGCAATTCTGGCTCTGGTGGTCCTGTCGTTTCCTCTCCGTCTGGCTTTTCGGCTGCCTTTCCTTTAGCTTCGGCAGTATGTTTCGGCACTTCGGTCGATCCGATTGCAGAAACCTTTGGCACTACAGCCGATTCTTTGGTGCTTCGACCGGTAGGAGCAGCTTGTTCTGCCTCGGTAGTGAAAGATGTCCCTTCACCAAGCTTTGACACTGTGGCCATTTCAATGTATCTTGGCCGGTGGGTCAAGACCTTGATCTTTTTGCCCTTCGGCACAACAGAGATGGCCGAGGCGGTAGTTTTCCTCTTCTTTCCCTGCTTTCGCGAGGGGTAAGTGTAGTCCGGGTATACGAAGTCGATAATGTCAAAAACTCTATTCAACCTTTTCTTGCCTCGCCCTCCGAAGGCTAAGGTCATGGCATCATCTTCGGCTCTCGTGTACGCTCCAAGTAACTCATCGCTAGTCACCTCAACACATGTCAGCTAGTCGTCATTTGGTTTGTCAAACTGGTCTCTATACCTAAAGGTGTATTTCAAGTAAACCAAACCACCTTGACTGGACCCGGCAGCAGTCTCCTTCGGCATCTCCCAATCATTCACAAGTGGCCATACCCTATAGGCTATGTGCTCCTGAACTAGGTGTAACACCCCGGGGTCCACCAACACCCCGGAATGCTACTAAACATCACTTCTGACATCTATATATAAAATTTCGGCAGCATCCCCCTTGCAAAATTGCATAAATGAGGGGGCAACAGTGTATAAACATATATCATGACAAAAACATACTAAGTATTATTAATCGGCTAGCAACGATAAGTTAAACATACGACATGAAGTGAATTAACTAGTGCGCACGACTAGTTAAAAAAACAAACTTCCTTTGACAATAAGTTTCTAATTAAATCATGGCTGCGCCTGGGCAGCGTTATTGTGAGAGTGAAAGTGGACGTGCTGCTACTCCCCTCATTCCCAACATGTATCAAGTACCTGCATTGAGTAATGCAAGAGTGAGATGACACATCTCAGCAAGTAAAATAATATCAAACTATTTAACCACATAAGAACATTGTTTTACCACCACTTGATTCCACAACCTTCTTATTACGAAGGTGCAGCACGTATACAACGTACAACACACCTAGTCACCACACCTCGCAGGTAGAAACCACAATAGTAACATAGTAATGTCACACTTCATATATACCTCATGAGTGCAAATGTCTGCAAATGCAAGGATGACTTCTGCCTTCATACCTCTAAGGATATGAAGCCGCATCGTACCCCTCCTCGGGCAACGTACGATGCTAAAAATGTACCGGTACGGTCGGACCATAAGATCACGACATAACTTCAAAATGCAAGATGGATGATGCGATGAGCATGTCATGCCTACAACACTTCATATAACGTGATTCAAAAAAATACTTCAACTTCATCCAAGATGGGAATCAACCACATATATCATTACCAAATTATGATCATCCACAATATTAGACAATTGAGAATTAATACTTCCAAACAAATAAACTTCATCATAGAATTCAATGATTAACATAATTAAAACTTATGCATACTCAATGTCAGGGAATAGGATGCAACCCAAACGGTAGCAACCACCACTGTATTTACTTGCCTTTACCGGAAGTTCGGGCAAATCCCTAAGTACGATCCGGAAGTCCACCACCTGTTTTTGACACACAACTTAGTGCACCAATTTCACATAATCAGGCCCATAAACGACGCCGCACCTACGCACAAACTCAAACCCCGCCGCGGGTTACATCTCTCCCCACACCCACCAAACTGCAGCGGCGCTGCTTAATAATTTCATAACTTTAAAATTATGACAGCAGTGGTAACAAACAAAAACTCCAGAGGCATCTACATGAAATTCCCCACAAGTTTTGTATACAATTTATAATTAAATTCCAACATCTAATTAGCCAAAACAGTCCACAAGATGAACCCTGTAATCTGTTTTTTTTTTGTCTTTTGGACAGCGACATACCCGGATTCAAACAGCGATATCTTTTAAAATATAATTCCAAATCAAGCACATAAGTACTTATTGGAAAGATAAGACAAAGCCCTACATGATTATCATACTGGTTAACACTAATTACCCACGAAAAATTCACAGAAACTGCTAATACTACTGCTGTTCACCCACCTGAAAAATCTGTTTTTTTGGACAGCAACATAACCGGATTCAAACAACGATATCTCCTAAATTATAACTCCAAATCGAGCGCATAAGTACTCGTTGGAAAGGTATGACAAAGCTCTACATGATTCTCCCACTGATCCCTACTAATTGCCCACGAAAAATTCCCAGAAATCACTAGAACTACTGCTGTTCGTCCACCCACTAAATTTCTGGACAGCACCTCTACCAAATCGCATAGATAAACATGTAACCAATTGGATTGCAGCACAAATACAACAAAATGATCACGAAAATCACCTTGGGTTCCTCCTTTCCTCCTTCTTTTCTTCCTTCTTCCTCCCTCCAAACTCCCATGGAAGACTCGCACCCACACGACGGACACCAAGCGGGGAGGCTCCACCTTGGAGAGGAAGAGGTGGGGGGGGCTAGGGTTGAGGGGTGGCGCTGCAATCACATGGGGAAGAAGGAGAGGGATTGGGGCGGCTGCAAGAGTGGAAGAGAGAGGGGAGGGGCGGCCAAAGGGGTGGGGGAGTGAGAGGGAGGGGGCGGCTAGGGTTTAGGGGGGAAACTAATGGGCTCCCCACCGTCGGATCGAGATCCACGGCCCAAACTCGCTCTCACGTCTGCTCCCGACCCCAACGCACAAATCCAACAAGTATTCTACTGTTTTATTGGTGAATGCTTCCTAAAAAACTCCAACCCCAACTACACAGATCACGAAAGAAAAGGGAAAAATACATTTAACTTCTTTTCAGAAAATTGGGTCTCACACTCTACCCCCCTTAAAAAGAATTCGACCTCGAATTCCGACGCTTCTATCAGAACGACAAGGAAAGATCAATAAATCAACAAAACTCACACATAAAGAAAGGTTCGGGTACTTCTGCCGCATCAGCTCCTCAAGCTCCTAGGATTCTAAGATACGTAGCAGACGACACTCAAGAGTCTGGTCTTGCTACATAGGAATCGGCTCTAGCTCGATTTGATGGTCTGGATTCCGCAAATACTTCCTCAACATAAAGACATGGAATATATGGTGTACTCTGATCATAGACTCCGACAATTGTAGGTGCTAAGCCAAGCTGCCAACTCGGGCTAAGATAGTAGACGGTCCTATATAACTCGGACAAAGCTTTCCTAACACCAAATCAACATTGACACATGCAAGTACTTCAATAAATATATATATATATGAATGCAATACATACTGTGCTCAAATAGCCTAAACCAAACCTATCCAAACAAGAGTAACTTCAAAAGATCAATTTAATGCTTGCATATTTCTAGACAGCAGCACAACGGTTATTTGTTTTCCTCATAACTCACAAAATATTCATCCAATAGAAGTAAACTAGGACATTATGGAAAGCTTACAAAGTCCACTATACCCTTGGTATTATCATCACCACAAGATTTGACACTTAGAAAGGCCAAACAATGCGAAACGTAAATTTTGTCCAGACTTGAACAGAATTCAACTACTCACTTCAAAAATCCATAATTGGAGTCTCAGTCATCCCATTCAGGCGCTCCTAGACTTTTTAGAAAGCCAGTAAAATTGTCTATATTTCATTTATAAACCTATCAGGTTAATTCAATGCATATCAAGATCAAAAGACATAAGAAAGGCTTTGCTGTCCAAATTTGGACAGATTCAAAGATTCCAATTAAAACAGATGTAGCTTAACTTATAGGTCACCAAAAAGGGTGATCCAAAATTTGTTGGAAAGCTTAAGGAAAGTACTACCACTTCTTTATAATTTATAAGAACTGATTCGAAGTTTAACTTGGGCAAACAAGGTCAGTTTCGAAATCTGTACAGAATCTAGACAGATTCCAAGACTAGACTTGAGAAAATCATAACTCCCAAACTACTAGACCTATGGTCATGAAATTTTACACAAGTAAGATGAAGAAGTTGGCTACAACTTTTTATATACAACACCTCTACCGAAAACATGGTGTAATTCATTGAACTAGCGGCATAACCAAAACTGGTCATGTAGTCCCAAACAGCAAGCAATAGATTTATTCAGGTTCTATACTCTTCTAAGATTAAGCGTTCATCGAAGGACTAATAACTTTAGGTTCTTCATTACGAGACACTTAGAGCCAACATAAGGGTAGAAGCAATATGCTTACTTTTTAAATCATTTTAAGCCTGATCTCACATCATGCAAGCAAGAATCAATTTAAGTAGACTATGCCTGCCCATATATCCATCCAATAACTCAGACAATCTGCATCTCCACCTAGACTTCACACGACGTAACTATTTCATACTTACGCAAACACGCCAAGACCAGAAAACATGGCTTCACAACAATACGTACTGGCCTATTCAAATATCCCTCGCTATCTCTCTGTTTTAGCCCATGCTCCACATATACAATAACAAGATAACTATCACAACCACTACATCTATTCCCTCCCACCATACAACATAATTAACATGGATTGCGAAAGAGCTCACCATAACTAAACCAAACTCCCAAAGAAATATCCCTAAATAGAAAATTGACAATCAACAACACAAATGCTCATTCTGTCTCTACCTCTTTCACTATAAAAGCAATGATAACAAATAAATATTGTAAAATCATCTAAACTTCATGACCTACAACTTTTGTATTCAAAGGATAAACAAAGTTTTTTTATCTCCATTTTTTTTAATTTGGCTTGTAAGGTGACATACATGATCTGCCACCAGAACCTGACGGAACATGACCCATAAATTCAAAACCTCATAACTCTCTGCATCTAACAAAATTTTACAAATATAAACTCATTGAAAAGATTATAACATTCCCTAAAACTTTTATTATAATGAGTGTCTCAGAATTGGTTTCCAAACCGATAAAACAATGCAATTGCTTTGTTGCAAAACTGATAGGTTAGAAACAATGGACAACTAAAATTCAAAATACTATAACTCCTGCTATACTCAACTTAAAACTACAACGAACACGCGTTGGAAAAGTTTGGAAATTGTCCACGACTTTTGTAATAAAGTTCCACCCAAATTTATCTTTATAGCCCTCAACTCTGCATGACCTACAGCTAAACTCAGCCTGAGATACTGCACATCAGAGATTTGACTTATATCCGGACAACCACCTCTCCCAATCTATTTAACAGACAATTACAAGTAAATACCCATTAAAAGGTACTAAGAAAAACTAAAAGTTTTTCTTAAAGAGAATTCCCAAATTTGGGCTCTGAAACTATCAAAACGCGGTCGATTTATTAGTGGTTTTAACGACACCTAAAGTTCAGACACAACGGTGCAACAATTTCAGAGTAGCCTAACTCCAATTATATGCAATGAAAATTACAAACCAATACTCTTTGGGAAGATCATGAAATTACTAAAACTTTCATAATCCAACAAAACCCAAAATTTACCGTATTCAATGTCTATACTTCCGTACAAAATTAAGGCTGCTATCGGAAACCCATAACTCTCAAATGTTTAGACCAAACTGGGTGATTGAGCATCCTATGCAAAGATGAAGAAACCTACTATAAAACATTCTAGATAAGTGAAGCCTGATTTAGCCTCCAACTAATTTAAAATGACTCCCAAAACAAAACAACACCTTACCCATAATAAAAAACAATATAAAATAAAACCCAAGGCATTGGCAGGTGCGACCAACATTAGGATTTTCCACTACCAAATGGGGATGCAACTCCCCAAAGCCTTTAAGCAACACTTTACCTAATAGGTTAGAACACTAAGCACCACAATCAACGAATTCAACAACCTCATTTCTTAATGCCACTAAGGTCAAACATCCATGTATCGACAATGTATGAAACACCTGACATACCCGTCTCTAGCACTATAAAACATGGTTGTTATTACACTAGAATCCAACTATTAGAGCTCTCCACAACTATTCTGTTGACGTGAAGCAAATGGTGCTCATGTCATGTAACGTCTTTTCCTCCTCTCAAAAGAGATAAAATTTGCAATACTCATAAAGCAATGGAGGGATAACAAGAAAAACTAATGTACTTCTTGACACAGACTCATGCAAAAGCTTCATAAATATTACTTTCAATACTAAAATAATAACACGATACTATGCTCAACAGGAGTAATTGGACGTCAATAAGACAATCCACATAACCAAACTACCTCGATTAACCTCACATACAACAAAACCTACTATTACTGCACTTGAACAATTTGTACTTCGTGATATCACAGGATGCATTCAAAGTAGTAGACATACATGATCTATCAAACCATCATTCATATAAGAAAAATCTCAATCCGATGCTACAACCCCATCATTAAAGAGATCGATGACTAACAAACATAAGCAACTCCCAGTTAAGCATTGACTTCATTTAAGATAAAGCGGTCCAAATAATGATTCAACAAGCATGCATAGAGAAACTGCTCATAAAAAAATCAAACTGCCATACAATGTTGGCAAATAAAAAAAATATAAAACGGGATGTCAATATCGCCCACATGACTAGCCTGCAACAACTAAAAAAATATGCATAGCCTTTATGGCTATTGAAACAAGCCATAGAAGGAAAACATGCACGACATAAAATCCACTTGAAACCACCCTATTTATTGTTAAAAATAAGGTTGCACATAATAAGAAAACCTATCAGGTAGACATGGTTGGACTTATCAATCTACGTCATGTCACAAATTCACTTGAGTTTTACCAGTCTAAAGATTTCATAGACATTACAACGTTGCATCTGCTTTATAGAGACAAACCAATTTTGTACTAATATCAAGTTAGCAAGTAGCCACACTAGCCTAAAAAAATGAGGCGCAAAGCATTGCACCCATGGAAATATTACATTGATAAGTTGGGTTGTAACCCAACAGTCAATCAAACTCAACAACACCATAAAACTACATTATATAGTGTTTTCACACTACACCAAGTCGGATTAGACCCACTATACACAAGCTCAATAAACAATTGGTCCTATAAGTACAAGAACCCAAGAATCCTTTTGGGAAAAAACATCCACAATCAAGCATATAGAAATATATGATGGTAATAGCTCAGAGATTTGAAAACATTGCATCCCAAAAAAAACATCATGACGATATGTATATAAAACAAGTACATTAGTAGCTTCACTTGCATAATATCTTCAATAACAACCACATCAAGAAACCAATACTAAATAGAAGTAACATATCATATCAAGCATTACGTTGTTAATGACATACCCCATCAAACCATAAAGGGATTTGGAGTAAGGAAGTTCTAGTCATCTATACAATAAAATACTAATATGAAAGAGATACGAACCCATACCCTTCCTATATGTGCAAGTGTGTCAAATTTATCTTCAAATTGTGTAGAATCTAAAGCCTATCCTCTGATACCAACTGTAACACCCCGGGGTCCACCAACACCCCGGAATGCTACGAAACATCACTTCTGACATCTATATATAAAATTTCGGCAGCATCCCCCTTGCAAAATTGCATAAATGAGGGGGCAACAGTGTATAAACATATATCATGACAAAAACATACTAAGTATTATTAATCGGCTAGCAACGATAAGTTAAACATACGACATGAAGTGAATTAACTAGTGCGCACGACTAGTTAAAAAAACAAACTTCCTTTGACAATAAGTTTCTAATTAAATTATGGCTGCGCCTGGGCAGCGTTATTGTGAGAGTGAAAGTGGACGTGCTGCTACTCCCCTCATTCCCAACATGTATCAAGTACCTGCATTGAGTAATGCAAGAGTGAGATGACACATCTCAGCAAGTAAAATAATATCAAACTATTTAACCACATAAGAACATTGTTTTACCACCACTTGATTCCACAACCTTCTTATTACGAAGGTGCAGCACGTATACAACGTACAACACACCTAGTCACCACACCTCGCAGGTAGAAACCACAATAGTAACATAGTAATGTCACACTTCATATATACCTCATGAGTGCAAATGTCTGCAAATGCAAGGATGACTTCTGCCTTCATACCTCTAAGGATATGAAGCCGCATCGTACCCCTCCTCGGGCAACGTACGATGCTAAAAATGTACCGGTACGGTCGGACCATAAGATCACGACATAACTTCAAAATGCAAGATGGATGATGCGATGAGCATGTCATGCCTACAACACTTCATATAACGTGATTCAAAAAAATACTTCAACTTCATCCAAGATGGGAATCAACCACATATATCATTACCAAATTATGATCATCCACAATATTAGACAATTGAGAATTAATACTTCCAAACAAATAAACTTCATCATAGAATTCAATGATTAACATAATTAAAACTTATGCATACTCAATGTCAGGGAATAGGATGCAACCCAAACGGTAGCAACCACCACTGTATTTACTTGCCTTTACCGGAAGTTCGGGCAAATCCCTAAGTACGATCCGGAAGTCCACCACCTGTTTTTGACACACAACTTAGTGCACCAATTTCACATAATCAGGCCCATAAACGACGCCGCACCTACGCACAAACTCAAACCCCGCCGCGGGTTACATCTCTCCCCACACCCACCAAACTGCAGCGGCGCTGCTTAATAATTTCATAACTTTAAAATTATGACAGCAGTGGTAACAAACAAAAACTCCAGAGGCATCTACATGAAATTCCCCACAAGTTTTGTATACAATTTATAATTAAATTCCAACATCTAATTAGCCAAAACAGTCCACAAGATGAACCCTGTAATCTGTTTTTTTTTTGTCTTTTGGACAGCGACATACCCGGATTCAAACAGCGATATCTTTTAAAATATAATTCCAAATCAAGCACATAAGTACTTATTGGAAAGATAAGACAAAGCCCTACATGATTATCATACTGGTTAACACTAATTACCCACGAAAAATTCACAGAAACTGCTAATACTACTGCTGTTCACCCACCTGAAAAATCTGTTTTTTTGGACAGCAACATAACCGGATTCAAACAACGATATCTCCTAAATTATAACTCCAAATCGAGCGCATAAGTACTCGTTGGAAAGGTATGACAAAGCTCTACATGATTCTCCCACTGATCCCTACTAATTGCCCACGAAAAATTCCCAGAAATCACTAGAACTACTGCTGTTCGTCCACCCACTAAATTTCTGGACAGCACCTCTACCAAATCGCATAGATAAACATGTAACCAATTGGATTGCAGCACAAATACAACAAAATGATCACGAAAATCACCTTGGGTTCCTCCTTTCCTCCTTCTTTTCTTCCTTCTTCCTCCCTCCAAACTCCCATGGAAGACTCGCACCCACACGACGGACACCAAGCGGGGAGGCTCCACCTTGGAGAGGAAGAGGTGGGGGGGGGGGGCTAGGGTTGAGGGGTGGCGCTGCAATCACATGGGGAAGAAGGAGAGGGATTGGGGCGGCTGCAAGAGTGGAAGAGAGAGGGGAGGGGCGGCCAAAGGGGTGGGGGAGTGAGAGGGAGGGGGCGGCTAGGGTTTAGGGGGGAAACTAATGGGCTCCCCACCGTCGGATCGAGATCCACGGCCCAAACTCGCTCTCACGTCTGCTCCCGACCCCAACGCACAAATCCAACAAGTATTCTACTGTTTTATTGGTGAATGCTTCCTAAAAAACTCCAACCCCAACTACACAGATCACGAAAGAAAAGGGAAAAATACATTTAACTTCTTTTCAGAAAATTGGGTCTCACACTAGGTCTCTTGTTCCAATGAAGGCACATACATTGTTGAAAGCCTTCTGGCATGCTTCGGTATCATTCCCAAGAGTAGTAGCCGGCCTTCTGAGGCCAAAACGAGACCAGATGGGGCATTGGATGATCTCATTTATGTATTCCCTTTCAATCCGATTATTCTTAACATAAAACCTTTCCTCCATCTAGGCCCCGGGCCACCTCTTTCGAAATGTTGGAACTGGGTAACCTACATCAGAACGAGGAACGAAGCCATAACAATCAAAATTGTTGTGATATTGCTCTTTGCCAGTGGCCTTCGTCTCGTACAGTAGTTCGTTGTAAAGCCCAAAATTTGTATCAAGAAAATAAATAAATAAATATAATTATTCTTAGTGTTTGAGAATTTATGGAACCTTGGAGATCATTTGAACTCCTTATATTGGTGCATATTCAAATAATGGAATTATATTGGTCAGGTAACAAATAAATGAGTTTAGAAATATGCATCTCATGCCGATGATTTTGTGATGGGCATTTTTGTTTGAACAAAGGAATCAAGACTTAATTTGACCTCAATTTACATATATATATATATATCTACTACTCTATATGTTAGCAGTGTAGGCGTCCACACAGAGCGTTCTGCCACCCGCATCCGCCCCGCAGGCAACCGCCCGCATCCACGGCAACGCCGCAGCCGCGGCTTCCATCAATCGACAGCGCGCCCTCCGCAATCCCAGGAATCATCGCCATGTACATCGTGCTCAAGCCACCCCCCCATCATCGCCCCTCCTCCCGCGCTCTCTACCTGCCCCACGCCATTGCGTCCGCCATCTCCTCCTCCCGCCGCGCCGTCAATGGAAGGCACAACGGCAAACCCGCAGTCCTCAACCTCACCTCCTCCCACGCCCGCGCCGTCAATGGAAGGAAAGCCAAATCTCCTCGCCCGCAGTCCTCGGAAGGTTCGCACATTCACCTCCTGTCGCGCCGTCAATGGAAGCGAGATCTCCAAACCCGCAGTCCTCGCAACGTCGATGGAAGGTCCGTCACCTCCTCCCGCGCCTCCCCTTTCTCTGTTACCATCCCCTGCTCCCGCACTCTACATGGAAGGCAATTCGGTAGGAGGTGTCAAGCGGAATCACTGCTCGCAGACGGGATTGCGGCCTCGATCCGCGCTCTCTGCTGCTCTCACGCCCGTGGTTCGCGTCCCCGCTCCTTTGTCAGCCATCGAGGACGCAATCCTAGCTGTTGCGTCCATGATTCGCGCCCCCACCCACCGACAGCCATCGGCGATCCCATTCACGCGTTGTGCCCCATCCGTGCCCCTCCATCGGCGCCCTCCTCAAAACACATGTTTCGTCGCTCACCTCGGCCCCCAAATCCGAGCCACCACTACCCGCCGCTCTTCATCGTCCTCCAGACGCCCATGCCGCCGCCCTCTCCCCAACGTCGCTGCTCTCTCCCCAACGATGTCACCCTGCTCAGCTCCCTAAACCCCATCCCTTACGGTGTCCGTCGCCCCACCCCGCTGGAGATCCCAGACTTGGTCCGTGGAGGACGTGCGATCGGTGTTGTCGTGCGTGGGGGACGAGGTGACGGTGGCGTTCTACGTGCATCGATGATGGCTTCTTCGCTGTGTTCCACTATGTGGAGAAGCCATCGTGTGTCCCTGGAAGCTGGACACCGGGGCAGGTCGAGCTCCAGGACGCCACCGCAGAGTCCCGCATTCCCTGCGATCTTGAGCCCGGAAGTGTTGGCGAATATGCCGCGTAGGGGCATGCTGCCGTCGAGATGGTTGTAGGACAAGTCTAGCTCGACCAGGGAGCTTAGGTCATCCATTTACTCTGGGACGGCTCGTCGTTTCTGGACAGGTACAGCTCCTGCAGGCCAGACATGTGGCCGAGCTCCAGTGGGATGCTCCCGGACAACCAGTTGCTCGCCAGGCCGAGTCTCCTGAGACCCTTGAGCTTGCTCAGCGACGGAGGGATGCTTCCATGGAAGGAATTGAAATCCATATCAAGAAACTCTAGGCTCTAGCACTGCTCTAGCTCTTCTGGTAGCTGACCGGAGAATTTGTTCCCGGATAGCGCTAGCTGAGCAAGGTTGGTGAGGCTGGAGATGTCAGGTTGGCTAGAGTGTCGAGGATGAACCCACTCAGCGTTACTACTCAGATCAAGCTCCAGTAGCTGGGTGAGGTCGTTGATGGAGGATGGGATTGGCCTCGTCAACCGGTTCCCCTGCAACGCCAACTTCGTGAGGTTCTTCATGTTCCCAATCCCTGCTGAGATGGTGCCGTTGAGGAGGTTGGATTCGAGGCCCAACGTTGTGAGCCCGATGAGGTCGCCGATGGCCGGTGGAATAGACCCGGAGATGCGGGTTTTCCCTATGTTCAGTGCTTGAATCTCCCTCAGGAGTTGGGCAATGGAGCCTGGCAACTGGCCACCAAGCTTGTTGTCATCAAGGGCGAGGACCTGTAGGCTGCCGCAATTGGTAAGATGGTCCAGGAACTCCCAGCCTTGCTCGTCGCTCACGTCAGCTGGTTGCCCGACATGTACAGCGACATCGTTGGCCTGAACAGCTCTACCACATATAAGATTGCCTGACGTTTGGCTGGATCTGTACCAGCAGGCTATCCAAACGACGGAAATGAAACAACCTTGGAGCTAGCGTGGCATGTAGCCTATCTAAATATTTTTAGGATTAGAAAATTGTTTTGTATTGGTCCATCTTATACTTTTCTTTAACATTACACCCTCATTCTTCTTGGTCTTAGACGACTCTTTTCAGTATCAATTCCAAATTCATGTTTAACTAGGTGAGTGCCCGTGCGTTGCAACGGGGACATATAATATCACAGTGACTTATATATAAAATGTGTGTATTATATGTCTTCGTTGCAACGCACGGACGCTCACCTAGTCTTAACATAAAACCATTCCTCCATCCAGGCCCCGGGCCACCTCTTTCGAAATGTTGGAACTGGGTAACTTACATCAGAACAAGGAACGAAGCCATAACAATCAAAATTGTTGTGATATTGCCCTTTGCCAGTGGCCTTCGTCTCGTACAGTAGTTCGTTGTAAAGCCCAAAATTTGTATCAGGAAAATAAATAAATAAATAATTATAATTATTCTTAGTGTTTGAGAATTTATGGAACCTTGGAGATCATTTGAACTCCTTATATTGGTGCATATTCAAATAATGGAATTATATTGGTCAGGTAACAAATAAATGAGTTTAGAAATATGCATCTCATGCCGATGATTTTGTGATGAGCATTTTTGTTTGAACAAAGGAATCAAGACTTAATTTGACCTCAATTTACAAATATATATATAGTAAAGAATTTGAGAAAGGTAATTATGATAATCCTTTATTCCTTTTTGAATTAAAGGGTGAGGAGGAAGATAAATAATAAAAATAATAATAGTAACAGTAATAATAATAAATATGAAGATAGGATTTCTGTCCACATTAGAGTTTTGCTTGAAATTCAAAGATGAATCATGGTTGAATTTGAAATAGGAATCATAAAAAGAAAACAGAAATCGGAACAAAACCGCATCTGGGCCCAATTCTTCCCTGGCCGGCCCACCTCTCGATTCCGCGCCTGTCACGCGGGCCCGCCCGGCCAGCCTCCCTGCTCGCTCGCTCCAACGCAGTGCGGTGTTCCCTTGTGGCTGCTGCGCTGGTCACAGACTTGTGGGGCCCGCACGCCAGGTATCTCTTTTCCACTAAGATCGGAACTACATCCCTGGTTATGCGCCGCCTTACTCGCGATCTCCTAGACACGGACTCGTTGTCGCGGTCCTTGCCATCCGGGTCGTCGCAACCTCCGCGTTCCTTCCCCTCCCCTTGTTGTCATACGCTCTGACCGGTTGGGCCTGCTCACCTGGGTGGTCTTCACCACTCTGGGGCCACCGCGCCTCAACAGAAGCCACCGAGATCTCTGGCGTCGGCCTTGGGGCAGAAATCGCCAGCCGAACTCCTATAAATTTACATGCGCTCGCCTCCGAATATCCCAAGCACAGAGAAAGTTTCATCGTGCCAAGTGAGAGAGGGAAAGAACCGAGCTGCGCAATCGCCCCACGGGCTCGTCGTTGTCGCGGCCCTAATGTTGTGCTATGATGCTCCGCCTGTTCATGGGGATGTTTGTTGTGGCTTCACCGTGTGGAACCGACGCTCGGGAACTCGAGAATTCCTCGACGGAGTGGTTTCGCCGCCATAGATCCATCCCGCCCGTGGTCGGGGTACCTCGACGTCCTAGCTACATGGTAAGAATTTCCAGACCAACTTGCCGTGGCACCTGCATCGTGTTGCATCCGGTTCATTTGGGAATCACGCACCAGTACGCCGTGCTGGGGTAGCTCACCGGCGTACGCGCCTATGTGGGTAGCACCACCACCCGTCTGGGTGAAGGTTGAAGAAGTGTCGGGGTCATTAGATATATGTTGGACGGCTGGGATCGCTCTAGGCATACCAGTTGGCCGATAACCGTAGATCTTGCGACGGATGGTCCTGATTAGATGAAAATACCGATTCGGCCGGGCACGTTTCGGGGCGTTGATCCTCCATCGGGCGGCCCAGATTGATGCAACCATGTGTGTGATATGTGTCGTTGGATCGGTTTCTAGCGGATGAGAATGGGGCTTAGTGTTTAAAAATCTGGACGGTCGATCTTTGATCCAACGATTGATGGAGCGTACCGGTTCACAGGATTCGCGATCTAATCTGGGCCCTCGACTTTTGATCGGACGACCCTAATTAACCGTACCCCTTCGCGGCTGCAGCTTTTCAAAAGAGTCCCTGCGCTTTTATAAAATGAACCCACCGTCCTCGTGGGAGTAGTCTGAGTATGGTAGAGTTTTATAAATTTAACCCTAAGCTCTCTGATATTAGTGTCCTCGGTCTAGAACACTTAGGATATTCAGAAATTAATAAAGAAATAGGTTTTTAGTATAAAAATAAATCCATAAACTTGTTTAATTCGTATTTAATTCATTCTAACTCTGAATTGACCCATTCCAGTTTCTATAATTTTGTATTAATATTGTTTATCACCTAGTACCTTTGTTTAACCATGAAACTTGAATTAAAATTATTTATTTGGATTAATATATTCTAAGCACTAAATAATTTCGGAAATTCATAACTTAATAATCGTAGCTCCGAATTTAGTGGTTCTTGTTTCTACAATCTCGTAACATCACGTAGATTATTATTATGTAGTTTGATCTTATGTTTGGTGTAATGTTAATTTTGCCTATACATGTTTGTCTGTATTGCTACGTTTAGCAGTGAGGACACGTATCACCTGAAGAGCAAGTTGGTACCTGGAATCTCAAGTGTCAGGCAAGTTATGCCAATGATCACTTCTTTTACCCAGTCATGTTCTGATTAATCATAATGATATGCATAGGTTAATTTTGATGGGACCCAATAGGTCACCCTAGCCTGAATATCTTTTACCTTGTTTACCCCTGAATCATTAGGTAGTTATGCTATTGCTTTACATGGTTTTTGGGTTTATATTTCATTATATCCATGTTCTATTATTCTGTTATGTTATTTATGTTCATGGTAAGATCATTATGTTAATTTGAACATGGAGAACCACCTAGGAAAATAGTGCTACCACAAGGGTTTAATGGGACGCCCTTGGCTAACTAACTAGGAAAGCTAGTGGAAGACTACCTTACCCGAAAGGGGCAAGGGCAGTAGGGGAGTGGTTAGTGTAGGGAGGTCCTAGGGTTGATTTTGCTGCGATGGCGGTCAGACGAGGGATTCCTGCACTGGAGCTTCCGATAAACTGTAGCGGGTTTTCAGAAGCTAGTGGAACTTTGTAAAGGCCTCGTAGTGTTTGAGAGCACTTAGATGGGGGGTGAATAGGTGATCCTGTAAAAACTTGAAACTTAATGCCACAAAACTTGATTAGGAGTCAGCACAATAAAGCCAAAGTGGCTAGAGAGGAGTTCTTGCGAGACATGATAACCACAAGAAGATCAACACAGATAGGCACAGTGGTTTATCCCGTGGTTCGGTCAAGTCCAACACTTGCCTACTCCACGTTGTGGCGTCCCAACGGACGAGGGTTGCAATCAACCCCTCTCAAGCGGTCCAAAGACCCACTTAAATACCATGGTGTTTTGCTTTGTTTACTATATCCCGCTTGCGAGGAATCTCCACAACTTGGAGCCTCTCGCCCTTACAATTTGATATTCACAAAGAAGCACGGAAGTAAGGCTGGGATGAGCAACGCACACAAGACACAAAATCAAAGCACCAATACGCACACAAGTCACAACTCGAGCTCACAACACAACCCGGAGAGTTCTCTACTCAAATGGAGCTCTAGTTGCTATCACAAAGAATCGAATGCGCGGAATTGGAGTCTTGGTGCTTAGGAATGCTTAGAGAATGCTTGGTATTCTCCTCCATGCGCCTAGGGGTCCCTTTTATAGCCCCAAGGCAGCTAGGAGCCGTTGAGAGCATTCCAGGAAGGCAATTCTTGCCTTCTGTCGCCTGGCGCACCGGACAGTCCGGTGCACCACCGGACACTGTCCAGTGCGGATTTCTTTCCTATTTTGGCGCAGCCGACCGTTGGAGATTCAGAGCCGTTGGCGCACCGAACACTGTCCGGTGCACACCGGACAGTCCGGTGCCCCCTTCTGACCGTTGGCTCTGCCACGCGTCGCGCGCGGATTACGCGGCCGACCGTTGGCCCGGACGGCTGTTGGCTCACCGGACAGTCCGGTGATTTATATCCGTACGCCGCCGACGAAACCCGAGAGCAGTTAGTTCTCCAGAGCCAGCCTGGCGCACCGGACACTGTCTGGTGCACCACCGGACAGTCCGGTGCACCTAGACTGCGCAGAGTCTTGGCTGCTGAGCCAAGTCTTTTCCAAATTGGTCTTTTCTTGTTTCTAGCACTTAGACACAATATATTAGTCTCCAAAACAATGTACTAAGTCTTAGAAACATACCTTTACTCTTGATTTGCACTTCTTAAGTCTTTGGCACAAATATTACTCAAAGCATTTGTGTGGAGCACTTAATCACCAAAATCTATAGAAATGTCCCAAGGGTACATTTCCCTTTCAATCTCCCCCTTTTTGGTGATTAATGCCAACACAACAAAAAGCAACTAAAAGAAGTGCGACATCAATGCAAATGAAAACAAGAATTCGTTTTGTTTCAAATTTGGCATATTTGGATCATCCTTTGCCACCACTTGGTTTTGTTTTTGCAAATCAAACTCAATTTCCTATCTCTAAGTCAAACACACTTGTTGAGACATAAAGAGAGTTGTTCAAAGAGAAATTGATCAAAGATTTCAAAAACTCCCCCTATTTCCCATCATCAGCCATTCTCCCCACAAGAGGCCAACTTTTGACAAAAGAGACAACAAGAGATTTTTGACAAACCAAAAGCTCTATTCTACTATTTTCAAAATTCTCAAGTGGTAGCTGATCCATTTATTGCTTTGGCCTTATTTTCTCCCCCTTTGGCATCAAGCACCAAAACGGAATCAATCTTGGCCCTTAAACCCCATTGCCTCACCAAAATCTTTAATTAAGAGTAAAAAGGCAATAAGAGCATGAAGATGAACTTGGAGTTAGTTACTCTTTCATCGGAGTGCATTGGAAGTCTTTCAGGGTCCAAGTCCAACATTCCCTTTCAATCCACCTTTGAGACTAAATTAAGAACACTCAAGCACATGGTTAGTCTCAAGGATCAAGTTGTAGCATAACTCCCCCTAAATATGTGCATCACTTGCAAATGGACTTATGAGGTCCGGGGAGTGCTTGTACAACTTGAGCACCATACATAAACAACAAAATGCATAAGGAACATGATCAAGGCATAAAACACATGTATGCTATAAATCAATCCAGGTTCCGCGAATCTAAGACATTTAGCTCACTATGCAGCCTGCAAAAGGTCGACTCATCTAGAGGCTTGGTAAAGATATCGGCTAGCTGGTTCTCGGTGCTAACATAAAATACTTCGATATCTCCCTTTTGCTGGTGGTCTCTCAAAAAGTGATGCCGGATGTCTATGTGCTTAGTGCGGTTGTGTTCAACAGGATTATCCGCCAAGCGGATAGCACTCTCATTATCACATAGGAGTGGGACTTTGCTCAGATTGTAGCCAAAGTCCCTGAGGGTTTGCCTCATCCAAAGTAGTTGCGCGCAACACTATCCTGCGGCAACATACTCGGCCTCAGCGGTGGATAGGGCAACAGATGTTTGTTTCTTAGAACTCCACGACACCAGGGACCTTCCTAAGAATTGGCACGTCCCCAATGTACTCTTCCTATCGACCTTACATCCAGCATAATCAGAGTCTGAATATCCAATCAAGTCAAAGGTAGACCCCTTTGGATACCAGATCCCGAAGCAAGGCGTAGCAACTAAATATCTAAGAATTCGCTTAACGGCCACAAGGTGACACTCCCTTGGGTTGGATTGAAATCTAGCACACATGCATACGCTAAGCATAATATCCGGTCTACTAGCACATAAATAAAGTAAAGACCCTATCATAGACTGGTATGCCTTTTGATCAACGGACTTACCTCCTTTGTTGAGGTCGACATGTCCGTCGGTTCCCATTGGAGTCTTTGCGGGCTTGGCGTCCTTCATCCCAAACCTCTTGAGCAAGTCTTGTGTATACTTCGTTTGTGAGATGAAGGTGCCATCATTGAGTTGCTTCACTTGGAACCCAAGGAAGTAGTTCAACTCGCCCATCATCGACATCTCAAATTTCTGAGTCATCACCCTGCTAAACTCTTCACAAGACTTTTGGTTAGTAGAACCAAATATTATGTCATCGACATAAATTTGGCACACAAAAAGTTCACCATCACAAGTCTTAGTGAATAAGGTTGGATCGGCTTTCCCAACCTTGAAAGCATTAGCAATTAAAAAGTCTCTAAGGCATTCATACCATGCTCTTGGGGCTTGCTTAAGTCCATAGAGCGCCTTAGAGAGCTTACACACGTGATCGGGGTACCGTTCATCCTCGAAGCCAGGGGGTTGCTCCACGTACACCTCCTCCTTGATTGGTCCGTTGAGAAAAGCGCTCTTCACATCCATTTGGAACAACCTGAAAGAATGGTGAGCAGCATAGGCTAACAATATGCGAATTGACTCTAACCTAGCCACAGGAGCAAAAGTCTCCTCAAAGTCCAAACCTGCGACTTGGGCATAACCTTTTGCCACAAGTCTAGCCTTGTTCCTTGTCACCACCCCGTGCTCGTCTTGTTTGTTGCGGAACACCCACTTGGTTCCCACAATGTTTTGCTTGGGACGAGGCACCAGTGTCCAAACTTCATTTCTCTTGAAGTTGTTGAGCTCTTCCTGCATGGCCAACACCTAGTCCGGATCTAGCAAGGCATCTTCTACCCTGAAAGGCTCAATAGAAGAGACAAAAGAGTAATGCTCACAAAAATTAACTAATCTAGAGCGAGTAGTTACTCCCTTGCTAATATCACCCAAAATTTGGTCGACGGGATGATTCCTTTGAATCGTCGCTCGAACTTGAGTTGGAGGTGCCGGTTGTGCTTCTTCCTCCATTACATGATCATCTTGTGCTCCCCCTAGATCACACGCCTCCTCTTGATGAACCTGTTCATCGTCTTGAGTTGGGGGATGCACCATTGTTGAGGAAGAAGGTTGATCTTGCTCCTTTTGTTCATGTGGCCGCACATCTCCAATCGCCATGGTGCGTATTGCGGCCGTTGGAACGTCTTCTTCATCTACATCATCAAGATCAACAACTTGCTCTCTTGGAGAGCCATTAGTCTCATCAAATACAACGTCGCTAGAGACTTCAACCAAACCCGATGATTTGTTGAAGACCCTATACGCCTTTGTATTTGAGTCATAACCTAGCAAAACCCTTCTACAGCTTTGGGAGCAAACTTAGAATTTCTACCTTTCTTCACTAGAATATAACATTTGCTCCCAAATACACGAAAGTAAGACACATTGGGTTTGTTACCGGTTAGAAGCTCATACGAAGTCTTCTTGAGGAGGCGATGAAGGTATACCTGGTTTATGGCGTGGCAAGCCGTGTTCACGGCTTCCGACCAAAACCGCTCGGGCGTCCTGAACTCTCCAAGCATCGTCCTTGCCATGTCAATGAGCGTCCTGTTCTTCCTCTCTACCACACCATTTTGCTGTGGTGTGTAGGGAGCGGAGAACTCGTGCTTGATTCCTTCCTCCTCAAGGTACTCCTCCACTTGAAGGTTCTTGAACTCGGACCCGTTGTCGCTCCTTATCTTCTTCACCTTGAGCTCAAACTCATTTTGAGGTCTCCTTAGGAAGCACTTGAGGGTCCCTTGGGTTTCAGATTTATCCTGCAAAAAGAATACCCAAGTGAAGCGGGAAAAATCATCAACTATAACAAGACCATACTTACTTCCTCCTATGCTTAGATAGGCGACGGGTCCGAAGAGGTCCATATGAAGCAACTCTAAAGGTCTTGATGTGGTCATCACATTTTTGGTATGATGAGAGCTTCCCACTTGTTTACCTGCTTGACAAGCTGCACAAGGTCTATCTTTTTCGAAGGTTACGTTTGTTAGACCTATCGCGTGTTCTACCTTTAGAAGTTTGTGAAGGTTCTTCATCCCCACATGTGCTAAGCGGCGATGCCACAACCAGCCCACGCTAGTCTTAGCAATTAAGCATGCATCTAGACCGGCCTCCTCTTTTGCAAAATCAACTAAGTAGAGTTTGTCGTCTAATACACCCTTAAAAGCTAATGAACCATCACTCCTTCTAAAGACAGACACATCTACATTTGTGAATAAGCAATTATATCCCATATTACAAAGCTGACTCACAGACAATAAGTTATATCCAAGCGACTCAACTAAAAACACATTAGAAATAGAGTGCTCGGATGAAATGGCAATCTTCCCTAGTCCTTTGACCTTGCCTTGATTCCCGTCACCGAATATGATTGAGTCTTGGGAATCCTTGTTCTTGACGTAGGAGGTGAACATCTTCTTCTCCCCCGTCATGTGGTTTGTGCATCCGCTGTCGATAATCCAGCTTGATCCCCCGAATGCATAAACCTGCAAGGCAATTTAGGCTTGGGTCTTAGGTACCCAACTCTTTTTGGGTCCTACAAGGTTAGTAATAATGGTCTTAGGGACCCAAATGCAAGTTTTATCTCCCTTACATTTTGCCCCTAATTTCCTAGCAATCACCTTCTTATCCTTTCTACAAATTGCAAAGGAAGCATTGCAAGCATGATAAATTGTAGAAGGTTCATTAGTTTTCCTAGGAACATTAGCAACATTTCTCCTAGGCATATGACGAATGACATTTCTCCTAGGCATATCTCTACCATGCACATAGGAAGAACTTGAAGCAAACATGGCATTTGAATCATTACAACTCCTATGAACATTTCTAGAATATCTCTTATCACCATAAATGAAAGCATGATTCTTTTGACTACTATTAGTCATAGGAGCCTTCCCTTTCTCCTTGGTGGGAATGGGAGCCTTATGACTTGTTCAGTTCTTGGCTTCCCTCTTGAAGCCAAGCCCATCCTTAATTGAGGGGTGTCTACCAATAGTGTAGGCATCCCTTGCAAATTTTAGTTTGTCAAATTCATCCTTGCTAGTCTTAAGTTGGGCATTAAGACTAGCCACTTCATCATTTAACTTTGTAATAGAGACTAGGTGTTCACTACAAGCATGAACATTAAAATCTTTACACCTATTGCAAATCACAACATGTTCTACACAAGAGTTAGATCTATTTGCTACAACTAGAAATGGTCTCATGGCAAGTAAATAGTTCACAAGAAAGCATTTCATTCCTTTTAACTTCTAAAGCAAGAGATTTTTGTGCCTGTACAAATTTATCATGTTCTTCATACAAAAGATCCTCTTGCTTTTCTAACAATCTATTCTTATCATTCAAGGTATCAATTAATTCATTAATCTTATCAATCTTAGTTCTATCTAAGACCTTGAACAAGCTAGCATAATCTATTTCATCATCGCTAGATTCATCATCACTAGAAGAAGCATAGGTTGAGTGTTTACCTTCTTCTCCTTTGCCATGAGGCAAGTGTGATGCTCGTTGGGGAAGAGGGACGATTTGTTGAAGGCCGAGGCGGCGAGTCCTTCGTTGTCGGAGTCGGATGACGAACAATCAGAGTCCCACTCCTTGCCAAGGTGTGCCTCGCCCTTAGCCTTCTTGTAGGCCTTCTTCTTTTCCCTTTTCTTCTCTTGTTCCTGGTCACTATCATTATCGGGACAATTAGCGATAAAATGACCGATCTTACCACATTTGAAGCATGAGCGCTTCCCCTTCGTCTTGTTCTTGTTGGGATGCTCCTTGTGACCCCTTAGCGCCGTCTTGAAGCGCTTGATGATGAGTGCCATCTCTTCCTCATTGAGCCCTACCGCCTCAACTTGTGCCACCTTGTTAGGTAGCACTTCCTTGCTCCTCGTTGCTTTGAGAGCAACGGTTTGAGGCTCGTGGATTTGGCCATTCAACGCATCATCAACGTATCTTGCCTCCTTGATCATCATCCGCCCGCTTACAAACTTCCCAAGTATTTTCTCGGGCGTCTTCTTGGTGTACCTAGGATTCTCACGAATATTGTTTACAAGATGTGGATCAAGGACAGTGAAGGACCTTAGCATTAGGCGGACGACGTCGTGGTCCGTCCATCGCATGCTTCCATAGCTCCTTATTTTGTTGACAAGGGTCTTGAGCCGGTTGTACGTTTGGGTTGGCTCCTCTCCCGTGATCATCGTGAACCTTCCTATTTCACCTTCCACCAACTCCATCTTGGTGGGCATGGTGACGTCGTTCCCCTCATGCGAGATCTTGAGGGTGTCCCTGATCTGCTTGGCGTTATCCAAGCCGCTCACCTTATGGTATTCATCCCTGCACAATGATGCTAGAAGAACAGTAGTAGCTTGTGCATTTTTGTGGATTTGCTCATTGATAAATATGGGACTATCAGTACTATCAAATTGCATTCCACTTTCTACTATCTCCCATATGCTTGGATGGAGAGAGAACAAGTGACTACGCATTTTGTGACTCCAAAATCCGTAGTCCTCTCCATCAAAGTGAGGAGGTTTACCAAGTGGAATGGAGAGTAAATGAGCATTGGTACTTTGAGGAATACGAGAGTAATCGAAAGAAAAATTAGAGTTATCCGTCTTCTTTTTCTCATAGTCATTGTCGTCGTTGTCCTTTTGGGAAGAAGAGGACTCGTCGCTGTCATCATAGTAGACAATCTTCTTGATGCGCCTCTTCTTCTTCCCTTCCTTCTTCTTTTGACTCGAGCCGGAGTCAGTAGCTTTGTTGTCCCTCGGCTCGTTGAAGATGGTCTCCTTCTCCTTATCATTGACCATCATCCCCTTTCCCTTAGGATCCATCCCTTCGGGCGATTAGTCCCTTTCTTGAAGAGAACGGTTCTGATACCAATTGAGAGCACCTAGAGGAGGGGGTGAATAGATGATCCTGTAAAAACTTGAAACTTAATGCCACAAAACTTGATTAGGAGTCAGCACAATAAAGCCAAGTGGCTAGAGAGGAGTTCTTGCGAGACACGATAACACAAGAAGATCAACACAGATAAGCACAGTGGTTTATCCCGTGGTTCGGCCAAGTCCAACACTTGCCTACTCCATGTTGTGGCGTCCCAATGGACGAGGGTTGCAATCAACCCCTCTCAAGCGGTCCAAAGACCCACTTGAATACCACGGTGTTTTGCTTTGTTTACTATATCCCGCTTGCGAGGAATCTCCACAACTTGGAGCCTCTCGCCCTTACAATTTGATGTTCACAAAGAAGCACAGAAGTAAGGCTGGGATGAGCAACGCACACAAGACACAAAATCAGAGCACCAATACGCACACAAGTCATAACTCGAGCTCACAACACAACCCGGAGAGTTCTCTACTCAAATGGAGCTCTAGTTGCTATCACAAAGAATCGAATGCGCAGAATTGGAGTCTTGGTGCTTAGGAATGCTTAGAGAATGCTTGGTATTCTCCTCCATGCGCCTAGGGGTCCCTTTTATAGCCCCAAGGCAGCTAGGAGCCGTTGAGAGCATTCCAGGAAGGCAATTCTTGCCTTCTGTCGCCTGGCGCACCGGACAGTCCGGTGCGGATTTCTTTCCTATTTTGGTGCAGCCGACCGTTAGAGATTCAGAGCCGTTGGCGCACCGGACACTGTCCGGTGCACACCGGACAGTCCGGTGCCCCCTTCTGACTGTTGGCTCTGCCACGCGTCGCGCGTGGATTACGCGGCCGACCGTTGGCCCGACCGGCTGTTGGCTCACCGGACAGTCCGGTGCACCACCGAACAGTCCGGCGATTTATATCCGTACGCCGCCGACGAAACCCGAGAGCAGTTAGTTCTCCAGAGCCAGCCTGGCGCACCGGACACTGTCTGGTGCACCACCGGACAGTCCGGTGCACCTAGACTGCGCAGAGTCTTGGCTGTTGAGCCAAGTCTTTTCCAAATTGGTCTTTTCTTGTTTCTAGCACTTAGACACAATACATTAGTCTCCAAAACAATGTACTAAGTCTTAGAAACATACCTTTACTCTTGATTTGCACTTCTTAAGTCTTTGGCACAAATATTACTCAAAGCATTTGTGTGGAGCACTTAATCACCAAAATCTTATAGAAATGTCCCAAGGGTACATTTCCCTTTTAGTGTTACCCTGCCTCGCCTCCTCGGTAAAGGTGTATGGGATTGGCCGTCTCCTGGTAGATGGGTAACATGACTTGTGGGTAAAGATGCGTAACCTCTGCAGAGTGTAAAACCGGTATACTAGTCGTGCTCACGGTCATGAGCAGCTCGGACACTCACATGATTAAATTATGGAACTTAAACTCAATTTGCCATATGCATTGCATTGAGGGTGTTGTTGTTACTTTTGTTCTACTACTTAATTGGGTTGGTATTTACTTATACTTAGTAACTGCTAATAAAATTTTGACCAACTTTAAAAGCAATGCTCAGCTTCAACCATCCTCTTTGGTAAGCCTTACACTTCACGTGAGCTCCCACCTTTGGCGAGTTCATGCACATTATTCCCCACAACTTGTTAAGCTATGAACGTATGTGAGCTCACTCTTGCTGTCTCACACCCCCACAGGTCAAGAATAGGTACCACAGGATGAGGCGCATGGAGGATGCTAGGGTGAGTTCGTGAGAGGTCTAGGTCGTCATCTCCCAGTCAACTTTGGGTTGCTGGACCGTTGTCTCCTTATAATGTAATTATTTATTTATTTTGTACAGAACTCTTATTATATAGTAAAGATGTGACATTCGATCACGTGTCATGATTCATCATATGTGTGAGACTTGGTCCTAGCACACCTGGTGATTATGTTCACGCCCGGGTCTTGGTGCCCCGAAACCCGGGTGTGACATTCGTGCATGTTACAGAAGCACTTTGCGCTTGGTTCTAGCCCTTGGCTTCTCACGGCCCAAACAAAAATACTCGTTCTGATTATAGCTTCGGGAGTAATTTGATGAGGAAAGATCTCAAATGTCTTCAAAACTTCAAACAAAAATTTGCTCAATGGGAACCGAAGACTTGCCTTCATAAAGCTTCTGTAAACAACAACTTCATCTTCCTCGGGTGCAGGGGCGGCGCTGCCCCCCCCCAACTCTCACAATAGACATGTCACGAAAATATCTTCCCTTCATGGCATCAATCTGACTCTTTTTGATGGACGACTTTCCGAAGATGGTATGACTTGGCCGCCAGGGCCGATCTTCGGCATCTTCATTCCTGCTTTCCACATCAAAGTTATCGGTATCATCGGAATCCTCAGACAACCCAGCTAATATTTCATTTGTAATCTTTTACGTGTTTGTTTTTTTCCATAGCTTCGTAAAACCCAGCTAGAGCAGGGACCACAATCTTCTTCTCTTCAGACATCTAACGAGTACTTGTGCAAATGACGAAGCTCACAAATCAAACGAGATCTGACAGCAAGAACTTTCAAGCTTGAAACAATAGCACAAGCAATTGAAAGGCGCAACAAATGCTATCGCTGCAGGTTCCTATTTATATGCCTAGCGCATTGCAACTTGGTGGGCCCCATTTGTCATTGACTTTCGCTATTCTAGCGAAGGGAAGGTGTTTTTTCGGACCTTCGGCTAAAGGCCTTCGTTCACGTCATAGTCTGAATTTGTTAGACACAAAAACAAATTATGCGAGGGGCTACTATTGGGGGCCTTCATCTTCTGAAGGTCCTCAAAAACACGACTAACATGTTTTCCAGTATAGTATACTGTCACATGAAGCTTCGGCTTTAAGATGAAGGCGTGCATGGCATGAAAAGCGTGATCTAGAAGAAGGACGAACCAACTCCGAAGCTGTGGCTGGAGAAGCTTCGGCTTAGCACAAGGACGGTGGTGGAGGATGAAACCGACCTAAAAGGGAAAAGACTGCTTAGTCCTCGACAACTTGCCTTTTGGCTAACAGTAAATGTTAGGTACATAAATGTAATTTTGCTCAGGCTGCGTCATGTGCCTATAAACAGATGAACAGTAACATCGTACTGTTCACGCTGACTTGTAATCACCCACGCGTCACTCCCGCTTTTTCACCTTCTGTCAAGTCGAAGGTACAAATGTAATTTAAACATTGTTAATGTTTGTTTATGTTTATATGATAAAAATATGAAGAATCTAATGGTTCAAGATGATTATTTATATTCCCTCACGTTTCATATGTTTTAGTTTACATCATTGCTTATTGAAATAAAGAAGGTGTGTCCTTCATGACCTTCGTCTGAAGATTATTATATCCTAAGGGAGATAATGCTTCGAAGGACGAAGGTCTTTAACCATCTGCACTTGTTTTGCCTTGTTCTTGATTTATAGCTTTTTTAGAACAAGTGACCAACAATTGTAATATTTTTTTCTTTCCGACCAGAGGTTTTAAATGTGCAGCCGCAAAACATCTTAGTTTTATTCTGGTCATATATATATTCTATATTGTTTATTTATGTATTAATGTTGTATGTATATGGGCCGGTGTCGCACATTTAGGCATTTTGGGCTGGGCTGGCACACATAACTAATTGTGTGTCGTGTCGTGGGCCGATGACTGGGCCCACATGCTGGCACAACATGGCCCATAATTAGGGATATGCTTTTGTAGGACATGCCTTTGTGGGCCGTGCTTTTGTGGGCCTATGTTGTGGCGGGTCAGGCCGGCCCACATGTCCAGGTATAGTCACTGTCGACCTCAACACCACTTCTCCTTCCTATACACCTTGTCTCACTGCTAAAGAATGCAACATCTATAACGATTGAGAATCGGCTACGATACCGAGTTTTCAACCAGTATTTGGCATTTGGGATTAAAAGTCTCTATCTTTAGTCCTATTTATATGAACTGGTACTAAGAGAGGACTTCAGTACTGGTTCATGTAAGAACCGATATTAAAATTCTCTATTTAGCATCAATTGTAAACATAAACCAGCACTAAAGATGATCATTAGTACAGGTTCAACTGATACACCCAGCCCAGGTGGGGTTGGCCGAGGCCCAACAAATTAGGGTTGCCCGGAGCCCAACAGTTCATTAAGCACACACAACTCACACAGTTCATTAAGCACACACAACTCAGGGAAAGGCCCAATCACCCCAAAAGACTAGTCCAATGGGGGAAGGTGTCTCTCCCTTTTAAAGTGGCTTCCTCCTCCCAAGTTAAGTGAGGTGGGATAATTCTGAGGCTCACACGGTCACCGTCCGACTACAATTGGGCCAACTGGGCCAGTTGCGCTTTTGCCAACGAGTAATAGTGGAGGATGTCCTCATCATTCCCACCTTCTTAAAATGGGCCCTAGCTTTGGTACCAGATGATACACCCAGTCCAGGTGGGGTTGGCCGAGGCCCAACAAGTTAGGGTTGCCCGGAGCCCAACAGTTCATTAAGCACACCCAACTCAGGGAAAGGCCCAATCGCCCCAAACAACTAGTCCAATGGGGAAGGGTGGCTCTCCCTTTTAAAGTGGCTTCCTCCTCCCAAGTTAAGCGATGTGGGATAATTCTGAGGCTCACACGGTCACCGTCCTACTACAATTGGGCCAACTAGACCAATTGCGTCTTTGCCAACAGGTAATAGTGGAGGATGTCCTCATCATTCCCACCTTCTTAAAATGGGCCCTAGCTTTGATACCATATGATACATCCAGCCTAGGTGGGGTTGGCCGAGGACCAACAAATTAGGGTTGCCCGCAGCCCAACAGTTCATTAAGCACACCCAACTCAGGGAAAGGCTCAATCGCCCCCAAAAGACTAGTCCAATGGGGGAAGGGTGGCTCTCCCTTTTAAAGTGGCTTCCTCCTCCCAAGTTAAGCGAGGTGTGATAATTCTGAGGCTCACATGGTCGCCGTCCGACTACAATTGGGCCAACTGGGCCAATTGCGTCTTTGCCAATGGGTAATAGTGGAGGATGTCCTCATCATCAACGCTAAGAACTGGTACTACAAGTTGGTCTAGGGGCATATTCAGTATTTTTACATCTTGATATGTATCAATGCAGAAAACCAAAATATATATCGAAGACATAACACACATACAATATAAGCAAACATAACTTATAACAGTCAACACTCCATAGCTCACAACTCAGAGGTCACGGTCACTTCAAATTCCACAACTCATTATGTTGTTCATAACATTCAACACACGCACCATTGGGGTCTTCTTCCGAAGGTCCTCAAAATATCAAGATAATAGTTGTTCTCTGGTCTATTTTTATGTGTTACAGGTACACTTATCATAAGCATCTTCGGACGAATAGCACCATAAAGGAGCGAAGGATGAAGCTAGATAAAGTCAAAGCAGGTTTTCAATAGTTTGTCCTCCAAGATGACATAAGGAAAAGACACCATTACCCTTTTTATACTATGTAGGTCAATGTATAGTTTTAAGGACGTAAATGTAATTTTACCAAAACCATACTCTATGACTATAAATAGAGGAATAGTGCCATATGCATTTGGGCATCTTTTGGATCGGAGGAAGAGCGGATAGTCTCTTCTACAAAGCTGTAACTCTCCCTTCGTCTTGTAAGCTTCACAAAGCCGAAGGTATAAATGTAACCTCTAATTTAAAATACGAAGGAAATCAAAGGAATTAAGCAATGTTTTTGAAGTTACATGAAATGTATGGTATTCATATTTATGTTCTCCAAATTACCATTTTCATCAATATTGTATTTATTAATTTTTGTCACACCTTCATCTTTGAATTCAATCTTCTTCTCTAATAAAGAAGGTGAAATTAAAGATGAAGGTAAAATTTAATTTCATTATGTTGTCTTGTTCTTGATCTCTCTTAGGAAGGCAATAGCAGGTAGCCATTATTTAGCGTCCACCTACAGTGAACTCACTTCCACAACCACGTAAAGCTTCAACATGCCGCCAAAGAAGCCAACAACAATTGTCATCATCCTCACTCCCTTGGACACTAACCAAGGAGAAGAAGCACTCCTATAGGGATGGCAACGGAGGTTTTCCCGTCGGGGAATAGCTCCCCATCCTCGTCCTCGCGACGAAAAATTTTCCCCGCAGGGATCCCCACGAACGCTTGCGGGGAATATTTCTTCCCCATTCCCGTTCCCCGCGGGGATAAATCCCCAACAGGGATCCCCATCCTCATTTAAATTATAATTAGGACATATGTTTTTTTGTTATTAATGTACAACATTGTCACTAATATACATTGTCAGATGTAAGAAATCATTATGCATACATCAAAATGAACACATTTGTATAATTAGTGGTCTCTTAACAAGTTAATTATTTATTTTTATCGTTAACTAGTACACGAAAAAACCATTACGTGCAAGTTTAACGGGTTCCCGCGAGGAATGGGGATGGAGAATGCTTCCTCGTCCCCATCCCCGTTTATCCGTCGGGGATGAATTTTCCCTGTTTATATCCCCGCGGAGAAGTTTCTTTCCCACCCCAAACGCCTAATGGAGGAATTTCCCGCGAGGAATTGGAGATCGGGTCCCCATTGCCATCTCTACACTCCTATGAGAAGCACAGAACCAGAAGAGGAAGGCGATCAGTCCTTAGAGAAATCCTACTTGACTTTCATTTCTCATGGTATTTAAGTATGATACTCTTATTTTTGCAATTCGAAAGAGTTATTAATTATTCAGGACTTATTTGTGAGCAAGAGGATTGAAGGGGCAAAAATCGTCTTACTATTCAATTTTGAATAGTAAAGCGATTTTTAAACACCAAAATAAATTTTAGCTCCTTCAATCACTTACTTCTAAACGGACATATTGTAGTCCCTTCAATACCCTTAAACAAGCAACCGAATAAGCCGATGGTACTTTTTTTCTTTCAATTTGCACGTTAAGGTTATTGGTTATTAGTGATTTGTCTCGGTATTATTTGTTTTACGTGGCCGTATCAAACTCAGATTCTTAAGTTGAAACAAAGTACTCATAATTTTTTATCTTCAAACCTTTTTTCTACAATTTTCTTATTAAACCAGAATTCGTATTTTTAATGCAGATTTTATCAAATGTTTAGTTTCTAACGACTAATTTTAATCTATTTATTTTATTCTATTTTAATTCATAAATTACTCAATACACAAAAAAAATTCTATTTTAGATTATAAAAATTCAAAATTTAAAACTAAATAAATAATAAAATAGAAGCACTAAAAAATCACTAGAAACCAAATAGAACCATTAAATTCAATATGTTTTAATTTCGGGATCAGATGGTACAAATTGTGAGCGCCATGTTGTCGTAACAGGCTTATTTGGGGCAGGCACCCCTCTCGGAATAAAAAACCGAGCTTTTACCACTCATCATATCCCTTTAACTGCCTGAAGGATCATGCTTACTCCGGTGCACCAGCTCACTGTTTTATCTCACTGGCATGCTCCATGGCCTCTGTTTCGCCGCCGATGTGGGACTAAAACGGCTTTCTTTCATCCCTTTGGCTACAGGTGGGAGATCAACCGCTGAGTGGTCTTAAAGCCTTAAATTTCTTGCAATCGAGTTGGGCCGGGCCCATCAAGATGACACGGCTCGGCTCGCCGCTCGCCTCGCCAAACACCCCGACCCCTCCAGCCAACTGCAGGTCTGGTGACTCATGAGTCATGAAGTGATTCCGCGCGAATGCGCGATGGGCTTCTTTTTTTCCATGTTCAAAGCTGAAAGTTGCTGGAGATGGATTTTTTTTTCAATCTTGCCGAAGGAAATCTAAATTATAAGTTCATTATTGCAGAACTTGCAAATGAAACTTCTGATCCATTAGATCATAATCTAGTCGTATGTCATATTTGACATTTAAATCATTCTACCATTGACTCATATAGATGTATAAAAAATCTAATAAACCATAAATGTGTCTAAGGTTTGATCATGATTCAATTAAACGTGAGTCTCGCTTGGACGTTTGCACATAATAAGATTTGATTGCACGTTAGTCGTCGACATATTAAACATGTCATATATGTGTTGCAAGCCTATGACCCGGAGACTGTAGGTAGCTGCTAACCTTTTGTTGCTCCACTGCTCGATTTGGCTACACCGATTTGGCCATGTGCCCACGAGTAATCTGTTTCGATTTGGCCATGCGCCCACGAGGACATGCGCCACCACGCCTGCCCAGCAGGCGACGACGCAACTGCCGATCTAATTAGTCGCGCCCATTTCATTTAGCTACATCGCCGTTCGTCGATTTGGCCGTCACCAAACAGTCAGTTGGGGTTCACTTTTGCAAGGAGGAGAGCGCCATCTTTTTGCTTTTTTAGCCCTTTTTAGAAAGTTTTTTATAAGTATGCTCTTTTCTGTTTTAATTCAGAAAATAGACCATTTCCTCGGCACCATCGCTATTGACACCGAGGTTACACATCTCGACGCCAATATAGATGGCACCGAGGTCTCACTCTGAAGCGTTGTGGCACCTATGTGGCAGGGGTCGGCGCTGCCACTATTGGCGCTGACTCCCGACGCTTGCAAACGGCTGCTCGGCCTCGGCTCCTGCGTGCGTGTTATATATATACTCCCTCCATTTCTTTTTATTTGTCGCTGGATAGTGTAATTTTACACTATCCAGCGACAAATAAAAAGAAACGGAGGGAGCATATATATATATATTCCGACTGCACCGGATCGCACGCTGGCGTGTACCCAGCACACCTGTGCTCTCGACTGAACTGCACGGAACCAATCGAGCCTACCGATGGGACCCCACCAAAACTCTGCCCAACCCTACACCTCCCTACCATTTTTTCGTGATACGCTCCGCGTTTTCCTTGTTTCGAAATTTCATTCCACGCGCGCCATGATCGTCGGTTACAATCGTCGTGTTAAGGGGTGAGAGGGTTTTCCGATTCAGGCCTTGTTCGTTTGTGTCGGATTGGTGGGTCGGAACGATTCCTAACTGGATTGCTTCTCTAATTTATATAAATTTTGATTAGCTGGAACGATTTCGGGTGCAATCCGATAGAAACGAACAAGGCCTCATCGGGATTTTTGCTAGGGTTTTGAGCTGTACAAGCCGACTAAAATCGTTTTCGGGTGCGGAATATTGATTCCTAAAGAGGAGTAGCAAAGATAGAGGGTTTTTAGTGCCTCGTTGCCAGGTAGGGTTTCGATCATGGGTACCAAATCATCTTTGTTTTTTTGCATTTCATTTTTTTCTTAAGCGCATTGATGTTCCACGCACATTTGTTTTACAAGTGAATCAGGGTTTTTGTACCATTTCTGTTAAGCACATCGGTGAGTTCCTCGACACCAGTAAAACGATTTGCCTAGGAACGAGTAAGTAAATTACTGATTAACATCAGTATAACAGCTATTCTGAGTAATAATTTGGATTTGCAATTTTCTTTCCCGACAACATTTTTTGTTGATCATTCCTAGTCCATAATAACTAAGAAACCAGTTTCAGTAAGAAGGATCCCAATCAGCAATAATGTTCAACAATCAACAAGCAAATCGACTTCATTCATTATATCTTGATTTTTTTAGTAATAATGGTGACAATAATATTACACGGTCCTATGTAATACGCTCAATAATACTTTTTCAGCAATATTTGTGATCTAACAATTATAATCATTGATCAGTAACAATTGAGTAATGGTGGGCATCCAGTGATATTTTTTTGAATTTATACATTGTGTTTATTGAATAGTTAGTTGTTGCTATCACAAACAATGTTTACATACGCTTACCATATGGATTCAAATTTTTTTATGTACTTGGTGTTTGATTATAAGTATTTGACAATATGAAGGAAATAGCCCTATGTAATTAGTGCATATGATCAGTAACACCTTTTTTAGTTATAATGGTGATCAGTCAATTATAATCATTTGATCAGCAACATTTGAGTTGATAGTATATAGCATGAACAATAATGGTGAGCAGTCAGAAATATTTTTTGAATTCACATTGTTTTTTCTGGATATTTACTTCTTTGTTATCAATATTTGATTGTTTGGAGGAAAATAGTCTTATCTACATTTTTATATGTTTTATCATTGCGTCAACTTCAAGTGAACAAACAAATTCGGAGATGATAGTAAATAATGGCAAAACAGACGCAACAGATGTCTCAAGCGGGGCGATGTCCCAGGTTCAAAAACCCACACCAAGCGGTGATTCGTCAGATCTGGTGTTCCCTCCATGTCCCCTTAGGCCCTGTTCGGTTAGGAGGGGATTGGAGGGGATTCAATCCCCTTCTATACAAATTTATATAGAAGAGGATTGAATCCCCTCCAATCTCTCTTAAACCCTTTCAAACCGAACAAGCCCTTAGGCGGTCTGGAAGGAATAAAGCACCAAAACACCAATTTACTAGGCAAACTTGTGAAGACCAGCCACCGAATAAGCACTAAGAAGTTGGTAAGAAAAAAAAATCGTTGCTAATTCAAAACAGTAGGATTTTCCTGCCACTTTTTTATGCCTTTTCATATTTGTGCAATAGTATCTCTACTACTTATTAAGGCTCTAAGGGTAGCCTACCGTTCTGCCTTCGTTCAATCTGGATCATCCATCGCTGTTGTTCAATCTGGATCGTCCATCGCCACACTATCCTGCTAGCCGCGCCACGTGCTCGCTTCGCGCAAAAAATCAACACAAGTTGACAATACCAAGAGCTGATTACACAAGCTAACTGCTTCTTCTGTAGCAGGAAGGTTTTTAAGTTGCTACTGCAACCTTTGGCTAGCCGATATGGTACATTATATTTGCGCTGCGGTAGCCTGCGTGGGCTGAGTTATTTGGTTACCATACCAGGCCCAAGAAAGTATAAGTGAAGTTTAATTCAAATGCGCAGCCGTCACCCACACGGCCGCACATTCTGCCGGCCCAGTATCCCAGATCCAGTCCACTACTCCACTCCCGTTCCCCCAAGTCTAGCAGCCAAAGCATCGCCCGCCGATGGCGTCTCCGCCCCACTCAGTCGAGGTCCGGACCCCCGGCGACTCGCCGCGGCCCACCACCGCTCTCCTCTCCCCCTCTGTGGCCGCACCTCAGCCCTCCACCGCCTCCCGCCTCTTGCTCCTCCTCACCGCGGCCGTCGCCGCCGCTACGGCCTTCGTCCTGCTCCGCCCGCCCATCACCGTCGTGACCGCGGCGTCCGCCACCGCGCATCCGCTCTCCAAGCCCGTGGTGCTGCTCACCCCCTGTCATCCTCGGCGATTCAAGGTGTTCTGCTCACCCCCTGTCCTTCTCGCTCTTTACTCTTTGATTGAGATTAGGGTTCTAGGGATTTACACTGCTCTCCAAGGAAGGACAGGGACTTGCTCTACCCCGTGATCCACTCCCCCACCGAGCTGCTTTCCTACCGAGGTCGCGAACTCCTCATGTGCGAGATCCACGCTGCTCTCCATGGAAGGCCGGGGACCTGCTGTACCCCGATGTGGAAATCTCATCCTCGGCGATTCAAGGTGTTCTGCTCACCCCCTGTCCTTCTCGCTCTATACTCTTTGATTGAGATTAGGGTTCTAGGGATTTATTGCTTAAAGACGTGCTGACGATTTGATCTTTGGCCAAACCTCTTATTTCCTCCTGTTGATGAGTTAGTTTAATTGTTCTGGGCGGAGTGTGTTCTACGTAGGAGCTTTATGAAATGGCTATTTTGCATTTCCTCATCTCTTAATACAGTGACCCACAAATCTCCTGCTTGTTGGTGAAAAAGGTTAAGAGGATGAGGGTAATGGGAGAGGTTTTATTTTTTTCTATTCCTCCCTTGTGCCCTGCTAAACAACCACCTTTGGATATATCAACTGAACTCCATTTTACTCATTTTTCTCCTCAAAATTGAACACACATTTGGGATTTTCTTAGGGAAGTTGTTTGTTCTGTCTTTTTTACACCTATAAGGGTAGTGTTGGACTTCATATAAGGAGAAAATGTGTGGAATGTCAATATGAGAATGTGTCCACTAATTCTCTATTTATATTGTTTATAAGTTACAACAATACCTTATAATCATGTATATGCCATTGTCTATTCCTGTGCAGTCTGCATTGACTTGAAGAGGCGTATTTGAACAAGTTCTGGAAGGAACCAGGTCAGCCACCTTCACCATACCTCCGTTGATCCGCTCTGATCTTGTCGAGTGGGTAGATTAAAATGATCCGTTCACTTTGTAATTTTTATCCATATGTGTTGGTTCCAAGGTCATCGATTTTACATGCATGTGCTTTTTTCAGATGACCATGTAGAGAAATAGGTGGTTCTGAACTCGTCATATTTCTTCCTCTCCTTTCCTAGGTTTTTTCAACTAGGAGAATAGAACGACAACGCTCATAGTATATTTCAGTAGAGAATTTGAGATAAAATTAATATTCTTGTTCTCTGCATTTATGGTTTAGTTTTTTCACAACTTATATTATTTCTTCACAAGATGCCTATTATTTTGAAACTTATTCATACGAGCTTTATGATGTTCCGTGAAGATTATTTGTATGTTGACAATTTCGATAAATACATGTTTTTAATTCTTTAAACTACCATATCTAGAGGATTACTCAACAAGGTCGTTGATCTCATTGACCTTACATCTGAAAGGTGGGATAAAGACTTAATCTAAGGAATTCATTGTGTTCTTTTTTTGTGACAAATAATGCGCCAAAAGCGCCTGCTTCTACCAGTACCGGAAGCGCGGCAACTAGCTAGAGCAAATCTCAACTTGTGTGTTGGAAAGCAAGTGAAAGAGGTATATCCATTTTTTACATTGAAATATCAAAGTACTATGCAGATTTTATTTCAGCTCTATTGCATGATGCACTCACACTACTATATAGTATAAGTACCATCACCATAAACTCTGAACGCTCTATGTTTGGTTTCAAATTTTTCCGTAACTAGATTCGGTTTCCTGATTTTTATAGGCTACTGTTTAGGTAGTAATTTGCCATAGTGTTGGGGAGATGGCTGAACAGTACAAAATGCATGTTATGAATGAAATACAATGGGATTATTTTTCAGTTGAATTGTTAGACATTCAACATGTGCATATTAAATTGGTTTCTACAGACACATGCTTTATTGGTTTGTTGGGATCTCTCAGGAATACACAAGCTTTGTCGATTGGTTGCGCGCACGTGGCCCACCTAGCTGTGGAAAGACCACCTTGCACATACCATTGCTAATGAGACTGGTGTGCCATTCTACAAGATCTCAACCTTGCCAAACGCCTCTCACGGAAGCTCAGAGGATACGTCAAGGTCATGATCGACGAACAGATGGAGGTGCTCCGCAAGCAGATCTCCATCTACGCCACCATCTGCGAGCAGCTTGTTGAGATGCATCGCATCCTCACCGAGCACCAGGACACCATTGCAGGTTGGTCAGCGCAGCTGCGCGCAAAACCAATTGGTACTCTCTTAGCTCTCTGGTCGTCTTCTTGCTTGTTCTGCCTTCTGGGGTTTGCAGATGATTTTAATCAGTTTTCTTATATGTCTGCAGATGATTTTAATCAGTTTCCAAAGTATTGACTTATTACTAAACAGTACCAGTTCGATGTTGGTTTAGATTCCCTTTTTGCTTTAGTGCATTTAAATTGTAACCACTATACCTTCTTGACGTCTATGGATACTTTTTAAAAACTTTTTTACATGTGATTTTTTAAATTCTATTCTATTATTTCTTTTAAACAGCTAATTGCACTTGATATGGGTGCATTAATTGCTGGTGCCAAATATCGTGGAGAGTTTGAGGATAGACCCAAGGCTGTTCTCAAAGAAGTTACAGATTCTGATGGGTAGGTAACTATGAAGGATGCTCTTTTGTTCCCCTGACTATATTAGATGTTTTCAGTCTTGCCATTAATTTATTTTAGTTCAAATTGTGATGCTTTGGCTCTATTTCATTTTTTTCCTCAACAATAGTGATGCTTTGGCTCTCTTTTTACCGTCTTCTATGATATGACTAAACTAATGTCGCCATATATCTCATACAAGTTGCAAATGCCATGGCTGCAAAAAGCAAAGTTGCTATTGCAGGAGCTGAAAACTGTGAAGACAGATTTATCTTTTGCAAAGGAACGCTATGCTCAGCTCGAAGAAGAGAATAAAATGTCATGTGAGAGTTATGACAAGGGTGATAATCCAGAAGCTAATGATCAGGTAAATATTTTTTCTTTGAAAAAGCAAGATAATAAATATATTCTTTAGTATGTTCATTGTAGTTCCCCTGCCCACCACCACTTGTTCAACATCATAACCAGCTTCTGAAAATACCTTGTAACACTACATGTCACCTTTAACATCAGCCATAATGGTTGGACCAACAAAATTCTCATCTTCATATTAAGGAAACTACACATTACAGAAATTTCAGATTAATAAGATATAGTACAATTGCACGCAGGCTATTCTAGATCACCCTATAAGGCGATGTAAGTCGTTATTTCCTAGCACAAGATTGTAATAACGCCATGCTCTCATGCAGCTGAAAATGATCCACATGATGGGAAGAGAAAGTGTGAAGCTCTCTGGCCTATTTTCTGTATTTCTCATCAAAGGAGCCACTTCATATATGGTCTTTACTACAGAAGGAAGGAGATATCGCAGAAGCTTTATGAGTTCTTGGACTCAGGTTATGCAGACTGTAAGCTGATCACAAAGTGGGAAAAGGTAATTATCCTTCATTAATATATGGTTTGACTTTTTATCTATTTTTTGTAGCCACCTTTGCGTCAAACCCATAACTGAATTTAAAGAGTGGACACCACACATTCTTACATATCCTCCGAGTTAACAGTGTTGCACACAATATATTGCTTCAGTAGTAAGTAGTGATATCAAAATAGACCATTTGGTTGTGATGAAGTTTAGGCAATCCTGACGATGAAACTTTGCTCAAATATGCAAACTGTGCATAATTAGCAATTACCTAAAAGGCTAAAACAATCATCAGGAGCATGTTTGTATTGTTTGTTACTCTTTTCAATCTCTGACTAGCCTCATCTCTTTTTGACTCATTATCCAGGATGTTTCCAAAAAGTTGTCCGGACCTAATGGGATTTCGGTTAATCGATCGAGAGATCTACTAGATCATGTTAGGAAAGTAATCCTTGATTGGTGCTAGTTTACTTATTCTGTTTTAGGAAATAGCTAGTATGGTAGTGGATCAGTCTTATATGGACGGATCCAATCAGCAAGATCAGGACTGATAGCAGTCCGGATTATTACCTTGTAATAGCTAGTTTGTTTCCTTATGAAAGTCTATAAATATATGGCCTTAGAGGCTAAGAAAAGGCAGTCAATAGGACGCCACCAAATCTGCTGTGTTCCCCTCCAAAAGAGTTCGCGTGCGTGTGAGTCCCTGGGAGGTTTTTCTTATACCTGAAGAACTTACCTGGGAGGTAGGAACTCGCCGGCAACCTGCAGGGTTGTCTCTCCGGCGCAGATTCCAACAACTGGTATCGGAGCCAAGGAGGAGCAAGATGTCGAAAACTGTTGATAGCAGTGCGACATTCAGGAAGTCCAGCGACGACACCTCCAAAGATGGAGTAGTGGTCCAGCGAGTAATTCGTGAGGTGAGTGCAGGGAGTGGATATCCCACACTCACCAAGACCAATTACTCGGACTGGGCGCTCCTGATGAAGGTGAAGCTGAGGGCGAGGATGTTGTGGGACGTCATCGAGCACGGAGGAGCAGACATCCATGAAGAAATGATGGCACTCGACGCTCTCTGCAGCGCAGTGCCACCAGAGATGGTGTCTTCGATCGCAGACAAGTCCACGGCAAAGGAGGCGTGGAAGACCATTGCAGACCTACGGGTTGGCGATGATCGCATGAAGAAAACTGCTGCTGTGCTGCTTCGGAGGAAGTTCGACTTGGCAACGTTTAATGACGGTGAGTCCGTTGAAGATTTCGCGCTGCGCCTAAATGGCATGGCAGCGGAACTCTCCACTCTTGGAGCTGGCGTGGAAGAAGAGAAGATCGTGGAGAAAATTGCTCGCAGCGTTCCACCACGCTTCAAGCAAATCGTCCTCTCCATCACGACTCTCCTCGACCTGTCAACCCTCACTGTGTCTGACATGGTGGGGAGGTTGAGGGCAGCGGAGGACGCCTTTGAGGAGGCCCCAGGATCACTGCAGCACAGTGGTCGACTCTACCTCACGGAAGAAGAGTGGAATGCCCGGCGCAAGAAGGAAGTCGAGCACCATCCTGGCAGCAGCTCGGGTGGAAGATCAGGGCGCCATGATGGAGGATACCGTGGGCGTGGTCGGGGCCGTGGTCGCAGTCGCGGCAGAGGAGGGCGCTCATCAGGTGGACCACCGGCTGGAAAGGTCACTGGTGATGAGTGCAGAAGGTGTGGCAAGATGGGACATTGGGCGCGAGAGTGTCCGTCAAGGCACAAGAAGGAGCAAGCACATGCTGTCCAAGAAGAAGAGGAGGCTACACTTCTTGTGGCAAAGACGTTCCCGGTAAAAACCTCAACACTTAAACCATGCTGCAAGATGTCTAGTTCTCATCTAGAGATCAGGGAGGAGAAGGTGTTTTTACAGCATGAAGAAGAGGAGAAATTAGAGGAGGGAACCTGGATCCTGGACACTGGAGCCACAAATCATATGTCCGGATCCAGGGCTGTTTTCACCGATCTGGATACCAGAGTGCTGGGTACTGTCAGGTTCGGTGACAACTCGGTGGCTCAGATTGAGGGACGAGGAACCATCAAGTTTATGTGCAAGAATGGCGAGACCCGGTCGTTTGTTGGGGCTTATTTTATTCCTCGCCTGACAACAAATATCATCAGTATTGGGCAACTTGATGAAGCAAAGTACAAGATTCATGTTGATGATGGGGTGATGCATATTAGGGAACCTGATGGAAGATTACTGGCAAGAATAGTGCGGGCTGAAAACAGGTTGTACCTCCTTCATTTGAAGATACAACAGTCTGTGTGCCTAGCAGTGCGTGGGCGCGAAGATGAAGTAGCCTGGCGGTGGCATGAGAGGTTTGGTCATGTTAATATGGCTGCACTGCGGAAACTGGAGAAAGAAGAACTGGTCCGAGGCTTGCCCAAGCTCGGACAGGTTGAAAGGGTGTGTGAGGCATGCCAGGCAGGCAAACAGAAACGCACCTCTTTTCCAGCGTAGGCAGAATACCGGGCAAAACAGCGCTTGGAGTTGGTACATGGTGATCTGTGTGGTCCTATTGCCCCAATGACACCAAGAGGTAACAAATATTTCTTGCTGTTGGTGGATGATTTGAGTAGATATATGTGGATGGCTGCGATCTCGTCGAAAGACCAAGCTATTGATGCAGTGAAAAGAATTCAGATGCAAGCTGAAAGGGAATCTGGACTCAAGTTGAAGACACTTCGAACTGATCGAGGTGGGGAGTTCACCTCGGGTGAATTTGCGGAGTATTGTATGGCCAGTGGTATTCACCGACAACACACTGCGCCGTACAGTCCTCAACAAAACGGCATAGTGGAACGCCGGAATGGGACTGTTGTGGCCACAACAAGGAGTATGTTGAAGGCAAAGAAACTCCCTGGCTGGTTTTGGGGAGAGGCAGTAAAAACTGCTGTTTATGTTTTGAACAGGTGCCCAACCAAGAGTGTAGATGGGATGACTCCATTTGAGGCATGGCATGGCAAGAAACCAGCAGTTCACCACCTCAAGACGTTCGGCTGCATTGTCTATGTCCGAAACACTGTTCCTCATCTGAAGAAGCTGGAGGATCGAGGAAGGAAAATGATCTTCATTGGCTATGAAGAAGGCACGAAGGCATACCGGGCTTACGACCCCATCACTGAGCGTGTTCATATTTCAAGGGATGTCATCTTCGACGAACAGGCTCAGTGGGATTGGGAAACCCAGGAGGACATCAATTCAGAAAATGAAGATCAAGATGTGTTCACAATGGAATATGCCATCAGAAAGCAGACACATTCTGAAGGAGATGAGAAAACTGCTGGGGAATCTGAAGATGAGCATTCAGCTGGAGGTCTGTCCCCTCGGACCCCTCATGTTGATACAGGGCATGTTTCGGAAGAGGAGGATGAAATGCAGGAAGTGGAGTTTGCTTCACCACCGGAGGGGAATATTGATGAGTATCTAGATGCCTATAGAGCAGAATATGATCCACTTAGATTCCGCAAGGTAGATGGACTACTGGAATCCAAAACTCCACCTGGTTATGCAACAAGGAGGCTGCTAGATGAGGAGTTACATGCAGTAAGCGCCGATGAACCGATCTCTTTTGGTGAAGCAGAAAGGAGTCTAAGCTGGAGAAAAGCAATGATGGAGGAGATGAAATCAATTGAAGATAACCAGACCTGGACTCTTGTGGATCTTCCTCCAGGGCGCAAGGCAATCGGTCTTAAATGGGTATACAAGGTGAAAAGGGATGAACAAGGTGCAGTATCCAAACACAAGGCACGGCTGGTAGTGAAGGGATATGCACAACAACATGGTATTGACTATGATGAAGTATTTGCTCCAGTAGCCAGGCTTGATTCTGTGAGGTTGCTTATTGCACTTGCAGCACATGAGAGTTGGGAAGTACATCATATGGATGTGAAATCAGCATTCTTAAATGGTGAATTGGGTGAAGAGGTATATGTGCAGCAGCCAGCAGGTTTTGTGGTCACTGGAAAAGAACACAAGGTGCTCAAGCTGAGGAAGGCACTATATGGGCTACACCAAGCACCTCGAGCCTGGAATGAGAAACTGGACAGGACAATGAAATCTCTTGGTTTCAGAAAGAGCATTTCAGAACCTGCTATTTATCTTAGAAGAAACATCAAGTCACAGTTGGTGGTTGGCGTGTATGTGGATGATTTGATAATCACTGGAACAAATTGTGAGGACATCAAGCTGTTCAAGGAAGAGATGGCAGCTGTTTTCAAGATGACAGATCTGGGGTTACTGAAATATTATCTGGGAATTGAAGTAAGGCAAAATAAGGAGGGAATATCTCTCAGCCAAGGAGCATATGCAGAAAAAATTCTGGAGAAGAATGGAATGAGAGAATGCAACCCGTGTCAGACTCCCATGGAGACACGGTTGAAGCTGAGCAAACTGAGCACTGAACCCCTAGTGGATGTCACGGTATACCGAAGCATAGTAGGAAGCTTGAGGTATTTGGTCAACACTCGACCTGACCTTGTGTTTGCTGTGGGATATGTCAGCCGGTTTCTGGAAGAACCCCACAAAGATCACATGATGGCTGTGAAACACATTCTGAGGTATGTGAAGGGAACCAAGAATTGGGGTTTGTGGTTTGGAAGAAAAGGAAGGAAGGAGGCTGGGCTGATTGGGTATAGTGATAGTGATTATGCTGGGGATGTTGACAGCAGGAAGAGCACTACTGGAGTGGTTTTCTTCCTGAACAATAGTCCAGTTACTTGGACTTCGATGAAACAAAAGGTGGTGGCTCAATCAACCTGTGAAGCAGAATATATAGCTGCTGCCAATGCGGCTTGTCAGGCATTATGGCTGAGTAGGGTACTGGCCGAAGTACAAGGAGTATCACTGAAAGCTCCAATGCTAAAAGTGGACAACAAATCAGCTATTGCCCTCATTAAGAACCCAGTGCTACATGGTCAGAGCAAGCACATAGAAGTGAAGTATCATTTTGTTCGGGAGTGTGCTGAGAATGGGCAGATCAAAGTGGACTTCATCAGGAGCGAAGAACAGCTGGGGGACTTCCTGACGAAACCGCTTGGGAAGACCAAATTTCAAGAGTTGCGCTCTAAGGTCGGACTGGTGGATGTAGACAGATTGCACCACAAGGCTTAGGAGGAGATTGTTAGGAAAGTAATCCTTGATTGGTGCTAGTTTACTTATTCTGTTTTAGGAAATAGCTAGTATGGTAGTGGATCAGTCTTATATGGACGGATCCAATCAGCAAGATCAGGACTGATAGCAGTCCGGATTATTACCTTGTAATAGCTAGTTTGTTTCCTTATGAAAGTCTATAAATATATGGCCTTAGAGGCTAAGAAAAGGCAGTCAATAGGACGCCACCAAATCTGCTGTGTTCCCCTCCAAAAGAGTTCGCGTGCGTGTGAGTCCCTGGGAGGTTTTTCTTATACCTGAAGAACTTACCTGGGAGGTAGGAACTCGTCGGCAACCTGCAGGGTTGTCTCTCCGGCGCAGATTCCAACAGATCAAATTGTAATAAGGATCATGCTATCAAATCAAAAGCAACACTTAAGGGTGCTTTGTATTTAATTTAACTAAACAATGACACCTTTAAAGTAGAGGTAAGTATTAGGAGAGTACAAACAGCGAGACGTTGCTGTCATCCATCATGTTGTAGTCAGTCGTGTTTCAGAACCTCGTACTCCCAAAAGGCATCAATTGAAGGACTTGTCCTGGAGATCAAAGGTAACTTGCTAACTGTAACCTCTTATTTTTCCTACATTTTAGGATTTGGTGTCTACAACTCTTCATTTTTCATATTTGAAATTAGTCGAGGAGCCTCAAGGGCTTGTCGTGCCGAGAGTGATAAGGATCCCAGTTGTTTTTTTGCATTTCCAAGAAAATCCATTCATATTGTACACCTATTTCCAAACCACAAGCATGTAACTGTTTCATGTGCATGTGTGTAGCCTGTCATATTTATTTTTAGAGTCGTAGTAGGTTTATTCTATTTCTAGAGTCATTTTCTTAATGCTGCTTTAGTTGCTTCAGTCTTTGGATATTGTAGGGACCGGAGGAGCTGGAGACACTTGGAGTGGCACTATGTTGAGGAAGAGGAGATGGTGACCGGTGAGGTAGCTATCAGATACCCTGCACCAGTGTTGGATCCCAATTGGTATTTGACATTTCCCTAAAATCCTGTCATATTGGACATCTGTTTCTGAACCGCATGCATCTAGATCATGTAGCGTTTCTGGTTCACGCGTATAGCTCGTCACATTTGTTTTGCAATAACAGTAGGTTCATTCTATAGTAATTTGCTTAATGTTTCTTTAGTTGCCTCGGTCTTTGAATATTGTAGGTATATTTATTTAGGAGCGCAAATTCATTGCCTATATGAGCATACAATAGACAAATAGTTGCAAAGATATTTCTTATCATACTTGCCACCTAGGACCCGCACCTGAAAGTCTGTATATTTAGTATCTAATCTAAAATTTTGATAACATGGAGCACTACACAACCATGCAGAAAGGTGTGAGATAGAGTCAAAAGTATGTGTCATTGATCCTCATCCACCTCCATGGCTCCCCGTAGCTATACAATCCAAGCGTTGGTGTTCGTGTTGGAGGTGGTGGCAAGAATGCAGTGGAGGAAGCTCCTCCTCGGAATGACGTAGAGAGGATCCATATCGGGTCAGAGAATAGCAGTGAGGATGATGAATACAGGGTTCATGTGGGACTCAATAAGAGCAGAGTGCAAACTTAGGGTGCCATGGGTTCAGAGAAGTCTGGTGGGGAGGATACTGAGGAGCGGAGTGCTGCGCATTCAGAGTAGATTGGTGGAAATGATGTACATGACCAGGATGTTGTTGTTGGTGTCTTGGAGAAGACTGACATGCACAATAAAGAGAAGCAATAGGGTGCTATTGCGGATGAGCAGGATGTCGTTGTTGGTGTTTTAGGGAAGACTGGTGTGCACATTGCAGAGAAACAACAGGGTGCTGTGGGTTCTAAGAAGCCAGGTGAGCACCACACAGAGATGGTCGATTCAACAATAGAGGGGAATGGATAATGGTGAGGATGAGGTTAGGCTCGTGACGCTTCGTCATGGTGCAGATTGATGGGGGAGATGAACAAGTAGCTTAGTTATTGTTGGTGTACATGCTCCTCAATGGACGGAAGGGATGCGAGCGACATGGAATGAACTTGCCTTTGAGACTGACATGTTGTGTAACACGAACCGTGATATTGACAATATAATATGTTTCTTGTCATGTTTTCATTTTGTTTATTTTTTGTTGCGACTTGTTATGATAATGTAAAAGTGTCAGTCATGGATGAAATAACTGAGATGATGGTTATGATGTGTATTCCTGAATCTGAATTTATCGTCCGTGTTTATGGTGTGTATACCTGAATCTGAATGTATCGTTCATGTTTATGTTTGGATTGTAAAAGGCGACTGAATCTAAATGTATCGCCTCTGCTTATGTTTGGATTGTAAAAGCTAGCAACATATTTATACTCAAATCATGTAATAATGTGAATGTGAAACATGGCGTTCTACCAAAGCACGTATAAATTGATGCTTTATAATAGTGTTCTACCAAAGCACATATAAGTTGATGCTTTATAATAGTAGAGATAAGTTGTTGGCAAAAGAATTTATGAGATATTATAATAATATATGTTTGTTTATTTTCAATGTAATTGTTGTGCACTAATACTTATCAGATAACTTGTGTGTCGTTACAATGCACGACCACCTAATTATCTCTACTACTTATTAAGGCTGCAAGGGTAGCGTGTCATTCCGTGTTCTATCACTATTCTCTGTTCTGCCATTCCAATTCACTGTTCTCCCTTTCCCATTCCCTCATCCCCTCCCCCTGCATATCCCATTCCCATGTTCTGTTTTTCTTTTCCCATTCCCTCTTCCTCGCAAAGCCCATTCACATTCTCATTCCCACGTATAGTCCACGTCCCCCCTGCATAGCCCATTCCCATGTTCTGTTTTTCTTTTCCCATTCCCTCTTCCCCGCAAAGCCCATTCACATTCTCATTCCCACGTATAGTCCACGTCTAGCTAAAATTAAAAAACACAAATGACCCCCAAAGGGATTCGAACCCATGACCTCTCAAGCAAAAGCGAGCAATAGCTACCGCTATACCACACGTGTGTTTATGTCTACATCTATGACATGAAAAACATCTACTACATATCTCCCCAAGCCCACCTGCTAACCTTGCACAATGCGTAGTAGTAGATATTTAAAGAAGAGCATTGCATGCAATTTCTTTTGTTTGAATAATGTTTTCAACTTAAAATCCTTTTTTGCATGCGTGACATTAATTCTCTGTAATATTTTCTCCATAGATCTGACTTATGAGTCATTTTCATAAACCAACGCCAAGGATGAATCCATGTTTCTTGCTTGGAAACCCGAATAAACACCACTAGCAGGAGACACTCGCGTTGGCGTCGCTCATCGACGACGAGAAGAAGCTTGACGACTGATAGTTCAACTTCTGGAAGCAGTCCTACATGGCCGCTGTGTATGACAAGCTCCGACGTAGCCGCCGCTTGGACGCGGTTCAGAGCGGCTGCACCGCGTTGTCCATCGTCAAGCAGGGGGACCTCATGGTCATAGCCAACGTCGGCGACTCTCGGGTTGTTTTGGGCACCGCATCCAACGACGGCGTCATCACGCCGTCCAGCTCATCGTGCATCTAAAGCCTAACCTGCCATGTAAGTCGCTACTGACAGACATGAATTCTTATGCGCTGGGACGACAGTCGTTGCTGACGTTGCGTGAGTGTCCTTGAACATGATGTATGTAGAGGAGTAGCGTATCCGGTGCTGCAACGGCCAGGTGTACTACATTGTTGATGAGCCCGAGGTGCACTTCGTTTGGTAGTCTAGCCAAGAGTCATCGGTACTCGCCATGTCGCGCACGTTCGACGACTACTATATCATGAACTGTGACGTCATCTCGGCGCCAAAGGTAACGCAGAGGAGGACCGACAACAATGATCAGTTTGTCATCCTCGCCACTGTCACGGTAGCTTTTGTGCTGGTCTGTCTTTAATTCTCTTCGCAAACACACACTTGTTTTTTTGTTTGAGCAAGCGTGTATGGTAGTGTGTTCTGATGACTGACGATGTACGAGGGAACTTCTTCCGACAGGCGTGAGACGTGCTCTCTAATGATGAGACCATAAAAATCATGGTATTATATGTCCCCGTTGCAACACACGGGCACTCACCTAGTAATATATTATTCCGCTAAACCATATATTTGTCTGTGCGATGAAAAGGAGACGCACGGATGCTACATAACAATGAGGTGCTCCGATCCCCAGCTGCTGTGAACAATGCAACGCTTACATTGCCGATCATGATAAAAGAAAAGTTAAAGGATTTGTGGTTCGGTTCGCTGTATATAATCTCTACTACTTATTAAGACGGTAAAGGGTAGGCTGCCATTCCGTGTTCTGTCATTCGCATTCCCCCTCCCCGCAAAGCCCATTCCCATTCCCGGTGTTCTGCCAGTGTTCTGCCATTCCCATTCCCCCTCCCCGCAAAGCCCATTCCCATTCCTGGTGTTCTGCCATTCCCATTCCCCTCTCCCCACAAACTCCCATTCTCGGCTGTCACTGTCTTTCTCATTCCCCCCTCCCCACAAATCTCATTCTCATTCTCACGTGCATCCCATGCCTAGCTAAAATTAAATTAAAAAAACACAAATGTGGCCCCAATGGGATTCGAACCTGCGACCTCTTAAGCAAATGTGCTCGTAGCTACCACTACACCACATGTGTGTTTATATCAATATTTGTTGCAGTAAAAATATCTACTACATCTCTCTCAAAGCCTACCTGCTACTTTTGCACAATGTGTAGTAGTAGATAATTATCAACGAGATTCCTGAATTATATTTTTGGATGGAGGGAGTAGTATTTAAAGAAGAGCATTGCATGCAATTTCTTTTTGTTTGAATAATGTTTTCAACTTAAATTCTTTTTTATATGTGTGACATTTATTCTCCGTAATATTTTTTACATGGATTTGACTTGTGAGTCATTTCATAAACCAACGCTAAAGATGAATCCATGTTTCTTACATGGAAACCCCGAACAAACACCATTGGCAAGAGGCGCTCGCGTTGGCATCGCTCATCGACGACGAGAAGAAGCTTGACGACTGCCAGTTCGACCTCTGGAAGCAGTACTACGTGGCCACATGCGTCGCTGTGTTCGGCAAGCTCCGCCACAGTCGCTGCTTGGACGCGGCCCAGAGCGGCTGCACCGCGTTGTCCATCTCAAATAGGGGGACCTCATGGTCGTCACCAATGCAGGCGACTCTTGGGTTGTTCTGGGCACCGCATCCGACAACGGTGTCGTCACACCGTCCAGCTCATCATCACCTGAAGCTCAACCTGCCACGTAAGTCACTACTGACTGGCCATGAATTCTTGTGCGCTGGGACGACGGGCGTTGCTAACATTGTGTGAGTGTCCTCGAACAAGATGTATGTAGAGGAGTAGCACATCCGGTGGTGCAACGGCTAGGTGTATTACCTCGCTGATGAGCCCGGGGTGCACTTCGTTTGGCAGCCCAACCAAGAGTCATCGGTACTCGCCATGTCGTGCGCGTTCGAGGACTACTATATCAAGGACTATGACGTCATCTTGGCGCCAGAGGTGACGCAGAGGAGGACCGACAACAATGATCACTCGTCATCGTCGGGGTAGCTTTTGTGCCAGCCTGCCTTTAATTCTCTTCGCAAACACATACACTTGTTTTTTTGTTTAAGCAAGCGTGTATGGTGGTGCCTACCTGATGACTGATAATGTACGAGGGAACTTCTACCGACAGGTCTGGCACGTGCTCTTAAATAATGATACCATGCAAATCGTGGCATATATCGAAGTCTGCATGATATTGATGGTTGTAATGTAGTAGTGAAACAGCTAAATTAAAATAACAAAATATATGTATGGCTAGGATTACAAATGGATTATAAAACATTTTCTTATAACAATATAAGACACATTTTGTATATAAGTTATTATGTTATTATATGTCCCCGTTGCAACGCACGGGTACTCACCTAGTGAACATAGAAGGCCTTGAGGATAGGCTGTTGGGGGCATACTTGTTGTCAAGTGTACATGACAATCCTCTATGTATTGAAGTTGGTGGCCGCTCGTTGCCAATAACAGCTGAAGTTGTCTACCTCGTCACTGGTTTGCCAAGGGGTAATAAAAAATTCCCCAATCTTAGTTACCATGAGATGACCAATGCTAGAAGCAGATTTAGGTTAGTAATTTAAAAAACATTATTTTTTGTACATTGTCTTCGGGATATGATAATAATGTATTTTTCAATACAATTGTTTTTCAAATGGCGCATTGCAAGTCAAAAAGGCATGGCCGAGATCTTTAGAGTTGACCATTCAAAGGGTATGTCTGCTTTCAAGATGCTGAGCACGAAGAAAAGTACTCTAGTGGGTTGTTGAAAGGATGACCAACGACCATCAGAATTACGATGATGATTGGATTTTACATTGTTTTTTGGTGCTTGCAAATAACTCGCTACTTTCCCCACAGCCAGTCTGAATATCTTCGAGGCAGACTATGTCTCTGTTGGTCACTTGTTCTCAAATGCCGTGAATCAAGAAGAAGGCAACACAATTGTTAAGTATTAAGGACATTCGTCTTCCGAAGCATTATCTCCCCATGGACATAAAGATCATCAGACGAAGGTTATGAAGGACATTCCTTCATCAACTTGTAGATAAATCAGAATACAAAGAAATAGAAATGGCAAGTATAGCTCGTCGATCCATTCATGTTTGCATTCCGTAAAGCATGCATGAGTGTTAACAGAATATATATTGCATCGATACCTTCGGCTTGCTCAAAGGTGTTGACGTGAGGGCGATTACAATTCAGCGTGAATAGTATGATGCTAATGTTCATCTATTTATAGGCACGGGACGCAGCCCGGGTAAAATTACATTTATGTCCCTAACATTTACTTATAACCATAACATGAATCATTAAGGACTAAGCAGTCTTTTTCCCTTTCGGCTAGCATCATCTTCAGTCTTCATCACCATTATAAGCCGAAGCTGTTACTCTTTGGTAATAGCTTCGACATTCGTTCTTATCATCTTCAGATCACATCTTCATCTCGTATGCCTTCATTATAGGGGAAGAACTTCCATTCTAAAGACGAAGCTCCCTGTAACGACCTATATCATGCTGGAAACAAATGGTTAATCATGTTTTTGAGGACCTTCGGAAGAGGAAGGCCCCCAACAGTAGCCTCTCGCAGTATTAATTTTGTTCCTTTGTAACAAATTTAGACTGCGACGTGAACGAAGGCCTTTAGCCGAAGGTCCAAAAAAACACCTTTCCTTCGCTAGAATAGCGAATCATTCTGAATCGTGGGACCCACTGAACTGTGGGGCTCTGAGTATATATAGAAGGTTGTGTTGCAAATATTTTTCGTGCCATCTAGTTTTCGTGCTGCGACTATCGTTTTAGCTTTCCTGTTCTGTGAGCGCAATTGTTTTTGAGCTTTGGCTTTCTGCAGTGATCATCACCGAAATGGCCGAGGATAAGAAAAGCGTGGATCCCACACTTGCTGGTTTCACGAAGCCATGGAAAGGACCAACGTAGGAAAAATCACTAATGAAATGTTAGCTGGGCTATCTGGTGATTCAAGCAACAGCGAGAGCTTCGATGTTGAAAGTGAGAACGAAGATGCCGAAGATCAACCGTGGAGGTCAAGTCGTGTTGTTTTCAGGAAATCAACTGTCAAACAAGGGCAAATTGAAGCGATGAAGGGTAGATATTTCCATGATATATCTATAGTGAGGGCTAGAGGAGAAACCACTGTTCCTCTTCCTGAAGCAGATGAGGTAGTAGTATTTAAAAGTTTTATGAAGACTGGGCTTTATTTCCCCTTGCACAAGATGTTGGTCGAAGTGCTAAAGACATTTGAGATATACCTTCATCAGCTTACTCCTGAATCGATCGGAAGGAGAGTTAAAGTTGGAGTTTTTATTTGGGCTATGATAAGCCAAGGGTTGGAGCAAAATGCCAAGTGCTTCTGCAACATTCATGAGCTATCATACCAGATGAAGGAGATTGGGAATGAACAATATCATAACAACTTCGGTTGTTACAGCTTCGTGCCTCGTTCTGATGTGAGGTATCCTGTGCCAACATTCCGAAAGAAATGGCCTTGTTCTTGGATGAAGCAATGGTTTTACGTGAAAATGATCTGAATCAAAGGGAGGATGTGAGAAGTGTAATCCAACGTCCTATATGGTCACGCTTCAGCATAAGAAGGCCATCAATCGCACTTGGGAATGAAGTGCAATCCAGTCAAATGGCTTTCAACACCATTGAAAGGATCATGATGCCCAAGAGGGGGGGGGGTGAATTGGGTTTTTCTAAAAATCAACACTAATTAAAACCTAAGCGAGAGCCCAACTTCACCCTAACAACTAGCACTAAGAGAATAATACTAGAAATACAACAATGCTAAGACAATACTTCAAATACTTGCTAAACAAATACACAATGTAAAATGCTTGAATTAAGTGCGGAATGTAAAGCAAGGTTTAGAAGACTCCTCCAATTTTCCCGAGGTATCGAAGAGTCGGCACTCTCCCCTAGTCCTCATTGGAGCACCTGCGCAAGGGTATTGCTCCCCCTTGGTTCTCGCAAGAACCAAGTGCTCACTACGAGATGATCCTTGCCACTTCGGCGCGGTGGATCCCTCACGACCGCTTACAAACTTAAGTCGGGTCACCAACAAGATCTCCACGGTGATCTCCGAGCTCCCAACGCCACCAAGCCATCTAGGTGATGCGGATCACCAAGAGTAACAAGCCGTAGACTTTCGCTTGACCAAGAGAAGCCTAATGCAAGTGGTGTGTGCTCTAGGTGGCTCTCGCTAGCGCTAATGAGGTCCAAATGCGGGATTAAGATTCTCTAATCACCTCACTAGGCTTTGTGGTGCTTGCAATGCTCTACCAAAGTGTAGGAGTAAATGTGGACAACAAGACAATGAATATGGTGGGTGGAGGGGGTATAAATAGCCCTAACCCACCAACTAGCCGTTCCAGGAATCTACAGCGCATGGGCGCACCGGACAGTCCGGTGCGCCAACGGTCGACTCCAACGGCTAGTTCTGATAGCTAGCCGTTGGGTAGATGGCACACCGGACAGTGAACATGTCACACCAGATTTTAAGGGCAAAACCGAATGCATAGCATATGTGTGCCATGATCTATTTCCACACATATGTTGACGTCACAAGTGTAATATATCAAATGAACAATGCATAAAAGCGTAAATAAAGATTATATTAACATATTACACTTCGAACAGACATAATGCCTTAACCTTTATTCATCAAAGTACAGCGAAACATGGGCATCCTTCCACAGGAAGATGACTGGGGGTATCACTAGACTACCATGTAAGGAGTTCAACATCATATCTTCATCTGCAAACTTTTGGTCAAAATTAAGCAAGGGTGAACTCACTTATGATCGGGGCTCAGCAAGTGGGGGAAAATGCAAGGTAACAAGGTAAGGCTAAAGTTTAATGCAGTTGGCATTTTAGTTGGTCAACATTTTATTAACAACACCTGATTACTAGGTATAAGTATATACCAAACCCAATTAAGTATAATTCATAATCAGCATAAGATCACAACCACTTGAATAAAAAAGGACCATGATTTATTTTCGTCTTCAAGTTCAATTATCATGTGAGGGTCCTGGCTGCTCATAACCGTGAGCACGACTGATATATCAGTTTACACTCTGCAGAGGTGGTACAACTTTACCCACAAGCCGTGTATCCCCACTATCCTGGGTCGGCCAAACCCGTAAACACTTCTGAGGTGAATGGCTAGGGATCCACTATGAGGCTTTCACAAAATACACTTAATACAAAGCAACCTGCTAAGGTTTCTAAGACAGTGTGGAGGCCCTCTGGGTGAGGTACCTTAGCCAAGAATACGTCCCCATGTTAACGTGAGCTGCCACCACTGCCGCTCCCCCTCTTGCCCATATTTCAGGTAAGGTTGCTAGATACTAAGCACATTAAGCTAATTACCAAAGCCAGAGCCATGATAGCACTTGTGGTTGCACTGTTTTCCTAGGTGGTCACTCCATGTTCCAATTATCACAATATGATCTTGCTTTATCATCGGATTAACAACAATAATGTAAACTTACCATTTGGAACATTAATATCATCAGTAGGAGTACCAGCATAAAGTTAAAGTTGTAGCAATAGCATAGCTACTTGATTAGATCAAAACCCAGGTTAACAAGGAATAAGGTTGGAAAGGTTAGGTGTGTCTGAATAGGTAACCCATCAAATTATGCATATATATAAAAGAATAAAATTTATTAAATGTATTGTTGGGATCAAACAGAATATGCAGAGAGAGAAGTCCACTTGCATTGCTTATAGAAAACTTGAGATTCATCGACGGAACAGATCTGGATTCTCAACTACTGGATCAATCTCTAAACGTCACATAAGAAACAAGAAACATACAAACTCCACTCAATAAAATACAACATTCACCATAGACAAGAAAGCTTAATGGAAAGAGTATTCGCTTTTCAAAAACATCACAAGCAATTTATAACAAAAAGGCACTCTTTTGAAAAAGGTTTGATTCATATTATATAAAACAAGACCTTAGCTTAAAAATTATCTTAATTATAAATATACAAATATTAGGTTTACCATTTTTAATATTTTATAAAAGCCATATATGGTATGTCTAAGATTAAGGGTCCATAAGATGATAAAACACTTTATATCATTATTAAACCTTTTTAACCTTTTAGAAAAGATATATGGTATATATCTAAGGTTAATGAGTTATGAAACACATTATTAAACAATGATTTATGAAGCATTATGAAACATATTATAAAACATTGCTAAACATTCACTTATGACAAACTAAGATATAAGTCTAAATATGTTCTATGTGAAAAGATCATTATTATTAAACACCTATTTTATGAAAAGCTAGGTTATAAGTCTTAAGTGGATTTTCATGCAAAAGAAAGAAACAAAAACAATTAATTATCTTACTTTGATTAGGAAAACACATGGTCTACGATTTAAGAAAACTATACTCAAGGTCAGTAATATATATAAACTAACATTTTAATTATAAACACTAATTACTTTATTTAATCCTTTAGGAAAAACCGAGTGATATATATATATATATATATATATATATATATAATGTGGACTAAATTCTATGAAATGATTAATCATACCATAAATCTAGTTATGAACCAATTGACTATAGGTTTGATTAATAAATTATGAGTAATGACAATTAATCTACTAATTTTCTTTAGTTCTAAATTAGGAACAAATGACCTAATTCATTAAAAGGAAACTATGTTTAACAATATTTAATTTATCATTTTAGTTATGTGGGTAAATTAAGCGATATTAATATTACTAGAAATCCTTATCTGACATATACATATTTAAATATGAAACACTTGAACATAAATCTAAATCTTAAAAAGTAATTATATAGTTGTTTATTTAGTAAGTTTGATTAAAAAATATGACCTACAATTCTTTTTAATTTCATAATTAGAAAACTACACATAAATTAATTATAAATTAATTATAACTGTCACAAATCAGATTTAAATTACGCAAACATGTGAACAGTTAGAAACACTAATTAAAATTGCTTATCATATAATTGCGAAACTAACGAAACCGTTTCTATTTTATTTAGGTTTCTAATATACATTTTATAATAAAAACTATAACAAGGACCTACACATAAATAAAGGTAGATTATGAATTTGAAAACTATAAATTATAACAAACATAATACTGATTAACTTTTAAAAACATGTAAATTGTTGTAACTATAAATTTAAATTGTTTAGCGCACTACGTAGTAGCTAGCAAAGCTAGCAAAGTATTATTTAATTTATTTAGATCTCAAATATGCATTTCAAAATAAGAAAATTGTTGTAGAGTCATATTCACTATTATTTGTAGAAGCTAGAAAGTAGCAAGTAATTTGACGTCGTCTTCTACCTTGTTCGCAACAGTAGAGAAGACAGAGGGTGGCTTCGGCAAGCGATGACGAGGGCGACCTGTCGAGCTGAACGAACACGGGTAGCGTCACGACGTGGCTGCAGCAGGGACTCGACGGTCGGCGAGGATTCGAACGCGATTGTTGGCGTCGAGGGGCAGGTCTCCAACAACAGCAGGGACGACGAGCGATGAAGGCACGATGTTGTTAAGGTTCTCCGGCAAGGTAGCAGCAGGACAACGACGTAGGTGATTGTGGTCTAGCGACGATGCTGCGCAGCAGCAGACGTCGACACGACTTCAAGCAAGCATCAAGCGAGCACGGACGATGGCGAGTAGAGACCAAAGCTCCGATGGCGAGACATGCAGCTCGGACATAGGGGAGCTCGGCATCGACGGACGGAGCTCCGGCGCTGCGTGGGTGACTCTAGCGACATCACAACGTTGAACTCCGGCGAGGTAGCGTGGCGGCGATGGCAAATGACGATGGCAGAGCAAAGAGCGAGAGAGGAGAGCGAGCAGCATCGGCTTCATTTATAGGTGAGCAGGGCAGATCGAGGGGCTCCATACGGCGGAGCAGCTCTAATAATGGTGTTCATAAGTGAAGGCATGAGTGGGGAGATGAACCGTATGGACGACGTAATTCTCAGAAAAGAAACGGCAGCGGCTGCACGCACGGGAATGGTGGCCGGTGCTTCCCAAATTTCCAACCGTGGAAGATGAGCAGCAAGGAAAAAAATAGAAAGAGGGCCCCACCTGTAAGCGTAGGAGAGGGAGGGAGGCACGTACGACGAGAGTGGGCTGGGCTCGTGCGTTTTTTATTTTATTTTATTTATTTCAAAATTTGTTTTTTCTTTTATTTCGAAATTCTTTTTAATAGGTAATTCATAAAAATTATAATAATATTTTTATAAATAGAATACACAATTTTAAAGAATGTATAATTTTAGGCAAAAAATCTACTATTTAAATACATTGGGCTCCACAAAAATGAATAAATTAAAATGAAACCTATGCATAATCCAAAAACAATATTTTAACTACTCCTTATTTTATAAAATGAGATTTTCTCACCAAATTAAATTTAAGTATTAGATTTACAAATCGAGTCAAACAAAAATTTGTGCTTCGACATGAATACATCAAACAATTGATAAAATTTTATCCAATTAGGAAATCACCATTTTAGTACTTCAAAACATCATTTTTCTTTCTTTCTACTAGAAATTAATAATATAAACTAAGTTATTTTCAATTGACGGATTAGGGTGTTACAGAACAGTCACTGTCTGGTGCGCACCGGACAGTCCGGTGCGCTGTCTGGTGTGCCACTATAATTCAGCTTGCGAACACTGCGCTATCGGGTTTCTGCGCGGGGGAAAACCCTTCCCCGAGCCAACCTGACCCCACCTGACAGAGGGCGCACCGGACAGTCCGGTGCCCCAAAGTCAGAAACCCTAGTTTCTATTTTCTTTTGTTTTTCAAATCAGTTTTCGTTCTAACTCGTGAGTATGTTCTAGAGTGACACCTAGCACTATATGTGAGTGTGAATATGCACCAACACTACACTAGAACTCTCTTGGTCAAACTACTCATCGACAACCCCTCTTTATAGTACGGATAAAACAAAACAAAATACCTAACTATATCACGAGTGTCCACAACTTCTTGACACTCGGAATACGAAGACCTTCACCTTTTGTTTCGTCGCTTTAGCCGTCGCTTCAAGTTCTTATCTCCGGGATTGTTTTCACCGTTGTAGTACATCTACCTTTAATGCGACCTAACTTACCATTTGCCTCTGCAAAACACACGTTAGTCACATATAATATTACGTTGTCATTAATCACTAAAACCAACCAGGGGCCTAGATGCTTTCAACCATATGCACCTACATTTTCACAAGAGATTTAGTTCAAGAACACATCGCTTTTTAGAGTGTGGCCTCTGGCAAATGAGTGGGAAATGCCGAAGGAAGCTGCCGCTGGCTCTAGCCAAGGTGGCTTGGTTTATCTCAAGTACACCTTCCGGTACATGAGCCAATTTGATGAGCCAAATGATGATTAGCTAGACGCTATAGAGGCCACGAGTGATGAGCTACTTGGAGCATACTCGAGGGCAGAAGACGAGGCCATGACAGCTGCCTTCAGCGCTCGTGGGAAAAAGAGGCTGAACTGGGTGTTCGATTTTATTGGGTTTGTTTACCCGGATTACTGTTTTCCTGTCCGAAGGCAAGGGGGAAAAGGAAAGTTGGTGCTTCATGTCACACCCGGTTTTGAAAGGCAAACCAAATGCGAACCATGTACGTGTCAGGATCAGAAACTCACGTACACAGCGATTACATAATTGGACATCATCACACATTGCTCAAAGTAAATAGCGGAAAGGTAATTTTATTACATCAAGATGTCCAAGACATCCACAGAGCCTAATACATTGTCATTATGTAATACCCAAAATGTATAAAGTAATACTATAATGGATATCCTTATTTTATGTGTCACACTTGCATCATAAAAAGAGCAAACATATAGTTAAGAGGGATTAATTAAGACAAATGACACTAAAATAAAAGAAAGTGCATCTTGTTAGAGTTTTATATGCTTGTGCATTAAATAAAATAATAAGGATAATAATAATAAGATAATAATTACTAGGAGCTTGAACCCTAAATTGAGAATTAGGGTTTGAAATAAGAGAAGGGAAGAAATAAGAAATATACTACATAAAATGACATAAAAATCAGAATAAATACTTTTTACACTGATATTTTCAAACTGTACCTTTAACTGGAAACAAGTTCACCACCAATTTTGAATTTTAAATTGAGAATAAAAAAATGAGAAGAAAAGGGAAACAGAAAATAAAAGAAAAAGGAAAATCGCTGTCTAGGGCCGAATCTTCCCGTGTGCTGGCCCATTTCCGCGCCTAACCCTAGTCGATGGATTCCCTGCGCCGCCAGGCTCCATACGTCTCGCGCGCAGTGACTTCGTGGTGGGTCCCTGGCGCCAGAAGCTTCTTCCTCGCGGACTCGGCTGGCCGAACCTGACGCCGCGGATCCCGCACGTGGGCCCAGTCCGTCGCTTGCGCAGTGGCTGCCGAAGCCTTACCGGACTATGGAGCTAGACCTGAATTGTCGCTCAAGATCCATGCGTCGCCCCTCTTCCACTCCGCAGCGAACGGCGCGGAGTTCGCCGCCATTGTCGGGGTCATGGGCGATCACCTCTTCTCCTGAATCAAGGCCTTAGGGAATAAATTAAAACCCTTGCGCTCCCTGCCTCCCTACTGCTGCCCTCTTGCGCGGACTTGAGCACTCGAAACCAAACCACCGACGCCATAGTCGTGCATCCGAGAGGAATTCGAGCGCCGTTGTGGTCCTGCACCTCCACCATCGTTCGGAGGATGTGACCGGGTCGTGGGCGTGCGGACCTGTGCGCGGATCCTTACGGAGGCGGGATTGGCGCCTGCGGAGCTATAGGGCGGCGATAATTGTTCACCGGAGCATTTGGGGCGCCGCAGATTCGCCTGTCGCCGTGGCCTGTGCTCTACACCGCGAACGCGCCAGTATGAATCCCCTCCATGTGATCGCTAGGTTCTCCTACTTGTGTACGCGTCTCGGATTGGGTTATGGGGCACCGGGGAGGGGCGAGCTGTGGCTGCTCCGACGGCGCTCCGCCGTATGGATTGTGCGTCGCCGCGTGCGGGCAGTAGGATTGGGGAAGACGACCGCGGACCGTTGGATCTAGCGCGTGCGGATCAGATTAGATCGGGGTGCTGATTCGATTGCTTCCACCCATGACCGTCGATTGGCGATCCGATGGTGGGGAATCGGATCTGAACTTCATTAAACCTTGGCCGTTGATCATGAATCGTGCGGATCCTGCTCCGTACCGGTTCGAGGGAAGCGCAGATGTAATCTGGGCCGCCGATTCCTAATCGGGTGGCTGTGGGCTTCTAATACCCTTTCGGCCTGATACATTTTCTTATGAGCCCCTACAGTTTGTTGATATCAACCCGTAGTCCTTTCCTGGTTTAGCCTGAGTCTGGGAAATTCTTGTAGAATGGTCCCCGCACTTCTCAGTATTCGTTGGCCCAATCCAGAGAGTTATAAAATCAAGAAAATGAATTAGAAAATGAGTTTAATATAAAAACAATTCATAGAATTTGTATAATTCATAGAAAATGCATATGAACTTCAAATTGGACCATTCCAGTTCCTATAATGTTGTAATATTATTCTCTATCAAATAGTACCACTGTTTTTACATGAAATACACATTAAAATTTATTTCTCACTTAACCCTATATTAAATGCATAAAATCTTTGGAATTTCATAACTTAAAATATATAACTCCAAAATTATTAATTCCAGTTCCTATGATCTCATTTTAGTGTCTAGATTATTACTGTGTATTTTATTTATATGTTTAGTGTGATGTTAATTTATGCTATACTATGTATGTATTGTATTGATGCGAGTAGACGAGCAAGCTACAGAGGATTCTGGGGTTCAGCTGGTAGAGACTGCTGAGCAGGAGCTCGTTGAAGGCAAGTTGTGCCCTTGATCACTTCTTTTTACCCACTCATGTTCTAATTAATCATAATGATCTGCATAGGTTAATTTTGATGGGACCCAATAGGTTACCCTAGTTTGTCTATCTTTATACCTTGTTTACCACTGAACTTTTTGGGTAGTACTTGCTAGTGCTTTATGTGGTTTTGGGTATGAAGATACATTATTCATGATCACACTTTTATTATCTGTTTATTATCACTGTTCATGATAAGATCATTATGTTAATTGGAACATGGAGAACCACCCGGGAAAACAGTGCTACCACAAGGGTTTAATGGGACGCCCTTGGCCGATTAATTAGGAAAGCTAGTGGAAGACTACCTTACCCAAAAGGGGCAAGGGCAGTAGGGGAGTGGTCAGTGTAGGGAGGCCCTCGGGAGGATTTTGCTGCGATGGCGGTCCTGCAAGGGATTCCTGCATTGGAGCTTCCTATAAACTGTAGCGGGTTTTCTGAAGCTAGTGGAACTTTGTAAAGGCCTCGTAGTGTTATCCTGCCTCGCCTCCTCGGTAGAGGTGTATGGAAAGTCGCGATCCCTTGGCAGATGGGTAACATGACTTGTGGGTAAAGATGCGCAACCTCTGCAGAGTGTAAAACTGGTATACTAGCCGTGCTCACGGTCATGAGCAGCTCGGACACTCACATGATTAACTTATGGAACTTAAATTCAATTTGTCATATGCATTGCATCGCAGGTGATGTTGTTACTTCTGTTCTACTATTTAATTGGGTTGGTATTTACTTATACTTAGTAATTGCTAATAAAATTTTGATCAACTTTAAAAGCAATGCTCAGCTCTAACCATCCTCTTTTGGTAAGCCTTACACTTCACATGAACTCCCACCTCTGGCGAGTTCATTCACATTATTCCCCACAACTTGTTGAGCGATGAACGTATGTGAGCTCACTCTTGCTGTCTCACCCCCCCACAGGTCAAGAACAGGTACCGCAGGATGAGGCGCGTGGAGGATGCTGCGACGAGTTCGTGAGAGGTCTAGGCCGTCGTCTCCCAGTCAACTTTGGGTTGCTGGACCGTTGTCTCCATATAATGTAATTATTTATTTATTTTGTACAAAAATTCGATTATATAGTAAAGATGTGACATTCGATCCTGTGCCATGATTCATCATATGTGTGAGACTTGGTCCCAGCACACCTAGTGATTATGTTCGCGCCCGGGTCTTGGTGCCCCGAAATCCGGGTGTGACACATTAGCATTAATATCATCAAAGTGCGGAAATATGTAACGTAGTAGATAAGGCCTTCACAGGCAGCTGACTGGGTTTGCCACTAAGAAAAACTAGAACTCGTCGTAGTCCTGAAACTCCTCAAAGTCCTCCATGTTGCCAGCATCTCCTCCTAAGCACCGAATACAGTGGGGACAACCTGGGGTGGGGGTGGTTTGTAAAGCAAGGGTGAGTACACATCAACGTACTCAACAAATGTCTCGTCTGGCTAAAGTGGACTAGCTGTATGTGGAGTTAAGGTTAAGCAGTTGCTTTTAGTTGGTCAAGTATTTATTACTATTAGTAAAGCAAGTTTTAGTAATGAACCTAGTTATTACCCAAAAGTACTCCCTCCAAGAGGAAATACCAGAGATCAAGATTATAACCATCATTACTAATCATTATCATAAAAGTATACAAAGTTCTTCTAATCAAAGAGGATCCCAAGGCCGCTCTTGACCATGAGCTTGGCTGATATACCAGTTTCTAACACTCTGCAGAGGTTGCACACTTTACCCACGAGTCGTGATCCCTTTCCAGTCTGGGTTGTATAGACCCGATCTTCACTACTGAGGTGAATGGCCAGGGATACACTATGTAGCCTTTACAAAGACTCTCCTGGTGCATAGCTGCTCGTTAGGTTTCGCCAGTCGTACAAACGTAATACACCTCCCCAAGGTGGGTGACTAACAAAACCAAATCGAATGAACCTTTGCACCCCCTTGGCAGGGCGAGCACTACGCCTCGGCCCCCATTAACGGCCCTCAGGTAAAGCCAACTACACCCCAGGTTCATCTAATTAAGCAGCTAAGGGTGTCCCATTCCACCCTCATGGTTGCACTATTATCCCGGGTGGTCACTCAACGAACAGGTCCTTACGGAGAGGTACTTAGGAAAATGGACTGAGTCCCTTAAAATATCACGAGATCATCATCGGGATAACATCATCGTACCATAAATATTCACATCATGTTCATTGATTAAGTTAAAGCAATAGCATAAGCTAACCATGATTAACCCAAAGAGGTAAACAAGGATAAGTAAATACAGACTAGTCAATCCTTAGGTTTCAAAAATGTAATGCGGGATAGTGAATTATAGAGTAAGTAGGACATAATAGGTCAGAGGACACTCGCCTTCACCAGGTTGATGCTCAGGAAGATCTTCAGCAACACAATCAGGAACCACGGGCTGCTCATTGTCTAAATAAAGTGATCATACATTCAATACATTTGGATAACAACAAATGAACAACACACCAAACATATGCAACCAAGTGGACACAAGTTTGATAGGATATTATAATCTCAAAAGATAAACCTAAGTGCTAGGGATCGATACATTTAGAGATTAATGATTCCCTGGACTTATGGATCACATAACTTAGTTCTACTAATTTTAATGAGTCACAAAATTATACCAGGGATCAATTCATACATGGCATATTATTAACCTCACAAAATTAAACACCTAAGTACCATTAGGTTTTCCTTTTTATTTTTCTTATTTCATAAACTCATTATTACATACACTAGTCTATAGGTTAAGCATAAAATTAAAGTGCACAGACTGTGGATGAACATAATTTATTTGAATAGAGAATATTCCTATGAACATTTTGCAATTTGAATCACTAAATTTGGAGTTCATATGACAAAGATATGAAATAAACAAGTTTTAAAGTTTGAAATACAAAATTAAGTCCAAAACTGTGATTATTTGAAAGGTCGGGGGTCTATTTATAAGAGTTCAGGGGTCTGCGCGTAAAACCTAGGGACGACGGGTTCTATTACCCAGGAACTGAGGGTCTCTTAAGCAAAACCGCTCTGCGAAGGGGTATCAAACAATCTCGACCACTCGATCATAGATGAACGGTTGAGATCAGATCTGCGGACGAGAGCACACATGTGGACGGGCGAGCGCTGACAGGCGGGCCGGTGGTCAGCCGGGCCTAGCGCCAGGGGCGCATGCACTGACCGACGGGCCCTAGAGGCAGAGCGCGCGGGCGCGAACCGGTATCCGGTGATCTAGACCGCGCGACCGGGATCAAATGGTGGAGATCAACGCCGGGAAGGTTTATGGCTGCGGGCGCCGCCGCTCTTGCTCCTCAGCGGTGAGGTCGTCGGAGTCGGGCGGGTGCGGGCTACGGCGGTTCCGAGGTCGCGGGTGAAAGCATCTAGGCCCCTGGTTGGTTTTAGTGATTAATGACAACGTAATATTATATGTGACTAACGTGTGTTTTGCAGAGACAAATGATAAGTTAGGTCGCATGACAGGTAAAAGTACTACAACGGTGAAAACAATCCCGGAGATAAGAACTTGAAGCGACGGCTAAAACGACGAAACAAAAGGTGAAGGTCTACGGAGTCCGAGTGTCAAGGAGATGTGGACACTCGCGATCTAGTTAGGTCTTTTATTTTCTTTTAGCCGTACTATTAAGAGGGGTTGTCGATCAGTAGTTTGACCAAGAGAGTTCTAGTGTAGTGTTGGTGCACAATCACACTCACATACAGTGCTAGGTGTCACTCTAGAACTCACACACAAGTTAGAACGAAAACCGATTTGAAAATCAGCTGAAAAACAAGAAGTAGGGTTTCTGTCCCTGGGGGCACCGGACTGTCCGGTGTGCACCGGACTGTCCGGTGCACCCTCTGCCAGGTGGGGCCAGGCTGGTCCAGGGCAGAGGCTTTCCCTCCGCAGAAACCCGAGAGCACAGGTTTTGAGAGTTGAATTTTAGTGGCGCACCGGACATCGCACCGGACTGTCCGGTGTGCACCGGACTGTCCGGTGTGCACCGGACAGTGACTGTTCACTGTCCGGTGTGCCATGAGTCCAACGGCTAGCTGTCAGAACTAGCCGTTGGAAACGACCGTTGGCGCACCGGTGGCGCACCGTTGGCGCACCGGTGGCGCACCAGACTGTCCGGTGCGCCATTGCGCAGTGAAATGCCTGTAACGGCTAGTTGGTGGGTGAGGGCTATTTATACCCCCTCCACCCACCATATTCAATGACTTGCACTCCACATTTATTCCAGCACATTGCTAGAGCATTGCAAGCACCAAAAGCCTAGTGAGGAGATTAGAGAATCATAATCCGCGTTTGTTCCTCATTAGCGCTAGTAAGAGCCACCTAGAGCACACACCACTTGCATTAGGCTTCTCTTGGTCAAGCGAAAGTCTATGGCTTGTTACTCTTGGTGATCGGCATCACCTAGACGGCTTGGTGGCGTTGGGAGCTCGGTGATCACCGTGAAGATCTTGTTGGTGACCCGACTCAAGTTTGTAAGTGGTCTCGAGGGATCCATCGCGCCGGAGTGGCAAAGGATCATCTCGTAGTGAGCACTTGGTTCTTGCGAGGACCAAGGGGGAGCGATACCCTTGCGCGGGTGCTCCAACGAGGACTAGTGGAGAGTGCCGACTCTTCGATACCTCGGGAAAAATTGGAGGAGTCTTCTAAACCTTGCTTTACATTCCGCACTTAATTCAAGCACTTTACATTGTGTATTTGTTTAGCAAGTATTTGAAGTATTGTCTTAGCTTTGTTCTCTTTCTAGTATTATTTTCTTAGTGCTAGTTGTTGGGGTGAAGTTGGGCTCTTGCTTAGCTCTTGCTTAGGTTTTAATTAGTGTTGATTTTTAGAAAAGCCCAATTCACCCCCCCTCTTGGGCATCGTGATCCTTTCAATTGGTATCAGAGGCTTGTTGCTCTTAGATTAGCTTAACCACTAGAGTTACGATGTCCGGTGGGGATGGACCTCCTCCCGTTTTTGATGGTGACGATTTTCCTTATTGGAAAATTCGTATGGAAGCATACTTAGAGGCTATAGACATTGGTGTCTATAAAGCCGCCACACAAGGATTCCCCTAACCTAGAGATCCCACAAATCTTGTAGGTGATGAGTTCAATTATGAGAAATGGAATGCTAAGGCCAAAAACACCCTTTTTAGAGGCCTTTGCAAAGATGTGTTCAATAGAGTAAGAAATCATAAAAATGCTCATGATTTGTGGACGGACATTTGTGCTCTACATGAAGGAACTAGAAGTGAACGTGAGGAAAGATATCACATAGCCATGCGAAAGTTAAATTCTTTTGAAATGCTTACTAATGAAAATGCAAATGCTATGTACTCACGACTTAATATTCTTGTAGAGGAAGTTAATGGATTGGGGCTTACTCAAATCTCACAACCGGATGTTGTGAGGAAGATTCTCAGTGTCCTCCCAATAAACAAATATGGACACATTGTCACTGTGCTACATCAAATGGATCTTTCAGTTACCACACCTACACAAATATTGGGAAAGATCAATGCCCATGAAATGTACATGCACATCAACGACAAAGAAGAATCATCTTCCAAAAGAAAGGATTTGGCTCTCAAAGCAAATCATGAAAGAAAAGGAAAAGCAAAAATACAAGTTGAGGAAGAATCCTCAAGTGATGATGACCTTGATGCAAACATTGCCTTGATGGTAAGGAAGACCACCAAGATGTTGAAGAATCTAAATAGAGAAGGCATCAAATTTGATTCAAGAAAGAAGAAGTTCTTTTCCAACAAAAGAAAGCCCATTTCTGAGATGGACTGCTACAACTGTGGTGAGCTTGGTCATCTTGCTCATCAATGCAACAAGCCCAAGAAGAACAAGTTCAAGGGCAAGAAAGAAGATGACAGTGATGATGAAAAGAAGGAAAAGAAATTCTTCAAGAGAAAGGATGGGAAGCAAAAGAGGTTCCACAAGAAGAAGAATGGAAAGGCATATATTGTTGGCGACTGGCTCACCGACATCGAATCATCAAGTGGGTCTTCTTCAAGTGAAGAAGAGAATGATGAAAAAGTTGCCGCCATCGCCGGGGACTTCTCTTCACCACCACCATCGCCATCATCCACTTCTCACCTATGCCTCATGGCTAGGGGTGAACGGAAGGTGAACTACAAGACCGGTGGGAGCCATTGGGTTATTGACAGTGGATGCACACAACATATGACATGCAACCCACGGATGTTCACCTCACTGGATGAAAATGTTGATGGTCAAGATAAAATCACATTTGGAGACAATTCAAAAGGAAAAGTGCAAGGACTTGGCAAGGTGGCAATCTCAAATGATCTATCAATATCAAATGTTCTCTTAGTTGCACCGTTGAGCTTCAATTTATTATCAGTGGGACAACTCTGTGATCTTGGACTTCAATGCTTATTCACTCCAACAGAGGTTACTGTAACAAAGATGGATGATGAATCAATGGTATTCAAGGGATTTAGATACAACAACCTCTACTTAGTGGATTTCACTTCAGAAGATGCAGACTTAAGAACTTGCCTCTTCACCAAAGCTTCTCTTGGATGGCTTTGGCATAGGAGGCTTGCACATGTTGGGATGAGCACACTCAAGAAGGTACTAAAGAAAGATATGGTTAGAGGATTAAAGGATGTGGTGTTTGAAAAAGACAAGCCATGCAGTGCATGTCAAGCTGGAAAGCAAGTTGCTAATACACATCCTACTAAAGCTTTCATGTCAACATTAAGGCCACTGGAACTACTTCATATGGATTTATTTGGACCTACAAATTATGTCAGTGCCGGTGGCAACCTCTACTGTCTAGTGATTGTTGATGACTTCTCAAGATACACTTGGGTGTTCTTTCTCCATGACAAATCTGAAGTTGCATCTATATTCAAAAAGTTTGCCAAGAAAGCACAAAATGAATTTGATTGCAAGATTAAGAAGATTAGAAGTGACAATGGCAAAGAATTTGACAACACCAACATTCATGAGTACTGTGATGAAATTGGGATCAAGCATGAAGTATCTGCCACATACACACCTCAACAAAATGGAGTTGTTGAAAGGAAAAATAGGACCTTGATCACTCTTGCAAGAACAATGATTGATGAGTATAACACACTGGAGAGGTTTTGGGCCGAAGCTGTCAGCACAGCTTGTTATGCATCAAACAGGCTATTTCCTCACCGGCTACTTGCGGAGACTCCTTATGAACTGCTAAATGGGAAAAAGCCAGACGTCTCCTTCTTCCGGGTGTTTGGGTGCAAATGCTACATCTACAAGAAACACCATCATCTAGGGAAGTTTCAAAGACGTTGTGATATTGGTTTTCTTTTGGGTTATTCATTAAAGTCCAAAGCATATCGAGTATTCAACCATGCCACTGGCGTGGTAGAAGAAACATATGATGTGGAATTTGATGAGACTAATGGCTCCCAAGGAGCACTTGAAAATCTTGATGATGTAGGTGATGAGCCACTTAGGGAAGCAATGAAGAACATGCCTATTGGAGCTATCAAACCAAAAGAAGATGAAGAAGAAGTGCAAATCATTGACAGGCCTTCTTCATCAAATGTACCACAAGATGATGAAAAAGATGAGAGGCATGCAAATGAAGATACATTTGTCTCTCATGAACAAGCAAGGGTACAAGCCGAAGATATTGATGCTCCAGGATCTTCTTCCCAAGTGGTTGATAGGAGAAACTCATCACTACTTCAAGCTCATCCTCACAACCAAATCATCGGGAGTCCTTCACAAGGGGTTATTACTCGATCACATAGACATGCTTCTTTTATTGAACATCACTCTTTTGTTTCTTGTGTTGAGCCTACTTGTATAGATGAGGCGCTACAGGATCCGGACTGGGTGAATGCCATGCATGAAGAACTTAACAACTTCACCCGTAACGAAGTTTGGACCCTGGAGAAGCCCCCACAAGATGCAAGAATCATTGGAACAAAGTGGGTGTTCAGAAACAAACAAGATGATCAAGGTGTGATTGTAAGAAACAAGGCAAGACTTGTTGCAAAGGGATTCTCTCAAGTTGAAGGCTTAGATTTTGGAGAGACCTTTGCACCGGTTGCTCGACTGGAAGCCATCCGTATCCTACTTGCATATGCATCATGCTATGATATAAAACTTTATCAAATGGATGTAAAAAGTGCATTTTTAAATGGCTTCATAAATGAACTTGTATATGTTGAGCAACCGCTTGGATTTGAAGACCCTAGATATCCTAACCATGCTTACAGGTTGTCCAAGGCGCTTTATGGGCTAAAGCAGGCTCCAAGGGCTTGGTATGAGCGCCTTCGCGACTTCCTCATCGAAAAGGGTTTCAAGATCGGGACTGTCGACACAACTCTCTTCACAAAGAAACATAACGGTGATATTTTCATTTGTCAAGTATATGTTGATGATATAATCTTTGGCTCTACAAATGACTATCACTGCAAGGAATTTGGTGAGTTGATGTCGAAGGAGTTCGAGATGTCAATGATTGGTGAGCTAACGTACTTCCTCGGCTTTCAAGTCAAGCAAATGAAAGATGGTAACTTTCTCTCACAAGAGAAGTATACCAAAGACTTGTTGAAAAGGTTCAACATGGAGAAGTGCAAACCAATCAAGACCCCCATGCCTACAAATGGACATCTCGACTTAGATGAGGGAGGTAACCCGGTTAATCAAACTCTCTACAGTTCTATGATTGGTAGTTTATTGTACCTTACCGCATCTAGGCCCGATATTATGTTCAGTGTCTGCATGTGTGCTAGATTTCAATCTAATCCTAAGAAAGCTCATCTTCGCGCTGTTAAGAGAATTCTTAGGTATCTCAGGCACACCACAAGCGTTGGTCTGTGGTATCCCAAAGGAGCTACTTTTGATTTAATTGGCTATTCCGATTCGGATTATGCCGATTGCAAGATTGATAGGAAAAGTACTTCTGGGGGATGCCATCTGCTTGGTAGATCACTAGTTTCATGGACATCCAAAAAGCAAAATAGTGTTGCCTTGTCAACTGCCGAAGCGGAATACATTGCCGCAGGTGCTTGTTGCACACAAATTTTATATATGAAACAAACTCTTCTAGACTATGGCGTAGTTCTAGAAAAGGTACCTTTGTTGTGTGATAATGAGAGTGCTGTTAAAATTGCTAATAATCCTGTACAACACTCTCGCACCAAGCACATTGATATCCGTCATCACTTCCTTAGAGATCATGTTGCTAAAGGAGATATCATTTTAGAAGGAGTGAGGTCAGAAGATCAATTAGCGGATATTTTCACTAAGCCTCTTGATAAGACCCGCTTTTGCATGTTGAGGAATGAACTAAATATTCTTGATCTCAGAAATTTTATGTAAAATGTCAAATGGTGTTGTCAAGCTTGCATTGCATGTTTAAATTCCTTGTATTGCATCTAGGGCTTGTCTAACCTAGTTAAGATAACCGCCAACAAAGCGAGTGAAAAAGCTTAACTCGGGTCAAACTTGACAAGTCTTAGTTTTAAGCTTTTAGCACTTAAATTCTTACTTTTTATGCAATTATTGGTTCTTGAAATATGCATGAGGTATTGCACTTAGGGGGGGGTATTCAAAACTCAAATCACTCATGAAAACCCCTAGTGCAAGCCAAAATGCAAATTTCACTATTTGCCTATTTTCTCTAAAAATTATCTAGCCTATGGCAAAATATTTTGAAAAGTATATGAGGGTGCCAATACCTGTCCCAACAAGTGTTATTTTGTGTGATTATAAGTTGGGATTTGGTTTGGTTAGGAGTTAGATAGAAAAATTCAAAATTTTCCAAACTCCCCTCTTTCTGGGCTCACCGGACAGTCCGGTGTGCACCGGACACTGCACTGTGCAATGTCCGGTGCACCGGCAGCCGCGCGCTAAAAATCCGTTTTCCTGTGCGCTGTCCGGTGGTTCACCGGACAGCTACTGTGCGCTGTCCAGTGTGCACCGGACAGGCACTGTAGACTGTCCGGTGCGCCCATATCGCGTTTTAAAAAAAGGCCTCCAGCCCGAGACCGAGCCAGAGGCTCATTTCACCAGCGCCATCTCTCTGTCTCTGGCGATTCCCTCTCCCCCGCCGGCGACCTCCCCTCTCCGGCGACCACTGGCGATCCCACGGCGTCCTCGTGCCCCTCTCCTTCCCTCCTCGGTGAGCAGCTCTGGCTTCCTCTTTCCTCCCCTCTGCTTCTCTCTTTCTCTCTGTTTCTTTGGACTGTGCCACCCCCTTGTGCATCACTTCCAAAATCTTGTGAATTCCTGTGAAATCCAGTGCAACCAAGTTGTGTATTGTGTTCCCCTGTATTCCTTAAACACTCCTGCAGGTTCTTAGCTCCTTCGGGAGGGTTTTCCCACCTCAAATGGCCATTTCACCGAAAACCTAATTCCTCGCACGCCGCGTGCTCGGTGAAATGCCCAAACCAGCCAAAAATGCTCAAATTGAACCCAAATTTTTCAGGCACCTTCCCAACACTTCCAGTAACACTCTTGCCAAATTTCACGCCAATCCGAGATTCCAGGCTTAAATTTCACCAAATTTCCCTTTTCGAGCGATCGTTTCCGAGCCGAGTGCACAAATCTCTTTTTCTTCGCCTAAATTCAAACCAAGCACACACTTCACTCATATTCAACTACATAAACCTATTCGTGAAGTATCGGCTCAATTCCATATCGTTTCGTGCCTCAATTCGAATTCCAAACCTCCTATGGCACTATTTATCGTTCAAACGTCGTTTTCACGTCGTTTGACCTCTCGATCGTCTCATCTTGTGTTTCCTGTGCCATATTTCTCTTGTGTATGTATTTATTCACATTTCATATACTTATGACTATGTGACTAATACGTGCTCACCTCTTCTGTCATTTCAGTGACCTTGATTGCCCGTGTGCCGTCTCCCGTCCTGCCTGGATCGTCACCTCTCGTGTGAGCTTTCCAGGTAGTCATCTCATCTTTGCTAAAATCTCTCGGACATTTTCGCTCTGTGCTTAGTCTCTCTCTCTCATTTGTAGACATCAGCTCAGGATGCCGCGCACGAAGAATGTGTCGGCGCCAGGGGGAGGCGATGATGAGGATCCTCGTCGCCCCTTCAGGCAGGTCAAGGGCAAGACCGTTTACTTGGAGCAGCAGGAAGGCCGCAAGAAGCGGCGTACGAACAGAGCAGCTCGTGCAGCGGCAGCGGCTGCAGCGGCCGCTGCGCAGGCCGAGCTTGGAGATCAGTCGCAGACTCCATCCGATCAGATCGCATACCGTGTTCGTCGTCTCGCCTCCCGGCCTCGCTCCTCCACTCACCCCACTGCTTCCACTCTGCCACCCACTCTACCTGCTCCCGTCACCCCTGTTGCGCCATCCACCTCCACAGCCATACCCACTACGCCAGCTTCCACTGCTCCTCCTCCTCGTGCTCCCGCTTCAGCTCCTCCTGTCCCTCCACCTCGATTCCGGGAGCGCGATGAGACTGAGGTTCGACCCCTGGCTACGGATCCTCGTTTGTTTGACCTTCAGCGTGCTATAGCGGCACGGGTACGTAGGTTCAGATACATACCCGTGGAGTCTTGGCTACCACCTCAGAGAGACCCTGCAGCAGGTGACCTTTTCAGCACACGTATTCAGGAGTCGTTTTTCAGAGCTCAGATGTCTGCTCAGATAGCTCTGCGAGTGCACCGGCTTTTGGATCTTCCAGCCTTTCTGCTTGCAGCCGGTGCTGACTCTGAGGCGCACCTCACCTATCTGCCTGGCCTTCAGACACTTCTGACTACCAGCGGCAGGTATGTTGAGGAGTGGGTACGAGTCCTCTATGCCTCTGTTTGGATTGACCCGGATCATCACTGGATGAGGTTTCGCTTTGAGCGCGAGGATGTCACCATTACTGCCAGTCAGATCCGCCAGCTTTTTGGATTTCCCGAGTCGACGACTCGTCTTCACAGCCTCTGCTACGGCACTTCTGACCCTCCTCGTCGCCCTCACGGCGGTGTGGCTCCGGGTACAGCTCACGTCGCGGCTCTGTTCCGCCCGCCCTTCACAGATGGGTCGCGACGTTCACCGGCAGATTTTACTACAGCAGCAAAGTACTTATATGAGCTCATCAGACGGACTCTTCTGCCGAGGATGGGATACAGGGAGGCTACCACTCATATACAGCTCTGGCTCCTTGGTGCCCTGGTCTCCCACTCTGAGTTTGACGTTGTGGACTTCCTGATTTGTGAGATCGAGGACACCGTTTTGGATGGGATTCGTGCTCGTCGGCAGTTGCCCTATGCTCACTACTTGTGTCACATCTTTGCGCAGCTGATTCAGCCTCCTCGGTTTCAGGGCACCCTTGAGGCCTCACGCCTCGTTTTTGGATCCTACCGTCCTGCGCCTGAGATTCCTGTGCCAGCTTCTGCTCCTGTTTTTGACTCTCAGGCCGAGGATGCAGCTCTTCGTCAGTTCGACACTCAGGGTACAGCAGCAGATGATGATGATGATGATGATGATGATTTTGGGGTTCCTCCTCCGCCTCCGCCTCCTATGCCTCCACGCTCACATGATCATGAGGCTGGGAGTTCTAGTGCTGCCCCTGCTACTCCTCAGGCTATGGACCCTGCTCTTGCTTTGATTCTCCAGACTCTCACTCAGCAGCAGGCTCACCTGGCAGCCGAGCAGGCCCGATTATCCGAGAGGATGCTCTCGATGTTTCAGAACATGCAGGACAGGCAGGATGCACTTCAGCAGTAGCTACTTCAGGATCGGGCTGAGAGTAGAACATTCATGGCTCTTATGCTTCAGCAGACTGGTGTCTCAGTACCTCCGGTTCAGTCTGCTCCACCTCCTCTGCTTCACGCTCCAGTTGTGCCATCGATTTTGTCAGGACCCCCTGTTGGTACTTCTCCGCTCCGGCCGGTCACTTTGGCGTTCACCTCTCCGGTTCTCAGCTCTGTCTGCCCGCAGCCGCCAGTGCCACCAGCATCTGCTGTTACCACTACTGCTGTGGCAGTATCTGTGACCACTTCTGTTCCGGTAGCTCCTGCAGCGCGACCTCAGTCCGAGTCAGTACCAGCTCCAGCTTCTACCGTAGATCCTGGATCCGAGACTGACTCTGACCCTCCGTCGGCGTTCGCTCTGCTGCCTCGACCGCGACCGGATGCGCCCCCGCCGCCCCCTCCTGCTTCAGATGTTTAGGTTCGGGTACCCTTTTGGTGTTTGACGCCAAAGGGGAGAGATATGAGTTGTGAGAGCTAGGGGGAGTTAGAGAGTTAGTAAAGAGTCATTTTGATGTAATATATGTGCTTGCTACTCTCTATACTAGCTTGATGCTTTTGGCTCACAAACTCGACATATACTCTCGTTGCTTATGATTGACTGTGTGTATTATGTTTTCACCTTATACTTTATCACCAGTCTTCTAGGGGGAGTTAGAGAGTTAGTAAAGAGTCATTTTGATGTAATATATGTGCTTGCTACTCTCTGTACTAGCTTGATGCTTTTGGCTCACAAACTCGACATATACTCTCGTTGCTTATGATTGACTGTGTGTATTATGTTTTCACCTTATATTTTATCACCAGTCTTCTAGTTCTTGTTTCATTGATTTAACTTCACTTTTATATGAACAAGAATCTTATGATGTGTATGCGCTCACTCTTATTATTATGGTACACGTTCTTTCTGTCAAAAATTACTGAGTATAACTAACCATTCATTCTATTGACAGAAACTTCAAAACAAACTACTCTCACAAAACTTGTAGGGTTGTCATCAATCACCAAAAAGGGGGAGATTGAAAGCATCTAGGCCCCTGGTTGGTTTTAGTGATTAATGACAACGTAATATTATATGTGACTAACGTGTGTTTTGCAGAGACAAATGATAAGTTAGGTCGCATGACAGGTAAAAGTACTACAACGGTGAAAACAATCCTGGAGATAAGAACTCGAAGCGACGGCTAAAACGACGAAACAAAAGGTGAAGGTCTACGGAGTCCGAGTGTCAAGGAGATGTGGACACTCGCGATCTAGTTAGGTCTTTTATTCTCTTTTAGCCGTACTATTAAGAGGGGTTGTCGATCAGTAGTTTGATCAAGAGAGTTCTAGTGTAGTGTTGGTGCACAATCACACTCACATACAGTGCTAGGTGTCACTCTAGAACTCACACACAAGTTAGAACGAAAACCGATTTGAAAATCAGCTGAAAAACAAGAAGTAGGGTTTCTGTCCCTAGGGGCACCGGACTGTCCGGTGTGCACCGGACTGTCCGGTGCACCCTCTGCCAGGTGGGGCCAGGCTGGTCCAGGGCAGAGGCTTTCCCTCCGCAGAAACCCGAGAGCGCAGGTTTTGAGAGTTGAATTTTAGTGGCGCACCGGACATCGCACCGGACTGTCCGGTGTGCACCGGACAGTGACTGTTCACTGTCCGGTGTGCCATGAGTCCAACGGCTAGCTGTCAGAACTAGCCGTTGGAAACGACCGTTGGCGCACCGGTGGCGCACCGTTGGCGCACCGGTGGCGCACCATACTGTCCGATGCGCCATTGCGCAGTGAAATGCCTGTAACGGCTAGTTGGTGGGTGAGGGCTATTTATACCCCCTCCACCCACCATATTCAATGACTTGCACTCCACATTTATTCCAGCACATTGCTAGAGCATTGCAAGCACCAAAAGCCTAGTGAGGAGATTAGAGAATCATAATCCGCGTTTGTTCCTCATTAGCGCTAGTAAGAGCCACCTAGAGCACACACCACTTGCATTAGGCTTCTCTTGGTCAAGCGAAAGTCTATGGCTTGTTACTCTTGGTGATCGGCATCACCTAGATGGCTTGGTGGCGTTGGGAGCTCGGTGATCACCGTGAAGATCTTGTTGGTGACCCGACTCAAGTTTGTAAGCGGTCTCGAGGGATCCACCGCGCCGGAGTGGCAAAGGATCATCTCGTAGTGAGCACTTGGTTCTTGCGAGGACCAAGGGGGAGCGATACCCTTGCGCGGGTGCTCCAACGAGGACTAGTGGAGAGTGCCGACTCTTTGATACCTCGGGAAAAATTAGAGGAGTCTTCTAAACCTTGCTTTACATTCCGCACTTAATTCAAGCACTTTACATTGTGTATTTGTTTAGCAAGTATTTGAAGTATTGTCTTAGCTTTGTTCTCTTTCTAGTATTATTTTCTTAGTGCTAGTTGTTGGGGTGAAGTTGGGCTCTTGCTTAGCTCTTGCTTAGGTTTTAATTAGTGTTGATTTTGAGAAAAGCCCAATTCACCCCCCCTCTTGGGCATCGTGATCCTTTCAGCGGGGGTTGGCCAGAATTGTCGAGGAGGGTTCGGCGAACACACTGAGGGGGTTTCAGCCATGAGACCGGGGTCAGAGAGGGGAGAACGACGGAGGGAGAGCTCCGGGCGGGTCGTGGCAGTTCCAGTGAGCAATTCCGATAGCTGGGAGAGGCCAACGACCGTGATAGGGCTTAGTTTAGTTCCAGTGGAGGTGGGGGAACGCTATGGGCCAACATCGGGGAATGGGACGGGGTTGCGTTGGCCGGACACCGTGCGGGCGCAGCGAGCAAACGCAGCCGCACATCGGCGAGGGCAAATTGGCTACGGGTAGACGTGAATAAGGAAAACCAAGCACGGGAACAGACGTCTCACCTCGGGGCAAAGCTCGGGGTGGCTTGGCACGGCTTCCGACGGGCTGGGTGGCCGGCATGGCGGGCGCAGGTCTCTGGCGAGCGCGAGCGGTGAGAGCAGAGCGCGAGAGAGAGCGGGCTTGCGCGAAATGAGACAGGGGAGCAAGTGCGGGTGCGGGCGGTGCTCAAAAGGAAGCTGGGGCATGTGGGCAGGCGACGTGGCCGGAGATCTCGGCGTGCGTGCACGCTGGTCCATGACGGTTCGCGGGGAAGGCGGAGCTGATAGGGCGGCCCCATGGCGTAGAGAGAGGGAGCGGGCACACGGAGAAACGGTTCATCGTGTTGATAGGACGGGCCCGCGAGGCAGAGAGGGAAAAGGCGTGCGAGCGAGGGCAACTGGTGCCGACAGACCGGCTCCACTGGGAAGAGGGAGAAGGGATGGGAGCACGCGCAGAGAGAAACCGCCGCCGACAAGTGGAACCCACCTGTTAGGGAGCGCGAGCGCGCGGCCTGGCTGGGGCGAGCTGGGTCGGTTGGGTTGAATTGTTTTTTCTCTTTTTCTGGAATTTCTATTGCCTTTTCAATTTTATTTTCTCTAGGATTTTCAATTCAAATTTAAACCAAGTTTCAAATTCAAACCAAATCAAACATGTGCACAAATTCAAAGAATATCTTGGACTCAGCATAATGCAACAATTCATGACTTACATTGTTTTGATAAAATAAATAATTAACCCCTCTCCTAATTAACTTAATTCTACTCAAAAATAAAGAGAGAGACTAGAGAGAGAGACAAGAGTAACACCTGAATTTGGTAGATAGTTAGAAAGAAATTTTATTCCCCCAAATTCAGGGTGTTACACTTCAACATCTTCTAGTGCGCCGAAGGCGAAGACAGTCAAGGTCTTGATGCGTAGACCGAAGCCCATTGGGATGGCCGATGTGCCGAAGCTAATTGAAAGGGCAGAAGCTGCCCCCTTAGCCATAGAGACGGCTCCTGTGATGCCGACTGAAGCTAGTGTAGACCCGGTCAAAGAGCTGGAATCAGAGAAGGCAGCAGAGCAGCCAAAGGTGCTGGTGACAGCATTACCGAAGCTATCAGCTACTGCAACAACAATTCCGAGGAAGAGCAGGATGGCTAGTGTTTTGGATGCTGTTTTGGAATCCATGAAAACGCTAACTCCTGCTTCTGCCGAAGCTTCTAGCGGAGAAATTGAAGATGCAAGAGAAGTGGTCACTACAAGCGCTTCTTTTGTTCATGCTAAAGTGGGACCTTCAGAAACTGCGCCAGTAAAGCTAATGGGAGAAAGTGCTCGAGAAAAGCCCACAACACCTGCTCCCGAAGCACCTTCCCAGGGTGATTTGAATTATTGTTCGACATGCTTCGGGAAAACAACTATTAGTAGAGCAACTTGTCGAAACACAACATTATGCTAAGGAGCTGAAATACCCCCAGGGGTCCTTAGTATACGGAGGAGACAACGAAGATAACTTCCTCTACTGTCTACCAGACAGTAAGGAGGTCAATGTTTGCCGTGAAATGATGGACAACATGGAATATCCAAAGCTTGAACTTGGCTTGTCTGCAATGACGAAGGATCAGCTTGCAGATAACCTTGCCTACAACAGCTTGAAGGTTTTTATACTTTGGCTTGCCATTTTGTAATTTTAGTTACGGTAAACTATTTTTGTGGTAATTCTTATCGTTACTATTTATTCAGACTTTGTTTGACAGTGCTTAATTCTAAGCAAGGCCCTGAAGCCCCAAAAGGATGTAGAGGATGAGAGTTGTCAAACAGTGCTTGGAAACCTCCGATCAGAGGCTATAACCCTGAGAAACGAAGCTCTCACAAAAGACAAGATTTTACTATCATTGGTCGAGAAACTGAAATCTAGCAAAGCCAAGCTGTCTGCTCAAGCTGAAGCCCATGAAGCCGACATGCAAGAGCTAAAGAAGAAAGTTGCCGAAGCAACTAAGAATTTTAATGTTGAAGTAGTAAAACATGAAATATGTGAAATTGAAAGATAAAGGGCACAAAAAATGTTGATGAGCTTCATGATGCTAAGGAAAAATGCTACGATATGGCTATGGAATGTGCTAAAAATATGAAGAACAACTTTTCTAAAGTTGGTGCATTTTCTTCCGAGCAGAAATTCATCTGTGGTGATCCTAATGAAGTAATTCAATGGATAAATGCCAAGGTCGAAGCTTTCGAGGAAATTATTAGTGACAGAGGGGACTTTTGTTCCTTTGCCGGTGCCCGTGGGACCGTGTCTATTTTGGAGAAGGCTGGTTGTGATCATGCCAAGGCTGTAGCTCAGCTAGATTTTATCTTCTCAGCCGACGACATTAGAAACCCTTCAGCCGAAGCTAATAGCCTAGGTGGGAAGTTTTATTCCGAAGCATGGCTGAAGGGTGGCCGAGAAATGGCTGATGAAGCCATCAGAAAGAATGAAAAAGAATCTCATGACGCCTTAGAAGAGTGAGGCTAAAAGAGTCGAAGAAGTTGTCGAGCGAACTAGGCTTATAGGTATATCTATATAACTTAGCTTCGTAAGTTTTTCAGCTTCAGTACTAACAGATATTTGTGTTTCGATGCAGCTGAGCTTTCTCCCCCTCCTGAGCCCTATGATCCTGAAACTGACCCATCTATCAAGGAGGCGCTCGATATAATTAAGATTGCTAATAATGCTATTGACGAAGCTGTCGACAAGCTGTTGAACGAAGCTACTGACAAAGTCCTAAAGGAAGACTGAAGCTTTGTATTTTTGATAGTTTAGTGTCCTTGTACATAACTCTTGGTTTTGTAAGAAACACTTATAAACAATTTGCATGTATGTTGATGTAATATATTTCTTTGTGATGCGTGGAATCTTCGTACATACCGTTTTTGAGCCGATGGCGAAAAAACACCTTCCCCCCTTTTCATGCTTCGGAAAGAAATCCCCCTTCTTTGCCGAAGCAACTGTATTATTCTTGTTGTAGACGTTGCATAAGAATACCATCGTTGAAAGCATAAACTCCGTATGACAATACTTCTGTCACAAGCATGGATCATGTCTTATTAATACGCTTTCATGAGTCTTTGCCGAAGCTGAAGGAGGAATTTCCCTTGTTTTTTCACTGCTTTTGTCGATGCCAAATGATATATGATGCGATGCTGTGCAATATGATATGATGGTATGATGCAAATGATGTTTATGCATAAATCACCAAAAAAACCAAGACTCTACATTCCCTTAGGAACGACTTTGGAGTCTCTTCATTTTTTACTTTGGTGACATTTCAGCTCTGCATCCCCTTAGGAACGACTTTGGAGCTAAGCTCTACATCCCCTTAGGGATGACTTTGGAGCTTCTTCACCTTTTACTTTAGGTGGCATTTTAGCTCTGCATTCCCTTAGGAACGACTTTGGAGCTTCTTCACCCTTTTTTGTTACACTCGATGGTGTAACCACAAATTTATTACATCAAGACGAAGGTTAAACCTCCTTGTATTGTTTTTTGGAAGGGAAATATAAAGACAAAAAGTAAAAATACATTGAATTAGGAAATTTTCTGGTCAAACCCCCGGGTTTGCTTTCAGTAGATGTGTCTTGATTCAGGCACAGTGCTATTGACCGTGCGAGCTTCAAACTCCTCCCGAGTATCGCGTTGTTGTTGCGCCTGACGATGCCCTTCTGGCTGCTGATTATGAACCAAGGTAGGCACCAGTGGTGGTGGTAATTGAGCCCAAGCAGCTTGAGAATGACTCGCCGAAGCAACTGACGCCATAGGTTGCTGGTTGCCCACATATTCAGGGATATATGGCGAATATCATGAAGCAGTATGCAAGACCTGCTTCGGCTGATTCTGCCGCGCTTCAGCTTCAGCGATCTCCTTCTGCTTTTGGATCGTGACTTGGCACGTCCTTGTTGTGTATCCCTTATCCTCCCCACAGAATAAGCAGAACAATCTCCTGGGCTGAGTGCCAAACTGTCCTCCGAAGCTTCTCCCCCCTCTGTGCCTTGGAGCTGGTGGCCTGTAAGAGGTTTGTTGCATTCCCAAAGATTGTGAGTTTTGCTGACTGCTCTGGGTATGATTTTCCCTGTCATCATTTTGTGCTAGGATTGTGGATTGTTCTGACATGTATGGGGTGGAATCTTCCTCCGAAGCCCCTAGTCATCTCAGAATACCTATAAGCTTCCTTTCTTTCTCTGGCGAAAGTCATTGTTAGCTCGGATATACTCATCCATCTTCTGGAGGAGCTTCTCCAGGGTTTGTGGTGGCTTCCTAGCAAAATATTGTGGGTCCTGGTCGAAGTCCCTTGATCATGGCTTCAATAACAATCTCATTTGGCATTGTTGGCGCCTGTGCCCTGAGACATAGATGAAAGTTCCCTATGCCCAGGAACAGGATCTGGATGTCGCCTAGAGGGGGGGTGAATAGGCGAATAATAATTAATCACTTTATAACTGGAAATTCTTACTCTACTCGAAGACTGGATCGCAGTGGAATGAAAGACCCTTCGAGTAGGTTGCAACAGAATTGAAGTTCCTGTCTTAAAATACCCTGCACTTCAAAGACAGCTTATACCACATATAAATATTGAAGTGCAAGTATAAACAACAAATAAGACAGAGAAACAGCACACAACACAGAGCAGAGCACACAGACATAGGGATTTATCCCGAGGTTCGGCCAAGCCTGAAATGCTTGCCTAGTCCTCGTTGGAGTTAGCCACACCTGGGCTTGGAGTCTATTTCAACTCCTTCCTCCGTTTGCTCAGATCTGTCAGTATGACAGATAGAGCCTTCCACTATGTTGAGTTGGGTTACAACAAAGCCGCGGCTGCTTACAATCTTCTTGACAGCACTCCGACAGAGTAACAATGCGCTCAAGACTTTGCTCTAGCTCTTTGCAGCACCTCTCCACTCTCTAAAGGCTTATAACTTTGCCTTCACACAAACTAGAGAGATTTACACAAGAGGGAGAGAGAGAATCGATCCGAGTGATGTATACAATTGTTGGCTGCACTTGTGTTGTTGTTTGAGGCGCCTAGGGGTCCCTTTTATAGCCCCAAATGGCCTAGGAGCCGTTAGAGCTTCATTTGGAAGCTCCCAGCCTTCCCTGGTTGCGGGTGCACCGGACTGTCCGGTGGCGCACCGGACAGTGAACAGTAACGGATCTGATTGACAGTTTCCTTCTCTGGAACAGCTAGCCGTTGGTGCACCGGACAGGTTACTATTCACTGTCCTGTGCACCGGACAGGTCACTATTCACTGTCCTGTGCACCGGACACAGCTACTATTCATTGTCCTGTGCACCGGACGCTGCGACTATTCACTGTTCTGTGCACCGGACACAGTTACTATTCACCGTCCTGTGCACCGGACAGAGTTACTATTCACTGTCCTGTGCACCGGACAGCTACTATTCACTGTCTTGTGCACCAGCCAACAACACACTAAGTGCTTTTTCCTCCGTTCTTTCTCCGTTTGACTTCAACTTTTGGGAGGATTTTCCTGAGACTTAAACAAACACATTTAGAGTATAATCCAATTGATTTAGTCCTAGAAACTTACATCTTTATTGTTCTTCTCCTAGCTTTTCTGTTCCTCCTCCAGCAGAGCTCAGAATGGTACTTTCTCTACAGAAAGAGTTAGAGAGCAAACCAAAGCACCAAACTTGTAGTAAGAGGTGTATGCAAAATGGTTGAACACTCAAATCTTACATACTTAACCTTTTTCATCGTTTTACCCAATTTGGCTTGTTTGAGGTCGATGTTGGACTCTAAACCATCAAGTCAACTTGACTTGATCTAGATTGACATATCTGAGCCCCAACCCCCATTCACTTCTCGAGCTTGATCTTGAGCCTTATGACTTACACCACATAATTGTAGATGTTACCTCATTGGTTGTAAGTCATGTTCTTATGTAGTGATCCTTGATGCACCATAACTCTTCTTAACTCGATCAACCTTGACTTTGCAAGTCTTCTTCTTCACCCCTGGCTTTGGGTTCCTGGTCTCCTTGACCTTCTCCCGTGCACTCGGTACCTCGAACCTCTTCTTGCCTCCATCCTTGGCTTGATCGATTGTCTCTGAGTTACGCACACCGAGTCTCACTTAAGCAATGTCCATCTTACTCGTGATGTCCATTATCTATAGATAATCCAGTCTTTGGACCATCACACTTGTTCACTTGTGTTGAACCCTGTTAGCTTTGCATTAAGCACCTATTCAACACTTAGCACACTTGTTAGTCCTTTAATTGGGTTGTCATCCAAACCACCAAAACCCAGAAGAGAGCTTTCAATAGAAACCTTCGGACATACGCCTGCAAGTATTCTTCGTGGTCCTATGTGCATTGGAATAGAGCTTGAGCAGCCACTGACTTTGTCTGGAAACCCTCGGAGCTGGTGACTAGCATATCCTTTAGCTTCTGTCACGACGTGATTGTTCCCGGCCGAAGAGAAGAATACCATGTTTGAGCCACACTTCTGACTGCCATAACGAAGGACTTTGCCATGACAGTAGTGTTGCCACCATATGATGATATGGTTGCTTCGTAGCTCATGAGGAACTGCTTTGGGTTGGAATGCCCGTCATACATGGGGAGTTGTGGCGGTTTGTACGAAGGTGGCCATGGGGTAGCCTGCAACTCTGCTGCCAGGGGAGAAGCATCATCAAAAGCAAAGTTACCATGGTAAAAGTCATCATACCATCCATCATCGTTGGTTAGACTTTCTTGACGAAGCTCTGTGTGTTGAGGCCTTCGTCCTTGATCATCTTGCGTGATATGGCACATTTCTTCTGCAGCTTCGTCGATCTTCCTCTGAAGTTCGGCTAACCGAAGCTTCTTCTCTTTTCCTCTGTAATTGCTGACGTATAGCTTCTAGGTCTCAGATTTCCCGGTCCAACTCCTCTTCCTGTGGTGTTGGGCTGGTAGCCTTCCTTTTCTGGCTCCTAGCTCCTCTCAGTGAGAGTGTCTCTTGATTGGTGTCCAGTGGCTGCAGGGCAGCCCCTGGCGCTGTTGCCTTCTTCGGCGGCATGACGAAGGCGAATGCTTGCCGAAGGTTGTGGAGTGAGTTCACCAGAGATGGGCGCCAATGTTGGTCACTTGTTCTCAAATGATGTGAATCAAGAACAAGGCAACACAATTGTTAAGTATTAAGGACCTTCGTCTTCCGAAGCATTATCTCCCCATGGACATAATGATTATCAGACCAATGTTATGAAGGACATGCCTTCATCAACTTGTATATAAATTAGAATACAAAGAAATAGAAATGGCAAGTATAGCTCGTTGATCCATTCATGTTCGCATTCTGTAAACATGCATGAGTGTTAACAGAATATACATTGCATTGATACCTTTGGCTTGCTCGAAGGTGTTGACGTGAGGGCGATTACAATTCAGCGTGAACAATATGGTGATACTGTTCATCTATTTATAGGCACGCGACACAACCCGAGTAAAATTACATTTATGTCCCTGACATTTACTTATAACCATAACATGAATCATTAAGGACTAAGCAGGCTTTTTCCCTTTCGGCCAGCATCATCTTCAGTCTTCATCACCATTATAAGCCAAAGTTGTTACTCTTTGACAATAACTTTGGCGTTTGTTCTTATCATCTTCAGATCATATCTTCATTCCGTATGCCTTCATTATAGGGGAAGAACTTCAATTCTAAAGACGAATCTCCCTGTAACGACTTATATCATGTTTAAAACAAATGGTTAATCATGTTTTTGAGAACCTTCAGAAGAGGAATGCCCCCAACAGTCTCCGTTGAAGACATGAATCTAGCTAATGAATACTACCGGTGTTAGGCCATATGAGACGACTTGAAAACCAAGGCAGATAAGTTCAAGAGAGACCGCTTGGGAAATCGTTGACACCTACTATACAATGATACATTCTTTTCTCGATGGTCTTTTTTCCTTTTTATTTTTTTATTTTTTGGTATCATTTTTTCTTCTATGGTGTCAAATGAGTTTTTCTATCGCGATTTTCCAAACATTTTCTCGTGGTTTACTATCTCAATAATTTGGAATGTGTTATTGCACGATGGAACACCTCCATAGAGTGTGTTTACTAGGAGTCTAATTGAATGGATGTGATATCTCGACAAAAAGTTAATTCGTACAAGCAAATCAACTTACGGGAACCTTCTATAAATTTAGTACGAATTTTTTTTACTGAAACCATAAATCAGCAATAGATGTCAGTCTTGGTAATTTTTATTTTTAGCAAAATTAGTAACGAGTACTTAGTTAGTATAGGACGAAGAGACTCAGCTAAATTTCTGGAAATGTTAGTAATTTTGTTAACAAGTACATAATGCATACGACACATAGCATTCAGTAATAGCCGGCAGTACCATTTGTTTGTTCCTTCTTGGCAGACATTCAATTACAATCGTGGTACTTCAAAGTGAAGTTGCAGACTACTAGTCATTTATTTACCACACTTTTTTGTTTTAATTTGCACCAGTAATTGTGTAAGTATTTTTTATATATTTGGTTAAGGTTACTGACATCCTTTTTGCCCAATATTTTTTTATAGCTATAGTAATAGTTAGTAGCGTCATTAATACTCCCTACCAGTTTTTTTAGTTGGTATTCTGAATAATCATGTATCAAGTTTTCAGTCGTTACTGTCAGACATATAATTTTTTTCTTAGTTTGTTATTAGGGCTTTCATAGTGATTTTTTATACAACCTGTTCTTATATTGTTTATTTTTTTGATAAATTAACGTGTTTATACAGTTTAGGAACGTTGAGCAGACAATATACTCCGTCAGCCGTGGCCCTAGGGTCGTTAATGTCAGAGCATCACAACCTTCTGTTATATGTGTTGCACATGGTGGCTTGACAAGTGCTGCTACAAGAACTCGTGCTAGAATTATTTGTAAGGCTGCTGCAAACAGAGGCAGGTGACCATCAACGGCCACACATGGAAGGCAACCGTCTAGGGGGTGTTTGGTTTCTAGGGACTAATTTTTAGTCCCTACATTTTATTTCACTTTAGTTACAAAATTATCAAATATAGAAACTAAAACTCTATTTTAGTTCCTATATTTATCAATTTATATACTAAAATGGAACAAAATGAAGGGACTAAACATTAGTCCCTAGAAACCAAACATCCCCTAGATCATCTGATCTAAGCCTAGCCACAAATATTGTAAGAGGCATCCAATATGGGGTTAATTCATTGGAGTCATCATTGGTTATCATTGTGCCGTCACTTCCTGACGAATTTGCAAGGGCGACAGTTAGAAAAGCGTTGATAGAGCACGACAATTCTATTAGGGTGGCGTTGACCAATATCGAAGTGATAGTAAAACAAATCGTAGATTCATAGTGTAGAGGATAGATATTTCCGGGTCCCTACGACACAGAAACATGTCAGTGCCGTCTAATGGGCCTCCCGATGGCTTGCCTTGTGGGATGGGTCATCGGGTCACACCCACGCTAGGCGAACTCGATCCAGGAAGACGAAGACCGGACCGTTCGGGTTATAGATTTTTTCTCACTTTTTGTTGTAAATTTACATCATGTTTCCCTTCACTTTCCGTCCATACCATTTATAGCTTGTTATCATATTTGTTCTCTGTGTGTGTTTTTTCTAAAATCGTGTATTGTTTGGTGAATTTTTTTACTGCCTTAAGAATATTGTCTAATTTAAAAAAATATCATCTTCTAAGGCTAGTTTTAGAAGGAGTTTTATCTTTATTTAACGAGCTACACTATAACCACTTTAGGCCTTGTTCGGCTGGGTAGTATTTAATACACAAGGGATTCTAATACGGGGCTGGATTAAGTGAATCCATCCCATATCATCTAAACCATGTGTGTTTCAGTTACACGTGGGATTCAATACATTGCTCATTGTACACTGTTCGGTTACACCACTTGTATTATTGTATAAACATAGCTTATAAACACACAAGCAGCCTTGTGTTATTACGGTCTACGTGTGTAGCGATGAATAGTCCATGTGCTTTATATAGCAAGTAGAACAAAAGCAGAAGAAGCATGAATAGTTTGAATCAGAGAACAACAGCAAAGCAAAATAATAGTTTGATTACATCCAAAAGATAGCAGAACCAACATAAATTGTGTTTACAGCACAACTTGTCGTGCATAAACATATAACCTACATCTAGATAAAAATAGGGAGGCTACATTGTAGAAAAAATTAGAGCCTTATAGAAGCAACAATACTGCCTACAATAAACAAATGACCATTCAAAGTTCACACAGGTACCAACAATACAGCTCTTGCAGAAGCAACAACCATACAAAGATACTGCAAGATATGGAACTAGGAGAAATATCACCAAACATTTCAGTCATCTTTAGAGGTTCTAATATAGTGCTATCCAATTCCTGGAGTGCTGCTGCTCCTCATGGCCATGTATACTAATTCCTCTTTTAATTCAAAAACTGAAGGACATGAAACTGAATGCAAACTGATCCATACCAAACTGAATGCAGAAGCTAAAATTGAATGCAGAAGGACATGAAACTGAATACATAAGCTAAAATTGAATGAATCTGAATGCAAGCTGAAGGACATGTGTACTAATTCATAAAGCTGAAGGTCGCTTGCTGCCTAACTCCACCACTCAATATACACGTGATCTGATCATCGTGCTGCTACTACTAGGTACTTCTTCTAGAGAAACTGATCCATACCAAGCCAACATTTTTTTCTTTCACGACTGGGTACCAGAGAAGCGTCTCCAAGACACGTACGAGCAGCTCAGGAAGAAAGAATGGTACATAAATCAAAACTAATGAGAGTGAAAGAATAGCAATCGTGTGAAAAAGCTGACAGGAGCAGTTTGTTTAGTTCATTTGGCTCGTCTCATACTCTTGACCCAGTGCACCCGAAGTCTTGATGGCCTTCTTAGGGCTCGTGCGTGTCGATGATGGTGGCCAGGGTGGGGTTCATAGCGTGCAGGTCGCAGATGGCCATACCCACCTCACCTATCGTAGTTAGGGGTCAGGGTCGTGGCAGGCGATGCGGTGGAGGCGGAAGCGAGAGGGAGAGAGGCTGGGACACTGCCGCAGACATGGGAGAGGAGAAGGAAAAGAAGAGAAGGACGAACTCACAGGGAAAAAGTTCGCTGATGAAGCTGGCGACGACCGACGGCGGAAGGGGCTTGCGTTGCCGTCGTCACTGCCTATGAATCACACCGCCGTCGTCGCTCCCACACCCACGAGCAGTCTGGCCGGATAAGTTCCACGTTTGTTGATTCATGGATCGATTCCAGGCCGGGATCGAGGATTTTCATGTGGATTGGGTTGGTTTTGCAAACATGTGTGGATTAAACGAACAACTATTTTTAACGCGGGCTAGTATTAGATCCATGCCGGGATAACACCCATGGATCAGGCCTGATACCGGTCGTTCCAAGCCCAAGCGAACAAGGCGTTAGGGTTTGTTCGTTTTCTCTGCAATCCATGTGGATTAGAGAGGATTAGATGTGTTTCAATCCATAGCAAATCAAAATCTCTACTAATTTTTTCTAATTCCATTAAATCCATGTGATATATGAATAACCGAACAATACCTTAGATGATGCAGTAATGTTTTAAATAAGAGAGAAGTGGAAACTCTCTTGTCATGATTGTCAACTTTCTATGAATTACAAAATTGAATATCTATTAAAAAGTAGAATAAAATTATTTATTAAAATATGTATTTTATATATGTTTTATTTCGCTGGGACTGACCTGGGCCATCTCTGTCATCCTAATTTGTGACTATACAGCGGTCAGATGCTCCCAGTGCCACTGCCATCTGTGGTACTCCTGTGTTGCAGGAAATACAGAGTGTGCGGTACGCGCGCATCTGCCATGATGGATGAGTTGAGGTGAGCTGTGCCTGACGGACACATATGCCAAACCATTGCAGTTGCAGCCTTGGCTTTGGCCTTGGGGACGGCTGACGCACGGGCTTGAATGCCTCTGACCTCTGACCCGACTCTACTCCAGCTGAATGGCTGCCAATAAGTAAATGGCTTCTTATCGCTTCCTGATACTCCCTCCAACGGCTACCTATTGGGTTGGGTCTGACGTTGAGTAGAGATAGCAACGAAGAATTACTCGTTGGGTTTTGGCTCTATCCGTGCGAAAAAAAGTTTCTCGTGAGGATCCTCGCTAACTTTTATGGGGCATTTCTTCCACATCCTCGTTGCTTGCGGGCATAAATTCCCGTCGGGCATCCCCGTCCCCGTTTAGATTATAATCATGGTATACTTTTTTTTTGTTATTAATACAAAACATTGTCAGTTATACATATTGTCAGATGTAAGAAATTATTATGTGTACATCAAAATAAACACATTTGTATAACAAATGTTTTTTATAAGGTAATTATTTATTTTTATCATTATATATTACATGAAAACATCATCTTATGTAAGTTTAGTGGGTCCCCACGGGGAACGGGGATGAGAAATGCTTCCCAATCTCCATCCCCGTTTACCCGGATGATTTTTTTTTCCATTTACATTTCCGTAGGGGAGAACCTTCCTCATCCACATCTCTTAATGGAGGAATTTCCCACGAGGAATCAGGGATCGGGCCTATTGCCATACCTAGGTTGAGGTAGGAGCAGGAGCGATAATCACAAGAGAAAGTATAATTAGACTGACTAGTCCAACTCTAAACAGTTTCATATCACTAAAATCCTAGGTGGTAGGATTGAAGCATAAGGTCATATCCAACGGCTGTCGCGAGCCGCCACCTCCCCATGTTTAGCGTCCTTCTTGTCGTTCAACGCCAGGCCCCTACATCCTTCCCTTCGCGCTACAGTAATAGAAGAGCACACGATGCATCATGTGGGGTGTGGGAGGCAGCCCCTACTCTCGTTTTCCGTGTATGTCTGTGTTTTTTAGTTGAAAATATTGGTAATAAATGATAAATAGGTATGGAAATGATATTTTATAGTTGTAATGGGGTACAGAGGAAGAATATAAGGGAATCGCTGTAGGGTGGAGGTATAGGGGAATAGAGGTTGTTGATGTGGCGAGATAGTGGGATATAGGGGGAGAAATATAGAGAGGACCGTTGAAGATAGTCTAAGAGAGAGAAGAAAGTGGGTGTTTCATGAGAAGCCCGACTCCAACGCATTCTACAAGGAGAAAGAATATGTTTGCAGCCTATTGCGAGAGTTAAGGCTGGCTCTTTCTTTTTTCAGCCAATACTAATGATTCATCTCTCCAAACATTAAATATTTTTAGCTTTAATTTAATTAACTTATAGTCATCTAAGAATAAGGTTACTATATATTGGTTTTATTGTTGCCTCTTGATGATGTGGCAAGAGTATGGAGCCTTTAGTTGGTCCTTCTATTAGCCTTGCTCTAAGGTTGTCTCCATCGATGTCCTCCATATCCATCATTTATATCCATTTTTTACAGTTTTCTCTAAAAATATTCTATTCTATATCTCCTTCTGGAGCAGCGTTCTCTATATCTCGTCCTCTATACGTAAATACCTTTAACAGAGTAATGTTTTACTTTTATTTTTATACGTGAGTATTTGTAATATTTCAAATATATTGTACAAATTCTAGTTTTGATAAATGTATAGTTTAAAGTATTATAATGAATAGAGGAAATGAGGAAGATATTATATTTAGAGAGAATCTAGCAGCATTCTCTAGATAGATGATGTTGTTGCAGATGTAGAGGACGACTCTGTCCTCTAAATTTTAGTGTAGATGATACTTTAGGGGGAACTTGTTGGAGAGGGCCTAAGGCTATGTCCAACAAAAATCTGTAAATGGTCATAAACTTTAAGTTTAGGGGAGATTTTCCTCCTGTTTTTCTAGTATTCCTCCAACAACATCCTCTAAACACTACTTCAAATATAGAGAAGGTTCCTCCGTCTTATCTGTATATATAAAGTGATTCTCTCTCCTCTCTTCTCTTCTCTCTTCTCATCTCATCTATCTTTTTTAACACTTTGAACAACAGATGTATTAAAACTAAAATATGTATAAGACATTTGATAATATAGCAAATACATATGTAAAAAAATAAAATTAAAATATATCATTGGTGTAGGTATTTGCAATAAAGAATGAAATATAGAGGATGTAGCCAGGGAGTAATGAAATATATTTGAGGATATATTTTAGAGAAGACTACAAATGATGAATATAAAGGACCCTTATGGAGCCTAACTTCTAAGCCCATAATGCATGCCTACCTTAAACATTTTGGGACAGAGATTAACATTTTGAACAAGAACAAGAGTCCATTTTCAGTGATTGAAATGAGAGCTAAAAAGTTAGTACCATCTGGAAAATGAGATGCCTGCAAGGCGGAGATTGCATGCCATGAACAGGAACTATACTATTGCAAAGAATGACTTCAAATTAGTGCACCTCATGCTACCCTGTACCAGAGTCAACCAATACTTTACCTAGAGGGTATTTGGTTCTCATGAGATGTTTAAATGTGTGATTATTAAATATAGTCTAATACAAAAATAATTACACAACTAAAAACTAAATACTGAGAAAAATTTATTAAGTCTAATTAATTTATGATTATCAAATGTTTACTATAGACAAATCATTGACTAATTAGGCTCAATAGATTTTGTCTGGTTGTTTAGTCTACAACTATATAATTTATTTTGTAACTAGATCATATGTATAACTTCTAACTAACATTCAAACATCCGATCTAGAGAGACTAAAATTTAGTTGATGTATCCAAACACCCCTAAAATCTAGTTGCGACGGCACACAGAATCATATTTAATACCCATAAAAATAAATTTAATGTGAAAGTGCACATATAGTCCACATATCAGATATTAAATTGATAAGAGCAAATTTACATTTTATCTTAGCCAAAAGGCAGAGAAAGATATGAGTTAAAAATGACTACGACCTTTTTTATAGCTCGTTGGGTCGCTCGTGGTTCTTTAGCTAACGAGGTGATACTATAGGCCCCTTTGGCAAGACTTCTTCAAGGGCTGCTTCAAAGACTTCTTGAAAAAGTCTATCAAAGGAGAGCCTCTTTTATGAAGTCTTCCTAAAAAAGGAAGGAACTCCTAAAAAAAACAGTATGAGCCTGGAGGCAAAAAAGAGCTTCTATCGACTCCTATCCAATGTTTTTCTCTTCGTCGGCGCTACATTGTAGGAAAAGTTGGAAGAGGAGTTATATTTTCAATCAAACATGGTGCTCTTTCTAGAACTCTTCCTGAAAATTAGAAGGGAGTTGTCTTTTTAGAGGAGCCAAAGCTAGGGCTAAAGCTGGCAGAGGAAGAGCCCTATCAAATGGTCATATGTGGGAGGAATGTGCTGCATGTATCTTCCTATGATGTTAGACTTGGGTGGTTTCTTACAGTCTATCTGTGTTGTAACGATTTATTGGTAGACAGGAGAGAAACATATCTATATGTTTCGTACATGAAGCACGATGTATAAAGCACGAAATTGGTACTTTAAAGAAAGTAGAGATGGAGAAGATATAAGATAGGGATGATATCTTGCCGTCCGGCTATTTCAGACTGGCAGTGGTAGACACATATTTATAACATCCTTTATTCGTTAAACCAAAGAACACTAGACCGATCTAGTATCTATTTATCGAAAATATTCAAACGTGACAACTGGCACAATAGTAAACTCCTTCCATTCTCGCTTTGATTTTATTGTTACATCAAAATTTTCTACATACCTATATACAATATCTATTCAGATATATATATCAAAATCTAGATAAAATTTAAAATAAATTGCTCCATAGTTTAGAACAGACAAAGTATCAATTAATTTATGGTCAACCGTATGATCACACCTAAAAAACCCAGATACATGTTCTCGAGGAAATGGAAACTAATTTAATGTTTTTGTTGCAGAAAATTAGGAGAACAAAAACCGCCAGGAGGAACGAAACAAACTCAAATCTGAACCAGTAAACAACTAACAACCGACGAGCGAATCGCGCAGTCTTTTCGCGTGGGAAAAAGCTAGTCGGCCCGGATATAAAGGCATTTCTTCCTCGCAAATCGCAAGCTTCGTCTTCGTCCTCCACTGGGCAACGAACGCCTCCTCCCTCCCTGGTTCCGTTGGCTCTTGCACCACCAGCAATGGCGGCTTCTTGGAGAGCCGTGGCGCTGTCGGTCGTCACGCTGGCCTGGCTCCTTGGCGGTGGCGCGTGGGCGTTCCCGGCGGAGGATTTGGTCACGCGGCTGCCGGGGCAGCCGCCGGTGACGTTCAGGCAGTTCGCGGGGTACGTGGACGTGGACGTCAAGGCCGGGAGGAGCCTCTTCTACTACTTCGCCGAGGCGCAGGAGAACGCCGCCGCCAAGCCGCTCACGCTGTGGCTCAATGGAGGTTGGTCGGTTGCTTTTGTTTTTACCCTGCCTGAAGCGACGATTTTGACGGGTCCAAATGCGGCTCTTTTTTCTTTCTCTCTCTGTCCGCCGTTCTCTTGAACGTTTGCATCTGAATTCCTTCCCTCTTGATGAAATTCAGAATTGAAAATCGTTTGGTTTCACTGTTGTTGAATTCGATTCGATTTTTTTTACAGCGCCTTACTTTATATTTGTACAGATCCATTGCATTATTACAGTTCGACTCTGGGGCCGTTTTCTTATCTGTCCTGTGGTTTGGTTTGGTATCTGCTAGTGGAACCTGTACTGTTCCATTCATTGGACACTTGGACACGTTGTTTTTGAGAATTCATAGTTTATTAGCGTATTAATTATTAGAGTACTGTAGCCAGGACTAGGGATAAAAACTAATCATCAAATATGCAGTTTTAAAATATAATAGTATACCTTTAAGAGAAAAAAAAACTATATTTCTATTCGCTATCCGGCATATGTTTCCTTGTTCCGGTATGTGGAGATTATGATGACAGGTAGTATTTCCTGGACTCGAAACAAAGGACTAGTTGTTATCTGAAGGAATTGCTGTTACCTGCTAGACACCTTAAGTACTATATTAGGGTATCTTTCTCTTTTGATGTCAACATGTGAAACCTTGCCCGTATATTCTATCAGGTCCAGGCTGTTCTTCTATTGGAGGCGGTGCTTTCACAGAGCTAGGGCCATTTTACCCCAGAGGTGATGGTCGAGGCCTCAGGTTGAACAAGAAGTCATGGAACAAAGGTATACCTCCATCCCAATTCTCCACTAATAAGAATGGAAAAAAGTGCAGGCATGCCCTGCCCTTAACATTTAGTTTGTGCCAATGCTGTAGCGTCCAATCTTCTGTTCGTGGAATCGCCGGCTGGGGTTGGGTGGTCTTATTCCAACACTTCGTCGGACTACATCACCGGAGATGCGCGGACAGGTTGGTCGGTCGCTCATCCCCGAGGAGCCAGCTCATGAATTAATCGCAGCGAAGCTATATATATTCCGCGTCTCACTGTTTGCCGATTTCCACTATATATATATGTATGCAGCTAATGACATGCTCCGGTTTTTGTTGGGATGGTACGCCAAGTTTCCTGAGTACAGATCCAGAGCTCTATTCCTCACTGGAGAGAGCTACGCAGGTAACGAAGTATCTCAAAGTGTGAATTTTTTCAACTGTTTTTTCGTAGAATTTGTGTCTGGTGCTGACAAAGTAACAATGCAGGGCACTATATACCACAGATCGCTGATGTACTTGTCACCCATAACGAGAGGTCCAAGGGTTTGAAGTTCAATATTAAGGGAGTCGCTGTAAGTAAACTCAGTCTCAGTCAGTGTCTTCCTGAGATGAGATTGAAATTGAAAGGGTCATTCCTTTTTTTCACTAAAGCTTTTCGCTCAACACTGCCTGCCTTGGTCGACAGATCGGGAATCCGCTTCTGAAGCTTGACAGGGACGTCCCGGCAACCTACGAGTATTTCTGGTCCCACGGCATGATCTCCGACGAGACATTCCTAGCGATCAGCCACAGCTGCGATTTCGAGGATTACACCTTCAACAACGACAGCCCCCACAACGAGAGCAAGCCGTGCAACGATGCCATCGCAGAAGCCAACGCCGTAGTTGGAGACTACGTCAACAACTACGATGTCATTCTTGACGTCTGCTACCCATCGATTGTGATGCAGGAGCTACGGTTGCGACAGTTTGTACGCAGGAGCTACATTGCAACACAAAAATCTAATCATCTGCTTCTTCCTCGCATGCATGATTGGCTCTTTTCGTTGTTGCTGTTGTTGTTGCAGGCGACAAAGATCAGTGTGGGAGTGGATGTCTGCATGTCCTACGAAAGGTTCTTCTATTTCAACCTACCAGAGGTGCAGCAGGCCCTGCACGCTAACAGGACGCACTTGAAGTACCAATGGAGCATGTGCAGCGAGTAAGTAACAGTGTCCAGAACCTATAGATGCTCCTGTTGTAGCTAGGAACTAGTTAGTTTGAACTGACGCTGTGGGTCGTGCCGCGTGTGCCCCAGTTTCCTCAACTACAGCAACACCGACGGCAACATCGACATGCTGCCTACGCTCCAAAGAATCGTTGAGCGCAAGATACCACTCTGGGTCTTCAGGTGACGATATTGTAGCTAGCTTCATACATAAACAGTTTTTTTTTCTTTTTTGCTGACGCGATGATGACTCGATCGACGACTACCTAGTGCAGTGGCGATCAAGACTCGGTGGTGCCATTGTTGGGCAGCCGGTCCCTTGTGCGAGAGCTAGCGCACACCATGGGGCTGCATGTCACCGTCCCCTACAGCACCTGGTTCCGCAAAGGCCAGGTATAGGTTTTTGCAGCATTGCTTGCTTGCTTGTCCAATTAATAATGACCACGGTTTGTGTACAACCTTGTTGCTGATTGCAAACAGAATGCTGAAACATCTTTGGCCGTATTCTAGGTTGGAGGCTGGGTGACGGAGTATGGCAACTTCCTAACCTTCGCCACAGTGCGAGGTGCATCTCACATGGTGCCGTTCGCACAGCCGGACCGGGCCCTCGGGCTGTTTCGATCGATTGTACTCGGGCGGAGACTACCAAACGCAACCAGTCCACCAATTGGCTGAAGTGTATCTATCTACAAATGAAGGTGGAGATAGAAAAAAGGTTGCTTAGGGTTTTTCTTTTTTCCTTTCAGTTATGTTATAGTAGATTAGTTCATAAACATGTATTGGATGTTGAATAAGTTCTTTATTGTTTATAAAGAGCAGAAAATAATACTATTATTAATATTATGACTCTTGTCATTACACTAGCATCAAAACATGCATTTCCATGGTAAACAGCATTTGACTACACACAAGTGCCAACTGTATATGCACCTTACGGTTCCTGAACAAACTCTTCTTGATCAGTGTGCAACACCACATGACCCAGAAATTTAATTTGCATCATGAATAAAATAATCAGAGGCTTTATCTGCATTGGATGGCACAAAAAAAGAATGCAATGTAGAAACAATGGCACACACCAACAGCATGGAAGCTGGATCCGATGGCTAAGGGCTGGCTGTAACGACATGGAAAAACAACCTTTGATGCTCTTGGGCAGTACGTAATTGTTGGCATGAAGCGAGATCAGGGCAAAGCCAGTGTTGGATGGTGCAATAAGTTGCCAACTGAACAGTTAATGATAATAAAGCTTGGTACCATTTTCGTAGCTTTGTCCGGCCATACCATACGCATATCCAGAACGAATCCAAAGTAGTTTTAATATAGAGCATTGCACTTACTTTGGACAACACCATAGGTTACCGCAGGGCCATTATTTTGCAATATATGTCAACGCTAGAATGTTCCTATGACCAAATATTCAAACTTGGACGATGTTATATTAAGAAAAACAATTGTAGCCCTGACCAGGGAAACCAGCGAGTCACCTTTTTTAATCTCACCTTAAAATTTGTTTCCACTAGGATTGGATCTGAGGAGTGCTACTTAAATCACCTAAACAACACTGTTCATTCTCAAATCTGTTATTGTTGTCTATTTTTGACAATATCCGCTCTATGGGACTAGGGGAGGATTTCAATAACCTCCTCCACTGCAGTCCATCTTAGACTATCTCTCCAGCAGATCCCCTATCCTATCCCCTATCTCATCCCTCATTTCAAACTTATTTTCACAAACAGTGTCAAATAGTGTCTCTGTAGTTCAGCGTCCCCTATTTTAAAAAATTCTACTAGAGGAGACCGTCTTAAGAAGTTTATCATCACATTATTTTCAACTGCCTTATACATTCTGTTCGCTTTTTAAATCTGACTGCTTTGCATAAGCTATTACATGGACAACACTACCATTGACCATGTAGTGTGACAATGTATAGATATACTGATGCCTAAATGAACTATTCTGCTTGTTTATCCAATGAACGGGCTGACTGTACTTGTAGAATGGCTGTAGAATGCTGATACTCGATAATGAATTTTCGGACACATGCTACCATGGTTGGAGGATGCGGCATTTAGATGGTAGCTAAATTTCTATATTTTATTAGCTATTTAACTGCCTCATAACATGTCCAGACACATGAACTGACTTTGTTGGGCTCAGTTTTTTTTTCCTTTAGGGAAGGAAGGTGGGATCATATAGCTTTATGTTTCAGCAAATAATTTGGAGTCTCTTTGTGTTGTGCCAATATAATCGGTTGCTTTTATCACAGGTTGTGGCAAAGAACCTTCTATTAGTGGAACTTTTGTCCCCCTGACGGACTTTACAAGAAAGAGTGGTCCAAACAAAGAGTTGCTGTTTCTGTGGGTAAGATACTATCATAAGCATTTTTTATCGGTAGATTAATAGGACTATGAACTTTTATATGAAAATTTGCTAAGCAGAATCAGAACATTGGTCCATACTTTTTTGGGAAAAGTTTCTTTCTAATAAGCAAGGGCATATTTTCTGGGCCATTCAGGGTAAACTGAAGCTGTTCCGCTGGATGTGGTAGCTGGAGGTTGATCCAGAAAATAAGGAGGTAAGAAACAAAAAAGTCATGTTTTTTCACAATAGAAACAGGAGAATTGTGTTTTGGCCTAGTTGGATATTTGCTTCTGTTAATGGAAGGAAATAGACTATGTAACTAAAACAGAATTCGGCAGAAGGCGGCATTCAAATACTGCTTAAAACTATGTATATATGCAAATTGCAATTTTGCTCTTGGGCAGTACGTAATTGTTGGCATGAAGCAAGATCAGGGCAAAGCCAGTGTTGGATGGTGCAACAAGGAGCCAACAATTAATGATAATAAAGCTTGGTACATTTTTCGTAGCTTTGTCCGGCCAAACCATACGTAAATTCAGAACGAATTCAAAGTGGTTTTAATATAGAGCATTGCACTTCCTTCGGACAGCACCATAGGTTACCGCATGGCCATTAACAATATAATATATCAACATTAGAATGTTCCTGTGACCAAATATTCAAACTTGGCCTGAATTTCCATGAAATATTTTAAAAGAGATTGCATTTGAAACACAAGCAATAGTTTCCTATTTAGCAACCTCTAATATATAAATGATAAAAAGGTTACTAAAATAAGAAAAACTCATGATATGAACTAAATTACCCTTACAAGCATCATGCATGACACTGATTTAAACATGGTGAAAATAGCATGATTATTTAATTAAGTTTACATGACAAGTTTAATTCATAGCATGCTGAGTGATTAATTTAGAAGATTCAAAACCAATTTAAACAAGAAGGAATACATCACATAGTATTAGATTGGTCTTCTTTAAAAGTTGAATGACACATTCCATTTGAGAAACACATTCTCATGTTGTGAGACTACATAAACATTTAGATAGAAACATTAGTCTCACAACTCTAGTCATATAGAGAATTCCCCTTTTGGTAAGTGCTTTAAGAATTTGAATTTCTTACTTAGCACTCTATTCATTTAAGGACATAGAATAATCCTCTTTATGTCTAGGTCATGGCAATAATACGATAATTAATTTGAAATATGCCACAAGATACATACAACCAATTTAAAGCATGCAGATTGTCACAATATAAAAATATGAACTTGCAATCTACCATATAATTGGATCTTTTCTAACAAGGTAAAATCTTTTAAGTTCATTCTGAAGCGCTTCATTTTTCCTATATGGCTACAAAATACACAAAGGAATATACTAATTAAAAGCAATGTGCACTTAAGAATTAATTATTACCATCCTTTGGATATCCCTTAGTTGTAGGCCTTTTGCTTGATTCCCACAAAGGTTAATCCTTATTCCCTACAACACAAGTTCTTGCTAGAGATGAATATGAAGTTAGTGATATAACAACTCAATTCATCTTTGGGCCAATCTTAAAAGAATAGTCAATGTAAGACTGATAGCTTGAGATAAGAATTGAGTTAAACCGCTCAAGCACCCCAAAGCTTCACATCATCTTTGGGTACCTACAAATTCTTTCAAACATATTTTGGTACCCATCCCATGATGGGTCCATCAAGGTTAGCCAATAAGGACTTAAGCACCCAAATAGCCTTAGTCCTAGAATGTGGTGAACTCATCACCTTTCTAGCACAAGAGTCAAATTTGGGTCTCCTAAGCATATTTGAGTGAATTGACAAGTTAGGCTTAGGAGCTTTACCCTTTGGACAAACCTTGAATATATGTCCATTTTCACGACAATTGTAGCAAATGCGGTGCTTTTCCTTGCAATGCATTTGTCTTTTGCTTTCATCCTTTTTGATGGTCATCTTTCTTGATCGTGCAAGGTCTTGGTTCTTCATGTGGGGGCATGAACCAATTTCATGACCCTTATCCTTGCATCCATAGCACCTCATATCGCTTCTCTTTGATCTTACTTTGTTGAAGCACATAGGTACATTGTTAGAGCAAATAGTATGAGCATTAATTTTCTCACCTTGAATTTTGATCATGCCCTTCTTGGAAAGCTTGGTATTATTTTGGAGGGGTTTTGTGCATACTACGGTTATCCCCTTCTTAAGCTTTTTCACCATATTATCACGATTATCTTGAGAAGGTTGAGCATGACACTTTCCCTTCAATTGAATCAAGCTCCTTTTTAGCCTCTTGTTTTCTTCCTTGAGCTCATTGTTTTCTTTTGCATAGGAAACATTACTTGTTCCTGAAAATTCTAGCTCAATGGAAGATTGGCTTTCTTGAGAGCAACATTTGTTAGCACATGATAATATAGTTTCTATTTGAGTACATGTGCATATGTGAGGTTGGTATGATTTCAAATTAGTTAACACAACCTCATGAGCCATTTCTAACATGATATGTGAATCCATAAATTTATTATGAGAGCACACAATCATATCATGTTTTTCTTGCAAAGCTAGATTTTCAATGTTTAGCTTTTCTATCGTGTTCTTGAGCATAACATTTTTATTTTCTAATTGAGAAATATATGATTGTTGGTCACTTGTTCTCAAATGCTATAGATCAAGAACAAGGCAACACAATTGTTAATGATTAAATACCTTCGTCCTTCGAAGCATTATTTCCTTCCGGATATAATGATCTTCAGACGAAGGTCACGAAAGACATACATTCATCATTTCAATATATAAGTATGGATATAAATATGAATACAAATAAGAATGTGAAAGAACTTTAAAGAATGGAAGTAAATGATAAGATCATCACAATTTATTTATATTCGTATCCACACATAAGAACTAACATTAATGATATTTATAGTACAATGGTACCTTCGGTTCTCCAGAAGATGGGAATGCAAAGATGACGCGAGATAGAGATTACAATCCAGCGTGAACAATACATGGGTACTGTTCATCTATTTATAGGCGTGGGACGCAGCCCAGACACAATTACATTTATGTCCCCGACATTTACAAACAATCATAATGCGAGTGATCAAGGACTAAACAATCTTTTTCCCTTGAGTCGGCGACGACCTTCGACTTTGTCACAATACTAAGCTGAAGCTTCTTCAGTCATACAAGCTCATGCTTTCTCAAACTTGGTTATTTCGGGGAGGCTGAAAGCAAGCTTGTCCGGTTTGCTGGGGAGGAGATTATTCTAGAACCAAAAGAGGACGAAGTTGTCGTTTTCAAAAGCTTCTTCAGAGTAGGACTTCTGTTCCCCTTAAATGACATGATAGGGGAAGTTTTGAAGAACTTTGAGATATACCTTCATCAATTGACACCCAATGCTAATGTTAGGCTCAGTGTTTTTATATGGGCTCTCCGTAGCCAGGGTATGAATGCTAATGCCGAAGCTTTGTGCCGGGTACATGAACTACATTATCAGACGAAGGCCAGGGCATATGGTCTTCATAAGAACTTCAATTGCTACAACTTTGCATATAGAAAAGATACAAAGGCTCCAGTGATTGGCTATCGCACCAAATGACCAACCAGGTGGACAAATGAATGGTTTTATGTGAAAGCAGGCGAGAAGAGAAGGGAGAAGCTGATGACTATGGTCATGAAGCCTATGAAACTAAGCTTCAGGATGACCAGGCCCTTGTGCCATGTGCAACTTGGCTCTCCATGCTAGGTAGCCGAAGTTGAGTTTAGAGTGGTTGCTGCCGAAATAAGTACTAGGGACCTAGTACAAGAATATTTGGCAAACAAGACATTTCCAACTTCCAGCGGTTGGGGAATGCTGAAGAAGAAAGAAGGGGGGGGGGAAGCATGAGCTTGTACGGCTCTCCTATCTCTTTAAATTTGAGAAACAATTCAAGAAACCTTGCAACGAATGGTTGGAGATGATTGAGACCATGTGTAATGAGATACTTGGTAATTACACCAAGAAAGAAGATCAATTGATGACTGCCGCCTTCGGCACCCGGCCAAAACGAAGGCTGAACCGCGTTATGGATGCCTTAAACTTCGATTATCCTGACTATGAGAAGCTCGACGAAGGAGCTGAAGGGATAAAAAGAAAAAGAATAGTCAGCATTCTGAGTAGGCAAGCTGCCCGATTGATAAAAGGAAGATGAAAAAGCTTTGAAGAATCCAAGAACAACTCAAGAGCCAAAGATAGCAATTTCTAAGAAGTGAAAGCTTAACATAGTGCCTTCTTTTGAGCCAGAGGCAAAGAAAGAAACTCTTTCAACGCCCTCTGCTACTGAAGTAGCAGAAATTCTGAAGGTAATGGCTGACTCCCCACCCTTCCAGCTGCTAAGTCCACTAGGATTAGAACTGACACAATTTTTACAAAAGAAAGGACAACCTTCGGCTACAGAGGAGAAATTGAAAGAACCAAAGAAATGATGAATAGTAAATGCGATGCAAGCCATTGAACGAACACCGCCTTCAGCTTCGGCAACTACGGGTGCCGAAGCTAAAGCTGTTGCTGCTATCGAAGCCAAGGACGCCGTTGAAGCCGAAGCTACAATGTCAGATATTGACAGAATTATATCAGAGGTAGTTAAAGATGTTACTGCGGAGGAGGACGTGGCCACATCGTCAGATAAAGAAAGGGGAATTGATTCCGGTCGTTCGGGCGAAGAAGATTTCAACCTTCGGCACTTGGGCGGTCAGGAGCTTTTCGAAGAAGAAAAATTGGAGCTAAAAGAATTTGCCATGTCGTGCGGATACCAACCAGGAGCTTTGGTGTTCGACGAGGTTGATGAGGAGATCATGGAATGTATCTGTGACCGCGCCGGGGCGAAGATAGTCGGCACTTTATCAAAGAGTCTCGGTTTCCCGAAGCTAGAAACTGATATCAGCTGCTACCGACGGCAACATTTTGTCGGTAGCTTATTTTATTCCAACTTCAAGGTGAAACCATTGACTAAGTTATTATTATTATCTTTATGGTGAATTAAATGTTTTAACTATAACTTGTTGTTGCAGAGTATGCTGCTAAGCAAAGCACTGAAAATGCAGTAGGATAATGAAGATAGGAAAAATGAAATTATAATTGAAGGCTTGAAAAATAAGATAAAAGATCTTAAAGCTTCTCTAGAGAAGAAGGAATTCCTGCTACAAGCGGTCGAAGGCTCCCTCGCGGAAGCACAATCTCAAAACACTAAATTAAGCGAGGAATTTGACAATACTCGAACAATTTTGAACAAAAAATCAGAGCACTTCGACCAAGAAATAAAAGATTTGCAAGCAAAAGCTGAAGCCGAAGCTGAGAAAAATACGAAGCTGCATGAGTCTTTGAAAGACCTTCGGAACAAGTGCGCGAATTTTGCTACCTGGTGCGTAAACCGACTGAAGGGAATTTTCAACTCAGTTGGAGCTGCTGCCGAAGAGATTACCCCTTCGGTCGAAGACATCCACAGGGCCTTCGAACATATTGAAAACGAAGTTGAAGCCCTCGACGAAGTTATAAGTGGGCACGGAGATTTCTGTGCCTTGGTAGCTTCTCGTGGGATGGCTGCTGCGTATGAAGGCGGGATGTACTCACGCCAAGGTGGTCAACAAGCCAACTTTTAATCTTTCGGCGTCAGATATAATTGATATCCCGGTCGAAGCCTGAAGCATAGGGAACATATTTATTACTCAAATTTGGGCTAAGGGCGGGCGCGAGCTGGCTGGGGATGAAGCTTGAAAATGCTTGATTCGGTATGAGACTTTTACCTGTCTTTTACCCTTGTTTTCCTTTATTTCTGATTACCTTGTACTTTTATTTGTGTGCAGGATGGTGGCACCGAAAGTTGTTGAGCCGAAGCTTGTTCCAAAGGGCTAAAGACTCTTGTAGCTTCGTTTTGTAATTATCTGTAAAAAACTTAGAATCTCTTTGCATTATTTGGCAAAAGATTGTAATATTAGTTGAACAAAACATGGTACATTTTTGTCCATACCTTGTAATATAATTTTACCTCTTCGCCCATGTGTGAATTGCTTTGCTGTGGACGAAACCCACACTTTCAATTTTTTGAGCCGAAGGCGAAAAACACCCTCCTTTCTTTTCGTTCACATCGAAGCATTTTTTCATTATGAACGAAGTGCCTCCACACATCATTAAGTTTATCTGAGACAAAGCATCCTCGTATTCAACGAAGCATTTTGTCACCACAGACAGGCATCTTTTTCCTTTCCTGTTAACACCTATGCTTCATGTCATGATAATGATGATGATCCTATGAATGTCTAATGAATGTTTGTATGAATGCAAAAATGATGTAATGGAATATGCAAATGTATGTCCCAAACGCACACGAAATCACACCCAGACTCTGCATCCCCTTAGGAACGACTTTGGAGTCTCTTCACCTTTTACTTAGGTGGTATTTCAGCTCTGCATCCCCGTAGGAACGACTATGGAGATAAGCTCTGCATCCCCTTAGAAACGACTTTGGAGCTTCTTCACCCTTTACTTAGGTGGTATTTAAGCTCTGCATCCCCTTAGGAATGACTTTGGAGCTTCTTCACCTTTTATTTCGATGGTATCTTGGCTCTGCATTCCCTTAGGAACGACTTTTGAGCTTCGGAGCTTACTCTGTGCTCCCTTAGGAATGTCTTTGTAGTTTCAGGACTTACTCTGCGCTCCCTTAGGAACGACTTTGTAGCTTCGGGACTTACTCCGCTCCCTTAGGAATGACTTTGTAGCTTCGTCACCTCTTAGGTGACATTTTAGCTCCGCATCCCCTTAGGGACAACTTTTGAGCTTCTCCATATGGTGTGGTTCCTGTTGTTACATTTCACATGTGGGGGATTGGCCCTTGTATTACATAGGGCTAAACAAGAAAAATTGAAAATTACAACCTATGGCCCCATTAAAAACCTTTCCCCCCTCGTGAAAGGAAAAGGGTGCCATAGGGAAAAATAAGAAAATTACATCAATTACACATAATATCGCCGAAGCTCATCCGCATTCCAAGACCTGGGTATGTCGTTGACATTCATATCCTTCAGCCTGTAAGAACCAGGTCTTGACGAAGATACTACCAAGAAAAGGCCTTCCCATTTGAGCTGAAGCTTTCCTACTGTATCGGGGTTAGCCACCCTTCGAAGCACTAAATGACCTGGCTTGATGTTTTTCAATCTAACTTTTCTGTCACGCCACTTTATTGTTTCAACCTGGTATTTGTTGATGTGCTCTATGGCTTGAAGCCTGGTCTCATCTATGGTATCTTTTGTTACTTGGCAGTCACTTTCATCTTCTGTCGAAGCTAGAGTTCTTATTGAACCCGTTCTTGCTTCTTCTGGTGTTATTGCTTCGTCGCCGAACAGAAGCTTAAACGGAGTAAACCCCGTTGACCTTGATAAAGTAGTGTTGTGGCTCCAAACCACCTTTATTAATTCATCTGGCCACTTTCCTTTAGGCAGATTAAAAATTGACTTCATTATTCCTGTCATTATGATTCCATTTGCCCTTTCTACCAACCCATTTGACTCAGGATGCCTCACTGATGCAAAGTATATTTTTGTGCCAATTTGGTTACAAAAAGTTTTGAAAGTTTCAGCATCGAACTAAGTTCCGTTATCAACAGTGATAGCCTTCGGCACTCCGAATCTACAAACGATACTTTGCCAGAAGAATTTTTGTACTGTAGCCGAAGTTATTGTAGCCAGAGGCTTTGCCTCAATCCACTTGGAAAAGTATTCCACCGCCACCACAACATATTTTAGGTTGCCTTGTGCTGGTGGTAGCGGTCCTAACAAATCCAAACCCCATCTTTGCAGTGGCCAAGTTGGTTGTATTAGTTGAGTCAAAGACGAAGGTTGCTTCTGATCTCTAGCACATCTTTGGCATTTTTCACATTTCTGTACTAATTCTGCTGCATCCGAAGCTGCCTTCGGCCAGTAGAAGCCTTGTCTGAAAACCTTCCCCAGCAGAGGTCTAGACTCAATGTGAGCCCACACAGTCCTGCATGTATCTCTTTCATTAATTCTTATCCTTCGGTTCTGGATAAACACTTGAGCAATGGAGAGCAAACTCCGTGCTTGTATAACTCGCCTTCTATTATTACATATGGTCTTGTCGTTGCCTCCATTCTTTTATTATAACCTTCATTGTCCGAAAGATAGTTGCCCTGGAGGAAGGATACAATTTCAGTCCTCCAATCTTCACTATGTACTGGTGAAATTGTGAGCACTGCTCTTTCCATGAGCTCAACCGAAGGTGCTTTTTTATTTTGAAAAATACTTCCGAAGGTAAAGGGAGCCCCTGTGTCGCTGATTTAGCTAATAAGTCTGCATGCTCGTTATCTCCCCTTGAGATATTTTTTACAGAAAATCCTTCAAAAGAGGCTTCTAAGCTTCAGACTGCATCTAGATACTTTTCAAGCTTTGGGTCTCTTGCCTTACAACTTTTATCCACATGACCCGAGATAACTTGTGAATCGGTCTTGAGGATTGACCTTCTTATTCCCATTGCCTTTAGCTTCCGAAGCCCCAAGAAAAGAGCTTCGTACTCGGCAATATTATTTATACAGCTGAAGTCCAATTTAATTGCATAACATGTTCTGACTTTGGAAGGTGCAACTAGGACAGCAGCTGCCCCTGCACCAAAGCTCCCCCAAGACCTATCGCAAAATACCGTCCAAGCTTCGGCATCTTTTATTGTTTCTTCATCCTGAGACCCTGGCGTCCAATCAGCAATGAAGTCTGCTAATGCCTGATATTGTATTGAAGATCTATGTACATAATCAATGGTGAATTCATTGAGTTCTGCGGCCCACTTTCCGACCCTTCCTGTAGCTTCTCTGTTCCTCATTATGTCCTTTAAGGGTTGCGATGAAGGCACTATTATATGATATGCTTGGAAGTAATGCTGAAGCTTCCTGGAGGCCATCAATATAGCATACAGTACCTTCTCCAATTATGTGTAATTTCTCTTTGATGGGCTAAGTACTTCAAAGACGAAGTATACTGGTGCTTGCGTTTTCGTTTGGCCATCTTGCTTCTCCTGTACAAGTGCCGCACTAACCACAGCATGGGAAGCAGCCACATACAGAAGTAATGGGGCCCCTGATGAAGGTGGGGTTAGGGTTGTTAAATCTATCAAATACTTCTTCAGTTCCTCAAAGGCTTTCTGTTGAGCTGAACCCCATTGGAAGACTTCGGCTGATTTCAATATTTCAAAGAAAGGTAGATTCCTTTCTGCTGATCTTGAAATGAATCTGTTTAATGATGCTAGCCTTCCTGCTAACCATTGAGCCCCTTTTTTGAATTTGGCGGCTCCATCCGAAGGATGGCTTTGATTTTACTCGGGTTAGCTTCGATGCCCTTTGTCGATACCAGGCAACCAAGAAACATGCCCTTCTTCACTACGAAGACACATTTTTCTAGATTCAACTTGAGACCAGCTTGTCTAAAATTGGCAAATGTTTCTTGTAAATCAGCTATATGATTTTCTTGCTTTGTGCTTTTTACTATAATATCATCAACATATGTCATCACATTTCTGCCAATTTGAGAATGGAGAACTTTGGCAGTCATTCTGCTGAAGCATCCTCCAGCATTCTTGAGCCCCTTAGGCATCCGAAGGTAGCAATAGGTGTGTAATACCCAATTTGTAAGAGAATACTAAAGGAGAAATTATTTCCTTTATATATGTGCCCTCTTTATTTACCATCCCATGTGAACACCTCATTTAAGAGAAAAACAAATAATTAATAAAATACCTGCCACTAAATCATGCATCATGTTGGACTTTATTTTTGTGTGCATTTGTGACAACATAAAATAATGTAAAAAGAAAAATATTACTACCCAAATTGGAAGTAAGACTTAAAATGGAATTTTGGAATTAGAGGAGAAGAGCACTAGTTAACACAAAATAAAAATCAAAATAAATAAATAGATAAAATTTCCTCATACAATGTTTAAGATGTACATTTTATGAGGAAATAAATGTACTAGGAAGTTTGAATTTGAAATTGGAATTTGAATTTGGAAAAAGGAACAAAAGAGAAAGAAAATAAAAAGAAAATAAAAACCCTAACGTAATTGGGCCGCACGGGTGAATTTGGCCCAGCTCCATTCCCTCTTTCGTGCACCGCCAGCCCAACCTCACTCCCCGCGTGGCTGGTGCTCAGGTATGTGCCGACATGTGGGGTCGCGCGGTCAGCTGCCCACTCCTCCGCTCTCGCTGACATCTCGGGTCTGTTTGCCAAAACTCTAGTCACGTGAGCATGCAGCTGTCCCTGACGCGTGGGCCATGCCAGTCAACCGTCCATCACCCGCGCGGACTTGGGATCATTTTGCTGAATCCGCGGGCCCACCTGCACTGTGTTTCTTCTACCCGCGCGATGCAGCCGCCCACCTCCTCAACGAACTCCGAGATCCGGCCGAATATGCCGGGCGTGCATGGGGACCCCCGCACCCTGGGCACCTGAGTATATGGTCCTTGAGCACACCCGCCTTCTACTGCCTTGTCCCACGCGAGAGTCACCACGAGCAGAGGAAGTTGAGTGAACCGCCGCCGCCGCTGTGCTTCCGCGCCTGCACCAAGGCTCTGCGGCCGAGGAAGGGACCTGGGTGTTCAGCATCGTGCGAGGATTGTGTGGGAAGAAGTATCGGGATCGGGGGCCGTGACGGGTGTTCAGAATTCCTCGTCGAACCTCACCGCCGCCGCAAGATCTCGTCGCGCCGTGGACCGACCGAGACTCGTCGTTTGCGTCGGTGAGGACTCAACCATCTCGATCACCTCATTTCCCTCGTCACATAGGGTCAGTTCAAAGTAGATTAGACGCTCTTGATTACCGGCGCATCGATCATCGGCGGGCGCCGCCTCAAGGGGCAAACATCGCCACCGCGTCGGAGATAGTGTTGGGGAAGAAAGGGGTTCGGTCGTTGGATGATGAAGGAACAACTAGGATTAGAACGGCGTGAACCGGATGGCTCGGGTGAGCGGAGCCATCCGATTCCGATCTATCGCGGTAGAATAGATCTAGATATGTTAAATTAGGACCATTCATCACAGCATCGGTGGTCCGCTGATCGCTCGACCATCACACTCTGGATATGATCTGGGCCGCTAAAGTCTGATTGTTCGGCTTAGAATTGCTGATACCTCTTCGCGGCGCCAGTTTACATAAGAGACCCTGGAAAACCTAGAAATCAACCCGCCGTCCATATCAGTGGCGCGCTGAGTCTTAGGAATTTTTATACCAGACCCCCTGCGTTTCTGTCTAATATACACGCCGTCCAGAGCCCATTTAAATTGGATAAATGAATTAGAAAATGAATTTTTAATATGAAAACAATTCCTAGAACTTGTTTAATTCATAGAAAATTCATACTCGGTCCAAATTAATCCATTCCAATTTCTATAATTCTGTAATATTATTGTTTATCAAATAGTGCCACTGTTTTGACATGAAAGCCACCTTAAAATTGATATTCTAATTAATCTTATACTAAGCACATGAAACCTTCCGAAATTCATAACTTAAAATCTGTAACTCCAAAATTAATGATTCCTATTCCTACGATCTTATTTTAATGTGTAGATTATTAATATGTATTTTGTTTATATGTTTGGTGTGATGTTAATTTCTCCTTTATACTATGCTTGTTTGTATTGTGGCGAGTAGAAGAGCCAGTGGCTGAGGATCCCGATGTTCAGTAGGTAGAAGTTGCTGAGCAGGAGCTCATTGAAGGCATAGGAATCATTTGGCTTGCCAATTAATGATTCCTATTCCTACGATCTTGTTTGTATTGACCACTTTTATTACCCAATAATGTTTTTTATTATCACTATTCAATGCATAGGTTTAATTTTGATGGGACCCCAATAGGTCACCCTAGTCTGATTATCTTTCACCTTGTTTACCCCTGAATCACTTGGGTAGTTTTGCTATTTCTTTATATGGTTTTGGATTAATATTTCATTATATCCATAATCCAATTATTATGTTATGTTATTTATGTTCATGTCAAGATCATTATTTTAATTGGAACATGGAGCTTAACTTAAGAAACACGTGCCACGATAAGGTTGGAATGGGACGCCCTTGGCTGACTAATTAGGAAAGCTAGTGGAAGACTACCTTACCCGAAAGGGGCAAGGGCAGTAGGGGAGTTGCATGCAGGGAGGTTCCCGGGTTGATTTTGCTGCGACGGCGGTCAGACGAGGGATTCTTGCAAGTGCTCTTCCCATAAACCGTAGCGGGTTTTCGGAAGCTAGTGGAACTTTGTAAAGGCCTCGTAGTGGATCCCTAGCCATTCACCTCGGTAGTGTCTAAGGGCCTTGCAAACCCTGGCGACATGGGATACACGACTTGTGGGTACAGGTTACAACCTCTGCAGAGTGTAAAACTAGTATACTAGCCGAGCTCACGGTCATGAGCAGCTCAGGTCTCTCGCATGATTAAACTATGAAACTAAATTCAATTTATCATATGCATTGCATGGGATTATTTATTAATTTTGTTCTATTATTCTTATTATGGTTTGGTACTTACTTACATTTAGTAACTGCTAATAAAAATTTGACCAACTTATTAAAAACAATGCTCAGCTTTAACCCCTATTGTTGATCAGCTTTACACATCACATGAACTCCCACCTTTGGTGAGTTCATGCCACATTATTCCCCACAACTTGTTGAGCGATGAATATGTGTGAGCTTACCCTTGCTATCTCACACCCCCACAGGAGAAGAACATGTGGTTCAAGAGGAGCCACACAACGAGGAGTTTGATCTGATCTAGGTGGCGTCTCCTAGTTGACTTATTGGCGCCAAGGATGGACCTTAGTTCGTTTTATATTTATCTTTTATTTTGTAAGACTTCTGCAATGTAATAAGTACTCTGATGTTATTGTGACATTTATCTCTATACACTCTATTATTATATTTGTTGTCTTCTTTGGCGCATGTATGAGATGCACCAGGATCTGTCCCTTAAATCCGGGTGTGACAAGGTGCCACTTGGAGTTATGAAGCTCGTCTTCGGCTCATCCACTTTTTTCATCCAGATTTGGTGATAGCCTGAGTAGCAATCCAATAAGTTCATGAGTTCCGAAGTAGCTGCTGCATCTACAAGGGAATCTATTCTTGGCAATGGAAATTCATCCTTCGGACATGCCTTGTTGAGATCTATAAAGTCAATACACATCCTCCATTTTCCATTTGCTTTCTTTACCATAACTGTATTGGCCAGCCACTCTGGGTATGTTACTTCTCTGATAACACCGACACTTAGAAGTCTTTTCACTTCATTTCGTGCACCTTCGGCCTTGTCATCAGACATTTTCCGTAGTCTCTGCTTCCTTGGTCTGAAGGACGAGTCTACATAGGTGAGTGCTCGATGATGTCCCTATTAACATAGCAGAGATCATTGGCTGTCCAAGCAAAAACATCTTTATTGTTAAACAAGAACCTTAGCAAAGTCTTTTCTTGCTCATCGGATAACTGAGACCCTAGTAGCACTTTTTGCTCTGCTATATCTTCACATAAAAGCATAGGCTTGGGCTGATCCGCTGAAGCAGCTTTTTCTCTTTTATGCTTATACTGCTGATAAGCTTCGGTTTCATCTATGTTGTGAATAGCCTTCGAATCCATCCAACTTCCTTCGGCTCTCCTAGCAGCTTCTTGACTCCCATGCACAACAATGGGCCCTTGTTCCGATGGTATTTTCATGCAAACGTATGCTGGGTGGAGGATAGCTTCAAAGGCATTGAGCGTCCCTCGACAAATGATTGCATTGTATGGATACTCTATATCAACAATATCAAAGACAACTTGTTCTGTCCTTGTGTTATGAATGTAGCCGAAGGTGACTGGCATTGTTATCTTGCAAAGTGCCACTATCTGTCTCCCTCCGAAGCCACATAGAGGATGCGTTGCATAATGTATCTTGTCATCTGGCTCTTGCATTTGCCTGAAAGCCTTTGCAAAGATGATATCCGCTGCACTGCCTGTGTCCACCAGGACATTGTGGACCAGAAATCCCTTGATAACAGAAGATATGACCATTGCATCGTTGTGAGGATAATCCTTAAGCTGAAGGTCTTCCTGAGAGAAGGTGATTGGAATATGAGACCATTTGGACCTGATGAAGGGTCCTTGCACCCCAACATGTTGTACCCTTCTCTGTGCTTCTTTCTTCTGCCTCTTGTAATCTGGTTCAAAAGTTGAACCGCCTGTGATCGGGAGCACTAGCTTCGTAACTAAAGGTTGGTTGCTTTGCAGAGCCATCGTCATAGTTGTGGAAGTGAGTACACCGGAGGTGGGCGCCAATGTTGGTCACTTGTTCTCAAATGCTATAGATCAAGAACAAGACAACACAATTGTTAATGATTAAAGACCTTCATCATTCGAAGCATTATTTGCTTCCGGATATAGTGATCTTTAGACGAAGGTCACGAAAGACATACCTTCATCATTTCAATATATAAGTATGTATATGAATATGAATACAAATAAGAATGTGAAAGAACTTTAAAGAATGGAAGTTAATGATAAGATCATCACAATTTATTTATATTCGTATCCACACATAAGAACTAACATTAAAGATATTTATAGTACAATGGTACCTTCGGTTCTCCAGAAGGTGGGAATGCAAAGATGACACGAGATAGAGATTACAATCCAGCATGAACAATACAGGGGTATTGTTCATCTATTTATAGGCGCGGGACGCAGCCCGGACACAATTACATTTATGTCCCTGACATTTACATACAATCATAATGTGAGTGATCAAGGACTAAACAGTCTTTTCCCTTGAGTCGGCGACGACCTTCGGCTTCGTCACAATACTAAGCCAGAGCTTCTTCAGTCATAGCTTCGGCTTCCATCCGTGTCATCATGTCACGTATGCCTTTGTATTATCTTGTTGAAGGTGTTTTTGCCTTGAGGACCTTCGGTGGGGAAGAAGACCCCAACAATGATGAATGATTAACAACTTTAATTTGCACAATTAAAATGTCTTCATACCTTTGGACCAAATCATCATGAGAGCACTTTAGCTTCTCATGCTCTTTGGTCAACTTCTCTAGGTCTTCATTTTTTCTAATGAGGAAATCTTCTTGCTTATGAAGCATTTCTTTTTGTTCTTCCGCTCTTTTCATGAGTTTGATCAAGCTCATCCGATTTTTCTTGCTTAGTTGAGCGAAGAATTGTTGAAGATAATCCTCGTCTTCACTATCACTTTCATGCTCCTCCTCCTCCTCACTTTGGCTTTCACTGTCACTCCCATTAGCGACAAAGCACATATGAGAAGTGGATTTGAAAGACGAACCTTGTGAAGAGGTGGATTCGTCATTTGGTCTCCATCGATCATTTTCTTCTTCTTCAATCCTATTCTTCGCCTCATCTTCCTTCATTTTGAGGAACATCCTTTCGGCGATTCTCATGGCAAGGTCTATTGCCCTAGGATCAATATCTGCACCAAAAGGTGAAGTCGAGGCAACCTCAACCTTTTCAAGCTTAGAAGCACTTCTGTTTCTTAGCCCCCCCGACATGATCTTTTCCTCACGAGGTTAAGCGTTAGAACAAGGATTAGCCTCTGATACCAATTGAAAGTTGCCTAGAGGGGGTGAATAGGCAAGCAGAAACTTTTTCAACAAAAACTAGAAACGAACTAGGTAAAACTGGTTCAGCCGGTGTCAAAACCGGTTCAGCCAGTTTGCTCGAGCTCAACTAAAGAATGAGATATAAACTGAATTGCTCTCGAAATTCACCCAGTTAACTTTGGAAATGAGATGTTCTAGTTGATCCACAGGGTTCAAAGTAGTAGGTCTTAGAAGGGCACTTCTCAAAATCCACACACCAAAAAGATATAAAAAAATCTTCCATGGAATGGTGAGAGAACGAAGAACATGAAAAAACACAATGAGCAAGAACACAAGAGACAATATTTATCCCGAGGTTCGGTCACACCACCAAGGTGCCCTACTTCCTTGTTGAGGTGCCCACACATTAATCCTCCCTTTGCCGACCACAAAGGTCAAGCCCACACACTAATCTTTGCTCACACGAGCGGGTAATACAAACTTTCTTGTGGTCTTCCACAAGATTTGGAGACTCACAAGTGACACCTAGTCGTCTAGGAGCTAGAAGCTCCAAGAGTAATGAATCCACAAAGAACTCGATGTAGTACCAAAGCTCGAATCAAGAAGAACAAGAAGGATTTGGAGATGAAGCACAAAAACCACAACTCTTCAATCTCACTCAAAGATTTCTCTCCAAAGATTTAAAATGGAAGAGGCAAGAGGTGTGTGAGATAGAGTGGGAGTTGTTTCTCAGGTTAGGGATGGAGTTTTAGTCGTGCTCCCGTATGGGGGAGAGAAGTAGGAGTGAGTATATATAGGTGGGGCTCCAAAACTAGCCGTTTTTGACTTTTCTGCTCAAAAACCGGCTGAGCCGGTTTTAAAATCAGCTGAGCCAATTTTAAAACCAGCTGAACCGGTTTCCAGCAGACTAAATTCCGGTTCAGTGACCGGCTGAGCTGGTGGGTGGACCGGAGTCAAAACCAGCTGAGTTGGTCCAAAAATCGGCTGAGCTAGTTTTTGAATACCAGCTGAACCGGCCTGAAAACCAGCTGAACCATTATTTTCTAGAGAGCAATTTTGGCCAAGATAGACTTAAAAAGGTTGTACTACATACTTTCACTAAGGATTAACAAGGGTAAAATAGAAGTTTTGGATCAACGATTTTGAGCTTTAGTATCAACACCAACCTTCTTTTTGGACCTCCTTGATAGTACGACGATTCCTATACTCAAGTTAAATAAAATATAATTACATAAACTCCTTGAGTCACTGGTGTCTCATGTGTGATTTCTCCATGGCGTTGCTTCATAAGGATCACAAACATCTTTGTCTCACCTTTTGAAGCGAACACAAATCAAACCCTGTGACTTGTACCATTTCACCATATATGAGTTCAAATCATGGCCTCAAGTCACCTTACTGATGCATCAACAAATTATACTCTTCATAGCTAATTAGTTCATCGACTTAGTGCAAGTACTCTCTTCTTCACCTTAGCCATGGTACCTCGGTCCACAATCCGTCGCTTGGCCTTCACCTTCGCTTAGTTCCTCGAAGCCCTTTCCTTGCTATCTTCACCCTATCAAGCCACTCTCGAGTCACATCATATTGAGCATCCATTGAGAGAATCATTTCTTTGATATTGTGAATCTTCATTGAATGCCATCTAGATATAAATGCTAAGATCAATCAAGCTCTAGTTTGATTCTCATAGAAGCATATATGGACTAATAGTAATATGGTCAAGCCAATTCATGATTCCTCATATCTTATTCACTTTGGCTTGACCAATCCTCTTAATCACTTCAACCTCTATTCTGATCCTATTTATGCATAGTGATTTCCCAGGTCTTATCCATATATTCAAACAAATATAGAGACCATACTATATCCATTTGCATTGTCTCACTGGTTATTTAATCTTGTGTTGAACTTTTGTTCACTGATCATTATACACTATTCAAGTATGTTCATCATACTGAATTTCCTATTCAACACTTAGCAAACTTGTTAGACCTTTAAATGTGTTGTTATACAAATCACCAAAACTTACAAAAGGGATGAATGCACTTTCAGGACCATATGACAAACTATTCAATTCAAAGACACGGTTCAACCTCACGTTGAAACTGCGGATATGCTAGCTTCTTAACATTTCAATCTTCGGTGCATATTTTCTGACAATCTTAAAAGCCTTTGACTCCGCTGTTGGGGGCTTGTTCTCAAATGCTATGAATTAAGAACAAGGCAACACAAAAAGAGGTTAAATGGTTAATGTCCTTCGTCCTTCGAAGCATTATTTCCCTTGGGATATAACGATCTTTGGACGAAGGTCATGAAGGACGTACCTTCATCATCGCAATTTACGTTAATAAAAGACGAAGCGTATGAAGCATGAAAAACAACATGAATACCCATATGATATTATTAATATATCTTTATTATATATCATCATGGATGAACAAGAACAATATTGAATTACATTTGTACCTTCGGCTCAACAGAAGGCGAAAAGTCCAAGCGTGACGCATGAGCGAGTACAAGTCAGCGTGAATAGTACGGGGGTACTATTCATCTATTTATAGGCACAGGGCGCAACCTATGTAAAATTACATTCATACCCTTTATGTTTACTATTGACTTAAGGATAATTCATCCAGGACTAGATAGCCTTTTCCCCTTTAAGTCGGTTCCTCTTTCTGCCGTTGAGCCGAAGCTCCCTTGCGTGTAGCTTCGGAACTGCACCAACCTTCGTCCCAATCATGCTCTCCATATTGTGGACATCTTCGTTCTGAGTCCGAAGGTTCCTATGCATATATTTCACTTGGAAAACATTGTTAATCATGTTTTTGAGGACCTTCGGAAGACGAATGCCCCCAATAGTAGCCCCTTGCAATATTAATTTGTTATAATCAACGAATTTAGATTGCGACATGAACGAAGGCCTTAAGCTGAAGGTCCGAAAAAACACCTTCCCTTTTGCTAGAATAGCAATAGTCACTGACAGATGGGGTCCACCAAATTGCAAGGCACTGAGCGTATAAATATGAACCCACACCAGCAACATTTGATACGCCATTTCTAGCATTCACGTTATTTTCTCAAACTTTTTAACTCTTGCTCACTAGCTCTCGCCTGGTTTTCAAGCTTTTTGGGCTTCGATTTAAAGACGTGCTTTCACCATGTCTGGGGAAAAATGACTGAAGAAAAGAAGATGACTGAGGAAAAAGGATGACTGCAGAGACGAAGCTGACTGAGGAGACGAAGCTGACTGAGGAGACGAAGTTGTTCGAAGAAAAGAAAGCTGCAGATCCTTTTATCGCCGGGTTTATTGAGTCTATGTAAAAAACAAACACAGAAAAGATTACTAAAGAGATACTTGAAGGTTTATCTGAAGATACTGATGACAGTGATAGTTATGATGCGGAAAGTGGAGATGAAGATTCTGAAGATCGGCCCTGGCGACCAAGCCATTCTGTCTTCAGAAAATCGACTATTAAATAGAGTCATCTTGACAACGTGAGAGGAAGATACTTTCACGACATGTCTATCGTGAGAGTTGGTGGAGACAACATCGTCCCTGCCCCTGAGGAAAATGAAGTTGTTATCCACCGAAGCTTTTTAAGGCTGGTCTTCGATTTCCTTTGAGCAAGTTTGTAGTTGAAGTGTTGAAGACATACCAGATTTTCCTTCATCAGATCACCCCTGAAGCTGTAATAAGGATGGGGATTTTTGTCTGGGCTGTAAGAAGTCAAGGGCTGGAGCCGAGTGCGAAGTGCTTCTGCAGCATACACGAGCTCCTGTATGAGACGAAGGCCACTGGTAAAGAATAGTACCACAACAACTTTGGTTGTTATGGATTTATTGCTCGCCCCAATGCTAGCCACCCGGTACCAACATTCCAGAAAAGATAGCCTGGGTCCTGGATGGGGGAGTGGTTTTATGTTAAAAATGATTTAAAAGCAAGGGAAGACATCAAATAAATCATCCAGCACCCCATTTGGTCTCGCTTCAGTCTCCGAAGGCCGAAGGTGGAAATTGATAGCAATGTCGAAGCATGTCAGAGAGCTTTTAGCACTATGTGTGCCTTCATTGGCACAAGGGATCTGATTCAAGAGCATATATCCTTCATGGTATGGCCACTTGTGGAAAGCTAGGACATGCCGAAGGAGACCACCGCTGATTCTAGTGAGGGTGGACTGGTCCGACTGAAGTATACCTTCAGATTCAGGGAAAAGTTTGATGAGCCAAACGATGACTGGCTGAAGTGCATCGAAGCTACTAGTGACGAGCTACTTGGAGCATACTCCAAGGCCGAAGATAATGATCTGTCCGCAGCCTTTGGAAGTCGGGGCAAGAAAAGATTAAACAGGGTATTTGATGCTATTGGCTTCGTATACCCTGATTACCATTATCCGATAAAAGGGCAAGAGAAAAAGAGGAAGACCGCCGCTTCGGCCACTGTAGCTGAGCCGAAGGGCAAAAAGATTAAGTTCTGACCCACCGGCCGCGCTACATTGAACCGGCCACAGTGCCTAAATTTGGCGCAGGGTCCACTTCAGCAACTGAAGCAACACAAACTGCTTCGATTACACAGAGCGCCGAAGAGCCGACTATAATGCCAAAGACGCATATAGTCAAGCCAGTCGAAGATAAGGTTGATAAGGCTGAAGAGCCAAAGGTTGAAGAAATAATAAGGATGCCAAAAATTCTGAGCCCTCTGATAGAGGCAAAAATGCCGAAGGTGCAAAAGATTTCTGCCGCAACTCTCAAGAGGAGGAGGATGGCCAACGTGCTAGATGCTGTGCTGGAAACTATGAAGGTCTTGAGCCCTGCTGCTACAAATAAAGTTGCTGAAGCTACAAAAACGCAAGCCGAAGCCAAAACTGGGCAAGCAGAAGCCGAAGCTGCGCAAGTTCAAACTAAAGCCGAAGTTGGGCCTTCAGTGCCCATTGAGACGGAGCGTGTCGCGCCTGAGGAAAAAACGACAGAGCAGATTGCATCTGAAAAGATCGAAGCTCCTGCTCCCGAAGCTTCAAACAAAAGCACTAACTACATCATTCGTCATGCTTCAGGAAAAGAACTATCCCAAGAAGAAATAATAGAAGCACGACATTACGCCCAAAAATTGAAATATCCGAAGGGGGCGTTAGTGTTCAATGGTAGTAACAAAGAAGATTTTCTGTACTGTCTCCCGGATAACAAAGAAATATCCGTTTGTCGGGAGATAAGTAAGAGCATAGGATTCCTGAAGCTGGAAGACGACCTTTCAATTTTATCGAAGGATGAACTTGCTGACAGCCTAGCATACAACAGTATAAATGTATAAAAGTTTACTTTTAACTAGCATATTTCATTGTCATACTTAATTCTTTCTTCTTTTTACAGGGCTTGATTCTTAGTAATGCCCTGAGGGCACAGAAGAATATTGAAGATGAAGGCTATACAATGGCTCTGAATAACCTTCGTTCAGAAGTTATTGAATTGAGAAACGAAGGTATGGAAAAAGACAAAATCTTAATTTCATTGGTAAATAAAGTAAAGGAAGACGAAGCTAACTATAAAGCTCAGGTCGAAGCCCAGAAAACGAAAATTGAAGATCTTTGGAGGCAACTGGCTGAAGCTAAGGAAAAAATGCGCAGTCGCTCAAACTAATCAAGAAATCAGTGAATATTGGAAAAATTATCTAGAGAAAAATGTTGAAGAACTTCGCACATCCAAGGAAAGGTGCTTTGAGAAATCTTTGGATTGTGTGAAGAAAATAAAAGCTAGCTTCGCCAAAGTGGGCTCCTATTCTACTAAAGAAAACTTCATACGAGGTGACCTCGAAGGCGTTGTTGAATGGATAAGTGGAGAAGCCGAAACCTTCGAAGAAATTTTGAGTGACCGAGGGGATGTTTGCGCGTTTTCCGGTGCTTGGGGAATTTCAGCCATCTTGGAGAAGGTTGGATGCGACCATATTAAAACCATGGCCCAGGCCGAAGCTGCCTTCTCCGTGGATGATATGAAGGATCCTTCAGCTGAAGTAACCTTGATGGGCGGAAAATTCTACAATGATGTCTGGGTGAATGGTGGCCGAGAGATGGCCCATGAAATTATAAAAAAGAGTGAAAAAGACACCCATGATGCCCGAGCAGAAGCTAAACAAGCTGAAGAAGCTGTAGAACGCGAAAGGCGTATAGGTATTATTTTTTGGTCTTTCAGCTTCGGTACGTGCTTTATGGCTTCGAGCTAATTCCTACTTCAGCTGAACTATCTCCATTGCCGGAACCGTACGATCCCCTAGCTGATCCAAAAATGAAGGAAGCGTTGGAGATCATAAACATGGCTGAATCTATTATCGATGAAGTCGTTAACAAATTACTGAACGAAGTTGCAGAGAAAGTCCTTAAAGAGGAATAGCACTTATTGTAAAAATATTTTGAAATGATCGATGTATGCGACACTAGAATGGACATTGTGCTTTTATTGTAACAAGACTGTAATATTTGATGTGTGTAACTTTGAATTGAATATGTAAATTATTGTAATTTATTTCTTTGCGATGCATGAAACTTACATACATACCGTTTTTGAGCCTTCGGCAAAAAAACACATTCCCTTCTTTTCATGCTTCGTAAAGAAAAAGATCCATGCTTCGTAAAGAAAGATATCCATGCTTCGCAAAGAGAGATCCCTTCTTTGTGATAAGGCTAATGAAACTATATTTCCCGAAGCTTACTTCGTGCCTTAGCACTTTTTCATTTTGACGAAGCTTTTGCCGAAAATCCACTCCGTATTCAATTCTCGAGTCATTGATGCGATATGATGTATGATGTGATGTTATGCGAAATGATGATGATGCCGAAGACACACACCCACATGCCCACACTGGAACACACAAGCTCTGCATCCCCTTAGAAACGACTTTTGAGCTTCTTCACCTTCTATTTCGGTGATATAAGTTCTGCATCCCCTTAGGAACGTCTTTTGAACTTCTTCGCCTTCTATTTCGGTGGTATAAGTTCTGCATCCCCTTAGGAACGACTTTTGAACTTCTTCGCCTTATATTTCGGCGGTATTTGGCTCTGCATTCCCTTAGGAACGACTTTTGAGCAGAAAACTTACGCTGCGCTCCCTTAGGAGCGACTTTTTGTAGCTTCGGCAATTTAGGCTCCGCATTCCCTTAGGAACAACTTTTGAGCTCAAACTACGCTGCGCTCCCTTAGGAACGACTTTTTTTAGCTTCAGCAAATTTAGCTCTGCATTCCCTTAGGAACGACTTTTGAGCTTCGTAAATCTGTGAAGAAGATATATTTCATTCTGATAGAAGCAAAATCATTACAAGAAATTAAAACTATATTTAAATTGCTTGTTCCTTATTAAAAAGCAAAATGGCATAGAACATAAAAGTATTTTAGAAGCAGGATATCGCTCAGTATATGTGCTTCGATTATGGTACAGTACTATTGACTGTACGAGCTTCGGATTCCTCCCTGAATTCACGTTGTTGTTGGGAGTGCTGGCGCCCTTCTAGCTACTGGCTTCGGGAGTAAGTAGGTTGCAGTAGTGGCAGCGGTGGGAGCTGAGGCCAAGAAGCCTGTGAATGGTTTGCCAAAGCAACAGAAGCTGCAGGCTGGTTGCCCACATATTCTGGTATGTAGGGAGAATGGCACGAAGCAGTATGTAGGACTTGCTTCGGCTGATTCTGCCGAGCTTCTGCTTCGGCAATCTCTTTTTGCTTCAGGATGGTGATGTGACAGGTTCTTGTAGTGTGGCCTTTGTCCTCACCACAGAATAAGCAATAGATTTTCCTAGGCTGATCCCCATATCTTCCTCCGAAGCCCCTGCCGCCTTTGCCCCTTGGAGCTAGCGACCTAAAGGAGCTTTGCTGCTATCCCGAAGACTGTGAAGTGTGCTGTGGCCTCTGAAGCTGGCTTCCTTTGTCATCATTCTGACTAGAGCTATGGATTGATCTGACATGCCTAGGGTGGATTCTCCCTCCGAAGCCCTTAGTCATCTCAGAAAATATGTAAGCTTCCTCCCTTCTTTGTCGGAAGTCATTGTCAGCCCAGATGTACTCATCCATTTTTTGGAGCAGCTTCTCCAGAGTTTGGGGAGGTTTCCTGGCGAAGTATTGGGCCGTAGGTCCTAGCCAAAGACCCTTGATCAGGGCCTCAATGACAATTTCATTGGGCACTGTGGGCGCTTGTGCTCTCAATCGCAAGAACCTTCGGACATACGCCTGCAGGTATTCCTCATGGTCTTGTGTGCACTGGAACAAGGCCTGAGATGTGACTGGCTTCGTCTGAAAACCCTGAAAACTGGTAACCAGCATGTCCTTGAGCTTCTGCCATGATGTGATTGTCCCTGGCCGAAGAGAAGAGTACCATGTCTGGGCCACATTTCGGACTGCCATGACGAAGGACTTTGCCATGATAGCTGCGTTGCCTCCATATGAGGATATTGTTGCCTCATAGCTCATCAAGAATTGCTTTGGGTCCGAGTGCCCATCGTACATGGGTAGCTGGGGTGGCTTGTAGGATTTTGGCCATGGAATAGCCTACAATTCTGCTGCCAGGGGACAAGCATCATCAAAAGTAAAGGTACCATGATTAAAATCATCGTACCATTCATCTTTGTTGAATGAGCCCTCTTGATGAAGCTCCCTGTGTTGGGGCCTTCGGTCGTGATCATCCTGAGTAAGATGACGCACTTCCTCAGTAGCTTCATCGATCTTCCTTTGAAGGTCGGCCAGCCGAGCCATCTTCTCCTTATTCCTTTGCACCTGCTGGTGAATGATTTCCATGTTCCTGATCTCCTTGTCCAACTCCTCCTCCTGAAGTGTTGGACTAGTAGCCTTTATCTTTTGGCTTCTGGCCTCTCGGAGAGAGAGAGAGAGAGTCTCCTGGTTTGTGTCCAGTGGCTGCAGTGCATCCCCTGGCGCTGTTATCTTCTTCGGCGGCATGGTGAAGGTTGATGCTTTGCCGAAGATTGTGGAAGTGAGTACACCGGAGGTGGGCGCCAATGTTGGGGGCTTGTTCTCAAATGCTATGAATTAAGAACAAGGCAACACAAAAATAGGTTAAATGGTTAATGTCCTTTGTCCTTCGAAGCATTATTTCCCTTGGGATATAACGATCTTCGGACGAAGGTCATGAAGGACATACCTTCATCATTGCAATTTACGTGTTGGGGACTTGTTCTCAAATGCTAAGAGTTAAGAACAAGGCAACATAGAGTGTTAAATGTTAATTCCCTTCGTCCGCTGAAGCATTATCTCCCCAAAGGATTTAATGAGCTTCGGACGAAGGTCTTGGGTAATTTATCACGAAGGTCACACCTTCGTGATAAGAGATAAAACAACGTGAAATGAAATATAAAATATAAAATATAAAATATTATAGAATAACAAGAATAAATAACATTATTCACTTATTTTATAATTTGAAATTAAATATTAAAACACAATATTTAGGTACATTTATACCTTCGCCTTGACAGAGAGTAATTCCAGCGTAATGAGTTAGAGATTACAAGATTTCGTGAACAGTAAAGGAGTACTGTTCATCTATTTATAGGCACAGGACGCAGCCTGTAAGAAATTACAATCATGCCCCTTACAAAAGATTACAATTATGACTCAGACCCTTATGGACTAAAAAGTCATTCCATCTTTAAGTCAGTTCGATCCTTCATCTTTGGATATGTTATAGTACCGAAGCTTCATGGGCGGTAGCTTCAGTATCACATATAAACAGATTTGTCGAAGGTGTTTCTTCCTGCAGGACCTTCGGCGACGAAGCATGGTCCCAACAGTAGCCCCTTCGCGGCGCTAGATCGTTTTTCGTAACGAGCTTGATCCATGAAATAATCTCTTAGGCTTCAGGAAGCCGAAGGTCCGAAAAACACCTTCCCTGAGCTCGTTGCCGGGAAACGATACAATTTCCGAGCGCGGAACGGTCCCACCATGCAGATTCACCTTCTCGGGTTTTGTGGACCACCGTTCAGTGGGTGCGAGCGACTGTTTGTCCGGTGTAAAAAAACTTGACGATTGACCTTCTTACCTGCAGCACTATATAAACAGACGGGTAGGTGTGAAGTTACCACAACATTCATTGCTATTGCACTGTTTTGCTGCCAAAAATTTAACCATAGCCGAAGCTTTACTTTTGCACTCAAACGAAGCACCACTTTGGATTCTGCTTCGTCAGAAAAAGGGCTTCGGAAAAAAGGTTATTAATTTCCAAAAAACTTCAAGAAATTCATAATCAAATGGCTAGAGTGCGCTCCACTGCCAGGGTTGAGCGTGATGGAGATGAGACCGAAGCCACTGAAACTGTTCCGATTTCCGAAGCAATGTGGCGTTCTGGGCTGGTTTCATCAGAGGACACACCTGCTGCCGAAGCAACACAAGTTGACATTGAAGAAGATGAGATTGAAGATGAGTATGGTGCAATGCCATCTAAACCCAGCCACTTGGACTTTGGGAAGTCTACTATTACCAAAGGTGATATGGCTAAGTTATTGAAGCTAGGCTATTTCAGCGAAGACAAGAAGGAGCTAATTCGTTTCGGGGGAGAGGAAATTACCCCGAAGCTCGAAAAAGATGAAGTGGTGGTTTTTTAAAGCTTCTTCAAAGCAGGGCTAAGATTTCCCCTGCATGGGATGATTGCAGATGTTTTAGAGAGTTTTGGAATTCACCTTCATCAGTTAACCCCTAACGCCATTGTTAGGCTTAGTGTTTACATCTGGGCACTCCGAAGCCAGGAGGCAGAACCACTTGCCGAAGGTTTTTGCCGGGCACACGAGCTTCATTACCAGACAAAAGCTAGAGAAGATGGGCTGCATGATAATTTTGGCTGCTACAATTTTGCATATCAGAAAGATGCCAAGTACCCAGTTATTAGCTATCGTACAAAATGGCCAGCTGGCTGGAAAAGTGAATGGTTTTATGTCAAAGTGGATGAAAAGAAGGAAAAGCTGGTTCAGAGCCCTTTAAGGTTAACCTTCGGAGTAACTAGGCCTCAATGCGTCATGGATCCAGATAGCCCATGCCAGATTGCACTGAGCGAATTTTGGGTTGTTGCAGAGCACATTGGTACCAGGGATCTGGTCCAAGAATTCTTAGCCTTCAGATTATTCCCAACTTTGAAGGAATGGGACATACCGAAGCTGAAAGGGGAGAAGAAGAAGAAAGAGCTTGTTCGGCTACCTTATCATTTCAAGTTTAAAAAATATTTTAAAACACCTTGCCAAGAGTGGTTGGATACAATTGAGGTTATGTGCAACGAGATCCTCGGCAACTATTCTAAAAAAGAAATCAATTGATGACTGTGGCTTTCGGCACTCGTCCGAAGCGAAGAATGAATCGGGTGATGGATACTTTGAATTTTGATTATCCTGACTATGGGCAGTTGGGCAAAGTTGCTGAAGGGCAGAAAAGAAAAAGAGTTGCCAGCGCTCTTGACAAAGAAGGTATCAAATTGGCTAAAAAGGACAACAAATTTCTGAGAAAAGAAAACTGAGTCCTGAGCCAAAGATAGCTGCTCCAAAGAAAAGAAAAGCTGCATCCCCGAAACCAAAGACGTCGGGCCAAGAGGAAGAAGCTCCTGCGACACCTTCTGCTGCCGAAGTGGAAGAGATTCTAAAGGTAATAACTAAACCTTTGCCTATCAAGCTAAGTCCACTGGCGCCAGAACTGACGAAGTTTTTTCAGAAGGAAAAAGAACCTTCGGCAACAGAAAGTCCCGCTAAGCCGAAAAAACGGAGAATTATCCAAGTGGCCGATGTCATTCATCAGACATCGCCACCGACATCGGCGTTAAAAAAACCATTTATTGAAAGCGCTGGCACTGCCAAAACCGCAGCCACCGGAGCCGAAGCCACCGGAGCCGAAGCCACCGGAGCAGCCACCGGAGCCGAAGCCACCGGAGCCGAAACCGAGACCGCCGAAGATCCTAATCTAGAAACCACACTTGGTGATATTGATAACATACTTCTAAAAATGGCTGAGGAAGAAGCTACTGCGGCCGCAGTGGACACGACAATTGAGAAAGGAAAAGAGCAAATTGGAGATACTTTGGAAGAGGAAAACCTTTTCAAGATATACTGGGACAAGAGTTATCAGAAACTGAAAAAGAAGAGCTAAAGAAATATGCTGTATCCTGTGGGTAGGGGCTCTGCTGTTTGGCGGAGTCAATGAAGGGAAGCTAAGATGCCTTCGGAATCGAACTAAGGCCAAGGTTGTTAGGACTTTCTCAAAGAATGTTGGCCTGGCGAAGATTGAAGCGGACCTCTGCAGGTACCAGCGACATCATATCGCCGGTAGCTTGTTCTACGCTAATTTCAAGGTAAAAACTCTCAACTTTTTATTGTTTTTTGAATTAAGATGTTTTCTGACGAAGGTTGTTTTGCCAGAGTATATTACTAAGTAAAGTGCTGAGGATGCAACAAGATCTTGAAGACGAGAAAAACGAAGCTACCATCAAAGATCTAGAAAATAAAGTCGAAAGTTACGAAGCTGCTTTGAAGAAAAAGGACTTCGTCATTCAAGACCTTGAAAATAAAGTTAAAGATCACGATGCTGCCTTGGAGAAGAAGGACTTCGTCATTCATTCTATGGAAGGTTCACTGGCTGAAACTCAAGCCGAAATTGACAAATTAAGCAGCGAATTACTCATAAAATCAGAAAAATCTGAACAAGAAAAGAAGAATCTTGAAACAAGTCTCAAGACCGAAATTGAGAAGAATTCAAATTTGCAGAAATCATTGAAGGAGCTTCAGGAAAAATGTTTAGATTTTGGCAACCGATGTGTGCAGCGGCTGAAGGATGTGTTTTACTCAATTGGAGCCAGCTCTGATAAGTTTACACCTTCAGCTAAAAACCTGCCAAGCACCTTTGAATACATTGAGGGCGAAGTTGATGCACTTGACGAAGTTATCGCTGGGCATGCCGATTTCTGCGCCCTATTAGCTTCTCGAGGCACGACTACTGCTTTCCTGAAGGCTGGCTGCACGCACGGGAAAATTGTTAATAGGCCAAACTTCAGTCTGTCGCCAGCAGATTTGATTGACATCCCCAGCCTAGCTCGAAGCATAGGAAACAGGTTTATGACCCAGATTTGGATAAACGGCGGGCGAAAAATGGCTGGTGACGAAGCTCGGAGACACCTTAAGCCAGTGAGTAACTTATACTTGTTACTTTTACCTTCTCCTTGAACTCTGCGCTTTTCTCATTCCGTTTTAATATGTACAGGATGATGAAGCTAAAGAATGACGAGTTGAAGCCTTAACAGATGTTCCGAAAGACTTTGCTGCATAAGATTCTAGAGAAAATTTTGTAATATGATTGTAAAGAAACTTATGTAAATTTGTGTGTACCTTGTAATATATCTTTTCCCCTTTTGTCTGTGTACGACCTACTTTGCTGTGGATGAAATTTTCTTTTTGAGCCAAAGGCGAAAAACACCTTCCCTTCTTTTCGTACACAACGAAGCATAAAAATCTCTTCTTTCTGTTTTTCTCCGAAGCTTTATCCTCATAGCCGAAGCATCTGCCTTTTCTGTATGATATGATGATAATGATCCTATGTATGTCTAAATGAATGTTTATGAATGCTAATGTCATGATGTAATGTATCTTGCAAATGAATGTCCGAATATATATTCGAAGCCATAATCATAGCCTTCATTCCCTTAGGAATGACTCAAATCTTTTTGCCGCTTATTTTTCGGCTTCACCGTTTATTTTTCGGTGTATCAGTGCTGACTTTTCGCTGTAAGCCTCCCTTAGGAGCTTCTTCGCCTTTTACTTCGGCGGAATCATCGTTTATTTTTCGCTGTAAGCCTCCCTTAGGAGCTTCTTCGCCTTTTACTTCGGCGGAATCAGCGTTTATTTTTCGCTGTAAGCTCTGCATTCCCTTAGGAACGACTTTTGAGCTTCTCCCTGTTTTCTTTTCTTTTTCCTTTGCACTCGATGGTGCGTTCTCAGCTTTTACATTTACATCTTTGGGGGATATTGCTCTTATAGAGTTGAAATAAGAAAAAGAAAAATTACATGCTGTGGCCCCATTAAAAACCTTTCTCCCCCTTTGGAAAGGAAAAGGGTGCCACAAGAAAGAATAGAAAAAATTACATCAAGCTAAACATAATATCACCGAAGCTCATCCGCATTCCATGATCTAGGAATGTCGTTGCCGTCCATATCCTTCAATCTGTAGGAACCGGGTCTTGACGAAGATACTACCAGAAAAGGTCCTTCCCACTTCATCTGTAGCTTGCCTACTGTCTCTAGGTTGGCTACTCTTCGAAGCACCAAATGTCCTGGCTCAATATTCTTTAGCCGAACCTTTCTATCACACCATTTTATTGTTTCGACTTGGTATTTATTGATGTTTTCCACAGCTTGAAGCCTGATCCCTTTTATAGCATCTTTTTCCACAAAGTAATCAGCTTCAGCTTCGTCTTCTGCCGAAGCTACTATTCTTATTGATCCTGCTTTTGCTTCTTCCGGAGTTATTGCTTCGTCACCAAACAGCAATTTGAATGGTGTAAAACATGTTGATCTTGATATTGTTGTGTTGTGGCTCCACACCACTTTGATTAATTCATCTGGCCACTTTCCCCTGGGCTGATTGAGGATTAACTTCATTATTCCTGTCATTATGATGCCATTAGCCCTTTCAACAAGTCCATTTGACTCCGGATGCCGAACTGATGCAAAATGGATCTTCGTGCCAATTTGTTCACAAAATTCTCTGAAAGCTTCGGAATCAAACTGCGTTCCATTGTCTACAGTGATGGCCTTCGGCACTCCGAAGCGACATACAATATTTTGCCAGAAAAACTTTTGAATAGTAACCGAAGTTATTGTGGCTAAAGGCTTTGCCTCAATCCATTTAGAAAAAATATTCCACTGCCACTACAACACATCTTAAGTTCCCTTGTGCTGGTGGTAGCGGACCTAACAAATCAAGGCCCCACCTTTGCAATGGCCAGGTGGGTTGTATTAACTGGGTTAGAGACGAAGGTTGTTTTTTATCTCTTGCACATTTCTGACAGCCTTCGCACTTTTGGACTAATTCCGCTGCATCCGAAGCTGCCTTTGGCCAATAAAATCCTTGACAAAAAACTTTTCCTAGCAAAGGCCTAGATCCAATGTGAGATCCACACAGGCCTACGTGTATTTCCTTCATTAATTCTATACCTTTGGCTCTGGATAAACATTTGAGTAGTGGAGAACAGACCCCATGCTTGTACAGCTCCCCTTCTATTATAACATATGGTCGAGCTCTTGCCTCTATTCTTTTGTTATAAGCTTCGTCATCTGAAAGAAAGTTACCCTGAAGAAAAGAGATGATCTCAGTTCTCCAGTCTTCACTATAAACAGGAGATATATTGAGGACTGCTCTTTCAAGAAGTTCAACCGAAGGTGCTTTTATTGTTTCAAAAAATACTTCCGAAGGTAAGGGCAGCCCTGTGCTGCTGACTTGGCTAGCAAATCAGCATGTTCATTTTCTCCTCAAGGAATATTTTTGACAGAAAACCCTTCAAAGGAAGCTTCAATCCTTCGGACCGTGTCTAAATATTTCTCAAGCTTCGGGTCTCTTGCTTTACAACTCTTGTCAATATGACTAGAAATAATCTGGGAATCAGTTTTAAGAACCGCCCTTCTAATTCCCATTGCCTTTAACTTCCGAAGACCCAAAAGCAATGCTTCATGCTCAGCAATGTTATTTGTGCAGCTGAAATCAAGTCTTGCTGCGTAGCAAGTTTTAACTTTGGAGGGTGCGACCAACACAACGGCTGCTCCTGCCCCGAAGGTTCCCCAAGAACCATCACAGAATACTGTCCAAACTTCGGCATCTTTACTTGCTTCTTCTTCCTGAGCCCCTGGCGTCCAGTCAGCAATGAAGTCTGCTAACGCTTGGGACTGAATCGAAGATCTATGCACATAATCAATGCAAAACTCATTGAGTTCCGCAGCCCATTTTCCAACCCTTCCAGTAGCTTCTCTATTTCTCATAATATCCTTCAATGGTTGTGAAGAAGGGACAATTATATTGTATGCTTGAAAATAGTGCCGAAGCTTCCTGGAAGCCATCAAAACAGCATACAGCACCTTCTCCAATTCTGTATAATTTTTCTTTGATAAACTAAGAACTTCAGATACAAAGTATATTGGGGCTTGCTTTTTGACTTGCCCTTCAAGCTTCTCTTGGACAAGTGCCACGCTTACCGCTGAGTGCGAAGCTGCCACATATAACAACAGAGGAGCCCCTGGCGTTGGTGGAGTTAACGTCGTTAGGTCTATCAAATATTGCTTCAGCTCTTCGAAGGCTCTCTGCTGAACTGGTCCCCATTGAAAAACTTCGGCCGACTTCAGCACTTCGAAGAATGGTAAATTTCTCTCTGCTGATCTAGATATGAATCTATTGAGAGATGCCAGTCTTCCTGTCAATCGTTGAGCCCCCTTCTTTGTGCTTGGTGGTTCCATTCGAATAATAGCTTCGATTTTATTTGGATTAGCCTTTGAATCAGTCCAATTCCACTCGGCCTTTCTGGCAGCTTCCTGACTCCCATGAATAGCAATAGGTCCCTAATCCGAAGGTATCTTCATGCAAAGATATGCTGGATGAAGAATTGCTTCGAAAGCATTGAGTGTTCCACGACCAATGATAGCATTATAAGGATACTCCATGTCGACAATGTCAAACACAACTTGCTCAGTCCTTGTATTGTTGACGAATCCGAAGGTCACTGGCATGGTAATCTTACCAAGCGCTTCAATCTATCTTCCTCTGAAGCCACAAAGAGGGTGCGTAGCATCATGAATTTTGTCTTCGGGCTCTTGCATTTGTCTGAAGGGCTTAGCAAATATAATATCCGCTGCACTGCCTGTATCAACCAAAACATTATGGACCAGAAATCCTTTGATCACACAAGAGATAACCATAGCATCATTGTGTGGGTAATCCTTGAGCTGAAGATCCTCTTGAGAGAAGGTAATTGGGATGTGAGACCATCTTGACTTGATGAAGGGTCCTTGTACCCCTACATGTTGTACTCTTCTCTGTGCCTCCTTCTTCTGTTTCTTGTTAGCCGGCTCTGAGCATGAACCGCCTGTTATCGGGAGCAAAAACTTCGGAGCCGAAGCAACTCCAGCTTTGAACGAAGCCATCAGCTTAGCAAGTGGATGCGAGTTCACCGGAGGTGGGCGCCAATGTTGGGGACTTGTTCTCAAATGCTAAGAGTTAAGAACAAGGCAACATAGAGTGTTAAATGTTAATGCCCTTCGTCCGCTGAAGCATTATCTCCCCAAAGGATTTAATGAGCTTCGGACGAAGGTCTTGGGTAATTTATCACGAAGGTCACACCTTCGTGATAAGAGATAAAACAATGTGAAATGAAATATAAAATATAAAATATTATAGAATAACAATAATAAATAACATTATTCACTTATTTTATAATATGAAATTAAATATTAAAACACAATATTTAGGTACATTTATACCTTCGCCTTGACAGAGAGTAATTCGAGCGTAATGAGTTAGAGATTACAAGATTTCGTGAACAGTAAATGAGTACTGTTCATCTATTTATAGGCACATGACGCAACCTGTAAGAAATTACAATCATGCCCCTTACAAAAGATTACAATTATGACTCAGACCCTTATGGACTAAAAAGTCATTCCATCTTTAAGTCGGTTCGATCCTTCGTCTTTGGATATGTTATAGTACCGAAGCTTCATGGGCGGTAGCTTCGATATCACGTATAAACAGATTTGCCGAAGGTGTTTCTTCCTGCAGGACCTTCGGTGACGAAGCATGGTCCCAACATTACGTTAATAAAAGACGAAGCCTATGAAGCATGAAAAACAACATGAATACCCACATGACATTATTAATATATCTTTATTATATATCATCATGGATGAACAAGAACAATATTGAATTACATTTGTACCTTTGGCTCAACAGAAGGCGAAAAGTCCAAGCGTGAACAGTACGGGGGTACTGTTCATCTATTTATAGGCATAGGGCACATCCTGTGTAAAATTACATTCATGCCCTTTATGTTTACTATTGACTTAAGGATAATCCATCGAGGACTAGATAGCCTTTTCCCCTTTAAGTCGGTTCCTCTTTCTGCCGTTGAGCCGAAGCTCCCTTGCGTGTAGCTTCGGAACTACATCAACCTTCATCCCAATCATGCTCTCCATATTGTGGACATCTTCGTTCTGAGTCCGAAGGTTCCAGTGCATATATTTCACTTGGAAAACATTGTTAATCATGTTTTTGAGGACCTTCGGAGGCCCCCAACATCCACTTCCCGCACGAAAGCGGCCACATCCCGCCCACGCAAGTCCATAGCGAAGGCTGCGCTTTGCACCAGCTTATCCTCCAGGGTTGGCATCCGGCGAGGTATAATTTCGCCTAACACCCACCCGTGCCCCAAAGGCCACACTCCGCAAGCGATGAACTCTTCGACCAAATCACGGCCACTGCTTAGACGGGCTGCGCAGCGAAGGGCTTGCTCGTCCTGATCCCCTTTCATCACGTTAAACTGTGGAAACGCTACATAACAACGAGAGCACAAGATAGCAGGGGGTAAACTAGGTAACCCTTCAACGCGCCAGGCACCACATAAAACCAGAACTCCCACCAGTTACCCCACTTATTCTTCGCATACGGAACAATCTCGATCACTTCAGCCGAAGTCTTTCCAGTCCTCGGCGTGAAGGTGCAAGATCCAAACTAAGCAATCAAGCCACCTATCTTCCTTTTCTGCCAGTGCAGACAATAATTTTTTATGAAGACCTCAACAGACGGTTCTCCACCATATGAGGACACGACCCACACATGCTTTGCCAGTGCAGCCATAGCATTCGGTGTCAATTGATGAATTTGCACCTCAAACCTCCATAGAACTTCAACTACGAAACGATGTGCCAGCAAAAGAAGACCAGCAACAAAAAAGCCTCAAAAACAACCAACTCCCCTTCTGGCTTAGGGACATCTTCAGCCCCTGTAGCCCGCTCAACTCCATTTCCAAAATAACCCAGTTGTTGCATCTCCAGCACGTGGCCCGAGTAAATCCTTGAGGCCCCAAATTCGACTATATGCCTAGGCTGCAGGTCCACCACCGCCGCCGAATCACTAATCTTGTTCTCAGACGACGACGCGGTTACGACAGACGACGATGAGGAAGAAAATGACACAGTCACGTACCGTCGGCGGCGGCGGGCAGTCTGCTTGATGTGGGCTAGATCTCCGGCAGAGTGAGAGCAGAAGAGGGCAAGCAAGCAGAGGAAATAGCTAGGGTTTCTTCAGTGCGCGCTCAAATGGGTGAATAGTTCCAGCCCGCACCCAGCTTTTTATAGGCCAGGGACAGCACCTCAGGAACTCAACAGTCCCCTAGTAAAACATCTCATCAACCGTCACATTTCAAAAACCCCCGCGGGACCACTTCGAGAGAGGGCAGCATTTTCGCCATCTTACAACAGACTTCGGCTGTAACACCCCGAGATCCTCAAACACCCAGAATGCTACTAAACTACACATCTAACATTCATATATAAAATTTCGACAGCATCCCCTTTGAAAATTACATAAACGGGGAAACAACAAAATATAAATAGATATCATGATATGAGAACATAATAGACATTAATAATCTGCTAGCAATGGAAAGACAACCATAACGGCATGAACTAAATCAACCAGTGCGCACAACTAGTTAGAAGCAACATCCTTTGACAAGAAGTTTCTAATTAAATCATGACTGCGCCTAAGCAGCGTTATTATGAGAGTGAAGGTGGATGTGTTGCTACTTCCCACTTCCCTTGATGAGCAACAAGCACCTGCATTGAGTAATGCAAGAGTGAGATGAAATATCTCAGCAAGCGAATTGTTTTGACAAGATATTTAAACCATAAATTGAATTAATCAACATTTTAAAAGAATCACAATTAAGATCAGAAATTCCTGTAGATATAGAACTCAGTAGTCTCAATATAACCAATACCATCTCATTTCCTTAAACAACCACAATAGTTTGTATAACACTTCCCTGCGTTAACAATACCTGCAAATATCACTTCAATGTATGCATAGGAACACAAAGTGTAGGTACTCTGTCTTCATACCTCTGAGGGTATAAAACCACATCATATGCAAATATCACTTCAATGAATGCATATGAATGCAATGCATATGTCCTCTGCCTTCATACCTCTAAGGGTATGAAGCCGCATCGTACCCCTCCTCGGGCAACGTACGATGCTAAGTTGTACCGGTACGGTCGGACCATAGGTCACGACCCAACTTCAGATGCAAGTGAATCATGCAATGTATATGGCATGCTGCATTTATCAATATACTTCACTTCCTTCACATACAATACAACCTCAAATAATACTTCATTTACCTTCAGATACGTACCAACCTCAATTAATACTTCATTTACCTTCAGGGGTGTGAATTAATCTCATGAGTCATACTCGAATCATAATCATCATCAATATATGATTGAGCATCAGTATAATGCAAGCAAGTAAAGCATCACCATAGAGTCCAATTATGAAAGAATCCAATACTTCTGAATATTAGAGTGTAGGCAATAGAAATAACAGGTCAGAACGGAAGCAACCACCGCTACATTCACTTGGCTTCATTGAAGAAGAAAAAAGTACTAGGCATAATTTGGAGTGTAGCCACCTGCTAGCGGGCATAAAACTTAGTACAAATATTTCACAAACATTTGCCAACAATCAACAAATCGATCCTACACCTGAAACCAAGACCTGGTGGAAAACCTCCCACTCTGAACCACATGCCATACAACAGCAATGTTGTTTGTTAATTTTGTATCTTTAAAATTATAATAGTGGTGATATCAAACAAATACTCCATGAGTATCTACACAAAATATTCTACAACTTCGGTGTTCGATGGATAATTAAATTCTGCCATCTATAAGTTCTAAAACATCTAACAAGATAACTAACTGAATCTGTTTTAAACAGCAGCATAGTTAACTTTCAAAATTCGATATCTCACAAACTACTCAACCAAAAATCATGAAATTCTGCTGAAAGTAAGAACTTTTTATCCCTATACAAAAGTCTCCATAGCTGGGAGAGCCAATTCGGCCATGTACTTGATGAAACCTACCAGTGAACAGACCCGCTCATTTCTGTCAGGCTAACAGAAACAGCCACAGTAAAACAAACATAACTGGAGTTTCATAATTCATATGAATGCACTCTTTAACAATCTGGAAAGCTTATGAAATTATCTACATCTTTTCTTACAAACCCAAGGTTTAATTCTGTTGATAAAATTGCCTAAATCTTAAGAGAACAGATTCTGCACAGAATTAAGAGACTGAAAAACTGCTATAATCAAACTGCAATAACTCTCTGATCTGATGTCCGATTGAGGTGTTCTTCACGGCCACGGAAAGATCTACAAATTATCTACGACTTATATATAGACTTTTTATTTTTTTGAGGCCTCTAAGACCACGGAAAACTGGGATTAACAGAAACTATCGAATCTGCCATTCTGCAGAAAACTAAATTCGAGATCAAAACCTAACCCCACATCTAATCCAACCTCTAATCCTTTAATTTCCATGATCCACAACCTCCAAAAGCACATAATTACAGGGAGGAACAAGGATCTCATCCATACCTAGGGTTTCCCCAAGAAATTCTGCAAGAAGAGATGGGGAAGAACATCTCCTTGATCCTCTCTTCCCCTTCAACTCAATGTGCTCCTCCTCTTCTCGATCCTTGCTGCGCGGGGGGAGATCTAGAGGGAGGAGGAAGCCGTCGAGAGGGGCTGCCATGGGAGGAGAGGACAGCCAGCCCAAGGGAAAAGGAGAGAGGGGCGGCCAAGTGTGGGAGGGGGGGAAAGGGGTGGCGGCCAAGTAGGGGCAAAAGGGGGAAAAGACCACCACTAGGGTTTTCTTTGCGGGAGAAAAGAAGCGACGCCACAGATGACTCCGACTTAGCATCCAACGGCCCACAACCCTTTTCCTACATCCACGCACTGAAGATCAACCTTTGGCAACATTTTTTTGGGATATTACACTCTACCCCCCTTAAAAAGAATTCGTCCTCGAATTCGTCCACTCCAAACAAAACATCCATGGTACCCCATATAACACCACCATTCCAAAACATGGGTCCATTATTGGTCTTAATTAACACAAGAACTTCGACCTCAGACTAAATGTCTAAGGAAACTACACCACCTGACATCCAGCATGAACCCACATGTAATGAAGCTCAAACCAAGTCATAGATGCAATCAACACTACGATTTCACAACATCGAATTTGGATGCAGCCATACATCCGCATCAATGTCTTAAAACGACACTCTTTGATGAAGGGGTAATATGCACTAAGCACAACCTTTACCAACTTCAACAATTCATTTTAATTTAATGGTGAAACATCCACACCAGATGAATGTATAAGAAGATCAAACACCTCACCTCACAGCACCACGAAACAATTAGTTCTATTGAAACAAAACTCCTAATCTTCCTAAACCTTGTTCTTGCCATAATGAAAAGATAATCATGTAATCTAACATTCTTTGCACCCCACCGAAAGGGAGAAAATCTACAGAACTAATGGAGCAATAAAACCGACAAGAAGCCAATAACATTATGTGCGGCACAATTCATCGAAGAAATGCCAAAAACTCCACATAGAGCACTGACAGCCCAACGACAACACAATACTTGCTTAACCCATGTCACTATACTTCATCCAACAACTCAACTAAGAAAAATATCCAAACTAGTAAGGTTAACCTACACACAATATAAGTCTTCATCTACTGTAGTTCAGAAACTTACATTCATTCTATCATATGATGCACTCCGAGTACTAGACATAAAAGGTCAATACTAGCCCCGTAATCCTTCACACATTTGGAAAACATCCCAAGCTGATGTTAAAACCACATCATCTAGGAATAGGTGACTAACCACACACAACCAACTCTAGGCTAGGCAATGACTTCATTCAAACCAATAGATAAGTGGTCCGACAATGGCTCCACAAACATGCATCGGGAAGAGAACCATCAAATCCTCAACGTATTAATACATAATCAATGGATCAAGAAAAATCAAAGATTTATTCTACAATTAGCATGACTAACATGCAACCACTTTAAACCACATCTAGGCTTTGTGGCTACTAAAACACACGATAGAAGAGAGAGAGAGACATGTAAGCCATTCTGGCTATGTAAAGACTTCCCCCAAAAATCCATATAAAAGTACCAATATTCATTTCTTTGAGAACTGGTTTCTCAACATAAACAATCATTCTTTGCAAAGATAGTTGGAGCTATCCACCAACCGCTCAACAACTTAAATTCAAATTGATGATTACCTTGTACCCCAAAACACGCAATTCACACTCCTCTTAGAAACATCCTCAATAAGGCATATATAACAATATTATTGTAATAAAACTCAACCATGAAAAACATGGTGAAAACAAGATAGGCATACTTGTATATCACAAGCATAATAACAACTTCATTCTCACAAATGACCAGCGATATCTACAGCATTAAACAAACAATATTAAAATTTCAGAAATAAATTATATCAAGCATTAAGCCATAAACAACTTACCACATCACCGTAAAGAAATAGGGAGGGGTGAGGTTATTGTCATCTGCACTTCAAAGACGCTAACATATATCAAAGATATTTAAACCCATACCCTTCCTATATGTGCGAGTGTGTCAAATTTATCTTCAAATTGCCAAGAATCTAAAGCCTATGCTTTGATACCAACTGTAACACCCCGAGATCCTCAAACACCCAGAATGCTACTAAACTACACATCTAACATTCATATATAAAATTTCGACAGCATCCCCTTTGAAAATTACATAAACGGGGAAGCAACAAAATATAAATAGATATCATGATATGATAACATAATAGACATTAATAATCTGCTAGCAATGGAAAGACGACCATAACGTCATGAACTAAATCAACCAGTGCGCACAACTAGTTAGAAACAACATCCTTTGACAAGAAGTTTCTAATTAAATCATGACTGCGCCTAAGCAGCGTTATTATGAGAGTGAAGGTGGATGTGTTGCTACTTCCCACTTCCCTTGATGAGCAACAAGCACCTGCATTGAGTAATGCAAGAGTGAGATGAAACATCTCAGCAAGCGAATTGTTTTGACAAGATATTTAAACCACAAATTGAATTAATCAACATTTTAAAAGAATCACAATTAAGATCAGAAATTCCTGTAGATATAGAACTCAGTAGTCTCAATATAACCAATACCATCTCATTTCCTTAAACAACCACAATAGTTTGTATAACACTTCCCTGCGTTAACAATACCTGCAAATATTACTTCAATGTATGCATAGGAACACAAAGTGTAGGTACTCTGTCTTCATACCTCTGAGGGTATAAAACCACATCATATGCAAATATCACTTCAATGAATGCATATGAATGCAATGCATATGTCCTCTGCCTTCATACCTCTAAGGGTATGAAGCCGCATCGTACCCCTCCTCGGGCAACGTACGATGCTAAGTTGTACCGGTACGGTCGGACCATAGGTCACGACCCAACTTCAGATGCAAGTGAATCATGCAATGTATATGGCATGCTGCATTTATCAATATACTTCACTTCCTTCACATACAATACAACCTCAAATAATACTTCATTTACCTTCAGATACGTACCAACCTCAAATAATACTTCATTTACCTTCAGGGGTGTGAATTAATCTCATGAGTCATACTCAAATCATAATCATCATCAATATATGATTGAGCATCAGTATAATGCAAGCAAGTAAAGCATCACCATAGAGTCCAATTATGAAAGAATCCAATACTTCTGAATATTAGAGTGTAGGCAATAGAAATAACAGGTCAGAACGGAAGCAACCACCGCTACATTCACTTGGCTTCATTGAAGAAGAAAAAAGTACTAGGCATGATTTGGAGTGTAGCCACCTGCTAGCGGGCATAAAACTTAGTACAAATATTTCACAAACATTTGCCAACAATCAACAAATCGATCCTACACCTGAAACCAAGACCTGGTGGAAAACCTCCCACTCTGAACCACATGCCATACAACAGCAATGTTGTTTGTTAATTTTGTATCTTTAAAATTATAACAGTGGTGATATCAAACAAATACTCCATGAGTATCTACACAAAATATTCTACAACTTCGGTGTTCGATGGATAATTAAATTCTGCCATCTATAAGTTCTAAAACATCTAACAAGATAACTGACTGAATCTGTTTTAAACAGCAGCATAGTTAACTTTCAAAATTCGATATCTCACAAACTACTCAACCAAAAATCATGAAATTCTGCTGAAAGTAAGAACTTTTATCCCTATACAAAAGTCTCCATAGCTGGGAGAGCCAATTCGGCCATGTACTTGATGAAACCTACCAGTGAACAGACCCGCTCATTTCTGTCAGGCTAACAGAAACAGTCACAGTAAAACAAACATAACTGGAGTTTCATAATTCATATGAATGCACTCTTTAACAATCTGGAAAGATTATGAAATTATCTACATCTTTTCTTACAAACCCAAGGTTTAATTCTGTTGATAAAATTGCCTAAATCTTAAGAGAACAGATTCTGCACAGAATTAAGAGACTGAAAAACTGCTATAATCAAACTGCAATAACTCTCTGATCTGATGTCCGATTGAGGTGTTCTTCGCGGCCACGGAAAGATCTACAAATTATCTACGACTTATATATAGACTTTTTATTTTTTTGAGGCCTCTAAGACCACGGAAAACTGGGATTAACAGAAACTATCGAATCTGCCATTCTGAAGAAAACTAAATTCGAGATCAAAACCTAACCCCACATCTAATCCAACCTCTAATCCTTTAATTCCCATGATCCACAACCTCCAAAAGCACATAATTACAGGGAGGAACAAGGATCTCATCCATACCTAGGGTTTCCCCAAGAAATTCTGCAAGAAGAGATGGGGAAGAACATCTCCTTGATCCTCTCTTCCCCTTCAACTCAATGTGCTCCTCCTCTTCTCGATCCTTGCTGCGCGGGGGCAGATCTAGAGGGAGGATGAAGCCGTCGAGAGGGGCTGCCATGGGAGGAGAGGACAGCCAGCCCAAGGGAAAAGGAGAGAGGGGCGGCCAAGTGTGGGAGGGGGGGAAAGGGGTGGCGACCAAGTAGGGGCAAAAGGGGGAAAAGACCACCACTAGGGTTTTCTTTGCGGGAGAAAAGAAGCGACGCCACAGATGACTCCGACTTAGCATCCAACGGCCACAACCCTTTTCCTACATCCACGCACCGAAGATCAACCTTTGGCAACATTTTTTTGGGATATTACATCGGCACCAGCTGACTTAGTCAAACTGGTCCCTCGGAGGGCAAATGTTGGGGCAAAGGCACAATGCCCCCTCGCTCGAAAAGCTATAATGTCAGAGGATTTAAGAGAAGACTAGAGGGTGCGAAGGTCTGAAGAGTGAGGTACGCTATGAAGTGAACGAAGAGGGCGCGGGCGAAGGCTCAAGCGCTCCCTCCGCCTGGACGGGACAGTGCAGAGACCATTGAGAATTCCGAACACTGAGCATCTGGACTGCGAAGACCATGTGTTGTAACCTACTACTAATTGTAATAAGGGGCCTGTGTATAGTCGGCCCATGCTACAGTATCCCACCTATAGGCCACTACGTGGGTAGAGCTGTTAGTAGGTCAGCTCATGTTTGTAATTAATTATGTTGTAATGACCCACCATAACCCCCCAAGGGATAATATTCCGGGAATAATGTAGGTAACCGAGGGTATAATCATCTTTGATGGGGCAGGGCCGACCCTTGGTTACCTATAAATACTCCCGTACAACACCATTGTGGGGGACGAGAAAAATCACTATTGCCCTAATACTCTGTGTAACAAGGCATCAAATCTCTTCCTGCTTTTCCACTGTTTGAGCTCGATTGACCACGAGTTAGTGAGTTCCAACAACTTACATCCCCCACGTCAAGGACAGGTACCACAATATAAGGAGCATGAAGGATGTCGCGATGAGTTCGTGAGAGGTTTAGGCCATCGTCTCCTAATCAACTATGGTTGCTAGATCATTGTCTTCATATGATATAATTATTTAGTTGTTTTGTACAGAACTTCTATTATATAATAAAGATGTGACATTCGTTTTTGTACCATGAGTCATCATATGTGTGACTTGATCCTGGCACACATTTGAGACGCACCCAGGTTTGGCCCTTAAATCCGGGTGTGACAGTAAGCGTGAGCATGTGACACCAACTTAAGTTGATCCGACTTAAGCCAATTGCTCCATTAGTAGGGTATAGTATGCACCCTTTGTTTGTAAGTGTGAGCATGTGACACCGACTTAGGCCGATAAGCCGATTGCTCCGTTAGCAGCATGCAAGAGTACAATTGTATGTGGGAAAAAGTAGAAACTTTATTGAGAATGAAGTTGAAGAATTACATGTTGTAGCCTACCATCTAGAGTTTATGGTGCTACTATGGATAAAACTTCCTGAGATGCTCGATGTTCCACGAGTTACCATCCATCTGAGTTAGTCGATATGAACCATCCATCTGAGTTAGTTGATATGAACCGGGTCGAGTTACTTCTACGACTATGAAGGGTCCTTCCTAGGGTGGTGATAGCTTGTGCCATCCTTCCCCCCGATTGTATGCGGCGGAGCACCAGATCTCCTACTGCAAACGCTCGGTGACATACAACCTTGTCGTGGTAGCGCCTTAGGGTCTGCTGGTATCTAGCTGACTGAATATTAACATTTAACCGCTCTTCTTCTAGCATATCAATGCTTTTGAAGGTTAGCCTAGGCGCCCTAAAAGTGAGGTCTACTGGCAACACTGCTTCTGACCCATACACCATGAAGAAAGGAGTATTTCCATGCAAAGCTCAGCTAGGTTGAGTTCGTAAACTCCAGACCACATAGGACAGTTCCCTCATTCATTTCTCTACAAAGTTCTCATTTTTGTCAAAAACCCTCTTTTTGAGTGCCTCTAGATCATTCTATTTGCTCTTTCTACCTGCCCATTGGCCCTGGGGTGCGCTACTTAAGCCTACTTGAGTTGGATGCATTTCTGCTCGCAGAAGTCGAAGAACTCGGCGCTGGTGAAGTTTGAACCTAGATATGTGATGATGTTGTTGGGTATCCCAAATCTAAAGATAATCTCCTGGATGAACTCTACTGCCTTGGCCGAGGTCAGGGTGGCAATTGGCTTGTACTCTATCAATTTCGTGAACTTGTCAATGGCTGCCAACAGATGCGTATAACCTACTTGAGCTTTCTTGAATGGCCCAACCATGTCTAGCCTCCAGCATGCAAAGGGCCAAGTGACTGGAATAGTCTGCAATTGATGTGCTAGCAGATGGTATTGCTTGGCTAAGAATTGACATACCTCACATCTCCGGACTAGGTCGGCTGCATCTTTCTTGGCAGTTGGTGTGATATCCTAGCCCCAGGGGATGGTGATATCATGGCCCAAGGCTTAATAGAATTAATAGAGTACTCATATCAACAAGGTGCATCTTCTTTTTCGGAAGCCTATCTCGAAAGAACCTCTGGGTTAAGCGTGCTTGGCTAGGATCAATTTGGGATGGGTGACCGACCAGGAAGTTTTCTCGGGTGTGCATGAGTGAGGACAAAGTGCACATAAAAGGCTCGTGTTGGTCTGTGGGGACAATATACGATCCTAGAGAGCTGCTAGGAGTAAGTACCGCTGGTCCAGGAGTGAACATGGTGTTACAAGTGGTATCAGAGCCGCCCTTCGCGGTTTCACAGGCGTGTTTTTGTTAGGGGTTCAGGTATATGGCGCATGGCGCATGTGGGCTCGGAGGCATGGCATATGACGACACTAGACACAAAAACGTGGCCAAGAGGGGATGTTCCTAGCTTAGGGTTGAGCAACGAGGACGTTGGTCTTCTAAGGGTGTGGATTGTGATTTCCTTGCCCCAGGGATTGTGATATCCTAGCCCAAAGCTTAATACAATTAATAGAGTAATCATATCAACAAGGTGCATCTTATTTTTTGGAAGCCTATCTCGAAAGAACCTCCAGGTTAAGCATGCTTGGCTAGGAGCAATTTGAGATGGGTGACTAACCAAGAAGTTTTCTCGGGTGCGTATGAGTGAGAACAAAGTGCGCACAAAAGAATCGTGTTGGTTTGTGGGGACAATATATGATCCTAAAGAGCTTCCTAGAGTAAGTACCATTAGTCTGGGAGTGGACGGGTGTTACAGTTGACCAGTAGAAACCAGCTCTAAAAGCCTTTCAAATGAAGGTTCTTGTTGCTGCGTGCACTCCACATTGTCCTCTATGTATTTCCTCCAGTAAAATGTTTCCTAGCATCTGAGTCAATGCACTTCATCAAAACACCTGCGGCTGCTCTCTTGTACAGTGCTTCTCCTATCACTGCTTAGTGAGCCGACTGCCTTGCGATGCACTCGACAGTGGCTTTATCATCTGGCTCTTCCTCATTCTTAATATACCTGATGATCGACATCCTCTAATCGTTCGGATCTGATGCTGCTTTCTCTATTGCCTTGCATTCTTCCCCTGGCCCTGATGTGGCACCAGGTTGCTATATCTCTTGGACAAAAATGCCCAGTGGAGCGTGTTTATGGCTCGATCCGAACTTAGATAGGACATCATCTGCTATGTTACGATCTCTCTCTATATGGTGGAAATCTAGCACTTCAAATTTGTCTTCATCCTTTTTGAATGCAGCACAGTAGTTACTCATTGATTCCGTGGAGCAGTCTCAATCCTTGTTGACCTAGCTAATGACAACCAAATAATCTCCATACACCATCAACCTTTTGATCCTGAGCGATACAACAATATTGAGCCCGTGTATCAAGGCTTCATATTCTGCAGCGTTGTTGGAGGCAGGAAATAAGAGTTGTGGTGCGTACTTAAGTTGATCTCCTCCAGGGGCGATGAAGAGGACGCCGACCCCTGCTCCTTATAACCTTAGTGATCCATTGAAGTACACCTTCCAAACCTCTACTGACTCAAGGTTTTTGGGGATCAGCTGTTCGGTCCATTATGATATGAAATCCATTAGAGCTTGGGTCTTGATCGCCGTGTGGGGTTGGAATTCTATGTCATGAGATCCGAGTTCGCACGCCCACTTGGTTGGCCTTCCCACTCCTTCTTTGTTGCAGAGTATATCTCCTATAGGGAGGCCTGTAACCACTATGACTTTGTGATCGTTGAAATAGTGACATAGCTTTCACGCGGTGAAGAGCACTATATACAACAACTTGTGTACTTGAGGGTATCTAGCCTTGGAGGGCCCGAGGACTTCGCTGATGAATTATATGGGATGTTGGACTGGATATGCATGCCCTTCTTCCATCCGCTCGACCACTAACAAAGTGCTTAACATGTGAGTCGTGCACGAGATGTATAGCAACAAATCTTCTGCTGGTCGGTCGGGGGTAGCTCGGTTGGGTGGTTTGAGAACCAGTGGGGTGGCCAAGAATGTTTTGAGTGCCACAAACAAATGCAAAGAAGAGAGCGCAACAACAAAAATACAGAGTAACGACTAAGAAAATGTGTTCAAAGCTCTCTAGAACACTTCAGACGCATGGTCGCATAGTCTCGGGGTTGTAGTGTGCTCAAAGTATGGTTGGTGTACTGCTCCATGCTCCTAGGGGTCCTTTTTATATCCCCAAGAGGCCTAGGAGCCGTTGGAGCTTCATTTGGAAGCTCCCGACCTTCCTTGTCTAAGGGTGCACCAGACTGTCTCGTGGTGCACGGGACAGCTACTATGCAACAACCACAAAATCGTTTGATTGGCTGCCTTCCTTTTTGGGTGGTCACCGGACTGTCCGGTGACCCATCTCGATGTTTCCTACTGACGTGGCCAGCGCTGATTGTGTTGACCGTTGATGTGGCCGACATTTTCCGAAGAGCGGCTAGTTGGGCTAGCCGACCAGGCCTTCTTTTGAGCCAAACTTCTTCCATTATTTTTAGCTCGTCTTGAGAAGTTCCCTAGAACTTAGATGAACCTTGTTTGCCACTAAATCAATTGACTAAGTGCTAGAGACATACCTTTATCACTTTGTTCCATAATGGTTTGCAATATGCCCACTCTCAAGCCCCAAAAGTGCTTTTCCTGTTTCCACAAACTTTTGGACTTGATTGCTTCAATTTGCTTTATAAACACCTTTGCTCATGCTCATATGAAGAGTGTTAGTTCATAGTGGTGTGTTGAGCAATTAATCACCAAAACAATTAGAAATAGCCCAAAGGCACATTTCCCTTTCACTCAGGGACAACCGGGAGGCCTCAGGGTCTACCAGAGGTGGTAGTGGGCCACGATCAAGAAGGAGACGCTGAGTCATGGCCAGCTAAGTGGGCAAGGCTTGGCCCATATCTTGCTCCTGCTCCCAAGCGAGGGACGCAAAGCACTGGTGCTCCAGCGAGGCGACCACGGTGGCCTGGATGGTGGCGATGGCAGCGACCAATGAGGAGTCGGTGTCTGGCGCTGTGGGAGCCCAAGTGATGTCCACGATGAGTGGGCGAGTGCTAGGGAAGCTGAGGGGCAGCTGCCAGAAGAAGCAGGCCGGCAAGAGATGTCCCAATTCCATGGTGAGGGCGAGGGCCCCCGTGCAGGTTGGGTAACTTTGGAGGCCAAGCCCAGAGGGGTGAAGGCTGACTACACGCACGTTGGCAGAGGCGACAGCGGTGTTGAGCTCGAGTGTAGTGGTGAAGTGGGCCACAACGGCGTTGTTGGATGTTGCAGGGTCGGGGAGGAGGGCTGTCCTGGTGCCGGTGTCGGCGACAGTGGGGAACTCGATCTATTGCAGGGAGGGGCCGACAGAGGGGGAAGAGGTGGCTGGCACACAAGGGACCGATGGCGGGGACACAGAGGGTCGCGGCTGATGGGGGGCAAGGGAGCGATCTGTGAAGGGGTGGCAGTGGCGAGAAGAATGGCCGCAAACGCGCAGGGGATCGACGGTGGGGAGGAGGGCCGTGACTAGGCGCTGGCGGTGGGGGACGACCATGGACACACAGAGGACCAACGATGAAGAGGAGTGCTGCAGTTGGGTTCCAGCAGCAGGGGAGAGGGGGCGCTGGTGATGGAGAGGGCCGACCTTGGGGCCAGCGGCTGCTGGTGGTGGGGAGGGAAGGGGAAAAACAAAAGAAACCTAGCTCTATACCATGTGGGAAACCCTAACCCTAACTTGGGTTAGAAGTTGTATTTATAGACACAGGTTGTTGGGCCTGACCCATTACACGGGTGCGTAACCGTAATTACAAGGGGCTAACCCCAAAATCCTAAATGGGTTAGAACTAGAAAAAGAAGATTGTTCTTACATGGAGGGCCCATGTGCCATTGAGTGAGAGGAGATAAAAGGAAAGCGTACGACATGTATGTTGGCCACGTGCGTGTTTTTATCTTTTCACTATTTGTTTTTCTTTTTCTTTTACTTAAAATATGGATATATATTAATATTGAAAAATCAGATAAATCCAAATATATTATATACAAAATACAAAACATGTTTTTAGAAAAATGTTACTCCCTCCGTTCTTTTTTATTTGTCGCCGTTTAGCTCAAAAATGAACTAACAGTCGACAAATATTCGAGAACAGAGGTAGTATTTAGTGTTGGGGGTCTCCTTCTCTGCCGAAGATGCTCAGAATAAAGAAACCATTTGTGATTCATTTTGATAAAGATACGTCAAAGTGACTGAGTGTTGAAGCTGTGACAGACACATAGGGATTACAACAAAGCTTCGACAATAGTTAAAGCTTTGGCTTAAGATGGTCATGAAGGTCATACATGAAATCAAGCCAGCAATGAAAAGACATGTTTATCCTTGATATTTGTATTATAGAAATGTATAGATATCAGGGTTATAATTGTACTTGTGCTTGGGCTGCGTCCCATGCCTATAAATAGATGAACATTACCCCTGTACTGTTCACGCTTTTATTGGAAGTCATTCTCGCATTCTCTCCTTCGAGCAAGCCGATGATACTAATGTAATGTAGTGATTGTAATACTTCATGAGCATGTAATCTAGATTATGTCATTACTCTAATATGTAAGATGAAATGAATATTTAATATAATATTACTTGTAATATTATCTTTATGATAGATGAAGACCTGTTCTTCGTCACCTTCGTACAAGAATCATTATCTTTGAGAGAAGATAATGCTTCAAAGGACGAAGGTCCTTAACATTTAATATTTGTGTTGCCTTGTTTTTGAGAACAAGTAACCAACATTGGCGCCCACCTCCGGTGAACTCACCTCCACGATTACAACAATGACTTCACAAAGTCATCAAGGTGCGCCACCTTTGGCGACGAAGCTGGTCCTTCTGATCACAGGCGGTTCAAGCTTCGAACCAGCCAACAAGAAGCAGAAGAAGGAAGCCCAAATAAGGGTACAACATGTTAGAGTGCAAGGACCCTACATCAAATCCAAATGGTCTCATGTGCCAATCACATTCTCTCAAGAGGACCTTCAACTCATAGATTATCCCCACAATGATGCCATGGTTATATCCTGTGTCATAAAAGGATTTTTGGTCCACAATGTCCTGGTGGATATAGGCAGTGTAGCAAATATTATCTTTGCAAAGGCTTTTAGACAAATGCAAGAGCAAGAGGATAAGATACATGATGCAACACATCCTCTGTGTGGCTTTAGAGGAAAACATATAGTAGCACTTGGAAAGATAACAATGACAATCACCTTCGGATACGTGCACAACACTAGAACTGAACAAGTTGTGTTTGACATTGTAGACATGGACTATCCCTACAATGCAATCATTAGAAGAGGAACATTAAATGCTTTCGAAGCAATACTACACCCAACATACTTGTGCATGAAAATACCATCATACTAGGGCCCAATTGCTATACATGGAAGCCAAGAGGCTGCTAGAAGAGCTGAAGGAAATTGGACAAATTCTAGGGCTATTCACAACATAGACGAAGCTAAAGCCCACCAGCAGCACAAGTACATAAGAGATAAAGCAGCTTCGGCGGACCAGCCAAAGTCCATGCTTCTGTGTGAAGACATAGCCAAACAAAAAGTGTTGTTTGGATCCCAGTTATCTGAGGAGCAAGAAAACACTCTATCAAAGTTCTTATTCAACAACAGAGATGTCTTTGCATGGTCAGCCAATAATCTATGTGTTGTCAACAGAGACGTCATTGAACATTCTCTCAATGTAGATCCTACCATCAGACCTAGGAAGCAGAAGCTTCGGAAGATGTCGGATGATAAAGCCGGAGGAGCAAGAAATGAAGTCAAAAGACTTCTAAGTGCATGAGTAATCACAGAAGTGACATATCCAGAATAGTTAGCAAATACCATAATGGTAAAAAAGGCCAACGAGAAGTGGAGAATGTGTATTGATTTCATAGATCTCAACAAGGCATGCCCGAAGGATGAGTTTCCTCTTCCTAGGATAGACTCCCTTGTAGATGCTACAGCTACTTCGGAGCTCATGAGTGTGCTGGACTGTTACTCAAGTTATCATCAGATTTGGATGAAGAAGGAAGATGAGCCCAAGGCAAGCTTTATAACCCCCAGTGAAACATATTGCGATCTTCAGATGCCTGAGGGGCTCAAGAATGCTGGAGGAAGCTTCAGCAGAATGATGTCCAAGGAGCTGAGTTCCCAAATTGGTGGAAATGTCTTGACATATGTTGATGACATCATAATCAAGAGTACAAAGCAAGAAAATCACATAGCCTATTTGTAAGAAACATTTGCCAACTTCAGGAAAGCTGGCCTCAAGCTGAACGCAGAAAAATGTGTCTTCGGATTAAAGAAGGGCAAATTCCTTGGTTGCCTGGTATCAACAAAAGGGATCGAAGCTAACCCGAGCAAGATAGAAGCCATACTTCGAGTGGAGCTACCGAAGTCAAGAAAGGGTGCTCAGAGATTGACAGGAATGCTGGCATCATTGAATAGATTTATCTCAAGATCGGCAGAGAGGAATCTACCTTTATTTGAAGTGCTAAAATCAGCCAAAGTCTTTCAATAGGGACCAATTCAACAAAATCTTTCGAAGACTTGAAGTAGTACCTTATACAGTTAACAACCCTAACTCCACCTTCATTAGGAGATCCACTGTTATTGTATGTAGCTGCCTCTCATTCTGCAGTCAGTGCAGCGCTGGTCCAAGAAAAGCAAGATGGGCAGACGAAGAGACAAGTACCAGTCTACCTTGTTTCCGAAGTCTTGAGTCCGTCAAAAAGAAATTACATAGAGTTAGAGAAGGTACTATATGCCATATTGATGGCCTCTAGAAAGTTTCGGATTATTTTCAATCTTATCATATAATAGTACCTTCGTCTCAACCCTTGAAATACATCATAAGAAATAGAGAAGCCATAGGAAGGGGTTGGCAAATGGGCCGCAGAGCTGAATGAGTTCACTATCGACTTCGTCCATCGATCTTTGATCCAATCTCAAGCACTAGCAGACTTCATAGCTAACTCGACACCAGGGGCTTATGACGAAGGGCACTTAGTAAATGAAGAAGCTTGGATAGTATTTTGTGATGGGTCATGGGGAACCTTCGGCGCAGGCGCTGCAGCTGTTTTGATTTCACCATCAAAAATAAGAAACTGTTATGCGGCCAGGCTAGAATTCAAGTGTACAGATAACATTGCAAAATACGAAGCAGTTCTATTAGGGCTTCGAAATCTTAAAGCCATGGGAATAAGAAGGGCAGTACCTAAATCTGACTCCCAAGTAATTACAGGTCATGTCGACAAAAGCAGCAAGGCAAATGATCCAAAACTCGAAAAATATCTTGATACAGTCCGAAGGATGGAAGCCTCCTTCAAAGGATTTTTGGTAAAAAATATCCTAAAAGGGGATAATGAGCTAGCAGACTTGCTAGCTAAATCAGCAGCACAGGGGCTCCCACTCCCCCAGAAGTGTTCTTCGAAACTCTCAAGGCACCTTCGGTTGAGCTCATGGAAAGGGCTATACTCACAATATCACCTATGCATAGCGAAGATTGGAGAATAAAAATTGTATCCTTCCTCCAGGGCAACTACCCTTCAGATGATGAAGTTTACATAAAAAGGATGCAGGCCATAACAAGGCCATATATGATCATAGAAAGTGAATTATTTAAAAAGGGGTCTGCTCCCCACTACTAAAATGTTTATCTAGAGCTGAAGTTCAAGAGTTGATGAAAGAAATCCACTCCGGGATATGTGGGTCTAGGTCACTCCTGGGCAAGGTCTTCAGACAAGGTTTCTACTAGCCAAAAGCTTCTTTGGACACAACAGACCTAGTGCAGCAATGTGAGAATTGCCAGAAGTGTGCCAGGGACCTAAAGCAACCTTCATCTCTAACACAACTAATTCAGCCCACTTAGCCATTACAAAGATGGGGATTAGATTTATTGGGACCACTACCACCAGCCCAAGGAAATTTGAGATATGTTGTAGTAGCATTGGAGTATTTCTCGAAATGGATCGATGCTAAACCACTAGCTACAATAACATCAGCCACAGTCCAAAAATTTTTCTGGCAAAATATCATCAACTGGTTTGGGGTGCCGAAGGCCATCACAGTCGATAATGGAGCACAGTTTGACTCCAAAAGCATTTAAAACCTTCTATGATCAGATTGGAACAAAGATACATTTCGCACCAGTAAGACACCTAGAGTCCAACAGCTTAGTGGAGGGAGCAAATGGAATCATCATCATAGGAATAATGAGGTCAATCTTTAATCTGCCAAAGGGAAAGTGGCTAGATGAATTAGTAAAGGTGGTTTGGAATCATAACACTGCAGTTTCAAGATCAACGAGTTTCACTCTGTTTAAACTCCTGTTTGGCGATGAAGCAATAACTCCGGAAGAAGCGAAGACAGGATCAATAAGGACTCTAGCTTCGGCAGAGGATTAAGATACTTGCAAAGTATCAAAAGACTCAATAGAAGGGGTCAGGCTTCAGGAAATTGATCATATTAATAAATACCAAGCTGAAACAACAAAATGGCGGTATAGAAAAGTTAGACTAAAAAACATTAAGCCAGGGCATTTGGTGCTTCGATGAATAGATAACCCAGAGACTGTAGGAAAGCTACAACTCAAGTGGGAGGGCCCCTTTATCTTCGTCAAGGCCAGAATTGTACAAACTAAGAGACATGGAAGGAAATGATATTCCAAGATCCTGGAATGCAGATGAGCTTCAGAGATACTATGTATAACAACTATGTAATTTTCTCCATTTCCTATGGTTCCCTTTTTTCCTTTCTGAAGGGGAGAAAGGTTTTTAATGGGACAATAGGCTATAATTTTCATTATCTTTTCACAACCCTATTTAAAACAAGGGCAAATTTACCCCACATGTAAAATGTAAAAAGCTTGGATTACACCATCGAATGTAAGATATGAAGAAGCTCCAAAGTCGTCCCTACGGGGATGCAGAGCTAAGATACCACCTAGTAAAGGTGAAGAAGCTCCAAAGTCGTTCCTAAGGGGACGCAGAGCTAACATACCACCTAATAAAGGAAGATCCAAAGTCATTTCTAAGGGGATGCAGAGCTAAAATACCACCTAGTAACGGTGAAGAGACTCCAAAGTCGTTCCTAAGGGGATGAAGAGTTTGTGTGCGTGTTTGCGTGTGAATTTTGCTATCTTCGGCATGCATTTGCATATTACATCACATCATACTTCACATTCATCCAAGCATTCATTAGGCATTTTTAGCTTCATCGCACCACGACACTTCGCATGTGAAACTAACGCGAAGTCTAAAATGCTTCGTTGTGAACAAAAAGAAGGGAAGGTATTTTTTTTTGCCTTTGACTCAAAAATGGTAAGTGTGGTTTCATCCACAACAAAGCAAGCAATGGCAGAAGAAAGGTAATATTGCAAGGTAGTTATAAATATTTACAGAGAAGATGTTACATCCTTTGACATTTTTTTGCTAGATATAACGTTTTTCTTTACAATGAAGAGCTCTAGGAGCATCTTTCAGAACTATCGGAACAACCACAGAATAGCTTTAAGGCATCCTTCAGGACTATTGGGATAGCTTCAAATCATTAATCTTCATCAGCATCGCTCTAGAAGCAACATTGTATCTGAAATATATTATGATACACACAAAGAAGCATGAAGCAGTTAAGCAAGCGAACTTTTATACCTTATCAATTAGTGCTCGAGCTTCGTCCTCGGCAGCCTCCCGGGCACCCTTTGTCCAGATTTGAGTGATAAATTTGTTGCCTACGCTTCTAGCCTCGGCCGGGATGTTGTCCTGGTCCGATGGCGAGAGACCAAAGGCTGGTTTGTTGACAGTCTTCAACCACCTGATTGGTTACCCGCACCATTCCATCCCAAATCATCGCGTGCGTTGACTTTGGTTGAGCGTCTGTTTGGTTGCCTGTACACGAGGAACGATGGCTGTAGAGTGGATGCGAAATAAGTCAATCTGAGGCCATTTATCTGCATCTGCATATACGCTATAAACGTCCGTACCTGGCTAGCCAGGCGTGCGTGGGACTGAGTGTGCAGGCGCAGTAAACCAATCAGGCGCTAAGTGATTGCATCTAGCCTTGGCAAAAATAGCGGCCGTCCCACAGGCAGCCACTAGTGCACAGAAGTCACCATGGTCAACTATGACTTCATCAAGAACATCAATTTCCCTTTAAATCCATTCGAGCGCTTTTGGAACATCTTCAGCAGAGTGATTGACCTCTTCAGATGTGGCTCCAACAGAGTTAAAATTTCTTCTCAACAGAGAAGAGCACTGGGTTGCAAAGCCGAAGCATTTGTCTCGAAGTGTTTTCAGTTCTTCGCAGAGCTTAAAATTCTTTTCCACTTCGACTTTGACTTTCAGATTTAATACTTCGGCTTCACGGTTGAATCGGCTCGTGTTATCTTGCAAGGTTGATTTGGTTTTTCAAGATCCTTGTTCAACTCTTTAGTTCTTGTGTCTTTTCCTGAAATCTGAATGCTTTGTTTCTTGCTTCGAAGACAAGCTTCAGCGAGAGAGCCTTTGGCAATATTGAGCAGGGAATCTTTTTCATTCAGAGAATTCTCAATAGTTTCAATCCTTTCCTCCAAATCATTGATAATGAACTCGTTTTCCTTATCTTCATTTTCTTGTTGCAATTTTAAAGCTTTGCTCAGTAGCAAACTCTGTTGCAAAGACAAAGCTACATAAGGTTCTCATTCTTAAAACCTTAGAGCTAACAGAATGGAGGAAACACAATAGAAAATCATACCTTAAAATTTGAATAGAACAAGCTACTGGTGATGTGTTGCTTTCTATAATTGCTAATATCTATCTCAAGCTTCGGGAATTCGATACTCCTTGACAGGGTGTTTACGATTTTTGCTCCAGCGCGATCGAGGATGCATCCCAAAATTTCTTCTTCCACACCGCCAAAGAGAATGGATCCAGGATGATAACCGCTAGATACTACAAATTCCCTTAGTTCCAAGGTGTCCTCTTCGGAAAGCTGCTGGCCACCGAGGTGCCATAAGTCGAAGCTTTTATTTTTGGAAGAGACTTCTTCAATGTGCTTCTCTTTTGCTGCCAAAGTTTTACCGGCAGTTACCCCCTTACTGTTCCTCTCAGGTTCCACACCAGCAATAATTCTGTCAATTTCTGATAAGGTGGTCCCAAGAGGACCGCCACTACTTTCGGTCTCATAAGGCAAAGGGTTCAGTCATTACCTCTAGGATTTATGTCACACCAATGGAAGATGCCGAAGGGGATTTGACAGTATGCTTTGGCAGAGAAGACTTCTATTCCTCAGCGCGGTTTGAGTCCGCAGTTTTCCATCTCTTGAGTACCGAAGGTTTCAGCATCATCTTAGAAATTTTAGTTTCTCCAGAAACCAGCGGTCTTTTTGGTAGCTTCTTCTTTTTATCCTTCTCGATGGATCTCATTGCTTGTCTCTTCAGAATGCTTACAACCCTCTTCTTCTTTACTCCCCAGCTTCTTTGTCAAGTCTATCATAATCAGGATATTCAAAGCCGAGGCATCCATCACTCGATTTAATCTTTGTTTCTCGTGGGTGCCAAAGGCAGCAGTCATCAATTGGTCTTCTTTCTTAGTGTAGTTCCCAAGAATCTCATTGCACATTATTTCGATCACTTCTAGCCACTCGGCATAGAGGCCGCTGAAGGTTTTGTGGAATTTGAAACGGTATGGTAGCCTTACAAGTTCGAGCTTATTTCCTTCATCTTTCCTCTTTGGCATTCCCCACCCGCCTGAGGTTAGGAAAGTTTTGTTCGCCAGATACTCCTGCACTTAATCCCGAGTGCTGATGTGCTCGGCCACAACTCTGAACTGGACTTCAGCTAGATGGCATGGGGAGCCGAGCTACATATTGCACAATGGTCTTGTCATGACGAAGCTTAGCTTTAATGGACTCATCACCATACTCATGAGTTTTTCCCTTTTCTTTTCATCAGCCTTCACATAGAACCACTCGTTGGTCCAGCCAATAGGCCACTTGGTACGATACCCAATCACTGGAGCCTTTGTGTCTTTTCTGTAGGCAAAGTTGTGGCATCCGAAGGCCATCTGCTGTTGCTTTGGGCTGATAGTGGAGTTCATGCACTCTACAGAACCCTTCGGCATTAGCACTCATTCCTTGACTCCATAGAGCCCAAATGTACACACTTAGTCTAACTATGTCATTTCAAGTGAGTTGATGAAGATAAATTTCAATTTTCTTTAAAACTTCACTGATCATCTCGTACAGAGGGAACCAAATCCCTACCCAGAAGAAGCTTTTGAAAACTATAACTTCATCATCCTTTGGCTCCACAATTACTTCGACCCCAGCGAATCTTATTAGTCCATCATCATTCTTCCCAAAATACCCAAGCTTCTCATTAAAACTAGGTCTTTTGCTTTTACAGTAGATTTTCCAAATTCAACATGACTGGGCTTGCTTGGACTCAAGATACCATCGTCTTCCTCATCATCACTACCAGCTTTGGCATCAACATTTTCAGCTTCAGCATTAGCACTGTCTTTCTCTGAAAAAGATCCTTCTCCGTCCTAAACAACCAATCCAGAACGCCTCATAACCTCCGAGATTGGAGCTATCTCTGTGGTTTCGGTCTCTCCACCCTCACTTGTCAGTCTAGAAGTAGACCTAATCCTAGCCATTTGAAGCTAACTTTTGATTGTTTTGACGCTTGTTCGAAGACCAGTTAACGAATGCATAGAGCACAGAAAGCTTCGATTCCAATAAAAATTTTCAGTAGCACAACAGTGCAATAGCAAGGAATGTCGTAATAACTTCTTACCAACCAATCTATTTATATAGTCTTTCAGGTGAAGAAGACATACCACCGTGCTACTCATACTAACTAATTGGTGGACCAACATAGGTCGTAACTATTTTATTCGTTTTTTAATAACAAGCTCATAGAAGGTGTTTTCAGACCTTCGACATTCAGAAGCCTTCGTGTGTTTCATGGATTAAGCTCGTTATGAAAAAAACGACCTAGCACCGCAAAGGGGCTACTGTTGGGGGTCTCCTTCTCTATCGAAGGTCCTCAGAATGAAGAAACCGTTTGTGATTCATTTTGATAAGGACTGAGTGTCGAAGCTATGACAGACACATAGGGAATACAACAAACCTTCGACAAGAGTTAAAGCTTCGGCTTAAGATGATCACGAAGGTCATACATGAAATCAAGCCAGCAATGAAAAGACATGTTTATCCTTGATATTTGTATTATAACAATGAATAAATATCAGGGTTATAATTGTACTTGTGCTTGGGCTGCGTCCCATGCCTATAAATGTGACACCCCAGTGTCACCTAGGGTTTCTGTCAAAATGCCAAACCAAGAACCATCATTTTATGTGAACCAAATTAAGCATGAACATCAAATTGACTTAAGAATGAAGAATCCACCAAGCATATACTTACAATATCATGATCAAAACAAATGGGTCTTTCAAAAAGGTAATAATGTTGCAACCTTAATAAAAAATACCCTAAGTGAGCCCTATGAGCAAAATTCAAGAAAATAGGGAAAAGGGTATGAAAAATTTAAAATCATGGCTTGAGCCAATTATAAACATTGAAGTATATTCATTAAGCAACAAGAAAGGTTGAGAAATCTTGGCCAAAATAACTCAAACAAAAGCCCAAATCAGGCCTCTCATGTGGGGACTTAATGGGAATTCTGAATTTCAGAATTCTGAATTTCAGACCTTGAGCCAAAGATCAAGCATGTTCACCTTGATCCCTAACTCGAATCCTAATGGCCCCATTAACAAAAATGTGCCTAACTAACCCCTCTGTCGTGTGCCAGGAGATGGCATTGGGACGCGTGCCTTGGACACGTCAAACCAGAGATCTTCTCCCTGTGTGTGGCAGTGAGACAAACATGATTTCTCCCCTCTCTATCTCTTAATCCAGTCAGCAAAACCTGCTAGCCTCCACAAACAAACGACAAAGGGACCTGAGAGGAAGAGATCTCTAAACGGGATCATGGCCATAATCTCAAAGATTTGGGGCCAATCCGCGCTTGAACTCGACCTCTCTCTGCGCTGCCTCGTGCTCGACGCTGTGCCAGGCGCCAAAGCGCGCACTGGCGTTCGCCGCGCATGCCCCGAGCGCTTGTCAGAGCCCCGCCCTCGGCCGTGCTCGCCCGCGCCTATAAAGCCTCCCCAGGCGCGCCTCACTTCACCCCGCGCTCACCATCACCGGCCAGCCACCCCTCCTTAGCTTCGGCGAGCTCATTTCCGCCCGCCATTGCCGCCATCGCTTCGGCCACCGTGGCCAGCCCACTCCAGCCACCCCCAAGTCGAGCCAGTGCTTCGGCTAACTCCGCCAGTGGCCCGTGAAACTTTCCAAGCCCTCAGACCAGGCCGGACTTCACTGGAAGCCCGAGATCGACTTCACCAGACTTCGGTCTTCCGCCGCCGCGCGTGGACAGAGCTAACCAGTGAGTCTTCGTCCAATTCCTTGCACCCACATCTTCTCTGGCATCCCGTGAAGCTCTCTGACCCGTTCAATTGATCAATCGCGCCGTGAGCAGGCCGGACTCCTCGCCGCCGACGAGCATCCCCGCCTGCGCACGCGGACCGGCCAACTCCGACCATCCCCGACGGCGACCCGCACATCGCTGTGATCCCCGAGACCTCCCCTACGTCCTCGACCACCTCACCGGAGCAATCTCGCCGTCGGTAAGCCCCTCCGCCCTTTCTTCCGCCGCGGTTACTGTTTAAGTTAGGAGAAGGACTTCGGGTTAGGATTAGAAGAACCCGAGGGGTTTTCTGTAACGTCAATGACTCATTTGAATAGTAGCCCAGGGACTGATCCACGAAGAAAACTTAAAACACCCGCCAAGGACCCCAGTGCAAAGTAGTTTTCCATTTAATCAATTCTGATAATCTTTTTAAATAACAAGAGAACTTAGAAAATCCATAACTTGATGAATTCTTAATCAAAAGTTGTCAAACTAATTTTGCTAGATCCTAAATATTATGAACTATCATTTAAAAATGATAAACCCTATGCTTTCTGTTCTAAATTTTAGAGTTTAAAATAAAAAAATAGAAACTAACCAAGCCTTATTTAATTAAGGAAAATTAGTTTTACTTCTGTGCTGAACATAAAAAAATTTGTAGATGTTCAAACCTCACTTAAGCACTGTTTAAAAATAGTAGGAACCCCAGTATTGAAGAATATAGTGTAGATACTCATTTAAAGCTATTTTGCCCAAAACTTAGAAAAAATCAGTAAGGCATTAAAAATTAATGAACAGTGAGTGGAATTATTTTTCCTAGTTTGCTTAAGTAACAGAGAACCTAGGAAAAATAAAGAGACCTTTAGTCCAGATCAGTTTTCAAATAAAATGTTTTAGTTAGCATTATTTGAACTGAAAATCAATTATTAAAATTACAAAACTATACCCAAAAGTGATAATAAAAAATCAGTGGACTTATAACCACCAAAACCCTACTGCAAAAATAATGAACACCTCAGCCCAACATTTTAAGTAAGAAAAATAAATATAAAATGATAATGATGCATTTTCCAAATAAATCATGAATAACCCCTAATGATGCAATAATGGGCAACCAAAAATTGGCTAAGTCCATAATAAGATAAACCACCAGAGAAAAATGCAAACCCATAAAAAAGAAGCAAAATCATGCCTATTGCTAATAATTTATGAGAAAGGCCACTTAATCCAATTAATGCATACCACCCCTTCCCTTAAGCAAAAAGATGCCAAACTTCAGAATGATTGCTCTTGCGCAAAACAAAAACTAAGAAAAATAAGAACTCTGTTGTTTGATATTTTTCAAATATAGTGATAGTAGAAAGCACCTCTTTGGCTAGAAACTTGAGAAAACCATAGTAAAATAACTAAAAGGTATTAATGGCTAGAAATTTGTATCAAGTCATGTTATAGCACCTAAAAGCCAGCAAAAATAAGTTTTAGAGAATTACCCACTGTTAAATAATAGTTGTAGTTCAAAGCACCCCTTCTGCCCTAAAACTTGGTAATTTTGTCCAGAGAAAACTATTCACCTTCTAACCCCCAAATTTTGAGGCAAAGAAATATATACCAGTACCAAGCCACTGTAATTTTTACAGAATTTTTGGATTTTTATTAAAGCAACTTGTAGTTCAAACCCACTCCAAAACATTAAAGAGAATAAAAGAAAAGGGAAGAAGAAATAAACCTCACTCCAATAAGTCTAGCTTGAGTACTTATCAATTCTCACTAAGGCTTAAAAAGAATTCAGTGGAACCCCAAAAATAAACCTACCACTTACCTTAGCTAAATGTTGGGGGCCTTCGGCTTCCGAAGGTCCTCAAAAACATGATCTGACAATGTTTTCCAAGAGAAATATGTAAACAGGTACCTTCGAAGTTAGATTGCGAGTATACAAAAGTACGGTTGAAGACGAAGCTCGACCGGGACGAAAGGCGATCACGACGAAGGAAAAGACGATCACGAAGCTATGTGCAGAAAAGCTTCGGCATAACGGCAGAAAAGGGGAACCGACTTAAAGATGAAAAGCCAAATTAGACCTTGAAGAATTACTATAGAGTTATTGTTAAATGTAATGGGTATTAATGTAATTTTGCATGGGCTGTGACCCGTGCCTATAAATAGGTGAACATTATTCCCGTACTGTTCACGCTGACTTGGCATTTGCTTTTGCATCACACCTGTATTCATATTCCTTCAAGCCGAAGGTATATTTGTAATTTACTGTTATCTACATGAGTAATATAAGTAGAAAATAAATTAATAATAATATTTACAGAGATTATGTTATTTCTTATATTCTGTGTTTAAATACTCTTTAATCTTTTGTTATGTTCATGAAGGTTTATCCTTCATGACCTTCGTCCAAAATCCATTATATCCGAAGGGAAATAATGATCCAAAGGACGAAGGGTTTTGATATTTAACATCTTGTGTTGCCTTGTTCTTGATTCATAGCATTTGAGAACGAGTCCCCAACATTGGCGCCCACCGTGGGGTGAACTCACTTCCATTTCTTGAGCTTTTGAACATCTTCGGCAAACATCACCTTCGTCATGCCGCCGAAGAAGGCTTCAGCGACAGGGGCTGCCACTCTGCAGCCACTGGACCCCAATCAAGACGTCCTTTCTCTTAGGGAGGCCCGAAGCCAGAAGAGGAAGGCCACCAGTCCAATGCCTCCGGAGGATGACTTGGACCACGAAATCCAAAACCTGGAGATGCTCCAACAACAGGTGCAACGAAAGAAGGAGAAGATGGCTCGTCTAGCTGACCTTCAGAGGCAGATAGATGAAGCTTCGAAAGAGGTTCGTCATCTTGTTCAGGATGACCAGAACCGAAGGCCTCCGCGCAGAGAGCTCCATCAGGAGGGTTTCTACAATGAGGATGATTGGTATGAAGATTTCCATCATGGAAATTTTGCTTTTGATGATGCTTCTCCTCTATCAACAGAATTGCAGGCTACACCATGGCCCCAGTCTTACAAGCCACCTCAGCTCCCCATGTATGACGGTCATTCAGACCCGAAGCAATTTCTGATGAGTTATGAGGCAACCATATCTTCGTATGGTGGCAATACGGTAGTCATGGCAAAGTCTTTTGTCATGGCCATCAAGAGTGTTGCTCAAACTTGGTACTCCTCTCTTCGACCAGGGACAATTACTTCATGGCAAAAGCTGAAGGATATGTTGATAACCAACTTTCAAGGATTTCAGACAAAGCCAGTCACCGCTCAGGCTCTATTCCAGTGTACCCAGGACCACGAAGAATATCTTCAGGCGTATGTCAGAAGGTTTCTGCGTCTGAGGGCACAGGCGCCAACAGTGCCCAATGAAATTGTCATTGAGGCCATGATTAAGGGACTTCGGCCGGGACCTTCAGCGCAATACTTTGCCAGGAAATCGCCACAGACTTGGGAGAAGCTGCTTTAGAAGATGCACGAGTATATTCGAGCTGACAATGACTTTCGTCAAAGAAGGGAGGAAGCATTCAGGTTTTCTGAAATGACCAGGGGCTTCGGAGGAAGATTTCACCCGAGGCACATCAGGTCAATTCATAATTCTACTCAAAATGACGATAGAGGGAGTCAGCAGTAAAAGCCACAATATTCTTCACAAGCTTCGGGGCAGCAGCAAAGCTCCTTTCGGCCGCCAGTGCCAAGGGGCAGAGGCGCCAGGGGCTTCGGGGGAAGATTTGGAGATCAGCCAAGAAAGATTTACTGCCTATTCTGTGGTGAAGACAAGGGCCATACTACTAGGATGTGTCATGTTACCATCCAGAAGCAAAAGGAGATAGCAGAAGCTGCAGCACAACAAAGTCAGCCGAAGCAAGTCATGCATACTGCTTCGTATCATTCGCCTTACATTCCAGAATATGTAGGCAATCACCCTGCAGCTTCTGTTGCTTCGGCAAGCCAACCCCAAGCATCTTGGCAGCAGCCTCTGCCACTACCACCAACACAAAGAGGCCAGCAGCCAGAAGGGAGTCAGCGCACTAACCCCCAGCGGGACTTCAGAGAGGAGTCCGAAGCTCGCACAGTCAATAGCACTGTGCCAGAGTCGAAGCACATTTACTGACAAATATCCTATCTCGACAGCAGCTTTTCGTATTTTCACATTCAGTATTGCTTTCTTTTTAATAAGGAACAATTAAGGGTAGTTTTAACGTCTTTTATCGCCTTTCAATTTCTTGTAATAGTTTCGCTCTTTACTGTAATGAAAATATATCTTCTCCATAGGCCTGAGATGCCGAAGCATGAGAATTTATGATTGACAAGGAGGATTTTTGAGGTTATCAAAAATTTGTTCTAAGGAACGCATTGCAATTTATTCAAAGCAGCAAAAAGCCGTTCCTAAGGGAGCGCAGTGTAAGTTTTCTGAGCCAATAGCGAAAAATAAGCGCTGATTCCGCCGAAAGTAAAAGGCGAAGAAGCTCCTAAGGGAGGCTTACAGCGAAAAATAAACGCTGATTCCGCTAAAGTAAAAGGCGAAGAAGCTCCTAAGGGAGGCTTACAGCGAAAAATAAACGCTGATTCCGCTGAAGTAAAAGGCGAAGAAGCTCCTAAGGGAGGCTTACAGCGAAAAGTCAACGCTGATATAAAAAGATTGTGTGCTTTATTACAGGGATGTGTGTACTTTCAGCACAAATGTCATTTTGCATAACATAACATCATCACATCATTCAGCATAACATAAGCATCATACAGCATATTGCATGTGGAACAAGAAGGGGATACACCATTGGTCTTCGGAGGGTGATTTGAAAAAGAGAAAATTGTGTTAAGGCACAAGATAAATCAAGAAGACGTGTAGCTTCATTAGAAAGGCAACATAAAACAGCTTCGGAGAATATTTCACGAAGCTTGGATATTCCCCATTAAAGAAGTTTGCAAATTCTTGCGATATATAAAAGATTTTCTTCACGAAGCATGAAAAGAAGGGAAGGTGTTTTTTCGCCGAAGGCTCAAAAAATGGTATGTATGTAAAATTTCATACATCGTAAAGAATTGAACTATAAATAGATTATATATTACATTCAAAGTTACAACGTATTGCACATGTTACGTTTCAAATGTTTCTACAATAGCATTTAATCCTCCTTAAGAACTATTTCTGCAGCTTCGTTTAGTAGCTGGTCGACAACCTTGTCCATGATGGCTTCGGCCATTTTTCTAATTTCATCGTCCCCCTTCGAGTGGGGGCCCGGAGATGCTTCAGCAGGTTCTGAGGGAGGAGAAGATACGACTATATTACTATTACAAACCATGAACAAAGTCTGGAATCAAAAATTACAATAGAATGAAAACCACTAATTAATACCTATTTGCCCTTCGGGCTCTGTACTTTTTTCAGCAGCCTCTGCTATTTTTCTAGCATCGTGGATGCCTTTTTCGCTCTTTTGAATAATTTCTTGGGCTATTTCTCGGCCGCCGTTGTCCCAGACATCGGTGAAAAATTTTCCGCCGATCATGCTTGCTTCGGCTGAGGGGTCTTTAATGTCTTCGGAGGACAAAGTAGCTTCGGATTGCGCTAAGGATTTTACATGCTCGCAACCTTTCCTCTCCAAAACAGTAGCAATTCCTCTAGCACCCGAAAAAGCACATATGTCTCCGCGGCTATTCAGGATTTCCTCGAAGGCCTCAGCTTCATGACTGATCCATTCCATCGGACCTTCGGGATTGCCCCTTGAGAAATTCTCTTCGCTAGAGAATGCACCAACGTTGGCGAAGCTGGATTTTATCTTCTGAACGCACACTATAGATTTATCATAGCATCTTCTCTGGGATGCACGAAGCTCTTTAACATTTATTTCTAAATGATTGGCCCATTGATCACTAAGCTCTCGTTTTGTCTCTTCAAGTATACGTTCTTCTTTAGCTCTGGCTAGCTGTTTCTGAAGATCTTTAATTTCGCGTTTTTGGGCTTCAGCTTGAGCCTTGGAGGTAGCTGCGTCTTCCTTTATCTTGTCCACCAATGTAAGCAGAATTTTATCTTTTTCCACAGCTTCGTTTCTCAGCTTAATAACCTCTGATCGTAGATTGTTGAAAGCAATATCATAGCTCTCGTCTTCGGCATTCTTTTGCGCTCTCAGCGCGTTGCTCAATATTAAACCCTATATATATACAAGAATTAGTATAAGAATAAAAGAATGATTTGAAAATTATAAATTTCTAAATATATAGTTCTCATACCTTTAAACTATTATATGCAAGACTATCTGCAAGATCGTCCTTCGTCATAGCGCAAAGTCCAGCTTCAAGTTTCGGAAACCCCATACTCCTAGCCATCTCCCAATAGACAGATAATTCTTTATTATCAGGGAGGCAGTATAGGAAGTCATCTTCGTCTGTCCCATTGAACACTAGTGCCCCCTTCAGATATTTTAATTCTCTGGCATAGTGATCAGCTTCATAAATCTCTTCTTCAGATAATTTCTTCCCTGAAGCATGTCACACAATGTAATCGCGTATGGAGGAAGGTGCTTCGGGGGCAGGAGTGTCAGTTTCTTCAACCAAAATCGGCTCTGACATTTTTTCGGCTTCCAAGGCTGCCTTTGTAGCTTTTTCTTCGGTTTCCAAAGGTTGTTCCTTGGTGGGCCCTAAAGGCCCAGCCTCAGCTTTAGCTTCAGGCTGTTGCTTTGAAGCTTCAGCAACAAAGGCTTCAGTAGACACTCCAAAAGTTTCAAGAGTTTTCTTTGGAGTTATGCTTGAAGATTTAATTGTCTCTAGAACATCTAACACATTAACCATCCTCTTTCTTTTCGGGGTCACTGTTGGACCCAACTGGCTTTTTCCTGTTTCAACCTTTGCCGAAGGACCTGAGACTTCTGATGTTTTTGCTTCTTCAGCCCTTGGTTCTTCCATCTTTTCTGTTGCTGGCACTTCGGCCAACTCTTTGATTTCTGGCAGCAGAGTTGAATCTTTAGCTTCGGTGGCCGAAGAGGTTTCACCGGCGAGCTCGGGCACCGTGGCTGGTTCAATATAGCGTGGCCGATGTGTGAGAACCTTTACCCTTTGTCTCTTCGGCGCTGGCTCGCTAGGAGCGGCAGAAGCAGTTTCTTTTGCAGAAGTTGTGCTTTTTCTTTTTTGACCCCGCGCTGAATAGCGGTAGTCGGGGTAGACAAACCCAATTGCGTCAAATACTCGGTTGAGTATTTTCTTCTTTCGGCCTCCGAAGGCCGCTGATAATGCAGTGTCTTCGGCCTTTGAGTATACCCCAAGCAATTCATCACTTACAGTCTCAATGCTCTTTAACCAATCATCATCTGGCTCAACGAACTTGTCTCCGTACTTGAATGTGTACTTCAGCCTGACTAGTCCACCTTCGTCAGTTTCTCTAACAGTTTCTTTCGGCATTTCCCAGTTATTTGCAAGTGGCCATACTCTGAAGGCAATATGTGCTTGTATTAAATCCCTCGTCCCTATAAAAGAGCAGACTACGCCGAAGGCCCTTTGGCACTCTTCGGCTACTTCATCCATTTCTACTTTTGGTTTCCGGAGTCCGAAGCGCTGCCAGATAGGACACATGATGATATCTTTAATATCTTCTCGAACCTTCAAATCATTTTTTACATAGAACCATTCTTTCATCCATTCCCCGGGCCATCTCTTCCAAAAGGTTGGCACAGGACAACTTGATCCAGAACGAGCACCGAAGCTGTAGCAACCAAAGTTGTTATGATATTGCTCCTTACCCCAGGGCTTCGTCTCATATATTAACTCATGTATATTGCAAAAGCTTTTCGCACTTGGTTCCAGGCTCTGGCTCTTTACAGCCCAAACAAAGACTCCCATTCTTATTATTGCTTCAGGGGTAAGTTGATGAAGATAAACCTGATATGTTTTCATAACTTCTACCACAAACCTGCTTAAAGGAAATCGTAGCCCAGCTTTAAAAAAGCTTCGGAAAATCACGACTTCATTATCTTCGGGAGTCGGCACAGTCTTCTCTCCGTCATCTGCCCTCACGATGGATATATCTCGAAAATATCTTCCCCTCATGTTTTCAAGATGAATTTGTCCAATAGTTGATTTTCCGAAGACCGAATGGCTTGGTCGCCATGGTCGATCTTCGGAATCCTCACCTCCACTGTCTGCGTCATAGCTATCACTTTCACCAGTATCTTCGGATAAGCCTTCCAAAATTTCCCTAGTAATTTTCTCTGTATTTGTTTTTGCTATTGATTCAATGAAGCCCAGATTTTTCTCCTCAAAAAGGCTCAGCTTCACTCCGGCAACAACTTTCTTTTCCTGAGACATCCCTTCGGAAGTCCTTTTAAAACAAGGGCTTTTTGGTCCGAAGCTTAAAATCTAGAGAGGAAGTCAAATATTTGTGGACAAAGAGCTATTTGAGCAGGCACAACAAATGGTAAGATAGCGTGCCAAATAAACTTGTGGTGAGCTCATATTTATACACGTAGTAAGTCGAAAACTGGAGGGTCCCGCTTGTCAATGACTGTTGCTATTCTAGCAAAAGGAAGGTGTTTTTTCGGACCTTCGGCTCATAGCCTTCGTCCGTATCGCAATATAAACTTATCTTTATAGTAAATTAATATTGCGAGGGGCTACTGTTGGGGGCCTTCGGCTTCCGAAGGTCCTCAAAAACATGATCTGACAATGTTTTCCAAGAGAAATATGTAAACAGGTACCTTCAAAGTTAGATTGCGTGTATACAAAAGTACGGTTGAAGACGAAGCTCGACCGGGACGAAAGGCGATCACGACGAAGGAAAAAGACGATCACGAAGCTATGTGCAGAAAAGCTTCGGCATAACGGCAGAAAAGGGGAACCGACTTAAAGATGAAAAGCCAAATTAGACCTTGAAGAATTACTATAGAGTTATTGTTAAATGTAATGGGTATTAATGTAATTTTGCATGGGCTGTGACCCGTGCCTATAAATAGGTGAACAGTATTCCCATACTGTTCATGCTGACTTGGCATTTGCTTTTGCATCACACCTGTATTCATATTCCTTCAAGCCGAAGGTATATTTGTAATTTACTGTTATCTACATGAGTAATATAAGTAGAAAATAAATTAATAATAATATTTACAGAGATTATGTTATTTCTTATATTCTGTGTTTAAATACTCTTTAATCTTTTGTTATGTTCATGAAGGTTTATCCTTCATGACCTTCGTCCAAAATCCATTATATCCGAAGGGAAATAATGATCTAAAGGACGAAGGGTTTTGATATTTAACATCTTGTGTTGCCTTGTTCTTGATTCATAGCATTTGAGAACGAGTCCCCAACACTAAAGTTGACCCAATTTACCAAGTATACCACCCAAGGGTCTTACATAAGTAAAGTTAACCTTGTCTAACTCAAGTAGATCATACACCGTCAAAAGTTGTAAATTCTAAAGCACCTATCATATCATGCATGTATCTTACGCATTGCATTCATTAGATTGTAATCTTGCCGACGGAGAGTACGTGCTCATCCCCGAGCAAGGATCTGTCCAAGAGGAGGACTAGGAGCAAGCTTCCGAGGCTGCTGTTGAGGATCTCCCCGCAGCCCCAGCAATTGAAGGCAAGCCCCAGTTTATATGCATAACCGTATTATTATATGCTACTTTACTACACTTAATGCTTGTAGGCTTGTAATGTGCACTTAAGTGTAGGAGTTGCTTGAAACCTCTAGTTGCATGAACTTAGGATTCCTTTTTGAGATGAATACTAGTATGCTAGGTCGAGTAGCTGCTTGCTAATCAGGATCTCGGTAGAAGTCGAGTGATTTTTCTAGCACTTGCGCGAGGTCAGGAATTGATTGTATTCATCTTGATAACGGGATCTATGTTAGTCTATGGACCTGGATCCAGGGAGGGTGCCTTGTCCATGAGACGGGAAAAAGGAATTAAGGATTAATGTGTGGATACCTGAGTCAAGCTTTTGAACGTACTAAGCACATGCCGGGAAAAATGGTAACCGGTAAACCTAGTACCTGAGTGAAGCCGGGCGCGTACTTTATCCCTCATGCGACCTGAGACTGGGTCTCCCATGCTAGCTATGGTGGGTACAAGTGCGGTCACTGCACGGCGGCAGCCGGGGTCAGTGGAGCATTGTATGCCAAGGCGGTGAGGCCTGGACGCGAACGGGGAATCGATGGGGACGGTTGTCATGTGTGGGGTCGGAGTACCCTGACATGCCGTGTGTTTAGGTTTACCTTGCAAGGTTAAAACTCGATTCGAATCGTCTGCTTCTCGCAGCTAATGAGACTGCTTGACCCCTTGTACTGCATCGAGTAAGAAGTGAAATGAGGTTACATGAGATAACTTGTTGATTGAACTAAATGCTTGTCACCATGTATGCTTAGAAGGAGCAAATCTAACTAAGTTAATGATGATAGAATTTGAAAAGCTAAAAATTGATTTTAGAAACAGCTAGTGCTTTTGGCAAACCAAACCCCTCAGCCAAACAGCTGCATAGTCTAGAGGTAGAGGAGTAGACTCCTCACACCGGTTAAGTCTAGCTGAGTATTAGTATACTCAGCCTTGCTTGTGGCATAATTTTTGCAGGTACCATTCAGGAAATGGTTGATGGTGTGACTTGGCCTACCACCCTGCCACCGGGTTGGACGGTCGAGTGGGATGTTGCTCCGGTAGGAGAGGAGCACGAGGAGTAGTGGGCTAGGCCTTGCCCATTTCCTCATTACCGACGACATCGATTATCCGCTGCATTTTATTTTGAGAACTCTTATTTGCTACTCAAAACTCCGATCTATGTAATAATTCAGCACTTAATTTGAGGTTTCCTGTTTTATTGTATTTCTTCTGTGACTCATCTTCAAGTGAGATTGTGGAATTTGATCCTGGTTAAGTGGCTCCATCAGACTAGATCTGAGGGACTAACGGGTTATTCCGATTTAAGTGTGTTACGGCCCCTAAGGCGTGACTTAGGCACTTAAGCTGGAATAATTCGGGTGGTTCCGCCACAGCTGGTATTAGAGCAAATTCCACCACAGAGAAGGACAATAAACCATGAATACCAATTTTCAAAATCTAAAACTTGCCTAGAAACTGCTACGGATCGTCAGGACTAGACCGCTAGACCTAGGACGAAAGGCCTTAGGCATAGAGGGAGAAATAGGTGGCTAATTAATTAGGCCCTGTGGGCCCGTACTTATATTTCTAAGGATGCCCTAAAAAGCACCCTATTTTTGGAGAGGAACGTTACTTCCAGCATGCATGCATTATAAACACAAAGCGGAATTAAAACTTGAGCTAACCCATTTTCTTTAGAACCATCCAGGCTCTCTTTTTCTTTTTCCTTCCACCATAATCTTTACCTTTGGTTCCCTTCCGCAGATGAATTCACCCACCCCCGCCAGTGGAGGAGACACCCGTTTCAGTTCCGATTTCCTTTCTCGCGATGGCTTTCCTTCCATCTTGTGGGAAGTGCTTAACTCCGCCGGTTACCCTACGCCCCCTTTGTACACGGTGCAGTTGTATGAGGAGCATCGGGTACCTCGTTGTCGGGTCTGGCTGACTTTGGAGGCTCATCCCCTTCAGCCGGGTTGGCGTTCTCTTGATTCTGAGACAGTTGGACTCAGGACGGACGACATCGTTGAAGCGGCAGCTATGAAGACTCTGACGACTTTCTGTGGCTACCATCCCCTAGAGATGGTGATGCACCCCTTGGGACTCTTCCCTGCTGAGAAGAAGGATGATCCCATGTGGTGTAACCGCGTGAGCCATGTAAAGGATGTGTGGGCGATGTATCCTTACTTGGTTGGGAGGGTCACCGTTCAGTGCATGAGTGCGCTGTACCGCCTTCAGGCCCTTCAGAGCGATGCTATGGCACTCCTTGCTAACACCGCTCAAACTGCCAAGCTCACTCTCGACAGTCGAGAAGATTTTGTGGTCGATCTATCCACCGAGTTGGTAGAGAAGGATCTGCAGGTGGAGAGGCTGAGCCAGCGCATCACCACCTTGGAGCAGCAGGTGGAGATCCGAGACAACACTATTGATGTCTTGGAGAACCAGCTTCACGATGTGCAGAGGGAACTCGAAGAAGAGAATGACCACTTGGACATGCACCACCTGGAGATGGAGGCCAATGAAGCTGGAAGCGAGGGAGAAGAGGCTCCCGAGGAGCTAGGACTAGTCCCTGGTGCCCATGGGACTACCTCCGTGATGCCTCCTTCACCCGTATCCAGTGTCGCTTCCACCGCTCAGGGTTAAGCAGTCACTTCTGCACTATTAGGCGGATAGAAACCTATGCGAGCTTAGTTAATATCAGATTTTGGACTAGGCTTATGGGTACTTTCCCCTAATTGATGTAACCCTATGAACCTTTGAAATCTGTGGGATGTTTGTCACCATGTTATCTTCATTTCGAACCTAATATTATGATTATGGCATTTTTCCTTCCATATGAGATGATATCTTGTCGTTCGAAACTGTGAGCTGGGATAACAATGGCGACAATCTCTATTTTCAGATGGCAGCTAGGCAGCGCCGCGGGCATAACGAGCAGGTTCCCCCGCCACCTCCTCCAGCTCCCACAGTGCAGGAGCTGATGGCCCAGCAGAATGAGATTCTGCGACAGCTCTTGCAGCGCCAGCCCCACCCTCAGCAGCATGGTGGAGGCCAGCATCAGCGACCTCCGGCAATGGCAACTTACCAGGAGTTTCGGAGCACGCATCCACCCTTGTTCATCAAGGCAGAGGATCCATTGGACGCCGACGTGTGGCTTCGCGTCGTTGAGTCCAAGTTTCCCCTCCTCACGGGAGACTACCCTGATGAGGCCAAGGCTCGCTTCGCCGCACAGCAGCTTCGCGGCCCTGCTCGGACTTGGTGGGACCACTTCCGTGCTATGCTCCCCGCTGATCGTGAAGTGTCTTGGGAAGAATTCAAGACTGCCTTCAGAGGACACCACATCCCAGCTGGCATTCTTGATCGGAAGTTGAATGAATTTCTGGCCCTTAATCAAGGAACCCGCACGGTACTGCAGTATGCGCAAGCCTTCAACGACTCATGCCAGTATGCAGGGTACCATGCTGATTCTGATGAAAGGAAGAGAGACCGCTTCCGCAGGGGTCTTAACACCAAGCTGCGGGAACGACTCAACACTGTCCGGGCTGATAGCTTCAATGAGTTGGTCAACATGGCCATCTCCTAGGAGGATTGCATTGTAGCTCACCGGGCAGAGAAGAAGAAAAGGCACCAATGGCAGCACCATCCGCTCAGGCTCAGAGGTTCCGGATTGTTTCTCACAATCAGAGCAGGGGTTTTCAGCAGCAGGTAGGCAGATGGGTGATCAGGCCACCTCAGCAGCATCAGCCGGCACCCAACCGCTTTCTAGCTCCCGCCCCAAAGAACAATCAGCCTCCGCAGCAGCAGCAGTTCCACCAGGGCAATGGGAACAAGTGTTTCACTTGTGGCAATGTGGGCCACTATGCCAAGAATTGTCCCAGGAACCAGCAGAGGCAGATGCCAGCACCGAGTCAAGACAAGGGAAGAAAGCAGAAGGTGCAAGTCAGGCAAGGGAAGCTCAACTTCACTACTCTGGAGGAAGTACCTGAGGGAGCTCCTATCATGACCAGTATCTTTTCAGTTTATAATCAACCTGCTTTAATTTTGTTTGATTCTGGTGCATCTCAAAGTTTCATTAGCCAGAAGTTCAGTGCTAAATGTGAACTGCCATTCTCTCACTCTAAGGGGTCATTCTTGATAGTCACACCTGGGGGTAAAATTGCAACTAATCAATTAAACCAAAGTGTGCCTATTCAACTGGGAAGCCACATTATCAAGACCACTCTTCTTGTGTTGGGTTTGGAAAATGTGGACATTATTCTGGGAGCTAATTGGATGACCTTGCATCAAGTTGTGCTTAATGTAGCCAGCCGTACCGTGGAAGTTAATTCTCCGTTCTGCGGGAACTTCACTTTAATTCTGCCTAGTCAAGGTTCTACTCAGTCATGTGCTTTCTCTATGACGGAGTTACCTCTGAAGAAGATCCCAGTGGTCTGCGAGTATGCGGATGTCTTCCCTGATGAATTGCCAGGAATGCCACCAGACCGGGATATTGAATTCGCCATCGAGTTGCAGCCGGGAACGACCCCAATTTCCAAGAGGCCCTACCGAATGCCACCCGCTGAGTTGGCAGAATTGAAGAAGCAATTGCAAGAGTTGCTGGATAAGGGATTTATTCGCCCAAGTACTTCGCCTTGGGGATGTCCAGCACTGTTTGTGAAGAAGAAGGATGAAAGCTTGAGGCTGTGTATAGATTACCGCCCTCTTAATGCGGTAACTATCAAGAACAAATATCCTTTGCCTCGTATTGATGTTCTTTTTGACTAGTTGGTCGGGGCCAAGGTGTTTTCCAAAATAGACCTTCGCTCCGGCTACCATCAGATCAAGATACGAGCAAGTGATATTCCGAAGACGACATTCTCAACCAGATATGGGCTATATGAATTTTTGGTGATGTCATTCAGGGTGACAAATGCACCAGCGTATTTCATGTACCTGATGAATTCTGTTTTCATGCCTGAATTGGACAAGTTCGTAGTGGTTTTCATCGATGATATTTTGGTGTACTCAAAGAACAAAGAAGAACATGTCGGGCATTTGCATGTAGTGCTTCAACGTCTGCGAGAGCACCACCTTTATGCCAAGTTATCCAAGTGTGATTTTTGGCTAAAGGAAATTAAATTCTTGGGTCACACTATCTCTCAGGCAGGAATAGCTGTTGATCCTGATAAAGTGCAAGAGGTGATGAACTGGAAGCCACCAACAACTGTCCGTCAGATTCAGAGTTTTCTAGGATTAGCTGGTTATTACCGAAGATTTATTCCGGATTTCTCTCGAATTGCGAAGCCTATAACTGAGTTGCTGAAGAAAGAAGCCAAATTTGTTTGGAGTTAGAAGTGCGAAGATGCCTTCCATGCATTAAGGCAGCATCTGACCACAGCACCAGTATTGGCGCAACCCGACAACAACAAGCCTTTTGATGTGTATTGCGACGCCTCTGGCACCGGGCTAGGTTGTGTCTTAATGCAAGACAACTGAGTCATCGCTTATGCCTCAAGAGCACTCAGGCCTCATGAGCAAAATTATCCCACTCATGACCTTGAGTTGGCAGTAGTGGTTCATGAATTAAAAATGTGGAGGCACTATCTAATGGGAACCCACTGCAACATCTTCACTGATCATAAGAGCCTCAAGTACATCTTTACTCAGGCTGATCTCAACATGAGGCAGAGAAGATGGCTAGAGCTGATCAAGGATTATGACCTGGAGGTACATTATTACCCAGGAAAAGCTAATGTGGTAGCAGATGCCTTGAGTCGGAAGTTGCAATGCAATTGCATTCTGATGGATTCTCGCATTAACACCTTGTGTGATGAGTTGAGCAAGATGCAAATTGAAGTGATTCCTTCTGGTTCTTTGTCTCACATTTCTGTTGAGCCAGCTTTGCAAGACCAGATTATCATGGCCCAGCTCAGTGACAAGGGAGTGCAAATTATCAAGAAGAATCTCCATCAGAAGGTTGAGAAGTATAATTGTTTCCGCCAAGATGAAAAGGGTGTGTTATGGTTCAAAAGCAGAGTGGTGATTCCTAAAGACCAGGACCTCAAGAGGAAAATTTTGGATGAGGCTCATATCTCCAAATTCTCTATGCATCCGGGAAGCACCAAGATGTACCATGACCTGAAGCCTTTGTATTGGTGGACCAGAATGAAGAGGGAGATAGCCCAATATGTATCAGAATGTGACACCTGTCAGAGGATAAAGGCAAGCCACTTGAAATCAGCTGGAGCTTTGCAACCCCTGTCTATACCTTCATGGAAGTGGGATGACATCAGCATGGATTTCATTGTGGGTCTGCCCAACACCTCTCGTCATCATGATTCGATTTGGGTTATTGTGGACCGACTGACGAAAGTGGCACATTTTCTTCCTGTGCACACCACTGATAAGGCTCAGAAGTATGCAGAATTGTATATTGACCGGATCGTGTGTTTGCACGGATTACCTCAGACCATTGTTTATGACCGAGGAGCCCAATTCGTTGCCAGATTTTGGGAACAATTGCAAGAGTCTTTGGGAACCAAGCTAATCAGGAGTTCAGCTTACCACCCACAGACTGATGGTCAGACTGAAAGGGTAAACCAAATCCTGGAGGATATGCTGAGAGCTTGTGCAATCGATTGTGGCAAGAACTGGGATAAGCACCTCTCCTTGGCAGAGTTTGCTTATAACAATAGTTATCAATCCAGCCTAAGGATGGCACCTTTTGAAGCTCTCTATGGAAGAAGGTGCAGGACACCACTCAATTGGTCTCAACCTGGAGAAAGAGAAGTTTTTGGACCTGACTTAGTGACTGAAGCCGAAAGGAAGGTCAAGCTAATCAGGAAGAATCTAGAAGCTGCTCAGGCCAGACAGAAGAGTTACCATGATAGAAGAAGGAAACCTCTCCGGTTCGAGGTGGGATGTTTTGTATACCTCAAGGTATCACCCACCAAGGGAGTGCAGAGGTTTGGGATCAAAGGCAAGTTAGCCCCTCGTTACATTGGACCTTATGAGATCATAGAAGCATGTGGACTCGTGGCATATAAGCTGAAGTTACCTTCAAAGATGTTTGCCATTCACAGTGTATTCCATGTATCTCAGCTGAAGAAGTGTGTTCGATTGCCGACCGAGATCATAGCAGAGCCAGAATGGGAGATAAAGCCAGATCTATCGTACCAAGAGTACCCCTCCAAGATTCTGGATTACAAAGAAAGATCAACTCGGGCTAAATCGATCAAGATTTACAAGGTCCAGTGGAGTAATCACTCAGAGGAAGAAGCTACTTGGGAAACCGAGGAATTCTTGAGATCCAACTTCCCTGATTGCCTACCTAAGGAAGCTGGTACGTAATCACACCCAACCCCTCCTCCTGCCCTTCGAATCTAATTTTCAAAAAATATGATCTTAATTCAGAATGAAGTAACTATGAAGTAAAACTTAAAAAGGGCTTCCTTCTGAAGTTGCAAAGAGGATGACATTCGAAGAGCAGTTTTACCCTAAAAATAACAATAATCACCCATTTCCTATAAGTCTCACCCTTCGCTTCACCCTGGGAGAACTCTGGCCCAAATCTCGGAACGAGATTCCTTTAAGGGGGGAAGGCTGTGACACCCCAGTGTCACCTAGGGTTTCTCTCAAAATGCCAAACCAAGAACCATCATTTTATGTGAACCAAATTAAGCATGAACATCAAATTGACTTAAGAATGAAGAATCCACCAAGCATATACTTACAATATCATGATCAAAACAAATGGGTCTTTCAAAAAGGTAATAATGTTGCAACCTTAATAAAAACCCTACGTGAGCCCTATGAGCAAAATTCAAGAAAATAGGGAAAAGGTTATGAAAAATTTAAAATCATGGCTTGAGCCAATTATAAACATTGAAGTATATTCATTAAGCAACAAGAAAGGTTGAGAAAGCTTGGCCAAAATAACTCAAACAGAAGCCCAAATCAAGCCTCTCATGTGGGGACTTAATGGGAATTCTGAATTTCAGAATTCTGAATTTCAGACCTTGAGCCAAAGATCAAGCATGTTCACCTTGATCCCTAACTCGAATCCTGATGGCCCCATTAACAAAAATGTGCATAACTAACCCCTATGTCGTGTGCCAGGAGATGGCATTGGGATGCGTGCCTTGGACACGTCAAACCAGAGATCTTCTCCCTGTGTGTGGCAGTGAGACAAACAGGATTTCTCCCCTCTCTATCTCTTAATCCAGTCAGTGAAACCTGCTAGCCTCCACACACAAACGACAAAGGGACCTGAGAGGAAGAGATCTCTCAACGGGATCATGGCCATAATCTCAAAGATTTGGGGCCAATCCACGCTTGAACTCGACCTCTCTCTGCGCTGCCTCGTTCTCGACGCTGTGCCAGGCGCCAGAGCGCGCACTGGCGTTCGCCGCGCACACCCCGAGCACTTGTCAGAGCCCTGCCCTCGGCCGTGCTCGCCCGCGCCTATAAAGCCTCCCCGGGCGCGCCTCACTTCACCTAGCGCTCACCATCACCGGCCAGCCACCCCTCCTTAGCTCCGGCGAGCTCATTTCCGCTCACCATTGCCGCCAGAGCTTCGGCCACCGTGGCCAGCCCACTCCAGCCACCCCCAAGTCGAGCCAGTGCTTCGGCTAACTCCTCCAGTGGCCCGTGAAACTTTCCAAGCCCTCGGACCAGGCCAGACTTCACCGGAAGCCCGAGATCGACTTCACCGGACTTCGGTCTTCCGCCGCCGCGCGTGGACAGAGCTAACTAGTGAGTCTTTGTCCAATTCTTTGCACCCACATCTTCTCTGGCATCCCGTGAAGCTCTCTGACCCGTTCAATTGATCAATCGCGCCGTGAGCAGGCCGGACTCCTCACCGCCGACGAGCATCCCCGCCTGCGCACGCGGACCGGCCAACTCCGACCATCCCCGACGGCGACCCGCACATCGCTGTGATCCCCGAGACCTCCCCTACGTCCTCGACCACCTCACAGGAGCAATCTCGTCGCCGGTAAGCCCCTCCGCCCTTTCTTCCGCCGCGGTTACTGTTTAAGTTAGGAGAAGGACCTCGGGTTAGGATTAGAAGAACACGAGGGGTTTTCTGTAACGTCAGTGACTCATTTGAATAATAGCCCAAGGACTGATCCACGAAGAAAACTTAAAACACCCGCCGAGGACCCCAGTGCAAAGTAGTTTTCCATTTAATCAATTCTGTTAATCTTTTTAAATAACTAGAGAACTTAGAAAATCCATAACTTGATGAATTCTTAATCAAAAGTTGTCAAACTAATTTTGCTAGATCCTAAATATTATGAACTATCATTTAAAAAATGATAAAGCCTATGCTTTCTGTTCTAAATTTTAGAGTTTAAAATTAAAAACAGAAACTGACCAAGCCTTATTTAATTAAGTAAAATTAGTTTTACTTCTGTGCTGAACCTAAGAAAATTTGTAGATGTTCAAACCTCACTTAAGCACTGTTTAAAAATAGTAGGAACCCCAGTATTGAAGAATATAGTGTAGATACTCATTTAAAGCTATTTTACCCAAAACTTAGGAAAAATCAGTAAGGCATTAAAAATTAATGAACAGTGAGTGTAATTATTTTTCCTAGTTTGCTTAAGTAACAGAGAACCTAGGAAAAATAAAGAGACCTTTAGTCCAGATCAGTTTTCAAATAAAATGTTTTAGTTAGCATTATTTGAACTGAAAATCAATTATTAGAATTACAAAACTATACCCAAAAGTGATAATAAAAATTCAGTGGACTTATAACCACCAAAACTCCACTGCAAAAATAATGAATTCCTCAGCCCAACATTTTAAGTAAGGAAAATAAATATAAAAAAATAATGAGGCATTTTTCAAATAAATCATGAATAACCCCTAATGATGCAATAATGGGCAACTAAAAATTGGCTAAGTCCATAATAAGATAAACCACCAGAGAAAAATGCAAACCCATGAAAAAGGAGCAAAATCATGCTTATTGCTAATAATTTATGAGAAAGGTCACTTAATCCAATTAATGCATACCACCCCTTCCCTTAACCAAAAAGATGCCAAACTTCAGAATGATTGCTCTTGCGCAAAAAAAAAACTAAGAAAAATAAGAACTCTGTTGTTTGATATTTTTCAAATATAGTGGTAGTAGAAAGCACCTCTTTGGCTAGAAACTTGAGAAAACCATAGTAAAATAACTAAAAGGTATTAATGGCTAGAAATTTGTATCAAGTCATGTTATAGCACCTAAAAGCCAGCAAAAATAAGTTTTAGAGAACTACCCACTGTTAAATAATAGTTGTAGTTCAAAGCACCCCTTCTGCCCTAAAACTTGGTAATTTTGTCCAGAGAAAACTATTCACCTTCTAACCCCCGAATTTTGAGGCAAAGAAATATACACCAGTACCAAGCCACTGTAATTTTTATAGAATTTTTGGAATTTTATTAAAGCAACTTGTTGTTCAAACCCACTCCAAAACATTAAAGAGAATAAAAGAAAAGGGAAGAAGAAATAAACCTCACTCCAATAAGTCTAGCTTGAGTACTTATCAATTCTCACTAAGGCTTAAAAAGAATTCAGTGGAACCCCAAAAATAAACCTACTACTTACCTTAGCTAAAGTTGACCCAATTTACCAAGTATACCACCCAAGGGTCTTACATAAGTAAAGTTAACCTTGTCTAACTCAAGTAGATCATACACCGTCAAAAGTTGTAAATTCTAAAGCACCTATCATATCATGCATGTATCTTACGCATTGCATTCATTAGATTGTAATCTTGCCGACGGAGAGTACGTGCTCATCCCCGGGCAAGGATCTGTCCAAGAGGAGGACTAGGAGCAAGCTTCCGAGGCTGCTGTTGAGGATCTCCCCGCAGCCCCAGCAATTGAAGGCAAGCCCCGGTTTATATGCATAACCGTATTATTATATGCTACTTTACTACACTTAATGCTTGTAGGCTTGTAATGTGCACTTAAGTGTAGGAGTTGCTTGAAACCTCTAGTTGCATGAACTTAGGATTCCTTTTTGAGATGAATACTAGTATGCTAGGTCGAGTAGCTGCTTGCTAATCAGGATCTCGGTAGAAGTCGAGTGATTTTTCTAGCACTCGCGCGAGGTCAGGAATTGATTGTATTCATCTTGATAACGGGATCTATGTTAGTCTATGGACCTGGATCCAGGGAGGGTGCCTTGTCCATGAGACGGGAAAAAGGAATTAAGGATTAATGTGTGGATACCTGAGTCAAGCTTTTGAACGTACTAAGCACATGCCAGGAAAAATGATAACCGGTAAACCTAGTACCTGAGTGAAGCCGGGCGCGGACTTTATCCCTCATGCGACCTGAGACTGGGTCTCCCATGCTAGCTATGGTGGGTACAAGTGCGGTCACTGCACGGCGGCAGCCGGGGTCAGTGGAGCATTGTATGCCAAGGCGGTGAGGCCTGGATGCGAACGGGGAATCGATGGGGACGGTTGTCATGTGTGGGGTCAGAGTACCCTGACATGCCGTGTGTTTAGGTTTACCTTGCAAGGTTAAAACTCGATTCGAATCGTCTGCTTCTCGCAGCTAATGAGACTGCTTGACCCCTTGTACTGCATCGAGTAAGAAGTGAAATGAGGTTACATGAGATAACTTGTTGATTGAACTAAATGCTTGTCACCATGTATGCTTAGAAGGAGCAAATATAGCTAAGTTAATGATGATAGAATTTGAAAAGCTAAAAATTGATTTTAGAAACAGCTAGTGCTTTTGGCAAACCAAACCCCTCAGCCAAACAGCTGCATAGTCTAGAGGTAGAGGAGTAGACTCCTCACACCGGTTAAGTCTAGCTGAGTATTAGTATACTCAGCCTTGCTTGTGGCATAATTTTTGCAGGTACCATTCAGGAAATGGTTGATGGTGTGACTTGGCCTACCACCCTGCCACCGGGTTGGACGGTCGAGTGGGATGTTGCTCCGACAGGAGAGGAGCACGAGGAGTAGTGGGCTAGCCCTTGCCCATTTCCTCATTACCGACGACATCGATTATCCGCTGCATTTTATTTTGAGAACTCTTATTTGCTACTCAAAACTCCGATCTATGTAATAATTCAGCACTTAATTTGAGGTTTCCTGTTTTATTGTATTTCTTCTTTGACTCACCTTCGAGTGAGATTGTGGAATTTGATCCTGGTTAAGTGGCTCCATCAGACTAGATCTAAGGGACTGACGGGTTATTCCGATTTAAGTGTGTTACGGCCCCTGAGGCGTGACTTAGGCACTTAAGCTGGAATAATTCGGGTGGTTCCACCACAATAAATAGATAAACAGTACCCTCGTACTATTTATGCTTTTATTGGAAGTCATTCTCTCATTTTCTCCTTCGAGCAAGCCAAAAGTACTAATGTAATGTAGTGATTGTAATACTTCATTAGCATGTAATCCAGATTATGTCATTACTCTAACATGGAAGATGAAACAAATATTTTATATAATATTACATTGTAATATTATCTTTATCAGAGATGAAGACCTGTTCTTCATCACCTTCGTCCAAGAATCATTATCTTTGAGATAAGATAATGCTTCGAAGGACAAAGATTCTTAACATTTAGTATTTGTGCTGCCTTGTTTTTGATTCGCAACAATTGAGAACAAGTAACCAACATTTAGCAACCCATTTCATTTTATGAAAACACTTCACTCCAACAAATAAATCCAACTAACGATATAAATAAATAAATATTTTCGGAAACAGAAAAAATCTCACAAATTCATACCTTCCAAAATTAATATTGTAATCATCCATCATTATTTTATAAAATGAGATTTTTATCACAAAATTAAAATAAAAATGGATTTGCAAATAAAATCAAACAAAATTTATGATTTGGCATGGATGCATCAACCACTTGGTAAAATTCTATTTATTCAAGAAATTGTTCTATTTAATTATATCACCATTCATTATCTGAAAACATAATTATTTTTATTTCTATTGGAATCCAATAACTCAAACTGGATTGCTTTTAGGTGATGGATTTAGGGTGTTACAACTTACTACTAAGTATGGTGCATCAACTGCTGACTGTTGGGGGGCTGCCTTGTCGATGGTCCTCAAAATGTCTTTGCATCGGTGTGAGCAAATGTGTTTCAGGCAGATGATGAAGAATGGATGAAGGTGGCACTCAGCCGAAGCAACATGATAAAGGGGCTTCGACCATACGCGCGTGCAATGAAGGTGCGAGCCGAGGCCACCAGCCTTGACATGGAGAAGGTTTCGAAGCACAAAGCGACGAAGGGATGAAGCTGAGGGCTTCTGTGGCAAGAAAGAAAGAGAAAATATAGTGTTGCCCTTGTATCATTTGTAAATCATGTGTCTAAACCTTGTGGGTATGTATGTAATTTCATGTGAGAATGTTGAACTTCCCTATAAATGGGTGAATAGTGCATGCATAAATTCACCTTTCGACGGTCTTAAGCTTTGTCCAACTTAGCCTTCGAAGCACCTTTGAGCTATTCCTCATGTAAAGTCAAAGGTATGCTTGTAAACTTATGTTGTATGCGAAAAGATGGAATGAGAAATGTCGAGGCATATAAGATGAGTAATGTGCTTCGTCTTTTATCACTCCTTTACACTTAATTACATTGTATTTGTTTATATCACTCTCCTTCTCCCTTAAGTTACCTTTCGAAGACGTGTCAACTTAGGGTAGAAGGTTACAACTTTCTAACTTGTGTTGCCTTGTTTTTGATACCTTATAGTAATCAAAAGCATGTGAGCAACACTAACAGTGACATGTATGTCATGGAGAGCTTTCATGATTATAGGATGGCTAATAATCACTCTATTATAGAGCAAGCTCATGAAATAAAGTGTATTACCAAGGAGCTCGACCACCTTAAGATTTTCCTTATTTTCCTATCCAGGTGCGGATGCAGCGAGGAGTTACTCAACGACAGGTTCGGGAGCTGGCTCATGGACTTCATCTTATTCGACTCCTAGCTCAGGAATTACCACATACTCTCCGTCCGCGAGGTTACAATCTAACGAATGTGATGCATAAGATACATGTATGACATGATATGTAAAATTTGATAGAAGATGTATAGTGAGTAATACTAAGTTTCTTTGCGAGGTGAGACTTACATTTATTGAGTTAAACTTCTAGGAAGTGGCATCTAGTGGCCTAACTAGGATTTAAACAAAGGTGGATTAATACTTAGGTTATTTACTAATGGTCTTGTTGTGACTTTGGTAGGTTGCTTGTATCTTTTAACTTAAATTGGTTAACCCGTGTTTTCTCTCTTTTTCCTTTTTCCTTTTGAGCTTTTAATGGTGGTTTGAACTACACTTATGATTTAGGATTTTCTAAAAATTCTATAAAAATTACAGTAATTTCCTACTAATTAAATTATGTTGTCCTAGGAATTTGGGGTCCAAAATAATTATGGTCTATTTTGGACAAAAATAACAAAAACTAGGGTAGAGAGGGTACATTACACTACACCTCCTATTTAAAAGTGGCTACTGCCCTAATGGATATTTTTCTGGTATTTACATGTGATAACATGATCTTGAGCCAATTTTTATCAATGGATACTTAGTGGATGTTTAGTTGTGATTTTCTAAAGTTCTGGGCTAGAAGGTGCTCTTAACTAACTTTCTTTTTGAAAAATGTCAAACAATAGTGTTGGAAAATTTTCTAAAAATTTCTTTGCACAAGAGAAATTATTCCTAAGGTGGGGGATTTTTCTCCACAAGGAAATGTTTCTATGATTTTCTAAAGTTTTCTTTGTTTCTCTCATGGGGCAGGTGGCACTATGTTTGTTTACTGAAATAGGACTTATTATATTTTTCTCTGGAGCTATACTACTTAGGTATTCTAAGAAAAATAAGGTTCCTTACTTATTCTCATTTTTATGTCATTTTTCCATTTTCTAAAAGAATGGGTAGAAACATAAATCAGTGGTTAATCTCTACTTAATTTGATGAACTAGGGTGTTCAATATTTTTATATGGGGCTACTGTTAATTAGGCATCTACTCAATTTTTCTTAACCCTAGCATAAAAGTTTTACTATTTTCCCTTCATTTCCATACTTTAAAAAATATCTTAAATTAAATCAAAACTTCTAGAAATAGTACTGGACTAGGGTAGTTTTCTATTTTTTGCTCTAAAGTTCACACTATCTAGAGTCTAGCATAATTGGTTTGACCAAATTTGGGTAATTATTTTTCAAGCTATGTCTTTTCTAAGTTTGCTGCAGATTAAAATGAATTAAAAATTCTAAATGAAAAGGAAAAACATCTTGCGCTCGTGTCCCTGGGTAAAACCTCTCTTTTTTCCTTACAAGTAAGTCCTTGGTATACTATTCACATGAGTCATGGGGTTAACACAAAACCCCCTAGCTTTCTAAACATCCCAGCCTGTGGTCCCTAGCTGATTGGAACAATAACCGCGATGAAGAAAGTGGTACATCGACTTAATAGCGGCAGTAACACTCCGACGGTGTAGTCGGTGAGGTCAGGGGTGCTCTAGAGATCACGTTAGTGGTCGGGGCATCATCGGAGATGGTTGGAGCTGCCCAGTCCAAGTTCGTAGGCCACGGTGCTCGACGACGGCTCCAAATTCCAGCCAACAGTGGCGGTAGAGCTTAATCTGGTCGGCGGGAAAGCTTTATGAAGTTGTGGTGGTGCTGGGTTTTAGAGGAATTGGACTGAGGTGGGCTGGGGAAGTCGGCCCATGTTCACCGGCGGAGCTCTTGTCTCCGGTGAAGCCAATTTTGCTTTTTCGGCGATGTTTAGCTCGGCCTCTGGCTCAATGAGGCTTTATGGGGCTCTAGGGGAGTTACCAGTGTGGTTTAATTGGGTGGAATGGGACTAGGGCTGTCTAGCCATGGTGACCGTGCTTGGGCGATAATGGCGACGCACATAGAGCTCGCCAGAGTTGGCAATGTCTCGGGTAGACCTAGGCACTAGGTTGAGGGAGCAACGGAGGAAGTGACAGAGGTCTTGGGCAGCCTTTATAGAAGTGGGCACGAGCGAGGCGCTGTGGTGGTCGACCAGCCGTGCGGGGGTGCACATGTGCGGGCAGAGCCCGTTCGGCTCCTGCCAGCCGACATCGAACACCTAGCATCATCGCATTTGGCCAACTTCCCTTGCGTGTAGTCGCTTGTCTGAGCCTGATCTCGTCAAAAACCTGATCTAATATTTGTTGCTTATACCCTAAGCTAGTGATGTTGTATGGGGATCATTGGGGTTTGCTCACTGGCCACAAAGATATGGTGCACTCAATTGTGATCTGTCTAGGAGACCGTTTCCAAAGCAAAATCTAGGGTTTAGTCATGTCACACTTCGAGTTCCAATGCCATCTTCTGGTATGTGTTAGGGTAAGTCGTTAGGCACCATTTTGTCAATTGGAGTCATTAGTTTTAAGGTTTAAATCCTAATGAACATGGGGGAGTTTTGGTTAGGGGTCTGATTTTTAGAATAGGAGACCCTGATTTTTAATTACTTCTTTCAGTTGTGTGACTCATTTGGGGATTTTGGCAAACCTTTTTTGGGCATCACCCTTACTAAATTTAGTAGGTATTTTGGTGTGCTACATCTTTTATTAATGGTCCAAGTCATGATAAGGTAATTCATATAGATTTCTCACTTAATTCCTATTGGTGCTTCATTTGCTCAAGGTAATGTGTTTAGGGGTTTTGGTTACTTTCTCCCTTTTATTTTGCATGAGGTGACTAAGGTTGGTATTCTAAGATGATTAGTACTCATTTAAGGCCTTGATCCTCAAGTATGGTGTTTAAGGTTTTTGGTTACTTTCTCCCTTTTGTTTTGCATGAGGTGACTAAGGTAGGTCTTCTAAGATGATTAGTACTCATTAAGGGCCTTGATCCGCAAGTATGGTGCCTTTTCTCCAAACTAATCTGCATCACATACTATGTTTAATGGGGTATGTTGAGTGAACTCTATAGGTGTTGAGTTGCACTCCACAGTTAACGCGTGAGGTGTTACAGCCTACCCCCTTAAAAGGAATCTTGTCCCCAAGAATGGAACAGAGTAAGTAGGGGCATGGGTTACGTACCAACACTTTTATGTAGAAACTTGGGGTAGTTCTTGTTTAGATAATCCTCAGTTTCCCAAGTGGCTTCTTCTTCAGTGTGATTATTCCACTGAATCTTACACATCTTGATTGCCTTTTTGCGAGTGGATCTTTCCTTTGAATCCAATATTTTGACAGGGTGTTCCTTGTATGATAGGTTAGGCTCTATTTCCATCTCTGGCTTGATCAGAACTTCTGTCGATACTTAAACACACTTCTTTAGTTTAGACACGTGGAACACATCATGTATAACAGACATATTTAGTGGTAGATTTAACTTATGAGCCACTGGTCCACATGCTTTTATGATCTCATAAGGTTCAATATAGCGAGGGGCTAACTTGCCTTTAATTCCAAATCTTTGCACACCTCTAATGGGTGAGACCTTAAGATACACATGGTCTCTCTCTTGGAATTGTAAGGATACCTTTTTCCTATCATGGTAACTCTTTTGCCTGGTTTGAGTGGCTTCTAAATTCTTTCTAATTAGTCTGACCTTTTCTTTGGCTTCGGTAACCAATCCTGGTACACAAATTTCTTTTTCTCCTGCCTGTGACCAGTTAAGGGGCGTTCGATATTTTCTTCCATACAAGGCTTCAAAAGGTACCATTTTCAAACTAGCTTGGTAGTTGTTGTTTTATGAAAATTCTGCTTTTCCTTAGCTGTGTGGCATAGGACCGGTCCGACGCACCACTGGATCATCTAGTGATGTCAGCTAGTCGTTGGTCGCTTGAGGTAGCCGTTGGAGAAGCAGTCTGGTGCACACCAAACCGTCTGTTGAATTTTATAATTAAAATTCTTGAGACTGCACTATATGGCTGGGTCGCATGGACCCAGTCCAGTGCACCACTGGGGCGATCCAGTGCAACCCAGACTAGTGCGGGTTTGGCTCTTTTGAGCCAAGCTCCTCCAAACTTTTTCTGCCTTCTTTGAGGGCTTCCCTATGACTTAGACAAACATAATTAGCATGTAATTCAATTGACTAAGTGTTGAGAACTTACCTCTTCTCCTAAGTTTAACCAGGGTTTTCCATATGGCTCATTTCAAATCCAAAATGCACTTTTCTTGCAGAAATGAGTTAGTAGCCAAAACAAAGTGCTAGAAACATATAATTGGGTATGTGCAACTTATTCAAATACTTAAACCTCAAGTTTATGTTGTTTTACACAAAGTTTCACTTTTGGCCCTCTAGATTAGCTCATTTGGACTTGACCTCTTTAACTTGCCTTCAAGTAGACCTGTGTTCATACTCAAATCAATGTAGTTAGTCCAATGTGGTGTATTGGACATTTAATCACCAAACTAGGTAGACATGGCCCTATGACACATTTCCCTTTCAATAACTTATGCTATATGATTGGGGATCCTATGATGTAGAAGTGAAACAAGCTAGTGGTTGACTAAGAGAGAAACCCATTTAAGTTAATGTCTAGATCAATAGATATCCATGTTTTTCCTTGCTGCATGGCAGGTTGATTAAGTTCTTAATGTGATTCGATCGAGTGGCTTAGTAAAGTAGGGATGTTGTCCATAGAACGTCGTAGAAGGAACACACTTATATGAGTTTGACTCCTAGTTAAAGTCTATGAGATATGGGTAATCTCTATATACTCATGAAAGGACTTAAAGTGTGACTTATATGCTTCAAACTAAGGGGTTACTTATAGCAACCTAGTACCATATAAGAACTTTAGTGAAACTCACTTCACACAAAACTATCAATTCAAGGCTGTTTTGCACGTCGCGCAGTTCGTTTTGCGTCTTTAATTTGCCTCACTTAGAGTTGTTAATATTATTTAAATTGGTTATTTAATTGAGAGCTATTAGTGTAACAGATTAATTAAAACTAGGTAATAACTTTAGTTACATTTGATAAATGTTGATTAATGCAAGTATGTCGAATTAAATGCTTTAGTTCGTATTTGTATAACGTAAACACGATAACTTCTCAATTGTAGCTTTGATCTCGGCGTTTCTTTCTCTCGTGTGACCATAGAAGCGAGCTCTATTTTGTGTTGCACACTTTCAAGAATGTTGAATGTATGCTCGCACTTGCCTAGGTAACATTCTGTCCGCGGAGTTCGAGGAAGTTGCAGGAGAAGACTCTGAGCAACAGTAGTTTGGTGAAGGCAAGTGTTCTCTAACTTATTATGTCCTATTTACTTTATAATTCATTGTCCCACATACTATGATTCACCTAAGGATTTAATAACTTTCTATTTATCTTGTTCTTGATTACCTTTTTGGGTTGGGTTATTATGACCAACTACATGCTAGTGCTTTACTTTAATCAACGAACATGATGAGACTTACTTTATGATACCATGATTCATTTTGATTATGACTATGAGCTTGTGGCGTTTTAGGGGGATCAGGTTGTTTCCCGAGTACCTCTCCATAAGGATATGTTCGTTGAGAGACCACCTAGGACAACAATACAACCATGAGGGTGGTATGGGACGCCCTTAGCTGATTAATTGGAGGAATCTGGGGGTGTAGTTTGCTTCGCCGTTGTGCCGTCAATGGGGGCTGGGCCATAGTGCTTGCTCTAATAAGGGTGGGTGCCGAGGTTCATTCTATTTGATTTTGTTAGTCACCCCCTTAGGGAGGAGTATTGTGTTTGTACGACTAGCAAAACCTAACGGGCAGCTACACACCAGGATAATCTTTATAAAGGCTACATAGTGAATTCCTAGCCATTCACCTTGGTAGTAAAGATCGTGTCTTGCAAACCAAGGATGGAAAGGGATCATGACTCGTGGGTAAAGTGTGCGACCTTTGCAGAGGGTTAGAAATTGGTATATCAGTCGTGCTCATGGTAAAGAGCAGCCTTGAGATCCTCTTTGATTAGAGATACTCTGGATACATTTATCTTGATGGTTTAATGATGATAGCTATACTTATGATTTCTGGTACTTTGCTCTTTGAGGAGGAGCTTTTTGGGATATCAACATGGGTTCTATGATAAAACTTCGCTTCCACTAATGATAAATAGTTGACAAACTAAAAGCAACTGCTTTGAGCTGAACCCTACATACAACTAGTCCACTTTAGCCTAACGAGACATTTGATGAGTACATTGATGTGTACTCAGCCTTGCTTAAACACCAAACACTAGGTTGTCCACATTGCAACCATTGCTTAGGAGAATATGAAGGCAACAGAGGGGATCTTCTTCTCTGCTGAAGGTCCTCTAGACGGAGATATCGCCTATAACCAACGAGACTGAATGCCGAAGCTGCAACAAGTATGCGCAAAACACCGAAGGATCATAGCTTCGACTCAAGATGGTTACGAAGGTCAAACACGATGTTGAGCCAAAGAGAAAATGACCCATTAATCCCTGATGTTTGTATTAGGATAATGTATACATATAAGGGTCATAAATGTACTTTTGCTTGGGTTGCGCCCCATACCTATAAATAGATGAACAGTATCGCCGTACTATTCACGCTGGATTGGAATTGCATTCGCACTTTCGCCTTCAAGCAAGCCAAAGGTACAAATTTAATATACATTATGTATCACTTTGTCGATATATGATATGGATCTTGATGTTGTTTAACATTTAATATGAAATGAATAAGAAGCATAATGTTACATCTGTAACCACATTTTTATATTTATGAATGATGAAGACTTGTTCTTCATGACCTTCGTCCAAGATCCATTATGCCTGAAAGGAGATAATGCTTCGAAGGACGAAGGACCTTAATGTTTAACAGTTGTGTTGCCTTGTTTTATGATTCAGCAATCAGAAACAAGAGACCAACATTGGCGCCCACCTCCGGTGAACTCATTTCCACAACTACGACAATGGCTTCGCAAAGTCATCAAGCTGAGTCACCTTCGGCGACGAAGCTCGTGCTTCTAATCATAGGTGGTTGAAGCATCAAACTAGCCAATAAGAAGCAAAAGAAGGAAGCACAGAGAAGGGTACAACATGTTGGAGTACAAGGACCCTTCATCAAGTCTAAATGGTCTCATATGCCGATTACATTTTCTCAAGAGGACCTTCAGCTTAAGGATTATCCTCACAATGATGCCATGGTCATATCATGTGTCATTAAAGGGTTCTTGGTTCACAATGTCCTGGTGGATACGAGCAGTGCAGCAGACATCATATTTGCAAAAGCCTTCAGACAAATGCAAGAATAGGACGACGAGATACTTGATGCAAAACACCCCCTGTGTGGCTTCAGAGGAAAGCAAATAGTGGCACTTGGAAAATTAACAATGCCAATCACCTTCGGCTATGTGCACAACACCAGAACACAACAATTTGTATTTGACATTGTAGACATGGATTATCCTTACAATGCAATCATTGGACGAGGAAAATTGAATGCTTTTGAAGCAATACTTCATCCAGCATATTTGTGTATGAAAATACCATCAGACCAGGGCCATATTGCAGTGCATGGAAGCTAAGAGGCTGCTAGAAGGGCCGAAGGGAATTCGACAGATTCCAGGGCTATTCACAACATAGACGCAGCTGAAGCTCACTAGCAGCATAAATACATAAGAGATAAAGCTGCTTCGGCGGATCAACCAAAGTCTATGCTTTTGTGTGAAGAAGTAGTTGAACAGAAAGTGTTATTTGGATCCCAGTTATCTGAGGAACAAGAAAAGGATTTATTAAAGTTTTTATTCAACAACAAGGATGTCTTTGCTTGGTCAGCCAATGATCTTTGTGGAGTCAACAGAGATGCCATCGAGCACTCTCTCAATGTGGACCCAACCATCAGACCAAGGAAGCAAAAGCTTCAGAAGATGTCAGATGACAAAGTCGAAGGTGCAAGAAACGAAGTCAAAAGACTCCTGAGTGCCGGAGTAATCAGAGAAGTGACATATCCAAACTGGCTAGCCAATACTATGATGGTGAAAAAGGCCAACGGAAAGTGGAGAATGTGTATCGATTTCACAGATCTCAACAAGGCATGCCCGAAGGATGAATTTCCTTTGTCAAGAATAGATTCTCTCATAGATGAGACAGCCACTTCAGAGCTCAGGAGCCTGTTGGACTGTTACTTAGGCTATCATCAGATTTGGATGAAAAAAAGATGAGCCCAAAACAAGCTTTATAACCCCTAGTGGAACTTATTGCTATCTTTGGATGCCTGAGGGGCTCAATAATGTTGGAGGAAGCTTCAGCAGAATGACTTCCAAGGTTCTCTGCACTCAGATTGACAGGAATGTTTTGACATATGTTGATGATATCATAGTCAAGAGTACGAAGCAAGAAAATCACATTGCTGATTTGCAAGAAACATTTGCCAACTTTAGAAAGGCTGGCCTCATGTTAAACCCGGAAAAATGTGTCTTCGGGGTGAAGAAAGGAAAATTCCTTGGATGTCTAGTATGAACAAAGGGGATTGAAGCTAACCCAAGAAAAATAGAATCTATACTTTGGATGGAGCATCATTAAATAGATTTATTTCAAGATCAGCAGAAAGGAATATACCATTCTTCGAAGTACTGAAATCAACCAAAGTTTTTCAATGGGGACCGGCCCAACAAAAGGCCTTCAAAGATTTGAAACAATATCTTATATAGTTAACAACCTTGACTCCACCTTCATCAGGAGGCCCATTACTATTGTATGTAGCTGCTTCTCACGCTGTAGACAGTGCAGCGCTGGTTTAAGAAAAACAAGATGAACAAACAAAGAAACAAGTCCTAGTTTACTTCGTTTCCAAAGTATTAAGTCCATCGAAAAGGAACTACACAGAGTTGGAGAACGTACTATATGTTGTATTGATGGCTTCTAGGAAGCTTCGTTATTATTTTTAGTCTTACCATATAATAGTACCTTCATCCCAACCTCTAAAGGACATCATAAGAAACAGAGAAGCTACAGGAAGGGTTGGCAAGTGGCCTGCAAAGTTAACGAGTTCACCATTGACTTTGTTCATAGATCTTTGATTCAATCTCAAGCACTAGCAGACTTCATTGTCGATTGGACGCCAGGGGCTCATGGGGAACCTTCGGCATAGGTGCAGTAGCTATTCTAATTTCACCATCAAAAATCAAAACCTGCTATGCAACTAGGCTAGAATTCAATTGTACAAACAACATTGCAGAATACGAAGCGGTCCTTTTGGGACTTCAAAAGCTTAGATCCATGGGAATAAGAAGAGCAATACTTAAATCTGACTCCCAAGTAATCACAGGCCAGGTTGACAAAAGCAGTAAGGCAAGAGACCCAAAGCTTGAAAAATATCTTGACACAATCCAAAGAATGGAAGCCTCCTTCGAAGGATTCTCAGTGAAAAATATCCCAAGAGGAGACAATGAACAGACAGACTTGCTAGCCAAATCAGCGGCACATGGGCTCCCACTTCCCCCACAAGTATTCTTTGAAACTCTCAAAGCACCTTCGGTTGAACTCATGGAAAGGACAGTGCTTACAGTTTCACCTATGCATAGCAAAGATTGGAGAACGGAAATTGTATCCTTTCTCCAGGGCAATTATCCTTCGGATGATGAAGCTTACATAAAAAGGATGCATGCAAGAACAAGGCCATATGTGATTATAGAAGGGGAATTGTTCAAGAAAGTAGTATGCTCCCCATTACTAAACTACCTATCCAGAGCCGAAGGTCAAGAATTGATGAAGGAAATACACTCTGGAATATGTGGAGCCCACATTGGATCTAGGCCCTTCCTTGGCAAAGTTTTTAGACAAGGATTTTACTGGCCGAAGGCTGCTTCGGATGCAGCGGATCTAGTACAAAAATGTTGAAATTGTCAGAAGTGTGCCAGGGACCAGAGACAACCTTCATCCCTAACGCAGCTGATTCGGCCCACTTGGCCATTGCAAAGATGGGGACTTGACTTATTGGGACCACTTCCACCAGCCCAAGGAAATTTCATATCTGTTGTGGTAGTAGTGGAGTATTTCTCAAAATGGATCAAAGCTAAACCACATAGTCCAGAAGTTTTTCTAGCAGAATATCATTTGCTGCTTCGGTGTGTCGAAGGCTATCCTAGTTGACAATGGAGCACAATTCGACTCTAAAACATTCAAAACTTTCTGTGATCAGATTGGAACAAAAATATACTTTGCATCAGTAAGACATCCAGAATCTAACGGTTTAGTAGAGCGGGCAAATGGAATCATCATCATAGGAATAATGAAATCAATCTTTAATCTGCCAAATGGAAAGTGGCCAGACGAGTTAGTGAAGGTAGTGTAGAATCATAACACTGTTGTTTCAAGATCAACATGGTTCACCCTGTTTAAGCTTTTGTTTAGAGACGAAGCAATAACACCAGAAGAAGCAAGAACATGATCAATAAGGACTCTAGCTTCGGCAGAGGACGAAGGCACTTGCAAAGTATCAAAAGACTCCATAGAAGGGATCAGACTTCAGCCAATAGATCATATCAATAAATACCAAGCCAAAAACAGTAAAGTGGCAGGACATGAAAGTAAGATTAAAGAATATTAAGCCAGGGCATTTGGTGCTTCGAAGAATAGCCAACCCAGAAACAGTGGGGAAGCTACAACTCAACTGGAAGGGCCCCTTCTTGGTGGTATCTTTGTCAAGACCCGGGTTGTACAGGTTAAGAGACATGAATGGGAATGATATTCCGAGATCCTTGAATGTAGATGAGCTTCAGAGATACTATGTGTAACGATCATGTAATTTTTTTTCCTACGACACCCTTTTCTTTTCAAGAGGGGAGAAAGGTTTTTTAATGGGGCCATAGATTGTAATTTTCATTTTCTTTTCATAGCCCTGTCCAATACAAGGGCAAATTTCCCCTATATATAAAATGTAAAGATCTAAGATTACACCATCGAGTGTAAAAATATAAGAAAGCTCCAAAGTCGTCCCTATGGGGATGCAGAGCTAAAATGCCACCTAAGTAAAAGGTGAAGTAGCTCCAAAGTCGCTCCTATGGGGATGTAGAGCTAAAATGCCACCTAAGTAAAAGGTGAAGAAGCTCCAAAGTCATTCATAAGGGGATGCCGAACTTAGCTCCAAAGTCGTTCCTAAGGGGATGCAGAGTTAAAATGCCACCTAAGTAAAAGGTGAAAAGACTCCAAAGTCGTTCCTAAGTGGATGCAGAGTCTATGTGTGTATTCGAGTGGGTTTTGTTATCTTCGGCATGTACTTGCATACTTCATCACATCATACTTTGCATTCATGCAAACATTCATTAGCCATTTTTAGCTTCATCGCACCATGATGCATTACATGAAGACAACTAATGGATGCTTCGGCTCAAGAATGCTTCGTTGTGAATGAAATGAAAGGAAGGATGTTTCTTCTCTTCAGATAAAGAATGCTTTGTTGTGAACGAAAGAAGGGAAGGTGTTTTTTGCCTTCGGCTCAAAAATAGGAAACACTAGTTTCATCCACAGCAAAGCAAGTAACAATGGAAGAAAGGTAATATTACAAGGTACTCATAAATGTTTACAAAGATATTAAATTCTTCGACATCTTTTGCCGAATATAATGTTTTTACAAAAAAGAGCTTTAAGAGCATCTTTTAGGACTACTAGCGAAATTGCAGGACAACTTCAAAAGCATTGTTCAGGGTTATTGGATAAGCTTTGGCTTGTCAATCTTCATCAGCATCGCCCTGAAAATAATGGGACAAAGGTATTATGAAGCATATTGTGAGAAAACGCGAAGAAGTATGAAAGTAAGAAAATCTTTATACCTTGTTAATTAATGCCCGTGCTTCATCTCCAACAATTTCCTGGCCACCCTTCGTATAGATCTGAGTAATAAATCTATTGCCCACACTTCTGTCTTCGGTCGGGATGTCGTCCAAATCTGATGCTAAAAGGTCGAAGGTTGGTTTATTATCAGTCTTGAGGTGGTTGCATCCAGGCTTAGCAAAAGCAGCAGCTGTTCCACGGGCAGCCACTAGTGCACAAATGTCACCATGGCCGACTATGACTTCATCAAGATCTTCAATCTCTTTCTCAATCCATCTGAGTGCGCCTGGGATATGTTCGGCAGAATGACTGGCTTCCTCAGATGTAGCACCGACAGAACTGAAAATATCTTTTAGCCAAGCAGCGCATTGCGTTGCAAAGTCGAAGCATCTATCCCGAAGAGCTTTCACAATTTCACTAAGCTTAAAGCTTTTCTCAACATCGGCCTTGATTTTCATATTTAAGGCTTCGGATTCAAGGATGAATCGGCTCATGTTTTCTTCCAAAATTGTTTTTGTTTCCTTCAGCTCTTTACTCAACTTTTCAATTCTTACATTCTGATTCAAAACTAGAATTCCTTGCTTCTCATTTTGAAGCCGAGCTTCAGCAAGAGAGCCTTTGGTTGAGCTAAGCAAGGCATATTTTTCCTTCAAAGAATTTTCAAGGCCCTCAATTATTTCTCTAAGTCATTGATAATAAATTCGTTCTTTCTGTCTTCATCATCTTGTTGCAACTTGAAAGCCTTGCTTAGTAGCAAACTCTGTATCAAATGACGAAGTTGAATTAGACCTTAACTTTTGAAACACTAAAGCTAACCTGATGAAGGAGAAATAGTAGAAAATCATACCTTAAAATTTGAGTAAAACAAGTTGCCTGTGATTTGTTGTCTTCTATAATTGCTAATGTCTCTTTCTAGCTTTGGGAACCCGATACTCTTCGACAGCGTGCTCACAATCTTTGCCCTAGCACGATCACGGATGCATCCCAAGATCTCTTCGTCTATGCAGCCGAAGAGAATAGATCTAGGCTGGTAGACGCCAGACACAGCAAATTCTTTTAATTCAGATATATCCTCTTCAGAAAGCTGTTGGCCTCCTAGGTGTCATAAGTCAAAGATTTTATCTTCCAAAGAGGCTTCTTCATTTCTTTTCCCCTTTGACGCTGAAGGCTCATGGGCAATCGTCACCTCGGTATTCTTCTCAAGCACTACGTCAGCAATAAGTCTATAAATCTCTGATAAAGTTGTTCCGAGGGGATCGCCACTGCTTTCGGCCTGTTGAGACACTTCGTTAGCAACAGGGGGAAGTCCTCTTTTGAATTACCTGTAGAGGGGTACCAAGAACAACCCTCATCACATTCATCATATGTCGCTTCTTCTACGTGTTCCCCACGGGTGCTGAAGGCTCTTTTTCTGCCTCTGCTTCGGCAGTTTCCCCAACATTTTTCTTCTTTGGCTATAATAAGCTTATTAGCTCTGGTCATAGAGGACTTAGCATGGTGAAAGGCAAGGGTTCAGTCATTACCTCTAAAATTTCTGTCACGCCAATAGAAGTTGCCGAAGGGGTCTCGGAAGAGTGCTTCCGCGGAGAAGATCTCTCTTCTTCACGGCTCAATGATATAATATTTCATTTCTTAGATGCCAAAGGTTCTGGCGTTAACTTCGATCTTTTTGTTAACCTTTTTTTGTCCTTCTCGACAGATTTTTGTGCTTGTCTTTTCAGAATACTCACAACTCTTTTCTTTTTCACTCCCCCGGCCTCTTCGTCAAGTCTATCATAGTCGGGATACTTGAAGCCAAGGGCGTCCATCACTCGATTTAGCCTTTGTTTCTCTCGTGTGCCGAAGGCAATGGTCATTAGCTGGTCCTCTTTCTTAGTGTAATTTCTAAGAATTTCATTACACATTGTCTCAATGACCTCCAACCATTCGGCACAAGGGCCGCTGAAGGTTTTCTGAAACTTAAAGTGATATGGAAGTCTGACAAGCTCAAATTTCTTTCCTTTGTCTTTCTTCTTCAGCATTCCTCACCCACCTGATGTGAGAAAAGTCTTGTAGACTAGGTATTCTTGAACTAGGCCCCGAGTACTGATATGCTCGGCCACAACCGTGAATTCGACTTCGGCTAGTCGACATGGGGAGCCGAGTTGCATGTTGCATAATGGCCTCGTCATGCCAAAGCTTAGTTTCAAGGGACTCATCACCATACTCATAAGCTTCTCCCTTCTCTTCTCATCAGCTTTCACATAAAACCATTCATTTGTCCAGCCGGTGGGCCACTTGGTGTGGTATGCAATCACATGGGCCTTCGTACCCTTTCGGTATGCAAAATTGTAGCATCTGAAGTTCTTGTGCAGACCATCTGCTCTCGCCTTGGTCTGTTAATGGAGTTCATGAACTCTGCAGAATCCTTCAGCATTATCACTCTTTCCCTGGCTTCGAAAAGCCCATATGTAGACACTGAGTCTGACAATAGCATTTGGTGTTAGCTGATGAAGATATATCTCAAACCTCTTTAGCACTTCGCTAATCATCTCGTACAACGGGAATCGAAGCCCGACATGGAAGAAACTCTTAAAAACCACCACCTCATCATCCTTCGGCTTTGGAATTATTTCTTCACCCACAAACCTTATCAAGTTATCATCATTTCTCCCAAAATAACCAAGCTTTTTTATCAAAACTAAGTGCTCAGGATTTAGGTGCATCTACCAAATTCGATATGGCTAGGCTTGCTTGGACTCAGTATACCATCATCCTCTTCATCATCGCTTCCAGCTTTGGCAACAATATTCCTAGCTTCATCATTATAGGTATCTTCTTCCTCTCGAACAACCAACCAAGAGCGCCTCATAACTTCTGATATTGGCGCTGTCTCTGTTGCCTCAGTCTCTTCACCTTCGTTTGTCAGTCTAGCAGTAGACCTGATTCTCGCCATTTCAGTTCTTAAGATGAAGCTAACTTTCAACTAACTTGGTGATTGTTCAAAGAATAGACAGCAAGTGCACAAAGCACAGAAAAGCTTTGGCTTCAGTAAAAATTTTCAACAGCACAACGATGCAATAGCAATGAATGTTGTGGTAACTTCTCACCAACTCATCTGTTTATTTAGTCCTGCAGGTGAAGAAGGCCAATCGCCGCATTGCTCATAATGACTTGCGGGGGATTGGCACAGGCCGTAACTTTTTATTCATTTTTTAATAACAAGCTTAGGGAAGGTGTTTTTTGGACCTTCGACATTCAAAAGCCTTCATGTGTTTAGTGGATCGAGCTCGTTATAAAAAACGACCTAGCACCGCGAAGGGGCTACTGTTGGGGGTCTCCTTCTCTGCCGAAGGTCCTCAGGACGGAGAAATCGCCTATAACCAGCGGGACTGAATGTTGAAGCTACAACAAGTATGCGTAAAGCGCCGAAGGATCATAGCTTCGGCTCAAGATGGTTACGAAGGTCAAATGTGATGTTGAGCCAAAGAGAAAAAGACCCATTAATCCCTGATGTTTGTATTAGGATAATGTATACATATAAGGGTCATCAATGTACTTTTGCTTGGGCTACGCCCCATACCTATAAATAGATGAATAGTACCCCTGTACTGTTCACGCTAAATTGGAATTGCATTCGCGCTTTCGCCTTCAAGCAAGCCAAAGGTACAAATGTAATATACATTATGTATCACTTTGCTGATATATGATATGGATCTTGATGTTGTTTAACATTTGATATGAAATGAATAATCAGCATAATATTACATCTGTAACCACATTTTTATATTTATGAATGATGAAGACTTGTTCTTCATGACCTTCGTCCAAGATTAATTATGCCCGAAAGGAGATAATGCTTCAAAGGACTAAGGTCCTTAACGTTTAACAATTGTGTTGCCTTGTTTTATGATTCAGTAATCAGAAACAAGAGACCAACAGGTCCTATTAGCTATATTCATATCCTTATGCTTACGGTGTATTTTGTATATGACTCGCCTTAGGCACACTGCTCGTAAGTTAGTGATTCCCTTCCTGTCCTCTCGTCGTGCGGAGCGCCTGCTTCGCCGCACAGTGACTGGTCAGTCGAGTCACTTGGAGAGGCTTCACCACCGCTTGCTCGAGGAGCAGGAACGTCGGCGTCTAGAGATTGTGCAGTAGGATTCTTCCTCCTTGCCTTAGTAGGACGTGGAGTGATTGAGGCGTCCCTTTTATGTGCCCCAGCTGGAGGCGCCCCCTGCACCACCATAGGGCATCTCGACTGCTTGAGGAGTTACTGGAGGTGATCCTGATGGAGATGACGATGGTGGAAGCTCAAGCCACAGTACCGAGCTTTCCGAGGAGCAGGAGTCGGAAGGATGGGTCACCTGACCCATCATCCATGACGCTGCTCGCGGTTGTCACTTTCACGACGCGCTCGACACCCTGTTGCATAGGGCTTTAGACCGACACACCTAGTTGATTGAGTATCGTTGTGTAGTCTACTAGCATAGTCGTGAGAAGTACCTGGACCGCTGGGAGCCTACCTATCTGGTGCGCCTTCCGGAGGACGATCTCCGGGGTGCCGAGTCCTGCTCAGAGCACTATGCCATCGCTGAGAGGGACACTGCAGAGGCGAGCATGCAGGATGCTGCACGACATGCGCTCTCACAGTATTGCTCTTTGTTTGGTAGGGTGGCTGATGGTCTCAACCTCAAATATTACCATCGTCGTTCGACTGGCAGTACAGGGAGTGTGATTGTATCACCTATTGGCGAATGCAATCCTAGGTTGAGCAGCACAATCAACCTAGTCATTATGCTCAACACTGAGCTGGACCATGCTTTTGAAGAGCTGAGTAGGGCTCGTGCTGAGATCGCGGAGTTGCGGGCTAAGCGTGCAAGGCGCCGTCACTAGGAGGATGGTTCTCCTGCCCCCAATGGGACTCAGCACCCAGACCGCTCAGCGCCATGTGAACACCATGCTTATGGCACTCCGAACTATAGGACCAAGATAGATCTGGATCCTTAGATCATTAGCGTTAGAGTTTGTAATAAATGCTTAAGTCAAGTGTCTCAGTCTTAGTTAGTTAGGATAGTTTGCTTATCTTGTGTTTTTATGCTTGTCATGGTGAACCTATGCTGGATTTGGATCTTTGTAATTACTGTCACCAAAATGTGGGTTTCCCCTGCAGTTTGGTTTAGCTAATAATGTTAATAAAGTTAGTTATTTAGTTGGGAAACCTTTTACTTCTACTTTCCTATTTATCTGAGAAGCTGTGTTTGGCTGTGTTGAGAATCAATGAAGATGCTTGTTCATTCAGTGTTATGAAGAACTTTGTATGCATTTTCTTATGCTGAAAGATTGCAAGATCAATTATGATGTGTGAATGCCTTCCACAGATGTCTGACAATAGGGGTCGAGGAGGGAGGCATGCTCAGGAGAAGTAGCATGCCCCACAGGATGAAGCGCCCGAGTAGTTGCCTCCTCCGCAACCCCCTATGACAGTAGAGCAAATGCCCTTCATGCAGACCTAGGTTGTGCAAGCTTTCGGGCAGACTTTGGCAACCGTGCAGTAAGCACAAAAACAACCTTAGTCACAACCACAGATGCAGATGCTACAAATGGCAAGGGACAAGCGTGCAGAGTTCATGATAGTTCATCCCCTTATTTTTGTCACAACCCAACAAGACTATCGGGCCCACGTACACCAATCCTTTCCCTCAGGGCCTTAGATGAATATGTAAGTGAACCCGATAACTTACTCGGGGTGCTGAGTTTCAATGGACTCGTTCATTCCCAAGGATCATCCACCTGTGATTGTGAACATTACAATAATCATACATCATGAAAACATGAACATCAACTTTAAACATAGGAGTTTGAGCAGAAGACTTTACAATAAGGTAATAGACATTAGCAAACTTTAAGTGAACAAACCAATTAGTGTTTATTATTACATGCCCGAGGTAGAGTCAAAGTGCTAACTTTTTACATAACCTAGGAGGATGCCATCTTCCCACAAGCACACATACAAACGAAACATAAGTAAAATGTCTCCATGTGAGTCTAACAGAACTCTAACGTGTCAAGAACCTCTCTTGCAACAACATATGGAATAAAACCCTGAGTATGCAATTACTCGGGAAGACTAACCCGACTAAAGAAAAGAGTCTCAAGGATATGTTGGCTGATTTGGGAATCAAGGTAAAGGTCATCAATGTTCAATGACTAAAGTTTTGCATAAGAGCTTACTATCACTTGATCCTAAGGCTAGCTTTTACTTCTCACGTTAAGTTATTACTTGTCTCTAGATTGGCCTATTCTAGATCATTCACTTGGCCTAATATAGCTTTCTTTTACATAAAACAAACTAGTTTTACTTCTTATCTACAATGGTGATCAGTGATCTAGTCTTCATATCCTAGAAGTAATGGCGATCCGAATCGATTAATACCTAGCTGAGGATCTCCAACCACACGACATTTGTAGCACATAACCCTTGCATATGTCAACTCGCACCCGGTTTTCTCAAGACCAAAACGGGTCCCCGCCAACCGAGAGCTCAATACCCCACCATCCAGCCTCTTGCAAGGTGGATACATGATACTCTCTGATGACATCATCACTCCCATACAAACAATGCATGGATCGACAACACGAGCACATGCACGAAAGTTGAATCTCCAGGTTAATTCTAACCTAGTCAATTATGTTTTATAGCTTACGCTTTGTGATATCATGGCCCCTGGGATGGTGATATCCTGGCCCAAGGCTTAATAGAATTAATAGAGTATCCATACCAACAAGGTGCATCTTCTTTTTTGGAAGCCTATCTCGAAAGAATCTCCAAGTTAAGCGTGCTTGGCTTGGAGCAATTTGGTATGGGTGACCGACCAGGAAGTTTTCCTAGGTGCGCATGAGTGAGGGCAAAGTGCTCACAAAAGATCTGTGTTGGTCTGTGCGGACAATATATGATCCTAGAGAGCTGCCAGGAGTAAGTACTACCGATCTAGGGATTGGACGGGGTGTTACAAGTGGTATCAGAGCTGACCCTCGCGGTTTCACAGGCGTGTGTGGGTTAGGGGTTCGGGCATATGGCGCATGGCGCATGTGGGCCCGAAGTGGTCACATGGCATGGCATATGACGACACTAGATGTAACACCCCTGGAGTTACAAGAACTAAAACTTGGGCATGGCGTCATATGCATTGACATTTCATTGTGTATGTTACACCTAGAGTGCATAAACTAGACTAAAATTTGAAAACAAGTTGTGATGTGTTGGGGACTTGTTCTCAAATGCTATGAGTTAAGAACAAGGCAACACAAAGTATTAAATGTTAATGTCCTTCGTCCTTCGAAACATTATTTCCCTTAGGATATAATGGTCTTCGGACGAAGGTCATGAAGGACGTACCTTCATCATTACGGCATACGTTAATGAAAGACAAAGCATGTGAAACATGAAAGATAATATGAATAATCATATAATATCATTCACATATCTTCATTATATAAACTTGGATAAATCTAAAGGAAATATTTAATTACATTTGTACCTTCGGCTTGACAGAAGACGAAAATCCGAGCATTGCGCACAAGTGAATACCAGATAGCGTGAATAGTACAGGGGTACTGTTCATCTATTTATAGGCACAAGACGTAGCCTGTGAGAAATTACATTCATTCCCTTTACAAATGATTATAATCATAATACAAGCTATCATGGTCCGATTGGTCATTTTATCTTTAAGTCGGTGCATCTGGAAATATACTCCGAAGCTCTCTGATTGATAGCTTCGACTTTGTCTCAATCTTCCGAAGGTGTTTCTTCTTATGGGACCTTCGGCGACGAAGCAGACCCCCAACATTAGCCCCTTCACGGTGCCAGATCGTTTTTCGTAACGACCTCGACCCGTGAAAAATTCTCTCAGGCTTCGGAATGCCGAAGGTCCGAAAAACACCTTCCCTTAGCTCGTTGTCGAGAAACGATTTAAATATTCCGAGTGAAAGGTTGTCCCACCATTTAACGGGTACGCGCGATCTGGTGATTCACCTTCTTGGGCACTATGGTCCATCGTTCAGTGAGTGCGGGTGACTGTTCAGCGGGTGCCAGCGGCTTGACGATTCACCTTCCCACCTGCAGCACTATATAAACAGACGGGTAGGTGTGAAGTTACCACAACATTTACTGCTATTGCACTGTTGTGCTGCCGAAAAATTTGACCACAGTCGAAGCTTATTCACCGTATTCTCAATCAAAGGATCGCTTTGCTCTAGCTTCGTGACAAGAGGGAGCTTCGGCAAAGATAAAAATAATAAACTTCGTCAAAACGCAAAAAATTCAGCATCAAATGGCCAGGGTGCGCTCAACAGCTCGGGTTACACGCGACTGAGAGGAAACTGAAGCTGCTGAAACTGCTCCAATCTCCAAAGTTATGAGGCGGTTAGGACTGGTTGCGACGGAGGGCGCTTCTGACGAAGGTGCACCTGCTACTGAAGCCGAGCAGGCAGATATTGAAGAGGGCGATACTGGTGAAGAAGAGATTGATTATAACACCGCTATGCCATCCAAGCCCAGCCATTTGGATTTTGGGAAGTCGACTGTCTCCGAAGCTGATATGCCCATGATGACGAAGTTAGGCTACTTCGGGGAAGCCAAGAAGAAGTTGATTCGCTTTGGCGGGGAAGAGACCATCCCGAAACCAGAAAATGATGAAGTGGTAGTTTTTAAGAGCTTCTTCAAAGCGGGGTTGAGGTTTCCTCTGCACGGGATGATTGCAGATGTTTTGGAAAATTTTGAGATTTTTCTTCATCAGCTGGCTCCTAACGCTATCGTTAGGCTCAGCGTTTTTATCTGGGCTCTTCGAAGCCAAGGAGTGAAGCTACTTGCTGAAGCCTTCTGCCGGGTGCATGAACTTCACTATCAGACGAAGGCTAGAGAAGATGGATTGCACGAGAATTTTGGCTGTTATAATTTTGCATACCGCAAAGACATGAAGACATTGGTGGTCAGCTACCGTACCAAGTGGCCAACCGGTTGGAAGACTGAATGGTTCTATGTTAAAATTGATGAGAAAAAGGAGAAGCTAGTTCAGAGCCCGCTGGAGCTAACCTTCGGGTTGACTAGGCCTCAGTGCAACATGACGCCGGGGGAACCATGCCCAGATGCTGTGGGCGAATTTAGAGTTGTATTTGAACATATTGGTACTAGGGATTTAGTTCAGGAATACCTAGCCAACAGGGTATTCCCAATGCTAAAGGAGTGGGGTATGCCGAAGCTTAAAGGTGAGAAGAAGAAGAATGAACTCGTTCGGCTGCCCTATCATTTTAAGTTCAAGAAACACTTCAAAGAACCCTGCCAAGAATGGTTGGACACAATTGAAGTTATGTGCAACGAAATCCTGGGCAATTATACGAAAAAAGAAGATCAATTGATGACTGCAGCCTTCGGCACCTGACCGAAGCGAAGGTTGAATCGGGTGATGGATGCCTTGAACTTTGAATATCCTGACTATGAGCGATTGAACAAGGGCACCGAAGGGCAAAAAAGAAAAAGAACTGTTAGCGTTCTGGGCAGACAAGCTGCTAGATTGGTGAAAGAAGATGAAGAAATTCTGAAGAGGAGAAAATCGAGCCCTGAGCCGAAGGTAGTTGCTCCAAAGAAAAGGAAAACTGCGGCTCCGAAGCAAAAAGCGACTGATATAGAGGAAGAGACTCTTTCAACACCTTCTACTACCGACGTGGAAGAAATTCTAAAGGTAATGGCTGAATCTTTGCCTATTAAGCTAAGTCCATTGGGGCCACATCTGACGAAGCTTTTACAGAAGAAAAAGGAGCCCTCGGCAGCGAAGAAGCCTGCTGGGCCAAAAAACAAAGGATTATTACTGTGATTGAAGCTATTGAAGAAACACCACCGCCGGCCTCGGCGTCAAAAACACTAGCTGTCGAGAGCGCTACTGCTGCCGAAGCTGCACCCACCGAAGCTGGAACTGCCGAAGCTTCAATGGCCGAAGATACAAATCTAGAGAGCACATTTTCTGATATTGATAAAATGTTCTGAATATGGCTGCGGAAGAAGCTGCTACAGCCGCCGAAGAGACCCTGGCCACAGTGCCTGGAAAAGAAAAGGAGAAAGCCGAAGATACTTCAGAGGAAAAGGACTTCGATTTCCAAAACATAATTGGTCAGGAGTTAACTGAAGTTGAAAAGGAAGAGTTGAAAGAGTATGCTATATCCTGTGGTTACAAACCAGGAGCGCTGCTCTTCGACGGCATTGACGATGAAAGCTTAGGTTGCCTCCGAGACCGAACTAGAGTGAAGGTTATCAGTACATTGTCGAAGAGTATTGGTTTCCCAAAGCTTGAGGCCGATATCAGCCGCTGTGGCGGAACCGCCCGAATTATTCCGACTTAAGTGCCTAAGTCCCGCCTTAGAGGCTAGACCACACTTAAATGGGAATGACACGTCAGTCCCTCGGATCTATTCTGACAAGGCCACTAACAGGATCAAGTACCACGTACTCACTCGATGGTGAGGCACATAGCAAATACAATAAACCATAAAACCATACCTAAAGGGAGTATTAAATTTATTACATCATCATCGGAGTTTTAGCAAAAGTAGTAATCAGTGTTCGGAATGTAGCGGAATTAAACTAACGATAAATGGAGGGATGGGGAAGCCTGTCCCATCACTCCTCATGTTCCTCCTCACCCGAGGTAGGGTCCCACTAGACTGTCCAACCCGGTGGCAAGATGGACGACCAAGTCACTCCAGCAACCATGTCATCCAGAGAACCTGTAAAATTATGCCACAAGCAAGGCTGAGTATACTAATACTCATCTAGACTTACCCGGTGTGAGGAGACTACTCCTCTACCTCTAGACATGTAGCGGTTTGGCTGAGGGGTTTGGTTGCCAAAAGCACTAGCTGAGTCTAAAAATCAACTTTAGCTTTTTCAAGTTTTAGTATGACTCTCTTAAGACTAATTGTGTACTATCTAATCATTCATGGTATCAAGCAAAATTAGCAATCAATATATTTTGCCAAATCATCACATTTCCACTTGTTACTCAATGTAGTACAATGGATTAAGCAGTCTCATTAGCTGCGAGAAGCAGACGATTCGAATCGAGTTTTTATCCTTGCAAGGTAAACCTAAACACACGACGTGGCGAGGCACTCCGTCCCCACACACATCAACCTTCCCCATCGATTCCCTGGCAACAGATCAGGGCTCACCGCCTTGGCGTACAATGCCTCACTGACCCCGACTGCCGTCGTGCAGTGACCGCACTTGTACCCACCATAACCGGAATGGGAGACCACGTCTCAGGTCGCGTGAGGGGCAAAGTCTGCGGGCAGGTTCACTCAGGTACTAGGCTTACCGATTTACCATATTTCTCGGCATGTGTTTAGTACGTTCAAACGCTTGACACAGGTATCCGCACGTTAATCCTTATTCCAATTTCACCTCGTAAACCATGCATCCTCATGGATCCGTGTCCACAGACCAGCATCCGTATGATATGAAAGTGGATACAACCAAATTCCTGACCTCGCGTGAGTGCTAGAAAAATCACTCGACTTCTACCGAGATCCCTAATTAGCAAAGCAGCTACTCGACCTAGCATACTAGTATCCATCTCAAAAGGTATCCTGAGTCATGCAACTAAGGTTCCAAACAACTCCTACACTTAAGTGCACAATACAAGCCTACAAACATTAAGTGCAGTAAAATAGCATATAGAATAGGTTATGCATAAAACCGGGGCTTGCCTTCCAAAGCTGGGGCAGGCAGATCCTCGATGGCAGGCTCTGGTGCTGGATCCTGGGCTACCTCCTGAGCAAGTCCTTGCTCCGGCACGAGGATGTACTCTCCGTCAGCGAGGTTACAATCTATCGAATGCAATGAATAAGATATATGTATGCTATGATATGCAGAATTTAGTAACCATTATGCATAGGGAAGGAAAAACTAAGTTAGTTGATGACTTAGGGTTTTCCTTGTTATAAGAAGTTCTTAGTGGTTTATGCTTAGCAATTTAGGTTTAGGGTTTTGCTTACAGGCAAGCATAGTGGATTAAGGCTTGGGTTGTCTCTTGAAGGTTTTAGTAAGTACTCAAGGGTTTTGTTGTTTTGGTTAGGGCAACATTTATTTCCACTACTATTTTCTCTTTTTATTGTCTTTTTATGCTCTTAAGGTGGGTTTAAACTACAACAGTGATTTCAAGTTTTAAAAAAATTCTGTAAAAATTGCAGTGGGTTAATACTGGTCACTGTAGTCTGTCCTATAAATTTTAGGCCAAAAATAAATAGAACCTTCTCGGGACAAAAATAAGAAAAGTTGGGGCAGAGGGGTTACTTTGCACTACAACCCTTACCTAGGTGTGGGCTCTGTACTAAGGGTTATTTTTGCTAGTATCTATGGGTAATAACATGCTTCTGTGCCAAAAATCACAGAGGGTCACCTAGTGGTTATTTAGTTATGATTTTCCAAAGTTTAATGCTAAAAAGGCACTTATAACTAGCTTACTAATTGAAAAATGTCCAACAACATAACTTTCATTTTCCCTAGGTTCTTCTTAGCAAAAGAACAGTCATTCTTAAGGGAGGGGTGTTTTCTTCTTAGGATTATTTTCTTACTTTTCAAAGTTTTCTCTGTTTTTCATGAATAATTGTGAGTGTAATTTCTTTCCACTCGACTATGGTTTAACAGATTTTTCTTGTGAACTACATGACTTAGGCATGCTAGGAAAAATATGGTTGCCCTCTAGTTTCCAATTTTAATCCCTTTTCTAAATTTTCCTAAGTTTGAGCATAAACAAGCTTTAGTGAACAAACCCTCCTTAACCTTGTATATTGGGGTGTTCATTAATTTTAAACAGTGTAACTACTAGGTTAGTGTCTCCACTATTTTTCTTAACCCTGGTCTAATAATATTTTTATTTTTCCTTCTAATATTAAGTTTTGGGCAGTTTTCTTATTTAATTCAAAATTCTAGAAAATAATACAGGAGCTATGGGGTTTATTCTTTTTGTCTGACAGTTTATATTTCAAAAAGTCTAGCAAAATTGGTTTGACAAATTTTGGATAATTATTCTTCAAGTTATGCAATTATTTAGTTCTCTGTAATATTTAAAAGAAGAATAAACTCAAAGGGAAAAGAAATACAGGTTTGCGCTGAACCCCCTGGATTTTCTCTCCTTTCTCTCTCACAAAACAGTCCTCAGTCTACTATTTGCATGAGTCACTGACATTGCACAAAACCCCCTGGACTTAGCCGAAATCTTACCCACGCTCCTTGGCTGGCTTAAACAGTACCCGCGGCAAGGATTAGGACCGCGAGGCTTACCGGCGGGAGTAGAGCTCCGGCGGGGTGGTCAGTGACGTCGGGGAGGTCACGGCGGTCACGTCGGTGTGCGGGTCGGCGTCAAAGGTGGTCGGAGCTGCCCTGGCCACGAGCGCAGGCGGCGGAGGTCGTCGGCGGCTCCTGCTCCGGCCAAACCATGGTGGTAGGGTTCAATTAAAGCGCACGAGGAGCTCCACGGGCTGATGTAGAGGCCATGCGCGCAATGAATTGAGAAATGGTGCAGAGGTTTACCCGGTCCACATGCTCCGACGGGGTTCCGAACTCCAGCGAGCACGATTGCGCTATTCCAGTGGCGCGGGTCCTCGGTTTAAGCTTGGGCAAGATTCACGGCCTCCTAGGGGATCTATCCGAAGGCTTGGATCGAGCGGAGGAGGGCGGGAAAGGGGTTGGCCACGGTGGTTGCCCTCGGGCGGCTCTGGCGGGTCACGGGGAGGTCGCCGGAGCTGCGGGCGAGCTCGGGAGAGTTAGGCGCGGTACAGAGGAGGCAACAGGGATAATGGCCGTGCACTGGGGTGGGCTTTATAGCCGCGGCGCGGGCGTGGTCACGGGGCGGTCACGAGCGCACGGGGTTTCGCGTGCGAGCGTGCTCTGAGCATGCCCCCGAGTGTCAGCCCACGTCGAACACATGGGGGTTTACTTCTGCTAGGGTTCAACGGCCGATTTGATCGCCTTAGCGTGCAGATCTTGGAAAAACCCCCATGCACGGTCTCTTCCCTGGACCAAATCCTATCTTTTTCATGTGAGTTCCAAGCAAGGATACGGTCGGAGTAGAGAGATATGGGGTGAGAAGTCAGCTCTGTCAGAGCTGTCCACACCGAGACAAAAGCCATGCCAAGTCGTGTCAAATGGCTTAGGTTGGGTTCAAACTTTCCTGGGTGTTCTAGGGGTCTTTGGGTGCCATTTTGTCAATTGGGCCATAAGGTTTTGAGGTTGGGATCAAAGTGAATATGTTTGATCTTTGAAAGAGGGTCGGTTTGAACTTGAGAAAAACCTGAATTTTCTTTTATGCCTTTCTCTTTGGTGACCTTTTTGGGGTTCTTCTGAATTCTTTTTGGGGTCACACTCTTTCTATGTTTTGTAGGGTATTAAGTGTACTACAACTTTTATAATTAGTCCAAGTCATGACAATGTGATTTACATAGACTTTTTGCCATAATCCCCTCTAGGGCTCCATTTGCCTATAAGGGATGTGAATTAGGGTTTGGGTCATTCCCTTCTCTTTTGTGCATGATAAGGCCAAGGCATGACTTATAAGATGGGTTACACCTACTTAGGATCTTGATCCCCAAGTTTGGTGTCTTTTGCTCAAACTAAACCACATTTGATGATGGGTTCAATAGTGTAGTCTTGAGTGAAAACCCTAAGTAACACCTGGGGTGTTACAACCCTTCCCCCTTAAAGGAATCTCGTCCCAAGATTTTTTTTGTAGGGTCCTTCAGAGGGGGTACCAAAAAGGAATGCTAGGGTGTTGCATTTTCATCTATCCAAGTTTCTCTAGTTAACTGCTCTTCGAATGTCATTCTCTTTGCAACTTCAGAAGGAAGCCCTTTTAAAACCATTTTCCAAGTTTACAATACCTTTAACATCTAAGTTTTTCTTATATTTAGTTTCGAAGGGCAGGTGGGGTGGGGTTTTGGGGTTACGTACCGATTCCTTTGGGCAGAAAGTCGGGGAAGCGAGATCGTAGAAAATCCTCAGTCTCTCACGTAGCTTCTTCTACTGAATGGTGACTCCACTGAACCTTATACATTCTGATCGACTTTGCCCGCGTTGATCTCTCCTTTTGATCCAATACCTTGACGGGGTGCTCTTGATAAGACAAGTCTGGTTCTATCTCAATTTCTGGTTCAGGTAGTACTTCGGTGGGTAAGCGGACACACTTCCATAGCTGAGATACGTGGAACACATCATGAACTGCTGTATGTGGGGTGGCAACTTCAATTGATATGCTACGGGCCCATAATTCGCTTTGATCTCATAGTGCCCAATGTAGCGAGGAGCTAACTTGCCCTTGATTCTAAACCTCTGAACACCTTTGGTGGGTGACACCTTAAGGTAAACATGATCTCCCACTTCAAACTGTAGAGGCTTCCAATTCATCACTTCTTGTACCTTCTCAAGATCAACTGATATCCCATCCTGAGAAATTGTGTGACCCAAAAATTTAATTTCTCTTAGCCAGAAATCACATTTGGACAATTTAGCATACAACTGATGATCACGTAACCTTTGAAGTACTGTATGCAAATGCTTAGCATGCTCGACTTCATTCTTTGAATAGACCAGTATGTCATCAATAAAGACCACCACAAACTTATCTAGCTCTGGCATGAACACTGAGTTCATAAAATACATGAAATAAGCCAGGGCATTGGTCAGCCCGAAAGACATTACCAAGTACTCATAAAGCCCATATCTAGTAGAGAAAGCCGTCTTCGGAATATCACTGGCCCTGATCTTAATCTGATGATAGCCAGAGCGAAGGTCTATCTTGGAGAATACTCTTGCTCCCACCAACTGATCAAACAATACATCGATGCGGGGCAATGGATACTTGTTCTTGATGGTCACCGCATTGAGAGGGCGGTAATCGACACACAATCTTAGACTCTCATCCTTCTTCTTTACGAATAAGGCTGGACATCCCCATGGTGAAGTACTTGGGCGAATGAACCCTTTGTCCAACAACTCTTGTAGTTGCTTTTTCAATTCCGCCAATTCTGCTGGAGGCATCCTATAGGGTCTCTTGGATATAGGTGCAGTTCTGGGTTGTAATTCAATCACGAACTCTATGTCTCTGTCGGGTGGCATCCCTGGCAATTCATCAGGAAAAACATCTGGGTAGTCACATACTACAGGGATTCTTTCAACCGGTGATTCTATCATGGTGAATGCACAGGAGCAGGTACAACCCTGATCGGGTAGGTACAAGGTGATCTCGCCATCCAGTGGGGAGTGGATTTCTATGGCTCTGGCTGCGACATCAATTATCGCATGGTGTCGCGATAACCAATCAGTCCCCAGGATGATATCCACACTATCCAATCCCATGATCAGGAGAGTGGTTTTAAATATGAAGCTACCCAACTTTATTGGTACGTGTCTATTGATCTGATAGGTGGCAACCCTGCCTTCGGGTGTAGAAATTGTAATACCCCCATTGGTGTGGTGAAAAGGTAACTGACACTTGGCACCAAATTTGGTACTGATAAAACTGTGTGATGCACCAGAATCAAAAATAATAATTGCAGGATAATTCAAAACTGAAAAGATACCAGTCAAGACGGGTGCTCCCTCTGGAATATCAGCCATGGTGGTGAAGTTCAGCTTGCCCTCCTTCACTTGCACCTTCTTCCTCTTGCCTTGGTTTTGGTTGGAATTCTGTCCCTGCTGGTTTCTGGGGCAATTCTTAGCATAATGTCCGGTGTTACCACAAGTGAAACACCTGTTGTCATTGGCCTGACGATACTGCTGCTGCTGTGGCTGATTATTGTTCCTCTGAACTGGGGACTGAGAGCGGTTGGGTGCCTGCTGCTGCTACTATGGTCGGATCACCCAACGTCCTTGCTGCTGCTGAGGTCCTCTGTTCTGAGTGTCAGATACAATCCTGAAGCGCTGTGGATGAGCTGATGATCCTGCCACAGGGGTCTTCCTCTTCTTTTCTGCTTGACGGGCTATGATGCAGTCCTCCTGAGAAATGGCCATGTTGACCAATTCATTGTAACTGTTGGCCCTGACGGTGTTGAGACAGTCGCGGAGCTTAGTGCTGAGCCCCCTCTTGAATCTGTCCCTTTTCTTCTCATCCGTGTCTGCGTGGTATCCGGCATACTGACACAGGTCATTGAAGGCCTGAGCATACTGTAACACTGTCCGATTCCCCTGAGTGAGTGCCAGAAACTCATTTAGCTCGCGGTCCATAATGCCGGCTGGTATATGATGCCCCCTGAAAGCTGCCTTGAACTCTCTCCATTCCACCTCATGGTCAACTGGCTGCATAGCAAGGAAGTGGTCCCACCATGTCCGCGCGGGTCCGCGAAGCTGCTAGGTGGCGAACCTGACCTTAGTCACCTCTGAACAAACTCCATTGAGCAGTGGGAATTTGGATTCCACTACCCTTAGCCATACATCAGCATCAAGTGGATCCTCTGCCCTGGTGAACAACAGTGGCTTGGTACTGAGGAACTCCTGATAAGTGCTGCCGCCGGGTGATGCTGATGATCACCACCACCATAATGCTGAGGTGGCGGCTGACGCTGAGCCAACTGTCGCAAGATCTCATTCTGCTGAGCCATCAGCTCTTGCAGAGTAGGAGGCGGTGGTGGAGGAATGCATTCATTCTGTCCATGACGCACTCTTCCTCCCATATGAAAAATCAAGAATGCTCTCAATATCACATTTCCGATGTCAAGGTTCATACGCAGTGAAAGATTTGCAAGGGTAAAAACCACTATATATTTTCTTGCATAAATCATAAAAAGATTCCACATGGCATAAGACTTTCCTTCAAAAATTAAAACTGACATCATTCATCATCCAACTTTCAAAAGAGATTGTTGCGATTACATCAGTGACTCAAAAGACTCAACTCTGTCTAGCCTAGTACCCCAAGGGTGCAAAAGCTAAGCTAGCTTCGAGGAGTTCTATCGCCACTCACTTCTAACTCTATCCCGGCGACCTAGTGAGCAAACGAGGCAACGCTCGACTCGGGGGAAGGTGGTCTCCCTGAGCCAGCAGTGTCCAAGCTGGAGGCCGGCTCCGGCTCCTCTCCTCCCTCGATGTCGACATCCTCGTTGGCCTCCATATCCTGGATCTCCTGGTGGTGCATATCCAAATGTTGGTTAGCTTCTGCGAGTTGCTGCTGAGTGTTGATTAGCTTATCCTCGAGAACCTCAATGGTGTTCTCCCTGGTTCCCACTAGTTCCTCAAGCTCCTGGATCTCGTTGGACATCTGCTCCACCTGTAGGTTCTTTTCCACCATCTCAGTGGACAGGTCTACCACAAGTTATTCTCTGTTATCCAAGGTAATCTTGGTAGCCTCCAACAATGCCATCAGGTGAGACATTGCCTCTCCTTGCTTCACCTGCAGATGATACAGAGCATCCATGCATCGCACCGTCAAGTGCGCAGTCTGCCCTAGGTAAAGGGCCCATATATCCTTGGCATGCTCCACTCGATCCTTCCACATTGGGTCGTCCTCCTTTTCAGCAGGGACTAAGCCAATGGGATGAGTAGACAGCTCCAAGGGGTGAAAACCACAGAAGGTGGTCATCCCGTGGAGAGCAATCGCCTCGATAGTATCCTCAGCCTGGTATCCGAAAGACTCGGAGTCCAACGAACGCCAGCCTGGCTGTAAGGGGTGAGGCTCTAGGGTCATCCTCACCCTACAGCAGGGCACTCGGTGCTTCTCAAATAGCTGCACCGCGTACTGGGGAGGCATCATATAACCGGCTCCCTGAAGTACCTCCCACAAGATACGGGGGAAACCCTCTCGTGCAAGTCTGTCCGTGTGGGATTGTGCGTTCCCTCCGTCCGAGGATCCGTGAGAAGTCATCTGTGTACGGTTAAGCGTAAGTAAAAAAGAAAAAGAATTATAAAATAAAAAGGGATCAAAACTCAGCCTCTCTATGACTATGACAATGGCACTGGGTGTACTTAATCTGTCATTATCGTGTATTAAAGTTCTTACCAAATTATCAAGTAGTTTAAGTAAGGATGCATGCGTGCTCGCCCTAAGCGACCTCATTTCAACTTAGAGGGATTAGGGAAAACCCCCATCCCTTATAGTAGCCGGTAGGGCTTACTCAAATAGCCACCTAGCTACCCCTTCTATCATCCTAAGGCTTCACGTCCTAGGTCTATCCTTATCGTCCTGACGATCTATCCAACATTTGTTTCTATTAAGTTTTACTTTTGAAAAGGATGGTATTTACATTTTATTGATTCCTCTGTGGTGGTACGAGCTTCGATACCAGCTGTGGTGGAACTGCCCGAATTATTCCGACTTAAGTGCCTAAGTCCCACCTTAGAGGCTAGACCACACTTAAATGGGAATAACACGTCAGTCCCTCGGATCTAGTCCGACAGGGCCACTAACAGGAACAAGTACCACGTACTCACTCGATGGTGAGGCACATAGCAAATACAATAAAGCATAAAACCATACCTAAAGGGAGTATTAAATTTATTACATCATCATCGGAGTTTTAGCAAAAGTAGTAATCAGTGTTCGGAATGCAGTGGAATTAAACTAACGATAAATGGAGGGATGGGGAAGCCTGTCCCATCACTCCTCATGCTCCTCCTCAGCCAAGGTAGGGTCCCACTCGACTGTCCAACCCGGTGGCAAGATGGACGGCCAAGTCACTCCAGCAACCATGTCCTCCAGAGAACCTGTAAAATTATGCCACAAGCAAGGCTGAGTATACTAATACTCAGCTAGACTTACAAGGTGTGAGGAGTCTACTCCTCTACCTCTAGACATGTAGCGGTTTGGCTGAGGGGTTTGGTTGCCAAAAGCACTAGCTGAGTCTAAAAATCAACTTTAGCTTTTTCAAGTTTTAGTGTGACTCTCTTAAGACTAATTGTGTACTATCTAATCATTCATGGTATCAAGCAAAATTAGCAATCAATATCTTTTGCCAAATCATCACATTTCCACTTGTTACTCAATGCAGTACAATGGATCAAGCAGTCTCATTAGCTGCGAGAAGCAAACGATTCGAATCGAGTTTTTATCCTTGCAAGGTAAACCTAAACACACGACGTGGCGAGGCACTCTGTCCCCACACACATCAACCTTCCCCATCGATTCCCTGGCAACAGATCAGGGTTCACCGCCTTGGCTTGTCTTCCAAAGCTGGGGCAGGCAGATCCTCGATGGCAGGCTCTGGTGCTGGATCCTGGGCTACCTCCTGAGCAAGTCCGTGCTCCGGCACGAGGATGTACTCTCCGTCAGCGAGGTTGCAATCTATCAAATGCAATGAATAAGATATATGTATGCTATGATATGCAGAATTTAGTAACCATTATGCATAGGGAAGGAAAAACTAAGTTAGTTGATGACTTAGGGTTTTCCTTGTTATAAGAAGTTCTTAGTGGTTTATGCTTAGCAATTTAGGTTTAGGGTTTTGCTTAGAGGCAAGCATAGTGGATTAAGGCTTGGGTTGTCTCTTGAAGGTTTTAGTAAGTACTCAAGGGTTTTGTTGTTTTGGTTAGGGCAACATTTATTTCCACTACTAATTTCTCTTTTTATTGTCGTTTTATGCTCTTAAGGTGGGTTTAAACTACAACAGTGATTTCAAGTTTTATAAAAATTCTGTAAAAATTACAGTGGGTTAATACTGGTCACTGTAGTCTGTCCTATAAATTGTAGGCCAAAACAAATAGAACCTTCTCGGGACAAAAAAACAAAAGTTGGGGCAGAGGGGTTACTTTGCACTACAACCCTTACCTAGGTGTGGGCTCTATACTAAGGGTTATTTTTGCTAGTATCTATGGGTAATAACATGCTTTTGTGCCAAAAATCACAGAGGGTCACCTAGTGGTTATTTAGTTATGATTTTCCAAAGTTTAATGCTAAAAAGGCACTTATAACTAGCTTACTAATTGAAAATGTCCAACAACAAAACTTTCATTTTTCCTAGGTTCTTCTTAGCAAAAGATCAGTCATTCCTGAGGGAGGGGTGTTTGCTTCTAAGGATTATTTTCTTATGACTTTTCAAAGTTTTCTCTGTTTTTCATGAATAATTGTGAGTGTAATTTCTTTCCACTGGACTATGGTTTAACAGATTTTTCTTGTGAACTACATGACTTAGGCAAGCTAGGAAAAATATGGTTGCCCTCTGGTTTCCATTTTTAATCCCTTTTCTAAATTTTTCTAAGTTTGAGCATAAACAAGCTTTAGTGAACAAACCCTCCTTAACCTTGTATACTGGGGTGTTTATTTATTTTAAACAGTGTAACTACTAGTTTAGTGTCTCCACTATTTTTCTTAAGTCTGGTCTAATAATATTTCTATTTTTCCTTCTAATATTAAGTTTTGGGCAGTTTTCTTATTTAATTCAAAACTCTAGAAAATAATACCGGAACTATGGGGTTTATTATTTTTGTCTGATAGTTTATATTTCACAAAGTCTAGCAAAATTGGTTTGACAAATTTTGGATAATTATTCTTCAAGTTATGCATTTATTTAGTTCTCTGTAATATTTAAAAGAAGAATAAATTCGAAAGGGAAAAGAAATACAGGTTTGCGCTGAACCCCCTGGATTTTTCTCCTTTCTCTCTCACAAAACAGTCCTCGGTCTACTATTTGCATGAGTCACTGACATTGCACAAAACCCCCTAGACTTAGCCGAAATCTAACCCGCGCTCCTTGGCTGGCTTAAATTGTACCCGCGGCAAGGATTACGGCGGCGAGGCTTACCGACGGCAGTAGAGCTCCGGCGGGGTGGTCAGTGACGTCGAGGAGGTCACAGCGGTCACGTCGGTGTGCGGGTCGGCGTCAGAGGTGGTCGGAGTTGCCCTGGCCACGAGCGCAGGCGGCGGAGGTCATCGACGGCTCTAGCTCCGGCCAAACCACGGCGGTAGGGTTCAATTAAAGCGCACGAGGAGCTCCACGGGTTGATGTAGAGGCCATGCACGCAACGAATTGAGAAATGGTGCAGAGGTTTACCCGGTCCACGTGCTCCGATGGGGTTCCAAACTCCGGCGAGCACGATTGCGCTATTTCGGTGGCGCGGGTCCTCGGTTCAAGCTCGGGCAAGCTTCACGGCCTCCTAGGGGATCTATCCGAAGGCTTGGATCGAGCGAAGGAGGGAGGGAAAGGGGTTGGCCACGGTGGTTGCCCTCGGGCGGCTCTGGCGGGTCGCGGGGAGGTCACCAGAGCTACGGGCGAGCTCGGGAGCGTTAGGCGCGGTACAGAGGAGGCAACGGGGATGATGGCCGGGCACTGGAGTGGGCTTTATAGCCGCGGCGCGGGCGTGGTCACGGGGCGGGTTTCGCGTGCGGGCATGCTCTGAGCGCGCCCCCGAGTGTCAGCCCACGTCGAACACGTGGGGGTTTACTTCTGCCAGGGTTCAACGATCGATTTGATCGCCTTAGCGTGCAGATCTTGGCAAACCCCTGTGCACGGTCTCTTCCCTGCATCAAATCCTACCTTTTTTATGTGAGTTCCAAGCAAAGATACGGTCGGAGTAGAGAGATATGGGGGTGAGAAGTCGGCTCTAGCAGAGCTGTCCACACCGAGACAAAAGCCATGCCAAGTCATGTCAAATGGCTTAGGGTTGGGTTCAAACTTTTCTAGGGTGTTCTAGGGGTCTTTGGGCGCCATTTTTTAAATTGGTCCATAAGGTTTTGAGGTTGGGATCAAAGTGAACGTGTTTGATCGTTGAAAGAGGGTCGGTTTTGAACTTGAGAAAAACATGAATTTTCTTTTATGCCTTTCTCTTTGGTGACCTTTTTGGGGTTCTTCTGAATCCTTTTTGGGGTCACACTCTTTCTATGTTTTGTAGGGTATTAAGTGTACTACAACTTTTATAATTAGTCCTAGTCATGAAAATGTGATTTACATAGACTTTTTTCCACAATCCCCTCTAGGGCTCCATTTGCCTATAAGGGATGTGAATTAGGGTTTGGGTCATTCCCTTCTCTTTTGTGCATGATAAGGCCAAGGCATGACTTCTAAGATGGGTTACACCTACTTAGGATCTTGATCCCCAAGTTTGGTGTCTTTTGCTCAAACTAAACCACAAGTGATGATGGGTTCAATAGTGTAGTCTTGAGTGAAAACCCTAAGTAACACCTGGGGCCGCTACCGACGACATCATATCGTCGGTAGTTTGTTCTATTCTAATTTCAAGGTAAAAACTTTTCTTCGGCTTTTCATTATTTTAACGACGAAGGAGTTTTCTGACGAAGGTTGTTTTTGCACAGAGTATGCTATTAAGTAAGGCTTTGAAGATGCAACAGGACCTTGAAGACAAAAAACATGAGGTTATAATTGAAGGTTTAGAGAGCAAAATAAAAGATCATGCAGCTGCTCTTGAAAAGAAAGATTTCGAACTTCAAACAATGGAGGGTTTATTGGCAGAAGCTGAAGCCAAAATTGCAAAATTGAATAGTGAACTCCTCTCACAGTCAGAAAGCTTCGATCAAGAGAAAAAAGATTTCAAAACAAAACTCGAAGCCGAAGCTGAAAAAGTTCAAATATACAGAAATCACTTAAGGATCTGCAAGAAAAATGCTTAGGCTTCTGCACCCGGTGCATCCAACGGTTGAAACAAGTCTTTAGCTCAGTTGGAGCCAGCTCCGAAAAATTTAAACCTTCGGTTGAAGATCTGCCAGGCACATTTAATCATATCGAAGGTGAGGTTGATGCTCTCGACGAAATTATAGCTGGGCACGATGACTTTTGTGCCTTGCTAGCTTCTCGAGGCACGGCTGCCGCTTTCATGAAGGCTGGCTGCACACATGGAAATATCGTAAACAGACTAAACTTCAGCCTGTCACCAGCAGACTTGGATGATATCCCCGGCCTGGCCCGAAGGATCGGAAACAGATTCATTACTCAAATCTGGGCAAAGGGCGGGCGGAACATGGCTGGTGACTGAAAGGTAAATGTGCCCTTGGGCCATTTCTAAGTATTTTGGTGATTGAGTGCCAACACAAATGGTCATGGGTTAAACTATGCCAAATGATGGACAAAGTGAAAATCAACATAAAGGTATGTTTCTAAGACTTAGTACTTTGTTTTAAGGACTAATGTATTGTGTCTAAGTGCTGGAAATAGGAGAAATCACTTTGGAAAAGAGATGGCTTTGTTCAGCCAAAAGCAGTTCAGTCTGGGAGCACCGGACTGATTGGTGGTGCACCGGACAGTGTCCGGTGCGCCAGGCTGGCTCTGGTGAAAAGGCCGCTCTCGGGATTTCGTCGGCGGTGTACAGCTAAAATTCACCGGACTGTTCGGTGTGCACCGGACTGTCCGGTGAGCCAACTGTCGGCCGAGCCAACGGTCGGTCGCGCAATCCGCGCGTGACACGTGGCTGGGCCAACGGTCTGAAGGGGGCACCGGACTGTCCGGTGTGCACCGGACAGTGTCCGGTGCGTCAATGGCTCCAAATCGCCAACGGTCGGCTGCGCCAGAATAGGAAAGAAATCCGCACCGGCCAGTGTCCGGTGGTGCACCGGACTGTCCGGTGCGTCAGTCGACAGAAGGCAAGAATTGCCTTCCTGGAATGCTCTCAACGGCTCCTAGCTGCCTTAGGGCTATAAAAGGGACCCCTAGGCGCATGGAGGAAGCAACCAAGCATTCTCTAAGCATTCCTAAGCACCAAGACTCCAATTCCGCGCATTTGATTCTATGTGATAGCAACTAGAGCTCCATTTGAGTAGAGAACTCTCCGGGTTGTGTTGTGAGCTCGAGTTGTGACTTGTGTGCGTGTTTCTGCTCTGATTTTGTGTCTTGTGTGTGTTGCTCATCCCATCCTTACTTCCGTGTTTCTTTGTGAACATCAAATTGTAAGGGCGAGAGGCTCCAAGTTGTGGAGATTCCTCGCAAGCGGGTTATAGTAAACAAAGCAAAACACCATGGTATTCAAGTGGGTCTTTGGACCGCTTGAGAGGGGTTGAGTGCAACCCTCATCTGTTGGGACGCCACAACGTGGAATAGGCAAGTGTTGGACTTGGCCGAACCACGGGATAAACCACTGTGCCTATCTGTGTTGATCTTCTTATGGTTATTGTGTTTTGCAAGAACTCCTCTCTAGCCACTTGGCCTTATTGTGCTAACTCCTAATCAAGTTTTGTGGCATTAAGTTTCAAGTTTTTACAGGATCACCTATTCACCCCCCCTCTAGGTGCTCTCAATTGGTATCGGAGCCATTCTCTTCAAGAAAGGGACTAATCGCCCGAAGGGATGGATCCCAAGGGAAAGGGGATGGTGGTCAATGATAAGGAGAAGGAGACCATCTTCAACGAGCCGAGGGACGACAAAGCTACTGACTCTGGCTCGAGTCAAAAGAAGAAGGAAGGGAAGAAGAAGAGGCGCATCAAGAAGATCGTCTACTACGACGACAGCGACGATTCCTCTTCTTCCCAAAAGGACAACGACGACAACGACTACGAGAAAAAGAAGACGGTTAACTCAATTTTTCTTTCGATTACTCTCGTATTCCTCAAAGTACCAGTGCTCATTTACTCTCCATTCCACTTGGTAAACCTCCTCACTTTGATGGAGAGGACTACGGATTTTGGAGTCACAAAATGCGTAGTCACTTGTTCTCTCTCCATCCAAGCATATGTGAGATAGTAGAAAGTGGAATGCAATTTGATAGTACTGATAGTCCCATATTTATCAATGAGCAAATTCACAAAAATGCACAAGCTACTACTGTTCTTCTAGCATCATTGTGCAGGGATGAATACCATAAGGTGAGCGGCTTGGATAACGCCAAGCAGATCTGGGACACCCTCAAGATCTCGCATGAGGGGAACGACGTCACCATGCTCACCAAGATGGAGTTGGTGGAAGGCGAACTAGGAAGGTTCGCGATGATCAGGGGAGAGGAGCCAACCCAAACGTACAACTGGCTCAAGACCCTCGTCAACAAAATAAGGAGCTATGGAAGCACGCGATGGACGGACCACGACGTCGTCCACCTAATGCTAAGGTCTTTCACTGTCCTTGATCCACATTGTCACACCCGAATTTTAGGGGTCCAAAACCCGGGCGCGAACATAATCACCAGGTGTGCTGGGACCAAGTCTCACACATATGATGATTCATGGCACAGGATCGAATGTCACATCTTTACTACATAACAGGAGTTCTATACAAAATAAATAAGTAATTACATTATAAGGAGACAACGGTCCAGCAACCCAAAGTTGACTGGGAGACGACGGCCTAGATCTCTCTCACGAACTCATCGCAGCATCCTCCATGCGCCTCATCCTGTGGTACCTGTTCTTGACCTGTGGGGGGGGGGGTGTGAGACAGCAAGAGTGAGCTCACATACGTTCATCGCTCAACAAGTTGTGGGGAATAATGTGCATGAACTCGACAAAGGTGGGAGCTCACGTGAAGTGTAAGGCTTACCAAAGAGGATGGTTAGAGTTGAGCATTGCTTTTAAAGTTGGTCAAAATTTTATTAGCAGTTACTAAGTATAAGTAAATACCAACCCAATTAAGTAGTAGAACAAAAGTAACATCATCACCTGCGATGCAATGCATATGACAAATTGAATTTAGTTCCATAAATTAATCATCAGAGAGTCCTGAGCTGCTCATGACCGTGAGCTCGGCTAGTATACCAGTTTTACACTCTGCAGAGGTGGTACCCTTTACCCACAAGTCATGTTACCCATCTACCAAGGGATCGCGACTTCCCATACACCTCTACCGAGGAGGCGAGGCAGGGTAACACTACAAGGCCTTTACAAAGTTCCACTAGCTTCAGAAAACCCGCTACAGTTTATAGGAAGCTCCAATGCAGGGTTCTTGCCTGACCGCCATCGCAGCAAAATCAACCAAGGACCTCCCTACACTGACCACTCCCCTACTGCCCTTGCCCCTTTCGAGTAAGGTAGTCCTCCACTAGCTTTCCTAATTAATCAGCCAAGGGCGTCCATAAACCCTTGTGGTGGCACGTGTTTCTCAAGTTAAGCTCTATGTTCCAATTAACATTAATGATCTTGACATGAACAGTAAATAACAATGGATAACAAAAGTATAATCATGAATAATGTGTATCTCAATGCCCAAAACCACATATAGCACTAGCAAGTACTACCCAAAAAGTTCAGTGGTAAACAAGGCATAAAGATAGACAAACTAGGGTAACCTATTAGGTCTCATCAAAATTAACCTATGCAGATCATTATGATTAATTAGAACATGAGTGGGTAAAAGAAGTGATCAAGGGCACAACTTGCCTGGCACTTGAGATTCCAGGTACCAACTTGCTTTTCAGATGACACGTGTCCTCTCGCTAGTCGTAGCAATACAAACAAACATGGTATAGATAAAATTAACATCACACCAAACATAAGAACAAACTGAATAATAATAATCTACGCGTTGCTATGAGACTAACGCAACTTGAATGGATCAAATCAGAGTTAAAACGGAGGAGTTATGATTTTCTGAAGATTCTGTGTGTTTTGTACAAGATTAAATGGGATATAAATTTTAATGTGACTTTCATGTCAAAACAGTGGTACTATATGATATACAATAATATTACAAAATTATAGGAATTGGAACGGATTAATTTGGGCTTGATATGGATTTTCTATGAATTTATTGAGTTTCTAGGTTTATTTATGTACTAAAAAGTATTTACTATATTATTTTTACTATTTTCTTGGTTCACTGGACCAAGCGTCAAATTCTAGAAAGGTTAGGGGTCAAGATGTAAATTTTCCCAGACACAGCTTTAACCCGCGGTGGACGGCGGGTTGATTACCTAATTCTGCAGGGACTCTTTTAAAAAGTTGTGCCGTGAAGGGGTATCTTCTCATGACAGCCATCCGATCCTAAGTGGGTGGCCCAGATTACATTGCCCATTAAGTGAACCGGTACGCGCTGCTGGCCTTTGGATCCTGAATCAACGGCCGATCGACCCCACGCCATACTTCATCGCCGAGTCGTTCGATCGGAATCCAACTGTCCAGATAAAAACCTACAACGAATATGCTGTGCTCTAATCTGAGTCGTTCAACCCGATCCAACGGCCAGCGGCCCTTCTTCATCAACCCGATCCCAGGAACGACAGCGTCGTCTTCTCCACGGTGGAGACCCCGACGATGGAGCCACAGGCCGCGACGGTGTTGCCATAGGATCATCCCGACCGCACACTGGTGCTCGATTCTCCACCCATAACACGGTCACCAGTAGCGGGGAAAGAAGAACGCCCGAGAGCTGTCTTACCTGATATCGTACTGCAGAAGCTTCCGTCCATGACGTAGAGCCGGTCCATGCCCATCTCTGCGGTCACCACCATTTTCTTCTCTCTCTCTCTTTCGGCCTTTCTCTCTCAACCGCGGCGGCCCCTGGCTCAAGATGCAGCACCGCAGCTCCTAGTGGTTCGTCAATGGGTCGTAGAGGTCTGTACTTATACTCGCGCCTACCTAGAATCCCGCCCAGTGCGGACTTCGCCAGGCCAGCCCAATCGCGAGATCAGCGCGGATCGAGGGGGGTTGTTGCAGAGATCGCGGCGAGCGACTATGGCGGGGAGGAGATCCCGATCGGACGTGGTTGCCAGAGTCCGGATTTTTTTTCTTCGTGAGGTGGTTGCTATTTCCCAGCCACAGGGCCTACGCAGCAGCGGAGACGACCCGCGCGGCGGAGGATGTTGGTTGAGGAAGACCCTGCGTGGATTCTTGCGTGGAGCTGGGTTCAGGCATGACGAAGGAGATGGGTCTGACAATGGTGGCCTGCATTCCAGTGACCCATGCGCGCGTAGGGAGGACGTGGCCCGACCTCCAGGATCAGCGCAGGATTGGGGTCAGTTGTGGCAAGTCTGGCGAGATGAATAAAAAATTAGAGAAAAGAAACAAGAGTGTTCCTGAAGTGTGCTATCCGGCTAGGCAGAGGAGTGGGATGGTTCTGTGAGTGGGCTGGTCGACTAGGATCGATTCCATGTGCATGATGAATGTGTTTTTTCTTTTCTTTTATACTTCCTATTTCATGTTCCAAATAATCAATTTGAATGAGTTTGAAATTCAAACAATAGTTCAAAAGCACAACTAAAAACTCAGCATGGCATGGAACTATATACTTTATTCCTTTATTTAGGCCATGTTTCCAATATGAAATGCACACGCATACATTTTTTTTATGTTTAAGAATTTGACGCACATAGATGTATATCTAGATTTAAAGTATATGCATTAATATTCATTTCTTAGTTTTTTTAGGAGACGTTTAATGTATAACCTCCACTTTTTTCAAATATTATTATTTATTATTTTTCTTGTTATTTATTTAGGGAGAAATAAATGACTTAGTTGAAATTTTCTTTCCCATTTTCTATTCCTAATTCCAAATTCAATTATTCAAACTCAAATTTATACTCCTGTTTTAAATTTCAGATTTTCCAAATGTCTCAATTGAAATCCAAATGTGAATATAAACCATATTATTTTAAGTATTACTATTTTATTCTCCTTCTCATATTTGACTCTAACAATAATTGACTTTATTACAATTTTCTTTTCTCATTCCCTAATTCCCAAAGCACTATAATAACTATATTTTTTAATTTATTTTATAATTATTATTTTTTTCTACCAAATTTGGGTCTTACACACATCTTGTAAACAATATTCGTGAGAATCCTAGGTACACCAAGATGTCGTCCGAAGAAATACTTGGGAAGTTTGTAAGCAGGCGGATGATGATCAAGGAGGCAAGATACGTTGATGATGCGTTGAATGGCCCAATCAACGAACCTCAAACCGTTGCTCTCAAAGCAACGAGGAGCAAGGAGGCGCTACCTAGCAAGGTGGCACAAGTTGAGGCGGCGGGGCTCAATGAGGAAGAGATGGCCCTCAACATCAAGCGTTTCAAGACGGCGCTAAGGGGTCGCAAGGAGCATCCCAACAAGAACAAGACGAAGGGGAAGCGCTCATGCTTCAAATGTGGTAAGATTGGTCATTTTATCGCTAATTGTCCCGATAATGATAGTGACCAGGAACAAGAGAAGAAGAGGGAAAAGAAGAAGGCCTACAAGAAGGCTAAGGGCGAGGCACACCTTAGCAAGGAGTGGGACTCGGATTGTTCGTCATCCGACTCCGACAACGAAGGACTCGCCGCCTCGGCCTTCACCAAATTGTCCCTCTTCCCCAACGAGCATCACACTTGCCTCATGGCAAAGGAGAAGAAGGTAAACACTCGAAAGACTACTTATGCTTCTTCTAGTGATGATGAATCCAGCGATGATGAAATAGATTATGCTAGTTTGTTCAAGGGCTTAGAAAGAACTAAGATTGTTAAGATTAATGAATTAATCGATGCCTTGAATGACAAGAATAGATTGTTAGAAAAGTAAATGTGCCCTTGGGCCATTTCTAAGTATTTTGGTGATTGAGTGCCAACACAAATGGTCATGGGCTAAACTATGCCAAATGATGGACAAAGTGAAAATCAACATAAAGGTATGTTTCTAAGACTTAGTACTTTGTTTTAAGGACTAATGTATTGTGTCTAAGTGCTGGAAACAGGAGAAATCACTTTGGAAAAGAGATGGCTTTGTTCAGCCAAAAGCAGTTCAGTCTGGGAGCACCGGACAGTGTCCGGTGGTGCACAGGACAGTGTCCGGTGCGCCAGGCTGGCTCTTGTGAAAAGGCCGCTCTCGGGATTTCGTCGGCGGTGTACGGCTAAAATTCACCGGACTGTCCGGTGTGCACCGGACTGTCCGGTGAGCCAACTATCGGCCGAGCCAACGGTCGGCCGCGCAATCCGTGCGTGACACGTGGCCGGGCCAACGGTCTGAACGGGGCACCGGACTGTCTGGTGCGCCAACGGCTCCAAATCGCCAACGGTCGGCTGCGCCAGAATAGGAAAGAAATCCGCACCGGACTGTCCGGTGCGCTAGTCGACAGAAGGCAAGAATTGCCTTCTTGGAATGCTCTCAACGGCTCCTAGCTACCTTGGGGCTATAAAAGGGACCCCTAGGCGCATGGAGGAAGCAACCAAGCATTCTCTAAGCATTACTAAGCACCAAGACTCCAATTCCGCGCATTTGATTCTTTGTGATAGCAACTAGAGCTCCATTTGAGTAGAGAACTCTCCGGGTTGTGTTGTGAGCTCGAGTTGTGACTTGTGTGCGTGTTTGTGCTCTGATTTTATGTCTTGTGTGCGTTGCTCATCCCATCCTTACTTCCGTGTTTCTTTGTGAACCTCAAATTGTAAGGGCGAGAGGCTCCAAGTTGTGGAGATTCCTCACAAGCGGGATATAGTAAACAAAGCAAAACACCGTGGTATTCAAGTGGGTCTTTGGACCGCTTGAGAGGGGTTGAGTGCAACCCTCGTCCGTTGGAACGCCACAATGTGGAGTAGGCAAGTGTTGGACTTGGCCGAACCACGGGATAAACCACTATGCCTATCTGTGTTGATCTTCTTGTGGTTATTATGTTTTGCAAGAACTCCTCTCTAGCCACTTGGCCTTATTGTGCTAACTCCTAATCAAGTTTTGTGGCATTAAGTTTCAAGTTTTTACAGGATCACCTATTCACCCCCCCTCTAGGTGCTCTCAGTGACGAAGCTCGAAGTCACCTTAAACCGATAATAAACTCATACCTTGTGCTCACCTTTTCCTTGAAACTTGAATTTACCTTATAATGCTTTAATATGTACAGGATGACGAAGCTGAGGAGCATTGAGCCAAAGCTTAGCAAACGATCCAAAGCTTAACATATGATGATGAAGTCGAAAGCATAGCTGTGAAAAAACTCTAGGAAAACTCTTGTATTATCCTTTGTAAAGAATATTGTAATTTGAGAATCAGATTCTACTCTATAAATTTGTGCATACCTTGTAATATATTATTACCTTTCCATCAATGTATGAAGTGCTTTGATTTGGACGAAACTTGTATTTTTGGGCCAGAGGCGAAAAACACCTTCCCTTCTTTTCGTACACAATCGAAGCATAAATCTGCTTCCGAAGCTGTATCCTTAGAGCCGGAGCAACTGTCTGTATCTGTATGATATGATGATGATGATCCTATGTATGTCTAAATGAATGTTTATGAATGCAATGTATGATGTAATGTATTGTGCAAATGAAGGCCCGAAGACACACATACGAAGCCACATCCATAACCTTCATCCCCTTAGGAATGACTGAAGTCTCTTTGCCGTTTATTTTTCGGCTGCACCACTTATTTTTCGGTGTAAGTTCTGCATCCCCTTAGGGGCGTCTTTTGAACTTCTTCGCCTTCTATTTCGGCGGTATCCGCGTTGACTTTTCACGCATCGCCTTATATTTCGGCGGTATTTGGCTCTGCATTCCCTTAGGAACGACTTTTGAGTAGAAAACTTACACTGCGCTCCCTTAGGAACGGCTTTTTGTAGCTTCGTCATGCTCTACATCCCCTTAGGGACGACTTTCGAACTTCTCCCTGTTTTTTTTCTTTTTCTCTACACTCGATGGTGCATGCTAAGATTTTACATTTACATATTTTGGGGGATTTTGCTCTCGTAGAGCTGAATAAGAAATGAAAAATTACAAACTATGGCCCCATTAAAAACCTTTCTCCCCCTTCGAAAAGGAAAAGGGTGCCATAGGAAAAGTGAAAAAGATTACATTTATACATAATACCGTCGAAGCTCATCTGCATTCCAAGATCTAGGAATGTCGTTGCCGTCCATGTCCTTTAATCTGTAAGAACCGGGTCTTGACGAAGATACTACCAGAAAGGGTCCTTCCCACTTCAGCTGAAGCTTGCCTACTGTGTCAGGGTTGGCTACTCTCCGAAGCACCAAATGTCCAGGCTTAATGTCTTTCAATCGAACCTTTCTATCGCGCCATTTTATTGTTTCGGTTTGATATTTATTGATATTCTCCATAGCTTGAAGTCTGGAACCTTTTATAGTATCTTTTGCTACGTGATAATCAGCTTCGTCTTCTGCCGAAGATGTTGTTCTTATTGATCCTGCTTTAGCTTCTTCTAGGGTTATAGCTTCATCACCAAATAATAATTTGAACGGTGTAAAACCTGTTCATCTTGATATAGTTGTATTGTGGCTCCACACCACTTTAATCAACTCATCTGGCCATTTTCCTCTGGGCTGATTAAAGATTAGCTTCATTATTCCCGTCATTATAATGCCATTTGTGTGGCGGAACTGCCCGAATTTTTCCAACTTAAGTGCCTAAGTCCCGCCTTAGAGGCTAGACCACACTTAAATGGGAATAACTCGTCAATCCCTCGGATCTAGTCCGACACGGCCACTGATAGGATCAAGTACCACAATCTCACTCGATGGTGAGTCACAGAGCAAATACAATAAAGCATAAAACCATGCATTAAAGAGTATTAAATTATTACATCATCATCAGAGTTTTGCAAAAGTAGTCATCATTGTTCGAAGTGCAGCGGAATAAAACTAACGGTAAATAAACAGGGAGATGGGGAAGCCTTTCCCATCACTCCTCATGCTCCTCCTCAACCGAGGTAGGGTCCCACTCGACAGTCCAACCCGGTGGTAAGGTGGACGGCCAAGTCACTCCAGCAACCATGTCCTCCAGAGAACCTGTAAAATTGTGCCACAAGCAAGGCTGAGTATACTAATACTCAGCTAGACTTACTCGGTGTGAGGAGTCTACTCCTCTACCTCTAGACATGCAGCTGTTTGGCTGTGGGGTTTGGTTGCCAAAAGCACTAGCTGAGTTTCTAATCAAGTTTTTAACTTTGTCAAATTAAGTGTGACGCTCTTAAGGCTAAAGATGTACTATCTACTCATACATAGTAGCAAACATTTTTAGCAATCAACATCTTGTATGATCTCTTCACAATTCCACTTGTTACTCAATGTAGCAGCATGGATCAAGCAGTCTCATTAGCTGCGAGAAGCAGACGATTTGAATCGAGTTTTTATCCTTGCAAGGTAAACCTAAACACACGACATGCAGGGGCACTCCGTCCCCACACACATCAACCGTCCCCATCGATTCCCCGTCAGCAGATCAGGGCTCACCGCCTTGGCGTAAATGCCTCACTGACCCCGACTGTCGTCGTGCAGTGACCGCACTTGTACCCACCATATCCGGAATGGGAGGCCACGTCTCAGGTCGTGTGAGGGGTAAAGTGTACTGCCAGGTTCAATCAGGTACTAGGCTTACCGATTGACCATATTTCTCGGCATGTGCTTAGTACGTTCAAACGCTTGACTCACGGTACCACACCTTAATCCTTATTCCAATTTTTATCCCGTAGACAACCAATCCCCATGGATTGTTGCCCACAAATCAACATCAATATGATAAAAAAGTGGATACAGCCAATTCCTGACCTCGCGCGAGTGCTAGAAAATCACTCGACTTCTACCGAGATCCTAATTAATAAAGCAGCTACTCGACTTAGCATACTAGTATTCATCTCAATGGGGTTCCTGAGATCATGCAACTAGGGTTTCAAACAACTCCTACACTTAAGTGCACATTCAAACCTACAATCATTAAGTGCAGTAAAATAGCATATATAACGGTTATGCATAAAACCGGGGCTTGCCTTCCAAAGCACTGGCAGGCAAATCCTCTGATGCAGACTCTAGGGCTGGATCCGGGGCTACCTCCTGAGCAGCTCCTTGCTCCGGCACGAGGACGTACTCTCCGTCAGCAAGGTTACAGTCTATCGAAATGCAATGAACATGTATGTCATGATTATGCAGGATTTAATAACATTATGTTGAGAGAAGAAAATCTAAGTTAAGGAGTAACTTAGGGTTTGCTTGGTCATACGGGGCCTTTAGTGGTTTATGCTTATTACTCCTAGGTTTAGATTTTTGTTGAGGATAAACATAGTGGATTTGTATTGCCTTTATATATTTTAGTGGACAATTTACAAGGGTTTTAGGGTGACTCTAATTTCCATTATTCATTTTTCTTTCTTTAATTTCTACTTATGAAATCTAGTGGGGGTTTGAACTACAACAGTAGCTTAACTTTCTCCAAAAATTCTGTAAAAATTACAGTGGGTTGCCATTGGTCACTATAGCCCCTTCTAGGAAGTTGAGGTTCAAAAATAAAAAGGCTATGTTTTAGACAAAAATAATAAAAGTTGGGTAAAGGGGCCACTTTGTACTACAATTCTTAATTAGAGGTGGGTTCTGCCTAAAGGTTATTTTTGTTGGCATCTAACAGTAATAATAGGCTTCTGTGCCAAAAATCACAAAAAGCTAAGGGGTGGTTATTTAGTTATGATTTTCTAAAGTTTAATGCCTAAAAGGCACTTTCTACTACATTGCTATTTGAAAAATGTCAAACATCAGATTTCATATTTTTCCTAAGTTCTTAATAACAAAACATTAACTATCCCAAGGGTGGGGGTGTTTTCACCTTGGGGTTATTTTTGTAGGGTTTTTCTAAGTTTTCCTTGTTTTATTAAAATAAAAGGTATCCTACTTATTTTATACTAAACCAGGGTATGATAGATTTTTCCAGTGAACTATATTGAATAAGTACCCTAACAAAAATAGGGGTGCCCTCTGGTTCATTATTTAAATCACATTTTCTATTTTTCTTAACCTTGAGCATATTGTAAAATAAGGGGCAAAAACTAACTTAATGGGGTGGACAGAGAGGTTTAACATTTTTAAACAGGTCAGTAGGTAGATATAAACTTCTCCAAATGTTTCTAACCCTAGTCAAATAGTGCAACTAATTTTTGCCCTATTATTTAGCTTATGGCCAAAACAATAATTAAATTAGAACCCTAAAGTTTTCTGTAGTACATAAGGGTTTTTATATTTTTCTTAAGTAGTTTACATTATTTAAAGTCTGGCAAAATTGGTTTGACCAAATTTGGATGAACTAAACAGAAGTTATGAATTTTTAAAGTTTCTGTTCAATTTAAAAACAGATTTAATAAGAGTTTCCTGGAAAAACAGTTTACACCGAGGCCCCAGGGTTCAAACTAAATCAACCCGCACAAATCTACCCCTGCGTCACTATTCCCCTGGGTCGCTGACAGTTCAAAAAGCCCCCTGACCTTTCCTTCTTCTTCCCCGAGGTCCTTTCCCCAATGTAAACAGTACCCGCGGGAAAGAAAAGGGTGGCGCGGCTTACCGGCGGCGAGATAGGTTCGGCGAAGGGCAGGGTTGCTCGGGGAGGCTCTAGCGGTCACAGCGAGGTGCGGCTCGACGGCGGGGATGGCCGGAATCGTTCGGTCCACGCGCGCAGGCGGGTGTTCTCGTCGGCGGCGAGTGTACCGGCCAAACCACGACGATCTGGTTCAATCCAAGGGCACGGTGAGCTTCACGGGGTAACGTAGAGACCATGTGTACAAGGAATCGGAAAATGGTTGAGTGGATTACCCGGTCCACGTACTCCGGCGGGGTTGTGAACTCCGGCGACCGTGGACTGGCCTCTCCGGCGAAGCAGGCTTCGATTCCTTGCTCGGGGAGCTTCACTGAGTTGTGCACACTCGTCTCCGAGGGTTGGATGGGGTTGGGAAAGGCTGGGCTGGCCGGTCTACGGCGGCAGTGGCTCGGGTGGCCGCGGACACGCCGCGCACGGGCAAACGGCGGTGAGCTGAGCTCCGGTGAGGCTTGAGTGTGCACGGAAGAGTGCAGCCGACGCTCGAGTGGGCTTTATAGGCGCGTGCACGGGCCATGGCGTCGGCTGGCCGTTGGCGCGACGCGGGGCGCGCACGGGCGTGCTCTGGCGCACACAGAGCGCGTCGAACACGTGGAGCTTTTCTTCTGCCCGTGTTCCACAGCTCACCCAAGTCGCAAACGTGCGAATCTTGGCAAAAATCTGGCGCGAGTCTTTTCCTGGCACCTAGGGCTGTCTCTCATCCGTGAGCTGCCATGGCAGATATGGCCTAGGTAGGGAGATCTTCGGTCGCCAAATCGGGTGTGTCACACAGCCCACCTCGCGACAAAAACCATGCCAAGGCATGTCAAACGTCCAAGTCTCGGGCTCAGCTTTTTCCAGTGGGTGCCTTAGGTGGTATGCCCGATTTTTGGTATAGAACATAAGTGGATTTGGTGCCAGCTTCGAGGTGAACACGACTGATCTTTAGTGTAGGTGTAGTTTTTAACTTAGAGAGAAATAGAGAGCTCTAGCTCTCTCTCCACTTGGAGATTTGATTTGGGGTTTCTCCAGGGGTCTTTTTGCAATATTTCCTTCCCCTAATTGCTGGTTATAAGGTTACTTAAGGTTTGGTTAAGGATTACTCATGTTTTGCACATTTGCTCACTCTTCTTCCCCCTTCTTATTCATGGCTTTGGGAGATAGGGTTTAAGAGAGGTCTAGGGTTTTCCCCCCTCTTATCCAAGGTAGTAAGTGTACAAAGGTTTGAGTAATACTTCTTAGGTCATTAACAAACCTTGATTAACACATGATCTCCAAAGTTCTTTTGTGCTTCCTTAAGTCTCTACCACATGTGATCACAGTCCTTAGTGCCAAGGTGTGCTCTAGCCATGGTAACACCTGAGGTGTTACAGCCCTCCCCCCTTAAAGGAATCTCGCCCCGAGATTTTTAGGTAGAGTCCTCTAGAGGGTGCTACTAAGGTACGATGGTGTGTTACTCTTCCTTATACTCTAGTTCTCTAGTTAACTGCTCTTCGAATGTCATTCTCTTTGCAACTTCAGAAGGAAGCCCTTTTTAAGCTAAATCCACAACTTAGACTATCCTTGTTATCTAAGTTTTTCTTATAATTGAATTCAAAGGGCAGGTGGGGTTTTTGGGGTTACGTACCGACTCCTTTGGGTAGAAAGTCAGGGAAGCGAGAGCGTAGAAAATCCTCAGTCTCCCATGTAGCTTCTTCTGCCGAATGGTGACTCCACTGAACCTTATACATTCTGATTGACCTTGCCCGTGTTGATCTCTCCTTTTGATCCAATACCTTGACAGGGTACTCTTGGTAGGACAAGTCTGGTTCTATCTCAATGTCTGGTTCTGGCGGCACTTCAGTGGGTAGGCGAACACATTTCTGCAATTGAGATACATGGAACACATTGTGAACTGTTGACAGGTGAGGTGGCAATTCCAATTGATAGGCTACGGGTCCACAAGCTTCCTTGATCTCGTAGGGTCCAATGTAGCGAGGAGCTAACTTGCCCTTAATCCCGAATCTCTGGACACCCTTGGTGGGTGACACCTTAAGATAAACATGATCTCCCACCTCAAACTGTAGAGGCTTCCGCCTCTTATCGTGATAGCTCTTTTGCCTGGCCTGAGCAGCTTCTAGGTTCTTCTTGATGATTCTGACCTTTGCCTCTGCTTCAAGTACCAAATCTGGCCCAAAAATTTCCCTCTCTCCCGCTTGAGACCAATTCAGTGGGGTCCTACACCTTCTCCCATATAAGGCTTCAAAAGGTGCCATCTTCAGACTGGACTGATAGCTGTTATTGTAAGAAAACTCTGCCAAGGAAAGACACTTGTCCCAATCCTTTCCGTAGTGTAGTGCACATGCTCGCAACATGTCTTCCAAAATCTGATTCACCCTTTCTGTCTGGCCATCGGTTTGGGGATGATAGGCTGAGCTTCGTATGACCTGGGTCCCAAGTGATTCCTACAATTGTTCCCAAAATCGTGCCACGAATGGTGCTCCTCTGTCCGAGACTATAGTCCTTGGTATCCCATGCAGACGAACTATCTGGTCAATGTAGATTTCTGCATACTTCTCTATCCTGTGGGTGGTGTGTACTGGCAAGAAATGAGCAGTCTTAGTTAATCTGTCCACAATAACCCAAATAGAATCATGGTGCCTGGATGTATTGGGCAATCCCACTATAAAGTCCATGCAAATGTCCTCCCATTTCCAAGATGGTATGGGAAGGGGTTGCAAAGGACCTGCTATCTTCAAGTGACTAGCTTTTATCCTCTGGAAAGTGTCACACTCAGATACGTACTTGGCAATTTCCCTCTTCATTCTGGTCCACCAATAAAAAGTTCTGAGATCATGGTACATCTTGTTGCTACCAGGGTGCATGGAGAACTTGGAAAGGTGAGCTTCATCCAGTATCTTCTTTCTGAGCTCAGGGTCATTGGGAACAACCAATCGATCTCCAAACCATAAAATTCCCTTGCTGTCCTGGCGGAAACACTTGTATTTTTCTGCCTTTTGCTTGATCATTTCCTTAATCATTTGAACACCCTTATCCTCAATCTGTGCCCTGACTATTTGCTCTTGCAATGTGGGCTCCACCGAGATATAACTTAAGTCACCTGAAGAAACAACTTCCAGGTTCAGCTTGCACAGCTCATCGCACAGGGTGGTAACCCTTGCATCCATGCTCATACAATTGCACTGGGCCTTTCTGCTCAAGGCATCTGCCACAACATTTGCTTTGCCCGGATGGTAGTGCACCTCCAAATCATAGTCCTTGATTAACTCCAACCATCTCCTCTGCCTCATGTTCAGATCTGCCTGAGTGAAGATGTATTTGAGGCTCTTATGATCAGTGTAGATGTTACAGTGAGCTCCCATCAAGTAGTGTCTCCATATCTTAAGAGCATGAACCACAGCTGCCAACTCCAGGTCATGTGTAGGGTAGTTCTGCTCATGGGGTCTGAGTGCTCGGGAAGCATAAGCAATGACTCTGTTATCTTGCATCAAGACACATCCCAATCCTGTACCAGAAGCATCACAATAAACTTCAAATGGCTTGGTGTTGTTAGGTTGAGCCAGCACTGGGGCTGTTGTCAAATGCTGCCTCAAAGTATGAAAGGCATCTTCACACTTTTGGCTCCAATCATACTTCACTCCTTTCTTCAACAGTTCAGTCATTGGTTTGGCAATCCTGGAGAAATCCAGAATAAATTGTCGATAATACCCTGCCAATCCTAGAAAACTCCGAATTTGCTTCACTGTAGTCGGGGGTTTCCAATCCATTACCTCTTGTAACTTCTCAGGATCGACGGATATCCCATCCTGAGAAATTGTGTGACCCAAGAATTTTATCTCCTTCAGCCAGAATTCACATTTAGACAACTTAGCATAGAGACGATGATCGCGCAGTCGCTGAAGCACGATGTGAAGATGCTCAGCATGTTCGTCTTCATTCTTTGAATAGACCAAAATATCATCAATGAAAACGACCACGAACTTGTCCAACTCGGGCATAAATACTGAGTTCATCAGATACATGAAATAGGCCGGGGCATTGGTCAGCCCAAAAGACATCACCAAAAACTCATACAGCCCATATCTGGTAGAGAAAGCCGTCTTGGGAATGTCGCTGGCACGGATCTTGATCTGATGGTAACCTGAGCGAAGCTCTATCTTGGAGAATACCTTGGTTCCCACTAACTGATCAAACAGAACATCAATACGGGGCATCGGGTATTTGTTCTTGATGGTCACTGCATTGAGAGGGTGGTAGTCAACACACATTCTCAAACTCTCATCCTTTTTCTTCACGAATAAGGCTAGGCATCCCCATGGTGAAGTACTTGGGCGAATAAACCCCTTGTCCAACAATTCTTGCAATTGCTTTTTCAATTCTGCCAATTCCGCGGGAGGCATCCTATAGGGTCTCTTGGATATAGGAGCAGTCCCGGGTTGCAATTCTATGGCGAACTCAATGTCTCGGTCAGGCGGCATCCCGGGCAATTCATCCGGAAAAACATCTGGGTAGTCACAGACCACTGGGATCTTTTCCACTGGGGATTCTATCATAACGAAGGCACAAGAACGAGTGCATCCATGGTCGGACAGATATAGTGTAGTTTCACCACAAGTTGGTGAGTGCACCTCAATGGCCCTAGCTGCAATATCAATAACTGTTTGGTGCCTGGTTAACCAGTCAGTTCCCAATATAATATCCACGCTATCCAAACCCAAAATGAGGAAGGTGGTTTTAATTACAAGACTACCAAATTTTATGGGCACATGTCTATTGACTTGATAGGTGGCAACCCTGCCCCCTGGTGTTGAAATTGTGATACCCCCATTGGTGTGGTGAAAAGGCAATTGGCACTTGGCACTAAATTTGGTATTGATAAAACTGTGTGATGCACCAGAATCAAAAAGAATAATGGCAGGATAATTTAAAACTGTAAAGATACCAGTCATGACGGGTGCTCCCTCTGGAATATCAGCCATGGTGGTGAAGTTTAGCCTGCCTTGCCTCACTTGCACCTTCTGCCTCTTGCCTTGGTTCTGAGTAACATTCTGCCCCTGCCTCTACTGGTTCCTGGGGCAATTCTTGGCATAATGTCCGGTGTTGCCGCACGTGAAACACCTGTTGTCATTTGCCTAGCGGTACTGCTGATGCTGTTGATTGTTCCTCTGAGCTGGAAACTGGGTGCGGTTGGGTGCCTGCTGCTGCTGCTGCTGTGGTCGGATCACCCATCTTCCTTGCTGCTGCTGGGGTCCCCTGCTCTGAGTGTCGGACACAATCCTGAAGCGCTGTGGCTGAGCGGAGGGTCCTGCCATAGGGGTCTTCCTCTTCTTTTTTGCCTGTCGGGCTGTGATGCAGTCCTCCTGGGAGATAGCCATGTTGACCAACTCATTGTAGCTGTTGGCCCTGACGGTGTTGAGACGATCACGGAGCTTAGTGCTGAGCCCCCTCCTGAACCTGTCTCTCTTCTTCTCATCCGTATCTGCGTGATATCCAGCATACTAGCACAAGTCATTAAAGGCCTGGGCATACTGCAACACTGTCCTGTTGCCCTGAGTGAGTGCCAGAAACTCGTTGAGCTTTCGGTCCATAATCCCGGCTGGTATGTGGTGTCCCCTGAAAGATGCCTTGAACTCTCTCCACTCCACCTCTCGGTCCTCTGGCTGCATAGCAAGAAAATGATCCCACCAAGTCCTTGCGGGTCCACGAAGCTACTGGGTGGCGAACCTGACTTTAGTGACCTCTGAGCAAGCTCCATGGAGTAGCGGGAATTTGGATTCCACTACTCGCAACCACACATCTGCATCAAGTGGATCCTCTGCCCTTGTGAACAATGGTGGTTGGGTACTGAGGAACTCCTGGTAGGTAGCTGCCGCGGGGTGACGCTGATGGTCTCCACCACCATAATGCTGAGGTGGTGGCTGACGCTGAGCTAGCTGCCTCAAGATCTTATTCTGCTGAGCCATTAGCTCCTACAGAGTGGGAGGCGGTGGCGGCGGTGGAGGAACGCGCTCATTCTGGCCACGACGCTGCCTCCTAGCCATCTGAAAAACCACATATATATACTTAACACCATATCTTCCAAGTTCAAGGTTTATTCGCGGCGAAAGAGTCAAAAGCAAATTGATAGTTTCTGACAAAAACCAAAAACATCAACTTCCCGTCCACATTCGAAACTGACATCATTCATCGACCAACTTCCCAAAAGAGTTTTATCATGGTTACATCAATGATCACCAAAAAGACTCAACTCTATCTAGCCTAGTACCCTAAGGGTGCAAAAGCTAAGCTAGCTACGAGGAGTCCTATCATCACCGACGTCTAACTCTATCCTGGACACCTAGTGAGCGAACGAGGTAACACTCGACTCGGGGGAAGGTGGTCTCCCTGAGCCAGCAGTGTCCACACTAGAGGCAGGCTCCTCTCCTCCCTCGATGTCGACGTCCTCGTTGGCCTCCATGTCCTGGATCTCCTGATGATGCATATCCAGGTGCTCATTAGCCTCAGCAAGCTGTTGTTGAGTATTAATAAGCTGATCCTCGAGAACCTCGATGGTGTTCTCTCTGGTGCCCACTAATTCCTCCAACTCTTGGATATCAGTGGATAGCTGCTCCACCTGCAAGTCCTTTTCCACCATTTCAGTGGACAAATCAACCACGAGCTCCTCCCTGTTGTCCAAAGTAATCTTTGTTGCCTCCAATAGTGCCATCAGATGGGACATCGCCTCACCGCGCATCACTTGCAGACGGTACAGAGCATTCATGCACCGTACGGTCAAGTGCGCAGTCTGTCCTGGGTAGATGGCCCAGATATCCTTGGCATGCTCCACCCGATCCTTCCACATTGGGTCGTCCTCCCTTTCAGCGGGGAACAAGCCAATGGGGTCGGTAGCCAGCTCCAAAGGATGGAATCCGCAGAAAGTGGTCAACCCGTGCAGAGCGATCGCCTCGATCGTGTCCTCAGCCCGGTATCCAAAAGACTCAGAGTCCAAAGAGCGCCAGCCTGGCTGCAGGGGATGAGGCTCCAAGGTCATCCTCACCCTATAGCGGGGCACTCGGTGCTTCTCGAACTGCTGCACCGCGTATTGAGGGGGTGTCGCGTATCCGGCCCCCTGAAGTACTTCCCACAAAATGCGGGGAAATCCCTCTCATGCAAGCCCGTCAGTGTGGGACAGTGCATTTTCGTCCTCTGAGGATCCGTGGGAAGTCATCTGTGTACGGTTAAGCGTAAGTAAAAGAAAAAGAATTATAAAAAGAATAAGAGAAAAAATAAAACTCAGCCTTTCTCTAGTTAAATAAAATGGTACTGGGACTTAGTTGGTTAATTATCCATTAGTTTAATTTTAAGAATGCATGCATGTTCGTCCTAGACGACCTCACATCAATGTAAAGGGAATAGGGAAGGACTCCCATCCCTTAAGAGGGCCTATAGGGCCTAATTACGTAGCCACCTAGCTACCCTTCTATCACCCTAAGGCTTCACGTCCTAGGTCTATCCTGCTCGACCTACTATCTATCCAACATGGTTTCTAGCAAGTTTTATTTTGAAAAATGATGGTATTCACATTTTATTGATTCCTCTGTGGTGGTACAAGCTCTGATACCAGCTGTGGCGGAACTGCCCGAATATTTCCAACTTAAGTGCCTGTACAAGTGCCGCTGTGGCGGAACTCCTGTACAAGTGCCGCACTGACCGTAGCATGAGAAGCAGCCACATACAGAAGTAGCGGAGTTCCTCATGAAGGTGGAGTTAGAGTTGTCAAATCTATCATATATTGTTTTAACTCTTCGAAGGCTTTCTGTTGAGCCGGACCCCACTGAAAGACTTTGGCTGACTTCAGTATTTCAAAGAATGGTAAATTTCTCTCTGCTGATCTTGGATTAGCTTCGATACCCTTTGTTGATACCAGGCAGCCAAGAAACTTGCCCTTCTTCACTCCGAAAACACATTTTTCTGGGTTCAACTTGAGACCAGCTTGTCTAAAATTGGCAAACGTCTCTTGCAAATCAGCAACATGATTTTCTTGTTTTGTGATTTTCAGTATGATGTCATCAACATAAGTCAGCACATTCCTGCCTATTTGAGAGTGAAGAACATTGGCAGTCATTCTGCTGAAGCTTCCTCCAGCGTTTTTGAGCCCCTCGGACATCCGAAGGTAGCAATAGGTACCACTGGGAGTTATGAAGCTTGTCTTTGGCTCATCTTTTTTCTTCATCCAAATTTGATGATAGCCCGAGTACCAGTCCAATAGGCTCATAAGTTCTGAAGAAGCTGCTGCATCTACAAGAGATTCTATTCTTGGTAAAGGGAACTCATTCTTCGGACATGCCTTGTTGAGGTCCGTGAAATCAATGCACATTCTCCATTTCCCATTAGCTTTATTCACCATAAAGGTGTTAGCCAGCCACTCTGGATATGTTACTTCTCTGATAACACCAGCACTGAGAAGTCTCTTAACTTCATTTTGTGCACCTTCGGCTTTATCATCAGACATTTTTCGAAGCCTTTGCTTTCTTGGTATGAAGGATGGGTCCACATTGAGTGAATGCTCAATGACGTCTCTATTGAAACCACAAAGATCATTAGCTGTCCAAGCGAAGACATCTTTGTTGTTGAACAAGAACCTTATGTCACACCCAGTTTTAGAAGTCAAACCGAATGCGAACCATGTACGTGCCAGGATCAGCAATTCACGTACACAGCAGTTACATAACATGGACATCATCACACAGTGCTCAAATAGTATTAAAAAGGGGAATAATAGTCGATTACATCATATGTCTGAGACATCCACATAGTCTTTGCAATAAATCAAAGTGCGGAAAAGAAACGTAGATAAACGTGGCCATCACAAGCAGCCGACTGGGGGTTGCCGCTAACCCACGCCTAGAACTTGTCGTAGTCTTGGAACTCCTGGAAGTCTCCTTCCACGGCTTCGCCTTCTCCTGAGCAGGGGTTGCAATGCTGACAACCTGGGGATGGGGGGTTTGGTGTGTAGAGCAACGGTGAGTACACATCAACATACTCAGCAAGTATCATGTTTGGCTGTAGTGGACTAGCTTTATGTTGGGGTAAGTCAAGCAGTTGCTTTTAGTTGGTCAGATTATTATTATTAGTAGAGAAAGCCAAGTTTTAGAATTAACCCACGTTATTAACCCAAACGTACTCCTTTCCAAACGGAAAGAGTACCACTTACCATTACTAGAGTCAATACCAAGAACCATCAATCTCATTGCCACCTGCAAATCCGAACATCTCTGATCAAGTACCACTAATCACTGGAGCTCCCTTGGCTGCTCATAACCGCAAGCACGGCTGATATATCAGTTTTCAAACACTCTGCAGAGGTTGTGCACTTTACCCACAAGTCGTGATTCCCTTTCTGCCCGGAGATCATGACTCTCCATTGATCACTACCAAGGTGACCCAGCAGGGTTTCACTACGTAGCCTTTACAAAGACTCCCCAGGGCTGTAGTTGCCCGTTAGGTTTCCTAAATGTACTGCACTCCTCCCCAAGGGACAAATCAACCTTGGCATAGTGAGCCGCATACACCGAGCCCCATTGACGGCACGACGGCGAAGCGAACTACACCCCGGATCCTCTAATTATTCAGCTAAGGGCACCCATTCCACCCTCATGGTTGCACTGTTTTCCTGGGCGGTCATCCAACAAACAGGTCCTTATGGAGAGGCACTCGAGAAACCGCTCGAGCCCCCTTAAAGGCCACAAGTATAACATCATAATAAAAGAAGGGAAAACAGTGTATCATTGATAATTCTCATCATGTTCATTGATTAGAGTTGAGCAATAGCATAAGACTAAGCAATAATAATCCAACCCAAATAGGTAAACAAGGACATGGATAACAAAACTAGTCAATCCTTAGGCATAATTGTGTAATGCGGGAGGTGAATTAAAGAATGAATAGGACAGAGATAGGTCAAGGGACACTTGCCTCCACCAACCGACTGCTGCTCAGGGGCTTCTCCTGCGAGTTCTTTGGGTTGTTCTACCGGATCGTTCTCTATGCGAGCACAAACACACATACGTCCACACATTTAATACAAAAGAACAATACGCCATACAACAAAATGCAGTAAATAAACAGACGTTCCACGCGGGTTCGCGATTAAGGCTAAGAGAGAAAGAGAAAAAGACAGTCGAGAAACGATCACGTTACAAGATTATAAATCAAACTACTCGCTTAATGGAAAGGAATTAATTTGGATACTACGTTTTAGCATAAAGTAAAGTCAAGTTCCACATTTAATTATTATAAACAATTGAAGATGAATGAAAGGGAGTGGTCGCACGTCGAGACGTATGACACGACATTTAGATTGAATTAAGAAGTAAATGACTCGCCGCTCGACAGAGTGCACCACGAGACACTTGCACTAATTATAAAGAGACGTTAAGCATCACGGGACGAAGCGCACGACGACATATGCCAACAGATCTGAGTTTAAAGTGGAACATCGCGCGTCTGGACGCGCGACATCGCACCTTAAACAACCTGAAATTAAAATAGATCGTTGCGCGACGAAGCGCGCGACACGACACTTTAATAAATATAAACTAAACGAATCGTCGCGCGACGAAGCGTATTAATAAACCCAAATTTAAATTGAGTCGTCGCGCGACGAAGCGCGCGACGCAACACATTAATAAATATGAACTTAAATCGAATCGTCGCGCGACGCAGCACGTCGACTACACAATTTAGCATCGATTAAAACAGGGTTAAGCACAGTGCGACTACGGTCGCACGCGCGAGGGCGCGTTACGCGTGCCGAGGTCACGCGAACTGCGCAGGCGCGCGGGACGCGAGTCGCTGGGACACGGGCGCGGGCAGGGGCTCGGTCGAGGGCGCGGAGCACGAGGCGCGCGACGCGACCGTCGGCTAGGGCGCGGGGCACGCCGGGGCAGGGGCTCAGCCGGACGCGGGGGGGGGGGGGGGGGGGGGGGGGGGGGGCTCGCCGGGGCGGCGCGGGGCGCGGGTGCGGGAGGGCGCGAGCGCGCGGGCCTTGGGGCCGGGATGGGGGCGGCGCGGTGGCGGCTCGCCGGGGGCGGGCACAGCCGGGATGGGGCGGCGCGGGGGTGGCTCGCCGGGGGGCGCGCGCGGCCGGGATGGGGGCGGCGCAGGGGCAGCTCGCCGAGGGGCGCGCACAACGGGCAGGGGAGGGCGCGCAGGGGAAGAAGAAGGGGAGGGGAAGGAGAGAGAGAGGGAGAGGAAGGGGAGGGGGAAACTCACTTCCGGGGATCCAACTCCGGCGATCACCTTCTCCAAAACCTAGGGCACCACGAGGAGGGAGAGAGAGAGGTGGAAGAAGGAGAGGTTGCTGCACGGGAAATGCAAATGAGAGAGGGAGAGGAGGAGGGGGCGCATGGGGAGGTGGGCAGGGGCGCTAGGGGCGCACGGGCCGGGCCAAGCTGGGTTGGGTTGGGTTGGGCCGGGCAACTTCGCGGATCGAAACCCACGACACGCACGACCCAATCCGAGACACACGACACAGGCTCCAATCGCGAAACGAAATCCGAGACGGAACGAGACGAACACGCGACATCAAACAAAGAAATGCGCTTCGGCATGATGCAACACCCATGACACTTAGGTTTTGGTTTAAACATGACACGGGCACCTGTCACTATACTGGTTTGAAATTGGGAAGAAAGAGCGAAACAGGAAGAGAAAAGAGAGTAACGCCCGAATTTGGTGAGAGAAAAGAATAAAAAAATTCTACCCCCAAATTCAGGGCGTTACAAACCTATCCCCCTTAAAAGAATCTCGCCCTCGAGATTCAAGGTTGGCTAGCAAAGAGCTCAGGGTATTTGGCCATCAGATCATCTTCACGCTCCTAGGTTGCTTCTTCCTCAGAGTGGTGATTCCATCTGACTTTGCACATTCTGGTGGTCTTCCTTCGGGTGACTCTGTCTGCAGTCTCAAGGATTTGCGCTGGTTTTTCTGTCTAGGTCAAGTCCTCCTGGACCTCCAGACCTTCCACTGGCAACTACTCTTCTGGCACACGCAAACACTTCTTCAACTGAGACACATGAAAGACATCATGCACTGCGGACAAGCCTTCTGGCAAACTGAGCTGATAGGCCACTTCTCCACGCTTTGCGAGAGTTTGATACGGACTGATGTAGCGGGGTGCTAGCTTGCCTTTAACTCCAAATCTTTTAACTCCTCTGATCGGTGACACTTTCAGATAGACAAAGTCACCGACTTCGAAACTCAGATCCCTTCTTGTGTCTGCATAGCTTCGCTGCCTTGATTGCGCTATCTTTAGATTTCTCTCGGATCATCTTGATGTTCTCTTCGGCTTCAAGCAGAATGTCTGGCCCAAACACCTGCTTTTCTCCAGGCTGATCCCATTGCAACGGAGTTCTACAACTCCTTCCAAAGAGCGCTTGAAATGGTGACATCTATAAGCTGGCCTGATAACTGTTGTTATAGGAGAACTCTGCATAAGGCAATCGCTTGTCCCATCCGGACTGATCTTGCAACGCACAGGCTCTCAACATGTCTTCAAGAATTTGATTGGTTCTTTCGGTCTGACCATCTGTCTGCGGATGATAAGCTGAACTGAAATTCAGATGTGTGCCCAAGGCTTCATGCAATTGCTGCCAGAAATGAGAGGTGAACTGTGTTCCTCTGTCTGACACTATCTTCTTTGGCACACCATGAAGGCAAACGATCCGAGACATGTACAACTCTGCCAATACTGCACTGCTGTAGTTAGTCTTGACTGGTATGAAATGGGCTGACTTGGTTAAGCGGTCCACTACTACCCAAATGGAATCGTAGCCGGCTCGAGTGCGAGGCAATCCGACTATGAAATCCATACCGATTTCATCCCATTTCCACTAAGGAATTTGCAATGGTTGCAACAATCTAGCTGGTCTCTGGTGCTTTGCCTTGATCCTTCGACAACTATCACACATAGCCACATGCTCTGCAATTTCCCTCTTCATTCCGTACCACCAGAATTTCTTCTTCAGATCCTGATACATCTTCTCACTTCCAGGGTGAATCGAATAGGCTGTCTCGTGAGCTTCCTTGAGAATCAACTCCCGAATAGACTGGACATTGGGAACACACAAGCGGTCTTTGAACCATATCACACCTTCTGCATCTTCCCGAAAATCTTTGCCTCTGCCATCTAGAATCAGTCGCCGGATCTCACTGATCTTCTCATCATTCTTCTGTGCTTCTTTGATCTCCCGCACCAAGGTAGGTTCCAACTCAATTGTGACTCCTCGCGAATTGTTCAGAAATCTGAGACTCAACCTGTCAAACTCCTTGGCCAACTCATAGGGCATTGGACGAGCGACCATCAGATTGACTTGACTCTTCCTGCTCAGAGCATCTGCCACTATGTTCGCTTTGCCTGGATGGTAGTGAATCTCCAACTCATAGTCTTTGATCAACTCTAACCATCTTCGCTGCCTCATATTCAGCTCTGACTGAGTGAATATGTACTTCAGACTCTTGTGGTCTGTGTAAACATCACATTTCTGTCCATACAGATAGTGCCTCCATGTCTTCAGTGCGTGAACCACTACTGCCAACTCTAGATCATGGATTGGGTAATTCTTCTCATGAACTTTCAGTTGTCGGGACGAGTAAGCCACAACTCTTCCCTCTTGCATCAACACACATCCCAAACCTGTGTAACAAGCATCACAATACACCGAGAAGGGCTTGTGCACATCAGGCAAGACTAAGACAGGCGTTGTAGTCAACTTCTCTTTCAGCGCTTCAAAGGCCTCTTGACATTTCTGGGTCCACTTGAACTCAACTTTGTTGCCTAGCAAAGCTGTCATTGGTTTCGCAATCTTCGAAAATCCCTCAATGAATCGCCGATAATATCTGGCCTGTGGCAGAACTGCCCGAATTATTCCAACTTAAGTGCCTAAGCCCCGCCTTAGAGGCTAGACCACACTTAAATGGGAATAACCCGTCAATCCCTCGGATCTAGTCTAACACGGCCACTGACAGGATCAAGTACCACAATCTCACTCGATGGTGAGTCACAGAGCAAATACAATAAAGCATAAAACCATGCATTTAAGAGTATTAAAATTATTACATCACCATCGGAGTTTTGCAAAAGTAGTCATCATTGTTCGAAGTGCAGCGGAATAAAACTAACGGTAAATAAACAGAGAGATGGGGAAGCCTGTCCCATCACTCCTCATGCTCCTCCTCAGCCGAGGTAGGGTCCCACTCGACAGTCCAACCCGGTGGCAAGATGGACGGCCAAGTCACTCCAGCAACCATTTCCTCCAGAGAACCTGTAAAAAATTATGCCACAAGCAAGGCTGAGTATACTAATACTCAGCTAGACTTACCTAGTGTGAGGAGTCTACTCCTCTACCTCTAGACATGCAGCTGTTTGGCTGTGGGGTTTGGTTGCCAAAAGCACTAGCTGAGTTTCTAAATCAAGTTTTTAACTTTGTCAAAATTAAGTGTGACTCTCTTAAGGCTAAAGATGTACTATCTATCCATACATAGTAGCAAACATTTTTAGCAATCAACATCTTGTATCATCTCAACACAGTTCCACTTGTTACTCAATGTAGCAGCATGGATCAAGCAGTCTCATTAGCTGCGAGAAGCAGACGATTCGAATCGAGTTTTTATCCTTGCAAGGTAAACCTAAACACACGACATGCAGGGGTACTCCGTCCCCACACACATCAACCTTCCCCATCAATTCCCTGTCAGCAGAACAGGGCTCACCGCCTTGGCGTACAATGCCTCACTGACCCCGACTACCGTCGTGCAGTGACCGCACTTGTACCCACCATAACCGGAATGGGAGACCACGTCTCAGGTCGCGTGAGGGGCAAAGTCTACTGCCAGGTTCAATCAGGTACTAGGCTTACCGATTTACCATATTTCTCGGTATGTGTTTAGTACGTCCAAACGCTTGACACACGGTACCACACCTTAATCCTTATTCCAATTTTTATCCCGTGAACAACCAATCCCCATGGATTGTTGTCCACAACTAGCATCATTATGATAAGAAGTGGATACAATCAATTTCCTGACCTCGCGCGAGTGCTAGAAAAATCACTCGTCTTCTACCGAGATCCTACTTAATAAAGCAGCTACTCGACCTAGCATACTAGTATTCGTCTCAACAGGATTCCTGAGATCATGCAACTAGGGTTTCAAACAACTCCTACACTTAAGTGCACAATCAACCCTACAATCATTAAGTGAAGTAAAATAACATAAATAACAGGTTATGCATAAACCGGGGCTTGCCTTCCAAAGCAGTGGCAGGCAGGTCCTCTGGTGCAAACTCTGGTGCTGGATCCGGGGCTACCTCCTGAGCAGCTCCTTGCTCTGGCACGAGGACGTACTCTCCGTCAGCAAGGTTACAGTGTATCGAATGCAACGAACATGTATGTCATGATTATGCAGGATTTAATAACATTATGTTAAAAGAAACTAAGTCAAGAAGTAACTTAGGGTTTCTTAGTCATGCGGGGCTTCCAGTGGTATATACTGATTACCTTTTAGGCTTAGGTTTTCATTTAGGATAACATAGTGGATTTGTATTGTCTTATATATTTTAGTGGACAATTTTACAAGGGTTTTAGGATGACATTAATTACCATGATTCATTTTCCTTTTCTTAATTTCTACTTATGTTTCCTAGTGTAGGTTTGAACTACGACAGTGGTTTAATATTTTCCAAAAATTTTGTAAAAATTACAGTGGGTTGCCCTTTGCTACACTAGCCTGTTTTAAGAATTTGATGCTCCACAAATAAAGGCTAAGCTTAGGACAAAAAGAATAACAATTTGGGTAAATGGGCCATTTTGTACTACAACTCTTAATTAGAGGTGGGGTCTGTCTTAAAGATTATTTTTGTTGGCATGTAACAGTAATAATAGGCTTCTGTGTCAAAAACCACAGGAGGCCAAGGGGTGGTTATTTAGTTATGATTTTCTAAAGTTTAATACCCAAAAGGCACTTTCTACTACATTGTTATTTGAAAAATGTCGAACAGCAGATTTCATATTTTTCTTAAGTTCTCATTAGCAAAACATTTTCTATCCCAAGGGTGGGGGTGTTTTCACCTTGGGGTTATTTTTGTAGGGTTTTTCTAAGTTTCCCTTGTTTTATTAAAATAAAAGGTATCCTACTTATTTTATACTAAAACAGGGTATGATATATTTTTCCAGTGAACTACCTTGGATCAGTATCCTAACAAAAATAGGGGTACCCTCTGGTTCATTATTTAAACCACATTTTCTATTTTTCCTAATCTTGGTCATATTGTAAAATAAGGGGCAAAAACTAACTTAATGGGGTGGACAGAGAGGTTTAGCATTTTTAATTGGGTCAGTAGGTAGATATAAACTTCTCCAAATTTTGCTAACCCTAGTCAAACAATATTTCTATTTTTCCTTCTAATATTAAGTTTTGAGCAGTTTTCTTATTTAATTTGAAACTTCAGAAAAGAATACAGAAACTATGGGTTTTACTATTTTTATCTGATAGTTCATAATTCCCAGAGTCTAGCAAAATTGGTTTGAACATTTTTGGATGATTATTCTTCAAGTTATGCATTTATTAAGTTATCTGCCATAACAAAAGAAAAATAAATTCGAAAATGAAAAAGGAAACAAGTTTGCGCTGAGGCCCCTGGGTTTTATCTCCTTCTTTTCTCACAAAACAGTCCTCGGTCTACTATTGGCATGGGTCAATGACATTGCACAAAACCCCCCTGGACCTAACCGAAATCTAACCCGCGCTCCCTGACTGACTTAAACAGTACCCGCGGCATAGATTACGGCGGCGAGGCTTACCGGCGGCAGTAGAGCTCCGGCGGAGTGGTCAGTGACGTCCGGGAGGTCACGCCGGTCACGTCGGTGTGCGGGTCGGCGTCGGAGGTGGTTGGAGCTACCCTGGCCACGAGTACAGGCGGCGGGGGTCGTCGACGGCTCCTGTTCCGGCCAAACCACGGCGGTATAGTTCAATCAGAGTGCACGAGGAGCTCCGCGGGGTGACGTAGAGGCCATGCGTGCAACGAATCGGGAAATGGTGCAGAGGCTTACCCGGTCCACGTGCGCCGGCGGGTTTTTGAACTTCGGCGAGCACGATTGAGCTAGTCCGGTGACTCGGGTCCTCGGTTCAAGCTTGAGCAAGCTTCACGGCCTCACCAGGAAGCTATCTGAGGGCTTGGATCGAACGGAGGAGGACGGGAAAAGGGCTGGCCACGGTGGTTGCTCTTGGGCGGCACTGGCGGGTCGCGGGGAGGTCGCCGGAGCTAATGGTTGGCTCGGGTAAGTCAGGCGAGGTACGGAGGAGGCAACGGGGAAGGCAGCCGAGCACTGGGGCGGGCTTTATAGCCGTGGCGCGGGCGTGGTCACGGGCGGCCGCGGGCGCGCGGGGGTTCGCGCACGGGCGTGCTCGGAGCGCGCCCCCGGATGTCAGCTCACGTCGAACACGTGGAAGCTTGCTTCTGCCATGGTTCAACGGCAGATTAGAGCACCATAGCGTGCGTATCTTGGCAAAGTCACTGTGTACGGTCGCTTCTCTGCTCCATATCCTACCTTTTTGCTATGAGTTCCAAGCCAAGATACGGTCGGGGTAGGGAGATAGAGGGGGGAGAAGTTTGCTGTGTCAGCTGGGTCCAAGCCGAGACAAAACTGGTGTCAAGTCGTGTCTAGCGCCCTAGGGTAGGTGTCATCTCTTTCCAGGGTGTTCTAGGGTTAATTTGGCGCCACTTTGTCAATTGGGTCGAAGGGTTTTGAAATTTGGATTAAGGTGAACATGTGGAGTCTTTGTTCAAGGGTTAGTTTTTATACTTAGGCACAATCTGAATTCTCCCTTGAGCTGAACCTTAGGTGATCTTTTTAGGACTTTTCTGAAAACTTTTTGGGGGTACTTCCTTACTATTAATTGTAGGTTATGAAGTATATTACAACTTTTATATTTGGCCCAAGCCATGATCATAAGGTTTACATGATCTTTTGATCATAGCTTCAATTAGGGTTCCTATTGCCCAAGAGGGGTTTGCTTTAGGGTTTTGGGAAAAATTTCCACTTAGGTGTGCATGACAAGCTAGGGCATGATATCCAAGATAGTTTGCACTTGCTTAAGGCCTTGAACGCCCAATTTGGGGTACTTTGCCCACATCAATCTTCATGTGATAATGGTTAAAAGGGGTAGCCTTGGGTGGACACCCTGAGTAACACCTGGGGTGTTACAGCCCTCCCCCCTTAAAGGAATCTCGTCCTGAGATTTTAGGTAGAGTCCCTTAGAGGGGTGCTTGAAGGGTGTGGGTGTGCTACCCTTTTTCTTTACTCCAGTTTTCTCTTATTAACTGCTCTTTGAATGTCATTCTCTTTGCAACTTCAGAAGGAAGCCCTTCTTAAGTTAATTCCACAACTTAGATTATCCTTGGTATCTAAGTTTTTCTTATAGTTGAATTCAAAGGGCAGGTGGGGGTGGGGTTTTGGGTTACATACCGACTCCTTTGGGTAGAAAGTCGGGGAAGCGAGAGCGTAGAAAATCCTCAGTCTCCCATGTGGCTTCTTCTGCTGAATGGTGACTCCACTGAACTTTATACATTCTGACTGACCTTGCCCGAGTTGATCTCTCTTTCCGATCTAATACCTTGACGGGGTACTCTTGGTAGGATAAGTCTGGTTCTATCTCAATGTCCGGTTCCGGTAGCACTTCAGTGGGTAGACGAACACATTTCCGCAGCTGAGATACGTGGAACACATTGTGAACTGCTGACATGTGAGGTGGCAATTCCACTTGATAGGCTATGGGTCCACAAGCTTCCTTGATCTCGTAGGGTCCAATGTAGCGAGGAGCTAACTTGCCCTTGATCCCGAATCTCTGGACACCCTTGGTTGGTGATACCTTGAGATAAACATGATCTCCCACTTCAAACTGTAGGGGCTTCCGCCTCTTGTCATGATAGCTCTTTTGTCTGGCCTGAGCAGCTTCTAGGTTCTTCTTGATGATCCTGACCTTTGCCTCTGCCTCAAGTACCAAGTCCGGCCCAAAAATTTCCCTTTCTCCTGCTTGAGACCAATTTAGTGGGGTCCTACACCTTCTCCCATATAAGGCTTCAAAAGGTGCCATCTTCAGACTGGACTGATAGCTGTTATTATAGGAAAACTCAGCCAAGGAGAGACACTTGTCCCAATCCTTCCCATAGTGTAGTGCACATGCTCGCAACATGTCTTCCAAAATCCGATTTATCCTTTCTGTCTGGCCATTTGTTTGGGGGTGGTATGCTGAGCTTCGGATGACATGGGTCCCAAGTGATTCTTGCAATTGTTCCCAAAATCGTGCCATGAATGGTGCTCCTCTATCCGAGACTATAGTCTTTGGTATCCCATGCAGACGAATTATCTGATCAATGTAGATCTCTGCATATTTCTCTGTCCTGTGGGTGGTGTGTACTGGTAAGAAATGCGTAGTCCTTGTCAATCTGTCCACAATAACCCAAATTGAATCATGGTGCCTAGATGTATTGGGTAATCCCACTATAAAGTCCATGCAAATGTCCTCCCATTTCCAAGATGGTATGGGAAGGGGTTGCAAAGGGCCTGCTGCCTTCAAGTGACTAGCTTTTATTCTCTGGCAAGTGTCACACTCGGATATGTACTTGGCAATTTCCCTTCTCATTCTGGTCCACCAATATAAAGACCTGAGATCATGGTACATCTTGTTGCTACCAGGGTGCATGGAGAATTTGGAAAGGTGAGCTTCGTCTAGGATCTTCTTTCTGAGTTCAGGGTCCTTGGGAACAACCAATCGGTCTCCAAACCATAAAATTCCCTTGCCGTCCTGACGGAAGCACTTGTATTTCTCTGCCTTCTGCTTGACCATTTCCTTAATCATTTGAACACCCTTGTCCTCAATCTGTGCCCTCACTATTTGCTCTTGCAATGTGGGTTCCACCGAGATATAATTCATTTCACCGGAGGGAATAACTTCCAGGTTCAGCTTGCATAGCTCATCGCACAGGGTGGTGACTCTTGCATCCATGCTCATACAATTGCACTGGGCCTTTCTGCTCAAGGCATCTGCCACAACATTGGCTTTACCAGGATGGTAATGCACTTCCAAATCATAGTCCTTGATTAACTCCAACCATCTCCTTTGCCTCATGTTCAGATCTGCCTGAGTGAAGATGTATTTGAGGCTCTTGTGATCAGTATAGATGTTACAGTGAGCTCCCATCAAGTAGTGTCTCCATATCTTAAGAGCATGAACCACAACTGCCAATTCTAGATCATGTGTGGGGTAGTTCTGCTCATGGGGCCTGAGTGCTCGGGAGGCATAAGCAATGACTCTGTTATCTTGCATCAAGACACAACCCAATCCGGTACCAGAAGCATCACAATAAACTTCAAATGGCTTGGTGTTGTCAGGTTGAGCTAGCACTGGGGCTGTTGTCAAATGCTGCCTCAATGTATGAAAGGCATCTTCACACTTCTGGCTCCAAACATACTTGACTCCCTTTTTTAACAGTTCGGTCATTGGTTTGGCAATCCTGGAAAAATCCGGAATAAATCGTCGATAATACCCTGCCAAACCCAGAAAACTTCGAATCTGCCTCACTGTAGTCGGGGGTTTCCAATCCATTACCTCTTGTACCTTCTCAGGATCAACTGATATCCCATCCTGAGAAATTGTGTGACCCAAGAATTTAATCTCCTTCAGCCAGAACTCACATTTAGACAACTTAGCATAAAGATGATGATCGCGCAGCCGCTGAAGCACGATGTGCAGGTGCTCAGTATGTTCGTCTTCATTCTTGGAATAGACCAGAATATCATCAATGAAAACGACCACGAACTTATCCAATTCTGGCATAAACACTGAGTTCATCAGGTACATAAAATAAGCCAGGGCATTGGTCAGCCCAAAAGACATCACCAAAAATTCATACAACCCATATCTGGTAGAGAAAGCCGTCTTGGGAATATCGCTGGCACGGATCTTGATCTGATGGTACCCTGAGCGAAGATCTATCTTGGAGAACACTTTGGCTCCTACCAACTGATCAAACAGAACATCAATACGGGGCAGTGTGTATTTGTTCTTGATAGTCATCGCATTAAGAGGGCGGTAGTCAACACACATCCTCAAACTCTCATCCTTTTTCTTCACAAATAATGCTGGACATCCCCATGGTGAAGTACTTGGGCGAATAAACCCCTTGTCCAACAACTCTTGCAATTGCTTCTTCAATTCTGCCAACTCCGCGGGAGGCATCCTATAGGGTCTCTTAGAGACAGGAGCAGTCCAGGGTTGCAATTCGATGGCGAACTCAATATCTCGGTCAGGTGGCATCCCTGGCAATTCATCTGGAAACACATCCAGATAGTCACAGACCACTGGGATCCTTTCTACCGGGGATTCTATCATAACAAAGGCACAAGAACGGGTGCATCCCTGGTCGGGTAGATATAAGGTGATCTCGCCCTCCAAAGGGGAGCAGATTTCTATGGCTCTGGCTGCGACATCAATCACCACGTGGTGTCGTGATAACCAATCAGTCCCTAGGATGATATCCACACTATCCAATGCCATTATTAAGAGAGTGGTTTTGAAAATGAAACTACCCAGCTTAATTGGTACGTGTCTATTGATCTGATAGGTGGCAACCCTGCCTCCTGGTGTTGAGATGGTAATACCCCCATTGGTGTGGTGAAAAGGCAATTGGCACTTGGCACTAAATTTGGTACTGATAAAACCGTGTGATGCACCAGAATCAAAAAGAACAATAGCAGGATAATTCAAAACTGTAAAGATACCAGTCAAGACGGGTGCTCCCTCTGGAATATCAGCCACGGTGGTGAAGTTCAGCCTGCCCTGTCTCACTTGCACCTTCTGCCTCTTCCCTTGGTTCTGATTAACATTCTGCCCCTGCTGGTTCCGGGGGCAATTATTGGCATAGTGTCTGGTGTTGCCACAGGTAAAGCACCTGTTGTCATTTGCCTGGCGGTACTGCTGCTGCTGATTGTTCCTCTGAGCTGGAAACTGGGCGCGGTTGGGTGCCTGCTGCTGCTGCTGCTGAGGTCGGATCACCCATCGCCCTTGCTGCTGCTGGGGTCCCCTGCTCTGAGTGTCGGACACAATCCTGAAGCGCTGTGGCTGAGCTGAGGGTCCTGCCACAGGGGTCTTCCTCTTCTTCTCTGCTTGTCGAGCTGTAATGCAATCCTCCTGGGAGATAGCCATGTTGACTAACTCATTGTAGCTGTTGGCCCTGACGGTGTTGAGACGGTCACGGAGCTTAGTGCTGTGCCCCCTCTTGAACCTGTCTCTCTTCTTCTCATCCGTATCTGTGTGATACCCAGCATACTGGCACAAGTCATTAAAGGCCTGGGCATACTGCAACACTGTCCTGTTGCCCTGAGTGAGTGCCAAAAACTCATTGAGCTTCCGGTCCATAATCCTGGCTGGTATATGGTGTCCCCTGAAAGCTGCCTTGAACTCCCTCCATTCCACCTCTCGATCCTCTGGCTGCATGGCAAGAAAATGGTCCCGCCAAGTCCTTGCGGGTCCACGAAGCTGCTGGGTGGCGAACCTAACTTTGGTGACTTCTGAGCAAGCTCCATGGAGTAGCGGGAATTTGGATTCCACTACTCGCAACCACACATCTGCATCAAGTGGATCCTCTGCCCTTGTGAACAATGGAGGCTGGGTGCTGAGGAACTCCTGGTAGGTGGCTGCCGCGGGGTGACGCTGATGGTCTCCACCACCATAGTGCTGAGGTGGTGGCTGACGCTGGGCCAGCTGTCTCAAGATCTCATTCTGCTGAGCCATGAGCTCCTGCAGAGTGGGGGGCGGTGGCGGCGGTGGAGGAACGCGCTCATTCTGGCCACGACGCTGTCTCCCGGCCATCTGAAAAACCACATACATACTTAACACCATATTTCCAAGTTCAAGATTTTATCGCGGCGAAAAGAGTCAAAAACAACATGATAGACTCCGACTTCAACAAAAGGATTTAAAAAGGCATAATTTCTTCCTTCCAAATTTAAACTGCTAACAGCATCCATCAACAGGCTTCCAAGAGAGTTTAGCACGATTACATCAATTGTCCCAAAAAGACTCAACTCTATCTAGCCTAGTACCCCAAGGGTGCAAAAGCTAAGCCAGATGCGAGGAGTCTTACCATCCAACTTCTAACCCTATCCTGAACACCTAGTGAGCGAACGAAGCAACACTCGACTCGGGGGAAGGTGGTCTTCCCGAGCCAGCAGTGTCCACACTGGAGGCAGGCTCATCTCCTCCCTCGATGTCGACATCCTCGTTGGCCTCCAGGTCCTGGATCTCCTGGTGATGCGTATCCAGGTGCTCGTTAGCCTCAGCAAGCTGCTGCTGAGTGTTAATGAGCTGATCCTCTAGAACCTCGATGGTGTTCTCCCTGGTGCCCACTAGCTCCTCCAACTCTTGGATATCCGTGGATAGCTGCTCCACCTGCAAGTCCTTCTCCACCATCTCAGTGGACAAGTCAACCACAAGCTCCTCCCTGTTGTCCAAGGTAATCTTTGTTGCCTCCAACAATGCCATCAGATGGGACATCGCCTCACCGCGCATCACTTGCAGACGGTACAGAGCATTCATGCACCGTACGGTCAAGTGCGCAGTCTGCACTGGGTAGATGGCCCAGATATCCTTGGCATGCTCCACCCGATCCTTCCACATTGGGTCGTCCTCCCTCTCAGCGGGGAACAAGCCAATGGGGTGGGTAGCCAGCTCCAAAGGATGGAATCCGCAGAAAGTAGTCAATCCATGCAGAGCGATCGCCTCGATCGTGTCCTCCGCTCGGTATCCGAAGGACTCGGAGTCCAAAGAGCGCCAGCCTGGCTGCAGGGTATGAGGCTCCAAGGTCATCCTCACCCTACAGCGGGGCACTCGGTGCTTCTCAAACTGCTGCACCGTGTACTGAGGGGGTGTCGTGTATCCGGCCCCCTGAAGTACCTCCCACAAAATGCGGGGAAAACCCTCTCGTGCAAGCCCGTCAGTGTGGGACAGTGCATTTCCGTCATCGGAGGATCCGTGGGAAGTCATCTGTGTACGGTTAAGCGTAAGTAAAACAAAAAGAAAAAGAATTATAAAAAGAACAAGAAAATAAAACTCAGCCCCTTTCTCTAGTTAAAATAAAATGGTACTGGGGACCTAGTTGGTTGTTATCTTGTTTTTAAGTCCTTACTTAGTTATCTAGTTGCTTAATCAAGAATGCATGCATGCTCGTCCTGAACGACCTCAAAACAAGATAAAAGGAATAGGGAAGAACTCCCATCCTGTAAAAGTGGCCTGTAGGGCCTAGTTACTTAGCCACCTAGCTACCCTTCTATTACCCTAAGGCTTCACGTCCTAGGTCTATCCTGCTCGTCCTACTATCTATCCAACATTGTTTCTATCAAGTTTTACTTTGGAAAAATGATGGTATTTACATTTTATTGATTCCTCTATGGTGGTACAAGCTCCGATACCAGCTGTGGCGGAACTGCCCGAATTATTCCAACTTAAGTGCCTAAGCCCCGCCTTAGAGGCTAGACCACACTTAAATGGGAATAACCCGTCAATCTAGTTCGACACGGCCACTGACAGGATCAAGTACCACAATCTCACTCGATGGTGAGTCACAGAGCAAATACAATAAAGCATAAAACCATGCATTTAAGAGTATTAAAATTATTACATCACCATCGGAGTTTTGCAAAAGTAGTCATCATTGTTCGAAGTGCAGCGGAATAAAACTAACGGTAAATAAATAGAGAGATGGGGAAGCCTGTCCCATCACTCCTCATGCTCCTCCTCAGCCGAGGTAGGGTCAAACTCGACAGTCCAACCCGGTGGCAAGATGGATGGCCAAGTCACTCTAGCAACCATTTCCTCCAGAGAACCTGTAAAAAATTATGCCACAAGCAAGGCTGAGTATACTAATACTCAGCTAGACTTACCCGGTGTGAGGAGTCTACTCCCCTACCTCTAGACATGCAGCTGTTTGGCTGTGGGGTTTGGTTGCCAAAAGCACTAGCTGAGTTTCTAAATCAAGTTTTTAACTTTTTCAAAATTAAGTGTGACTCTCTTAAGGCTAAAGATGTACTATCTATCCATACATAGTAGCAAACATTTTTAGCAATCAACATCTTGTATCATCTCAACACAGTTCCACTTGTTACTCAATGTAGCAGCATGGATCAAGCAGTCTCATTAGCTGCGAGAAGCAGACGATTCGAATCGAGTTTTTATCCTTGCAAGGTAAACCTAAACACATGACATGCAGGGGTACTCCGTCCCCACACACATCAACCTTCCCCATCAATTCCCCGTCAGCAGAACAGGGCTCACCGCCTTGGCGTACAATGCCTCACTGACCCCGACTGCCGTCGTGCAGTGACCGCACTTGCACCCACCATAACCGGAATGGGAGACCACGTCTCAGGTCGCGTGAGGGGCAAAGTCTACTGCCAGGTTCAATCAGGTACTAGGCTTACCGATTTACCATATTTCTCGGTATGTGTTTAGTACGTTCAAACGCTTGACACACGGTACCACACCTTAATCCTTATTCCAACTTTTATCCCGTGAACAACCAATCCCCATGGATTGTTGTCCACAACTAGCATCATTATGATAAGAAGTGGATACAATCAATTTCTTGACCTCGCGCGAGTGCTAGAAAAATCACTCGTCTTCTACCGAGATCCTACTTAATAAAGCAGCTACTCGACCTAGCATAATAGTATTCGTCTCAACAGGATTCCTGAGATCATGCAACTAGGGTTTCAAACAACTCCTACACTTAAGTGCACAATCAACCCTACAATCATTAAGTGAAGTAAAATAGCATAAATAACAGGTTATGCATAAACCGGGGCTTGCCTTTCAAAGCAGTGGCAGGCAGGTCCTCTGGTGCAGACTCTGGTGCTGGATCCGGGGCTACCTCCTGAGCAGCTCCTTGCTCCGGCACGAGGACGTACTCTCCGTCAGCAAGGTTACAGTCTATTGAATGCAACGAACATGTATGTCATGATTATGCAGGATTTAATAACATTATGTTAAAATAAACTAAGTCAAGAAGTAACTTAGGGTTTCTTAGTCATGCGGGGCTTCTAGTGGTATATACTGATTACCTTTTAGGCTTAGGTTTTCATTTAGGATAACATAGTGGATTTGTATTGTCTTATATATTTTAGTGGACAATTTTACAAGGGTTTTAGGATGACATTAATTACCATGATTCATTTTCCTTTTCTTAATTTCTACTTATGTTTCCTAGTGTAGGTTTGAACTACGACAGTGGTTTAATATTTTCCAAAAATTTTGTAAAAATTACAGTGGGTTGCCCTTTGCTACACTAGCCTGTTTTAAGAATTTGAGGCTCCACAAATAAAGGCTAAGCTTAGGACAAAAAGAATAACAATTTGGGTAAATGGGCCATTTTGTACTACAACTCTTAATTAGAGGTGGGGTCTTTCTTAAAGATTATTTTTGTTGGCATCTAACAGTAATAATAGGCTTCTGTTTCAAAAACCACAGGAGGCCAAGGGGTGGTTATTTAGTTATGATTTTCTAAAGTTTAATACCCAAAAGGCACTTTCTACTACATTGTTATTTGAAAAATGTCAAACAGCAGATTTCATATTTTTCTTAAGTTCTCATCAGCAAAACATTTTCTATCCGAAGGGTGCGGGTGTTTTCACCTTGGGGTTATTTTTGTAGGGTTTTTCTAAGTTTCCCTTGTTTTATTAAAATAAAAGGTATCCTACTTATTTTATACTAAAACAGGGTATGATATATTTTTCCAGTGAACTACCTTGGATCAGTATCCTAACAAAAATAGGGGTACCCTCTGGTTCATTATTTAAACCACATTTTCTATTTTTCCTAATCTTGGTCATATTGTAAAATAAGGGGCAAAAACTAACTTAATGGGGTGGACAGAGAGGTTTAGCATTTTTAATTGGGTCAGTAGGTAGATATAAACTTATCCAAATTTTGCTAACCCTAGTCAAACAATATTTCTATTTTTCCTTCTAATATTAAGTTTTGAGCAGTTTTCTTATTTAATTTGAAACTTCAGAAAAGAATACAGGAACTATGGGTTTTACTATTTTTATCTGATAGTTCATAATTCCCAGAGTCTAGCAAAATTGGTTTGAACATTTTTGGATGATTATTCTTCAAGTTATGCATTTATTAAGTTATCTGCCATAACAAAAGAAAAATAAATTCAAAAATGAAAAAGGAAACAAGTTTGCGATGAGGCCCCTGGGTTTTATCTCCTTCTTTTCTCACAAAACAGTCCTCGGTCTACTATTGGCATGGGTCACTGACATTGCACAAAACCCCCCTAGACCTAACCGAAATCTAACCCGCGCTCCCTGACTGACTTAAATAGTACCCGCGGCATAGATTACGGCGGCGAGGCTTACCGGCGGCAGTAGAGCTCCGGCGGAGTGGTCAGTGACGTCCGGGAGGTCACGCCGGTCACGTCGGTGTGCGGGTCGGCGTCGGAGGTGGTCGGAGCTACCCTGGCCACGAGTACAGGCGGCGGGGGTCGTCGGCGGCTCCTGTTCCGGCCAAACCACGGCGGTATAGTTCAATCAGAGTGCACGAGGAGCTCCGCGGGGTGACGTAGAGGCCATGCGGGCAACGAATCGGGAAATGGTGCAGAGGCTTACCCGGTCCACGTGCGCCGGCGGGTTTTTGAACTCCGGCGAGCACGATTGAGCTAGTCCAGTGACTCGGGTCCTCGGTTCAAGCTTGAGCAAGCTTCACGGCCTCACCAGGAAGCTATCTGAGGGCTTGGATCGAACGGAGGAGGACGGGAAAAGGGCTGGCCACGGTGGTTGCTCTTGGGCGGCACTGGCGGGTCGCGGGGAGGTCGCCGGAGCTAATGGCTGGCTCGGGTAAGTCAGGCGAGGTACGGAGGATGCAACGGGGAAGGCAGCCGAGCACTGGGGCGGGCTTTATAGCCGTGGCGCGGGCGTGGTCACGGGCGGCCGCGGGCGCGCGGGGGTTCGCGCACGGGCGTGCTCTGAGCGCGCCCCCGGATGTCAGCTCGCGTCAAACACGTGGAAGCTTGCTTCTGCCATGGTTCAACGGCGGATTAGAGCACCATAGCGTGCTTATCTTGGCAAAGTCACTGTGTACGGTCGCTTCTCTACTCCATATCCTACCTTTTTGCTGTGAGTTCCAAGCCAAGATACGGTCGGGGTAGGGAGATAGAGGGGGGAGAAGTTTGTTGTGTCAGCTGGGTCCAAGCCGAGACAAAACTGGTGTCAAGTCGTGTCTAGCGCCCTAGGGTAGGTGTCATCTCTTTCCAATGTGTTCTAGGGTTAATTTGGCGCCACTTTGTCAATTGGGTCGAAGGGTTTTGAAATTTGGATTAAGGTGAACATGTGGAGTCTTTGTTCAAGGGTTAGTTTTTATACTTAGGCACAATCTGAATTCTCCCTTGAGCTGAACCTTAGGTGATCTTTTTATGACTTTTCTAAAAACTTTTTGGGGGTACTTCCTTACTATTAATTGTAGGTTATGAAGTATATTACAACTTTTATATTTGGCCCAAGCCATGATCATAAGGTTTACATGATCTTTTGATCATAGCTTCAATTAGGGTTCCTATTGCCCAAGAGGGGTTTGCTTTAGGGTTTTGGGAAAATTTCCACTTAGGTGTGCATGACAAGCTAGGGCATGATATCCAAGATAGTTTGCACTTGCTTAAGGCCTTGAATGCCCAATTTGGGGTACTTTGCCCACATCAATCTTCATGTGATAATGGTTAAAAGGGGTAGCCTTGGGTGGACACCCTGAGTAACACCTGGGGTGTTACACGGCCATTCCAATAAAGCTCTTGATTCCTCGAGCATCTGTTGGCGCTTTCCAGTTCAGAATGTCTACCACTTTCTTCGGATCCACAGCTAATCCTTCTTTGTTGATTATGTGACCCAAGAACAGAACTTCACTGATCCAGAACTCACACTTGCTCAACTTTGCATACAACTAGTGCTTTCGCAATCTCTGCAATACCATCCTCAAATGACTTGCATGCTCTTCTTCGCTTTGAGAATAAATCAGAATGTCATCGATGAATACCACCACAAACTTATTGAGATAGTCCATGAATACACTGTTCATCAGGTTCATGAAAAAGGCCGGTGCATTGGTTAGATCGAAAGACATCACAGTGAACTCATACAACCCATACTTGGTAATGAATGCCGTTTTCGGAATGTCTGAAGGTCGGATCCTGAGCTGATGATAACCTGACCTCAGATCAATCTTGGAGAACAAACTGGCTCCTCTCAACTGGTCGAACAGATCTTCTATTCTGGGCAAGGGGTACTTGTTCTTAATTGTGACTTCATTCAGAGCTCGATAATCGATACACATCCTTTTGCTGCCATCTTTCTTCTCCACAAATAGGACAGGGGCAGCCCAAGGCGAGGTGCTTGGCCAAATGTAGCCTTTCTCTGACAACTCATCGATCTGCTTCTTAAGCTCAACCAACTCTGGTCCAGATACTCTGTAAGCCCTCTTAAAGATGGGGGCGGTTCCAGGAAGAAGCTCTATAGCAAACTCAACCTTCCGCTCTGGTGGCATACCTAGTAAGTCCTTTGGAAACACGTCCGGGAACTCGGACACAACCTTGATACTCTCAATTGGGTCTGCTTCACTGCTATCGACAGCCATCTGATAACAACTTCCTTTCTTCGGCTCAGGCGAGACTAATTCGGTCACCACTTCCTCTCCTAGTGGGGACACCAACCTGATTGTCCTCTTATCACAACTGATAACTGTCTGATACTTATCTAGCCAATTCATCCCTAGGATGACATCTATTCCCTGAGTACACATTACTATGAGGTTAGCGGGAAACGCTATCCCCCTAATTTCCACACATACATTCAAACAAATGCTATCGGCTCGAATTCTACCACCGGCTGAGTCAATTTGAATGGGGGTTGACATGGTAGTTATTGGAAGATTATGTGCTTCTACCCATGATGCAGTAATGAAAGAATGTGTTGCTCCAGTATCAAATAACACTTCTGCAATATGGGAGTCGACTGGGAACATACCTAATATCATGCTGGGGGTCTCCTGAACTGCTTCAGCCTCCAAGTGGTTCAGTCTCCCATGATTATAACGCGGCTGAGAGTGGTTGCCTGCTCCAGGCTGAGACACATTCTGCTTTGCTGGGGCATTGGGGCCTGACTGCTGCTGGGCTACCTTCTTTGGACATTGCATCACCCAGTGGCCTTGCTCTCCACAGTGGAAACATGCTCTATTTCCAACCTGAGCTTGTGCTGCCTGACTGTTCTGCTGGTTTGCTGGGGCGAGAAGACGAGGTGCCTGCTGATTCTGCCTCTGGAACTGACCTCCTCCTGACTGATTGTTCTGACGATTCTGATACTGGTGCTGAGGATACTGCCTTTGGAACTGCTGATGCTGAGGTGGACGCTGGTTCTGCCTGAACTACTGAGGTTGATTGCTTGAGAAACAAGGACGACTGCTGCTTCCAAGCTGGGGTCCACTAATCTTGCACTTACGATCCTCCATCTCCTTACGCTTCCTCTCTGTCATGATTGCCCTGTCAATCAAGTGCTGGAATGTCGGGAAGGTGTGATTCATCAGTTGATACTGAAGAGGGTCAACCAAGTCTCTCAGGAAATGATACTGTCTCTTGGCGTCGGTGTTGACATCTTCAGGAGCATAGCGAGACAACTGCAGAAACCTGTCCCGGTACTCACTGACAGACGATGACCCTTGCTTGAGGGCCAGGAACTCCTCCTTCTTCTCTGTCATCAGACCTGCAGGAACATGGTACTGACGAAAGCTACCTCTGAACTCTTCCCAGGTGATGGTGTCAGAGTTGGCATGGGTGGCGAGATAAGACTCCCACCATGACTGAGCTGCTCCTCTCAACAGACGGGGACCATACAGGACTTTCTCCCTGTCGTCACACTAAGCGGTATGCAACTCTCGCTCAACAGTGCGCAGCCAGTCTTCAGCATCCATGGGGTCAGAAGAATGAGCAAACGTTAGGGGATGACCTCTCATGAATTCAGCACGCTTGTCCCTGGGCATCTGAGGCATTTGAGGTTGAGGTGGTGGCTGCTGCTACTGCTGCTGCTGAATGGCGGCCAGAGTCTGACTGATGGCTTGAACTGCCTGAGTCTGCATCAGGAACATCTGCTCGATGGACATCGGGGGTGGGGGCGGCAGTTGCTATTGCTGGGGTACCTCTTCCTGCTGAGCGGCTTGCTCCTGCTGAGCACGCCTTCCTCCTCTGCGCCTGTTCTCTGACATCTGCAGAATGCAATCACACATCAGAACTGATCTTGCAAATCTTGCAGCATAAGAAAAGAGTATAGAATTCTTCACAACGCTGAACATATGAGCATCTTCACTGATCTCCAACACAGACCAACACAGCTTCTTAGATAAAGAGGAAAGTGGAACAAAAGGCTTCCCAACTAAATAGCTAACTCCTTTAACATATAACAGGTAAACCAAAATGCAGGGGATACCCGCACTCTGGTGACAGTCATTACAAAGATCCAAACCAAACATAGTTCATCATGACAAACATAAATGCACCAGATATAGCAAACTATCCTGTCTAACTAAGACTAACTAAGAGCGAGACCAACGCTAGGACTGTAGCTTCTACGTATATATTTCGTATTAATTACAAGATCCGACTCTAACGATCTATGGTTCTAGATTTATCTTGGTCTTGCAGTCGGGATTGCCATAAGACTGGCGTCCACGCCGAGGTGTGCGGTACGGGTGCTGAGTCCCGACGGTAGCGGGGGAACCATCATCCAGGTGACGACGTTCCGCGCGCTCAGCCCGCAGCAGGGCGATCTCAGCACGAGCCCTACTCAGCTCGTCTAATGCATGGTCCAGCTCCGTGTTTAGCACAGCGGCTAGGTTGACTGTGCTGCTCAACCTAGGATTGTCCTCACCAACAGGTGATACAATCACGCCTCCTGTGCTGCCAGATGGACAGCGGGGGTAATACTTCAGGTTGAGACCGTCAGCTACCCCGCCGAGAACTGAGCAGTAGTGTGAAAGCGCACGCCGTGCGGCATCTTGCATGGCCGCCTTAGCTGAGTCCCGCTCAGAGATAGAATAGTGCTCTGAGCAGGCCTCCGCACCCTGGAGACTGTTCACTGGACGGCGCACCAAGCAGGTTGCCTCCCAGCGGTCCGGGTAGACCCCGCGACTATGCTGGTAGACCACACAGTGATACTCGATAGACCAAGTACGTCGGTTAAGTGCCTGACGTAGCAGGGTGTCGAGCGCATCATGGAAGTGACACCCACGAGCAGCGTCGCGAGTGATGGGTCGAGCAACCCATCCTTCCGGCTCCTGGTCAGCAAAAAAGTTGGTGTCGTGGCTCAAGCTGTCGCTGCCACCTCCGTCGTCTGGGCCTCCTCCAGCAGCTACTCCAGAGGCTGGGGCGCCCAGTGGTGGTGCAGGGGGCGCCTCCAGGGGAAGCACAGGGGAGCAGCTCCTCACAGACTCTATCTCCTGCTGGAGCGAGAAAGAAGAGCCCTGCTGCCCCTGTCGTCGACGCTCCTGCTCCTCATGCAGGCAGTGGTGCAGCCTCTCCAAGTGACTGGACTGACCGGCCACGGGACGACGAAGCGGACGCTCCGCGAGACGAGAGGGTAAGAAGGGGATGACAGACTTCCGTGCGGTGTGTCTAAGACGAGCCATCTACAAAAGACACCGCAAGCAAAAGAGTGAGAACAGAATTAATATGACCAGCAAGTAATGAACCATAAATAAATGAAGGATTAGAATAAAACACAATTTTCAGCAAGGTGTAATATATATGGTAGAACATAGGTTTGGTCGATATGACCAACTTTTGAAGGGATACCAAAGTCAAGGCAGGGACAGAGGTCTATAATCCTTAGAACGACCATTCTACTCTAGGTTAGCGGTCCTACAGTCAGCACGGCTTTGATACCACCTATGTCACACCCGGTTTTAGAAGGCAAACCGAATGCGAACCATGTACGTGCCAGGATCAGCAATTCACGTACACAGCAGTTACATAACATGGACATCATCACAGAGTGCTTAAATAGTATTAAAAAGGGGAATAATAGTCGATTACATCATATGTCTGAGACATCCACATAGTCTTTGCAATAAATCAAAGTGCGGAAAAGAAACATAGATAAACACGGCCATCACAGGCAGCCGACTAGGGGTTGCCGCTAACCGACGCCTAGAACTCGTCGTAGTCTTGGAACTCCTGGAAGTCTCCTTCCACGGCTTCGCCTTCTCCTGAGCAGGGGTTGCAATGCTGACAACCTGGGGATGGGGGGTTTGGTGTGTAGAGCAAGGGTGAGTACACATCAACATACTCACCAAGTATCCTGTTTGGTTGTAGTGGACTAGCTTTATGTTGGGGTAAGTCAAGCAGTTGCTTTTAGTTGGTCAGATTATTATTACTAGTAGAGAAAGCCAAGTTTTAGAATTAACCCACGTTATTAACCCAGACATACTCCTTTCCAAACGGAAAGAGTACCACTTACCATTACCAGAGTCAATACCAAGAACCATCAATCTCATTGCCACCTGCAAATCCGAACATCTCTGATCAAGTACCACTAATCACTGGAGCTCCCTTGGCCGCTCATTACCGCGAGCACGGCTGATATATCAGTTTTCAAACACTCTGCAGAGGTTGTGCACTTTACCCACAAGCCGTGATTCCCTTTCTGCCCGGAGATCATGACTCTCCATTGATCACTACCAAGGTGACCCAGCAGGGTTTCACTACGTAGCCTTTACAAAGACTCGCCAGGGATGTAGTCGCCCGTTAGGTTTCCTAAATGTACCGCACTCCTCCCCAAGGGACAAATCAACCTTGGCAGAGCGAGCCGCATACACCGAGCCCCATTGACGGCACGACGGCGAAGCGAACTACACCCCGGATCCTCTAATTATTCAGCTAAGGGCACCCCATTCCACCCTCATGGTTGCACTGTTTTCCTGGGCCGTCATCCAACAAACAGGTCCTTATGGAGAGGCACTCGAGAAACCGCTCGAGCCCCCTTAAAGGCCACATGTATAACATCATAATAAAAGAAGGGAAAACAGCGTATCATTGATAATTCTCATCATGTTCATTGATTAGAGTTGAGCAATAGCATAAGACTAAGCAATAATAATCCAACCCAAATAGGTAAACAAGGACATGGATAACAAAACTAGTCAATCCTTAGGCATAATTGTGTAATGCGGGAGGTGAATTAAAGAATGAATAGGACAAAGATAGGTCAAGGGACACTTGCCTCCACCAACCGACTGCTGCTCAGGGGCTTCTCCTGCGAGTTCTTCGGGTTCTTCTACCGGATCGTTCTCTATGCGAGCACAAATACACATACGTCCACACATTTAATACAAAAGAACAATACGCCATACAACACAATGCAGTAAATAAACAGACGTTCCACGCAGGTTCGCGATTAAGGCTAAGAGAGAAAGAGAAAAAGACAGTCGAGAAACAATCACGTTACAAGATTATAAATCAAACTACTTGCTTAATGGAAAGGAATTAATTTGGATACTACGTTTTAGCATAAAGTAAAGTCAAGTTCCACATTTAATTATTATAAACAATTGAAGACGAATGAAAGGGAGTGGTCGCACGTCGAGACGTATGACACGACATTTAGATTGAATTAAGAAGTAAATGACTCGCCGCGCGACAGAGTGCACCACGAGACACTTGCACTAATTATAAAGAGACGTTAAGCATCGCGCGACGAAGCACGACGACATATGCCAACAGATCTGAGTTTAAAGTGGAACGTCGCGCGTCTAGACGCGCGACATCGCACCTTAAACAACCTGAAATTAAAATAGATCGTCGCGCGACGAAGCGCGCGACACGACACTTTAATAAATATAAACTAAACGAATCGTCGCGCGACGAAGCATATTAATAAACACAAATTTAAATTGAGTCGTCGCGCGATGAAGCGCGCGACGCAACACATTAATAAATATGAACTTAAATCGAATCATCGCGCGACGAAGCGCGCGACGCATCACGTCGACTACACAATTTAGCATCGATTAAAATGGGGTTAAGCGCAGTGCGACTACGGTCGCACGCGCGAGGGCGCGTTACGCGTGCCAAGGGCATCTGAACTGCGCAGGCGCGCGGGACGCGAGTCGCCGGGACACGGGCGCGGGCAGGGGCTCGGCCGAGGGCACGGGGCACGGGGCGCGCGACGCGGCCGTCGGCGCACGGCCAGGGCGCGGGGCACGCCGGGGCAGGGGCTCGGCCGGACGCGAGGGGGGGGCTCACCGAGGCGGCGCGGGCACGGACGCGGGAGGGCGCGAGCGCGTGGGCCTTGGTGCGGCGCGGGGCTCGCCGGGCGTGGGGAGGGGAGGGGACTCGCCGGGGTGCGCGAGCGCGCGTGGGCGGCGCGGCCAGGATTGGGGCGGCGCGGGGGGCGCACGCGGCCGGGATGGGGCGGCGCGGGGGCGGCTCACCAGGGGGCACGCGCGACGGGCATGGGAGGGCGCGCAGGGGAAGAAGAAGGGGAGGGGAAGGAGAGAGAGAGGGAGAGGAAGGGGAGGGGGAAACTCACCTCCGGGGATCCAACTCCGGCGATCACTGTCTCCAAAATCTAGGGCACCACGGGTAGGGAGAGAGAGGTGGAAGAAGGAGAGGTTGCTGCGCGGGAAATCCAAATGAGAGAGGGAGAGGAGGAGGGGGCGCATGGGGAGGTGGGCAGGGGCGCCAGGGGCGCGCGGGCCGGGCTGGGCTGGGTTGGGTTGGGTTGGGCCGGGCCACTTCGCGGATCGAAACCCACGACACGCATGACCCAATCCGAGACACACGACACGGGCTCCAATCCCGAAACGAAATCCGAGACGGAACGAGACGAACACGCGACATCAAACAAAGAAATGCGCTTCAGCATGATGCAACACCCATGACACTTAGTGTTGGGACCATGCTTCGTCGCCGAAGGTCCTGCAGGAAGAAACAGCTTCGGCTAAAGCTGCTTATACATGATGGCCGAAGCTACCACTCATGAAGCTTCGGTGTTATAGCGTATCCGAAGATGAAGGGTCGAACCGACTTAAAGATAGAATGACAGTTTAGTCCATAAGGGTCTGAGTCATTGTTGTAAACTTTTATAAGGGGCATAATTGCAATTCCTTACAGGTTGTGTCCTGTGCCTATAAATAGTGAACAATATTCCTTTACTGTTCACGCATTCCTGTAATTGCAAACGCATCACTCGAGAATTATTATTTGTCAAGGCGAAGGTATAAATGTACCTAAACATTATGTTCTAACATTTCAGATTCATATAATAAGATATGTGAATGATGTTATCTATTTCTGATATATTTACTTTTAATGTTTCATATTTTATATATTATTTTGTATTATTTTATAAGTTTAATCACGAAGGTGTAACCTTCGTGATATTCTACTCGCGGTCTTCGTCCAAAATTCATTAAATCCTTGGGGAGATAATGCTTCAGCGGACGAAGGGCATTAATATTTAACATTTTATGTTGCCTTGTTCTTAATTCATAGCATTTGAGAACAAGTCCCCAACATTGGCGCCCACCTCTGGTGAACTCACTTCCACTTTCCTGAGACAATGGCTTCGTTCAAGAACCAAGCTGGAACTGCTTCGGCTCTGAAGCTGATTCTCCCGATAACAGGCGGTTCATGCTCAGAGCCGGCTAACAAGAAACAGAAGAAGGAAGCACAGAGAAGAGTACAACATGTAGGGGTACAAGGACCCTTCATCAAGTCAAGATGGTCTCACATTCCAATTACCTTCTCTCAAGAGGATCTTCAGCTCAAGGATTACCCACACAATGATGTTATGGTTATCTCTTGTGTGATCAAAGGATTTCTGGTCCATAATGTTTTGGTTGATACAGGCAGTGCAGCTGATATCATATTTGCTAAGGCCTTCAGACAGATGCAAGAGGCCGAAGACAAGATCCATGATGCCACACATCCCCTTTGTGGCTTCGGAGGAAGGCAGATTGTAGCACTTGGAAAAATCACAATGCCAATAACCTTCGGATTTATCAACAACACAAGGACTGAACAAGTTGTGTTCGACATTGTTGACATGGAATACCCTTACAATGCAATCATTGGTCGTGGTACTCTCAATGCTTTCGAAGCAATTCTTCATCCAGCATATCTTTGCATGAAGATACCTTCGGATCAAGGACCTATTGCCATTCATGGAAGTCAGGAAGCTGCCAGAAGGGCCGAAGGAAACTGGATAGACTCAAAAGCAATCCATAACATAGATGGAGCTGAAGCTTGTGAGCAGTACATGTTTAGAAGGGAGAAAGCTGCTTCGGCCAATCAGCCGAAGCCCATGCTTTTATGTGAGGACATAGCAGAGCAGAAGGTGCTATTGGGATCCCAACTGTCTGAAGAACAGGAGAAAACCTTGATAAGGTTTCTGTTCAACAACAAAGATGTTTTTGCATGGTCAGCCAATGATCTTTGTGGAGTCAACAGGGATGTTATTGAACACTCGCTCAACGTTGACCCATCCTTTAGACCCAGAAAGCAGAGGCTTCGGAAGATGTCTGATGACAAGGCCGAAGGTGCTCGGAATGAAGTGAAAAGGCTCCTCAGTGCCGGAGTTATCAGAGAGGTAAAATACCCAGAGTGGCTGGCTAACACTGTTATGGTAAAAAAGGCCAATGGTAAATGGAGAATGTGTATTGATTTTACTGATCTCAACAAGGCCTGTCCGAAGGACGAGTTTCCATTGCCAAGGATAGATTCTTTAGTCGATGCAGTAGCTTCATCAGAGCTTATGAGTCTGCTGGATTGTTATTCAGGCTATCATCAAATTTGGATGAAGGAGGATGAGCCAAAAACCAGCTTCATAACCCCTAGTGGAACATATTGTTACCTTCGGATGCCTGAGGGGCTCAAAAATGCTGGAGGAAGCTTCAGAAGAATGACAGCGAAGGTTCTTCATTCTCAAATAGGCAGAAATGTGCTAACTTATGTTGATGATATCATTGTAAAAAACACGAAGCAAGATAATCACATTGCTGATCTGCAGGAGACCTTCGCTAATTTTACACAGGCCAGTTTAAAGTTGAATCCAGAAAAATGTGTCTTCGGAGTAAAGAAAGGGAAATTTCTTGGTTGTCTAGTTTCAACAAAAGGGATTAAGGCTAATCCAAATAAAATTGAAGCTATCCTTCGAATGGAACCACCAAGTACAAAAAAGGGGGCTCAAAGATTGATAGGAAGACTGGCATCTCTCAACAGATTTATATCTAGATCAGCAGAGAGAAATTTACCATTTTTTGAAGTGCTGAAATCAGCCAAAGTTTTTCAATGGGGACCAGTTCAGCAGAGAGCCTTCGAAGAGCTGAAGCAATATTTGATAGACCTAACAACACTAACTCCACCAACGCCAGGGGCTCCTCTGTTATTATATGTGGTAGCTTCGCACTCAGCGGTAAGTGCAGCACTTGTCCAGGAGAGGCTTGAAGGCCAAGTAAAAAAGCAAGCCCCAATATACTTTGTATCCGAAGTTCTTAGTTTATCAAAGAAAAATTATACAGAATTGGAGAAGGTGCCGTATGCTGTTTTGATGGCCTCCAAGAAGCTTCGGCACTATTTTCAGGCATACAATATAGTTGTTCCTTCTTCACAACCGTTGAAGGTTATTATGAGAAATAGAGAAGCTACTGGAAGGGTTGGAAAATGGGCTGCGGAACTCAATGAATTTTGTATTGATTATATGCATAGATCTTCGATTCAGTCCCAAGCATTGGCAGACTTCATTGCTGACTGGACGCCAGGGGCTCAAGAAGAAGAAGCGAGTAAAGATGCTGAAGTTTGGACAGTATTTTGCGATGGATCTTGGGGAACCTTCAGAGCAGGAGCAGCTGCTGTGTTGGTTGCACCTTCCAAAGTTAAAACTTATTATGCAACAAGACTTCATTTCAGTTGCACAAATAACATTGCTGATTATGAAGCTTTACTCCTTGGTCTTCGGAAGCTAAAGGCGATGGGAATCTGAAGGGCGGTTCTTAAAACTGATTCCCAGGTTATTTCTGGTCATATTGACAAAAGTTATAGAGCAAGAGATCCGAAGCTTGAAAAATATTTAGACACGGTCCGAAGGATTGAGGCTTCCTTCGAAGGGTTTTCTGTTAAAAATATTCCTCGTGGAGACAATGAATATGTTGATTTATTAGCTAAGTCAGCAGCACAGGGGCTGCCATTACCTTCAGAAGTATTTTTCGAAACAATAAAAGCACCTTCGGTTGAGCTTCTTGAAAGAGCAGTCCTCAACATATCCCCTGTTTATAGTGAGGACTGGAGAACTGAGATCATCTCTTTCCTCCAGGGTAACTTTCTTTCAGATGACGAAGCTTATAACAGGAGAATAGAGGCAAGAGCTCGACCATATGTTATAATAGAAGGGGAACTATACAAGGCGTGGGGTCTGTTCTCCGTTACTCAAGTGTTTATCCAGAGCCGAAGGTATAGAATTGATGAAGGAAATACACGCAGGCCTATGTGGATCTCACATTGGATCTAGGCCTTTGCTTGGAAAGGTTTTTTGTCAAGGATGTTATTGGCCAAAGGCAGCTTCAGATGCAGTGGAATTAGTCCAAAAGTGCGAAGGTTGTCAGAAATGTGCAAGAGATCAAAAACAACCTTCGTCTTTAACTCAGTTAATACAACCCACTTGGCCGTTGCAAAGGTGGGGCCTTGATTTGTTAGGTCCATTACCACCAGCACAAGGGAACTTAAGATATGTTGTAGTGGCAGTGGAATATTTTTCTAAATGGGTTGAGGCAAAGCCTTTAGCCACAATAACTTTGGTCACTATTCAAAAGTTTTTCTGGCAAAACATTGTTTGTCCCTTCGGAGTGCCGAAGGCAATCACTGTGGATAATGGGACACAGTTTGATTCCGAAGCTTTCAGAGAATTTTGCGATCAAATTGGCACGAAGATCCATTTCGCATCAGTTCGACATCCGGAGTCAAATGGACTTGTTGAAAGAGCTAATGGCATCATAATGACAGGAATAATGAAGTTAATCTTCAATCAACCTAGGGGAAAGTGGCCAGATGAATTAATCAAAGTGGTGTGGAGCCACAACACAACAGTATCAAGATCAACGGGCTTTACACCATTCAAACTATTGTTTGGTGACGAAGCAATAACTCCGGAAGAGGCCAAAGAAGGATCAATAAGAATAGTAGCTTCGGCAGAAGGCGAAGCTGAAGCTGATTACTCTGTGGAAAAAGATGCTATAGAGGGGATCAGGCTTCAAGCTGTGGAAAACATTAACAAATATTAGCTAAAACAATAAAATGGTGTGATAGAAAGATTAAGCTAAAGAACATTGAACCAGGACACTTGGTGCTTCGAAGAGTAGCCAACCCTGAGACAGTAGGCAAATTACAGCTGAAGTGGGAAGGACCTTTTTTGGTAGTATCTTCGTCAAGACCCGGTTCATACAGATTGAAGGATATGGACGGCAACGACATTCCTAGATCATGGAATGCGGATGAGCTTCGGCGATATTATATTTAGCTTGATGTAATTTTTTCTATTCTTTTTTGTGGCACCCTTTTCCTTTCCAAAGGGGGAGAAAGGTTTTTTCTACTCGCGGTCTTCATCCGAAGTTCATTAAATCCTTGGGGAGATAATGCTTCAGCGGACGAAGGGCATTAATATTTAACATTTTATGTTGCCTTGTTCTTAATTCATAGCATTTGAGAACAAGTCCCCAACACTTAGGTTTTGGTTTAAACATGACACGGGCACCTGTCACTATACTGGTTTGAAATTGGGAAGAAAGAGCGAAACATGAAGAGAAAAGAGAGTAACGCCCGAATTTGGTGAGAGAAAAGAAGAAAAAAATTCTACCCCCAAATTCAGGGCGTTACACCTTAGCAGAGTCTTTTCCTGTTCACCAGATAACTGAGATCCCAGTAGTACCTTTTGATCTGCTATGTCTTCACACAAGAGCATAGGCTTTGGCTGATCTGCTGAAGCAGCCTTCTCTCTTCTGTGTTTATACTGCTGATAAGCTTCGACTTCATCTATATTATGGATAGCCTTTGAATCCGTCCAACTCCCTTCAGCCCTCCTCGCAGCTTCTTGACTCCCGTGAACAACAATGGGCCCTTGTTCAAATGGTATCTTCATGCATAAATATGCTAGATGAATTATTGCTTCAAAGGCATTAAGCGTCCCTCGACCAATGATTGCATTGTATGTATACTCCAAATCAACAATGTCAAAGACAACCTGTTCAGTTCTTTTGTTATGGACGCAGTCGAAGGTAACTGACATTGTTATCTTGCCAAGTGCCACAATCTGTCTTCCTCCAAAGCCACAAAGAGGGTGTGTTGCATCATGTGTCTTGTCTTCTGGCTCTTGCATTTGCCTGAAAGCCTTTGCAAAGATGATGTTCGTTGCGCTGCCTGTGTCAACCAGAACATTGTGGACCAGAAATCCCTTGATGACACAAGATATAACCATGGCATCATTGTGAGGATAATCTTTGAGCTGAAGATCTTACTAGGAGAATGTAATTGGAATGTGAGACCACTTGGATTTGATGAAGGGTCCTTGCACCCTAACATGCTGCACTCTTCTGTGTGCTTCCTTCTTCTGCTTCTTGTTGGTTGGTTCAGAGCTTGAACCACCTGTGATTGGGAGCACCAGCTTCATGGTCGAAGGTGCTACAGCTTGGTTGTTGTGCGAAGCCATCATCACAACTATGGAAGTGAGTTCACCGATGGTGGGCGCCAATGTCGGTCCTTGTTCTCGGATGTTATACACCAAGAACAAAGCAACACAATTGTTAACGATTAGAGACCTTCGTCCTTCGAAGCATTATCCATAGGATATAATGATCTTCAGACGAAGGTCATGAAAGGCATACCTTCATCATTTCAGTGAGCAAAAATATAAACAGGGACATATGAAAACACAAAAAGAATATAAACAATCATTCCAAATCATTAGATTATTTATATTCTTATTTTATAAACATGGATAAACATCAATAGTATTTATATTACATTTGTACCTTCGGCTTGACAGAAGGTGAAAAAGTGGGAGTGACGCGAGAATGATTACAAGTCAGCGTGAACAGTACGTGGGTACTGTTCATCTATTTATAGACACGAGACACAGCCCAGGCAAAATTACATCCATGTCCCTGATAACTAATTATATTTACAGTACAGATCATTAGGGACTACACAGTCTTTTCCCCTTTAAGTCGGTATCATCCTTCATCTTTAGCATGCCACAATGCCGAAGCTCCTTCAATTGTAGCTTCGGCTTATATCTTCATGTTACACCTGCTTATGTATTGTCCTACCGAAGGTGTTTTTGCTTAGAGGACCTTCGGCAGAGAAGAAGGCCCCCAACAACCGGACCAGAGAAAAGATCGTGACCACGGATGAGATTGTGAGCTGGCCACCGTACCCACTTGCCTCATGACCGGCCGAGATGCCATCGCCGGAGTTCGCCGCTTGCTGCAAGGGTGCCACGTGCTTGGGGATGTTACCACGTCGCAGTAGGTCGCAGTAGATAGCCCATCTGCCGCCTGAGTCTATACCTTGTTGAGCGCCACGGTAGCTGTGCTTCGGTGACTCACCTCCCCTCTGGTTGCAAGCTCATCTCATCCCAAATTCACGAAACACTCGAGTGGTCACTATAAATTGGAGGCCCTCCCTGCTCTGCCTTCTTGTTACGCACCCAGTGCACCACTCCTCCTCAAATCGTCCACCATAGCTCACGAATTATAGTTTTTCTCCTAAATCGACCAAGAACGCCGCTGTGAAACTCCCTGCCATGATCAACCATTTGCAGGTCCGTTCATTCCCCTTTGTGCCATATTTTAGCATCCTTAAGCGTTAATGAAGCTCATCGGCTCAACCGAATAAACTCTACCGCGCTGTAGCATAGTGAACATCACGTTATTGTCCAGGAATGTCACCGCGGACATAGCTCACGTTGACCGACCGTTCCTGGTAGTCTTTGTCCAAAATTGCATAAGCACCATAGCCCCGGTAGGTCACTGGTTCGTGCTGCATCCTTGGATTAAGCTAGACCGGCTTGGGTACGCCGATAACGACGCGCCGATGATTCAGTTTCGCCGCCGATGCGGAAAGCTATGAGCTAACGGTGCTTTGACCTAATTAGGCGCGTTATTGTGTTCGGGATTCATCTGTGAGGATGTCCGCGTGCTCGACACCGCCAGAGCACGTCGCCGCCAGCAAGTACACACGGTTCCGGCCAAGTGTTCGACCTACGCACGGTCGGGGACTCGAGTCGTAAAGAAATAGAAATGCAAGGGCCTTTGTGCAAGTGTCAGCGAAACGTGTGAATAGTGTCGCGGGCTCTTTTCTGGTTATTCAAATGGTCAAGGACTTTTGCGCAAAGCAGAACTCGGGGGCGCGGGCGCTTTTATCGTTCGCGGCCCGACACTATTCATCATTTCTCCTTTTCATTTTGCTGTCAGCTTAGGAAAATTGTAGAATATAGTATGAAATTGGTAAAATCATAAGACAAAATTTTCTAGACTCCTAAAATCACAGAGTATTTAATAAAAATAGTTCCAAGATTTTTATCTCAAGCATCGAATTATTTAGCATTTAAAGATGCTCAAACCAAGCCTTTTAGAATTTTAGAAATAATTTAGTAACTGCAAAAATTATGAAACTTTTTGGGTAAGCTTGGTATGATGATTAAAGATCCTAAGTGAAGTTTGAAATAATTTGGACACTGTTTGTTCACAAACCCAATAACTAGCCTCCTAGGGTTAAGTTACCTAATATCTATAGAATACCAACTTAGGAAACCCTAGTGATTAGTTTGTACTGTGAAGGAAAGTTGTATTCAAGATACAACCTAGTATGTCTCTATTATGTAACTGCATAATCATGACATCACATAAGCATTCGTGTACATGTATTGTCATGTATAGAACACGAGGAAGAAACTGTGGTTGAAGAAGAAGTTGTTTCCCAAGCTTAGAATCCTCCAGTCGAGAATAACTTCTACTTCAACATCTACGGAGTGGACCCTGAACCTCCTGCAACACAAGGCAAGCCCTGGTGCATTACCCCTTTCCTTGTTGTTTTATAATCTTTATCACCTTATATGATGCATTAGGTGATAGGAGTTGTGTGCCAAACAATTGATGCATTCCCTTCCTTGGAAACTGATTACCATTCCTTGTTACCTGATTTACTTAAAGTTTTATGATGCTTAGCCTTTCTTTAGAAAACAAAATGTTTTGTTTTAAACAAAAGGTGATGCTTCATATGGCATGGGGATTTTTACAAAGAAAAGACTTGTGATGGTGAATCCATCATGGCTGTGATGGGTTCAACATTTGAAAAGATGTACCTCTGTCAGGTACCAAACTTTGGGGTTTATGTAATAAAGATGAGACCGGGAGGGTGACTTGCACGAGAAGAGAGTCTCGGTGTAGTGTCTCCGTCTGAGTCGATTAAGGACCAAACCAATGTAGTCTTGATGATCGAGGACCTTTTAACTGGCCACATGCCTCATCATGGGTAAGCTTTGCCTCGGTCGGACCAATACCAGAAAGGCCACCATGCAATGGGAGTAGAGAGATGGCGAGAGTAGCGTGTACCCTCCGTGACAAGAGGCTAGACGGTAGAGTATCTATGCTCTCGGTTGGCGTGAACCCATTCTGGTCTTGAGAAACCCGGTGGCAAGTTGACATATGGAAGGGTTAAGTGCTACATATGTCATGTGGTTGCATATCCCCAGCTGGGTATTAATCGATTCGGATCGCCATTACTTCTCGGACATGAAGGCTTGGTCACTGACTTACACGTAGCAATCAAGTGAACTGAAGGGTTGATAAAAGACGACTAGTATAGGCCAAGTGCTTGATCTAGGATAGAAAGAAATCTAGATGCAGGTAACTACTTAACCTGATAATAAAAATGGATTTTTAAGGATCCACTCAGAGTAAGCTTTGATGCAAACAGAGTCTTTGAATCTTGATAAGCTTTACCTTGATTCCCAAAAGCCAGCATATCCTTGAATGTCTTTTTCCTTTGACGGGTAAGACTTGAGAAAGTACACTCCGTACTCAGGGTTTTCGAACCCATGTTGTTGTAGGTGATGAAACGATGGAGTTCTACTATTTCTATTCCAATGTGGTGCCCAAGCAGGAGGATCGGAAGAACACTAAAACTTATTTGGGGAGGGTGTTTTGCATCCCGGTAATGTAATAATAAGTTCCGCACTCAAACACCTGGTTATGTGATAACTACTCTTTCTATATTTTTGGTATGAATGTAAATTATATTATTGTAATCCTTTCTGCTCGGTATCTACTCCGATTATGTGTAATGTCTGCGTGATGGGTTAAGTGCTCTTGGGCGATATGATGGAGATACAGATAACTAAACGTGCCGAGTCATTATGCACACCTGCATGACTGTTTGAGGTCCGTAGGATAAGGACATCTGTAGGTGCGCCTAATACCTTGGGAGGTTCTGTCACAGCTAGTATCGGAGCGAAGCCCATCTCTTCGGACATTACGTAGTACTTCAAAATATTTTTAAAGTACTTACCTTGAAACATTCTTTCATTCTTATCTTGCCACTTTCTGGTAGTAACTTATCTTTTGAAGTTGGGTAACAAAGTGCCAAATAATAGTATACGTAGGAGGTACAAGATCAACAAAAATTTGGTTCCATAATCATTATGTCATGCATGCATCATGTTCAAACTGTACTAAATAGATCTTCCCATTTTATGGAGGTATGGCGCGTACCAAGACCACCCAACAAAAGGCAACCGGACCTCGAGGTGTGCCCCGGCACCAGTTGGCTCCTCGACATGAGGGGAGCAGTAGCGGAAGCAATGATCCCATAGGGGATCTAGAGGCCAAGGTGGAATGACTCATGTCAGAACTGTGCCATGGAAATAGGGAGCGTGCACGAGATAGCCACCGCATTGCTGAGCTATCAGCGGAGGTTAATCGCTTGCAGCAGGGAATCGTGGAACGAGACACGGCTATAGACTGGGTCGTAAATTCGCGCTCTTTCGCCTTGGATTGTAAGGCAAATGCTCTAGCCCGGGTAGCGGAACTAAGCGCAGCTCTGGACAATCTGCAAGCATACTGTAACACTCTGCAGGAGGAAGTACATGTGTTATACGACCGGCTGCATCCGAATGTGCCACCGGAAGTTGCAGCAATTGGAGCTGGAACATCTAGAGCAGCTAGTGGAGGACCTGATGGAGAGTTGGATCTTTTTGGAGCCCCTCCTTCCATGAACCTCACAGATGAACGTTCTCCCGAAGCTGGCAGTGGAGCGGGAGCGACCAAGGACAAAGATAATTAGAGTAGTGTAGTATAAGTGGTGTCCTTATGTAAATTAAATAAGGAAGTTGAGTTGTACTAGTGATTATGTACAATTTGTACTAGTACGGCATAATGTAATAAAGGCGGTGTACTTTCAGCATGTAATAATCAAGTATATTTTTCTTCCTCAGATGCCATCAAGAACTCGTGCTCAAGACGCGGTGGGAACATCCCGCGGCAGGGAGGAAACTCCAAACCCGCCACCTATACCTCCCACATTGGTTGAGGCTATCGCTGCCTTAGTTAATGCCACCGCTAACAACACTCGTTTCCTGCGTGAATTTGCGAGGAATCAATTTCAGCAGCATGGATGCAGAGGTCAACCCCAAGGGCCCCGAGACACCACGTACTTGGAGTTTTCTGAAACTCGTCCACCGCTTTTTGTTAAAGCTGAAGAACCTTTGGAAGCGGATGAATGAATATGTGTCATGGAGCAAAAGTTCGGATTGATCCGGTGTACTGAAATCCAGAAGCCCATGTTCGCCGCCCAATAATGGAGAGGCCCTGCCAGCACTTGGTGGGTAAATTTTGCAGCTATTCAGCCTGCAGGACATCTTGTCACGTGGGCAGAATTCAAGCAGGCGTTTAGGGAACACTATGTTCCAGAAGGGGTTTTAAAGATGAAACTAGAGGAGTTTATACGTATAAAGCAAGGGGGAGACTCGGTAATGCAGTATCTCAACAAGTTCAATCATCTCTCCTAGTACGCCATAGATCAAGTGGACACGGATTTGAAGAAGAAAAATTGCTTTATGAGAGGTTTGAATGATCGACTCCAGCGCAAGATGGCCACATGCCTAGACCTCACTTATAGCACGGACGTAAGCACATCGCTGTTATTAGTGGAAGCCAAGAATTCAGGACAAAGAAAAACAAAGAGATATGGGGGTGAAGGATCATCTCAAGGGTCTGAAAAACGGTCAAGGTTGGTAATTCGTCCTTTCAAACCAAATCGCTCTTCTCCTCATCCACCCACATATCCTTTCAAGCAACCAGTTTTCATCTGTCCCACTCCTGCCCCCACCCAGAACAATCAACCGAGTGCCCCTGGTGCTCGTTTTCCTGCCCTACCCAGTTCCTCTAATGGTTGCTTTAATTATGGGAAATCCGAACACTTCATCAAGGACTGCCCCTATCCAAAGCAGAATAAATCAAATTTTCAACATACTTTTGGGATCATGACTCAAGGAAAGGGAAATGTGGCCAACGCTCTAGCGGGCAAAAATACAAGGAAAACTGGGCGAGTTTACTACACCCAAGTGGTAACCACCTGGAAGGAGAACCGGTGATGATGGGTATGTTTCTCGTTGCCAACCATCCCACCATTATCCTTTTTGATTCTTGTGCATCACATACTTTATGAGCAAGACTTTTGTTGAGAAACGTTGCATACATAGTACTAAATCAAAAGAGGGTTTTGTTATTCAATCGCCTGGGGGTCAAATATTTAATAAGGAAGTAGTCTTCCACGTACCCGTAACATTGGTCGGACATGAGTTCCCTACCAACATGATAGTTATAAAGGGACAAAATATAGATGTAATTCTAGGCATGAACTGGTTAGCCCAGAATAAGGCCATCATCAACGTGAATCAAAGGACTATTCAATTGAGTCATGGACAAGAAGAAGTCAAGTTGTCCATCCCTGTATCTGTCCCAGTTAAAGTTCCCGAACAAGTTTTTGCAGCCATGGTGCATGAAATCCAAGACATTCCGGTTGTGTGTGAGTTCCTGGATGTATTCCCTGAAGATTTGCCTGGGTTACCTTCGAAAAGGGATGTGGAGTTTGTAATTGAATTGAAGCCCGGTACGGCTCCTATCTCTAAAAGATTGTACCGTATGCCACCCAATGAGCTGGTGGAACACAAGACGCAATTGCAAGACTTATTGGAGAAAGGATTTATTAGACCGAGTTCATCGCCATGGGGATGTCTAGCGGTCTTTGTCAAGAAGAAGGATCAAACTCTTCGAATGTATGTGGACTACAGACCCCTTAATGAAGTCACTATTAAGAACAAGTATCCTCTTCCTTGGATCTTGGAATGCGGATGAGCTTCGGCGGTATTATGTGTAACCTGATGTAATCTTTTTTATTCCTTCCTATGGCACCCTTTTCCTTTCCAAAGGGGGAGAAAGGTTTTTAATGGGGCCATAGCATGTAATTTCTCTTTTTCTTATATCAGCTCTACAAGAGCAATATCCCCCGAAGATGTAAATGTAAAAACTGGGCATGCACCATCGAGTGCAAAGAGAAAAAGGAAAAACAGGGAGAAGCTCGAAAGACGTCCCTAAGGGGATGCAGAGCACGACGAAGCTACAAAAAGCCGTTCCTAAGGGAGCGCAGCGTAAGTTTTCTGCTCAAAAGTCGTTCCTAAGGGGATGCAGAGCTTACAGTGAAAAGTCAACGCTGATTCCACCGAAATATAAGGCGAAGCGCGAAAAGTCAACGCGAATACCGCCGAAATAAAAGGCGAAGAAGCTCCTAAGGGAGGCTTACAGCGAAAAGTCAGCGCTGATAAACCGAAAAATAAACGGCAAAAATTTATTATTCCTAAGGGAATAAGAGTTGTGATTATGGTTTCGAATGTGTCTTTAGACATTCATTTGCACGATACATTACATCATACATGTGCATTCATAAACATTCACTTATACATACATAGGATCATCATCATCATAACATACACAGTTGCTTCGGCTTTGAAAGAGAAGGCTTCGAAAAAAGGGAAAAAGATGCAATTTTATGCTTCGCTGTGTACGCAAAGAAGGGAAGGTGTTTTTCGCCTTCGACTCAAAAATATTAATTTCGTCCACACCAAAGCACTTTATACATTGACGGAAAGGTAAGATTATATTACAAGGTATGGATAAAGTTCACAAAGTAAGATTTAATTACATCATACTTTATACAAGTTATTACAGAAGTTTTTTGAGCTACTTCTACAGACTACTCGAGCTTCGTCAGCATCCATGGAGCTTCGTCTTTTTACTCTGCAGCTTCAGCTTCGGCTTGGTCAACCTGTATGTAAGTATTATAAGCTAAATTCAAAATTCAAAGGAAAAGGTAAGCATAAGGTATGATTTTGTTACCAGCTTAAGGTGGCTTCGAGCTTCGTCACCAGCTTTGCTCCGTCCACCCTTTGTCCATACTAATTTTATAAATCTATTCGCAATACTTCGGGCCAGGCTGGGAGTGTTATCTAAGTCTACTAGTGATAGGCTGAAGTTGGGTCTATTAACAATCTTTCCATGTTCATAGCCAGACTTCAAAAAGGCAACAGCTGTGCCCCGAGAAGCTGCCAGGGCATAGAAGTCGCCATGCCCAGCTATAACTTCGTCAAGATCATTAATTTCACCTTCAATATGCTCGAAGGCACTAGGCAGGTCTTCAGTCGAAGGAGTGAACTTCTCGCTACTGGCTCCAATAAAATGGAACACCTGCTTCAACTGTTGAATGCATCGATTGCTGAACTCCAGGCACTTATTCTGAAGATTTGTCAAGGATTCTTTCAGCTCTGAACTTTTTTGGACTTCGGCCTCAAGCTTTGCATCAAGTTTCAGCTTTTCTTGTTCGAAATTTTCTGATTGGGAAAGAAGCTTCGAATTTAATTCTGTTATTTTGGCTTCAGCATCCGCTAATAAGCCTTCGGCTGTTTGAAGCTCGAAGTCTTTCTTTTCGATGGCAGTTGTTTGCTCTTTTATCTTGTTTTCTAAGTTCTCAATTATAACTTCGTGCCTTTTATCCTCTAAGTCCTGCTGCATTTTTAAAGCCTTGCTCAAAAGCATACTCTATGGACAAATAACCTTCGTTAAAAAATATTTATGTTATTACAAATAGTAAGGGTTAGACACAAGATGTTTACCTTAAAATTGGAATAGAACAAACTGCCGACAATGTGTTGTCGTCGGTAGCGGCTGATATCTGCTTCGAGCTTCGGGAAACCGATACTCTTTGATAGAGTACCGATAACCTTCGCGCCAGTTCGATCTCGTATGCAGCCAAACCTTTCGTCGTCAATGCCACCGAAGAGAAGCGCTCCCGGCCGATACCCGCAGGATATAGCATATTCTTTTAGTTCCTCTTTTTTAGCTTTTGTCAGCTCTTGGCCAACTAAGTTTTGAAAGTCAAAGGTTTCATCTTCCGAAGTATCTTCGGTCATCTCTTCTTTCTCGGGTTTTGCGGCCATAGTCTCTTCGGTTGCTGCGGCAGCTTCTTCTGCGGCCATGTTTAGTAGCATTTTGTCTATATCAGCAGCTATGCTCTCTAAATTAATATCTTCAGATTTGGCATCTTCGGCTCTGACCTCTTCTGCGGCAGCCTCCAAAGGTACAGCCTCAGTAGCTGTCATGCTTTCAATAGCTGGCACCTTCGAAGCTGAAGCTCCTGGTGGTGTTGCTTCAATAACTTCTGTCACAGTAACGATTCTTTTCCTCTTCGGCCTAGGTGCTTTCGTTTTTGTGGGCTCCTTTTCCTTCTAAAAAAGCTTCGTCAGATGTAGCCCCAGTGGACTTAGTTTGACAGGCAAAGTTTCAGTCATTACCTTTAGGATTTCCTCTATTTCAGTAGCAGAGGATGTCCAGAAGTCTTTTCTTTTTCATCAATTGATTTTTGCTTCGGAGTCGAGGCTTTTCTTTTCTTCGAAGCAACTGTTTTCACCTCAGACTCTTGTTTTTTCTTCTTTGATTGATCTTCGTCGTCCTTATTTAGAGCACTAGCCACTCTTTTTCTTTTTTTTCCTTCGGCACCCTTGTCCAGTCGCTCGTAGTCAGGATATTCAAAGCCTATAGCATCCATCACTCGGTTTAGCCTTCGTTTCAGATGGGTGCCGAAGGCCGCTGTCATCAATTGATCTTCTTTTTAGAATAATTTCCAAGTATTTCGTTGCACATTACTTCGATTGTATCCAACCATTCTTGGCAGGGTACTTTGAAATGTCTCTTGAATTTGTAGTGGTAGGGCAGCCGGATAAGTTCTCCCTCCTTCTTTTTTCCTTCAAGCTTCGGCATGGCCCACTCTTTCATAGTTGGAAATACTTTGAAGGCCAAAAATTCCTGCACTAAGTCCCTAGTGCCAATGTGCTCTGCGATAATCCTGAATTCAGCCAGTGCAGTTTGGGTTGGACCCTCTGGTGTCATATTACATTGGGGTCTGGTCTCTCCGAAGATTAGCTCTAAAGGGCTCTGGACGAATTTCTCCTTATCATCGTCAACTTTGACGTAGAACCATTCCGATTTCCAGCCTGCTGGCCACTTGCTTCGGTAACTCATCACAGGAAATTTTGTAGTCTTCCGGTAGGCAAAGTTGTAGCAGCCGAAGTTTTCATGTAACCCATCTCTTCTGGCCTTGGTTTGGTAATGCAGCTCATGTACTCGGCAGAAACCTTCGGCAAACGGTTCCACCCCTTGGCTTCGGAGAGCCCAAATGTAAACGCTAAGCCTAACGATAGCGTTAGGAGTTAGCTGATGAAAGTAGATCCCAAACTTCTTTAGCACATCAGCAATCATCTTATTCAAAGGAAATCTCAAACCAGCTTTGAAGAAACTCTTAAAAACTACTATTTCATCTTTTCCTGGCTTCGGAGTAGTTTCCTCTCCACCAAAGCGAACCAACTCTTTCTTTTCTTCATTGAAATAGCCCATATTCAACATTTTAGGTAGGTCACCTTCGGAGACTGTGGATTTTCCAAAATCCAGATGGCTGGGTTTGCTCGGCACCGCGCTGCTATAATCATCCTCAGAATCGGTCTCCTCAACATCAACTTGCTCTGCTCCAGCGGCAGGGACGTCCTCCGATGTTACCAGCCTAGACCGCTTCATGGCTTCGGAAATCGGAACAGTCTCAGCAGCTTCGGTCTCATCTCCCTCACGATCAACCCTAGCAGTGGAGCAAACTCTGGCCATTTGATTATGACTTTCTTGAAATTTTTGTTGTTGACTTTTCTAATATTCCCGAAGCTCTTCCTCTTGCGACGAAGCAAAATCAAAAGCGAAGTTTCGTCTGAGCACGATGATTAAGCTTCGGCTATGACTAAAATTTTGGCAACAAAATAGTGCAATAGCAATGAATGCTGTGGTAACTTCACACCTACCCGTCTGTTTATATAGTGCCGCAGGTGGGAAGGTGAATCGTCAAGGTCTCCCACACTGAACAAACAGTCACCCGCACTCGCTGAACGGTGGGCCATAGGGTCCGAGAAGGTGAATCGCTGGGGCGCGCGTAATTGCTGCAAGATGGGGCCACCGCGCGCGCGACGATTATTTTAATCGTTTCTCGCCAATGAGCTCAGGGAAGGTGTTTTTTGGATCTTCGGCGTCCCGAAGCCTAGAAGACTTTTTCACGGATCAAGCTCGTTATGAAAAACGATCTAGCACCGCGAAGGGGCTACTGTTGGGGGTATGCTTCATAGCAGAAGATCCTAAAGAGAGAGAACACCTTCAAAAGGTCTTCTCAGAAGCAAGCGTCGAAGCTATTACCTATAAAGCTTTGGCGCAATAACAGATCTCAAGATGAAGGGCCAAACCGACTTAAAGATGGATTGATTTAAAGACCCATGATGTTTTGTGTCATTATTGTAGTCGATTGTAAAGGACATAAATGTAATTTTACATAGGTTGCACCCTGTGCCTATAAATAGGTGAACAGTACCCCGGCACTGTTCACGCAATCCTGTAATCACTGGCACATTACGCTTGAATTATTGCTTTCCGCCAAGGCGAAGGTATAAATGTGCCCAAATACTATGTTTTAATATTTATATTCATATAATAAAATATGTGAATATATTTTATACTTTATATTTCATTTTTCATTGTTCATTGTTTTACAAGTATGATCACGAAGGTGAGATCTTTGTAATATTTTACTCATGACCTTCGTCCGAAGCTCATTAGATAATGCTTCAGCGGACGAAGGGCATTAATACTTAACATCTTTGTGTTGCCTTGTTCTTAATTCATAGAATTTGAGAACAAGTCCCCAACAATGACAGATTTTGGACTAGGCTTACGGGTACCTTCCCCTAATTGATGTAACCCTTGAGAACTTTTGAGATCTGTGGGATGTTTGTAACCATGTTATATTCATTCAAACTTAATGTTATGATTATGGCAATTTTCTTTCCATATGAGATAATAGCATGTTGTTCGAAATTGTGAGTTGAGATAACAATGGCGATAATCTCTATTTTCAGATGGCAGCTAAGCAGCGTCGCAGGCATAACGAGCAAGTTCCCCCGCCACCTCCTCCAGCTCCCACAGTGCAGGAGCTGATGGCCCAGCAGAATGAGATTCTGCGATATCTCTTGTAGCGCTAGCCCCACCCTTAGCAGTATGGTGGAGGCCAGCCGCAGCGACCTCCGGCAGCGGCGACCTACCAGGAGTTCCTGAGTACGCAGCCGCCCTTGTTCACTAAGGCCGAGGATCCATTGGATGCCGACGTGTAGCTACACGTCGTTGAGTCCAAGTTTCCCCTCCTCACAGGAGACTGCCCCGATGATACCAAGGCTCCTTCGCCGCGCAGCAGCTTCGTGGCCCTGCTCGGACTTGCTGGGACCACTTTCGTGCTATGCTACCCGCTGATCGTGAAGTGTCTTGGGAGGAATTCAAGACTGCTTTCAGAGGGCACCACATCCCAGCCGGAATTCTTGATCGTAAGTTGAATGAGTTTCTGGCACTCAATCAAGGAACCCGCACGGTATTGCAGTACGCTCAGGCCTTCAATGACTTGTGCCAGTATGCAGGTTATCATGCTGATTTTGACGAGAAGAAGAGAGACTGCTTCCGTAGGGGTCTCAACACCAAGCTGCGGGAACGTCTCAACACTGTCCGGGCCGATAGCTTCAATGAGTTGGTCAACCTGGCCATCTCCCAGGAGGACTGTATTGTAGCTCACTAGGCAGAGAAGAAGAGAAAGGCACCAATGACAGCACCATCCGCTCAGGCTCAGAGGTTCAGGATTGTTTCTCACAATCAGAGCAGGGGATTTCATCAGCGGGCAGGCAGATGGGAGATCAGACCACCTCCGCAGCAGCAGCCGGCACCCACTCGTTTTCTAGCTCTCGCTCCAAGGAACAATCAGCCTCCGCAGCAGCAGTTCTGCCAGGGCAATGGGAACAAGTGCTTCACTTGTGGCAATGTGGGCCACTATGCCAAGAATTGCCTAAGAAATCAGTAGAGGCAGATGCCAGCACCAAATCAAGATAAGGGAAGAAAGCAGAAGGTGCAAGTCAGGTAAGGGAAGCTCAACTTCACTACTCTAGAGGAGTTACCTGAGGGAGCCCCCATCATGACCGGTATCTTTTCAGTTTTTAATCAACCTGCTTTAATTCTATTTGATTCTGGTGCATCTCATAGTTTCATTAGCCAGAAGTTTAGTGCTAGATGTCAATTGCCTTTCTGCCATACAAAAGGGTCATTCATGATAGCCACACCTGGGGGTAAAATTGCAACCAATTAATCCAAAGTGTGCCTATCTCAATGGGAAGTAAAATCTTCAAAACCACACTCCTAATTCTAGGATTAGAGGGTATGGACATCATTCTGGGAGCCGACTGGATGACTCATCATCGAGTAGTATTGGATGTAGCTGCCAGAGCTCTGGAGATTTGTTCCCCTACCTCCGAAGACCTGGTGTTGTATCTACCCAGCCAAGATTCTACTCAATCATGTGCTTTTGCTATGATGGAGTCACCTGTGAAGAAGATTCCAGTGGTCTGTGAGTACGCAGATGTTTTTCCTGACGAATTGCCAGGAATGCCACCAGACCGAGACATCGAATTCGCCATTGAGTTGCAGCCAGGAATGACACCTATTTCCAAGAGTCCTTACCGGATGCCACCCACTGAGTTGGTAGAGTTGAAAAAGCAATTGCAAGAATTGCTGGACAAGGGTTTCATTCGCCCAAGTACTTCGCCTTGGGGATGTCCAGCCTTATTTGTGAAGAAGAAAGATGAAAGCTTGAGGCTATGCATAGATTACCGCCCACTTAATGTGGTGACTATCAAGAACAAGTATCCTTTGCCTCGTATTGATGTTCTTTTCGATCAGTTGGTCGGAGCCAAAGTGTTTTCTAAGATAGACCTTCGCTCCGGCTATCATCAGATCAAGATACGGGCGAGTGATATTCCGAAGACAGCTTTCTCGACCAGATATGGGCTATATGAATTCTTGGTGATGTCATTTGGGCTGACCAATGCACCAGCATATTTCATGTATCTGATGAATTCGGTTTTCATGCCTGAATTGGACAAATTCGTAGTGGTTTTCATCGATGATATCTTGGTGTACTCAAAGAATGAAGAAGAACATGTTGGGCATTTGCATGTAGTGCTTCAACGTCTGCGAGAGCACCGTCTTTATTCCAAAATGTCAAAATGTGATTTTTGGCTAAAGGAAAACAAATTTTTGGGTCACACTATCTCTCAGGCAAGCATAGCTGTTGATCCTTATAAGGTGCAAGAAGTAATGAACTGGAAGCCGCCAACGACTGTCCGTCAGATTCGGAGTTTTCTGGGATTAGCTGGTTATTACCGAAGATTCATTATGGATTTCTCTCGAATTGCGAAGCCCATAACTGAATTGCTGAAGAAAGAAGCCAAGTTTGTTTGGGGTCAGAAGTGCAAAGATGCCTTCCATGCATTGAGGCAACATCTGACCACAGCACCAGTGTTAGCGCAACCCGACAGCAGCAAGCCATTTGATGTGTATTGTGATGCATCCGGCACTGTACTAGGTTGTGTCTTGATGCAAGACAACCGAGTCATTGCTTATGCATCGAGAGCACTCAAACCTCAGGAGCAAAATTATCCCACTCATGACCTAGAGTTGGCAGCCGTGGTTCATGCATTAAAAATGTGGAGGCACTATTTGATGGGAACCCACTGCAACATCTTCACTAATCATAAGAGCTTTAAGTATATATTTACTCAGGCTGATCTCAACATGAGGCAGAGAAGATGGCTAGAGCTGATCAAGGATTATGACCTGGAGGTATTATCATCCAGGAAAAGCCAATGTGGTAGCAGATGCCTTGAGTCGGAAATTGCATTGCAACTTTGTTATGATGGATTCTCGCATTGTCACCATGTGTGATGAGTTGAGCAAAATGAAGATCGACGTGATTCCTTCCGGTGCTTTGTCTCACATTTTTGTTGAGCCAGCTTTGCAAGACCAGATCATCATGGCCCAGCTCAGTGACAAGGGAGTACAAATTATTAAGGAGAACCTCCATCAGAAGATAGAAAAGTATAAATGTTTCCGCCAAGATGGAAAGGGTATATTGTGGTTTGAAAGCAGATTGGTGGTTCCTAAAAACAAGGATCTCAAGAAGAAAATCTTGGATGAGGCTCATCTCTCCAAATTCTTCATGCATCCAGGGAGCACCAAAATGTACCATGATCTGAAGCCCCTGTATTGGTGGACCAGAATGAAGAGGGAGATAGCCCAATATGTATCAGAATGTGACACATATTAGAGGATAAAGGCAAGCCACTTGAAATCAGTTGGAGCCTTGCAACCCCTATCTATACCTTCGTGGAAATGAGATGACATCAGCATGGATTTCATTGTGGGTCTGCCCAATACCTCTCGTCGTCATGATTTGATTTGGGTTATTATGGACCGACTAACGAAAGTGGCACATTTTCTCCTAGTGCACACCACTGATAAGGCTCAAAAGTATGCAGAGATGTACATTGACCGAATCGTGTGTTTGCACAGATTGCCTCGGACCATTGTATCTGACCGAGGAGCCCCATTTGTTGCCAGATTTTTGGAACAACTACAAGAGTCTTTGGGAACCAAGCTAATCAGAAGTTCAGCTTACCTCCCGCAGACTGAAGGTCAGACCGAGAGGGTAAATCAAATTCTTGAAGATATGCTGAGAGCTTATGCAATCAATTGTGGCAAGAACTGGGATAAGCACCTCTCCTTGGCAGAGTTTGCTTATAACAATAGTGATCAATCCAGCCTAAGGATGACACCTTCAAAGCTCTCTATGGGAGAAGGTGTAGAACACCCCTCATTTGGTCTTAGCCTGGAGAAAGAGAAGTTTTCAGACCTGACTTAGTGACTAAAGCCGAAAGGAAGGTCAAACTAATCAGGAAGAATCTAGAAGCTGCTCAGGCCAAGCAGAAGAGTTACCATGATAAGAGAAGGAAACCTCTCCAGTTCGAGGTGGGAGATTTCGTATAATTGAAAGTATCACGCATCAAAGGAGTGCAGAGGTTTGGAATCAAAGGAAAGTTAGCCCCTCGTTACATTGGACCTTATGAGATCATAGAGGCATGTGGACCCGTGGCATACAAATTGAAGTTACCTCCAAAAATGTTCGCCATCCACAACGTGTTCCATGTATCTCAACTGAAGAAGTGTGTTCGATTGCCGACTGAGATCATAGCAGAACCAGAATTGGAGATAGAGCCAGATCTATCATACCAAGAGTACCCTTCCAAGGTTCTAGATTGCAAAGAAACATCAACTCGGGCAAAATCGATCAAGATGTATAAGATCCAATGGAGTAATCACTCAGAGGAAGAGGCTACTTGGGAGACTGAGGAATTTCTACGTTCCAACTTCCCCGATTGCCTACCTAAGGAAATTGGTACGTAATCATGCCCAACCCCTCCTCCTGCCCCATGAATCTAAATTTCAGAAAATGATCTTAATATAAAAGGAGTTAATTTGTAAGACAAGAATTAAAAGGACTTCCTTCTGAAGTTGCAAAGAGAATGGCATTCGAAGAGCAGTTTCCTTAATAAATAAAGCACCCACCTCAAGTAAGTCTCACCCTTCGCTTCACCCCGGGAGGACTCCGACCTGAATCTCGGGACGAGATTCCTTAAGGGGGAAGGCTGTGACACCCCAGTGTCACTTAGGGTTTCTTCCTTAAGCTAACCCAAGCCATTATCACATGTAAACCAAATGAAGGGATGAACATCAAAGATTAAGAACAAAGGTTTAAAGTGAGTCTCTTTCATCTTAAGAAACTCTCCTTAATCATGTCATGAATCTTAAGGTAAGAAAAACTCTCAAACCCTTATTAATCCTAAGTAAACCATTTAAGCATATAAAGGGCATTTGGGAAAAGATTTGGGAGAAAAATACAAATTTTGGTAAAAACCAAATTACAAAGTTTTAGTTCACTTATTAACCAACAAAGTATAGTAAGGAAGTTTTGCCATTTGAACTTTTCAAAATCCCCAAATCAGCTCCTAAACTAATGCACTTGGGGAAAATTCAGAATTTCAGAATTTCAGCCCCTTTCCAAAGATCAACCGCGTTCTCTATTTTTCAAAACTCAAATCAAACAAGTCCAAATATCAAAGTGGCGCCAAATTCCCTTGAACACACCGTGGCAAAGTTTGGAAACCTCTCTCCACCGTTTGACACGATCTTGACATGGTTTTACCTCGGGACTCGACCTTGTGACACTACCACCTTTGTGACACGACAACTCTCTGTACACAGCCCCAAACCGTTTGACTTCCACACATAAACGACAAAGCTCTGTTGGGGGAGCAAATCTTGTGCAGTCATCATGCCCAAATACGCAAAGATCTTCAACCTATGAGCGCTTGAACTCGGGCAGACGCAAAGAGCCACGTGTTCGATCGCTTGCCTGACCGGCCGAGCGCGGACTGGACGCGGCAGCACGCGCCCCGCGCGTGGTCGCCCCACCCCGCTCGTCTACACCTCGCCCTCGCCTATAAATGCTTCCAGAGGCCTTAGCCGTTGGTACTCGCGCACCCAGAGCCTCGCCCGAGCATGAGATCACCAGAGCTCGCCATGAAAAGCAAGCACCACCGCCCCCCATCGTTGCCCGAGCACGGCTGTCGTGGCCAGCCCCTTCTGTTGAACCCCAGCCTTGCCCCAGCCCCTGGACCGCTTCCCCGTGAAGCCGTGAAGCTTCTCCAAGCTTGAATCGAGGCCTTGCCTCACTGGAGAGGCGGATTCACCCTCGCCGGACTTCGGTCACCCGCCGCCGCACGTGAATCGAGCTAATCAGTAAGTCATTTTCCAATTCCTTGCACCCACGTCTTCCCTAGCACCCAGTGAAGCTCTCTGACTCGTTCAATTGACCTATCGCGCCCTGGTTAGGCCGGACTCCTCGCCGCAGGCGAGCATCTCCGCCTGCACACGTGGACCGGCTGACTCCGACCATCCCCGACGGTGACCCGCACATCGCTGTGATCCTCAAGACCTCCCCTATGCCCTCGACCACCTCACCGGAGTAGCCTCACCGCCGGTAAGCCCCTCCGCCCCTTTCTTCCTTCGCGACCACTATTCCATTAGGGAAGGACCGCAGGTTCGATTTCCAGAAACCCTAGGGGGTTTTCTGGAGAGCCGTAGACTCAAGTGAATAGTGCACCGGGGACCAGTCTGCAATTCATTTAAAATCTTTTGCCAGGGACCCCAGCGCAAAATTGTTTTTTCCTTTCTCCATTTCTAATAAACCTTTTTAAATTTAGCAGAGAACTTAGAAAATTTATATCTTGAGTTATATTCAACCAAACCAATTTTGCTGGATTCAAAATATTATGGACTATCAATTAAAAAAATAAACCCTATGCTTTATGTTTTGAATTTTAGAGTTTGAAATTGATTAAGGAAAATGACCAAACCTTGTTAAATTAAAGAAAACTAGTTATGCTTCTGTGCTAAACTTAAAAAAATGTAGATGTTCAAACCCCATTTAGACACTGTTTAAAAATAGTGAGCACCCCAGTATTGAAGGTTTAAGTAAGGTTATCTATTAAAAGACATTTTTGCCCAAAACTTAAGAAAATTAGAAAGGTATTAGAGAATAATGAATAGTGAATGCAATTATTTTTCCTAGCCTACTTATATAACAGAGAACGTAGGAAAAATAAAGGGACCCCTAGTCCAGAACAGATTCTAGGTGAAATGTTTTATTAAGCATTAGTCAAACTAGAAAAACAATTATTAGAATTATGAAAACAATTCCAAAATTGCTAATAAAAATCCAGTGGACTTGTAACCACTAAGACACCACTACAAAAATAATAAACACCTCAGTCCATCATTTTAAGTAGGGTAAACAAATAGAACTTGATATTAAGTCATATTTTAATTTAATCACAAGTAAGCCACAAAGTGTGCAACAGTGGGCAAATAAATTATTACGAGATCAATAATGAAATAGGCCACTAGGAAAAAAATGCAAAACTCAATTGAAAGCTGCAAAATAATACCCATTGCCAATACTTCATGAAAAAGGCCATTTAATCCAAATAATTCCTACCACCTTTCCCTTAAGCAAAAAACTACCAATTTTCAAAATGATTGCTCTTGCATAAAGATAGGAAAAATCAGAAATCTGTTGTTTGATATTTTTCAAGTATAGTGGTAGTAGAAAGCACCCCTTTAGCTAGAAACTTTGAAAAGTCATAATAAAATAACTAATGAGTATTAGTGGCTGAAAATTTATACAAAGTCATGTTACAACATCTAGATGCCAGCAAAAATATGTCTTAGAGAATAACCCTCTGTTAAAAATGAGTTGTAGTTCAAAACACCCCCTCTGCCCCAATAATTGATAATTTTATACAGAGAGAACCACTCCCTTTTTAAACCCCAAATTTTGAGACAGAAACTTATACACCAGTAAGAAGCTACTGTGATTTTTGCAGAATTTTTAGAAATATATTGAGCTGTCTTGTAGTTCAAACCCACCTTAAAAGCATAAAGAAAATAGAAGAGAAAAAGGGGGAATAATAAATCTCACTCTAATGATTCAGCTAGAAACCTTAATATAACTCTCACTAAGACATTAAAGGGAAATCAGTAAGACACCAAAATGGATTTACCACTTAGCTTAACCAAGCTGGACCCTAATTTGCTAAGTATACCACAAGAATCTTCAGTAGCAAGATTTAGCCCTACCTTATTAAATTGATCATTTCTCCCCATCAAATCTTAATTGTAATTGCATATCATACCATGCACATATCTTACTCATTGCATTCATTAGATTGCAATCTCGCTGACGGAGAGTACGTGCTCATCCCCGAGCAAGGAGCTGTCCACGAGGAAGACCAGGAGCAAGCTCCCGAGACTGCCATCGAAGATCTCCCCGCGGCCCCAGCATTTGAAGACAAGCCCCGGTTTATGCATAACCATTTATATATGCTACTTTACTACACTTAATGTTTGTAGGCTTGTAATGTGCACTTAAGTGTAGGAGTTGCTTGAAACCTTTAGTTGCATGAACTTAGGATTCCTTTTTGAGATGAATACTAGTATGCTAGGTCGAGTAGCTGCTATGCTAATCAGGATCTCGGTAGAAGTCGAGTGATTTTTCTAGCACTCGCGCGAGGTCAGGGATTGATTGTATTCATCTTTATAACGGGATCTATGATGGTCTATGGACTTGGATCTAGGGAGGATGCCTTGACCATGAGACGGGAAAAGGAATTAAGGATTAATGTGTGGATACCTGAGTCAACCGTTTGAACATACTAAACACATGTCGGGAAATATGGTAACCGGTAAACCTAGTACCTGAGTAAAGCCGGGCGCGGACTTTTCCCCTCACTTGTCCTGAGACTGGGTCTCCCATGCTAGCTATGGTGGGTACAATTACAGTCATTGCACAGCGGCAGCCGGAGTCAGTGGAGCATTGTATGCCAAGGTGGTGAGCCCTGGCCACGAATGGGGAATCGATGGGGATGGTTGACGTGTGTGGGGACGGAGTGTCCTGACATGTCATGTGTTTAGGTTTACCTTGCAAGGATAAAAACTCGATTCGAATCGTCTGCTTCTCGCAGCTAATGAGAATGCTTGACCCCTTGTACTACATTGAGTAAAAAGTGAAATGAGGTTGCCTGAGATAACTTGTTGATTGTACTAAATGCTTGTTACCATGTATGCTTAGAAGGAGCAAACTTAGCTGAGATAATGATGCTAGAAGTTGAAAAGCTAAAAATTGATTTTAGACTCAGCTAGTGTTTTTGGCAAACCAAACCCCTCAGCCAAACAGCTGCATGGTCTAGAGGTAGAGGAGTAGTTTCCTCACACTGGGTAAGTCTAGCTGAGTATTAGTATACTCAGCCTTGCTTGTGGCATAATTTTTGCAGGTACACTTCAGGACATGGTTGATGGTGTGACTTGTCCTACCACCCTGCCACTGGGTTGGACGGTCCAGTGGGATGTTGCTCCGGCATGAGAGGAGCAAGAGGAGTAGTGGGCTAGGCCTTGCCCAATTCCTCGCTACCGGCGACATCGATTATCCGCTGCATCTTATTTTATGAACTTTTACCAGCTACTTGAAAAACTCCGATTTATGTAATAATTCAGTACTTTAATTTGAGGTTTTCCTGTTTTATTGTATTTCTTCTGTGACTCACCTTCGAGTGAGATTATGATATTTGATCCTGGTTAAGTGGCTTTATCAGACTAGATCTAAGGGACTAACGGGTTATTCCAATTTAAGTGTGTTGCGGCCCCTGAGGCATGCCTTAGGCACTTAAGCTGGAATAATGTGATACCCGGTTTGCAAAGAAGAGAAGTTGGGGGTTGTTCTTTTTGTTTTTTTTTCCTCATCTGGTTGTTGTTTTGGGGATTTGGGATTTTGTGGAAAACATTCACAACTAGGGCAGTAGAATTTTATTTGGTTTGATGCTTGCGTTGCGGTCGGGAGCTGTCGCGTGGGTTAGTTGGGCCGCAATTGGAGTTTCGGCCCATTAACACTCCCAAACCCTAGCCGCCTCCCTCCTAACCCCCTCCCCCCATGTGCAGCCGCCCCCCCCCCCCCACTTCTCTTCCCCCTTGGCCGCCGCCCCCCTGCCCATCTCCTCCTCTCTCAATTCTTGCAGCCACCAAACCCTAGCCGCCCCCCCCCCTCTCAATCCCCTCCTCCCAAGGTGCCAATCCTTGCCGCTCGGATCATCGTCGTCGTGGTGCGAGTCTTCAATCGTTTTGGTGGAGGGAATAAGGGAGGAAGGAAAGGGGGAGAATCCAAGGTGATTTTTGTGTTCATCCCTTGTTCATTTGCGCTGCAATTTAATTGATTAGAGGTTGCGTTTGCGATTGGGGTAGAGGGGGGCTGTCCAGAATTTTAGGTGGTGGGTGAACAGCAGTAGTCTAGCAGTTTCTGTGTTTTTTTCGTGAGGAATTAAGGGAAATCAGTTTGGGGATCATGTAGAACTTTACATTACCTTTCCAACGAGTATTTATGCGCTCAATTTGGAGTTATAAATTGAAAGTTATCACCGTTTGAATCCGGGTATGTGGCTGTCCAAAAAAACAGATTTTTCAGGGGATGAACAGCAGCAGTATTAGCATTTCTGGGGATTTTTTGGGAGTAATTAGTGTTAATCAGTATGAGAATCATGTAGGGCTTTATGTTATCTTTCCAACAAGTACTTATGCGCTCGATTCGGAGTTATAATTCAGGAGATATCGTTGTTTGAATCCGGTTATGTTGCTGTCCAAAAAAACAGATTTTTCAGGTGGGTGAACAGCAGTGGTATTAGCAGTTTCTGGGACTTTTTCGTGGGTAATTAGTGTTAACCAGTATGGTAATCATGTAGATATTTGTCTTATCTTTCCAATGAGTACTTATGTGCTTGATTTGGAATTATATTTTAAAAGATATCGATGTTTGAATCTGGGTATGTCGCTGTCCAAAAGACAAAGAAAAACAGATTACAGGGTTCATCTTGTGGACTGTTTTGGGCTAATTAGATATTGAAATTTAATTATAAATTGTATACAAAACTTGTGGGGAATTTTATGTAGATGCCTCTGGAGTTTTTGTTTGTTACCACTGCTGTCATAATTTTAAAGTTATGAAATTATTAAGCAGCGCCGCTGCAGTTTGGTGGGTGTAGGGAGAGATGTAACCCGCGGCGGAGTTTGAGTTTGTGCGTAGGTGCGGCGTCGCTTATGAGCCTGATTATGTGAAATTGGTGTACTAAGTTGGGTGTCAAAAACAGGTGGTGGGCTTTCGGATCGTACTTGGGATTTGCCCGAACTTCTGGTAAAGGCAAGTAAATACAGTGGTGGTTGCTACCGTTTGGTTTGCATCCTATTCCCTGTCATTGAGTATGCACAAGTTTTAATTATGTTAATCATTGAATTCTATGATAAAGTTTATTTGTTTGGAAGTATTAATTCTCAATTGTCTAATATTATGGATGATCATAATTTGGTAATGATATATGTGGTTGATTCCCATCTGGATGAAGTTGAAGTGTCTTTTTGAATCATGTTATATGAAGTGTTGTAGGCATGACATGCACATCGCATCATCCATCTTGCATTTTGAAGTTATGTCGTGATCTTATGGTCCGACCGTACCGGTACATTTTTAGCATCGTACGTTGCCCGAGGAGGGGTACGATGCAGCTTCATATCCTTAGAGGTATGAAGGCAGAAGTCATCCTTGCATTTGCAGACATTTGCACTCATGAGGAATATATGAAGTGTGACATTACTATGTTACTATTGTGGTTTCTACCTGCGAGGTGTGGTAACTAGGTGCGTTGTACGTTGTATACGTGCTGCACCTTCGTAATAAGAAGGTTGTGGAATTAAGTGGTGGTAAAACAATGTTCTTATATGGTTAAACTGTTTGATATTATTTTACTTGCTGAGATGTGTCATCTCACTCTTGCATTACTCAATGCAGGTACTTGATACATGTTGGGAATGAGGGGAGTAGCAGCACGTCCACTTTCACTCTCACAATAACGCTGCCCAGGCGCAGCCATGATTTAATTAGAAACTTATTGTCAAAGGAAGTTTGTTTATTTTTTTTATATGGTCGTGCGCACTGGTTAATTCAGTTCAGGTCGTATGTTTATCTTTCCTTGCTAGCCGAGTAATAATACTTAGTATGTTTTAGTCATGATATATGTTTATACTCTGTTGCTCCCTCTTTTATGCAATCTTGCAAAGGGGATGCTGCCGAAATTTTATATATGGACGTCGGAAGTGTAGTACAGTAGCATACTGGGTTGTTTGTGGAACCTGGAGTGTTACAGTTGGTATCAGAGGATAGGCTTTAGATTCTACGCAATTTGAAGATAAATTTGACACACTTGCACATATAGGAAGGGTATGGGTTCATATATCTTTCTTATTAGTATTTTATTGTATAGATGACTAGAATTTCCTTACTCCAAACCCCTTTATGGTTTGATGAGGTATGTCGTTAACGACGTAATGCTTGATATGAAATGTTACTTCTATTTAATATTGGTTTCTTGATGTGGTTGATATTGAAATTATTATGCGAGTGAAGCTACTAATGTACTTGTTTTATATACATATCGTCATGATGTTTTTTGGGATGCAATGTTTACTAATCTCTGAGCTATTACCATCATATATTTCTATATGCTTGACTGTGGATGTTTTTTTTCCCAAAAGGATTCTTGGGTTCTAGTACTTGTAGGACCGATTGTTTATTGAGCTTGTGTATAGAGGATCTAATCCGACTTGGTGTAGTGTGAAAACACTATACAATGAAGTTTTATGGTGTTGTTGAGTTGGATTGACTGTTGGGTTACAACCCAACTTATCAATGTAATATTTCCATGGGTGCAGTGCTTTACACCTCACCTTTTTTTTGGCTAGTGTGGCTACTTGCCAACTTGATCTTAGAGTACAATAGGTTTGTCTCCATAGAGCAAAGGCAATGTTGTACTGTCTATGAAATCTTGAGACTAGAAGAACTCAAGTGAATTTGCAAGATGACGTGGGTAGATAAGTCCAACCATGTTTACATGATAGGTTTTCTTATTGTGTGCAACCTTATCTTTAATAATAAATAGGGTGATTTCAAGTGGATTTTATGTCTATATTATAGTTGAAGAGGCATGCATGTTTTCCTTCTATGGTTTGTTTCTATAGCCAAAAAGGTTATGCATAATTTCTATTTGTTGGAGGCTAGTCATGCGGACGATATGGACAACCCGTTTTATATTGTTTTTAATCGCCGATGATACATGGTAGTTTTTTTTATATGATCAGTTCTCTATGCATGCTTGTGGAATTATTATTTGGACCGCTTTATCTTAAACAAAGTCAATGTTTAACTGGAAGTTGCTTATGTTTGTTAGTCATCTATCTCTATAATGATGTGGTTGTTGCATTATATGGAGATTTTTATTATATGAATGATGGTTTGATAGATCATGTATGTCTACTACTTTGAATTCATCCTATGACATCACTAGGTACAAATTGTTCAAGTGCAATAATAGGAGGTATTGTTGTATGTGAGGTTAATCAAAGTAGTTGGGTTAGGTGGATTATCTTATTGAAGTCCAATTACTCCTGTTGAGCATAGTATCGTGTTATTATTTTAGTGTTGAAAGTAATATTTATGAAGCTTTTGCATGAGTCTGTGTCAAGAAGTACATTAGTTTTTTCTTGTTGTTATCCCTCCATTGCTTTATGAGTATTGCAAATTTTATCTCTTTTGAGAGGGGGAAAAGATGTTATATGACATGAGCACCATTTGCTTCACGTCAACAGAATAGTTTTGGAGATTTCTAGTAGTTGGATTCTAGTGTAATAACAACCATGTTTTATAGAGCTAGAGACGGGTATGTCAGGTGTTTCATACATTGTCGGTACATGGATGTTTGACCTTAGTGGCATTAACAAACGAGGTTGTTGAATTCATTGATTGTTGTGCTTAGTGTTCTAACCTATTTGGTAGAGTGTTATTTAAAGACTTTGTGGAGTTGCATCCCAGTTTGGTAGTGGAAAAAATCCTAGTGTTGATGGCACCTGCCAATGACTTGGGTTTCATTTTATATTGTTTTTTTATTGTTGATAATGTGTTGTTTGGTTTCGGGAGGCATTTTAAATTAGTTGGAGGCTGAATCAGGCTCACTTATCTAGAATGTTTTGTAGTATGTTTCTGCATCTTTCCATAGGATGCTTAATCACCATGTTTGGTCTAAACATTTGAGAGAGATGGGTTTCTTAAAACATCTTTGTTGGTGTCTCTAGCAGAGTGAGTCTTTAATTTTGTACGGAAGAGTAGACATTGAAGACGGTATAATTTGGTCTTTGTGGATTATGAAAGTTTTAGTAATTTCATGATCTTTTCAAAGAGTATGGGTTTCTAATTCTCATTGCATATAATTGGAGTTAGGTTGCTCTGAAGTTGTTGCACTGTTGTGTCTAAACTTTAGGCGTCGTTATAATCACCAATAAATCGACCGTGTTTTGATAGTTGCAGAGCACAAATTTGCGAATTCTCTTTAAGCAAAACTTGTAGGTATTTTCAGTACCTTTTTAATGGGTATTTACTTGTAACTGTCTGTTAAATAGATTTGGAGAGGTGGTTGCCCGGATATAAGTCGAATCTCTAATGTGCAGTATCTGAGGCTAAGTTTAGCTGTAGGTCATGCAGAGTTGTGGGCTATAAGGATAAATTTGGGTGCAACTTTATTGCAAAAGTCGTGGACAATTTTCAAAACTTTTCCAACGTGTGTTCGTTGTAGTTTAAGTTGAGTATAGCAGGAGTTATAGGTTTTTGAATTTTAGTTGTCCATTGTTTCAATCTTATCAGTTTTGAAACAAAAGAGTTGCATTGTTTTATCGGTTTGGAAACCAATTCCGAGACACTCATTATAATAAAAGTTCTAGGGAATGTTATAATCTTTTCAGTGAGTTTATATTTGCAAAATTTTGTTAGCTACAGGGAGTTATGATATCATGTATAGAATGTGCTTGGATGAATATGTGGGCAGACATAACATGCTTAAATTGATTCTTGTTTGCATGATGTGAGATTAGGCTTAAATGATTTAAAAAGTTATCATATTGCTTCTATACTTATATTTGTTCTAGGTGTCTCGTAATGAAGAACCTAAAGTTATTAGTCTTTCAATGAACGCTTAATCTTAGAAGAGTAATGAACCTGATAAAATCTATTGCTTGCTATTGGGACTGCATGACCAGTTTTAGTTATGCAGCTAGTTCAGTGAAGTAAACCATCTTTTCTGTAGAGATGTATATATAAAAGTTGTAGCCAACTTATTTAACTTACTTGTGTAAACATTTCATGACCATAGGTCTAGTAGTTTGGGAGTTATGATTTTCTCAAGTCCAGTCTTGAAATCTGTGCAGATTCTATACAGATTTCGAAGCTGACCTTGTTTGCCCAATTTAAACTTCGAATAACTTATTATAAATTATAAATAAGTTGTAGTACTTTTCTTAATCGTTACAACAAATTTTGGATTAATTTTTTTTGGAGATCTATAAGTTAAGTTACAGCTATTTTAAGTGTGATCTCTGAATCTGTCCAAATTTGGACAGCAGAGCCTTTCTCGTGTCTTTTGACCTTAATATGCATTGAATTAACTTGATATGTTTATAAATGAATTATAGACAATTCTACTAGCTTTCTAAAAAGTCTGGGAGCACCTGAATTGGATGATTGAGACTCCAATTATGGATTTTTGAATTGAGTAGTTGAATTATGTCTAAGTCTGGACAGAATTTACGTTTAGCACTGTTTGACCTTTCTAAGTGTCAAATCTTGTTGTGATGATAATACCAAGGGTATAGTGGACTTTATAAGTTTTCCATAAAGTCCTAGTTTACTAATTTTTTATGCATATTTTTGTGAGTTAGGAGCAAAACAATTAACCGCTGTGCTGCTATCTAGAAATATGCAAGCATTAAGTTGCTCTCTTGAAGTTGCTCTTGTGTGGCTAAGTTTGGTTTAGCCTATAGGAACATTATATGCCTTGCATTCATATATACATTCCTTGAAGTACTTGCATATCTCAATGATTGATTTGGTGTCAGGAAAGCTTGGTCCGAGGTATATAGGACCGTCTGCTATCTTGGCCGAGTTGGCAGCTGGGCTTAGCACATGTAATTGTCGGAATCTGTGATCAGAGTACACCAAGTATTCCATGTCTTTTTGTTGAGGAAGTATTTGCGGAATCCAGACCATCAAATCGAGCTAGAGCCGATTCCTGTGTAGCAAGAGCAGACTCTAGAGTGTCGTCTGCTGCGTATCTTATAATCCTAGGAGCTTGAGGAGCTGATACGGCAGAAGTACTCGAACTTTTCTTTATGTGTGAGTTTTGTTGATTCATTAACCTTTCTTTTGTTGTTCCGATAGAAGCGTCAGAATTCGAGGTCGAATTCTTTTTAAGAGGGGTAGAGTGTGATACCCGGTTTGCAAAGAAGAGAAGTTGGGGGTTGTTTTTTTTTTGTTTTTTTTCCTCATCCGGTTGTTGTTTTGGGGATTTGGGATTTTGTGGAAAACATTCACAACTAGGGCAGTAGAATTTTATTTGGTTTGACGCTTGCGTTACGGTCGGGAGCTGTCGCGTGGGTTAGTTGGGCCGCAATTGGAGTTTCGGCCCATTAACCCTCCCAAACCCTAGCCGCCTCCCTCCTAACCCCTTCCCCCCATGTGCAGCCGCCCCCCCACTTCTCTTCCCCCTTGGCCGCCGCCCCCTTGCCCATCTCCTCCTCTCTCAATTCTTGCAGCCACCAAACCCTAGCCGCCCCCCCCCCTCTCAATCCCCTCCTCCCAAGGTGCCAATCCTTGCCGCTCGGATCATCGTCGTCGTGGTGCGAGTATTCAATCGTTTTGGTGGAGGGAAGAAGGGAGGAAGGAAAGGGGGAGAATCCAATGTGATTTTTGTGTTCATCCCTTGTTCATTTGCGCTGCAATTTAATTGATTAGAGGTTGCGTTTGCGATTGGGGTAGAGGGGGGCTGTCCAGAATTTTAGGTGGTGGGTGAACAGCAGTAGTCTAGCAGTTTCTGTGTTTTTTTCGTGAGGAATTAAGGGAAATCAGTTTGGGGATCATGTAGAACTTTACCTTACCTTTCCAACGAGTATTTATGCGCTCAATTTGGAGTTATAAATTGAAAGTTATCACCGTTTGAATCCGGATATGTGGCTGTCAAAAAAACAGATTTTTCAGGGGATGAACAGCAGCAGTATTAGCAGTTTCTGGGGATTTTTTGGGAGTAATTAGTGTTAATCAGTATGAGAATCATATAGTGCTTTATGTTATCTTTCCAACAAGTACTTATGCGCTCGATTCGGAGTTATAATTCAGGAGATATCGTTGTTTGAATCCGGTTATGTTGCTGTCCAAAAAAAAACAGATTTTTCAGGTGGGTGAACAGCAGTGGTATTAGCAGTTTCTAGGAATTTTTCGTGGGTAATTAGTGTTAACCAGTATGGTAATCATGTAGGGATTTGTCTTATCTTTCCAATGAGTACTTATGCGCTTGATTTGGAATTATATTTTAAAAGATATCGCTGTTTGAATCTGGGTATGTCGCTGTCCAAAAGACAAAGAAAAACAGATTACAGGGTTCATCTTGTGGACTGTTTTGGGCTAATTAGATATTGGAATTTAATTATAAATTGTATACAAAACTTGTGGGGAATTTTATGTAGATGCCTCTGGAGTTTTTGTTTGTTACCACTGCTGTCATAATTTTGAAGTTATGAAATTATTAAGCAGCGCCGCTGCAGTTTGGTGGGTGTAGGGAGAGATGTAACCCATGGCGGGGTTTGAGTTTGTGCGTAGGTGCGGCGTCGCTTATGAGCCTGATTATGTGAAATTGGTGTACTAAGTTGGGTGTCAAAAACAGGTGGTGGGCTTCCGGATCATACTTGGGATTTGCCCGAACTTCCGGTAAAGGCAAGTAAATACAGTGGTGGTTGCTACCGTTTGGTTTGCATCCTATTCCCTGTCATTGAGTATGCATAAGTTTTAATTATGTTAATCATTGAATTCTATGATGAAGTTTATTTGTTTGGAAGTATTAATTCTCAATTGTCTAATATTGTGGATGATCATAATTTGGTAATGATATATGTGGTTGATTCCCATCTGGATGAAGTTGAAGTGTCTTTTTGAATCATGTTATATGAAGTGTTGTAGGCATGAACATGCACATCGCATCATCCATCTTGCATTTTGAAGTTATGTCGTGATCTTATGGTCCGACCGTACCGGTACATTTTTAGCATCGTACGTTGCCCGAGGAGGGGTACGATGCGCCTTTATATCCTTAGAGGTATGAAGGCAGAAGTCATCCTTGCATTTGCAGACATTTGCACTCATGAGGAATATATGAAGTGTGACATTACTATGTTACTATTGTGGTTTCTACCTGCGAGGTGTGGTAACTAGGTGCGTTGTACGTTGTATACGTGCTGCACCTTCGTAATAAGAAGGTTGTGGAATTAAGTGGTGGTAAAACAATGTTCTTATGTGGTTAAACTGTTTGATATTATTTTACTTGCTGAGATGTGTCATCTCACTCTTGCATTACTCAATGCAGGTACTTGATACATGTTGGGAATGAGGGGAGTAGCAGCACGTCCACTTTCACTCTCACAATAACGCTGCCTAGGCGCAGCCATGATTTAATTAGAAATTTATTGTCAAAGAAAGTTTGTTTATTTTTTTTATATGGTCGTGCGCACTGGTTAATTCAGTTCAGGTCGTATGTTTATCTTTCCTTGCTAGCCGAGTAATAATACTTAGTATGTTTTAGTCATGATATATGTTTATACTCTGTTGCTCCCTCTTTTATGCAATCTTGCAAAGGGGATGCTGCCGAAATTTTATATATGGACATCGGAAGTGTAGTACAATAGCATACCGGGTTGTTTGTGGAACCTGGAGTGTTACAAATAATTTGGGCGGTTCTGCCACAGTACTTTTGGGCCAAAACTCACCAGCCAATCCGTGGCTGTCTCGCTACAGAGTTGGTTAGGGTTGGTAGGGTCTGGTCCTTTGTGGCCCTTCTGGTAGACCTCAATGTCACTAGGCTTTTGGCCACATGTAGCTTCCTGTATAAACAAAAAACATCCATAAGCAATCGTACTATTTAGTGATCGACATAGCTAGATCAAACTTACCATTCTTTTAGCTTCTCGGAGCATGTCGTCACCGCCAAACTTGTGGTTAGGATTGGTTCCTCGACATTGCCTGTGATGCGCTGATGCTTTCTGGAAGCCTTCGGAAGCCCAATATCGACACCAAGCGTAGTACACATCAGGCATGGGCGCCATCCATGGAACAATCACCTGCACAAACAATGTTACATATTATATCAATCACAACAATCAATAAAAAGGGTAAAACAAATTGAATACTAACCTCACGATATTGATCCTCAGTCAAATATATCTTTGAGGACCCTTCCTTTTCATTCAAGGGACCTACTTCTTCTGGATGATTTTGAAAATACAGGTTTGTAGCCTGAATTCTCGCATAGTATATGGCATCCTTCACTAGCTTCTTTGCATTGTTTTGAAACACACGTTCAGCGTGCCCCATGTAATACTCTCCGTTAGGCAACTGATATCGAAGCTAGTACATAAAGAATACAAATACAATGGTATAAGTCATAGAATTACAATATTAAGAAACAGAACAAAAACAATAAAAAATTCATACCCAAAAGTCATGATGCACAAGTCCCTGTCTGTCGGTGTGGTTTCGTTCCTTTTTTAACTTGTACTCGTCCCAGGTACTGACAAGCACCTCATCGACGCTATCTCTGTCTGACACCTTCACTATCCCAGGGTAGTGAAGGCAACAAAGAGAACCCAACGTAAGGTTAACCTGAGTGTGGTGTCCCTTGCTGTCAAAGGATAGATCCTCCCAATTCCTACATTACACAAAAACATTAACAATACACATAATAGTTATATGAGACAAGTTAATATATTACACTCACCGATCTCCATGAGGCATGATTAAGATCCTATCATCCTCTCGCTCTATCGCGTCACGAGGCTTTACTGAGTGGCTTTTTCTTGAGCGACGTGTGTGTGTCGCTGAAGAGCCTCCTGAGCCATCATCCATCGGGTTGTCAGCCAGTTGGGCCTATTGGCCCCACTGGTCCCACACCTGTTCCTGCTCTCTCTGGTGGTCCCAATGGTCCCATGGCTGGTGCTACTGCGCGGCCTGGTCCCATGTCGCGTGCTGCACCTCCTCATTGTGCTGCACCTCCTCATGCTGCTCATCCTCATTGTGCTCCTCCTCATTGTGTTGCTCATCCTGGTATATACAACTCAAGATTTAGATACAGGTAAATATGTAAACAAATTTATTTGTACAAGATATGTTACCTCATCTCCATGTACAGCGCTCAACAGCTCTCAACGTCTGCTGCTGCTCAAAGAACTGCCCTGAAAAAGGGCCAGGCCCTTGAACAGCCCCTTCACTAACTTCTTTGACTTTGGCGGCATCCAGCATCAAAAATAAGAAATTATTCATTAGTGCATCTAAAATGACAATCCTTAAAAATTAGAAACAAATGAAATAACAAAATAACTTTACTTGTTAAATATCATCAAAATCAGGATCTATTTGTTCTCTTCTATGCAGAGGTCGCCATGTAACTTTTCTCCTAACAGGTTGCCTTCTCCATCTCTCGGGAAAAGTTAAGTCGTTAACGTCTGCAACTAGTGAATCATTAATGCTGTTGAAGAAACTATATAAAAACTAGTTGGCAACTCTTCTTCTTGAAACACCTCATCAACCTGCTCAAGGTGACCAAATTGATATTCGTCCTCACCAGGACACCTCATGTTTTGTTCATCAAACTCGCTGTCAAATATTATTGTATGACATGAGATATTTGATAATATAAACTAATTCACATATGAACAATTTAAGGAAATAAGTCTTACACAAAGTATTTCTCCACCTCAGACATATTCGTGAACATGTACAGTAAAGCAGACTTTCGTTCTTCCATAGTGAGGTGATATGCCTTGTGTGGACCAACGACTTTGTCGTTTGTGTGAAAAATCAAAAGAACACTACACGGAGGCATCTCTCGTTCATCATCATGGTACCTCTTCTTTCGAGCAAATACATTATGTTCTTCTGCAAAGTAACAAATTGTGAAGTGTGCTACCTCCTTTAGTTTATATTGTTCCGCAATACATCCTTCAACTCTTGCCTTATTGCCCACCATTGCTCTAAGCTTCTTTAATGCTCTTTCTATATGAAACATCCACCTGTACTGAATAGGACCACCGACCTTAGCCTCACATGGAAGAGGTATAAAGAGATGCTGCATAGGATTGAAGAAACCCGGTGGAAATATTTTTTCCAATTTGCACAAAAGCACCGATGCCTCTTTCTCCAGTTGTTACATCACATCTCTTCTGATTTATTTAGCACACAACTGTCTGTAGAAATAGCTAACTTCAGCTAACATTTTCTAAACAGCATCGGAAATGTACCCACAAAACATTACAGGCATGAGCCTTTCCATCATTATGTGGAAGTCATGGCTCTTCAGTCCATTCGTCTTCATTGTCTTCAAGTTCACAGATCTTCTAAAACCAGCCGCTTAACCATCGGGGAATTTAATATCCTTCATCCACTTCATCACTTCTTTCTGTTGCTTAGGTTTCAGACAATTGTCAGCTTTTGGTTTGCCTCCGTTTTCTCTAAGCACTTGGGTTGGACGATCACATATCACTGCTAAGTCCATGTGTGCCTTGTGGCGGAACCGCCCGAATTATTCCAGTTTAAGTGCCCAAGTCACGCCTCAGGCGCCACAACACACTTAAATCGGAATAACCCGTTAGTCCCTCAAATCTAGTCTGATAAAGCCACTTATCCAGGATCAAATACCACAAGCTCACTCAAAGGCGAGTCACAGAGGAAATACAATAAAACAGGAAACCTCAAATTTAAAGTACTGGAGTTATTACATAAATCGGAGTTTTTCAAGTCAACTAAAATAAGTTCATAAGATAAACTACAACGGATAATTGATATCGTCGTAAGGTGAGGAATAGGGCAAGGCCTAGCCCACTACTCCTCTTGCTCCTCTCCTGCTGGAGCAGCAACCCGCTCGACCGTCCAACCCGGTGGCAGGGTGGTAGGCCAAGTCACACCATCAACCATATCCTAAAGCGTACCTGCAAAAATTATGCCACAAGCAAGTCTGACTATACTAATACTCAGCTAGACTAACCCGGTGTGAGGAATCTACTCCTCCACCTCTAGACCATGCAGCTGTTTGGCTGAGGGGTTTGGTTTGCCAAAGCACTAGCTGAGTCTAAGATCAATTTTAGCTTTTCCAATTCTAATATCATTACTTTTAGCTAAGTTTTCTCCTTCTAAGCATACATGGTAACAATCATTTAATACAATCAACATGTTATCTCATGTAAAACCTCATTTCACTTCTTACTCAATGTAGTACAAGGGGTTAAGCAGTCTCATTAGCTACAAGAAGCAGACGATTCGAATCGAGTTTTAACCTTGCAAGGTACACCTAAACACACGACATGTCAGGGCACTCCGTCCCCACACACGTCAATTGTCCCCATCGATTCCCCATTCGTGGCCAGGACTCACCGCCTTGGCATACAATCCTCCACTGACCCCGACTAACGTCGTGCAGTGGCCGCACTTGTACCCACCATAGCTAGCATGGGAGACCCAGTCTCAAGATGAGTGAGGGGTAATTCCGCGCCCGGCTTCACTCAGTTACTAGGTTTACCGGTTACCATATTTTCCGACATGTGTTTAGTACTTTCAAACGCTTGACTCAGGTATCCACACATTAATCCTTAATTCCTTTTCCCGTCTCATGGACAAGGCATCCACCCTGGATCAAAGTCCATAGACCATCATAGATCCCATTATCAAGATGAATACAATCAATTCCTGGCCTCGCGCGAGTGCTAGAAAAATCACTCGACTTCTACCGAGATCCTAATTAGCAAAGCAGCTACTCGACCTAGCATACTAGTATCCATCTCAAAAGGAATCCTGAATTCATGCAACTAAGGGTTTCAAGCAACTCCTAAACTTAAGTGCACATTATAAGCCTACAAACATTAAGTGTAGTAAATAGCATATATAAATTGGTTATGCATAAAACCAGGGCTTGCCTTCAATTGTTGGGGCTGCGGGGAGATCCTCGATGGCAGGCTCCGGAGCTGGCTCCTGATTTTTCTCGTGGACAGCTCCTTGCTCAGGAACGAGCACGTACTCTTCGTCAGCGAGGTTGCAATCTAATGAATGCAATGGATAAGATATATGTATGGCATGATATGAAATTTTAGCAATTAAAATTGTATGGTGATAGATTTTATAAATAAGGTAGAGCTAAATCTTGCTATTAGAGATTTCTGTGGTATACTTAGTAAATTAGGGTCAAGTTTGATTACTGAATGGTCAGACTATTTTTAGTGTTCCTCTCATTTTCCTTTTCATGTCTTAGTGAAATTTTAACAAGATTCCTAGCTGCATTTAGTGGGGTGAGATTCATTAATCTTTCTAATTTATCTCTTCCTTTCCTTTTTCTTTTATGCCCTTCGGGTGGGTTTGAACTACAAGCCAGTGTTATAAATTTCCAAAATTTCTGCAACATCTTGTCACACCCGGTTTTAAGGAACAAAGTCGGGTGCATCTCATACATGCGCCAAAGAAGACAACATATATAATAACAGAGTGTATAGAGATAAATGTCACAATAATCAGAGTATTTTATTACATAGAGGAAGTCTTACAAAATAAAAGATGAAAATAGCAGGAACTAAAATATATCCTTGGCGCCAGAAAGCTGACTAGGAGACGCCACCTAGATCAAGTCGAAAGCCTCAGTGTTAGGCGGCTCCTCTTCGACCACCTGCTCTTCTCCTGTGGGGGGGGTGAGACAACAAGAGTGAGCTCACACATGTTCATCGCTCAATAAGTTGTGGGGAATAATGTGGCATGAACTCACCAAAGGTGGGAGTTCATGAAGTGTAAGGCTCATCAATGAAATAAAGGTTGAAGCTAAGCATTGCTTTTATAAGTTGGTCAAAATTTTATTAGCAATTACTAAGTGTAAGTAAATACCAAACCATAGTGATAATAAATAAAAGTAATAATAAAATAATCCTAAATGCAATGAAATGACAGATTAAGTTTAAGTTCCATAAATTAATCATGTGAGTGTCCGAGCCGCTCATGACTGTGAGCACGACTAGTATACCAGTTTTACACTCTACAGAGGTTGCGCATCTTTACCCACAAGTCGTGTTACCCATTTGCCACGGAGTTGATCAGACCCCATACACCTCTACCAAGGAAGCGAGGCAGGGTACCACTACGAGGCCTTTACAAAGTTCCACTAGCTTCAGAAAACCCGCTACAGGTTATAGGAAGCTCCAGTGCAGGAATCCCTCGCCTGACCGCCATCGCAGCAAAATCAACCCAAGGACCTCCCTACACTAACCACTCCCCTACTGCCCTTGCCCCTTTCGGGTAAGGTAGTCATCCACTAGCTTTCCTAGTTAATCAGCCAAGGGCGTCCCATTAAACCCTTGTGGTAGCACTGTTTTCCCGGGTGGTTCTCCATGTTCCCATTAACATAATGATCTTATCATGAATAGTAGTAATAAACAGATAATAAAAAGTATAACAATGAGTGATGAATATCTTTATACCCAAAGCCACATAAAGCAATAGCATGTACTACCCAAAAATTTAGTAGTAAAACCAGTGGTGAAACAAGGTATAAAGATAGTCAAAATCTAGGGTAACCTATTAGGTCCCAGCAAAATTAACCTATGCAGATCATTATGATTAATAAGATCATGAATGGGTAAAAGAAGTGATCAAGGGCACAACTTGCCTTCCACGAGCTCCTGCTCAGCAGTCTTTACCAGCTGAACCTCAGTATCCCCTGTAGCTTGCTCGTCTACTCGCATCAACACAATACATACATAGTATAGCAAAAATTAACATCACACCAAACATGTAAATAAAATACAAAGTAATAATCTAGACAGTAAAATAAGATCATAGGAACTGGAATTATTAATTTTGGAGTTACAGATTTTAAGATATGAATTTCTGAAGGTTTTATGTATTTAATACAAGATTAAGTGATATATAAATTTTAAATTGTTTTTCATGTCAAAACAGTGGCACTAATGGTTAGACAACAATTTTACAAAAATTTAGGAACTGGAATGGACCAATTTGGAGGTCATATGAATTTTCTACAAATTAAACTAGTTTTTGTAATTAAATATGTACTAAAAATCTATTTCTCAATTAATTTCTCTGATTTTCTAATCCTCTGGACTGGGCCTCGATTTCTGGAAAGGTCAGGGGGCCTGGCGCAAGATTCTACAGACACAGGCTACTATACATTGGACTGTGAGTTGATTCCCATTTTCTCCGAGGGCTCATATGAAAACGCACACCCACGAAGGGGTATCGGGTGGCATCAACCGTCCGATCAGAGACACACAGCCCCGATTAGATTAACTTAATAAACAGCTCCCTACTTGATCTCGGCCCCTCGTTACTTGACCAACGATCCAGAATTAAGGCGGCCTACACCGACCGATCGACATCGAACGGTGCCTGATATCTACACCCGAAGCGGTACGCATCTCACAATTTGCGCCGCTCATCAACAGATCGACGCTCCAGGATTCGTCTTCATCCTCTGGTTAAATCCGGGCGACCCCCGCCGAGCACCGCGGCGGCCCGCCATGGACGGAATGCCAACAACGCTCACTGGTACCCGATCCCCTCGTATCACGGATGCAAAACGAAATTGAGAAGGTAGCGAACATGGGAAGTGTGTTCTCACAATGATTCCGGTCGTCTCCTGGTCCGTCCACGATGACCCGCGGATTTGCAATGGCGGCGGCGAATTCCCGGTGCCACAGTCGGGGATTCCGCCCTGCTTCGCGACAAATCGACCCGCTACACCTGGGAGGACCACCACGGCGAACCCAAACGGCAAAACGCGGTCCGAGCCGGCAAACCGAGGAGCGGCGCGGCGATGGTTCTACCGGCGATGCAGATTTCTCGGCGCGAGTATGCGGAAGGTTCACAGGAGCGCGTGCAGCACAGGAGAGGAGGAAAGGTCAGCACGGGGCACGGTACACTTTATACCGCGGTGCGGGTACTTGCCGTCGGCATAAACCCTGGAGGTGGGCGAGCTCCATGCCGAGATCGCGGGGAGGATGGCTTTCGGTTGAGGAGAAAGCGCTGACAGCTGGGGCCTACCCGGCAGTGACACAGGGACAAGGGAGTGTGACCGCGCAGCGGCTGGCTGACCGGGCCCGCCTATCGGTGTCAGCTGGAGCGTGGCGCACGCGAGACAGCTGTAGTTGGGCCGCGCAGGGGTTAAGGAAGGCAGTGGGGCGAAATGGATGGGAGCCGACCCAAACAACGTTTTTTGACCTTTTTCTTTTTATTTTCCCACCTTCTTTTCTTCATTTTCAAATTCAATTTGAATTCAAATTTAATTCAAACTTTTTGTGTCTCTTCCTTACAAATTAGATTTGTGAAATTATGGTATTAACTCTGGAGTTATTTATTTATATATATTATTTACTTATTCATCTCCTTTATCTCATTTTCATTTCCAAACCCAAATTATAATTTGGGCTTCATTTCAATTTCTTTGTCATTAAATTTTGATTAGTAGTGTTGCTATTGTTGTTATTATTTGAATGCACAGGCAACAAAAGCTCCAGCACTATGCACCTTTTATTGAGGTATAATTTGTTTTAAGCATGTCTCCTAATAATTCATGTAAATAAGTAGGCATTACACATAATTTTATTCTCTCCCTTATATTCCAGAGTTGGGTATTACAAATCCTGCCCCCCTTAACAAGAATCTTGTCCCCGAGATTTAGGAAGGACAAGGGAAAAGATGGAAAAAATCTATGCGAAGCTCTTCTTCTCTTTCCCAAGTAGCTTCATCCTCTCCATGGTGACTCCATTGTACTTTGCACATCTTTTTCACCTTATTTCTTGTAACTCGAGTCAAAGTATCTAGAATCTTGATAGGGTACTCAACATAAGTCAGGTCATCTTGAACACTAAGTTCCTCCATTGGTAGTTGCTCCTCAGGTACCCTAAGGCACTTCTTTAGTTGGGATACATGGAATACATCATGTACATCTGCCAGATGATTTGGTAGTTCCAGTTGATATGAAACTTCTCCCACTCGCTTTAAGATCAAGAAAGGTCCAATGAAGCGAGGGGACAACTTTCCTTTAACTTTAAATCTCCTCATACCCCGGATCGGAGACACCTTCAGATACACGTGATCACCCTCCTTAAACTCCAGTAGTCTTCTCTTATTATCAGCATAGCTCTTCTGCCTTGATTGTGCAATTCTCAAATTCTCTCTTATCATTCGCACTTGTTCTTCTGCCTCTTGAATAAGTTCAGGTCCAAAGAACTGGCTTCCTCTAGTCTGATCCAATGTAGAGGAATCCAACATTTCTTGCCATATAGACTCTCGAACAGTGACATCTTCAGACTGGCCTGGTAACTATTATTATATGAGAACTTAACATAAGGTAGACTCTTGTCCCACTACTACCATGCTGAAGGGCACAAGCTCTCAACATGTCCTCCAATACTTGATTAGTCCTTTCACTCTATCCACCAGTCTGAGGATGGTAAGCCGAACTAGAATTCAACTTTGAATCCACATTCTCATGAAAACTTTTCCAAAATCTAGAGGTAAATTGTGATCCTCTATCCAAAGCTCTCACCATCATCAACTTCTACTTCTGCTGCTCGTTCAACATCTTCTCCGTGGAGATACCAGACCTTATAGCCTAACACGAAACCATGTGAGCACAGGTGTAGTGTGACCTGCCTCTTGGTGGGGCTCATCATATTTTTACATTTATTGCATGGACACCTAATATTATCTATTTATGACAAAGCAGCTGCATGGTCCAGAAACATTTGCGTCTTGGCAAACCATTCACTTGTGTGACACCCACCCTTCTTGAAACATTCATACATCCAATCACGTCTATCACCCATTATTGCGGCTATGTGTACGAGTAAAGAGTGCGTGTGAGACAATCATGTTTCTACACGTCACACATACATCTATAGGTAAGTAGTAAAACTATATATATACATAAATAACATCAAATTTATCAATATCGAAACCTTCATACATCCTAATATTATAAGTTAAATCTAATCAATAAATAACATCAAATTCAACAATTCAATAGCATAAGTTAAATCTACTATAATAATAGAATTAATACTTACCTAACATCAAGCCACACATGTGATATTAAACTAACTCTAATCACACTCTAATCACATGTGATATTAAACTAACTCTAATCACATAAAAGTTAACTCCCGTCGGCCATAAAAACCGACAAAAATAACATGTATACACATATTTAACAATCACACTCGCATTTACATTCAATAATTCAAAAATATATATACCTCAACGACATGGGCGGTGGCGTCGCTTGGGAGAGGCGGTCGGGGGCGGCGGTGGTGCTTGGGCGCGGCGGAGGCGCTCGGGGAGGCGCTCGGGGGCGGCGGCGTTGGGGGCGGGCGGGGGCGGCGCCCGTTGCGCGGGGGGTGGGGTGGGGGCTGGCGGGGGCGACGGCCGTCGCAGGGGGCGGTGGGGCCGGCGGGGGAGGTTGGGGGCCGCGGCCGGCGGCGGTCGGCGGCTCTCAAGCTCCTGGCGATGGTTTGAAACGCGAGAGCAGAGGAAAATGAGCCCGCACGGGCTGTCCGATGGGCACATAAAACAGTAATCCCCGTCGGCTAGGTTAAAGGCCGACGGGAATTAGCTAATCCCCGTCGGCCTATGTCAGGGCCAACGGGAGTTAACTTATTCCCGTTGGCCTGTGTCTGGGCCGACGGGAGTTAACTTAATGCACGTCGACTGAGGTAGCCGACGGGGGTTAACTAAGTCCCATCGGCCAGAGCAAAGGCCGACGGGAGTTAACCTGGCCGATATGAATCTTCAGGATTCCTGTAGTGGATGGTGCCACCGCGATTCGGGCTTCGCCACCGTCAAGCACAATCGGTGGTGGGAATGGGGAAAAAGGAGACGACGTGCTGACAGGTCGATGAATTTGATTGAATGGTCGTTTTCGTCGTGTGCTGCTCAACGTATAGTGTCCGGGAGCGGTCGCATTTGGGCCAAACCACCGGACTCCGGCGGGTGCTCGCCAGGGACGGTGGTGGTGTCGCCATGCTGTTCGGCTAAAGGTAGTGGAAGAAGAAATGACACTGGCCGTTGATCGGCTGATGTGTGTTCGGGATTAAGCTTAGTATACCCCTTCGTGTGGAGTAAACCGGAGTCGTTGGATTGGAATCGGGCGGGTGAGATGAGATATGACTATAATAAAATCAGGGCCATTGGTCTCTGATCCTGTGGTCTCTAGCGCATACCATTTCACTTAAAGAAATGGGTTTAATCTGTGCAATCGGTTTCTAATCCAACGGCCGCGAACCGTTCTTACCCCTTCGTCGTGGCTATCTTTCAAAAGAGCCCCTGTGTTGTAGCAGAATCAACCTGCGCTCTGTCCTGGTGGAAGTCGGAGTCTAAGGAATTTTTATGAATTAGCCCCTAGCTTCTCTGGATATTGTGTCTGCAGTGCATGGGTTGTTAAGAAATAGAGAAATAATATTTAAAAATGATTTCTTAGTACAAAAATAATTCTCGAAATTTGTTTATTTAGTTCATTTTAACTCCAAATTAATTCATTCCAGTTGCAATAAATTCATATTAATATTGTATATCACCTAATAAATTTATTTTTTTATGAAATCTAAACTGAAATTGTGTACTTAATTTCTTTTGTACATCAGTACTAAATCTTTAGAAATTCGTAACTTTTTAATCATAACTCCGATTTAACTCGTTCCAGTGGCGTTAGCTTCGTAACAAAATTATCTATACTTTGGTAACCTTATTTTATCATGAGACATGTTGTAAATAATTAATTTTTTTATCCTATGTTAATTAGATTAATCTATGTTTATTGGATTAACTTCTTCATATTAATATAGTATCCTGACCTTATGGTTATAATTTGACTAGATGATCTTTAATCAAATAATGACTTAGATTAAAGTTGAGATAATTATTTATAGAATAATCTCTCATATGATTTACACTAACCAATTTATAATATAGTTTAATATTTTAATCACATAGATTTTCTATAAATCATAACTCCTTAATCGTAACTCCGATTTTTGTGGTTCGCGAACCCACGATCTCGTAGCAACACGTAGATTATAATTATACAGTTTGTTCTTATGTTTGGTGTGATGTTAATTTTGTCTATACCATATTTGTTTGTATTGCTACGACTAGTAGTGAGGTCACGAGAATCTGAAGATCATCCTGGTACCTGGAATCTCAAGTCCCATGCAACTTGTGCCCTTGATCACTTTCATTTACCCAATAATGCATAGGTTTAATTTTGATGCGACCCAATAGGTCACCTAGACTATTCATCCTTTTACCTTGTTTATCCCTGAATCTTTTGGGTAGTTTTACTATTGCTTTATATGGTTTTGGGTTAATATTTTATTATATCCATGTTCCAGTTATTCTGTTATTTTATTTATGTTCATGTCAAGATCATTTATTTTTAATTGGAACATGGAGCTTAACTTGAGAAACACGTGCCACCATAAGGGTGGAATGGGACGTCCTTGGCTGACTAATTAGGAAAGCTAGTGGAAGACTACCTTGCCCGAAAGGGGCAAGGGCAGTAGGGGAGTAGGCGTGTAGGGAGGTTCTCGGGTTGATTTTGCTGTGATGGCGGTCAGACGAGGGATTCCTGCATTGCTCTTCCCAAAAACTGTAGTGGGTTTTCGGAAGCTAGTGGAACTTTGTAAAGGCCTCATAGTGGATCCCTATCCATTCACTTTGGTAGTGTCTAAGGGTCTAGCTAACCCTGGCGACATGGGATACACGACTTGTGGGTACAGGGTACAACCTCTGCAGAGGTATACTAGCTGAGCTCACGGTCATGAGCAGCTCAGGACTCTCGCATGATTAAATTATGGAACTAAATTCAATTTGTCATTTGCATTGCATGGGATTTACTATTAATTTTGTTCTATTATTATTATGGTTTGGTGTTTACTTACAGTTAGTAACTGCTAATAAAATTTTACCAACTCATTAAAAGCAATGCTCAGCTTTAACCCCTATTATTGATCAGCCTTACACTTCATGAGCGCCCACCTTTGGCGAGTTCATGCACATTATTCCCCACAACCTGTTGAGCTATGAACGTATGTGAGCTCACCCTTGCCATCTCACACCCCCATAGGTCAAGAACAGGTACCACAGGATGAGGCGCATGGTGGATGTTGCGTTGTGTTCGTGAGAGGTCTAGGCCGTCGTCTCCCAGTCAACATTGGATTGCTGGATCGTTGTCTCCTTATGTTGTAATTATTTATTTATTTGTATAGAAATACTATTATATAGTAAAGTTGTAACATTCGTTTTTGTACCATGATTCATCATATGTGTGAGACTTGGTCCCAGCACACCTGGTGATTATGTTCGCGCCCAGGTCCCTAAAACCCGGGTGTGACAACCGCATAGTGGTGCCAAAGGATGCCGAAGTCCGTCAACAAATCCTGGATGAAGCTGATCTTAGTCGGTATTCCATTCACCCTGGAAGCACTAAGATGTAACAAGACTTGAAACAACATTATTGGTGGACTAAGATGAAGATTGAAATCGCACCCTATGTGGTAAAATGTGACACTTGTAGACGTGTCAAGGCGATACATATGAAAGATGCTGGACCTTTACAATTATTATCAATCCCAACCTAGAAATGGGAAGATATTAGTATGGATTACATTGTGGGATTACCCAAGACAGCTAAAGGATTTGACTCTATTTGGGTCATAATTGACCGGCTTACAAAGATAGCTCATTTTCTACCAGTCAAAACATATTACCCGGTCATTACCTATTCCCAGATATATGTGGCTCGTATTCTCATTTTGCATGGAGTTCCAAAGACGATAGTGTCGGACCGGGGACCGCAATTTGTATCCATGTTTTGGGAGGAGTTGCACAAATCTCTGGGTACTAAATTACTCCAAAGTTCAGCCTATCATCCTCAGACGAGCAGACAAACAGAAAGGGTAAATCAAGTACCTGAAGATATGCTATGAGCCTGTGTCTTCGAGTTTCCACAAAAATGGGATGATTGTCTACCATTGGCAGAATTTTTGTTATAATAACAGTTATCAAGAAAGTATTAAAATGGCACCGTTTGAAGATCTATACAGACGGCGATGCAGAACACCCTTGAATTGGTCAGAACCAGAAGAACGGTGGTTTTTTAGGACTGATTTGGTTAAAGAAATGGAAGAAAAGGTCCAACGCGTAAGACATAACTTGAGAGAAGCTCAAGCTCGGCAGAAAAATTATGCGGATAAATGATGTCGACCATTGGTTTTTCAAGCCGGCGATCATGTGTACCTAAAAGTATCACCAATGAAGGGTGTTAGTCGATTTGGAGTTAATGGGAAGATGGTACCCCGATACATTGGCCCATTCCCTATTCATGAGCGATGTGGGCAAGTTGCATATAGACTTCGATTGCCAGAATCACTGCTCGTGGTGCATAATGTGTTCCATGTATCTCAGTTAAAGAAGTGTCTTCCGATTCCTAATCGAACTATGGATGTAGGTGATGTTAATTTGGAATCGGATTTAACCTACTCGGAACATCCCCTTCGAGTTTTGAATCAGAAGGACAGAATTACTCGAAAAAGGACTCTCAAGTTTTATAAGGTACAGTGGAACCAACACACCGAAGAAGAAGCTACTTGGGAGACTCTAGACTTCTTAGAGAAACATTTTCCTAAGTTCTTACCCTCCTGTAATCTTTAGATTCTATGTAATCTGTTGAAAAGTTAGAACAAACCCTGACACCACCCCTTGCTCTGTAAGATAAATTAGGAAATAAAGTTGTGATGTGTTTCCTTTTCCATTACTTACCCTAGGGCCTTAAATCTCGGGACGAGATTCATTTATGGGGGGAAGGATGTAACACCCCTGGTGTTAGAAGAACTAAAACTTGGGCATGGCATCATATGCATTGACATTTCATTATGTATGTTACACGTAGAGTGCATACACTAGACTAAAATTTCAAAACAAGTTGTGATGTGATGACTTGAATTGATCCTTAACCCTAGGATAGGGTATTTACCCAAGGGATAGAGGTATGCAGGTGTGTGTGATAACAAATTGAGTATGATCTCAAAGGTAGTGGAGATGTTCAAAAGAGACTAAATTTAGAGAGTTTGAGTGGTACCTAAACCCTAGAACACTCAAAACCCAAATTGAAACCCTAGAAACCCTAATTAGTGCCCTACAAGGTGATTCCAATTTCTATGTACATTTTTGGACCAAAGTGCATATATCAAAGTGGTAGAGTAACAAAAATTAAAGCAACTTTTACATTTGGAGATTTCCAAGTTTTGTCGAACAAATTGGAGTAATTTGCAAAAGTCCCCAAGAGCACCCATATGGCTTAACTCTGAAATCAGTGATATCAGGCCAAGTTTATGCCCTAATATCTCTTGATCTATGGAGATTTTGCCATGGATCATTACAACAAACTTGTAGAGCTATTTTAGTAGTTCAAGTTTGATTAAGTGATCTAGCCCAAGAACTGTACATAAATTGGAGTAAAATGGACTTGAAGTTGGACTGTTAGTCAGATCAGGCAGTGAAGTTTGATTGTCAGTGAACTCTGATGAACTTTGTGGCCGAATTTCGTATGATCTAGTGAGTATTCGAACATGAAATTTGTAACAAAATCAAAGCTGGTATATAGAGCAACAACTTCGTACAGTCGGATTGGTAGCTTCCCACATGAAAATTGGAGAATGAAGCTCCTTAAATCACTCTGTCAGGCGCACTGAAGAAGATCGCCATTGTACAGTGAACTGCAAAGGTCCTAGGTGCAGCGCACCTCGCCGCCGGCGATCGAGCGCAGTGATTCGAGCTTGCCGTAAAGATTCATGCACAGCGCAGCGTGGATATTACCGGACCAGTGCAAAGATCATGACTGTGGATGAGATTGTGAGCTGGCCACCGTACCCACTTGTCTCGCGACCGGCCGAGATGCCATCGCCGGAGTAGGTCACAATAGACAGCCCATCTACCGCCTGAGCCTTTACCTTGTTGAGTGCCATGGTAGCTGTGCTCCAGTGACTCACCTCCCCTCCGTCCGCAAGCTCATCTCATCCCAAATTCGCGAAACACTCGAGTGGTCACTATAAATTGGAGGCCCACCCTGCTCCGCCTTCTTGTTACACACCCAGCGCACCACTTCTTGCCTCAAATCGTCCACCATAGCTCGCGAATTATAGTTTTCCCCCAAATCGACCAAGAACGCTGCCGTGAAACTCCCTGTCGTGATCAGCCATTCGCAGGTCCGTTCATTCCCCTCTGTGCCATGTTTTAGCATCCTTAAGCGTTAATGAAGCTCACCAGCTCAACCGATTAAACTCTACCACGCTGTAGCATAGTGAACATCACGTTATTGTCCGGGAACGCCGCCGCAGACATAGCTCACATTGACCGGTCGTTCCTGGTAGTCTCCGTCCAAAATTGCGCAAGCACCATAGCCCCGATAAGTCACTGGTTCGTGCTGCATCCTTGGATTAAGCTAGACCGGCTTGGGTACGCCGGTAACGACGCGCCGGTGATTCGGTTCCGCCGCCGTCGCGGAAAGCTATGAGCTAACAACGCTTTGACCTAATTAGGCACGTTATTGTGTTCAGGAATCATCTGTGAGGATGTCCACGTGCTCGACACCACCGGAGCACGCCGCCTCCGGCAAGTACACACGGTTCCGGCCAAGTGTTCAACCTACGCACGGTCGGGGACTCGAGTCGTAAAGAAATAGAAATGCAAGGGCCTTTGTGCAACTGTCAGCGAAATGTGTGAATAGTTCCGCGGGCTCTTTTCTAGTTATTCAAATGGCCAGGGACTTTTGTGCAAAACAGAACTCGCGGGCGTGGGCGCTTTTCCCCTTTCGCGGGTTGCCTTGGGCCAGATCCGGCCCGACATTATTCATCATTTCTCCTTTTCTTTTTGCTGTCAGCTTAGGAAATTTGTAGAAAATTGGTAAAATCATAAGACAAATTTTGCTAGACTCCTAAAATCACAGAGTATTTAATAAAAATAGTTCCAAGATTTTTATCTCAAGAATCGAATTATTTAGTATTTAAAGATGCTCAAACCAAGCCTTTTAGAATTTTAGAAAGAATTTAGTAACTCCAAAAATTGTGAAACTTTTTGGGTAAGCTTAGTATGATGATTAAAGATCCTGAGTGAAGTTTGAAATAATTTGGACACTGTTTGGTCACAAACCCAATAACTAGCCTCCTAGGGTTAAGTTACCTAATACCAATAGAATATCTTGGGAGGTTCCGTCACACTAGACACACAGACGTGGCTAAGAGGGGAGGTTCCTGGATTGGGGCAGACCGACAAGGACATCAGTCTTCTAAAAGGGTGGATTGTGATATCCTGGCCCCTGGGATGGTGATATCCTAGCCCAAGGCTTAATAGAATTAATAGAGTATCCATACCAACAAGGTGCATCTTCTTTTTCAGAAGCCTGTCTCGAAAGAACCTCCAAGTTAAGTGTGCTTGGCTTGGAGTAATTTGGGATGGGTGACCGTCTGTAAAGTTTTCCCGGGTGCGCATGAGTGAGGATAAAGTGCGCACAAAAGATTTGTGTTAGTCTGTGGGGACAATATATGATCCTAGAGAGCTGCCAGGTGTAAGTACTGCCGGTCCAAGGATTGGACGAGGTGTTACACGCTTGGTGTCACGGATGTTTGAATGATTAGGAACTTTGTAGAGGATCATCAAGAAATTGGAAAAGGCTAAGGTGTTGAGGAGGAGCAGCAAGGACGTCCACAATAGGAAGGAGATCAAGTCCGACTCGGCTGCAATTCAATCTTAGGTTCTAGGACTAGTTTGCACTAAAATGGACGCCTAGTACGCATCCAGACTCCGATTGTGACATAATTGATATAGTTGGAAAGATAAGAAGATTATCTAACCAACCCAACTGGTCCCACCTTAAAATTCATTTGGAGTCAATGGGAATCGTCGAAACAATTCAGTCCTCAGATTCTGTTTTGATGTTGCGACACCGTCTGTTGGGCCGTGTATTGTGTTGGAGCCCATTAGGGGTACCTCCATGGGTTGTGCATGCCCCTAACCTCTATTTTAACAGCAGCCGCCACGACATTAGGGTTTTTCATAGATCATATCTGTCATTGAACAGTATCGTCGTTCATCGGTTTGTAAAACCCCACCTCGTAATCAATGCACTTTTAATTCTGTTCTTCCTATTCATGCATGTGTTCTTGATTGCGCTTGCAGGGATAAGCCTTCATGGTCAGGTCACTCATGTATCACGAGTGATAACCAACGAAATAGTGGTGTAGTGATTGCGGAGATCCATTCGCTTAGAGCCTTGGATCATCAACGTCGAGATCTTCATCCAATCAAGTTATCATACCTCACGGAAGATTGGGTCTTGTCATCTATCAAGTGGTATCAAGATTCAAGTAGCCCGTGAGGTATAATCCTATCTTTAGATTTTTCCTATAACCCACAAAAAAGCCAAAGAGAAAAGAGACCAAACGTTAGGTCATATCTTTAAAAACCATTAGTGTATCCGGACCTACAGACTTCGCCTTAACCTTTGCACAATTCAGCTTTAGAGTCTGCAGTTCTGAGTTCATGTCCTAGGTTAAGGTCTTGTTGCTGGTTTAATCCTTTTCATTAGCTGTGATCGCACAAATTCAATCTTAGAAACAGATCACATCCTATTTTTTCTCATCATCTCGTCATTATCACATTAGTTTCTGTCCAGCTCGGTATTTCGATCATAAATCTCACATACGAACTCGAAATTTTGTGTTCTTGTACTTTCTGGAAACCTTAGAAAAGTATCTACAACGTTTGTATTTATGAGATTTATAGAAAACGTAATTACGAAGGAGTTATATGTATTGGAAGTAAATCTATTTGTGATCCTGAAATTTCGGACTAGTCTGTATTTCGGGGTCAATATCTCCCTTTTTCTTTATCCAAAGTAGGTGATACATATATCTAAAATAAAGCAAAAAAGGATATCTACAACTTTCATGTTGTGATTTTGTGCGTTTTAGATCTCTAAATTTGTCAAACAGTCTTTTGAAGTTAGAGCAGAAAATCTGTGTTAGATAGACGAATTTTTTTCATAATCTTATGTTATATCTTGTTTTTGCGGAACTCTTGTAGAAAAAAGAAGAGAATATAAAAGGCAAGTGAAAAAAGGCGCACAAAACAAAGAAAAAAATCAGAGAAAAAAAGAAAAAAAATAGTGCGCATAAGCAAAAACACTATTAATCTATGTACCTCTATGATTGTTTATCATTCCAACTTGTTCCGTTGCTATTCCTAGATCCTTGTCACCTCCTTTGTGTCTTCCTCCAACTGTGTTAATACATTCTCTAGGCCAGAAATTAGGATGAGTACTTGGAATACTTATTCAGCATTGCTATCTATTACTGACTTGTGTACTACAAATATATATTTAGTGAGCCTTCCCAAAGCTCCACCTTTTTCTCGAGCAGAACATGTACTCCTTTGCAATCACAACCACGCTCTTTGGGCAGTCACACCGGGCACCGTTTGCCATCTGCAATGCTGGTAAGAAACTTGTAAGAGCGGGGTAAGATATTTTCATAACTTGTATTTCACCACCATCCTAAGAGTAGTTGTAGGGTTCACACTATTGGTTTATTGCCTTTGTCTTTGTTTTATACTAACAATGACAGGACCAAAGACCCAAACAGATAAGGATAAGGGCCCTAAGACTACTGATGGTGAGTGTGTCTCCTATCTAGAATTGAAGGAGATGATGTGTGCATTGACTAATGTCTTTGAGAGCCACACCATTGCTGTTGATTCGTCTCCCTCTGGTTCAATATTTCCATCCTTCTCTTCTTTTGATGAAAATATTGCAAATGAGTATAATGAATGGGAAGTATCAATGGATAAGATTTTTGCACGATGTCGTATATGTGATAGACAAAAAATTAAAATTGTGGCTAGTACTTTAACGAATGATGCGTTAGTTTGGTGGAATAATTTGCATGACTTTGACAAACCACAAACTTGGACAAACTTGAAAGTACTATTGAGACAACAATTTGTTTCTATGGATGATTCTAAAAATAATTTGAGTAATTCAACTGACATCATGCGTTTAGATAAATTTGAGATTCCTTTGTTACAAGAGGATTGTCATGTTTTTCCTTGTGATAAAGAAGAGTCGTGTGATGGTAATACTATTATTTCTATGCCACAACTAGAGAACAAACTTGATGTTGTTGCTTTTGATCCTATTAATTGTGCCAAAACTAGAACATTCAATCTTATAACTAGTGTGCATGATGAGATGAAATTGTTATCTTCTTTAAATACTTTGGGCTATATTGAATTTGATGTTCTATGTAATCTAAATAATTTAGAGGAGAAACTTTCTTTTAGTGCTGATTTGCCATGGTTATCTAAACATACATATCATGTTATTGGAAGATATAATTGGAAAGGAGAATATATGGTACATCGAGTATATATTTGTTCAAATATAAAATCTCCTTTTGTCATGAAACAATATGATCAATTAGAGGGCTATGTTAAAGCTAACCATATCATGTCCAGTTCTACTTGTCCTTCTTTGTATGTTTTGCTACAACAGGGTCAAATTCAAGAAGGGGAGCAAGGCAGGATGATGTCAAGATCTACAACAACACCTTATGCATGCACCAACAACTTTGAGTCGAGGACGACTCAAAACCAAGAAGGGGAGATTGACGAGTACATGGGCGTCAACTATATGGTAAAGGCCCAATCAATGATAAGTTCCAAACTCTAGGGGAGTTGAAGTCCAGTTTATTCGTGAATCCAGTCCGGACTAAAGGAGTGGTCCTCACAAAAACGGACATCCATGCCACATACAGACCCCGTTTTAGACATCCTAGACATTGTTGGAAAGATAAGGATATAAGTTTTCCAACTCCATTGATCCCACGTCAAAATACTATCAGAGATGATAAGAATCGTTGTAACAAAATGATGTCCAGAATCTGTCAGAAATTAGAGACGCCTGTTTTTGGGCATAATGGCTTTATACATCCTAGGGTTGCTCGGCCAGCACCTTAGCCACCGCCTAAGTCGAGGACGACTTCAATTCAAGTCAGGGAGGATGATGAGGACATCACTCCCATACAAACAATGCATGGATCGACAACACGAGCACGTGCACGAAAGTTGAATCTCTAGGTTCGTTCTAACCTAGTCAAACGTGTTTTAGAGCTTACGCTCAGTGCCATGGATGTTTTAATGATTAGGAACTTTGGAGATGACCATAAAGAACTTGGGAAAGGCTAAGGTGTCGAGGAGGAGCAGCAAGGGCGTCCACAACAAGAAGGAGATCAAGTCCGACTCGGTTGCGGTTACATCTCGGGTTCTAGGACCAGTCTGCACTAAAATGGTCGCCTAGGACACATATGGACTCTGATTGTGACAGACTTGAGATGGTTGGAAAGATAAGAAGCTTATATAACCAACCCAACTGCTCCCACCTTAAAAGTCATTCGGAGTTAACGGGAATCGTCAAAACAATTTAGCACTCAGATTCTGTTTTGGTGCTGCGACACTGTATGTTGGGCCGTTGGCCCATGTATCGGGTTGGCGCCCATTAGGGGTACCTCCTGTGGTTGTGCACGCCCCTAACCTCTATTTTAACAGCAGCTGCCGCCACATTAGGGTTTGAGTTTTGCTTAGATCATATCTGTCATCGAACATTATCGTCGTTCATCGGTTTGTGAGACCCCACCTCATAATTGATGCAATTTTGACTGTGTTCTTCCTGTTCTTGCATGTGTTCTTGATTGCGCTTGTAGGGATAAGCCTTCGCTGCGAGGTCACTTGTGTGTCACGAGTGACAACCAATGGAGCAGTGGTGTAGTGATTGCGAGGATCCGTTTGCTCGGTGCCTTAGATCATCAACGTCGAGATCTCCACCCAATCAAGTTATCATACCTTACAGAAAATCGGGTCTTGCCTTCTATCACTCTCACCATCTCTCTACTCCTATTGTGGTCCCGTCTTTCTAGTATTGGCCCATTCAAGGCTAAGCTTACCCATGATGAGGCATGTGGCCAGTTAAATGGTCCTAGATCATGAAAGCCAACAATCGTTGTTGTCCTTAAATAACATAGACGTGCAACCTTTAATTTCTTGCTTAATGTCTGGTCTCATTTTAAACTATTCTTTAAAACTTGTACCTTTCAGAGGTACCCTGCATGAATTATGAAGTCATCAAGGCCTTTGATACCTTCATCACTCCAAGCCCTTTTTCTTTGTAAAAACCATGATTCATACATCAAAACATTTTGTCCCTAATCTATAGGCATACTAAGCACATCTAGCTTTGTAAATCAGGTATCAAGGATGATAATCAATAGATCAAGGAAAGTTATGCAACCAAGGTTTAATCATTCAACTCCTATCACCTAATGCATCATAAAAGTGATAAAACTTTTGAAATCACAAGGAATTTGTTAAATGCACCGGGGCTTGCCTTTATGAGGAGGAGAGTCAGGCTCTTCTTCTACTAGAATATTGCAGTTGGCAGCAAAACCTATAGGAGCACCTTCAGGAGGACCCTCAGGAACACCTTCAGTTGGAGAAGCTTTAGATTGAGGAACTGGTTCCTCTCCCCCTTCCACTTCAACCTCTTCTTCTAGGTGTTCTACAAGTCAATTATAAGTACATGAATGCTTATGTGATGATATGAAATGCAAACTCTCACAAGGAGATGTGAGGAACATAAACACTTCAAAATAAGCACAAGACAAGCATACACATACTTCTACTCTACCAAGCACTTGTCAAAAGTGACCAAACTAAACTTACTTGGACAAACAAGATATTAGCTTCTTCTAAACCCTTTTATAGCGCTTAAGCTTCTTCTAAACCCTATATTAGCATTAAGTCTTATGATTTAAATATCCCTATGTAGTTAGCTAATGGTTTTCTAGGCAAACCAACTCCAAACAGGTTGAGATTTTAACCAAGTGCTCATATAGTGGTAAATAAATTTCTACAAATGTTTATAATTTTTGGTGCCCTGGTTTTGTATCTAAAATTCATTCTTGCTTTCTAAATGAACTTTTAAATTAGCTAAATTTTCCTTTTTGGGGTAAAAATCCTAAGGATATTTTTAAAACTACCCACTTTTATGGACTCTACAAAATTGGTTTCAAATTTTTTTCATTTTTATATATTTTCTAGTGGATTTTACAATCTACCCGTAAAAAGAAAAAGAGAAACCATGAATAGTTCTGGGATGAAAGGCCTGGCTTGGCCCATGAACACAGGGAAAACCGGCCCCGCGCCAGCCACCCACGCCCGTGCGGTATGATTTGCAGAAAACCCCTCCCAGAGTTAACTAATCTGTAAAGACCCTAGGCCTAATTTCCGTGTTTCTCTGACATCACACCGAGGCCCTCATGCTTTCTTTCATTCACAAACTCCGGTCCCCGATCCACCCCCGACGAGCGCAGGCCAACCGCCGCGCTAATTCGCTGGTGGCGACCTCCTCCGGCAAAGCTAAACACCCAGACATGATCCATGAGACTAACACACCTATACCTCTCAGCTAATCAGACTGAGGTAACTTATAGACTCACTAGCCATGTCGGTGGCGGCATACCGAGCTCTAGCAAGTCCGGACCTAGGCCTAGGACATGGTAGTGTTCAACCCAAGACTACAATGATTACCAGTGACACATTTTGAACATGATGCTTGTGGCAGAACCTCCCAAGTTATTGGGCCACATGCACCTGTCCTTGTCTCAAAGACCTCAGACGACTATGCATGTGCACCAGATAACTTAACAAGATCCGTCCGAGTGTCTCAAGGAACCTGGATAAACCACTTACAACCAGGATCGCAAGATTAAGTAAACACAAGTCACACACCAACATTTTGCAGCGGAATTTCTTTATTACAAAAAGTTAAAAGTTACAACAAATTTACATTATATTTATTGGAGTGATTACAAAAAATGATTCAAAGAATATACTTTGAAATGTTAAAAATTATTTATAAGTTTAAAATATATGCTAGCTTAAGTGACCATCCTCAATAAGAAGTATAGAAGAGCTACTTAGACCTATCAGAAGGCCATGCCCACCGGCGCTTAGCACCATCCTCAGCAGCACAAATCTAGTACCTGCAACAACATGGGTTCGAAAACACTGAGTACAAAGTGTACTTTTGTAAGTCTTACCCGACTAAAGAAAAGGACTCTCAAGGATATGCTGGCTTTTGGGAATCAAGGTAAAGTTTAACAAGATTCAAAGACTCTTTTGCAGAAAAGCTTACTATGAGTGTATCCTTAAGAATTCCTTTTACTTATCAGGTTAAGTAAAGTTACCTGCATCTAGAGTTCTTTCTATCCTAGATCAAACACTTGGCCTACACTAGCCGTCTTTTATCATCCCTTCAGTTCACTAGATTGCTACGTGTAGGGCAGTGACCAAGTCATCATGTCCGAGAAGTAACGACGATCCGAATCGATTAATACCCAGCTAGGGATCTCCAACCACACGACATATGTAGCACTTAACCCTTGCATATGTCAACTCGCCACCGGGGTTCTCAAGACCAGAATGGGTTCACGCCAACCGAGAGCACAGATACACCACCGCCTAGCCTCTTGCCACGGAGGGTACACGCTACTCTCGCCATCTCTCCACTCCCATTGTGTGGTGGCCTTTGTGGTAGTGGTCAGACTGAGGCAAAGCTTACCCATGACGAGGCATGTGGCCAGTTAAAAGGTCCTCGATCAGCAAGCCTACATCGGTTCGGTCCTTAAGCGACTCAGACGGAGACACTACATCGAGACTTCCTTCTCGTGCAAGTCACCCGCTTAGTCTCGTCTTAATAATTTACAACCCAAAGTTTGGTACCTGACAGAGGTACATCTTTTCAGATGCTGAACCCATCAAGGCCCTGATAGATTCACCATCACAAGTCTTTTCTTTGTAAAAATCCCCATCCAGTGTGAAGCATCACCTTTTGTTTTAAAACAAAACATTTTGTTTTTCTAGATCAAGGCTAAGCATCATAAAAATCCTTTTCATAAAAGGGTATCAAGAAAGGGTAATCAATTTTCCAAGGATGGAAATGCAGCAATTGTTTAGCACACAACTCCTATCACCTAATGCATCATATAAGGTGATAAAAATTTTAAAACACAAGGAAAGGGATAATGCACCGGGGCTTGCCTGGAATAACACTAGGTTAGTGTTGGTTAGATGACGTCCACTTGACGAAAAACTTTTGGTCTAACACTTGTTCAGGTCATCCATCTTCAGGTTCATCATCCACATCACCTTGAGATTAATCCAGTTCTTGTTCTTCACATCACGTGATCAACTAGCGTACCTCATGAGATGCACGATGCACATGTATGAATATCAAGACGAATATCGCAAGATAATATTGCGATGTTACACAGTAAAGAATCAAACACTTAATGGTAAGGCATTACGTCATTTCATAAGCAAATGCTAGGTATCGACATATAACCAAGTACAATAATCACGTTTTCTAGTTTAACCGCATATAATCCAAACAACAAGTGATAATAAACTAAGCACAAGTCCTATGTCAACTTCAGCTAGCACCCAATATCAAATGTCTCGTCAAACTTTGATTCACTATTTTTGAATACCAACAATGCAGAGTAAGGAAGCATATTTAATTAACTATCTAAGCTAGTTTTCCCGACTAACCTGTGTAATCCACCACTAATTAAAACATCACGCTACTTAGTTTAGTAAGTAGAGCATCATTAAACATTATATAAGTCTACTCGACTACAACTTTAGAAATGAAAGACCTAAAGTGCTTATACCCATCTTTTATTATGCAAATTTTCATATTTCACTTAAAATACCTATCGATGTTATTCGATTCCAAATACTTGAAAAATCAAGTAATATCCAACCATGACACTTACTCGGCCACTAACATTGAACATGATGACTAATAAAGCAATTTACCGACTTCATCACATACACACAATGTTTATAACAGACACGTGAATGCAATTGTATCGTATAAAGGGGACGCAATTGTATCGCATAAAGGGGATTACTTCAATTACACTAGACCTATATATCCACCAAGGCACTTCGCGCCTAATCCACGTCTTAAACCTAAACCTTGTTAAGCTATGCATCTACTTAACACTTTGAACACCATTTCATAACTATAATAACGAGGCTTTTCAATAAACACTTAATACCATCATAATTATTCACCTAGGACATTTTATCAATCAATATAATAGATTGTAACAATTACTAAGCAGTTCTTCAACTTCACTAAAAAGATTCATTTGATTTAATTAGCGATAACCGAACTTATCGGATAACCATTTGAAATACCAAACCTATCATTTACATACAAATACCCCATACTTAACACTTAAAGGACTAACTTAATCACACTAGATGCATCCACCCACTAAAACATTCCCGCATAAACTTCATTTCAAACTTAAGTTTTGCCCCATGAAATGTTTACTTTGCAAACAAGAACATAATCCCATCTCTGTATGAAACGAGGCATTACACAGTGCATCTATATGGAAAACATGGAAATCATCAATCACCATCAAATCAACTCATCAATCAAATTAATTAGCAGGAATAGCGAAATATCTCACCTAAGCTAAATCCTACGGCTCACGCATACCACCGATATTTGATGAGTGTTGCTCTAGCTTTTCCCTTTCATCTTCCAGCGCGAACGCAAGACGTGACAACGTTGTTGGACCGATGACAATGCTGATGGCTCCTCGACGGCACAAGAACTGACGACCGGGCAGCCAGAGAGAGCCGAAGAGGCACGGCTGATGCCTGATGGCGCACGACAAGGAGGCAAAGGATGGCGCGGGGACTGGTGGGGTCTTCCTCGACGACTGCAAGCAAGAGAAGATCCAAGTCATGGGCACAGGAAAGGAATTAGCCACGGACTGCTTGCCGATGACGTCAAGGTGTGCGCGACCGGCGAGAGGTGGGTCCCAAACGAGCACCGCGACGGCTGACGGGGTGAGCTGAGGAAGAGGACGCTGGCGTGCAGAGGGGCAGGGCGACGACGACTGGCGACTATAGGGCTGGGGCGAGCCCACGACGGCGCCGCGGATCGGAGGCAGAGGAGGTGGCCAAAACGAGCACTGAAAGCCATGGCTGCTGCTTCGACGGCTTGGGGTCGGACTCGGCGACGGCGACCAGAGCAGGAGCAAGGAAGGGCGCGACGAAGGGAGCTCGACTGGGAGATCTAGAGCGCGGACCTGGGGAGGGCGGGCGCCATGGGCAAGGTGGAGGACGAGCTCGACACCAGGGAGATGGGGCGAGCTGTAGGTGGAGGAGCAGAGGAGGCGCCGAGTCGCAGAGATGAGGGAGAGAAGAGCAGGGTCAGTGCCGGTGGAACCCAGGGTGAGCTCGCCGATGTCCATGGCTGGACGCGAGCACCAACCAAAAGAACAGGGGCGCGGCTAGACGACTCCCAGGGAGCGGCATGATGAGGAGCTGGGCGCGGCGCCGACATCCATGGCTGAAGGATGAGATCCGAGCTGGGGCCGGGCGCTGGAGACCGAGCGAGCTGACATGGGGAGGGCACGTGAGACCGTCCATGGAGAATCGACGGCGGCCATGGATGAGCTCAGCAGGTACACTTGACGGGAAGAGGAGAGGAGGCGGAGCTAGCGGCTGAGAGGATGAGGACAACGGCTCCAGGGTGCAATTGAATAATGCCGATGGCCTACGGCCCTGACGGAATGAGGCTGAAGTCCAAGCGGTGGAGAGGATATTTTTCAACGAGATAATTTTCCTTTTCTCCCTTTTCTTTCTTTTAATTAGGGAATACACTACTAACCAAATTTAAGAAATAAACGGGACTAAAATGGATCAATTTAAATGATATTTTGATTTTAGGATTTTAGCGATGTATAATGGATCGACTATACGGGCTACACATTTCATTCTTCGAATCACGAAACAGAAAATCAGAGAAATAACGGTTCATAAGGTTCTGGCTAAATTTTGTTTGGATAACTTTCGTGACTATGCTGGGCAAGATGTAAATGGATCAGATTAAAACGATTTCGACTTTGATATTTTTGGACTACGATTGATTCCAATTGGATTCAATTGAATTTTACCCGATTTCGATCATTTGATCTGACACCAAGGATAACATGCTGATAGGAACAATTCAATTAATGAGCTGACGCATTGTTTTTCTCGAACAGCGCGGGGGCTCCAAATTTTACATAAAATTAGAAGTTTTCTGATTTTTATATTCACTTACGCGTGTGATCCGAACATCTCCAAATTCGTTAGGTAACCCAAAAGTTCATGAAACCTTTTTAATTGTTTAGATTATGGAGATGAATATGCACCAAACTTGAGCTTTTGTGAGAAGATTAAATTCTAAGCTAGATAAGATTTTTCGAATAATCTCGGTAATCGGAGATATACATAATATCGAAATCGTTACTCACACTAGCATTTCTTGCTTAAGTCCATACTCGTTGTTAAATGTATATGTGGTGTTACAATGCTCACATGGGTTTGCTCGCAGAAGGAACGGAGTGGTCAGTCGACGTGAATGCCACTCACAGCGGCGTTCACAGAGGACACATCGGCGTTCTAGGCAAAATACTATGGTAAATGTTGGGGGTCTGCTTCGTAGTCGAAGGTCCTATAAGAAGAAACACCTTCGGAAGATCAGCACAGAAATAACGCCGAAGCTACCTTCCAGGGAACTTTGGCATGAAGACATGCCTTGAGACGAAGGGTTGCACCGACTTAAAGATGAAAAGACAGATTGACCCATGATAGTTTGTGTCATGATTATAATCGATTGTAAAGGGTATAAATATAATTTCACACAGGCTGCGTTCTGTGCCTATAAATAGATGAAAAGTACCCCCATACTGTTCACGCTGACTTGTACTTGTTCGTGCGTCACGCTTGTACTCTTACCTTCTGTCAAGCCGAAGGTACAAATTTAATCATACGTTATTCTCATTCATTCATGGTTATATAATAAAAGATATATTATAATGTCATATGATTACCCATGTTATTTCCCATGTTTCATATGCTTCATCTTTCATTGATATATGTTGTGATTATGAAGGTACGTCCTTCATAACCTTCGTCCGAAGATCGTTATATCCTTAGGGAAATAATGCTTCGAAGGACGAAGGGCATTAACCACTAACATATTTTTGTGTTGCCTTGTTCTTAATTCATAGCATTTGAGAACAAGTCCCCAACATTGGCGCCCACCTCCGGTGAACTCACTTCCACTTTTGAGCTGATGGCTTCGTTCAGCAACCGAGCCGAAGCATCTTCGGCTACGAAGCTGGTGCTTCCGATAACATGCGGCTCAGGTTCAGAGCCGGCTAACAAAAAGCAGAAGAAGGAAGCACAGAGAAGGGTGCAGCATGTTGGGGTGCAGGGACCCTTCATCAAGTCAAAATGGTCCCACATCCCAATCACCTTCTCCCAGAAGGACCTTTAGCTCAAAGATTACCCTCATAATGATGCTATGGTCATATCTTGTGTCATTAAGGGATTTCTGGTCCATAATGTTCTGGTTGATATAGGCAGTGCAGCGGATATCATATTTGCTAAGGCCTTCAGCAGATGCAAGAACCAGAGGATAAGATTCATCATGCTACACATCCTCTATGTGGTTTCGGAGGAAGGCAGATTGTAGCACTCGGCAAAATCACAATGCCAGTGACCTTCGGCTTTGTTCATAACACAAGGACTGAACAAGATGTCTTTGATATTGTTGACATGGAGTATCCCTATAATGCAATCATTGGTCGTGGGACACTTAATGTTTTCGAAGCAATACTTCATCCAGCATATCTATGCATGAAGATACCTTCGGAACAAGGGCCAATCGCTGTTCATGGGAGTCAAGAAGCTGCTAGGAAGGCCGAAGGAAACTAGACAGATTCAAAGGAAATCCATAACATAGATGGAGTCGAAGCCTGTGAGCAGTATAGATACAAAAGGGAGAAGGCTGCTTCGGCGGATCAGCCGAAGCCTATGCTTCTATGTAAAGATATAGTAGAATAAAAGGTATTGCTGGGGTCTCAGTTTTCTGAAGAGCAGGAAAAGAATTTGCTAAGATTTCTATTCAACAACAAAGATGTCTTTGCTTGGTCAGCCAATGATCTTTACGGTGTCAACAGAGATGTCATTGAGCATTCACTCAATGTGGATCCATCTTTCAGGCCAAGAAAACAAAGGCTTCGGAAAATGTCCGATGACAAAGTTGAAGGTGCTCGGAACGAAGTGAAGAGGCTTCTTAGCGCTAGCGTTATCAGAGAGGTTAAATACCCAGAGTGGCTAGCCAACTATTGGGGACCTTCGTCCTCCGAAGGTCCTCAAAAACATAATTTAACAATGTCTTCCAAGTATGGTTTATGGATAGGTATCTTCGGATTCATGTTAAAAGCATACACGATGAGGAGCTTGATCGTGACGAAGGTTGTCGTCGCTCCGAAGCTGTGCGGAAAGGAGCTTCAGCTAAATCGCAGAAAGGGGAACCGACTTAAAAGGGAAAAGGCTGTTCAGTCCTCATAGATTTTTCTATAAGTCAATAGTAAATGTAAATGGCATAATTGTAATTTCTCATAGGCTGTGTCTTGTGCCTATAAATAGATGAACAGTACCCCTGTACTGTTCACGCTGACTGGTACTTGCTTTTGTGTCACGCCTATACTTTTTGCCTTCTGTCAAGCCGAAGGTACCTTTGTAATTCAATATTGTCTCTGTCTTTCCATGATAATATAATAAGAATGAATTAGCAATGTTATATAATTGTTTATGTTGTCTCTTATATTCCATATGCTTCTTCTTTTAATATTATATACTGCAACCATGAAGGTATGTCCTTCATGACCTTCGTCTGAAGTTCATTATATCCTAAGGGGAATAATGCTTCGAAGGACGAAGGGCATTAACATTTAATATCTTGTGCTGCCTTGTTCTTAATTCCTAGTATTTGAGAACAAGTCCCCAACATTGGCGCCCACCTCCGGTGAACCCTTTCTCGACCACCTTCGGCAAGCACTGACCTTCGTCATACCACCGAAGAAAGCTTCAGCGCCAGGGGCTGCCGCACTGTAGCCATTGGACCCGAACCAGGAGACCTTTCTCTTTGAGAGGCTCGAAGCCAGAAGAGGAAGGCCACTAGTCCGACACTTCAGGAGGAGGAGTTGGACCAAGAAATCAGAAACATGGAGATAATCCATCAGCAAGTGCAAAGGAAGAAGGAGAAGATGGCCAGACTGGCTGATCTTCAAAGGCAGATCGACGAAGCCACTGAAGAAGTACGCCATCTTGTTCAAGATGAACAAGATCGAAGGCCTCAACACAGGGAGCTTCATCAAGAAGGCTTGTTCAACGACGAATTATGGTATGATGATTTTAATCATGATACCTTTAATTTTGACGATGTTTCTCCCTTGGCAGCAGAACTGCAGGCTATCCCATGGCCCCCATCATACAAGCCACCTCAGCTTCCCATGTATGATGGGCATTCAGACCCGAAGCAGTTTTTGATGAGTTATGAAGCAACTATATCCTCATATGGAGGCAATGTAGCTGTCATGGCCAAGTCCTTTGTCATGGCAGTTCGGAATGTGGCCCAAACATGGTATTCTTCTCTTCGGCTAGGGACCATTACTTCGTGGCAGAAGCTCAAGGATATGCTGGTGACAAGTTTCCAAGGCTTCCAGACGAAGCCAGTCACATCTTAGGCCTTGTTTCAATGCACGCAAGATCATGAGGAGTACCTCCAGTCATATGTCCGAAGGTTCTTGCGTCTTAGAGCACAAGCGCCTACAGTGCCTAATGAAATTTTCATTGAGGCCATGATTAAGGGGCTTCGTCCAGGACCTACTGCTCAGTATTTCGCTAGAAAGCCCCCACAGACTCTGGAGAAGCTGCTTCAGAAGATCGATAAATACATCCGAGCTGACAATGACTTCCGCCAAAGAAGGGAGAAAGCATACAGGTTCTCTGAAATGACCAGGGGCTTCGGAGGAAGAATCCATCCGAGGCATGTCAGGTCAATTCACAACTCAACCTAGAGTGATGATAGAGGAAGTCAACAGCAGAGGCTGCAGTATTCTTCGCAAGCTTCGGGGCAACAACAAAGCTCTTTCCGGCCGCCAGCTCCAAGAGGTAGAGGCGCCAGGGGCTTCGGAGGAAGATATGGGGACCAGCCCAGGAAGATCTACTACTTATTTTGTGGTGAAGACAAGGGCCACAATACAAGAACGTGTCAAATCACCATCCAAAAACAAAAGGAGATTGCAGAAGCCGAAGCCCGGCAAAGTCAACCGAAGCAGGTCCTGCACACTGCTTCGTGTCATTCACCCTGCATACCAGAATATGTGGGTAATCATCCTGCAGCTTCTGTTGCTTCGGCTAGTCAGCCGCAAGTTTCTTGGCCACAACTTCCACCTCCGCTGCCACTACAACCTGCCTACTCACGAGGTCAGCAGCCAGAAGGGAGCCAACAGACCCATCAGCAGCGAGATTTTAGGAAGGGGTCCGAAGCTCGCATAGTTAATAGTACTGTGCCGGAATCAAAACACATATATTAAGAGATATCCTACCTCTGGCACAGTTTTACATTCACTGTCATTTTCTTTTTAAATAAGGAACAATCAATGTAAACCTAGCTTTCTTGTCATTTTTTGTTTCCTGTACTAGCTTTGTTCATGTCAAAATGAAATATACCTTCGTCACAGACTTACGAGAATGCCAAAGCTACAAAGAGATATTCCTTCGAGAATGCAGAGCCAAAAATCGCAGCGAAAGTTTCACCGAAGCCACAAAAAGTCGTTCTTAAAGAGCGCAGCGTAAGTTTGCCGAAGCTTCAAAAAGCTGTTCCCAAGGGAGCGCAGTGTAAGTTTTCTGCTCAAAAGTCGTTCCAATGGGAATGCAGAGCCAAATACCGCTGAAATATAAGGCGAAGCGTGAAAAGTCAACGCGAATACCGCCGAAATATAAGGCGAAGCGCGAAAAGTCAACGCGAATACTGCCGAAATAGAAGGCGAAGAAGTTCAAAAGACGTTCCTTAGGGAATGCAGAACTTACGCCGAAAAATAAACGGTGCAACCGAAAAATAAACGACAAAGAGATTTCAGTCATTCCTTAGGGAATGAAGGTTGTGGATGAAGCTTCGGATGTGTGTGTTTGGGCGTTCATTTGCACGATACATTAGCATCATTCTTCGCATCATATCATCGCATCATATCGCATAGCATCACATCATACATCATATCACATCAATGACATCAATTGAAAACGAGGCCGATCTTCGGGCAATGCTTTACAAAAAATGAAAAGATGCCAAGGCACAAAGTAAGCTGAGAATCACAGTTTCATCAGTTCTGATGCGGAGAAAGGGATTTATTGTTTACAAAGCATTGATGTTTTACAAAGTATGGATGATTTTTACGAAGCATAAAAAGCTCTTCTTTACGAAGCATGAAAAGAAGGGAAGGTGTTTTTTCGCCGCAGGCTCAAAAACGGCATGTATAAAAAGTTTCATGCATTGCAAAGAACTGAATTACAAACCACTCATATATTACATTCAAATCTATAAGCACTGAATATTACAAATATAGTTCAGCAAATGTTACATTAATATTATAGAAAATGTTTTTACAATAGCTACTCCTCTTCCTTCAGAACTTTTTCTGCAGCTTCGGTTAGCAGCTTGGTAACAACTTCATCTACAATAGCTTCGACCATATTAATAATTTCTATTGTTTTCTTTGTTTCTGGGTTGGCCAGTGGGTTGAATGGCTCTAGGGGAGGAGATAGCTCAGCTGCGGTAGAAGACATAAATTAGTTCGAAGTTACAAAAATAAACAACAAAGCTAAAAGCCATTAAGTGATACCTATTCGTCTTTCGAGTTCCGTAGCTCTTTCAGCTTCTTTTGTTGCTTCTCGAGCATCATGAATATCTTTTTCGCTTTTCTTCATTATTTCATGGGCCATCCCTCGGCCACCATTTTCCCAAATATCAGTGAAAAATTTTCTGCCTATTGAGCTTGCTTCGGCCGAGGGGTCCTTCGTATCGTTGATGGAGAAGGCAGCTTCGGTCTGGGCCAAGTTTTTAACATGTTCACAACCTGCCCTCTCCAAAATGGCTGCAACCCCCTCGCACCAGAGAATGCACAGACGTCCCCGCGGTCACTCAAAATCTCCTCAAAAGCTTCGGCTTCATTACTGATCCACTCGATGACGCCCTCAGGGTCGCCCCGTATGAAGTTGTCTTCATTTGAGTAGGAGCCCATATTGGCAAAACTAGTCTTTATCTTTTTTACACATTCTACAGATTTTTCAAAACATCTTTCTTTTGATGCGCGAAGCTCTGCAACTGTTTTTTCAAAATAATTTTTCCAGTACTCACTGGCATCTCGGTCAGCTTCGGCAACATCACATTTTAATTTGGCCTCAGCCAGTTGTTTTCGAAGGTCTTCAATCTCATTCTTTTGAATTTCAGAATGAGCCTTAAAGTTAGCTTCATCCCCCTTTACTTTGTCCACCAATGTAAGTAGAATTTTGTCTTTTTCCGTGGCTTCGTTTCTCAGCTTGATAACCTCTGTTCAAAGGTTGTTGAGAGCAATAGTATAGCTCTCGTCTTCAGCATTCTTTTGCGCCCTTAAGGCGTTGCTAAGTATTAAGCCCTACAAGAAAGAATGAATAGATTAACATGAGAACAAAAGACTCTATTACAGAATCCATAAACTTCAAAATTCACAACTTTTGTACCTTCAGACTGTTGTATGCAAGGCTATCTGCAAGATCGTCCTTCGTCATGGCAGAGAGGCCAGCTTCGAGCTTCGGAAAACCCATACTTCTGGCCATCTCCCGGCAGACAGATAATTCTTTGTTGTCTGGGAGGCAATACAAGAAATCATCTTCATCCGTACCATTAAACACTGAGGCCCCTTTCGGGTACTTTAGTTCTCGGGCATAGTGTTTAGCTTCAAAAATTTCTTTCTCAGATAATCTTTTTCCCGAAGCATGTCGAATAACATAATCAAGGTCTTCAGAAGGTGCTTTGGGAGTAGGAGCGGCAGCTTTTTCAGGCAAAGTCTATTCTATAGCCTCTTCCTCTGCTGCCTTCTCTCCAATTTCTGAGGGTTTCTCCTTAGTAGGCTCTGAAGGCTCAGCTTCAGCACTAGCCTGGCTCATTACAGCTTCGGCTTCGGTCAGTTTTGTTTTGGCTTCAATTTGCATTTTTGAAGCCTTGGTAATTTTCCCTGGAGTAGAGCTTGAAGCCTTTACCGTTTCTAGCACATCTAGTACACTTGCCATTCTTCTTCTTTTGGGAGTAGCCGCAAGACCTTTTTGTATCCTCGGCATTGTTACTTCCGCCAAAGGGCTTGCAACTTCTAACATTTTTGTTCCTTCAGTATTTGGCTTTTCGGCCTTATCTTTACTAGTTTTTGCCTCAGCTTGCTCGGCCGAGGGTGCCTTCGGCATGGTGGCCGGTTCTTCAGCCTTCTGTGTAGAAGGAATTCGCTCCTTTGGAGCAGCAGCTGAAGAAGTTTCCCCGCCAAACTCGGGCACCACGGCCGGCTCAATATAACGGGGCCGGTGGGTGAGGACTTTCAATTTTTTACTCTTCGGCGGAGACTCGCTTGGAGCAGCCGAAGCGGCAACCTTTCAAGAGGTTGCACCCTTTCTTTTCTGTCCCCGTGGCGGGTAGCAATAGTTAGGGTACACAAATCCAATAGCATCGAAAACCCTATTTAACATTTTCTTTTTTCGGCTCCCGAAGGCCGCAGATAGTGCATTATCTTCGGACTTGGAATATGCTCCAAGTAGCTCATCGCTAGTATTTTCAACACACTTCAGCCAGTCATCATCTGGTTCGACAAACTGGTCTCCAAACCTGAAGGTGTATTTCAATCGAATCAGACCGCCTTCGCTAGGGTTAGTGATGGTTTCTTTCGGCATTTCTCAGCTGTCTATTAATGGCCATATCCTGTAGGCTACATGTTCTTGAACTAAGTCTCTTGTCCCAATAAAAGAACAAACTGTGCTGAAGACCCTTCGACATGCTTCGGCTGCCTCATCAATTTCTACCCTCGCCTTTCGGAGGCCGAAGCGGGACCAGATGGGGCGCATGATGATTTCTTTAATGTCTTCTCTCGCCTTCAAATCATTTTTCACGTAAAACCACTCTTCCATCCAGGCCCCGGGCCATCTCTTCCGAAACGTTGGCACTGGGTAGCTTGCGCTAGAGCGAGCAACGAAGCTATAGCAGCCGAAATTGTTATGATATTGTTCCTTACCCCAGGGCTTCGTCTCATATGAAAGCTCGTGCATACTGCAAAAACATCTTGCGCTTGGCTCTAGACCTTGACTTCTCACAGCCCAGACGAAGATCCCCATTCTAATAACTGCTTCGGGAGTGATCTGGTGAAGGAAAATCTGGTATGTCTTTAAAACTTCAACCACAAATTTGCTCAACGGAAACCGAAGTCCAGCTTTGAAGAAGTTTCGGAAGATCACAACTTCGTTTTCTTCGGGAGCAGGAACGGCTCTGTCTACGTCAGCCCTCACAATAGACATATCTCGAAAATACCTTCCTCTCATATTATCAAGATGACTCTGTTTGATAGTTGATTTCCCGAAGACTACATGACTTGGACGCCAGGGCCGATCTTCAGAGTCTTCGCCTCCACTTTCCACATCATAGCTATCGCTATCATTAGTATCTTCAGACAAGCCTTCTAGTATCTCTTTTGTAATCTTCTCTGTATTTATTTTCGCTATTGACTCAACAAATCCAGCAGTCTTCTCCTCAAGGAGCTTCTCCTCTTCGCTCAGCTTCGTCTCAGCAGCAACTTTTTTGTCCTGAGACATATTTTCTTCAGAAATGGCGAAAATGCGTCCTTAAAACCGAAGCTTACGAAGTCTGAGAAACTAAGCAAGCGTTGGTAAGCAAGAGTTAAAAAATTGAGCAAACAAAGCAAGCGGCAAGTAGGGTACCAAATGTGCTCGGGGTGAGTTCGTATTTATACGATCGTCGCGCTCCAAATTGGAGGGTCCCGTTTGTCATTGACTGTTGCTATTCTAGCAAAGGGAAGGTGTTTTTTCGGACCTTCGGCTTAAAGCCTTCGTCCATATCACAGTCTGAATTCGTTATCTTAAACAAATTAATACTGCGAGGGGCTACTGTTGGGGGCCTTCGTCCTCCGAAGGTCCTCAAAAACATAATTTAACAATGTCTTCCAAGTATGGTTTATGGATAGGTATCTTCGAATTCATGTTAAAAGCATACACGATGAGGAGCTTGATCGTGACGAAGGTTGTCGTCGCTCCGAAGCTGTGCGGAAAGGAGCTTCGGCTAAATCGCAGAAAGGGGAACCAACTTAAAAGGGAAAGGTTGTTCAGTCCTCATAGATTTTTCTATAAGTCAATAGTAAATGTAAAGGGCATAATTGTAATTTCTCATAGGCTGTGTCTTGTGCCTATAAATAGATGAGCAGTACCCTCGTACTGTTTACGCTGACTGGTACTTGCTTTTGCGTCATGCCTATACTTTTTGCCTTCTGTCAAGCCGAAGGTACCTTTGTAATTCAATATTGTCTCTGTCTTTCCATGATAATATAATAAGAATGAATTAGCAATGTTATATAATTGTTTATGTTGTCTCTTATATTCCATATGCTTCTTCTTTTATTATTATATACTGCAACCATGAAGGTATGTCCTTCATGACCTTTGTCTGAAGTTCATTATATCCTAAGGGGAATAATGCTTCGAAGGACGAAGGGCATTAACATTTAATATCTTGTGTTGCCTTGTTCTTAATTACTAGTATTTGAGAACAAGTCCCGAAGACAAACACTGTTATGGTGAAGAAGGCCAATGGTAAATGGAGAATGTGCATTGATTTTACAGATCTTAACAAGGCTTGTCTAAAGGATGAGTTCCCATTGCCAAGAATAGATTCTCTAGTAGATGCAGCAGCTTCGTCAGAGCTCATGAGTCTACTAGATTGTTACTCAGGCTACCACCAAATCTGGATGAAGAAGGAAGATGAGCCGAAGACTAGCTTCATAGCCTCAGTGGCGCATATTGCTATCTTCGGATGCCTAAGGGACTTAAAAATGCTGGAGGAAGTTTCAACAGAATGACAGGTAGAGTCCTTCATTCTAAAATAGGCAGGAATGTGCTGACCTATGTTGATGATATTATAGTTAAAAGCACAAAACAAGAAAATCACATTGCTGATTTGCAAGAGACATTTGCCAACTTCAGGCAAGCTGGTTTGAAGTTAAATCCAGAAAAATATGTTTTGGGGGTAAAGAAGGGTAAGTTCCTTGGCTGTCTAGTATCAACAAAGGGAATTGAAGCCAACCCAAGCAAGATTGAAGCTATCCTTCGGATGGAACCGTCAAGCACAAAGAAAGGATCTCAACGGCTGGCAGGTAGATTAGCATCATTGAACAGATTTATATTCAGATCAGCAGAAAGAAATCTGTCATTCTTTGAAATACTGAAGTCAGCCGAAGTCTTTCAATGGGGTCCGGCTCAGCAAAAAGCCTTCGAAGAGTTGAAGCAATATTTGATTGATTTAACAACATCAACTCCACCTTCACCAGGGGCTCCATTGCTTTTATATGTTGTAGCTTTGCATTCTGCAATGAGTTCGGCACTTGTACAGGAGAAGCTAGATGGCCAAGTCAAAAAGCAAGCTCCAGTGTACTTTGTCTCTAAAGTTTTAAGTCCGTCAAAGAAAAATTATACATAATTGGAGAAGGTGCTATATGCTGTGTTAATGGCTTCCAGAAAGCTTCAGCATTACTTTCAAGAATATCGCATAATTGTTCATTCATCACAGCCTCTGAAGGACATTATGAGAAACAGAGAAGCTACAGGAAGGATTGGGAAATGGGCTGTAGAACTTAATGAATTCACCATTGACTATGTGCATAGATCCTCAATTCAGTCCCAGGCGTTGGCAGACTTCATCGCTGATTGGATGCCACGGGCTCAGGAAGAAGAAATAAACAAAGACGCCGAAGCTTGGACGGTGTTCTATGATGGATCCTAGGGAACCTTCGGTGCAGGAGCAGCTACTGTCCTAGTGGCACCTTCAAAAGTTAGAACATGTTATGCAGCCAAGCTTGACTTTAGTTGCACAAATAATATTGCTGAGTACGAAGCACTTCTATTGGGGCTTCGGAAGTTAAGGGCAATGAGAATAAGAAGGGTCATCCTAAAAACTAATTCTCAAGTCATTTCTGGCCATGTAGACAAAAGTAGCAAGGCAAGAGATTCGAAGCTTGAAAAATATCTGGATACAGTACGAAGGTTGGAGGCTTCTTTCGAAGGTTTTTCTGTCAAGAATATTCCAAAGGGTGAAAATGAACATGCAGATTTGCTAGCCAAATCGGCTGCTCAAGGGCTCCCTCTACCTTCGGAAGTATTCTTTGAAACAATAAAGGCACCTTCGGTTGAACTCATGGAGAGAGCAGTGCTTACTATTTCTCCAGTACATAGTGAAGATTGGAGGACTGAAATTATATCCTTCCTCCAAGGTAATTGTCTTTCAGATGACGAAGCTTATAATAAGAGAATGGAGGCAAGGACAAGACCATATGTGATAATAGAAGGGGAATTGTATAAACATGGAGTCTGTTCTCCACTTCTCAATTGTTTATCAAGAGCTGAAGGTATTGAATTAATGAATGAGATACACGTAGGTATGTGTGGATCTCACATTAGGTCTAGGCCCTTGCTGGGAAAAGTGTTTCGATAAGGATATTACTGGATGAAGGCAGCTTCGGATGCAGCAGAGCTAGTCAAAAAATGTGAAAATTGTCAAAAATGTGCAAGAGACCAGAAACAACCTTCATCTCTCACTCAGCTAATACAGCCCACCTGGCAGTTGCAAAGATGGGGCCTCGATTTGTTAGGCCCACTTCCACCAATTTAAGATATGTTGTGGTGGCTGTAGAATATTTTTCTAAGTGGATTGAAGCGAAGCCTTTGGCCACAATAACTTTGGTCACAGTCCAGAAATTCTTCTGGCAAAACATTGTTTGTCGCTTCGGCGTGCCGAAGGCTATAACTGTGGACAATGGAACACAGTTTGATGCCGAAACTTTCAAGGAATTCTGTGATCAAATTGGCATGAAGATTCATTTTGCATCAGTCAGGCATCCAGAGTCAAACGGACTTGTCGAAAGAGCAAATGGCATTATAATGACGGGAATAATAAAGCTAATCTTCAATCAGCCTAGAGGAATGTGGCTAGATGAGTTGATTAAAGTGGTGTGGAGCCACAATACAACCATATCAAGATCAACAGGTTTTACGCCGTTCAAGTTATTATTTGGTGACGAAGCTATAACCCTAGAAGAAGCTAAAGCGGGGTCAATAAGAACAGCAGCTTCAGCAGAAGACGAAGCTGATTATCACGTGACAAAAGATACTATAGAAGGGACCAGACTTCAGGCTGTGGAGAATATCAATAAATATCAAGCTGAAACAATGGCGCGATAGAAAAGTTCGGTTGAAAAATATTAAACCAGGGCATTTGGTGCTTCAGAGAGTGGCTAATCCGGACACAGTAGGCAAACTACAGCTGAAGTGGGAAGGACCTTTTCTGGTGGTATCTTCGTCAAGGCCCGGTTCTTACAGGTTGAAGGATATGGATGGCAACGACATTCCTAGATCTTGGAATGCGGATGAGCTTCGACGATATTATGTGTAATTTGATGTAATCTTTTTTTATTTTTTCCTACGGCACCCTTTTCCTTTCCAAAAGGGGAGAAAGGTTTTTAATGGGGCCATGGCTTGTAATTTTTCTTTTCTTATTCAGCTCTACGAGAGCAAAATCCCCCAAAAGAATGTAAAATGTAACATCTGAGCATGCACCATCGAGTGCAGCAAAAGAAAAAAACCAGGGAGAAGCTCAAAAGTCGTCCCTAAGGGGATGCAGAGCACGACGAAGCTACAAAAAAGTTGTTCCTAAGGGAGCGCAGCGTAAGTTTTCTACTCAAAAGTCATTCCTAAGGGAATGCAGAGCCAAATATAAGGCGAAGAAGTTCAAAAGACGTTCCTAAGGGGATGCAGAACTTATACCGCCGAAATATAAGGCGAAGAAGTTCAAAAGACGTTCTTAAGGGGTACAGAACTTACACCGAAAAATAAGCGGTGAAGCCAAAAAATAAACGGCAAAGAGATTTCAGTCGTTCCTAAGGGAATGCAGAGTCTGGATGTGGCTTCGTAAGCGTGTGTATGGACATTCATTTGCACAATACATCACATCATTCGTTGCATTCATATACATTCATTTAGACATTCGTAGGATCATCATCATCATATCATAGAAGTACAGACAGTTGCTTCGGCTCTAATGACAAGGCTTCGGCGAGAGCAAAAAGAAGCAGATTTATGCTTCGTTGTGTATGAAAAGAAGGGAAGGTGTTTTTCGCCTTTGGCTCAAAAAATACAAGTTTCGTCCACATCAAAGCAGTTCATATATGGATGGAAAGGTAAAAATATATTACAAGGTATGGACAAATTTACAGAGTAGTATCTTATTCCTAAATTACAATATTTTTTACAAGGTTAATTCAAGAATTTCTCTAGAGCTTTTTCATAGCAGTGTCTTCAGCTTCATCATTATCCACCAAGCTTCGGATCATTGCTCTTCGGCTTCGTAATCCTATACATAACAAAGCATTATAAGGTAAACTCAAGTTTCAAGGAGAAGGTAAGCACCAGGTATGAGCTTATTACCGGCTTGAGGTGACTTCGAGCTTCGTCACCAGCTAAGCTTTGCCCACCCTTCGTCCAGATTTGTGTTATGAATCTATTTCCTATGCTTCGGGCTAGGCTGGGGATATCAGTTAAATCTGCTGGTGATAAGCTGAAGTTAGGTCTATTGACGATCTTCCCATGCGTGCAACCAGTTTTCATGAAAGCAACAGCTGTGCCCCGAGAAGCTAGAAGAGCACAGAAGTCACCATACCCAGCTATAACTTCGTCAAGTGCATCAACTTTGCCCTCAATATGTTCGAAGGTGCCTGGCAGGTCTTCAACTGAAGGTTCAAATTTCTCAGAGCTGGCTCCAACTGAGTTGAAGACTTGCTTCAGTCGTTGCACGCATCGGTTGCCGAAGTCTAGGCATTTATCCTGAAGCTCCTTCAATGATTTCTGCAAATTTGAACTCTTTTCGACTTCGGCTTTAAGCTTCGTATCGAGATTCTTCTTTTCTTGCTCAAAATTTTCTGATTTCAGGAGGAGTTCACTGTTTAATCTGGTGATCTCGGCTTGGGCTTCTGTCAGTGAACCCTCCATCGTCTGAAGAACACAATCTTTTTTCTCAAGAGCAGCTTCATGATTTTTAATTTTTCTTTCCAAGCCTTCAATTATAACCTCAGTTTTCTTATCCTCGAGGTCTTGTTGCATCCTCAAGGCTTTACTTAATAACATACTCTGTGCAAAATAACCTTCATCAGCAATTACCTTCATCGTAAAACAATGAAAAGATGAAGGAAAAATTTATTACCTTAAAATTAGAATAGAATAAACTACCGACGATATGCTGTCGTCGGTAGCGGCTGATGTCGGCCTCAAGCTTCAGGAAACCAACACTCTTCGATAGAGTGCTGATAACCTTCGCTCCAGTTCGGTCTCGAAGGCATCCTAAGCTTTCTTCATCAATACCGCCGAAGAGCAACACTCCTGGCTGGTAGCCACAAGATATAGCATAATCTCTCAGCTCCTCTTTCTCAGCCTTAGATAACTTTTGGCCAATTATATTTTGAAAATTGAAGTCATTTTCATCCAAAATATTTTCGGCGATCTCCTTCCCTTTTCCAGGCACTGTGCCTAGGGTTTCTTCGGCAGCTGCAGCAGCTTCTTCCGCAGCCATATTTAACAGCATTTTATCAATATCAGAAAATGTGCTCTCCAGATTTGTATCTTCGGCCGTTGCAGCTTCGGTGGGAGCAGCTTCGGTAGCTATAGCAACTTCGGCAGCAGGTGTTATCTTTGACGCTGAGGCCTACGGTGGTGTTTCTTCAATAGCTTCAATTATAGTGTGAAGGTGAATCATCAAGTCGCCCGCACCCGCTCAATAGTTACCCGCACCCACTGAACGGTGGACCACGGTGTGTGGGAGATGAATCGCCAGATCGCGCATACCCGCCGTATGGTGGGGCCACCTCGCGCTCGGACTATTTTAATCATTTCTCGGCAACGAGCTCAAGGAAGATGTTTTTCGGACCTTCGTCATTCCGAAGCCTAGAACAATTTTTCACGGATCAAGCTCGTGATGAAAAACGATCTAGCACCGCGAAGGGGCTACTGTTGGGGGTCTGCTTCGTAGCCGAAGGTCCTGTAAGAAGAAACATCTTCGGAAGATCAGCACAGAAATAACGCCGAAGCTACCTTCCAGGGGACTTCGGCATGACGACATGCCTTGAGACGAAGGGTTGCACCGACTTAAAGATGAAAAGACAGATTGACCCATGATAGTTTATGTCATGATTGTAATCGATTGTAAAGGGTATAAATATAATTTCACACAGGCTGCGTTCGGTGCCTATAAATATATGAACAGTACCCACATATTGTTCACGCTGACTTGTAATTGTTCGTGCGTCACGCTTGTACTCTTACCTTCTGTCAAGCCGAAGGTACAAATTTAATCCTACGTTATTCTCATTCATTCATGGTTATATAATAAAAGATATATTATAATGTCATATGATTACTCATGTTATTTCCAATGTTTCATATGCTTCATCTTTCATTGATATATGCTGAGATTATGAAGGTACGTCTTTATAACTTTCGTCCGAAGATCGTTATATCCTTATGAAAATAATGCTTGGAAGGACGAAGAGCATAAACCACTAACATATTTTTGTATTGTCTTGTTCTTAATTCATAGCATTTGAAAATAAGTCCCCAACAGTAGAAACCAAATCAAAAGCTCTGTGAGCATCACCATCACTAATTGATCACAAAACATAAACAAGATAGGCATAATCGACCTTGGGAAGCGCTAGCCACGGGGAGGTGGGCAGTCGGCCTGTATGGTCATCACCTCTGTATGGTCATCACCTCTAGGGCAAGCTCGTGTTCAAGCTGATGCGGTGAGACCAATGAACTGGGAAAAGCTTAAGGGCTTAGCATAGGTGCATGGAAATGGTATGGCACGGTGAGGGGCAGGAAATGAATAGAAGCACAGGGGGGATTCAGTTTTTGTGTTTCAAGGCTCTAGGGCAAGCATCCAAGGAACTGGATTTTCTAGCCTTCACAGGGACTTACATAGGACTGAACTCATAAACATTAACCTCAACCTCTCTGCATGTCCACTACGCCAGGAAAGGTACAGGGAAAAAGGTTGGAGTGCCTTTGCTGCATGTTGGGCAGCAAGGCAACAGCTAAACATCTGAGTCAGCTAGAAGATAGATTTTTCACCTTCTCAAGTTTATCCCTAGTGATGTGGAACTAGAACAGGTGAAACCCCCTAGCCCCATCTCGAGTCACAGCTAGCTGTTACCCGTCAGATGTCACTAGAAACAATAGTGGAGGAACATATTTCCTTTTAGACATTTGTTCAACTCTGATCTTCTTCAGCTTGACAACAGGACCAGATTCCCCTCCTCTTTTCTCATATTTTCTCAAAGGGACAGACCTACCTCATTTACACATTTTTGTTCAATAACTATAGACCTTCAACTTTACTATAGTCTTCTAGGGTCAAGGATACAAGAATCACAGGTTAGGAGGCCGAAAAGCCGACCCCAATTCACAGAGACCATATTCAGTGGTATGAAACTGAATCAGAACTCACAGTTTGATAGTTCCACCTTTGTGCAGTCTTCTCTTCACATTTTGTGTGAAATCAAACCAAACTCACTTAAAGGGACTTGTTCATTAACATATGATATTCAAACTTGCTATAACAATCCTAGTGCAAATCCACCTAGAACAGGCACCACACAACTCCAAAGTTGAGCCAAAAACTGAAATTCAGCCCTAGTTACTATTTACTATTTGAAAACTTCAGAAGTCCGACATCCTATCTTCTAGCACCATTTACTCCACTTTTTATGTAGTACCAAGCCAATCTCCCTTAAACAAACTTGTGCACTGATAGATGCTCTGCAATTTTGTTACAAGGAGTATGACTTAACGCTTCATAGATCAGGCACAAAAGAATTCTGAAATTGGACCAAACACACAAATTCAAAGTCTGAATTTGCACTAAGTCTGGGAATCCAGAATTTAAACTTGAATATTTGGACCACTTTTACTACCAGTTCCAAATGACTTTAAGGATATGTACCTCAAGAAAACTTATACAATAACATGTGATATTCCATTTTGTTACAATACCCCAAGTCTATAACTGTATAGATTAGCTACTAACAGGCCTCCAAATTTGCTTCACACTGCAAAAACTGGAGTTCGAAATTTCACTAAGTCAGAATTTCAGGATTAAACATTCCACTTTGGAGCAAGGTTTACAAATAGTTCCATTTGGCTTTAGGCCTGAGTAACTTAATCAAGTTTGTGCAGCTAGTGTAGCTATACATCTTTGATACATTAAGTATCCTCAAACGGTCCATAGATTGGAAGTTATAAAGACCCATGATAGCTAATTGCTAATGTTTTTCAGAATTCAAAACCCTAGGTCAAAACTTGGTTTCAAGTGTTTCTCCACTTTTGCTATAAAACTTGGAAATCATCACACATGAAACTTGTTTGGTTTAGAAAAATCTATGACTTTAATATTTTGACCTTCGGCAAAATATTACCAGATCATAAATTCCACTTTTGGGCTCAAACCAGAGTTTTTTCAAACTGGGTTTTCTACTCTTTGCTAATCACAACATCACACTTCGATTGTTTTTGAGTCTAGTGAATGCATTTTAGGTGTATTACAACACAAATATGCCAATGCATATGATGTCATGCCATGTTTTAGTTCTGGTAACACCGGGGCTGTTACAGTTTTCGTCCACTCTGCCGACCCCATGGACGTCGAAGACTGGCTAAGTGGAGCGGGAACTGCACACCGCCCAATGCAATGACAGGGAGAAAGTTCTATATGGTACCCGTCTGCTAAGGGGAGCATCTCAGTCCAAGTAGGAGTCCTACCTTGCCACCCATGTCGACCCTGAAGCTATCACTTGGGAAGAATTCAGAGACAATTTCCATAGGTATCATGTTCCAGAAGGACTAATGATAGTGAAGGAGGAGTTTCTGCCACTAAAGCAGGGGCCCATGCCCGTCAGTGAGTATAGGGACAAATTTCTACAGTTGTCTCGCTACCCACCCGAAGATGTGAACACTGACGCAAAAAGGCAGCATCGATTCATGAGAGGTTTGGTTGCTCCTCTGCATTACCATCTGATGAATCGCACATTCTCTACCTTCCAACATATGATTGACAGATCAATCATGACTGAAAGAAAACAAAGAGATGGAATACCAGAAGCGCGAGATGAGTGGACACTAGTCCGGGAGCAACAGTCGCCCCCGTTTCTCAGTTAGTTCATCTCAGCAGTATAAGCATGGACACCCGCAGGCATATCAGCAGCAGAACCAGCATCAGAACTAGCAGTAGACTCAGAGGTAGTATCAGCAGCAGTAGTACCGTTAGAACAACCAACCGGGAGGAAATCAGTACCTGAGGAAGAGCAATAAGGCACCTTGCCTTTCTGCCCCAACAACTAATCACAACAATTAGGCAGCCCAGTGCAAGGAGGAGGAAGAGGATGCTTCCACTATGGAGGACAAGGCCACTGGGAGATGTAGTGCCCGAAGAAGATGGCTCAACAACAGTCGGCTCCCAATGTCCTAGCAAGATAGAATGCACCACAACAGGGAGCAAGCAACCGCGGCTAGCCACGTACCCAGTCTGGAAAGGTGAACCACTTGGAGGCTAATACAGTTCAGGAAACCCCATGAGTGGCAATAGCTATATTCTCAGTCGAATCTCATCCTGCAAATGTGTTGTTTGATACTGAAAGCATCTAGGCCCTGGTTGGTTTTAGTGATTAATGACAACGTAATGTTATATGTGACTAACTGTGTTTTGCAGAGACAAATGGTAAGTTAGGTCGCATTACAGGTAGAAGTACTACAACCGTGAAAACAATCCTGGAGATAAGAACTCGAAGCGATGGCTAAAACGACGAAACAAAAGGTGAAGGACTACGGAGTCCGAGTGTCAAGGAGATGTGGACACTCATGATTTAGTGAGGTCTTTTATTCTCTTTTAGTCGTACTATAAAGAGGGGTTGTTGATGAGTAGTTTGACCAAGAGAGTTCTAGTGTAGTGTTGGTGCACATTCACACTCACATACAGTGCTAGGAGTCACTCTAGAACTCACTCACAAGTCAGAACGAAAACCGATTTGAAAATCAGCTGAAAAACAAGAAATAGGGTTTCTGGCCCTGGGGCACCGGACTGTCCGGTGCACCATCTACCAGGTGGGGCCAAGGTGGTCCTGGGAAGAGTTTGTTCCCCCAGAAACCCGAGAGCGCCTGTTCCAGAAATGAATTTTAGTGGCGCACCGGACAGTGCACCGGACTGTCCGGTATTCACCGGACAGTGACTGTTCACTGTCCGGTGTGCCATCAGTCCAACGGCTACCTGTCAGAACTAGCCGTTGGAAACGACCGTTGGCGCACCGGTGGCGCACCGGACTGTCCGGTGCGCCCGTGCGCAGAAAAGTGCTGGTAACGGCTAGTTGGTGGGTGAGGGCTATTTATACCCCCTCCACCCACCATATTCAATGTCTTGCAGCCCACATTAATTCCAGCACATTGCTAGAGCATTGCAAGCACCAAAAGCCTAGTGAGGAGATTAGAGAATCTTAATCCCGCATTTGTTCCTCATTAGCGCTAGCGAGAGCCACCTAGAGCACACACCACTTGCATTAGGCTTCTCTTGGTCAAGCGAAAGTCTATGACTTGTTACTCTTGGTGATCGGCATCACCTAGACGGCTTGGTGGCGTTGGGAGCTCGGTGATCACCGTGAAGATCTTGTTGGTGACCCGACTCAAGTTTGTAAGCGGTCTCGAGGGATCCACCGCGCCGGAGTGGCAAAGGATCATCTCGTAGTGAGCACTTGGTTCTTGCGAGGACCAAGGGGGAGCGATACCCTTGCGCGGGTGCTCCAACGAGGACTAGTGGAGAGTGCCGACTCTTCGATACCTCAGAAAAAAATTGGAGGAGTCTTCTAAACTTTGCTTTACATTCCGCACTTAATTCAAGCACTTTACATTGTGTATTTGTTTAGCAAGTATTTGAAGTATTATCGTAGCACTATTGTATATCTAGTATTATTATCTTAGTGCTAGTTGTTGGGGTAAAGTTGGGCTCTTGCTTAGGTTTTAATTAGTGTTGATTTTTAGAAAAGCCCAATTCACCCCCCTCTTGGGCATTCTGATCCTTTCAATTGGTATCAGAGCCTTGTTGCTCTTAGATTAGCTTAATCGCTAAGAGTTACGATGTCCGGTGGGGATGGACCTCCTCCCGTTTTTGATGGTGACGATTTTCCTTATTGGAAAATTCATATGGAAGCATATTTAGAGACTATGGGTGTGTTTGGTTTGGCTTTTGGCTTTGGCTTTTACCCCCTAAAAGCCAAAAGCCAAACCAAAGGGCTGGATCTAGGAAGCAGCTTTTTCTAAAAGCCGACTTTCTTGCAGTGCAAAACTGAAAGCACCTCTGGACCTGCTTTTAGCGGCTTTTGGATGGAACTGTGAAAATATATGGAAAAACTTTTAGTGGTTTCCACTAAACACTTTTTAGCTTTTTACCAGCTCACAGCCCACAGCAGCTTTTCTCACAGCTCACAGCCCACAGCAGCTTTTTTCATAGCCACAGCCCAACCAAACAGACCCTATAGACATTGGTGTCTACAAAGCCGCCACACAAGGATTTCCCGCACCTAGAGATCCCACAAATCTTGTAGGTGATGAGTTTAATTATGAGAAATGGAATGCCAAGGCCAAAAACACCCTTTTTAGAGGCCTTTGCAAAGATGTGTTCAATAGAGTAAGAAATCATAAAAATGCTCATGATTTGTGGATGGACATTTGTGCTCTACATGAAGGAACTAGAAGTGAGCGTGAGGAGAGATATCATATTGCTATGAGAAAGTTAAATTCTTTTGAAATGCTTGCTAATGAAATGCCAATGCTATGTACTCACGTCTCAATATTCTTGTAGAGGAAGTAAATGGATTGGGGCTTACTCAAATCTCACAACAGGATGTTGTGAGGAAGATTCTCAGTGTCCTCCCAATAGACAAATATGGACACATTGTCACTGTGCTACATCAAATGGATCTTTCAGTTACCACACCTACAGAGATATTGGGAAAGATCAATGCTCATGAGATGTACATGCACATCAATGACAAAGATGAGTCATCTTCCAAGAGAAAGGATTTGGCTCTCAAAGCAAATCAAGAAAGAAAAGGAAAAGCTAAAATACAAATTGAGGAAGAATCCTCAAGTGATGATGACCTTGATGCTAACATTGCCTTGATGGTAAGGAAGACCACCAAGATGTTAAAGAAGCTCAACAGAGAAGGCATCAAATTTGATTCAAGAAAGAAGAAATTCTTTTCCAACAAAAGAAAGCCCATTTCTGAGATGGATTGCTACAACTGTGGAGAGCTCGGTCATCTTGCTCATCAATGTAACAAGCCCAAGAAGAACAAGTTCAAGGACAAGAAAGAAGATGACATCGATGATGAGAAGAAGGAAAAGAGATTCTTCAAGAGGAAGGATGGAAAGCAAAGGAGGTTCCACAAAAAGAAAAATGGAAAGGTATATATTGTTGGTGACTGGCTCACTGACATTGAGTCATCAAGTGGATCTTCTTCGAGTGAAGAAGAGAATGATGAAAAAGCTGCCGCCATCGCCGGGGACTTCTCTACACCACCACCATCGCCATCATCGACTTCTCACCTATGCGGCTATGCCTCATGGCTAGAGGTGAACGGAAGGTACAAAATGATATTGATGTTACTGATGATAGTGATAGTGATGAGGAATTTGCTTCACCTTCATATGATGAGCTAGCTGACTTGCTTAAAGAATATACTCAAATCATTAGGAAGTCAAAAGCTAAATGTGATAGGTTGAAAAATGAAAATGAATCCTTAAATGCCAAATATGACATAGTTATAAAAGCTAGTGATGAAATGAAAGAAGAGAACAAAACTATGTCATCAACTGTAAATGAGCTCACAACCTCCCTAAAAGAGGCTAAGGATAGGTGTGACAAGTTAAATGAAGCTAATAGGGAGTTGCAAGATAGACTAGTAAAAATCAAGGAAGACTATACTCAGATTAAATTTGATCATGATAATCTTCTTGTTGAAAATGAACTTTTATCTTGCAAAACACATGAGGCTATTAACCCTGTTGTTAAGATTGATGTAGCAACCTCATGTGATGATTTGAGTCAAGGAGAGCAAACTAGTCCACATGCTGAATTGACTGAAAAAGTTGAAGTCTTGACTTTAGACAACCAAAAATTGAAGAGATACTTGACTGATGCAACTACTAGAAGAAAGGTTGCTATTGAGAACAATGATTTCAACAATGAGTTGGCAGTGGATAATGAAAGGCTTAAAAATGAGGTCAAGAAACTTAAGAGTGAAAATGAACATCTTGCAACAAGTGTGCAAAAGTTCAACAAGGGCCAATACCTCCAAAATAAGTTGCTTATGAACACTGTCATGAAAAACAACATGAGTGGTATTGGATACAATGCTTTGTGCATAAGAAAGCTACCACTCAATACAAGCCAAAGCAGACTCACAAGCCTATCAAATGCTTTGAGTGTGGAAATGAAGGTCATTTTGCCCACAACTACAAAGCCAAACCACCAACTCCCTTGCCTAAGCACTCAAGACCATTTGCTTTCAATGCTCATTATGTTCTAAGAAAAGTTGCAAATGGAAAGTCAAAGTTACATTCCTAGGTCCACCAAACAAGAGTAGACCTAGACAAATTTGGGTTGCAAAGTCCTTGATTGAAAGAGTCACTGGTCCTATGCAATATAGGGCCCTCAAAACTCAAGCTTGATTTGTCTGTGGATGTAGGTGAACTACAAGACCGGTGGGAGCCATTGGGTTATTGACAGTGGATGCACACAACATATGACAAGCAACCCACGGATGTTCACCTCACTTGATGAGAATGTTGATGGACAAGACAAAATCACCTTTGGAGACAATTCAAAAGGGAAAGTGCAAGGACTTGGCAAGGTGGCAATTTCAAATGATTTATCAATTTCAAATGTTCTCTTGGTTGCACCTTTGAGCTTCAATTTATTATCAGTAGGTCAACTCTGTGATCTTGGACTTCAATGCTTATTCACTCCAACAGAGGTTATTGTATCAAAGATGGATGATGAATCAATGGTGTTCAAGGGATTTAGATACAACAATCTCTACTTAGTGGATTTCACTTCAGAAGATGCAGACTTAAGAACTTGCCTCTTCACCAAAGCTTCACTTGGATGGCTTTGGCATAGGAGGCTTGCACATGTTTGGATGAGCACACTCAAGAAGGTATTAAAGAAAGACATGGTTAGAGGATTAAAGGATGTGGTATTTGAAAAGGACAAGCCATGTAGTGCATGTCAAGCTGGGAAGCAAGTTGCTAACACACATCCTACAAAAGCTTTCATGTCAACATCAAGGCCATTGGAACTTCTTCATATGGATTTATTTGGACCTACAAATTATGTAAGTGCTGGTGGCAACCTCTACTGTCTAGTGATTGTTGATGATTTCTCAAGATACACTTGGGTGTTCTTTCTCCATGACAAATCTGAAGTTGCATCTATATTCAAGAAGTTTGCCAAGAAAGCACAAAATGAATTTGATTGCAAGATCAAGAAGATTAAAAGTGATAATGGCAAAGAATTTGACAACACCAACATTCATGAGTACTGTGATGAAATTGGGATAAAGCATGAAGTATCTGCAACATACACACCTCAACAAAATGGAGTTGTTGAAAGAAAAAACAGGACCTTGATCACACTTGCAAGAACAATGATTGATGAGTATAACACACCGGAGAGGTTTTGGGCCGAAGCTGTCAACACTGCATGTTATGCATCAAACAGGCTATTTCCTCACCGGCTACTTGCGAAGACTCCCTATGAACTGCTAAATGGGAAAAAGCCAGACGTCTCCTTCTTCCGGGTGTTTGGGTGCAAATGCTACATCTACAAGAAACGCCATCACCTAGGGAAGTTTCAAAGACGTTGTGATATTGGTTTTCTTTTGGGTTATTCATTAAAGTCCAAAGCATATCGAGTATTCAACCATGCCACTTGCGTGGTAGAATAAATATATGATGTGGAATTTGATGAGACTAATGGCTCCCAAGGAGCACTTGAAAATCTTGATGATGTAGGTGATGAGCCACTTAGGGAAGCAATGAAGAACATGCCAATTGGAGCTATCAAACCAAAAGAAGATGAAGAAGAGGTGCAAAACATTGATAGGCCTTCTTCATCAAATGTACCACAAGATGATGAAAAAGATGAGAGGCATGCAAATGAAGATACATTTGTCTCTCATGAACAAGCAAGGGTACAAGCCGAAGATGTTGATGCTCCAGGATCTTCTTCCCAAGTGGTTGACAGGAGAAACTCATCACTACTTCAAGCTCATCCTCAAAACCAAATCATTAGGAGTCCTTCACAAGGGGTTATTACTCGATCACATAAACATGCTTCTTTTATTGAACATCACTCCTTTGTTTCTTGTGTTGAGCCTACTTATATAGATGAGGCGCTATAGGATCCGGACTGGGTGAACGCCATGCATGAAGAACTTAACAACTTCACCCGTAACCAAGTTTGGACCCTGGAGAAGCCCCCACAAGATGCAAGAATCATTGGAACAAAGTGGGTGTTCAGAAACAAACAAGATAATCAAGGTGTGATTGTAAGGAACAAGGCAAGACTTGTTGCAAAGGGATTCTCTCAAGTTGAAGGCTTAGATTTTGGAGAGACCTTTGCACCAGTTGCTCGACTGGAAGCCATCCGTATCCTACTTGCATATGCATCATGCTATGATATAAAACTTTATCAAATGGATGTAAAAAGTGCATTTTTAAATGGCTTCATAAATGAACTTGTATATGTTGAGCAACCACCTGGATTTGAAGACCCTAGATATCCTAACCATGCTTACAAGTTGTCCAAGGCGTTATATGGGCTAAAGCAAGCTCCAAGGGCTTGGTATGAGCGCCTTCGCGACTTCCTCATCGAAAAGGGCTTCAAGATCGGGACCGTCGACACAACTCTATTCACAAAGAAACATAACGGTGATATTTTCATTTGTCAAGTATATGTTGATGATATAATATTTGGCTCGACAAATGACTATCATTGCAAGGAACTTGGTGAGTTGATGTCGAAGGAGTTCGAGATGTCAATGATTGGTGAGCTGACGTACTTCCTCGGCTTTTAAGTCAAGCAAATGAAAGATGGTAACTTTCTCTCACAAGAGAAGTATACCAAAGACTTGTTGAAAAGGTTCAACATGGAGAAGTGCAAACCAATCAAGACACCTATGCCAACAAATGGACATCTCGACCTAGATGAGGGAGGTAACCCGGTTAATCAAACTCTCTACCGTTCTATGATTGGTAGTTTATTGTACCTTACCGCATCTAGGCTCGATATCATGTTTAGTGTCTGCATGTGTGCTAGATTTCAATCTAATCCTAAGAAAGCTCATCTTCGTGCTGTTAATTCTAGGTATCTCAGGCACACCACAAGCGTTGGTCTGTGGTATCCCAAAGGAGCTACTTTTGATTTAATTGGCTATTCCGATTCAGATTATGTCGGTTGCAAAATTGATAGGAAAAGTACTTCTGGGGGATGCCATCTGCTTGGTAGATCACTAGTTTCATCGACATCCAAAAAGCAAAATAGTGTTGCCTTGTCAACTGCCGAAGCGGAATACGTTGCCGCAGGTGCTTGTTGCACACTATTGGGGCGAAGGCAAAGACGCTACCCTTCACTCGATGCCTTCACTAATCTCGCCGCACCAACGGAGGCAAAGTGACCGGCAGTTTCCACCCTTCGTCCAACACGCTGCAAGACGAAGGCCTACGACGAGGTCGCCCCGTCTCGCGTCCTCGTCCAACACGAAGGCCCACGTGGAATTCGGCCCATTGTAACAGGCCCCGTGCGGCTGAGTGTGTTACGGGCCTGATTTGTAAAGGCTTTTCCGTAATGACAGTCTGTAACCCTGCTTTATGGGAATATTCTGGGGATGACCTAGGCACCTGAGGGCACATGCGTCCTTAATCCAAGACGCTGGGTACTCAAGCACCTATAAATACCCCCGCACATTGCCCTTGAGAGGCCGGATTAACAGAGCTGTTGCCATCTCAAGTCGTAACCCTGTTTACGTTGCTTTCATTCCCCCGTTGGATCGACTTGCCCAGGAGAGCAAGTTCCAACATTTGGCGCCCACCGTTCGTGCTACGAAAAAACCACCCGCGATGGCACCCAAGAGAGCTAGCTCGAAGGCAGCCCCATCCGTTGACGAAGCAGCGAAGGCAGTGCTGTTGGCCGAGAAAAAGGGCAAGGCCCTTGTCGACACCACCCACTGAGAAGCCTGCGAAGACGACGCACTCAGCAAGAGGCAGCGCAATGAACAACCCACACCCGAAGGCAGTCTCCGCACCTGCAGCTCCGGAGGACAACCGCAACCTCCCCCAGGATTCGCTCCACCGGAGGGCGCTGACGCCACTGAGGATGGCAAAGTCATCGGCGTTTCAGCAGAGGAACAACTACAGCTGCGGGCCTTGCGCATCAAGAACCGCAACCTCCAGAAGCAGAAGGAGATCCTCGAGGCCAAGCGCCAACGTGTCTCTGTGCAGGCCAAGGTGCGCCAGATGATACACGACGAGGAGCAGAAGGCTCAGGAGCTTGAGCAAGAGATTGTGCTCATGCAGCGCGAAGGCCAGCTTGGTCTGCAACAAGGCCCACCACTCCAACAGCGCGCGCCATTCGAAGACCTATTCATTCCTCAGCGTGGACCTGTCATCCCGCACGCCACAGCATTCCAAGGTGTCAACTACCTTGACGAGCGAAGTCCCCTGGCGCCGCACCTGCAAGTGTCACCATGGCCCACCAACTTCAGGGTAGGGACCTACCCCAAGTACAATGGCAGCACTGACCCAGCACAGTATATCATGAGCTACCAAGTCGCTGTTGCATCATCCGGAGGGGACGACGCCACGATGACCAAATCATTCATCATCGCCCTCGAAGGCCCGGCTCTCACCTGGTACACGAGGTTGCCCCCGTTGTCCATCGACTCCTGGATAAGTCTCCGGGACAAATTTTTGCTCAACTTCCAAGGGTACCGCCCAGACACCGACGCCTTGGCGGAACTGTCACTCTACAAGCAGCTGGAAAGAGAAACTCTGCGGGAGTACTACCGCAAGTTTCTGACTCTCAAGTCACAATTGCCTTCGGTTGATGACCAAATTGCCATTCACTACGCCATCAGTGGCCTTCGGGCTGGCGTCCTTTACAGCCACTGCATCAAAGATCCACCCAAGAACCTCCAGGAGCTGTACCAGCTGTTCGAAAAATATGCCAGGTCAGAAGAGCTCCACCAGCGCAAGGTCGAGTCCCAGAGGAAACCCAAAGACCCTCCGCAGTCCAGCCGTACGTGGATGAGACCTTCGCAGACAGACTCCGGTAGGGACAGCCGTAGTCAGCAGCAGGTACACAACAATGCCAACCAGCATCCCGCTGGTGAGGCCCCTCGCCGCCAAGAGTATCCCCCCAGGGCCGCGACAACGGAACTCATGGTCGGGGCCGGCGACGGGCGCAGCAACCGCGCAGATTTTACTGCTTGTTCCACGACGAAGACTGCACGCACCCTACAAGGGACTGCCCAGAAACGAAGGCCACCAGAGACAGGATGTCTCGGGCGCAACCAGCCGACAACCCTAGAGTTGTCGCACACACATATCAACAACTCTCTCAACCATACAACCACGACCCCGCTCAGCATCCACCTAACCATGCATACCCACACCACCAGGAGGTACAAATCGTACCTCCCCCACTCCCACCTCCACACCCGCAACAGCCAAACATCCACCACCCCAACCACCCCCAAGCACCAAAACAAGAAGACTTCGCCGATCAGCCGTATCGCGGAGTCATTCACATGATCACTGGGGGTCCAGCGTCGACTTCGACATGAAGCGACAGAAGAGGGACCACTACCGCAGCATCAACCACGTCGCCATCACCGGTCCAGTCGTGCAGACAAAGTGGTCCCATGTGCCATTGACCTTCGACGCCCGAGACATCGACCTGCGCAGCGCACCCCACATCGACACCATGGTTATCAACTGCAGCGTGGCAAGCTGGGACCTGCACAAAGTCTTAGTTGACAACGGCAGCCAGGCGGATATCATTTTCCTCCACGCCTTCGACCGTATGGGCATCAGCCACAGCTTGCTCAAACCTTCGGACAACCCACTGTATGGCTTCGGCAGCAAGGGCACCTTTCCTGTCGGCAAAATAGAGCTACCCCTCTCCTTCGGTGTAGCACCCAATGCACGAAGCGAGCAAGTCACTTTCGACATCGTCGACATGGTGTACCCGTACAACGCCATAATAGGTCGGGGCTCCATCAACAAGTTTGAGGCAGCCATTCACGGACTTTACCTGTGCATGAAGATCCCAGGTCCGCAAGGCGCGATCACAGTCTACGGCAACCAGCAGGCCGCGCGCAACATAGAAAGAGACTTCGTTCCTGGGCAAAGGAACGTACACTGCCTCACGACGCAGCGCGAGGTCCCCGAGTCTGCCAGCCCAACCGCCAAAGAGCATGAAAAGGCACAGCTGCAGAGCAATGATGGGACCAAGACTGTTCCCCTCGACCAGGCAACGCCCAAGCAAACGGTCACCATAAGCGAAGACCTCACTTCGCATGACGAGGAGAGACTTCTCTCCTGCCTGTCCAGAAATAAAGACGTCTTCGCCTGGTCCGCCCTCGACCTGGTCGGAGTCAGTCGTTCTATCATCGAGCACATCTTGGGAATTGACCCTTTGGTGAGGCCGAAGAAGCAGCGGCTGCGCAAGATGTCTGATGAGAAGACAGAAGCCGCCAAGGCCGAGGTACACCGCCTGCTTGAGGCCAACTTTATCGAGCCAGTCGCCTACCCTACGTGGCTCGCCAACGTAGTGATGGTGCAGAAGAAGAGCGGCAAGTGGCGGATGTGCATTGATTTCACTAGCCTCAACAAGGCCTGCCCCAAGGATAATTTCCCGCTGCCTCGGATCGACAAGATCGTCGATAGTGCGGCCGGGTGCGAAGTCATGTCACTCCTTGATTGCTTTTCCAGCTACCACCAAATCTATATGAAGGAGGAAGACAAGGCCAGCACCAGTTTCATAACACCCTTCGGCACGTATTGCTTCATCAGAATGCCGGAGGGACTTAAGAACGCTGGGTCCACATTCTCTCGACTCACCAAAATGGTGCTCGAGAGCCAAGTCGGCAGAAACATATTTACGTATGTGGACGACATCGTCGTCCCCAGCAGAAGCAAGGAAGACCATCTGGCTGACCTCGCAGAAACGTTCGCGAACATGCGGGACGCACAACTTCGTCTAAACCCCGAAAAGTGCGTCTTCGGCGTTCGCCAGGGGAAAATACTGGGCTACCTGGTGTCGCATCGTGGGATCGAAGCCAACCCGACCAAAATCCAGGCCATCATCAACATGACGCCCCAGCAGTCAGCCAGAGACGTCCAACGACTGACAGGCAGATTGGCCGTCCTCAACAGATTCATCTCCAAGTCCGCAGAGCGAAGCCTACCTTTCCTCAAAACACTCTGCGGCGCAAAAGACTTTGCATGGGGACCAGAGCAAGCGGCAGCCTTCGCTTCACTAAAGTAGCACCTGTTAGAGTTGGTGATTCTTACAAGCCCCAACCCCTCGCTACCCCTGTTGCTCTACATCGCAGCTTCGCCGCACGCGGTCAGCGCAGCACTGGTTCAAGAGCAGGACAGAGAGGGCACGATCAGGCAATGTCCAGTTTATTACGTCTCCGAAGTACTCACGACATCAAAATGCAACATGACGGAACTGGAAAAAATCGCCTACACAGTTGTTATGGCTTCGCGCAAATTGCGCCATTATTTTGAAGCGTTCAAGGTACGGGTCACCTCAGACAGGGGACTCGGCGAATTGTTTAGAAATCCGGAGGCATCTGTCCGGATCGCCAAATGGGCAGCCGAGCTTTCCGGCTACCATACAACCTTCGAGCCCAGGACAGCCATCAAGTCACAAGTCCTGGCAGACTTCATCGTCGACTGGACCGGGCCAATAATGCAGCCGGACACGTCCGCAGAGAAGGTGTGGACCATCCATTGCGACGGCGCATGGTGCCACGCGGGGGCAGGCGCAGCTGCAGTCATTACTTCACCCACAGGGGTCAAGCACAGATATGCAGCACGCCTCAGCTTTGCTTTGGAGTCTGACAGATGCACCAACAATATAGAAGAATACGAAGCTGTCATCCTCGGCCTTCGCAAGCTATGGACACTTGGTGTCACTACCTGCATCATCAGAACAGACTCCAAGGTAGTCGCCGGCCAAGTCGAGAAAGATTACGCAGCGAAGGACCCCGCTCTTATGCAGTATCTCGCGGCTATCCGAAGTCTCGAGAGGCAATTCAAAGGCTTCACCTTGCAGCACATGGACCGAGCCAAGAATGAGGAGGCCGACGCATTGGCCAAGGCAGCCGCCAGAGGCGAGGCCCTGCCCTCCGACGTATTCTACCATGTCATCAGCACGCCAGCCGTCCACAGCCCAGAGGGCCTCCAAATAACCCATGACAGCGAGGGCCACCGCATAGTCAACCTCATTATGACCGAAGACTGGCGGGCACCAATCACCCTGTTCCTGCAGGGGTACTATCATCCAACTGATATCAACGAGGCCAAGCGCCTCAAACACCAAAGCCGGGACTTCGCACTCATCGAAGGCCAGCTTTACAAGAAGGGGGTTAGCCAACCCATGCTTAAATGTGTCACCGAGACCGAAGGCGTCCAAATCCTGCGCGAAGTCCACAGCGGGACTTGCGGCTCTCACGCAGGGCCTAGGGCCCTAGCTGCAAAGGTGATCCGTCAAGGCTTCTACTGGCCCGCCATGATCTGCGTCGCAAATCGGGTCACAAGGTCATGAGAAGGCTGCCAGAAGTTTTCTCCACGCTCGGGAAGCCCTTCGCAATTCACAAAGCTAATCGCCCACACGTGGCCCCTTCAGCGCTGGGGCCTGGACATTGTCGGGCCACTACCCACGGCCCAAGGGAACCTCAAGTTCACCTTTGTCGCCATCGAGTATTTTACTAAGTGGATCGAGGCGAGGGCAGTATCCACGATAATATCGAAGACTGCCCAGAAATTCTTCTGGCAAAACATCGTTTGCCGATTCAGAGTCCCATCTAAGCTCACAGTTGACAACGGCAAGCAATTTGACAGCCAAGACTTCAGGGATTTCTGCTTCTCCATTGGCACCAAGCTTGTCTTCGCCTCAGTGTACCACCCACAATCCAATGGCGTCGTGGAGCGCGCCAACGGCAAGATTTTCATGGCGATCAAGAAAATGCTCCTCGACGACAAGAAGGGCAAATGGGCCGACCTGCTACCTGAAGCAGTCTGGGCACTGAACACGACCGAGTGTCGGGCGACCGGATTCACTCCCTTTCGCCTGCTATACAGATCGGAGGCCATGACCCCGCAGGAAATCAAACATGGGTCCCCACGGACAAGCGCTTCAGCAGTACCCGACGTCGATGAGCCAACTTCCAAAGACCTCATTGACGGAGACCGTGTCCTCGCCCTGCAGGCCCTCGACAAATATCAAGCCCAAACGAAGGCCTGGCGCGACCACGCAGTCGTCCCAAGAGAATTCAACAAAGGGGACCTCGTACTTATCCGCACAACCCGGACAGAGTCACGGGGTAAGCTGGAACCAAAGTGGGAAGGACCATTTATCGTCAAGACAAAGTCGTCTCCCAGCGCGTACAGATTAACAACACAATCTGGAGAAGACCTAGAACATTCCTGGAATATAGATAATCTTCGCAATTTTTTTGTTTGAATCCTCAGGGCCATCACGCCCTTGTAATTCACCAAACATTATTATTCCGGCCCGCACTCTTTTCCTCCCAGGGGGGTGAGGTTTTTAATGAGGTAGAGCCATGTAATATACAAGCAAAAATCCCCCGCAAAAAACTAAGCCAATGTCGAAAAAGACCGCATCGACGGTCTTCGACATTCGACCACATCGAAGTCACCGCGAGGGGCAACGCTGACTACCCTCGCGTGCGACACTCCGCGCAAAAGTCGCCTAAGGGTGCTGTTGGACTCTCCGTGCAAAAGTCGCCTACGGGTGCAGCCGGAATAGCACAATAAGTGCACAAAATCGAAGTCTTCTCCAAAAGACTCCCCGTGCAAAAGTCGCCTAAGGGTGCAGCCGGACTCTCCGTGCAAAAGTCGCCTATGGGTGCAGCCGGACTAGCACAATAAGTGCGCAAAACCAAAGTCTTCTCCAAAAGACTCCCCGTGCAAAAGTCGCCTACGGGTGCAGCCGGACTAGCATAATAAGTACGCAAAATCGAAGTATTTTCCAAAACGTTCCCCACGCACAAGTCGCCTATGGCCACGACCGGATCAACGAAGGCACGCAACTTCATATAAATTACGGTTACATACATACTGCGAGGGCATAACACTTTACATTGGCTCAACCTTCAGGATGATACCCATCTCCCTGTAGTTGAACAACATTATCCTCAGCTCCTCACCCTCAAAAAGACTTCTCAACTCCCCCTCACCTACACTCGCCCCAACCGGCGAGGACAACAATTCCCGTTTGCTAGCCCCGTCCACATGAAGACGACCACCCTCCACCTCACTCACCCTCTATTTCACCACCGCCCTTCGCCGCCTACGCCCAGCACTCACACCAGGAAGAACTTCAGCACCTATCACACGCGGAGAAGCTTTCGCCGCAGCCACATCCAGTGCCACAAAATAATCCAAGTCCTCATCCGAAGACCCTTCCGTCCACACAACCGAACCCCCAGAATCATCAAACTCAAAAAACTTAGCCACAGAATCACCCGAAACATCTTCAACAACCATGGTCGAAGCCGCCACAAAATTAGCATTGTCAGTAGCGGTTGCGTGCGTAGGCCCAAAACCGTGAACCTGCGCAGCAACCGAGGTTCAGTAACACGCAGACAAAATTTACACACCCCCCTGCACCTATGTAGCTACTTAGCCACCTGCGAAGCCCCGGCCGCGGCCGTGGGGTCTTCAATTGCCGGCTCGGCCGCCACCTTCAGAGCACCTTCGACCGTTGGCGCAGGGGCCGACACAGGGTCTTCGCCGGCCATAGTAGGCACGGGCACGACCGAGGGGCCTTCACCGGCATCGAAGGGCAGCACCGGATTGACCTCCGCAGCCTCGGGCGGCGCGTCGACCAGACCTCCAAGGTCCTCGACGTCCTCGGCATGCTCCATCTGCAGCAACAACACATTCACTCAGCAAAAACTACACATACCCACACGCAACCAACCACACAAAAATAATAACCTTCACCTGCTCTCTCGCCCGGTCGGATTGCTCCTTGACAACCTCCCGACCATGCGCCCCCCACATCCTATCAAAAAGTGCCCCCGCTGACTGCTTCACAACAGGGTCTTCGGTCTTGAAGATCTCGCGTTCAAAGCTCTCGTCTGATTGGTCGAAGACCTCGTAGTGTCTGCAGCCCTCGCGGGACAACGCATTCATGGCCCCCTCGCAGGTGACGAGGGAGGTAAAGGACATGAAACCCTCGATGATGGTCGGGAGTACCAGCAACTCCTCCTGCAACCATTCGAGGAAGCGAAGGCCCGCCTCCCAGTCGGGCACCTCGAAGTGAGCAGTTCGTGCACCCAGCTCACGGTACGAGTCCACGAACTATGCGAGTGTCCGCTCAACCTCCGAGCGCGTAGAGGCCTCGGCCTTGTCCACACGGCCGCGCAGGGCATTGAACCTCGCCTCCCACTCCTCGGCGCGTTGGCTGGCGAGACTTCCCTCTGCCCGCGCCACTTTGGCCTCTGCTTGCGCAGCCTACGCCTCAGCGATGGCCTGGTTCGCCTCCCTCCTTTCCTCCACTAGCTGGCGCCGGAGGTCCGTCTTCTCAGCCTCCAAGGCGGCCACTTTCTCCGCCAGCCTGCGGTTTTTGCTCTCCGCAGCCGACTTCTCCAGGACGACATCCGCGTGCTGCGCCCAAAGCCTCTCAGCTTCGGTAGCCACGTCCGCAGTCAGGACACCAGACGCAACACGGTCGGCAAAGTCGGTCGCCTGACAAAAACACATGAGACCCAACTCTTCATGGAAACAACAAACACCGAAGTCCAGCTCAACTTACTTGACTTAGCTGCTGCGACATCTGCTGCGACAACCGCTGTGATGCCTCCCTCAGCCGCTGGGATATGGTGCCCGCCACGTCCTTAGCGGCAGCGGCTGTCAGAATCTCGTCGCTTGCGCAGAAGGCGGCCCACGGGTCCTGCGCGGTTCCCTTCGCCCTTACCACCGCCGATGGCGAAGTGGTCGCCACCGAAGGCGGAACAACAACCATTTGTCCCTCGCTCGACCCTGCAATATATCACCAGTCAGAAGACCTTCCAAAAAAAAATAAAAAACTTACCAACAAAATAGTCCTCCACGCTGATGTTCGTGCCGAAGTCGGCAACACGTTTCCCCAGCGAGGGTAGCTCCCGTCCTTTCGCAGCCTCGACCGGGGGAGGCTTGGTCCCGCCAGCGGTGGCTGTCTTCACGCTCGCCGACGACTTGCCGGATCCGGGCGCGTCCGGTTTCGCAGCCGGCATCGGCTGGCTGCTGCCGGGGGCCGCAGCCTTCGCGCACCCCCGCGCTCTCTTCGCCTCACGCCTAGGATCTGCGATCCTGATAACCGCCTGGCGCTTCTGCGCAGCGTCTTGACGGTCCTTGTTCATCACTGCCGACACAACAGCAGCAATATTTCGTCCGTAAGGGAAAATCCTCAAGCCACGAGCTATACGAGACGTAGACATGTCTTCGCCCTTCGCCCAGGGGATCGAGAGATTCTTTGGCCATCGACCCCCGGTAACCTCCAGCATTCGCTCCGAAGACTCCCGGAGCTCGGGCGAAGACATCCTTCCCCCGGGGTCCGCACATGTCCCCATCAACTCCACAACAAAATTATCAGACACCCCCATTCCCCCCACCACAGTATCTAATTTCCTCTTCTTAGCGGCTGGGGCAGCATCCTACGAAGGCCCTTCCTCAGTCCCGCCCATCGGTTTCTTCCCGCGACGGTCGGCGGCGCCTTCCCCGGGATAACCACCGTACGGCAAGCGGTTTAGGTCAAAGACCCGATTCAACCTGTCGTTCGACCCACGGATATCCCAGCTCCACAGACCCTCTGTCCTCGGCACGTAGCGCCCCACGATCCTCGCCGCACTATCTTCCGCATCACGCACGAATGCGGTGGGATCTCGACCACACAAATCCAACACGAAGGCAGGACTTCGCACCAGCTGCCCGCCCCAGGAGGGCATCTCATGAGGGCATACTTCGCCCAGTGCCTAGCCATGCGCCAAGGGCCATACCCCATACCCACCAAATTCCTCAACCAAATCGCGCCCGTTACTCATGCGGGCAGCGCACCGATTGGCTCCTTCACCTGCATCATCCTCCGCTACCTCAAACTGCGGGTACGCTACGTAATAATGGGAGCACATGACGGCCACGGGGAGCCCTGGGTGGTCTTCTACTGTGCCTTCGGAAACGTAAAACCATAATTCCCACCAGTTGCTCCACTTATTGCAGACGTAGGGAACCAGCTCCACGACTTCCATCGAAGTCTTGTCGGTCTTCGGCGTAAATGTGCATGATCCAAATTGTGCAATCTCATGTCCAATTTTCCTTTTTTGCCAATGTAGACAATAATGTTTTGCAAAGACTTCCATAGAGGGCTGACCGCCATACGAAGTCATCGCCCAGACATACTTCGCTAGGGCCACCACGGCATTCACCGTCAGCTGGTGGACTTGGACCTCGAATCTCCGCAGGACCTCCGCCACGAATCGATGCGCAGGCAGATGAAGGCCAGCGGCGAAAAAAGCTTCAAAAACGACCAACTCGCCTTCTGGCTCGGGGACCTCCTCCGCCCCCGGGACACGCCCCACTCCGCTGCTAAAATATCCAAGTTGTTGCATATCTTGCACGCGGACCGAGGAAATCCGCGACACGCCAAACTCCACTGTATCACCAGGATGCAACTCCTCCACCGCCACATTGCTCTGTGTGTCCTCGGACGATGCGCCGGCCGGCGGTGTATCGACAGCAGAAGAGGAAGAGGACGGCATGGCTACGTACCGTCGGTGGCGGCGGGCGGTCTGCTTCACGCCGGCCAGATCTCCGATGAGCAGGAGCAAGGAGGGCAGGCGAGCGATCAAACGGTTTCAAGAGGAGGCTAGGGTTTTGCGGCGCGTAGAAAGAGTACCTGACCCACGCCGCCCACCCCCTTTTTATACACAGAATGCGACGCTTCGGGAAACCCGCAGTCCAACAGTACCACGTCCGTCTACGGTCACATCAAAAACCCCCGCGGAACCACTTCGAGCGAGGGCAGCGTCTCCACCATCTAGCGACGTCTTCGGCACCAGATGACTTAGTCGAACTGGTCCCTCGGAGGGCAAATGTTGGGGCGAAGGCGAAGACGCTACCCTTCGCTCGATGCCTTTGCCAATCTTGTCGCACCAACGGAGGCAAAGCGACTGGCAGTTTCCACCCTTCGTCCAACACGCTGCAAGACGAAGGCCTACGACGAGGTCACCCCATCTCGCGTCCTCGTCCAACACGAAGGCCCACGTGGAATTCGGCCCATTGTAACAGGCCCCGCGCGGCTGAGTGTGTTACAGGCCCGATTTGTAAAGGCTTTTCTGTAATGACAGTCTGTAACCCTGCTTTATGGGAATATTCCGAGGATGACCTAGGCGCCTGAGGGCACATGCGTCCTTAATCCAAGACGCTGGGTAATCAGGCACCTATAAATACCCCCGCAAAGTGCCCTTGAGAGGCCGGATTAACAGAGCTATTGCCATCTCAAGTCATAACCCTGTTTACGTTGCTTTCATTCCCCCGTTGGATCGACTTGCCTAGGAGAGCAAGTTCCAACACACACAAATTTTATATATGAAACAAACTCTTCTAGACTATGGCGTAGTTCTAGAAAAGGTACCTTTATTGTGTGATAATGAGAGTGATGTTAAAATTGCTAATAATCCTGTACAACACTCTCACACCAAGCACATTGATATCCGTCATCACTTCCTTATAGATCATGTTGCTAAAGGAGATATCATTTTAGAAGGAGTGAGGTCGGAAGATCAATTAGCAGATATTTTCACTAAGCCACTTGATAAGACCTGCTTTTGCATGTTGAGGAATGAACTAAATATTCTTGATCTTAGAAATTTTATGTAAGATGTCAAATGGTGTTGTCAAGCTTGCATTGCATGTTTAAATTTCTTGTATTGCATCTAGGGCTTGTCTAACCTAGTTGAGATAACCGCCAACAAAGCTAGTGAAAAAGCTTAACTCGGATCAAACTAGACAAGTCTTAGTTTTACGCTTTTAGCACTTGAATTCTTACTTTTTATGCGATTGTTGCTTCTTGAAATATGCATGAGGTACTGCACTTAGGGGGAGTATTCAAAACTCAAATCACTCATGAAAACCCCTAGTGCAAGGCCAAAATGCAAATTTCACCATTTGCCTATTTTCTCTAAAAATTATCTAGCCTATGGCGAAATATTTTGAAAATTATGAGAAAATATATGAGGGTGCCAATATCTGTCCCAACAAGTGTTATTTTGTGTGATTATAAGTTGGGATTTGGTTTGGTTGGAAATTAGATAGAAAAATTCAAAAATTTCAAAACTTCCCTCTGTCTGGGCTCACCGGACAGTCCGGTGTGCACCGGACACTGCACTGTGCACTGTCCGGTGCACCGGCCACGCGCGCGCCAGTTCCTCTTTCTCCTGTGCGTTGTCCGTTGGTTCACCAGACAGCTACTGTGCGTTGTCCGGTGTGCACCGGACAGGCACTGTAGACTGTCCGGTGCGCCCATAATCGGTTTTTAAAAATCTTTTCCCTGCCCGAGCCCGAGGCCAGGCTCTGTTTCCTCTCTGGCCACTGTCTCTCTCGGTCTCTGGCGACACCCCCTGTGCTCTGGCGACCCCTCCCTCACCGGCGGCGATCCTCCGGCGAACCAGTGCTACAGTCCTGCCCTCTTCTCTGGTGAGACTCCCCTGATTCCTTATCACTCTCTGTTCTTCACCAGACTGGAGCTCTCACTCAAACTCTTCCACCCTTTTATTCAAATTCCAATTTCTATCAAATCCTGTGAATCCAAGTGCATGATTGAGTTCCTTGAGTACTCCTGCAGGTTTCTAGCTCCTTAGGGAGGGTTTCACAGCCTCAAATAGCCATTTCTCCAAAACCCTAGAACTCCGCACGTCACGTGTTCGGTGAAATGTCCAAACCAGCCAAAAATGCTCCGATTGACCCAAAATTTTTCAGGCACCTTCACAACACCTCCAGTAACATATTCGCCAAATTTCACGCCAATCCGATATTCCAGGCTTTAATTTCACCAAATTCCCCATTTCGAGCGATCGTTTCTAAGCCGAGTGCCCAAATTCCATTTTCTTCGCCTAAATTCAAACCAAGCACTCACTTCACTCATATTTACCCATATAAACCTATTCGTGACATATCGGCTCATTTCCTTGTCATTTCATACCTCAATTCGAATTCCAAACCTCCTATGGCACTATTTCTCGTTCAAACGCCGTTTTCGCGTCGTTTGACCTCTCGATTCCCATATCTCTCATTTTCTGTGCCACAATTCTCTGTGTATGCATTTATTCACATTTCATATACTTATGACTATGTGACTAATACGTGCTCACCTCTTCTGTCATTTTAGTGACCTTGCCTGCCCGTGAGCCGTCTCCTGTCCTGCCTGGATTTCCACCTCTCGTGTGAGTTTTCCAGGTAGACATCTCCTCTTTTGATATTCTATCGACTATTATCGACTTGTGCTTAGCTTCTCTCTCTCATTTGCAGTCGTTAGGTCAGGATGCCGCGCACGAAGAATGTGTCGACGCCAGGGGGAGGCGATGATGAGGATCCTCGTCGCCCCTTCAGGCAGATCAAGGGCAAGACCGTATACTTGGAGCAGCAGGAAGGCTGCAAGAAGCGACGTATGGACAGAGCAGCCCGAGCAGCGGCAGCAGCAGCAGCCGCTGAGCAGGCCGAGCTAGGAGATCAGCCTCAAACTCCTTCAGGTCAGATTGCGTACCGTGTTCGTCGCCTCGCCTCCCGGCCTCGCTCCTCCACTCACACCACTGCTTCCACTCCACCACCCACTTTGCCTGCTCCTGTCACCCCTATTGCGCTATCCACCACCTCCACTACACCAGCTTCCACTACTCCTTCTCCTGCTCCCGTTTCCGCTCCACCTATCCCACCTGCTCGCTTCCGGGAGCGCGATGAGACTGAGGTGCGACCTCTGGCTGCAGATCCCAGGTTGTTTGACCTTCAGCGTGCTACAGCGGCATGGGTACGTCGTTTCAGATACATACCCATGGAGTCTTGGTTACCAGCTCAGAGGACCCTGCTGCAGTTGACCTCTTTAGCACCCGTATTTAGGAGTCCTTTTTCAGAGCTCAGATGTCTGCACAGATTGCTCTGCGAGTGCACCGGCTTCTGGATCTTCCTGCATTTCTGCTTATCGCTGCATGGTGCTGACTTTGAGGTACACCTCACCTATCTACCTGGCCTTCTCTCACTTTTGTCTCCCAGCGGCAGGTATGTTGATGAATGGGTCCTAGTTTTCTACGTGACTGTATGGATCGACCCTGATCATCACTGGATGAGGTTTCGTTTTGAGCGAGAGGATGTCACTATTCATGCCAGCCAGATTCGCCAGCTCTTTGGATTTCACGAGTCATCGACTCGTCTTCACAGCTTATTCTATGGCACCTCTGACCCTCCTCGTCACCCTCACGGCGGTGTTGCTCCTAGTACAGCTCATGTCGCGGCTCTGTTCTAACCGCCCTTCTCAGATGGGTCGCGACGCTCTCTGGCAGACTTCACTACAGTAGCAAAGTTTCTATTTCAGCTTATGAGACAGACACTTCTGCCGCGGATGGGGTACAGGGAGGCTACCACACATATCCAGCTCTGGCTCCTTGGTGCCCTGGTATCTCACTCCGAGTTTGATGTTGTGGATTTCCTTATTTGTGAGATCGAGGACATCGTATTGGATGGTCTGCGTGCCCGTCGACAGCTGCCGTATGCTCACTACCTGTGTCACATTTTTGCTCAGCTGATTCAACCTCCACAGTTCCAGGGCACACTTGAGGCCTCACGCATCGTCTTTGGGTCCTACCGTCCAGCGCCTGAGGCTCCTGTGCCTGCACCTGCTACAGCTTTTGACACTCAGGCTGAGGATACTGCTCTTCATCAGTTCGAAGCTCAGGATGCAGCAGTTGATGATGATGATGATGATGATGATGATGATGATGATGATTTTGGGATTCCACCTCCGCCTCCGCCTCCTATGCCTCCACGCTCACATGATCATGAGGCTAGGAGTTCTAGTGCTACCCCTGCTGCCCCTCCTGCCATTGACCCTGCTCTTGCTTCGATTCTCCAGACACTTACTCAGCAGCAGGCTCACTTGGCCGCCGAGCAGACCCGTCAGGCAGTAGCCCATCGGTAGTTGTCCGAGAGGATGCTCTCGATGTTTCAGACAATACAGGACAGGCAGGATTCTCTTCAGCAGCAGCTTCTTCAGGATCGGGCTGAGAGCAGGGCCTGCATGACTCTTATGCTACAGCATTATGGTGTATCGATTCCCCCGGTTCAGTCAACACCTCCTCCACCCATTCAGGCTCCTGTTGTGCCAGCGATTCAGCCAGGACCCCCTCTTCCTACTGTTGGTCCGTCTTCCTCTCCGCTCCGGCCAGTCACCCTGGCTTTCACGTCACCGGTTCTCAGCTCCGTCTGCCCTCAGCCGCCAGTGCCACCAGCTTCTGCTGTTACCACTACTGCTGTGGCGGTGTCTGTGACCACTTCAGATCCGACAGCTTCTGCAGCGCAGCCTCAGTCCAAGTCAGTACCAGCTCCAGCTTCTACAGCAGATCCTGGATCCGAGACTGACTCTGACCCCCAGCTGGCGTTCAATCTACTGCCTCGACCGCGACCGGATGCGCCCCCGCCACCTCCTCCCACTTCAGATGTGTAGGTTCGGGTATCCTTTTGGCGTTTGACGCTAAAGGGGGAGAGATATGAGTTGTGAGAGCTAGGGGGAGTTAGGGAGTTAGTAGAGAGTCATTTTGATGTAATATATGTGCTTGTTACTCTCTGTACTAGCTTGGTGCTTTTGGCTCACAAACTCTATACATACTCTCGATGCTTATGATTGATTGTGCGTATTATGTTTTCACCTTATATGTTATCACCAGTCTTTTAGTTCTTGTTCATCAATTCGATTTTACTTTTATATGAACAAGAAACTTATGATGTGTATGCGCTCATTCTTATTATTATGGTACACATTCTTTCTGTCAAAGATTACTGAGTATAACTAACCATCTTTTCTATTGACAGAAATTTCAAATCAAACTACTCTCACAAATCTTGTAGGGTTGTCATCAATCACCAAAAAGAGGGAGATTGAAAGCATCTAGGCCCCTGGTTGGTTTTAGTGATTAATGACAACGTAATGTTATATGTGACTAACGTGTGTTTTGCAGAGACAAATGGTAAGTTAGGTCGCATTACAAGTAGAAGTACTACAACCGTGAAAACAATCCCAGAGATAAGAACTCGAAGCGACGGCTAAAACGACGAAACAAAAGGTGAACGACTATGGAGTCCGAGTGTCAAGGAGATGTGGACACTCGTGATTTAGTTAGGTCTTTTATTCTCTTTTAGTCATACTATAAAGAGGGTTGTTGATGAGTAGTTTGACCAAGAGAGTTCTAGTGTAGTGTTGGTGCACATTCACACTCACATATAGTACTAGGAGTCACTCTAGAACTCACTCACAAGTTAGAACGAAAACCGATTTGAAAATCAGCTGAAAAACAAGAAATAGGGTTTCTGGCCCTGGGGCACCGGACTGTCCAGTGTGCACCGAACTGTCCGGTGCACCATCTGCCAGGTGGGGCCATGGTGGCCCTGGGGAAGAGTTTGTTCCCCCAGAAACCCGAGAGCGCCTGTTCCAGAAATGAATTTTAGTGGTGCATCGGACAGTGCACCGGACTGTCCGGTGGGCACCGGACAGTGACTGTTCACTGTCCGGTGTGCCATCACTCCAATGGCTACCTGTCAGAGCTAGCCGTTGGAAACGACCGTTGGCGCACCGGTGGTGCACCGTTGGCGCACCGGTGGCGCACCGGACTGTCCGGTGCGCCCGTGCGCAGAAAAGTGCTGGTAACGCTAGTTGGTGGGTGAGGGCTATTTATACCCCCTCCACCCACCATATTCAATGTCTTGCAGCCCACATTAATTCCAGCACATTGCTAGAGCATTGCAAGCACCAAAAGCCTAGTGAGGAGATTAGAGAATCTTAATCCCGCATTTGTTCCTCATTAGCGCTAGCGAGAGCCACCTAGAGCACACACCACTTGCATTAGGCTTCTCTTGGTCAAGCGAAAGTCTACGGCTTGTTACTCTTGGTGATCGGCATCACCTAGACGGCTTGGTGGCGTTGGGAGCTCGGTGATCACCATGAAGATCTTGTTGGTGACCCGACTCAAGTTTGTAAGCGGTCTCGAGGGATCCACCACGCCGGAGTGGCAAAGGATCATCTCGTAGTGAGCACTTGGTTCTTGCGAGGACCAAGGGGGAGCGATACCCTTGCGCGGGTGCTCCAACGAGGACTAGTGGAGAGTGCCGACTCTTCAATACCTCGGGAAAAATTGGAGGAGTCTTCTAAACTTTGCTTTACATTCCGCACTTAATTCAAGCACTTTACATTGTGTATTTGTTTAGCAAGTATTTGAAGTATTATCGTAGCACTATTGTATTTCTAGTATTATTATCTTAGTGCTAGTTGTTGAGGTGAAGTTGGGCTCTTGCTTAGATCTTGCTTAGGTTTTAATTAGTGTTGATTTTTAGAAAAGCCCAATTCACCCCCCCTCTTGGGCATCGTGATCCTTTCAGATACTAGAGCCACACATTTTTTGTGACTGCAACATGGGTAGAAACACACAGCGTACTAGTAACACCAATGTTCCTGCCTATGAAGGTTAGTTCAGTTGGTGGGAGGACACAAACATATAGATTATGTCCAAATGCAAGAGTCGAAATAAGGGGGCCCACCTATCTATTAGTAATGGGTACACAGGATATAGACATAGATGTCATCCTAGGGATGAATTGGCTGACAAATTATCAAGCAGGTTATAGCTGTGATAAGAGGACTATGATGTTGGTGTCCTCATCATGAGAAGAAGTAGTGGTGGAGCTGATCTTGTCTGAACCAAGGAAGGGAAACTGTCATAAGATATTTGTCGATAGTAAGGAAGCCAATCCACTTGAGGTCATCAGGGTAGTATCGGATATCCTAGATGTGTTCCCTGAAGAGCTACGAGGCATGCCACTAGAGAGAAAAGTTGAGTTTGCCATAGAGCTTATCCCAGGCACCACCCCATTTCCAAAAGAGTCTATAGAGTGAATAGACCAGAATTAGTGGAACTCAAGAAGCAGATTGATGAGTTGTTGGAGAAGGGCTACATCAGACCAAGCACTTCGCCATGGACCGCTCCAATGTTGTTTGTAGAGAAGAAGCATGGTATGAAGAGGATGTGCATAGATTACAAAGCCTTAAATGAGGTCACCATCAAGAACAAGTACCCCCTACCAAGAATAGAAGATTTGTTCGACCAGCTGAGAGGAGCTAGTGTGTTCTCGAAGATAGATCTGAGGTCAGCTTACCATCATCTTAGAATCCGACCTTCCGATGTACGGAAAACAACATCACCAAGTATGGGTTCTATGAGTTCACAGTGATGTCTTTTGGTCTGACAAATGCACCAGCTTCCTTCATGTATCTGATGAATATCGTGTTCATGGATTACCAGGACAAGTTTGTGATGGTGTTCATCGATGATATTCTCATATACTCTGAGAGTAAGGAGGAGCATGTGGATCATTGAAAGATGGTATTGCAAAGGCTACGAGAGCACTAGTTATATGCCAAGCTGAGTAAATGTGAGTTCTGGATTCATGAAGTCCTGTTATTGGATCACATCATAAACCGAGATGGGTTGGATGTGGATCCAAACAAGGTAGCAGACATTCTAAACTAGAAAGCACCGAAAGATGTTCGTGGAATCAAGAGTTTCATGGAATGTCCGGATACTACCAGAGTTTCATTGAAGGGTTTTCAAAGATTACGAGACCCATGATTGCCTTGCTAGCAAATAAAGTTGAACTTAACTAGACCCAAAAGTGCCAAGAGGTCTTTGAAGCACTAAAAGAGAAGTTGACTACAGCCCCTGTCTTGGTTCTGTCAGACGTTCACAAGTCATTCTCCGTGTATTGTGATGCCTCCTACACCGGCTTGGGATGTGTGCTAATGCAAGAAGGAAGAGTTTTCGCATACTCATCCTGATACCTGAAGGTTCGTGAGAATAATTATCCCAACCACGACCTAAAATTAGCAGCAGTGGTTCATGCATTGAACACATGGAGGCACTACCTATATGGGTAGAAATGTGATGTTTACACAGACCACAAGAGTCTAAAGTACATATTCACCTAGTTAGAGCTAAATATGAGGCAGCGAAGATGGCTAGAGCTGATTAAAGACTATGAGATAGAGATACATTTCCATATGGGTAAAGCGAATGTGGTTGCAGATGCGCTAAGCAGAAAACGTCAAGTCAGTATGATGGTCGCTCACCTGATGTCATATGAGTTAGCCAAAGAGTTTGACAGGCTGAGCCTCGGATTTCTAAATAGCACACATGGAGTGACAGTGGAACTAGAACCCACCCTAGAGCGGGATATCAAAGAAGGACAAAATGGTGATGAGAAGATCAGTGAGATCCATTAGCTAATCTTAGAAGGGAGGGGCAAGGACTTTTGAGAAGATGCATAAGGTGTGATATGGTTCAAAGATCGAATGTGTGTTCTCGACATCGAGTCCATTCAGGAGCTAATTCTCAAAGAAGCTCATGAGACAACCTATTCTATACACCCGGAAGCGAGAAGATGTATCAGGATCTAAAAGGAGGTTTTTGTGCTACGAAATGAAAAGAGATATTGCAAAGCATGTTGCCATCTATGACGGTTGTTAGAGAAGCAAAGAAGAGCATTGGAAACTAGTTCGACTTTTGTAGCCGTTGCAAATTTCTTAGTGTAAATGGGATGAGATCGAGATGGATTTCATAGTTGGCCTACCTCGTACCTAGGCCGGCTACGATTCTATTTAGGTGATTGTGGACCGATTAACAAAGGTGGCCCATTTCATACCATTGAAGACAACATACAATGGAGCAATGCTAGCTGAGTTATACATGTCCCGGATTGTCTGTTTGCATGGTGTGCCAAAGAAGATAGTGTCAGATCGAGGAACACAGTTCACCTCTCATTTTTAGCAGTAGCTACAAGAAGTTTTGGGCACACATTTAAAGTTCAGTTCTGCTTATCACTCGTAGACTGACAGCCAGACTGAAAGAACAAATCATATTCTAGAAGACATGTTGAGAGCCCGCGTGCATTGCAAGATAAGTCAGGTTGGGATAATAAATTACCTTATGCATAATTCTCCTATAACAACAACCATCAGGCCAGTTTGTAGACGTTGTCGTTTTAGGCACTTTACGGAAGGAGTTGTAGAACTCCACTCCTCTAGGATCAACCTAGAGAAAGACAGGTGTTAGGTCCCGACATTTTGCTCAAAGTCGAAGAGAACATCAAATGGTCCGATAGAATCTAAAGATAGCCTAGTTAAGGCAGAGTAGTTATGCTGACACAAGAAGAAGAGAACTGAGTTTTAAAGTGGGAGATTATGTCTATCTAAAGGTATCACCTATCAGAGGAGTCAGAGGGTTTGGAGTCAAGGGGAAGTTAGCACCATGATATATCGGACCGTACCAGATTCTGGCAAGGCGTGGAGAAATGGCCTACCAGTTCAGCTTATCAGAAGATCTGTCAGTGGTGCATGATGTTTCATGACGTTTTCCATGTGTCTCAGCTATAGAAGTGTTTGCGAGTACCAGAGAAGCAGTTGCCAGTGGAAGGACTAGAAGTCCAAGAAGACTTGACATATGTGGAGAAGCTAAAGCAGATTCTAGAGACTATAGATAGAGTCACCAAGAGAAATACCATTAGAATGTGTAAAGTCAGATGGGGTCAGCACTCTAAGGAAGAAGCAACCTCGGAACACGAAGGTGATCTGAAAGTGAAGTATCCCGAACTCTTTGGTGGCCAACCTTGAATCTCGGGGCGTGATTCGTTTAAGGGGGATAGATTTGTAATACCCTGAATTTTGGGGTATAAACATTTCTTTGCTCTATACTCAAAATTCAGGTGTTACTCTTTCTTTTCTTTGCTTTTATTTTCTTTTCTCTTTACTAAAATAATAGAGTTATTTTGTTTTATGTTGGCGTCAGCCCTAGAAGTGATTTGGTTGTTGCATTCATGTTGTTGCATAATGTTTCTAAGTGCAAGAAGTGTTTGAAACATGTTAATATGCCTTGTAGAAGTTTCTGGTAAATTTTTATATTTTTCTAAATATTTTTTCTATTTTTCGAGAACCAAAATCTATTTATTTGAGGTACTTAAAAACATTTTCGAAAGTTCTAAATTTTCTAGAGCCAAATCATGTATATATAGGAATTTTCCTATAATATTTGGAGCCTTCGGGATATTTTTCGAACATTAAAACCGATTTCAGTCTTTATAGAATTATTTTAATTTTAAAAATGGGTTTATTATGAAAAATAAAATATCTTCAAACCATATCAATATATATTAATGGCTGGAACCCTCTCGCCAAGCGACGCGTGCCCCACCCTCACCTCGCCTCCTCCCATGGCTGGTGGCCGGCCAGCGAGCATGAGCGCCCCCACGTCGCCCACGGCCCGTGGCCGAGTGCCCCCGTGGCCGGCCCTCCTCTCTCCCCCATGGTTTCTTCTCTCTATCCTCAAGGTTGAAGGTGGTTGGAGGTAGGAGATGGTGATTTTGCGAAATAGCCCCTGGAATATTTGAAAACAATGCGCAGAAAAGTAGTTCAATTTATAAATATGATATCTTTTGTGTTTTAAATCCGATTCGCTCCGTTCAAGCCACGTTCGATTCGTATTAAAGTTGTCTACCTGTTAAAAATATTATTATATGTTGTTACATAATTTAATTAATTATTTAAATGTTTGTTTGACTAATGATTATTAAATTAACGTTCTAATTAAATCTAATTTAGGGTTTTCAACTTGCGCTTTTATAAATAAACACCAACATGGTTAATATTAACTGAAATATTCTTTTATTAATAATTGTTTAGTATGAACGCGTTATCTATTTAATAGTCCTTGCATGTTGCGTTGGTCCACGGCCATGCGTGTGCTGCTCGCGTGCTGTTGTGCAGTTTCGCACGTCGCGCACTTCATCTTGCGCAGTTAATTTGCCTCGCTTAGAGTAGCTAATATTATTTAACTGAGGGCTTTAGTGTAATAGATTAATTAAAACTAGGTCATAACTCTAGTTACATTTGATAAATGTCGATTAATGCAAGTATGTCGAATTAAATATTTTAGTTCATATTTTTATAACGTAAACGTGTTAACTTCTCAATCGTAGCTTCGATCTCGGTGTTTGTTTCTCTCGTGTGACCGTAGAAGCGAGCTCTATTTCATTTGCACACTTTTATATTGTTTCCCTTTTATGGTGTACTGTTTCTTTCTGTTTCAAGAATGTTGAATGTATGTATGCACTCGTCTTGATAACCTTCCGTCCGTAGAGTCCGAGGAAGTTGCAGGAGAAGCCCCTAAGCAGCAACAGTTTGGTAAAGGCAAGTGTCCTGTAACCTATTATATCATATTTACTATATAATTCACTGTCTCACATACTATGATTAACCTAAAGATTTACTAGCTTTCTATTAATCCTATCCTTTATTACCTTTTTGGGTTGAGTTATTATGATCAGCTACATGCTAGTGCTTTACTTTAATCAAGGAACATTATGAGACTTACTTTATGATACGATGATTCATTCGATCTGATTATGATTATGAGCTTTTGGCATTTTAGGGGGCTCGGGCTGTTTTCCGAGTACCTCTTCATAAGGACCTGTTGATTGAGAGACTACCCGGGACAATAGTACAACCAAGAGGGTGGTATGGGACGCCCTTAGCTGATTAATTGGAGGAATCTAGGGGTGTAGTTTGCTTTGTCGTTGTGTCGTCAATGGGGGTTGGGGCATAGTGCTTGCTCTACTAAGGGCGGGTACCGAGGTTCATTCGATTTGGTTTTGTTTGTCACCCCCTTAGGGAGGAGTACTGTGTTTGTATGACTGGCGAAACCTAATGCTGGGCTACACACTGGGAGAATCTTTGTAAAGGCTATGTTGTGAATCCCTAGCCATTCACCTCGGTAGTGAAGATCGAATCTTGCAAACCCCGGCTGGAAAGGGATCACGACTTGTGGGTAAAGTGTGCGACCTCTGCAGAGGGTTACAAACTGGTATATCAACCTTGCTCACAGTTAAGAGCAGCCTTGGGATCCCCTTTGATTATAGATACTCTGGATACATTTATGTTGATGGTTTAATGATGATGGCTATACTTATGCTTTCTGGTACTTTCCTCTTTGAGTAGGTGCTTTTTGGGATATCAACATGGGTTCTATGATAAAACTTTGCTTCCACTAATGATAAATACCTCACAAACTAAAAGCAACTGCTTTGAGATTAACCCCACATACAGCTAGTCCACTTCAGCCTAACGGGACATTTGCTGAGTACGTTGATGTGTACTCACCCTTGCTTAAACACCAAACAATAGGTTGTCCACATTGCAACCATTGCTCAGAAGAAGATTAAGGCAACACAGATGATTTTTAGGAGTTCTAGGACTTTGAGGAGTTCTAAACTAAATTAGCGGCAAACCCCCAGTCAGCTGCCTATGAAGACCTTATCTTACCATGTTTCATTTAGCACTTTGATTTCTTTTTAAGTTAATGACTATGTGGATGTTTCAGACATCATGATGTAATAAAGTAATACTTCTTTACACTATTATTTAAACACCGTGTGATGATGTCCAATTATGTAATCGATGTGTATGTGAATTTTTGATCCTGTCACGTAGATGGTTCGTATTCGGTTTGTGTCACACCCGGGTTTCGGGGCACCAAGACCCGGGCGCGAACATAATCACCAGGTGTGCTGGGACCAAGTCTCACACATATGATGAATCATGGCACAGGATCGAATGTCATATCTTTACTATATAATCAGAGTTTTGTACAAAATAAGTAAATAATTACATTATATGGAGACAACGGTCCAGCAACCCAAAGTTGACTGGGAGACGACGGCCTAGATCTCTCTCATGAACTCATCGCAGCATCCTCCATGCGCCTCATCCTGTGGTACCTGTTCTTGACCTGTGGGGGGGTGAGACAGCAAGAGTGAGCTCACATACGTTCATCGCTCAACAAGTTGTGGGGAATAATGTGCATGAACTCGCCAAAGGTGGGAGCTCACGTGAAGTGTAAGGCATACCAAAGAGGATGGTTGAAGCTGAGCATTGCTTTTAAAGTTGGTCAAAATTTTATTAGCAGTTACTAAGTATAAGTAAATACCAACCCAATTAAGTAGTAGAACAAAAGTAACATCATCACCTGCGATGCAATGCATATGACAAATTGAATTTAGTTCTATAAATTAATCATGTGAGGGTCCGAGCTGCTCATGACCGTGAGCACGGCTAGTATACCAGTTTTACACTCTGCAGAGGTGGCGCATCTTTACCCACAAGTCATGTTACCCATCTGCCAAGGGATCGCGACTTCCCATACACCTCTACCGAGGAGGCGAGGCAGGGTAACACTACGAGGCCTTTACAAAGTTCCACTAGCTTCAGAAAACCCGCTACAGTTTATAGGAAGCTCCAATGCAGGAATCCCTTGCAGGACCACCATCGCAGCAAAATCCTCCCGAGGGCCTCCCTACACTGACCACTCCCCTACTGCCCTTGCCCCTTTCGGGTAAGGTAGTCCTCCACTAGCTTTCCTAATTAATCAGCCAAGGGCGTCCCATTATACCCTTGTGGTAGCACTGTTTTCCCGGGTGGTCGCTCCATGTTCCAATTAACATAATGATCTTATCATGAACGATAAATAACAACGGATAACAAAAGTATAATCTTGAGTAATGTATCTTCATACCCAAAACCACATAAAGCACTAGCAAGTACTACCCAAAAAGTTCAGTGGTAACAAGGTATAAAGATAATCAAACTAGGGTAACCTATTGGGTCCCATCAAAATTAACCTATGCAGATCATTATGATTAATCAGAACATGGCTGGGTAAAAAGAAGTGATCAAGGGCACAACTTGCCTGGGACTTGAGATTCCAGGTACCAACTTGCTCTTCAGGTGGCACGTGACCTCACTGCTAGTCGTAGCAATACAAACAAACATGGTATAGACAAAATTAACATCACACCAAACATAAGAACATACTGCATAATAATGATCTACGCGAAGCTACAAGATCGTGGGCTCGGGAATCACTACAATCGGAGTCATGGCTAAGGAGTTATGATTTTATAGAGGATTCATGTGATTAAAATATTAAACTATATCATAAATCGGTTAATATAAATCATATGACAGGTTATTCTCTAAATAATTAGCTCAGCTTTAATCTAAGTTATAAATTGACCTTAGATCATATTCTAGTAGATTATAATAATAAGTGGTTTAACGAGACTAACCAACATAAGTTAAATAAAGTCTAAATATAAATGAACAAGACATGGTATAATAAATGTTGTTGCTGCGTAGTAAATATTTATACGGGACTAACGCAACTTGAACGGATCAAATCAGAGTTATAGATTTTGAGTTATGCATTTCCGAAAGTTTTATATGTTTGGTACGGAAACAATTAAGTGGTCCAATTTAATATAGTTTTCATGCTAAAACAGAGTCATTAAGTGATAAACAATATTAATACGGAATTATAAAAATTGAAACGGGTCAAAAATGAGTTAAAATGAATTTTCTATGATTTAAACAAGATTCTAGAATTAATTTTATATTAAAAATCATTTTCTATCTCAATTTCTCTGATTTTATCAGTGTCTGGACTGCGTGGGCTAATAATAGATAACTCAGGGTTTAATAGGCAAATGCACCCAAGACTCAGGACCTACCCGCGGTGGACTGCGGGTTTATTCCATTAAAATCCGAGGGCTCATTTGCGAAACGGTCGAGCCGAAGGGGTATGGATCAATCTGAGCCGTTGTATCCTAGTTCAAGCGCTTAGATTAGACATGGGCCACATCTAACCGATACGCTCAGTCCACCGTAGGATCCGAGATCCACGGATGGCAACTTCCCATGCCTAGGCCCCATCAGATTCGTCCGCGGCCCGATCAACGGCACGGATGCACTCTCATGAAAGGGTATGCGCTCATCTAACCGTGACCGTGGATTTCCCGATCAACAGCCCACGCAACCCCGACGCACGCGCACCCGCTGAACGCCCTGCGCACGGCGGTGACCGAGCTTCGACGGCGGCGCCATGACCGGTGGGCACGAAAATCTCTCCCCGAAGCCCGACTTCGACGCACATGGAACAAAGCAAAGAGCGCGACTGAACAATCAGGATTGCAGAACCAATTTCGTGAATCACTCCCTACAAGGCGCTGACGGGGGCACGGGGTGGTGATTCCGTGAGAGCCCACACCGACGAGGCATTCCAGCCCATGCCGAGACCCAAACCCGGCATCAATGGCTATTACCCGGTGCTATTAGTACCTTGATTCAACGGGAGAAGCGTTACCTGCACTCGCGAAGTAGGAGACCCTGGCCGCGACAAACCTTGACCCGACGGCGAACTCCCAGGTCGACGGACAATTTCCCCTGCGCCGATGCAAACCTCCCCACGAAGGCGCCCCAGATATGTGCGGAGAGCTTCGGCAAGGCCTCCCAGCTACGCACGGTGCAGTGCGGAGGTTGGACGTCGCAATTGCCGTCGGCGGCGGAGATTTCCCCATCGTATAGGCGCACGACGGATGTTCCTATTGGGCACTAGTTGTGGCGGCAGAGAGGTGAAGAAGAGCTCGAGCTGGAGGCTCCCAAGCTCGGCGACGGAAGTGGGCTAGCAATTTGAGCCGCGGAGGAGAGAAGACGAGCGGCGAGCGATTGAGATGTGTCATGGCGGCGGCAACACGGTTGTATTTTATGCACTGGAGAGAGTCCGAAGGGGAGTAGAGAGAGCCGCCAGGGATCCCGAGAAGCCCGCACGGAGACCCGCTCGATCTAGCCCGGACGCGGCTTTTGTTGACGCGAATACCGCGGGGATCCACGCGACGATTTCGGTGCTGGAGGTTGAAGGTAGCCCTGACACCACGGACCCACAGGGCAGAAGCTCCCTTGCGGAAAGGAGCTAGCTAGCGCGCCCACGGTCTGATAAATGGGCCCACTACTCAGTGAAATGGCGCGAGCGCGGGGTACGACGTGGGACGCTGGGGTGTGGGCCCCTGCTGGCGGCGAGAGTAAACCTAGGCGCGTGGCAGGTGAAGGGGAAGATGGGCCGAATTGTGCATGATCGGCCCAGGTTAGTGTTTTTCTTTTATTCTTTTATCTTTTCTGTTTTCTTTTCAAATTCAGTTCAAATTCAAACATGTTTTGAACTTCAACTTTTCAAGTGTCACAATAATTCCTAATATAAAATCTATTGTTTACAATATTATTTTTTTCTATCCTTTTCCTTGTCATCTATTTACCAAAGGAATAAATGGTTCCATAAATTGTTTTCTTTCTCATTTAGAAAAATAGTACTTTGAATGTGGAATGAGAAGTAAAAGTTACTTCAAAATTAGATATTCATATAAATAAATGCTTATGGTGCATCATTTAATGATATGCACAATTATTTAGTTGAATAGAAACCTTTCTATTTTTTTATAAATTAATTCTCAGTTTCAAAATTCAGTCCTCAACATTCATTACTCAAGTATAAGTTGAGATATTTGAACTTACTATTTTATTTATATATTTATTTATTGTCTTATGCAAATTTTGGGCTTTACAGTTTGGCTTCCAAAACCGGCTGTGACAGTAGGCCCCCAAAACGAGTACCATCCAAGGCTCACCTGTTTGATTGAGGGATTGACAATCACGTTTTTAGGGAGTTAGGGAGTGCTAGTGACACGATTGCACTTCATGGTGATCGAATCGACACAACAACAACAACAATGCACTGCATCAACATGTACGACTACAAAAATGGCAATGTTTGCCACATCATATGTATCTTATCAGTGGTTTAAAACTTTATTTTATTATGTTAGTACCATTATGTTAAAATCACACGTACACCTTTCTATTGTCATTAAATGTTCTATATCAATTCTCTGAATTAAAATTCAGCTGAAAAATCTAACTTTGTAACATATAGTTTATTTGTATTTCTAGTGTGGGTTATAAGGGGATGTTTGGATACAGGCACTAAACTTAGTCCCTATCACATCGTATGTTTGGATGTTGTTAGAAGTATTAAATATAGTCTAGTTACAAAACTAATTACATAAATGATAAACAACACGACGAACCTATTAAACCTAATTAGTCTATGATTCGTGAGTGTGATGCTACAATAAATATTTTCTAATCATTAATTGATTAGGCTTGATAAATTCGTCTCACTGTTTTGTCTTCATTTGTGTAATTATTTTTGTAACCATATTATATTTAACACTTGCAATTGGCATTCAAACAAGCGATGCGACACGCAGTAAACTTAGTGAGGGAACCAGGGGTGTTCGGATCTAGATGACTAAATTTAGTTCCGTTGCATCAAATGTGATGCAGCAGGATTAAATAGGGTTAAAACCCGTCTCACTATTTAGTCTTTATTAATATAATTTGTTTTATAATTAGATTATATTTAATACTCGTAATTGATATTCAAACATATGATATGGTAGAGACTAAACTTTGATAATGAAACCAAATAAATAGAGCCATAGAATGAGTTGTTAGAGACCGAGTTCACTCTCTTTCTCTTTGTTCTGTGGAACTTCACGTAACATGTGAAGTTGGCAGGCCACTATGCCATTAGATTTAGATTTAGCTTTCTCATTGTCTACTTAGGGTTTGTTTGTTTTATTCCTAATCCATGTGGATTGTAGGGGAGGGGAATGAATGGGTTCAAATCCCTGCCAAGTTAAAATGTTTCTTAATGTTTTTAATCCCCTCCAATTCATATGAGGTGCAAATAATCAAACGAGGTCTCAAGAGTTGATTTAGGGACAAGGGGATTCTTGGAGAATTAGAGGGAAAGTGAACTAATTTCCTTTTCAATTTCGTTCAATCCCCGTGTTCACTGTTCACCAAATCATGATCTTCTGAGGGTATATATTTTTTAGAGAAACGCAGTTCGGAGAAAGCGATGTTTTAACCTTACTAGAACACAGACAACAATAGCCGGTTTAAATTGGAATACGCCATTAAATATATATATATGGTTCCACCATAAAATTTGAATTTTGTAACAATCTACTCTCTTCATTCTAAATTATACTCTCGTGCACTTTAGTTTTATCGTGAGTCCAATGTTGGGGTTCACATTATAAAACTCTCAAGAGTCTAAGTAATCTATTCCCTGAAGTTATTAAAGTTCTTCAATATATTGAAAAAGAAGGTCCAAGTGATTCTAAAAGACATCAAGCACGTAGTCTGCTAGATTACCTCAAAGATTTTGACTTTGTGCTCCACTTGCAACTAATGTTGCTTATTTTAGGACATGCAAATTATTTGTCCTTATCATTGTAGAGGAAAGATGAAGGCATCTTAGAGACCATGTTAGAAGTGAAATTAACGAAGCAAAAATTTCAACAAATTAGGGATGATGGTTGGTATTCATGTTACATGTTGTACACTCCTTTTGTGAAGAACATAACATTCCTAACTTGGATATAGATGATGACTATATTGATTGCCACAAGCCAAGAAAAAAGACCAACCACACAAACTATCAACACTATAGATATGATTGCTTGAACCCAATTATTTACTTACAACTTACAAAGTTTAATGATCGTTTCAATGAGGTGAACTCTCAGTTGCTTACTCAGATTGCTGCTTTCAACCCCAAGATTTCTTTTGAGGCCTTCAAAGTTGAGAGTTTAATAGAATTGGCTATGTCATACCCTGATGATTTTGATTCAACACAACTAAAGGATCTTGGTCATGAGCTTACCTTTTTCACTGATAATGTGCGAGCTGATGAAAGATTTTCCAGCTTGATCGCTATTTCTGCGCTTGCAAGGTTGATGGTGGATACAACAAAATATACGAGTTTTCCTTTGGTCTATCGACTTCTCAAGCTAGTACTAGTTCTTCCAATCACCACTGCATCGGTTGAGAGGTGCTTTTCAGCTATGAAAATTGTGAAGACGATGTTGAGAAATCATATTTGAGATGGATTTATGAATGATTGTATCATATGCTTCATGGAAACAGGATTTCTAGCCACAATTCCAACTGATGATGTGATTGTTCGCTTCCATAAGATGGAGGACCGTAACCGTAGAGGAAAAATATAGAAGGTACGTAATTACTATTTCGAAAGCTTATTTGTCACATCATGTTGCTTATTCTTTATTAACCTATCGATGTTATGGACGATGGCCTGTTTGGTTCAGCTTTTTTCTGACCAGCTTTTCTAAAAATCTGGCTGTGGGGAGAATCTGAGTATCATTACGATTATGTGGGGAGGAAGATAAAGTTGTTCATAGGGCTCAGAATCTAGAAAGTGACGGATTCCTACTATTACAACGACTCAACCGATTATGTGTTTATTTTGATTTTGGATGGTTTTTGCCTCAACAAATTTTGTAGAAGCTCGCTGAAAAGCTGAACGTTTGGCAATCCGCAGCAGTTTTTGGTGGACAGAAGCTGTCAGAAGCCGAAACAAACAGGGCCGTATTTTCTAGCATATATGTTATTATAGACCCCAATAACAAATTATTCTGGCTTCGCCCCTCGTCCCACTGCTACAAATGTGTTTTGATCTATAGTTTAAGAAAAGAAATATATGAACATTTGTAATTTGAAAGGACCGCACTCTCAAAATATATTTCTTAAAAATATCTGATAAAACCGATTTGATGCTGTAGATATTGAAATGTTTTTCTATAAACCTAATTCAAATTAGAGAAATCTTACATAGCAGGGAACTAAATGAACTTACATTTAGAATAATAGAGGGAGTAGTAGCTTTTTTAAAAAAAAAATTGTCTATTTATTTACAACATAAATGAGGGACATGCTTCCACGTAGTGTGTTTGGTGCGTGCGGCAGAGATGCATACGCTTGGGTGTTTTAGGTGCAACCATAAGATTTATTGAATATAGATACAGAGCAATAACTTCGTTATCGGATAGATCTATGGTTGAGCGAGAGCTTTCATGGCCTGTTTGGCTGTTTAAGACAGCTCCGCCGGTGGGGGCGCAGAGACATCCCTTGGCTGGCAGGCAGGGGACGGGTGAGCTGGCCGGCATAGGCCGCGGTGATGGCGCTAGGATTTATTATAGTTATGAGAAAAAAAGGAGAGACAAGATTAAGAAGAGTAGATGGGAATGGGATACGCAAGCAAGCAAGAGGACTCAATGCAACAGTAGTTTTGTAAGCAACCCATGGGAAATTATTTCTTGATCTAAGGGCTAATTTAGGAACCCCATTTTTTCAAGTGATTTTCATTTCCACAAAAGAAATTAGTTCATTTTTCCTTAATAAAATAGAAATCTCTTTAGAAAATAATGTTCCCAAACTAGCTCTGCTCTAAGAGTATGCATGATGTGTTGTTTTCATAGAGACCTACCGTTGATGGAACTAGTATGCCTCGTTAAAAAATCAGAAGTTTGATCTATATTTTTAGGGTTAGTTTATTTCCCCTTGCTAAACTTTAGCACTGCACGTTTTTATCTATCTAAAGTTTAGTTACTATAGAAACAAACTAAAAGTGTTGTGCTTAAGTTTAACACTCATTAGCACTTTAGCTCCACCAAAAATACTAAACTGCGCTAAAAATGGGCACCATTAGAGATGACAATAGGTACCCGATACCCGACAGGTAAAAACTCTATTAGGGTATGTGTTCGCGTCGATCTCGGCAACAATCACTGTGAGGTGTACCGGTGGCGGGGCTGTAAGAGACAACACGGATGGTACGCGGTCTAGGGTCATACAGTCCACAACATGGTCAGAGGCGGGTTTTCTCTAGGCCGACATCGGACTGTCTGCACGTACGCAAGGACGACGGCGTTCACCAACAACACCTGAATCTCGCTCCCGGTAGGGACCCTATTAGGGAGGAGAGATCCTAGGTTTTGTCTTGGGATCGACGGGCCACCCAAGATACCTCTAGACGACGTAGAGTCGAAGATATGTGAAGATTAAGGGAAGAAAGTTACGTTATTGTCTACTCCTAGGGCAAAAGGAAAAGAACATAAGATATAATGGTTGTAGTTCGATTGTTCATGATTGCAATCGGTCGTACCGCTTTATATATATAGGGAGAGGCCTGCACCCGTTTCTAGATGTTTCTGAACAGCAGTCGCGGGTTTAGAGAGATAAACATGGACGAAAAAGGGATTAGTTATGCCTGATCCGATGTAATCGCGGACCGTCCATGCCTAAGGGCAGACCGTCCGTGGGCCGGACCATCCGGCCATGTCCAGTGCCATAAATGGTGCTCAACAGTATGGGTAATGCAAATTTTAATACACATGGGTATTTTATTGGGTCATTTTGTCGGTACCCTGAAACTAGGTTACCCCTTACTGCTGTATAAAAATGCAGTACCCACGCGGCTATTTTTAGTCGCGTGGTAAAAGAGCTGTATGTGGCACCAGGCCATGACTCGCCCAAGCCTCGGGCAACTACTCTAGGCTAGCAACAGCACCTGACCCCACCACATGGGCGGGTCCAGTGCCGCCACGTGTCCAAAGAAAGTGACATACTCTGAGGCATCACTAGTGAGTCTGGACCCCCATGGGAAGGTGTCGGACCCCTGTATATACGGTCCGGGCCTCCAAGTTTGGTCCAGGACCTCCACGTGTGCGAACCGGACCTCTGGAATGGGATCCGGACCCCCTGTATGGGGTCCGGGCCGCCCACAGTGGGGTCTCACGGTTCTAGGACAGAACATACCCGGGCCTTAATCAGGACCCAGGCGGGGGTCCGGTGCCAACACGTGTCCAGACCTGATCTGGTGGGATCCGGACCTTATCACATACACTCCTGCTCCCCGCCCAGGCAGAGACCCAATGCTGCCACGTGGCCTACTGCGCGCGGTGTAAGCCAACGGGTGAAACCTGGCATGAAGCCTCTGGGCTACGCGCGTATTTGCATTCATTACGGATAAGACGTGCGCCTGTCCATTCCAGTGATAGGCGGCGTGCCCAGTCGACGCTGCGTGGGTCATGTTGTTACTCACACGTTACCATAGCAAGGACAATGACTCACCATTACTCACACGTTTCCAAGAAAAGGGTCAGTGCCTATCAATGCTGCATGGACTGCAGTCATCATGCCTCCCGCTGATTACTCATGCGTTACTAAGGAGGTGAGAATCTGAACGGCTCCGCCTATACGCCTCTACGCACAACATGCGTACCAGGCTACTCCGTATTCTACTGCAACAAGCCATCACCCACCTGCGGACACGGCAAGACGTGGCAGTAGCCAGTCGGAGAAGCAACACAGCGTCCAACAAAGATCTTTGTGTGCTGTCAGCATTAATTATTCACATAATGTATTCCTTCCATTATGCTCCTAGGCCTGCATGTCGGAGCTCAGCATCCTTGTATGTACCTCTCTTAAACTATAAAAGGGAGGGGACACATCGTTACAAGGGACATGGTCAATACAACTTACGGACAGTGGATGTAGGGTATTACGCTCCAGCGGCCTGAACCACTATAAACCCTCGAGTGTTCTTGTGTTCATCCAAAATTCACCAATCAGGCAAGCGCTTAGGCCCCCTCCTCATCTTAGGATTAGGGCGGGTGCATTCCTCCACCCGACCGGAGGATTTTCCCACCGAGATTTGGCGCGCCAGGTAGGGGGTCTGGCCTTGGGTTTTTTCGCCTGTTTTCTTGCTCGACATGATGGTTCAGATTGTCGAGCACCGCGACTTGTCTTCCGAGGACTTCCCGTTGGAGGAAGGGGCAGCATCTTCCGTGCCACGAGGCTCTAACCGTCCTGCACCTGGTGCTGCTGCTATACACGCTGCACAGCAGCACATGCCCGTGCAGACATCCAGGACTCCATCGAGGGCTGCTCCTGGTGGGGTGTTGTCTACAGCCAGGGAGTTGCTACGTAACCCTCCAAGTTCCACGGCCTCGCCGGGGGCCATTAGGCAGTGGCGCGAAGATGTCGACCATCTCCTCGGCATGGCCCATCCTGGCTCGGCCAGGTCCAGGCCTCGATCATTCCAGCGTCAACGCGAGGCGTCGGCATATGTGCGATCAACCTCAGTGAGGGTTGCACGGACTGACGACCTGCGGGCAGAGCTCAACCGCTAGCATGTGGGCGAGGATGCTCGAGTCTCTCTGGAGAGGGAGTGTGAGCGCCAACAAAACTTCGAGGGTCGCAACCTCGACCAAGACTTCGCTGCAGTTGCACCACAAACTCCAAGGGCGCTCAAATCCAGGCGGGTGTCCCATTAGTCGGCATGGGCTGTGCCGCACTAGTGGATCATCTCTGCGCGGCGACTTGGCTACCCAAGTTCTAGCCACACCTGCCAGAGAAGTTCGATGGTACGTCAAACCCGTCGGAATTCTTGTAGGTCTACGTCACCACCATTACGGCAGCTGGTGGAAACACTACCTTAAAGGCAAGCTACTTCCATGTAGCCTTGATCGGGACGGCCTGGACCTGGCTGATGAACCTCACCCCGGGGTCGATCTACTCTTGGGAAGAGCTCTATGCACGGTTCACAGTAAACTTCGCTAGTGCTTATCAGCAGCATGGTGTGGAGGCTCATCTCCATGCAGTAAGGCAGGAACCCGGGGAGAATCTCCGGGCTTTCATCTCCCGCTTCACCAAGGTACGAGGGACTAAACCTCGCGTCTCCGATGCCTCCATTATCATTGCTTTCCGACAGTGGTGCGTGATGAAAAGATGTTGGAGAAATTAGCGACACATGACGTAGAAACCATCACTACGCTCTTTGCTTTGGCCGACAAATGTGCCAGAGCTGCCAAGGGTCGTGCATGGCACTCGACACCGCAGACCAGAGTTACCCAGACGGGCGGCTCAGGTGCCGCCACCCAGGCGGTGGCAAGAAGAAGAAGAAGAACTACGGTCACGATAAGCCGCAGTCTGGTGCTCCGGTCGCCGCAGCTGCGGCTGGGGGCCAGGACGAGCGCGGCAAGCGCCCACGGCAACAGGGAAGTAATAGTGGGTCATGCCATGTCCATCTCAACAGTTGCCACAGCACCTCGGAATGTCGAGAGATCCTCAAGCTCGCGAAGTGCATTAGCAAGCGGCGCGAGCAGGCCTCCAAGGATGGCTTGCTGCCTCGTCGCCGGCCTGGCAAGGAGAAGGTCGACGAAGGTGACGCGGCCACGGGAGAACAAGACCTCGGGTATCAGTCCCCCGAGCAAGTCCTCAAGGACATCCTCACTGGAGACTCCGACTCCCGTGATGACAACGACCGCCGCAAGAAGCTGTATGTGATGTATGGCGGAAGCTAGGAGCTCACCTCCCATAGGAACGTGATGTCCCTATGCCGCGAGGTCCTTTCGATGATCCCAGGGGTCCTGAAGGCAGCCCCACATCAGCGGTGGCGGAGCACCACTATCTCCTTCGGGGCATCCTACTGCCCCGAAAACATGGCAGGGGCCAGCATACTACCACTCATCACCGCCCTGTCATCGCCAACAAGAAGCTACATCATGTCCTGATTGATGGTGGGACTGGGCTCAACGTCATCAGTCATGCTACGTTCAAGCAACTGCAGATCCCAAGATCCCAACTGGGACCCTCTAGCCCATTCTCCGAAGTGGGCCCTCAACCGGTGTATCCCCTTGGGAGCATTGCACTCCCGATTACATTCGGGACTGAGGAGAACTTCCGCACTGAGAATGTCCAGTTCGACGTTGCGGAGGTTAACCTCCCTTTCAATGCCATCATTGGCAGGCCGGCCCTATACCCATTGCCCATTATGGGTACTTGGTCCTCAAGATGTCGTCCCCTGCTGGGGTCCTCACCATGCGGGGCGACCGCGCCGCTGCGCTTGCAGCTATCGAGAAGATGCATGCCCTGGTGGCAGAAACCGCTCGCCCAGATGACGGGGGGAGGGACCCCTCGACTTCCTATACCAAGGCGCCTACCAAGGTGCCTAAGGTGCAACCATCTAGAGCAGACGGCGGTCCCGTCAAGACCATCCAGGTCGGCGTGGATTCCTCCCAGACCACTCGCATCGCGGGCAATCTGGAGGAGAAATAGGAAATCACGCTCATCGCCTTCCTCCAGGCAAATGCCGACGTATTCACATGGGAACCGTCGTAGATGCCTGGGATCCCCAAAGAGGTGATCGAGCACCATCTGAAGATCCACCCTGACACCAAACTGGTGAGTCAGAAGCCTCGGAGACAGTCCATTGAGCGGTAGGATTTCATCCATGAGGAAGTACGGAAGCTGCTGCGCGCTGGCTTCATCGAAGAGGTCCATCACCCAGTATGGCTGGCCAATCCAGTCATCGTTCCCAAGGCTAATTGGAAGCTTCGGATGTGCATCGACTACACCAACCTCAATACGGCCTGTCCCAAGGACCCATATCCACTTCCATGAATAGATCAAATCGTGGATTCTACCTTTAGGTGCGACCTCCTGTCCTTCCTAGATGCTTACTCTGGTTTCCATCAGATCCAGATGTCTAAGCAAGATAGGAAGCATACATCTTTTGTAACTGTGGATGGGCTTTACTGTTATGTTGTAATGCCTAACGGTCTGAAAAATGCCTTGCCGACATTTGTACGGGTGATGAGTAAGACCTTTGGTGACCTAATTAGGGACAGGGTAGAGGTATACGTTGATGACATCGTGGTCAAGACTAAGAGAGGGTCGACCCTAGTGGAAGACTTGACCCTGGTCTTTGACAAGCTGCGGGCAACATGCATGAGGCTGAACCCGGAAAAGTGCGTCTTTGGTGTCTCTGAAGAGAAGTTGCTGGGATTCCTGGTTTCGCACGCGGGGCATTGAAGCAAACCCAGAGAAGATCAAAGCAATTGAGACAATGAGGCCTCCGGCCCAAATCAAGGACGTCCAGAAGCTTACGGGGTCACTGGCCGCCCTTAGCCGCTTCATTTCAAGACTGGCCGAGAGGGTGCTACCCTTCTTCAAGCTATTACGGAAGTCTGGCCCATTCTCTTGGACCGAGGAGGCAGAACGAGCCTTTCAAGAGTTGAAGCAACACCTTGTGTCCCTACCAATACTAGTAGCTCCAGAGCCAGGGGAGCCGTTATACTTATACATTGCAGCGGCTACAGAGGTGGTGAGCATGGTGCTGGTCGTTGAAAGGACGACACAACATCCCCAAGGGAGTCAAAAAGTTCCCCTAGGAGAAGGTGGTGGTCCACGATGGTGATGGAAGGTCAAGAGTTTGAGGGCTCGGGACCAACCGTAGGGGTCCAAACCATCCAGAATCCAGTCTACTACGTCAGCGAAGTCCTCCATGAGGCAAAGGCTAGGTACCTTGAAATGCACAAGCTTATCTATGCTATACTTGTTGTGTCCAGAAAGTTGCGCCACTATTTTCAGGCACATAGGGTCATGGTGGTGACCTCCTTCCCGTTAAGGGCCATTCTCCACAACTATAACGCCACAGGCAACATCGCCAAGTGGGCCGTGTAGCTTGCTGAGTTCCAACTGGACTTCCAGCCTCGCCACGCTATCAAGAGCCAGGTTCTGGCTGACTTCATCATGGAATGGACCCCTTCCCCGAACGCTCCTGGGGGTCCGGATCCCGAATCGGACCCCACACCTGCGGAGCCTGGGGCTCCAGTCTTCACCGAGCCCCACTGGACGCTCTTCTTCGACGGATCCGCCCGCCAGCAGGGTGGCGGTGTTGGAGTGGTCCTCATCGACCCAAGCGGAGATCAAGTGAAGTACATGGTTCACCTTGAGTTCAAGGCCACCAACAACATGGCAGAGTATGAAGCACTGATTTTCGGCTTGTCTACGGCCCTATCCCTAGGGATCCGCTAGCTCCTCATGAAGGGGGACTCCCAACTGATTATCAAGCAGGTCTGCGGAGAATGTAGCTGCAACGAGCCCAGTCTCGCAGCTTACCTCCTCCACGTAAGGAAGCTGGAAAAGGATTTCATTGCCCTGGAACTGCAACATGTTCTTCGGCCTAACAACTCAACAACAAATGAACTCTCCACAAGGGCATCGACTTGGGCACCCGTGCCCGAGGGCATCTTTGAAAGACGACTGCTGAGACCTACTGCCCAGCCTGCCGAACCGGGTGAAGGGGGTGATACTAGCACCTCGAAGCTAGCGGTCCCGGTGGCGTTCCATCTACAGAACCCACCAAGGATTGTGTGTGCTACAGAGGGTCCTGCCAACCTCTTAGCGCCACAGCCAGTAGCTCAGAGTGGTCCCGATGCACGGATCTCTGAGATCCAGGACTACCTGAAATAAAATGTCGTTCCTGAAAATCATATGTCCGCAGAGCGCATAGTGCGGTTGGCTAAATGATACACGGTAGTAGAAGGGGATCTATACCGCCGTGGTGCCAACGGCATTCTCATGCGGTGCATCACCAGGAGGAGGGTCGTGAACTGCTCCCGGAGGTCCATGGAGGTGAGTGCAAAAGTCATTCGTCATCCCTCACACTGGTTGGTAAGGCCTTCCGGCACGGCTTCTATTGGCCAACCGCTCTCCAGGATGCAGCTGAGTTGGTAAAGTCCTGCAAAGCATGTCAGTTCCATGCAAAGCAGATACACACACCGGCTCAGGCTCTGCAAATGATTCCACCCTGCTGGTCATTCATCGTATGGGGGGTGGATATCCTGGGACCATTCCCCAGGGCTATCGGCGGGTACCGTTTCATCTTCGTCGCTATCGACAAATTCACAAAGTGGCCAGAGGCCACCCCTGTGGTCAGTATCACCTAGGGTGCTGCTGTTGCCTTCCTCAAGTCGATTATCTATAGATTTGGGGTCCCAAGCCATATCATTACGGACAACGGGACCCAGTTCAAAAGTCGGCTCTTCCAAGAGTATTGCGAAGGCATCGGCACCCAGCTCTGCTTTGCGTTTGTGGCTCATCCCATGAGCAACGGCCAGGCTGAGAGGGCAAACACAGAAATCCTCAGGGTACTTAAGACATACACCTATGACTGCTTAAAAAAGCATGGTGCAAATTGGGTCAACGAGCTTTCGTGCGTACTATGGGGGAACCGAACCACACCCAGCCGAGTTACCGGGGAGACCCGTTCTTCCTGGTCTACGGGGCTGAAGCCTGTCTTCCCCCGGAAATCATTATGGGCTCGCCACGGGTCTAGTCTTTCGATGAATCTATGCAGGAACAACTACGGCGTGAGGACGTGGACTTCATCGACAAACGTAGATGGCGAGCGGCGATCCGAAATGCACGGTACAACCAAGCGCTCAAGCGCTACCACTAGCGCTTTGTGCATAGTAGGGAGCTCAGGGTCGAGGACCTAGTCCTAAGGCGAGTACTGAACCGAGAAGGGCTCCACAAACTCTCCCCCAGTTGGGAAGGACCCTTCAAGGTGACGGAAATATGCCGACCCGGGTGTGTCCGCCTTGCCACAACAGGAGGAGTACCTCTTCCCAATCCCTTGAATATAGAGCATCTCTGTAAGTTCTATCCATAAAAGCAAAACTGGGTGGTAGTGTTTTCTTCCTTTGTAACTAGGTTGCACATATGTGTACGTCAATCCGGTGAGTCCCGCCCTCGTAAGCCCGGTCTGTTGGTCTACACCCGTGTATATCAAGTTATAAGGAAAAGATTTACCCCCCAGATGTGCTTTTGTGATGGTTTTATTCTACTTCAGTTTACAAGCATTATTTTTTATCTAACCCACCCATACAGTTTCCCACCATTGCTGGTATGATGACATCCGAATTGTGTAGCCAGGCTTGCAGTTCAGGACCCCTCTACTGCTGCAGGGGGTCCAACAACCTGGGGTCCAGTTCTAGAGAATGGGCGCTCGTTTCCTGGAGTGGTCTGGAGCTGTGTAGCTGCTTAGCATGGTTCCGTACCCTAAGCCTGCACGCTCCACCACTCTGCAACGGGTACCCTAGTATTTGGAACTGTGATCCTGTGGGTCCGAGCATACGGCTTGGCTTCCCAGGCTAAATCCTGCAGGTCCTGTTGCATAAATCAAAGGATGAAAGATACCAGATGGTGGGTCCTATGGGTGTGCTCCTAAAACTTCAAAGCTGAAGCTATGTGCAGGTCCAGGTCCCAGTCCAGAGGTAGGTAGTCTCAAACTATAGAGACTACCTCCTAGGGGCCGGGCCACCATTTTTTTCTTTGGTATACTGGTATCCAGACTCGACACGTTGAGCCTACCTCCTAGGGGGGCCAAGCACCAGGTGGAAGTTGATGACGCTACACATAACAAGGGCAAATAACATACAGATAAGTTCTAGTGCTACTTGATTAACGGTTCTTAAAATATGTTACATGGCCAAAAGTTATTACAGCCGCCCCCAGCGGAACCCTTGCCTTGTCTCTACAGGTTCAGCTATTCGGAGTCGGCAGGATCACGCTGAAAGCGCGCGGCCACCATCTCCACTGCATATTGTACACTCTCCTGTGCGGCATCTTCTGTGGCGGTTACCAAACCATCGATCACCGGCACCAAGGATATGGCGGAGTCTTAACTCCAAAAGCACGTCAGGACGTAGTCTACCACCGCCCGGCAGAGGTTGCTGCCCTCTGCCTTCAAGCGGACACCGAGGATCTGATCCAGGCGCTGGAGGCGATCAGCGGTAGAGTCCAGCACCGAGAGGGCATCAGAGATCGACACTGCCGGCTCTGACACTAGGATGGGGCTCATCCCTAGTGCACCAGTGCCGTGCTTGCCTCGCCGGCCCACTCGGCAATGCGCTAGACCCTGGCGCGGTGTTCTGCTTGGAGATCTTTGAGGGCCTTTCTAGTGGCCACCATTGCCTGGGACCCGGTGCTGCCTGCGCCGCTTCAAACTGGCGGATCTGCTCCTCCAGCTTCCTCTCCTTTTCCTCTGCTTCGAGCTCATGCTTGGCCAGCAACTCGCCTTGCCGGAAGACCATTTCTTCCTTGAAGGCAAGATCTGTCCCTCGCCTGGCGAGATCCGTCTCCCACCTGTCCAAGGACAGCTCCTTCTCCTTAAGGTTTTCCTCGGCGAGGGCGACGTCGCTGGCCTTGTCCTCGAGCTCTTGCTGCCATTTCTGCAGCCTTTCCATGACCTTTACCTGCTGGGCCCGCTAGGCTTCCAGAGTCTTGTCCAGAGCACTTAGCTTGGTCTGGTACTCCGTCGTGAGGGCCTCCCTCTAGGTCATGGCTTCCTCCCTCCCGGCCACTTTCTTCTCCCTCCGGGTTGCCTCCAGCTCCCTGGCACACACCCTATGGATGTCTTTCTTGTACTCCTTGCGGTCCCGCTCGAGTTGGGACTGCACGGAGGTGAACTGTCGGGATGCCGTCTTGGTGCGCTCCTCCAGTTGGGTGCGCCAGTTACTGCCTCAGTTTCACTAAGAACCTGGTGGGCATGGGACAGCATGCGGGGGAGGGGGACTGGCACCGCTTCTCGCTCGGCACCCGACCAGAGTCGCCGCCCAAATACCACCTCCATCTCCTCCGGAGCAGGCGGGAGGATGGAGATGGACGCACCCCCTGTGTCACCCCCAGTGTTGGGAGTGGGCGCAGATCCCCCAGCTGGGACATTCTCTACCGCTGCGACGCCGCCTGACGCTGGCGCCACTGCCGCCGGATCCCTAGCTAGGGCATGGGAGGCCAGTGGCGCTGTCCTGGCAGCAGCTGGGAGTGGACCGCCGGCACCACCCTCAGCGGATTCCTGCTGCTGAGAGCCAGACCAGTCGGTGGGCCTAGTATCTGGCGGAGGAGGCGTGGCCTTGGGAGCAGCGGAGGAAGAAGCCCTGGCAAACAGATGATGGGTTAAGACTTGTCGGCATGATGATTAGGCTCGTGGAAAAAGGGACTACACTTACTTAGGGCCCTGGACTTTCCAGTGACCCTGGAAGCGAGGCGATCGCTGCTCCTGCTGCTGTTGCCGCACTGGCTATGGCTGCTGCTATTATGGCTGCTGCTGCTAAGGTCGCTGCTGCTGCCCCTCCTGCTACTGTTGCTGTTGCTCTTGCTCTTGCTGATGCTGGTGCTCCTAGGTGTGATCACCCCCGGATGGTGGTGGTGGCAGTGGGATCGGGGGACTGACCCGCCTCTACGCGTCGTGGGCCTAGGAGCTCGCCTCCTTGGTCCCATCTATAGCCTTCTGGTGCTTCTGGGCGGGCTCCGAAATGAGCGACCCATCAGCGCGATGCAACCTGCATCGCCTCTCCTCCTCCGACCCCCCGGAGCTACCTAGGGCGGAGGCACTGCTTGCAGCCCCTTTGCCCTTGTCCAAGGGGCTGGGGGCCATGGCAGGATTGGCACTGAGAACCACACCGACGGGCTGGGGACCCCCAGCCGATGCACCAGAGATCCAGATCCCGCGGAGGGGGCTCCAGCTGCCGGTCTAGCGAACCGCCACGCCGCTGTCATCGAGGGTCGGCAACGTGGCCAGGATCGCCGTCCTCAGGCCTGGGTCATCATAGAGCGTCGTGATGTCCTAGGGGAGTATCAGGGATTCAGGGACAAAAGTCTCCCCAGAAATCCCCCCACCAGGAGTTCCAGCTTGTCCCCGGATAGATCGGTACTCGGCCCGCGCTGGATCCTACAGATGTCGTTCGGGCCGGTGAACCAGCAGGACAAGCGTGGCCTCTTCTGCAGCGGCGTGATCTGGCGCTTTAGGAGATTGTCAACCACGTGCATTGATGTCAGGCTGCCCGTGGCCAAGACCTTGATCCTGTCCAATACGGGCAGGAACTCTGGCGAGAGGGATGGCTTGGTCCTCCATTTCTTGTGGTCGAGTGCTGGCCCATTGGTCGGCAGGATGAGGCGGTCGTTGGCCTCAGTGCTGGCGATCACCTAGTCGATGCGCCAGTTTTCCCACCTCGCACCACCAAAGGTGGGGATGTAGACTATGGCCGGATCTGGCCTCGTCTGAAAGTAGTAGGCACCGATGTGGTCCCTAGCCTTCCCGGACCTGGCCAGCACGAAAAAATAGCGGAAGAGGGAAGTGTAGGGGGCCACACCTACAAACATCTCGCAGAGGTGGGCGAAGATCGCTGCCTGGAGGATGGAGTGGGGCGTGAGGTGTTGAACCTGAAGCCTAAATTCCTCCAGCAGTAGCAGGAAGAAGGGCGAAATCGGCATCGCCAACCCGCAAGAAATGTATGAGGTGAACAACACAAACTCCCCGGTGGCGAGATCACCAAGGGGGACAGCGTCGGCACGGATCCTTCCGGCAAGCCCTGGCGCGCTCCACCCAAGCAGGCCACTCACCAGATTGAGCTCTTCCTCGGCCTAAAAGCGATCAGGATGACCGAGCAAAGCCATGGCATGTGCAGCGGCGCGGGCGTGGAACAGAGGAGCACGAAGGCAAAGGGGCACAGCCGATTGGGAGAGAACGCGAAAAGGTAACTGTTGCACGCGGGGTGAATCCTTTTCCAGGGAAACTCTCCCGCGCACCCCTGAAACACCGCAAGAAATCCCGTTCGACGGGCACCTAGGACCCAGGCAGCCCAGTTTGTGACATGGGGGCCCGGCTCCACAAGTCATACAGTTTGTGTTCTGGATTTCGGGTGCGGAAAGAGCGGGGTGTGAACCGCCGCACGCGATAGCGCGCCTCCTTGGGGCCACTGCAGAAGACAAAAGGTTATTTTTAAAACCAATGCAGCAGCAACGAGGCGCCCCGCGCTTGGCTTGACGAACCACCAGGCGTGGGGAGCCATGGGTCAGTCAGCCGTGGGGACAGATATGGCAGTTGACGTGACCAAAGGTGGATTGACAGTGTGCGTGTCAGCAAACGTGCTAAAACAGCGCGCCAATCACCGATCAGGCTATGTTGAGGCAAAGTACAAGCTTTGGCCCCACCTGTAGGCTTGCATCCTCCCCTGAGGTGGGCCTGGGGGCCACTGTCGGTACCCTGAAACTAGGGTACCCCTTACTACTATATAAAAACACAGTACCCACGCGACTATTTTTAGTCGCGTGGTAAAAGAGTTGTATGTGGGACCAGACCATGACTCGCCCAAGCCTCGGGCGACTACTCTGGGACAGCAACAGCACCTGACCCCACCACATGGGTGGGTCCGGTGCCGCCATATGTCCAGAGAAAGTGACATACTCTAAGGCATCACCAGTGAGTCCGGGCCCCCATGGGAAGGTGCCGGACCCCTGTATATACGGTCCGGGCCTCCAAGTTTGGTCCAGGACCTCCACGTGTGCGAACCGGACCCCTGGAATGGGATCCAGACCCCCTTGTATGGGGTCCAGGCCACCCACAGTGGGGTCCCAAGGTTCCAGGACAGAACATACCCGGGCCTTAATTAGGACCCAGGCGGGGGTCCGGTGCCGACACGTGTCCAGACCTGATCTGGTGGGATCCGGACCTTATCAAATACACTCCTGCTCCCCACCCAGGCTGAGACCCGATGCTGCCATGTGGCCTACTGCACGCGGCATAAGCCAATGGGCGGAACCTGTCATTAAGCCTCTAAGCTACGCGCGTCTTTGCATTCATTACGGATAAGACGTGCGCCTGTCCATTCCAGTGACTGGCGGCGTGCTCAGTCCACGCTGCGTGGGCCATGCTGTTACTCACACGTTACCATAGCAAGGACAATGACTCACCATTACTCGCGCGTTTCCAAGAAAAGGGTCACTGCCTATCAATGCTGCATGGACTGCAGTGATCATGACACCCGCTGATTACTCATGCGTTACTAAGGCGGAGGGAATCTGAACGCTTTGCCTATACGCCTCTATGCACAACAGGCATACCAGGCTACTCCGTATTCTACTGCAACAAGCCATCACCCACCTGCGGACACGGCAAGACGTGGCTGTAGCCAGTCGGAGAAGCAACACAGCGTCCAGCAAAGATCTTTGTGTGCTGTCAGCATTAATTATTCACATAATGTATTCCTTCCATTATGCTCCTGGGCCCGCATGTCGGAGCTAAGCATCCTTGTATGTACCTCCCTTAAACTATAAAAGGGAGGGGACACAACGTTACAAGGGACATGGTCAATACGACTTATGGACAGTGGATGTAGGGTATTACGCTCCAGCGGCCTGAACCACTATAAACCCTCGAGTGTTCTTGTGTTCATCCAACATTCACCAATCAAGCAAGCGCTTAGGCCCCCTTCTCATCTTAGTATTAGGGCGGGTGCATTCCGCCACCCGGCCGGAGGATTTTCCAACCGACACATTTGTTATACCCATCCGGTGTGGTGGGCATGGGTATGTTCTCTCTAACATATGACACGTGGGTTCGGACTAAGAGACTTGTTCTCTCTCATGTATGGGCTTGTATGCAGTTGCCATTTAATGCTAAATATTCTTGGTGTTAGCATAAAGATAATATGATATTTTAGCATCTTTTAATTATGATGAGGTATGAGGTTTCAAAATTTTGTATTCGGTACTTACTTTTTGCTATTCAAATGATCATGTCCATTATAACCTTAGTGGGTATTGGTACCCGCTACCTGTGGCGGATATGAGTATGGTGTAATTTTGTACACATGATAGGTAGTGGGTATGAGAATAGGGCATTTTTCCTCTTAATGGATATAAGTATGGCTTTGTGTGCCCATTAGGTAACTTACACATTGCCATACATAGTCACCAACCCTATTTTACATTGAATATATCTTTCTCTCTCCTCCACCGTTAGCCATGTGCTCCTCGTGGACACGAAGTGCTAAAGTTTAAAGTTTAGCACTTCATCCAAAAAGACCCCAAGTACTAAAATTTAGCAAAAGCTTAGCACATGCTAAATTTTAGCAGTTGTTAAACTTTAGCACTATAGAAACAAACAGACCCTAATATAGAGGTGTTGTGAGCTATCCGGATATCCTAAACACCATCTACTTTTTGATGCTCTACCTCGGTATGTGAATGTGGCCCTCACACGTTTAGGGTGGCTAGAAGACGTTCTTCCTCAACCGGTCACCACATTGTGTATCGTGGTTCTATTTGCTCCGGTGCCAGTTAAGCATGTGGAGCCACTCTAGGAATCGCGCCAAACGTTCTTAATTTTAGATATTATTAGGTTGAGGTAGTAAAAGTGTGGGTAGTATACAATATAGGATTGGATATTATTGGACGGATAGAAAACAGATCTCACATATTATTAGATATTGTTCGGTTATTCCAATGCGCCGTGAATTGAAAGAGATTGGAAAAATTATATTTTTTTTGACTTGCTATGAATTTAATCCCACCTAAGGGCTTGTTCGTTTTGTTGCTAATCCATGTAGATTGAGTGGGATTGAGTCGGTTTAAATCCATAGCAAATAAAAATCCATCTCAATCCCGCCCAATATGCTCCAATCCATATGGATTAGGAATAACCGAACAAGGTTGTTGGGGGCCTTCGGCTTCCGAAGGTCCTCAAAAACGTAATTTGACTATGTCTTCCAAGAAAAATATGTGAACAGGTACCTTCGAAGACAGATTGCGAGTATACAAGAACATGGTTAAGACGAAGCTTGACTGGGACGGCGATCACGACGAAGGATAAGACAATCACGAAGCTGTGTGCAGAAGAGCCTCGGTATAACGGCAGGAAGAGGAAACCGACTTAAAGATGAAAAGCCGAATCAGACCTTGAAGAATTACTATAGAGTTATTGGTAAATGTAAAGGGCATTAATGTAATTTTGCATGGGCTGCGACCCGTGCCTATAAATAGGTGAACAGTGTTCCCGCACTAGGCACGCTCACTTGGCATCGACTTTTGCGTCACACCTGTATTCTTACTCCTTCAAGTCGAAGGTACACTTACAATTTATTATTGTATACACAAGTGATATAAATAAAAATAGGCTGATAATCATGTTCATGTAAATTATGTTACTTCTTATACTTTGCATGAATATTCTTCATTTCTTTATCATGATCATGAAGGTATGTCCTTTATGACCTTCGTCCTAGATTCATTATATCCGAAGGGAAATAATGATTCAAAGGACGAAGGGCTTTGATATTTAACATTTTATGTTGCCTTGTTCTTGATTCATAGCATTTGAGAACAAGTCCCCAACATTGGCGCTCACCTCCGGTGAACTCACTTCCATTTTTTGAGTCTTGTACACTTTCGGCAAGCATCACCTTCGTCATGCCGCCGAAAAAAGCTTCAGCGACAGGGGCTGGTACTTTACAGCCGCTGGATCCCAATCAGGATGTCCTTTCTCTTCGAGAGGCCCGAAGCCAGAAGAGGAAGGCTGTCAGTCCAACACCTCCGGAGGATGACCTAGATCAGGAAATCCAAAACCTGGAGATCCTTCAGCAGCAGGTTCAACGCAAGAAGGAGAAGATGGCTCGTCTAGCTGATCTTCAGAGACAGATAGACGAAGCTTCTGAAGAGGTTCGTCATCTTGTTCAAGATGATCAAAGCCGAAGGCCTCCACGCAAAGAGCTTCATCAGGAAGGCTTCCACAATGAGGATGACTTGTATGAAGATTTCCATCATGGAAACTTTGCTTTTGATGATGCTTCTCCTCTCTCAACAGAATTGCAGGCTACACCTTGGCCACAGTCTTACAAGCCACCTCAGCTCCCCATATATGACGGTCACTCAGACCCGAAGCAATTCCTAATGAGCTATGAAGCAACTATATCTTCGTATGGTGGCAATACGGCAGTCATGGCAAAATCTTTTGTCATGGCCGTCAGGAGCGTTGCTCAGACTTGGTACTCTTCTCTTCGGCCAGGGACAATCACTTCTTGGCAGAAATTGAAGGATATGCTGATAACTAGCTTTCAAGGGTTTCAGACGAAGCCAGTCACCGCTCAGGCTCTCTTCCAGTGTACCCAGGACCATGAAGAGTACCTTCAGGCGTATGTCCGAAGGTTTCTGCGCCTAAGGGCACAGGCGCCGACAGTGCCCAATGAGATTGTCATTGAGGCCATGATTAAGGGGCTTCGGCCGGGGCCATCAGCGCAGTATTTTGCCAGGAAGCCACCACAAACGTTGGAGAAGCTGCTCCAGAAGATGGACGAATACATTCGAGCTGACAATGACTTCCGCCAAAGAAGGGAGGAAGCATTCAGGTTTTCTGAAATGACCAGGGGCTTCGGAGGAAGATTTCACCCGAGGCATGTTAGGTCAATCCATAACTCTGCTCAAACTGATGATCGAGGAAACCAGCAGCAAAGGCCACAACACTCTTCACAAGCTTCGGCCCAACAGCAGAGTTCTTTTCGGCCGCCAGCGCCAAGGGGCAGAGGCGCCAGGGGCTTCGGGGGAAGGTTTGGAGACCAGCCAAGAAAAATATATTGCTTGTTCTATGGTGAAGACAAGGGCCATACTACAAGGATGTGCCATGTTACCATCTAGAAGCAGAAGGAAATAGCGGAAGCAGCAGCGCAACAGAGTCAGCCGAAGCAGGTCATGCATACTGCTTCGTATCACTCACCTTATATTCCAGAATATGTGGGCAACCACCCTGCAGCTTCTGTTGCTTCGGCAAGCCAATCCCAAGCATCCTGGCAGCAACCTCCACGGCCACCGCCGATTCAAAGAGGTCAGCAGCCAGAAGGGAGTCAACGCACTAACCTTCAGCGGGACTTCAGAGAGGAGTCCGAAGCTCGCACAGTCAATAGCACTGTGCCAGAGTCGAAGCACATTTACTGACGAATATCCTACCTCAACAGTAGTTCTTTTGCGTTTTCTACATTCCCTATACCCTTTTGCTAATAAGGAACAATTATGAAGAGTTTAAATGTCTTTAATTGAATTTCAATTTCTTGTAATACTTCCGTCTTTTACCATAATAAAAATATGTTTTTTCCATAGGCTCGAGTTGCCGAAGCATACGAACTTATACTGATTTGAAGGATCTTTGTATTATCAAAAATTTTGATCTAATGGACACAGTACAAATTGTTCGAAGCAGTAAAAATTCGTTCCTAAGGGAGCGCAGTGTAAGTTTTCTAAACGTACAACGAAAAATAAACGCTGATTCCGCTGAAAGTAAAAGGCGAAGAAGCTCCTAAGGGAGGCTTACAGCGAAAAATAAACGCTGATTCCGCTGAAAGTAAAAGGCGAAGAAACTCCTAAGGGAGGCTTACAGCGAAAAATAAACGCTGATTCCGCTGAAAGTAAAAGGCGAAGAAGCTCCTAAGGGAGGCTTACAGCGAAAAGTCAGCGCTGATATAAAAAGTGTGTGTGCTTTATCACAGGGATATGTATCTACGGCACAAATATCATTTTGCATAACATAACATCATCACATCATTTTGCATAACATAAGCATCATACAACATAATGCATCTGGAACAAGAAGGGGATACAGTATTGACCTTCGGAACATATTTTGGGAAAGAGAAAATCGCGCTAAGGCACAAGGCAAATCGGCATGAAGTGTAGCCTCTTCGGAAAAGCAACACAAAACTTTTTTACAGCTTCGAAGAATATTTCACGAAGCTTGGACATTTTTGTCAGAAAAGTAAGCAAATTCTTATAGAGAAGATTTTCTTCACGAAGCATGAAAAGAAGGGAAGGTGTTTTTTCGCCGAAGGCTCAAAAAATGGTATGTATGCAAAGTTTCATGCATCGTAAAGAATTAAACTATAAATAGATTGTATATCACATTTAAAGTTACAATATATTACACATTTTTACAGTTCAAATGTTTCTACAATGGCATTCAATCCTCTTTAAGCACTATTTCTGCAGCTTCGTTCAAAAGTTGGTTGACAACCTTATTCATAATAGTTTCGGCCATTTCTCTAATTTCATCGTCCCCCTTCGGGTGGGGGCCCGGAGATGCCTCAGCAGGTTCTGAGGGAAGAAAAGATACGGCTATATTACTATTACAAACTGAGAACAGAGTTTGGAATTAAAAATTACAGCATGATAAAAACCACTAATTAGTACCTATTTGCCCTTCGGGCTCTGTACTCCTCTCGGCAGCTTCCGCTACTTTTCTAGCATCATGGATGCCTTTTTCACTCTTTTGGATAATTTCTTGCGCCAATTCTCGGCCGCCGTTATCCCAGATATCGGTGAAGAATTTCCCACCGATCACGCTTGCTTCGGGCGAAGGGTCTTTTATGTCATCAGTGGACAAGGTAGCTTCGGTCTGCGCTAAGGATTTTACGTGCTCGCAGCCTTTCTTCTCCAAGACAGCAGCAATCACTCTGGCACCCGAAAAAGCGCAGATGTCGCCGTGGCTATTCAGAATTACCTCGAAGGCTTCTGCTTCGTGACTAATCCATTCCATTGGACCTTCAGGATTGCCTCTTGAAAAGTTCTCTTCACTAGAAAACGCGCCAACGCTGGCGAAGCTAGATTTTATCTTTTTGACGCACTCTATGGACTTAACATAGCATTTCCTCTGGGAGGCACGAAGCTCTTTGACACTTAACTCTAAATGATTGGCCAGTTGATCACTAAGCTCTCGTTTTGTTTCTTCAAGTATACACTCTTCTTTAGCTCTAGCTAGCTGTTTCTGAAGATCTTTAATTTCACGTCTTTGGGCTTCGGCCTGGGCCTTTGAGGCAGCTTCGTCCTTTTTTACTTTATCCACCAATGTAAGCAGAATTTTATCCTTTTCCAGAGCTTCATTTCTCAATTTAATAACTTCGGATCGTAGGTTGTTGAATGCAGTTTCATAGCTCTCGTCTTCGGCACTCTTTTGTGCTCTCAATGCGTTGCTTAAAATTAAGCCCTATATGTAAAAGAGTTCATATAAGAATAAAAGAATGAGTTACGAATTGTAAAATTTTCAAACGAACAATCCCCATACCTTCAGGCTATTGTACGCAAGACTGTCCGCGAGATCCTCCTTCGTCATGGCACTTAATCCAGCCTCGAGCTTCGGAAACCCCATGCTTCTAGACATCTCCCGACAGACGGATAATTCTTTATTGTCTGGGAGGCAATATAGGAAATCCTCTTCATCTGTCCCATTGAATACTAATGCCCCCTTCGGATATTTCAATTCTTTGGCATAGTGATTGGCTTCAAAAACTTCTTCTTCTGATAACTTTTTCCCTGAAGCATGACGCATAATATAATCGTACATTTTGGAAGATGCTTCGGGGACAGCAGTATCAATTTCTTCGACCAAAATAGGCTCTGACATTTTTATTTCTTCAGTTGCCTTTTCAATTCTTGCTTCTTCTGCTTCCAAAGGTTTTACCTTGGTTGGTTCTGAGGGCTCAGTTTCAACTACGGTCTGTTGCTTCGGAGCCTTAGCAACGGATACTTCCGCAGGTGCCTCAGAAATTTCAGCAGTCTTCTTGGGAGTTGTGCTTGGAAGTTTAATTGTTTCCAAAACATCCAACACATTGACCATTCTTTTTCTTTTTGGGGTCACTGTTGGCCCCTTTTTAATTCTTGCTACTTCAATTTCTACTGAAGGACTTAAAATTTCTGATATTTTTGCTCCTTCAGTTGATCCTTTTGCTTCTTCCATCTTTTCTGTCGATGGCGCTTCGGCCATCTCTTTGGTTTCTGGTAATAAAACCTTTGGTTCCTCCAATTCTTTTGTTGTTGGCGCTTCGGCCATTTCTGCGACTTCTGGCAGCAGGGTTGGCTCTTCAGCCTCGATGGCCGAAGAGGTCTCTCCGGTGAACTCAGGCACCGAGGCTGGTTCAATATAGCGTGGCCGATGTGTAAGAACCTTTATCCTTTTTCTTTTCGGTCCTGGCTCACTAGGAGCAGCTGTAGCTTCTTCCTTCGCAGAAGTTGTGCCTTTTCTTTTCTGCCCTCGAATGGGATAACGATAGTCGGGGTAGACGAACCCGATTGCATCAAATACCCGATTGAGTCTTTTCTTCTTTCGGCCTCTGAAGGCCGCTGACAGAGCAGTATCTTCGGCCTTCGAATATGCCCCAAGCAATTCATCACTTACAGTCTCAATGCTCTTTAACCAATCATCATCTGGTTCAACAAATTTGTCTCCATACTTGAATGTGTACTTCAGCCGGACTAGCCCACCTTCGTCAGTTTCTTTAATGGTTTCTTTCGACATTTCCCAATTATCCGCAAGAGGCCACACTCTGATGGCAATATGTTCTTGTGTTAAATCCCTCGTCCCAATAAAAGAGCAGACAACTCCGAAGGCTCTCTGGCATTCTTCGGCTGCTTCATTCATTTCCACCTTCGGCCTTCGCAGGCCGAAGCGTTGCCAGATGGGATACATAATGATCTTCTTTATATCCTCTAGAGATTTCAAGTCATTTTTCACGTAAAACCATTCCGACGTCCAGTCGCCCGGCCATCTCTTTCGAAAGGTCGGCACTGGGCAGCTTGACCCAGACCGAGACCCGAAGCTGTAGCAGCCAAAGTTGTTGTGATATTGTTCCTTACCCCAGGGTTTTGTCTCGTATAACAATTCGTGCATGTTGCAGAAGCTTTTTGCATCAGGTTCCAAGCCTTGGCTCCTCACAGCCCACACAAAAATATTCATCCTTATGATCGCTTTGGGGATAAGCTGGTGAAGGTGGATTTCAAATATCTTCAGCACCTCCACAACAAAGTGGCTCAGGGGAAATCGTAGTCCAGCTTTCAAGAAGCTTCGAAATATTACGACTTCATCTTCCTCAGGAGTTGGGCAAGTCTTCTCTCCTTCGTCGGCCCTTACAACAGACAAATCCCGGAAATATCTTCCCCTCATGTTGACAAGATGATTTTCTTTAATACTTGATTTGCCGAAAACCGCATGGCTTGGTCGCCAAGGGCGATCTTCGGAGTCTTCACCACCACTATCCGCATCATAACTGTCGCTATCACCAGTATCTTCAGATAAGCCTTCCAAAATTTCTTTAGTGATCTTTTCTGTATTGGTCTTCGACATAGATCGAAGAAAACCCAGATGCATCTCTTCAGAAAGACTCAGCTTCATTTCGGCAGCAACCTTCTTCTCCTCAGACATCTCTTCGGAATTCTTGCCTTTCGCCTCCTAAGCTTAAAACTAGGAAGGCAACAAAATATTTGTGGGCAGAAAACTAATTGAGCAGGCAAAACAGATGGCAAGGGAGCGTGCCGAATAAATTGCGGCAAGCCCGTATTTATAAACCCATTATGTCAGAGGCTGGAAGGCCCCATTTGCCATTGACTGTTGCTATTCTAGCAAAGGGAAGGTGTTTTTTCGGACCTTCGGCTCGAAGCCTTCGTCCATGTCGCAATATAAATTTGTTATTCCAGCAAATTAATATTGCGAGGGGCTACTGTTGGGGGCCTTCGGCTTTCGAAGGTCCTCAAAAACGTAATTTGACTATGTCTTCCAAGAAAAATATGTGAACATGTACCTTCGAAGACAGATTGCGAGTATACAAGAACATGGTTAAGACGAAGCTTGACTGGGACGGCGATCACGACGAAGGATAAGACAATCACGAAGCTGTGTGCAGAAGAGCTTCGGTATAACGGCAGGAAGAGGAAACCGACTTAAAGATGAAAAGCCGAATCAGACCTTGAAGAATTACTATAGAGTTATTGATAAATGTAAAGGGCATTAATGTAATTTTGCATGGGCTGCGACCCGTGCCTATAAATAGGTGAACAGTGTTCCCGTACTAGGCACGCTGACTTGGCATCTACTTTTGCGTCACACCTGTATTCTTACTCCTTCAAGTCGAAGGTACACTTACAATTTATTATTGTATACACAAGTGATATAAATAAAAATAGGCTGATAATCATGTTCATGTAAATTATGTTACTTCTTATACTTTGCATGAATATTCTCCATTTCTTTATCATGATCATGAAGGTATGTCCTTTATGACCTTCGTCCTAGATTCATTATATCTGAAGGGAAATAATGATTCAAAGGACGAAGGGCTTTGATGTTTAACATTTTATGTTGCCTTGTTCTTGATTCATAGCATTTGAGAATAAGTCCCCAACAAAGGTTAATCCACTATAATCCAAATGCATTGAGAGGAAACCGAACTGATACTTATTGGTAGGGGTGAAAACAGTCGGAAATAATCGGTAAATACTAAAATCATTTTCGTTTTCATATTTTTTTCTCGGAAACGAGTTCGAAAGCGGTAACTCCGGAAACGAAAACGACATCGGTAATTTAGAAACATCGAAAACGAAAGTTCGGTACAAAAATTATACCGGTTATGATTGGAATCTAAAATTCGATCAGTAAAACTATAACATGTACCCTCAATTGGCTTAAAAATTCACGCAAGGCATACATTCATATAAAATTAGTAATAATATATAAGGTAGGAAGTCACAATAAATATATAAAGTAAGAAGTCATACAATAATAAAATCATTATTATGTATTTAAATAAAGTCGAATCAAGATGTGTATAATTATATGGCACTTACATTCTAGTTGTACTCCTACTACTTGGCATAGTCAATATAATTACTGTCCTCTTAGTCCTTCTTAAGTTCTCGTGCAAATTATGAATATATGTATCAAGAGTAATAACAGGTAAGAAAACATAAATAAGATTTATAAAAGTATCAAATGATTCTAAACTATACACCATTAGATAGATCTTGATATTAGGAAAATAATAAAAATAGTTTCATATTTTTCTAAGCTAAGATGAATTTGTAAAGATCAGTTCGGATTTAAATTTTTTTGAATATACCGAATTTATTACCGACGGTAAAATATCGAATAAAAACGGTAATTTCGGAAAACGACCGGAAGAGACCCAAACAGTTTCCGTTTTTTCTACCGATTCCGAATAAACTATACTCCCTTTGTACCCAAACCGTTTCTGATTCCGAGTTTTTCTACCGATTCCGTTTCCGTATTTTCGGTAACCATTTCCGTTTAGACCTAAATTTCGGTAAAACTTTGAAAACGATTCTCGATATCCAAAAATTACCGTTTTCGTTTTCACCCCTACTTATTGAGACAGATACATACAGATCAAATACTTGTTAGATAGTTTGTGAATTTACCTGCTTCTAAATACTAGAATAGTCCAATATACTCCCTCCATTGTTTTAGCACTTAATTTTTATGACTATATTCAATTAGATGATGATGAATCTAGAGACATATTTAGAACACATACACTAAGTATTGTATGAATCCCATAAAAAGGCAAAACAAATTTTATTTTGGTACAAAGGGAGTATTAGTTTACAATACAATGATAATGTATAATCACACGATAGTCCAATGCAACATCATGATATTTTTAAAATGACAAAAATAGTCCATACAAGGTAAATCACAACATATTTCTTCCAATATGTAGCATTCAAAGCATCATTTATGCCACCAATTCCTCTTTTAATAGAAATTTAGGTATGCAAGATATCAGTAATCATCAATTGTGAACATATTAGACATGTCGACATGATTGTTTTTATGTGTTACCATCATAATCAACATATATATTATAGGCTAAGCAAATTACTAGACATCAATACCTTGTCTTAAAAAATAAGCAAATGACAACATTAATAAACTATGGAGTATTGGAGTTACACATGTGATGTAATATGTTACTTTGATATAAATTTGGATAAATTTAATGGTTTGGACGTGAATATTTGTTAAACAAAAATATGACTCATTGTAAAGTTGTAGATCTTTTCGAGCTCTACGATTTTCATATAAAACTAGGTGAGTACCCGTGCGTTGCATCGGGGACATATAATAACATAATAAATTATATACAAAATGTGTCTTATATTGTTATAAGGAAATGTTTCATAATCCATTTGTAATCCTAGCCATACATAAATTTTGTTATTTTAATTTAGCTGTTTCACTACTACATTACAACCATCAGTATCATGCAGACTTCGATATATGCCACGATTTGCATGGTCTCATCATTGAAGAGCACGTGCCACACCTGCCGGTAGAAGTTCCCTTGTACATTATCAGTCATCAGGTAGGCACCACCATACACGCTTGCTTAAACAAAAAAAGCAAGTGTATGTGTTTGCGAAGAGAATTAAAGGCAGACCGTCACAAAAGCTACCCCGACGATGACGAGTGATCATTGCTGTCGGTCCTCCTCTGCGTCACCTTTGGCGCCAAGATGACGCCATAGTCCTTGATATATTAGTCGTCGAACACGCACGACATGACGAGTACCGATGACTCTTGGTTGGGCTGCCAAACGAAGTGCACCCCGGGCTCATCAGCGAGGTAATACACCTAGCCGTTGCACCACCGGATGTGCTACTCCTCTACATACATCTTGTTCGAGGACACTCACACAATGTCAGCAACGACCGTCGTCCCAGCACACAAGAATTCATGGCCGGTCAGTAGTGACTTACGTGGCAGGTTGAGCTTCAGGTGATGATGAGCTGGATGGTGTGACGGCACCGTTGTCGGATGCGGTGCCCAGAACAACACAAGAGTCGCCGGCATTGGTGACGACCATGAGGTCCCCCTGTTTGAGACGGACAACGTGGTGCAGCTGCTCTGGACCGCGTCCAAGCGGCGGCTGCGACGGAGCTTGCCGAACACAACGACGCATGTGGCCACATAGTACAACTTCCAGAGGTCAAACTGGCAGTTGCCAAGCTTCTTCTCGTCATCGATGAGCGATGCCAACGCAAGCGCCTCCTGCCAGTGGTGTTTGTTCAGGGTTTCCAAGTAAGAAACATGGATTCATCTTTAGCGTTGGTTTATGAAAATAACACACAAGTCAAATCCATGGAAAAAATATTACGGAGAATAAATGTCACACATATAAAAAAGAATTTAAGTTGAAAACATTATTGAAACAAAAAGAAATTGCATGCAAGGCTCTTCTTTAAATACTACTCACTCCATCCAAAAATATAATTCAGGAATCTCGTTGATAATTATCTACTACTACACATTGTGCAAAAGTAGCAGGTAGGCTTTGGGAGAGATGTAGTAGATATTTAATGTAACAGATATTGACATAAACACACATGTGGTGTAGTGGTAGCTATGAGCACATTTGCTTGAGAGGTTGCAAGTTCGAATCCCATTGGGGCCACATTTGTGTTTTTTTTAATTTAATTTTAGCTAGGCGTGGGATGCACGTGGGAATGGGATTTGCGAGGAGGGGGAATGAGAAAGACAGTGACAACCGGGAATGGGAATGAGCTTTGCGGGGAGGAAGAAATGAGAATGGCAGAACACCGGGAATGGGAATGGGCTTTGCGGGGAGGGGGAATGGGAATGGCAGAACACGGAATGGCAGCCTACCCCTTACCGTCTTAATAAGTAGTAGAGATTTATCTTCATCTGAGTTCATATGTAAAAGTTATTATTTTATGAAAATATTGCACATAAAAAGAAAAACAAATACCTGTATCCGACCTAAATATTTGGATATTTACTGGGTAGTACTTTCCTCGAATCCAAACCAAATCTGCAGCTATATCACTATTTCGGCACTACCCATAATCATCCCAAGTATATAAATATCCGAATGTGTATCTAAAAACTATACCGATCTGATACCTCCGATACCTGATGGATATACACGACATGTTTTACCTCTATTTCTATGTAACTATGGTCACTATGAGCCCCGGTCCTATGATTTTGAGGGCCCCTGGCGAACTGATCGTGGTGGGCCCTCTATACTATAAAAAACTTCTATATTATGCAGCGGAGCATATTAATACTTTGTAAATAAATGATGATGTGTATTGAAATTAGTTTTTTAAACAATCTAAGAAGCTAGATAATATACATCGGTACAAATTAGCACTTCGCAGGTTGAAAAATAGGAACGACGATCGCCGAATAACCTAAATTCTGATTGCTGACCATGTGTATCTGGAGGCTAGCGCTGTGGTGCCCAGCTCTGTGGAATCCTGGAGGGTTGGATCGACGAGATGGCGAACGACGATCACGTGGAGGGTGTGGTCTCATAGACGCTTGGGGACGTAAGCGTGACGACTAGGCAGTGGGCAACGCGTGCCACATTGTCCGTGTGCACCGGGCATCAGTGTGCCCAGCCCTCCCGCACTGTTGGCTACCTATACTATTTTACTACTAGCATATAATCCGTGCTAACGCTACGTTCCTGTGAAGAGGAGGAGAGGGGTGGACGATGACGGTGGTGGCGCGAGGGGACGAATTGATGGCGGTGGGGACGCGGGGAGGGGAGGGCTAAAGGATGATCAAATAATATTGTTTGTTAGATTTGAGTGAGCAAAATAGATGATGTTATTCAATGATCTAAACTGTTAATTTTGATGTTATGTTAAATATGGTTGCAATTTGTTTGATGGATTTTGTAAATATTATAGGTGTGTGAGTTATTTGGTTAAATGGGTTTTGTAAAGTATAAACTTATGCATTATATAATATTATAGATACTAAATATTGGGCCCCGGCTGTCGCTTCTCTCGCATAGGCTCAGGGCCGGCCCTGGTCAGTATCTATGGGAGTTAGTGGTTTGTATGTATTTCACAAGTTGTCATATATCTAATGATGATGTTATGGAAACATTTTAAAATGCTAGTCTACCGAAATTGGCCTAGTTAAAAGTTGAAATGAGTCCAAATAGCTCAAATTCATTCTTCACATTGAGTGAGTCACATCTACCACTAGCCCACTTACATTTTTTATCTCGCTTAGTAAAAGGATTAATCCGAGGATAGTATTAGATTGTCCGCGACGGTTTTCCCTAAATTTCCCCCCTATATACTACTATGTAGCCACGTCAGCAAGACTCTCTCCCCTATATTCACTCTTCTTGCAACGGTTTCCTCTATAAATTCCCCTATATATCCCTTTACACATAAAATATACATATCAATCAAACTACCATCAACTACCTTCTTTTTTTCAATTTTGTTCTGTACATGTACGACAGGTTCAAATGTTTAGTTTCAATTTTTTTGTAAGTACAAATTTAATGTCCATTAATTAGTGTGCGGACCATAATGGCTACAATTAAGTTTAAATTAATTTCGAAATTGAATAAATGCTTAACTAAGTAGTTTGCATCGTCCAAATTTGTCTTAAATATTAAGTACCTTGATATGTTTCGTACACCATTAAAAACTACAAAGGATTTAATTTATCTTTATAAAATAGGATTGAACTTAGTCGAGCAGACTAGAGTTCCGTACGCGACTAGCCTCCTTTACCATGCATTATGAATTTGTTGTGCACCGAAAATTTCACCGTGATTGAACTATCACATGAATATTCGACCAAGCTTCCGTCGCAAGCACTCATGCGACAACCGTACACAGCAAGACACATGAGCCTTCTAGGGCAAGACACGAACTTGCGACACAAGCTCCCTCCTTCTCACCTATATATATGGGTACCTACATTGCCCATTTGTGTGCACATCCCACTCTTAAACTGAAGCTAACAACCCTTTGTACGCTATGTCGCCTTTGCCTAGTGACGATGATTCAGATTCGAGTGAAAGTGACGACAACACACTTATGCTTGTCACTCTCCTTGATATTAAGTACCTTGATAGACGTTATAGTATCCCTTGGCCCGTGATTCACACGGATCATTCTGCCGAAGAGAACCTCATCCGCCGTCACTACTTCGGTCCGAACCCGTGTATCCACCCCACGTGTTTCGCAGAAGGTAACAACTACATATCTCTATTATTATGTGTTCCATTAACGGTGTCATTCTTACTTTTAGCTATTACATTTTTAGGTTCTACATGAGTAGGACGTTGTTCCTCTGTATTATTGAAGGACTGCAATAGCAGGATAGTTACTTCACTCAACGAGTTGATGCGACTGGCCTGGCTGGACTCATACCACTTCAAAAAGTATGTGCCGCAATGCGGATCCTTGCTTACGGCTTACCAACTGATGTCGTAGACGAGTACATTCAAATAGGCGAGTCTACCGCTAGAGAATGCCTTATTCATTTCTGTCGCGCACCATTGCATACTTTAGTAGGTGGTACCTACGAACTCCTAATGAGGCAGACATTGCACGTATCATGCACAATAGCGAGCCGAGGGGGTTTCTAGGAATGCTGGGTTCCATAGATTGCATGCATTGGGATTGGAGGAACTGTCCAACGGCGTGGCGGGTACAGTTCTGTGGGCCTAATTCAAGACCTACCATGATACTCGAGGCTGTCGCAATGTACGATCTTTGGATTTGGCATGCTTGGAAAAAACAATGACGTCAACGTGCTACATCGATCGCCGGTATTTGACCCTATGACAAGCAGTCGAATGCAACCCGTGCATTACACAATCAACGGTGTAGGAAACGGGTGACGCCTAAGAGGGGGGGTGAATTAGGACTTCTAAAACTTTTACTAAACTAGGCCACAATTAAATCCCTAGAGCAAAACCTAAGCAAATAATCAAACTAGAATGTGCAAACTAGGTTTTGTCTAAGTGTTGCTATCTCTACCGCAAAAGGCTAAGTTTCAATCTACACTGAATAAGTATGACTCCAAGATTGAAACTTAAATGCTTAATATAAATGCGGAATGTAAAGAGCTAAGTAGAGAAGCAAACTCTCGTGGATGACGCCGGTATTTTTACCGAGGTATCCGGAACCGCGCAAGGTCCCGACTAATCCTCGTTGGTGCCCCTACGCAAAGGGAAGCCCACGCGAGGGCCAAGCACCACGGTCGAGTAACTCCGTAGAGAGCCGCGAGCCTTCTCCACGCGCAAGTGGTGCTCCGCTTCCGGCTCCTCTCGGACGCTCCCCGCCGTCTCCACTATCGAGCTTCCGGCCGAAACGCCGCGGGCCTCGTTCCCTCTGGTACACGGTGGCGGCCGTGACACAAACGCGGTTGTCACGGTCTCGCAAGACTCTCGCCCCACTCGGTACGATTACAACGACTCACGCAAGAGCCGAGGGGTTGTGTGGTTTTACAAAACTCACTCAACTAACTAGGGTTCACCTAGAGCAAGTGCTAAAGCGGTCTAACTAACCTAAGCACTTCGCAAAGCACCTACGCTAATCACCGAGTGATTCTATTAAGCACTTGGGTGTTTGAGCTCTTGGAAATATGCACTATGTGTCTTGGTATGTTGCTTGGGCTCCCACACTAGAGAATGGCCGGTTGGGGTGGTATTTATAGCCTCCACACCCTCAACTAGCCGTTGGACAGAAAGCAGCAGCTTTCTGTCGTCGGGTGCACCGGACAGTCCGGTGCACCACCGGACACTGAACAGTAGATGTCCGGTGCACGCCACGTCAGCCGACCGTTGGCGCCTGTAGCAGTCGACCGTTGGATCCGACCGTTGCCTTTCTGCCCGTTGGCACACCGGACAGTCCGGTGCACACCGGACAGTCCGGTGCTACAGCCAGAGAGCGCCTTTCTGCGGCCTCTCTGCGCAGACTGTCCGGTGCCTCACCGGACAGTCCGGTGCACACCGGACACCGATGTCCGGTGCGCCACCTGGCGCTGGCTGACAGCCCTTTCTTGGTTTTCTTCGCTGATTTCTTCGGGCTTCTTTGTTCTTGAGTCTTGGACTTCTATGCATCTTTTTATGTCTTCTTTTGAGGTGTTGCATCCTCATTGCCTTGGTCCAATTCTCTTCGCATCCTGTGAACTACAAACACAAACACTAGAAAACTTTTTAGTTCACGGATTGTGTTGTTCATCAAACACCAAAACTTAATTAGCCAAAAGGCCCGGGGTCCATTTTCCTTACAATCTCCCCCTTTTTGGTGATTGATGACAACACAACCAAAGCAAGCAAATAATACAAGTATTTGAATGAAAATGTGCAATCTACTTGCTAAGATGCATGATTGTCCCCACAATGTGATATTATGGACTTAAGCCTCCCCCTAACTCCATAATTCACTTACTTCCTATTTTTGGACCAAATAACCAAAACCACTTAAAAAGCCATTTTAAGATACAAAAATTTAAATTGGTGGTGTTTGGTGTTTGATATAGTTTTCATTGCTTTGGCCCCTAAACTTCTCCCCCTTTGGCATCAACCACCGAAAAGGAAGACATTAAAAGCATGTAGGAAGTAAAAGCTTGCCCTCAACAAATGATATCACTAGAAGGATATTAAATTAAGCCACTTGTAGGCCATGAAAGATACCATGAGTAGGAGTTTCTCAAAAGATTACTCCCCCTAAATGAGTATTCTCCTTTGGAAAGAGTTTTTCTCCCCCTTTAGAGATGAAGAAATACTCCCCCTGACAGAGATCCTCTACTTAGGAAAAAGCATGTGAAAATTAGAGGTGCAAGACATGATTTGAAAAGACTAACTTCCCTTATGCATAGGTAACAGAATATGAGTTAACCACTTATGCATTTTTTTGCGACAAGGAAGCATATGATATGAAATATAGTCTAATCAAATATTGGAGAAGACATGTAAATGATACTGAAAGTAGTCTCAAAAGATACCAATTGAAGATCAATGGCGAGCTTGAGAGACATGAGAGTTCTTTGAGATTTTGCAGTGGAAGATTGTTGTCTTTCTCCGGGGACCTCTTTTTCCTTACAATGAGACTATCACATGAAATAGACTTGAAAAGGTGTTAGTCTCAAAGTGTTAGATTATAGAGTAACCTCCCCCTAAAGGTGTGCATACAAGTTTTGAATACTTGTAGGAGACATGCACTTTGATTTGATATCAAGAGGGGCAAATTATCCATAATCCTAACTTTGGCACATATAAGTTAAATGATACACTTGTAGAAATCAAAAATTTTCAATTGATGCATCATTTACTATGGAGTGATATAAAAGCTATGTGCCATGCTTAAATAAACATTTTAAGCCATGTAGGTTTGCTTAAGAGTATGAATTAAGAACAAGCAATCCTACCATATGATTTACCTAGTATGCATGATTTTGAACAAAAGTACATAACAAATGTAATACTAGGCAAGAAAGGTAAACTAGATAAAAGATAAATAGATACGCATATCTAAAAACGAGAAATACAATAAAACTAGTTACCTTAGTCATGGGTGGGAAATTTGGGTCCAAAATTTTCGCTAACCCACTTGACAATAAATTTGATCCATTATGATGTATCCCATGATATACATCCCAATTTTGCCAAGTCTCCAAATTTCCCGAGGACCTTCGGTCCACTCACTTCCCTTTCGGGATCCAAACCTTCTTGGTGCTTTTCATGGTTGAAATTATCTCCTTTGGCACCCAGATGCGTTTGGCCCCCTTTCCTTTGTTGGCTTGCTTGTTAGCCTTGATTGCTATCACCTTTTCGTTCTTTTTCTTCTTGATCAAATATGGTGTAGCATCCTTTTTGTTCACCTTTTTGATGTAGGTGTTGGAGATTTTGCTTGATGGCTTTTGCTTGAGCTTTTGCCTTTGTTTATCCCCGGTCATCGCCTTGCATTGGAAAGACTTGTGGCCTTCCTTGTGGCACAGCCTACAAATCACAGTTTCTCCCTCTACAGGCTTGTTCACTCCCGTAGTGGTGTTATCCTGTGGAGGTCGGATTTGTTTAGCTTTGCCTTTCTTGTCATACAAAGCCTTGCCAAGACGAGCCACTTCTTGCTTTAATTGTTCATTTTCCTTTGCAACCTCATCCGAACATGTCTCTACAACAATATTCTCAACAACAACTTGGTTGCAGGGGTTAGAATCATCAATTAAATCAAAGCAGGAAGTAGAAGCATCTTTCTTAATTATTTCAGGTATTTCAACTAAAGATGCTGCTGGGGTGCTACCAATGTTTTCTAGCTTAGTAGTTAGCTCATTATTGTGTATGCTAAGAATTTCCATTTTCTCTAGCAAATTTTCAATAGCTTCTTGGGAGCTAGCTAACTTCGCCTTAAGTTTTTCATTCTTTTTAATAAGGCTATCATCGGTAGCAGTGGATGGAGCACTAGATTCCAATAGTTCAATTTTAGTTGATAGCTCACTATTTAAGTTTGCAAAAGTTTCAAATTTTTCTAGCAAACCTTTGTAATCATTTTGAGAGCTAACCAACTTATTTTTCAAAGTTTTAAGTTGAGCTTTTTGCTTAGTGCAAACATCCTGAAAAAAATTAACGGCTTCCGCAAGCTCTTCTAGAGAGGCTTTTCCCTCACCTTCATCATCACTACTACTTTCATCACTAGAGGATGGAATGCTTTTGTTACCTCTTGCCATAAGGCATTTGTGTGATGACCGTGATGATCGTGACGAGGACCGGTGGCTGCGTGTCCTTGGAGGTTCATCTTCACTTGAAGAGTCATCCCAAGTTCTAACACTTGTGAGCGCCTTGCCTTTGCTCCTCTCCTTTTTGGGTTTGGCCATGTTTGGACAGTTGTCTCTGAAGTGGCCCTTCTCCCCACATGCGAAGCATCCTCTCTTCCTTTGCTTTTTCCTGTCAATGTTAAAGAGAAGATCCTCGACCTGCAGGGGCACACCCATTAGATTAATCTTGCGGATCATCCTCATTACCTTTCCGACGCGTCGGATTGTTTCTTCGTCCTCGGAGGATGATGTGCATGGTTGATTATCTTCATCATCATCACTTTCTTCTTCTTCCTCTTCTTCACTTGAGGAACTTGGAGTGGGAGCCTTCTTTTTGCCCTTCCTTTCATCACATGCAAAAGCATATGGCTTTGAGGAGGTTGGCTCCTCTCCCCGACTCATTTTTCGCGACATCTCAAAGGCCGCGATTTTCCCAATCACAATGGTCGGGGTCATGTTGCTCAAGTCCTCCATGTTGTGAAGGATGGTGATGATGCTCCCATATCTTTGTTGTGGTAGCAGGGAGATAATCTTCCTCACAATGTCCGCATCACCTAGCTTATTAATGCCAATAGAGTTGAGCTCATTGATTATTAGATTCAAGCGAGAATACATGTCTTTAACAAGCTCATCATCTTTCATAGCAAAAGAATTATACTCATTTAAGACTAGGCAATGTTTTTGCTCACGGACATTGGATGTGCCGTCATGGAGCTCATGCAATTTTAGCCAAATCTCATTAGCAGTTTTCAAGGTAAATACTTGGTTGAAAATATCCATGCTAAGAGATTCATACAAGCAATTTTTGGCTCTAGCATTTAAATGGATTTCTTTTTCCTCACTCGTGGTGGGTTTCTCGGGATTCTTGAGGGGTTTCATCCCGTCACGAGTGACTCTCCAAACACCTAGATCAACGGCCTCTAGGTAACAAGCCATTCTAGCACTGTAATATGGGAAGTTAGTGCCGTCGAAGTGTGGTGGCCTATGGGTATCCATCCCTTCCTCTAAAAAGCGTCGGCTCTTTTAGCGGTGAAGCTAAAGCGTTTCAAATGAGCCAAACCGGGCTCTGATACCACTTGTAGGAAACGGGTGACGCCTAAGAGGGGGGGTGAATTAGGACTTCTAAAACTTTTACTAAACTAGGCCACAATTAAATCCCTAGAGCAAAACCTAAGCAAATAATCAAACTAGAATGTGCAAACTAGGTTTTGTCTAAGTGTTGCTATCTCTACCGCAAAAGGCTAAGTTTCAATCTACACTGAATAAGTATGACTCCAAGATTGAAACTTAAATGCTTAATATAAATGCGGAATGTAAAGAGCTAAGTAGAGAAGCAAACTCTCGTGGATGACGCCGGTATTTTTACCGAGGTATCCGGAACCGCGCAAGGTCCCGACTAATCCTCGTTGGTGCCCCTACGCAAAGGGAAGCCCACGCGAGGGCCAAGCACCACGGTCGAGTAACTCCGTAGAGAGCCGCGAGCCTTCTCCACGCGCAAGTGGTGCTCCGCTTCCGGCTCCTCTCGGACGCTCCCCGCCGTCTCCACTATCGAGCTTCCGGCCGAAACGCCGCGGGCCTCGTTCCCTCTGGTACACGGTGGCGGCCGTGACACAAACGCGGTTGTCACGGTCTCGCAAGACTCTCGCCCCACTCGGTACGATTACAACGACTCACGCAAGAGCCGAGGGGTTGTGTGGTTTTACAAAACTCACTCAACTAACTAGGGTTCACCTAGAGCAAGTGCTAAAGCGGTCTAACTAACCTAAGCACTTCGCAAAGCACCTACGCTAATCACCGAGTGATTCTATTAAGCACTTGGGTGTTTGAGCTCTTGGAAATATGCACTATGTGTCTTGGTATGTTGCTTGGGCTCCCACACTAGAGAATGGCCGGTTGGGGTGGTATTTATAGCCTCCACACCCTCAACTAGCCGTTGGACAGAAAGCAGCAGCTTTCTGTCGTCGGGTGCACCGGACAGTCCGGTGCACCACCGGACACTGAACAGTAGATGTCCGGTGCACGCCACGTCAGCCGACCGTTGGCGCCTGTAGCAGTCGACCGTTGGATCCGACCGTTGCCTTTCTGCCCGTTGGCACACCGGACAGTCCGGTGCACACCGGACAGTCCGGTGCTACAGCCAGAGAGCGCCTTTCTGCGGCCTCTCTGCGCAGACTGTCCGGTGCCTCACCGGACAGTCCGGTGCACACCGGACACCGATGTCTGGTGCGCCACCTGGCGCTGGCTGACAGCCCTTTCTTGGTTTTCTTCGCTGATTTCTTCGGGCTTCTTTGTTCTTGAGTCTTGGACTTCTATGCATCTTTTTATGTCTTCTTTTGAGGTGTTGCATCCTCATTGCCTTGGTCCAATTCTCTTCGCATCCTGTGAACTACAAACACAAACACTAGAAAACTTTTTAGTTCACGGATTGTGTTGTTCATCAAACACCAAAACTTAATTAGCCAAAAGGCCCGGGGTCCATTTTCCTTACAAACGGTCATGCATACAACTTTGGTTACTACCTAGCTGATGGCATATACCCGAACTGACCAACTTTTGTGAAAGCCATTAGACACCCTTATGAGGAAAAGAAGATATATTTCACACAAATCTCGGAAAGTTACAGGAAGGATATTGAGCGCACATTTGGAGTTCTTCAAGCATGCTGGGCGTTGCTTCGTGGTCCTGCTTACGGTTGGGATCGCAACCCTCTAACCAAAATAATAACTGCATGCATAATAATGCACAAGATGATTGTGGAAGACAAAGGTGACTTCGCAGCAAATACCGACATCAGAGAGAGCAGTTCTGGCATTCAGTCGTGCCAATCATACAAGAAAGACACTCTAATGGGGTGATTGATCACTTTGATCTTCGTCGCCAAGAACGGTCTTGCACGCTACAAAATGATCTTGTCGAGCATTTGTGGGCAAGACATGGAAGTATGTGAGATTCTTCCAAGTTAACGAGGTAGTTGCAACTTGAATTAAATAAGTGTAATGCCCGATGTGGCAAGTAATGCTTATGTCATGTTAACAAGGTTATGGCAAGTAATGCTTATGTCGTGTTAACAAGGTTATGGTATTAGATATGTTTGTTTCGATGTCTGTACTACTTTCATTGTCATGGTTACTTGTATTAGTCAGTACTACTGTTTGTTTGCCTTTGTACTCATCTATGGAAAAGGGCTATTCAACATTACTCTTCAAGATGGTTATTTGTAAGGAAACTACAACATAAGTCAAGAATAAACCATGACCTAACGGGTACAACAATTGACCCATACATGAATATTATATATTATGTGTAACAATTATTCATTTGTCAACGAACATAACCCTCAAATAATATGCAATGTTAATGTTACAACAACTAATGGTACCGACACAACACCATTGACCTCACCATACAACAGTTTTATAAAGTTTGACAAAACCAAATAAATCAAAGGAACTTATAAACTTGTTCTTACACACAAAAGGCAAACCAGAGCCATGCATATCAAACAGCACCCATATTAGTGATTACTAAAAATGAACTGCTGCAAGTGTTTGTTGTGCGCCATCATCATACGCCATACTTCTTGGTCAACCTCGTTTTCCCTCGTACGTTCCAGCTTCGCCAACTGTTCTTCGGCTTTATTTAGTTCTTGCAACCTCAATTCTCTTTCACGAACACTTAACTTTATAGCCTCCAACTCCAACCGCTGCTTCTCAAGTTCCCTATCTTGTTATTTTTGCATAACTTTCATCTCTGCCTTTTCTATACTCCGCTAAAGTTGTTTTTTCAGTTAATTCTTGGAAATAGTTTAAGTAATCTGTAGCGTCGGACGTAGTTGATGCAGCCTTCTTTCTTTCAGTTTTAGAAGAGTCACGTCCAAGCGGCCTTTTGCCTATTAAACTAGCTCAACCACTATTTGTATCATCTACACCAAAAGAAGGACCAGGACTTGATCCTATTGTTTTGGCATGTAATCCTCGAAATGAATTTCCTTGACATATGCTCTGCCATTTGGGTTCGCCCTTCAGCTTATGCCAGCAATGCATGAAATGGAATGGTTTGTTCTCCTAATGTGAAAACAAAGTTGCAGCCTTCGAAATCTATAAAAATAGAACAAAGTGTAAGAATTTAACATATTCATACTAATGATTTGCTGACTTCATAATAGTTCATAATAACATAGTTCAATGTGTACCTTGTCGTCGTCAGTTAACTCACTTTGGTTCTATGGGAGCACTCTAGCATAGCACCCTGAGAACTTCCCAATATCTGCCCTTATTTTGTCCCACCTGCTGCTAAGGTCTCTATTAAGTCTGCAAGGGTACTCACCCCTTTGTTCATTGTACATTTTTTCTATACGTGCCCAAAGTACCTCCTTCCTTTGTCCAGTGTGCACGACAGGATCACTACTTATTTGCAGCCAGGTTGTGCAAAGTAAAAGGTCTTCGCCAGCAGTATAGTTTTGTTCCTTGGCTTTTTTGGTTTGGCTACAGGGATAGGAGTTTTGGAGGGGCTATTTATCTCATGTACACTATGTTCTGCATCAGATTTCAAGTTAACAGGAACTGAAGCTATGGTATTGGAACCCTGTAAAGGTGTACTAGTGTTTGAAGCTGGCAATGATTCAGCAAATGGATTTGCATGAACAAAAGCAAGAGGATTATTCACAAGGTTCATATAAGAGCTCTAGTAAAGAGCTGGTTGTGTTGCTGGGATCATGGTGGATTGGGAACTTGTGTTGCATGTATGAATTGGAGCCCACATAGTGGTTGGACCATGGGATGGATTAGGAAAAGGAATGTTTCCCATCATGTTAGAATCGACAGGATGCTGCTGAATGAATCCCTAGGTCATAGAGGTGGTTGCATGGGAAAGTCCTGAGCACGTGAATTCTGTCCCCTGGGCTGAGCATTTGTGTAATTGTTTGCTGGGTCCATTCTATTAAGTGTGGACATGGGAGAACATAAAGTGAAAACCTTCATATACAAAGTTACGGATATAATAATGAACAATTGTAGTTATGATAAATTTGTAAACATGGTAATACAATCACCACATGATCAAACAACCTAATTAAGCCAGCAAGTGATGCACGATTTCATAAACATGGATACTACTTGTTCACAATAGAGTCATAATACTCGAAATAAGAACAACGGTCCTTACATAATACCAGCTATTGGCAACTACTAGCCACTAAGACATAAACTAGCAGCATAACTTATTTATTGGCAACTACCAGCTACTAAGACCTTGTGTGGTTCCGAATACCTTGGTAAAAATATGGGCGTCATCCATGAGAGTTTGCATCTCTACCTTGCTCTTCAGCTTTCGCAATTATATTAAGCATTTAAGTTTCAATCTTGTCTTTATACTTATATTGTTGAGGATTGAAACTTAGCCATTGCATTTATATTAAGAATTTATACGCAAGGTCCCGACTAATCCTCGTTGGTGCCCCCACGCAAAGGGTAGCCCACGCGATGGTCAAGCACCACGGTCGAGTAACTCCATAGAGAGCCGTGGGCCTTCTCCACGCGCAAGTGGTGCTCCGCTTCCTGCTCCTCTCAGACGCTCCCCTCCGTCTCCACTATCAAGCTTCCGGCCAAAACGCCGTGGGCCTCGTTCCCTCCTGTACACGGTGGCGGCCGTGACACAAACGAGGTTGTCACGTTCTCGCAAGACTCTCGCCCCACTCGGTACAATTACAATGACTCACACTTCGCAAAGAACCTAAGCTAACCACCACGTGATTCTATTAAGCACTTGGGTGTATGAACACTTGAAATGTCTATACTATGCCTTGGTATGTTGCTTGGGCTCTCACACCTTGAAATGGCCAGTTGGGGTGGTATTTATAGGCCCGAACACAATACTTGCCAGTGGAGAAAAGCTGCTGCTCTCTTCGGCACACCGGACAGTCCGCTGGAGGCACCTGACAGTCCGATGCCCCTATCCGATGCGCCTAGCCGTTGGATCTGACACCGCGGGTGACCGTTGGCGCTGCAGGTTTCACACCAGACAGTCTGGACATCACATCGGATAGTTCGATGGCTTCTCTCCACCAGTGCCACTAGGAACTAGCCATTGGGCTACTGTCCCCTACTGCACCGGATAGTCCAGTGTGCCACCGGACAGTCTGCTAGTGGCAACATTATTCTTTTGTTGGGGGCCTTCCTCTTCCGAAGGTCCTAAAAAATGTGACTAACCGTATGTTTTCAGTATGACGTGGATTATTACAGGGGGGCTTCAGCTTCAAGATAAAGGTCTTCTCTCGTGAAAGGGTGAAGATATAACCCGAAGGTGATAAGAATGGACGACGAAGCTATAGCCGAAGAGCTTCAGCTTGACGTGATGACGAAGACCAAGCATGATGACGACCGAAAAGGGACAAAGACTATCCAACCCTTAATGATTCGTGTTATGGTTATAGATGAATGTCAAGGGCATAAATGTACTTTTACTCGGGTTGCGTCCTGTGCCTATAAATAGATGAACAGTAACATTGTACTATTCACGCTGAATGGTAGTCACTCTCTCGCATCTGCACCTTCGGTTCATATATGTTCTATAAAATATAAATATGCATGAATTAATGAGATGCAGTTTCTATCTTCATCCTCTTACATTCTCATTCATATATTAAATGATGGAGGTATGTCCTTTTTGACCTTCGTCTGATGAGCATTGTACCCATATGGAAATAATTATTCTGAAGACGAAGGTCCATAATAATTAACAATGGTGTTGCATTGTTCTTGACGTACAACATTTGAGAACAGGGGACCAACATTGGCGCCCACCTCCGGTGAACTCAAACAACCACCTTCGGCAAGCATCCACCTTCACCATGATGTCGAAGAAGACAACGGCGCCAGGGGTTGCCCTGTAGCCACTGGACACAAACCAGGAGACACTCTCCCCGCGAGAAGCTAGGAGCTAGAAGAGAAAGGCTACCAACCCAACACCTCAGGAGCAGGAGTTGGATTAGGAGATCAGGGACTTGGAGGCCATTCATCAGCAAGTACAAAGGAAGAGAGAAAAGATGCTTCAGCTAGCCGAGCTTCAGAAAAAGATCGACGAAGCTGACGAGGAAATGCGTCACCTTACTCAGGATGACCAAGACCGAAGGCCCCAACACAGGGAGCTTCGTCAGGAAAGCCCAATCAATGAGGATGAATGGTACGATGACTTTTATCATGGCGACTTTGCTTTTGATGGCGCTTCTCCTTTAGAAGCAGAGTTGTAGGCTACCCCATGGCCACCATATTACAAGCCACCTTAGCTCCCCATGTATGATGGGCACTCAGATCCGAAATAGTTCCTAATGAGCTACGAAGCAACCATATCCTCATATGGGGGCAACACAGCCGTCATGGCGAAGTCCTTCGTCATGGCAGTCAGAAGTGTGGCTCAAACATGGTATTCTTCTCTTCGGCCAGGAACAATTACCTCATGGAAGAAGCTAAAGGATATGCTAGTCACCAGTTTCTAGGGTTTCCAGATGAAGCCAGTCACTTCCCAAGCTCTGTTCCAGTGCACGCAGGACCACGAGGAGTACCTGTAGGCGTATGTCTGAAGGTTTTTGTGACTGAGAGCTCAGGCGCGTACAGTGCCCAATGAGATTGTCATTGAAGCCATGATCAAGGGGCTCAGACCAGGGCCAACGACACAGTATTTTGCAAGGAAACCACCGCAAACCTTCGAATAGTTTCTCTAGAAAATGGACGAATACATGAGAGCCGACAATGACTTTCAGCAAAGAACGGAAGAAGCCTACAGATACTCCAAGGTGACCAGGGGCTTCGGAGGAAGATTCCACCCTAGGCATGTCATGTCGATCCATAATCCCAGCTCAAGCGACGACAAGGGGAATCATACCCAGGGGCAACAGCACAGCTCTCAATCATCAGGGGCACAACAAAGTTCTTTCAGGCCACCAGCTCTAAGAGGCAGAGGAGGAAGAAGCTTCAGATGAAGATATGGTAATCAACCCAGAAAAATGTTCTGCTTATTCTGCAGCGAAGATAAGGGATATACCACAAGGACGTGCCAAGTCACGATCCAGAAGCAGAAGGAAGTCGTTGAAGCCGAAGCACGGCAGAACCCGCTGAAGCAGGTCTTGCACACTACTTCGTGCTACTCTCCGTATATCCCGGAGTATGTGGGCAATCAAAAGCCTACGACTTCTATTGCTTCGGCAAGCAACTCCCAAGCTTCCTGGGCTCAGTTGCCACCACCTACACTGCTAGCACCAGCCCTAATTCACAATCAACAGCCAGAAGGGCATCGTGAGTCTCATCAACAGCGTGACCTTCGGGAGGAGTCTGAAGCTCGCACAGTCAACAGCACTTTGCCCGAGTCAAGGCATATATACTGAAGGTGGCACAATGTTTCGGCAGGAGAGTGCCTTGATCCAATGTATTTTTACTCTTTTAAACAATACAAGAAGGTTTAACCTTCAGTTTGATGTAATAATCCTGTAGTTACACCATCGGGTGTAAAAAATGCATCAAGAAGCTTCAAAAGTCGTTCCTAAGGGAACACAGAGTAAGTTACGAAGCTCCAAAGTCGTTACTAAGGGAATACAGAGCAAAGATACCACCTAAGTAAAAGGTGAAAGCTCCAAAGTCGTTCCTAAGGGGATGCAGAGCTTAAATGCCACCTAAGTCAAAGGTGAAGGAGCTCCAAAGTCATTTCTAAATGATTGCAGAGCTTAGCTCCAAAGTCATTCCTAAGGGAATGCAGAGCTAAAATACCACCTAAGTAAAAGGTGACAAGACTCCAAAGTCGTTCCTAAGGGGATGCAGAGTCTGGGTGTGTACTCGTGTGGGTCTTTATCTTCGGCATAAACATAATTTTTGCATCATACCATCATATCATACCGCATAGCATCATGTCATACATCATTTTGCATACGCAAAAAGTTGTGGAGAAGAAGGAAAATTGCTCCTTCGAAAATACGTGTCGGATCATGAAAGAATGTACCGTAACACAAAATATGTCTTCGGCAAATATATTGTTATACAGGAGAAGAAACTTCATTAGCAATATTACTATGCAACAATCGTGGCAAAATACACACTATTGAATCGATAGAACGGGAATCTTTTTCTTCGTGAAGCATGAAAAGAAGGGAAGGTGTTTATTGTCGTCAGCGACTAAAAATTGGTATGTACAGAAGTTTCATGCATCACAAAGAAATATATTACATCAATATACACACAAATTGTTTAGAAGTGTTTTCTGCAAGACTAAAAACCATGCTCAACAATTTTTGAACTAGCAAAAATAAAAGTTCTAGTCTTCCTTTAGGACCTTCTCAGCAACTTCGTTTAGCAGCTTGTTAACAGGTTCGTCAACAGCTTCATTGGCAATTTTGATGGTCTCGAGTGCCTCGTTTAGGAACGAGTCATCTTCTGGATTGTATGCCTCCGGAGGCAGAGATAGTTCAGCTGCACCAAAGTGTATGTTTGTAGTTTCGAAGCTAAAACATATTACGAAGTTAAAATATAACAGATGTACCTATAAGCCTAGCTCGCTCGGCAGCCTATTCAACCCTTCTCGCCACTTCTGAAGCATCGTGTGACTCCTTTTCGTTCTTTTTAATGGCCTCATCAGCGACTTCTCGACCGCTCATTAGCCATATCTCGGAATAAAATTTCCCACCGTGGGTAGCAGCTTCGGCTGAAGGATTCTTGATGTCATCAACTGAGAAGGCGAAGTTAGACTGAGCCACAACCTTAGTATGTTCGCAACCAGCCTTCTCCAAGATGGACGTGGCCCCCCGCGCACCTACAAAGGCCCAGAAATCTCCTCGGTCACATAGAATTTCATCAAAAGCTTCGGCTTTCTCGCTAATCCACTGGACAACTCCATCAGGGTCGTCGCGGATGAATCTCTGCTCAGAAGAATATGCCCCAACCCTAGCAAAGCTGTCCTTTAATTTCCTAGCGCATTCCAATTATATTTCATAACACCTTTCTTTGGAGGCACGAAGCTCATCGGCATTCTTTTGTGCTCTTGACCTTTCGATCTCGCATATCTGATGCTTCACCACCTCAACTTCAAATTTTTCGGTTGCTTCAGCAACCTTCCTTTTTAGTTCTTCCACTTTGGCTTTATGAGCTTCGGCTTGTGCAACAAGTTTAGCCTCGTTAGATCTCAGCCTATCCACTAAGGAAAGTAATATTTTATCCTTTTCAAGAGCATCGTTCCTTAGTGTGATGACTTCTGAGCGAAGATTCCCAAGAGCTATTTGGTAGCTCTCATCTTCTGCTTCCTTCTGGGCCTTTAGAGCCTTGCTTAGAATTAATCCCTAGAAAACGAAAAATGAGCAATAACGATAGGAAAAAAACCATAAAAATAATTTATTTTACACAAGTCAAAGTATACACACCTTCAGACTATTGTAAGCAAGAATGTCTGCATGCTGATCTTTCGACATTGCAGATAGGCCAAGTTCAAGCTTCGGATATCCTATATTGTCCATCTTTTCCCGGCAGACATGTATCTCTTTGCTGTATGGTAGATAGTAGAGGAAGACATCTTCGTCATTGCCACCATATACCAAGGACCCTCGGGGGTACTTCAGATCCTTGGCATAGTGTTGCACTTCGACAACCTGCTCTTCTGATAGCTGCTTTCCCGAAGCATGTTGAACAATGAATTCCATTTCTTTAACATGTGCTTCAGGAGCAGGAGGGTAAGATTTCTCAGGAACACTCTCTTTCTCCAGAGTTATTGGTGCAGTTTCCGAAGGTCTAGCTTCGGCAGGAGTTTCTGAATGTCCAGCTTTAGTAGGAGTGTGGGTCGTGTTGGCATCACCAGTTTTCCTTGAATCTTTAGCCTGCGTGCTAAGAGCTTCGACAGAACCAGGAGCTGATGTCTTTACGGACTCCAGAACAACATCTAGCATGCTAGCCATTCTCCTTGTCCTTGGAGTCACTGAGGGAATACTTGATGGCTTCGACAGTCCTCTTGCACACGATGGACTTAACGTCTTCAACTGTTCTGTCGTCTTCTCTAATTTCGGCCCTTCTGTCGGATTTGTTCTAGCCTCGACTGTCATAGCATGACCTAGTTCTGTGGCAGGAACAACCCCTTCTCTTAGCTTCGGCACATCGGCCGTCTCAATGCGCCTGGGTGGGCGCATCAAAACTTTAACCTTCTTTAACCTCGACACACTAGAAGATGCCGAGGTAGCGGCTTTCCTTTTCCTCCCTTACTTTTGTGTGGGATAGCAGTAGTCCGGGTACACAAACCCGATAACATAAAACACCTTGTTCAATATCTTCTTGCCCCAAGCACCGAAGGTAGTTGTCATAGCTTCGTCTTCGGCCTTCGAGTACGCTCCAAGCAGCTCATCGCTAGTTGCCTCTATAGCATCTAGCCAGTCAACGTTCGGTTCATCAAATTGGCTTCTGTATCGAAAGATATACTTCAGATAGACCAAACCATTTTGACTAGAGCCAACGGCAGCCTCCTTCGGCATTTCCCATCCATTTGCAAGTGGCCACACTATGTAAGCAATATATTCTTGGACCAAGTCTCTTGTGCCGATATAAGTGCACAATGTGTTGAAAGCTGTCTGGCATGCTTGCACGTCATTTCCATGTGCAATGAGTGGCCTCCTAATGCCGAAGCGAGTCCATATATGGCGCTGAATAATCCCTTTTATATACTCCCTCTGACTCAGGTCAATCTTCACATAAAACCATTCCTGCATCCAAGAGCCTGGCCACTTTTTCCGAAATGTAGGCACAGGATAACTGGCCTCTGAATGGGGCACGAAGTTGTAGCAGCCGAAGTTGTCGTGGTATTGTTCTTTCCTAGTTGCCTTCGTCTGATATGATAATTCGTGAATATTACAGAAGCACCTGGCGTCTGACCCTAACCCTTGGCTCCACATGGCCCATATAAAAACCCCTACTTTGACAAAAGCTTCGGGGGTAAGTTGATAAAGATAAATTTCAAAAGTTTTTAAGACTTCGACCAACATCTTATCCAGGGGAACCGAAGTCCAGCTTTCTTGAAGCTTCTAAAAATCACCACTTCGTCAGCTTCGGGAAGAGGAACTATATTTTCCCCTCCAGCCCTCACGATAGAAACATCACGAAAGTATCTGCCTCTCATCGATTCGATCTGCCCTTGTTTAACAGTCGACTTTCCGAAAACAACATGGCTTGGCCTCCATGGCCGGTCTTCGACATCTTCATTTCCACTTTCTATGTCAAAACTCTCACTATCACTGGAGTTTTCAGATAACCCAGCCAGCATCTCATTGGTGATTTTCTCCGTGTTGGTTTTCTCCATAACTTCGTAAAACCCAGCCAATGCGGGGTCAGTGATCTTCTTCTCCTCAGCCATTCAAACGATGGTTGCTCAAATACCAAAGCTCAAAGTTTAATCGAACTCGACGAAGCAAGGAAGGTTAAAATGGCAAACATAGTGCAAACAGCTAGATAGCACGAAAAATACTCACGACACATGTCTCTATATATACACTCAGAACACCGCAGCATGGTGGGTCCCACGGGTCAGAATGATTCGCTATTCTAGCGAAGGGAATGTGTTTTTTTGGATCTTTGGCTAAAGGCCTTCGTTCACGTCGCAGTCTAAATTTGTTACAAATAAGCAAATCAATACTGTGAGGGGCTACTGTTGGGGGCCTTCCTCTTCCGAAGGTCCTAAAAAACGTGACTGACCATATGTTTTCAGTATGATGTGGATTATTACAAGGGGGCTTCAGCTTCGGGATGAAGGTCTTATCTTGTGACAGGGTGAAGATATAACCCGAAGGTGATAAAAATGGACGACGAAGCTATAACCAAAGAGCTTCGGCTTGACGTGATGACGAAGACCAAGCATGATGAGGACCGAAAAGGGACAAAGACTATCCCGCCCTTAATGATTCGTGTTATGGTTATAGATGAATGTCAAGGGCATAAATGTACTTTTACTCGGGCTGCGTCCCGTGCCTATAAATATATGAACAGTAACATCGTACTGTTCACGCTGAATGGTAGTCACTCTCTCGCGTCTTCACATTTGAGCAAGCCGAAAGTATCAATGTAATAGTAATATTGTTAATATTCATATATGTTCCATGAAATATAAATATGCATGAATTAATGAGATGCAGTTTCTATCTTCATCCTCTTACATTATCATTCATATATTAAATGGTGGAGGTATGTCCTTTTTGACCTTCGTCTGATGAGTATTGTACCCATATGGAAATAATGCTTCGGAAGACGAAGGTCCATAATACTTAACAATGGTGTTGTCTTGTTCTTGACCTACAACATTTGAGAACAAGTGACCAACATCTTCGTTTCTTGGACTTTGCTCGATACTTGTTGATATTCATAATGTCTTCTTTTGAGGTGTTGCTTTCCTCAATGCCTTAGTCCAAGTCACTTTAGCATCATGTGAACTACAATCATAAATACTAGCAAACACATTAGTCAACAAGTTATGTTGATCATCAAACACCAAAACCTTTTGAGTCAAATGACCTGAGATTCATTTTCCTTACAGGAGCAAGCAGATTGCGGGGGCTAAAATTCTCTTTTTACTCAATACTTTTAAATAGCAAGAGGATTTAACCCTTCAAATCCCCGTCTCATGAACAAGCCCTTATAATTTTGTCCTCGGTACGTATAAAAATGAACGAGATTTTTGAATAGTAAAGGATTTTAGCGTCTTCCATCATCTCTAATCCCTTACTCCCAAACACACCCTATGACTTATGTGTTTGTCCAACGTATCTTTAGCAACCAAGATGAGTCTATTCTTTATTCTACCTAATTAATATGCACACGGTACCTATATGAGCCCAATTCAAATCAGGACCATATGTGACATACAGTACCCTTTCTACACCAAGCACATCCACCGCTACATGTTGTCCAAAAATGGCTCAGATCGATCCACTCTGCACACTGAGTGAACCAAAGCTTACCACCAACTCTCTTACGTCTCTGTCCTTCATGTGAAATGGTTAACATATAAATAAAGTTTAGAAGTCTTACATGTCGGTCTAACCCATTTTAATAAGGTGTGACCAAACCTTCAACAATAATTCATTAACATTCACATGGGGATTACTACGAGCCAAATCCAAATTGGACAGGATGCGACAAATGTTTAGTTTATCCGAAAGAAATGTTGGTTTATTTTTTTCCCGTTGTCTATACCAAAAAGAGATGGACTTTATTGATTTCTCATCTACCTTTTCGGTGCCATCATGCAGATTTTTTATTTTCCACGCCGAACGCGCGGAACATTTTTTTAATGCACAATCTTTTTCGCTACCTCATCAGTCCTGACGCATCACTATTGAATATAAATGACACTCGTACGTCACGTGGTAAACAGCCCTAATCCATGACGCCGTTGGTAGGAAAATGGCAGTCATCAGTTCTTGCTCAACAGTTCTCACGCATCAGTCGCCGTGTCCCTTAACTGTTAGACAAACCATGTCGCATGTCCCACCTCGTGTTAAACGTGGTAGGCTATTATTATCAATAGAAATTTTGTAGCACTCTTTCCAATATCATCATCAAAAGCGATACGAAACTATGAATGAAATAATATCTCTTAATATAATATTTTACTTCACTATTTTATAGGCTAACATATCAATTAAATGTTGCAACTCAATGACCAATACAAGTTAGTAAAATATGTGAAGATGAAACAAATAACTCCCAATGAAGGTTTCACATGGTTTTATCTATCCCATAAAACTCAATCTCTTGATCTCTTCAATGCTATGTCATGTTATTAAAAAATCTGATGTGCCACACTATTAAATATAAATGAAATCACCATGAAGCCATGATTGTGAATAGCCTTATGCCCCGTTTGAAAACTGTAATCTAAGCACAAGCACGTTATAGGTAGAGTGGTAAGAGAGGTTTTACGCGGGGGTGGGTTTCTGAGTTTGTTTCCTATCCACGCGTAGCCACGAAAAAATACCGCGACTTGTGATCGAGACGAGTGGGCGGGGGCTCCTCGGATTAGAATAATTTTTTGCTATTTTAATGTTTTCTGGAAATTATCAGTACTGATGGTTTTATTACATCGATCGTCAGTGGAAATTATTAGTACCGGCGTTTCTTAATTAACTGTATGTGAAAATCGATATTTCTACTGTCTCCTAGCACTATGTTATAAAAAATGTCAGTAAAAATAGGTTCACAACCGACTCTATATAACATCTTTCGACTAGTGTCTAATACCGTAGCTAATTGTTAGCATCTCACAACTCACAATTAATAATTAGTTCATTTGCTGGCTCAATCTAGTTAAAAATTTATTAGCTGACTAACTATTAGCTCTAGAGGTTCAAAGACGACCTTAGTTACATAATATTTATTTCCATTTTTTCTTGTAAATTGGATATCAGTACAAATGCGAGGCTGTGTTTCCATTGTATACGGAGTATCAAACATAGAACAATCCGGATCCAGACGACGTTGCTCACGAATATTTGTTCAACATTGGTCATGAATATTTGTTCGGATTTTGAGTAAAGGCATTAACAATATCTATCACCGGTTTGCTGTTCGTCAAGTCAAATACAAAAATATTTAAATTATGGATACAACACATGTATTTTTTTTCAAATTGTTCAAGTTGTTTTCGATTTTTAAACTTTTGCAAAAGAAAGTTTCCATTCACCAACTATTTGTATTTTGCAGTTTACTTGGAGTATATTATAGTAATATTTTTTAATGAACCAAGTTGAATTTGAACTTAGTTCATACTGTTGGGGCCTTCGTCTTCGAAGATTCTCAAAAACACGACTAACTATTGGTTTTCAGCATATTATTAAGTATGACAGGAGCTTCGTCACCAGAAAAGGTTCGATATAAATCAAGGGAAGTACGACGAACTCCGTCTCGATGAACCAGGAATGCGACATAAGGAGAAGGTGTCGTTCAAGTTGTTGAGTACAAATGACAGTGTTGTCCCTGTGACATTTGTAAACCTTGTATATAATTGTTGAGCGTATGAATATAATAACATACGAAGTTGTACGATTGCCTATAAATAAATGAACAGTACCACCATACTGTTCACACTGGATTGTGATTGTACTCACGTCGTTACCTTCAAACAAGCCGAAGGTATCAATGCAATACAAACTTTGATAGTATCAATACATTCGTTATGATATAACTACATGGGATAATATTGCATTTATAATTATGTTTTTATATCTGTGAATTATGAAGACTTGTTCTTCATGGCCTTCGTCTAAGACTCGTTAACTCCAAGAGGGAATAATACTTCGAAGGACGAAGGTCTTTAACGTATAACAAATGTGTTGCCTTGCTCTTGATTCACAGCAATTGAGAACAAGTGACCAACATTGGCGTCCACCTCCGGTGAACTCAAACGACCACGTAAACAAGAACTCGAACAACTACCTTCGTCATGCTGCCGAAGAAGGCAGTAGCGCCAGGGGCTGCCCTTGCGCCGCTGGACACCGATCAAGAGCGGCTCCTTCTAAGGGAGGGCCGAAGCCAGAAAAGAAAAGCTATTAGCCCAACACCATAGGAAGAAGAGTTGGATCAAGAAATCAGAGATCTAAAAGCTATCCACCAACAAGTGGAGAGAAGAAGGGAGAAGATGCTTCGGTTGGCTGAACTCCAGAAAAAGATTGATGAAGCAGCCGAGGAGATGCGTCACATCACACAAGACAACGAGCAAGGGCATAAGACACAACAGAGAAAGCTTCATCAAGAAATCCCAAGCTATGATGACGTATGGTATGACGATTTTCATCATGACAACATTGCTTTTGTTGATGCTTCCCCCCGAGCTACAGAATTGCAGGCTACTCCATGTTCACCTTCATACAAACCACCATAGCTTCCCATGTATGATGGGCATTCGGACCCGAAGCAGTTTCTAATGAGTTACGAAGCAACCATATCATCATATGGTGGCAACACCGCTGTCATGGAGAATTCCTTCATCATGGCAGTCAGGAGTGTTTCTCAAACCTGGTATTCTTCTCTTTGACCAGGAACAATCACATCATGGCATAAGTTGAAGGAAATGCTAGTCACCAGCTTTCAGGGTTTTTAAATGAAGCCAGTGACTGCTCAAGCCCTATTTCAGTGCACACAAGACCATGAGGAGTATTTGCAGGCATATGTCCAAAGGTTTCTACGTCTCATAGCTCAGGCGCCAACGGTGCTAAATGAGATTGTTATTGAAGACATGATCAAAGGACTTCGTCCAAGACCAACAACGCAATATTTTGCCAGGAAGCCCCCGCAAAGCCTGGAGAAGCTTCTACAAAAGATGGATGAGTACATCAAAGCCGACAATGATTTCCGGGAAAGAAGGGAAGAAGCTTACAGATATTCTGAGATGACCAGGGGCTTCGGAGGAAGGCTCCACCCATGGCATGTCAGGACGATACACAATCCTATCCTAAGTGAAGACAGATGCAATCACAACCAAGAGCACCAACACAGTTCCTAGTCAACTAGGACGCAACAAACTCCTTCAGACAACCAGCCCCAAGAGGCATAGGGTGACGAAGCTTCGGAGGAAGATTCAACTCACAACCAAGAAGGATGGTATGCTTGTTCTATGGAGAGGATAAGGGGCACACAACTAGGACCTGCCAAGTTACAATACAAAAGCAAAAGGAGATAGCTGAGGCCGAAGCACGGCAGAATCAGATGAAGCAAGTCCTACATACTACTTTGTGTTATTCCTCGTACATTCCCAAGTATGTGGGCAATCAACAGCCATTTTCACATGCTACAGTTTCAGTAGATTCGGCAGGCCACTCTCCAGCTACATGGGTCCTTCCACAACCACCAGTCATAGGTCCAATTTTGTCCCACAACCAGCAGCCTCAAGGGCAGCGCCCAATTCAGCAACAACACGATGCAATGGAAGAATCCGAAGCTCGGACAGTTAATAGCACTGTTCCAGAGTCAAGGCACATTTACTAAAGCCCCAAAGGGGCTAGGTTAAAAACTTTCATATACACCTATTGTAATTTTCATTTCTCTCATTTTCATGTTCTTACCCCAGAGACAATTTGAGAATGTACAACCTTTGACATGTTGTAATAAATCTGTGGTTACACCGTCAAGTGTAACAGTAAGGGTAAAAAAGCTACAAAGTCGTTCCTATGGGGATGCAAAGCTAAAATACCACCTAAGTAAACGGTGAAGAAGCTCCAAAGTTGTTCCTAAGGGGATGCAGAGCTTAGCTCCAAAGTCGTTCCTATGGGGATGAAGAGCTAAAATACCACCTAAGTAAAAGGTGAAGAAGCTCCAAAGTCATTTCTAAGGGTATGCAGAGCTTAAATGCCACCTAAGTAAAAAGGTGAGGAGACTCCAAAGTCGTTCCTAAAGGGATGCAGAGTCTTACTATTATAAAGTGTTTTTATTAACATTTGTTGCATCATATCATCGCATCATCCTGCATCATAACATCACATCATTCATCATCTTGCACCATCCAAAATTGTGGAAAAGAAGGGAAATTGCTCCTTTGTCCGCAATGGTTAACCTACGAAGCTAAGCGTATCTTTGACAGAATTATGAAAGGATATTGCATCTCTGCTTGTTGTTATTAAACGGTAAAGAATTCCTCATACAAGACCTACAACAAGGCCTTCGGGACTAATACTGTCACCTCGACAACGGTATTCCTTATGTAAGACCTTCGAGATTAATAATGTCACTTCGACGAAAAAGGATTTTTCTTTATAAAGCGTGAAAAGAAGGGAAGGTGTTTTTTCACCTTCGGCTTAAAAATAGTATGTGTGACAGTTTCACCCTACACAAAGAAATATTTACATCATGAGACACATAGTTTGCAATTGTTTTTTACACAAAAAACAGCATATAGAATTCTGTAATTGTTTTTATACATAGTCTAATCATCCTCCTTCAAGACTCTCTCAACATCTTCGTTTAGAAGTCTATTTACAGCTTCATCAATTACTGCATTCGCTATTCTGATTTCATCAAGAGTACCCTTCAGGGCTGGATCGGCGTTAGGGTTATATGGCTCTGGAGGAGGAGACAGTTCAGCTACACCAAAATATAAGATTTTCTCATGTAAGAAGCTAAAATACTTACGAAGTTAATATACTTATGAAGCTAAAATATGACAAACGTACCTATACATCTTTCGCGCTCAGCGGCCTCTTCAGCTTTTCTTGCTTCTTCTGAGGCAAGATGAGACTCTTCTTCATTTCGCCTGATGGCTTTGTCTACAATTTCTCGACCGTCGTTCATCCACACTCCATAATATAATTTAACACAAAGGGCAGTAGCTTCGGCTGAAGGCTCTTTGATGTCAGTCGCTGAAACTAAGATGTCTGGCTGAATTACAGCCTTAGCATGTTCACAACCAGTTTTTTCAAGCAGTGATAGAGCCCCCCGAGCCCCTACGCATGCATAGAAATCTCCCATGCCAGTTAGAACTTCATCAAATACTTCGACTTTGCTCTAAATCGATTTGATCACACCCTCGGGATCACCACGAATGAAATTTTGCTCAACCGAGAATGCACCAACAATAATAAAAACATTTTTCAACCTGTTTGAGCATTTCATAGCAAATAAATAGCACTCCTCCTTCGCTTGACGAAGCTCTTCAACATTCTTTTGAACCCTCAATCATTCAGAGTAGGATATCTCACATTTCGATTGCTCAATGTTGAAGTTTTCAGTAACTTCATCAAGCTTCTTTTCCAGTCCTGCTACTTCAGATCTATGTAATCCCACTTGAATAGATAAAGCATATTCTAGATCAGCTATACGTTTTGCATCTGTTTCTTTTTCTTTCTCAAATTTTAGAATCTTTTCGACCACTTCAGATAGTTTGGCCAAATTAGCTTCGCTTGTTTTTAATCTTTCGACCAAAGAAAGCAGGATTTTATCTTTTTCAAGTGCCTCATTCCGAAGAGTTATAATCTCCGAGCGCAAATTCGCGAAGGCTATTTTCGTGCTCTCATCTTCGCAATCTTTTTGTGCTTTTAAAACTTTGCTTAAAATAAGACCCTAATAATGACAAAAAAGAAAACAAGTAAATACTTTAATTAAAACATTTGCCATGTGCTAACACAAGTAAAATACTTTAATTAGCAAATTAAGAACAACCTTCAAGCTATTTTAAGCCAAGCAGTTTGCCAGATGGTCCTTCGGCATTAAGGACAGCCCGAGCTCAAGCTTCGAGTAGCCCATGTTATCCATCATCTCTCGGTAGACATCAATATCTTTGCTGTCAGGAAGGCAGTATAGAAATCATTCTCTTCATCACGTTCGTAAACTAGGGACCCTTGAGGATACTTGAGTTCCTTAGCGTAATGTTGGGCCTCGGCAATTTGCCTCTGTGTTAGTTGCTTTCCCTAAGCGTGACGGATAATAAAATCAAGATCTTCGGTCGACGCCGCTTCGGGTATCAGCAGCGATAACTTCTCTGGCAGACTCTCCTTTACTTGCTCTGTTGACCTAACTTCCGAAGGTCCAGGAGCAACGCCTATGTCGATAAATTTTTCCAACTCTTCAGTTTCATATTTGGCCATCTTAGCATGGGCAAGAGTAGCTATCTTCAAAGGCCTCAGAATAGCGTTTAGAACGCTGGCCATCCTACTCCCTTTCCTAGGAGTCGCCGCTGGAATGGTTGCTGTCCTTAACAACCCTGGCATTACTGGAGGACTCTGCAGTTGCGGCTGCTGTTCGGTCTTAGAACTCTCTGTTATTGTCTCCTCCAAACGAATGGTGGGAGCTTTGACTGCTGCAGCGGGTATTTTCATTGTCTGTTCCAAAAATTCCAAAAACAACATTAGATTAAATTCTCCTCAATTTAAAGCAAGGAAAAAGAAAAAAGTATTACCTCCGAAGCTGAGAAGGCATCTACGGTAGACTCAACAATCTCTATCTTCGAACTCCCTGCAGCAGGCAGTAAAGCAGCCCTCTCCAAAAAATACGACTTCGGCCGGTGAGTTACAACTTTCATTTTCTTTGGTTTCGGCGCAGTAGAGGGGGTCGTTGATGCAATTTTTCTTTTCGCCCCTTTCTTCCGAGCCGGAAAGCAGTAATCAGGATAAACAAAATCGATGACATCGAATACTCTAATCAACCTTTTCTTTCCACGAGCACCGAAGGCGATATTCATAGCTTCATCTTCAGCTTTCGTATATGCTCCCAACAAATCATTACTAGTTGCCTCAATGGCCTCAATCCATTCATCATCTGGCTCCCCAAACTGACTTCTATAGTGATAGGAATATTTTAGGTAAACCAGGCCATCTTTGCTTGAACTGTCTGTGGTCTCCTTTGATATTTCCCATTCATTAACAAGGGGCCATACCTTTAATGTTATGTGCTCTTGGACCAAGTCTCTGGTGCCAATGTAGCTGCACATAGTGTTGAAGGCTACCAGGCAGCCTTGAGCCTTATCACTATTCACGATCGAGGGCCTTTGGATGCCGAAGCGTGATTGTATCGGACACTAAATTATACCTTTCACATCCTCCCTCTCAACCAAATCACTCTTAACATAAAACCACAGCCTCATCCAAGATCCTAGCCATTTCTTCTGAAATGTTGGGACAGGGCGTCTCACATCAGAGCGGTATACGAAGGAATAACAACCAAAATTGTAGTGATATTTCTCTTTCCCCATCGCCTTCGTATAATAAGATAATTCATGTATATTACAAAAGCAGTCAACGTCTGGTTCCAACCCCTGGCTCCTCATTGCCCATATGAAAACCACGATTTTAATCAATGCTTCAGGGGTGAGTTGACGAAGATATATCTCGAATCTTTTAAGTACTTCGACTAGCATTTTATGCAAAGGAAACTGAAGGCCATTCTTCATAAAACCCTTGTAAACAACCACTTCATCTACTTCAGGAAGAGGAACAGTGTTCTCTCCTTCGACCCTCACTATAGTTGTATCACGAAAATATTTACCCTTCATTGCTTCAATCTGTCCTCTCTTAATAGTGGATTTTCCAAACACAACATGACTAGGCCTTCAAGGCCGATCTTCGGCTTCATCATTGTCACTCTCAACATCAAAATCATCACTTTCACTAGAATCTCCAGACAACCCAGCTAAAATGTCATCACTAATATTTTCAACATTGGTTCTTTCCATAGCCAGTGCACGGTCCTCACTTCTCTTGTCTTTGGCCATCTCAGCGCTGATTGAAACAAAAAGCCAAAACTCTAAAGCAATCACGGTTGTAGAAACAGAAAGCTAAAATGTCAAACCCAACACAAGCTTGATAGCACGAAAAATATTTTTATCGCAACCCTCATATATATATATGCAGAGCACCACTGCACGATGGTCCCCACGATACAGAAGGTTTCGCTATTCTAGCGGAGGGAAGGTGTTTTTCGGACCTTCGACTAAAAGCCTTCCTTCATTTCGCAGTTTGAATTTGTTACAAAGGAACAAACTAATACTACGAGGGGCTACTCTTGGGGGCCTTCATCTTCTAAAGATCCTCAAAAACACGGCTAACTATTTGTTTTTAGCATATTATTAAGTATTACAGGAGCTTCGTCACCAGAAAAGCTTCGACATAGATCAAGGGAAGTATGATGAAGCGAGCTTCGTCACGATGAAGCAGGAAGGCGACATAAGGAGAAGGTGTCGTTCAAGTTGTTGAGTACAAATGACAATGTTGTCCCTGTGACATTTGTAAACCTTGTATGTAATTGTTGAGGGTAAGAATGTAATACTAATAGCATACGAAGCTGTACGATTGCCTATAAATAGATGAACAGTACCCCGTACTGTTCACGCTGGATTGAGATTGTACTCACATCATTACCTTCAAACAAGCCGAAGGTATCAATGCAATACAAACTTTGATAGTATCAATACATTCGTTTTGATATAAATACGTGAGATAATATTGCATTTATAATTATGTTTTTATTTTTGTGAATTATGAAGACTTGTTCTTCATGGCCTTTGTCTAAGACTCGTTATCTCTAAGGGGGATAATGCTTCGAAGGACGAAAGTCTTTAACATATAACAAATGTGTTGCCTTGCTCTTGATCCACAACAATTTAGAACAAGGGACGAACACATACCTCATACATACGTCGTGTATATACTCTAAAAATATAACCAAACTACACAATCTATTCATCTTTGGCTTGCAGCTAGTGAGCACATGATGGATTGATGGATATTGTTGAGCACCGTTTGTGTCCTGGCGGACGGTCCAGACCTGAGCCCGGACGTTCCGCAGTCTGGACTGTCCATGATAGTGGCACGGACGGTCCGTGCGTGCGCAGAATCAATTAGGGTTCTAGATTTCTTGCAGGATTTGTTAGGAAAACCTATGAGATTAGCTTAGGAATGGACTTGTAACAGGTCCAGACCTTTCCTCTATATCATTTTCAGTGGCGAAGGTGACCTTGCATTTCTTGGCGGCAATGGCGGCCCTGACGTCTTCGTTATTTGATGGGGAGAGCTAGGACGTGTGTTTTTCTTGGAAGGCATCGTGGATGTTGTCTTCGTCGCACGAACGGTGGACGCCAAATGTTGGACACTAACACACGCGGGGGCACTGTCAGATGGACCCAAACACTCAGAAAGTAGGTGGGATCTCGCGACAACATAAATGGTAGGGAACTATAGCTTCTCGTTATGCGTGTTACATCCCGCTATAGGACAAGATATTTATAGGCCTGTCTGGGGTAGGTGGTCTAAAGTACGACTCTACCCTTGGATACCAACCATATTCAAGGAATATCTCGTGTAACAGATTAATTACATTATTGTTCGTACAATAAACGGTGCACACCAGATAACGCACCCGCACGCTTCGCTGACACGTGGACCCTACGAGACGTCTTCTATTGGACCCGGTGGCGTACAGGTTCGACTCGTAGCCTTCGTTCCGAGAGCCTTTGCATCATTTCTCCCTCCGTGGTGCCTGACCGAATGATGGAAATTCTTTTGTCGGCGTACTGGCGAAGGCCTCAGCTTCTGTCGACATGGGGCGGTTGTTCACTGGATCGAAGGCCCCCTCGCTTGTGGACCCCTCACCGGTGAATGCTGCAAGAGTCGAGGACCTGTGTTCTGTGTAGGATTAGCATGATAAAAAGTATGGTCTTCCCTTTGTGATCGAGTCGACAATTGATGTCCAAATGAGAGCCAACAAATATTCAAAAGAACAATTCAAATATAATATTTGACTGAATGCTTTGACTAGATATCTAGTATGCCATGGATAACATTGTCCTTATTAGGACTGGACGAAATGCTCGTGGCTCATTGGCTCGCTCGGTTCATGATAATCTTAGCTCGACTCGGCTCGGCTCGTTTAAATTTTTTCACGAGCTGAGTTGACATCCTAGCTCGGTTAGTTAACGAGCCAGCTCATGTGCTAAACGAGCTACCACATTCCAGCAAAACGAAACTATATACATATTATTTATGGAATAATTGATAAACATGTTATATGTATGTGATGTGTCTATGGCCTATGAGTTAAACTAATGATTAATGAACTATGTCTATGTGTTCAATTGTTCTATGCAAATATAATTGTGGGTTGAACTTATGAACATGTATGTGAATTGTGAATCGATGAGTGATAATTGTGCTAAATTGGTGTTACATTGACGTGGTTTGTGAAACTATGAGTATAAATATTATTTTCTATTGTTAAATTAGTTTGAAATTAACTAAAAATTAAATATTATGTACATACTATTTTTTCCTGCTCTGGATCGCGAGCTAAACGAGTCAGCTCGAGCTCGTAAACGAGCCGAGCCAAGCTGACTCTGTAGCTCGTTAACTTAACGAGCCGAGTCGAGCTGGCTCGTTAGCTTAACGAGCCAGCTCGAACTCGGACGAGACGAGCCGAGCTGGTTCGTTATCCACCTCTAATCCTTATATTGGTATCTGATATTAGAAAAAATTATCTGAATCGGTATTCAGTATCTGAAAAAATGTTTAGATATTCGAAAAATATATCTGAATCAGTACGCCTTAGTTTTGATAGGATGGTTAGAACAAATCTTTACAATTTACGCCCATAAAGGAGATGATTTGACAGCTTTGCTAGCTCCTACACAATCAGAGTAGCAAAGCGAGATAGAATATGTATTCTCTCTCTAGACAAGAAAGCAATTCGATAGTCTAAGGTTTGTCCAAAAATGTCAAACATTTACAACTTTGGCCCAACATATATACAAAATATTTATGATGCATAATTAGAATCATTAATACGTCACTGAATATTTTTTAATAATTTCATTGTAAGATATAAATATTGTGATGTTTTAAATATACCAAATTTAAGAAAATGTAAACAGAAGACGATTTTTTTTAAACGGACAGAAAATAGTTGGCCGTGAGTGCCATCATCTAAATAGAATTTGTACTTCAGAACTTTGTCATTCGAAATTATTTAGGCAGCAAAAATTATGTTTGAACCTCTCACATTTAAAGATCAAAGTATTCAAACGACTCAGACTGAGAAAGCACCAAAATCAAAGCTATAGTTCTCGAAAAGTTACAAATCTTTGTAGCTGATTCAAATACTCATTTAAAGATCGAATTAAGATAACATGTGTTGGACGAATATTGTAAATGAACTTGATAATCTCATGGATGGTGTTTGGCGCCAAAATAGGCAGTCGGACTGTCAGGTCCCGGGGCCCGGACGGTACGCACTAGTGATCCAGATGGTCCGCGCGCGCAGAGCTAGTTAGGGTTCCGAGTTTTTTGCTACAGTTGTTGGCTAGATTCGCGGAATTAACTCGGGGAATTTGTTTGTAACGGGTCTAGCCCCCTCCTCTATAAATACAAAGGAATACGACCGATTAAAGATCAACAATCGAATCAATAATCAGTTTATCTCTCGTTTTTACCTTATGCATTAGGAGTAGTTCTAGTTTAGTTGTAGTTTAGCCTCTCAATCTTCCAATTCTTCGCTTCTCTTCGGCTCTACGTCGATTAGAGGTGTCTAGGGTGACCTGCCGACCCTAGACAGCACCTAGAATCTCTCCTCCCCGACTGGGTCCCTCCCGGGAGCGAGATTCAGGCGCCGTCGGCGAACTCCACCGCCCCTACGCACGCGCGGACCGTCCGGCCTATAAGCGCGGACAGTCCGGTCCGTTAGGAAGGGAACCCTAGCCCTGCTCCAGGTCGCGGACCGTCCGGCCCCTGGCCGCGGACCGTCCACGTCTGTGCCGAGAGCACCACCACTGGTTCAACACACTTTTTGGCGACTCCGTTGGGGACACCACATATAGACCCATCAGATCGGCCCTCAATGGTCAGTTCAAGGGATAACTGTAACGTCTCCCTCAGCAATCTCATAGAGCCGACTTGGGAGACCTTACCGGCTGAAGAATAGCTTCAGTTCGAGGAGCACAAGGAGCAGCTGATCCAAGAAGCAAAGGCGAAGTTCCTGGCCAACTTCAAGGTGGACAGGAACAACAAGGTCGTTTGGCAATGGACGACTAATCTGGCTTCGCTCCGACCCATAACGGATAACCCCAATGTAAGTAACACCAATGAGCTTCAATCTCTTAAAGCTTACATAGATGAACAACGAGAGCAAATGCAATATATCGTAGGGGGCATACAAAAGGATTATAAAAGGCTAGTATGTGCGTTTGATAAATCCACTTTTGCAATTTTTTCTTCGCACGAGGTTCAATTGGTGGAAAATACACGTAATTCATCGGCTACAGGTTGTCACGACGAGTCACAACCCCTTTATGGGATGCCGATGGACACATACCCTGAGCAACCACAACCTCCTACGCACATCGGCAGTAAATTAGCCAATATGCACATGTCTGGACCGTCCGCACGCGAGCGCGGATCGTCCGGGCCAGCAACGGCCGGTCCCATTTTTAATGAGTTATCGAGATATGCGTCCGAGCCACCACATGTTACACAAGCCCTAAACCACCCAGACAGATCATCCGCATATAATCACGGACGGTCCGCATATCCGACCGGACGGTCCGGCACAAGGTTGATTGAGGAGGATTGTTACCTAAATCCTCGCCTGTCCCAGCAACACTTCCCATCACACTATACAATGCATCAGCCCATTAATACAGAATCCCAAGCTCATGGGGGTGAGTACTTTCTGGCCCCACTTAAAAGGCCGGAAAGGAATGGTCAATCCTTTGAACCATATAGGGCAAATAGTAATGCACCACATAACTCAAACCAATGGTGGGGGAAGACAACAAACTAGTGTCCAAACAACCTCACCTATGATGGGACAAAGAGCCGGTGGTCTCCCGCCGGCTGTTATTGATATAGTAAGGGAAGAAATAGTCAGGACGTTCTGAGTAAGCATGGTCCCTAGGGGACAGTCATATCGGAGACCTTACGACAGCTGATTTGACCATCACCCATACCCAAAGGGAACCATGATACCCGAATTCGCAAAATTTTCGGGTGACCAAGGAAAGAGCACACGCGAACACATAGGCCCGTTTATAGCACAATTAGGAGAACTGGCCGACACAGAGGCATTCTGGGTGCGTTTATTTTCATTATCGTTAACAGGAACTGCATTTACATGGTATGCCACATTACCTCCTAAGTCTATTTTGTCATGGGGAGATTTAGAACAAAAATTCCATGATCACTTTTTTTCCGGTGACTAGTTAGATTTGGTAGACGTAGTGGCCCTGCGACAGGGAAAAGACGAATCGGTTAATGAGTACATCCGGAGATTCTGGGATACAAGAAACCGATGCTTTCAAATTCATTTAGCAGAAAAACAGCTAGCGGGATTAGCCTTTAATGGACTGCGATATTATTTAAAGGAAAGATTAGAAGGCATCCAGTTTTTCACACTAGCACAATTACATTAGAGAGCTTTGGCTAGTGAAAGCGAAGCAAAGAAACTACTAAAACGATTTGTCACAACGTCCATATAGTAGAGTGTGATCAAAGTAGCTCGGACGACGAATCAAAAGTAGTATACGCGGCTGAAATGATTTGGCCAAAACAGGCTAAATCTTCGGCTTGTTCCTCCTTACAGCCGGTTCAAAAGAAAACATAAGAGGAGGTTAAGTTTACATTTAATGTTGGCAAATGTGACAAGATATTCGATGAATTGCTCAAAAATGGCAACATTAAGATAAATCATACTGTTCCACCCGCTGACGAACTAAAATGTCGCGCATATTGCAAGTGGCACAACTCCTTTTCCCATGCCACTAATGATTGTAATGTACTTCGACGGCAAATCCAATCGGCCATTAACGAGGGACGATTGAAATTTCAGGAAATGCAGGTGGACACGGAGCCCTTTCCAATGAACGTGATTGACTTCGAGGGCAAAAAGGTCCTAATTCGGCCCAGCATAGCCGATAAGGAAAAAGGCAAAGAAGTCATCATCGGCGACGCGTGGAAGGCCGATGAAAATAATAAAATTTCTTGCAGGAAAGTAGTGGCCGAAAAGACTCCTGATGGAGGGGAGGCCGTGAAGGTGACCATCACAACCTCCGGCACTGGGGGCAAGCGCAGACAAGGGGACAGGTGCGAGAACCCATACTGCGCATCACGGACGGTTCGACGTCCAGACGCAGACGGTCCAAAGCATTGCCGGACGGTCCAAAGTATTCTAGCGGACGGTCCGGCAACACTCAGGGCCGCAACGACCATGTACCTTCAAACCGCGACGACTAGAGATAGGTACATGGAAAACTAATACATTTAACGTGGTTGGTCGGCTGGCAAATCTGGCCCGACCTTCGATCAATTATTATCCAAGTATGTGAAAAACAAGGCCGGCGAAATTAAGCTCATGAGCCATACAATGAAGCTATGGGAGAGAGTCATTGAACACCGCCTGCGGAAGATGACGAGCGTGACCCAAAATCAGTTTGGTTTCATGCCTAGGAGATCAACTATGGAGGCCATTTTCTTACTAAGACAACTTATGGAGAGATTCAGAGAACAAAAGAAATACCTGCATATGGTCTTCATAGACTTGGAGAAGGCTTATGACAAAGTACCTAGGAGTGTAATGTGGTGGGCCTTGGAAAAACACAAAGTATCAACAAAGTACATTAATCTTATTAAAGATATGTACACTAATGTTGTGACAAATGTCCGAACAAGTGATGGAGACACTACTGACTTTCCAATTGACATAGGACTACATCAAGGGTTGGCTTTGAGCCCTTATCTTTTCGCTTTGGTGATAGATGAGGTCACAAGGGACATACAAGGAGATATACCATGGTGTATGCTTTTTGCCGATGATGTGGTACTTATTGAGGAGAGTAGGAGTGGTGTTTCGCAAAAGTTGGAATTGTGGAGGCAGACGCTGGAAGCAAAAGGTTTTAGGCTTATAGGTCTAAAACAGAGTATATGAAGTGTGATTTCAGTGCCATGGGGTATGAGGATGGCAATGTTAGTCTTGTTGGGCAAGTGGTACCCAAGAAAGACACTTTTCGTTACTTAGGATCAATGCTTCAGAAGGAGGGAGACATCGATGAGGATGTCAGTCATAGAATTAAAGCTAGATGGTTGAAGTGGCGTCAAGCTGCGGGTGTCTTATGCGACCCCCGGATGCCACACAAACTAAAAGGCAAATTCTATAGGACAGCAATCCGGCCGGCTATGTTGTATGGAGCAGAATGTTGGCCCACTAAAAGATGATATGTCCAACAACTAAGTGTGGCAGAGATGCATATGTTGCGCTGGATATGTGGCCACACAAGGAGAGATCGAGTCCGGAATGATGATATACGAGAGAGAGTAGGAGTGGCGCCATTTGAGGAGAAGCTTATGCAACATCGTTTGAGATGGTTTGGACATATCCAACGAAGACCTGAAGTGGCACCAGTGCATATCAGAATAATTAGGCGTCCCGAGAATGTGAAGAGAGGTAGAGGTCGACCAACCTTGACATGGACAGAGGCTGTGAAGAGGGACCTGAAGGAGTGGAATATTGATAAAGAGCTCGTCGTGGATAGGAAGGGGTGGAAGTGTGCAATTCACGTGCTAGAACCCTGATTTGTAGTTTCGCTTTTCCTCCTTAATCGTTTGACCTTTTCTTGTGCCCCTTTAGATCTTGCTGGTTCTTGTGGGTTTTATCTCTTTTTATGTGTTTTCCCGTTTCGTCGTTTTTCGGTTCTCCTTTGCCTTTGTCTCCCTTTTCTTTTCTTTTCTTTGGGGGTTGAGCTCTAAGGTTTTCATATGGGGTTTCATATCTAGCCTACTCCAACGTGCTTGGGACAAAAAGGCTTTGTGGTTATTGTTGTTGTTGTTGTTGTTGTTGTTGTTGTATGTGAAAAAGAAGGCCAGCCCAAGTGACCGGCCAGCAAAGCGACCTCGCGCACCCATTCAGGAGCAACAACAGGTAAGACCTATTGGAGCACCTTACCAATCGGAAAATACGGAAGCTCATACTATCCAGTTGATACCTAACATACCTGTATGGACACCTCCACCCACATATCTACCTATGTCATATCAATATACATACGTACCGCTGCCATACGCCCCGAATCAAATGTGGGGTATGCCACCATATCCATTTGGGATGCCATAGTACCCCGCTTGGGGGGCACCCCAAGCATCTGTATTCAACAGGTTGGCACCTCCAGTATAGGACCGATTGAGTGCCACTCAATCCGGTCACCAGGCACAAGCCCAGCAAGATTGCCGAACTGCTCAGCCGCAAAGGCCGACCAATCCGGCAGGGAGGCATATACCTACATCAACCGAGAGAACGACAAAAAGTACATCATCAAAATAGGTACATCTGATGTCGTCGTACAAGAAAATAATGAAGGGTCGATGATTTTTGGTGAATCGGCCAACACAAAAGAAGATACGACTGCCATCAAAATAGCTGATCCAAAATACTCCATGCCTCGATGGTGCCCATCGGGATTGACACGGTCCCAAAAGCGAAAATTACAATGCTTGAGAGCAAAGGAGAGCCAGGAAAAGGAGGCGGAAAAGATATTCATTGACACACATCCTCAGTACCCACCACCACAAAATTGATGGAGGCCCAAGGTCATTGAAATAAGTCAAATGGCTATAGAGACAAGAAATGAGACAACAACTCCGCAGCTCTCTGCAGGTATGGCAGACAGTCCGGCTATAAAGGTCGGACCATCCACAGATGACATGGACCGTCCGACTCTCGAGTCCGGACCATCTACACTACACCAAGACACCTCCAACCACGTGCCAATGCCCATGAAGGAGGACGACCTACTGGGAGAAGACCTGGTCGACTACGAAGCTTCTCCAGAGCACCCAGGTATGGACGTAAATGTTATTACATTTTCCGCCAATTGTACTATTGTCGGCGACGATGAACCTGTCGTTGCTCAGTTTGACTTTGGTCCTAAAGAAGTCGCCTTCACTAAACCAAAGGAATCAGTAAATCATTTGAAGCCGCTCTTCGTGCGTGGTCACATTGATGGGATACCGATTGCTAAAATGTTGGTAGACGGGGGGGCTATAAATCTAATGTCTTATTCATTGTACAGAAAATTAGGTAAACATGATGATGAACTTATCAAGACCAACATGACCCTCGGTGGCGTTGGAACTGATAATTCGATCAAAGCTAAGGGAGTCACATCCGTTGAGTTAACCATCGGAACTAAGACCCTTGCTGCTGCATTCTTCGTTGCTAATGTAGAAGGAAATTTCAGTCTAATCTTAGGCAGAGATTGGATTCATGCTAACCATTGTGTACCTTCTACGTTACATCAAATGTTACTACAATGGGTAGGCGACGATGTAGAACAAGTACATGCTGATGCATCGGCCTGAATCGCTGTGGTCGATGCCCCTGTACTTTGGACCTATGAGACTGCTACGTGTCTCACAGGAGTATATTTTTCTAATTATCAGTTCATAAGTATAGATAAAATGTGTTTCATTCCTGTAATGCTAAAGCCGATGGATAATCGGCTAAATCCTAAATAAAGTTTAAATGATAAGTACACATAGAATGAATGAGTCCCTGGTCGTGGACGATCTGGCTTCTGACGGTCCGGTCTGTCACAAAACGGTTTAGCTTTTAAGGCCGAGCAGTCACTACAACATAAAACCATGTTGCAGACAATCCAACTCTCGAGACCAGACGGTCCACCGTCGCACAAAGATCATCTAATTCCTCTATGGGAGACATAATAGAGGAATTCAGAGATCTCGACAAATTAGGATAGGGGTTTACATCGGTGGGTCCTTTGGAGGAGATTGATATAGGAGATGGTAAAACTCCAAGGCCGACTTTTGTGAATAAGACCCTGGAGATCGATCCTAGAGATGAAATGATCGGTCTATTGAAAGAATATTCTGATTGCTTTGCTTGGAATTACACTGAGATGCCGGGATTAAGCCAAGAAATAGTAGAGCATCGGCTGCCTATGAAGTATGGTTTTAGACCTTTCAAGCAGAAAGCTAGAACATTTCGTCCGTATCTTCTCCCATGAATAAAGGATGAAATTCACCGGCTGCTAGAAGCTAATTTTATTAGACCTTGCAGATACGCAGAGTGGGTCTCCAATATTGTGCCGGTGGAGAAGAAAGAATCAGGTAAGCTCAGAGTATGCATTGATTTTTGCAATTTGAATAGAGCAACCCCTAAAGATGAATATCTCATGCCCATAGCCGACAAGTTGATCAATAATGCGTCAAGAAATAAAATTATTAGCTTTCTTGATAGTAATGCTGGATATAATCATATTTTCATGGCCGAAGAAGATGCGTCTAAAACGGCCTTTATATGTCCACGCTTCATTGGTTTATTTGAGTGGGTTGTCATGACATTTGGTCTGAAAATGCTGGTGCTACTTATCAGAGGGCTATGAATTTGATCTTTCACGAGATGTTGGGAAACACTGTGAAAGTCCACATTGATGATATCGTAGTCAAATCGGTTGCATTTAGTTCTCATATAGCTAATTTGCGCAAAGCCTTTGATAAAATGCGTCAATATGGTTTGAAAATGAACCCACGTAAATATGCTTTTGGAGTGTCCGCTGGTAAGTTCTTAGGATTCATCATTCATGAAAATGGTATAGAGATAGACCTTGACCGAATTAAATCCAATCGGAATATGGGACCTCCGACCTGTAAGTTTGAAATGCAAAAGTTCCTCGGCAAGGTAAATTATTTGCGAAGGTTCATTTATAATCTGACTGGGAAAATTGATGCCTTGAATCCCATCCTTCGGCTTAAAATGATGCCGAATTCACATGGGGGGCAGAGCAGCAGGAAGCATTTGATCTCATTAGAAAATATTTATCTTCGGCCCCCGTATTAAAAGCACCACAGGTACGAGTACCATTCAGATTATACATTGCAGCTGAAGATAAAGTTACTGGAGTAGTCCTGACGCAAGAAACTGAAGGAAAGGAGCATGTAGTGACCTACCTAAGTCGGAGAGTGGTGGATGCCGAAACGAGGTACACTTTTATTGAGAAGTTATGCTTATGCCTGTTTTATGCATGCACCAAGTGTAGATGTTATTTACTATCTAGTCATTGCACCGTTGCTGGTCAAACCGATGTGATAAAATACATATTGCGAAACCCGATTATGAGTGGTAGAATTGGTAAATGGGATTATGCACTCATAGAATATGACTTGGCCTATGAACCATTGAAATCTATGAAAGGCCAGGTCGTAGCAGATTTTATTGTAGAACATCGGATTGATGATACTCATAAACTAGACATATCATACCTCACTGTTAATCCTGGACTTTATATTTTGATGGATCTGTTTGCAATAAAGGACAATTAATCGACATCGTGCTTGTTTCACCAAGTAATGTCTCCTTCGACTTCTCTAGCCGATTGAAAACTTATTGCACTAACAATCAAGCCGAATATGATGCCCTTTTGTTCGGCTTGGAACTTTTAAATTGTATGGGAGTAAAACATGTGAAGGTATTTGGTGATTCTCAACTGGTTGTCCAACATGTATTAGAAGAGTATCAATGTTTTGATGGTACTCTAAACAGTTACCTTGAAAAATGGTGGGGAATAATTCATTCTTTTGACGAATTCAGTATTCGACACATCTCTAGAGTTGAGAATCACAGAGCTAACAATTTGGCACAAGATGCATCAGGATATCGGATAAAGCAAGGTAAATTTTACAACACCGAAAATCTGGTAACCGGTACAGGGCCAATTCCCTAGGTCGCGGACCATTCGGGTGAGGGCTTCAGACCGTCCGAGGTTGCCAGGAAAGTTCTCTTGATTGATTCGGCTGGTAGTGAAGCTGATGCAAGCGATTGGAGGACATCCATAATTAATTATCTACGAAATCCCAGTGTTAGGACGGATAGGAACGTTCGGCGTACAACTTTCAAGTATATTTTAATGAATGATGAACTCTACCGTCGAACAGTCAACGACGTCCTGCTGAAATGCTTGGGCCCAGGTGATGCTATATTAGCCATGACCGAAGTACATGAAGGGATTTGTGGTACCCATCAATCGGCTCCGAAGATGAAGTGGTTGTTGCGAAGGTCTGATTCTATTGGCCTAAAATGATAGCTGATTGTTTCAAGTACTACAAAGGATGCCAAGTATGTCAAAAATTCGACGACTTACAGTTGGTCCCGGTAGCCGAATTACATCCTATCATCAAGCCTTGGCCTTTTAGAGGATGAGGATTGGACTTTATAGGAGAGATTCATCCTTCATCATCAAAAGGGCATCGGTTTGTGTTAGTTGTCACTGACTACTTTACCAAATGGACTAAAGCCGTTACTCTGAAAAACATGACACATAGGGAGGTAATTGAGTTCATAATTGAGCATATTATTTATAGATTCGGCATTCCCCAGACTTTGACTATAGACCAAGGGGCTTCTTTTATGTCAAAGGAGGTACATGAGTTTGCTGAATTATATAGAATTAAGTAACTCAATTTATCTCTGTATTATGCTCAGGCCAATGGACATGCCGAGTCTAGTAATAGGACATTGATTAGCATGATAAAAAAAGATATCTGATCATCCTAAGCATTGGCATAACATTTTGTCCGAAGCTTTATGGTCTCATAGAATATCTAAACACTGTGCTACTAAAGTATCTCTGTTTGAGCTTGTTTATGGGCAGTAAGCAGTGTTACCTGTAGAGATAAGTTTAAATGTTGTCAGGTTCGCCAAGCAAAATGATCTGACTGTCGTTGATTATTATAATTCAATAATGGACAATATTGATGAAGTGACTGACAAGAGAGTGACAACCTTAGGAGAAATAGAAAAGGACAAGATCATGGTCGCCAAAGTTTACAACAAGAAGGTCAAGGCTAAATCGTTCTAGGTAGGAGACTTGGTATGGAAGACTGTCCTGCCTCTGAGGAGCAAAGACCGGAAGTTTGGGAAGTGGTCGCCAAGCTAAGAAGGCCCTTACAGAGTCACGCAGGTGATGTCCGGTAACACCTACTTGTTGCAAACATTACAAGGCAAAGACTTGCCCAAGGCATTAAACGGGCGTTTTCTCAAGCAGTATCATCCTAGTATGTGGCAAGATGCCTAAGGAAACCGATGTGATTGCAACATGTTAGTTTCTTTTGGCTCGCTCAGCTCCGCCAAAAGGCAGGGGGCATATGTTGAGCGCCAAAATAGGCAGTCAGACGGTCCGCGCGCGTGCAGAGCCAGTTAGGGTTCCGAGTTTCTTGCTACAGTTGTTGGCTAGATTCGCGGAATTAACTCGGGGAATTTGTTTGTAACGGGTCCAGCCCCCTCCTCTATATATGCAAAGGAATACGGGCGATTAAAGATCAACAATCGAATCAATAATCAATTTATCTCTCGTTTTTACCTTATGCATTAGGAGTAGTTCTAGTTTAGTTCTAGTTTAGCCTCTCAATCCCCCAAATTCTTCGCTTCTCTTCGGCTCTACGTCGATTAGAGGTATCTAGGGTGGCCTGTCGTCCCTAGGCAACACCTAGAATCTCTCCTCCCCGACAGGGTCTCTCTCGGGAGCGAGATTCAGGCGCCGTCGGCGAACTCCGCCGCCCCTGCGCACGCGCAGACCGTCCGGCCTATAGGAGCGGACCGTCCGACCCGTTAGACAGGGAACCCTAGCCCTGCTTCAGGTCGCGAACCGTTCGGCCCCTTGCCGCGGACCGTCCGCGCCTGTGCAGAGAGCACCACCGTCGGTTCTTAACGCAGTGATTGACGTCCGGATCGACGTGAACATGTGGGAGTGATTCAGTGGGGAACGAGCGAGGCTGAAGACATGTGACTATTTCTTTTGTCATTTTTAGTCCGATTTGTAATTTCTGAAAAAAAACATTATAGCAATGATTGCCTTAAGGAAACAGATATCATAAATATTTACACTAGGTTCTCTAGAAGAAATTTGTGTAATTCACAATTTTTACTGGCCTTTTACATCGGCGGTTCAAGTAAAAATAGCCAAATAGGTGTTTTGGAAACCAACACTAGTAGTCATTTGTCTCATCCATTTTTTTTCTAAATAATAAAATAAATAAGTCATTTGAAAGTATATATAATGATAAATAAGTCATTTTAAAATATACATAATGATAAAGAAGTCGTAATAAAATGAATAATATTTATATAAAATGAATAAAACGAACAGTGGAATAAGACATATAAAATTTTAAAAGGCTTCGTTTTGTGGGAGTAATTTCCTTTACACCAATCATACGAACTGAGAGCACACTTGACTAGTCTCATCTTGTGTGTTCCGAGAGACGCATGGAGTATATATAAATCACCTATTGCCCAACGTAGCTCCGCAGCGCACACACATACACAAGCACAAGCGCACTCTAGCAATGGCTTCTGAGGTTGTCCGCCCTAGCGACGCCGAGCTACTAAAGGCACAAGCCGACATATGGCGGCTCAGCCTCTCCTACCTCACGCCCCTGTCACTGAGGTGCGCCGTGGAGCTTGGCATCCCTACGGCGATCTACCGCCATGGCGGGGCTGCCTCAGCCGCTGAGCTGGTCACGGCGCTGTCTCTCCCCTCCACTAAGCTGCCGTTCCTCCGCCGCCTGCTGCGGCTCCTCGCCGCGTCGGGCGTGTTCACCGTCGACAAGCAGAGCTCGGAGGAGGAGCGGTACCGCATCAGCCCCGTGTCCTACCTCCTGGTGGACGGCATCCCTCACGAGGACCACATGAACCACACCGCTCTGGTGCTCACCTGCACCTCGACGCGCTACATCGAGGCGGGGATAGGGCTGGCGGAGTGGTTCAAGAGGGACGTGGTCACGTCACCGTTCGAGGAGCTGCACGGGGCGACTCTGTTCCACGAGAGCATGGGGAGCCTCGACGCAGATTTCCACGACATGGCGAGCGAGGCCTTGGACGCCCACGACAACTTCGGCATCGAGATAGCTATGCGGGAGTTCAGGGACTTGTTCGAGGGGATCCAGTCCATGACCTACTGCTGCGGTAACTTCGGTGATGACAAGGGTGCCAGGGCCATTGTCAAAGCCTTCCCACACATAAAATGCACTGTGCTGGCCCCTCCCAAGATCATTGCCACCAAACCGGCCGATGGAGCGATGATAAACTATGTCGAAGGTGACATGTTCAGTTTCATTCCACCTGCTCAAACTGTCGTGCTAAAGGTAATGTAATAACCCTGCTCAAATTAATTAACTTCATGGTCGACTCATCAGTCACGAATTAATCATTGCATATAATTAGCTTGTGCTGCACCACCTGACCGATGAGGAGTGCGTCAAGCTCCTGGCTCAATGCCGGAAGGCGATTCCTTCACGGAAGGATGGCGGGAAAGTTATAATCGGTGATATTATGATTGACCACTCTGGGCCTATGCTGGAAACTCACCTCCTGATGGACATCGGCATGATGACCATGACAAAAGGACGGCAGAGAGATGAAAAAGAATGGAGCGAGCTCTTCACCAAAGCAGGGTTCAGCGAATACAAGATCCTGAAGGAATTTGGAGCTCGTGTTGCCTTCGAAGTCTATCCGTGAGATTGCACCTGGACTATACATATATATTTACATACATATATGTATGTGTGTGGGTGCCTTGCGTGGCTTGGCGTGATGATGTCATAAATAAAGAGGGTGGGTGTGCTTGCGGTATTCATGGATGGCCATGGATCTGAGCACATGACGTTGGATGCTTTCTTAAGGCTCTCGTGGATCTTCTATATTTGGAAGAAGCTGTAAAATAATATATCGCCATCTAGTGTTGGCGTTGGCTTGTATGTACTTTGTACCTGCTTTGTTATTTTGTGTAATATCGAGTAACCTAATGTATACTTGCTTACTACTATCACTACCGAAATCTATCTCTTTGCCGAGTACCTACAGCTTTACCAAATGCAATTTATCGGACACTCCGCTAAATATGCTTTGCTGAGCGTTACACTCAGCAAAAGCAAACACTCGGCGAAGAGCGTCTTTGCCGAGTGCTGAACACTCGGCATAAATTGGCTCAATAAATACGCTGCCCAACTCTCAGCAAAAACTGGCATTCGGCAAAGCGCCATCAGCAGCCGTCGACAGATGAAGGCCGTTGCCTTTGTCAAGAGCCTGAGCTAGACACTCAGCAAATTAATTTCTTTGCCGAGTGTCCAACCGAGACACTTGGCAAAGAACTTGTTTGACAAGTGTCTTTTCTTGACCCCGGGCAAAATTTATTTGTTTTTTTCCTTTTTTATCACATCCAGTTTTAGAAGGCAAATCGAATGCGAATCATGTACGTGCCATGATCAGAAATTCACGTACACAACGATTACATAATTGAACAATATCGCACAGTGTTCAAATAATAACATAAAGAAGTATTATATTTTTACATCATGATATCAGAGACATCTACATATTCATTAACTTAAATCGTAATCAAAGTGCTAAAGCGAAACACAGCAATGTCAGCTGACTAGGGTTTGCCGCTAATTTAATCTAGAACTCCTTGAAGTCCTGAAAGTCCTCTGTATGGGCTTCATCTTCTCCTCAGCAGGGTTGCAATGGGGACAATCTGGTGTTTTGTGTTTAAGCAAGGGTGAGTACACATCAACATACTCAGCAAATGTCCCGTTTTAGTGGACTGACTTTATGTGGGGTAAAGCTCAAAGCAGTTGCTTTTAGTTCGTTAGGTATTTATTATTAGAAGAAGCCAAGTTTTAGCAATAACCCCAAGTTATTATCCTAAAAGGTACTCCCTCAAAGAGGAATTACAAAAAATCCATAATTATGATCATCATCCTTAAAGCACCATAAAAATGTATCCAGAGTATCTGTAATCAAAAGAGATCTAAAGGCCGCTCATAACCGTGAGCACGGCTGATATACCAGTTTCTAAGCCTCTGCAGAGGTTGTACACTTTACCTATGAGTCGTGTCTCTTTTTGTCTCCGGTTGTACAGACCCTTAAACACTCCCAAGGTGAGTCGGCAAGGTTTCACTACGTCGCTTTTACAAATATTCCCTAGAGGTCATAGCTACCGTGTTTAGGTTTCTTTAGTTTGATAAACACAGTACATATCCCCGTAGAAGGGGTGACTAACAAAGCAAAACAAAAGAACCTCGACACCCAGCCTCGGTAGAGCAAGTACTGTGTCTGGAACCTATTGATGGCACAACGACGAAGCCGACCACACCTCGAGTTCCTTTAGTTAGTCAGCTAAGGGTTGTAAGGAAAATGGACCTTGGCCATTTGGCTAAGTGACTTTGGTGTTTGATGATCAACATAACCTTGTGGACTAATGTGTTTGCGATTGTTTGTGTTTACAGTTCACAGGATGCGAAGAGGATTGGACTGAAGCACTAAGGATGCAACACCTCAAAAAGAAGACCTAAAAGATAAGTAGAAGTCCAAGACTCAAGAACAAAAGAAGCCCAAAAGAAACAGCGAAGAAATCCATGAAGTGAGCAGTCAGCCAGCGCTCTGGTGGCGCACCGGACAGTGAACAGTACCTGTCCGGTGTGTGACCGGACAGTCTGAGCAAAGAGCCCACAACCAGGGGCGCTCGGGGCTGTAGCACCAGACTGTACAATGTGCACTAGATAGTTTAGCCAACGGTCGATTGCTACAGACCTCAATGGTCGACTGACGTGGCCAGGGCACCAGACATGTCTGGTGTGCACCGGACTGTCCTGTGCACGTGATGACAGAGCAGTCAACTTTCAGTCCAACAGCTATAATTGTGGAGGAGGATATAAATACCCCACCAACCGACCATTTGAAGGTGTGGGAGCCCAAACAACATACCAAGACATATTGTAGACATCTTCAAGTGCTCAAACACCCAAGTGCTTAATAGAATCACTCGATGATTAGCGTAGGTGCTTTGCGAAGTGCTTAGGTTAGTTAGACCACTTATGCGCTTGGTCTAGGTGAATCCTAGTTAGTTGAGTGAGTTAGAAGAATCACATAACCCCTTGGCTCTTGCATGAGCCATTGTAATTGTACCAAGTGGGGCTAAAGTATTGCAAGACTGTGACAACTGCGTTTGTGTCAGGGCCGCCACAATGTACCGGAGGGAACGAGCCCCGCGATGTTTCGGCTGAAAGCTCGATAGTGGAGATGGCGGGTAGCGTCCGAGAGGAGCCGAAAGCGGAGCACCACTTGCGCTTGGAGAAGGCCCACGGGTCTCTACGGAGTTACTCGACCGAGATGCTTGCCCCTCGCATGGGCTACCCTTTTCGTAGGGGCACCAACGAGGATTAGTCGGGACCTTGCGTGGTTCCAGATACCTCGGTAATAATACTGGCGTCATCCACGAGAGTGTGCTTTCTTTACTAGCTCTTTACCTTCCGCATTTACATTATGTACTTAAGATTCCATCTCTCTTTTATAGCTAGATTATTTAGGATTGAAACTTAGACTTTGCGATAAAACATTTAGACAGAACCTAGTTTGCATATTCTAGATTGATTATTTGCATAGGTTTTACTCTAGGGATTTATTTGTGGCCTAGTTTAGAAAGAATAGTTTCTAGAAGTCCTAATTCACCCCCCTTTAGGCGTCACCATTTCCTACAAGTGGTATCAAAGCCTGGTTTGGCTCATTTGAAACGTTTTATCTTTACTGCTAATTAGCCGACACTTTTTAGAAGAAGGGGATGGATACCCATAGGCCACCACACTTCGATGACACTAACTTCCTATATTATAGTGCTAGAATGGCTTGTTACCTAGAAGTCATTGATCTAGGTGTTTGATGAGTCACTCGTGACGGGATGAAACCACCCAAGAATCTTGAGAAGTTCACCACGAGTGAGGAAAAAGAAAATCATTTGAATGCAAGAGCCAAAAATTGCTTAGTCTCTTAACATGGAAATTTTCAGTCCAGTATTTACATTGAAAAGTGCTAATGAGATCTGGCTAAAATATCATGAGCTCCATGATGGCACATCAAATGTTCGTGAGAAAAAACATTGCCTAGTCTTAAATGATTACAATTCTTTTGCCATGAAAGATAATGAACTTGTTAGAGACATGTATTCACATTTGAATCTAATCATCAATGAGCTTAATTCTATTGGAATTAATAAGCTAGGTGATGCAGACATTGTGAGGAAGATTATCTCCCTACTACCACAACAAAAATATAGGAGCATGATCACCATTCTTCACAACATGGAGGATTTGAGCACAATGACCCCGACAATTGTGATTGGAAAGATTGCGGCATTTGAAATGTCTTGAAAGTTAGGTCAAGAGGAGCCATCTTCTTTAAGGCCATATGCTTTTTCATATGATGAAAAGAAGAAAGGCAAAAAGGAGGTCCCACTCCAAGCTCCTGAAATGAAGAAGAAGAGGAAGAAGAAGAAAGTGATGATGATGAAGATGATCAACCCTCAACATCATCCTCCGAGGACCAAAAACAGTCCAACGCGTCGGAAAGGTAACGAGGATGATTCACAAGATTAATCTAATGGGTGTGCCCCTGCAGGTCAAGGATCTTCTCTTTAACATTGACAGGAAAAAGCAAAGAAAGAGAGGATGCTTCACATGTAGGGAGAAAGGCCACTTCAGGGACAACTGTCCAAATATGGCCAAACATACAAAGAGGAGGAGTAAAGGCAAGGCCCTTACAAGTGTCAAGACTTGGGATGACTCTTTAAGCGAAGATGAACCTCCAAGGACACGCAGCCACCGATTCTCATCACACTCATCACGATCATCACACAAGTGTCTTATGGCAAGCGATAAAATGAGTATTCCATCCTCTAGTGATGATAGTAGTAGTGATGAGGATGAAGGTGATGAAAAGCCCTCCTTAGATGAATTTGCGGAAGCTGTTAAGTTTTTTGATGATGTATGCACTAAACAAAAGGCTCAACATAAAATCTTGAAAAAGTTGATTAGCTCTCAAAATAATTAAAAATGTTTGCTAGAAAAAATTGAAACATTTGCAAATTTGAATTGTGAGCTAACAACTAAAATTGAGCAATCAGAGTCAAATGCTCCATCCCGAACTACCGATGATAGCCTTATAAAAAATGAAAAACTTAAGGCTAAGTTAGCTAGCTGTCAAGAAGTCATTGAAAATTTGCTAGAGAAAATGGAAATTATTAGCATACATAATAATGAGCTAGCTAGCAAGCTAGAGAACATCGGTAGCACCTCGGGAGCATCTTTAGTTGAAATTCCTAAAATTATTAAGAAAGATGCTTCTACTTCTTGCTTTGATTTAATTGATAATTCTAATCACTAAAATCAAGTTCTTGTTAAGAATGTTGTTATAGAATCATGTTTGGATGAGATTGCAATGGAGAATGAACAATTAAAGCAAGAGGTGGCTCGCCTATGCAAGGCTTTGTATGACAAGAAAGGCAAAGCCAAACACATCCAACCTCCTCAGGATAACACCACTGTGGGAGTGAACAAGCATATGGAGGGAGAAACTATGATTTGTAGGCTATGCCACAAGGAAGGTCACAAGTCCTACCAATGTAAGGCGAAGACCGGGGATAAGAAAAAAGAAAGCTCAAGCAAAAGCCAACAAGAAAATTCTCCAACACCTACATCAACAAGGTGGACAAAAAGGCTGCTACACCATATTTGATCAAGAAGAAAAAGAATGTAAATGTGATAGTAATCAATGCTAACAAGCAAGCCAACAAAGGAAAGGGGGCCAATCGCATCTGGGTGCCAAAGGAGATTATCTCAACAATGAAAAGCACCAAGAAGGTTTGGATCCCAAGAGGGAAGTGAGAAGAAGTCCTAAGGACTTCAAGGAATTTGGAGACTTGGCAAAATTGGGATGTATATCATGGGATGCATCATATTGGATCATGTCTATTGCTAAGTGGGTTAGTGAATACTTTAGACCCAAATTCCCCACTCATGACTAAGGTAATTAGATTTATTGCATTTCCTTGCTTTTAGATATACATATCTATTTTCTTATGTCTAGTTTTTACCTTACATGCCTAGCTTTATATGTGATTTTTCTTTTGATTAAAACTACATGCATACATGTCAATCTTATGGTAGGAATGCTCGTTTTCAATTCATATTCTTGTGCAAACCTACATGGTTTAAAATGTTTAGTTAAGCACGACACATAGCTTATTTAATATTCCTATGTAAATGTCACTAATGCTTAAAAAGTTTATATCCTACTAGTGGTATTCTCCAAGTAGTGTCGTTTTGACTTATATGTGCCAATGCTTGGATTAAAGATAATTTGCCCCTCTGGATCTCAAAATCAAAGTGCATGTCTCCTACAAGTATTCAAAACTTGTATGCACAACTTTAAGGGGAGGTTACTTTATAATCTAACTCTTTGAGACTAATACTTGTTTTCAAGTCTATTATATGTGTTGGTCGCTTATTCTTGATTGTTGTACACAATGAAAAACAAGGCAACACAATATTAAGAGAGATAATCAACCTTCATCTACGAGTAGCCATCCCTTTAAGAAGACTTCCTCGTAGAAAAAGGTTGAGGTTTTATGAAACGAACTGTGTTATCTTCATCAATAAATAAATAAATGAATGTAAAAGGTATTAAGAAGTTTGAACATGATAATTAATCTTACACATCAATCGTATATTTCTTCTCCTTCATATATTAAATTTACAAACATAACTTCGATTCTAGAAAGTGAGTTAGAGCGAAGGTGAAGAGAAGATTACACGTAACAGTTGTTAGGCCCTTCCAAAAGGTACTTTATGCAGGGCACTATTCATCTATTTATAGGGAGTCGTACAACTTTGTACGATATTACATTTATGCCCTCAGAGATTACACACAAAGTTTACAAATAACGTAGGGACAACATTGTCTTTTGCCCTAAGCAACTTGGATAACACATTCTCCTTGTATCATCTTCGTGTGTTCTTATGACAAAGCTACATTCGTTACCCTTCCACCGTTCCGCATCGAAGCTATTCTAGTTCTGAAGCTCCTGTAATACTTGGCAATATGCTGATAACAAATGGTTAGCCTGTTTTGGAGGACCTTCGGAAGATGAAGGCCCCCAACAGTAGCCTCTCGCAATATTAGTTTGTTTCTTTCTAACAAATTCAGACTACGAAACGAACAAAGGCCTTTTGCCGAAAGTCTGAAAAACATCTTCCCTTCGCTAGAATAGCAAAACCTTTTGAACCGTCGGGGCCACTTTGCAGTGATGCTTTGCATATATATGGGGGTCATGATAAAATATTTTTTGTGCTATCGTGTTTTTGCTGGCTTTGTTCTTAGTTTGCTGCCACTATAATCAAAACTGTTTTCAAGCTTCGCCTTTTTGTTTTAATCAAAGTTGAGATGCCTAAAGATAAGAGAAGCGAAGACCCCATACTGGCTGGGTTTTATGAAGATATGGAGAGGACCAACACGGAAAAGATAACCAGTGAAATTATAGCTGGATTATCCGAAGATTCTGAGGGCAGCGATAACTTTGATTTCGACAGTGGTGCAGAAGACGCTAAAGATCCACCATGGAGGCCAAGCCATGTTATCTTTGGAAAATCCACTATCAAGAAAGGACAGATTGAGGCAATGAAGGGCAAGTACTTTCATGATATATCCATAGTGTGGGGGACAGATATCCCCCGGGTCCACTGGAAGGATAAAAGACCTCACGAAAGGCCCAATGGCCCAATAAATCGTAAGGTCATTCCTTCATGGGCCTGGGGAAGAACGACCAGCGAAGCAGATCGACATAAGGCCGGATCGGTGTGAGCCCGGATGGCCCAACAACGTTGGGCAAGCAACCACAACAGGGACCCGACTTTCCCGCGCTGGAGCCCCGTACAACGGAACCAGGCGAGGATAAGTCGGCAGAACTATAGGAAGATAGACTCAATCAGTTCACTATCTCTTAGGTGCGCATTGTTATCATATCCGCATGTATTGCCCCACGGTCGAATATATAAGGCCTAGGGGGCACCCCTTTAGAAGGATCGATCTCACTACTCAGCCATCCACCCCAACTCTCTACTCTATGGTGTTAGAGAGCTCCCTTGTAATCCACCACGTAAAGCATTCTCACCAGGACGTAGGGTGTTACGCATCTCCAAGCGGCCCGAACCTGTAAACACCGTCCATTGTTCCTCGTGCATCCGGCACAAACCATTTAGCTACAGTCGACGACACCGTCCTACTCCTAAAAACACCTTGAGGGGCAACCCCGGGTGTGCGGTCGGACCCAAAACACCAACACATAGTGAGAGCCAAAGGAGAGAGCACTGTTCCTCTTCCTGAGACAGACGAAGTAGTGGTGTTCCAGAGTTTTGTGAAGGCTGGGCTTCAGTTTCCCTTGCACAAAATGTTAGTCGAAGTGCTAAAGAAATTCGAAATATTCCTTCATCAGCTTACTCCCGAAGCTTTGATTAAAGTTGGAGTTTTCATCTGGGTGATGAGGAGCCAAGGACTGGACCGAGATGCCGACTGCTTTTGCAACATCCACGAATTATCCTACCAGACAAAGGCAGTTGGGAAGGAACAATATCACAACAATTTTGGGTGTTACTCCTTCATATATCATTCTGATGTGAGACGCCCTGTTCCAACATTTCGGAAAAAATGGCCAGGATCTTGGATGAAGCAGTGGTTTTATGTTAAGAATGACTTGGTTGAGAGAGAGGATGTGAAGGATGTAATTCAGTGTCCCATACAATCACACTTCGGCATCTAAAGGCCTTCGATCATGAATAGTGAAAAGGCTCAAGCATGCCTTGTGGCCTTCAACACTGTTTGCAGCTACATTGGTACCAGAGACATAGTACAATAGCACATAGCCTTCAAAGCATGGCCCCTTGTTAATGAATGGGAGATGCCGAAGGAAACCACTGCTAGTTCAAGCGAAGGTGGCCTGGTTTACCTGAAATATACCTATAACTATAGAAGTCAATTTGGTGAGCCAGATGATGAATGGCTTGAGGCCATTGAAGTGACTAGTGAGGAGTTGTTGGGGGCTTATATGAAGGCTGAAGATGAAGCCATGGACACTGCCTTTGGTGCCCGTGGGAAAAGGAGGCTGAATAGAGTGTTTGATGTTATTGGATTTGTTTATCCTGACTACTGCTTTCCCACACAAAAAAAGAAATGAAAAGGAAAATTGTAGCGATGACTTCCTCCATCGCGCCAAAGCCAAAGAAGACAAAAGTTCTAACTCACCGACCGAAGTCGTAGTACTTAGAAAGGGCTACAAAACTACCTGCTGCAGGACCTCAAAGACAGAAGCTACCGAAGCAGCTGAGGAAACCATCCCAGCTTTGGAGGTAATACTTATCTTTTTCCTTGTTTTGAATCAAGGTATTTTTAATCTAATGTTACTTTTGGAATTTTTGAATAGATGATCGGAGCATCTGCTGCAGTAGCCGAAATTCCCACTATTCTATTGGAAAAAACAAAAACAGAGAGCTCTAGGATGAAGCAGCAGCCGAAGCTACAGGGTTCTCCGATGGTGCAAGAGCTGTCGAAGATAGCGTCCGCTCCAGCAGTAACTCCTAAGAAAGGGAGAAGTATGGCCAGCGTGCTAGACGCTGTTCTGAGGCCCTCGAAAGTGGCTACGCCTGCTCCTACAAAGATTTCCAAAGATAAAGCTGAAGAATTGGAAAAGGCTATTGAAGAAAGTATTGCTCCTGATTGCGCTAAGGCCGGACCTTCGGAATGCAGGCCAATAGAACACGTAAGCGAAAGCCTACCAGAGAAAATATCTCTACCAATACCTGAAGCGGGGTCTCTTGGTGATCTTGGATACATTGTTCGCCATGCTTCAGGGAAACAATTGTCAGAAGAACAAATTGACGAAGTGCAATATTATGTGAAAGACTTGAAGTACCCTCAGGGTTCTCTGGTTTACGGAGGTAATGACGAAGATGATTACCTATACTGCCTTCCAGAAAACAAGGAGATTGATGTTTGCCGGGAGATGATGGATAAGATGGGCTATCTGCAATGCCGAATGATCATCTTGTAGATTGCCTGGCCTACAACAGTTTGAAGGTTTGCATATTTAATTTTTGTAAAAAAAATTCCTTTTAAACTTATAAATTTTGTAGAATCCTTTTCTATAGTACTTATTATTATTTTTTATTTTTATGGTTATTATTATTAGGGTCTTATTCTTAGCAAGGCTTTGAAAGCCCAAAAAGATGCCAAAGACGAAAGCACCCGGTTAGCCTTCAACAATCTATAGTCCAAGGTCATTGACCTTTGGCACCAGGTCGTCGAGAAAGACAAAATTCCTCTTTATTTAATTGAAAAACTAAAGAAAAGCCAGACTAAATTGGATGCATTCTCTGAAGCAGAACAAAAAAATTCAAGACTTGAGGAAGAGAAAAAAGCTAACACAAAACACATAACAGATTTGGAATATGCCTTATCTGCTCAAGACGAGCTCCACAAATCTGAAGTAATAAGGCTAGAGAAGAAACTTGATGAAGTTACTGAGAATTTTAATGTTGAACAGGCGAAGCGTGAAATATCTGATACAGAACAATCTAGAGTGTGAACGAATGTCGAAGAGCTTCATCAAGCAAATGAAGACTATTTTTCTGTTGCTATGCAATGTTCTAACAAGTTGAAGTGTACTTTCGCTAAAGTTGGCGCGTTCTCAACTGACCAACATTTTATCCACGGTGATCTCAAAGGTGTAATTAAATGGACCGATGGTGAAGTCGAAGCCTTTGATGAAATCCTTACCGGTAGAGGAGATTTCTATGCCTGTGTTGGTGCCCGAGGGCCCACGTCGATACTTGAAAAAGCTGGGTATGAACACGCCAAGGCTATAATTTAGCCATAATTTTCAGTTTCAGCGAATGATATCAAGGAACCTTCAGCTGAAGCTACTGCCCTTAGCTGGAAATTTTACTCTGAAGTGTGGATGAACGGCAGAAGGGAGATAGCAGACGAAGCTATCAGACAAAATGAAGAAGACACACATCGAGCTTCAGAGGAAGCGAGGAGAGTTGCCGAAGCTGCAAAGCGAGAAAGGCGTGTAGTTATGTTGGTGCTTTGCTCGAGCTTCATAAGTGTTCTAGCTTCATATATAACAAAACTACGTTTTTATGTAGTGTAACTTTCTCCCCCTTGAACCGTATGATCCTGAAGCTGATCCACCTCTAAGGGGAATCCTTGAGGAATTCAAGGTGGTAAATGTAGTGATAGACGAAGATGTTGATAAACTACTAAACGAAGCTATGGAGAAAGCTTTGATAGAAGATGATTAAATTGTGTGTAAAAATCATTATAACATGTGTGTGTTGCTTTTATGTAAAAACAATTGTGTGTCGTGTGTAATTACATCGTGTAATATTTTTTTGTGTAGCATGAAATTAACGTACGTAGCGTTTTTGAGCCGAAGGCGAAAAAACTCCTTCCCTTCTTTTCACGCTTCATAAAGAATTGACCTCTTCTTTGTCGAAGGTTTTGTAAATTCATAAAGAACACCGTTGCCTAAGCAAAAGCATCGCTCCCTTCTTTGTCCTGCTTTAGTCCATAATTCCTCAGCAAACATGTATTTGGCTTCGCAACTCAGCCGCATTTGTAGATGAAGGAGCAATTTCCCTTCTTCTCTCTTTTTGGATGATGTGAAATGATGCATGATGTTATGATGCAAAATGATGCGATGATATGAGATGTTTTGAGTAAAAATGATGATAGCAAACATATCATAATAAGACTCTTCATCCCCTTAGGAACAACTTTGGAGACTATTCACCTTTACTAGGTGGCATTTTAGCTCTGCATCCCCTTAGGAACAACTTTGGAGCTTCTTCACCTTTACTAGGTGGCATTCTAGCTCTGTATCCCCGTAGGAATGACTTTGGAGCTTAGCTCTGCATCCCCTTAGGAACGACTTTAGAGCTTCTTCACCTTTACTAGGTGGCATTCTAGCTCTGCATCCCCGTTGGAACGATTTTGGATCTTAGCTCTGCATCCCCTTAGGAACGACTTTGGAGCTTCTTTGTCTTTGGTGTCACACTCGATGGTGTAGCCATAGGTTTATTACATAGTGATGAAGGTTGCACCTTCTCGAATTGTTTTTAAAGTAAGAATATAAAGCAAAAGAAACGAAAATTACAATAGATGTGTAACAAGTTTTTGATCCACGCCCTCTGTTTCTTTAGTAAATATGCCTGGATTCTGGAACAGTACTGTTAATTGTTCGAGCTTCGGACTCCTCTCTTTTATCACGCTGCTGCTGAACTTAACACTATCCCTGAGGCTGCTGATTATAAGATGAAGTTGGAGCCAATGCAGGTTGTTGTGTTAAAACCCACCCAGCTGGAGAGTTACTTGCCGAAGCTACCAAAGTTGTAGGTTGTGAGAATGGCTGTTGGTTACCCACATACTCTAGGATATATGGGGAGTAGCACGAAGCAGTGTGAAGAACTTTCTTCGGTTGGCTTTGGTGTGCTTCGGCCTCAGCTATTTCCTTTTGTTTTTGTATCAAAACTTGGGCAGGTTCTTGTTTTATGCCCTTTGTCCTCTCCGCAAAATAGACAATACAATGTTCTTGGTTGAGAGTTATATCTTCCGCCGAAGCTTTGTCATCCCCTGCCTCTTGGGGCTGGCGGTCTGAAGGAGCTCTTCTGTGCCCCTGTTGACTACGAACTGTGGTGCTGCCCTTGATTATGATTGTTTTTTCTTCACTTTGACTGGGATTATGAATTGTTCTGACATGCCTTGGATGATGCCTTCCCCCAAAGCCCCTGATCATCTCAGAGTACCTGTAGGCTTCCTCCCTTCTTTGTCAGAAATCATTGTCGGCTCTGATATACTCATCCATCTTTTGGAGGAGCTTCTCTAGGGTTTGAGGGGGTTTCCTAGCAAAATATTATGCCGTTGGACCTGGGCGAAGTCCCTAGATCATGGCCTCAATGACGATCTCATTTGGCACCATTGGTGCCTGGGCTCTGAGGCACAAGAACCTGATATATGTCTGCAGATATTCTTCGTGATCCTGTGTGCACTGGAACAAAGCTTGAGCGATCACTGGTTTTGTCTAGAATCCTTGAAAGCTAGTGACTAACATGTCCTTCAATTTCTACCATGATGTGATTGTTCCTAGCCTGAGAGAAGAATACTAGGTTTAGGCAACGCTCCTGACTGCCATAACGAAGGACTTTGCCATGACAGTCGTGTTGCCACCATAGTATGATATAGTTGCTTCGTAACTCATCAGAAACTGATTCGGGTCTGAGTGACCATCGTACATGGGTAGTTGAGGTGGCTTGTACGACGGTGGCCATGGGACAGCCTACAACTCTGTGGCTAGGGGAGAAGCATCATCAAAAGCAATGTTATCATGGTAAAAATCATCATACCACATATCATCGTGGCTGGGCCCCTCCTGGCGATGATCTCTTTGTTGTGGCTTATGCCCTTGCTTAGTATCCTGTGCAATATGTCGCATCTCCTCGGCTGCTTCATCAGTTTTCTTTTGGAGCTCAGCCAGCCGAAGAATCTTCTCCCTTCTCTTTTCCACATGTTGATGTATAGCTTCCAGGTTGCTGATCTTTTGGACTAGCTCTTCGTCTTGTGGAGTTGGGCTAGTGGCCTTCCTCTTCTAGCTTCGGGCCTCCCTTAGAAGGATCCCATCTTGATTGGTGTCCAGGGGAGCAAGAATAGCCCCTGGTGCCTGTAAGGAAAATGGACCCTGGGTCATTTGGCTCAATAGATTTTGGTGTTTGATGATCAACATAACCTGTGGACTAATGTGTTTGCTAGTGTTTATGTTTGTAGTTCACGAGATGCTAAAGTTACTTGGACTAAGGCATTGAGGAAAGCAACACCTCAAAACAAGACATTACGAAGATCACAAATGAAGATCAATAAGTATCAAGCAAAGTCCAAGAAATGAAGAATAGTGTTGCCACTGGCGAACTGTCTGGCTGAGAGCATCGGACTGTCCGGTGCCACACGCCAGACTGTCCGGTGCACCCGGGAACAGTAGCCCAATGGCTAGTTCCAGGTGGCACTGGTGGAGAGAAGCCACCGGACTGTCCGATGTGACGTCCCGACTGTCCGGTGTAAAAGCTTGCAGCGCTAATGGACACCTGCGGTGTCAGATCCAACAGCTAGGCACCACGGACAGAGGCACCGGACTATCTGGTGTGTCGTAGACAACAACAACTTTTCTCCAATGGCTAGAATTGTGTTGGGGCCAATAAATACCCCCAACCGACCATTTCAATGTGTGGGAGCCCAAGCAACATACCAAGGCATCGTATAGACATTTCCAAGTGCTCATACACCCAAGTGCTTAATAGAATCACTAGGTGATTAGCGTATGTGCTTTACGAAGTGCTTAGGTTATTTAGACCGCTTTAGCACTTGATCTAGGTGAATCCTAGTTAGTTGAGTGAGTTTAGAAAAACCACACAACCCCTCGGCTCTTGCGCGAGCCGTTGTAATTGTACCGAGTAGGGCGAGAGTCTTGTGAGACCGTGACAACCGAGTTTGTGTCACAGCCGCCACCGTGTACCGTAGGGAACGAGGCCCACAACGTTTCGGCCAGAGGCTCGTTAGTGGAAACGGTGGTGGAGAGCGTTCGAGAGGAGCCGAGAGCGGAGCACCACTTGCTTGTGGAGACGACCCGCGGCTCTCTACGGAGTTACTCGACTGAGGTGCTTGGCCCTCTCGTGGGCTTCCCTTTGCGTAGGGCCACCAACGAGGATTAGTCGGGACCTTGCGTGGTTCCGGATACCTCGGTAAAAATAATGACTTCATCCACGAGAGTTTGCATCTCTACCTTGCTCTTTAGCTTCCACATTTATATTAAAGGATTTAAGTTTCAATCTTGTCTTTACACTTTGATTGTTTAGTATTGAAACTTAGCCATTGCGGTAGAGATAACAACACTTAGACAAAACCTAGTTTGCACATTCTAGATTGATTATTTGCATAGGTTTTGCTCTAGGGATTTATTTGTGGCTTAGTTTAGAGAAAGTTTTAGAAGTCCTAATTCACCCCCCTCTTAGGCGTCACATGTTTCCTTCAGCGCCGTTGTCTTCTTCGGCGGCATGACGAAGGTGATTGCAGGGTTCACCTGACGAAGGTGGTCGTTGAAGGAAAATGGAGTCCCCGTATAAAGACAATAAGCTTCCACTGTAAATCTACAAGAATTTTTAATTGATTCCACAAGTGGTTTCATTCCACAATTGTTATCATTTACATGTCTTCTACAGACTTTGATTAGACTACATTTCTTACCTTATGCTTCCCATGTTGCTATAAATGCATATGTGGTCAAAGTATAACTTTTACCTATGCATAGGGGGAGTTAGTCTAATCAAATCATATCTTGTCCTTCTCTTTCTCATGTGTTTTTCCTAAGTAGAGGGTCTTCGACAGGGGGATTATATCTTCATCTATGACAAAGGGGGACAATATTCTTTCAAAGGGGGAGAACACTCTTTTAGGGGGAGTAATCTTTTAGAGCTACAAGTGGTAAATCCTTTAGGGGGCAAGTCTTATTTCCTTCCTAAGCATAGGGGGAGTTAGTCTAATCAAGCATATCTTGCACCTCTCTTTCTGATGTGCTTTTCCTGAGTAGAGGATCTTCGACAGGGAGAGTATTTCTTCGTCTATGACAAAGGGGAGAATATTCTTTCAAAGGGGAGTAATCTTTTAGATCTACAAGTGGTAAATCTTTTATAGGGCAAGTCTTATTTGCTTCCTACATGCTTTTAATGTCTTTCTTTTCGGTGTTTGATTGCAAAGGGGGAGAAGTTTTAGGGACCAAAGCAACTCAAAATATATCAAACACCAAACACAACCCAATTTAAAAATTTAAAATCTTGATCTTACAAGTGGTTTTGGTTCTACAAGTATCTTTGGTATAAAATAGGAAGTAGGTGGACTATGGAGTTAGGGGGAGGCTTAAGTCCATTATCTCACCGTATGGGGACATTCATGCATCCTAGCAAGTAGATTGCATATTTTCATCAAAATGATTGTTATATTTGCATGCTTTGGTTGTGTTGTCATGAATTACCAAAAAGGGGGAGATTGTAAGGAGAATGAACTACGGGCCATTTGGCTAAGTGATTTTGGTGTTTGATGATCTACAAAACCTTGTGGACTAATGTGTTTGGGAGTGTTTGTGTTTACAGTTCACAGGATGCGAAGAGGATTGGACTGAGGCACTGAGGATACAACACCTCAAAAGAAGACCTAAAAGATGCGTAGAAGTCCAAGACTTAAGAACAAAAGAAGACCAAAAGAAACAATCAAAAATCCATGAAGTGGGAAGGCAGCCACGCTCTGGTGGTGCACCGGAAAGTGAACAGTACCTGTCCGGTGTGCACCGGACAAACTTAGCAGAGAGCCCGCAACCAGGGGCTCTCGGGGCTGTAGCATCGGACTATCCAGTGCGCATCGGACAGTCTGACCTACGATCGGATCCAACGGTCGACTGCTACAGACCTCAACGGTCGACTGACGTGGCCAGGGCATCAGACATATCCGGTGTGCACCGGACTGTCCGGTGCACTCGATGACAGAGCAGTCAGCTTTCTGTCCAACGGTTATAATTGTGGAGGAGGTTATAAATATCCCACCAATCGATCATTTTAAGGTGTGGGAGCCCAGCAACATACCAAGATATATTGTAGACATTTCCATGTGCTGAAACATCCAAGTGATTAATAGAATCACTCGGTGTTTAGCGTAGGTGCTTTGCGAAGGGCTTAGGTTAGTTAGACTACTATACGCTTGCTCTAGGTGAATCCTAGTTAGTGTTGTGAGTTTAGAAAAAACTTGTTAGAAATATGCCCTAGAAATAATCATAGAGATGAGCATATTTCTTTGTATCCATGATATATATATATATATATATATATATATATATAGTATTTAGAGCCCTGGGCTCTATTTAACTACAGGAAGCCCTGACCAGGTGTGCAGACCGCACGGACTCTTTTTGGCTTATTGTACCTACCTGTGCTTACGCTAAATTATAATACAAGTTATGCTGATGTGTGTATCAGTTTATGCAAATATAGTCTGCGCATATTACGTGAATCGGGCCCACGATCCTGCCCAGAAGATCACAAATTATCCAGTGCCACGCCGTCACTATAAAAACACCCCCACGCCGCCAGGGATTAGGTTTTAGCGACGGCGGCGGTTCCCTCGGGCGTGCGAGCAGGCGCCCGTGAGCAGGAGAGCCCCGGCCGCCGCGGTGCTCTCCAGCCGACGGATTGGCGGTCGTGGAGGGGGCGCGAGGAGGAGCCTCAGCGTCTGCGGCGGTACTGAAAGGGAAATGTGCCCGTGGGCCATTTCTAAGTATTTTGGTGATTGAGTGCCAACACAAGTGCTTAAATGTGAATCTATACCCATAGGTGGACAAAGTACAAATCAAGAATTAAGGTATGTTTCTCAGACTTAGTACATTGTTTTATGGACTAATGTATTGTGTCTAAGTGCTGGAAACAGGAAAAATCCAATTGGAAATGTCTTGGCTCGAGCAGCCAAGAATCTGCTGAGTCTGGGAGCACCGGACTGTCCGGTGGGTCACCGGACTGTCCGGTGGTGCACCGGACAGTGTCCGGTGCGCCAGGCTGACTCGGCGTGAAGTGGCCGCTCTCGGGAATTCGCCGACAGCGTACGGCTAAAATTCACCGGACTGTCCGGTGTGCACCGGACTGTCCGGTGAGCCAACGGTCGGCCGCGGAATCCGCGCGCGACACGTGGCCGAGCCAACGGTCGGAAGGGGGCACCGGACTGTCCGGTGTGCACCGGACATGTCCGGTGCGCCAACGGCTCCCAGATCTGCAACGGTCGGCTGCGCCATTTTAGGAAGGAGATCGGGCACCGGACAGTGTCCGGTGTGCACCGGACTGTCCGGTGCGCCCGATGACAGAAGGCAAGATCAGCCTTCCAGAATTGCTCTCAACGGCTCCTAGCTGCCTGGGGCTATAAAAGGGACCCCTAGGCGCATGGAGGAGCACACTAAGCAACCTTAGAGCATTCTTGATCATCCACACTCAGTCTTTGCGCATTCGTTTGTCATTCTCAGTGATTCGAGCTCCGTTCTAGTGAGAACTTTGAGATAGTCTTTTGAGCTCGATTCTTGGCCGTGTGTGTGCGCATTTTGCTGTGGATTTGTGTGTGTTGCTTCCTTTCCTTACTCCGTGCTTCTTTGTGAACTTTAAGTGTAAGGGCGAGAGACTCCAATTTGTGGAGATTCCTCGCAAGTGGGATAAAGATAAGCAAAGCAAAATACCGTGGTATTCAAGTGGGTCTTTGGACCGCTTGAGAGGGGTTGATTGCAACCCTCGTCCGTTGGGACGCCACAACGTGGAGTAGGCAAGCGTTGGTCTTGGCCGAACCACGGGATAACCACCGTGTCATCTCTGGGATTGATCTTTGTTGGTTATTGTATTTTGTTGAGGATTCCTATCTAGCCACTTGGCAACTATTGTGCTAACGATTAACCAAGTTTTGTGGCTTAAGTTTTCAAGTTTCACAGGATCACCTATTCACCCCCCCCTCTAGGTGCTCTCAATTGGTATCGGAGCCATTCTCTTCAAGAAGGGACTAATCGCCCGAAGAGATGGATCCTAAGGGGAAGGGAATCGTGATCAACGACAAGGAGAAGGAGTCCTTCGTCAACGAGTCGAAGGATGACAAGCCTACTGACTCGGGCTCGGGCCACAAGCGCAAAGACGGGAAGAAGAAGAAGACAAGGCGCATCAAGGAGATCGTCTACTACGACGATAGCGATGAGTCTACCTCTTCCCAAAAGGACGACGACAACGACTACAGGAAGACGGTCAATTCGAACTTTTCATTTGATTATTCTCGTATTCCACATAGTTCGAATTCGCATTTGCTTTCCATTCCTCTTGGCAAACCTCCACACTTCGATGGGGAAGACTACGGATTTTGGAGTCACAAAATGCGTAGTCACTTATTCTCTCTCCATCCAAGCATATGGGAGATTGTATAGAATGGAATGAAATTTGATAGCTCGGATAGCCCTATGCTTATAAATGAACAAATCCATAGAAATGCACAAGCTACTACTGTTCTATTAGCATCTTTGTGCAGGGAAGAGTACAATAAGGTGAGCGGCTTGGACAACGCCAAGCAGATATGGGACACCCTCAAAATCTCTCACGAGGGGAACGACATCACCATGCTCACTAAAATGGAGTTGGTGGAGGGCGAGCTTGGACGATTCGCAATGATAAGGGGAGAGGAGCCAACCCAAACTTACAACCGGCTCAAGACCCTTATCAACAAAATAAGGAGCTACGGAAGCACTCGATGGACGGACCACGACGTCGTTCGCCTAATGCTAAGGTCCTTTACCGTTCTTGATCCTCATCTCGTAAACAATATTCGTGAGAATCCCAGGTACACGATGATGACGCCCGAGGAGGTACTCGGAAAATTCGTAAGCGGGCGGATGATGATCAAGGAGGCGAGATACGTCGACGACGCTCTAAACGGTCCAATCAATGAGCCTCAACCTCTTGCTCTCAAGGCAACAAGAAGCAAGGAAACGCTACCTAGCAAGGTGGCACAAATTGAAGTGGCCGGACTTAATGATGAAGAAATGGCTCTCATCATCAAGAGATTCAAGACGGCACTAAAAGGCCGCAAGGGGCAACCAAGCAAGACCAAGACAAAGGGGAAACACTCATGCTTCAAGTGTGGTAAGCTTGGTCATTTTATTGCTAACTGTCCCGACAATGATAGTGACCAGGATCAAGGGAACAAGAGGGAGAAGAAGAAGAACTATAAGAAGGCAAAGGGCGAGGCGCATCTAGGCAAGGAGTGGGACTCGGACTGCTCCTCTTCCGACTCCGACAATGAAGGACTCGCCGCCACCGCCTTCAACAAGTCATCCCTCTTCCCCAACGAGCATCACACATGCCTTATGGCAAGGGAGAAGAAGGTGAGTACTCAAGACTCCACTTATGCTTCTTCTAGTGATAATGAGTCTAGTGATGATGATGACATAGATTATTCATGCTTGTTCAAGGGCTTAGATAGATCTAAGATAGATAAAATTAATGAATTGATTGATGCCTTGAATGATAAGAATAGGCTTTTAGAAAAGCAAGAGGATTTGTTGTATGAAGAACATGACAAATTTGTAGAAGCACAAAAATCACTTGCATTAGAGATTAAGAGAAATGAAATGCTTTCTTTTGAACTTTCTACTTGTCATGAAACCATTTCTACTTTAAAAAGTGTCAACAATGATTTAAATGCTAAATTAGAAGTAGCAAATAAATCTAATTCTTGTGTAGAACATGTTGTAATTTGTACTAGGTGTAAAGATTTTGACATTGATGCTTGTAGTGAACACCTAGCTTCAATTTCCAAGCTTAATGATGAGTTGGCTAAACTTAATGCTCAACTTAAGACTAGCAAGAATGATTTCGATAAGCTAAAATTTGCAAGGGATGCCTACACGATTGGTAGACACCCCTCAATTAAGGATGGACTTGGCTTCAAGAGGGAAGCCAAGAACTTAACAAGCCATAAGGCTCCTATCTCCGCCAAGGAGAAAGGGAAGGCTCCTATGGCTAGTAGTACTAAAAGGAACCATGCCTTTATGTATCATGATAGGAGACAAACTAGAAATGCTTATAGGAGTTATAATGCTTATGATGATTTTGACTCTCATGCCATGTTTGCTTCTAGTTCTTCCTACATGCATGGTAGAAATATGTCTAGGAGAAATGCTATTCATCATGTGCCTAGAAAGAATATTATTCATACTCCTAGGAAAGTAGTGAATGAATCCTCTACAATTTATTGTGCTTTAAATGCTTCCTTTGCTATTTGTAGAAAGGATAGGAAAATTGTTGCCAGGAAGTTAGGGGCAAAATGCAAGGGAGACAAAACTTGCATTTGGGTCCCTAAGGATATTTGCACTAACCTTGTAGGACCCAACAAGAGTTGGGTACCTAAGTCCCAAGCCTAAATTTGCCTTGCAGGTTTATGCATCCGGGGGTTCAAGCTGGATTATCGACAGCGGATGCACAAACCATATGACGGGGGAGAAGAAGATGTTCACCTCCTACGTCAAGAATAAGGATTCCCAAGATTCAATTATATTCGGTGATGGGAATCAAGGCAAGGTAAAGGGTTAGGTAAAATTGCAATCTCCAATGAGCATTCTATTTCTAATGTGTTTTTAGTAGAGTCGCTTGGATATAATTTGCTATCTGTTAGTCAATTATGCAATATGGGATATAACTGTTTGTTTACAAATGTAGATGTGTCTGTCTTTAGAAGATGTGATGGTTCACTAGCTTTTAAGGGTGTATTAGACGGCAAACTTTATTTAGTTGATTTTGCAAAAGAAGAGGCCGGTCTAGATGCATGCTTAATAGCTAAGACTTGCATGGGCTGGTTATGGCATCGCCGCTTAGCACATGTGGGGATGAAGAACCTCCACAAGCTTCTAAAGGGAGAACACGTGATAGGTCTAACCAGTGTTCATTTCGAAAAAGATAGACCTTGTGCAGCTTGTCAAGCAGGTAAACAAGTGGGAGGAACACACCACATCAAGAATGTGATGACCACGTCAAGACCACTGGAGCTGCTGCATATGGACCTCTTCGGACCCGTCGCCTATCTAAGCATAGGAGGAAGTAAGTATGGTTTAGTTATTGTTGATGACTTTTCCCGCTTCACTTGGGTATTCTTTTTGCAGGATAAGTCTGAAACCCAAGGGACCCTCAAGCGCTTCCTCAGGAGAGCTCAAAATGAGTTTGAGCTCAAGGTGAAGAAGATAAGGAGCGACAACGGGTCCGAGTTCAAGAACTTTCAAGTGGAGGAGTTCCTTGAGGAGGAAGGGATCAAGCACGAGTTCTCCGCTCCCTACACACCACAGCAAAATGGTGTGGTAGAGAGGAAGAACAGGACGCTAATTGATATGGCGAGGACAATGCTTGGAGAGTTCAAGACCCCCGAGTGCTTTTGGTCGGAAGCCGTGAACACGGCTTGTCACGCCATCAACAGGGTCTACCTTCACCGCCTCCTCAAGAAGACGTCCTATGAGCTTCTAACCGGTAACAAACCCAATGTATCTTACTTTCGTGTATTTGGGAGCAAATGCTACATTCTAGTGAAGAAGGGTAGAAATTCTAAGTTTGCTCCCAAAGATGTAGAAGGGTTTTTGTTAGGTTATGACTCAAATACAAAGGCGTATAGAGTCTTCAACAAATCATCGGGTTTGGTTGAAGTCTCTAGCGACGTTGTATTTGATGAGACTAATGGCTCTCCAAGAGAGCAAGTTGTTGATTGTGATGATGTAGATGAAGAAGATGTTCCGACGGCCGCTATACGAACCATGGCGATTGGAGAAGTGCGGCCACAGGAACAAGATGAACGAGATCAACCTTCTTCCTCAACAACGGTGCATCCCCCAACTCAAGACGATGAACAGGTTCATCAACAGGAGGTGTGTGATCAAGGGGGAGCACAAGATGATCATGTGATGGAGGAAGAAGCGCAACCGGCACCTCCAACCCAAGTTCGAGCGATGATTCAAAGGAATCATCCCGTCGATCAAATTCTGGGTGATATTAGCAAGGGAGTAACAACTCGATCTCGATTAGTTAATTTTTGTGAGCATTACTCCTTTGTCTCTTCTATTGAGCCTTTCAGGGTAGAGGAGGCCTTGCTAGATCCGGACTGGGTGGTGGCCATGCAGGAGGAGCTCAACAATTTCAAGCGCAATGAAGTTTGGACATTGGTGCCTCGTCCCAAGCAAAATGTTGTGGGAACCAAGTGGGTGTTCCGCAACAAACAAGACGAGCACGGGGTGGTGACAAGGAACAAGGCTAGACTTGTGGCAAAAGGTTATGCCCAAGTCGCAGGTTTGGACTTTGAGGAGACGTTTGCTCCTGTGGCCAGGCTAGAATCAATTCGTATCTTGCTAGCATATGCCGCTCACCATTCTTTCAGGTTGTACCAAATGGATGTGAAGAGCGCTTTCCTCAATGGGCCAATCAAGGAGGAGGTGTACGTAGAGCAACCCCCTGGCTTCGAGGATGAACGGTACCCCGACCACGTGTGTAAGCTCTCTAAGGTGCTCTATGGACTTAAGCAAGCCCCAAGAGCATGGTATGAATGCCTTAGAGACTTTCTAATTGTTAATTCTTTCAAGGTTGGGAAAGCCGATCCAACTCTTTTTACTAAGACTTGCAATGGTGATCTTTTTGTGTGCCAAATTTATGTCGATGACAAAATATTTGGTTCTACTAACCAAAAGTCTTGTGAAGAGTTTAGCAGGGTAATGACGCAGAAATTCGAGATGTCGATGATGGGCGAGTTGAACTACTTCCTTGGGTTCCAAGTGAAGCAACTCAAGGACGGCACCTTCATCTCCCAAACGAAGTACACGCAAGATCTGCTAAAGCGGTTTGGGATGAAGGACGCCAAGCCCGCAAAGACTCCGATGGGGACCGACGGACACACCGACCTCAACAAAGGAGGTAAGTCCGTCGATCAAAAAGCATACCGGTCAATGATAGGGTCTCTACTTTATTTATGTGCTAGTAGACCGGATATTATGCTTAGCGTATGCATGTGTGCTAGATTTCAATCCGATCCTAAGGAGTGTCACTTAGTGGCGGTGAAGCGAATTCTAAGATATTTGGTTGCTACGCCTTGCTTCGGGCTCTGGTATCCAAAAGGGTCTACCTTTGACTTGGTTGGATACTCAGATTCCGACTATGCTGGATGTAAGGTTGATAGGAAGAGTACATCAGGGACGTGCCAATTCTTAGGAAGGTCCCTGGTGTCGTGGAACTCTAAGAAACAAACCTCCGTTGCCCTATCCACCGCTGAGGCCGAGTATGTTGCCGCAGGACAGTGTTGCGCGCAACTACTTTGGATGAGGCAAACCCTCCGGGACTTTGGCTACAATCTGAGCAAAGTCCCACTCCTATGTGACAATGAGAGTGCTATCCGCATGGCGGAAAATCCTGTTGAACACAGCCGCACAATGCACATTGACATCCGGCATCACTTTTTGAGAGACCACCAGCAAAAGGGAGATATCGAAGTGTTTCATGTTAGCACCGAGAACCAGCTAGCTGATATCTTTACCAAGCCTCTAGATGAGAAGACCTTTTGCAGGCTGCGTAGTGAGCTAAATGTCTTAGATTCGCGGAACTTGGATTGAAGTGCAGCATCCATGTGTTTATGCCTTTGATCATGTTCCTTTTTGCATTTTGTTGTTTAGTATGGTGCTCAAGTTGTACAAACACTCCCCGGACCTCATAAGTCCTTGTGCAAGAGATGCACATTTTTAGGGGGAGATGTGTTACAACTTGACCCTTTGAGACTAACCATATGCTTGAGTTTGCTTGATTTAGTCTCGAAGGAGAATTGAAAGGGAAAAGGTGGACTTGGACCATGCAAGACTTCCACTGCACTCCGATGAAAAGAGTAACTCTTCCAAGTTCATCTTTATACTCTTATTGCCTATTTGCTCTTAGTTGAAGATTTTGGTGAGGCAATGGGATTAAAGGGTCAAGATTGATCCCGTTTTGGTGCTTGATGCCAAAGGGGGAGAAAATAAAGGCCAAAGCGATAAATGGATCAGCTACCACTTGAGAGATTTTGAAAACAGTAGAATAGAGTTTTTGGTTTGTCAAAACTCTTTTGTTGTCTCTCTTGTCAAAAGTTGGCCTCTTGTGGGGAGAAGTGTTGATTATGGGAAAAGGGGGAGTTTTTGAAATCTTTCTTTTGGAATGACTCTCTTTATGCTTCAACATGTGTGTTTGACTTAGAGATAGAAATTTGAGTTTGATTTGCAAAAACAAACCAAGTGGTGGCAAAGGATGATCCATATATGCCAAAATTGAATCAAAATAAATTTGAGTTTTATTTGAAGTGATATTGCACTTGTTCTAGTTGCTTTATGTTGTGTTGGCATAAATCACCAAAAAGGGGGAGATTGAAAGGGAAATGTGCCCGTGGGCCATTTCTAAGTATTTTGGTGATTGAGTGCCAACACAAGTGCTTAAATGTGAATCTATACCCATAGGTGGACAAAGTACAAATCAAGAATTAAGGTATGTTTCTCAGACTTAGTACATTGTTTTATGGACTAATGTATTGTGTCTAAGTGCTGGAAACAGGAAAAATCCAATTGGAAATGTCTTGGCTCGAGCAGCCAAGAATCTGCTGAGTCTGGGAGCACCGGACTGTCCGGTGGGTCACCGGACTGTCCGGTGGTGCACCGGACAGTGTCCGGTGCGCCAGGCTGACTCGGCGTGAAGTGGCCGCTCTCGGGAATTCGCCGACAGCGTACGGCTAAAATTCACCGGACTGTCCGGTGAGCCAACGGTCGGCCGCGGAATCCGCGCGCGACACGTGGCCGAGCCAACGGTCGGAAGGGGGCACCGGACTGTCCGGTGTGCACCGGACATGTCCGGTGCGCCAACGGCTCCCAGATCTGCAACGGTCGGCTGCGCCATTTTAGGAAGGAGATCGGGCACCGGACAGTGTCCGGTGTGCACCGGACTGTCCGGTGCGCCCGATGACAGAAGGCAAGATCAGCCTTCCAGAATTGCTCTCAACGGCTCCTAGCTGCCTTGGGGCTATAAAAGGGACCCCTAGGCGCATGGAGGAGCACACTAAGCAACCTTAGAGCATTTTTGATCATCCACACTCAGTCTTTGCGCATTCGTTTGTCATTCTCAGTGATTCGAGCTCCGTTCTAGTGAGAACTTTGAGATAGTCTTTTGAGCTCGATTCTTGGCCGTGTGTGTGCGCATTTTGCTGTGGATTTGTGTGTGTTGCTTCCCTTCCTTACTCCGTGCTTCTTTGTGAACTTTAAGTGTAAGGGCGAGAGACTCCAATTTGTGGAGATTCCTCGCAAGTGGGATAAAGATAAGCAAAGCAAAATACCGTGGTATTCAAGTGGGTCTTTGGACCGCTTGAGAGGGGTTGATTGCAACCCTCGTCCGTTGGGACGCCACAACGTGGAGTAGGCAAGCGTTGGTCTTGGCCGAACCACGGGATAACCACCGTGTCATCTCTGGGATTGATCTTTGTTGGTTATTGTATTTTGTTGAGGATTCCTATCTAGCCACTTGGCAACTATTGTGCTAACGATTAACCAAGTTTTGTGGCTTAAGTTTTCAAGTTTCACAGGATCACCTATTCACCCCCCCCTCTAGGTGCTCTCAGGTACAGCTTCAGGAGGCACTGGTCGGGCGCGGCGGAGTGGGCGGTGGTGGTGCTGTTCATGGTGCTGGCGGTCGTGGTGCTGCTGGGCGCTGTGGCCGTCCTTGTGGTGGTGGTGCTGCTGCAGCCCCGCGTGCCGTACGTGGCGGTGCGGACGGGCTGACGATGCTCCGCGCCTACCCGTTCCGCGTGCCCGCCAGGGGCGTCCTCCCGCTGGCGTACGTGGCGCACGCGCAGGGCGCCCCGCTGGGCGACGCCGGCAGCGCCGCAATGGAGGCCGCGCTCCGCGACGGCGTGGTGCCGTTCCGGGTGGATGGGGAGGCCCGGACATGATGGAAGGTCGCGGGGATCGTCGGCGTCGACCAGTCGACGCGCCTGGCGTGCCAGCTCCGCTTCTTCTGGCCCAACGACACCGTGCTCCCCTTCAGATGCATCTCCAAGTCCAAGTTCTTGTTCTTCTGGCCACCGTGCCCTCTGTATTGTCTAGTGGCTACTCTTCTGACTTCAGTTCCATGGCCGGGCGTGAGCGTGACTGATCAAGATTCAAGAACAGCAAATGGCTTCATCGTTTTCTTTCTTGTCTTGGGTTCGTTCAGTTATTAATTCACCCCCATGTCGCATGTATAGGTCGGCAAAAAAAAAGATTTTGTCTTGGGGTTCTTTCTTATTGCATTTTACGCTTCCACTAAAAAGCAAGTGCCACATTCGTCGTTTTAAAACAGATCATTGATTTACGCTAAAATTCGTATCCATTTACGCTGTTTCGGATCACGTCTTACGCTTAAATCCACCTGACCTAGAACCCGAGCACGATCGGAGCACGATTTTGACGTCGTAATTTAGGCCACATTCGTTGTTACGAAATAGATTGATGATGTACGATAAAATTTGTACCCATTTACGCTGTTTGGTTCACGTTTTACGCTAAAATTTGACCAAGCCAAAATCCGTGCACGATCGAACGTGATCAATCTACGTTGTTTTAGCTAATATAGGATTTACGCTAAATTTCGTATTCATTTACGATGTTTTAGCTCACGTTTTACGCCAGAATCTGCCCTAGCCAGAACCCGCGCACGATTGGGTGCACGCGATTTTTACGCCGTAATTTTGGGCTTCGTTTGCTGTTACAAAACAGATATATGATTTACGCTAAATTTCGTACTCATTTACGATGTTTTAGCTCACGTTTTACGCTGGAATCCGCCCGAGCAGAACCCGCGAACTGCGGCTGTAAATTAAAATTTATTTCCTTCTACTAATGCTCCTCGAACCGTAACTGTCCCTTTATTTACGTGATTATGCAGCACGTCTTTCCTTATATCAAACCGGTCAAAATTTATATAATGCATGGTTTATGCTATCATGTTACACATCGTTATGCAGTCGTAAACGGTGTGCACATGGTAATATTCGTTTCCGTGATTCAAGGTACAAAAGATCCCTTCTATGCATGATTTATGCGTGCGTATTTTTTTCCTCCTGTAACTGCGCCTTTATTTACACGCACGAAGAGCACGTCTTTCCTTATCTTAAAACCGGTGGGAGATTTTAAATGTTTGCATGGTTTACGCTATCATGTATCACAGCGTTATGCAGTCGTAACCGGCAAGCACATGCAAATATTCGTTCCCGTGATTCGTGGCATAAAAGATTCCATTTATGCATGAGTTATGCACATTTGTACATATATTTATGCGTGCGTATATCGCATGTCGCGTCTCAGCCGGGATACGTGGCTATCCTATGCATGGCTGACGCAAGCTGGCGTCTAGTGGGCCGAACGCGACCCGATCGGCCTCCTGGCTGGGGCTTCGCCCACTAACGGAAGCCCAGGGCTTCCATTACCTCTTCCCTATATATATATATATATATTACTTAATTGAATATCCAGGAAAGGCACCTTGTATTGATTAGCAATTATGTGAATCGTTTGTTAGATTCTTTACTTGTATTGTTATTCTAATTGATGTCCCTAGTTAGAGTCAATGGCTAGTGTAAGGACCAAAATTTGTAAGAAAAAAAAATATAATAAATCAACAACTATGGTATTATAATGCTTTGGGAATTAAGGAGTTTTTTAAAAGGAAACCATTTATTCCTCCCATGAATAACTAACAAGGAGAAGAATAAATAAAAACACTGTAAACAATAGAAGTTATATTCACATTAGTATGAATTTGGACTCTTGGAAATTTGAAGATCAAACATGGATTTGAAAAGAGTTGAGAAAGATAACTATGATAATCATTTAATGCTTTTCAAACTAAATGGTGAGAGGAAGATAAATAAAATAATGATAATAATAATTATAATAAATATGAAGTTAGGATTTGGTCCACATTAGAACTATGTTTTAAATCCAAAATAGCAATATAACATCTGAAATAGAAAACAAAAATAGAGAATAAAATAGAAAATAGAAAAGGGAAAATACTACACAAAAATAAAGAGAATAAAATATTTAATTAAATAAAAACCTCCCATTCTGGAGTACTCAATGGGTATGTTCAAATGGGTATAAATTTATAGTTAAATTTGATTTCAAATTTGGATTTGCAAAATGAATAAAAGAGAAACTAGAAAAAGAAAAGAATAAAAAAACAAGAAAGAAAACCCTGCCTGGGCCGAGTGTCCCATTTCGGCCCACCTCCCCCTTTACAGCTGAGCGGCCCACTTAAACCACTCCGCGCACACAACTTCAACGCATCGCACTGCCGGCCGGGCCTGCTGGTCAGCCGCCACTTGCCGCGCGCCAGCCACCTCCGTGCGGGACCCGCTCGTCAGGAGCTTCTTCGTCACCGTAGCGTGCGCGAGGGCGAACCTAACAAGCCGTCACGAGATCTTCGCCGCTTCCCCGTTCCGGTCAAATCGATTCCACTCACCAGTTCCACCACTCGCCTGTGCATCCGCGCCTGGGCAGTTAGCCAATAGATCGCGGGGCCCATGTCCCAGCTCGTTGCGCTGTCGCCATGGCCATAACAGCCATCGCCGGATCGTGCGCTTCGACCGGAGAAATCGGCTTCTCAACTGCCCCGCTTCGGCTAAGACCTAGAATCCACTCGCACCCATAAAAGGCTGTGCCAATTTCCGCAGCGCCTTATCCCTTGCCTTGATCCCCCATCTCTTCCGTGAACAATAAAAAAGCCGTCGCCGTAGATTTGTGCCCCCGTCGTTTCTTCGAGCTTGGCTCGTGGTCGGAGGTATTCGTCTTGACGCTCTGGTGCTCGCGGTTTCCTCGGCCAGCTCAACTGATTAACTTCGCAGGTCAGGGCTCGCCACCGTGGCTGTCCTGTTTACCGCCGCCGCCGTTGGGTCGGGGGTAGGAGATGCGCCCTGGTCCGTTGGATCGGGCGTGTTCGGGCAGGATTAGAAGTAGTCGTACCCTTTCGCTTGGACGAGTACCGATTGTCGATTTGATATCGTGCGGGTGAGATGGGATATGACTATAATTAAATCGAGGCCTTTGGTCTCCGATCCTATGGATCTGGTCGCATAACAGTTCGCAGGAATCGCTATCTAATCTGGGACGTGCATGCTAGATCGGACGGTCAGGATTGAACCATAACCCTTCGGCCCTGGCAGTCTTTTAAAAGAGACCCCAAAAAACTTGTTATTCAACCTGCGGTCCACGTAGTTGGGCTCTGTGTCTTAGGAGGTTTTTCACCAGGGCCCCTGCACTCCTCTATTTTTATGCGTGCAGTCCAGAATCATAGATAAATTCATAAATTCAATTAGAAAATGATTTTTAGTATATAAATAATTTCAGAAACTCATTTTATTCATAGAAAATTCATACTAACTCTTTTTTAGTCCATTCCTGTTCCTATAATTTTGTAATATTATGGTTTATCATCTAGTACCACTGTTTTCACATGAAAGCCAAATTAAAATTAAAATTAATATCCTCATTAACCTTGTATCAAGCACATAAAACCTTAGGAAATTCATAACTCCTCCGTTTTAACTCCGATTTGATCCGTTCAAGTCGCGTTAGTCTCGTATAAATATTTACTACGCAGTAACAACATTGATTATACCATGTCTCATTATTTTATAATTAGATCTGTATTTAACTGATGTTGGTTAGTCTGGTTAACTGTATATCATTATAGACTTCTAGAATATGATCTATGGTCAATTTATAACATAGATTAAAATTGAGATAAATACTTATAGAATAACCTCTTATATGATTTATATTAACCAATTTATAATATAGTTTAACATTTTAATCACATAAATCCTCCATGAAATCATAACTCCTTAACCGTAACTCCGATTTTAGTGGTTCTCGTTCCCACGATCTCGTAGCAACGCGTAGATCATTATTATGCAGTATGTTCTTATGTTTGGTGTGATGTTAATTTTGTCTATACCATGTTTGTTTGTATTGCTACGACTACCAGTGCGGTCACGAGGATCCGAAGAATCACCCTTGTAACTGGAATCTCAAGTGCCAGGCAAGTTGTGCCCTTGATCCACTTTTGTTACCCAATAATATTCTTTATTATCACTATTCAATGCATAGCTTTAATTTTGATGGGACCTAATAGGTCACCCTACACTGTTATTCCATTTTACCCTGTTATCCCTGAATCACTTGGGTAGTTTTTGCTATTGCTTTATATGGTTTTGGGATAATATTTCATTATATCCATGTTCCAATTATTTTGTTATTCTATTTGTGTTCATGTCAAGATCATTAATGTTAATTGGAACATGGAGTTTAACTTGAGAAACACGTGCCACCACAAGGGTGGAATGGGACGCCCTTGGCTGACTAATTAGGAAAGCTAGTGGAAGACTACCTTACCCGAAAGGGGCAAGGGCAGTAGGGGAGTTGCATGCAAGGAGGTTCTCGGGTTGATTTTGCTGCGATGGCGGTCAGACGAGGGATTCTTGCAAGTGCTCTTCCCATAAACTGTAGCGGGTTTTCAGAAGCTAGTGGAACTTTGTAAAGGCCTCGTAGTGGATCCCTAGTCATTCACCTCGGTATTGTCTAAGAGTCTAGCTAACCCTGGCGACATGGGATACACGACTTGTGGGTACAGGGTACAACCTCTGCAGAGTGTAAAACTGGTATACTAGCCGAGCTCACGGTCAAGAGCAGCTCAGGACTTTCGCATGATTAATTTATGGAACTTAAACTCAATTTGTCATTTGCAAATGCATGGGTTTATTATTAATTTTGTTCTTTTATTATTATTATGGTTTGGTATTTACTTACATTTAGTAACTGCTAATAAAATTTTGACAAACTTATTAAAAGCAATGCTCAGCTTTAACCCCTATTGCTGATCAGCATTACACATCACATGAACTCCCACCTTTTTGGTGAGTTCATGCCCACTGGTTTCCCCACAACTTGTTGAGCTATGATCATGTGTGAGCTCACCCTTGCTGTCTCACACCCCCACAGGAGAAGAACAGGTGGTTCATGTGGAGCCACGTATCGAGGAGTTTGATTCGATCTAGGTGGCGTCTCCCAGTTGACTTTCTGGTGCCAAGGATGGATTTTAGATCCTGTTATATTTATCTTTTATTTTGTAAGACTTCTGTTATGTAATAAATACTCTGATTATATTGTGACATTTATCTCTATACACTCTGTTATTATATATGGTGTCTTCTTTGACGCATGTATGAGATGCACCCGGCTTTGTCCCTTAAAGCCCGGGTGTTACAGAAGTGGTATCAGAGGAATGTTGACTGTAGGACGAAACCTAGATAGAAATGGACAAAATCCTTACCTACTTACCTTATTCTGATTCTTTCTATACTTATCTTGATCATGTTTCACCTTCTACTGTTCTACTCTGATTAACCTTACCTTTGCTACTCTGATTCTTTCTGAACTTTCCTTAATCTTTTCTCATCCACTGCTGCTTTACTCTGATTATTTTCACCTTTTCTTTCTAAAGACAAACATCGGTTTCACACTTTGAAATCCTGTACCTAAAGTGACTTTTAGGAATAGGAGACCTACTCTTAGGAAAAAACTATTTTTATAGGTATCTATACGTTTGAGTGTTTGTTCTTATGATACTTGTTTGATTTGGATCTTTGATTGAGTGTGATGAGTCGTGGAGTAATGTCCACAATTACATCTGCATATACATATAGGCATAAATTGAATTCATAAGATAACTAAACAACTTAGATTATCCTCCATTAAAGTGTATCTATTTCATATAGATCCCTCTTTTCTTAAAAGACTATCTCTTATCTTAATAGATCCATTTATCTTAAAAGATACTCTCTTACCTTAATAGACTCATCTCATCTCGAAAGGATTTTCATCTTATCCTAATAGATGTAACTAATCACAAAAGATTCTACCATAATCTTAGAGACTCATCTTGACCTAACAAGCATACTTATCCCCACCACTTTGCTTATCTCCTAATAGTATAATAAACTTGATCTATTCCAAAATAAATTAAGTAGATCTTATCTAGTCTAATCTGATTGCACCAATTTAATTCTGATCCCATCTAATCTAGTCAGATCTAATCTAATGGACAAACATGTTAGATAATACTGGTAAAATAAGATTGGATCCTACTCTTGTAAATATGTTTTAACATAACTTGGAGTCTTAATCCAACCTGGCCATATGCAACTACCTTAACCACCCGATAGTTGCATAACCCCTCTGTAGTAACCTAACAGAGATTCTGACTTGCCTACGCCATATAATCCATCCTATCTCAAAAGATTCTAACATATCATAATAATATGTTATTCTACCCTAGTAGATCTATCTAATCTAAACTAGTCTATTCTAGTCATACCCAGTCCTATCTAATCTATTATGATCAGACCTAATTAGCTAACGCTGAGGAAATACATTGGACCCTGCTCACTATAAACAAGTTTGAGACCTTGGATCAACCTGACCCAACCCAATAACTTGACCTACAAAAGCAGGTTACATAACTAATCCCATCTATCATATAGCTACGTACTAAACCCTCTACCCATCTATTACCTACAGATCTATCTTGACTCTTGTCCCAAACCCGAAGGGTGACAGCCAAGCTCAAGAAGGAAGAGATCAATCTCATTAAAGAAGAATATGAATCAAGCTAGACCCTCAAAGGAAGCTCGATTATGCCATAGTACACTCATTCTATGTCAACACTCACCTAATAGCTAAAACCTAATGTACCCTTGTTTTCTATGCCACACCTGCTAGTGGCATGAAAATTTTAGGTATATAAAAAATATACTAATTGGAAGTTCCACTTAAAAAAAGATACTAGAATTTCATAAAGATAAATTCAGCTTGATATGCTCAACTAAATGGTATTCTTAAAAAGGATTATAAAATCTAATGTGACCTAATCTAGTGTGATCTAATCTAATGTGGTCTACTTAGACGAATTAATGGTACTGGAACCCTACTAGTCAGGTTGACATAACTTAGCACATTAAACCAACACAACCAGGAGCATAAGAGCTAACCCAACCCTTAGTGTCATGATGGGTTGCATAATCTATCTATCCCCACCTAACATCAAACAAACTTTTGACCTACATCATGTAGTCTATCTCACCCATATCTATCTCATCCTGACAGATTCTATCTTACATTTGGACATCCACCATATACGACTAGTTATCCCAAGCTTGGCATAAAACAAAGATTAATCCCTGCCAAAGAATCTTCTAATGATAATCAGTTATTGGCCTATTCATCCTACTGACCAAATAATTTTCCTTGCAAAATTATATTACTATATGCTTTTAACTCTCATGGTCAATACTAGGAAGGGAAGATCATCAAGCAACAGCAAACAGAAATGAATCCTCCAAATCCCCCACCAGTTGGAATCAATCAAGTGGTTGCCACCCAAATGATGATAATACAACAACTGGCAAACATGGTTACCGAATTGCAAAATCAGATAAGACAAGAACGCGAGGAAATACGTCAGGACCGGCTGGAGATACGTCGAGAAATAAGGCAAACACTGTTGGAAAGAAAACGACAACAACAACCTCCACTACCACCACCAGCTCCACCAAGCTACATAAACATATATATAAATTACTACTATTTGTAAGATCTAAATGTTATTTTAGTTAGTAGATGATATGGTACTATTTTAGGAGGAATAAAAAGGTCTAATTGACCATATGTGTCGCTAATAAAATTATGCATCATGCTAAGATTTTGTCTATGCATATGTTTGAGATAACATGATTATGCACCCTCTTACAAATCTCGAGGACAAGATTTCTGTTAAGGGGGATAGGAATTGTAAGGCCCAAAATTTGTTTAAGAAAAAAATATATATAATAAATCAACAACTATGGTATTATAATGCTTTGGGAATTAGGGATTTTTTTAAAAGGAAACCATTTATTCCTCCCATGAATAACTAACAAGGAGAAGAATAAATAAAAACATTGTAAACAATAGAAGTTATATTCACATTAATATGAATTTGGACTCTTGGAAATTTGAAGATCAAACATGGATTTGAAAAGAGTTGAGAAAGATAACTATGATAATCATTTAATGCTTTTCAAATTAAATGGTGAAAGGAAGATAAATAAAATAATGATAATAATAATTATAATAAATAGGAACAATTGGATCTATACCATTAAAAGATCCAAACTTTAGATATATACCATGGACCCCACATGTCATTGACTCATGTGGACCCACATGTAAGTGAGATAGTAATGGTATGGATCCAAAGTGGTGATCTTTTAATGGTATGGATCCAAATTTCCCTAATAAATATGAAGTTAGGATTTGGTCCACATTAGAACTATGTTTTAAATCCAAAATAGGAATATAACATCTGAAATAGAAAACAAAAATAGAGAATAAAATAGAAAGTAGAAAAGGGAAAATACTACACAAAAATAAAGAGAATAAAATATTTAATTAAATAAAAACCTCCAATTCTGGAGTACTCAATGGGTATGTTCAAATGGGTATAAATTTATAGTTAAATTTGAATTCAAATTTGGATTTGCAAAATGAATAAAAGAGAAACTAGAAAAAGAAAAGAATAAAAAAACAAGAAAGAAAACCCTGCATGGGCCGAGTGTCCCATTTCAGCCCACCTCCCCCTTTACAGCTGAGTGGCCCACTTAAACCACTCCGCGCACACAACTTCAACGCATCGCATTGCCGGCCGGGCCCGCTGGTCAGCCACCACTTGCCGCGCGCCAGCCACCTCCACGTGGGACCCGCTCGTCAGGAGCTTCTTCGTCACCGTAGCGTGCGCGTGGGTGAACCTAACAAGCCGCCGCGAGATCCTCGCCGCTTCCTCGTTCCGGTCAAATCGGTTCCACTCATCAGTTCCACCACTCGCCCGCGCATCCACTCCTGGGCAATTAGCCACTGGATCGCTTGGCCCATGTCCCAGCTCGTCGCGCTGTCACCATGGCCATAACAGCCATCGCCGGATCGTGCGCTTCGACCAAAGAAATCGGCTTCTCAACTGCCTCGCTTCGGTTGCGACCTCGAATCCACCCGCGCGCATAAAAGGTCGTGCCAATTTCTGTAGCGCCTTATCCCTTGCCTTGAACCCCCATCTCTTCCATGAACAAAAAAAATAAGCCGCCCCCATAGATTCGTGCCCCCGTCGTTGCTTCGGGCTTGGCTCGTGGTCGGAGGTATTCGTCTTGACGCTCTGGTGCTCGTGGTTTCCTCGGCCAGCTCAACGGATTAACAGAGAAGAACGAATTGCTCACCGGAGCAATTTGTACCGCCGCGGAACCAAACCTCGCCGTGGCCAGCATCGCCGAGTCATCAATCCTCGGTAATAAGTGTACCCTCGTCCTCATTATGTCTTCCGCATTAGGTAACTTAGCCGAATTAGAAAACAGGCGTGGAAGTACGGGGATTAACTTCGCCGGTCAGGGCTCGCCGCCGCGGCTGTCTTGTTTACCGCCACCATCGTCGGGTCGGGGGTAGGAGACGAACCCTGGTCCGTTGGATCGAGCGTGTTTGGGCAGGATTAGAAATAGTCGTACCCTTTCGCTTGGACGAGTACCGATCGTCGATTTGATATCGTGCGGGTGAGATGAGATATGACTATAATTAAATCGAGGGCTTTGTTCTCCGATCCTGTGGATCTGGTCGCATACCGGTTCGCAGCAATCTCGATCTAATCTAGGACGTGCATGCTAGATCGGACCGTTAGGATTGAACCATAACCCTTCGGCCCTGGCAGTCTTTTAAAAGAGACCCCAGAAAACTTGTTATTCAACCCGCGGTCCACGTAGTTGGGCTCTGTGTCTTAGGAGTTTTTTCACTAGAGCCCCTGCACTCCTCTATTTTTATGCGTGCAGTCCAAAATCATAGATAAATTCAGAAATTCAATTAGAAAAAGATTTTTAGTATATAAATAATTCCTTAAACTCATTTTATTAATAGAAAATTCATACTAACTCCTTTTGAGTCCATTCTAGTTCCTATAATTTTGTAATATTATGGTTTATCTTCTAGTACCACTTTTTCACATGAAAGCCAAATTAAAATTAATATCCTCATTAATCTTGTATCAAGCACATAAAACCTTAGGAAATTCATAACTCCTCCGTTTTAACTCCGATTTGATCCGTTCAAGTTGCGTTAGTCTCGTATAAATATTTACTACGCAGTACCAACATTGATTATACTATGTCTCATTATTTTATAATTAGATCTGTATTTAACTGATGTTGGTTAGTCTAGTTAACTATTTATCATTATAGACTACTAGAATATGATCTATGGTGAATTTATAACTTAGATTAAAATTGAGATAATTACTTATAGAATAACCTCTTATATGATTTATATTAACCAATTTATAATATAGTTTAATATTTCACATAAATCCTCCATGAAATCATAACTCCTTAACCGTAACTCCGATTTTAGTGGTTCTCGTTCCCACGATCTCGTAGCAACGCGTAGCTCATTATTATGCAATATGTTCTTATGTTTGGTGCGATGTTAATTTTGTCTATACCATGTTTGTTTGTATTGCTACGACTAGCAGTGCGGTCACGAGGATCCAAAGAATCACCCTGGTAACAGCAATCTCAAGTGCCAGGCAAGTTGTGCCCTTGATCCACTTTTGTTACCCAATAATATTCTTTATTATCACTATTCAATGCATAGGTTTAATTTTGATGGGACCTAATAGGTCACCCTAGATTGTTATTCCATTTTACCTTGTTATCTCTGAATCACTTGGGTAGTTTTTGCTATTGCTTTATATGGGTTTGGGATAATATTTCATTATATCCATGTTCCAATTATTTTATTATTTTATTTATGTTCATGTCAAGATCATTAATGTTAATTGGAACATAGAGCTTAACTTGAGAAACACGTGCCACCACAAGGGTGGAATGGGACGCCCTTGGCTGACTAATTAGAAAAGCTAGTGGAAGACTTCCTTACTCGAAAGGGGCAAGGGCAGTAGGGGAGTTGCATGCAAGGAGGTTCTCGGGTTGATTTTGCTGAGATGGCGGTTACACGAGGGATTCTTGCAAGTGCTCTTCCCATAAACTGTAGCGGGTTTTCGGAAGCTAGTGGAACTTTGTAAAGGCCTTGTAGTGGATCCCTAGCCATTCGCCTCGGTAGTGTCTATGGGTCTAGCTAACCCTGGTGACATGGGATACATGACTTGTGGGTATAGGGTGCAATCTCTGCAGAGTGTAAAACTGTTATACTAGCTGAGCTCACGGTCAAGAGCAGCTCAGGACCCTCGCATGATTAATTTATGGAACTTAAACTCAATTTGTCATTTGCATATGCATGGGTTTATTATTAATTTTGTTCTATTATTATTATTATGGTTTTGTATTTACTTACATTTAGTAACTGCTAATAAAATTTTGACCAACTTATTAAAAGCAATGCTCAGCTTTAACCCCTATTGTTGATCAGCCTTACACATCACATGAACTCCCACCTTTGGTGAGTTCATGCCAACTGGTTTCCCCACAACTTGTTGAGCTATGATCATGTGTGAGCTCACCCTTGCTATCTCACACCCCCACAGGAGAAGAACGGGTGGTTTAAGTGGAGCCACGTATCGAGGAGTTCGATTCGATCTAGGTGGTGTCTCCCAGTTGACTTTGTGGCGCCAAGGATGGCTTTTAGATCCTGTTATATTTATCTTTTATTTTGTAAGACTTCCGCAATGTAATAAATACTCTGATTATATTGTGACATTTATCTATATACACTCTGTTATTATATATGTTGTCTTCTTTGGCGCATGTATGAGATGCACCCGGCTTTGTCCCTTAAAGCCCGGGTGTTACAGCTAGCACATGTATTAGTTGATGACTACATTTCACAAGTCATGGACATGAGGATGTTAAACTAATAATGTGGGCACATGTATGACATGAGGCTAGACCAAACCAACGTGAGATATTGTAATATAGTTCTCTTTTGCAACATGTATATTGTATCCTTAGACCTGAGATTGTCGCATGTTCTCAAGATGTGAATTGACTTAATTAGGTACTATCAAACGCTACTCCATAACTAGGTAGTTCTAAAGGTAGTTTTGGGTTGGTCCGGAAGCATGCTTTGAGGCATGGTCAGTCAAGATGGAATTTGTCCCTCTCTCCTTGAGAGAGATATCTCTGGCCCCTTGAGTAATTGGATCAAGAAATGCATGGTCGTGCTAGGGTTTGAAGTTAACCAATGAAAGAATTCCAATTCATAGTATCGAGAAAAAAAGGTCGGCTTAGAGCTAGACCAAATATCGTGAGGCAAAGGGAACAACATGTACATAATGTTGCAATGGTTCGTCTGATATGATCTATACATGCACATAGGAGTTGACATGTCTTGCTAGAGGTCGCTGTCAAGAGTACTTGGGCCATGTCTATATCTGCATGAACCTATTGGGTCACACACTTAAGGGGAAGGAATCCTAACTCGGATTAGATCTAAAATTAGACAAGGCTTTAGGGTTATTGACGGGCCTCGGAGTTAGAAACCCACCAGAATGCCTATATAATGAGGGGTAGGTGCATGGTTAAGAGAACCCTAATTCGACATTAGTAAACTAGCAGTCGCCCGCCCCTCGCCCTCGCCTGGCCACCGTCGCGAACCTAGCAGTTCGGAACGTGGCGCTTCCTCGCTGTACGTGTGGATACCTTGGAGGTGCTGCATCTGGAGCACTAGGACGAACCGCGCGAGGATGTGAAGGTCACTGGCGACTGCACAACACTACTCGACGTGTCCGTCTACATCGAGACGTCTTCCGCTGCCCAACACGTCTAGTGGTAATTCCATGATCTATAATCGTAGTAGTTCCTAGTTTTATGGGGTTGAAAATTTTGTTTTGCGCTAGTGTAGCCTCCCCATAATCCTTTAGTGGTATCAGAGGCAGGCTGTGCGTAGTTTTAGGTCTGGATCTAGGTTCATCAGATGGATCTACTTCTTGCTCGGTTTGATTAGATCAATTTGTTATAAGCGTTTGAAGTAGATTGCCTCGGATATGATCGAAGAGATCAGTTCGTCCTTCTCTGTTATATGCTCGACTTGCCCCTACCAGCTAGAATCACCATCAGGGCTAACTGCATGCACAACTAGTATATTGTCATGATAGGTCAATGTCATGAGTGTAATCTTCTTTCGGTCGAAAGTCTCGAATTTGGGTTGATTTGATCAATCGCATGAGATTTTCAGTGGAATTTCCATACATACGATGCATGGAATTCTGTGAGGTTTTTTGGGCGCTCCCCTAAGACCTGCAGGGGGTGGCTCCCCCCTTGATCGTCGTGGCTATCTGTTGTAGTGGCGAACATATCAAACGTGTTTGTCTAACCTATTTTTGCAAGACATTTTGTGATCGGTATGGCTGTTGTGTGTATATGATGCATATTGATGAATTATTCATGGCATGCGTGCCATGACCAGGGCAATATGGCTGGAGCCATATGTATTGTCCAAATTTAATGTAATGACCTGCGTGTCTACATGTGATGATCCAAAGCGTATGTGTAATTTGGTTACTGGCATACGTTAGATAGGTCTTGAAGGACTCATCACCTGAAGGATGACATACCTATATCATGGAGATGGAGATCATCATGATGGACAGATTATTGGTGATGGAGATCACCATGTGACAGCAAGCCATACCGAATCACAACTATTATGTGAATGCCATTCTTAATGTTCTACTTGTTCATGTCGCATATATGTTCTTGTGTGCGATGATATAAGTAGGACAATCCTTCGTAAATGTTTAAGCACAAATGCCTCTCCAAACCTTGCACTTTCATAGGTCTAATACAATTGTTGGTGGGTCTATGAAATTGGGGTGCCACCTTGACTAGATAGGTTTGTATCAGATACGAACTGCAGAAAGGGTTGGTTAACTTAAACAAAGTCATCTCAACTGTTAAGGACTTTCTCTATGTCACCCAACAACATAAGTCATATATGTTATGATTAGCAAAGAGTTGCTTACTGTTGGGGGCCTTCCTCTTTCGAAGGTCCTAAAAAATGTGACTAACTATATGTTTCAGTATAACATAGACTGTTACAGGAGGCTTTGGCTTTGAGATGAAGGTTTTCTCATGGTAAAGGCGTGTGCGATATGAAGATACAACCCGAAGGTGACATGGATGGACGCTGAAACTATGGCTAAAGGAGCTTCGGCTTGGTATGATAGCAAAGATGAAGGACAAAACCGACCTAAGGGGGAAAAGACTACTTAGTCCTTGATATTTTACATTATGATTAAGAGTAAACGTCAAGGGCATGAATGTAATCTTATCCGGGCTGCGTCCCGTGCCTATAAAATAGATGAACAGTAACACCATACTGTTCACGCTGGATTGTAATCTCTCTCGCGTCATCTTTGCATTCTCACCTTCTGGAGAACCAAAGGTACCATTATATTATAAATATCAGTAATGTTAATTCTTATCTATGGATATAAATATAAATAAATTGCGAGGACGTAATCATTACTTTCATTCTTTAACATTCTTTTGCATTCTTATTTATATTTATACTTATATGCTGAAATGATGAAGGTATGTCCTTCATGACCTTCGTCTGAAGATTATTATATCCGAAAGGAAATAATGCTTCAAAGGACGAAGGTCTTTAACCATTAACAATTGTGTTGCCTTGTTCTTAATTTATAGTATTTGAGAACAAGTAACCAACATTGGCGCCCACCTCCTCCGGTGTACTCACTTCCACAACCTTCGGCAAAGCATCAACCTTCATCACGCCGCCGAAGAAGACAACATCGCCAGGGGTTGCACTATAGCCACTGGAAATAAACCAGGAGATGCTCTCTCTCCAAGAAGCCAGAAGCAGAAGAGAAAGGCTACCAGCCCAATACTTCAGGAGGAGGAGCTGGACCAGGAGATAAGAGACCTGGAAGTCATTCATCAGCAGGTGCAAAGGAAAAAGGAGAAGATGGCCTGACTGGCCGACCTTCAGAAGAAGATCGACGAAGCCGCTGAAGAAATGTGTCATCTTACCCAAGATGACCATGACCGAAGGCCCTAGCACAGGGAGCTTCGTCAGGAGAGCTCATTCAATGAAGATGAATGGTATGATGACTTTCATCACGGTAGCTTTAGCTTTGATGATGCTTCTCCTCTGATAGCAGAATTGTAGGCTGTCCCATGGCCACAATCCTACAAGCCACCTCAGTTGCCCATGTATGATGGGCACTCGGATCCAAAGCAATTCTTGATGAGTTACGAAGCAACAATATCTTCGTACGGGGGTAATGTTGTCGTCATGGCAAAGTCCTTCGTCATGGCAGTCTGAAATGTGGCCCAAACTTGGTACTCTTCTCTCCGGCCAGGGACAATTACGTCGTGGCAGAAGCTCAAGGACATGATGGTCACTTGTTTCCAAGGCTTTCAGACGATGCCAGTCACAGCTCAAGCCTTGTTTCAATGTACGCAAGACCATGAGGAATACCTTCAGGCGTATGTCCGAAGGTTTTCGCGCTTAAGAGCACAAGCGCCCATAGTGCCCAATGAAATTGTCATTGAGGCCATGATTAAGGGGCTTCGGCTAGGACCTATAGCTCAATATTTTGCTAGGACGACTCCACAAACTCTGGAGAAGCTTCTTCAGAAGATGGATGAGTACATCCGGGCTGACAATGATTTTCACCAAAGAAGGGAGGAGGCCTACAGGTTTTCTGAGATGACTAGGGGCTTCGGAGGAAGACTTCACCCCATGCATGTCCGATCAATTCACAACTCCAATACCAACAATGAAAGGACCAGCAATGCTCAGCATAGCCATCATAGTTCTCAGTCTTCAAGCATGCAACAGACTTCTTTCAGACCACCAGCTCCAAGAGGTAGAGGAGGAAGAAGTTTTAGTGGAGGAAGGTTTGGCAATCAACCTCGAAAGTTGTACTACTTTTTTTGTGGCAAGGACAAGGGCCACACAACAAGGACATGTGAGGTTACAATTCAGAAGCAGAAGGAAATAGTTGAAGCTGAAGTGCGGCAGAGTCAGCCGAAGCAAGTCCTCCACACTGCTTTGTGCTACTCTCCATATGTCTCGGAGTATGTAGGCAACCAACAGCCTACGACCTCTGTTGCTTCGGCAAGCCATTCTCAAGCTTACTGGGCCCAGTTGCCACCACCACCACCTCTAGCACCTGTCTTGGTTCACAGTCAGCAGCCAGAAGGGTACCGTCACGCTCAGCAACAACGCGACCTTTGGAAGGAGTCCGAAGCTCGCACAGTCAATAGCACTGTGCCTGAATCAAAGCACATTTACTAAAGAGGCTACAATGGTTCGATTAAAGAATATCCTGATCTGATGTATCTTAATTTTTTCTGCCTTTATATTTTCTTGCAAGAAAGGCAATTCCGAAAAAAGTTAATATCCAATTTGATGTAATAATAATACTTTGGTTACATCATCGATTGTGGAAGTCGTTCCCAAGGGAGCGCAGGGTAAGCTCCGAAACTACAAAGTCGTTCCAAAGGGAGCATAGAGTATGTTCTAAAGCTCCAAAGTCGTTCATAAGGGAGTGCAGAGCTAAGATACCACCTAAATAAAAGGTGAAGAAGCTCCAAAGTCGTTCCTAAGGGGATGCAGAGCTTAAATACCACCTAAATCAGAGGTGAAGAAGCTCCAAAGTCGTTCCTAAGGGGATGCAGAGTTGAAACACCACCTAAGTAAAGGGTGAAGAGACTCCAAAGTCGTTCCTAAGGGAATGCAGAGTCTGGGTGTGTTCTTGTGAGGGTGTGTGTTGTCGGCATAAACATCATGCTGCATCACACCATAACATCATTTTGCATAGCATTACATCATACATCATATTGCATCATCAAGAAAATTGTGGAAAGGAAAAATGATCCTACGAAGATATGTGGATTATGAAACAATGTGTTGAAGCACGAAGTATACCTTCGACAGACATAAATTTACACAACAGTTACATACCAAGGAAATCTTTGTCAACAGCGATATTGAACAACACATGTGGCATAGAAGAAGTTTTAATTCTTTGCGAAGCATGAAAAGAAGGGAAGGTGTTTTTTCGCCGAAGTCTCAAAAATGGTATGTACACAAATTTCATACATCGCAAAGAAACTCAATACATTCATATATATAAATATCCAATGTTTGACTCATACATAAATATTACATTTCCTAATTAACAAGAATCTAGTCTTCTTTTAGTACTCTTTCGGCAACTTCATTCAGTAGCATGTCAACAACTTCGTCAACGATTGTATTGGCGAACTTCATCACATCTAAAGCTTCTTTCATGATGGGGTCAACCTCAGGATTGAATGGCTCCGGTAGTGGCGAAAGGCCGACTGCAGCAAAGTATATGATAATAAGGATTTGAAGCTAGAAACAAATAATAAAGCAAAAGGGCATTAAATAGAGGTACCTATAATCAATGAACGTTCAGTAGCTTCTTCAGCTTCCTTTTCCTCTAGTCGGGCATCATGGGATTCTTTTTCACTCTTCTTTATTGCTTCGTCGACTATCTCGCAGCCACCCTTCATCCAAACATCGGAATAGAATTTCTCGCCCATCAGAGTAGCTTCGGCTGAAGGTTCCTTCGTATCATCTATGGAGAAGATGACTTCTGCTTGGGCTACAGCTTTAACATGTTCACATCTAATTTTCTCCAAAACTACTGCAACCCCTCGGGCACCGACGAAGGCACAAAAATCCCAACGGTCACTAAGTATTTCTTCAAAAGCTTCAACCTCTTCGCCGATCCATTGAATGACTCCTTCGGGGTCGCCTTGAATAAATTTTTGCTCCGATGAGTATGCACCCACATTTGCAAAACTGTCTTTCAGCTTCTTTGCGCAATCCAAGGATTTTTCATAGCATCTCTCCTTGGATTCACGAAGCTCCTTCACATTCTTTTGCAACCTTGAACTTGTCCATTCACTTATTTCATGCTTTGCCTTTGCAACTTCAAAATCTTCATTCATTTTGGCAAGCTTTTTTTAAGTCTTCGATTTCGGCTTTGTGAGCTTTGGATTGTGCATTAAGTTTTGCTTCGCTGCTCTTCAGCCTATCCACTAAGGAAAGCAGTATTCTATCTTTTTCAAGGGCTTCATTTCTTAGCGTAATAACTACTGACCGAAGTTTCCCAAGGGCTGTTTGGCAGCTTTTATCTTCTGCGTTCTTTTATGCCCTTAAAGCCTTACTTAGGATTAAGCCCTACAAAAAATGAAGGATCAGCACACAATAATAAGAAAAGATACAAAAAATAATCTGTTTATAAGCTAAAACATTCTCACCTTCAGACTGTTATAGGCAAGGCTGTCTGCAAGTTCATCTTTCGACATTACAGACAGGCCGAGCTCAAGCTTTAGATATCCTATACTGTCTGCCTTCTCCCGGCAGACAAATATCTCCTTATTGTCCGGAAGGCAATATAAAAAGTCGTCTTCATCAGTGCCGTTGTATACCAAGGATCTCTCTGGGTACTTTAGATTCCTGGCGTATTATTTAGCTTCGACAATCTGCTCTTTCGACAGCTGTTTCCCTGAAGCATGTCGCACGATAAATTCCAGCTCTTCAGCAGGCACTTCGGGAGCAGGAGACTTAAATTTCTTAGGAGCACTTTCTTTTTCCAAGGTCAGAGGAATAGCTCATAAAGATATACCTCAATAGGAGCTGATGGACTAGCTTCGACAGTATCTAGTGTTATGCCAGCTTCACTAGATTTCTTTGGGATTTCACCCTTTCTATCAGGCGCTGAAGCAGGAGTTTGTACTTTTGAAGATTCCATAACAGCGTCTAGTACGCTGGCCATTCTCCTTTTTGGAGTTATTGCAGAAATTTTTGACACCTTTGGCACCTCCGACTCTTGCGGTGGGCTTAGAGTTTTTGGCTGCTCTGCCGATTTCCCTAATTCTGGTTCTTCGGCCGTTTTTCCCTAGCTTTGGCAGGACACTCTAGCACTTTGGTCGTCTCGGTTTTCTACTTCTCCGCTGTTACCTTCAGTTTCGGCACTTCGGTCGACTCTCCCTTGGCTTTAGCAGGAGCGGGGTAGTCTGACCCAGGAGAAGAAGAAGGCCCTTCAGTAAGCTTCGGCACTATGGTTGTTTCAATGTGTCTAGGCCGTTATGTCAAAATTTTAACCTTTTTCAACTTCGGCATGGTAGAGATAGCCGAAGCAGCAGCCTTTCTTTTCTTTCCCTGCTTTCATGAGGGAAAACAATAGTCTGGGTACACAAAACCAATGACATCAAAAACCATGTTTATTATCTTCTTGCCTCGTACTCCGAAGGCCATTGTCATGGCATCATCCTCGGCCCTTGTGTAGGCACCAAGCAACTCGTTGCTAGTTGCCTCAATGCAATCCAGCCAGTCATCGTTCGGCTCATCGAATTGATTTCTGTACCTAAAGGTGTACTTCAGGTAAACTAAACCATCCTGGCTGGACCCAGAAGCAGCTTCATTCAGCATCTCCCAGCCACTTGCGAGAGGCCACACTCTGTAAGCAATGTGCTCCTGGACTAAGTCACTGGTGCCAATGTAAGTGCAAACTATGTTATAAGCAGCTTGGCACGCTTGTACGACATTCCCAAGGGCAATAGATGACCTCTTGACGCCGAAGTGAGACCAGATAGGGCGTTGAATGATACCCTTAATATCTTCTCTTTCGACTAGATCGTTTTTCACATAAAACCACTCTTGCATCCAGGCCCCTGGCCATCTCTTCCGAAATGTTGGAACTGGATAGCTCACATCAGAGTGAGGCACGAAGCTGTAGCAACCAAAATTATTATCATATTTTTCTTTGCTAGTGGCCTTCGTCTTGTACGACAGTTCGTGAATATTGCAAAAACATCTTGCATTTGGTTCTAACCGCTGGCTCTTCATGGCCCAAATAAAAATCCCCATTCTGATGATAGCCTCGGGGGTGAGTTGATGAAGGAATATTTTAAAAGTTTTCAAAACTTCAACTAACTATTTATCTAAAGGGAACTGAAGTCCCGCTTTCATGAAGCTTCTGTAAACGACTACTTCGTCAGCTTCGGGCAATGGGGCATTGCTATCTCCCCTAGCCCTCACAATAGAAATATCGCAGAAGTACCTTCCCTTCATTGCATCAATTTGACTTTGTTTGATGGTTGATCTCCCGAAGATAGTATGACTCGGTCGCCAGGGCCGATCTTCTGCACCTTCGTTCCCACTCTCTATGTCAAAATCTTCATTGTCACTGGAACTTTCAGATATTCCAGCATGTGTCTCACGAGCAATCTTTTCTGCATTGGTCTCTTCCATAGCTTTGTAAAACTCGGAAAGAGCTGGGTCGTCAGTCTTCTTCTTGTCAGCCATCAAGTCATGTTGAAATGACAAAGCTTAAAATTCAATCAAAACTCGGAAGAGCAAGAAAATTTAGAATGACGAACACAGTGTAAGCAGCTAAAATGGCATAACAAATGCTCTCAATGCGAGTCCATATTTATATGCCTAACGCCTCATGATTTGGTGGGTCCTACATGTCATGTCTTTCGCTATTCTAGCGAATCGAAGGTGTTTTTTTGGACCTTTCGCTAAAGGCCTTCGTTCACGTCACAGTCTAAATTTGTTACAAAGAAACAAATTAATACTGCGAGGGGCTACTGTTGGGGGCCTTCCTCTTTTGAAGGTCCTCAAGAACGTGACTAACCATATGTTTTCAGTATAACATAGAATGTTATAGGAGGCTTCGGCTTTGGGATGAAGGTTTTCTCATGGTAAAGGCATGTGCGATATGAAGATACAACCCGAAGGTGACATGGATGGACGCCGAAACTATGGCTAAAGGAGCTTCGGCTTGGTATGATAGCAAAGATGAAGGATGAAACCGACCTAAGGGGAAAAGACTACTTAGTCCTTGATAATTTACATTATGATTAAGAGTAAATGTCAGGGGCATGAATGTAACCTTATTCGGTCTGCGTCCCGTGCCTATAAATAGATGAATAGTAACACCGTACTGTTCACGCTGGATTGTAATCTCTCTTGCGTCATCTTTGCATTCTCACCTTCTGGCGAACCGAAGGTACCATTGTATTATAAATATCATTAATGTTAATTCTTACCTATGGATATAAATATAAATTAATTGTGAGGATTTAATCATTACTTACATTCTTTAATGTTCTTTCGCATTCTTAATTATATTTATACTTATATGCTAAAATGATGAAGGTATGTCCTTCATGACCTTCGTCTGAAGATTATTATATCCGAAAGGAAATAATGCTTCGAAGAACGAAGGTCTTTAACTATTAACAATTGTGTTGCCTTGTTCTTAATTTATAGTATTTGAGAACAAGTAACCAACACTTACCAATCTACCTTGTCTTCTAGCGGTGATGCTAAAGCTCACTAGTAGACTTGTTAGTTGTGGGGTCTGAATCACTAAGTATCAATTGAGGGATATTGATTTTAGTGGGAGTAGATTCTATTAAATGTTTAATATGATTTACTCTATCATGGATATTTTTGTCTTAGTATTTTGCATTATTTTGTTGTAGATAAATATTACCTAGCACATCAACATTTACTGTGCGACCAATTCTTCAAAAGGATAAGTTAAATGGAACAAACTATACTAATTGGATCCGTAACTTGAGAATTGTTCTCAGGGCTGAAAAAAGGAAGACGGTCTAGACACCCACAACTAGAGGATCCTAATGAAGATGCAACTACTTCTTCTAAAACCACTTACAAGAAAGAAATGGTTGCAAATCTTGAAGTGAATTCCCTGATTCTTGCTTGCATGGAGCCTGAGCTGCAGGTCCAGTTTGAGACAAACCATGAGGTGCACGATATGATCATGGCACTCAAGGATATGTTCCAGACTCAGGCTAGGACTGAAAGGTTCAATGTGTCCAAAGCATTTATAGAATGCAAGCTAGCAGGAGGTGCAGCAGTTGAGCCACATGTAATCAAAATGGTTGGTTACAATCAGAGGTTGGAGAAGCTAGGCTACCTAGTATGCCAAGAGTTGGTCGCTGACTTCATTTTGGCATCTTTTTCGCCTAGCTATGGAAACTTCATTACGAACTACCATATGCATGGGGCAGAGAAGGGCCTCAATGACCTATGTGGAATGCTGAAAACAGCAGAGGGTGACATAATGAAAAGCGTTGGCAAGCAGCGGCCATGTGATGGCGGTCCAAAACAAACCCAACTTTAAGAAGAAGGGTAAATCTCAAAAGAAGAAGGGCAAGGCAAAGGATACAGTATCCAAGCCAAACCAAAAGCCCAAGGCTGGACCAGCTGCAGATGTAGATTGCTTTTACTGCAAAGAACTTGGTCACTGGAAGAGGAATTGCAAACAGTACTTGGCCTCTATTAAGGATCACACGGTAAGGGTACAACCGTGGCAGGTACACTTGCTATTCACATTACAAAAAAATTATTGTTGATTCTTATATAAATTCTTGGGTATTTGATACCGGATCGGTTGCCCATATTTGCAATTCGATGCAGGGAATGATAAGAAGTAGAAGCGTGAAAAGAGGAGAAGTTGATTTCTGAGTAGGCAATAGTGCAAGAGTTGCTGCGTTGATCGTCGGGATGATGCAACTGCACCTTCCATCAGGATTTATTTTGGAGTTAAATAATTGTTATCTAGTTCCTAGTATGAGTCGGAACATTATGTATCCTTCATGTTTGATGAAGGATGGTTATTCATTTGCGAGTGAAAACAATGGTTGTGTGATCCCTAAGAATGACATGTTTGTGGCTTTTGAATCCATTATAAATGGGTTATTCATTTTAAATCTTGATGATGCACCTATATGTAATATTAGTGCTAAAAGGCCTCAGCCTAATGATTTAAGTCCTACCTACATGTGGCACTGTCGTTTGGGTCATATAAGTGAGAATTGTATGAAAAAGCTTCATTCTGATGGGTTTTTAACTTCGTTTGATTTTGAATCATATGAGACATGTGAAGCATGCTTACTTGGCAAGATGATTATGGCACCCTTCACAGGTTTACCTGAGAGGGCATTAGATTTGTTGGAACTCATACATACTGATGTGCGGACCAATGAGTACGACAACTAGAGGAGGATTCCAATACTTCATAACCTTCACTAATGATTTTAGTTGATATGGATATGTCTACTTAATGAAACGTAAGTTTGAATCTTTAGAAAAGTTCAAAGAGTTTCAGAATGAAGTGGAAAATCAACGTGGCAAGAAAATTAAAGCACTACAATCTGATCGTGGAGGTGAATATTTGAGCCATGAGTTTAACAATCATCTAAAGAGTTGTGGAATTGTTTTGCAGCTTACGCTGCCTGAACACCTCAGAGGAATGGCGTTTCTGAACGATGTAATCGTACTTTATTGGATATGGTTCGATCAATGATGAGCCATTCGAACCTACCTTTGTCATTTTGGGGATACACTCTAGAAACATCTACTTTCACACTAAATAGGGTACCATCTAAGTTTGTAGTTAAGACACCATATGAGATGTGGACTGGGAAAACCCCTAGTTTGTCTTTTATGAAGATTTGGGGTTGTGAGGTTTATGTCAAGCGACTGTAGTCAGATAAACTCTCTCCAAAATTGGACAAGTGCATGTTTGTGGCATATCCAAAAGAAACTTTGGCATATTACTTTTACCACTGGTCAGAGGGCAAAGTGTTTGTTGCCAGGAACGTTGTTTTCTTAGAGAAAGAGTTTCTCAAAAGAGAGAAGAGTAAAAAAAGGTGTATCTCGAAGAAGTTCAGGATGAGCCAGTGGGACAAGATTCAACAAGTCATGCTAATGTAGCAAAACAAGTTGCGACGTCTATGGCAAGAGAATCACCACCACAACTACGAAGGTCATCAAGGCTTCATAAGGCATGAAGAGAAGTGCTATTGTTGGGTAATGGGGAAGTATTGTTGTTAGACAACGACGAACTTGCAACATATGTAGAAGCGATGATGGACCCAGTTCCGAGAAATGGCACGTCGCCATGAGATCCGAGATAGATTCCATGGGAGAAAATTAGGTTTGGAGCTTGGTTGACCCGCCTGATGGTGTTAGACCCATAGAGTGCAAATGGATCTATAAGATGAAGAAAGACATGGATGGAAATGTTCACATCTATAAGGCTCGACTTGTTACAAAGGGTTTTCGACAAGTTCATGGAATTGACTATGACGAGACATTCTCGCCAGTAGCGATGCTTAAATCTATTCAAATCATTCTATCTATTGCTGCATATTTCGATTATGAGATTTGGCAGAGGATGTGTAATTGTGTATATGATATAGCCCAAGGGTTTTGTCGATCCAATCAATGCTGGATAGATATGCAAACTTCAGAAATCTATTTATGGGTTGAAGCAAGCATCTCAGAGTTGGAACATTCGTTTTGATGAAGTGGTCAAAGGGTTTGGTTTTTATCAGAATGAAGAAGAAGCTTGTGTTTACAAGAAAGAAAGTGGGAGCGTTGTTGTATTTCTGATCTTGTATGTGGATGACATATTATTGATTACGAACGAAATTCCTATGCTGGAGTCCATCAAGGCTTCACTGAAAAAGAGTTTTCCTATAAAGGACTTAGGGGAAGCTGCATATATTTTGGGCATAAGGATCTATAGAGATAGGGCGAAGAGGCTTATAGGATTGAATCATGATACGTACATTGACAAGGTGTTGAAACGGTTCGACATGGAACAGTCCAAGAAAGGGTTCTTACCTATGTCACAAGGTATACACCTAAGCCAGAAGCAGTGTCCTGCGACGGCTAATGAGCGAGAGCGCATGAGTAAGGTACCATATGCCTCGACAATTGGATCAATCATGTATGTCATGATAAGTACACACCTAGATGCTTCATGCGCTATAAGTGCTACGAGTAGGCACCAGGTTGATCCAGGTGAGGATCACTGAACATCGATTAAGGCATTCTTAAGTACTTGAGAAGGACTAAAGATATGTTCCTGGTATATGGGGGTAAGGAGGAGCTCGTTGTAACTGGTAACACCGATGCTAGCTTCCAAATTGATCCAGACGAGTTAAAATCGCAATCAGGTTTTGTGTTCACAATAAATGGTAGTGATATTAGTTGGAAGAGTTCCAAGCAGGAGACTGAGACTGATTCTACAAAAGAAGCAGAGTACATTGCAACTTCTGAATCTGCGAAGGAAGGTGTTTGGATAAGGAAGTTCCTCATTGAGCTTGATGTTTTTCCTAATGCCTCTAGTCCATTGAACGTCTACTGTGACAATAATGGGGCTATCGCGCAAGATAAGGAGCCAAGGAACCACCAGAAAAGCAAACACATAATGTGGAAGTTTCACCTCATATGGGAATTCGTTAGGCGTGGTGAGATAAAGATAAGCAAAATACATACGGATTTGAATGTTGGTGATCCTTTGACAAAACCTCTTCCATAACCCAAGCATGAGGCACACATGAGATCTATGGGTATTATATATCTTCTAGATTAACTCTAGTGCAAGTGGGAGACTTTTAGAAATATGCCCTAGAGATAATCATAGAGATGAGCATATTTCTTTGTATATATGTATTGCTTAATTGAATATCCATGAAAGGTACCTTGTATTGATTAGCAATTATGTGAATTGTTTTTGAGATTCTTTACTTGTATGGTTACTCTAATTGATGTCCGTAGTCAGAGTCGATGACTAGCACATGTATTAGTTGATGACTATATTTCAAAATTCATGGACATGGAGATCTTAAACTAATAATGTGGACGCATGTATGACATGTGTCACACCCGGGTTTTAGGGGTCCAAAATCCGGGCGCAAAATAATCACCAGGTGTCAGATATATGATGAATAGTGGTACAGAAACGAATGTCACATCTTTACTATATAATAGGAGTTCTGTACAAAATAAATAAATAATTACATCACAAGGAGACAACGATCCAGCAACCCAAAGTTGACTGGGAGACGACGGCCTAGACCTCTCACGAACTCGTCACAGCATCCTTCATGCGCCTCATCCTGTGGTACCTGCTCTTGACATGTGGGGGTGTGAGATAGCAAGAGTGAGCTCACATACGTTCATCGCTCAACAAGTTGTGGGGAATAATGTGCATGAACTCGCCAAAGGTGGGAGCTCACATGAAATGTAAGGCTTACCAAAGAGGATGGTTGAAGCTGAGCATTGCTGTTAAAGTTGGTCAAAATTTTATTAGCAATTACTATGTATAAGTAAATACCAACCCAATTAAGTAGTAGAACAAAAGTGATAACAACACCTGCGATGCAATGCATATGACAAATTGAATTTAGTTCCATAAGTTAATGATGTGAGTGTCCGAGCTGCTCATGACCATGAGCACGGCTAGTATACTAGTTTTACACTCTGCAGAGGTTGCGCATCTTTACCCATAAGTCATGTTGCCCATCTGCCAAGGGATCGCGACTTCCCATACACCTCTACTGAGGAGGCGAGGCAGGGTAACACTATGAGGCCTTTACAAAGTTCCACTAGCTTCAGAAAACTCACTACAGTGTCTAGGAAGCTCCAATGCAGGGACCCCTCGCCTGAACGCCATCGCAGCAAAATCAACCCAAGGGCCTCCCCACACTGACCACTCCCCTACTGCCCTTGCCCCTTTTGGGTAAGGTAGTCCTCCACTAGCTTTGCTAATTAGTTAGCCAAGGGTGTCCCATACCACCCTTGTGGTAGCACTGTTTTCCTGGGTGGTTCTCCATGTTCCAATTAACATAATGATCTTATCATGAACAGTAAATAACAACTAATAATAAAAGTATACTCATGAATAATGTGTATCACTATACCCAAAAGCACATAAAGAAATAGCAGGTTGTTGGTCCTTGTTCTCAAATGTTATACATCAAGAACAAGACAACACAATTGTTAATAATTAGGGACCTTCGTCTTTTGAAGCACTATCTCCTTTTGGATATAATGATCTCCAGACGAAGGTTATGAAGGGCATACCTTCATCATCTCAGTGAACAAATATAAATAACGGTACATGAAATATAAAAGAATATAAATAATGATCAGTAAGTTATTTATATTCTCATATCATAAACATCAACAATATTTATATTACATTGATACCTTCGGCTTGCCGGAAGGTGAAAATGCGAGAGTGACGTAGGAGCGATTACAATCTAGCGTGAACATTTCGGTGTTACTGTTCATCTATTTATAGGCATGGGACGCAGCCCGGATAAGATTACATTCATGCCCCTGACATTTGCTCTTAATCTAATGCAAACTATCAAGGACTAAGTAATCTTTTCTCCCTTAGGTCGGTTTCGTCCTTCATCTATGCTAACATGCCAAGCCGAAGCTCCTTTAGCCATAGCTTCGGCGTCCATCCATGTTGCCTTCGGGATGTATCCTCATGTCACACGTCTTCATCCCAAAGCCGAAGCTTCTTGTAATAGTCTATGTCATACTGAAAACATATGGTTAGTCATGTCTTTCAGGACCTTTGGAAGAGGAAGGCCCCCAACAGTAGCCCCTCGCAGTATTAATTTGTCTCTTTGTATCAAATTTAGATTGCGACATGAACGAAGGCCTTTAGCCGAAGGTCCAAACAAACACCTTCCCTTCGCTAGAATAGCGAAAGGCACTGACATGTATGGCCCACCAAGTTGTAAGGCGTTGAGCATATAAATAGGGACCCGCATTGATAGCATTTGCTGCACCATTTTAGTTGCGTATACTGTGCTCATCATTCTAAATTTTCTTGCTCTTCCAAGCCTTGATTGAATTGTGAGCTTCGGCAATCGTGCAACTGTTGTCTAAATGGCTAGATAGAAGAAGATTGATGACCATGCATTGGTCAGGTTTTATGAAGCTATGGAGAATACAAATACAGAGAAGATTACCAATGAGATGTTGGCTGGATTATCTGAAGATTCCGGCGATAGTGAAAGTTTCGACTTAGAAAGTGGAAACGAAGGTGCCGAAGATCGGCCCTGGCGGCCGAGTCATACCATTTTCGGTAAATCAACCATCAAACAGAGTCAGATTGATTCAATGAAAGGAAGATACTTATGCGATATATCTATCGTAAGGGCTAGAGGAGATAGCAGTGCCCCTGCACCCGAAGTAGACGATGTTGTTGTCTACAGGTTTATTATGAAAGCAGGGCTTCAATTCCCCCTGAACAAATTTTTAGTTGAAGTTTTGAAGGCTTTTGAAATTTACCTTCATCAGATTACCCCTGAAGCTATCATCAGAATGGGGATTTTCATTTGGGCCATGAGAAGCCAGGGTTTACAGCCGAATGCAAAATTCTTCTGCAACATGCATGAGCTGTCCTATGAGACGAAGGCTATTGGCAAAGAACAATATCATAATAATTTTGGTTGTTCTAGCTTTGTGCCTCACTCTGATGTGAGCTATCCAGTCCCGACATTTCGGAAGAGGTGGCGAGGACCCTAGATGCAAGAGTGGTTTTATGTGAAGAACGACTTAGTTGAAAGAGAAGATATAAAGGGGATCATTCAACACCCTATCTGGTCTCGCTTCGTCATTAAGAGGCCAGCCACTGCCCTTGGAAATAATATTCAAGCATGCCAGGTGGCCTTTAACACCGTATGCACTTATATTGGCACAAGGGATTTAGTCCAGAAGCATATTGCTTATAGAGTGTGGCCTCTTGGAAGTGGCTCGGAGATGCCAAAGGAAGCTGTTGCCGGGTCCAGTCAAAGCGGCTTAATTTATCTAAAATACACCTTCAGGTACAGAGATCAATTCGATGAGCCGAACGATGACTGGTTGGATTGTATTGAGGCAACTAGTGATGAGTTACTTGGTGCCTACACAAGGCCCAAAGACGATGCCATGACATTGGCCTTCGCAGGACAGGGCAAGAAAAGATTGAATAGAGTTTTTGACGTTATTGGCTTCGTATACCCGGATTATCGCTATCCTTCGCAAAAGCAAGGAAGAAAGAGAAAATATGCTACCTCGGCGATCGCCAGCACTCCGAAGTAGAAAAAAGGTTAAGATTTTAACACATCGCCCCAAGCGTGCTAAGGCAGCCAAAGCGCCGAAACCTGCTGAAGGGCCTTCTGCTTCTGGGTCAGACTGCCCCACTCGTGCTGAGGCTAAGGGAAAGTCGGTCGAAGTGCCTGAACCGAAGGTAATAAGGGAACAGCAGAAAGCTGAGACGACCAAAGTGCCGAAGCGTCTTGCTGAAGCTAAGGCAAAAACGGTCGAAGAGCCAGATTTGAGGAAGTCGACAGAGCAACCGAAGATTCTAAGCCTGTCGCAAGAGACGGGGCTGCCGAAGATGTCAAAAATGCCTGTAGTAACTCCAAAAAGGAGAAGAATGGCCAGCGTACTAGACACTGTCATAGAATCAACAAAGGTACTAACTCCTGTCTCTTCAGAAGTACCAAGCATGGGTGAGAAAAATACAAAGGAAACTACCGAAGCTGGACCGCCAGCTTCTACTGAAGCAAATCCTGCGGGAGCTACTTTGATCTTGGAACAAGAAAGCGCATCCGAGACGGTTAAATCTCCTATCCTCGAGGCACCTGCTAAAGAACTAGATTTCATCATATGACATGCTTCGAGAAAACAGTTGTCCGAAGAACATATTGTTCAAGCTAAGCAATATGCCAGGGATTTAAAGTACCCAAAAGGATCCTTGGTATTTAATGGCACTGACAAAGACAATTTTTTGTACTGCCTTCCGGACAACAAGGAAATATCTGTTTGCTGGGAGATGGCAGAAATATAGGATTCCCTAAGCTAGAGCTTGGCCTATCTGCCATGTCGAAGGATGACCTTGTAGACAACCTTGCTTATAACAGTCTGAAGGTGAGGATGTTTTAGTTTATAAGCATATTACTTTTAATATCTTTTCTTATTATTGTGTGCTAATCCTTTATTTTTGTAGGGCTTAATCCTAAGCAAGGCCTTAAGGGTACAAAAGAAAGTAGAAGACGAAAGCTGCCAAATAGCCCTTGGGAACCTTCAGGCAGAAGTTATTACACTAAGAACGAGGCGCTTGAAAAAGATAAAATATTGTTTTCCTTAGTAGATAAGCTGAAGAGCAACGAAGCAAAACTTAATGCACAATCCAGAGCTCACCAAGCCGAAGTCGAAGACCTTCGGAAAAAACTTGCCGAAATGAGCGAAAATTTTGAACTTGCAAAGGCAAAACAAGAGATAAGTGAATGGACAAGCTCCAGGCTGGAAAATAATGTTGAAGAACTTTGGGGTTCTAGAGAGAAATGCTACGAAGTATCCATGGACTGTGCAAAGAAACTAAAAGATAGTTTTGCAAAGGTGGGTGCATACTCATCGGAGCAAAAATTTATTCGAGGCGATCTCGAAGGAGTCACTCAATGGATCGGCGAAGAAGTCGAAGCTTTTGAGGAAATACTTAGCAATCATGCGGATTTTTGTGCCTTCGCTGGTGCCCGAGGGGTTGAAGCAGTTTTGGAGCAAACTGGCTATGAACATGTTAAAGCTGTAGCCCAGGCAGAAGCCGTCTTCTCCATAGACGACACGAAGGAGCCTTCAGCCGAAGCTACCTTGATGGGCGGGAAATTCTATTCCAATGTTTGGATGAAGGGCGGCCGCAAGATAGCCGACGAAGCTATAAAAAAATGAAAAAGAATCCCATGATTCCCGAGAAGAGGCTAAGCGAGCCAAAGAGGCTACTGAGCGCGCAAGGCGTATAGGTATTATTACTGAATTTTAGCTTCGGTGTTTGTTTTTGGCTTCGGATTAACAACTTATTCTTTACTACAGCTGAACTTTCACCGCCACCTGAGCCATATGACCCCGAGGCCGATCCAGCTATGAAGGAAGCATTAGAAACAATAAGGATTGCCGAAGAAGTCGTTGACGACGTTGTCAACAGACTCCTAAATGAAGCTGCCGAGAAGATATTGAAAGAAGACTGAATTCTTGTGTACTAAGAAATGTAATATTCGTGTATAAGTCAAACGTCAAACATTTGTATGTATATTAATGTAATATATTTCTTATCGATGCATGGAATCTATGTACTTACCTGTTTTTGTGCATTCGGTGAAAAAACACCTTCCCTTCTTTTCATGCTTCGCAAATAAAAAATCACCCCTTCTTATGTCGTAGTTGTTATATAATATTGTTGTCGACGAGGATTTTCTTGGTATGTAACATTATAGCTGCCGAAGGTACACTTTGTGCTTCAGCACATTGTTCCATTCATTAAATATTTTGAAAGAAGCATCTTTGCTTCTCCACAGGTCTGTTGCTGATGTGATATGATGTATGATGTAATGCTATGCGAAATGATGCGATGATATGATGCAGCATGATATTTATGCCGAAGACACACACCCACTCGAAAATGCACCCAGACTCTGCATCCCCTTAGGAACGACTTTTGAGTCTCTTCACCTTTTACTTAGGTGATATTTCAGCTCTGCATCCCCTTAGGAACGACTTTGGAGCTAAGCTCTGCATCCCCTTAGGAACAACTTTGGAGCTTCTTCACCTTCTATTTCGGTGGTATTTAAGCTCTGCATCCCCTTAGGAACGACTTTGGAGCTTCTTCACCTTTTATTTCGGTGGTATCTTGGCTCTGCATTCCCTTAGGAACGACTTTTGAGCTTCAGAACTTACTCTGCGCTCCCTTAGGAACGATTTTGTAGCTTCAGAACTCACTCTGCGCTCCCTTAGGAACGACTTTGTGGCTTCAGAAGTTACTCTGCTGTAATATCCCAAAAAAATGTTGACCAAAAGTTGATCTTCAGTGTGTGGTGAGGGAAATGGGTTGTGTGCCGTTGGATGCAAAGTCAGAAGTCATCTGAGGCGTCGTTTCTTTCTCCCACAACCCTAGGTGACCACCACTTTTCCCTTTTCCCCTCTCTTGGTCGCCACCCCCCTTTTCCTCCTTGGCTGGCAGCCCCCTCTCCTCCCATTGCAGCCACCCTCCACTGCTTCCTCCTCCCTAGATCTCCCCCACGCAACAAGGATCGAGAAGAGGAGGAGCTCGTTGAATTGAAGAGGAAGAGAGGATCAAGGAGATGTTCTACCCCCATCTCTTCTTGCAAATTTTCTTGAGGAAACCCTAGGTAAGGATGGGATCCTTGTTCCTCCCTATAATTATGTGCTTTTGGAGGTTATAGATCATGGGAATTAAAGGATTAGAGGTTGGATTAGATGTGGGGTTAGGTTTTGATCTCGAATTTAGTTTCTGCAAAATGGCAGATTCAACAATTTCTGTTCATGCTAGTTTTCCGTGGTCTTAGTGGCCTCAAAAAAGTAAAATGTTTATCTATGAGTCGTAGATAATTTGTAGATCCTTTTTTTGTCCGTGAAGAACACCTCAATCGGACATCAGATCAGAAAGTTATTGCAGTTTGATTATAGCAGTTTTTGAGTCTCATAATTCTGTGCAGAATCTGTTCTCTTAAGATTTAGGCAACTTTATCAACAGAATTAAACTTTAAGTTGGTAAAATAAGTTGTAGATAATTGCATAAGCTTTCCAGATTGTTAAAGAGTGCATTCATATGAATTATGAAACTCCAGTTATGTTTGTTTTACTGTGGCTGTTCCTGTTTGCCTGACAAAATTGAGTGGGTTTGTTCACTGGTGGGTTTCATCTAGTAAATAGCCGAATTTGCTCTTCCAACTATGGAGACTTTTGTAGAGGGATAAAAGTTCTTACTGCCAGCAGAAATTCATAATTTTTGGTTGTGTAGTTTGGGAGATATAGAATTTTGAAGTTAAATATACTGCTGTCTGAAACAGATTCAGTCAGTTATCTTGTCAGATGTTTTAGAACTTATAGATGACAAAATTTAATTATCCATTGAATACCGAAGTTATAGAATATTTTGTTTAGATACTCTTAGAGTATTTGTTTGATATTACCACTGTTATAATTTTGAAGATACAAAATTAACAAACAACGATGCTGTTGTTTGGCATGTGGTTCAGGGTAGGAGTCTTTCCACCGGGTCTTGGTTTCAAGTGTAGGAGCGATTTGTTGATTGTTGGCAAATGTTTGTGAAATATTTGTATTAAGTTTTATGCCCTCTAGCAGGTGGCTACACTCCAGAACATGCCTAGTACATTTTTTCTTCTTCGATGAAGGCAAGTGAATGTAGCGGTGGTTGCTACCGTTTTGACTTGTTGTTTTTATCGCCTACACTCTAATATTCAGAATTATTAAATTCTTTCATAATTGAACTATATGGTGATGCTCTACTTGCTTGTATTATATTGATGATGATTATGATTCGAGTATGACCCATGAGATTAGTTCACACCCCTGAAGGTAAATGAAGTATTATTTGAGGTTTGTATTGTATCTGAAGAAAAATGAAGTATCATTAGAGGTTTGTATTGTATCTGAAGGTAAATGAAGTATTATTTGAGGTTTGTATTGTATGTGAAGGAAGTGAAGTATATTGATAAATGCAGAATGCCATATACATTGCATGATTCACTTGCATCTGAAGTTTTGTCGTGACCTATGGTCCGACCATAACGGTACAACTTAGCATCATACGTTGCTCGAGGAGGGGTACGATGCGGCTTCATACCCTTAGAGGTATGCAGGCAGAGGACATATGCATTGCATTCATATGCATTCATTGAAGTGATATTTGCAGATGATGTGGTTTTATACCCTCAGAGGTATGAAGGCATAGGACCTACACATTGCATTCCTATACATACATTGAAGTGATATTTGCAGGTATTGTTGACACAGGGAAGTGTTATACAACCTATTGTGATTGTTTGAGAAAATGAGATGGTATTGGTTATATTGGGACTATTGAGTTCTATATCTACAAGTATTTCTGATCTTAATTGTGATTCCTGTAAAATGTTGATTATTTCATCTTGTGGTTTAAATATCTCGTCAAAACAATTTACTTGCTGAGATGTTTCATCTCACTCTTGCATTACTCAATGCAGGTGCTTGATGCTCATCAAGGGGAGTGGGGAGTAGCGACACGTGGCACACACTGTTTAAAGAACCAAATAATTAACTTTGGTTATTGACATTTGAGGTTCATATTTTAAAGTATGATGTAGGCATAAGCTGGTTCAATCATGGTTAATTGTCCTTGATGAGAACTATATCATACTAGTATAATTCATTTTGTATTGATATATCTCTTTTCCTTCTGTGATGCTTATAATTACAAAGGAGACGCTGCCAAATTTTGTTTTGCTTAGTGTTCGGCTGTTGGTAGTGAAGTCTAGTAGCATCTCGGGGTGTTTGTGGATCCCCGGGGTGTTATAGTTGGTATCAAAGCATAGGCTTTAGATTCTTGGCAATTTGAAGATAAATTTGATACACTTGCACATATAGGAAGGGTATGGGTTCAAATATCTTTGATATATATTAGTGTCTTTGAAGTGCAGATGACAATAATTTCACCCCTCCCTATTCCTTTACGGTGACGTGGTAAGTTGTTTATGACTTAATGCCTGATATAATTTATCTCTAAATTTTTATATTGTTTTATTAATGTGATTGATATCACTGTTTGTTTGTGAGATTGAAGTTGTTATTATGCTTGTGATATACAAGTATGTCTATGTTGTTTTCACCATGTTTTTCATGGTTGAGCTTTATTACAATAATATTGTTATATATGCTTGATTGAGGATGTTCCTAAGAGGAGTGTGAATTGCTTGTTTTGGGTTACAAGGTAACCATCAATTTGAATTTAAGTTGTTGAGCGGTTGGTGAATAGTTCCAACTATCTTTGTGTCGGGGACCATAATTAAGGGTACCCTCAAGACTCCTAATCTCAGTTGGTAACCCCCATCAGCACAAAGCTGCGAAGGCCTGATGGGTGCGATTAAGTCAAGGCTCGGTCCACTCAAGGGACACGACCTTGCCTCGCCCGAGCCCAGCCTCGGGCAAGGGCAGCCGACCCCGGAGGATTCACGTCTCGCCCGAGGGCCCCCTCAAGCAACGGACACACCTTCGGCTCACCCGAGGCCCAGTCTTCGCCGAGAAGCAACCTTGGCCAGATCGCCACACCGACCGACCATATCGCAGGAGCATTTAATGCAAGGATGGCCTGACACCTTATCCTGACGCGCGCCCTTCAGTCGACAGAGCCGAAGTGACCGCAGTCACTTCGCCGCTCCACTGACCGGCCTGACAAGAAGACAGCGCCGCCTGCGCCGCTCCGACTGTTGTGCCACTCGACAGAGAGAGGCTGACAGCAGCCAAGTCCGGCCTCGGGCACCATAGGAAGCTCCGCCTCGCCCGACCCAAGGGCTCGGACTCGGCCTCGGCCCCGGAAGACGACGAACTCCGCCTTGCCCGACCCCAGGGCTCGGACTCGGCCTCGGCCCCGGAAGACGACGAACTCCGCCTCGCCCGACCCCAGGGCTTGGACTCGGCCTCGGCCCTGGAAGACGATGAACTCCGCCTCGCCCGACCCTAGGGCTCGGACTCGGCCTCGGCTCCGGAAGACGACGAACTCCGCCTCGCCCGACCCCAGGGCTCGGACTCGGCCTCGGCCCCAGACGATGGTCTCCGCCTCGCCCGACCCGGGGCTCGGACTCGACCTCGACCTCGGAAGATAGACTCGACCTCGACCTCGGAGGAGCCTCCGCCTCACCCGACCCAGGGCTCGGACCGACCACGTCTTAGGGGGGGCCATCATTACCCTACCCCTAGCTAGCTCAGGCTACGGGGAACAAGACCGGCGTCCCATCTGGCTCGCCCCGGTAAACAAATAATGATGGCGCCCCGCGTGCTCCATGACGACGGCGGCTCTCAGCCCCTTACGGAAGCAAGGAGACGTCAGCAAGGACTCGACAGCCCCGACAGCTGTCCTTCCGCAAGGCTCCAGCGCTCCGCCGACGGCCACGACATCACATGAACAGGGTGCCAAAACCTCTCTGGCTGCCACGACGGCATGTACTTAGGGCACTAGCTCCTCTCTGCTAGACACGTTAGCACACTGCTACATCTCCTATTGTACACCTGGGCCCTCTCCTTACGCCTATAAAAGGAAGGTCTAGGGCACTCGTACGAGAAGGTTGGCCGCGCGGGAGAACGGGACGGCGCGTACAGGCCTCTTGCCCCCTCCCACGCGGACGCTTGTAACCCCCTACTGCAAGCGCACCCGACCTGGGCGCAGGACAACACGAAGGCCGCGGGTTTCCCCTTTTTTGCCTGTCTCCCCTTTCTTCCCCCCTTCGTGCTCCATCTCGCGCCGACCCATCTGGGCTGGGACACGCGGCGACAATTTACTCGTCGGTCCAGGGACCCCCCGGGGTCGAAACGCTGACAGTTGGCGCGCCAGGTAGGGGCCTGCTGCGTGTTGACGAACAGCTTCCCGTCAAGCTCCAGATGGGTAGTCTCCAGCAACCTTTCCAGCCCGGGACGGTGCTCCGTTTCGGGAGTCTTGAGTTCATGTCCCTTGACGGCAGCTACGACATGATACTCCTTCCTCCGCCACGCGACAGCGACAATTGCGGCCGACAACCCGCCCGCCGGCGGCGGAATCAACGACGTCTTCCCCACGCGGCGGAAGAACAACATTCGGGTTTGTCCCGTCGCCTCCCCCGCCGACGGAGGAGGAGGCAGGGCAACCAAGGCCAAGCAGGAGGCGGCACCTCGTCGGCTGTCGAGCGAGTCGACGGCGCCGGCGCCCCAACGGGGGACACGTCGGGCGTCGACCTCGCGTCTGAGACGAAGACGAGCGCCGTTTCCCCGCAACATGCCAACTCCAAGCGGACGGACGACGCCAGCACGCTCGCAAAGGACTTGCTGGGCGTCACCCTCGTACCTGAGACGACGGTGCAGTCTGCCCCTGACGCGACTTCGTCACCGCCCGTCGACCAAGAGATACCGACCAATTCATGTCTTGTGCCTTTTGGATTCAGCCTCGACCCACCAAGCGACTTCGCTTCGGTGGAAGCCTTCATAGAGGCATATCCAAACCCTCCGGGGTACGGTATGCGGTCACCCTAGGACCGGCTGACGGCCGTCTCGACCTACGGACCCTCGAGTTCCGAGGAAGATGACGAGCCCGACTTTTGTTGGGATTTCTCCGGACTCGGTAACCCCAGTGCCATGCGGGACTTCATGACCGCATGCGACTACTGCCTTTCCGATTGTTCTGACGGTAGCCGTAGCTTCGGCGACGAGGACTGTGGCCCAAGTCGTGAATGTTTCCACGTCGATCTAGGGGGTCCCGGCGAAGGCAACCATCTTGGTATACCGGAAAACGGTGATCCCCCTAGGCCTGCGCCTTGCGTTGACATCCTTCGGGAGCTAGCTGTGGTCCCAGTCCCTGCGGGGGGTCAGGACGCACAGCTCGAGCAAATCCACGAGATGCAGGCCAGGCTCGATGAGGGAGCAGGAACACTTGAGCCTTTCCGGCGGGACGTCGGGCAGGAATGGGCAGACCAAGCTCCGGCCGGAGAAGCGCGTCATCTACCCCAGGGCATCCAGCACCGCATTGCCAACGACGTTAGGGCAAGGCCGCCACCGGCTTCTAGTGGGGTCGGCTAGAACCTGGCTGCAGCAGCAATACTTCTCCGCACGATGCCGGAGCCATCAACCACCGAGGGGCGGCATATCCAGGGAGAGCTCAAGAATCTCCTGGAGGGTGCCGCGGTCCGACGGGCCGAAAGCTCTGCCTCCCGAAGGCAGGGATACCCCTCGGAGCATCGCGCCGCGACTTCCTGATTCATGCGGGAAGCCTCGATCCACACCGGGCGCACGCGCAACACAACGCCTGCGGCCCCGGGTCGCCTCGGCAACGAGCACCACCACCGCAACCGTCGAACCCACCTCGACGAGAGGGTGCACCGAGGCTACCACCCCAGGCGTAGGGGATGCTACGACAGCGGGGAGGATCGGAGTCCCTCGCCCGAACCACCCGGTCCGCGGGCTTTCAGCCGGGCCATACGACGGGCGTCGTTCCCGACCCGGTTTCGAACCCCGACTACTATCACAAAGTACTCGGGGGAGACGAGGCCGGAACTGTGGCTCGCGGACTACCGGCTAGCATGCCAACTGGGTGGAACGGACGATGACAACCTCATCATCCGCAACCTCCCCATGTTCCTCTCCGACACCGCTCGATCCTGGTTGGAGCACCTGCCTCCGGGGCAGATCTCCAACTGGGACGACCTGGTCCAAGCCTTCACCGGCAATTTCCAGGGCACGTACGTGCGCCCTGGGAACTCCTAGGATCTCTGAAGCTGCCGCCAGCAGCCGGGAGAGTCTCTCCGGGATTACATCCGGCGATTCTCGAAGCAGCGCACCAAGCTGCCCAACGTCACTGACTCGGATGTCATCGGCGCGTTCCTCGCCGGCACCACCTGCCGCGACCTGGTGAGCAAGCTGGGTCACAAGACCCCCACCAGGGCGAGCGAGCTGATGGACATCGCCACCAAGTTCGCCTCTGGCCAGGAGGCGGTTGAGGCCATCTTCCGGAAGGACAAGCAGCCCCAGGGCCGCCAGCCGGAAGATGTCCCCGAGGCGTCCACTCAGTGCGGCACCAAGAAGAAAGGCAAGAAGAAGTCGCAAGCAAAATGCGACGCCGCCGACGCGGACCTTGTCGCCGCCGCCGAGTACAAGAATCCTCGGAAACCTCCCGGAGGCGCCAATCTCTTCGACAAGATGCTCAAGGAGCCGTGCCCCTGTCATCAGGGGCCCGTCAAGCACACCCTCGAGGAGTGCGTCATGCTTCGGCGTCACTTTCACAAGGCCGGGCCACCTGCGGAAGGTGGTAGGGCCCACAACGACGACAAGAGGGAGGATCACAAGGCAGAGGAGTTCACCGAGGTCCACGACTGCTTCATGATCTACGGTGGGCAAATGGCGAACTCCTCGGCTCGGCACCGCAAGCAAGAGCGTCGGGAGGTCTGCTCGGTAAAGGTGGCAGCGCCAGTCTACCTAGACTGGTCCGACAAGCCCATCACCTTCGACCAGGGCGACCACCCCGACCGCGTGCCGAGCCCGGGGAAATATCCACTCGTTGTCGACCCCGTCATCGGCAACGTCAGGCTCACCAAGGTCCTCATGGACGGAGGCAGCAGCCTCAACATCATCTACGCCGAGACCCTCGAGCTCTTGCGGATCGATCTGTCCTCGGTCCGGGCGGGCGCGACACCTTTTCACGGGATCATCTCCGGGAAACGCGTCCAGCCCCTTGGACAACTCGATCTGCCCGTCTGCTTCGGGACTCCCTCCAACTTTCGAAGGGAAACCCTCACATTCGAGGTGGTCGGGTTCCGAGGAACCTACCACGCAGTGCTGGGGAGGCCATGCTACGCCAAGTTCATGGCCGTCCCCAACTACACCTACCTCAAGCTCAAGATGCCGGGCCCCAACGGGGTCATCACCGTCGGCCCCACGTACCGACACGCGTACGAATGCGACGTGGAGTGCGTGGAGTACGCTGAGGCCCTCGCTGAATCCAAGGCCCTCATCGTCAACCTGGAGAGCCTCTCCAAGGAGGCGCCAGACGTGAAGCGCCATGCCGGCAATTTCAAGCCAGCGGAGACGGTCAAATCCGTCCCTCTCGACCCTAGCAACGACGCCTCCAAGCAGATCCGGATAGGCTCCAAGCTCGACCCCAAATAGGAAGCAGTGCTCGTCGACTTTCTCCGCACGAACGTCGAAGTCTTTGCGTGGAGTCCCTCGGACATGCCTGGCATACCGAGGGAAGTCGTCGAGCACTCGCTGGACATCCGAGCTGGAGCCCGACCCGTGAAGCAGCCTCTGCGTCGATTCGACGAAGAAAAGCGCAGAGCCATAGGCGAGGAGATCCACAAGCTGATGGCGGCAGGGTTCATCAAAGAGGTATTCCATCCCGAATGGCTTGCCAACCTTGTGCTTGTGAGAAAGAAAGGAGGGAAATGGCGGATGTGTGTAGACTACACTGGTCTAAACAAAGCATGTCCGATGGTTCCCTACCCTCTGCCTCACATCGATCAAATCATGGATTCCACTGCTGGGTGCGAAACCCTATCTTTCCTCGATGCCTACTCAGGGTATCACCAAATCAGGATGAAAGAGTCCGACCAGCTCGCGACTTCTTTCATCACACCTTTTGGCATGTACTGCTACGTTACTATGCCATTTGGTTTGAGGAATGCAGGTGCGACGTACCAAAGGTGCATGAACCACGTGTTCGGCAAACACATTGGTCGAACGGTCGAGGCTTACGTCGATGACATCGTAGTCAAGACGAGGAAAGCCTCCGACCTCCTTTCTGACCTTGAAACGACATTCCGGTGTCTCAAGGCGAAAGGCGTAAAACTCAATCCCGAGAAGTGCGTCTTCGGAGTCCCCCGAGGCATGCTCTTGGGGTTCATCGTCTCCGAGCGGGGCATCGAGGCCAACCTGGAGAAAATCGCGGCCATCACCAACATGGGGCCCATCAAGGACTTGAAAGGCGTACAGAGGGTCATGGGATGCCTTGCGGCTCTGAGCCGCTTCATCTCGCGCCTCGGCGAAAGAGGCCTACCCCTGTACCGCCTCTTAAGAAAGGCCGAGTGCTTCACTTGGACCCCTAAGGCCGAGGAAGCCCTCGGGAACCTGAAGGCGCTCCTCACGAACGCGCCCATCTTGGTGCCCCCTGCTGCCGGAGAAGCCCTCTTGATCTACGTCGCCGCTACCACTCAGGTGGTCAGCGCCGCGATCGTGGTTGAGAGACGAGAAGAAGGGCATACTTTGCCCGTCCAGAGGCCGGTCTACTTCATCAGTGAGGTACTGTCCGAGACCAAGATCCGCTACCCACAAATTCAGAAGCTGCTGTACGCGGTGATTCTGACGCGGCGGAAGTTGCGACACTACTTTGAGTCTCATCCGGTGACTGTGGTGTCATCCTTCCCCTGGGGGAGATCATCCAGTACCGAGAGGCCTCGGGTAGGATTGCAAAGTGGGTGGTGGAAATCATGGGCGAGACAATCTTGTTCGCCCCTCGGAAGGCCATCAAGTCCCAAGTCTTGGCGGACTTTGTGGCTGAATGGGTTGACAACTAGCTCCCGGCAGTTCCGATCCAACCGGAACTCTAGACCATGTTTTTCGACGAGTCGCTGATGAAAACAGGGGCAGGCGCGGGCCTACTCTTCATCTCGCCCCTCGGGAAGCACCTCTGCTACGTGTTGCGCCTCCATTTCTCGGCGTCCAACAATGTGGCCGAGTACGAGGCTCTGGTCAACGGGTTGCGCATCACCATCGAGCTAGGGGTTCGACGCCTCGACACTCGCGGCGACTCGCAGCTCGTCATCGATCAAGTCATGAAGAACTCCCATTGCCGCGACCCGAAGATGGAAGCCTACTGCGATGAGGTTCGGTGCCTAGATGACAAGTTCTACGGGCTCGAGCTCAACCACATCGCCCGACGATACAACGAGACTACGGACGAGCTGGCTAAGATAGCCTCGGGGCGAACAGCGGTTCCCCCGGACGTCTTCTCCCGAGACCTACATCAACCCTCAGTCAAGACCGACGACACGCCCGAGCCCGAGAAGGCCTCGACCCAGCCCGAGGCACCCTCGGCCCCCGAGGATGAGGCACTGCGTGTCGAGGAAGAGCGGAGCGGGGTCACGCCTAATCGAAACTGGCAGACCCCGTACCTGCAATATCTCCACCGAGGAGAGCTGCCCCTCGATCGAGCCGAAGCTCGGCGACTGGCGCGGCGCCCCAAGTCGTTCGTCTTGCTGGGGGACGAGAAGGAGCCCTACCACCGCAGCCCCTCAGGCATCCTCCAGCGATGCATATCCATCGCCGAAGGCCAGGAGCTCTTACAAGAAATACACTCGGGGGCTTGCGGTAATCACGCAGCGCCTCGAGCCCTTGTTGGAAACGCCTTCCGACAAGGTTTCTACTGGCCGACCGCGGTGGCTGACGCCACTAGAATTGTCCGCACCTGCCAAGGGTGTCAATTCTACGCAAGGCAGACCCACCTGCCCGCTTAGGCTCTGCAGACAATACCCATCACCTAGTCGTTTGCTGTGTGGGGCCTGGACCTCGTTGGACCCTTGCAGAAGGCACCTGGGGGCTACACGCTCCTGCTGGTCGCCATCGACAAATTCTCCAAGTGGATCGAGGTCCGACCCCTAAACAACATCAGGTCCGAACAGGCGGTAGTGTTCTTTACCAACATCATCCATCGCTTTGGGGTCCCGAACTCCATCATCACCGACAACGGCACCCAGTTCACCGGCAGAAAGTTCCTGGACTTCTGCGAGGATCACCACATCCGGGTGGACTGGGCCGCCGTGGCTCACCCCATGACGAATGGGCAAGTAGAGCACGCCAATGGCATGATTCTGCAAGGACTCAAGCCACGGATCTACAACGACCTCAACAAGTTCGGCAAGCGATGGATGAAGGAGCTCCCCTTGGTGGTCTGGAGCCTGAGGACAACGCCGAGCCGAGCCACGGGTTTCACACCGTTCTTTCTAGTCTATGGGGCCGAGGCCATCTTGCCCACAGACTTAGAATACGGTTCCCCGAGGGCAAGGGCCTACGACGACCAAAGCAATCGAATAAACCGAGAAGACTCACTGGACCGGCTGGAAGAGGCTCAGGACATGGCCTTACTACACTCGACGCGGTATCAGCAGTTCCTGCGAGGCTACCACGCCCGAGGGGTTCGGTCCCGAGACCTCCAGGTGGGCGACTTGGTGCTTCGGCTGCGACAAGACGCCCGAGTGCAGCACAAACTCACGCCTCCCTGGGAAGGGCCGTTCGTCATCGCCAAGGTTCTGAAGCCCGGGACATACAAGCTGGCCAACAGTCAAGGCGAGGTCTACAGCAACGCTTGGAACATCCGACAACTATGTCGCTTCTACCCTTAAGATGCTTTCAAGTCGTTCGTACACCTCTTTCACATACAAAGTCTAACCATCAAGGAAGGGTCAGCCTTGCCTCGACAAAGCCCGACCCTCCCTCGGGGGCTAGAAGGGGGAAACCCCCTCTACGTCAAAATTTTCCTCGGAAAAAATCTTTTCTGCCAGAACGTCTTTCGTGCTTTTCAGCTACTTCGAAAGTGGGATCCTGAAAACGACGGAGTACACGTAAGCAGCCAAGGCTGACCGAGCCGAGGGACTCCTACGCCTCCGGGATACGGATACCTCACTCATCACCTTCTGTGATAAGTAACTCACGCTCGGATAAGCGATTCTACGGACCGAACAAGTCTTAACGCTCGAAAACTCTTCTCCCGAAACGATTTTTCGTGCCTTCTCGACTATATCGATAGCAGAATCCTACGGACGGGTAAGAGTACACGTAAGCGGCAAGGTCGATCGAGCCGAGGGACTCCTACGCCTCCGGGATACGGATACCTCACTCGTCACCTTCCGTGAGAAGTAACTCTCGCTCGGACAGACAATTCTGTTACTGACAAATAAGTCCAGATACTCGAAACAAGAGGAAAAGAAATGCAGCTTTACAACAAGACGACAGTATGTTTGGGCCTCGGCGGCCGCAGAAAACATACGCACACTACAAGATGAACCGATCCTGCAGGCTCAGACGTCGACGGAGGGGGAGCAGCAGCACCCTCGGCGTCAACTCCACCTTCGGCGAAGTCCAACCGAGCCTCGAACGGCAACAAGGTCGAAGGATCTCCGCTCCGAAGGACGACGTCAGCGCCACACCTGGGATATCGCCGCCAGGGTCTCCATCAGGAATCCGGCCCGAGCAGACGGCTCGGTCGGTCGCCCTGAAGCCTCAGCCAGCTGTCCTCCGAGGACACCAGCCCGGCTCGTGGCTTCGGCAACTCGACTCCGGCGTCGGTCCCGCCAGTGGACGGCCCGGCCAGGCTCCGGCCGACGAAGTCTTCTTTTCGAGCCAACTCTGCCTCTGTCCATGCTAACACTGCTGCCTCCGGCTTCGACTCATCGAAGAGCGGCCAAGGGTTCCCTTAACTAAGCAAGAGAAGCCTCGGGCAGCAAGGCCGACTGAGCCGAGAGACTCCTACGCCTCCGGGATACGGATACCTCACTCGTCACTTTCGCACGAGGCAACTCACGCTTGGCGAAGCGGTCCAGCTAGCCGACAGGCGTGTCCTAGCGCTCGAAATGAGGAAAAAACACGGCTCCGTGCCAAAAATACATACATGTTCAGGCCCCGACAGCCACAACGAACAGACACCGGCACTCAAGGTGCCATTACAAACGGAACTCCGGTTTCGCCTCCGCGGGTACGAACAACCCCCCACATTGGAGGGCCCACGAGGGCGACAAGGCTCCAAGTGGCCAAACTGCAGTGGCGATGGCCTCAGGGCGGACGCCGCTGCAACAATGCCCTCGCCCACGTCTCCACTCGAGGGGCGAGGACAAGCTATCAAAGCCAAAGAGCCGGAGGCCCGGAGCACAGATGGTGGCGATGATCCCGTCGGCGATGAGGACTTCTTCAGCCGCCACCTCCTCAGCGCCGACAGCGGAAGCCATCTGCCCACCGGCAGATCCCCACTCGGATCCTCCCAGACGAGCGAAGCACCGACCTCCGCGCAGAGGCGCCGTACCGGGGGAAAGGCAGGACAGCCCCAGAACACGAACGCGGCCCTAGCGGCGCGCGACGTCTTGGGCAGTCCTCTGGTGCGTGCGGCGCGACAACCGCTCTCACGGCGGGAGGGGGCACCGGGAGCCGAGCCAGAGCCAGCTGAGCCAGCAAGCCCAACGCGCTGAAGCTGACGACGCTCGCCGCCGACCAGCCCCGCGTTGTCGAAGTCCGACCCTCCCGCTAGGCCGGTGAGCGCCCTCTCCCTTGAATGCTAAGGGAGAAGGTGACCCACGAACCCGCATGGGAGGTAGAGCTCCGGCTCAGCCCGGCCTCCGCCCCAGCCAGGATGATGAAGATCCTTGAAGCTGAGGGCGGGACCAAGATCGCAGCCCGGCTCGCTTCTCCCCACCATCGAACTAGTGGTCACGGTCTTGGGTGACCACTGGCGAGGGGATGCAGCCAGGCTGCCTGATGAAAATCCTTGAAGCCGAACGATGCCTGAAAGGTACCAACTTCCACGAGGTTGCGTTCCTCCAACGACGACAAGGCGGAAGAACCACGGGCGCGCCCCATCCGGGGGCTCGGAAGGTGGAAAGACGCGATGCATGAGGGGAGCGCAAAGACATGGTTGCCTTTCAAGGGGGTCACCCTCCCTTTAAAGGCAACTCTCCCCACTTGCGTCCTCAGCCGTCACGGGCTGAGTCTTCTCCAACACGCTCCAAGGTCCTCCCCCTACGACTCGAGGGCTGGGTCCCACGCGTCGTGCAAGCCGACCCAGGATAGAAGGAGCCAAAACCGTCGTGCGCGGTGCGCGTAACTGCCCAGCAGTTACAAGCATTCCTCCACTTTCGCCCAGACCAGCGGGCGAAAGGGCGGACCGCCATGCAGGCGGCATGCAACCGCACCAAGGGGGCACACCCTTTCGACTTCGACGCGTCCAGCATGGAGGCCCAGGCCCACACGTCATGTAACCGGCGTGTCGGTTACTACGTGCGAGAAACTGCACCGCCACTTGCGCCAGTACCGCGCCTCCTCGATTGTGGAACCAGTGCCGCGACACGAGGAGACCCTGCACATGGCCCAACAGTGCCAACCGAGCACATCGGTCACGGGTCAGTCAGCCGCGGGAGAAGGCGCGACGGTCGATACGGCCAAAAATGGGCCGGCAGTAATGGCGGTGGCAGGCGGGCGGAAGCAGCGGTCAAGTCGTCAGCAAGCTCACGTCCCCTCCTGGGACAGCGAGAGAACCCTCTCCCACGGCGTGAAGACGACGCGCCCGTGTTCCGTTCCTCGAACGGCTCGCGCATGCGCGACGGCTGCCCCGCGAACCACTCGTCCCGTCGCATTAACTCTGCGGCAGGACAGGCGGCACCTTTGGCAGGAGAAGCAGGCGACGCTTCGCTTCCGCCATAATGACCGTGTCAAAAAAGGTGTGCCACGTCGTTCGATTTCGTATCCTTTTCCTCTTCATCTTTCTCTCTCTTACAACAGGGACCGGGAAATGGGACACCCCGAAAGGGATCCTTCTCCGCGAAGGAAGCGGGCCCCGAGCCCCCCTACTAATCAGAGGTTCGAAGGCTGGCCCCTCGGAAGGGTTCAACAGCCGCCTCAGAGCACTCGGGCTCCGCGCCCACTACTGGTCAGAGGTTCGAAGGCCGGCCCCTCGGAAGGGTTCAACGGCCGCCTCAGGCCACTCGGGCTCCGCACCCACTACTGATCAGGGGTTCGTAGGCTGGCCCCCGAAGGGTTCGACAGCCGCCTCAGACGCAGAGCGAGGGATGACCCTGGGTACATTCGATACAAAACCAAGGCTCGGGCTGCGCTCCCGAGGTACCCTAGGACATTTCCGAGACCAACGGGAACGATCTTGTAACGGAATCCCACCAGAGGGAGGCATCGAGCCCTCGGACCCCGTCAAAAGGGGACCGGGTCTGGCAAATCACCCGCAGGTACTTTTGGAGCGCGCCTCCGGGCCACTAGCCGACCCCTAACGAATGGGGCACGGGCGTCCACTCGGATTACCCGTTAGCAACTCACTGGAGACACCATGTTCGGCGCCCTCCGAGGGCAACATGGCGCTTTCCCCCCTCCTCCTTGCGGAAAGGCAACGTAGGGGCGTATGTAAAAAAGTCGAGTCTGTCCTTGACCGTCCTCTCGCTCTGTGCGGAGGCTCGGGGGCTGCTCTCGCAAACCCGGCTCCGGACAAACCGTTGACAACGTCAACATACCAACCCGAGAACTTGGGACTCGACTGTGCATCCGGGCTACGGCCAGTTTGCATGAGGGAACAACCAGACCGGCCGAAGCATCACAAAACGCATTAAGACCTAGAAGGAGTCAAACCACTCCTCCGAGGCCTCGGGGCTACACCCGGCGGGTGCGCTCGCACGCACCCACCGGAACGAAACGCAACCGAGAAAGGCCGGTCCCCTTGCAAAAAAGTGCGACAAAAGCCTCCAAGCGAGTATTAACACTCCCTTCGAGGCTCGGGGGCTACTGTCGGGTACCATAATTAGGGGTACCCCCAAGACTCCTAATCTCAGCTGGTAACCCCCATCAGCACAAAGCTGCGAAGGCCTGATGGGTGCGATTAAGTCAAGGCTCGGTTCACTCAAGGGACACGACCTCGCCTCGCCCGAGCCCAGCCTCGGGCAAGGGCAGCCGACCCCGGAGGATTCACGTCTCGCCCGAGGGCCCCCTCAAGCAACGGACACACCTTCGACTCGCCCGAGGCCCAGTCTTCGCCGAGAAGCAACCTTGGCCGGATCGCCACACTGACCAACTGTATCGCAGGAGCATTTAATGCAAGGATGGCCTGACACCTTATCCTGACGCGCGCCCTTCAGTCGACAGAGCCGAAGTGACCGCAGTCACTTCGCCGCTCCACTGACCGGCCTGACAAGAAGACAGCGTCGCCTGCGCCGCTCCGACTGCTATGCCACTCGACAGAGAGAGGCTGACAGCAGCCAACTCCGGCCTCGGGCGCCATAGGAAGCTCCGCCTCGCCCGACCTCAGGGCTCGGACTCGGCCTCGGACCCGGAAGACGACGAACTCCGCCTCGCCCGACCCCAGGGCTCGGACTCGGCCTCGGCCCCGGAAGATGACGAACTCCGCCTCGCCCGACCCCAGGGCTCGGACTCGGCCTCGGCTCCGGAAGACGACGAACTCCGCCTTGCCCGACCCCAGGGCTCGGCCTTGGCCACAGCCCCAGACGATGGTCTCCGCCTCGCCTGACCCGGGGCTCGGACTCGACCTCGACCTCGGAAGACAGACTCGACCTCGACCTCGGAGGAGCCTCCGCCTCGCCCGACCAAGGGCTCGGACCGACCACATCACAGGGGGGCCATCATTACCCTACCCCTAGCTAGCTCAGTCTACGGGGAACAAGACCGGTGTCCCATCTGGCTCGCCCTGGTAAACAAATAATGATGGCGCCCCGCATGCTCCATGACGACGGTGGCTCTCAGCCCCTTACGGAAGCAAGGAGACGTCAGCAAGGACTCGACAGCCCCGACAGTTGTCCTTCCGCAAGGCTCCAGCGCTCCTCCGACGGCCACGACATCACATGAACAGGGTGCCAAAACCTCTCCGACTGCCACGACGACATGTACTTAGGGCACTAGCTCCTCTCTGCTAGACACGTTAGCACACTGCTACATCTCCTATTGTACACCTGGGCCCTCTCCTTACGCCTATAAAAGGAAGGTCCAGGGCACTCGAACGAGAAGGTTGGCCGCGCGGGAGAACAGGATGGCGCGTACAGGCCTCTCGCCCCCTCCCATGCGGACGCTTGTAACCCCCTACTGCAAGCGCACCCGACCTGGGCGCAGGACAACACGAAGGCCGCGGGTTTCCCCTTTTTTGCCTGTCTCCCCTTTCTTCCCCCCTTCGTGCTCCGTCTCGCGCCGACCAATCTGGGCTGGGACACGCGGCGACAATTTACTCATCGGTCCAGGGACCCCCCGGGGTCGAAACGCCGACACTTTGCAAAGAGTCATTGTTTATGTCGAGAAACCAGTTCTGAAAGAAATGAATATTGGTACTTTTATATGGATTTTGGGGAAATCTTTACATAGCCAAAATGGCTTACATGTATCTCTTCTATGGTGTGTTTTAGTAGCCACAAAGCCTAGATGTGGTTTAAAGTGGTTGCATGTTAGTCATGCTAATTGTAGAATAAATATTTGATTTTCTTGATCCATTGATTATATATTAATACGTTGAGGATCTGATGGTTCTCTCCTCGATGCATGGTTGTGGAGCCATTGTTGGACCACCTATCTATTGGTTTGAATGAAGTCATTGCCTAGCCTAGAGTTAGTTGTGTGTGGTTAGTCACCTATTCCTAAATGATGTGGTTTTTACATCAGCTTGAGATGCTTGTCAAATGTGTGAAGGATTACGGGGTTATTATGGACCTTGTATGTCTGGTACTTTGAGTGCATCATATGATAGAATGAAATGTAAGTTTCTGAACTATAGTAGATGAAGACTTATATTATGTGTAGGTTAACCTTACTAGTTTGGATATTTTTCTTAGTTGAGTTGTTGGATGAAGTATAGTGACATTGGTTAACCAAGTATTGTGTTGTTGTGCTGTCAGTGCTCTTTGTGGAGCTTTTGGCATTTCTTCGATGAACTGTGCCGCGCAGAATGTTAATGGCTTCTTGTTGGCTTTATTGTTCCATTAGTTTTGTAGACTTTCTCCCTTTTGTGGGGTGCAAAGAATGTTAGATTACATGATTATTTTTTCATGATGGCAAGAACAAAGTTTAGGAAGATTAGGAGTTTTGTTTCAATAGAACTAATTGTTTCGTGGTGCTTTGAGGTGAGGTGTTTGATTTTCTTAAACATTCATCTGGTGTGGATGTTTCACCATTTAATTAAAATGAATTGTTGAAGTTGGTAAGGGTTGTTCTTAGTGCATATTACCCCTTCATAAAATAGTGTTGTTTTAAGACGTTGATGTTGATGTATAGCTGCATCCAAATTCGATGGTGTGAAAATTGTAGTGTTGATTGCATCTATGACTTGCTTTGAGCTTCATTGCATGTTGTTTCATGCTTGATGTCAGGTTGTGTAGTTTCCTTAGACAATTAGTCCAAGGTAGAAGTTCTTGTGTTAATTAAGACCAATAATGGACCCATGTTTTGAATGGTGGTGCTATATGGGGTACCTTGGGGGTTTTGCTTGGAGTGGTCGAATTCGAGGATGAATTCTTTTTAAGGTGGGTAGAGTGTAATATCCCAAAAAAATGTTGACCAAAAGTTGATCTTCGGTGCGTGGTGAGGGAAATGGGTTGTGGGCCGTTGGATGCAAAGTCAGAAGTCATCTGAGGTGTCGTTTCTTTCTCCCACAACCCTAGGTGACCACCACTTTTCCCTTTTCCCCTCTCTTGGCCGCCACCCCCTCTTTTCCCCCTTGGCTGGCTGCCCCCTCTCCTCCCATTACAGCCGCCCTCCAATGCTTCTTCCTCCCTAGATCTCCCCCACGCAACAAGGTTTGAGAAGAGAAGCCCGTTGAATTGAAGAGGAAGAGAGGATCAAGGAGATGTTCTACCCCCATCTCTTCTTGCAAATTTTCTTGGGGAAACCCTAGGTACAGATGGGATCCTTGTTCCTCCCTGTAATTATGTGCTTTTGGAGGTTGTGGATCATGGGGATTAAAGGCTTAAAGGTTGGATTAGATGTGGGGTTAGGTTTTGATCTCGAATTTAGTTTCTGCAGAATGGCAGATTCAACAATTTCTGTTCATGCCAGTTTTCCGTGGTCTTAGTTGCCTCAAACAAATAAAAAGTCTATCTATGAGTCATAGATAATTTGAAGATCTTTTCTTGGCCGTGAAGAACACCGCAATCGGACATCAGATCAGAAAGTAATTGTAGTTTGATTATAGCAGTTTTTCATTCTCATAATTCTGTGCAGAATTTGTTCTCTTAAGATTTAGGCAATTTTATCAACAGAATTAAACTTTAAATTAGTTAAAGAAGTTGTAGATAATTTCATAAGCTTTTCAGATTATTAAAGAGTGCATTCATATGAATTATGAAACTCCAGTTATGTTTGTTTTACTGTGGCTGTTCCTGTTTGCCTGACAAAAATGAGCGGGTTTGTTCACTGGTGGGTTCATATGAATTATGAATTTTATCAACCGAATTAAACTTTAAGTTAGTAAAAGATGTTGTATATAATTTCATAAGCTTTCCAGATTATTAAAGAGTGCATTCATATGAATTATGAAACTCCAGTTATGTTTGTTTTACTGTGGCTGTTCCTGTTTGCCTGACAAAAATGAGCAGGTTTGTTCACTGGTGGGTTTCATCTAGTAAATAGCCAAATTTGTTGTTCCAACTGTGGAGACCTTTGTAGAGGGATAAAAGTTCTTACTGCCAGCAGAAATTCATAATTTTTGGTTGTGTAGTTTGGGAGATATAGAATTTTGAAGTTAACTATGCTGTTGTCTGAAACAGATTCCGTCAGTTATCTTGTCAGATGTTTTAGAACTTATAGATGACAAAATTAAATTATCCATTGAATACCGAAGTTATAGAGTATTTTGTGTAGATACTCCTAGAGTATTTGTTTGATGTTACCACTGTTATAATTTTAAAGATACAAAATTAACAAACAACGCTGCTGCTGTTTAGCATGTGGTTCATGGTAGGAGTCTTTCCACCGGGTCTTGGTTTCAAGTGTAGGAGCGATTTGTTGATTGTTGGCAAATGTTTGTGAAATATTTGTACTAAGTTTTATGCCCTCTAGCAGGTGGCTACACTCTGGAACATGCCTAGTACATTTTTTTCTTCTACGATGAAGGCAAGTGAATGTAGCGGTGGTTGCTACCGTTTTGACTTGTTGTTTTTATCGCCTACACTCTAATATTCAGAATTATTGAATTCTTTCATAACTGAACTCTATGGTGATGCTCTACATGCTTGTATTATATTGATGCTCAATCCTATATTGATGATGATTATGATTCGAGTATGACCCATGAGATTAGTTCACACCCCTGAAGGTAAATGAAGTATTATTTGATGTTTGTATTGTATCTGAAGGTAAACGAAGTATTATTTGAGGTTTGAATTGTATGTGAAGGAAGCGAAGTATATTGATAAATGCAGCATGCCATATACATTGCATGATTCACATGCATCTGAAGTTTTGTCGTGACCTATGGTCCGACCGTACCGGTACAACTTAGCATCGTACGTTGCCCGGGGAGGGGTACAATGCGGCTTCATACCCTTAGAGGTATGCAGGCAGAGGACATATGCATTCATTGAAGTGATATTTGCAGATGATGTGTTTTTATACCCTCAGAGGTATGAAGGCAGATGACATACACATTGCATTCCTATGCATACATTGAAGTGATATTTGCAGGTATTTTTGACACAGGGAAGTGTTATACAACCTATTGTGATTGTTCGAGAAAATGAGATGGTATTGGTTATATTGGGACTATTGAGTTCTATATCTATAAGTATTTCTGATCTTAATTGTGATTCCTGTAAAATGTTGATTATTTCATCTTGTGGTTTAAATATCTCGTCAAAACAATTTACTTGCTGAGATGTTTCATCTCACTCTTGCATTACTCAATGCAGGTGCTTGATGCTCATCAAGGGTATTTGGGAGTAGCGACACGTGGCACACACTGTTTAAAGAACCAAATAATTAACTTTGGTTATTGACTTTTGAGGTTCATATTTTAAAGTATGATGTAGGCATAAGCTGGTTCATTCATGGTTAATTGTCCTTGATGAGAACTATATCATACTAGTATAATTCATTTTGTATTGATATATCTCTTTTGCTTCTGTGATGCTTATAATTACAAAGGAGATGCTGCTAAATTTTGTTTTGCTTAGTGTTCGGCTGTTGGTAGTGAAGTCTAGTAGCATCTCGGGGTGTTTATGGATCCCTGGGGTGTTACATCTGCGCTCCTTTAGGAACGACTTTGTAGCTTTGGAAGTATCATTAAGGCGATGCTGAAAGGGAAATAGGCTTACACCTTTTCCTAAATGATTTTGGTGGTTGAATTGCCCAACACAAATAATTGGACTAACTAGTTTGCTCTAGATTATAAGTTCTACAGGTGCCAAAGGTTCAACACAAACCAATAAAAAGTCCAAGAAAGGGTTCAAATAAAAAGAGCAAAAGACAACCGAAGGCTGCCCTAGTCTGGCGCACCGGACAGTGTCCGGTGCACCAGGGTGGATTCTCTCCAACTCGCTAGCTTCGAGAATTTGGGGAGCCACTCCGCTATAATTCACAGGACTGTCCGGTGTAGCATCGGACTGTCCGGTGTGCCAAGCGGAGTAACGGCTAACAACGCCAACGGTCGTCTGCAAAAGGTGAACAGTGATCAACAGTGCGCGACTGCGTGCGCAGAAGTCAGAGCAGGCGCAGAAGGCGCACCGGACAGTGAACAGTGACTGTCCGGTGCACCACCAGACTGTCCGGTGGCCCCACATGTCAGAGCTCCAACGGTCGGAACCCAACGGCTGGGTGACGTGGCTGGCGCACCGGACTGTCCGGTGCGCCATACGACAGAAGCCCTCACCAATGGCCATTTTGGTGGTTGGGGCTATAAATACCCCCCAACCACCACACTTCAATGCATCCAAGTTTTCAGTCATCAAACCTCATATAAGAGCTCTAGACTTCATTCTAAGACACAAACAAAGAGATCAAATCCTCTCCCAAGTCCGGAATCACTCCAAACAAATTAGTGACTAGAGAGAGAGACCATTGTGTTCTTTTGAGCTCTTGCGCTTGGATCACTTTTCTTCTTCCTCTATTCTTGTTTCCAACTCAATTGTAATCAAAGCAAGAGACACCAAGTTGTGGTGGTCCTTGTCGTGGACTAAGTGTCCCATTTGATTGAAGAGAAAGGCTCACTCGGTCTAAGTGACCGTTTGAGAGAGGGAAAGGGTTGAAAGAGACCCGGTCTTTGTGACCACCTCAACGGGGAGTAGGTTTGCAAGAACCGAACCTCGGTAAAACAAATCATCGTGTTCATCCGCTTTATTTCTTTGTTGATTTGTTTTCCCTCTCTTTCGGACTCGATTATATTTCTAAAGCTAACCCCAGCTTGTAGTTGTGCTTAAACTTTATAAATTTCAGATTTGCCTATTCACCCCCTCTAGGTGACTTTCAATTGGTATCAGAGCCTGGTACTTCATTAGAGCCTAACCGCTCGAAGTGATGTCGGGAGCATCCACCATGAGGGAGATCGGGACCGGTGGCGACAAGTCCGCAAGCTCGGGGAGAACACATTCGAGGGAGTCCACCCACAAGCATAAGGAGGAATCCTATTCCTCCATCAAGTCCCAACGGAAAGGTGACAAGAAGAAGAAGATGAAGAAGGTGGTCTACTACGAGACCGACTCTTCGTCACCTTGCACCTCCGGCTCCGAATCGGCATCCGCCACTTCTAAGCGCCATGAGCGCAAGAAGTATAGTAAGATGCCTCTTCGCTATCCTCATATTTTAAAACACACTCCATTACTTTTTGTTCCATTAGGCAATCACCAATGTTTGAAGGTGAAGATTATTCTATGTGGAGTGATAAAATGAGGCCTCACCTAACCTCACTCCACAAAAGCATATGGGATAATGTTGAGTATGGAGCGTAGGTACCTAAGAAAGGGGACAAGGATTATGATTCGGACGAGGTCGAACAAATCCGGCACTTCAACTCCCAATCCACCACTATACACCTCGCCTCTCTAAGTCGAGAGGAGTATAACAAGGTGCAAGGGTTGAAGAGCGCCAAAGAGATTTGGGACGTGCTCAAAACCGCGCACGAAGGAGACGAGGTGACCAAGATCACCAAGAGGGAAACGATCGAGGGTGAGCTCGGTCGCTTCATGCTTCATCAAGGGAAGGAGTCACAAGCAATGTACAACCGGCTCAAGACTTTGGTGAACCAAGTGCGCAACCTCGGGAGCACCAAATGAGATGACCATGAAATGGTCAAGGTTATTCTTAGATCACTTGTTTTTCTTAACCCTACTCAAGTTCAATTAATTCGTGGTGATCCAAGATATAAACTAATATCTCCCGAGGAAGTGATAGGAAAGTTTGTGAGCTTTGAACTCAGGATCAAAGGCTCCAAACAAATCATTGAGCGAGGCACCACCTCCACACACGAGGTGCAACCCGTCGCCTTCAAAGCGACAGAGGAGAAGAAGGAAGAGTCTACACCAAGTAGGCTTCCCATCGATGCCTCCAAACTCGACAACGAGGAGATGGCTTTAATCATCAAAAGCTTTCACCAAATCCTCAAGCAAAGGAAGGGGAGAGATTACAAGCCCCGTTCCAAGAAGGTGTGCTACAAATGTGGTAAGCCCGGTCATTTTATTGCTAAATGTATGTTATCTAGTGATAGTGACAGGGGCGACGACAAGAAGGGAAAGAGAAGAGAAAAGAAGAAGTATTACAAGAAGAAGGGCGGCAATGCCCATGTTTGCCGGGAGTGGGACTCTGACGAGAGCTCCACCGACTCCTTGTCCGACGAGGACGCCACAAACATCGCCATCACCAAAGGGCTTCTCTTACCAAACGTCGGCCACAAGTGCCTCATGGCAAGGGACGGCAAAAAGAAGGTAAAATCTAGAGCCTCCACTAAATACGCAACATCTAGTGATGAGGAAAACTCTAGTGATGATGAGGATAACTTGCTAGCCCTTTTTCCAACCTCAACATGCAACAAAAGGAAAAACTAAATGAATTAATAGGTGCTATTCATGAAAAGGATGAACTCTTGGATAGCCAAGAGGACTTCCTTATTTAAAGAAAACAAAAAGCATGTTAAGGTCAAAAATGCTTATGCTCAGGAAGTTGAAAAATGTGAAAAATTAACGAGTGAGCTAAGTACTTGCCATGATATTATCTCAAACCTTAGAAATGAAAATGATAAATTGATTGCTAAGGTTGAGAAATTAAATGTTAGTGATGATTCTCTTGTCAACCTTAGAAATGATAATGCTAATTTGATTGCTAAGATTGACAAATTGAATGCATCTCTCTCTAGCCTTAAAATTGAGAATGAAAAATTAATTGCTAAGGCTAAATATTTAAATGTTTGCAATGTTTCTATTTCCAATCTTAGAGATGAGAACGCTATTTTACATGCTAAGATTGTTAAATTAAATACTTGCAAACCCTCTACATCTACCGTTGAGCATGTTACTATTTGCACTAGATGTAGAGATGTTAATATTGATGCTATTCATGATCACATTGCTATGATTAAACAACAAAATGATAATATAGCAAAATTAGATGCTAAAATTGCCGAGCATGAATTAGAGAATGAAAAATTTAAATTTGCTCGTAGTATGCTTTATAGTGGGAGACGCCCTGGCATTAAGGGTGGCATTGGCTTCCAACAGGGAGGCAATGTCAAACTCAATGCCCCTAAGAAATTTTCCAACTTTGTTAAGGGCAAGGCTCCCATGGTTCAGGATAACGAGGGTTACATTTTATACCCTGCCGGTTATCCCGAACACAAAACTAGGAGAATTCACTCTAGGAAGTCTCACTCTGGCTCTCATCATGCTTTCATGTATAAGAGTGAGGCATCTAGTTCTAGGCAATCCACTCATGTTAAATTGCCTAAGAAGAAAACTCCTATTGCATCAAATGAACCTAATATTTCATTTAAGAATTTTGATGCTTCTTATGTGCTCACTAACAAATCAGGCAAAGTAGTTGCCAAATATGTTGGGGCCAAACACAAGGGCTCAAAGACTTGTGTTTGGGTACCCAAGGTGCTTGTTTCTAATGTCAAAGGACCCAAGACCGTTTGGGTACCTAAGAACAAGGCCTAAATTTGTGTTGTAGGTTTATGCATCCGGGGGCTCAAGTTGGATAATTGATAGCGGGTGCACAAACCACATGACTGGGGAGAAAAGCATGTTCTCCTCCTATGAGAAAAACCATGATCCCCAAAGAGCTATCACATTCGGGGATGGAAATCAAGGTTTGGTCAAAGGACTTGGTAAAATTGCTATATCTCCTGACCATTCTATTTCCAATGTTTTTCTTGTAGATTCTTTAGGTTGCAATTTGCTTTCTGTTTTTCAATTATGCAAAATGGGTTACAACTGTCTTTTTACGGATATAGGTGTTACTGTCTTTAGAAGAAGTGATGATTCATTAGCATTTAAGGGAGTGTTAGAGGGTCAGTTATACTTAGTTGATTTTAATAGAGCTGAACTCGACACTTGCTTAATTGCTAAGACTAACATGGGTTGGCTCTGACATCGCCGACTAGCGCACGTTGGGATGAAGAATCTTCATAAGCTTCTAAAGGGAGAACACATTTTGGGACTAACAAATGTTCATTTTGAGAAAGACAGGGTTTGTAGCGCATGTCAAGCAGGGAACCAAGTTGGTGTTCATCATCCACACAAGAACATCATGACGACTGATAGAACGCTCGAGTTACTCCACATGGACCTATTCGGCCTGATAGCTTACATAAGCATCGGCGGGAGTAAGTACTGTCTAATTATTGTGGATGATTATTCTCGCTTCACTTGGGTGTTCTTTTTGTAGGAAAAATCACAAACCCAAGAGACCTTAAAGGGATTCTTGAGACGGGCTCAAAATGAGTTCGGCTTAAGGATCAAAAAGATTATAAGCGACAACGGGACGGAGTTCAAGAACTCACGAATAGAAGGCTTCCTTGAGGATGAGGGCATCAAGCATGAGTTCTCTTCTCCCTACACGCCACAACAAAATGGTGTAGTGGAGAGGAAGAATAGAACTCTACTTGACATGGCAAGGACCATGCTTGATGAGTACAAGACTTCGGACCGATTTTGGGCGGAAGCAATCAACACCGCTTGCTATGCCATCAACCATCTCTACCTTCACCGAATTCTCAAGAAGACATCATATGAACCTCTCACCGGTAAAAAGCCCAATGTTTCATATTTTAGAGTCTTTGCTAGCAAATGCTTTATTCTTGTTAAAAGAGGTAGAAAATCTAAATTTGCTCCTAAGGCTGTAGAAGGCTTTTTACTTGGTTATGACTCAAACACAAGGGCATATAGAGTCTTTAACAAGTCCACTGGACTAGTTGAAGTTTCTTGTGACATTGTGTTTGATGAGACTAACGGCTCTCAAGTAGAGCAAGTTGATATTGATGAGCTAGATGATGAAGAAGCTCCTTGCATCACGCTAAGGAACATGTCCATTGGGGATGTGTCCTAAGGAATCCGAAGAGCCTCCACATGCACAAGATCAACCATCTTCCTCCATGCAAGCATCTCCACCAACTCAAGATGAGGATCAAGCTCAAGAGGATGAAAATGAAGATCAAGAAGATGAGCCACCTCAAGAGGAGGGAAATGATCAAGGGGGAGATGCCAATGATCAAGACAAGGAAGATGACGACGGTCCAAGACCGCCACACCCAAGAGTCCACCAAGCAATACAACGAGATCACCCCGTGAACTCCATCCTCGGTGATATTCATAAGGGGGTAACCACTCGATCTCGTGTTGCTCATTTTTGTGAACATTACTCCTTTGTGTCTTCTATTGAGCCATACAGGGTGGAAGACACATTAAGGGATTCGGATTGGGTGTTGGCGATGCAAGAGGAACTCCACAACTTCACGAGGAATGAGGTATGGCATCTTGTTCCACGTCCTAATCAAAATGTTGTAGGAACCAAATGGGTCTTCCGCAACAAGCAAGATGAGCATGGTGTGGTGACAAAGAACAAAGCCCGACTTGTGGCCAAGGGATATTCACAAGTCGAAGGTTTGGATTTCGGTGAAACCTATGCACCCGTAACTTGGCTTGAGTCAATTCGTATATTACTTGCCTATGCTACTTACCATGGCTTTAAGCTTTATCAAATGGACGTGAAAAGTGCCTTCCTCAATGGACCAATCAAGGAGGAGGTCTATGTTGAGCAACCTCCCGGCTTTGAAGATAGTGAGTATCCTAACCATGTTTATAAACTCTCTAAGGCGCTTTATGGGCTCAAGCAATCCCCAAGAGCATGGTATGAATGCCTAAGAGATTTTCTTATTGCTAATGGCTTCAAAGTCGGAAAAGCCGATCCTACTCTCTTTACAAAAACAATTGCAAATGATTTGTTTGTATGCCAAGTTTATGTTGATGATATCATATTTGGGTCTACTAACAAATCTACTTGTGAAGAGTTTAGTAGGATTATGGTTCAAAAATTCGAGATGTCTATGATGGGGGAGTTGAAGTATTTCTTAGGATTTCAAGTGAAGCAACTCCAAGAGGGCACCTTCATTAGCCAAATGAAGTACATTCAAGACATACTCACCAAGTTTGGGATGAAGGATGCCAAGCCCATCAAGACACCCATGGGAACCAATGGGCATCTCGACCTCGACACGAGAGGTAAATCCGTAGATCAAAAGGTATACCGGTCGATGATAGGATCTTTACTCTATTTATGTGCATCTCGACCGGATATTATGCTTTCCGTGTGCATGTGTGCAAGATTCCAAGCCGATCCTAAGGAAGTTCACCTTAGGGCCGTAAAACGAATCTTGAGATATTTAGTTTATACTCCTAAGTTTGGCCTTTGGTACCCGAGGGGATCCACATTTGATTTAATAGGATATTCAGATGCTGATTGGGCAGGGTGTAAAATTGATAGAAAGATCACATCAGGGACTTGTCAGTTCTTGGGAAGATCCCTGGTGCCTTGGGCTTCAAAGAAGCAAAATTATGTCGCTCTTTCTACCACCAAAGCCGAGTACATTGCCGCAGGCCACTGTTGCGCGCAATTGCTCTGGATGAGGCAAACCCTTAGGGACTATGGTTACAAATTAACCAAAGTTCCTCTACTATGTGACAATGAGAGTGCAATCCGCATGGCGAATAATCCCGTTGAGCACAGCCGCACTAAGCACATAGCCATTCAGTATCACTTTTTGAGGGATCACCAACAACGGGGGGATATCGAGATTGCATATGTTAGCACCAAAGAACAATTAGCCGATATCTTTACCAAGCCATTAGATGAGAAAACTTTTACCAAACTTAGGCATGAGCTAAACATCCTTGATTCTAGGAACTTTGATTGATTCCTTGCACATATAGCTCATTTATATACCTTTGATCATATCACTTTCATGTGCTATGACTAATGTGTTTGTCAAGTAAATTTCATACCAAGTCATAGATTGAAAGGGAAATGGAGTCTTCGGCGAAGACAAGGCTTCCACTCCACTCCATCGAATTATTCATCCTTCGCCGACACTCCGCATCGCTCTCCGATTTGGTATAATCTTCACTCCTACATTATTTACCAAAGGGGGAGAAAGTGTGAAAAAGGGCTTATATTTCACTCACAAGTATCCGTTTTTGGCGATTCATGCCAAAGGGGGAGAAAGTATTAGCCCAAAGAAAAAGGACCGCACCATCACCAATTTCAAAAATGGAGTCTTTCAAATTTGTATTAAAAGAAGGTTTTTCAAATGGTATCTTATTTTTTATAGAATTTTCAAATTGGTATAACCCCTTTCAAAATTAATATCTAAAACCCTCTTGAACACTAAGAGGAGAATTTCATTAAGGGGGAGTTTTGTTTTGTCAAAGGAAAAGCATTTGAAACAGGGGGAGAAAATTTCAAATCTTGAAAATGCTTCTCAAAATCTTATTCATTTACCTTTGACTATTTGCAAAAAGACTTTGAAAAGAATTTCCAAAAGAGTTTGCAAAAACAAAACAAGTGGTGCAAGCGTGGTCCAAAATATTAAATATGAAGAAAGTATCCATGCATATCTTATAAAATGTATATTGGTTTAATTCCAAGTAACCTTTGCACTTTCATTATGCAAACTAGTTCAATTCTGCAATTATATATTTGCTTTGGTTTGTGTTGGCATCAATCACCAAAAAGGGGGAGATTGAAAGGGAAATAGGCTTACACCTTTTCCTAAATGATTTTGGTGGTTGAATTGCCCAACACAAATAATTGGACTAACTAGTTTGCTCTAGATTATAAGTTCTACAGGTGCCAAAGGTTCAACACAAACCAATAAAAAGTCCAAGAAAGGGTTCAAATAAAAAGAGCAAAAGACAACCGAAGGCTGCCCTGGTCTGGCGCATCGGACTGTCCGGTGTGCCACCGGACAGTGTCCAGTGCACCTGGGTGGATTCTCTCCAACTCGCTAGCTTCGGGAATTTGGGGAGCCACTCCGCTATAATTCACCGAACTGTCCGGTGTAGCACCAAACTGTCCGGTGTGCCAAGCGGAGTAACGGCTAACAACGCCAACGGTCGTCTGCAAAAGGTGAACAGTGATCAACAGTGCGCGACTGCGCGCGCAGAAGTCAGAGCAGGCGCAGAAGGCGCACCGGACAGTGAACAGTTACTGTCCGGTGGCCCCACATGTTAGAGCTCCAACGGTCGGAACCCAACGGCTGGGTGATGTGGCTGGTGCACCGGACTGTTTGGTGCGCCATACGACAGAAGCCCTCACCAACGACCATTTTGGTGCTTGGGGCTATAAATACCCCCCAACCACCACACTTCAATGCATCCAAGTTTTCAGTCATCAAACCTCATACAAGAGCTCTAGACTTTATTCTAAGACACAAACAAAGAGATCAAATCCTCTCGCAAGTCCGAAATCACTCCAAACAATTTAGTGACTAGAGAGAGAGACCTTTGTTCTTTTGAGCTCTTGCGCTTGGATCGCTTTTCTTCTTCCTCTATTCTTGTTTCCAACTCACTTGTAATCAAAGCAAGAGACACCAAGTTGTGGTGGTCCTTGTAGTGGACTAAGTGTCCCATTTGATTGAAGAGAAAGGCTCACTCGATCTAAGTGACCGTTTGAGAGAGGGAAAGGGTTGAAAGAGACCCGGTCTTTGTGACCACCTCAACGGGGAGTAGGTTTGCAAGAACCGAACCTCGGTAAAACAAATCACCGTGTTCATCCGCTTTATTTCTTTGTTGATTTGTTTTCCCTCTCTTTCGGACTCGATTATATTTCTAACGCTAAACCTAGCTTGTAGTTGTGCTTAAACTTTATAAATTTCAGATTTGCCTATTCACCCCCTCTAGGCGACTTTCAGATGTGCTGCACACTCAATGGTGCGACCACGGTATTATTACATCAAATTGGAAATTAATCCTTCGTGAATTGTTTTTCATGCAAGAAAATAAGATGGCGGAAAAAACTAAGATACATCAGGGTAGAATATTCTTTAATCGAATCACTGTGGCATCTTTAATAAATGTGCTTCGACTCAGGCATAGTGTTGTTGACTGTGCGAGCTTTAGACTCCTCCCGAAGGTCATGCTATTGCTGAGCGTGGTGATGCCCTTCTGGATGATGACTGCAAACCAGGGCAGGTGCTAGCGGTGGAGGTGGCAACTGGGCCCAAGAAGCTTGAGAATGGCATGCCGAAGCGACGGAGGTCGTAGGCTACTGATTGCCTACATACTCCAGGACGTAGGGAGAGTAACACAAAGCGGTATGCAGAACCTGCTTCGGCTGATTCTGTTGTGCTTCAGCCTCAACAATTTCTTTTTGCTTCTGAATCATAACTTGGGACGTTCTTGTGGTATGCCCCTTATCTTCACCGCAGAACAAACAAAAAAAATTTTGGGCTGATCTCCATATTTTCCTCCGAAGCTTCTTCCCCCTCTGCCTCTTGGAGCCGGTGGCCTAAAAGAGCTTTGTTGTACTCCTGACGACTAAGAGTTGTGTTGTTGCCTTTGGGTATGGTTTCGCCTGTCGTCACTTGACCTGGCATTATGGATTGACCTGACATGCCTAGGGTGGAATCTTCCTCCGAAGCCCCTGGCCATCTCAGAGTATCAGTAGGCTTCTTCCCTTCTTTGTCGAAAGTTATTGTCGGCTCTGATGTACTCATCCATTTTCTAGAGAAGCTTCTCCAAGGTTTGCGGTGGCTTCCTTGCAAAGTATTACGCCGTTGGTCCTAGTCTAAGCCCCTTGATCATAGCCTCGATGACAATCTCATTGAGCACTATAGGCACCTGAGCTCTCAAGCGTAGGAACCTTCGGACATACGCTTGGAGGTATTCTTCCTGATCCTATGTACACTGAAACAGAGCTTGGGCAGTGATTGGTTTTGTTTGGAAACCCTGGAAGTTAGTGACCAGCATGTCTTTTAGCTTCTGCCACGACATGATTGTCCCTGGCCGAAGAGAGTACCATGTTTGAGCCACGCTTCTTACTACTATGACGAAGGACTTTGCCATGACCGCAGTATTGCCCCCATATGAGGATATGGTTGCTTCGTAGCTCATCAAAAATTGCTTCGGGTCTAAGTGCCCGTCATACATGGGGAGCTGGGGTGGCTTGTATGACGGCGGCCACGGGGTAGCCTGTAATTCTGCTGCCAAGGGAGAAGCATCATCAAAAGCAAAATTGCCATGATGAAAGTCACCATACCACTCATCATCATTAATTGGGCTTTCTTGACGAACCTCCCTGTGTTGGGGCGTTCGGTCTTGGTCATCCTGGGTAAGGTGACGCATTTCTTCAGCAGCTTCGTCAATCTTTCTCTGAAGGTCGGCGAGTCGAAGCATCTTTTCCCTTTTTCTTTGTACCTGCTGGTGGATAGCCTCCAAATCCCTGATCTCCTGATCTAGCTCCTCCTCCTGAGGTGTTGGGCTAGTATCCTTCCTCTTCTGGCTCCTAGCTTCTCGCAGCATCTCCTGATTAGTGTCCAGTGGCTACAGGGCAGCCCCTGGCACTGTTGTCTTCTTCGACGGCATTACGAAAGTCGATGCTTGCCGAAGGTGGTCGATTGAGTTCACCGGAGGTGGGCGCCAATGTTGGTCCTTGTTCTCAAATGTTATACATCAAGAACAAGACAACATAATTGTTAATAATTAGAGAACTTCGCCTTTTGAAGCATTATCTCCTTTTGGATATAATGATCTCCAGACGAAGGTTATGAAGGGCATACCTTCATCATCTCAATGAACAAATATAAATAAGGGTACATGAAATATAAAATAATATAAATAATGATCATGAATCAGTAAGTTATTTATATTCTCATATCATAAACATGAATAAACATCAACAATATTTATATTACAATAATACCTTCGGCTTGCCGGAAGGTGAAAATGCGAGAGTGACGTATGAGCGATTACAATCTAGCGTGAACAGTATGGTGTTATTGTTCATCTATTTATAGGCACGGGACGCAGCCTGGATAAGATTACAATCATGCCCCTAACATCTACTCTTAATCTTAATGCAAACTATCAAGGACTAAGTAGTCTTTTCTCCCTTAGGTCGGTTTTGTCCTTCATCTATGCTAACATGCCAAGCCGAAGCTCCATTAGCCATAGCTTCGGCATCCATCCATGTTGCCTTCGGGTTGTATCCTCATGTCACACGTCTTAATCCAAAAGTCAAAGCTTCTTGTAATAGTTTATGTCATACTGAAAACATATGGTTAGCCACGTTTTTGAGGACCTTCGGAAGAGGAAGGCCCCCAACACAGGTACTACCCAAAAATTCAGTGGTAAACAAGGCATAAAGATAGTCAAACTAAGGTAACCTATTGGGTTCCATCAAAATTAACCTATGCAGATCATTATGATTAATTAGAACATGACAGTGTAAAAAGAAGTGATCAAGGGCACAACTTGCCTAGGACTTGAGATTCTAGGTACCAACTTGCTCTTCAGGTGACTCGTAACCTCGTGCTAGTTGTAGCAATACAAACAAACATAGTATAGGCAAAATTAACATCACACCAAACATAAGAATGAACTGCATAATAATAATCTACACGTCTTTACGAGATCATGGGATCGAGAACTACTAAGATCGGAGTCATGGTTAAGGAGATATGATTTTATAGAAGATCTATGTGATTAAAATATTAAACTATATTATAAATTGGTTAGTATAAATCATATGAGAGGTTATTCTATAAATAATTATCTCCACTTTAATCTAAGTCATTACTTGGTTATAAATCATCTTTTAGGCCAAAGATAACCCTAAGATCATGATTCTATATTAATATTAGAATAAGCTAATCCCGAAAACATAGATTAATCAAACAAGTTACCTAATTATAAAAGTATGGGATATCATATAATCAATGTTGCTACTGCGTAGTAAATATTTATAAGAAGCTAACGCAACTGGAATGAGTCAATTCGGAATTTAAACGGAGGAGTTATGAATTTCCAAAGTTATTAGGTGCTTAGTATAGAATAGATCAAGTGAATAGTTTTAATTCAAGTTTCATGGCTAAACGAAGGTACTAGATGATGAACAATATTAAAACAAAATTATTGCAACTGGAATGGATCAATTTGGAATTAAAATGAGAAAGTTATGAATTTTCTATGATTATTCTATATTAAAAATCACTTTCTAAAATTCTATTTACTGAAAACAAGGGCTAAGGACTGCTGGTACAAATTCTACAGAGCGTAGGGGCTATTCCATAAATGACGAGGGCACAGATTAAATTATTTAGCACAGGCTGGGGATGGCGGGTTAGTTTCAAGATTTTCCGAGGACTCTTTAGCAAAAAGACCCGGCCGAAGGGGTATCCCTAATTCTTAACCGTTGGATTAGATCCGATGGACCAGATTTAATGAAAAGCGACTCTCTCACAACCCCACGATCTACGATCTACGGTTCTGATATACCCGGCTGAATCGTTATGTGGTGCTTCATCTCATCCGCATCCCAGCTCGACGGTCCCCGCCTTTCCTCCTTCCCTAAGCCAGGCCGAGCGGCGTCGCACAGGGAGTACACGACGGCGCGCCATTGCAGGTGTAAACCTTCCCATTGATCCGGCCTACTAAACTTCAAGGAAAAACGTTCTACCCCTAACGGATACCCTAGTGAGTCACTTCGAGCCGTCGCATCGGGGATTGGGATGATATCCCTGCCAGTCGACGACAAGAAGGAGTTCCCCGCTCATATCCCGTCGGCCAACAGCCCACGACCGATACCCTGCCCTAAATCCACAACCGACAAACACTATACGATGCTGGGACCCAGGCGAACAAGGACGCAGCGCCATACCAAAATTCATAGCGTGAGGCCCAGCCATGGCGGCGCACTGCACAACGGCGTTCCCCTAGTCGCTCCACCCTCTAACCACATTGATGGCACTTTGTTCATCAGGACAGCTTCGGTGCCCTGCGTATATGGCCGAGGGGAAACGCATGGATGCCAGTATAAATACCCGAGAAGCGCACGTAACAATAGAGAGAGGAGATTGATTTTGTTGTGATTTCCTCCAAATTTTGCTGCGGTGTTCATGCTCGGCGTAGATGACGAGCCTGACCCCACGGCCCCACTCATTAGCGAACGACCACCGTGTGTGAGGCATTGGACGCTGACGAGGCGGGTCCAATACGTCAGAGGGAGCCAGAGCAGGCGCGCACCCACGGACGGCCGACAAGCGGGCCCGTAGTGGCAGTGTAACAGCCGCCGGTGCGTGGAGATGAGTAGAGTGGGCCGGCCAGAAGCAGATTGGGCCTAGAACGAGTTTTATCTTTATGTTTTCTTTTATAATTTTCTGATTTGTTTTTTTCTATTTTAGTTTATTTTGAACATTTCCAAATTCCAATTTTTGTTTTGAATTTCAGATCCCAATCACAAACACAATCCTAAGGTGAAAATAAATCCTACTATTATTATTTATCCTTCTTTCTATTATTTTAATTCTAGAAAAAATGACTCTCACAATTTCCTTTCGCATTTTTTCTGTTTTATATTTTCATTTATGATTCAAGTTATGATTTTTTTTAAAAAATGCATCACAACAAAATCATCAGCATGAGATACACATTTCCGTATTTATTTATTTGTTATTTGACCAATATAATTCCATTAATTGAATATGCACAAATTAAAGAAAATCAAATAATCTCCAAAGCACTTTTGCATGTATTTATTTATTTTATTATTTTTATCTTATACAATTTTTTAGGGCTTTACAAATCCTACCCCTTAACAATAATCTCGTCCTCGAGATTTGTAAGAAAGAGGATACAACAAGTTTAGCTTGTAGTCTAGATTTAGTTTCTAATTAGTTCTAGTAGCAAAAGATTTTTTTAGCCTATATCAAATTATCAGGAGATTAGGAAGGCATATGTATGGCCAAGTTGATCTAAGTCACTAATTTAGTCTTAAGTGAATTAGGAGTATGGACTTATCTTTTGTACCAGCATTAAGTAACTCACTCTAGATTAGATCGTATTGGATTGGATATGACTAGATTAGATTGGATGTGACTAGACTAGACTAGTTTAAGTTAGATAGATCGACCAGGGTAGGATGTATATTTTTAAGATATGTTAGAATCTTTTAAGATAGGATGGATTATATGGTGTAGGTAGGTCAGAATCTCTGTTAGGTTAAAACAGAGGGGTTATGAAACCATCGGATGGTTAAGGAAGTTGCATATGGCCGAGTTGGTCTTTTGTTCTTTAGTGCAGAGTGAATTAAATTAAAACATATTTTATAGGAGTAGAGTCTCATTTATTTCATCGGTATTATCCTTCTTATTAAGCAACTTATATTAGATTAGCTCAACCTTAGCCTTCCTTATGTTAGATTAATCTATCACATTAGCTCAGATCCAAGTTTCACTAGCTTTGACTAGATAAGATCCAATTAATTTGGGTTAGATCATGATCATGGTGGGATAAGTCAAGTAGTTTTAGTCACACAAATATAACTTAGATATGATATTATTATTTTGGATTAGATCTGGTTGTTACTTTAGGATGAGATAAGTAAAGTGGTTAGGATAAAATGATTCCTTCAAGATAAGATTAATCTATTAAGACAAGAGAGAGTCTTTTAAGATAAGATGGATCTATTTGATATATTCTAGTAGGGGTATTCTTAGTTGGTCTAGTTTATCTTATAAACAATTTATGAGGATTATATATATATATATATTAACATAAGATGAACCTATTAGGATAAGCTGGAATTCTTTAAGTTAAGAGGGATCTATTTAAAATAGATACACTTTAATGGAGGACAATCTAGATTGTTTAGTTATCTTATGAATTTTATTTATTTATATTTATGCCTATATGCAGATGTAATTGTGGACATTACTCCACAACCCATCACACGCAATCAAAGATCCAAATCAGACAAGTATCATAATAACAAGCACTCAAGCGTATAGATACCAAAATAAATAGTTTTTGTTTTTGTTCCTAAGATTAGGTCTCATATTCCTAAAGGTCACTTTAGGTACAGGATTTCAAAGTGTGAAATCCAATTTTGTCTTTAGAGGAAAAAGGTAAGAGTAATCAGAGTAAAGCGGAAATAGATGAGAAAAGATTAAGAAAAGTTTAGAAAGGATCAGAGTAGCAAAGGTAAGTAAGTATTGGTTGTCTAGTTCTATCTAGGTTTCGTCCTACAGTCAACATTCCTCTGATACCACTTCTGTCACACCCGAGTTTTAGGGGTCCAAAATCCGGGCCCGAAATAATCACCAGGTGTGCTAGGACCAAGTCTCACACATATGATGAATAGTGGTACAGAAACGAATGTCACATCTTTACTATATAATAGGAATTCTGTACAAAATAAATAAATAATTACATCACAAGGAGACAACGATCCAGCAACCCAAAGTTGACTGGGAGACGACGGCCTAGACCTCTCACGAACTCTTCACAGCATCCTTCATGCACCTCATCCTACGGCACCTGCTCTTGACCTGTGGGGGTGTGAGACAACAAGAGTGAGCTCACATACGTTCATCGCTCAACAAGTTGTGGGGAATAATGTGCATGAACTCGCCAAAGGTGGGAGCTCACATGAAGTGTAAGGCTTACCAAAGAGGATGGTTGAAGCTGAGCATTGCTTTTAAAGTTGGTCAAAATTTTATTAGCAATTACTAAGTATAAGTAAATACCAATCCAATTAAGTAGTAGAACAAAAGTGATAACAACACCTATGATGCAATGCATATGACAAATTGAATTTAGTTCCATAAGTTAAATCATGTGAGTGTCCGAGCTGCTCATGACCGTGAGCACGGCTAGTATACCAGTTTTACACTCTGCAGAGGTTGCGCATCTTTACCCACAAGTCATGTTACGTGACTTCCCATACACCTCTAACGAGGAGGGAAGGCAGGGCAACACTACGAGGCCTTTACAAAGTTCCACTAGCTTCAGAAAACCCGCTACAGTTTCTAGGAAGCTCCAATGCAGGGACCCCTCGACTGACCGCCATCGCAGCAAAATCAACCCAAGGGCCTCCCCACACTGACCACTCCCCTACTGCCCTTGCCCCTTTCGGGTAAGGTAGTCCTTCACTAGCTTTCCTAATTAGTCAGCCAATGGCGTCCCATACCACCTTTATGGTAGCACTGTTTTCCTAGGTGGTTCTTCATGTTCCAATTAACATAATGATCTTGTCATGAACAGTAAATAACAACTGATAATAAAAGTATAATCATGAATAATATGTATCTCTATACCCAAAACCACATAAAGCAATAGCAGGTACTATCCAAAAATTCAATGGTAAACAAGGTATAAAGATAGTCAAACTAGGGTAACCTATTGGGTCTCATCAAAATTAACCTATGCAGATCATTATGATTAATTAGAACATGACTGGGTTAAAAGAAGTGATCAAGGGCACAACTTGCCCGAGACTTGAGATTTTAGGTACCAACTTGCTCTTCAGGTGACACGTAACCTCGCGCTAGTCATAGCAATACAAACAAACATAGTATAGGCAAAATTAACATAACACCAAACATAAGAATGAATTGCATAATAAAAATCTACGCGTCGCTACGAGATCGTGGGATCAAGAACTACTAAGATCAGAGTCATGGTTAAGGAGTTATGATTTTATAAAAGATCTATGTGATTAAAATATTAAACTATATTATAAGTTGGTTAGTATAAATCATATGAGAGGTTATTCTATAAATAATTATCTCCACTTTAATCTAAGTCATTACTTGGTTATAAATCATCTTTTAGGCCAAAGATAACCCTAAGATCATGATTCTATATTAATATTAGAATAAGTTAATCCCAAAAGCATAGATTAATCAAACTAGTTACCTAATTATAAAAGTATGGGATATCATATAATCAATGTTGCTACTGCGTAGTAAATATTTATACGAAGCTAACGCAACTGGAACGACTCAATTTGGAATTAAAACGGATGAGTTATGAATTTTCGAAGTTATTAAGTGCTTAGTATATAATAGATCAAGTGAATAATTTTAATTCAAGTTTCATGGCTAAACAAAGGTACTATATGATGAACAATATTAAAACAAAATTATTGCAACTGGAATGGATCAATTTGGAATTAAAATGAGAAAGTTATGAATTTTCTAAGATTATTCTATATTATAAATCACTTTCTAAAATTCTATTTACTGAAAACAAGGGCTAAGGACTGCTGGTACAAATTCTACAGAGCGCACGGGCTATTCCATAAATGACCAGGGCACATATTAAATTATTTAGCACAGGCTAGGGATGGCGGGTTAGTTTTAAGATGTCCTGAGGACTCTTTAGCAAAAAGACCCGGCTGAAGGTGTATCCATAATTCCTAACCGTTGGATTAGATCCGATGGACCAGATTTAATGAATCGCGACTCTCTCACAGCCCCACGATCTAGGGTCCTGATCTACCCGGTCGAATCGTTATGTGGTGCTTCATCTCATACGTCCATCCCAGATCGATGGTCCCCACGTTTCCTCCTTCTGTGAGCCAAGCCGAGCGGCGTCGCATAGGGACTACACAGCGGCGCGCCATTGCAGGTGTAAACCTTCCCATTGATCCGGCGTGCTAAACTTGAAGGAAAAATGTTCTACACCGCACGGATACCCTAGCGAGTCACTTCGAGCCGTCTCATCGGGGATTGGGATGATATCCCGGCCAGTTGACGACAAGAAGGAGCTCCCCGCTCATATCCCACCGGCCAACAGCCCGTGGCCGATACCCTGCCCAAAATCCACAACTGACCAACACTATATGATGCTAGGACCCAGACGAACAAGGATGCAGCGCCATACCAAAATTCATAGGTTGAGGCCTAGCCATGGTGGCACGCTGCACAGCGGCGTTCCCCCGGTCGCACCACGCTCTGCCCACACCGATGGCGCTCTGTTCATCAGGACAGCTTCGGTGCCCTACATATATGGCCGAGGGGAAATGCAGGGATGCCAGTATAAATACCCGAGAAGCGCACATAACAACAGAGAGAGGAGATTGATTTTGTTGTGATTTACTCCGAATTTTGCTACTGTGTTCATGCGCGGTGTAGATGACGAGCCTGACTCCACGGCCCCATTCATCAGCGAACGACCACCGTGTGTGAGGCATTGGACGTTGACGAGGTGGGTCCAATACGTCAGAGGGAGCCAGAGCAGGCGCGCACCCACGTACGGCCGGCAAGCGGGCCCGTAGTGGCAGTGTAACAGCTGGCCGATGCGTGGAGATGAGTAGAGTGGGCCGGCCAGAAGCAGATTGGGCCTAGAACGAGTTTTATCTTTCTCTTTTCTTTTATAATTTTCTGCTTTGCTTTTTTTTCTATTTCAGTTTATTTTGAACATTTCCACATTCCTATTTCTGGTTTGAGTATCAGATCCCAATCACAAACATAATCCTAAGGTGAATATAAATCCTACTATTATTATTTATCCTTCTTTCTATTATTTTAATTCTAGAAAAAATGACTCTATCACAATTTCCTTTCGCATTTTTTTCTGTTTATATTTTCATTTATAATTCAAGTTATGATTTTATTAAAAAAATGCATCACAACAAAATCATCAGCATGAGATACACATTTCCATATTTATTTATTTGTTATTTGACCAATATAATTTCATTAATTGAATATGCACAAATTAAAGAAAATCAAATAATCTCGAAAGCACTTTTGCATGTATTTATTTATTTTATTATTTTTAACTTATACAAATTTTTAGGGCTTTACAACATGAGGCTGGACCGACCCAATGTGAGATATTGTAATATAGTTCTCTTTTGCAACATATATATTGTATCCTTATACCTGAGATTGCCACATGTTCTCAAGATGTAAATTGACTTACTTAGGGACTATCAAACGCTACTCCGTAACTAGGTAGTTTTAAAGGTAGTTTTGGGTTTGTCAGGAAGCATGTTGTGAGGCATAGTCAGTCAAGATGGAATTTGTCCCTATCTTCTTGAGAGAGATATCTCTGGGCCCCTTAAGTGATTGGATCAAGAAATGCATGGTCGTGCTAGGGTTAAGTGTTAACCAATGAAAGGATACCAATTCACAGTATCGAGAAAGAGAGGTAAGCTTAGAGCCAGACCAAATATCGTGAGACAAAGGGAACAACATGTACGTAATGTTGTAATGGTTCATCGGATATGATCTTTACGTGCGCATAGGACATGACATGTCTTGCTAGAGGTCGCTGTCAATTATTGGGCCAAGTTAGAGTACTTGGGCCATGTCTATATGTACGTGAACCTATAGGGTCACACACTTAAGGGTAAGAAAGCCTAACTCAGATTAGATCCGAAATTAGACAGGGCTTTAGGGTTACTGATGGGACTCGGAGTTCGAAACCCACCCGAACGCCTAAATAATGAGGGACAGGGGTGCGGTTAAGAGAACCCTTATTCGCCACTAGTAAACGAGCAGTCGCCCGTCCCTCGCCTAGTCGCCGTCGCGAACCTAGCAGTTCGGAATGCGGCACTTCCTCCCTGTACGTGTTGATACCTCAGAGGCGCTGCAGCTACAGCACTAGGACGAACCACGCGAGGACGTGAAGGCCATCGGTGATTGCACAGCACTGCTCGACGCATTCGTTTACATCGAGACGTCTTCCAATGCCCTGCGTGTCTAGTGGTAATTCCATGATCTATAATCGCAGTACTTCTGGGTTTTATGGGGTCAAAAATTTTGTTTTGCACTAGTGTAGCCTCCCCATAATCCTTTAAAACCACAACCCCTCGGCGCTTGTGCGAGCCGTTGTAATTGTACAGAGTGAGGCGAGAGTCTTACGAGACTGTGAAAACCGAGTTTGTGTCACGGCCGCCACCGTGTACCGGAGGGAACGAGGCCCGTGACGTTTTAGGTGGGAAGCTAGATAGTGGAGACGGCGGGGAGCGTCCGACTGGAGCCAGAAGTGGAGCACCACATGTGCATGGAGAAGGCCCGCGAGTCTCTACGGAGTTACTCGACTGAGGTGCTTGGCCCTACCCTTTGCACAGGGGCACCAACTAGGATTAGTCGGGACCTTGCATGGTTTCGGATACCTCGGTAAAAATAATGGCGTCATCCACGAATATTTTCTTTCTCTACTAGCTCTTTACTTTCCACATTTTCATTAAGTACTTAAGGTTCAATCCCTCCTTTGTAGCTAGATTATTTAGGATTGAAACTTAGAGTTTGAGGTAGAAATAGCAACACTTAGACAAGACCTAGTTTATACATTCTAGATTGATTATTTGCATAGGTTTTGCTTTAAGGATTTATTTGTGGCCTAGTTTAGAAAGAATATTTTTTAGAAGTCCTAATTCACCCACCCCTCTTAGGCATCACCATTTCCTACAAGGGCGTCCCATACCACTCTCTTGGTTGTACTGTTTTCCCGGGTGGTCATCCAATAAACAGATCCTTACGGAGAGGTACTCGAGAAACAACCTGACTCCCCATAGTGACACAAGTTCATCATCATATCCAGAATAACATCATCATATCATAAAGTATTCTCAACATGTTCATTGATTAAAGTAGAGCACTATCATGATATTGATCATATTAGCTCAACCCAAAAAGGTAATTCAAGGATAAGATAAACAGAAAACTAGTCAATCCTTAGGTTGATCATGGTATGCGGGAGAGTAATTTATAAAGTAAGTAGGACATAATGGGCCAGAGGACATTTGCCTTCACCAAGTGCTGCTCAGGGACTTCTCCTACAACTCCCTTAGGACACACGGACTGCTTGTTGTCTACGCAAAGCAATCATTCATTCAACACACTTGGAGAAACAACAAAAGAACAATACACCAAACAGTTGCAACAAAGTAATCATGGGTTCAACAGAAAGGTATAGACCAAGAGGTATATCACTACACAAAGTGGTTCATTATTCACTAACTAAGTATATGTTGTTATAATACTTGCTCAAATGTAATTAGTTCAGTGTTGGGATTACTCATTAGATAGTGCTAAGCCTATAAACTTGAGTATTTGAACATTTGTTAGGGTTTCCTATCTTTATTTTATTTCTATTAAGGTTCCAATAGCATCATCTTTAAACTGGAGATTAACTATAAATTGAGATATCAAAACAGTGGATGACAATACTTTAAGTAGATAGACAAAAACAAAATAAACAAAATGCAATTGGAAGCACCTAATTTCGAGTTCATATGACAAAGTTACGAATTTTACAAGTTTTGGGATTTAAAACTCTAATTTAAATACATTTTCCTGATCAAATAAAGATCTGAGGGCCTAACTGTAAGATTCCAGGGGCTCGGGTGAAAGCAATGGGGCGACGGGTTCATTTCCCGAAACCCGGGGGGCTCTTTAGTTAAAAACGCAGGCGAAGGGGTATCAGGCTTCCTCAGCAATTGGATCTTGGGTCCACGACCGAGATTAAAACCAGTAGTGCGGGCCCGCATGCGCGGGACGCGTGTGGCCGACAGGTGGGGGCTAGGGGTCAGTAGGGACTAGCTAGCCGGGCCTAGTGGCTAGTGGCCTAGGTGGGGCGGCACACGGACGGCGGCGGACAGCGGGGCCGCAGGCGTGACAGGGCCCGCTGGTCAGCGGCTAGGGTGGGCATGAGTGCGGTGAAGCATAGGGTCACATTGACGGGAGGGGTTTGTCTGTTGGTGTGCCGAGAGGATGGTAGAAGGGATTGGCGCGGGGGGAGGGGAGGCTGATAGTAGGCCCTGGGTGTCAGGGTACCCGTCTTCCCCGGTTGTGCATGCATGGCGGCGTTCGGGCCCTCGCTGGGAGGCTCACCGATGTGGCCACAAGCATGGGGGTGGGCTGTGGAGGCTCGGCCACTCGGCCTGGCAGCTGTGGCTGGAGAAAAGAGACAATGGGTAGGTAGTAGGAGAGGAAGAAGGGGGTAGATGCTTAGCCACGATAGTGTCACGATGGAGCTCGAGCGTGGATGGGACGACGGAGCTCGGGTGGTGCTTGGCTCGGGCGCTTTGGGCCTCGAGGCAGCCATTGTGGCGGTTCTTCAGGCACGTTGGGCGCTCGACGCACTCGGTGGGGCTTAGCTTGGTGGCTCAGCGGAGCACCAGGCGAGGCGGCGCTGAGCGAGGTGAGGGGGGTGCGAATGGGAGATGGGAGGGGTGAGCGGTGGATCTGGCATTCAAATGGCCGAAGAGGAGGGGCAGTTTTGCCTTTCATGCGCTGCGTGGGTGCGAGCGTCTCGGCAGGCATGAGAGCAAGGCGGGGGGAGGTGGTTGCACTGGGTGGCTAGCAGAGCTAATAGGCGGGGCCCGCTAGGAGAGAGAGAAGGGGGCACACGGGCGGGGGAGGCGGTTGCGGACGCACGCGCGGAGCCGCTGACATGTGGGGCCCACCGAGCTGAGAGAGAGAGGGAGCAGGCGCGTCGGCGAGCGAGGCGGCGCCGATAAGCTGGGCCTAGCTGCTAGCGAGAGAAGGGAGGGGGAGTGGGCATAGTCAAGGTGGGCTGGGAATGGGCCGAAAGGCCGAGAGGGGAGGGGCCTCGGGCTCCTTTCCTTTTTCTATTTTCTTCTAAAATTGAATTCCCTTTTGTTTTATTTTCTCCTTTTGATTCAAAAGCAAAAGAGCCGCAAATTCAAATTAAACACATCAAGCATATGCATCAAACCAAAGTAAGGTAGGAGGATCAACATGATGCAACACTTCATAATTATATCAAGGTTTTATCTACTAGGAAAGTTAGTACAACTCCACTAAAATAAGAACCCTCCTTCTAAAGGAAAGAAGAAATGGGGTTAAGAGAGAAAATATAAAGGGATTAACACCTGAATTTTTGGATAAAAACAAAGAAATTTTATACCCCCAAATTCAGGGTGTTACAAACCTATCCCCTTTAAAAGAATCTCGCCCCCGAGATTCAAGGTTGGCCAGCCAAGAGTTCAGGATTCTTGGCTTCCAGATTATCCTCTCACTCCAGATGGCTTCCTTCTTAGAATGATGGCCCCATTTGACTTTGCACATTCTTATGGTGTTCCTTCGAGTGACTCTGTCCGCTGTCTCTAGAATCTGAGTTGGCTTCTCTATGTATGTCAAGTATTCTTGGACTCGAGGTCCTTAGTTGGCAACAACTCCTCTGGCATTCACAAACATTTCTTCAACTGACATATGTGGAAAACATAGTGCATGGTTGACAGACTTTCTGGTAGGCTAAGCTAGTGGCCACTTCTCCACGTCTTACCTGAATATGGTACGGTCTGATATATCGAGGTGCTAACTTGCCCTTGACTCCAAACCCTCTAACTCCCTTGATCGGCGACACCTTCAGGTAAACATAATCTTCCACTTCAAAACTCAGCTCTCTTCTTCTAGTGTCGTCATAGCTTCACTGCCTTGACTGTGCTATCCTCAGATTATCCTAGACCTTTTTGATATTCTCCTTGGCTTCGAGCAAAATGTCTGGACTAAACACCTATCTCTCGCTAGGTTGGTGAGTTCGATAATTCCTCCCATAGAGTTCCTGGAACAGTGACATCTTTAAACTGGTGTGATGACTGTTTTTGTAGGAGAACTCTACATAAGGTAATCTCTTATCCCATCCTGACTTGTATTGCAACGCATAGGCCCTCAACATATCTTCTATGATCTGATTAGTGCTTCCAGTCTGACCATCTGTCTGCAGATGCTAAGCTGAACTGAAATTCAAATGTGTGCCCAAAGCTTCATGTAGCTGCTGCCAAAAGTGAGCGATGAACTGTGTTCCTCGGTCTAACACTATCTTCTTTGGTACTCCATGTAAACAGACGATTTGAGACATGTATAATTTTGCTAACACATCACTATTGTAGCTGGTCTTGAGTGGTATGAAGTGAGTTGCTTTGTTAAACAGTCCACCACTACCCAGGTAGAGTCATAGCCGTCTCGAGTGCGAGGCCCATATCGCAAGGGACAAGGATATCGGATTTTTTCAAATTTTCTGGTGAAAGTGATAGAAGCACACACAGACATGCAGGCCAGTTCCTAACACACCCAGGCAAATTGGCCGATGGGGAAGCCTTTCATATCCGTTTATTTTCTTTATCCCTTACTGGTTCCACTTTCGCGCGGTACGCCGCCCTGCCTCCTAATTTCATTAATTCTTGTAATGATTTAGAAAGTAAATTTCACGAGCATTTCTTTTCCGGGGAATATGAATTAGGGTTGGCTGATTTAGTTTTAGTCTGATAGGGATGCGAAGAATCGGTTAATGATTATATCTGGAGGTACCGGGCCACTAGAAACCGATGCTTTCCACCCACCTACTCATCGTCAATATATTATCCTTGTTAAAATGTGTAATAGTACGACAATGAACCATGTTACATGCATAGTCCCTTTGCCTATTCGGGCTAGGAGACACCTCCATTCTATTCCTTTTGATCCATTTATCGAATGGCCATGGTCGAGAAAGATGTAATCATAAACGACCTCTATACATTAGAATTCTATTAAATGACCACTCTATTAGGTTAAAAACCGGTGAATTGCATCAGGCTTAGTTCTTACTTCAGGAACAAAATGACTTGTGAGACCTATTGTTTCTCAAAGGGTGCTAGAGATATCTGTTCTTTTGGTTCGTCAACTCCACAGAAAGGCCGGGGGCATATGTTGAGCACTAAAAATGTCCTGTCGGACGGTCCATGATGGCGGCGTGGACGGTCCGCGCGTGCGCAGAATCAGTTACAACTCCTCGTTTTTTGGACACTTACGGTTGATTGAACCCCCACAATCGATCCAATCAAGCCTACTTATCAAATTTACCTTATTTGCAATGTTCTTTCCATTTCTTAGGAGTAGAAGTAATCTAGACTTAGTTTACCCCTAGTATTAGTCTTTCTTGACTTATTTCTTTACCTCACTTCGTCCCACTGTTGTCTAGAGGTGTCTTGGGTGGCCTACCAACCTCAAGACACATCCAGGATCTCACCTTCCCAACAGGATCCCTCTCGGGAGGCGAGATCTGAGTTTCCTGCGAAGAAGAAGACCTCTGCGCCAGTCGTGGACCGTTTGAGCCCCATGCACGAACCATCAAGAAGCGTGCAGAGGAATAGCTCCTGCGTTGAGGTTGCGGACCATCCACGCTCCCGTAGAGACCCGGTGATTGGCGCCCATATCGGAGCGAACACAATTCCTGCAAATTGCTATCTTTATTTGTCACAGAAATACATGCCGTCTAGCTCATTAGTGCACAAAGGATTTGTACGGGTGTTTACCAATTTTTTTGAGATATAGATGTATTTGGAAACCTTCCATGTTTTGTGCAGCTCCAAGCCCCAAGGCCGCAAGTACGTAGAAATTGATTTTCATAGGTGGTTAGCATAAAATTCATGGGACACTTCTTATATCAACTTTCTTTGTAAACGAGTAGATTTGAAAACTCAAGTCAAACGTCATCATAAATTCATTTTTAGGATTGATTAAATATTAACAATTTAACTCCCACTACAATCTGGCCGACGTAAATAAAATTGGCTTATTTACTATGGCTTTTAAAAGCTGACGTAAATAAGTCCATTCCTACACGTTAGAATTATTTTTTATTTACTTCACAATACAATATATATATCACAAGAATCATAAATCTGCCACAAAACAATATGTCGCAAAAAATTCATAATATATCGCAAATCCAAATCCATATTCGTAGACCATAATTGTACCACGTAATATCAATTTATACAAGTCCATACAATACAAATCCACGGTACTAACTCTCATGTGCAAATAAGACTATATATAAAGTCCACACAAATCAGACTATGTTGGAGAATAATCATTCGTGTTGTGCGCACTAGCTCCTGAGGCAAATAAGTTGTTGGCAAACTATTTAGATGCCATGTCCCATCTTGTGGAGTAAAACATCTAATATGCTGGCCAGTAAATGGGTTTGGAGATGTTTACTAGTATAAATATGCTTGGTAAGGACTAGGTGAATGTACCAAGATATTTTGTATCAAACTAAATTCAAGTTGGTTTTCGCCTTGGCCTGGAGTCACTTTCACATGTACGTTCTGTGAAAGGGCCCAAGACCTAGGCAATGCCCCTACCCCTAGCCCGACAGACAGCTCGTCCAGTCTGTCCTGAGCTGTCTTGGAGTCCGTCGTGGTTCACCGCTCTTGTCTTTATGCCTGTTGACGAAGCATAGGTACGCGGATGTTTCTAGTGATCTAGATGCCCGTTGCCTGGAATCCAAAGGCCTCCCATCTGGGTGCACTAGTGTTCCTGTCAGTACATCATCAGCTGGGTTCATAAAACCGGTTGGCTTAAAAAAACCGGTCTATCCGATTAATCGTGTTAAATTGGTAAAACATACCAAATTTAAGGTCGGTCCAGTTTTTGAGTTCAAACGACTCAAAACCAATTAATCGGTCGATAAGACCGATTTATCGGTCACTAATTTGATAAATCGGTAACCGTGCGTGAGAAATCAAACATCTTGTTTTTTTGTAAATAAAGCATATTTAGGTCAAAATTTCAAATAAAAAACAGTCTAAATGTTATCACAAGTCCAATAACAATATTTAGCGGTTTAAAATACATTGTATGACACGGTTTTATGGTTCAAATACATTACATGTCACAATTTCGTAGTTAATAAATACCATCTAAGATACAATACACCATCCGGTGAAGACCATTTCCACGAGTGTGCATTCCACTGATTTTGTGTTGTATTATACTTTTCTGATGAGAGCAACATAATATGTATGCATCAACTACGCCTTATACTTCATCCAAGTTTGCCCAGTCCATGTAAAAGTGTACTCCATTTTTCTAACAACATTTTAATGTGAAAGGATATAAACATAGTATAGATTATACATTGTCCAAGCAGCATGCAAATAACAACCTTACCAGGATATATATTGTCCCTGTATTCCTAAACCGGATCGATGTGATTCGACATTCATGAAAATAGCTATAGTATTAATTATTATTACAAGTAGAAGCACCAATACTAAAAAGATTTGAAGAAAATCCACAAAACCTAGTTACTAGAGCTCCCTCGAGTTATCTCTACCTAGGACCGATTAATCGGCTAGCAGGAGCAGCTAATCGACCAAATCGTCTGATTTATTTCTTTTTTTTCTTTTTTTGAAACTTGTTTAATTTTTAGTTTGAAATCCGTTGTGTTTTTTAAATTTGGTTTAAGTGAAAACACTTAAAATAGTCCACAATATATAAAGAAGAATTGACATCAACTTTTTTTAAAAAAAATTATAAAATATCTCAAATTTGAATTAGTAAATGGGTGAATCGGTGGAGCCGGTCGCAACCGACAACCGGCTCTGGCTAGCGAGTTTATGGATCGGCTCCGTGATTCCTAGCAACTGCTAGTTTGTTCGTCCATATTTGCTCTTGAATTTTTTTGACGACCGTGCCTCTGTTTTTTAGTAGTACTACTACTGCTAGAGTCCATGTGATGTGTGGTCTTTTAGTAGTACTACTACTTCTAGAGTGCATGTGATGTGTAGTCTGTAGTTATGTCTAGTTTGTGTGTTCCATTATAGCAGCTACAGTCATTTGTGGTGGCTACCACCGAAAATAGGTCATTTGCCGTCGAAAATAAGCTCTTTCCGGTGGCAAATGACCTATTTTTGGTGGTTTATGGCCGCCAAAAAAATTAGCCGAAAATAAAGGTTGATTTTCGGCGGCCAGAACGCGGCCGCCGAAAATAGCTTATTTTTTATGTCCAGCCCCAAGACCGCTGAAAATAGGGTATCTTCGACGGCCGCGCTCTGGCTGCCGAAAGTTAACGACCGCCGAAATTATCCCAGCGTTTTTTTCGGCGGCCCGTATGTGGCTGTCGAAAATAATTACTTTTAGAGAAAAAATATGAAAGAAATGCAAAAAAACAACAATTTCAACAACAATATAATCACAATAATATGACAGAAACAGTAATAACATAATTACACACATTTAACATAAAATATCACAATTCTTCATAAATACATCACAGTTCACCAAAATACCACCAAAGTTCACAATTCTTCGCAAATACATCACATAGTCCATTACAACATAACACAAACTCACAATTCACTACAAGAGCCAAATCATCACATATTAGGGTCGTTTGAGTTGTGACCACTACCTCTAGAAGCGAACAACTCATTCACGAAGTCATTTAACTGGATTGGATTCTAAAGAAAAAAGAAAACATTAATAACGACAATGTTTACATGACCACTATTCAAACGAATTGTTTATCAAACTAACCTCTCCCATAGTAGCTCCTCTCCTGCATAAGCTCCTCTTGGTGCTGGTATCACCATGGTGGCATGTTGTGGCCCATAACCCCGGATCCCTACAAAATCAAGTTTAGTCAAGATTTGAAAGGTTAATACAAACAACAAGTATAAACTAAATTGAAGCACATGAGGTGGATGTGGCGGAGCATGTAATCTCCACTTAGGCATCTGAGACTGAAATTGAGGGAAAACGAATGGTTGCTGTTGTGACTGCTCTGGAAACCAAGAGTATCGCAAATACAATATATTAGTTATAGGACAAATAAAGACTGTGTTGAGAATAAATAAGACACTCACGTTCATTGCTTGTTGTGCATGTGCGTTGTAAGCAGCCATGTACTCTGATTGTTGTTGGAGGAATGTCATTTGTTGTTGCTGCAGCTCTTCACAAAACCTTTCCTGCTGCTTGAAAGGGAAATGTGCCCTTGAGCCATTTCTAGTATATTTTTGTGATTAAGTGCTCAACACATATTAAGTGAGTAATTATGTGCCAAATGATGAATGAAGTGCAAATCAACAAGAAGGTATGTTTCTAGACTTAGTACATTGGTTTTTGTGTACTAATCTATTTGTCTAAGTGCTAGAATCAGAGAAAAGAGAAAAAGGAAAAGAGTTGGCTGGAGCAGCCAAGACTCAGCGCAGTATGGCACACCGGACTGTCCGGTGGTGCACCGGACAGTGTCCGGTGCGCCAGGCTGGCTTCTGGCGAACTAGCCACTCTCGGGAATTCGTCGGTGGCGTACGGCTATAATTCATCAGACTGTCCGGTGGTGCACCGGACTGTCCGGTGTGCCAACGGCCTCCAGCGCAACGGTTGGCCGCCAAATCCGCGGGCGACGCGTGGCTCGCTCCAACGGTCGGCAGGAGGCACCGGACTGTCTGGTGTGCATCGAACAGTGTCCGGTGCGCCAACGGCTACAACTCTGCAACGGTCGGCTGTGCCATTTTAGGAAGGCGATCTGCACCGGACACTGAACAGTGCCTGTCCGGTGGTGCACCGGACTGTCTGGTGCGCCACCCGACAGAAGGCAAGAATTGCCTTCCCATATTGCCTCCAACGGCTCCTAGCTGCCTTGGGGCTATAAAAGAGGCCCCTAGGCGCATGGAGGAGAAACCCAAGCATTCCTTGATCATTCCTAAGCACCAAGACTCCATTCTCGCGCATTCGATTCTTTGAGATAGTGACTTGAGCCCCATTTGAGTAGAGAACTCCTCGAGTTGTGTTGTGAGCTCAAGTTGTGGCTTTGTGTGCGTGATTGTGCTCTCGTTTTGAGTCTTGTGTGTGTTGCTCTCCCCTCCCTTACTTCTGTGCTTCTTTGTGATTATCAATTGTAAGGGCGAGAGGCTCCAAGTTGTGGAGATTCCTCGCAATCGGGAGAAAGTATAAGAAAGGAAAACACCATGGTATTCAAGCTGGTCATTGGATCACTTGAAAGGGGTTGAGTGCAACCCTCGTCCATTGGGACACCACAACGTGGAGTAGGCAAGTGTTATACTTGGCCGAACCACGGGATAAATCACCGTGTCTTTTGTGTTGTTCTTCTCTGTGATCATCGTGTTTCACAAAAGCTCGGTCCTTAGCCACTTGGTCCTATTGCACTAACTCTTAACCAAGTTTTGTGGCTACAAGTATTTGATTTTTACAGGATCACCTATTCACCTCCCTCTAGGTGCTCTCAATTGGTATCAGAGCCGTTCTCTTCACGCAAGGGACTAATCGCCCGAAGAGATGGATCCTAAGGGAAAGGGGATGGTGGTCAACAACAAGACAAAGGAGTCCATCGTCAATGAGCCAAGAGATGATAAGCCCTCGGACTCTGGCTTAAGTCATAAGAAAAGAGACGGGAAGAAGAAGAGGCGCATCAAGAAGATCGTCTACTACGACAGCGACGAGTCTTCCTCTTCCCCAAGAGACGACAACGACGAGAAAAAGAAACCGGTTAACTCAAACTTTTCATTTGATTATTCTCGTATTCCGTTTAACTCCAATGCTCATTTACTTTCAATTCCACTTGGGAAACCTCCGCACTTTGATGGAGAAGACTACTCATTTTGGAGTCACAAAATGCGTAGTCACCTATTCTCTCTCCATCCAAGTATTTGGGAGATTGTTGAAAACGGAATGCTTTTTGATAGTACTGATAACCCCGTTTTCATTAATGAGCAAATCCACAAAAATGCACAAGCTACCACTGTTTTGCTAGCATCCTTGTGCAGGGACGAGTACAACAAGGTGAGCGGCTTGGATAACGCCAAGCAAATTTGGGATACCCTCAAGATCTCTCATGAGGGGAACAACGCCACCATGATCACCAAGATGGAGTTGGTGGAAGGCGAACTGGGAAGGTTCGCAATGATCAGGGGAGAGGAGCCAACGCAAACGTACAACAGGCTCAAGACCCTGGTCAACAAAATCAGGAGCTATGGAAGCACGAGATGGACGGACCACGATGTCGTCCGACTTATGCTCAGGTCCTTCACTGTTCTTGATCCTCATCTTGTGAACTCAATCCGTGAGAATCCTAGGTACATAAAGATGACGCCCGAAGAAGTACTCAGAAAGTTTGTAAGCGGGCGTATGATGATCAAGGAAGCAAGATTCGTTGATGAGGCATTGAATGGCCCAATGCCCATCTACGAGCCTCAAACTGTTGCTCTCAAAGCAACAAGCAGCAGGGAGGCGCTACCTAGTGAGGTGGCACAAGTTGAGGCGGCCGAACTAAACGAGGATGAGATGGCTCTAATCATAAAGCGCTTCAAGACCGCATTGAAAGGACGCAAGGAGTACTCAAACAAGAACAAGGCAAAGGGAAAGCGCTCCTGCTTCAAATGCGATAAGACTGGTCATTTTATAGCAAATTGTCCCGATAACTCTAGTTACCAGGAACAAGGAAAGGGCGGGAAGAAAGAGAAGCAAAATAGCTATAGGAAGGCAAAGGGCGAGGCACACATCGGAAAGGAATGGGACTTGGACTGCTCATCTTCTGATTCCGACGACGAAGGATTCGCTGCCTCAGCCTTCAACAAGTCCTTTCTCTTCCCCAACGAACGCCACACCTGCCTCATGGCAAAGGAGAAAAAGGTAAGCGTTCATGAAATTCCTAAATATACTACTTCAAGTGATGATGAATCTAGTGATGATGAAGTAGACTATACTGAATTATTTAAGGGCTTAGATAGATCAAAAGTAGATAAAATTAATGAGTTGATTGATGCCTTGAATGAAAAAGATAGACTGCTAGAGAGGCAAGAGGACATTTTGTATGAAGAACATGACAAATTTTTTAGTGTTCAAAAGTCTCTTGCAATGAATCTATTTCTAGCTTGAAGACTTTGAATGATGATTTAAATGCTAAGCTAGAAGTAGTTAATAAATCTAGTCCTTGTGTAGAGCACATTGTGATTTGTAATAGGTGTAAGGATTTCGATATTGATGCATGTGTTGAGCACCTTACTTCTATTGCAAAAATAAATGATGAAGTGGCAAGTCTTAATGCCCAACTTAAGACTTGCAAAAATGACTTTGATAAACTAAAATTTGCAAGGGATGCCTACACTATTGGTAGACACCCCTCTATTAAGGATGGGCTTGGCTTTCGAAAGGAAGCCAAGAACTTAACAAGTCAAAGGGCTCCCATTCTCAACAAAGAGAAAGGGAAGGCCCCTATGGCTAGTAGTAGTCAAAAGAATCATGCTTTTTTGTACCATGATAGAAAATATTCTAGAAATTTTCATAGTGCTTATGATTCACATGCTATGATTGCTTCAAATTCTACTTTTGTGCATGGTAGAAGTAGGCCTATGAAGGAAAATGTTATTCATCATGTGCCTAAGAAAATGCCTAATGAATCTGCTACTGTTTTTCATGCCTGCAACACCAATTTTGTACTTTCATGTAAAAATAAGAAAGTGGTTGCTAGGAAGTTGGGGGCCAAATGCAAGGGAGACAAGACTTGCATTTGGGTCCCAAAGGATATTGTAACTAACCTTGTAGGACCCAACAAGATTTGGGTACCGAAGACCCAAGCCTAATTTGCCTTGCAGGTTTATGCATCCGGGGGCTCAAGCTGGATTATCGACAGCGGATGCACAAACCACATGACGGGGGAGAAGAAGATGTTCACTTCCTACGTCAAGAGCAAAGATTCCCAATATTCGATCATATTTGGAGATGGGAACCAAGGCAAGGTTAAAGGTCTAGGGAAGATAGCTATTTCTTTCGAGCATTCCATATCTAATGTGTTCTTAGTTGAATCGCTCGGGTATAACTTGTTGTCTGTTAGTCAACTATGTAATATGGGCTACAATTGCTTATTAACCAATGTAGATGTGTCTGTCTTTAGAAGGATTGATGGTTCATTAGCTTTTAAGGGTGTACTACACGACAAACTCTATTTAGTTGATTTTTCGAAGGAGGAGGCCGATCTAGATGCATGCTTAATTGCTAAGACTAGCATGGGCTGGCTGTGGCATCACCGTTTAGCACATGTTGGGATGAAGAATCTTCAAAAACTTCTAAAGGCAGAACACGTGTTAGGTCTAAACAATGTTTCTTTCGAAAAAGATAGACCTTGTGCAGCTTGTCAAGCAAGTAAACAAGTGGGAAGTACTCATCACAGCAAGAATGTGATGACCACGACAAGACCTCTAGAGCTACTTCATATGGACCTCTTCGGACCCATCGCCTGTCACACCTGGATTTCGGGGCACCAAGACCCGGGCGCGAACATAATCACCAGGTGTGCTGGGACCAAGTCTCACACATGTGATGAATCATGGCACATGATCGAATGTCACATCTTTACTACATAACAGAAGTTCTTGTACAAAATAAATAAATAATTACATTATAAGGAGACAATGGTCCAACAACCCAAAGTTGACTGGGAGACGACGACCTAGACCTCTCACGAACTCGTCACAGCATCCTCCAAGCGCCTCATCACGTGGTACCTGTTCTTGACCTGTGGGGGGGTGTGAGACAGCAAGAGTGAGCTCACATATGTTCATCGCTCAACAAGTTGTGGGGAATAATGTGAATGAACTCGCCAAAGGTGGGAGCTCACATGAAGTGTAAGGCTTACCAAAGAGGATGGTTAGAGCTGAGCATTGCTTTTAAAGTTGGTCAAAATTTTATTAGCAGTTACTAAGTATAAGTAAATACCAAACCCAATTAAGTAGTAGAACAAAAGTAATAACAACCTCACCTGCGATGCAATGCATATGACAAATTGAATTTAGTTCCATAAATTAATCATGTGAGTGTCCGAGCTGCTCATGACCGTGAGCACGGCTAGTATACCAGTTTTACACTCTGCAGAGGTTGCGCATCTTTACCCATAAGTCATGTTACCCATTTGCCAAGAGATGGCCAATCCCATACACCTCTACCGAGGAGGCGAGGCAGGGTAACACTACGAGGCCTTTACAAAGTTCCACTAGCTTCAGAAAACCCGCTACAGTTTATAGGAAGCTCCAGTGCAGGAGTCCCTCGACTGACGGCCATCGCAACAAAATCATCCAAGGACCCCCCTACACTGACCACTCCCCTACTGCCCTTGCCCCTTTCGGGTAAGGTAATCATCCACTAGCTTTCCTAGTTAATCAGCCAAGGGCGTCCATAAACCCTTGTGGTAGCACTGTTTCCCAGGTGGTTCTCCATGTTCCAATTAACATAATGATCTTAACATGAACAATAAATAACAACTGATAACAAAAGTATAATCATGAATAGTGTAATCTTCATACCCAAAACCACATAAAGCAATAGCAGGTACTACCCAAAAAGTTTAGTGGAGTCAAGGTATAAAGATAATCAAACTAGGGTAACCTGTTGGGTCCCATCAAAATTAACCTATGCAGATTATTATGATTAATCAAAACATGACTGGGTAAAAGAAGTGATCAAGGGCACAACTTGCCTGGGACTTGAGATTCCAGGTACCAGGATGATCTTCAGGTGACTCGTGACCTCAAGCTAGTCGTAGCAATACAAACAAACATGGTATAGGCAAAATTAACATCACACCAAACATAAGAATAAACTGAGTAATAATAATCTACGCGTCGTAACGAAATCGTGGGATCGAGAACTACTAAAATCAGAGTTACGGTTAAAGAACTAGGATTTATAGTAGATCTATGTGGTTTAAATATTAAATTATATTATAATTTGGTTAGTGTATATCATATGAGAGACTATTCTATAAATAATTAACTCAACCTTAATCTTAATTATAACTTGACTATAGATCATATTTTAATCAAACTATAATTATGGATAGGTTAACTTCGATTAGAGGAGTTAATCTATTAAACATAGGCTAAACAAATATCTAATTATAAAAATATGTTCTATGGTACAATTAATGTTTCCACTGCATATATAATATTTTTATGAAGCTAACTCAATTTGAATGGATCAAATCGGAGCTAAAAAGAATTAGTTATGCTTTTCTAAGATTTTTGGATTACTTTTGTATTAAAAATTATTTTTGAATTAATCTTGTCGAAAAACAGACTCCCATGGACCACGACCACCATTTTGTAAAAGTTCAGGGGCTAAGCTGCTAACATCCAGGACCTGAGTTTAATGTTTTAACACTACACACAGACTGCGGGTTGAATACTATAAATATTAGGGGCTCTTATGCCAAAACACACGACCGAAGAGGTATGAACTGATTTCGGCCGTTGGATCCGAAATCCACGGATCGGATTAGATCCCGAACCGGTATGCACTGAGCACCGCTGATCCCCAGATCTGCGGCCCAGATTTTATGAAACCCAATCAACCCACCACTGCCAGATTCGAAACCTACGGCCCCCGCTGTCCGGAATCCAGCCACCAATCCCCACCGTTGATTAACCCCATCAACAGCCACTGGTTTTCTTCCCCACCGACCCCGAGCAGAGGCGCGGCCGCCAGACAACGCCGGTGAGCCACCCATCCTGCCCAACCAGCTAAATGAATTTGAACCTAGGCACAACGTACGCAGAGAGGAGATCGCCTGGCGGACGCCTTTCTTACCGAACGCTGTGGTGACAAGGACGCTACCCACGACAGACCGCGGCCCGCACACAGTGAGGCCGAGGAATCACCCGAGGCTCCATCCGATCAACCTCCAGCGGTGGCAAAGATTCCTAACGCGGAAGCATGGAGTCAACGTGGCCGCGGAGCTCGGAAGGGAAGCAATGTGCTGACGAACTTCCCCGCGATGACGAGCTCCACGGGCGTGTACCCCTGCACGAGCGCCAACGGGTCGGCGGTGCCGCCGGTGGAGGACGAGGGCACCAAAGTGTTCGACTAGATGATAGGCGATAGCGCAGGGCCTTCGGTCGGCATTTATACACCCGAGGACGGAGAGAAAATCGGCTGGCATTTCGCGAATTTGTTGCGCTCCCTTCGGATTCGCGTGGAGTTGTTCGGGGAAGATAATCCTGACGGATGGGGCCCGCTCGACAGTGGTTCGAAGCGCAGACCAGGAGCAAGCCGCGTGGGCCGCGCGGTGGGAAATACGATATTGGGCCGAGGCAAGGGTGAGGGTGAGCTATCCGACCAGAAATTGGGCCCAAACAATGTTTTTTCCTTTTTCCTTGTTTTTTTTCTGTTTTCCTTTTGTTTTCTATTTTCAGTTTCCTTGATTCAAATTTAATTTAATTTTTCAGATTTGAACGAATTTCAAACTCACGCATAATGCACCATCAAGTAAAATTCAACATGTAAGGCAAAGTCATCTATATGTATATGTATATGTTAGTTATTTTATTTATTTAGGCACAACTTCTCCATGTACAATTCATGAAAGAATAGTTTTATTCAATCTTAATAAAATAAATCTTTCTATCATCTCTTTCTGAGTTTGAAATATTAAACTTAAAATGTCAATTCTATTCAATTGGACATTCAAAGGCATGAGAATCCCAATAATATCCAAAGGTTTCAAAAATCCCTAAAACACTATCTTAAATATATATATATTTATTTATTTATTTATTTCATCATTTTTTTCTCCTACCAATTTTGGGCTTTACAAATCCTACCCCCTTAAAAATAATCTCGTCCTCGAGATTTGTAAGAAAAGGGATACAATAAGTTTGGTCTAGAATTTTAGTTTCTCATTTGGTTTTGGGAATCAAAGTTTTGTTTAAAGTTTTTTTATATGGATATGTATGTCTAGCCATTTATTATGTTAGATGAGGTACGGTTATGGCAAGTATAGGTTGTGGCAAGGTAGAGTATAATAAGAAAAGACTTCATCCAGAACTGTGGATCTTGATTCCGCTGCGATTCAACTTGATCTTTGAAGACTTGAGTTGGTGCTTATCCTTTCTTGATGACGTTGATCCTCTTCGATCTTCGTTCTTGATGTTGTTATCCAAATTAGGGATATGTGGTTAAGGCAGTTTCGTAGGTAAACAAAATAGGTTAGTAGGTGGTTATGAGTTAAATAAGTTTAAGCAGAATCTGTCTTGTTGTTTTGCTTCTAGGTCGGGTTAGGTAGGTTATGCAACCCAACATGTAGGTCAGGTTGGTTGTATACGACCAAGTTAGTACAGGGCACCAATTTTAGGTTAAAACATGACTATAGAAGTAGAGTCTAATCTATTTCACCAAGATTAACAAACATGTTAGATAACTCACTTTAGATTGGATCATATTAGATTAGATGGGATCTAGATTAGATCGGAATCACTAGATTAGACTAGACAACATCTAATTACTTTGGATTAGATCATGGTGGTTACACTAGTGTGGGATAAATATGCTTATTAGGGCAAGATGAATCCATAAGGATAAGGTAGAATCTTTTGAGGTCAGTTAGATCTATTAGGATAAGATAAATTATTTTCAAGATAAGATGAATCTTATTAAGGTAAGAGATGGTTTTTTTAAGATACGATGGATCTATTAGGCTAGATATAATTTAATTTGGATAAGTCAGGATCTTTTTTTTTTGAGATAAGATGGATCTATGAGTGTAGGATAGAATCTTTTAAGATGAGATAGATATTGTTAGGCTAGATATTTTAATGAGGGATAATCTTGTTTGTCTAGTTAGTTTTATAAGCATTATATATATATGTAGATGTAATTGTGGACATTACCCCACAACCCATCACACTCAATCAAAGATCCAAATCAGACAAGTATCATAAGAACAAACATTCAAGTACATAGATATTTATAAAAATAGTTTTGTTTTTGTTCCTAAAATTAGGTCTCCTATTCCTAAAAGCTAATTTAGGCACATGATTTCAAAGTGTGAAATCCACCTTTGTCTTTAGAAGGAAAAGGTAAGAATAATCAGAGTAAAGCGGAAATAGATGAGAAAAGATTAAGAAGAGTTTAGAAAGAATCAGAGTAGTAGAGGTAAGTAGATAATGGTTATCCATTTCTATCTAGGTTTCGTCCTACAGTCAACATTCCTCTGATACCACTTCTGTCACACCCGGATTTCGGGGCACCAAGACCCGGGCGCGAACATAATCACCAGGTGTGCTGGGACCAAGTCTCACACATATGATGAATCATGGCACAGGATCGAATGTCACATCTTTACTACATAACAGAAGTTCTTGTACAAAATAAATAAATAATTACATTATAAGGAGACAACGGTCCAGCAACGCAAATTTGACTGGGAGACGACGACCTAGACCTCTCACGAACTCGTCACAACATCCTCCAAGCGCCTCATCACGTGGTACATGTTCTTGACCTGTGGGGGGGGTGAGAGACAGCAAGAGTGAGCTCACATACGTTCATCGCTCAACAAGTTGTGGGGAATAATGTGAATGAACTCGCCAAAGGTGGGAGCTCACGTGAAGTGTAAGGCTTACCAAAGAGGATGGTTAGAGCTGAGCATTGCTTTTAAAGTTGGTCAAAATTTTATTAGCAGTTACTAAGTATAAGTAAATATCAAACCCAATTAAGTAGTAGAACAAAAGTAATAACAACCTCACCTGCGATGCAATGCATATGACAAATTGAATTTAGTTCCATAAATTAATCATGTGAGTGTCCGAGCTGCTCATGACCGTGAGCACCGCTAGTATACCAGTTTTACACTCTGAAGAGGTTGCACATCTTTACCCACAAGTCATGTTACCCATCTGCCAAGAGATGGCCAATCCCATACACCTCTACCGAGGAGGCGAGGCAGGGTAACACTACGAGGCCTTTACAAAGTTCCACTAGCTTCAGAAAACCCGCTACAGTTTATAGGAAGCTCCAGTGCAGGAGTCCCTCGACTGACCGCCATCGCAGCAAAATCAACCAAGGACCCCCTACACTGACCACTCCCCTACTGCCCTTGCCCCTTTCGGGTAAGGTAATCATCCACTAGCTTTCCTAGTTAATCAGCCAAGGGCGTCCATGTTCCAACTAACATAATGATCTTAACATGAACAATAAATAACAACTGATAACAAAAGTATAATCATGAATAGTGTAATCTTCATACCCAAAACCACATAAAGCAATAGCAGGTACTACCCAAAAAGTTTAGTGGAGTCAAGGTATAAAGATAATCAAACTAGGGTAACCTGTTGGGTCCCATCAAAATTAACCTATACAGATCATTATGATTAATCAGAACATGACTGGGTAAAAGAAGTGATCAAGGGCACAACTTGCCTGGGACTTGAGATTCCAGGTACCAGGATGATCTTCAGGTGACTCGTGACCTCACGCTAGTCATAGCAATACAAACAAACATGGTATAGGCAAAATTAACATCACACCAAACATAAGAATAAACTGAGTAATAATAATCTACGCGTCGTAACGAAATCGTGGGATCGAGAACTACTAAAATCAGAGTTACGGTTAAAGAACTAGGATTTATAGTAGATCTATGTGGTTTAAATATTAAATTATATTATAAGTTGGTTAGTGTATATCATATGAGAGACTATTCTATAAATAATTAACTCAACCTTAATCTTAATTATAACTTGACTATAGATCATATTTTAATCAAACTATAATTATGGATAGGTTAACTTCGATTAGAGGAGTTAATCTATTAAACATAGGCTAAACAAATATCTAATTATAAAAATATGTTTTATGGTACAATTAATGTTGCCACTGCGTATATAATATTTTTATGAAGCTAACTCAATGTGAATGGATCAAATCGGAGCTAAAAAGAATTAGTTATGCTTTTCTAAGATTTTTGGTTACTTTTGTATTAAAAATTATTTTTGAATTAATCTTGTCGAAAAACAGACTCCCATGGACCGCGGCCACCATTTTGTAAAAGTTTAGGGGCTAAACTGCTAACATCCAGGACCTGAGTTTAATGTTTTAACAGTACACACAGACTGTGGGTTGAATACTATAAATATTAGGGGCTCTTATGCGAAAACACACGACCGAAGAGGTATGAACTGATTTCGACCGTTGGATCCGAAATCCACGGATCGGATTAGATCCCGAACCAGTATGCACTGAGCACCGCTGATCCCCAGATCTGCGGCCCAGATTTTATGAAACCCAATCAACCCACCACCGCTAGATTCGAAATCTACGACCCCCGCTGTCCGGAATCCAGCCACCAATCCCCACTGTTGATTAACCCCATCAATGACCACTGGTTTTCTTCCCCACCGACCCCGAGCAGAGGCGCGGCCGCCAGACAACGCCGGTGAGCCACCCATCCTGCCCAACCAGCTAAATGAATTTGAACCTAGGCACAACCTACGCAGAGAGGAGATCGCCTGGCGGACGCCTTTCTTACCGAACGCTGTGGTGACAAGGACGCTACCCACGACAGACCATGGGCCGCACACAGTGAGGCCGAGGAATCACCCGAGGCTCCATCCGATCAACCTCCAGCGGTGGCGGAGATTCCTCACGCGGAAGCATGGAGTCGACGTGGCCGCGGAGCTCGGAAGGGAAGCAATGTGCTGACGAACTTCCCCGCGATGACGAGCTCCACGGGCGTTGTCGGGGACCATAATTAGGGGTACCCCCAAGACTCCTAATCTCAGCTGGTAACCCCCATCAGCACAAAGCTGCAAAGGCCTGATGGGCGCGATTAAGGTCAAGGCTCAGTCCACTCAAGGGACACGATCTCGCCTCGCCCGAGCCTAGCCTCGGGCAAAGGCAGCCGACCCCGGAGGATTCACGTCTCGTCCGAGGGCCCCCTCAAGCAACGGACACAGCTTCGGCTCGCCCGAGGCCCAGTCTTCGCAGAGAAGCAACCTTGGCCAGATCGCCACACCAACCGACCGTATCGCAGGAGCATTTAATGCAAGGATCGCCTGACACCTTATCCTGACGCGCGCTCTTCAGTCGACAGAGCCGAAGTGACCGCAGTCACTTCGCCGCTCCACTGATCGTCCTGACAAGAAAACAGCGCCACCTGCGTCGCTCCGACTGCTGTGCCACTCGACAGAGTGAGGCTGACAGCAGCTAAGTCCAGCCTCGGGCGCCATAGGAAGCTCCGCCTCGCCCGACCCCAGGGCTCGGGCTCAACCTCGACGCTGGACGACGGACTCCGCCTCGCCCGACCCCAGGGCTCAGACACAGCCTCGGTCTTGGAAGACGGTCTCCGCCTCGCCCGACCCAGGGCTCGGACTCAACCTCGACCTCGGAAGACGGACTCCGCCTCTCCCGACCCCAAGGCTCAGACTCAGCCTCAACCTTGGAAGACGGACTCGACCTCGACCTCGGAGGAGCCTCCGCCTCACCCGACCTAGGGCTCGGACCGACCACGTCACAGGGGGGGGCATCATTACCCTACCCCTAGCTAGCTCAGGCTACGGGGAACAAGACAGGCGTCCCATCTGGCTCGCCCCGGTAAACAAATAATGATGGCGCCCCGCGTGCTCCATGACGACGGCGGCTCTCAGCCCCTTACGGAAGCAAGGAGACGTCAGCAAGGATTCGACAGCCCCGACAGCTATCCTTCCACAGGGCCCAAGCGCTCCTCCGATGGCCACGACATCACATGAACAGGGTGCCAAAACCTCTCCGACTGCCACGACGACATGTACTTAGGGCTCTAGCTCCTCTCTGCTAGACACGTTAGCACACTGCTACACCCCCCATTGTACACCTGGACCCTCTCCTTACGCCTATAAAAGGAAGGTCCAGGGCTCTCGTACGAGAGGGTTGGCCGCGCGGGAGAACGGGCCGAAGCATAAGGCTCTCGCTCTCTCTCTCTCCCACGTGAACGCTTGTAACCCCCTACTGCAAGCGCATCCATCCGCCCTAGGCGCAGGACAACACGAAGGTCGCGGTTTCCCCTTACTGTTCTCCCCCCTTTGTGTCCCGTCTCACGCCGACCCATCTGGGCTGGGACACGCAGCGACAATTTACTCGTCGGTCCAGGGACCCCCCGGGGTCGAAACGCCGACAGTTGGCGCGCCAGTAGGGGCCTGCTTCGTGTTGACGAACAGCTTCCCGTCAAGCTCCAGATGGGTAGTCTCCAGCAACCTTTCCAACCCAGGACGATGCTCCGTTTCGGGAGTCTTGAGTTCATGTCCCTCGACGGCAGCTACGACATGATACTCCTTCCTGCGCCGCGCGACAGCGACAATGGCGGCCGTCAGCCCGCCCGCCGGCGGCGGAATCAACGACGTCTTCCCCACATGGCGGAAGAACAACATCTGGGTTTGTCCCATCACCTCCCCCACCGACGGAGGAGGAGGCGGGGCAACCATGGCCAAGCAAGAGGCGGCACCTCGTCGGCTGTCGAGCAAGTCGACGATGCCGGCGTCCCAGCGAGGGACACGCCGGGCTTCGACCTTGCGTCTGAGACGAAGATGAGCGCCGTTTCCCCGCAACACGCCAACCCAAGCAGACGAACGACGCCAGCACGCTCGCAAAGGACTTGCTAGGCGTCGCCCTCGTACCTGAGACAACGGTGCAGTCTGCCCCTGACGCGACTTCGTCACCGCCCGTCAACCAAGAGGTACCGACCGATTCCCATCTCGTGCCTTTTGGATTCAGCTTCGATCCACCAAGCGACCTCGCTTCGGTGGAAGCCTTCATAGAGGCATGTACACCCTCCGGGGTACCATATGCGGTCGCCCTGGGACAGACTGACGGCCGTCTCGACCTACGGACCCTCGGGTTCCGAGGAAGATGACGAGCCCGACTTTTGTTGGGATTTCTCCAGGCTTGGTAACCCCAGTGCCATGCGGCACTTCATGACCGCATGCGACTACTGCCTCTCCGATTGTTCCGATGGTAGCCGCAGCTTGGCGACGAGGACTGCGGCCTGAGTCGTGAATGTTTCCACATCGATCTAGGGGGTCCCGGCGAAGGCAACCATCTTGGTTTGCCGGAGAGCGGCGATCCCCCTAGGCCCGCGCCTCGCGTTGACATCCTTCGGGAGCTAGCTGTGGTCCCAGTCCCTGCGGGGGGGTCAGGACGCAGAGCTCGAGCAAATCCGCGAGATGCAGGCCAGGCTCGACGAGGGAGCAGGAACACTTGAGCAGTTCCGGCGGAACATCGGGCAGGAATGGGCAGACCAAGCTCCGGCCGAAGAAGCGCGTCATCTACCCCAGGGCATCCAGCACCGCATTGCCGACGACATCAGGGCAAGGCCGCCACCGGCTTCCAGTGGGGTCGGCCAGAACCTGGCAGCAACAGCAATACTACTCCGCGCGATGCCGGAACCATCGACCACCGAAGGGCGGCGTATTCAGGGAGAGCTCAAGAATCTCCTGGAGGATGCCGCGGTCCGACGGGCCAAAAGCTCTACCTCCCGAAGGCAGGGGTACCCCTCAGAGCATCGCGCCGCGACTTCCCGATTCGTGCGGGAAGCCTCGGTCCACACCGGGCGCACGCGCAACACGGCGCCTGCAGCCCCGGGTCGCCTCAGCAACGAGCACCACCACCGCAACCGTCGAGCCCACCTCAACGAGAGGGTGCGCCGAGGCTACCACCCTAGGCGTGGGGGACGCTACGACAGCGGGGAGGATCTGAGCCCCTCGCCCGAACCACCCGGTCCGCAGGCTTTCAGCCGGGCCATACAACGGGCGCCGTTCCCGACCCGGTTCCGAACCCCGACTATCATCACAAAGTACTCGAGGGAGACGAGGCCGGAATTGTGGCTCGTGGACTACCGACTGGCTGCCAGCTGGGTGGAACGGATGATGACAACCTCATCATCCGCAACCTCCCCCTGTTCCTCTCCGACACCGCTCGAGCCTGGCTGGAGCATGTGCCTCTGGGGCAGATCTCCAATTGGGACGACCTGGTCCAAGCCTTCGCCGGCAACTTCCAGGGCACGTATGTGCGCCCTGGGAACTCCTGGGATCTCCGAAGCTGCCGCCAGCAACCGGGAGAGTCTCTTCGGGACTACATCTGGCGATTCTCGAAGCAGCGCACCGAGCTGCCCAACGGCACCGACTCGGACGTCATCGGCGCGTTCCACGCCGGCACCACCTGCCGCGACCTGGTGAGCAAGCTGGGTCGCAAGACCCCCACCAGGGCGAGCTAGCTGATGGACATCGCCACCAAGTTCGCCTCTGGCCAGGAGGCAGTTGAGGCCATCTTCTGAAAGGACAAGCAGCCCTAGGGTCGCCAGCTGGAAGACATCCCAGAGGCATCCGCTCAGCGCGGCACCAAGAAGAAGAACAAGAAGAAGTCGCAAGCGAAACGCGACGCCACCGACGCGGACCTTGTCGCCGCCGCTGAGTACAAGAACCCTCGGAAACCTCCTGGAGGTGCCAATCTCTTCGATAAGATGCTCAAGGAGCCGTGCCCCTATCATCAGGGGCATGTCAAGCACACCCTTAAGGAGTGCGTCATGCTTCGGCGCCACTTTCACAAGGCCGAGCCACCGGCGGAAGGTGGCAGGGCCCACAACAACGACAAGAAGGAGGATCACAAGGCAGAGGAGTTCCTCGAGGTCCACGACTGCTTCATGATCTACGGTGGGCAAGTGGCGAACGCCTCGGCTCGGCACCGCAGGCAAGAGCATCAGGAGGTCTGCTCGGTAAAGGTGGCGGCGCCAGTCTACCTAGACTGGTCCGACAAGCCCATCACCTTCGACTAGGGCGACCACCCCGACCGCGTGTCGAGCCCGGGGAAATATCTGCTCGTTGTCGACCCCGTCATCGGCAACGTCAGGCTCACCAAGGTCCTCATGGACGGAGGCAGCAGCCTCAACATCATCTACGCCGAGACCCTCGGGCTCCTGCAGATCGATTTGTCCTCGATCCGGACAGGCACGATGCCTTTTCACGGGATCATCCCCGGGAAACGAGTCCAACCCCTCGGACAACTCGATCTGCCCGTCTGCTTCGAGACTCCCTCCAACTTCTGAAGAGAAACCCTCACGTTCAAGGTGGTCGGGTTTCGAGGAACCTACCACGCAGTACTGGGGAGGCCATGCTACGCCAAGTTCATGGTCGTCCCCAACTACGCCTACCTCAAGCTCAAAATGCCGGGCCCCAACGGGGTCATCACCGTCGGCCCCACGTATCGACACGCGTACGAATGCGACGTGGAGTGCGTGGAGTACGCCGAGGCCCTCGCTGAATCTGAAGCCCTCATCGCCGACCTGGAGAGCCTCTCCAAGGAGGCACCAGATGCGAAGCGCCACGCCAGCAACTTCGAGCCAGCAGAGACGGTTAAGTCCGTCCCTCTCGACCCCAACAACGACGCCTCCAAGCAGATCCGGATCGGCTCCGAGCTCGACCCCAAATAGGAAGCTGTGCTCGTCGACTTTCTCCGCTCGATCGCCAAAGTATTCGCGTGGAGTCCCTCGGACATGCCTGGCATACCGAGGGATGTCGCCGAGCACTCGCTGGATATCTGAGTTGGATCCCGACCTGTGAAGCATCCTCTGCGCCGATTCGACGAAGAAAAGCGCAGAGCCATAGGCGAGGAGATCCACAAGCTGATGGCCGCAGGGTTCATCAAAGAGGTATTCCATCCCGAATGGCTTGCCAACCCTGTGCTTGTGAGAAAGAAAGGAGGGAAATGGCAGATGTGTGTAGACTACACTGGTCTAAACAAAGCATGTCCGAAGGTTCCCTACCCTCTGCCTCGCATCGATCAAATCATGGATTCCACTGCTGGGTTCGAAACCGAGTCCGACCAGCTCGCGACTTCTTTCATCACGCCCTTTGGCATGTACTGCTACGTTACTATGCCATTTGGTTTGAGGAATGCGGGTGCGACGTACCAAAGGTGCATGAACCACGTGTTCGGAGAGCACATTGGTCGAACGGTCGGGGCTTACGTCGATGACATCGTAGTCAAGACGAGGAAAGCCTCTGACCTCCTCTCCGACCTTGAAACGACATTCCGGTGTCTCAAAGGGAAAGGCGTGAAACTCAATCCCGAGAAGTGTGTCTTCGGAGTCCCCCGAGGCATGCTCCTGGGGTTCATCGTCTTCGAGCGGGGCATCGAGGCCAACCCGAAGAAAATCGTGGCCATCACCAGCATGGGCCCCATCAAGGACTTGAAAGGAGTACAGAGGGTTATGGGATGTCTTGCGGCTCTGAGCCGTTTCATCTCGCGCCTCGGCGAAAGAGGCCTACCTCTGTACCGCCTCTTAAGAAAGACCGAGTGCTTCACTTGGACCCCCGAGGCCGAGGAAGCCCTCGGGAACCTGAAGGCGCTCCTTACGAACGCACCCATCCTGGTGCCTCCCGCTGCCGGAGAAGCCCTCTTGATCTACATCGCTGCTACCACTCAGGTGGTCAGCGCCGCGATCGTGGTTGAGAGACGAGAAGAGGGGCATGCATTGCCCGTCCAGAGGCCGGTCTACTTCATCAGTGAGGTACTGTCCGAGACCAAGATCCGCTACCCAAAAATTCAGAAGCTGTTGTACGCGGTGATTCTGACGCAGCGGAAGTTGCGACACTACTTCGAGTCTCATCCGGTGACTGTGGTGTCATCCTTCCCCCTGGGGGAGATCATCCAGTGCCGAGAGGCCTCGGGTAGGATTGCAAAATGGGCGGTGGAGATCATGGGCGAGACAATCTCGTTCGCCCCTCGGAAGGCCATCAAGTGCCAAGTCTTGGCGAACTTTGTGGCTGAATGGGTCGACACCCAGCTCCCGGCAGCTCCGATCCAACCGGAACTCTGGACCATGTTTTTCGACGGGTCGCTGATGAAAACAGGGGCAGGCGCGGGCCTGCTCTTCATCTCGCCCCTCGGGAAGCACCTCCGCTACGTGCTGCGCCTCTATTTCCAAGCGTCCAACAACGTGGCTGAGTACGAGGCTCTGGTAACGGGTTGCGCATCGCCATCGAGCTAGGGGTCCGACGCCTCGACGCTCGCGGTGACTCGCAGCTTGTCATCGACCAAGTCATGAAGAACTCCCACTGCCGCGACCCGAAGATGGAAGCCTACTGCGACGAGGTTTGGCACCTGGAGGAGAAGTTCTACGGGCTCGAGGTCAACCACGTCGCCCGGCGGTACAATGAGACTGCGAACGAGCTGGCGAAGATAGCTTCGGCGCGAACAACGGTTCCCCCGAACGTCTTCTCCCGGGACCTACATCAACCCTCAGTCAAGACAAACGACACGCCCGAGCCCGAGAAGGCCTCGGCCCGGCCCGAGGCACCCTCGGCCCCGCCCGAGGCACCCTCGGCTACCGAGGGTGAGGCTCTGCGCATCGAGGAAGAGCGGAATGGGGTCACGCCTAATCGAAACTGGAAGACCCTGTACCTGCAATATCTCCACCGACGAGAGCTACCCCTCGACAGAGCCGAAGCTCGGCGACTGGCGCGGCGCGCCAAGTCATTCGTCTTGCTGGGTGACGGGAAGGAGCTCTACCACCGCAGCCCCTCCGGCATCCTCCAGCGATGCATATCCATCGCCGAAGGCCAGGAGCTCTTACAAGAAATACACTCGGGGGCTTGCGGTCATCACGCAGCGCCTTGAGCCCTTGTTGGAAATGCTTTCCGACAAGGTTTCTACTGGCCGACCGAGGTGGCCGACGCCACTAGAATTGTCCACACCTGCCAAGGGTGTCAATTCTACGCAAGGCAGACACACCTACCCGCTCAGGCTCTGCAAACAATACCCATCACCTGGTCGTTTGCTGTGTGGGGTCTGGACCTCGTCGGTCCCTTGCAGAAGGCACCCGGGGGCTACACGCACCTACTGGTCGCCATCGACAAATTCTCCAAGTGTATCGAGGTACGACCCCTAAATAGCATCAAGTCCGAACAGGCGGTGGCATTCTTCACCAACATCATCCATCGCTTCGGGGTCCCGAACTCCATCATCACCGACAATTGCACCCAGTTCACTGGCAGAAAGTTCCTGGACTTCTGCGAAGACCACCACATCCGGGTGGACTGGGCCACCGTGGCACACCCCATGATGAATGGGCAGGTAGAACGTGCCAACGGCATGATTCTGCAAGGACTCAAGCCGAGGATCTACTACGACCTCCACAAGTTCGGCAGGCAATGGATGAAGGAACTCCCCTTGGTGGTCTGGAGCCTGAGGATGACGCCAAGTCGAGCCACGGGTTTCACGCCGTTCTTTGTAGTCTATGGAGCCGAGGCCATCTTGTGCACAGACTTAGAATACGGTTCCCCGAGGACGAGGGCGTACGACGACCGAAGCAACCGAACCTACCGAGAAGACTCACTGGACCAGCTGAAAGAGGCTCGAGACATGGCCTTACTACACTCGACACGGTATCAGCAGTCCCTGCGACGCTACCACGCCCGAGGGGTTCGGTCCCGAGACCTCCAGGTGGGTGACTTGGTGCTTCGGCTACGACAAGACGCCCAAGGACGTCACAAGCTCACGCCTCCTCGGGAAGGGCCATTCATCATCGCCAAGATTTTGAAGCTCGGAACATACAAGCTGGCCAACATTCAAGGCGAGGTCTACAACAACGCTTTGAACATCCGACAGCTACGTCGCTTCTACCCTTAAGATGTTTTCAAGTCGTTCGTAAACCTCGTTTACATACGCCAATAAAGTCTAACCATCAAGGAAGGGTCAGCCTTGCCTCGGCAAAGCCCAACCCTCCCTCGGGGGCTAGAAGGAGCGAACCCCCTCTGCGTCAAAATTTTCCTCGGAAAAAGTCTTTCATCAAAACGACTTTCGCGTCTCCCGGCTATATCATTAACAGGACCCCAAGAAACGAATAAGAGTGCATGTAAGTGGCAAGGCCGACCGAGCCGAGGGACTCCTACGCATTGATACGGATACCTCACTCGTCACCTACCGCGAAAAATAACTCTTACTTGGGTAAGCAATCCTGCTACTGACGAATGAGTCCGGATACGCAAAACAGGAGGAAAAGAGACACAACCTTATATTACGACGATAAAGTGTTCGGGCCTCGGCGGCCGCAAAAGACACATATGCATTCAAAATAAACTGCTCCGGCAGAATCAGGCGTCGCCCGGAGAAGGAGCCGCGCCCTCGGCTTCGTTTCCACCCTCGTCGAGATCCGCCCCGGCCTCGGACGACGGCGCAAGCGGGAGGATCTCTGCTTCGAAGGTGGTCGCCAGCACCGCGCTTGGGCCCGTGGTGGCCGCGTCAAGCCTCTGGACTTTGGCCAGGGCAGCTTCATCTTCGTCGGGAAGGCAATACCCCTCGCTGACCCGCTCCAGATCCACGTCATAGTGGGAAGCGAGCACGGCGAAGGCCCGCCTGACGCCGTGATGCAGCGCCTCGCGGAGTCTGCCGCGCGCGTGGTCACCCAAGGCCTGCAAGCGACTCTGAGGGGAGCTGCCCGTGGGGACGTCGTCGAAACCAAAGACCCGGCAGAAGGCCGAGATGGCCTCGGACATGGCCGCGTGGTCGGCCTCCCTCTGCTCGGCCGCCTGGGCAAGTGCCTTGGTGGACTCATCGAGGGCAGATTCGAGCTCTGCAAACAGCCAAAGCAGAAGACTTCAAACACGAGTTGAGGAACGAAGCTGGATCAAAATCTTAAAACAGCAAAGACATACCTTCGGCTCGGGCACGCTGCTCCGAGGATGCGACTTGGGCCACGACTAGGTCTGCCGCAAGGGCTCCGGCCCGAGCAAACGCCTCGGCTAACTGGTCTCCAAGAGCCTCAACCCGGCTTTCAGCCTCAGCGGCCCGTCCCCGAGATTGGTCCCGCTCGCCGATGACCTGGCCAAGCTCCAACTGCTACCGCTGCGCCTCTGCGCGTGCCGCCACTGCCTTTGCTCCCAGATCGACACAGAGCAACCGAAGGTCCGCCACCTCGGCGCTCCGTTGGGAGAGGCGCTCGGTAGCCCCGGCAAGCGTGGTCCTCAGGGACCGCAGCGAACCCCAGACATCAGCCTCGCGGCGGATGAACGACGACTTGGCGGCGCTCAGATCCGTCAGATCCTGAGGAAAGGAAGCGGGGCGTCACAAAGAATACCTTGATCACGTGAAAGGTATGCTTGAAATCATTACCTAGAGGATCTTGGGAACGTCCCAGCAAAGGACCTCCAAGGTCGACCAAAGCGACCCCACCGTTGCCTCGGCACACTCACGAAGCCTGTCCCAAGACTGCTCCTCTCGCTCATCGTCAAGAACGAAGAGGGGATCCGAAGCCCCACTGGTCCAGAACCGGAGCGACTGACGCCGCCCATCGGGACTGCGCCGCGCGGGGACGAGGTTGCCGCTCCCCAGGACGGGTCGCGGTTCTGCGCCCCCCTCCTCCGAGGCATCAAGTAGCGACGCCTCGTCCATCTCGGCATCGGCGGTGACGGGTGGCTCCACGGCCAGAACTGCAACCAGCTCGGCAGAAGCCGGTGCCAGCGCCAGCAACGCGTCTGGTGGGCTCGAGGCCGCAGCCGCAGTCTCCCTCGGCATGACGGCCGCCTCGACGGAGGAGTCGGCCTCGGGAGCTCGCCCCACGATAACTTGTGCCGCCTGGGCCCCCCACTTTGGGGCATCTTGTAAGAAGGCCAGCTGGCCGGCGAGGCCCGGTGCGGCACTGGCTGCAGAAGCCGGCGCTGTTTTGAGGGCCTTCCGGGGAGCTAGACCGGTCGAACCATGCCTCCGTTTGCTGGGAAGAAAAGGAAGAGCAGGATCAGGACACACGAAGGAGGAGCCAGGACGAAGATATCCTAAGATACTTACCCACTCCGAGCCACGATCAATCGTGCCTGTGGGGAGGTCTCTCGAGCCTCAATCCCCGAAGGTACCACCGAGGTCATCCCCGCTGCCGGCTTCGGCACCATCCTTGCCTTGGGCGCCCGAGGCACCATAGGGACAGACTGCCAAGGCGCAGCCACGACGACCCGAGGATCACCCTCCTGCGCAGTCGGCACGGGCAACGGTTCTTGGGGAACAGGCGGCTCGGCCTGACTCCCCAGGGTCACCTCAACTACCTCGGCCAAGGGGTCAAGTACCCCCTCGGCCTGCCCCCGTTCTTCGGACCAGGACCCCGACGTCCCGGCCCCGGATACCGACGGTGCCAGCCCACTCGAGGGCTGGCTCGACGACCCCTGGCCCAGCCTCAGATCCGGGCTGAGGCCGAGGCGGGCAGCCATGTCATCGTCTTCATCGTCGTCGTCATCATCATCAGGCGTCTCCGGTGATGGCTCCCTCGGGAGCCTATCCCTCTCCTACCAACGACGAAGCCTTTCCAAGGAATCCCGAGCCCGCATCCGATCGCGGGCCCGAGCCTTCATCGCGTCCATCTTCTCCTTCCTCTTCTCCGCGGCGACCCTCCGCGCAGCTTGGTCCACCGCGTCCTCTGGGACCGGTGGTAGGGAAGGCTGGTGAAATCCCACCTCCTGGAGACAGACGAAAAGTCTCGGCTGTGAAAACCAAGGGCAATCCGACACAAGAAGGAAGAAGGAACGGACACTCACCAGGGACACACACCCGCGATCGGGACGCATCAAGAGCTGGGAAAAGGCGCCGTCGTCTAACTTCCCTACCGTGCCGGCTACCCGCCTGTGGAGGTCGTCGGTGCGAAGGGGATCCGAGGACATCTGCAAACCCTCCAAGTCGACCCCCGGCGTCATCTCCCAAAGCGGCAGCCGCCGCTCCGTCAAGGGGAGCACCCTTCGGCGATGAATGGCGGCAACCACCCCCGCGGCGGTGAGCCCTCCTTCTCGCAGCTCCTCCAAGGCCTTCAAAAGGGGCTGGAGATTCTTCTGTCTCTCGCGCGGGCCCCGTAGTGCCAGTTACCGCCGGCGGCGGTCACCACTCGTTGAGAAAACGACGGGAGCCTCCCGTCGTCATTTCGGAGATAAAACCATTGGCGCTGCTACCCTTTGTTCGAAGACGCGAGGATGGCAGGGATGTATTGCTGCGCCCGCGCCTGCCTCAACTGGAGGATGCAGCCACCGGCCCACACCGCCATGCGAACTCTTCTTTCCCCCGTCGTCGAGGCAAAAAGCTCCGCGGAGAAGAGATGGGTCCATAGGTCCCAGTGGGGGGCAATCCCCAAATATCCTTCGCAAACCGCCGCGAAGATGGCTGCTTGTGAGATGGAGTTGGGACTGAGATTGTGCAGCTCCACCCCGTAGACGTGCAGAATCGCTCGCATAAAACGGCTTGCCGGCACTCCGAACCCCCGCTCGTGAAAAGAGACGAAGCTCAGCACATACCCCGGCGACGGGGACGGGGTGGCTCCACTCGGAGGGGCCATCCACTCCGGCTGCGAGTCACCGGAGAGAGGGCGAAGCAAACCATCAGCAATAAGGGCCTCCAGATCATCCGCCGTGACGGTGGAGAAAGGCCATGGGTCGCGCGGCGAAACAACGGTCACCCGGTCGGCCATCACCAAGCAGAAGAGGTGGCGGCAGAGAGGACAAGGTGCGCGGTTTCCTTTCTCTGGCTATTCCCTCAGGTTGCAAAAACCTAAGTGGGAGGCGAGCAGCAGAGTAAAGAACAATCACCGGTCCCTCTCCCGAATATATAAAGGCCCAGGCGAGACCCGTTCAACACTTCGCCCGAACCCGCCGCGAGATTCAAAACTCAAAAGCGAGACGCCCGTTCCTCGAACGGCTCGCGCACGCACAACGACTGCCCCGCGAACCACTCGTCCCGTCGCATTAACTCTGCGGCAGGACAGGCGACACCTTTGGCAGGCAAAGCAGGCGACGCTTCACCTCCACCATGATGACCGCGTCAAAAAAGGTGTGCCATGTCATTTGATTTTGTATCCTTTTCCACTTCCTTTTTCTCTCTCTTGCCACAGGGACCGGGAAAGGGGATACTCCGAAAGGGATCCTTCTCCGTGAAGGAAGCAGGCCCCGAGCCCCCCTACTGATCAGAGGTTCGAAGGCTGGCCCCTCGGAAGGGTTCAATAGCCGCCTCAGAGCACTCGGGCTCCGCACCCACTACTGGTCAGAGGTTCGAAGGCTGGCCCCTCGGAAGGGTTCAACGGTCGCCTCAGGCCACTCGGGCTCCGCGCCCACTACTGATCAGGGGTTCGTAGGCTGGCCCCCGAAGGGTTCGACAGCCGCCTCAGAGCACACAGAGCGAGGGATGACCCTGGGTACGTTCGATACATAACCAAGGCTCGAGTTATGCTCCCGAGGTACCCTAGGACATTTCCGAGACCGACGAGAACAATTTTGTAACAGAATCCCACCAGAGGGAGGCATCGAGCCCTCGGACCCCGTCAAAAGGGGACTGGGTCCGGCGAATCACCCGCAGGTACTTTTGGAGCGCGCCTCCGGGCCACTAGCCGACCCCTAACGAATGGGGAACGGGCGTCCACTCGGATTACCCGTTAGCAACTCACTGGAGACACCATGTTCGGCGCCCTCCGAAGGCAACATGGTGCTTTCCCCCCCCTCCTTGAGGAAAGGCGACACAGGGGCATATGAAAAAAGTCGAGTCTGTCCTTGACCGTCCTCTCGCTCTGTGCGGAGGCTCGGGGGCTGCTCTCGCAAACCCGGCTCCGACCAAACCATTAACAGCGTCAACATACTAGCCCGAGAACTTGGGACCTGACTAAGCACCCGGGCAACGACCAGTTCGCATGAGGGAACAACCAAACCAGCCGAGCCATCACGAAAGGCACTAAGACCTCGAAGGAGTCAAAACACTCCTCCCAGGCCTCGGGGGCTACACCCGGTGGGTGCGCTCACCCACCGGAACGAAATGCAACCGAGAAAGGCCGGTCCCCTTGCAAAAAAGTGCGACAAAAGCCTCCAAGCGAGTGCCAACACTCCCTTTGAGGCTCGGGGGCTACTATCGGGGACCATAATTAGGGGTACCCCCAAGACTCCTAATCTCAGCTGGTAACCCCCATCAGCACAAAGCTGCAAAGGCCTGATGGGCGCGATTAAGGTCAAGGCTTAGTCCACTCAAGGGACACGACCTTGCCTCGCCTGAGCCTAGCCTCGGGCAAGGGCAGCCGACCCCGGAGGATTCACGTCTCACCCGAGGGCCCCCTCAAGCAACGGACACACCTTCGGCTCGCCCGAGGCCCAGTCTTCGCAGAGAAGCAAACTTGGCCAGATCGCCACGCCAACCGACCGTATCGCAGGAGCATTTAATGCAAGGATCGCCTGACACCTTATCCTGACGCGCGCTCTTCAGTCGACAGAGCCGAAGTGACCGCAGTCACTTCACCGCTCCACTGACCGACCTGACAAGAAAACAGCGACGCCTGCGTCGCTCCGACTGCTGTGCCACTCGACAGAGTGAGGCTGACAGCAGCTAAGTCCAGCCTCGGGCGCCATAGGAAGCTCTGCCTCGCCCGACCCTAGGGCTCGGGCTCAACCTCGACACTGGACGATGGACTCCGCCTCGCCCGACCCCAGGGCTCGGACACAGCCTCGGCCTCGGAAGACGGTCTCCGCCTCGCCCGACCCAAGGCTCGGACTCAACCTCGACCTCGGAAGATGGACTCCGCCTCGCCCGACCGCAGGGCTTGGACTCAGCCTCGACCTCGGAAGACGGACTCGACCTCGACCTCGGAGGAGCCTCCGCCTCGCCCGACCTAGGGCTCGGACCGACCACGTCACATGGGGGGCCATCATTACCCTACCCCAAGCTAGCTCAGGCTACGGGGAACAAGACCGGCGTCCCATCTGGCTCGCCCCGGTAAACAAATAATGATGGCGCCCCGCGTGCTCCATGACGACGGCGACTCTCAGCCCCTTATGGAAGCAAGGAGACGTCAGCAAGGATTCGACAGCCCTGACAGCTTTCCTTCCACAGGGCCCAAGCGCTCCTCCGACGGCCACGACATCACATGAACAGGGTGCCAAAACCTCTCCGACTGCCACGACGGCATGTACTTAGGGCTCTAGCTCCTCTCTGCTAGACAAGTTAGCACACTGCTACACCCCCCATTGTACACCTGGACCCTCTCCATACGCCTATAAAAGGAAGGTCCAGGGCTCTCGTACGAGAGGGTTGGCCGCGCGGGAGAACGGGCCGACGCATAAGGCTCTCGCTCTCTCTCTCTCTCCCACGCGAACGCTTGTAACCCCCTACTGCAAGCGCATCCATCCGCCCTGGGCGCAGGACAACACGAAGGCCGCGGTTTCCCCTTATTGTTCTCCCCCTTTGTGTCCCGTCTCACGCCGACCCATCTGGGCTGGGACACGCAGCGACAATTTACTCGTCGATCCAGGGACCCCCCGGGGTCGAAACGCCGACAGGCGTGTACCCCTGCATGAGCGCCAACGGGTCGGCGGTGCCGCCGGTGGAGGACGAGGGCACCAAAGTGTTCGACTAGATGATAGGCGATAGCGCCGGGCCTTCGGTCGGCATTTATACACCCGATGACGGAGAGAAAATCGGCTGGCATTTCGCGAATTTGTTGCGCTCCCTTCGGATTCGCGTGGAGTTGTTTGGGGAAGATAATCCTGACGGATGGGGCCCGCTCGACAGTGGTTCGAAGCGCAGACCAGGAGCAAGCCGCGTGGGCCGCGCGGTGGGAAATACGATATTGGGCCGAGGCAAGGGTGAGGGTGAGCTATCCGACCGGAAATTGGGCCCAAACAATGTTTTTTCCTTTTTCCTTGTTTTTTCTGTTTTCCTTTTGTTTTCTATTTTCAGTTTCCTTGATTCAAATTTAATTTAATTTTTCAGATTTGAACGAATTTCAAACTCACGCATAATGCACCATCAAGTAAAATTCAACATGTAAGGCAAAGTCATCTATATGTATATGTTAGTTATTTTATTTATTTAGGCACAACTTCTCCATGTACAATTCATGAAAGAATAGTTTTATTCAATCTTAATAAAATAAATCTTTCTATCATCTCTTTCTGAGTTTGAAATATTAAACTTAAAAGGTCAATTCTATTCAATTGGACATTCAAAGGCATGAGAATCCCAATAATATCAAAAGGTTTCAAAAATCCCTAAAACACTATCTTAAATATATTTATTTATTTATTTCATCATTTTTTTTCTCCTACCAATTTTGGGCTTTACATCGCCTACCTTAGCATCGGGGGAAGTAAGTATGGTCTTGTTTTTGTTGATGATTTTTCCCGCTTCACTTGGGTATTATTTTTGCATGATAAATCAGAAACCCAAGGGACCCTTAAGCGCTTCCTAAGGAGTGCTCAAAATGAATTTGAGCTCAAGGTGAAAAATATAAGGAGCGACAACGGGTCTGAGTTCAAGAATCTTCAAGTGGAGGAGTACCTTGAAGAGGAAGGAATCAAGCACGAGTTCTCTGCTCCCTACACACCACAGCAAAACGGTGTGGTAGAGAGGAAGAACAGGACGCTTATAGACATGGCAAGGACGATGCTTGGAGAATTCAAGACGCCCGAGCAGTTTTGGTCGGAAGCTGTGAACACAGCTTGCCATGCCATAAACTGGGTCTACCTTCATCGCCTCCTCAAGAAGACGTCGTACGAACTTCTAACCGATAACAAACCCAACGTTTTATATTTTCGTGTATTTGGGAGCAAATGTTACATTCTTGTGAAGAGAGGTAGGAACTCCAAATTTGCTCCCAAAGCTGTAGAAGGGTTTTTGTTAGGTTATGACTCAAATACAAAGGCGTATAGAGTCTTCAACAAATCATCGGGTTTGGTTGAAGTCTCTAGCGACGTTGTATTTGATGAAACTAATAGCGACGTTGAGCTTGATGATGTAGATGAAGATGATGTTCCAACGGACGCAATTCGCACCATGGCGATTGGAAATGTGCGACCTCAGGAACACAAAGAGCAAGATCAACCTTCTTCCTCAACGACGGTGCACCCCCAACTCAAGATGATGAACAGGTTCCTCAAGATGAGACGTGTGATCAAGTGGGAGCACACGAAGACCAAGTTGTGGAAGAAGAAGCACCACGGGCCCCTCCCACTCAAATCCGAGCGACGATTCAAAGGAATCATCCCGTCGACCAGATTTTGGGTGATATAAGCAAGGGAGTAACTACTCGCTCTAGATTAGCTAATTTTTGTGAGCATTACTCGTTTGTCTCTTCTATTGAGCCTTTCAGGGTAGAAGAGACCTTGCTAGATCCGGACTGTGTATTGGCCATGCAGGAAGAGCTCAATAACTTCAAGCGAAATGAAATTTGGACCCTGGTGCCACGTCCAAAGCAAAACGTTGTGGGAACCAAGTGGGTGTTCCGCAACAAGCAAGACGAGCACGGAGTGGTGACAAGGAACAAGGCTCGACTTGTGGCAAAAGGTTATGCCCAAGTCGCAAGTTTGGATTTCGAGGAGACTTTTGCCCTTGTGGCTAGGCTAGAGTCTATTCGCATTCTATTAGCCTATGCCGCTCACCACTCCTTCAGGTTGTTCCAAATGGATGTGAAGAGCGCTTTCCTCAACGGGCCAATCAAGGAGGAGGTGTACGTAGAGCAACCCCCTGGCTTTGAGGATGAACGGTACCCTGACCATGTGTGTAAGCTCTCTAAGGCGCTCTATGGACTTAAGCAAGCTCTAAGAGCATGGTATGAATGCCTTAGAGATTTTATAATTGCTAATGCTTTCAAGGTTGGGAAAGCCGATCCAACTCTTTTCACTAAGACTTGTGATGGTGATCTATTTGTATGCCAAATTTATGTCCATGACATAATATTTGGTTCTACTAACCAAAAGTCTCGCGAAGAGTTTAGTAGGGTGATGACACAGAAATTCGAGATGTCTATGATTGGCGAGTTGAACTACTTCCTTAGGTTCCAAGTGAAGCAACTCAAGGACGACACCTTCATCTCTCAAACGAAGTACACGCAAGACTTGCTCAAGCGGTTCGGGATGAAGGATGCCAAGCCCGCAAAGACTCCAATGGGAACCGACGGACATGTCGACCTCAACAAAGGAGGTAAGTCCATTGATCAAAAGGCATACCGGTCTATGATAGGATCCCTGCTTTATTTATGTGCTAGTAGACCAGATATTATGCTTAGCGTATGCATGTGTGCTAGATTTCAATCCGCCCCAAGGAGTGTCACCTTGTGGCCGTTAAGAGAATTCTTATATATTTAGTTGCTACGCCTTGCTTCGGGATCTGGTATCCAAAGGGGTCTACCTTTGACTTAATTGGATATTCAGACTCCGATTATGCTGGATGCAAGGTTGATAGGAAGAGTACATCAGGGACGTGCCAATTCCTAGGAAGGTCCCTGGTGTCTTGGAGTTCTAAGAAACAAACTTCCATTGCCCTATCCACCGCTGAGGCCGAGTATGTTGCCGCAGGATAGTGTTGCGCGCAACTACTTTGGATGAGGCAAACCCTCCGGGACTTTGGCTACAATCTGAGCAAAGTCCCACTCCTATGTGATAATGAGAGTGCAATCCGCATGGCGGACAATCATGTTGAACACCGCCACACAAAGCACATAGACATCCGGCATCACTTTTTGAGAGACCACCAGCAAAAGGGAGATATCAAAGTGTTTTATGTTAGCGCTGAGAACAAGCTAGCCAATATCTTTACCAAGCCTTTAGATGAGAAGACCTTTTGCAGGCTGCGTAGTGAGCTAAATGTCTTAGATTCGCATAACTTGGATTGATCTATAGCATACATGTGTTTTATGTCTTTGATCATGTTCCTTTATGCATATTATTACTTACTTATGGTGATCAAGTTGTGAAAGAGATCCCCGGACCTCACAAGTCCATATGTGAATGATGCACATATTTAGGGGGAGAAATGCTACAACTTGATCCTTTGAGACTAACCGTATGCTTGAGTTTACTTAATTTAGTCTCAAAGGTCGATTGAAAGGGAAAGGTGAACTTGGTCCATGCAAGACTTCCACTGCACTCCGATGAAAGGGTAATTTATTCCAAGTTCATCTCCATACTCTTATTGCCTTTTACTCTTAATTGACGATTTTGGTGAGGCAATGGGGTTTAAGGGCCAATAATGATCCCGTTTTGGTGCTTAATGCCAAAGGGGGAGAAATTAAGGCCAAAGCAAATGGATCAGCTACCACTTGAGAACTTTGAAAATAGTAGAAAATAGTAGAGTTAGAACTTTTGATTTGTCAAAATACTCTTAATGTGCAAAATTTGGTCTCTTGTGGAGAGAATATTTGATTATGGGAAAAAGGGGGAGTTTTTGGCTCTTGGTCATGTTTCTCTTGGAATATCTCTCTTTATGCCTAAACAAGTGTGTTTAACTTAGAGATAGGAAAATGAAGTTGGTTTCAAAAACAAACCAAGTGGTGGCAAAGAATGATCCAAATATGCCAAATTTGAATCAAAAACAATTTTTGTTCTCAAGTTTATGAATGTTGCACTTCTATTGGTTGCTTTTTTGATGTGTTAGCATAAATCACCAAAAAGGGGGAGATTGAAAGGGAAATGTGCCCTTGGGCCATTTCTAGTATATTTTGGTGATTAAGTGCTCAAAACATATTGAGTGAGTAATTATGTGCCAAATGATGAATGAAGTGCAAATCAACAAGAAGGTATGTTTCTAGACTTAGTACATTGGTTTTTGTGTACTAATCTATTTGTCTAAGTGCTAGAATCAGAGAAAAGAGAAAAAGGAAAAGAGTTGGCTGGAGCAGCCAAGACTCAGCGCAGTCTGGCACACCGGACTGTCCGGTGGTGCACCAGACAGTGTCCGGTGCGCCAGGCTGGCTTCTAGCGAACTAGCCACTCTCGGGATTCGTCGGCGGCGTACGACTATAATTCATCGGACTGTCCGGTGAGCCAACGGCCGCCAGCGCAACGGTCGGCCGCCAAATCCGCGGGCGACGCGTGGCTCGCTCCAACGGTCGGCAGGAGGCACCGGACTGTCCGGTGTGCACCGAACAGTGTCCGGTGCGTCAACGGCTACAACTCTGCAACGGTCGGCTGTGCCATTTTAGGAAGACGATCTAAACTAGACACTGAACAATGCCTGTCCGGTGGTGCACCGGACTGTCCGGTGCGCCACCCGACAGAAGGCAAGAATTGCCTTCCCAGATTGCCTCCAACGGCTCCTAGCTGCCTTGGGGCTATAAAAGAGGCCCCTAGGCGCATGGAGGAGAAACCCAAGCATTCCTTGATCATTCCTAAGCACCAAGACTCCATTCTCGCGTATTCGATTCTTTGAGATAGTGACTTGAGCCCCATTTGAGTAGAGAACTCCTCTAGTTGTGTTGTGAGCTCAAGTTGTGGCTTTGTGTGCGTGATTGTGCTCTCGTTTTGAGTCTTGTGTGTGTTGCTCTCCCCTCCGTTACTTCTGTACTTCTTTGTGATCATCAATTGTAAGGGCGAGAGGCTCCAAGTTGTGGAGATTCCTCGCTAGCGGGAGAAAGTATAAGAATGGAAAACACCGTGGTATTAAAGCTGATCACTGGATCACTTGAAAGGGGTTGACTGCAACCCTCATCCATTGGGACGCCACAACGTGGAGTAAGCAAGTGTTATACTCGGCCGAACCACGGGATAAATCACCGTGTCTTTTGTGTTGTTCTTCTCTGTGATCATCGTGTTTCACAAAAGCTCGGTCCTTAGCCACTTGGTCCTATTGCACTAACTCTTAACCAAGTTTTGTGGCTACAAGTATTTGATTTTTACAGGATCACCTATTCACCCCCCCTCTAGGTGCTCTCACTACTCCCTCATAGCGTCCTCCATGCTAGAGCGCCAACTACAGCTGCTACCACAACCCGCCAGCGATGAAGAGCCGCCACGAGACCGCAACTCCTTTGAATCGATCACACTGGTAAACATAGAATATCTTGAAAAACAAGAAAATTAACTATTCGATCATAGTTCCAATATTATTGAAAAATTCACAAGTTAATACCGCCCATGAGCCTTTCCTCCAATAGAATGCACATCTTCAGCGTCGATGGTAGGCGGTCTTCGCCAATCATAGTCTTCTCCATACTTCCTAACCATCTCCTGCCCGTAAGTCTCAGCACACATGTAATTTATAGCTATATGACAAGAAACATTAATCCTAACAACAACTAACCATACCCTCAACGACCGCTTGACTACATAACTCATCGGAGATTTCACTGTTTTTCGCTCTATGCCCTCACCTATAAACATCGATTGGGCTCGAGACAACTCCAATTTGAGCCTCCTACAAATATATGAGTTTTAACAGATTCCATTTCTGACTTAAACAACATACTACATACTCACCATTCGCTTCGCCAACTGAATGTGTCCATCAGCCCCATAGGTATGGTTGACTACGACCTCATCATCGTCCCCGTCCTGCTGATGACGCTGCCTATATCGATTCATGTTTGGCTTTTCAATCCACTATGGCGAAGCACATATATCACACAAAGCCTTGTAAGCCTATGGCTGATGTTCCATCCATGCAAGAGTTACCTGCATCTAAGCGTTAGCACAAAATTACATTAACATATGAATGAGCTGCTAAATTAGATTTTTACCTCCATGTACTGGTCCACAGTCAAGTAGACATCTAAATATTGTCGAAAGTTGTAGATAGAATTCCCTCGACGCTTCATGTACGCGTTCACAACCTATAGACGAGCATTGGAAAATGCATCCTTGCACACCTTCTTCGCATTTTTCTCTAATACTCGGTCTGCATGCTGTTGAGCCTCAGGTTCCACACGATAGCGTCTCTGTCCAACATCGAAAATAAAGTTAGTATGAAACAAATCATAAAATGTTAGTTTGAAACAATACTCTTACACAAAAGTCATGCTTGACAGCGCTCTGAGTTGTTCCATATGTAGCATGTGGAGCTAGTGCGAAGTGCGACCAGCTAGTGCAAGGAACCACCACACCTTTCGAGTCGGTCACAACTCCTAGATTATGTAGACGACAAAGGTTACCTAATACTTCATTAACTTGTCTATGGTGACCTCGGCCGTCGAAAGACGTGTCATCCCATTGGCTGCATGACAAAAAAACAAGGAAGTTATGTCATATATATATATAATGTACAGTAAAATAAGCAAATAAGTAAGAACAAAAATGCCCAAACGTGAGTACCTATCACCAATCGGGATGATCAGTACCCGAGCTTCCGATTGTGCAGGCGCTAACGGAGGTAGGACAAAGTGGCCCTTCCGAGTGCCCGTTCGTCGATGTAATACCCAAAATCCTAATTTTGGGATTCATAAATTTTTGTCCAAAATAGTGGAGTTAAAACTTGGAACTAGAAACTTAGAAACAAAAAACAATAAAATGGTGATAAGATGAGAGTGTTCCTCTAACCAACTATATAATTAACACTTTAAGATGTTTAACTAAAGAAATCCTGATAAAATATTATCCAACCATCTTCCTCTAAATAACTATTAAACCTCAAACTTTGGATAAATCCTTAAGTTGATTATACATTCAAAATAATGACTTCTTTGAAATAAATAAACAATACAGGTGTATGTGGTTTATATTTGAAGCATGTGGTTAAACAAATATTAATCTAAATCCAATAAAACCTTTGCATTCCATGCTGGAGTTCCGTGTTGTGCATCTTAATTGATGTTTATATTTGAAACCCGAATCAAGTTTGAGTTCGAAATAGGAATACGAAAATTTGAAAAAGGAAAATAGAAATAAGAAAAAGAAAAGGAAAAAAGGAAAGAACCCCAGTTGGGCCGAAACCCCTTCTTCTCGGCCCAACTAGCCAGTCGCCAGCATCCTCCTCCACTCGCTCCATGGGCCGCGATGCAGGCCCATTCCCACCCGGCTCTCCCACGCAATCACACGCCCTGTGACTGACCAAGGGGACCCGCTTGTCATCGTTTTCGACTGCACTAACGTGAGCGTCTCTCCCACCTCGTGTCTCTGACATGTGGGCCTAAGGGGTCAGATGTTCATTCATCCATGCCGATGACGCTGGGGAGCTCATAGCAGATTCACAGGAATCTCGGATTCTGTTGATCCTAACCAACTCGGAGTATATAAGCGACAACCCCCTCCTCGCCTCATCATTCCATTGAGGCGATGTCCAGACCCCGAACATCATGCCACCGTGCCGACTCATGGCGCGCGGCAAAGAGCGAGGCGTGCTACGCCGCCAGGGGATGTGCATGCGTTTCAACATCTAGATCTTGGAATAGGCCTAGGGAAATTCCTAGTACACACGGATGCTTGTCGTGGCTTCTCCTGGGCGGAATCGTGCTCCAGACCACCGGAATTCTCCGCCTAAGTATGGTGAATGTCGCGAGGCCGTGTCTCTCCGTGGGCAGAGAATCCCATACCTTAGATCTCGGTGAGATTTACTTTTCTAGATTCTCCATAATCTCCTTTACGTGTAGCATGTTTCTATCGAGGGATCCGTGTTCCAGACCACGAGAAGACTTTGCTCCGGCGGGTGCGCCACCGTGGGCATCGGGCGACGCCACTGGGCTCCCAGCCATGAGGGGTAGTGAGCAGGGCCATTGATCTCCACGTGGGCGGTCCTAATTGATGGACGTGTACCCCTTCACGTAAACGAATCAGGGTTGTTGGTTTGGGATCCTGCGAACAAATTTGGGCGTGGTTGTTTAAAATCTAGATTGTATATTTTAGATCCCACGGTGGGCAGTGTGTAACCCATTCGTTTGGGCTAGGTTAAAGTTGTGGCTGTTCGGTTTGATCGGGTGGCCACGAATTGAGGCTACCCCTACGACCTCGGATTAGTGTAAAAGAGCCCCTGGTTTTGTTCCTATTTCACCCGTCGTCCTATCTGGTATTGTAGGGCCCCTCTATTTAATGTTTAAATTGCAAACAAGTCCTTGGGAATTAACAGTTAAGCCCTGGGACCATTTTTAAGCATAAAAACAAATTCCAAATCAGTGGGAGGCTTGTAAAATTCATAACTATCACATTTTAACTATGAATTGACTCGTTCTAGTTGCGCTAGCCTCGTAATAAAATTGTCTACACTTTAGTAACATTATTTTATCATATAAAATGTTCTAAAAAATAGTTAACTAATTCGTTCAACCTATGTTTGATGGGTTAACATGTTAATATAGTATTTCAATTCGGACTATCCATAATTTTACAGGAACATGATTATGTTATAACTTAGCCTAAAGTTGAATTAGTTATTTTTTTATGTTTCTCACATGATTTATAGCACAAAATAAATTATTATCATTTAATCACCTAAAACTTTAGAAAATTATATCTTTATAACCATAACTCCTATTTTAGTCGTTCTTGAACCTACGTTCTTGTAGCATCGCGTAGAATATTTTTTACGTTGTTTGTTCTCATATTTGGCGTACTGTTATTTTTATGTGCTCCTTGTCTACTTGTATGTATTGCTGCGAATAGCGGTGAGGTCACGAGTCACTTGAAGCCCAAGTTGGTACCTAGGAATCTCGAGTCTAAGGCAAGTTGTGCCCTTGATCACTTTTATTTACCTAATAATGTTCCTGTTAAACACTGTGACATGCTCAGGTTAATTTGATGGGACCCAGTAGGTTTTCCTAGCATTGTTTATCCCCTACCTTGCATACAAAAGCACTATTGGGTAGTTTTGCTATTGGTCTACCTGGTTTTGGGAAATTAATGTTACATTATGATCATTTTCGAGTTATACTGTTGTTTTAATTATTGTTCATGACAAGATCATTGTGTTAATTAGAACATGGAGCGACCACCCGGGAAAACAGTGCTACCACAAGGGTGGTATGGGACGCCCTTGGCTGACTAATTAGCAAAGCTAGTGGAAGACTACCTTATCTGAAAGGGACAAGGGCGGTAGAGGAGCTGCGTATAGGGAGTTTCTCGGGTCGACCATGTTGTGATGGCTTTTCAGATGAGGAATTCCTATATTGCCCTTCTCGGAAACCGTAGCGGGTTTTCGGAAGCTAGTTGTCGGTGTTTCGACCCTGGGGGTCCCTGGACTGACGAGTAAATTGTCGTTGCGTGTCCCAGCCCAGATGGGTCGGCGCGAGACGGAACACAAGGGGGGAAAACAGTAAGGGGAAACTGCGGCCTCGTGTTGTCCTGCGCCCAGGGCGGATGCGCTTGCAGTAGGGGGTTACAAGCGTTCGCGAGGGAGAGTGAGAGAGAGAGGGAGTGCCCGCCAGCCCGTTCTCCCGCGCGGCCACCTTCTCGTACGAGAGCCCTGGACCTTCCTTTTATAGATGTAAGGAGAGGGCCCAGGTGTACAATGGGGGGTGTAGCAATGTGCTAACGTGTCTAGCAAAGGGGAGCCAGAGCCCTATGTGCATGTCGTCGTGGCTGTCGGAGAGGTGTTGCTACCCTGTTCTAGTGATGTCGTGGCCATCGGAGGAGCGCTTGAGCCCTATGGAAGCACAGCTGTCGGGGCTGTCGGATCCTTGCTGACGTCTCCTTGCTTCCGTAAGGGGCTGAGAACCGCCGTCGTCACGGAGCACACGGGGTGCCATCATTACTTGTTTACTGGGGCGAGCCAGATGGGACGCCAGTCTTGTTCCCCGTAGCCTGAGCTAGCTAGGGGTAGGGTAATTATGGCCCCCCTATGACGTGGTCGGTCAGAGCCCGAGGTCGAGCGAGGCGGTGACTCCTCCGAGGTCGAGGCTGAGTCCGAGCCCTGGTTCTCGGGCGAGGCGGAGACCGTCTTCCAAGGTCGAGGTCGAGTCTGAGCCCTAGGGTCGGGCGAGGCAGAGACCGCCTTCTGAGGTCGAGGCTGAGTCCGAGCCCAGGGGTCGGGCGAGGCGGAGACCGTCTTCCGAGGTCGAGGTTGAGTCCGAGCCTAGGGGTCGGGCGAGGCGGAGACCGTCTTCTGGAGTCGAGGTTGAGTCCGAGCCCTGGGGTCGGGTGAGGCGGAGACTGTCTTCCGGAGTCAAGGTTGAGTCCGAGCCCTGGGGTCGGGCGAGGCGGAGACCGCCTTCCGAGGTCGAGGCTGAGTCCGAGCCCAGGGGTCGGGCGAGGCGGAGACCGTCTTCCGAGGTCGAGGTTGAGTCCGAGCCCAGGGGTCGGGCGAGGCGGAGACCGTCTTCCGGAGTCGAGGTTGAGTCCGAGCCCTAGGGTCGGGCGAGGCGGAGACCGTCTTCCGGAGTCAAGGTTGAGTCCGAGCCCTAGGGTCGGGCGAGGCGGAGACAGTCTTCCGGGGTCGAGGTTGAGTCCGAGCCCTGGGGTCGGGCGAGACGGAGCTTCCTATGGCGCCCGAGGCCGGACTTAGCTGCTGTCGGCCACACTCTGGCGAGTGGCACAGCAGTCGGAGCAGGGCAGGCGACGCTGTTTTCCTATCAGGTCAGTCAGTGGAGCGGCGAAGTGACTGCGGTCACTGCGACCTTGTCGACTGAGGAGTGTGCGTCAGGATAAGGTGTCAGGCGATCCTTGCATTGAATGCTCCTGTGATACGGTCGGTTGGCGTGACGATCTGGCCAAGGTTGCTTCTCCGCGAAGCCTGCCCAAGCTAGGCCTCGGGCGTGTCGAAGGTGCGTCCGTTGTTTGAGGAGACCCTCGGGCGAGGCGTGAATTTGCCTTGGTCTACTGTTCCTGCCCGAGGCTGGGCTCGGGCGAGACGAGATCGTGTCCTTTGAGTGGACGGAGCCTTGACCGGAATCGCGCCCATCAGGCCTTTGCAGCTTGGTGCTGATGGGGGTTACCAGCTGAGATTAGGAGTCTTGGGGGTACCCCTAATTATGGTCCCCGACAGTAGCCCCCGAGCCTCGAAGGGAGTGTTAGTACTCGCTTGGAGGCTTTTGTCGCACTTTTTTTTGCAAGGGGACCGGCCTTTCTCGGTTGCATTTCGTTCCGGTGGGTGCGCGCGAGCGCACCCGCCAGGTGTAGCCCCCGAGGCCTCGGAGAAGTGGTTTGACTCCTTCGAGGTCTTAATGCCTTTCGTGATGCCTCGGCCGGTCTGGTTGTTCCCTCATGCGAACTGGTCGTTGCCCGGGTGCATAGTCAGGTTCCAAGTTCTCGGGCTGGTATGTTGACGCTGTCAACAGTTTGGCCGGAGCCGGGTTTGCGAGAGCAGCCCCCGAGCCTCCGCACAGAGCAAGAGGACGGTCAAGGACTGACTTGGCTTTTTTCATACGCCCCTGCGTCGCCTTTCTGCAAGGAGGAGGGGGGGAAAGCGCCATGTTGCCCTCGGAGGGCGCCGAACATGGTGTCTCCAGTGAGTTGCTAATGGGTGATCCGAGTGGACGCCCGTGCCCCGTTCGATAAGGGTCGGCTGGTGGCCCAGAGGCGCGCTCCAAAAGTACCTGCAGGTGATTTGCCGGACCCGGTCCCGTTTGATAGGGTCCGAGGGCTCGATGCCTCCTTCTGGTGGGATTCCGTTAAAGAATCGCTCCTGCTGGTCTCGGAAATGTCCTAGGGTACCTCGGGAGCGTAGCCCGAGCCTCTGTCATGTATCAGACGTACCTAGAGTCATCCCTCACTCTGCGTGCTCTCAGGCGGCTGTCGAACCCTTCGGAGGCCAGCCTACGAACGCTTGATCAGTAGTGGGCGCGGAGCCCGAGTGGCCTGAGGCGGCTGTCGAACCCTTCCGAGGGGCCAACCTTCGAACCTCTGAAAAGTAGTGGGCGCGGAGCCCGAGTGCTCTGAGGCGGCTGTCGAACCCTTCTGAGGGGCCAGCCTTCAAACCTATGATCAGTAGGAGGGCTCGGGGCCCGCTTCCTTCGCGGGGAAGGATCCCTTTCGGAGTATCCCCTTTCCCGGTCCCTGTAGCAAGAGAGAGAAAGGGGAAGAGAAAAAGGGATGTGAAATCGAACGACGTGGCGTACCTTTTTTGACGCGGTCATCATGGCGGAGGTGAAGCGTCGCCTGCTTCGCCTGCCAAAGGTGCCGCCTGTCCTGCCGCAGAGTTAATGCGACAGGACGAGTGGTTCACGGGGCAGCCGTTGTGCGTGCACGAGTCGTTCGAGGAACGGAACACGGGCGCGTCGTCTTCACGCCGTGGGACAGGGCTCTCCTGCTGCTCCAGGAGGGGACGTGAGCCTGTAGTCGATTTGATCGCTGCTTTCGCTCGCCTGTTGCCGCCATTACTGTCGGCCCACTTCTGGCCATATCGACCGTCGCGGCTTCTCCCGCGGCTTACTGAACCATGACCGATGTGCTCGGTTGGCACTGTTGGACCATGCGCAGGGTCGCCTCGAGTCACGACTCCGGTTCCGCAGTCGAGAAGGCGCGGTACTGGCACAAGTGGCGGTGCAGTTTTTCGCACGTAGTAACCGGCGCGCCGGTTACATGACGTGTCGGCCTGGGCCTCCATGCTGGACGCGTCGAGGTCGAAAGGGTGCGCCCCCTTGGTTCGGTTGCATGCCGCCTGCATGGCGGTCCGCCCTTTCACCCGCTCGTCTGGGCGAAAGTGGAGGAGTGCTTGTAACCGATGGGCAGTTACGTGCTCCACGCGCGGCGGTTTGGCTTCTTCTGTCTTGGCCCAGCTTGCATGTCGTGTGGGACCTAGCCCCCGTGTCGCAGGGGGAGGACCTTGGAGCGTGTTGGTGAAGACTTAGTCCGTGACGCTTGAGGACGCTAGTGGGGAGAGTCGCCTTTAAAAAGAGGGCGACCCCCTTGGATGGCAGCCATGCCTTCGCACTCCCCTCATGCGTCGCGTCCTTCCACCTTCCGAGCCCCGGATGGGGAGCGCCCGCGTCGCTTTCGTCTTGCCGTCGTTGGAGGAACGCAACTTCGCGGAAGTTGGTACCTTTCAGCCATCGCTCGGCTTCAAAGATTTTCATCAGGCAGCCTGGCTACATCCCCTTGCCGATGGTCACCCAAGACAGTGACCACCAGTTTGATGGTGGGGAGAACCAAGCCGGGCTGCGGCCTCTGCCCCGCCCTCCGCTTCAAGGATCTTCATCATCCTTGCTGGGGCGGAGGGCGAGGCGAGCCAGGGCCTGCCTTCGCGTGGGCCGGCGTCCCGCTTCCTCCAGCTTCTGGGGGTGGAAACCATCCTCCAGCTCTGCGGAGGAGGCGCCCTCGAGCCATGCCAGGGAAGGCGAACTGTTGCTGCCCAGCCAGGGTGCAACATTCCATCCTTTGTCCGGGCGACGGTGGCCAACCGCACCGGGGGGTCTCCCAACACGTCCTACACCGTGAGGGCGGCACTCGTGTTCTGGGATGGTCCCATTCTTGTTTTCGTGACGAGGACGGGAGTGAGGACCTGTCGGTGCGCTTTGGGGCGGCCGGCGCCCGCTGGTGCGGTGTTGGTGGCCAGGTGGACGTCACCGTCGGTGCTGAGGTGGTGGAAGCTGGAGAAAGCTTCTCCGCCGACGAGACCGTCAGCGCCACCTGCGGACCGACCTCCGGCTCTTTGGCTTTAATCTCTGGTTCTTGTCCCCCTCAAGGGGACGCGAACGAGAGCCTTCGGGTGGCAGCGTCCGTCCTGGGACCATCGCTGCTGCTGTAGAGGTCACTGGCGAGTCGCCTGGAGTTCATCGTCCCGCAGGCTCTCCATTGTGGAGGTTGTTCATACCCGCGGGAGTGGAACCGGAGTTCCGTTTGCAATGGCACCTTGAGTGCTGGTGTCTGTTCATTGTGGCTGTCGGGGCCTGAACATCGATGTAATTGGGCGTAAAGCCGTGTTTTTTTGTAACGCCCCGAATTTTTTGCAGTTGATTTTTTTCTTTTCTTTACTCGCCAAAATTCGGGCGTTACCTTTTCTTTTTTTTCTTTTTCCCTTCGCTAAACCTTGACCTTTTCCAAAGTTCTAGCGGGATTCGGTTTGGATTTCCCGTGTAAGAAAAACCCTAAATACTTTATGTTGTTTGATGCACCATGCCGAACCTTGCATTTCTTTTGATTGCTTTGAAAGTGCAATTGCATTCATGTAGGAAGATCGGATTTCGAAAATGAGGAGAAGATCTTTTCTTTCTTTTTTCTCTCTCTCTTTTTCTCTCCTCTTTTTCTCTCTCTCCCGCGCCGTGGGCCGACCCCGGCCGGTCCAGCCGCCCCTGGCGCCCCCCCTTGGGCCCAATTGGCCCATGCCGCCCTCCCCCACCTCCCCTTTTTCCCCAAACCCTCTCCCTCTCCCTCTCATTTTCTCTCATTCTCTCCCTAGCCGCCGCCCCTACCCGCCCCCTGCCCTAGCGCCGCCCCTGCCCTAAGCCGCCGCCGCCCCCTGCCGGCCGCCCCTCGCCGTCGCTCCCCAACGCCGGTGAGCCCTCCTCCCTCTCTCCCTCCTCCCTCCCTCTCCCCTCCCCCTCCTCTCTCCCCGTCCGGCCGCCCGGTCGTGCCCCCCAGCCGGCGTGCCCGGCCGCCCGCCCGACCGCCCGTCCGGCCGCCCGCCCCGGCCGCCTGGCCCCCTGGTCGCGCGCCGCCCGGCCGCCTGGCTCGGCCGCCCGCCTGGCCCCTGGCCGCGCGCCGCCCGGCCGCCTGGCTCGGCCGCCCGCTTGGCCGCCTGGCCGCGTGCCCGCCTGGCCGCGCGCCCCTGGCCGCGCCCCCCTGGCCGCTCGGCCGGCTCAGCCGCCCCGGCTCGGCCGCCCCTGCGCGCCCTGCCCCCGGCCGGTTCAACCGCCCCTAGGGCCGGTTCAACCGCCCCCCCTCTGTTTTTTTTATTTTTTTTATTTTATTTTATTTACTTTCTGTGATCATAGCTATTTTATTTTAGGTAGGCTAATCATTGTTAATGTTATTGAAATATGAAGCTTAATTTAAAATTCCGTTATGCTAATTGATTTATGTAGTTAATTGTTTACCTCGTGCAATGTTGATCAACTTAAAATGATTAGGTTTCCATTAGTGTATATGTAACAGAATTCTTTTGTTAAGAACCAATTGTAATTGATCGTTAATGCATAAGATTTAACCCCCTGCGAGACCTTTTCCCGTTTCTTTCTAACCATAACAAATGCGATATCGAATGTCATACTTGATGCATACTCACTTTATTTGTTCCCTTGTATGGTGTACTGTTCTTTTGTATTAAATATGTGGATGGATGTATGTATGTTTGCAATCACATAGAGAACGATCCGGTCGAAGAGCCCGAGGAATTCGCAGGAGAAGCCCCTGAGCAGCAGTCGGTTGGTGGAGGCAAGTGTCCTTTGACCTATCTCTGTCCTATTCATTATTTAATTCACCTCCCGCATTACATCTTTATACCTAAGGATTGACTAGCTTTTGTTATCCCTGTCCTTGTTTACCTACTTGGGTTGGATTATTACTGTTTAGCTTTATGCTATTGCTCAACTCTAATCAATGAACATGATGAGATTATCTATGATACGCTGTTTTCCCTTCTCTTATTATGATGGTGTACTTGTGGTATTCAAGGGGGCTCGAGCGGTTTCTCGAGTGCCTCTCCGTAAGGACCTGTTCTATGGATGACCGCCCGGGAAAACAGTGCAACCATGAGGGTGGAATGGGGTGCCCTTAGCTGAATAATTAGAGGATCCGGGGTGTAGTTCACTTAGCCGTCGTGCCGTCAATGGGGCTCGGTGTATGCGGCTCGCTCTGCCAAGTTTGGGTTCGCCCCTTGGGGAGGAGTGCGGTGCATTTAGGAAACCTAACGGGTGGCTACAGCCCCGGGGAATCTTTGTAAAGGCTACGTAGTGAAACCCTGCCTATTCACCTTGGTAGTGTTTAAGGGTTTGATCGGCCCGAGGCAAGAGGGAATCACGGCTTGTGGGTAAAGTGCACAACCTCTGCAGAGTGTTATGAAACTGATATATCAGCCGTGCTCGCGGTTATGAGCGGCCAAGGGAGCTCCAGTGATTAGTGGTACTTGATCAGAGACATTGTGGTACAGGTGGTTATGAGATTGATGGTTTTGGTTATGACTATGGTGCTGGTAAGTGGTATTCTTTCCGTTTGGAAAGGGTACATCGGGTTAATAACTTGGGTTAATGCTAAAACTTGGCTTTCTACTAGTAAATAATAATCTGACCAACTAAAAGCAACTGCTTGACTTATCCCCACATAAAGCTAGTCCACTACAGCCAAACATGATACTTGCTGAGTATGTTGATGTGTACTCACCCTTGCTCTACACACCAAACCCCCCCCAGGTTGTCAGCATTGCAACCACTGCTCAGGCGAAGATGAAGCTGTGGAAGGAGACTTCCAGGAGTTCCAAGACTACGACGAGTTCTAGGTGTGGGTTAGCGGCAACCCCCAGTCGGCTGCCTGTGAAGGCCGCGTTATCTACGTTTCTTTTCCGCACTTTGATTTATTGTAAGAACTATATGGACGTCTCAGACGTATGATGTAATCGACTATTATCCCTTTTAATACTATTTTGAGCACTGTGTGATGATGTCCATATTATGTAACTGCTGTGTACGTGAATAACTGATCCTGGCACGTACATGGTTCGCATTCGGTTTGCCTTCTAAAACCGGGTGTGACATAAGTGGTATCAAAGCCGTGCTGACTGTAGGACCGCTAACCTAGAGTAGAATGGTCGTTCTAAGGACTATAGACCTCTGTCTCTGCCTTGACTTTGATATCCCTTCAAAAGTTGGTCATACCGACCAAACCTATGTTCTACTATATATTATACCTTGCTAAAAAAATTGTGTTTCATTCTGATCCTTCATTTACTTATTACTTGCTGGTCATATTAATTCTGTTCTCACCCTTTTGCTTGCGATGTCTTTTGTAGATGGCTCGACTTAGACACACTGCACGAAAGTCAGTCATCCCCTTCTTACCCTCCCGCCTTGCTGAGCGTCCGCTTCGCCGTCCCGTGGCCGGACAGTCCAGCCACTTGGAGAGACTACACCACCGCCTGCGTGAGGAGCAGGAGCGTCGACGACAGGAGCAGCAGAGCTCTTCCTTCTCGCTCCACCAGGAGATAGAGTCTGTGAGGAGCTGCTCCCCTGTGCTTCCTCTGGAGCCGCCCCCTGCACCACCACTGGGCGTCCCAGCTTCTGGAGTAGCTGCTGGAGGAGACCCAGACGACGGAGATGGCGATGACAGCTCGAGCCACGACACCGACTTCTCTGCTAACCCTGAGCCGGAAGGATGGGTTGCTCGACCCATCACTCGCGACGCTGCTCGCGGGTGTCACTTCCACGATGCGCTCGACACCCTGCTACGTCGGGCATTTGACCGGCATACTTGGTCCGTCGAGTATCGCTATGTGGTCTACCAGCATAGTCGCGGGGTCTACCCGGACCGCTGGGAGGCAACTTGCTTGGTGCGCTGCCCGGAGGACAGTCTCCAGGGTGCGGAGGCCTGTTCAGAGCACTATTCTATCTCTGAACGGGACTCAGCTGAAGCAGCCATGCAAGATGCTGCACGGCGTGCGCTTTCGCACTACTGCTCGGTTTTCGGTGGGGCAGCTGATGGTCTTGACCTGAAGTATTACCCCCGCCGTCCATCTGGCAGCACAGGAGGCGTGATTGTTTCACCTGTCGGTGAGGGCAATCCTAGGTTGAGCAGCACAGTCAACCTAGCCGCCGTGCTAAACACGGAGCTGGACCATGCATTAGACGAGCTGAGTAGGGCTCGTGCTGAGATCGCCCTGCTGCGGGCTGAGCGCGCGGAACGTCGTTATTTGGATGGTGGTTCCCCCGCTCCCGTCGGGATTCAGCACCCGTACCGCTCACCTCAGCGTGGACACCAGTCTTATGGCAATCCCGACTGCAAGACCAAGATAACTCTAGAGCCATAGATCGTTAGAGTTGGATCTTGTAATTAATACGAAATATATACACATAGAAGCTTCAGTCTTAGCGTTAGTCTCAGTCTTAGTTAGTCTTAGTTAGACAGGGTAGTTTGCTATATCCTGTGCATTTATGTTTGTCATGATGAACTATGATTGGTTTGGATCTTTGTAATGATTGTCACCAGAGTGTGGGTATCCCCTGCATTTTGGTTTACCTATTATGTTAATAAAGTTAGTTATATAGTTGGGAAACCCATTATTCTCCTTTCCTCTTTATCTGAGAAGCTGTGTGGTCTGTGTTGGAGATCAGTGAAGATGCTCACCTGCTCAGTGCTGTTGAAGAATTCTATTCTCTTTTCTTATGCTGCAAGATCTGCCAGATCAGTTCTGATGTGTGGTTGCATTCTGCAGATGTCAGAGAATAGGCGCAGAGGAGGAAGGCGTGCTCAGCAGGAGCGAGCCGCTCAACAGGAGGAGGCGCCCCAGCAGCAGCAGCTGCCGCCCCCGCCCCCGATGTCCATCGAGCAGATGTTTCTGATGCAGACTCAGGCAGTTCAAGCCATCGGTCAGACCTTGGCCGCCATTCAGCAGCAGCAGCAGCAACAGCAGCAAGCACCACCTCAGCCTCAGATGCCTCAGATGCCCAGAGACAAGCGTGCTGAATTCATGAGAGGTCATCCACCAACGTTCGCTCATTCTTCTGACCCCATTGATGCTGAAGATTGGCTGCGCACTGTGGAGCGGGAGTTGCATACCGCTCAGTGTGATGACAGGGAGAAAGTTTTGTATGGTCCCCGTCTGTTGAGAGGAGCAGCCCAGTCATGGTGGGAGTCTTACCTCGCCACCCATGCCAACCCCGACACCATCACTTGGGAAGAATTCAGGGGTAGCTTTCGTCAGTACCATGTTCCTGCAGGTCTGATGACAGTGAAGAAGAAGGAATTCCTGGCCCTCAAGCAAGGGTCATCATCTGTCAGTGAGTATCGAGACAGGTTTCTGCAATTGTCTCGCTATGCTCCTGAAGATGTCAACACCGATGCCAAGCGGCAGTACCGTTTTCTGAGAGGCTTGGTCGACCCTCTGCAGTATCAGCTGATGAACCACACCTTCCCGACATTCCAGCACCTGATTGATAGAGCGATCATGACGGAGAGAAAGCGCAAGGAGATAGAAGATCGTAAGCGCAAGATCAGTGGACCGCAGCCTGGAAGCAGCAGTCGTCCTCGTTTCTCAGGCAACCAACCTCATCAGTTCAGGCAGAACCAGCGTCCACCTCAGCAGCATCAGCAGTTTCAAAGGCAGTACCCTCAGAATCAGTACCAGAACCGTCAGAGCAATCAGTCAGGAGGTCAGTTTCAGAAGCAGAATCAGCAAGCACCTCGTCTTCCTGCCCCAGCAAATCAGCAGAACAGTCAGGCAGCACCAGCTCAGGTTGGAAACAGGGCATGTTTCCACTGTGGAGAGCAAGGCCACTGGGTGATGCAATGTCCGAAGAAGGCAGCCCAGCAGCAGTCAGGCCCCAATGCCCCAGCAAAGCAGAATGTGCCTCAGCCTGGAGCAGGCAATCGCCCTCAACAGCGCTATAATCATGGAAGATTGAATCACTTGGAGGCTGAAGCAGTTCAGGAGACCCCCGGCATGATAGTAGGTATGTTCCCAGTCGACTCCCATATTGCAGAAGTGTTATTTGATACTGGAGCAACGCATTCTTTCATTACTGCATCATGGGTAGAAGCACATAATCTTCCAATTACTACCATGTCAACCCCCATTCAAATTGACTCAGCCGGTGGTAGAATTCGAGCCGATAGCATTTGTTTGAATATAAGTGTGAAAATAAGGGGGATAGCGTTTCCCGCCAACCTTATAGTAATGGGTACTCAGGGAATAGATGTCATCCTAGGGATGAATTGGTTAGATAAGTATCAGGCAGTTATCAGTTGTGATAAAAGGACAATCAAGTTGGTGTCCCCACTAGGAGAGGAAGTGGTGACCGAGTTAGTCCCGCCTGAGCCAAAGAAAGGAAGTTGTTATCAGATGGCCGTTGATAGCAGTGAAGCAGACCCAATTGAGAGTATCAAGGTTGTGTCCGAGTTCCCGGATGTGTTTCCAAAGGATTTACCGGGTATGCCACCAGAGCGGAAAGTTGAGTTTGCTATAGAGCTTCTTCCTGGAACCGCCCCCATCTTTAAGAGAGCTTACAGAATATCCGGACCAGAGTTGGTTGAGCTTAAGAAGCAGATTGATGAGCTGTCAGAGAAAGGTTATATTCGGCCAAGCACCTCGCCTTGGGCCGCCCCTGTCTTGTTTGTGGAAAAGAAAGATGGCACCAAGAGGATGTGCATCGATTATCGAGCTTTGAATGAGGTCACGATCAAGAACAAGTATCCCTTGCCCAGAATAGAAGATCTGTTCGACCAGTTGAGAGGAGCCAGTGGGTTCTCTAAGATTGATCTGAGGTCAGGTTATCATCAGCTCAGGATCCGACCTTCGGACATTCCGAAGACGACATTCATTTCCAAGTATGGGTTGTATGAGTTCACAGTGATGTCTTTTGGTTTGACCAATGCGCCAGCGTTCTTTATGAACTTGATGAACAGTGTATTCATGGATTACCTTGATAAGTTTGTGGTGGTATTTATTGATGATATTCTGGTTTATTCTCAAAGCGAAGAAGAGCATGCAGATCATTTGAGGATGGTATTGCAGAGATTGCGAGAGCACCAGTTGTATGCAAAGTTGAGCAAATGTGAGTTCTGGATCAGTGAAGTCCTGTTCTTGGGTCACATAATCAACAAGGAAGGATTGGCTGTGGATCCGAAGAAAGTGGCAGACATTCTGAACTGGAAAGCGCCAACAGATGCTAGAGGAATCAAGAGTTTCATTGGAATGGCCGGATATTATCGGCGATTCATTGAAGGGTTTTCGAAGATTGCGAAACCAATGACAGCGTTGCTAGGCAACAAAGTTGAGTTCAAGTGGACCCAGAAATGTCAAGAGGCCTTTGAAGCGCTGAAAGAGAAGTTGACTACAGCGCCTGTCCTAGTCTTGCCTGATGTGCACAAGCCCTTCTCGGTGTATTGCGATGCTTGCTACACAGGTTTGGGATGTGTGTTGATGCAAGAGGGAAGAGTTGTGGCTTACTCGTCCCGACAGCTGAAGGTTCATGAGAAGAATTACCCAATCCATGATCTAGAGTTGGCAGCAGTGGTTCATGCACTGAAGACATGGAGGCACTATTTGTATGGACAGAAGTGCGATGTTTACACAGACCACAAGAGTCTGAAGTACATATTCACTCAGTCAGAGTTGAATATGAGGCAGCGAAGATGGTTAGAGTTGATCAAAGACTATGAGTTGGAGATTCATTACCATCCAGGCAAAGCAAACGTAGTGGCAGATGCTTTGAGCAGAAAGAGTCAAGTCAATCTGATGGTCGCTCGTCCGATGCCTTATGAGTTGGCCAAGGAGTTTGACAGGTTGAGTCTCGGATTTCTGAACAATTCGCGAGGAGTCACAGTTGAGTTGGAACCTACCTTGGAGCGCGAAATCAAAGAAGCGCAGAAGAATGATGAGAAAATCAGTGAGATCCGGCGACTGATTCTAGAAGGCAAAAGCAAAGATTTTCGAGAGGATGCAGAAGGCGTGATATGGTTCAAAGACCGCTTGTGTGTTCCCAATGTCCAGTCTATTCGGGAGTTGATTCTTAAGGAAGCTCATGAGACAGCTTATTCGATTCACCCTGGTAGTGAGAAGATGTATCAGGATCTGAAGAAGAAATTCTGGTGGTACGGAATGAAGAGGGAAATCGCAGAGCATGTGGCTAAGTGCGATAGTTGTCGAAGAATTAAGGCAGAACACCAGAGACCAGCTGGATTGTTGCAACCGTTGCAGATCCCTCAGTGGAAATGGGATGAAATTGGTATGGATTTCATAGTCGGATTGCCTCGCACTCGAGCCGGCTACGATTCTATTTGGGTAGTGGTGGACCGTTTAACCAAGTCAGCCCACTTCATACCTGTCAAGACCAACTACAACAGTGCAGTATTGGCAGAATTGTATATGTCTCGGATCGTTTGTCTTCATGGTGTGCCAAAGAAGATAGTGTCAGATAGAGGAACGCAGTTCACCTCTCATTTCTGGCAGCAGTTGCATGAAGCCTTGGGCACGCATCTGAATTTCAGTTCAGCTTATCATCCGCAGACAGATGGCCAGACTGAAAGGACCAATCAAATTCTCGAAGACATGTTGAGAGCCTGTGCGTTGCAAGATCAGTCCGGATGGGATAAGCGATTGCCTTATGCAGAGTTTTCCTATAACAACAGTTATCAGGCCAGTTTGAAGATGTCACCGTTTCAAGCGCTTTATGGAAGGAGTTGTAGAACTCCGTTGCAATGGGATCAGCCTGGAGAAAAGCAAGTGTTTGGGCCAGACATTTTGCTTGAAGCTGAAGAGAACATCAAGATGGTTCGAGAGAATCTGAAGATAGCGCAATCGAGGCAGCGAAGCTATGCAGACACAAGAAGAAGAGAGCTGAGTTTTGAAGTCGGAGACTTTGTCTATCTGAAAGTGTCACCGATCAGAGGAGTCAGAAGATTCGGAGTGAAAGGCAAGCTAGCACCCCGCTACATTGGTCCGTATCAGATTCTTGCAAGACGAGGAGAAGTGGCCTATCAGCTCAGTTTGCCAGAGAGTTTGTCTGCTGTGCATAATGTCTTTCATGTGTCTCAGTTGAAGAAGTGCTTGCGTGTGCCAGAAGAGCAGTTGCCAGTGGAAGGTCTTGAGGTCCAGGAGGACTTGACCTACGTTGAGAAGCCAGTGCAAATCCTTGAGGTTGCAGACCGAGTCACCCGAAGGAAGACCATCAGAATGTGCAAAGTCAGATGGAATCACCACTCTGAGGAAGAAGCAACCTGGGAGCGTGAAGATGATCTGATGGCCAAGTACCCAGAGCTCTTTGCTAGCCAGCCCTGAATCTCGAGGGCGAGATTCTTTTAAGGGGGATAGGTTTGTAACGCCCCGAATTTTTTGCAGTTGATTTTTTTCTTTTCTTTACTCGCCAAAATTCGGGCGTTACCTTTTCTTTTTTTTCTTTTTCCCTTCGCTAAACCTTGACCTTTTCCAAAGTTCTAGCGGGATTCGGTTTGGATTTCCCGTGTAAGAAAAACCCTAAATACTTTATGTTGTTTGATGCACCATGCCGAACCTTGCATTTCTTTTGATTGCTTTGAAAGTGCAATTGCATTCATGTAGGAAGATCGGATTTCGAAAATGAGGAGAAGATCTTTTCTTTCTTTTTTCTCTCTCTCTTTTTCTCTCCTCTTTTTCTCTCTCTCCCGCGCCGTGGGCCGACCCCGGCCGGTCCAGCCGCCCCTGGCGCCCCCCCTTGGGCCCAATTGGCCCATGCCGCCCCCCCCACCTCCCCTTTTTCCCCAAACCCTCTCCCTCTCCCTCTCATTTTCTCTCATTCTCTCCCTAGCCGCCGCCCCTACCCGCCCCCTGCCCTAGCGCCGCCCCTGCCCTAAGCCGCCGCCGCCCCCTGCCGGCCGCCCCTCGCCGTCGCTCCCCAACGCCGGTGAGCCCTCCTCCCTCTCTCCCTCCTCCCTCCCTCTCCCCTCCCCCTCCTCTCTCCCCGTCCGGCCGCCCGGTCGTGCCCCCCAGCCGGCGTGCCCGGCCGCCCGCCCGGCCGCCCGTCCGGCCGCCCGCCCCGGCCGCCTGGCCCCCTGGCCGCGCGCCGCCCGGCCGCCTGGCTCGGCCGCCCGCCTGGCCCCTGGCCGCGCGCCGCCCGGCCGCCTGGCTCGGCCGCCCGCTTGGCCGCCTGGCCGCGTGCCCGCCTGGCCGCGCGCCCCTGGCCGCGCCCTGGCCGCGCCCCCCTGGCCGCTCGGCCGGCTCAGCCGCCCCGGCTCGGCCGCCCCTGCGCCCTGCCCCCGGCCGGTTCAACCGCCCCTAGGGCCGGTTCAACCGCCCCCCCTCTGTTTTTTTTTATTTTTTTTATTTTATTTTATTTACTTTCTGTGATCATAGCTATTTTATTTTCGGTAGGCTAATCATTGTTAATGTTATTGAAATATGAAGCTTAATTTAAAATTCCGTTATGCTAATTGATTTATGTAGTTAATTGTTTACCTCGTGCAATGTTGATCAACTTAAAATGATTAGGTTTCCATTAGTGTATATGTAACAGAATTCTTTTGTTAAGAACCAATTGTAATTGATCGTTAATGCATAAGATTTAACCCCCTGCGAGACCTTTTCCCGTTTCTTTCTAACCATAACAAATGCGATATCGAATGTCATACTTGATGCATACTCACTTTATTTGTTCCCTTGTATGGTGTACTGTTCTTTTGTATTAAATATGTGGATGGATGTATGTATGTTTGCAATCGCATAGAGAACGATCCGGTCGAAGAGCCCGAGGAATTCGCAGGAGAAGCCCCTGAGCAGCAGTCGGTTGGTGGAGGCAAGTGTCCTTTGACCTATCTCTGTCCTATTCATTATTTAATTCACCTCCCGCATTACATCTTTATACCTAAGGATTGACTAGCTTTAGTTATCCCTGTCCTTGTTTACCTACTTGGGTTGGATTATTACTGTTTAGCTTTATGCTATTGCTCAACTCTAATCAATGAACATGATGAGATTATCTATGATACGCTGTTTTCCCTTCTCTTATTATGATGGTGTACTTGTGGTATTCAAGGGGGCTCGAGCGGTTTCTCGAGTGCCTCTCCGTAAGGACCTGTTCTATGGATGACCGCCCGGGAAAACAGTGCAACCATGAGGGTGGAATGGGGTGCCCTTAGCTGAATAATTAGAGGATCCGGGGTGTAGTTCACTTAGCCGTCGTGCCGTCAATGGGGCTCGGTGTATGCGGCTCGCTCTGCCAAGTTTGGGTTCGCCCCTTGGGGAGGAGTGCGGTGCATTTAGGAAACCTAACGGGTGGCTACAGCCCCGGGGAATCTTTGTAAAGGCTACGTAGTGAAACCCTGCCTATTCACCTTGGTAGTGTTTAAGGGTTTGATCGGCCCGAGGCAAGAGGGAATCACGGCTTGTGGGTAAAGTGCACAACCTCTGCAGAGTGTTATGAAACTGATATATCAGCCGTGCTCACGGTTATGAGCGGCCAAGGGAGCTCCAGTGATTAGTGGTACTTGATCAGAGACATTGTGGTACAGGTGGTTATGAGATTGATGGTTTTGGTTATGACTATGGTGCTGGTAAGTGGTATTCTTTCCGTTTGGAAAGGGTACATCGGGTTAATAACTTGGGTTAATGCTAAAACTTGGCTTTCTACTAGTAAATAATAATCTGACCAACTAAAAGCAACTGCTTGACTTATCCCCACATAAAGCTAGTCCACTACAGCCAAACAGGATACTTGCTGAGTATGTTGATGTGTACTCACCCTTGCTCTACACACCAAACCCCCCCCCCCCCCCCCAGGTTGTCAGCATTGCAACCACTGCTCAGGCGAAGATGAAGCTGTGGAAGGAGACTTCCAGGAGTTCCAAGACTACGACGAGTTCTAGGTGTGGGTTAGCGGCAACCCCCAGTCGGCTGCCTGTGAAGGCCGCGTTATCTACGTTTCTTTTCCGCACTTTGATTTATTGTAAGAACTATATGGACGTCTCAGACGTATGATGTAATCGACTATTATCCCTTTTAATACTATTTTGAGCACTGTGTGATGATGTCCATATTATGTAACTGCTGTGTACGTGAATAACTGATCCTGGCACGTACATGGTTCGCATTCGGTTTGCCTTCTAAAACCGGGTGTGACATTTTTCCTCATTTCAAGCACTAGAACTCGCTTGTCGGCTAGCTGAACCAGTTAACCAAGTGTGAGTTGCCTCGTGCGGAAGGTGACGAGTGAGGTATCCGTATCCCGGAGGCGTAGGAGTCCCTCGGCTCGGTCGGCCTTGCTGCCCGAGGCTTCTCTTGCCCAGTTAAAGAAACCCTCGGCCGCTCTGCGATGAGCCAGAGCCAGAGGCAGCGGTGTCAGCACGGACAGAGGCAGAGTTGGCTCAAAAAGAAGACTTCGTCGGCCCAGGAGCTGGTGACTTCCCAGGCCGAGGAGGCGTAGCTACGGCGGCTGGAACCTGGCCAGGTCGTCCACTAGTGGGACCAACCCTGGAGTCGGGCTGCCGAGGCCATGAGCCGGGCTGATGTCCTCGGGGGACAGCTGGCTGAGGCTTCGGGACGGCCGGTCCAGCCGTCTGCTTGGGCTGGGTTCCTGGAGGAGACCCTGGCGGCGATGGGTCAGGCGCGATGCTGACATCTTCCTTCGAGGTGGAGATCCTCCGACCGTGTCGCCGTCCGAGACTGGGTCGGATTCCACCGAAGGTGGAGTCGATGCCGAGGGTGCTGCTGCTCCCCGTATTGATGTCTAAACCTGCAGGAACAGTTTATCTGTACTGTGCGTATGTTTTTTGAGGCCACCGAGGCCCAAACATACCGTCGTCGTGTTGTAAAGCTGCGTTTCTTTTCCCCTTGTTTCGAGTATCAGGACTTGTTCGTCGGTAACAGAATTGTTTATCCAAGCGAGAGTTACTTTTCACGGAAGGTGATGAGTGAGGTATCCATATCCCAGAGGCGTAGGAGTCCCTCGTCTCGGTCGGCCTTGCCGCTTACGTGTACTCTTACTCGTCCGTTGGATTCTGTTATCGATATAGTCGAGAAGGCACGAAAAATCGTTTTGGCAAAAAAGCTTTCAAACGTTAAGACTTGTTCGGCCAGCGGAATCGCTTATCCGAGCGTGAGTTACTTATCACAGAAGGTGATGAGTGAGGTATCTGTATCCCGGAGGTGTAGGAGTCCCTCGGCTCGGTCGGCCTTGCCTGCTTACGTGTACTCCATTGTTTTCAGGATCCCACTATCAAAGTAGTCAAAAAGCACGAAAGATGTTCTGGCAGAAAGATTTTTTCCGAGGAAATTTTTGACGCAGAGGGGGTTCCCCCCTTCTATCCCCCGAGGGAGAGTCGGGCTTTGCCAAGGCAAGGCTGACCCTTCCTTGATGGTTAGACTTTGCTTGTGTATGTAAACGAGGTATATGAACGACTTGAAAACATCTTAAGGGTAGAAGCGACGTAGCTGTTGGATGTTCCAAGCGTTGCTGTAGACCTCGCCTTGACTGTTGGCCAGCTTGTACGTTCCGGGCTTCAAAATCTTGGCGATGATGAACGGCCCTTCCTAGGGAGGCATGAGCTTGTGGCGCCCTCGAGCGTCTTGTCGTAGCCGAAGCACCAAGTCGCCCACCTGGAGGTCTCGAGACCGAACCCCTCGGGCGTGGTAGCGTCGCAGGGACTGCTAATACCGCGCCGAGTGTAGTAAGGCTACGTCCTAAGCCTCTTCCAGCTGGTCCAGCGAGTCTTCTTGGTTGGTCCGGTTGCTTCGATCGTTGTACGCCTTCGTCCTCGGGGATCCGTATTCTAAGTCTGTGGGCAAGATAGCCTCGGCCCCATAGACTAGAAAGAACGGCGTGAAGCCCGTGGCTCGGCTTGGCGTCGTTCTCAGACTCCAGACCACTGAGGGGAGTTCCTTAATCCACCGCCTGCAGAATTTGTTGAGGTCGTTGTAGATCCGTGGCTTGAGTCCTTGCAGAATCATGCTGTTGGCACGCTCTACCTGCTCATTCATCATGGGGTGAGCTACGGCGGCCCAGTCCACCCGGATGTGGTGGTCCTCGCAAAAGTCTAGGAACTTTCTGCCAGTGAACTGGGTGTTGTTGTCGGTGATGATGGAGTTCGGAACCCCGAAGCGATGGATGATATTGGTGAAGAATGCCACCGCCTGTTCGGACCTGATGCTGTTTAGGGATCTGACCTCGATCCACTTGGAGAATTTGTCGATGGCGACCAGCAGGTGCGTGTAGCCCCCGGGTGCCTTCTGCAAGGGACCAACGAGGTCCAGACCCCACACAGCAAACGGCCAGGTGATGGGTATTGTTTGCAGAGCCTGAGCGGGCAGGTGGGTCTCCTTTGCGTAGAATTGACACCCTTGGCAGGTGCGTACAATCCTAGTGGCGTCAGCCACCACGGTTGGCCAGTAGAAACCCTGTCGGAAGGCGTTTCCAACAAGGGCTCGAGGCGCTGTGTGATGACCGCAAGCCCCCGAGTGTATTTCTTGCAATAGTTCCTGACCTTCGACGATGGATATGCATCGCTGGAGGATGCCTGAGGGGCTGCGGTGGTAGAGCTCCTTTCTGTCACCCAGCAAGACAAACGACTTGGCACGCCGCGCCAGTCACCGAGCTTCGGCCCTGTCGAGGGGTAGCTCTCCCCGGTGGAGATATTGCAGGTACGGGGTCTGCCAATTTCGATCAGGCGTGACCCCATTCTGCTCTTCCTTGACACGCAGTGCCTCACCCTCGGGGGCTGAGGGTGCCTCGGGCTGAGCCGAGGGCACCTCGGGCTGAGTCGAGACCTTCTCGGGCTCGGGCGTGTCGTCGGTCTTGACTGAGGGTTGATGTAGGTCTCGAGAGAAGACGTCCGGAGGAACCGTTGTCCACCCCGAGGCTATTTTAGCCAGCTCGTCCGCAGTCTCGTTGTATCGTTGGGCGATGTGGTTAAGTTCGAGCCCGTAGAACTTGTCCTCCAGGCGTCGAACCTCATCGCAGTAGGCTTCCATCTTCGGGTCACGGTAGTGGGAGTTCTTCGTGACTTGGTCGATGACAAGCTACGAGTCGCCACGACCGTCGAGGCGCCGGACCCCTAGCTCGATGACGATGCGCAACCCGTTAACCAGAGCCTCGTACTCGGCCACGTTGTTGGATGCCGGGAAATGGAGGCGCAACACGTAGCGGAGGTGCTTCCCGAGGGGCGAGATGAAGAGCAGGCCCATGCCCACTCCTGTTTTCATCAACGACTCGTCGAAAAACATGGTCTAGAATTCCGGTTAGATCGGAGATGCTGGAATCTGGGCATCGACCCATTTAGCCACGAAGTCTGCCAGGACTTGGGACTTGATGGCCTTCCGAGGGGCGAACGAGATTGTCTCGCCCATGATCTCCATTGCCCACTTTGCAATCCTACCTGAGGCCTCTCGGCACTGGATGATCTCCCCCAAGGGGAAGGATGACACCACAGTCACCGGATGAGGCTCGAAGTAGTGTCGCAACTTTCGCCGCGTCAGAATTACCGCGTACAGTAGCTTCTGGGTTTGCGGGTAGCGGATCTTGGTCTCGGATAGTACTTCACTGATGAAGTAGACCGGCCTCTGGACGGGCAATGCGTGCCCCTCTTCTCGTCTCTCAACCACGATCGCGGCACTGACCACCTGAGTGGTAGCGGCGACGTAGATCAAGAGGGCTTCTCTGGCAGCGGGAGGCACCAAGATGGGCGCGCTTGTAAGGAGTGCCTTTAGGTTCCCGAGGGCTTCCTCGGCCTCGGGGGTCCAAGTGAAGCACTCGGTCTTCCTTAAGAGGCGGTACAGAGGTAGGCCTCTTTCGCCGAGGCGCGAGATGAAGCGGCTCAGAGCCGCAAGGCATCCCATGACCCTTTGTACTCCTTTCAAGTCCTTGATGGGTCCCATGTTGGTGATGGCCGTGATTTTCTCCGGGTTGGCCTCGATGCCCCGCTCGGAGACGATGAACCCTAAGAGCATGCCTCGGGGGACTCCGAAGACACACTTCTCGGGATTGAGTTTTACGCCTTTCGCCTTGAGACACTTGAATGTCGTTTCGAGGTCAAAGAGGAGGTCGGAGGCTTTCCTCATCTTGACTACGATGTTATCGATGTAAGCCTCAACCGTTCGACCAATGTGCTCTCCGAACACGTGGTTCATGCACCTTTGGTACGTTGCACCCGCATTCCTCAAGCTGAACGTCATAGTAACGTAGCAGTACATGCCAAAGGGTGTGATGAAAGAAGTCGCGAGCTGGTCGGACTCTTTCATCCTGATTTGGTGATACCCTGAGTAGGCATCGAGGAATAATAGGGTTTTGCACCCAGCAGTGGAATCCACGATTTGATCGATGCGAGGCAGAGGGTAGGGAACTTTCGGACATGCTTTGTTTAGACCAGTATAGTCTACACACATCCGCCATTTCCTGCCTTTCTTTTTCACAAGCACAAGGTTGGCTAACCATTCGGGATGGAATACCTCTTTGATGAACCCTGCAGCCATCAGCTTATGGATCTCCTCGCCTATGGCTCTGCGCTTTTCTTCGTCGAATCGACGCAGAGGCTGTTTCACGGGTCGGGCTGCAGCTCGGATATCCAGCGAGTGCTCGACGACATCCCTCGGTATGCCAGGCCTGTCCAAGGGACTCCACGCAAAAACCTCGGCGTTCGCGCGGAGAAAGTCGACGAGCACTACTTCCTATTTGGGGTCGAGCTCGGAGCCGATCCGGACTTGCTGGGAGGTGTCGTTGCTGGGGTCGAGAGGGACGGACTTAACCGCCTCTGCTGGCTCGAAGTTGCCGGCATGGTGCTTTGCATCTGGTGCTTCCTTGGAGAGGCTCTCCAGGTCGGCGATGAGGGCCTCAGATTCGGCGAGGGCCTCGGCATAATCCACGCACTCCACGTCGCATTCTTACGCGTGTCGGTACGCGGAGCCGACGGTGATGACCCCGTTGGGGCCCGGCATCTTGAGCTTGAGTTAGGTGTAGTTGGGGACGGCCATGAACTTGGCGTAGCATGGTCTCCCCAGCACTGCGTGGTAGGTTCCTCGGAACCCAACCACCTCGAATGTGAGGGTTTCCTTTCGGAAGTTGGAGGGAGTCCCGAAGCAAACAGGCAGATCGAGTTGTCCAAGGGGTTGGACGCGCTTCTCGGGGATGATCTCGTGAAAGGGCGCCGCGCCGGCCCGGATCGAGGACAGATCGATCTACAGGAGCCCGAGGGTCTCGGCGTAGATGATGTTGAGGCTGCTGCCTCCGTCCATGAGGACATTGGTAAGCCTGACGTTGCCGATGACGGGATCGACAACGAGCGGGTACTTCCTCGGGCTCGGCACGCGGTCGGGGTGGTCACCTTGGTCGAAGGTGATGGGCTTGTTGGACCAGTCTAGGTAGACTAGCGCCGCCACCTTCACCGAGCAGACCTCCCGGCGCTCTTGCTTGCGGTGCCGAGCCGAGGCGTTCACCACTTGCCCACCATAGATCATGAAGCAATCGTGGACCTCGGGGAACTCCTCTGCCTTATGGCCCTCCTCCTTGTCGCTGTCGGAGCTCTGTCTCCTTCGGCCGGTGGCCCGGCCTTGTGGAAGTAGCGCCGAAGCATGACGCACTCCTCAAGGGTGTGCTTGACGGGACCCTGATGATAGGGGCACGACTCCTTGAGCATCTTGTCGAACAGGTTGGCGCCTATAGGAGGCTTCCGAGGGTTCCTGTGCTCGGCGGCGGCGACAAGGTCTGCGTCGGCGGCGTCGCGTTTCACTTGCGACTTCTTCTTGCCCTTCTTCTTGGTGCCGCGCTGAGTGGACGCCTCGGGGACGTCTTCCGGCTGGCGCCCTTGAGGCTGCTTGTCCTTCCGGAAGATGGCCTCGACCGCCTCCTGACCAGAGGCGAACTTGGTGGCGATGTCCATCAGCTCGCTCGCCCTGGTGGGGGTCTTGCGACCCAGCTTGCTCACCAGGTCGCGGCAAGTGGTACTGGCGAGGAACGCACCGATGACATCTGAGTCGGTGACGTTGGGCAGCTCGGTGCGCTGCTTTGAAAATCGCCGGATGTAGTCCCAGAGGGATTCTCCCGGCTGCTGGCGGCAGCTTCGGAGATCCTAGGAGTTCCTAGGGCACACATATGTGCCCTAGAAGTTGTCGGCGAAAGCTTTGACCAGGTCGTCCTAGTTGGAGATCTGCGCAGGAGGCAGATGCTCTAGCCAGGCTGGGGCGACGTCGGAGAGGAACAGGGGGAGGTTGCGGATGATGAGGTTGTCATCGTCCATTCCACCCAGCTGGTAGGCCAGCCGGTAGTCCGCGAGCCACAGTTCTGGCCTTGTCTCCCCCGAGTACTCGGTGATGGTAGTCAGGGTTCGAAACCGGGTCGGGAACGGCGCCCGTCGTATGGCCCGGCTGAAAGCTTGTGGACCAGGTGGTTCGGGCGAGGCGCTCCGATCCTCCCCGCTGTCGTAGCGTCCCCCACGCCTGGGGTGGTAGCCTCGGCGCACCTTCTCGTCGAGGTGGGCTCGACGGTCGCGGCGGTGGTGCTCGTTGCCGAGGCGACTCGGGGTCGCAGGCGCTTTGTCCTGCGTGCGCCTGATGTGGACCGAGGCTTCCCGCATGAATCGGGAAGTCACGGCGATGCTCCGGGGGGTACCCTTGCCTTCGGGAGGCAGAGCTTTCGGCCCGTCGGACCGCGGCATCCTCCAGGAGGTTCTTGAGCTCTCCCTGGATACACCGCCCCTCGGTGGTGGATGGTTCCGACATCGCCCTGAGTAGTATTGCTGCTGCTGCCAGGTTCTGGCCGACCCCACTGGAAGCTAGAGGCAGCCTTGCCCTGGCATCGTCGGCGATGCGGTGCCTGACGTCCTGGGCCAGATTACGCACTTCTCCGGCCGGCGCTCGGCCTACCCACTCCTGCCCGATATTTTGCCAAAGCTGCACAAGTTGTTCTGCTTCCTCGTCGAGCCTGGCCTGTACCTCGCGGATTTGCTCGAGCTGTGCGTCCTGACCCCCCGCAGGGACTAGAACCATAGCTAGCTCCCGAAGGATGTCAACGCGAGGCGCAGACCTAGGGGGATCACCGTCCTCCGGCATACCAAGATGGTTGCCTTCGTCGAGACCCCCTAGATCGACGTGGAAGCATTCGCGACTTGGGCCACATTCCTCGTCGCAGAGGCTGTGGCTACTATCGGAGCAATCGGAGAGGCAGTAGTCACATGCGGTCATGAAGTCCCGCATGGCGCTGGGGTTACCGAGCCCGGAGAAATCCCAACCAGAGTCGGGCTCGTCATCTTCGTCAGAACCCGAGGGCCGGTAGGTCGAGACGGCCGCCAGTCTGTCCTAGGGTGACCGCATATGGTACCTGGAAGGTATGGATATGCCTTTATGAAAGCATCCACCGAAGCGGGGTCGCTTGGTGGGTCGAAGCTAAATCTAAAAGGCATAGGATGGGAAACGGACGGTACCTCTTGATCGACGGATGGTGACGAAGTCGCGTCAGGAATGGACTGCACCGTTATCTCAGGTACGAGGCTAACGCCCAGCAAGTCCTTCGCGAGCATGCTGGTGTCGTCCGTCTGCTTGGGGTTGGCGTGTTGCGGGGAAAAGACGTTCGTCTTCGTCTCAGACGCGAGGTCGACGCCCGACGTGTCCCCCGTTGGGGCGCCGGCGCCGTCGGCTCGCTCGACAGCCGACGAGGTGCCGCCTCCTGCTTGGCCATGCCTGCCCCGCCTCCTCCTCCGTCGGCGGGGAAGGTGATGGGACAGACCCGAATGTTGCTCTTCCTTCACGCGGGGAAGACGTCGTCGATTCCGCCGCCGGCGGGCGGGCTGACGGCCGCCATTGTCGTTGTCACGCAGCGGAGGAAGGAGTATCATGTCGTAGCTGCCGTCGAGGGACATGAACTCAAGACTCCAGAAACGGAGCACCGTCCCGGGTTGGAGAGGTTGCTGGAGACTACCCATCTGGAGCTTGACGGAAAGCTGTTCGTCAACACGCAGCAGGCCCCTACCTGGCGCGCCAACTGTCGGCGTTTCGACCCCGGGGGGTCCCTGGACCAACGAGTAAATTGTCGTTGCGTGTCCTAGCCCAGATGGGTCAGCGCGAGACGGAACACAAGGGGGGAAACAGTAAGGGGAAATCGCGGCCTCGTGTTGTCCTGCGCCCAGGGCGGATGCGCTTGCAGTAGGGGGTTACAAGCGTTCGCGAGGGAGAGTGAGAGAGAGAGAGAGAGGGAGTGTCCGCCAGCCCGTTCTCCCGCGCGGCCACCTTCTCGTACGAGAGCCCTGGACCTTCTTTTTATATATGTAAGGAGAGGGCCCAGGTGTACAATGGGGGGTGTAGCAATGTGCTAACGTGTCTAGCAGAGAGGAGCCAGAGCCCTATGTACATGTTGTCGTGGCTGTCGGAGAGGTGTTGCTGCCCTGTTCAAGTGATGTCGTGGCCGTCAGTGGAGCGCTTGAGCCCTGTGGAAGCACAGCTGTCGGGGCTGTCGGATCATTGCTGACGTCTCCTTGCTTCCGTAAGGGGCTGAGAACCACCGTCGTCATGGAGCACGCGGGGTGCCATCATTACTTGTTTACCGGGGCGAGCCAGATGGGACGTCGGTCTTGTTCCCCGTAGCCTGAGCTAGCTAGGGGTAGGGTAATGATGGCCCCCCCTGTGACGTGGTCGGTCCGAGCCCGAGGTCGGGCGAGGCAATGACTCCTCCGAGGTCGAGGATGAGTCCGAGCCCTGGGGCTCGGGCGAAGCGGAGACCGTCTTCCGAGGTCGAGGTCGAGTCCGAGCCCTAGGGTCGGGCGAGGCGGAGACCGCCTTCCGAGGTCGAGGCTGAGTCCGAGCCCAGGGGTCGGGCGAGGCGAAGACCGTCTTCTGAGGTCGAGGTTGAGTCCGAGCCTAGGGGTCAGGCGAGGCGGAGACCGTCTTTTGGAGTCGAGGTTGAGTCCGAGCCCTGGGGTCGGGCGAGGTGGAGACCGTCTTCCAGAGTCGAGGTTGAGTCCGAGCCCTGGGGTCGGGCGAGGCGGAGACCTCCTTCCGAGGTCGAGGCTGAGTTCGAGCCCAGGGGTCGGGCGAGGCGGAGACCGTCTTCCGAGGTCAAGGTTGAGTCCGAGCCCAGGGGTCGGGCGAGGTGGAGACCGTCTTCCGGAGTCGAGGTTGAGTCTGAGCCCTGGGGTCGGGCGAGGCGGAGACCGTCTTCTGGAGTCGAGGTTGAGTCCAAGCCCTGGGGTCGGGCGAGGTGGAGACCGTCTTCCGGGGTCGAGGTTGAGTCCGAGCCCTGGGGTCGGGCGAGACGGAGCTTCCTATGGCGCCCGAGGCCGGACTTAGCTGCTGTCGGCCTCACTCTGGCGAGTGGCACAGCAGTCGGAGCAGGGCAGGCGGCACTGTTTTCCTGTTAGGTCAGTCAGTGGAGCGGCGAAGTGACTGCGGTCACTGCGGCCTTGTCGACTGAGGAGTGTGCGTCAGGATAAGGTGTCAGGCGATCCTTGCATTGAATGCTCCTGTGATACAGTCGGTTGGCGTGACGATCTGGCCAAGGTTGCTTCTCCGCGAAGCCTGCCCGAGCTAGGCCTCGGGCGAGTCGAAGGTGCGTCTGTTGTTTGAGGAGACCCTCGGGCGAGGCGTGAATTTGCCTTGGTGTACTGTTCCTGCCTGAGGCTGGGCTCGGGCGAGACGAGATCATTTCCTTTGAGTGGACGGAGCCTTGACCGGAATCGTGCACATCAGGCCTTTGCAGCTTTGTGCTGATGGGGGTTACCAGCTGAGATTAGGAGTCTTGGGGGTACCCCTAATTATGGTCCCCGACACTAGTAGAACTTTGTAAATGCCTCGTAGTGGTAACCCTGCCTCGTCTCCTCAGTAGAGATGAATGGGAAGTCGGGATCCCTTGGCAAATGGGTAACACGACTTATGGGTAAAGATGCGCAACCTCTGCAGAGTGTAAAACTGGTATATCAGCCGTGCTCATGGTCATGAGCAGGTGGGACACTCACATGAGTAATTTATGGAACTAAACTTAATTTGTCATATGCATTGCATTGTGGGTGTTGTTATTAATTTGATCTCTTATTTATTTGGGTCGGTATCTACTTACACTTAGTAACTGCTAATAAAATTTTAACCAACTTTAAAAGCAATGATCAGCTATAACCATCTTCTTTGGTAAGCCTTACACTTCACATGAGCTCCCACCTTTGGCGAGTTCATGCACATTATTCCCCACAACTTGTTGAGCGATGAACATATGTGAGCTCACCCTTGCTGTACTCACAACCCCAGGTCAAGAACAGGTACCACAGGATGAGGCGCACGGAGGATGCTGTGATGAGATCTTGAGAGGTCTAGGCTGTCATCTCCCAGTCAACTGTAGTTGCTGGATCGTTGTCCCCTTATGATGTATTTATTTAATTATTTTGTATAGAACTCCGTTATATATTAAAGATGTGATGTTCGTTTCTATACCATGAGTCATCATATGTGTGAGACTTGGTCCTAGCACACTTGGTGAAGTTCGCGCCCGGGTTTTGGACCCCCTAAAATCTGGGTGTGACAGTCGAACGTCAGGAGCCTCAGTGGTATCGTCATCCGCCTCAACATCTATGCCCGCGACCTCCTCCTACTCATGGCCCTGCATCCCAGCATCTGTGGCTGCAATATCTTCCTCGTGGTGCTGCACCTCCTCCTTCTCGTCCTCCTCTTCCTATGGACATGAAATAGAGACATGTAAGACACATTTATATATAAGTGAATGACAAATAAGATCAATTACATAAACAGTTACATCGGTACTTCTTTGTAGAGCGATAGGTGTATCACACAGTTCTGGCAAGCGTGTCTCAGCAACGCTTCATGTCTGCTCTGACTAGAAGAACTCCCTTGGAAAAGGGAACGTGCACCAGGGACTATCCTACTAGCCGCATTAAGAAACCCCCTCGCGGTGTGCTTTGTTTTCTTGCCACTCATCATGTTCAATAGAAAAACATTAAAGGTATTAGCTCCATAAAATTAAATATAATTAATAAAAACAAATAATACATCACATAAAATTAAATTATGCATTACACATCAAAATTCATCGGAATCACGATCAAGGAGTCTTCTTTGATCCAAAGCTTGCAATGTGGTTTTTTTGTTTCTTGGACTTCGTTTTCGTTTTGGTGCAACACACTCATCAGCAGTGATATCGTTACGGTCTCCGACTAGTGAGTTGAGTGCAACACCCTCATCGACAGTAAAAGTGGTTGGCAATTCTTCTTCTTGATAAACTCGGCATGTTCGTCTTCAAATTGATAACTAGCAGTGCAAGGAGTATATAAACGTTCCCTAGGGTTCACCTTGTGAACTACCCACCATGCTTTAAACTTTGAATTTGGGTACGACATATAGTAAACCTGCTCGCACTGGTGTGCAAGGATAATATTATCATGGCATCGAAGTCGTTCCTTGTGCTTTACTTCAGTTATGCCATATTGACTTTATCTAATCCCATTATTGTTGTCAAACCAATCACATAGAAAGAATACTACTTTCAAAGTGTTGTTCCCTGCAAAACTAAACTCTAGGATGTTTTGAATGATGCCATAATAATTAGTTTCTCTTTCAAGTGCATCGAGTGCCCTAGTCACAACTCCAGTGTTACATGTGGCTGCATGAGGACGAGACTTTTCAAATTGGTCTGAACGAAAACGGAAGCCATTGACATCGTATCGACCAAAGGTTCTGCAAGTCACCGTCCCATAAGATAGTTGTCTCAACTCCACGTGTATGTTAGGAGTCTTTGTGCACTGCAAATAATATACAGTTAAAATGACTACCTCGCGTAAAAGGCCAAATGGCATCAAGGTAAGGAATATAAAGAGTTTACATGCTCTCGAAACCAGTCAACAAAATTAGGTCTTCCTTGCCTCCCATGCCGTCACATCGTATCTAGTTGTTTGCTTGTAGGTTGATGGGAATAAGTCCAATTTTCCTCGTCGAACTTACTGTATGACAAATAAGTAATTAATATGGCTCCTTGATAAAGAAATTATGGGGCAAAATAAAGACTTACATGAAATATGGCTCCATCTCTTCCATATTCGAGTACATGTATAGCAATGCAGACATTCTTTCATCCATGCTAAGGTGGTAGAATGTGCCCTTACTAGTACTTGTGCCTCTCCATTGGAAAATTTTGAGATCACTGATAGGAGGTTCCTCATCGACATTGTATCGCATCGTAGTAGCATAGACATTTTGTTCCTCTGCAAAATACACACTCGTGAAGTATGAAACCTCCTTTAGCAAAAAAAGCTTCAGCAATGCATCCTTCTACACTAGCCTTATTTCGAACCATGGCTTGTAGGTTTTTGAGTGCACGTTCAATGTGATAAATCCACCTATATTGTATAGGTTCACCAACCTTTGCCTCATATGGAATGTGAATAAGTAGATGCTCCATCGGATTGAAGAATCCAAGTGGGAATATTTTTTCTAGCTTGCATAGCAACACTGGCATTTCTTTCTCCAACTTTTCCATCATATTTTTACTTATTTCTTTACCACAGATCTGCCTATAGAAATAGCTTAGCTCAGCTATTGCTTGCCCCATGGCATCGAGCATGTAACCACGAAACATGACAATGATAATCCTCTCCATTAATATATGGAAGTCATGGCTCTTTAACCCAGTTAGTTTTCCCGTTTTCAAATTGACAACTCTTTTCAAGCCCGAAACATAACCATCGGGAAATTTAATTTTTTTTCATCCATCTCATTACCTCGATCTTGTCTTTAGAGGTAAGGCAGAACAAGGCACGTGGCGGCTTGCCGTTGTCATTGAGCACTTGGGTTGGTCGGTCACAAAGCATTGCCAGATCTCTTCGAGCTTTCAGATTGTTCTTTATTTTTTTCAAAATGCATGAAGGTGTGTATGAGGGCTTCAGCAACATTACTTTCTTGGTGCATGACATCAATGTTGTGTACAAGAATCAATGACGACATATAAGGGAGCTCCCACAGACCACATATATGTGTCCAGTTGTGGTCCACTCCAAATCCTTGGTACTTGTCCCCCTTTTCATTTAGGACAAGATTGTTCAGTTGAGCATATATTTCTGCTGCGTTGAGACGTTTAGGCGGTCCTTTGGTGACCACGGTGTTCTTTATAAAGTTTTTCTTATCGCTCCTAAAGGGGTGTTTCCTAGGCAACCATTTCCACCATGAGCAAGACGGAAGCAATCTGTATCTAAACCACAATATGGACATGTCAATCTACCATGTGTACTGCAACTGGTAAAAATAGCATACTCCATGAAGTCATGCACCGACAACAAATACGCAACTCAAAGTTTGAATATCTGTTTTTCAAAAACATTGTATGCTTCGACTCCTTTCCAAAGATCCTTCAACTCTTCAATCAAGGGTTTTAACATGACATTGAGTGTCTTTCCAGGACAGTCTGGCCAGGAATGATTAAGCAAAGAAATATAAATTCATAGTTCATACAAAGAGAAGGTAGAAGGTTGTATGGAATAACAAAGACGGGCCAACATGAGTATGATGATGCCATTTGACCAAAAGGTGTAAAGCCATTGGTCGCAAGGCCGATTCGAACATTCCTCGGTTCAGCTGCAAAGTCTAGATCAAACGTGTCGAGGTCCTTCCAAGCATCCCCATCTGAAGGGTGCACGATTAGCTCATCGTTCTCATGGACACCTTCTTTGTGCCATTGCATGTGCATAGTGGTTCTTTTAGATAGAAACAACCGTTTCACTCGAGGAGTTAGTGGCAAGTAGCGAAGCTGCTTATGTGCAACATTTGTCATCACATTGTCACCCTCATCATTAACAACTTCCACAAATCTAGATTGTCCACATTTCAGACATTTTTTCTCTCTCGCATGCTCCTTCATGAAAAGCATACAATTATTTTTGCAGACATCAATCTTTTCATAATCCATACCGAGACCTTTGATAATTGTCTTTGAATGGTACATGTCTTTAGGCAACTTATTGGGCTTTAGCAGCACATCCCTAATAACTTTAAAATCTCATTGTAACAGTTGTTTGAGAAAAAAATACTTGGACTTAATGGCCATGAGCCGAGTCACAAAAGCGAGTATACTCACATCTGTATGTTCATGCAATGGCTCTTTAGAGTCCTTTAGTAGTTTAAAAAATCTGGAAACCTTTGGTGTGGCAGGATCCTCAGAGCTTAGGTTTAACTCTAGACGTAGCGAATCTAGCATCTCAAGCATCACATCATCGCCAGCCCAATAATTGTTATCCTCCTCTTCTACATTCGGGTTGAGTACTACCTCATCATGATGTTCCACACCTCATATCCAGGCATAAATCCAAACTGATAAAGATCTAGGCTAACTCTTTCCTTATGAAGGAATATACTGTTTTTGTGCCACCTACAAGGGCATCTGACAGTGCCGGTGTAACACCTCGGGATCCACGAACACCCTGGAATGCTACTAAACTACACATCTAACATTCATATATAAAATTTCGACAACATCTACTTTGAAAAATTGCATAAACGAGGAAGCAACAAAGTATAAATAGATATCATGATAAGAAAACATACTAGACATTAATAATCTGCTAGCAATGGTAAGATAACCATAACGACATGAACTGAATTAACTAGTGCACACGACTAGTTAAAAACAAACATCCTTTGATAAGAAGTTTCTAATTAAATCATGGTTGCGCCTGGGCAGCGTTATTATGAGAGTGAAGGTGGACCTGCTGCTACTTCCCTCATTCCCAACATGAATCAAGTACCTGCATTAAGTAATGCAAGAGTGAGATGACACATCTCAGCAAGTAAAATAATATGAAATTGTTTAACCACATAAGAACATTGTTTTACCAACACATGATTTCACAACCTTCTTATTATGAAGTTGCAGCACGAATATAATGTACAACATACCTAGTTACCACACCTCGTAGGTAGAAACCACAATAGTAACATAGCAATGCCACACTTCATATATACCTCATGAGTGCAAATGACTGCAAATGCAAGGATGACTTCTGCCTTCATACCTCTAAGGATATGAAGCCGTATCGTATCTCTCCTCGGGCAACGTACGATGCTAAATGTAACGATACGATCGGATCATAAGATCACGACATAACTTCAAAATGTAAGATGGATGATGCAATGTGCATGACATGCCAACAACACTTCACTACCGATAACATGCTTCATAATAGAAACTTCAACTTCCTCAAAGATGTGAGTCAACCACATATATCATTCTCAAATCATGTTCATCAACATTATTAACATATACCATCAATACTTTCGATAAAATAAAACATCATCATAGAATTCCATGTTCAACACATGCAATACATATGAATACTCAATGACAGGGAATAAGATACGAATCAAGCGATAGCAAACCACCACTGCATTTTACTTGCCTTCGCCGAGAATTCGGAATGGCACTAGGTACGATCCGGAGCCCCACCACCTGTTGTGGGAATTAAACTTAGTACAAACATTCACATAGCATTTGCTAATAATCAACACCGCTCCTACACACAACCCCAACACTGACGTGAACAACCACTACTCCCTAATACTCGCCAACAGCAACAATGTTGCTTGTTAATTTCATATCTTTAAAATTATTACAGCAGTGCTATCAAAAAAATATCTGGGAGCATCTACACAAAATATGCTACAACTTCGGTATTCGATGGATAATTAAATTTTGCAATCTATAAGTTCTAAAACATCCGACAAGATAACCGACTGAATCTGTTTCAGACAGCAGCATAGTTAATTTCAAAGTTTCATATCTCCCAAACTACTCACACAAAAATATGAAATTTTGCTGGCAGTAAGTACTTTTTTCCCTCTACAAAATTCTCCATAGTTGAAACAGTCAATTCAGCCAATTACTAGATAAAACACACCAGTGAACAGACCTGCTCGGTTTGCCAGGCAAACAGTTACAACCACCGTAAAACAAACATAACTAGAGTTCCAAAATTCATATGAATACACTCTTTATCAATCTGGAAAGCTTATGAAATTATCTATAACTTCTCTCGCTAACTAAAAGTTTAATTCTGTTGATAGAATTGCCTAAATCTTAGGACAACATATTCTGCACAGAATTATGAGACTGAAAATTTGTTATAATCAAATTTCAATTACTCTCTGATCTAATGTCCGATTGAGGTGTTCTTTGCGGCCATAGAAAGATCTACAAATTATCTACGACTCATAGATACACTTGTTATTTTTTTGAGGCCACTAAGACCACAGAAAACTGGCATGAACAGAAACTGTCGAATATGCCACTCTGCTGGAACTAATTTCGAGATCAAAATATAATCCCCTAAATAGTCCAACCAAGAAAGGATAATTGCAGGGCCTAAAACTCATCCAAAACAAGGGAAAGCATTCATCAAGTGGAGAAAATACAGAGAGGAAAGGAAATCCTACCAATTCTTGTAGAGGAACGATGACGATGGGCGACAGTATGCCCTCATCTCCCCTCTCTTCTCTCCCTTGTTCTTCCTCTCTTCTCTTGGGGCAAGGCACAAAAGGGTGATGGTTGCTAGGGGTGGAAAGACGTGGCTTCTAGGGTTACGGAGGTATAAATAGAAGAAAACTTCCACAATCCGAATATCCAATGGCTCAGATCAACCAACACTCGAAAAGACTCATCCGGACTCCAAACAAGGCAAACTAGTAATTGATCAGAATCATCTCGATGAGATCTATACATCTATAGCCTTCGATCATCCATAGGACACATCATATTTGGATTATGCACATGGTTTAATTTTTGGGGCATTACATTCTACCCCCCTTAAAAGAATTTGTCCTCGAATTATGCCGTTTCAACAAATCAAGACATTCACGAACTGTAAAACTCAGTCAAACTCCCTAAATAGACTCATATAATATACTAGTACCATCGATGCCATCTTGAAAAAAGTTTTTCCCGAAACAACCTCTAACTCAGAATAATTTAACAAAGAAAACAATACACCTTGACAACAATCATAAAACAATATAAAATGAAACCCAAGGCATTGTCATAGGTGCAATCAACACTAGGATTTCCCATCATCAAATTTGGATGCATCTCCCCAGTCTTTCAACAACACTTCACCAAATACATTAGAACACTAAGCACAACAATCATCGAATTCAACAACCTCGTTTGTCAATGCCATCAAGGCCAATCATCCATATATCGTCAATGTATGAAACACCTGACATACCACTCTCAAGCACTATAAAACATGTTGTTATTACATTAGTGTAGGGGACCATAATTAGGGGTACCCCCAAGACTCCTAAACTCGGCTGGTACCCACCATCAGCACAAAGCTGCAAAGGCCTGATGGGCGCAATACAGGTCAAAGCTCCGTCCACTCAAGGGACACGATCTCGCCTCGCCCGAGCCCAGCCTCGGGCAAGAATAGCAAACCCAGGTGGATTCACGTATCGCCCGAGGGCCTCCTCAAGCAACGGCGCACCTTTGACTCGCCCGAGGCCCAGCTCGGGCAAGCTTCGCGGAGAAGCAACCTTGGCCAGATCGCCTCGCCAACCGACCGTATCGCAGGAGCATTCAATGCAAGGATCGCCTGACACCTTATCCTAACGCGCGTTCCTCAGTCGACATGGCCGAAGTGACCGGATTCACTTCGCCCCTCCACTGACTGACCTGATAGGAAAACAGTGCCGCCTGCCCTGCTCCGACTGCTGTGCCACCCGCCAGGGTGAGGCTGACCCTAGGGCTCAGACTCAGGCATCGTAGGAAGCTCCGCCTCGCCCGACCCTAGGGCTCAGACTCAACCTCGACCTCGGAAGACGATCTCTGCCTCGCCCGACCCCAGGGCTCGGACTCAGCCTCGACCTCGGAGGAGTCACCGCCTTGCCCGACCTTGGGCTCGGACCGACCACGTTACAGGGGGCTCATCATTACCCTACCCCTAGCTAGCTCAGGCTACGGGGAACAAGAACGACGTCCCATCTGGCTCGCCCCGGTAAATAAGTAATGATGACACCCCGCGTGCTCCATGACGACGGCGGTTCTCAGCCCCTTACGGAAGCAAGGAGACGTCAGCAAGGACCCGACAGCCCCGACAGCTGTGCTTCTACAGGGCTCAAGCGGTCCTCCGACGGCCACGACATCACATGAACAGGGCACCAACACCTCTCCAACAGCCACGTCAGCATGTACATAGGGCTCTTGCTCCTCTCTGCTAGACACGTTAGCACATTGCCACACTCCTCATTGTACACCTGGGCCTTCTCCTTACATCTATAAAAGGAAGGTCCAGGGCCCTCGTACGAGAAGGTGGCCGCGCGGGAGAACGGGCCGATGGACAGGCTCTCTCTCTCTCTCTCTCTCTCTCTCTCTCTCTCTCTCCCTCGCGAACGCTTGTAACCCCCTACTGCAAGCGCATCCGCCCTGGGCGCAGGATAACACGAGCCGCGGTTCCCTCTTTTGTTCCCCCTTGTGTTCCATCTCGCGCCGACCCATCTGGACTGGGACACGCAGCGACAATTTACTCGTCGGTTCAGGGACCCCCCGGGGTCGAAACGCCGACAGTTGGCGCGCCAGGTAGGGGCCTGCTGCGTGTTGACGAACAGCTTCCCGTCAAGCTCCAGATGGGTAGTCTCCAGCAACCTCTCCAGCTCGGGATGCTGCTCCGTTTCAGGAGTCTCGAGTTCATGTCCCTCGACGGCAGCTACGACATGGTACTCCTTCCTCCGCCGCGCGACAACGACAATGGCGGCCGTCAGCTCGCCCGCCGGCGACGGAACCAACGACGTCTTCCTCGCGTGACGGAAGATCAGCATCCAGGTCTGTCCCGTCACCTTCCCCGCCGACGGAGGAGGAGGCGGGGCAACCATGGCCAAGCAAGAGGTGGCACCTCGTTGGCTGTCGAGCGAGTCGACGATGCTGGCGCCCCAGCGGGGGACACGGCGGACGTTGACCTCGCGTCTAAGACGAAGACGAGCGTCGTTTCCCCGCAACACGCCAACCCCAAGCAGACGGACGACGCCTGCACGCTCGTGAAGGACTTGCTGGGCGTTAGCCTCGTACCTGAGATAACGGTGCAGTCCGTCCCCGACGGTACTTCGTCACCATCCGTCGATCAAGAGGTACCGTCCATTTCCCAACCTGTGCCTTTTAGATTCAGCTTTGACCCACCAAGCGATCCCGCTTCGGTGGACGCTTTCATAAAGGCATATCCTAACCTTCGGGGGTACCATATGTGGTCAACCTGGGACCGACTGACGGTCGTCTCAACCTACGGGCCCCCGGGTTCCGAGGAAGATGACGGGCCCGACTCTGGTTGGGATTTCTCTGGGCTCGGTAACCCCAGTGCCATGCGAGACTTCATGACCGCATGTGACTACTGCCTCTCCGATTGCTCCGATGATGGCCACAGCCTTGACAACGAGGACTGTGGCCCAAGTCGCGAATGTTTTCACGTCGATCTAGGGGGTCTCAACGAAGGCAACCACCTTGGTATGATGGAGGACGGCGATCCCCCTAGGCCTGCACCTCGCGTTGACATCCTTCGGGAGCTAGTTGTGGTCCTAGTCCCTGCGGAGGGTCAGGACGCACAGCTCGAGCAAATCCGTGAGATGCAGGCCAGGCTCGACGAGGAAGCAGGACAACTGGTGCAGCTCCGGCAGAATATCGAGCAGGAGTGGGCAAGCGAGCACCGGCCGGAGAAGCGCGTCATCTGGCCCAAGACGTCCAGCATCGCGTCGCCGACGATGCCAGGGCAAGGCTGCCCCCGGCCTCCAGTGGGGTCGGCCAGAACCTAGCTGCAGCAGCAATACTACTCCGAGCGATGCCGGAACCATCCACCACCGAGGGGCGACGTATCCAGGGAGAGCTCAGAAATCTCCTGGAGGATGCCGCGGTCCGGCGGGCCGAAAGCTCTGCCTCCCGAAGGCAAGGGTACCCCCCGGAGCATCGCACTGCGACTTCCCGATTCATGCGGGAAGCCTCGGTCCACACCGGGCGCACACGGGACACAGCGCCTGCGGCCCCGGGTCGCCTCGGCAACAAGCACCACCACCGCGACCGTCGAGCCCACCTCGACGAGAAGGTGCACCGAGGCTACCACCCCAGGCGTGGGGGACGCTACGACAGCGGGGAGGATCGGAGCCCTTCGCCCGAACCACCCTGTCTGCAGGCTTTCAGCCGGGCCATATGACGGGCGTCGTTCCTGACCCGGTTTCGAATCCCGACTACCATCACCAAGTACTCAAGGGAGACAAGACCGAAATTGTGGCTCGCGAACTACCGGCTGGCCTGCCAGCTGGGTGGAACGGACGATGACAACCTCATCATCCGCAACCTCCCCCTGTTCCTCTCCGACGCCGCCCGAGCCTAGCTGGAGCATCTGCCTCCTGCGCAGATCTCCAACTGGGACGACCTGGTCAAAGCCTTCGCCGGCAACTTCCAGGGCACATACGTGCGCCCTGGGAACTCCTGGGATCTCCGAAGCTGCCGCCAGCAGCCGGGAGAATCCGTGCGGGACTACATCCGGCGATTTTCGAAGCAGCGCACCGAGCTGCCCAACATCACCGACTCAGATGTCATCGGCGCGTTCCTCGCCGGCACCACTTGCCGCGACCTGGTGAGCAAGCTGGGTCGCAAGACTCCCACCAGGACGAGCGAGCTGATGGACATCGCCACCAAGTTCGCCTCTGGTCAGGAGGCGGTCGAGGCCATCTTCCGGAAGAACAAGCATCCTCAGGGGCGCCAGGCGGAAGACGTCCCCGAGGCGTCCGCTCAGCGTGGCACCAAGAAGAAGGGCAAGAAGAAGTCGCAAGCAAAATGCGATGCCGCCGACGCAGACCTTATCATCGTCGCCGAGCACAGGAACCCTCGGAAGCCTCCCGGAGAAGCCAACCTATTCGACAAGATGCTCAAGGAGTCGTGCCCCTATCATCAGGGTCCCGTCAAGCACACCCTTGAGGAGTGCATCATGCTTCGGCGCTACTTCTACAAGGCCGGGCCCCCGGCAGAAGGTGGCAGAGCCCATGACAATGATAAGAAGGAGGGCCACAAGGCAGAGGAGTTCCCCGAGGTCCACGGCTGCTTCATGATCTACGGTGGGCAAGTGGCAAACGCCTCGGCTCGGCACCGCAAGCAAGAGCACCAGGAGGTCTGCTCGGTGAAGGTGGCGGCACTAGTCTACCTAGACTAGTCCGACAAGCCCATCACCTTCGACCAAGGTGACCACCCCGACCGCGTGCCGAGCCCGGGGAAGTACCCGCTCGTTGTCGATCCCATCATCGGCAACATCAGGCTTACCAAGGTCCTCATGGATGGAGGCAATAGCCTCAACATCATCTACGCCGAGACCCTCGGGCTCTTGCAGATCGATCTGTCCACGATCCGGGCCCGCGCGGCGCCCTTTCACGGGATCATCCCCGGGAAGCGCGTCCAACCCCTTGGGCAACTCGATCTGCCCGTCTGCTTCGGGACTCCCTTCAACTTCTGAAAGGAAACCCTCACGTTCGAGGTGGTCGGGTTTCGAGGAACCTACCACGCAGTACTGGGGATACCATGCTACGCCAAGTTCATGGCCGTCCCCAACTACACCTACCTCAAGCTCAAGATGCCGGGCCCCAACGGGGTCATCACCGTCGGATCCAAGTACCGACACGTGTACGAATGCGACGTGGAGTGCGTGGAGTACGCTGAGGCCCTCGCCGAATCCGAGGCCCTCATCGCCGACCTGGAGAGCCTCTCCAAGGAAGTGCCAGATGCGAAGCGCCACGCCGGCAACTTCGAGCCAGCTGAGGCGGTTAAGTCCGTCCCTCTCGACCCCAGCAACGACACCTCCAAGCAGGTCCGGATCGGCTCCGAGCTCGACCCCAAATAGGAAGCAGTGCTCGCCGACTTTCTACGCGCAAACGCTGAGGTTTTTGCGTGGAGTCCCTCGGACATGCCTGGCATACCGAGGGATGTTGCCGAGCACTCGCTGGATATTCGAGCTGGAGCCCGACCCGTGAAGCAGCCTCTACGCCGATTCGACGAAGAAAAGCGTAGAGCCATAGGCGAGGAGATCCGCAAGCTAGTGGCTGCAGGGTTCATCAAAGAGGTATTCCATCCCGAATGGCTAGCCAACCCTGTGCTTGTGAAAAAGAAAGGTGGGAAATGGCGGATGTGTGTAGACTACACTGGTCTAAACAAAGTATGTCCGAAAGTTCCCTACCCTCTGCCTCGCATCGATCAAATCGTGGATTCCACTGCTGGGTGCGAAACCCTGTCATTCCTCGATGCCTACTCAGGGTATCACCAAATCAGGATGAAAGAGTCCGACCAGCTCGCGACTTCTTTCATCACACCTTTTGGCATGTACTGCTACATCACTATGCCTTTTGGTTTGAGGAATGCAGGCGCGACATACCAAAGGTGCATGAACCACGTGTTCGGAGAGGACATTGGCCGAACGGTCGAGGCTTACGTCGATGACATCGTAGTCAAGACGAGGAAAGCCTCCGACCTCGTCTCTGACCTTGAAACGACATTCAAGTGTCTCAAGGCGAGAGGCGTAAAACTCAATCCCGAGAAGTGTGTCTTCGGAGTCCCCCGAGGCATGCTCCTGGGGTTCATTGTCTCCGAGCGGGGCATCGAGGCCAACTCGGAGAAAATCGCGGCCATCACCAACATGGGGCCCATCAAGGACTTGAAAGGAGTACAGAGGGTCATGGGATGCCTTGCGGCTCTGAGCCACTTCATCTCGCGCCTCGGCGAAAGAGGCCTACCCCTGTACCGCCTCTTAAGGAAGACTGAGCGCTTCACTTGGACCCCCGAGGCCGAGGAAGCCCTCGGGAACTTAAAGGCGCTCCTTACAAGCGCGCCCATCTTGGTGCCCCCCGCTGCCAGAGAAGCCCTCTTGATCTACGTAGCCGCAACCACTGAGGTGGTCAGCGCCGCGATCGTAGTCGAGAGACGAGAAAAGGGGCATGCATTGCCCGTCTAGAGGCCGGTCTACTTCATCAGTGAGGTACTGTCCGAGACCAAAATCTGCTACCCACAAATTCAGAAGCTACTGTACGCGGTAATTCTGACGCGGCGAAAGTTGCGACACTACTTTGAGTGTCATTCGGTGACTGTGGTGTCATCCTTCCCCCTGGGGGAGATCATCCAGTGCCGAGAGGCCTCGGGTAGGATTGCAAAGTGGGCAGTGGAGATCATGGGCGAGACAATCTCGTTCGCTCCTCGGAAGGCCATCAAGTCCCAAGTCTTGGTGGACTTTGTGGCTGAATGGGTCGACACCCAGCTTCTAGCAGCTCCGATCCAACCGGAACTCTAGACCATGTTTTTCGACTGGTCGCTGATGAAAACAGGAGCGGGTGCGGGCCTGCTCTTCATCTCACCCCTCGGGAAGCACCTCCTCTACGTGCTGCGCCTCCATTTCCAGGCGTCCAACAACGTGGCCGAGTACGAGGCCCTGGTTAACGGGTTGCGCATCGCCATCGAGCTAGGGGTTCGGTGCCTCGACGCTCATGGCGACTCGCAGCTTGTCATCGACCAAGTCATGAAGAACTCCCATTGCCGCGACCCGAAGATGGAAGCCTACTGCGACGAGGTTCGGCGCCTGGAGGACAAGTTCTACGGGCTCGAGCTCAACCACATCGCTCGACGATACAACGAGACTGCAGACGAGCTGGCTAAAATAGCCTCGGGACAGACAACGGTTCCCCCGGACGTCTTCTCCCGAGACCTACATCAACCCTCCATCAAGACCGATGACACGCCTGAGCCCGAGGAGGCCTCGGCCCAGCCCGAGGCACCCTCGGCCCCCGAGGGTGAGGCACTGCGCGTCGAGGAAGAGCGGAATGGGGTCACGCCTAATCGAAACTGGCAGACCCCGTACCTGCAATATCTCCACCGAGGAGAGCTACCCCTTAACAGAGCCGAGGCTCGGCGACTGGCGTGGCGCGCCAAGTCGTTCGTCTTGCTGGGTGACGGAAAGGAGCTCTACCACCGCAGCCCCTCAGGCATCCTCCAGCGATGCATATCCATCGCCGAAGGTCAGGAGCTATTGCAAGAAATACACTCAGGGGCTTGCGGTCATCACGCAGTACCTCGAGCCCTCGTTGGAAACGCCTTCCGACAAGGTTTTTACTGGCCAACCGTGGTGGCCGACGCCACTAGGATTGTACGCACCTGCCAAGGGTGTCAATTCTACGCAAGGCAGACGCACCTGCCCGCTTAGGCCTTGCAAACAATACCCATAACCTGGTCGTTTGCTGTGTGGGGTCTGGACCTCGTCGGTCCCTTGCAGAAGGCACCCAGGGGCTTCACGCACCTGCTGGTCGCTATCGACAAATTCTCCAAGTGGATTGAGGTCCGACCCCTAAACAGCATCAGGTCCGAACAGGCGGTGGCGTTTTTCACCAACATCATCCATCGCTTTGGGGTCCTAAACTCCATCATCACCGACAACGGCACCCAGTTCATTGGCAGGAAGTTCCTGGACTTCTGCGAGGACCACCACATCCGGGTGGACTAGGCCGCCGTAGCTCACCCCATGACGAATGGGCAGGTAGAGCGTGCCAATAGCATGATTCTGCAGGGACTCAAGCCGAGGATCTACAACGACCTCAACAAGTTCGGCAGGCGATGGATGAAGGAACTCCCCTCGGTGGTCTGGAGTCTGAGGACGACGCCAAGCCGCGCCACGGGCTTCACGCCGTTCTTTCTAGTCTATGGGGCCGAGGCTATCTTGCCCACAGACTTAGAATACGTTTCCCCGAGGACAAGGGCGTACGACGACTGAAGCAACCAGACCAGCCGAGAAGACTCACTGGACCAGCTGGAAGAGGCTCGGGACATGGCCTTACTACACTCGGCAAGGTATCAGCAGTCTCTGCGATGCTACCACGCCCGAGGGGTTCGGTCCTGAGACCTCCAGGTGGGGGACTTGGTGCTTCGGCTATGACAAGACGCCCGAGGGCGCCACAAGCTCACGCCTCCCTGGGAAGGGTCGTTCATCATCGCCAAGATTTTGAAGCCCGGAACATACAAGCTGGCCAACAGTCAAGGCGAGGTCTACAGCAACGCTTGGAACATCCGACAGCTACGTCGCTTTTACCCTTAAGATGTTTTCAAGTCGTTCAAATGCCTCGTTCTCTTTACATACACAAATAAAGTCTAACCATCAAGGAAGGGTCAGCCTTGCCTCGGCAAAGCCCGACCCTCCCTCGGGGGCTAGAAGGGGGGAACCCCCTCTGCGTCAATTTTTTCCTCGGAAAAAGTCTTTCTGTCAGAACGTCATTCGCGCTTTTCGACTACTTCGATAGTGGGATCCTGAAAACGACGGAGTACACGTAAGTGGCAAGGCCGACCGAGCCGAGGGACTCCTACGCCTCCGGGATACGGATACGTCACTCATCACCTTCTGCGATAAGTAACTCATGCTCGGACAAGCGATTCTTCTGACCGAACAAGTCTTAACGCTCAAAAACTTTTCTGCCGAAATGACTTTTCATGCCTTCTCGACTATATCGATAACAGAATCTCACGGACGAGTAAGAGTACACGTAAGCGGCAAGGCCGACCGAGCCGAGGGACTCCTACGCCTCCGGGATACGGATACCTCACTCATCACCTTCCGCGATAAGTAACTCTCGCTCGGATGAGCGATTCTGCTACCGACGAACAAGTCCGGATACTCGAAACAAGGGGAAAAGAAACGCAACTCTATAACACGACGACGATATGTTTGGGCCTCGGCGGCCGCAAAAAACATATGCATACTACAGACAAACTGATCCTGTAGGTTCAGACATCAATAGGGGAGCAGCAGCACCCTCGGCGTTGACTCCACCTTCGGCGGAATTCGGCCCGGCCTCGGACGGCGACACGGTCGGAGGATCTCCACCTCGAAGGAAGAGGTCAGCACCACGCCTGGGCCATCGCCGCCAGGGTCTCCTCCAGGAACGCGGCCCGAGCAGACGGCTTAACCGTCCGCTCCGTAGCCTCAGCCAGCTGTCCCCCGAGGACATCAGCCCGGCTCATGGCCTCGGCAGCCCGACTCCGGTGTCGGTCCCGCCAATGGACGACCCGGCTCGGCTCCAGCCGCCGCTGCTACGCCTCCTCGGCCTGGGAAGTCCCCTGCTCCTGGGCCGACGAAGTTTTCTTCTATAGCCGACTCCGCCTCTGTCCATGCTCACACCGCTGCCTCCGGCTCCGGCTCATCGTAGAGCAGCCGAGGTTTCCTTTAACTAAACAAGAGAAGCCTTGGGTGGCAAGGCCAACCGAGCCGAGGGACTCCTACGCCTCCGGGATATGGATACCTCACTCATCACCTTCCGCACATGGCAACTCACACTTGGTTGAGCGGTCCAGCTAGCCGACAGGCGAGTCCTGGTGCTCAAAATAAGAAACACGGTATTGCACCCAAAATACCTAGATGTTCAGGCCCCGACAGCCACAATGAACAGACACCGGCACTCAATGTGCCATTACAAACGGAACTCCAGTTCCACTCCCGAAGGTACGAACAACCCCCCACATCGGAGGGCCTGCGGGACGACAACCTCCAGGTGGCTCGCCGCCGCCCACTCCTGCAGCAGCGACAACGACCTCCGCTCTGGGCGGCCAAACAGCAGCAGCGATGACCTCAGGGCGGACGCTGCTGTGACAAGGCCCTCGCCCAAGTACCCACTCGAGGGGCGAGGACAAGCTATCAAAGCTAAAGAGCCGGAGGCCCAGAGCGCAGATGGCACCGATGATCTCGTCAGCGACGAGGCCTTCTCCAGTTGCCACCACCTCAGCACCGACGACGGCAGCCACCTGCTCACCGGTAGATCCCCACTCGAGTCCTCCCGGACGGGCGAGCACCGACCTCTGCGCGGAGGCGTCATGCCAGAGCGAGGGCAGGACAGCCCAAGAACACGAACGCCGCCCTAGCAGCGCGCGACGTCTTGGGCGGTCCCCCGGTGCGCGCGGCGCAACAGCCGCCCGTACGGCGGGCAGATAGCCACACTCCGCTCAGCGGTGGGAGGTGGCACCGAAAGCTGTGCCAGAGCCAGCTGAGCCAGCGAACCAGGCATGCTGGAGCTGACGACGCTTGCGGCCAATCGGCCCCGCGTTGTCGAAGTCCGCCCCCTCCGCTAGGCCGGCGAGCGCCCTCTCCCCTGAATGCTGAAGGAGGAGGTGGCCCGCCGGCCCGTACGGGAGGTAGAGTTCCAGCTCAGCTTGCCCTCCGCCCCAGCAAGGATGATGAAGATCCTTGAAGCTGAGGGCGGGGCAGAGGTTGCAGCTCGGCTTGCTTCTCCCCACCATCGAACTGGTGGTCACCGTCTTGGGTGACCATTGGTGAGGGGATGCAGCCGGCCTGCCTGATGAAAATCCATGAAGCCGAGCGATGGCTGAAAGGTGCCAACCTCCGCAAAGTTGCGCTCCTCCAACAGCAGCAAGATGAAAGCAACTCGGGTGCCCCCCATCCGGGGGCTCGGAAGGCGGAAGGGCACGATGCATGATGAGAGTGCGAAGGCGTGGCTACCACCCGGGGGGTCGATCCCTTTTTAAAGGTGACTCTCCCCACTTGTGTCCTCAGGCGTCGCGAACTAAGTCTTCACCAACACGCTCCAAGGTCCTCCCCCTACGACACGGGGGACGGGTCCCACGCGTCATGCGAGCTGGCCCAGGACAGAAGAAGCCAAACCGCCGCGCGCGGAGCGTGTAACCACCCAGCGGTTACAAGCACTCCTCCATCTTCACCTAAACCAATGGGTGAAAGGGCGGACCGCCATGCAGGCGGCATGGAACCGCACCATAGGGGCGCACCCTTTCGACTTCGACGCGTCCAACATGAAGGCCCAGGCCCACACGTCATGTAACCGGCGCGCCGGTTACTACGTGCGAAAAATTGCACCTCCACTTGTGCCAGTACCATGCCTTCTCGACTGCGGAACCGGTGCCGCGACTCGAGGCAACCCTACGCATGGCCCAACAGTGCCAAACCGAGCACATCGGTCACGGGTCAGTCAGCCGTGGGAGAAGGCGCGACGGTCGATATGGCCAAAAGTGGGCCGGGAGTAATGGCGGCGGCAGGCGGGCGGAAGCAGCAGTCAAATCGTCTGCAGGCTCACGTCCCCTCCTGGGACAGCGAGAGAGCCCTCTCCCACGGCGTGAAGACGACGCGCCCGTGTTCCGTTCCTCGAACGGCTCGCGCATGCACAACGGCTGCCCCGCGAACCACTCGTCCCGTCGCATTAACTCCGCGACAGGGCAGGCGACACCTTTGGCAGGCGAAGCGGGCGACGCTTCCCCTCCGCCATGATGACCGCGTCAAAAAAGGTGCGCCACGTCGTTCAATTTTGTATCCTTTTCTTCTTCCCCTTTCTCTCTCTTGCTACAGGGACCGGGAAAGGGGATACTCCGAAAGGGATCCTTCTCCGCGAAGGAAGCGGGCCCCGAGCCCTCCTACTGATCAGAGGTTCGAAGGCTGGCCCCTCGGAAGGGTTCGACAGCCGCCTCAGAGCACTCGGGCTCCGCCCACTACTGGTCAGAGGTTCGAAGGCTGGCCCCTCGGAAGGGTTCGACAACCGCCTCAGGCCACTCGGGCTCCGCGCCCACTACTGATCAGGGGTTCGAAGGCTGGTCCCCCGAACGGTTCGACAGCCGCCTCAGAACACGCAGAGCGAGGGATGACTCTGGGTACGTCCGATACATGGCCGAGGCTCGGGCTACGCTCCCGAGGTACCCTAGGACATTTCCGAGACCAGCAGGAGCGATTCTGTAACGGAATCCCATCAGAGGGAGGCATCGAGCCCTCGGACCCTATCAAACGGGACCGGGTCCGGCAAATCACTTGTAGGTACTTTTGGAGCGCGCCTCTGGGCCACTAGTCGACCCTTATCGAACAGGGCACGGGCGTCCACTCGGATCACCCGTTAGCAACTCACTGGAGACACCATGTTCGGTGCCCTCTGAGGGCAACATGGCGCTTTCCCCCCCCCCCCCCTCCTCCTTGCGGAAATGCGACGAAGGTGCGTATGATAAAAGCCGAGTCAGTCCTTGACCGTCCTCTCGCTCTGTGCAGAGGCTCGGGGGCTGCTCTCGCAAACCCGGCTCCGGCCAAACTGTTGACAGCGTCAACATACCAGCCCGAGAACTCGGAACCTGACCATGCACCCGGGTTATGATCAGATCGCATGAGGGAACAACCAGACCGGCCTGGGCGTCACGAAATACACTAAGACCTCAGAGGAGTCAAACCACTCCTCCAAGGCCTCGGGGGCTACACCCGGCGGGTGCGCTCGAGCGCACCCACCGGAATGAAATGCAACCGAGAAAGGCCGGTCCCCTTGCAAAAAAAGTGCGACAAAGCATCCAAGCAAGTACCAACACTCCCTTTGAGGCTCGGGGGCTACTGTCGGGGACCATAATTAGGGGTACCCCCAAGACTCCTAAACTCGGCTGGTACCCACAATCAGCACAAAGCTACAAAGGCCTGATGGGCGCAATACAGGTCAAAGCTCCGTCCATTCAAGGGACACGATCTCGCCTCGCCCGAGCCCAGCCTCGGGCAAGAACAGCAGACCTAGGTGGATTCACGTCTCGCCCGAGGGCCTCCTCAAGCAACGGGCGCACCTTCGACTCGCCCGAGGCCCAGCTCGGGCAGGCTTCGCAGAGAAGCAACCTTGGCCAGATCGCCTCGCCAACCGACCGTATCGCAGGAGCATTCAATGCAAGGATCGCCTGACACCTTATCCTGACGCGCGTTCCTCAGTCGACAAGGCCGAAGTGACTGCAGTCACTTCGCCCCTCCACTGACTGACCTGACAGGAAAACAACGCCGCCTGCCCTGCTCCGACTGCTGTGCCACCCACCAGGGTGAGGCTGACAGCAGCCGAGTCCAGCCTCAGGCGTCATAGGAAGTTCCGCCTCCCGACCCTAGGGCTCGAACTCAACCTCGACCTCGGAAGACGGTCTCTGCCTCGCCCGACCCCAGGGCTCGGACTCAGCCTCGACCTCGGAGGAGTCACCACCTTGCCCGACCTTGGGCTCGGACCGACCACGTTACAGGGGGGCCATCATTACCCTACCCCTAGCTAGCTCAGGCTACGGGGAACAAGACCGGCATCCCATCTGGCTCGCCCCGGTAAACAAGTAATCATGACACCCCGCGTGCTGCATGACGACGGCGGTTCTCAGCCCCTTACGGAAGCAAGGAGACGTTAGCAAGGACCTGACAGCCCTGACAACTGTGCTTCTACAGGGCTCAAGCGCTGCTCCGACGACCACGACATCACATGAACATGGCACCAACACCTCTCCAACAGCCACGTCGGCATGTACATAGGGCTCTGGCTCCTCTCTGCTAGACACGTTAGCACATTGCTACACTCCCCATTGTACACATGGGCCTTCTCCTTACGTCTATAAAAGGAAGGTCCAGGGCCCTCGTACGAGAAGGTGGCCACGCGGGAGAACGGGCCGACGAACAGGCTCCCACTCTCTCTCTCTCCCTCGCGAACGCTTGTAACCCCCTACTGCAAGCGCATCCGCCCTGGGCGCAGGATAACACGAGCCGCGGTTCCCTCTTTTGTTCCCCCTTGTGTTCCATCTCGCGCCGACCCATCTGGGCTGGGACACGCAGCGACAATTTACTCATCGGTCCAGGGACCCCCCGGGGTCGAAACGCCGACAATTAGAATCCAACTACTAGAGACCTCCAAACTACTCTGTTGACATGAAGCAAATGGTGCGCATGTCATATAATTTCTTTTTCTCCTCTCAAAAGAGATAAAATTTGCCAGACTCATAAAGCAATGAAGGGATAACAATAAGAAAAACTAATGTACTTCTTGACACAGACTCATGCAAAAGCTTCACACATTACTTTGAATACTAAAATAATAATATGATACTATGCTCAATAGGAGTAATTGGACTTCAATAAGACAATCCACATAACCAAACTACCTTGATTAACCTCACATACAACAAAACCTCCTTTTATTGCACTTGAACAATTTGTACTTCGTGATATCATAGGATGCATTTAAAGTAGTAGACATACATGATCTATCAAACCATCATTCATATGAAAAAATCTCAATCTGATGCAACAACCAAATCATTATATAGATAGATGACTAACAAACATAAGCAACTCCCAGTTAAGCATTGACTTCGTTTAAGATAAAGCGGTCCAAATAATGATTCAACAAGCAAGCATAGAGAAACTGATCATAAAAAATAAAACTACCATATATCGTTGGCGAATAAAAAAATATAAAATAGGTTGTCAATATCGTCCACATGACTAGCCCCCAACAACTAAAAATTATGCATAGCCTTTATGGCTATTGAAACAAACTCTAGAAGGAAAACATACATGCCTCTTCAACTATAATATAAACATAAAATCCACTTGAAACCACCCTATTTATTGTTAAAAATAAGGCTGCACACAATAAGAAAACCTATCAGGTAAACATGGTTGGACATATCTATCCACGTCATCATACAAATTCACTTGAGTTCTACCAGTCTCAAGATTTCATAGATAGTACAACATTGCCTTTGATCTATAGAGACAAACCAATTGTATACTAAGATCAAGTTAGCAAGTAGCCACACTAGCCAAAAAGGGGTGAGGCACAAAGCATTGCATCCATGGAAATATTACATTGATAAGTTGGGTTGTAACCCAACAGTCAATCAAACTCAACAACACCCACTATACACAAGCTCAATAAACAATCGATCCTACAAGTATTAGAACCCAAAAGTCCTTTTGAAAAAACATCCAGAGTCAAGCATATAGAAATATATGATAGTAATAGCAAAGAGAATTCAAAACATTGCATCCAAAAACATCATGATGATATGTATATAAAGGAAGTACACTAGTAGCTTCACTTGCATAATAACTTCAATAACAACCATATCAAGAAACCATTATTAAATAGTAGTAACATATCATATCAAGCATTAAGTCGTTAACCACATACCCCATCAAACCATAAAGGAATTTGGAGTAAGGAAATTCTAGTCATCTATACTTTAAAATACTAATATGAAGGATATACGAACCCATACCCTTCCTATATCTGCAAGTGTGTCAAATTTATCTTCAAATTGACTAGAATCTAAAGCCTATGCTTTGACACCAACTGTAACACCCCGGGATCCACAAACACCCCAGAATGCTACTAAACTACACATCTAACATTCATATATAAAATTTCGACAGCATCTACTTTGAAAAATGGCATAAATGAGGAAGCAACAGAGTATAAATAGATATCATGATAAGAAAACATACTAGACATTAATAATCTGCTAGTAATGGGAAGATAACCATAATGACATGAACTGAATTAACTAGTGCGCATGACTAGTTAAAAACAAACATCCTTTGACAAGAAGTTTCTAATTAAATCATGGTTGCGCCTCGGCAACGTTATTATGAGAGTGAAGGTGGACGTGCTGCTACTTCCCTCATTCCCAACATGAATAGAGTACCTGCATTGAGTAATGCAAGAGTGAGATGACACATCTCAGCAAGTAAAATAATATCAAACTGTTTAACCACATAAGAACATTGTTTTACCACCACATGATTTCACAACCTTCTTATTATGAAGGTGCAGCACGAATACAACATACAACATACCTGGTTACCACACCTCGCAGGTAGAAACCACAATAGTAACATAGCAATGCCACACTTCATATATACCTCATGAGTGCAAATGACTACAAATGCAAGGATGGCTTCTGCCTTCATACCTCTAAGGATATGAAGTCGTATCGTACCCCTCCTCGGGCAACATACGATGCTAAATGTATGGATACGGTCGGACCATAAGATCACGACATAACTTCAAAATGCAAGATAGATGATGCAATGTGCATGACATGCCAACACTTCACTACAGATAACATGCTTCATAATAGAAACTTCAACTTCCTCAAAGACGTGAGTCAACCACATATATCATTCTCAAATCATGTTCATCAACATTATTAACATATACCATCAATACTTTCGATCAAATAAAACCTCATCATAGAATTCCATGTTTAACACATACAATACTTATGAATACTCAATGACAGGGAATAAGATACAAATCATGCGATAGCAAACCACCACTGCATTTTACTTGCCTTCGCCAAGAATTCGGAATGGCACTAGGTACAATCCGGACCCCGCCACCTGTTGTGAGAATTAAACTTAGTACAAACATTCACATAGAATTTGCTAACAATCAACACTGCTCCTATGCACAACCCCAACACTGACGTGAACAACCACTACTCCCTACCACCCGCCAATAGCAGCAGCACTGCTTGTTAATTTTATATCTTTAAAATTATTACAGCAGTGCTATCAAACAAAATATTTAGAATGATCTACACAAAATACGCTACAACATTGGTATTCGATGGATAATTAAATTTTGACATCTATAAGTTCTAAAACATTCGACAAGATAACCGACTGAATCTGTTTCAGACAGCAGCATAGTTAACTTTAAAGTTTGATATCTCCCAAACTACACATCCAAAATGTATGAAAGTTTTCTAGAAGTAAGTACTTTTATCGCTCTACAAAATTCTCCATAGTTGGAAGAGCCAATTCGGCCATTTACTAGATAAAACACACCAGTGAACAGACCTACTCGGTTTGCCAGGCAAACAGATACAACCACCATAAAACAAACATAACTGGAGTTACAAAATTCATACGAATACACTCTTTATCAATCTGGAAAGCTTATGAAATTATATACAACTTCTCTCACTAACTAAAAGTTTAATTCTGTTGATAGAATTACCTAAGTCTTAGGAGAACAAATTCTGCACAGAATTATGAGATTGAAAAACTGTTATAATCAAACTTCAATTACTCTCTGATTTGATGTCCGATTGAGGTGTTCTTTGTGGCCATAGAAATATCTACAAATTATCTATGACTCATAAATACACTTGTTATTTTTTTAGGCAACTAAGACCATAGAAAACTAGCATGAACATAAATTGTCGAATCTGCCACTCTACAAGGACTAATTTCGAGATCATAATCTAATCCCCCATATAATCCAACCAAGAAAGGCTAATTGCAGGGACTAAAACTCATCTAAAACAAGGGAAATCATTGACCAAGTGGAGAAAAGAGAGAGAGGAAAGGAAATCCAACCAGTTCTTGGATAGAAACGACGACGATGGGCGACAGTATGCCCTCATCTCCCCTCTCTTCTCTCCCTTATTCTTCCTCTCTTCTCTTGGGGCAAGGAACAAATGGGTGATGGCTGCTAGGGGTGGGAGGATGTGGATTCTATGGTTAGGGAGGTATAAATAGAAGAAAACTTCCACAATCCTAATATCTAATGGCTCAGATGAACCAGCACTCGAAAAGACTCATCCAGACTCCAAACAAGGCAAACTAGTAATTGATCGGAATCATCTCGATGAGATCTATACATCTATAGCCTCTGATCATCCATAGGACACACCATATTTGGATTATGCACATGGTTTAATTTTTAGGGCATTACAGTCGGTTAATGACAAGGAGAATACGTGGTCCACAAAATCTTTGGTCTTGGCTACCCAATCATCAGAATGACGTCAATTCCTACTTCAGCCATTATACATCCATGCACGATCTTCAGCCATGCCTGGGACTGTTAAACCGGATCATATAGTGAAAACATTATTCAACTTCGTCATGGGTATCAGTCCTACATCTATAGGCAAGGATAGGTTCTAATCCCACAAGGTAGCAGGATCCAAAGAAAAATTCGACAGCATAACCTCGCTGCCAATAAACAATATATTACTTATATATAAAATATAGAATGATATGCTATTAATTAAATCAGACTAAGTATCACAACCACTAATATGACAATTGTACGATACCAATATAATGTACTTATAAAACTAATAATATAATAGTATCACATATTAATATGAAAGTAATGCCACAAATACAATATACCCCTAATTACTGAACCACATATACCATTAATACATTAATGTAATCAAACTAAACAATAATACTAATCACATACACTAATCAAACAAACAACAATTACAAATATATACTAATTTCGGTGGCAATTAAAAAACGGATACCAAAAATACAAAATAAATTACTAAAAAAATTAACCTGCTTATGGAGAAGGGCTCGGGGCATGAAGCGGTGGCGGGAGGAGAGCTCGACGGGCGCCGCTGGGGCGGAGGCAGGAGCAGCGCGCGACGGCACAGCCATGCCTACGAGGGCGGTGTGGCCGGGACGGCCAGGGAGAAGGCGGGCGATGTGCGGCGTGGGCAGGCGCGGCCGGGCGGCAGCGACGTGCGGCGTGGGCGCAGTGTGAGCAGCTGGGCGCGCGGCTTGTATGTGAGAGGCGTCGGCGTGGGAAGAAACAGGGAGGAAGAAACCGACGTTTAAAAAACTTAATTTTCGGCAACCTGGGTGAAGCCGCCAAAAATAAGTGGTTATTTTCGGTGGCCGTGTCAGGAGCCACCAAAAATAACCTTATTTTCGTCGGGCGTGTCAGAAGCCGCCGAAAATAAGGTTATTTTCGGCGGCCAGTGTCAGCCGTCGAAATTAACCAATTATTTTCGGTGGCTTCACCCTGGCCGCCGAAAATAATTGAGACCACCGAAAATGAGCAGCAGTGGTGTTGTGTTCGATTACTCTTCGGAATCAGTTCTCTCATACTATAATTTCCATATAAAAAACGAGGAACACATAGCTTGGTGATGAGCAACCAACCAACTTTGAATTGCGACTTTTGACTAATATAGTGATAAGGATCTAACACGTGTTTTGTAGAGATTGAGAGCGGCAAATGTTAGGGGTCTCTTATGTCGAAGATAACTCGTTTAACATGCTACTTCGGCACAAACAATTGTGTTTCAAAAACATTTCTACCGGAGGAGGAAGATAACCTTCAACCAAAGTAGTGTACATAAAAGGTTCATCTATGGGCAAGTGACGAGGACAACAGCCGAAGTCAACAATTTCAGACGCAACCCAAAGGCGAAGCGGTTAACCAAGAGAAAATTCCATCAATGCCATCAAAAGTTATAAGTTTTCTTCGATGCCATTAGTTTAGATTTTAAATCCCTTCAAAGCATCACCGTCACTGATGCCATCTACTACGGTTACTGGTTTATTTGGACACACTCGTCATACTCTAACCTTGTTCCTATCCCTTTCTTTATTGATCTCCATGACTCGCACACCGGAGGAAAAAAGGTGTGGCTGCTACCCATCAGGCGCGTCGGAGCCGCCCTAGCTTCACGAGTCACGCATGCGGGCGTGACCGGTGCCGCCTTTGCCTCATGATGTTCTCTTCCAGGCCAGAGGTAGGCGAAAATGTCAGCCAACCACTACGTGGCAAGGCCACAGGTCTCGGTGAGCAAGTGGAGTGCGGCCTTGAGCTACCCGAGAATGACGAGGTACAACCGTACTGTGGCAGGTCCCCAATGACGACCATGTGGTAGAGCAGCGGCGGCTCGAGGCCGTGCACAACGTCGAACACCTTAACATGACAGTCACCGGGCCCTTACGGTCTAAGTTGGGCTCCCGCCATGGTGAGCACCTCCCGTGGCATGCGGATCGGGCGCACTGATGTCGCCATGGCCAGGAGGCGCACATAGATCCCGTCCAGCCTATGTGCCAGGTCGTCGTCTAGCTCGCACGCCCGCTCCAGGCCAGTCCGGAGCACGCTAGCTCACTGGTTCGAGGCATGTGGACATATGGAGGCCAAAAGGCACCAATGAGGTGGTGTCTTGAGTGCTTCACATGGAGGAGGATGGCAAGGTTTGTTAGAAAATAATCCCAGCTCGTTTGTGTGCGCGTTGCTGTTGTGTGCGTCTGCTCTATCTTGTGGACCCCAATTTTCTGAAAAGAAGTTAAATTTCCTTTTCTCTTTTCTTTCATGTTCTGTGGCATTGGGGTTTGGAGTTTCAGGAGGCATTCCTCAGGGAAACAGTAGATCTTTTGGCATTTTTTCCGCTGGGGTCGGGAGCTCAGATGGGAGAGCGAGTTTGAGTCATTGATCTTGATCCGATGGATGGGAGCCCCCCTCTCCTCCCCAACCCTAGCCGACCCCCTCTCCCTCTTCCCAATTGTTGCAGCCACCCCCTCCCTCTTCCTCTCCTCCCCATTTGCAGCCGCGCTCTACCCTCTCCACGACTTCCTCCTCCCTCTAGATCTCCCCCAACGCAGCAAGGATCGAGAAGAGGAGGAGCACGTTGAATTGAAGAGGAAGAGAGGATCAAGGAGATGTTCTACCCTATCTCTTCTTGCAGTTTTTCTTGGGGAAATCCTAGGTAAGGATAAGATCCATGTTCCTCCCTGTAATTATGTGTTTTTGGAGGTTGTGAATCATGGGGATTGAAGGATAAGAGGTTGGATTAGATGGGGGGTTAGTTTTTTATCTCGAAATTAGTTTCTCCAGAATGGCAGATTCGATAGTTTCTGTTCATACCAGTTTTATGTGCTCTTAGTGGCCTCAAAAAAAATAAAAAGTCTATCTATGAGTCGTAGATAATTTGTAGATCTTTCCGTGGCCATGAAGAACACCCCAATCGGACATCAGATCAGAAAGTTATTGCAGTTTGATTATAGCAGTTTTTCAGTCTCACAATTTTGTGCAGAATCTGTTCTCTTAAGATTTAGGCAATTTTATCAGCAGAATTAAACTTTAGGTTCGTAAAAGAAGTTGTAGATAATCATAAGCTTTCTAGATTGTTAAAGAGTGCATTCATATGAATTTTGAAACTCCAGTTATGTTTGTTTACTGTGGCTGTTCCTGTTTGCCTGACAAAAATGAGTGGGTCTGTTCACTGGTAGGTTTCATCTAGTAAATGGCCGAATTGGCTCTTCCAACTAAGTAGACTTTTGTAGAGGGATAAAAATTCTTATTGCCAACATAATTGCATAATAGTTTGTTGAGTAGTTTGGGAGATAACGAATTTTGAAGTTAACTATGGTGTTGTCTGAAACAGATTCAGTCAGTTATCTTGTCAGATGTTTTAGAACCTATAGATGGCTAAATTTAATTATCCATTGAATACCGAAGTTGTAGAGTATTTTGTGTAGATACTCCTAGAGTATTTGTTTGATATCACCGCCGTTATAATTTTAAAGATACAAAATTAACAAATAGCACTGGTGTTGTATGGCATGTGGTTCAGGGTGGGAGTCTTTCCACCAGGTCTTGGTTTCCAGTGTAGGAGCGAATTGTTGATTGTTGGCAAATGTTTGTGAAATATTTGTACTAAGTTTTATGCGCGCTAGCAGGTGGCTACACTCCAGATCATATCCAGTACATTTTTCTTCTTCGATGAAGGAAAGTGAATGTAGCGGTGGTTGCTACCGTTTTGACCTGTTACTTCTATCGCCTACACTCTAATATTCAGAATTATTGGATTCTTTCATAATTGAACTATATGATGATGTTTTACTTGATTGTATTATATTGATGCTCTATCATATTGATGATGATTATGGTTCGAGTATGACCTATGAGATTAATTCACACCCCTGAAGGCAGATGAAGCATTATTTGAGGTTGGTATTGTATCTGAAGGCAGATGAAGTATTAATTGAGGTTTGTATTGTATCTGAAGAAGTGTAGTTTATTGATAAATTCAGCATGCCATATACATTACATGACTCATTTGCATCTGAAGTTTTGTCGTGACCTATGGTCCGACCGTACCGGTACAACTTAGCATCGTACGTTGCCCGAGGAGGGGTACGATGCGGCTTCATACCCTTAGAGGTATGAAGGCAGAGGACATATGCATTGCATTCATATGAATTCATTGAAGTGATATTTGCAGATGATGTGGTTTTATACCCTCAGATGTATGAAGACAGAGGACCTATACATTGCATTCTTGTGCATACATTGAGTGATATTTGCAGGTATTGTTGACGCAGGAAAGTGTTATACAACCTATCGTAGTTGTTCGAGGAAATGAGATGGTATTGGTTATATTGGGACTACTGAGTTCTATATCTACAAGTATTTCTGATCTTATTTGTGATTCTTTTAGAATGTTGATTAATTCAATTTGTGGTTTAAATATCTCGTCAAAATAATTTGCTTGTTGAGATGTTTCATCTCACTCTTGTATTACTCAATGCAGGTGTTTGTTACTCATCAAGGGGAGTGGGAAGTAGTAGCACATCCACCTTCACTCTCATAATAACGCTGCCTAGGCGAGTCATGATTTAATTAGAAACTTCTTGTCAAAGGATGTTTGTTTTTAACTAATCGTGCGCACTGGTTAATTCAGTTCATGTCGTTATGGTTGTGTTCCCATTGCTAGCAGATTATTAATGTCTATTATGTTTTCTTATCATGATATCTATTTATACTTTGTTGTTTCCCGTTTATGAAATTTTCAAAGGAGATGTTATCGAAATTTTATAAATGAATGTTAGATGTGTAGTTTAGTAGCATTCTAAAGTGTTTGGGAATCCCGGGGTGTTATAGATTTGGGGCTGCATTGGTTGCACGCTTGTGTGCTGCATCGTGTCTATGTCTGTGCATGGAGATAGATGCTCCTACTTGAATTGTGTGGAGTCTGTTAAGTAGCACCATAGCAGGTTCGTGTGCATAGCCGTAGAGACATGCAAAGGCGTCAGTTCACTGGGTCTTTAGGTTCGCGTGTTGGTGCATGCATGAATTACGGCATGCATTGCTAGCCAGCAACTGCCGTAGCCTATTTAAATCTTTGTAAGAAACACATGCAAGAAAATAGCAGAACTAGCGTGTGTGCGCTATTGCATTTCCAGCGCCATTTTTTTGTCTCGTGTTGTCCTTCTTCTACCTATGTCTATCTCTATTCTTGGCGTTCTAGCCAGCAAGTGAGTCCGCGACTTCAATTTATTTGCTTGAGCAGGATCAGCGACTATCAATATGACAAGTGGGACCAAATAAACCAGTAACGATAGTAGATGGCAGCAGTGACGGTGATGTCATTGAAGGGATTTAAAATCTAAATTAATGACATAGAAGGGAACTTATATTTTTATGGCATATAGAGAATTGGTATAGGTTTTGAGGGCATTGAGGGAATTTTCTCCTAAAACAATGACGCTCAAAGCCCGCATAGCCGAGGAGAGAGAAAATATGCTATTGCCCTAATACCGTTTGTAAACAATGTGTATAAAACCTTGATGGACATTATTGTAAATTTGTACAAAGTCGGTTTACCTCCCCTATAAATAGATGAACAGTACCCTGCATAAAGTACCTTTTCGAGAGGCATAGCTTCATGCCGCTTAGGCTTCGAAAAACCTTTGTACCTCTCTCTATTAAGGAGCCGAAGGTATGCTTGTAAATTTATCTATTGTAATGGGAGACGTAATGAAAATGCTAAGGCAAAGGAGATAAGTTCTCATACACCATTGTACTATGTTATTCCATTATGTATCACTTCCATTTACATTTCTATTTGAAGACCTTCGTCCTTTGCATTAACACTCTAAAGAAGTGTTAAACTTAGGACGAAGGTCCCCATTTCTAACTTGTGTTGCCTTGATTCTCAACGTCTATAGGGGATTGAAATCAAGTATCCAACATTGGTGCCCACCTCCGGTAATCTCATGACCATGACGAGCTTCATCACGACGAAGAGCATAGCAAGCCATCAAGCTTCGTTAGCTTCCATGGAGAAGCTTACTCTCCCCATTACTGGATGCTCGAGCTTTGAACCCAGCAACAAAAAACAGAAGAAAGAAGCCCAAAGAAGGGTGCAACATATAGGTGTCCAAGGACCCTACATCAGGACCAAGTGGTCCCATATTCCTATTACCTTCTCTCAGGATGATCTTTGTCTTAAAGCTTATTCACACAAAGATGCCATGGTTATCTCTTGTGTAATCAAATGTTTTGTAGTCCACTATGTCCTGGTCGACACATGCAGTGCTACAGATATCATATTTGTCAAAGCTTTCAGGAAAATGCAAGAGCCCGAAGATAAGCTTCAAGATTCATCTTTCCCTCTCTGTGGCTTCAGAGGACAACAGATGATGGCATTAGGAAAGCTGATCATGCCTGTCACCTTCAGCTATGTCAATAACACAAGATTAGAGGATGTCATGTTCGATGTCGTTGATATGGAATTCCCATACAACATTGTCATCGAAAGTGGAACTCTCAATGTGTTCTGAAGCAGTTTTGCATTCAACTTATCTCTGCATGAAGATACCCAGCAATCAAGGAATGATATCTGTTTATGGTAGCCAAGAGGCAAAAAGAAGGGTACAAGGAACCTTGCAAGAGCCAAATATTGTTTACAAATAGTTGAAGCCAAAGCAAAAATCCAAGATTCTGAGAAACCAGTAAAAGAAAAGGCATTTTCGGCAGATTAGCTGAAGCCGATGCTCCTTTGTGATGATGTTGCAGAGCAGAGAGTCTTCTTCGACAACCAGCTAACTTCGGAGCAAGAGTCTAATCTCCTAAGGTTTCTGTTTCACAACAAGGATGTCTTTGCCTAGTCAGCAAATGACCTATGTGGAGTGGATAGAAGCGTAATAGAGAATGCCCTGAATGTGGATCCAAGTGCCAGAACACGCAAGCAAAAGCTTCATAAAATGTTCGAAGACAAGGCCAAAGGTGCAAAGGCTGAGGTTAAAAGACTTCTTAGTGTTGGAGCCATAAGGGAAGTTGCATACATGGAGTGGTTGGCCAATATAGTTATGGTCAAGAAATCCAGTGGTAAATGGAGAATGTGTATTGATTTCATAGATCTTAATAAGACATGCCCGAAGGATGAATACTCGTTACCAAGAATTGGTTCACTAGTGGACCCAGCTGCAACTTCGGAGCTCATGAGTCTGCTTGACTGCTACTCAGGTTATGATCAAATATGGATGAAAAAGGAAGATGAGCCAAAGACCAGCTTCATAACCCTAGTGCCACTTATTGCCATCTTCGGATTTCTGAGGGGCTCAAGAATGCTGGTGGGAGCTTCAGCAGAATAACAACCAAAGTGTTGAGGTCACAGATGGGCAAGAATGTCTTAACATATATTGGTGATATCATTGTAAGAAGCATGAAGCAGCAAGATCATATCTCAGACCTCCAAGGAACCTTCGCCAACTTTAGAAGAGCGAGTTTAAAGCTTAATCTTGAGAAATATGTCGTCGGAGTGAAAAAGGCAAGTTTTTTTGTTGCCTTGTGTCAACAAAAGGTATAGAAGTAAATCTAAGAAAAATGGAAGCAATATTTTGAATGGAGCCACAAAAAGAAGGAAAGGGGCTCAGAGGTTAGCAGGGAGATTTTCTTCCTAAAACAGATTCATTTCATGATCTACTGAACAAAGCTTACCATTCTTCGAAGTCTTAAAATTAGTAGAGGTTTTTCAGTGGGGGTCCTCCTCAGCAACAAGCTTTCAAATAATTGAAGGATTATCTAATAAAGCTAACAACACTATCTCTACCTTTGCTAGGGGCTCATCTATTACTCTATGTGTCAGCTTAGCAGACAGTTGTAAGTGTTGCCTTGGTCCAAGAGATGGTAACCGAAGGTGTAAAAAAGCAGATGCATGTTTACTTTGTTTCTGAAGTATTGAGTCCATCCAAAAGAAACTACATAGAGATAGAGAAGGTCCTTTATGCAGTCCTGATGGCTTCAAGAAAGCTTCGACACTATTTCTAGTCACACACATCATTGTACCATCATCACAACCACTCAAGGATATTATAAGAAATAGAGAAGCTTCGGGCCAAATTGGAAAGTGGGCAGTAGAACACAACAAGTTCATCATTGATTTTGTACATAGGTCCTCCATTCAGTCTTAAGCATTAGAAGATGTTATTGTTGATTAGACCCCAATCCCACAAGATGAAGCAACCCACTCAGATGAAGTTGTATGGACAGTTTTCTATGACGGCTCATGGGGGTCCTTCCGGGCTGGAGCTACAACCATTATTGTGTCACCATCTAAGTGAAGACATCGTATGCTGTCAGGCTGCAATTCCAATGTACAAATAATATAGCAGAGTACGAAGCTTTGTTGTTGGGGCTGAGAAAGTTGAAAGCAATGGGAGTCTGAAGGGCAATCTTTGAATGTGATTCTCAAGTTATCACAAGCCAAGTGGACAAATCAAGAAAGACAATGAATTTATCTTCAGAAAAGTACCTTGACACGGTCTGAAGAATGGAGGCTTCCTTCGAAGGATTCTCAGTAAAAAATATCCCAAGGCTGGTCATTGAGCATGCTGATATGCTAGCTAAGTCTGCCAGCGAGGGACTCCCTCTTCCCCGATGTATTCTTTGAAATATCGAAGGCATCTTCGGTGGAACTAATGGAAAGGGCTATCTTAATAGTATCCCCTACACACAGTGAAGACTGGATGACAGAAATTCTAACCTTTCTTAGGGGAAATCATCTAGCCGATAACGAAGTGTACAACAAAAGAATGTAGGTAAGGACAAGGACGTACAAGGTCATAGAAGGGGAATTATACGAGGAATGAGTCTATGCACCCTTGCTGAAATGCATTTCTAGAGACGAAGGTCAAGAGCTGATAAGAGAATTTCATACTGGGATATGTGGATCACACATTAGCCCCAAGGCCCTACTAGGGAAGATTTTCCGCCAAGGATTCTACTAGCCGAAGGTAGCTTCGGATACAACAGAATTCATACAGAAGTGCAACAATTGTTAGAGGTGTGCAAGGGATTAGAAACAACCTTCGTCTATGACTCATCTGATGCAACCAAAATTCATAATGAAAGAGGTCATTCTTGTTGAAGGAAAATATCACGATGCTACCGGTACATTAGCTAAGCTAGAGTTTAGAGGACTCATAGAAATTGGTAGACTATCTCTTAGCTGAAATAGTTGTTAGAGCTTAGGTGAAAACTTTGATGTATACAATATGTGATGGTTGTAATTAAACACAAGACTTTGATGTATATAAATGTATGATATAATTTAAGTCCATGTTGTTTTCAATACGAATATCAATATATATTGATACATACACACATTTATATATATTTATATAGTGTGTGTAAATATATGTAAAATTTATTTTTTTGAGAAAATTTGAAAAAAGGCAGGAAAACTACCATTGCTGGCCTAATAAAGGAACCCGCCAGTGGAATTCTATTTCCATTGGCGGTTTCTTTAAGAAAACCGCCACTGAAAATAGCATTTCCACTGGCGGTTCCAAAATAATCATCAATAGAAATGCCACTGGCCCCTAGCACTGGCGGCACCGAAAAAAGACAGTGCAAATAGCTCTAGGACCGACACTATAGAGCTTCTGTGCTTGTTAGGGCAGCGGCGGTTGGGTGCGAGCTAGGGCGGGGGTGGTTGGATGGGAGAGGGAGGGGGAGTGCAGAGCTGCGATGAAAAGGAAGATAGAGCTGACACTTGGGACCCAGATGTCGGAGGCACTAAATGCAGGACAAGGGGTAGGCAGAACGGTAGAACCACGAGAGACAGTCTACCCTTTAGTTTCTTCATAGTAGTAAAGATAATCTATGAGGATAACTGAAAAACACGAGCTATTTGAATGGTTGTCTATATATATTTTATATGGAACCCAACAAACCTAAAAATTCCACTAAATTTGCATCAGATGTCGAGATGGAGATCCACACAACCACAGGTACACGTCGTTTCACACATTAGTCCCACAACATGTGTCGGTTTTATATTTTTATGTTTCTTGGAAGTCTATACAGGGGAATAATTTCTTTGCCAACTAACTTTTACACAACAATAATTTCTTAAACCTACAGTACTCTAAAGGGGAAACAAAATTTATTTTTCTGATAGTGTGGATTTGTACCTTCCTAGATTCACTAGTACACAGAAGCTCTGAAGTGGCGGTTGAAAACGTATTTATACTGGCGTTTCTCAGTTCCGCCAGTGCTAGGGGCCAGTGGAAATCAGCATTTCCACTGGCGGTTATTTTGGAACCGCTAGTGAAAAGTGCATTTTCACTGGCGGTTTTCTTAAGGAAGCGCCAGTGAAAAGTGCACTTTTCACTGGCGGTTCCTTAAGAAAACCGCCAGTGAAAATGCACTTTTCACTGGCGGTTTTCTTTATTTAGCCGCCAGTGGAAGTTTTCCCGCCTTTTTTCAAAATTTCAAACAATACTGAATTATAGATATATTTATTTACACACACACAAACATATATATATATATATCTATATTGATATTGAAAGCAACATGGAATTAAATTCTATCATACATTTATATACATCAAAGTATTCTGTTTACAACCATATATGCTTCATGCATTCTATACATCAAAAGTTTTCACCTAAGTTCTAATAACTATCTCGGCTAAGAGATAATCTACTAATTTCTGTTAGTATTCTGAACTCTGGCAAAGCTAATGTCCCGTAAGCATCGTGATATTTTCCTTCTGCGGGAATGACCTCTTTCAATATGAATGTGCAGAGGTCCTCGACTATGCCATACAATGCAGCTTCGGTCAAGTTCTCCGGGTTTCCTCGTTGAAATTGCTGTAAAGGAATTTTATAAACATCATCTATTTATACTCAATAATAACACATTTGCATCTTTAATGACATAAATACATACTTGACTATTACTAATAATACCTTGTCAGGGTTCGTGATGTATCGTCCGTTCACTCTCATGAACTCGCACGCATAGAATCCACATAGGACCGATCCTTGTGGTTGCTTGTGGCACTACATAACGGGAGATTGGTTATTTAGTTTCAACATTGTGTATGATATGTATTCATAAAATCACATACTTACCGGCCAGTGATGATGGATGTCTAGTGGCACGCCTTTTTTCGACAGGTCGTACTTTCCACCTCTCATCTTATAGAATCTATAAGCCCTGTGATCTCAAATAGAATCACCATGTTATTCTCAAATTTTAATCGATAAAAGTATGTATGCATAGAAAAGGCTTACAGCTCTAAGGTGCTGAGGAATTCTGCATATGTCAAAGGGTCGAAGTTCAAGGAGTCGAGCACCAGCACCTTTCCAACCTTAGGATAAATGAGGAAGCATATCCAGTGGTCCCTATACGAATCAAATTTGTGATGCATGTGTATTGAAATTATTAATTTTATTTATGCAAAATCACACTTACTTAAAGTTGTACGGGGCCATTATGGCTTCCCTATCTTGAAATTGAAGCATTGCATGTCCTATGTAGGTGGCGTATCGAGCTTCAAAATCCTTATTCATATCCTTTATACGCTTCTCAACTTCTTCGTCCGTCTTTCCCCGTAATTCATCGTTGTCTTTCCCGATTCTAAAAGTGTGGCTTTCCTCGGATATAAGTATTGGGTTGAGATACCCAACCCTTTTACTGGCACTAGCATTGGGCTTGGTACCGTAAAGGATCTCCTGCTGATCATGTTGCATTCTGCAAGTCACACGTGCATGTCAGATATTGAAATTTTATACAGCTCACTAATAATAACACACATATGTGGAAGTATGAGCGACACTTACAATGCAAACATCGTTACAAGTTGCACGTCGAGTCTCTGAAGGTTCATCATTAACCACATGTCCTCGAATGTAACAACGGCCTTTTGGTCCGAACCAATAAAAGCATGGTCTGGTATATGCACACTAATGGTGTCGATGCCAACCGATGATGCCCGCATGTACCAGTCATGCAACCTTTTAACACCAGCCGGTACCTTTCTTAGTTTCTCAAGAGGTAGCAGAGGTCTGCCCGACACATATTTTTTAGGCACGTTTTTGTAATCTGCCTTAGTTGGCTTCATTATCTTTGCGGCCAATGCCTCAGCCTTTTTTGCAGACTCTTCGTGCTCGGCCAAATCAACAGTTTGTGACGTGAGGCTCCGTCCAATCCCTTTCAAAAACCGAACTGTGCCAGCAGTACTAGCTTTACTCTTCTTTTTCTGATACGGGGACACCAATTTTGATATAGGAAGTTTAGATTTCTTTGATGGCCGTGGATCCTTTGATGGCTGTGGAGAAGGTGGATCCCTTGATGGTGGCGTAGACAGTGGGTCACCAAGAGGATGGGGAGGAGAAGGTGGTGGAGCCCTGAATGGTGATGCTTGTGGCGGAGACGGTGGGTCAGAAAAAGGATGAGGAGCAGCATGTGAAGTTTGAGGAGGTGATGATGGATATACAATAGGAACAGCAATTTGAGAAGGAGGAGACGGTTGGGCCTGCGACGAATTCGACCAATCAATCAATTCGACATCCCTTCGAGGCCAAAGGATAAAATTCTTGATAGCTTGTCCAAGTTTCTCGATACCTTCGGGCCCAGGGATGTCTAACATGTCGTCCTTGGATCCTTGGACAACCGTCGTCACTTCTACTTTGCAATAATCCTCTGGAATATCGTTTCCATGGAACTTGCATCCTGGGATCGCAAGGCCTGTGGCTACTTTCTTTGTACGTTTATTGTTAATACCATATCTTATAACCAGTGTGCACGTCGCAGGCCTTGTGATGTCATCAACTGGATAACGGACCTTATTTCCCGTTGAACCAACAGAGCTTGGTAATGTCGTACAATCGGTGGAAGCCGGCGGTTGAGCTGCTGGAATTGTTTGTATCTGTGGAGTGGTCATCTGTTGAACAGACATCGCACTCGCCAACTGTTGCATCAATTCTGGAGGAGGATTCGATAGCATTTCAGACATCATGGCTTTGAACTCTTTCTTGGCCTCCTGCTTAAAATAATCCGCCATCTCTTCCTTGTATCGATCACGTTTCTTGTACAGACCTTCCCACTGTGGTCCGAATCCTTCCTTCCATCCTTCCTTAGACGAGATTCCTCGTACACGACCAGGATGCTCAGGGTTACCGAGACCAGCCGTTAGGATGTCTCTTTCCCTTTGTGGCTTAAAAGTTCCTTCCCTCTGCTTAGCTGCCATTGTATATATGTTTTTTGCCGCTTCTTCGACAATGGGATCATCAAAAGATACACCGGACTCGGTTTCCCTTGGTTTTCTAGCACGGAGCCAATTTGCCGCCCTTTCACCTAGTTGCTCGGACAGCGTCGGCAACCCTGCGGCCTTCTTCTCAGCGTCTTCTTGTGTCCATTTAGGAACCTGACGCTTGTAACCACCTGTGCCTAGGTGGTGGCGGTACTTGTTCTTCTTTGATAGTTCTGAATTTGCCTCACTTAGAGATATGAAATCAGGGCTGCTCCTCTGCTCTAGAAATACTGCCCACTGACCTGCTGAGATTTTATATTTTTTGGTCGGGTCCAGACCTTTCTTTGCAAACTTTGTGTTCATTTCAGACCTCTAGTTTCGGAAATTGATTGCAAGCTGCTTCATCGTGTATTCCTTCACGAGTTCTTCTGAACCGCGAGGCAGAACGAACCTCATTAATAGCTTATTCCATATTTGATTCTTGACATCATCTGACACATCTCTCCATTGTCGTATTGTTATGTCAAGATTATCTCTAACTAAAAACCCAAGTGCATTCCGGAACTTAGGTAATGCCTCTTCTGGAGCTAGGGGCTGACCTTTCGGGCTCACGTCTGAGATTTTGTATGTTTTGTCGGGAAACTTGTTCAGCCCCCTGTCACCTCTTTTTCGATCGCTCTGCTTCCTTTTCCTTGACGTCTCGGTTGTTGTCTTGGTCTGTTCCGGTGCGTCTTGGGTCGGCTCCGGTACGTCTTCGTGTCGTGCCACGACTTCTTCGAGTATCGCACGAAATTCCGAAAGGACCTCCTATTCATGTAATAAAATGCACAAGAGATCATGCATGTGAAATCAGTAGGGTACACATACGAAGCTAAAGATGCGTACTTTTACCTCAGCTTCTCGTGGATCATAAGTAGGGTCACGTTCCAACTCACGGAGAGCGGCCCTATCTATGCTAATGGTAGGAAAAGGGTCGCTAGGCGTTTCATATCCTTCACTGCTGGATTGTTCTTGAGCAACACTCTTGTCCATGTGGTCGGGCACTAATCCTTGGTCCTTGATCGGAGAACTCATTGAGCTATATATATACAAATACATAAGCAATAATTAAATACATATTAACACATATTAACGTAAGCAATAATTAAATTCATATTAACAAATACCCTAACCCTAAACCCTAACCCTAACCCTAACCCTAACCATATAGTATCGTATAGTCGTATAGTATCGTGTTACGGATATTATCGAGTTACGTATATTATCGAGTTACGTATAGAGAGGGAGAGAGGGAGAGTCGTATAGGACGGGGAGAGAGGGAGAGAGGGAGAGTCGCATAGGACGTATAGAGAGGGAGAGAGGGAGAATCGTATGGATATTATCGAGTTACGTATAGAGAGGGAGAGAGGGAGAGTCGTATACGACGAGGAGAGGGAGAGAGGGAGAGTCACATAGGACGTATAGAGAGGGAGAGAGGGAGAGTCATACGGAAATTATCGAGTTCAGATCGAATTCGGATCGGATCGGATACGTATATTATCGAGTTGTGACGGATAAAATTACAATGTATATATTCAACCCGATGATTTTTATCGAGTTTAGCTCTTGATTTTTATGTATATATTCAACTAGATGAACACATATATATATATATATATATATATATATATATATATATATATATATATATATATATATATATATATATATATATATATATATATTAAACACATACATTTGAACACATATGAACACACATATATATATTGAACATATACATTTGAACACATATGAACACACATATATATTGAACACATACATTTGAACACACATATGAATACATTTGAACACATATGAACACACATATATATTGAACACATACATTTGAACACATATGAACACACATATGAATAAAAATCTCTCCTCTCCCTCTCTCTCTCCCTCTCCCTCTCTCTATCTCTCTCCTCTCCCTCCTCTCTCTCTCACCCTCCTCTCCCTCCCTCTATCTCTCTCCCTCTCCCTCCTCTCTCTTCCCTCTCCCTCTCCTTCCTCTCTCTTCCCTCTCCCTCTCCCTCCTCTCTCTTCCCTCTCCCTCTCCCTCCTCTCTCTTCCCTCTCCCTCTCCTTCCTCTCTCTTCCTCCCTCTCGGCGGCGGCGGCGCGTGCCCTCCTCTCTCTTCCCTCTCCCTCTCCTTCCTCTCTCTTCCTCCCTCTCGGCGGCGGCGCGTGCCCTAGGGTTTACTAAACGCGGCGGCGGCGGCTGCCGGCGCGGTAGACGGCGGTACGACAGAGGAGAAATAGAAAGAGAAAGAAATTACCTGACGGCGGTGCGGGGGCGCGGGGCGGGGATGGCGGCGTGGGGACGGGCGCGGGGACGACGATCGCCGGCGAAACCCTCGTGGTCGAAATCCAGCAGCCTGACGGCGTCTTGAAGTGAACTGGCGCCAGGGGACTTGTAAATTTTTCGGCTCCCGCGCGCCACCCTTTATATAGGCGCCATTTCTACTGGCGGTCGACAACGAGAACCGCCAGTAGAAATTATTTCTACTGGCGGTTGTCATAGAGAACCGCCAGTAGAAATGGCTTCTACAGTCTGTGGAAGCCATTTCTACTGGCGGTTGTCATAGAGAACCGCCAGTAGAAATGGCTTCCACAGACTGTAGAAGCCATTTCTACTGGCGGTTCTCTATGACAACCGCCAGTAGAAATTGTTTTTTATTATTATTTAACATAGTTTTTTTATATATTGTTTAGTATACTTTTTATATATTTAATTAGTATAGTTTTTATATATTAAGTATACTCTCTCCTCTATCTCTCCTCTATCTCTCCTCTCTCTCCTCTATCTCTCTCTCTCCTCTATCTCTCCTCTATCTCTCCTCTCTCTCTTCCCTCTCTCTCTCTCCTCTATCTCTCCTCTCTCTCTCTCTCTCCTCTCTGTCTCCTTTCCCTAGCTCCTCTCTCTCCCCTCTCCCTCTCTCTCTCCAAGTCCTCCCTGCTTTTATTTTACCTCGCGTTCTAGGTGATAAACCATGACCAGGAAAAAGACCACGACTTCCTCTGATGGCGGCACTCCAAAGAAAGCAAAGGTGGTGGCGGAGGATGAGGAAGAGGCGGGGTTGGAGGATGAGGAATCTGGTCCTGATGTGGCTAGCTTCATTGTATCCTCTTTTTCATGCGCGGAAGGTTCAGAATCTTCAGAATCTATAATCATAATTACTGTTTTTCCTTTGCTGCACAGTGGAGTACCCTTTCTTCTCTTTAACAGCAGGTGTGATTGGTGCAGTCTCCTTCTCACTACTGGTATTCTCAGGCATTTTCATTTTCTTTTCTTTATCACAAAATGCTGTGGGCACCTCTAGAGTTCAATGAGAAGTAGAGTATATAATACCTGTGGAGATGATCGATAAAGCCCGATACGACATTCAGACATGTCGCCGATCAGATAGCCTGCCTGGTGAGACGACAACAAAATGCAACTTCTCTGATTGACTCGATTGATCAAAGAAGACTTCGACTTCTGCGCTCCAGTGCTACTGCAGCAGTACACTTTCCCCCGCCGGAGTAGTCGAGGCTCAACTCAAGAGAACTAGAGAAGGCTCCAATCCTAGGGCTAGGAAGCAGAAACCGCAGAAGGTGCCGGTGGGTTCACGTGGACCCCGATCCTCGAGCACCTCGATCCGAGGTCGAGACGTCTCAGTGAGACGTCGGAAACGGCTGACGGGCAGGCCTGCGCGGCCTCCTCGGCTCCTCCACTCAGTGAGAGCATTCAATTGCAGTGTTTAAATCCTATGTAGTCTCCTTGCTTCGCGTATCTTCGTCTTCACTCCCACTGTATAAATTAAATCCTATGTTGTCTCTTGGCTTTGCGTCTCTCGTCATCGTTGGAGATGGTTGTTTCTTACTGCCTGATATATATTAGTCGAATAATCTTCTCTGCTTTTATTTACCTTTCTAGGTGATAAACCATGACTGGGAAAAAGACCACGGCTTCCTCTGCCGGCCGCACTCTAAAGAAGGCCAAGGTAGTGTTGGAGGATGAGGAATAGACGGGTTTGGAAGATGAGGAAGAGGCGACTGTGACACTATCCGTGGAGAAGGACGCGCTGGAGTGCGACATCTGCTGCCTACCCTTCCAGTCCGAAGTTTTCATGGCAAGTCAGATTACCATGCATGTATATATACAATACATATTGATCGGTAGGCTCCAGCATGATGTTCTGCTCTGTGTAAAATCAATTACATGACAAGTCCTAACAATAATCAATTACATGAAAAGTCCTAACAATAATCAATTACATGACAAGTCCTAACAATAATCAATTACATGACAAGTATATAATCTAGGAAGCTATTGTTCTGCCTTGTCCATCGTGGCGTACCCAGGGCAACGAATTGCGTGGGATGCTTCGCTCAACGTTCCTTATCTTGGTTGGATGGTCTATGAAAAGAGACATGTCGTTGAACTGGTTAAAATCCTCTAAATCAGATACACCATCAACTCCTATAGCTTGTTGTTTTCCAGGAAAAACTACATGCTTCGGTTTGTCGGTGCTTTTCTTCTCATTGTTAGAAATGATCTGTTCAGCATAGAAGACCTGTGCAACACGATTAGCAAGGATCCATGGGTCATCTTTGTAACCTACCTTACTTAGATCAAGAACTCTGACCCCATAGTTGTCTACCGTGACATGTTTGTCTTCAACCCATTGACATCGGAAAACCAAGATCTGAAATGTACCATAGTCTAGTTCCCATATGTCCTCAATAAAGCCAAAATATGTAATAATCTCACCAGTTTCATCATCTATGGCCTCGCATCGAACACCACTGTTTTGTGACATGCTCTTTTTGTCCTTGGACTTGGTACAAAATGTGAATCCACTAATGTCATAGGTTTGCCATGTTGTGACCTGGCGTGATGATCCAGATGCCAAGCCCTTGATGGTTTGTTCTTCTATTGTTTCTCCACGTGGAATGTCCTTCACCATTTGCCATGTGTTGAACCGCTGCTTATGTTGCTTCATTACCCAATCATCCTTATGCCCAGGATTTTGCTCGTGAAGCTCATTGATGTGTTGTTGGATAAATGGCTCCATTATCCTTAGCTGATGTAGGATGCTCTGATGTGCCTCAAGTACTATATCGTAATCCGGTGGGATGAAAGATTTCCGTCCCATCCTCCCGCTTCCATACAGTCTACCCTCGTGTCGTGACGGAGGCAGACCTATTGCAACCTGGTCTTTTAGGACACTATTGCAGAATGGACCTCCGGACTCAATGGCCTCTTCGGTACAGTACCCCTCTATCATGGATGCCTCGGGACGAGCACGGGTTGATACATAGCCATTCAGTATTGACATGAAACGCTCATACGTCCACATTTCATGCAAGTACATAGGACCCAATGCCTCTATTTGTGGCACCAAGTGCACCACAAGGTGCACCATAATATCAAAGAACGATGGAGGGAAACACATCTCAAACTGTGATATTGTCTCCACTGCGAATTCCTGATGAGATGCCAACTCATCACGGCCAATTACCTTTTGTGAAATCCTGTTGAAAAAGTAGCACAATCGTGTGATTGCCATCTTTAAAAACAAAGGATTTATAGCCCTGATGGCAATAGGTAGGAATGTAGTCAGCATGACATGGCAATCATGTGAGTTGTAGTTGGTGATTGTCAGGTCTTTCATTGACACAATACTCCGTATGCTAGAGCAGAATCCGGATGGGACTTTCAAATTCTTGAGCCAAACACACATCGCATGTTTCTCATCTACATTGAGATTGTAGCTTGCTGCTGGGAGATGGTACTTCCCATTTTCTTGAAGAACGGGATGTAGTTCCTTTTTTATGCCTAAATCTACCAAGTCCATGCGTGAATTGAGCCCTTCTTTTGTTTTGCCCTTTATGTCTAGCAAGGTGCCCATTATGCTTTCAAACACGTTCTTCTGAACGTGCATACCATCGATCGCATGCCGCACATCTAACTCTTTCCAGTAAGGCAAGTACTCGAAGAAAATAGACTTCTTCTTGAATATAGCCCCCGGAGCTGGTTTGGCATCCTTCCTTGTTTTTCCGTCTTTTGTCTTCTTCCCGAAAACAAACTTGATATTCCTGACTATTTCAAAAACTCTATGACCTCTATTGTTACCCGATGGAGCAGTAGAATGTAGTTCACCATTATTGTCGAAGTACTTATCCATCTTTCGCATGCGGTACCTGTGTCCTTCCAATAAAAAGCGTCTGTGCCTCATGTAAACTATCTTCTTAGATGCAGCAAGGGATACGTAAGCAGTTCCATCAATGCATACTGTGCAACCAACCTTTCCCTTAAACTGGCCTGATAATGTGAAGAGAGCAGGGTAATCGTTGATCGTAACAAAAAGAATTGCTCTCAGCGTGAATGAACCTTTACGATACTCATCCAACATTTGAACACCCGTTTCCCACAATATTTTCATATCCTCCATTAAGGGCTCCAAAAATACATCCATGTCAACTCCAGGTTGTGTAGGTCCAGAAATAAGGATGGTTAGCAAAATGTACTTCCGTTTCTGCATCAACCATGGAGGAAGGTTGTATATGGTGAGGATCACCGGCCATGTGCTATGCTTGCTGCTCCTCTCAGCAAATGGGTTCATTCCATCAGTACTCAGTGCGAACCTAACATTTCTTGGTTCATCGGCAAAGTCTCGGTGGTTGTCATTGAAATCTTGCCACTGCTTCCCATCGGCTGGATGTCGAAGCTTCCCATCGTTTTTGTGCTCATCAGAAGCATGCCAGCTCATAAGTCTGGCATCCTCAGGATTAGCGAACAAACACCTCAATCGATCAACGACGGGGAGGTACCACATCACCAAAGCAGGAATCTTTTTGAGCGCATAATAGTCTACTTCTTTTTCTTTGCTCGTGGATTCTGAAGTCTTTTTTTGGGCTTTCTTTCGCTTCTTCCCTTTAGACACGGATGCAACACACTCTTCCTCTCGATAGTCTTTATTCGTCTTGTACCTACTTGCACCGCACTTTGGGCAGCTCTCCAAGTCTTTATAATCATCACCTCGATAAAGGATACAGTGATTTCTACACGCGTGGATCTTCTCCACACCCATAGTGAGCGGACTGATTAGTTTCTTTGCATAGTACGTGTTAGCAGGCACTTTGTTCTCCTTTGGAAGCATGTCTGCGATAATACTCAAGAACGCATCGAAGCCAGCATCAGACACACCATATCTAGCTTTTAACATCAACAGCTTTAGCACAGACCGGAGCGTCGTGAACTCTTTGGTACAGCCCTTAGACTCGTCGTACAAAGGCTCTTCTGCTGCCTTCTTCAGGGACTCCATACCTTTCATTAAGAACATCGATTGATCTGTATGACGACGCAACATTGCCTCTAGCAACTCTGCATCTTCCTCATCCATAACACTTGGCAGAACATGAGGTCTATCATGTTCATTTCCTCCAGCGTAACCATGATCAGTAACATTTTGCACTACATGTTCGCTCTGTGGAATAGGTTGGTGTGTCTCGTGAACGAACTGAAATCTGTCGTCGATGTTCTCAGGGTTTCCAGTCGTATAAGGCGAAGAGCTACCCTCTCCATGCTTTGTCCAAATTGTGTAATCCTTCATAAATCCTCGGCATACCAGATGAGATATGATTTGTTCTGTGTCATTAAATACAGCAACATTTTTGCAGTCCATGCATGGACAATATATGTGTTTTGTCTTTGTTCTCCAAGCATGGTTCGTAGCGACATCAATAAACCTATGGACCTCGGATATGTATGATGGATCTAGCCTTGATAAGTTATACATCCAGGATGTCCTCTCCATCACCACCTGTAAAAAAGTAACATAAACACACAAGAACCAAATAGAGAAAATAACCTAGCTATACACTTTCTCTCAAATGGTGAAACCCTAGATCCAAAATGTACTAATTTGAGGGAATAGAGAAAATAACCTAGCTATAGTACTAATTTCACTGGTGGGTTGCTTAAGAAACAGCCAGTGGAAACCTTTTTTCACTGGCGGTTATCCTAACACAACTGGAAGTTGGGCTGCGAGCTATAGTTCTTGTCGGGAAGGATGAAGGGGTGAAACCCTATATCCAAAATGTGGCTAAATTTGAGGAAAATGAACAAAAATTGGCAAGAGGAACATAAAACCAAACTTTCCTAGCCATACTCTTCTCTCTAACACATGGTGAAGGCCTAGTTCCAAAATTGAGCAAAGATGAACAATAATTGGCAATTAAAACATAATTAAACCAACCTTTCATAGCAACTAATAAAAACAATCTTAATTACCAAACCTATCTTCTTCTCTCTCCACACAACACATGAACCATTCATTAAACAACTTAATATGTCATGGATAAACTGGATTTGAGAACTAACCATGAAAAAGGAGAGAGGATAGACAAAATCTAACCATATTAAACAACTTTATTTAAGGGAATAGAGAAAATAACCTAGCTATACACTTTCTCTCTCAAATGGTGAAACCCTAGATCCAAAATGTGGCTAAAATTGAGCAAAAATGAATAAAAATTGACATTAGCAACATAAACCAACCTTTCTTAGCAATCTTCTTCCAAAAAATGAAGATCAAAACCTCTCCCCATGTATTCTGTGAAATCTGGACCTCCAAAATCGCCTCAATGGAAGTTGGCTGCGAGCATACAGTTCACTGTCGGGGGAAGAAGAGGGGTATTTATAACAGACAGTTCACTGGCGGTTGGCTTAAGAAACCGCCAGTGAAAATTGATTTCCACTGGCGGTTGTCTTAACACAACCGCCAGTGGAAATAGGATGTTTCCACTGGCGGTTAAGTTAAGATAACCGCCAGTGAAAATCAATTTTCACTGGCGGTTGGTGTTACACAACCGCCAGTGGAAACATCCTATTTCCACTGGCGGTTGCGTTAAGACAACCGCCAGTGGAAATTGGTTTCCACTGGCAGTTTTTAAAACTGGGCCCACCTGTTTCTTTCACTGACGTTTGATAACGGAAACCGCCAGTGAAAAGTTGAACGTGCCGCAGGCTTTGAGCTCTTTTCTACTAGTGAAAAGCTTTGTTGTTGGGGCTGAGAAAGTTGAAAGCAATGGGAGTCAGAAGGGCAATCTTTGAATGTGATTCTCAAGTTATCACAAGCCAAGTGGACAAATCAAGAAAGACAATGAATTTATCTTCAGAAAAGTACCTTGACACGGTCTGAAGAATGGAGGCTTCCTTCGAAGGATTCTCAGTAAAAAATATCCCAAGGCTGGTCATTGAGCATGCTGATATGCTAGCTAAGTCTGCCAGCCAGGGACTCCCTCTTCCCCGATGTATTCTTTGAAATATCGAAGGCATCTTAAGTGGAACTAATGGAAAGGGCTATCTTAATAGTATCCCCTACACACAGTGAAGACTTGATGACAGAAATTCTAACCTTTCTTAGGGGAAATCATCTAGCCGATAACGAAGTGTACAACAAAAGAATGTAGGTAAGGACAAGGACGTACAAGGTCATAGAAGGGGAATTATACGAGGAATGAGTCTATGCACCCTTGCTGAAATGCATTTCTAGAGACGAAGGTCAAGAGCTGATAAGAGAATTTCATACTGGGATATGTGGATCACACATTGGCCCCAAGGCCCTACTAGGGAAGATTTTCCGCCAAGGATTCTACTAGCCGAAGGTAGCTTCGGATACAACAGAATTCATACAGAAGTGCAACAATTGTTAGAGGTGTGCAAGGGATTAGAAACAACCTTCGTCTATGACTCATCTGATGCAACCAAAATTCATAATGAAAGAGGTCATTCTTGTTGAAGGAAAATATCACGATGCTATCGGTACATTAGCTAAGCTAGAGTTTAGAGGACTCATAGAAATTGGTAGACTATCTCTTAGCTGAAATAGTTGTTAGAGCTTAGGTGAAAACTTTGATGTATACAATATGTGATGGTTGTAATTAAACACAAGACTTTGATGTATATAAATGTATGATATAATTTAATTCCATGTTGTTTTCAATACGAATATCAATATATATTGATACATACACACATTTATATATATTTATATAGTGTGTGTAAATATATGTAAAATTTATTTTTTTGAGAAAATTTGAAAAAAGGCAGGAAAACTACCATTGCTGGCCTAATAAAGGAACCCGCCAGTGGAATTTTATTTCCATTGACGGTTTCTTTAAGAAAACCGCCACTGAAAATAGCATTTCCACTGGCGGTTCCAAAATAATCATCAATAGAAATGCCACTGGCCCCTAGCACTGGCGGCACCGAAAAAAGACAGTGCAAATAGCTCTAGGACCGACACTATAGAGCTTCTGTGCTAGTTAGGGCAGCGGCGGTTGGGTGCGAGCTAGGGCGGGGGTGGTTGGATGGGAGAGGGAGGGGGGAGTGCAGAGCTGCGATGAAAAGGAAGATAGAGCTGACACTTGGGACCCAGATGTCGGAGGCACTAAATGCAGGACAAGGGGTAGGCAGAACGGTAGAACCACGAGAGACAGTCTACCCTTTAGTTTCTTCATAGTAGTAAAGATAATCTATGAGGATAACTGAAAAACACGAGCTATTTGAATGTTTGTCTATATATATTTTATATGGAACCCAACAAACCTAAAAATTCCACTAAATTTGCATCAGATGTCGAGATGGAGATCCACACAACCACAGGTACACGTCGTTTCACACATTAGTCCCACAACATTTGTCGGTTTTATATTTTTATGTTTCTTGGAAGTTAAGTCTATACAGGGGAATAATTTCTTTGCCAACTAACTTTTACACAACAATAATTTCTTAAACCTACAGTACTCTAAAGGGGAAACAAAATTTATTTTTCTGATAGTTTGGATTTGTACCTTGCTAGATTATAGGTCTTCCTAAGGACTGATTTGGTGATTAGGGATCCCAAGAGTATCCATAGGGGAGGAATCCCCTTGCAATTTAATTTTAAATAGCAGGAGGATTTCTTCCCCTTGGGATCCCGGATCACCAAATCAACCCTAATGGACCCTAGCTTGGTGGAACCCAACCGTGCTGAGAGCCAAGAGCAGGATTGCATCCATCGAATTGGGCAGTTCAAGCCAAACAAGAGTTGAGTACAGCTGGCAATGCTGATCAGTTGAATCACTAGAAATGTTTAGCCTGGTGCAACTCCCCTCTCCTTTCTAACTGGCTATGGTTGTTTGAAGGGTAGCACAGCTAGACCTCTTCCATCCAGTAACGCGTACTAAGATTGCCCGCAGTGTTTTCCCTAGATTTCTCCCCTATCTCCCCGTAAACTGTTGCGCCTAGCATAAACATGCTCTCTATCTTTCACCAATAGGATGTGTTTAAGTTCACTCATGTATTCCTTGCCATTTTTCTTGGTATTGAATTTGCTATCGATCTATACATTGGCATAGGTGCATTGCCTATCTTGTTGTAAATTGATATGGACCAAGTAGCACATATTTTTTTTGGAAAGTAGAAGTTTCAGTAATTGAAGTGTATAGGGATGCTTGGGTGCCTGTTACCTAAGGCTACTAGAAATTATGGATGTCTTCCATTACTCCTAATTCATTTCACTTCATCTCTAGTTCTTTATCGAGTGATCTGAAAGCAATTTGCGGGTTCTACTACTCAGTTACGTAGGAACATAGCATGCAGCTCAGCACTCTGAATTATATATACGTCCAAGTACTTACTGAATAACTGGTTCACATATTTTTAATGTGAACGATAATTTGTTTGAGTCCAATATAATCAAATACCACACTAAAAATTGATACCTATCATATTAAAACTTGTTACCGCTGGTAATCGAGCATTAATAATAATTATTATTATTGCGTTATATTTTATGAACCAAACGGCATCTAAGTTCGATCACATAAACCAGAGAATCCAATCAAACACAACAAAGGTCACCATAAAGGTACTGTGGAAATCATAGGACACTGTAGGACTGCATGACTACACATGTGCCAGTAGGCAGTAGCACGTCGTCCGAAGGATGCCTGTTGTTCTAGAAAGCTAAAATTGACGTAAATTTACTCGTTGACAAAGTAAACTGATACAAGAAACTGTGTCCCATAAATTTTATGGTAAATTAACCACGGTTGAAAGTCAATTTCTACGTACTTGCGGCCTTGGAGCTTAGGGGTGGACAAAATATGGAAGATTTCCAAATACATCTATATCTCAAAAAAAAAACGGTAAACATCAATAAAAATCCTTTGTACAGTAATGAGCTAGACGACGGCATGTATTTCTGTGACAAATGAAGATAGCAATTTGCAAGAATTGCTACAGCATGAAATGTAAGCGACTACTAGCACATTTCCGTCGTGGCCCTTATTTAATTATGAAAAACATATAATCCACACGACATAGTAGTAAGCAAGAATATATTACGATACTGGATAGCTCACTTAAAACAACAAAGGAGGTACAAAGTACATACAACCCAACGCCAACACTATATGGCGATAATATTAATAAAGCATCCAATTACATTATGCATGTGCTCGGATCCATGGCCGCCTGTCAGGAAGTATGGGACGGTGAGGGAGACTCGCGGGACCTCGCAGATAGACGTTTCTCGAACCTGAGGTGTCCTGCTGAGCGTCGTCGTCCCTGCTGCACCACATCGACAGTGGCTTGCTGCTCCACCTGTTGTGGTGGACATCGTCGTCCTGCTGTGTCTCCTCCGTCGTCCTGCGGGTGCTCCTTGTAACACCCTGAATTTGTGGTATAAAATTTATTTCTAATGACCACCCAAATTCATGTGTTATTCTTCTCTCTCTCACTCTAGGTTTTATCTCTCTCTAGATCCTCTCTTCCTTTTTCCCTTTTAAGTAGAATTAGCTTAAAGTTAGGGGGATTTAATTATTTATTTTTGCCAAAACACTATGGGTCATGACATGTTGTATCATGCTGAGCTTAAAATATTCTTTGAAGTGCTGCACATGTTTGAATTTATTTGAATTTAAAATCTAATTTGAATTTGGAATTGAAAAACCCTATAGAAAAGAAATAGAAAAGGAATTAGAAAATCCAGAGAAAAGGAAAAACGCAAAGTAGCCCAGCCGGCCTAGCTCGGCCCAGCCAGGCCGCGCGCCCGCGCCGCCTGACAGGCAGGCCCCGCCTGTCAGCGGCGGCTTCCTCTCCCGCGCGCTCTCTCTCTCTCGCTCTCTGCCCGCTGGGGCCGACCTGTCGGCGCCGGTTGCTTCGCCCACGCGCATCCCTCTTCTCTCTTTGTCTCGCGGGCCAGTGCTGCCAGGCGCTGAGCCGTTGCCCGCGCGCCCCCTTTTCTCTCTCTGCGCTGTGGACCCTCCCTGTCAGTTCCGCCCTACCCGCGCTCGTCGTGGACCAGCGGGTGCGCACTCGCGCACATCGCCGGATTTCTCGGCCACGACGCCCGCCCACACGCCCAGCTCCCTTCTTAGAGCCCCGCCAGTCCCCCACTCGCTCCCTCGCCTCATTTCGCACAGCATCGCCCTCTCTCGCGCTCTGCCCACGCCGCCAGATGCCACCAGAGACCCGCGCCCGCGTTCCCGACCATCTAGCTCGCCGGAGACCGCGCCAAGCCTCCCCGAGCTCCGCCCCGAGGTGAGACACCTTTGCCCGTGCTTAATTTCCCTAGTTTCGCTCTGTGCTCGGCCAATTTTGGCATCGCCGATGCTCGACCGTGGTGGTCCGCCGTGCTCGCGCGGTGGCTGGCCAATTTAGCCCGGTCTAGTTCCCCGGTGCAGGTTCCTGTGTCGCCCCTGCCTCTGCTGAAGCTTTCCCAAGCCTTAGCACGCCTCAAGCCCCTCCTAGTGGCCGGAATAACTCACCGGAGTTCCTCTGGTCCACCCGAGGTCTTCTCCCCGCCGTTCTCCCCTCTCTGCCCTCGGATTCGGGGCCTTTCCCCGCCACTGAGTTCGCCGTGGCATACTCTCCTTCTCTGCCCAATCCTAGCGACCCCGGAGCCACCCTAGCTCGCACCTGGCTCAAATCTGGCGACTTCACCGCCGCGGAGAGGAGCGGCGCTGCCCGCAGCTCTTCACTCCCCCCGTTCTGATCCCCTCCGTCCGATCCAGATCGCACGGCCCAGATCGCGGATACCGGCTCGCGCACGCGCGCCCTGCGCCCCTGGCCCGCCTGTCAGCGCCCGTGTTCCCTAGCGCTGGGCCCGCTCGGTCAGTGCGCCCTCCCCCTCTGTCGCTGACGCCCCTGGCCCGCCTGTCAGCACTCGCCCGCCCGCGCGCGCGCGCCCTCGGCCGCAGATGTAATCTCGGCCGTCGGTTTCGAATTTAAAGGTTAGAATCACCCGATACCCCTTCACGCGGTACTTTTATTAAAGAATCACCCCGTTGTCCCTGGTTTTCGCGCGTAGGCCCCTGTATTCTTGCAGATTGAACCCTGGACTTTTAAATATTCATAGAATTAGACCTAATTTCATATTTTGAATTCCCAAACTTGTTTATTTCATATCTTTTGCATATGAACTCCAAATTTAGTGATTCAAATTGCAAAATGTTTATAGTATTATTCTCTGTTCAAATAAATTAGTTCCATTTACACCCTGTGCTTACTAATTTTATGGATAACTATTAACTGGTATATGTATAGATTTGGTGTATTTAATAAAAAAAGAAAACCCTAGAGATTAAAACATGCTTAATCTTGTGAGATTAATAATGTGTATTACATGAATTCATCTCTGTTCTAATTTTTAGGTTACAATAAAATAAATTGAACTATGTTATGTATTTGTGAGTAACACTTAGAGAAATAATAATCTATTTCCAAATGAAGTTAGTTTATGTTATACTTTAAACTCATTATCCCTTATGTAGTATTGTGTCTTTTAAGATGTATTCCAAATGCATTGAATGCATGCTCGCTTTATTTAGACAACGAGCAGTCCAAGGTTCCTGAGTGTGTTGTTGGAGACCTTCCTGAGCAGCAACCTGGTGAAGGCAAGTGTCCTCTGACATATTATGTCCTACATACTTTATGATTCACTGTCCTGCATTACATTATCTAAAACCTAAGGATTGACTAGTTTGTATGTACCTTATCCTTGTTTACCTTTTGGGTTATCATGGTTAGCATTTTGCTATTGCCTTAACTTTAATCAATGAACATGATGTGAACATTTATGATACGATACTGTTATCCTGATTATGTTGATGATCTTGTGATACTCTAGGGGGTTAGGCCTTTTTCCTGAGTACCTCTCCGGAAGGACCTGTTCGTGGAGTGACCACCCGGGATAACAGTGCAACCATGAGGGTGTAATGGGACGCCCTTAGCTGATTAATTAGATGAACCTAGGGGAGTAGTTGGCTTTGCCGGAGGGCCGTCAATGGGGGCCGGGGCGTAGTGCTCGCTGTGCCAAGGTTGGGGTGTAGAGGTTCATTCGATTTGGTTTTGTTAGTCACCCACCATGGGGAGGTGTACTGCGTTTGTACGACTGGCGAAACCTAACGAGCAGCTATGCACCAGGGGAGTCTTTGTAAAGGCTACGTAGTGTATCCCTGGCCATTCACCTCGGTTGTGAATATCGGGTCTGTACAACCCAGGCTGGAAAGGGATCACGACTCGTGGGTAAAGTGTGCAACCTCTGCATAGTGTTAGAAACTGGTATATCAGCCGAGCTCACGGTTAAGAGCAGCCTTGGGATCCTCTTTGATTAGAAGAATTCTAGTTACTTTTATGATGATGGTTAATAATGCTGATATGAATCTGATCTCTAGTATTTCCTCTTTTGAGGGAGCACTTTTGGGTAATAACTATGTTTATTACTAAAACTTGGCTCTACTAACAATAATAAATACTTGACTAACCTAAAAGCAACTGCTTAACCTTAACCCCACATACATCTAGTCCACTTTAGCCAAACGGGACATTTGCTGAGTACGTTGATGTGTACTCACCCTTGCTTTACAAACCACCCCAACCCAGGTTGTCCCCACTGTACTCAGTGCTCATGAGGTGATGCTGGCAACATGGAGGACTTCGAGGAGTTCCAGGACTACGACGAGTTTTAGTCTATCTTAGTGGCAAACCCCCAGTCAGCTGCCTGTGTAGGCTTAGCATCTACGTTTCGTTTCTCCACACTTTGATAGTTAAGTTAAAGACAATGGTTATGTAATAGACTTTGTGGATGTCTTGGACATGTTGATGTAATAAATTACCTTTCCGCTATTTATTTTGAGCATTGTGTGATGATGTCCAATTATGTAATCGCTGTGTACGTGAGTTTCTGATCCTGGCACGTACATGGTTCACATTCGATTTGCCTTCCAAAATGGGTGTGACATAAGTGGTATCAAAGACAGGTTGACTGTAGGACTGCTAACCTAGACTAGAATGGTTGACCTAAGGACTATAGACCCCCACCCTTACCTTGACCTTAGAGTTCTTTGAAAAGTAGGTCATCTTGACCAACTCTATGTTACCTACTTATCTCAAAAAGTTTTGTCTCACTTTTCTTTCTGTTTACTTTCTGGTCTCCTAGTTCTACTCTTACTCTTGTGCTTACGATGTCTTTTGTAGATGGCCCGTATAAGGTGCACTGCACGTAAGTCTGTGATCCCCTTTTTGCCTTCTCGCCTGGCGGAGCGTCCACTGGGTCGCACGGTGCCAGGTCAGTCCAATCACCTGGAGAGACTATATCGTCGCCTGCATGAGGAGCAGGAGCGCCGACGCCTGGAGTAGGAGCAAGACCAGGAGCAGCAGGACTCTTCCCCCTCGCCTCAACGGGAGGTGGAGTCTGAGAGGCCGCTTTCCCCTGCACCACCATAGGGCATCCCGACTGCTGGAGGAGACCCTGACGGAGACGGAGACGACGACGACACTGGTGGCAGTTCGAGCCACGGCACGGAGCTCTCGGAGGAGCCGGAATCGGAGGGATGGATCGCTAGACCCATCACTCGTGACGCCGCTCGCGGGTGTCACTTCCACGACGCTCTCGAGACCTTGCTGCGTCGGGCCTTCGACCGACCCACTTGGTCCATCGAGTACCATTGTGTAGTCCACCATCATCGTCGCGGGTTATACCCAGACCAGTGGGAGGCTACTTGCTTGGTGCACCGTCCGGACGATGATCTCCGGGGTGAAGAGGCCTTCTCAGAGCACTATTCTATTACAGAGAGGGAAACTGCCGAGGCAGCCATGCAAGATGCAGCACGATGGGCACTTTCTCAGTATTGCTCGTTGTTGAGCGGGGTAGCTGATTTTCTCGACCTGAAGTACTACCCTCGTCGTTCGACCGGCAGTGCTGGAGGTGTGATTGCATCGCCAGTTGGTGAGGGCAATCCTAGGCTGAACAACATGGTCAACCTGGCCGTCGTACTCAACACAGAGTTGGACCATGCCCTTGACGAGTTGGTCAAGGTTCGGGTAGAGGTTGCGGAATTGCATGCTGAGTGCGCAGCACACCACTATCCGGATGGTGGTTCTCCCACCCCTATCAGGATTCAACACCCTTACCATTCACCGCCCCGTGGTCGCTTCGACTATGGTACCCCAGACTGCAGGACCCGGATAGATTTGGATCCCTAGATCGACAGAGTCGGAGTCTGTAATAATGCTTAGTTTAGTGTCTTAGTCTAGTCAGTCTTAGTTAGAGTTAGTTTGCTTATCTTATGTTGGATGCTTGTTATGATGGACATGTACTGAAGTTGGATATTTGTAATGATTGTGACCAAGGTGTGGGTGTCCCCTGCAACTTGGTGTAGTTATTAATAAAGTCAGTTATTTAGTTGAGTAACCCATTTATTTCCACTTTCCTCTTTATATGAGAAGTTGTCAGTGAGGATGATCAATTGTTCAATGCTATGAAGATTTCCGTAAATCTTTTCTTATGCTGAAAGACTGTAGAGTCAGATTTGTTATATGTGTGTGATTTCTACAGGTGTCTGAGAACAGGTGCAGAGGTGCGAGGTGTGCTCAACCAGAACAGCAGGCACTCTAAGAGGAGGCAGCCCCGCAGCAGCATTTGCCACCGTTGCCCCCGATGACCATTGAGCAAATGTTCCTGATGCAGACCCAAGCAGTTTAGGCAATCGGACATACCTTAGCAGCAATGCAGCAAGTGCAGCAGTAGCCACCACCTGTAACACCCTAATTTTAGGGGTATAAATTTTCTTTCTAATTATCACCCAAAATCATGTGTTACTCATCCTTTTCTCACTCTAGGCTTTCTCTCTCTCTAGATCCTCTCTCTCTTTTTCCTTTTTGATTAGAAATAGCTTGAACTAGTGGAGGTTAATTATTTATTTTTGCCAAAACCCTATGAGTCATGACATGTTGCATCATGCTGAGCTTAAAATATTCTTTGAAGTGTTGCATAAGTTTGAATTGATTTGAATTTGAAACCTAGTTTCAATTTGGATTTGAAAACCCTAGAGAAAATAAATAGAAAAGGCATTAGAAATTCCCGGGAAATAGAAAAAAGCTAATTCGGCCCAAGACAGCCCATTAAGGTCGGCCCGCGTGTGTCCACGCCCGCGCGCCCTCTCTGCCTGACAGGCGAGCCCCACCTCTCGGCGCAACCTCGAGCGCCCACTCTCCCTCGCTCTCTCGCTGCCCAGTGGACCCAGCCTATCGGCGCCAGTTACTTCACCCGCTCGCTCTCCCTCTCTCTCTCTGTCTCGCGGGCCCGGATTGCCAGTCGTCGAGCCGTTGCCCCGAGCGTCCCTCTTTTCTCCCTCTGCGTCGTGGGCCAACCGTGTCAGGTCCTCCTTCCTTGCGCCCGTCGAGGACCAGCGCGTGCGCACTCGCGCACGTCGCTGGGTTTCTTGGCCACGACGCCCGCCCACGTGCCCAGCCCCCTTTTTAGAGCCTCGCCTGTGCCCCGCGCACACCCCTCACCTCATTTCGCGCAGCTTCACCCTCTCTCGCGCTCTGCCCTCGACGCCAGCCACCGCTGGAGACCCGCGCCCGTGTTCCCGGCCATTCAGCTCGCCGAAGGCCGCCCCAAGCCTCCCCGAGGTCCGCCCTAAGGTGAGACACCCGTCCCCGTGCCCAATTTCCCTTATTGCGCCCTGTGTTCGTCCAATTTCACCTTCGCCGGTGCTTGACCGCGGCGGTCCACCGTGCTCGCCCGGTCGATTTAGCCCGGTCTAATTCACCAAAGTAGTTCCCTGTGTCACTCCTGTCTCTGTTGAAGCCAGCCAAGGCCTTAGCATGCGTTAAGTCCCCTCCCCATGGCCGGAATCGCTCACCGGAGTTTCTCCGACCCGCCCGAGACCCTCTCATCGCCGTTCTCCCTTCTATGCCCGTGGATTCATGGTCCTTTCCCTGCCATTGAGTTCGCCGTGGCGCCCTCTTCCCCTCTACCCAACTCCGGCGACCCTAGAGCCACCCTAGCTCGTGTCTGCCTCAACGTCGGCGACCTCACTGCCGCTGAGAGGAGCGGCATCGCCCGCAGCCGTCTGTTTCCATGGTCTGATCCCCTCCGTCCGATTCAGATCGAACGGCTCGGACCGGGGGTATCGCTTCGCGCACGTGCACCTGACGCCTTGACCCACCTGTTAGTGCCATTCGCAGCCGCTCATCATTCCCGTTCAGACCCCCCTCGGACCCGCTTGGACCCGCTCGGACCCGCTCGGAACCCCTTCGGACCCCCTTCGTCCGATCTTGATCGAACGGTTCGGACCCCCTCGGACCCCTGTAGCCGTCTGTTTCCCCTCTAGCGCTGGACCCGCTCGGTCAGCGCACTCTCTCCCTCTGTCACTAACACTCCCTGTCCCGCTTGTCAGTGCTCGCCCGCCCGCGCGCACGCGCCCTCGGCCGCAGATCTAATCTCGACCGTCGATTTCTGATCTGACGGTTAGATTCACCCGATACCCCTTCGCGTGGCTGTTTTGCTTAAGAAACCCCCTGATTTTAGGAAATCAACCCGTTGTCCTCTGTTTTAGCGCATAGGTCCCTAGTTTGTTTTAATTAGACCCCTGGACTTTTATTTAATCACAGAATTAGCCCTAATTTCATATTTCGAATTCTGAAATTTGTTTATTTCATAACTTTTGCATATGAACTCCAAATTTAGTGATTCAAATTGCAAAATGTTCATAGAATTATTCTCCGTTTAAATAAAATAGGTTCATTCACTGTCTGCACACTCTAATTTTTAGGATTGAATATGAACTAATGTAGATGTATGTTTTATTTATTTAATAAAATAAATAAAAAGAGAACCTTAGAGATTTGAACTTGTTTAAACTTGTGAAATTAATGATAAGTATTACATAAGTTTATCCATGTCCTAAATTTTAGGTCACCATAAAATAAATTGATCGATGTTATGTTTATGTAAGTAACCCTTAGAGAAATAATGATCAATGAAGTTAGGTTATGTTGTAGTTCAAGTTATACTTTGAATCCATTATCCATTATGTAGTATTGTGTCTTTTTAAGATGTGTTCCAATGTTTGTACATGCTTGGTGTGATGTTCATTTGCACTTTCCAAATGTATTGAATGCATGCTCGCTTTATTTAGACAACGAGCAACCCAAGATTCCTGTGTGTGTTGTTGGAGACCTCCCTGAGCAGCAACCTGGTGAAGGCAAGTGTCCTCAGACCTATCATGTCCTACCTTACTTTATAATTCACTGTCCCGCATTACATTACTGAAACTTAAGGATTGACTAGTCTGTATTTACTTTCCCCTTGTTTACCTTTTTGGGTTAATCATGGTTAGCTTATGCTATTGGTTAAACTTAATCAATGAACATGATGTGATCTTTTTATGATACGATGATGTTATCCCGATGAGGTCCTTGTGATACTTTAGGGGGCTCAGGCTCTTTCCTGAGTACCTCTCCGTAAGGACCTGTTTGGGGAGTGACAACCCGGGATAATAGTGCAACCATGAGGGTGGAATGGGACGCCCTTAGCTGATTAATTAGAGGAACCAGAGGAGTAGTTGGCTTCGCCGTAGGGCCGTCAATGGGGTCCGGGCACAGTACTTGCTCTACCGGAGCTGGTTGCAGAGGTTCTTTGATTTGGTTTTTGTTAGTCACCCTTCCTCTAGGGAGATGTACTGTGTTTATCAAACTGGAGAAACCTAACGGGCGGCTATGACCTCTGGGAAATCTTTGTAAAGGCTACGTAGTGAGTCCCTGCTAGGTCACCTTGGTAGTGATCAATGGCGAGGCTAGAACCTCGGGCAGAATGGGAATCACGGCTTGTGGGTAAAGTGTGCAACCTCTGCAGAGTGTTAAAAACTGGTATATCAGCCAAGCTCATGGTTAAGAGCAGCCATGGGATCCTCTTCGATTAGAAGAACAATGGTTACTTTTATGATGATTAACAATGGTGATTATAATCCTGATCTCTGGTATTTCCTCTTGGAGGGAGTTCCTCTGGGTAATAACTGGGTTATTACTAAAACTTGGCTCTACTTATAAGTAATAAAACTTGACCAACTAAAAGCAACTACTTAACTTTAAACTCCACATACAGCTAGTCCACTTTAGCCAAACGGGACATTTGCTGAGTACGTTGAAGTTTACTCACCCTTGCTTTACAAACCACCCCACCCCAGGTTGTCCCCACTATTCTCAGTGCTCGGGAGGTGAAGCTGGCAACATGGATGACTTCGAGGAGTTCCAGGAATACGATGAGTTCTAGTTTATCTTAGCGGCAAACCCCCAGTTAGCTGCCTGTGTAGGCTTAGCATCTACGTTTCTTATTTTCGCACTTTGATAATTATGTTGAACAATAGTTATGTATTAGACTCTGTGGATGTCTTGGACATCTTGATGTAATAAAGTACCTTTCTGCTATTTAATTTGATCATTGTGTGATGATGTCCAATTATGTAATCGCTGTGTACGTGAGTTCTGATCCTGGCACGTACATGGTTCGCATTCGGTTTACCTTCCAAAACCGGATTTGACATAAGTGGTATCAAAGCCTTGCTGACTGTAGGACCGCTAAGCTAGACTAGAATGATTGCCCTAAGGACTATAGACCCTTACTCTTACCTTGACCTCAAAAGTCTTGACCAACTCTATGTTATCTACTTATCTCAAAAAGTTTCGTCTCACTTTCCTTTCTGTTTACTTTCTGGTCTCATAGTTCTACTCTTACTCTTGTGCTTACGATGTCTTCTGTAGATGGCTCGTATCAGGTGCACTGCACGTAAGTCTGTGATACCCTTTTTGCCTTCTCGCCTGGCGGAGCGTCCCCTGCATCACACGGTGCCAGGTCAGTCCAGCCAGCTGGAGAGACTGCATCATCGCCTGCACGAGGAGCAGGAGCGCCGACGCCAGGAGCAGGAGCAGGACAAGGAGCAGCAGGACTCTTCCCCCTTGCCTCAGCAGGAGGTGGAGTCTGAGAGGCCTCCTTCCCCTGCACCTCAGCCAGAGATGCCCCCTGCACCACCTTAGGGCATCCCAGCTGCTGGAGGAGACCCTAATAGAGATGGAGACAACGACGACGCCGGTGGCAGTTCAAGCCACGGCACGGAGCTTTCGGAGGAGCCAGAGCCGGAGCCGGATGGATGGATCGCTAGACCCATCACTCGTGACGCCACTCGTGGGTGTCACTTCCACGACGCTCTCAATACCTTGTTGCGTCAGGCCTTCGACTGACACACATGGTCTATCGAGTATTGTTGTGTAGTCTACCAGCATCATCGCGGGCTATACCCGGACCAGTGGGAGGCTACTTGCTTGGTGCGCCATCTAGACGATGATCTCCGGGGTGCTGAGGCCTTCTCAGAGCACTATTCTATTACTGAGAGGGACATTGCCGAGGCAGCCATGCAAGATGCAGCACGACGTGCACTTTGTCTGTATTGCTCGTTGTTCAGTGGGGTAGCTGATGGCCTTGACCTGAAGTACTACCCTCACCGTTCGACCAGCAGTGCCGAAGGTGTGATTGTCTCGCCAGTTGGTGAGGGCAATCCCAGGCTGAGCAGCATGGTCAACTTGGTCGTCGTGCTCAACACAGAGTTAGACCACACCCTCGACGAGTTGGGCAAAGTTTGGGCGGAGGTTGCGGAATTACGTGCTGAGTACGCAGCACGCAACTATTTGGATGGTGGTTCTCCCGCCCCTGTCGGGATTCAGCACCCTTACCGTTCATCGCCCCGTGGTCGCTTCGACTATGGTACCCCAGACTGTAGGACCCGCATAGATTTAGATCCATAGATCGATGGAGTCGGAGTCTGTAATAATGCTTAAATCAGTGTCTTAGTCTAGCCAGTCTTAGCTAGAGTTAGTTTGCTTATTTTATGTTGGATGCTTGTCATGATGAACATGTAATGAAGTTGGATCTTTGTAATGATTGTCACCAAGGTGTGGGTATCCCCTGCAACTTGGTGTAGTTATTAATAAAGTCAATTATTAAGTTGGGTAATCCATTTATTTCCACTTTCCTCTTTATCTGAGAAGTTGTCAGTGAAGATGGTCAATTGTTTAGTGCTGTGAACTTTTCCGTATATCTCTTTTTATGCTGAAAGACTGCAGAGTCAGATCTGATATGCGTGTGGTTTCTACAGATGTCTGAGAACAGGCGTAGAGGTGTGAGGCGCGCCCAGCCAGAGCAGCAGGCACCCCAAGAGGAAGCAGCCCCGCAGCAGCAGTTGCCACCGCCACCCTCGATGACCATAGAGCAGATGTTCATGATGCAGACCCATGCAATTCAGGCAATTGGTCAGATATTAGCAGCGATGTAGCAGGCTCAGCAGCAGCCACCACCACCTCAGCCTCCAGTGCAAGTCCAGATGCCTCAAGTGCCTAGAGACAAGTGGGCAGAATTCATGAGGGGCCATTCCCCTGTCTTTGCCCACTCTGCTGATCCCATGGACGCGGAAGATTGGTTGTGTACCGTGGAGCGTGAGTTGCACACTGCCCAGTGCAACGACCGTGAGAAGGTGTTGTATGGTCCCCGACATCTGAGGGGAGCAGCACAGTCTTAGTGGGAGTCTTACCTCGCCACCCATGCCAACCCTGAAGCCATTACTTGGGAGGAGTTCAGGGACAATTTCCGTCGCTACCATGTGCCCGAGGGACTGATGATAGTGAGGAAGGAGGAGTTTCTCGCCCTGAATCAAGGTCCCTTGTTCGTCAGTGAATACAGGGACAAGTTTCTGCAGCTATCGCGTTATGCCCCAGAGGATGTCAACACAGATGCCAAGAGGCAGTACCGCTTTTTGAGAGGACTGGTTGATCCCCTCCACTATCAATTGATGAACCACACTTTCCCCACCTTCCAACATCTAATAGACAGAGCAATCATGACTGACAGGAAGCGTTGGGAAATGGAGGACAGGAAACACAAGATTGGTGGACCTCAGGCCAGGAGTAGCAGTCGTCCCCACTACTAAGGCAACTCGCCTCAGCAATTCAAGCAAGGTAACCAGCACCAGCATCAGCGTCAGCACCAGCACCAGTACGAGAGGCAGTTTCCTCAGCAGCAGCAGTAGCAGTACCGTCAGAACACTCAGCCGGGAGGAAATCAGTACCAATGTTAGAACAACCAGGCAGTTCGTCTTCCTGCCCCAGCAACCAATCAGAATAGTCAAGCAGCGCCAACTCAAGTAGGAGGTCATGCATGCTTCTACTATGGAGAACAGAATCACTGGGCGAAGAATTGTCCAAAGAAAGCAGCCCAGCAACTGCCAGCAGTTAATGCACTAGCAAGACAAGGAGCACCACAGCAAGCACAAGGAGTCCGTGGTCAGGCCTACAATCGTTGAAAGGTGAACCACCTGGAAGTCGAAGCAATCCCGGATGCTCAGGACGTGGCAGTAGGTATGTTTCCAGTTGAATCGTACCCAGCAAAAGTACTATTTTATACTGGTGCCACACATTTTTTTGTTTCTGCATCTTGGGTAAAATCACATAACATCCCCATAGAACCAATGATCCCACCTTTGAGAGTTAATTCAGTTGGGGGTAAAGTTCAGTCCGATAGGATTTGTCCGAATCTAAGCATTGAAATAAGGGGGATAGCTTTCCCCGCTAGCCTAGTAGTCATGGGAACTCAAGGGTTAGATGTCATTCTAGGGATGAATTGGCTACATAGAAATCAAGCCACTGTCAGTTGTGACAAGATGACAGTTAAGTTGGTGTCCCCATCCGGAAAGGAAGTAGTAACCAAGCTATACTTACCTGAACTAGAAGAAGGAGGTTGTCACCATTTATCAGTAGATGACAAGGAGTCCAATCCGATTGAGGCAATTAGGACTGTGTCAGAATTCCCTGATGTATTCCTTGAAGAGTTACCAGGCATGCCACTTGAAAGAAAAGTTGAATTTGCCATAGAGCATATCCCAGGCACCGCCCCTATTTCCAAGAGAGCTTATCGAGTTTTCGGACTAGAGTTGGTGGAACTCAAGAAGCAAATTTATGAGTTGTTAGAGAAAGGCTACATCGGACCAAGTACCTCACCTTGGGTAGCCCCAGTGTTATTTGTGGAGATGAAGGATGGCACGAAGAGGATGTGCATCGATTACAGAGCTTTGAATGAAGTCACTGTCAAGAATAAGTACCCCCTTCCCAGAATTGAAGACTTATTTGATCAGTTAAGAGGAGCCAGTGTGTTCTCAAAGATAGATCTGAGGTCAGGTTACCATTAGCTCAGAATCCGACCTGCAGATATACCGAAGACAACATTCATCACCAAGTATGGACTATATGAGTTCATGGTTATGTCATTCAGATTGACGAATGCGCCAGCGTACTTCATGTACCTGATGAACAGTGTGTTCATGGACTACCTCGACAAGTTCGTGGTGGTATTCATTGATGATATTCTTGTATATTCCCAGAATGAGCAAGAGCATGAGGAGCATTTGAGGAAAGTACTTCAGAGGCTACGAGATTGCCAGCAGTATGCCAAGCTTAGCAAGTGTGAGTTCTGGATGAGCGAAGTTCTATTCTTGGGTCATATTATAAACCAAGATGGACTAGCTGTGGATCCAAAGAAGGTAGCAGCGATTCTGGACTAGAAAGCACCAAAAGATGTCCGAGGAATCAAGAGTTCCATTGGAATGGCCGGTTACTATCGGTGTTTTATTGAAGGTTTCTCCAAGATTGCGAGACCAATGACAGCCTTGCTAGCAAAGAAGGTTGAGTTCGAGTGGACCCCAGCGTGCCTAGAATCATTTGAAATGTTGAAGCAGAAGTTAACAACAGCGCCAGTGTTGGTTCTGCCAGATGTTCACAAGCCATTCTCAGTGTATTGCGATGCTTCGTACACCGGACTGGGATGCGTGTTGATGCAGGAAGGGAGAGTAGTGTCATACTCGTCCTGACAGTTGAAGATTCATGAGAAGAACTATCCTACTCATGATCTGGAGCTAGCAGCAGTGGTTGATGCATTGAAGACCTAGAGACATTATCTTTATGGGCAGAAGTGTGATATCTACACGGACCACAAGAGTCTCAAATATATATTCACTCAGTCAGAGCTAAACATGAGATAGCGAAGATGACTAGAGTTGATCAAAGATTATGAGATGGAGATTCATTACCACCTAGGAAAAGCGAATGTGGTTGTAGATGCTCTGAGTAGAAAGAGTCAAGTCCATATGTTGGCAGCCCACCCGATGTCGTTTGAGCTAGCAAAGGAATTTGACAGATTGAGTCTCGGATTTCTGAACAACACTCAAGGAGTGACAATCAAGTTAGAACCCACTCTAGAGTAAGACATCAGGAAAGGATAGAAGGATGATGAGAAGATCAAAGAGATCCGGCAGCTGATCATCGATGGGAAAGGTCCAGATTTCCGTGAAGATGCCGAAGGAGTGGTATGGTTCAAAGATAGGCTGTGTGTTCCCAACATCACCTCGATCCGGGAACAGATTCTCAAGGAAGCTCATGAGACAACATACTCTATACACCCGGGTAGTGAGAAAATGTACCAAGACTTGAAGAGAAGATTCTGGTGGTATGGTATGAAAAGAAAGATAGCAGAGTATGTGGCTAGATGCGACAGTTGTCAGAGGATCAATGCAGAAAACCTGCGACCCGCAGGGTTGTTGCAGCCGTTGCAGATTCCACAGTGGAAATGGGATGAGATTGGTATGGATTTTATAGTTGATCTGCCCCGCACTCGAGCTGGTTATGACTCCATCTGGGTAGTAGTGGACCGTTTGACAAAGGCGGCCCATTTCATACCAGTCAAGACCACCTATAACAGTGCAGTGTTGGCAGAGTTATACATGACTCAGATTGTGTGCTTACATGGTATTCCAAAGAAGATAGTATCAAATAGAGGAACCCAGTTTACTTCTCACTTTTGGCAGCAGCTACATGAAGCTTTGGGTACGCACTTGAAGTTCAGTTCGGCTTATCACCCACAGACAGATGGTCAAACTAAGAGAACCAACCGGATTCTTGAGGATATGTTGAGAGCTTGTGCTTTGCAGGACCAGTTAGGATGGGACAAGAGGCTACCGTATGAAGAATTCTCTTACAATAACAGCTACCAAACCAGTCTGAAGATGTCACCATTTGAAGCGCTCTATGGGAGGAATTGCAGAACTCCACTGCATTGGGATCAACCTGGTGAAAGACAGGTGTTCGGTCCAGATATTTTGCTTGAAGCCGAAGAGAACATCAGAATGGTCCGAGAGAATTTAAAAGCAGCGCAGTCCAGACAGCGAAGCTATGATAACACCAGAAGAAGGGAATTCAGTTTTGAAGTGGGAGACTATGTCGACTTAAAGGTGTCACCCATCAGAGGAACCAAAAGGTTTGGAGTCAAGAGCAAGTTAGTACCTCGTTATATTGGCCCATATCAGATTCAAGCCAGACGTGGAGAAGTGGCTTATCAGCTCAGCTTACTAGAGAACCTGTCCGCAGCGCACGATGTGTTCCATGTGTCGCAGTTGAAGAAATGCTTGAGAGTGCCAGAAGAGCAGTTACCAGCAGAGGATCTTGAAGTTCAAGAATATCTGACTTATATTGAGAAGCCAACCCAAATTCTGTAGACAGCAGATCGGGTCACCCAGAGAAGTACCATTAGGATGTGCAAAGTCAAATGGGGTCACCACTCAGAAGAAGAAGCAACCTGGGAAAGAGAAGATGATTTGAAAGCCAAGTACCCTGAGCTCTTTTCTAGCCAGCCCTGAATCTTGAGGGCGAGATTCTTTTAAGGGGGATAGGTCTGTAACACCCTGATTTTGGAGGTATAAAACTTCTTTCTAATTATCACCCAAAATCATGTGTTACTCATCCTTTTCTCACTCTAGGCTTTCTCTCTCTCTAGATCCTCTCTCTCTTTTTCCTTTTAGATTAGAAATAGCTTGAACTAGTGGAGGTTAATTATTTATTTTTACCAAAACCTTATGAGTCATGACATGTTGCATCATGCTGAGCTTAATATATTCTTTGAAGTGTTGCACAAGTTTGAATTGATTTGAATTTGAAACCTAGTTTGAATTTGGATTTGAAAACCCTAGAGAAAATAAATAGAAAAGGCATTAGAAATTACAGGGAAATAGAAAAAGCTAATTCGGCCCAAGGCAGCCCATTAAGGCCGGCCCGCGTGTGTCCGCGCCCGCGCGCCCTCTCTGCCTAACAGGCGAGCCCCACCTATCGGCGCAACCCCGAGCGCCCACTCTCCCTCGCTCTCTCGCTGCCCAGTGGACCCAGCCTATCGGTGTCAGTTACTTCACCCGCTCGCTCTCCCTCTCTCTCTCTGTCTCGTGGGCCCGGATTGCCAGTCGTCGAGTCGTTGCCCCGAGCGTCCCTCTTTTCTCCCTCTGCGCCATGGGCCAACCCTGTCAGATCCGCCTTCCTTGCGCCCGCCGTGGACCAGCGCATGCGCACTCGCGCACGTCGCCGGGTTTCTCGGCCATGACACCCGCCCACGCGCCCAGCCCCCTTTAAAAAGCCCCGCATGTGCCCTGCGCACACCCCTCACCTCATTTCATGCAGCTTCACCCTCTCTCGCGCCCTACCCTCACCGCCAGCTGCTGCCGGAGATCCGCGCCCATGTTCCTTGCCATTCAGCTCGCCAGAGACCACCCCAAGCCTCCCCGAGCTCCGCCCCAAGGTGAGACACCCGTCCACGTGCCCAATTTCCCTTATTGCGCCCTATGTTCGTCCAATTTCACCTTCGCCGGTGCTCGACCGCGGTGGTCCGCCGTGCTCGCGCGGTGGCCGGCTGATTTAGCCCGGTCTAGTTCACCAGAGTAGTTCCCAGTGTCGCTCCTGTCTCTGCTGAAGCCAACCAAGGCCTTAGCGCGCCTTAAGTCCCCTCCCCGTGGCCGGAATCGCTCACCGGAGTTTCTTCGACCCGCCCGAGACCCTCTCACCGCCGTTCTCCCTTCTCTGCCCATGGATTCATGGTCCTTTCCCCGCCATTGAGTTCGCCGTGGCGCCCTCTTCACCTCTACCCAGCTCCGGTGACCCTGGAGCCACCCTAGCTCTCGCTTGCCTCAACACCGTCGACCTCACCGCCGCGGAGAGGAGCGGTGCCGCTCGCAGCCGTCTGTTTCCCCGGTCTGATCCCCTCCGTCCGATTCAGACAGAACGGCTCGGACCGCGGGTACCGCTTCGCGCACGCGCACCTGGCGCCTTGACCCACCTGTCAGTGCCATTCGCAGCTGCTCATCATTCCCGTTCGGACCCCCCTCAGGCCGCTAGAACCCCCCTTCGGACCCCCTCCATCCGATCTTGATCGAACGATTCGGACCCCCTCGGACCCCTGTAGTCGTCTGTTTCCCCTCTGGCGCTGGACCCGCTCGGTCAGCGCACTCTCCCCCTCTATCACTGACACTCCCTGTCCCGCTTGTCAGTGCTCGCCCGCCCGTGTGCGCGCTCGGCCGTAGATCTAATCTCGGCCGTCGATTTCTGATCTGACGGTTAGATTCACCTGATACCCCTTTGCGTGGCAGTTTTGCTTAAGAAACCCCCTGGTTTTAGGAAATCAACCCATCGACCTCTATTTTAGCGCATAGGTCCCTAGTTTGTTTTATTTAGACCCATGGACTTTTATTTAATCACAGAATTAGCCCTAATTTCATATTTCGAATTCCCAAACTTATTTATTTCATAACTTTTGCTTATGAACTGCAAATTTAGTGATTCAAATTGCAAAATGTTCATAGAATTATTCTCTATTTAAATAAAATAGATTCACTCACTATCTGCACACTCTAATTTTTAGGATTGAATATGAACTAATGTAGATGTATGTTTTATTTATTTAATAAAATAAATAAAAAGAGAACCTTAGAGATTTGAACTTGTTTAAACTTGTGAAATTAATGATAAGTATTACATAAGTTCATCCCTGTCCTAAATTTTAGGTCACCATAAAATAAATTGATCGATGTTATGTTTATGTAAGTAACACTTAGAGAAATAATGATAAATTAAGTTAGGTTATGTTGTAGTTAAAGTTATACTTTGAATCCATTATCCCTTATTTAGTATTGTGTCTTTTTAAGATGTGTTCCAATGTTTGTACATGCTTGGTGTGATGTTCATTTGCACTTTCCAAATGTATTGAATGCATGCTCGCTTTATTTAGACAATGAGCAACCCGAGATTCCTAAGTGTGTTGTTGGAGACCTCCCTGAGCAGCAACCTGGTGAAGGCAAGTGTCCTCAAACCTATCATGTCCTACCTTACTTTATAATTCACTGTCCCGCATTACATTACTGAAACTTAAGGATTGACTAGTCTGTATTTACTTTCCCCTTGTTTACCTTTTTGGGTTAATCACGGTTAGCTTATGCTATTGCTTAAACTTAATCAATGAACATGATGTGATCTTTTATGATACGACGATGTTATCCCGATGAGGTCCTTGTGATTACTTTAGGGGGCTCAGGCTCTTTCCTGAATACCTCTCCGTAAGGACCTGTTTGGGGAGTGACAACCCGGGATAACAGTGCAACCATGAGGATGGAATGGGACGCCCTTAGCTGATTAATTAGAGGAACCAGAGGAGTAGTTGGCTTCGCCGTAGGGCCGTCAATGGGGTCCGGGCACAGTACTTGCTCTGTCGGGGCTGGTTGCAGAGGTTCTTTAATTTGGTTTTTGTTAGTCACCCTTCCTCCGGGGAGATGTATTGTGTTTATCAAACTGGAGAAACCTAACGGGTGGCTATGACCCTGGGAAATCTTTGTAAAGGCTACGTAGTGAGACCCTGCTAGGTCACCTTGGTAGTGATCAATGGGAGGCTAGAACCTCGGGCAGAATGGGAATCACGGCTTGTGGGTAAAGTGTGCAACCTCTGCAGAGTGTTAAAAATTGGTATATCAGCCAAGCTCACGGTTAAGAGCAGCCTTGGGATCCTCTTCGATTAGAAGAACAATGGTTACTTTTATGATGATGATTAACAATGGTGATTATAATCCTGATCTCTGGTATTTCCTCTTGGAGGGAGTGCCTCTAGGTAATAACTGGGTTATTACTAAAACTTGGCTCTACTTATAAGTAATAAAACTTGACCAACTAAAAGCAACTGCTTAACTTTAAACTCCACATACAGCTAGTCCACTTTAGCCAAACGGGACATTTGCTGAGTACGTTGAAGTGTACTCACCCTTGCTTTACAAACCACCCCACCCCAGGTTGTCCCCACTGTTCTCAGTGCTCGGGAGGTGAGGCTGACAACATGGATGACTTCGAGGAGTTCCTAGAATATGATGAGTTCTAGTTTATCTTAGCGGCAAACCCCTAGTTAGCTACCTGTGTAGGCTTAACATCTACGTTTCTTATTTCCGCACTTTGATAATTATGTTGAACAATAGTTATGTATTAGACTCTACGGATGTCTTGGACATCTTGATGTAATAAAGTACCTTTCCGCTATTTAATTCGAGCATTGTGTGATGATGTCCAATTATGTAATCGATGTGTACGTGAGTTCTGATCCTGGCACGTACATGGTTCGCATTCAGTTTACCTTCCAAAATCGGGTGTGACACCACCGCCTCAGCCTCCAGTGCAAGTCCAGATGCCACAAGTGCCCAGAGACAAGCGGGCAGAATTCATGAGGGGCCATCCCCCAGTCTTTGCCCATTCTGCTGATCCTATGGACACCGAAGATTGGTTGCGTACCGTGGAGCATGAGTTGCACACTGCCTAGTGCAACGATCGTGAGAAGGTGTTGTACGATCCTCGACAGCTGAGGGGAGCAACACAGTCTTGGTGGGAGTCTTACCTTGCCACCCATGCCAACCCTGAAGCCATCACTTGGGAAGAATTCAGGGACAACTTCCGTCGCTACCATGTGCCTGAGGGATTGATGATAGTGAGGAAGGAGGTGTTTCTCGCCCTGAAGCAAGGTCCTCTGTCCGTCAGTGAGTACAGGGACAATTTTCTGCAGCTGTCGCGTTATGCCCCAGAAGATGTCAACACGGATGCCAAGAGGCAGTACCGCTTCTTGAGAGGTTTGGTTGATCCCCTCTTTTACCAGTTAATGAACCACACCTTCCCTACCTTCCAGCACTTGATAGACAGAGCAATCATGACAGAAAGGAAGCGTTGGGAGATGGAGGATAGGAAATGCAAGATTGGTGGATCTCAGGTCGGGAGTAGCAGTCGTCCTCGCTACTCATGCAACCCACCTCAGACATTCAAGAAAGGTCACCAGCACTAGTACCAGCATCAGCGTCAGAACTAGCAACGGCAGTACCAGAGGCAGTTTCCTCAGCAACAGCAGCAGTATCGTCAGAACAACCAGCAAGGAGGAAATCAATACCAGCGTCAGGGCAACCAAGCAGCCCATCTTCCTGCCCCAGCAACCAACCAGAACAACCAAGCAGTGCCAGCACAAGGAGGTAGTCGTGCATGTTTCCACTATCGAGAATAAGGCCATTGGGCAAATCATTGCCCAAAGAATGCAGCTCAGCAGCAGCCAGCTCCCAATGCCCCAGTCAGACAGAATGCAATGCAGCAAGGAGGCAACAACCGTGGGCAGCCTCGTGCCCAGTATGGAAAGGTGAACCACTTGGAGGCCGACACAGTCAAGGAGACTCCAGGAGTGGCGCTAGGTACGTTTTTAGTCGAGTACCATTCTGCAAATGTCTTATTTGATACTAGAGCAACGTATTCTTTTGTGACTGCATCATGGGTAGAATCACATAATATACCAGTAGCACCCATGTATCCACCTATGAGGGTTAGTTCAGTTGGTGGAAGGACCCAAACGGATAGATTTTGCCCTAGTGCAAAAGTTCAAATAAAGGGGATAGAGTTCCCCGCTGATTTAATAGTTATGGGTAACCAAGATACAACTTTAGATGTCATCCTAGGGATGAATTGGCTAACCAAGTATCAAGCCAGTCTTAGCTGTGACAAGAGAATGGTGAAGTTAGTGTCCCTATCAGGAGAAGAAGTGTTAGTGGAGTTGGTCTTGTCTGGACCAAGGAAAGTAAGTTGTCACCAAGTCACCGCCCATATTGAGGAGATTAAACCATTAGAGGCTATCAAGGTAGTGTCAGATTTCCCAGACGTGTTTCTCAAGGAGTTACCAGGTATGCCACCTGAAAGGAAGGTTGAATTTGCCATAGAGCTTATACCAGGCACCGCCCCTATATCCAAGAGAGCCTATCGAGTGTCCGGACCAGAGTTGGTGGAACTCAAGAAGCAGATTGATGAGTTGTCGGAGAAAGGCTACATCAGACCGAGTACCTCACTTTGGGCAGACCCAGTGCTGTTTGTGGAGAAGAAGGATGGCACGAAGAGGATGTGCATCGATTATCGAGCCTTGAATGAAGTTACTGTCATGAACATGTACCCCCTGCCTAGAATTGAAGATTTATTCGATCAGTTGAGAGGAGCCAGTGTGTTCTCGAAGATAGATTTGAGGTCAGACTACCATCAGCTCAGAATCCGACCCTCGGATAAACCGAAGACGGCATTCATCACCTAGTATGGACTGTACGAGTTCACGGTCATGTCATTCGGTTTGACAAATGCGCCAGCGTACTTGATTTACTTTATGAACAATGTGTTCATGAACTACCTCAACAAGTTCGTAGCGGTGTTCATTGATGATATTCTTATATATTCCCAGAATGAGCAAGAGCATGAGGAACATTTGAGGAAAGTACTTTAGGGGCTACGAGATTGTCAGCTATATGCCAAGCTTAGCAAGTGCGAGTTTTGGATCAGTGAAGTCCTATTCTTCGGTTATAAACCGAGAAGGATTGGCTGTAGATCTAAAGAAGGTAACAACTATCTTGGACTGGAAAGCACCAAAAGATGTCTGAGGAATCAAGAGTTTCATCGGAATGGCCGGTTATCATCGGTGTTTCATTGAGGGATTCTCCAAGATTGCCAGACCAATGACAACCTTGTTGGCGAAGAAGGTTGAGTTCAAGTGTACCCTAGCATGCCAGAAGTCCTTTGAGACATTGAAGGAGAAGTTGACAACGACACCAGTACTTATTCTGCCAGATGTTCACAAGCCATTCTCAGTATATTGTAATGCTTCGTACACAGGGCTGGGATGTGTGTTAATGCAGGAAGGGACAGTAATGGCATACTCGTCCCGCCAGTTGAAGATTCATGAGAAGAATTAACCTACTCATGATATGGAAATAGCAGTCGTGGTTCATGCATTGAAGATCTGGAGGCACTATTTGTATGGGCAGAAGTGTGATATCTACACGGACAATAAGAGTCTCAAATACATATTCACCCAATCGGAGTTAAACATGAGACAGTGAAGATGGCTAGAGTTGATCAAAGATTATGAGCTAGAGATTCATTATCATCCAAGCAAAGAAAATGTGGTTGTAGATGCTCTGAGCAGAAAAAGTCAAGTTAATATGTTGGCCGCTCACCCGATGCCGTATGAGCTAGCGAAGGATTTCGACAGATTGAGTCTCGGATTTCTGAACAACACTCAAGGAGTGACAATTGAGTTGGAACCCACTCTAGAGCAAGCCATCAGGAAAGGTCAGAAGGATGATGAGAAGATCAACGGGATCCGGCAGCTAATCAAAGATGGGAAAGGCAAGGATTTCCGTGAAGATGCAGAAGGAGTGGTATGGTTCAAGGATAGACTGTGTGTTCCCGACATCAAATCGATCTGGGAACTGATTCTCAAAGAAGCTCATGAGACAACATACTCTATACACCCTAGTAGTGAGAAGATGTACCAAGACCTAAAGAAAAGATTCAGGTGGTACGGGATGAAAAGGGAGATAGCAGAGTATGTGGCTGTATGTGACAGTTGTCAGAGAATTAAAGCAGAACATCAGATACATGCAGGTTTGTTGCAGCCGTTGTAGATTCCTCAATGGAAATGGGATGAGATTGGATTGGACTTTAATGTCGGTTTGCCTCGCACTCGTACTGGTTATGACTCCATCTGGGTAGTAGTGGACCATTTGACAAAGGCGACCCATTTCATACCAGCAAGACCACCTACAATAGTGCAGTGTTGGTCGAACTATACATGTCTCGGATTGTGTGCTTGCATGGCGTTCCAAAGAAGATAGTATTAGATAGAGGCACTCAGTTCACCTCTCATTTTTGGTAGCAGTTGCATGAAGCTTTGGGCACACACTTGAAGTTCAGCTCAGCTTATCACCCGTAGATAGATGGTCAAACAAAGAGAACCAATCATATTCTGGAGGATATGTTGAGGGCTTGTGCTTTACAAGACAAGATAGATTGGGACAAGAGATTACCATATGCGGAATTCTCTTACAACAATAGCTATCAAGCCAGTCTGAAGATGTCACCATTCGAAGCACTCTATGGGAGGAATTACAGAACTCCATTGCATTAGGACCAACCTGGTGAAAGACAGGTGTTCGGTCTAGATATTTTGCTTGAAGCCGAAGAGAACATCAGAATGGTCCAAGAGAATTTAAAGGTAGCACAGTCCAGACAGCGAAGCTATGCTGACACCAGAAGAAGGGAACTCAATTTCGAAGTGGGAGACTATGTCTATTTGAAGGTGTCACCCATCAGAGGAACCAAAAGGTTTGGAGTCAAAGGCAAGCTAGAACCTCGATATATTGGGCCGTATCATATTCAAGCAAGATGTGGAGAAGTAGCTTATCAACTCAGCTTACCGGAGAATCTGTCCGCTGTGCACGATGTGTTCCATGTGTCTCAGTTGAAGAAATGCTTGAGAGTGCCAGAAGAGCAGTTACCAGCAGAGGATCTTGAAGTTCAAGAAGATCTGACTTATATTGAGAAGCCAACCCAAATTCTAGAGACAACAGATCGGGTCACTCGGAGAAGTACCATCAGGATGTGTAAAGTCAAATGGGGTCACCACTCAGAAGAAGAAGCCACCTGGGAACGAGAAGATGATTTGAAAGCCAAGTACCCTGAGCTCTTTTCTAGCGAGCCCTGAATCTCGAGGGCGAGATTCTTTTAAGGGGGATAGGTCTGTAACACCCTGAATTTGGGGGTATAAAATTTCTTTCTAATGACCACCAGAATTCATGTGTTACTCTTCTCACTCTCACTCTAGATTTTATCTCTCTCTAGATCCTCTCTTCCTTTTTCCCTTTTAAGTAGAATTAGCTTAAAGTTAGTGGGATTTAATTATTTATTTTTGCCAAAACACTATGGGTCATGACATGTTGCATCATGCTGAGCTTAAAATATTCTTTGAAGTGTTGCACATGTTTGAATTTATTTGAATTTGAAATCTAATTTGAATTTGGAATTGAAAAAACCCTATAGAAAAGAAATAGAAAAGGAATTAGAAAATCCATAGAAAAGGAAAAACACAAACAAGCCTAGCCGGCCAGCTCGGCCCAGCCAGGCCGCGTGACCGGCGCCAGCGCCGCCTGACAGGCAGGCCCCGCCTGTCAGCGGCGGCTTCCTCTCCCGCTCTCTCTCTCTCTCTCTCTCTCTCTCTCTCTCTCTCTCTCTCTCTCTCTCTCTCTCTCTCTCTTGCTCTCTGCCCGCTGGGGCCGACCTGTCGGCGCATGTTGCTTCACCAGCGCATGTCCCTCTTCTCTCTCTGTCTCGCCAGGCGCTGAGCCGTTGCCCGCGCGCCCCCTTTTCTCTCTCTGCGCCGTGAACCTCCGTGTCAGTTCCGCCCTCCCTACGCTCGCCGTGGACCAGCGCTTGCACACTCGCACACGTCGCCGGATTTCTCGGCCACGACGCCCGCCCATGCACCCAACTCCCTTCTTAGAGCCCCGCCAGTGCCCGCACTCGCTCCCCCGCCACATTTCGCACAACATAGCACTCTCTCGCGCTCTTCCCACGCCCCCAGACGCTGCTGGAGACCCACGCCCGCGTTCCCAACCATCTAGCTCGCCGGAGACCGCGCTAAGCCTCCCTGAGCTCCACCTTGAGGTGAGACACCTTTGCCTGTGCTTAATTTCCCTAGTTTCGCTCTGTGCTCGGCTGTGGCGGTCCGCCGTGCTCGCGCAGTGGCTGGCCAATTTATCACGGTCTAGTTCCCCGGTGCAGGTTCCTATGCCGCCCCTACCTCTGCTGAAGCTTTCTGTAATACTCAAAATTGTATACAAGGAATATATAGTGATTTCTTCATTTTATGTGCCTCATTTGCATCATAAGAAAAGAGCCCACACACCATTTAGAGATTAAGTCAAACAAATGATAAAAAATGCATCATGCTGGAGTTTATATGTTTGTGCATTAAATGAAATAACAATGCTAATGATAATGAGATAATCATTACTAGAAGTTGAATTAAAACCTAAATTAAAATTTGGGTTTTGAAAATGAGAAGAAGAGAAAGTATATAAAAATATAAATAATATAATTATATTTTAAAACTGGTATTTTTAATTTCACAGAAGTAAAAGGGATTAATGTAGCACAAGCTTGAATTTAAATTTGAATTCAAAATTTAAATTTGGAAATAGAGGAGAGAGAAAGAAAATCAGAAAAAGAAAAGGAAAAAAGAAGGGGTCGCTGGTGGGCCGGCGGCGGGGATTTCGGCCCACTGTTTCATTCAGCACGCGCGCGGCCCAGCTTGCCCTCCTTCTGCGTGCGCCGACAGGTGGGGCCACGTTGTCACCCTCTCCCTCGCAACCGAGCTCGCGAAATCTTCGCCGCAACGACCGCCGCGAGAACGCCGGGCTGCTGACCGCCCTCGGACCTCGCCTGCACCGTATAACAACCCTGGACCCGTCCGCGCTAGTCCATAACCTGGAGCACCCCCCCTGCTCCCTCCGTCTTTCACCCATCCTCCATGCGTGAGCCCCGTGACCAAATCGCCACCATCCGACCGTTCCATCGCCGCCATCGTCGAACCGTGCCTGTGCTCATCGCCGGTCCACGGTGTGGGGCTTCGAATCCTTGGAAACCCTCCACGAACACGCGCGGGGCTTCGGGTGGCGCGTGGAGGCACCACGGCACCGGAATTCCTCGTCGCTGCGACAGAACCCTGCCAGACCCCCGCTCCACCGTGGCCGGATCTCTCTGTGCCGCGACCCCCGGTAAGAATCCCTCTCCTGGGTTCGCTTTTCACTCGGCAACGCGTAGATGCTCTCGGATTGTGAGATCGGGGCATGGGCGCGTGGATTGGTCACCCCTCCGGCGAGGGCGCGCCGCGGGCAGGGCGGCGCCGCCGCGTATGGGCACGATTTGGAGACGATGGGCTGTGGACCTTGATCTCTCTACGAACGGCTGGGATTAGTCATCGTGTACCCTTTCGCGTTGATTTGATCTGATCCGTCGATCTGGTTTGGGCGGACAAGGTTGGATCTAGGATAATAAAATCCTACCCGTCGTTTTAACATCCAACGGTTCCCTGCGCATACCGCTTCGCGACCGCGCTGATCTAATCCTCACCATCCGCGCTTGATCGGACGGCCGACAACGCCCCGTACCCCTTCGGCCATGCCATTATGCAAAAGAGACCCTGGGGTTTCCTAAAACTAACCTGCCATCCACTAGGACACAAAGACAGTATCAGATAGGTCCTAGACTTTATGAGTTAGACCCTGGGCTTTATTAAAATAGTGTGCTCAGTCCAGAGCTTTGAGAGAATAGGAAAAATAATTTAGAAAATGGATTTCTAGTGCCAAAATAATTCCAGAACTTATATAACTCATGGAAAATTAATCTTAGCTCCTTTTTAATTCATTCCAGTTGCATTGAATTCATTTTAATATTGTTTATCATCTAGTAACCTCATTTTGCTATGAAATTTAGAATTGAAATTATGCACTTAGTTTCTTTTATCCAACACTTTAAACTTCGGAAATCCATAACTTAATAACCATAACTCTGAATTCAGTGATTCTTGTTCCCACGATCTCGTAGCAATGCGTAGATTATTATTACACAGTTTATTCTTATGATTGGTGTAATGTTAATTTTAGCCTATACCATGTTTGTCTGTATTGCTGCGTTTAGCAGTGAGGACACGTGTCATCTGAAGATCATCCTGGTACCTGGAATCTCAAGTCACAGGCAAGTTGTGCCCTTGATCACTTCTTTTTACCCAGCCATGTTCTGATTAATCATAATGATCTGCATAGGTTAATTTTGATGGGACCCAATAGGTTACCCTAGTTTGATTATCTTTATACCTTGTTACCACTGAACTTTTTGGGTAGTACTTGCTAGTGCTTTATGTGGTTTTGGGTATGAAGATACATTACTCATGATTATACTTTTGTTATCCGTTGTTATTTATCGTTCATGATCAGATCATTATGTTAATTGGAACATGGAGCGACCACCCGGGAAAACAGTGCTACCACAAGGGTATAATGGGACGCCCTTGGCTGATTAATTAGGAAAGCTAGTGGAGGACTACCTTACCCGAAAGGGGCAAGGGCAGTAGGGGAGTGGTCAGTGTAGGGAGGCCCTCGGGATGATTTTGCTGCGATGGCGGTCATGCAAGGGATTCCTGCATTGGAGCTTCCTATAAACTGTAGTGGGTTTTCTGAAGCTAGTGGAACTTTGTAAAGGCCTCGTAGTGTTACCCTGCCTCGCCTCCTCGGTAGAGGTGTATGGGAAGTCGCGATCCCTTGGCAGATGGGTAACATGACTTGTGGGTAAAGATGCGCAACCTCTGCAGAGTGTAAAACTGGTATACTAGCCGTGCTCATGGTCATGAGCAGCTCGGACCCTCACATGATTAATTTATGGAACTTAAATTCAATTTGTCATATGCATTGCATCGCAGGTGATGTTGTTACTTCTGTTCTACTATTTAATTGGGTTGGTATTTACTTATACTTAGTAATTGCTAATAAAATTTTGACCAACTTTAAAAGCAATGCTCAGCTCTAACCATCCTCTTTTGGTAAGCCTTACACTTCACATGAACTCCCACCTTTGGCGAGTTCATTCACATTATTCCCCACAACTTGTTGAGCGATGAACGTATGTGAGCTCACTCTTGCTGTCTCACACCCCCCCCACAGGTCAAGAGCAGGTACCACAGGATGAGGCGCGTGGAGGATGCTGTGATGAGTTCGTGAGTGGTCTAGGCCGTCGTCTCCCAGTCAACTTTGGGTTGCTGGATCGTTTCCTCATATGATGTAATTATTTAATTATTTTGTATAGAACTCTTATTATATAGTAAAGATGTGACATTCGATCCTGTGCCACTATGCATCATATGTGTGAGACTTGGTCCCAGCACACCTGGTGTTTATGTTCGCGCCCGGGCTTTGGACCCCTAAAACCCGGGTGTGATAGAAGTGGTATCAGAGGAATGTTGACTGTAGGACGAAACCTAGATAGAACTGGACAACCATTATCTACTTACCTTTGCTACTCTGATTCTTTTCTAAACTTCTCTTAATCTTTCTCATATATTTCCGCTTCACTCTGATTATTCTTACCTTTTATTTCTAAAAGACAAATGTGGATTCCACACTTTGAAATTCCGTACCTAAAGTGGCTCTTAGGACTAGGAGACCTATTCTTAGGAACAAAAACAAAACTATTTTTTATCTATATGCCTGAATGTTTGTTCTTGTGATACATGTCTGATTTGGATTTTTGATTGAGTGTGATGAGTTGTGGAGTAATGTCCACAATTACATCTGCATATACATATAGAAAAAAAACACCTATAAAAAAATAACTAGACAAACTAGAGTATCTAGCCTAACAATATCCATCTTAGCTTAAAAGATTCATATTCTACACTCATAGATCCATCTTATCTTAAAAGATACTCTATTACCTTAGTAGATTAATCTTATCTTGAAAAGATTTTATCTTATCCTAATAGATCTAACTAACCTCAAAAGATTCTACCTTATCCCTATGAATGCATCTTGCCCTAATAAGCATATTTACCCCACACTAGTGTAACAACCATGATCTAATCCAAAGTAATTAGACATTATCTAGTCTAACCTAGTTGTACCGATCTAATCTAGATCCCATCTAATCTACTATGATCCAATTTAAAGAGAGTGACCTAAGAAGTTAGTTAATCCTGGTGAAATACATTAGACCCTGCTCCTATAAACAAGTTTGAGATCCTAGATCAACTCGGCCATACCCAACAACTTGACCTACATAATTGATCTATCTTAACCTCCTGTCCCAAACCCGGATGGAGACACCAAAGAGCATGAAGGAGGAGATCAACCTCGACATGGAAGAATATGAGTCAAATCAGATCTCGAGATGATTCAAATTTACCACCTTGGACGGAGTCTTCCCTTACCAAGTTCTTCTTACCATCAGCTAACCTCACTCTGACCATCTCTCTTCTTACCTGTGTGTCTAAACATAGAAGATACCCATGCATTTCTAAGTACTTGCTAAATAGTATTTTAAAAAGAGAAAGAGTGAGACTCTTAATTTTTGAATCAATTAGAAACTACAATCTCAATTATAAACCAACCTCGATATGACCCTTCTGCTTACTAATCTCGAGGACGAGATTATTTTTAAGGGGGTAGGATTTGTAATACTCAAAATTGTATACAAGGAATATATAGTGATTTCTTCATTTTATGTGCCTCATTTGCATTATAAGAAAAGAGCCCACACACCATTTAGAGATTAAGTCAAACAAATGATAAAAAAATGCATCATGCTGGAGTTTATATGTTTGTGCATTAAATGAAATAACAATGCTAATGATAATAAGATAATCATTACTAGAAGTTGAATTAAAACCTAAATTAAAATTTGGGTTTTGAAAATGAGAAGAAGAGAAAGTATATAAAAATATAAATAATATAATTATATTTTAAAACTGGTATTTTTAATTTCACAGAAGTAAAAGGGATTAATGTAGCACAAGCTTGAATTTAAATTTGAATTCAAAATTTAAATTTGGAAATAGAGGAGAGAGAAAGAAAATCAGAAAAAGAAAAGGAAAAAAGAAGGGGTCGCTAGTGGGCCGGCGGCGGGGATTTCGGCCCACTGTTTCATTCAGCGCGCGGCCCAGCTTGCCCTCCTTCTGCGTGCGCCGACAGGTGGGGCCACGTTGTCATCCCTCTCCCTCGCAACCGAGCTCGCGAAATCTTCGCCGCAACGACCGCCGCGAGAACGTCGGGCTGCTGACCGCCCTCGGACCTCGCCTGCACCGTATAACAACCCTGGACCCGTCCGCGCTAGTCCATAACCTGGAGCACCCCCCCTGCTCCCTCCGTCTTTCACCCATCCTCCTTGCGCGAGTCCCGTGACCAAATCGCCACCATCCGACCGTTCCATCACCGCCATCGTTGAACCGTGCCTGTGCTCATCGCCGGTCCACGGTGTGGGGCTTCGAATCCTCGGAAACCCTCCACGAACACGCGCGGGGCTTCGGGTGGCGCGTGGAGGCACCACGGCACCGGAATTCCTCGTCGCTGCGACAGAACCCCGCCAGACCCACGCTCCGCCGTGGCCGGATCTCTCTGTGCCGCGACCCCCGGTAAGAATCCCTCTCCTGGGTTCGCTTTTCACTCGGCAACGCGTAGATGCTCTCGGATTGTGAGATCGGGGCATGGGCGCGTGGATTGGTCACCCCTCCGGCGAGGGCGCGCCGCGGGAAGGGCGGCGCCGCCGCGTATGGGCACGATTTGGAGACGATGGGCTGTGGACCTTGATCTCACTACGAACGGCTGGGATTAGTCATCGTGTACCCTTTCGCGTTGATTTGATCTGATCCGTCGATCTGGTTTGGGCGGACAAGGTTGGATCTAGGATAATAAAATTCTACCCGTCGTTTTAACATCCAACGGTTCCCTGCGCATACCGCTTCGCGACCGCGCTGATCTAATCCTCACCATCCGCGCTTGATCGGACGGCCGACAACGCCCCGTACCCCTTCGGCCATGCCATTATGCAAAAGAGACCCTGGGGTTTCCTAAAACTAACCCGCCATCCACTAGGACACAAAGACAGTATCAGATAGGTCCTAGACTTTATGAGTTAGACCCTGGGCTTTATTAAAATAGTGTGCTCAGTCCAGAGCTTTGAGAGAATAGGAAAAATAATTTAGAAAATGGATTTCTAGTGCCAAAATAATTCCAGAACTTATATAACTCATGGAAAATTAATCTTAGCTCCTTTTTAATTCATTCCAGTTGCATTGAATTCATTTTAATATTGTTTATCATCTAGTAACCTCATTTTGCTATGAAATTTAGAACTGAAATTATGCACTTAGTTTCTTTTATCCAACACTTTAAACTTCGGAAATCCATAACTTAATAACCATAACTCTGAATTCAGTGATTCTTGTTCCCACGATCTCGTAGCAATGCGTAGATTATTATTACGCAGTTTATTCTTATGATTGGTGTAATGTTAATTTTAGCCTATACCATGTTTGTCTGTATTGCTGCGTTTAGCAGTGAGGACATGTGTCATCTGATGATCATCCTGGTACCTGGAATCTCAAGTCACAGGCAAGTTGTGCCCTTGATCACTTCTTTTTATCGAGCCATGTTCTGATTAATCATAATGATCTGCATAGGTTAATTTTGATGGGACCCAATAGGTTACCCTAGTTTGATTATCTTTATACCTTGTTACCACTAAACTTTTTGGGTAGTACTTGCTAGTGCTTTATGTGGTTTTGGGTATGAAGATACATTACTCATGATTATACTTTTGTTATCTTTTGTTATTTATCGTTCATGATAAGATCATTATGTTAATTGGAACATGGAGCGACCACCCGGGAAAACAGTGCTACCACAAGGGTATAATGGGACGCCCTTGGCTGATTAATTAGGAAAGCTAGTGGAGGACTACCTTACCCGAAAGGGGCAAGGGCAGTAGGGGAGTGGTCAATGTAGGGAGGCCCTCGGGATGATTTTGCTGCGATGGCGGTCATGCAAGGGATTCCTGCATTGGAGCTTCCTATAAACTGTAGCGGGTTTTCTGAAGCTAGTGGAACTTTGTAAAGGCCTCGTAGTGTTACCCTGCCTCGCCTCCTCGGTAGAGGTGTATGGGAAGTCGCGATCCCTTGGCAGATGGGTAACATGACTTGTGGGTAAAGATGCGCAACCTCTGCAGAGTGTAAAACTGGTATACTAGCCGTGCTCACGGTCATGAGCAGCTCGGACCCTCACATGATTAATTTATGGAACTTAAATTCAATTTGTCATATGCATTGCATCGCAGGTGATGTTGTTACTTCTGTTCTACTATTTAATTGGGTTGGTATTTACTTATACTTAGTAATTGCTAATAAAATTTTGACCAACTTTAAAAGCAATGCTCAGCTCTAACCATCCTCTTTTGGTAAGCCTTACACTTCACATGAACTCCCACCTTTGGCGAGTTCATTCACATTATTCCCCACAACTTGTTGAGCGATGAACGTATGTGAGCTCACTCTTGCTGTCTCACACCGCCCCACAAGTCAAGAGCAGGTACCACAGGATGAGGCGCGTGGAGGATGCTGTGATGAGTTCGTGAGTGGTCTAGGTCGTCGTCTCCCAGTCAACTTTGGGTTGCTGGATCGTTTCCTCATATGATGTAATTATTTAATTATTTTGTATAGAACTCCTGTTATATAGTAAAGATGTGACATTCGATCCTATGCCACTATGCATCATATGTGTGAGACTTGGTCCCAGCACACCTGGTGTTTATGTTCGCGCCCGGGCTTTGGACCCCTAAAACCCGGGTGTGACACTTTCCCAAGCCTTAGCACGCCTCAAGCCCCCTCCTTGTGGTCGGAATGCCTCGCCGGAGTTCCTCCGGTCCGCCTGAGGCCTTCTCCCCGCCATTCTCCCCTCTATGTCCTCGGGTTCGTGGCCTTTTCCCCGCCACTGAGTTTGTCGTGGCATTCTCTCCCTCTCTGCCCAATCCCAGCGACCCCGGAGCCACCCTAGCTCGCGCCTGCCTCAAATCCGGCCACTTCACCGCCGCGGAGAGGAGCGGCACCGCCAGCAGCTGTTCACTCCCTCCGGTCTGATCCCCTCCGTCCGATCCTGATTGCACGGCCCAGATTGCGGATACCGCGTCACGCACGTGGGCCCTGCGCCCCTGGCCCGCCTGTCAGCGCCCGTGTTCCCTGGCGCTGGGCCCGCTCGGTCAGTGCGCCCTCCCCCTCTATCGCTGACGCCCCTGGCCCGCCTGTCAGCACTCACCCGCCCGCGCGCGCGCCCTCGACCATAGATCTAATCTCGGCCGTCGGTTTCGGATCTAACGATTAGAATCACCTGATACCCCTTCGCGCGGTAGTTTTATTAAAGAGACCCTCGGTTTGTTTAGAATCAACACGCCATCCCTAGTTTTCGCGCGCAGGCCCCTGTATTCTTGCAGATTGAACCCTGGACTTTTAAATATTCATAGAATTAGACCTAATTTCATATTTTGAATTCCAAAACTTGTTTATTTCATATCTTTTGCATATGAACTCCAAATTTAGTGATTCAAATTGCAAAATGTTCATATTATTATTCTCTGTTCAAATAAATTAGTTCCATTTACACCCTGTGCTTCCTAATTTTATGGATAACTATTAACTCGTATATGTATAGATTTGGTGTATTTAATAAAATAAAAAAAGAAAACCCTAGAGGTTAAAACATGCTTAATCTTGTGAGATTAATAATGTGTATTACATGAATTCATCTCTGTTCTAATTTTTAGGTTACAATAAAATAAATTGAACTATGTTATGTATTTGTGAGTAACTCTTAGAGAAATAATAATCTATTTCCAAATGAAGTTAGTTTATGTTATAGTTTATGTTATAGTTTATGTTATACTTTAAACTCATTATCCCTTATGTAGTATTGTGTCTTTTAAGATGTATTACAATGTTTGTACATGTTTGGTGTGTTGTTCATTTATACTTTCCAAATGTATTGAATGCATGCTCGCTTTATTTAGACAACGAGCAGTCCGAGGTTCCTGAGTGTGTTGTTGGAGACCTTCCTGAGCAGCAACCTGGTGAAGGCAAGTGTCCTCTGACCTATTATGTCCTACATACTTTATGATTCACTGTCCCGCATTACATTATATAAAACCTAAGGATTGACTAGTTTGTATGTACCTTATCCTTGTTTACCCTTTGGGTTATCATGGTTAGTATTTTGCTATTGCCTTAACTTTAATCAATGAACATGATGTGAACATTTATGATACGATATTGTTATCCTAATTATGTTGATGATCTTGTGATTCTCTAGGTGGCTCAGGCCTTTTTCCTAAGTACCTCTCCATAAGCACCTGTTCGTGGAGTGACCACCCGGAATAACAGTGCAACCATGAGGGTGAAATGGGATGCCCTTAGCTAATTAATTAGATGAACCTGGGGGTGTAGTTGGCTTTGCCGGAGGGCCGTCAATGGGGGACGGGGCGTAGTCTCGCTCTGCCAAGGTTGGGATGCAGAGGTTCATTCGATTTGGTTTTGCTAGTCACCCACCTTGGGGAGGTGTACTGCGTTTGTACGACTGGCGAAACCTAACAAGCAGTTATGCACCAGGGGAGTCTTTGGAATGGCTACATAGTGTATCCCTGGCTATTCACCTTGGTAGTGAAGATCGGGTCTGTACAACCCAGGCTGGAGGGATCACGACTCGTGGGTTAAGTGTGCAACCTCTGCAGTGTTAGAAACTGGTATATCAGCCGAGCTCAGTTAAGAGCAGCCTTGGGATCCTCTTTGATTAGAAGAATTCTAGTTACTTTTATGATGATGGTTAATAATGCTAATATGAATCTGATCTCTGGTATTTCCTCTTTTGAGGGAGCACTTTTGGGTAATAACTGGGTTTATTACTAAAACTTGTCTCTACTAACAATAATAAATTCTTGACTAACCTAAAAGCAACTGCTTAACCTTAACCCCACATACAGCTAGTCCACTTTAGCCAAACGAGACATTTGATGAGTACGTTGATGTGTCCTCACCCTTGCTTTACAAACCACCCCACCCCAGGTTGTCCCCACTGTACTCAGTGCTCAGGAGGTGATGCTGGCAACATGGAGGACTTCGAGGAGTTCCAGGACTACGATGAGTTTTAGTCTATCTTAGTGGCAAACCCCCAGTCAGCTGCCTGTGTAGGCTTAGCATCTACGTTTCATTTCTCCACACTTTGATAGTTATGTTAAAGATAATGGTTATGTAATAGACTCCGTGGATGTCTTGGACATCTTGATGTAAAAAAGTACATTTCTGCTATTTATTTCGAGCATTATGTGATGATGTCCAATTATGTAATCGTTGTGTACGTGAGTTTCGGATCCTGGCACGTACATGGTTCGCATTCGATTTGCCTTCCAAAACCAGGTGTGACACTCCCCCTCCCCCTCCTTGTCTTCATCCCACTGTCCACCATGTTTGTCCAACAACCTGCAATTAAGATTAAGCAAATAAGCACATATAAAAAAGATGTATTTAGAAACAAGTGCGAAATAAAAAATATAGCATTACATCGATTAAAATAATCTTCATATGTGTCGGGGTTAGCTGGATCATAAGTCTCATCATCACTAGCAACCATTTCATAGTCAACACCATCCGAAGGCGCAAGTTCGTCATTAATGTCATTGCCTTCAAGTATTTCTAAGTCATTCTCATTTTGCACCTCATCATCCTCCTCATCAACAACTATTTTAATATCTACTTCCATTCCAATAGTTTTGGTTAAGTCTATCTGAAATCGCCCTTCTAGCCCATCTTCTTGGAAGAACTCTCTGTCATATGTGTCTGGATCTAAGTTATAATCTTCATCGTTTGGAACAGGTAATTTACCGTGCGGCGAAACCTTATACACAACATCCCAACCCTTAAGATGTTCTTTCGTTTGGCACACATATGGGAGATAATACACTTGTGTGGCTTGTTGGGACACGATATAGACATCGTCTCTTGGTAAAGTGGATTCTTGTCGAATTTCGACTATCCCAAGATTAGAATGTGTCCATCTCGTCACTTGAGGGTCAAACCAATGACATTTGAATATCACTGGAGTAAGAGGTTTGGAACCATGAAAATTGAGTTCATATATTTCTTCGATTTGTCCAAAACAATCGACCTCATCAAGGCCAGGCGTAAAGACATCAGAACACGATGTTTTTCGATTGGGCCAACTTTGGTCGTAGCATGTTGTCCAAAAACGGTATCCATTGACGTCATACCCAAAATATTTCTTGACCTTATAAGCAAAGTCATTGGCTACTTGTCTCAACTCGGCACTCATAGACGGATCTCTTTGGCCCTACAAGTATTTGCAAGTTAAAAGACGCTAAATTGAGTTCATAGATGGATCTCTTTGCCAAAATAAGCACGTACCTTATGTTTGAACCTGGAAATGAAATCAGGCAATCCATTTCCCGCACCCTTTCTAAGAAGGGTATCATATACCTATGGAGTTGGGTCTCATGATCAACACCAGAATTCATGAAGAAATTGTTCCATGTATGGCGTCACCTCTTCAAGGTTGACAATACATATAGCATGATATTGCGCTACTCTTCATGTCTGAGGGTCTTGGTGGTCGAACTACTTGTGCTTCTGAGTTGGCCTCTTTTGCACAAAGTTGGCAGAAGGAATAGCTCAACTCTGTAAGTGCTAGCCAGACATGCTCAGGGACATAGCCCTGAACCATCGTAGGAAGAATCCGTTCAATCCATATGTGGAAGTTATGACTCTTTATCCCTAAGACTCACAGAGTAGATAAGTTCACCCCCTACTCATGTTAGTTGCATACCCATCAGGGAACATCAACATCTTGATCCACTAAAGTACTTCCTTCCTCTGGGCCCTACTTAGGACAAAATCGACCTTAGGCCTTCTCAATGTCTTTCCAGCACTAGGCGGCTTCATCTCTTGGTTACATAACGCTTCTAGATCCACTCTTGCCTTTATGTTATCCTTTGACTTATCACGAATGTCCATAATTTTTTCCTAAAGTGCCTCGACAACGTTCCTTTTAGTGTGCATCATGTCAATGTTGTGTGGAAGGAGCAGGTCCTCATAATAGGGGAGCCGAGTCAAGCCCGACTTATGTGTCCACATATGCTGCTCACCATATCCCACAAAACCACCTTCTGGATTAGCCACGAGCCCATCTATCTCTTGACGAATTTCGGCACTAGTCATCATTGTAGGTGGGCGGTCTATTACTATGACACCTTTCGTAAAGTTCTTGATGTCTAGGTGGAATGGATGGTCAGGAGGGAGAAATTATCGATGTTTATCGAACGACGAATATTTGCCACCCTTCTTCAACCAAATGAACCTAAGAGATTCCTTGCAAACTAGGAATGGGAACTTACTGTGAACACACCAAGCGCAGAATAGCCCATACGCCGGTAAGTTATGCATGGAGTACTGGTATCAAACATGCATTTTGAAGTTTGTCTTCAAAGCTTGGTCATACGTCCATACCCCTTCCTCCCACGCACGTACCAATTCATCAATCAAAGGCTCCATGTACACACCCATTTTATTCCCAGGTGTCCGGGAATTATCAATGACACAAATATGTTCTGCCTTTGAAAGCATAAACCAGGGGAGATTGATTGGGATAACAAACACGGGCCAACATGTGTACGGGGCAGTGCTCATTCCATAGGGATTGAACCCATCTGTGGCCAACGGAACACGTACATTACAAGCCTCTTCAGCTTTCTCATGGTGAATGGCATCAAAGTGTTTCCATGCTTCACCATCAGATGTGTGCACCATCTTGTCAGGATTATATCGTTTGCCATTTTTGTGTCATGTCATCTGTTTCGCGGATTCCTCGGTCATGTATAGACGCCAGATCCTCAGTATTAACGGAAGGTGGTGTAGGATTCTCACGGGGATGTCGAGCTGCCTCTTATATCCATCACTAGAGTCTACCACCATGTACCTAGATGATTTACACTTCGGACAATACTTTACCTCTGCGTATTCTTTCCTAAATAGCACACAACCCTTCGGACAAGCATGTATCTCCTCATATGTCACCTTGCGTGCACGAAGGAGTTTCTATGCCTCATACATGCTCTTTGGCAAAACATGGTCCTCTAGAAGCAGGCTACCAATGACCGTCAACAAGCCATCGAATGCGTCTCGACTCATGTTGTACTGCGACTTGAACGCCATTACTCGCCTAATGGCATCTAGTTGAGAAACCTTTGCCTGGCCGTGAAGGGGCTTCTGTGCCACGTCAAACATGTCGTAGAATACCTTTGCGGTCGTCTCTGGCTTGTCGTCCATACATCCTCGGGCGAACTGTGTCTCGTGATAGTCATTCAACATATTTGCTACACTGGCATCAGAATCATAATCCTCGACGCATTGTCTCACCACCTCCTCTATCGTACGATGCGCTTCACCATGGAAGATCCACCAAGTATAGTCCGGCGTAAATCTATTTTTCCAAATATGTTCTACCATGGTCTTCTTTGATTTTCTTTTTCGGTTGGCACATTTGCTACACGGCCATGGGACTAGACTCGCTCTTTTAGTAGCTTCGCCATATGCCTGTTCCACGAAAGCATCGGTCTTTCTAATCCATTCAGGGGTGACATCATTCCTTTCTACACGGCCCGTGTACATCCACTCACGGTCCTCCATCCTCTAACATATATAACCGGGTATACTTTAAGATAAACATGTAATGCATATACACTATGTTCCTACCTTCTAATAGAGGTTATACCTAGGGTGGCGGTGGAGTAGGACTAGTGGGGCTATGGTAGGTCGGTGCAGTGGCGACACGTCGCGGTGCAGGTTCTTGCGCAGCGACAAGGAATACCTCTGCAAAAAAACACAAGTCTATCAACAAAAAATTCGGCAGCACCTCCCATGCACGGGGAGGTTTCTAAAACATGCAAATAAAAGTAGCAGCACGATGGCTACAAATCACCAATATATTTTCATTCACATGTGTTTATGCACTATTAAGTATAATGTAATGCAAGTAGTGAGAAAATCTGGTAGGCTTTGGTATACAGGAAGCAAGCATCATAAACTAGGCTTTGGTATACAGGAAGCAAGCATCATTAAATGTCGCAATACTATGCAAGTAAAAACTAGCAAAATACAAGCATTGTACTAGTCAAAACTAGCAAAATATAAGCATTGCAGAAAATACCTTGTCCCGGGATCGAGCGTGGGCGGTGGTGGTGGCTAGGCTTCGGAGGGTGGGACGCGTGGCAGCGGGGCTCACGGTGGCTGGGTCGGCGGCGGGCCTCACGGTGGGGGAGATGGCTGGGCCCACGACAAGGGAGATGGCGGTGGCGTGGCGGCATAGACGGCGGTGGTGGTCGGGGGCGACACAGCGTGGCGTGGGCGGGGGCGACGCAGCGTGGCACGATGTGGGCAACGGCGGCAGGTTTGAGCGAGGAAGGCGACGGCGTTGTAAAAAAATGGCCCGAGAACAGGCACGGTATTGTTAAGTTCATTGTCTTTGCTGAGTGCCAGCAATCTGGCACTCGGCAAATACTGTTTTAATATTTTAAAAAACCATTGACGAGTGTCACCCGCTAGACACTCGACAAAGACTTCTTTGCCGAGTGTCTTCCTTTGACACTCGGCAAAGTATATTTTCATTATTTCTTTTTTTCACCAAACTTTTTGTTGTGTGTTCCTACACTATGTAGACCTACATGTTCTATTTTGGCACAATTATAAAACGTTTTGCTATAGTTATTTGATTTAGTTTCTTTAATTGAATTTCTTCGGATGATTCAGATTTGAACTGCAAGTCACTCTAAAAATGAAAAACGGTGAATACAAAAATGATATCCATGTTATTTAGCACAAGTTACGACCTATTTCCGGAACATGCCACAATTTTCGATCACCATGCTCACGAAACATGACCGTGAACTTGCCACCTAGTTGTTTTAAAAATATATAAAACACAAACAAAGTTAAAAAATCATGAAATTTGTCTACATGTCATGATATCATATGTAGAGGCTGTGATAAAAATTTGAGAATGTTTCGAGAAAGTTGTGACGCACTATGTGTAGAAACTTAAGTGGCCTACACATGAAATCATATAGTTTCAATGTAGACCGGCTAGGTTTCTTCACATTCTCAAATTTTTATCACAGCCTCTACATATGATATAATGGCATGTGGACATGTTTTATGATTTTCTGACTTTGTTTGTGTTTTATACAATTTTTAAATAATTAGATGGCAAGTTCACGGTCATGTTTTGTGAGCATGGTGCTAAAAAATTCCGGTCTGCTCCTTAAATCTCCCGTAACATGTGCTAAATATCATGGATACCATTTTTTCACTGACGGTTTTCCATTTTTCGAGTGACTTGCAGTTCAAATCTAAATTATCTTAGGAAATTTAACTAAACGAACAAAATCTAATAGTTATAGCAAACACTTTTATAATTATGCCAAAATGGAACATATAAGTCTACATAGTGTAGAAACAAACCACAAAAAGTTTGGTTGAAAAAAGAAAAATAATAAAAATATACTTTGTTGAGTGTCCAAGGTAGACCCTCGGCAAAGCATGGTTTGTCGAGTGTCGGGTTTGAGACACTCGGCAAAGTAGATTCTTTGCCGAGTGCCAAAGACCGGCTCTTGGCAAAGGTAACGACTGTCGTTTTCTATAGACGGCTGCTGACGGCCCTTTGCCGACCGTCTCTATTCGCCGAGTGTTCGACACTCGGCAAAGCTGTCTTTGCGGAGTGACTCCCTATGCCGAGAGTTTTGCTCTCGGTAAAGGTGGTCGTTACCAAGAGTGCGACTTTGCTTAGTGACCATCAAAAAGCATTCGGCAAAGAGCCGGATTCCGGTAGTGGTACGAACATAGCATGCAGCGCTCAGCACACTCTGATTATATATACGCCCATGAAGTGACTAAATAACTGGTTTACAAATTTGTAAGGTGAACGGTAATCGATAACGTTAACCATGTTTGTTTAAGTCCAATGTAATTAAATACCACACTAAAAATTGATATATTCAAACTTGTTACCGCTGGTAATCGAGCATAAATCATTATTATTGTCATTTGCGTTATATTTCGTGAACCAAACGGTACCTAACTTCGATCACATAAACCAGAGAATCTAATCAAACACCACAAAGGTCACCATATATAGAGGTACTGTAGAAATCATAGGACACTGTAGGACTACATGGTATTGTAGAAATCATAGGACACTGTGTAGGACTACATGACTATACATGTGCCAGGAGTACGTCGTCCGAAGGACGCCTGTTGTTCTAGTAAGCTAAAATTGACGTAAATTTACTGGTTGACAAACAAAACTAATACAAGAAACTGTGTCCCATAAATTTTATGGTAACGTAACCACGGTTGAAAATCCATTTCTACGTACTTGCGGCCTTGGAGCTTAGAGCTGCACAAAATATGGAACATTTCCAAATACATCTATATCTAAAATTTTTTGGTAAAGATCAATAAAAATCGTTTGTACAGTAATGAGCTAGATGACAGCATGTATTTCCGTGACAAATGAAATAGCAATTTGCAAGAATTGCTACAGCATGAAATGTAAGCTACTACTAGCACATTTCCGTCGTGGCCCTTATTTAATTATGAAAAACATATATTCCACCCGACTTAGTAGTAAGCAAGATGTAAAGCTCAAAATTAATCATAAATAATGAAAACAAAAGAATTAAGAATATCAATGAAAATGGTTCTAGATTTTTTTTAAACCTTTGGAATTTAGTAGGGCATTTCCTCTTCATAATCAATTGAGAATACTAAATCAGTTAAATGACCAATAAATAGATAAAGAATGGTTGATCTCGTGATGATAATTTTTGGGTGATACATTTTATGAAACACATAAACTTGATCCCCAATTTTAAATAAAAAACATAAGATAGAGAATGAGAAAGGGAATTTTAATGAAACCCTTTATTCCTCCCATAAATAAATAACAAGGAAAATAATAAAATTATAATATTGAAATTAGTAGGATTAATTTTGGCACTTCGAAAATGGAAGTTCAAAATAAGAAGATGAAATTGAGTTGAATGGTTGAAATTTGAAATAAAACAGAAAATAAGAAAAAGAAAAGGAAAAGGATTGGGTTAGATTCACCTGACCTCAGCCCAACTTGGCGCCCTGCGCCAGCCCACTCGCGCTGTGGAGGCGAGCTCGCCTGTCAGGCACGCGGTTGCGCTGCGTCACTGCAGAACGGCCCCATGTGTCAGCTGCTCGGGTTAAGTTCACACCTCGCAGCGCCTCCGATTGACTGGTGGGACCAACTGGCCATACACTTGTTTAGGGCATTCACCGTATACTGACTCGTTGGCCCGGGGGGGCATCTCCTACCTCGACTCCGAGAAAAACACAACCGCCGCCGGATTTCTCTCCGTGAACAACCCCTAGATGTCGCGCCTCGCAATGCGCCAACTAGCCGGTTCCGGGGTGTATATATATCCATCCTTGGCTGACGCTACTCTTCATCCTCGCACACCAAATCAGTGGTCGCCGGACCAGGGGCATAGGCTAGAATCTACGCCGCCACCGCCGCTGTGGAATTTGCAATTCCATCGCTGCTCTCGCCTGTGTGCGTGACTGGTCTCGTCTCCGGGAGCTAGGGGAGGTGTTGGCAAGGAAATCAGCTTGAAAGGATCGCGGTACGCACGTGAATTGCTCGCCGGTATTGGGAATTGCCGCCTGGCCGCCGTGCCCCATGGTCAGCTATGTCGCAGTTCCTTCTCGGTGAGTCGTCGCCTCCTGGAAGTTCCCTCTCCTCTGTTCTGCGCGTAGGTTGATTCCGGTGGGAAAATAGGGCTCCTGGGCTGAGTGCGCTGCTCGCTGGTGGAGCCGCCGCACGGGCTAGGCGGCGGCGCAGCGGTCCGGTAATTGGGGCGGGTGATAGGAGAAGTGTGGGATCCGTTGGATGGCTCATCGATGGATAGGGTTAGTCATAAGGGCAATTAGCGCATGTCCGTTGGATCGGTTTTGGATGGATATGAGCGCGATGGGCTTAAATAAAATCATGGACGTTGATCTGTCAATGCATGTATCCGATGGCATCTCGGTGTGGGTGGTCTAGAACTGTTGGATGGAGATATGACGTACCACAGCACGTACCGATTCGATTCTAATCAGAGTGGTGCGTGTCTGATCCAACGGTTCTGGTTGCTCCTTACGCCTTCACCGTGCCTATTTTGCATATGGGACCCTCAGTTTTTGAAAAACCAACAGGCCATTCCCGGGTATAGAAAGATTAGCGCATTTGGGTCCTAAAATTCATATGTGACCCCCTAGTATTCTGGATAATTGTGGCCGCAACCCAAACTGTGAATAAATGAGATAAGTTAATACAAAAAATAATTTTTAGTGTAAAAATAAATCTAGAAACTTGTTTAATTCATATTAAATCCATTTTAACTCCAAATAGATCCATTCCAGTTGCTATAAATTCATATTAATATTGTTTATCTCCTGATAAATTTATTTTGCTATGAAACTTAAATTAAAAATTATGTACTTAATTTCTTTTGTACCCGACTCCTAAATCTTTAGAAAATCATATCTTTTAAATCATAGCTCCGAATTTAGTGATTCTCGCGCCCATGATCTCGTTACGACGCGTAGATCATTATTATGCAGTTTGTACTTATGTTTGGTGTGATGTTAATTTTGCCTATACCATGTTTGTTTGTATTGCTACGTTTAGCATTGAGGTCACGAGCCACCTGGAGAGCAAGTTGGTACCTGGAATCTCAAGTCCCAGGCAAGTTGTGCTCTTGATCACTTCTTTTTACCCAGTCATGTTCTTATTAATCATAATGATCTACATAGGTTAATTTTGATGGGACCCAATAGGTTACCCTAGTTTGGTTATATTTATACCTTGTTTTAGCACTGAATTTTTGGGTAGTACCTGCTATTACTTTATCTAGTTTTGGGTATGGAGATACACATTATTCGTGATCATACTTCTATTATTAGTTTGTTATTTACTATTCATGATAAGATCATTATGTTAATTGGAACAAGGAGCGACCACCCGGGAAAACAGTGCTACCACAAGGGTGGTATGCGACGCCCTTGGCTGACTAATTAGGAAAGCTAGTGGAGGACTACCTTACCCGAAAGGAGCAAGGGCAGTAGGGGAGTGGTCAGTGTAGGGAGGCCCTTGGGTTGATTTTGCTATGATGGTGGTCAGGTGAGGGGTCCCTACATTGGAGCATCCTAGAAACTGTAACGGGTTTTCTAAATCTAGTGGAACTTTGAAAAGGCCTCATAGTGTTACCCTGCCTCGCTTCCTTGGTAGAGGCGTATGGGAGTCGCGATCCCTAGGTAGATGGGTAACATGACTTATGGGTAAAGATGTGCAACCTCTGCATAGTGTAAAACTGGTATATCAGTCATGCTCACGATCATGAGCATCTCGGACCCTCACATGATTAATTTATGGAACCAAATTCAATTTGTCATATGCATTGCATCGCAGGTGTTGTTATCAGATTTTGATCTACTACTTATTTGGTTTGGACTTACACTTAGCAACTGCTAATAAAATTTTGACCAACTTTAAAAGTAGTGCTCAGCTTTAACCATCCTCTTTGGTAAGCCTTACACTTCACATGAGCTCCCACATTTGGTGAGTTCATAACATTATTCCCTACAACTAGTTGAGCGATGAATATATGTGAGCTCACTCTTGCTGTCTCACACCCCCCTCAGGTCAAGAACATGTACCGCAGGATGAGGCGCATGAAGGATGCTGTGATGAGTTCGTGAGAGGTCTAGGCCATCGTCTCCCAGTCAACTTTGGGTTGCTGGATCGTTGTCTCCATATGATGTAATTATTTATCTATTTTGTACAGAACTCCTATTATATAGTAAAGATGTGACATTCGTTTCGGTACCATGATTCATCATTTGTGTGAGACTTGGTCCTAGCACACCTGGTGATTATTTCGAGCCCGGGTCTTGGTGCCCCCAAAACCCGAGTGTGACAGAAGTGGTATCAGAGGGATGTTGACTGTAGGATCAAACCTAGATAGAAATGGATAACCCTTATCTACTTACCTTTGCTACTCTGATCCTTTTTAAACTTTCCTTAATGTTTTCTTATCCACTGCCGCTTTACTCTGATTACTCTCACCTTTTCATTCTGAAGACAAAATTGAATTTCACACTTTGAAATCATGTGCCTAAAGTGACCTTTAGGAATAGGAAACCTACTCTTAGCAACAAAATCAAAACTACTTTTTGTAAATATTTGTATGCTTGAATGTTTGTTCTTGTGATACATGTCTGATTTGGATCTTTGATTGAGAGTGATAAGTGTGGAGTAATGTCCACAAATACATCTGCATATACATATAGACATAAATATTAATAAATAAAATTCATAAGATAACTAAAAGTGTATCTATTTTAAATAGATCCCTCTTAACTTAAAAGATTTTATCTTATCCTAACAAATCTAACTAAAAAGATTCTATCTTATTCTTATAAATTCATCTTGTCCTAATAAGTATACTTATCCCCACCACTTCGCTTATCTCATTATGCGATAACAACCATGATATGATCCAAGATTAATTAGATCTTATTTAGTCAAATCTAGTTATGCTAAACTAATCTAGTTTCCAGCTAATCTAAACTAACCTAATGTAACCCACTCAAACAGGTTAGTTAATACTGGCGAAATAGATTAGACCCTATCCACATGTTTTAACTCAGTTCACTCTGCACTAAATTAAGAACGACAGACCAACTCAACTATATACAACCATCTTACCCATTGGATGATTGCATAACCCCTCTGTTTTGACCTATCAGAGACTCTGACCTACCTACAACATGATATCCATCTATCTCAAAAGATTCTAAAATATCTTAATAACATTTATTCTACCCTAGTAGATCTATCCAACCTAAAACTAGTCTAATCCAGTCATATCCAAATGCGGTGCTCTAACCTTTTAGCTATGCGGACTTACAGAAATAGTATAGCAAATAAAAATATATAGGGGATCTGTAAAATGTAAGATCTTAATTATTAATCTTAGTTAGTGAATAGTTCTAAATTGGAAGTTCCACTTAAAAAAGATACTAGAATTTCATAAAGATAAAGTCAGCTTGATATGCTTAACTAAATGATATTCTTAAATAGGATTATAGAATCTAATGTGATCTAAGCTAATATGATCTAATCTTATGTGGTCTACTGAAATAGATTATTGATACTAGTAGAAGAGATTAGACCTTACTAGCCAGGTGTTAACTTAACTTAGCACATTAGACCAACTCAACCATGAGCAGAAGAGCTAACCCAACCAATAGAGTCATGATGAATTGTATGATCTATCTATCCCCACCTAACATCAAACATGATTTTGACCTACATCATGTAGTCTATCTCACCCATATCTATCTCATCTTGACAGATTCTATCTTACATTTGGACATTCACCTTATATGACTAGTTATCCCAATCTTGATATAAAACAACAGATTAAGCTCTACCAAAGAATCTTCAGTTCATAATCAGCTACTAGCCTATTCGTTCTGCCCAAATAATTTCCCTTGCAAAACTATCTTACCATATGCTTCGAACTCAGATGGTAAATACCAGGAAGGGAAGATTATCAGGCAACAACAAACAGAAATGAATTCTCCAAATCCTCCACCGGCTGGGACCAATCCAGTGGTTGCCACCCAAATGCAGGTACTACAACAAATGACAAACACGTTGAATGAAATGCAAAATTTGATAAGGCAAGAATGCCAGGAAATGTGTCAGGAACGACTGGAGATGCGTCAAGAAATGAGGCAAGAATGGTTGGAAAGATAACAACAACCACCATTATCTCCACCACCACCACCAGCTCCACCAAGATATATAAATATATATTACTATTTGTAAGACCTAAATATTATTTTAGTTAGTAGCTAGTATTTTACTATTTTAGGAGTAATAATATGGTCTAATTTACCCTATGTGTTGCTAATAAGTTATGCATCATGCTGAGATTTTTTTTTGCATATGTTCTGAGACAATATGGATATACATTCCTTTTTCTCACAAATCTCAAGGACGAGATTTTTGTTAACGGGGGTAGGATTTGTAAAGCCCAAAATTGGTAGGAGAAAAAAATATAAATATATCATAAAATAATGAAAACAAAAGAATTAAGAATATCAATGAAAATGGTTCTAGAATTTTTTTGAAACCTTTGGAATTTAGTAGGGCTATTCCTCTTCATAATCAATTGAGAATACTAAATTAGTTAAATGACCAATAAATAGATAAAGAAGGGTTGATCTCTTGATGATAATTTTAGGGTGATACATTTTATGAAAAACATAAACTTGATCCCCAATTTTAAATAAAAAACATAAGATAGAGAATGAGAAAGGAAATTTTAATGAAACCATTTATTCCTCCCATAAATAAATAACAAGGAAAATAAAAAAATAATAATATTGAAATTAGTAGGATTAATTTTGGCACTTGGAAAATGGAAGTTCAAAAAGAAGATGAAACTGAGTTGAATGGTTGAAATTTGAAATAAAACAGAAAATAATAAAAAGAAAAGGAAAAGGATTGGGTCGGATTCACCTGACCTCACCCCAACTTGGCGCCCTGCGCCAGCCCACTCGCGCTTTGCAGGTGGGCTCGCATGTCAGGCACGCAGTTGCGCTGTGTCGCTGCAGAACGGCCCCATGTGTCAGCTTCTCGGGTTAAGTTCACACACTGCACCGCCTCCGATTGACTGGTGGGACCAACTAGTCATACACTTGTTTAGGGCGTTCACCGTATACTCACTCATGGGCCCGAGGGGTTGTCTCCTACTTCAACTCCGAGGTGAACACAACCGCCGCCGGATTTCTCTCCGTGAACAACCCCAGGATGTCACGCCTGCCAATGCGCCAACCGACCGGTTCTGGTGTGTATATATATCCATCCTTGGCCGACGCTACTCTTCATCCTCGCACACCAAATTCGTGGTCGCCGAACTAGGGGCATAGGCTAGAATCTACACTCTGCCGCCGCTGTGGAATTTGCAATTCCTTCGCTCCTCTCGCCTGCGTGCGTGATTGGTCTCGTCTCCGGGAACTGGGGGAGGTGTTGGCAAGGAAATCTGCCTAAAAGGATTGCGGTACACACGTGAATTGCTCGCAGGTATTGGGAATTGTTGCGTGGCCGCCGTGCCCCATGGTCAGCTCGGTCGCAGCTCCTTCTCGGTGAGTCATCGCCCCCTGGAAGTTCCATCTCCTCTGTTCTGCGCGTAGCTCGCTTCATGTGGGAAAATAGGGCTCCTGGGGCCGAGTGCGCTGCTCGCCGGTGGAGCCACCGCACGGGCTTGCCGGTGCCGCCGCGGTCTGGTAATTGGGGTGGGTGATAGGAGAAGTGTGGGATCCGTTGGATGGCTCATCGACGAATAGGATTAGTCATAAGGGAAATTAGCGCATGTCCATTGGATCAGTTTTGGATGGATATGAGTGCGACGGGCGTAAATAAAATCCTGGTCGTTGATCTGTCAATGTATGTATCTGGTGGCATCTCGGTGTGGGTGGTCTAGAACCGTTGGATGGAGATCTGACGTACCACAACACGTACCGATTCAATTCTAATCAGAGTCGTGCTTGTCTGTTCCAACGGCTTTGGTTGCTCCTTACCCCTTCACCATGCCTATTTTGCATATGGGACCCTCAGTTTTTGAAAAACCAACCTGCCATCCCCGGGTATAGAAAGACTAGCGCAGTTGGGTCCTAAAATTCATATGTGACCCCCTAGTCTTCTAGATAATTGTGGCCACAACCCATAATGTGAATAAATGAGATAAGTTAATACAGAAAATAATTTTTAGTGTAAAAATAAAACTAGAAACTTGTTTAATTAATATTAAATCCATTTTAATTCCAAATAGATCCATTCCAGTTGCTATAGATTCATATTAATATTGTTTATCTCCAGATAACTTTATTTTGCTATGAAAATTAAATTAAAAATTATGTCCTTAATTTCTTTTTTACGTGACTCCTAAATCTTTAGAAAATCATATCTTTTAAATCGTAGCTCCGAATTTAGTGATTCTCGAGCCAACGATCTTGTTACGACTCGTAGATCATTATTATGCAGTTTGTACTTATGTTTGGTGTGATGTTAATTTTGCCTATACCATGTTTGTTTGTATTGCTACGTTTAGTAGTGAGGTCACGAGCCACCTGGAGAGCAAGTTGGTACCTGGAATCTCAAGTCCCAGGCAAGTTGTGCCCTTGATCACTTCTTTTTACCCAGTCATGTTCTTATTAATCATAATGATCTACATAGGTTAATTTTGATGGGACCCAATAGGTTACCCTAGTTTGGCTATCTTTATACCTTGTTTTACCACTGAATTTTTGGGTAGTACCTGCTATTGCTTTATGTGGTTTTGGGTATGGAGATACATATTATTCATGATCATACTTTTATTATCAGTTTGTTATTTACTGTTCATGATAAGATCATTATGTTAATTGGAACATTGAGCGACCACCCAGGAAAATAGTGCTACCACAAGGGTGGTATGGGACGCCCTTAGCTGACTAATTAGGAAAGCTAGTGGAGGACTACCTTACCCAAAAGGGGCAAGGGCAGTAGGGGAGTGGTCAGTGTAGGGAGGCCCTTGGGTTGATTTTGCTATGATGGCGGTCAGTCGAGGAGTCCCTGCATTGGAGCTTCCTAGAAACTATAGTGGGTTTTCTGAAGCTAGTGGAACTTTGTAAAGGTCTCGTAGTGTTACCCTGCCTCACTTCCTTGGTAGAGGTGTACGGGAGTCGTGATCCCTTGGCAGAAGGGTACCATCACTTGTGGAACAAGATGCACAACCTCTTTAGAGTGTAAAACTGGTATATCAAGAGTGCTCACGGTCATGAGCAGCTCGGACCCTCACATGATTAATTTATGGAACTAAATTCAATTTGTCATATGCATTGCATCGCAGGTGTGGTTATAAGATTTTGATCTACTACTTATTTGGTTTGGTATATACTTACACTTAGCAACTACTAATAAAATTTTGACCAACTTTAAAAGCAATGCTCAGCTATAACCATCCTCTTTGGTAAGCCTTGCACTTCCCATGAGCTCCCACCTTTGGTGACTTCATGCACATTATTCCCCACAACTTGTTGAGCGATGAAAGTATGTGAGCTCACTCTTGCTGTCTCACACCCCCCTTAGTTCAAGAACAGGTACCGCAGAATGAGGCACATGAAGGATGTTGTGATGAGTTCGTGAGAGGTCTAGGCCGTCGTCTCCCAGTCAGCTTTGGGTTGCTGGATCGTTGCCTCCATATAATGTAATTATTTATTTATTTTGTACAGAACTCCTATTGTATAGTAAAGATGTGACATTCATTTCTGTACCATGATTCATCATTTGTGTGAGACTTGGTCCCAGCACACCTGGTGATTAGTTCGTGCCCGGGTCTTGGTGCCCCCGAAACCTGGGTGTGACACAAGAATATATTACAATACTGGTTATCTCACTTAAAACAACAAAGCAGGTACAAAGTACATACAACCCAACGCCAACACTATATGGCGATAATATTAAGAAAGCATCCAATTACATTATGCATGTGCTCAGATCCATGGCCGCTTGTCACGAAGTATTGGACGCTGAGGGAGACTCACGGGACCTCGCAGGTAGACGTTCCTCGAACCTGAGGCGTCCTGCTGAGCGTCGTCATCGTCCTGTTGTGCCACATCGATAGTTGCTTGCTGCTCCACCTACTGCTGGACGTCGTTGTCCTGCTGTGTCTCCTCCGCCGTCCTGTGGGTGCTCCTCCTCCCCGTCCTTGTCTTCATCCCACCGCCCACCATGTTTGTCCAACAACCTGCAATTAAGATTAAGCAAATAAGCACATATAAAAAAGATGTATTTAGAAACAGGTGCGAAATAAAAAATATAGCATTACATCATTTAAAATAATATTCATATGTGTCGGGGTTAGCCAGATCATAAGTCTCATCATCAGTAGCAACCATTTCATAGTCAACACCATCTAAAGGCGAAGTTCGTTATTAATGTCATTGCCTTCAAGTATTTCTAAGCCATTTTCATTTTGCACCTCATCATCCTCCTCATCAAAAACCATTTTAATATCTACTTCCATTCCAATAGTTTCGGATAAGTCTATCTCAAATCGCCCTTCTAGCCCATCTTCTTGGAAGAACTCTCTGTCATATGTGTCCAGATCTAAGTTATAATCTTCATTGTTTCGAACAAGTAATTTACCGTGCGGCGAAACCTTGTACACAACATCCCAACCCTTAAGGTGTTCTTTTGTTTGGCACGCATATGGTAGATAATACACTTGTGTGGCCTGTTGGGACACAATATAGACATCGTCTCTTGGTAAGGTGGAATCTTGTCGAATTTCGACTATCCCAAGATTAGAATGTGTTGTCACTTGATGGTCAAACTAATGACATTTAAATATCACTGGAGTAATAGGTTTGGAACCATGAAAATTGAGTTCATATATTTCTTCGATTTGTCCAAAACAATTGACCTTAACAAGGTCGGGCGTAAAGACTTCAGAACACATTGTTTTTCTACTGGGCTGACTTTGGTCGTAGCTTGTTGTGCCAAAACGGTATCCATTGATGTCATACCTAGAATATTTCTTGACCCTATAAGCAAAGCCGTTGGCTACTTGTCTCAACTCGGCACTCATAGACGGATCTCTTTGGCCCTGCAATCATTCGCATGTTAAAAGACGCTAAATTGAGTTCATAGACGGATCTCTTTGACAAACTAAGCACGTACCTTATGTTTGAACCAGGAAACGAAATCAGGCAATCCATTTCCCGCACCCTTTCTAAGAAGGGTATCATATTCCTATGGAGTTGGGTCTCATGATCGACAGCAGAATTCATGAAGAAATTGTTCCATGTATGGCGTCAACTCTTCAAGGTTGGTCAATTCATATAGCATAATATTATGCTACTCTTCATGTCTCAGGGTCTTGGTGGTCGAACCACTTGCGCTTCCGAGTTGGCCTCTTTTGCACAAAGCTGGCGGAAGAAATAGCTCAACTCTACAAGTGCTAGCCAGACATGCTCTAGGACATAGCCTCGAACCATCACAGGAAAAATCCGTTCAATCCATATGCGGAAGTTATGACTCTTTATCCCTAAGACTCACAGAGTAGATAAGTTTACCCCCTACTCATGTTAGTTGCATACCCATCAGGGAACATCAACATCTTGATCCACTGAAGTACTTCCTTCCTCTGAGCCCTGCTTAGGACAAAATCGGCCTTATGCCTTCTCAATGTCTTTCCAGCACTAGGCGGCTTCATCTCTTGGTTTGTTCTATCACATAACTCTGCCAGATCCACTCTTCCCTTTATGTTATCCTTTGGCTTATCAGGAATATCCATAATTGTTGCCCAAAGTGCCTCGGCAACATTCTTTTTAGTGTGCATCACATCAATGTTGTGTGGAAGGAGCAGGTCCTCATAATAGGGGAACCTAGTCAAGCCCGTCTTATGTGTCCACATATGCTGCTCACCATATCCCACAAAACCACCTTCTAGATTGGCCACGAGCCCATCTATCTCTTGACGAATTTCCGCACCAGTCATCATTGCAGGTGGGCGGTCTATTACTACGACACCTTTCGTAAATTTCTTGATGACTAGGTGGAATGGATGGTTAGGAGGGAGAAATTATCGATGTTTATCGAACGACAAATATTTGCCACCCTTCTTCAACCAAATGAACCTAAGAGATTCCTTGCAAACTAGGCATGGGAACTTAAAGTGAACACACCAAGCACAAAATAGCCCATACTCCGGTAAGTTATGCATGGAGTACTGGTTACAAACATGCATTTTGAAGTTTGTCTTCGTAGCTCGGTCACACGTCCATACCCCTTCCTCCTAAGCACATACCAATTCATCAATCAAAGGCTCCATGTACAGACCCATTTTATTCTCGGGTGTTCGGGAATTATCAACGACACAAATATGTTCTACCTTTGAAAGCATAAACCAGGGGGAGATTGATTGGGATAACAAACACGGGCCAACATGTGTACGGGGCAACACTCATTCCATAGGGATTGAACCCATCTGTGGCCAACGGAACACGTACATTACAAGCCTCTTCAGCTTTCTCACGGAGAATGGCATCAAAATGTTTCCATGTTTCACCATCGGATGCGTGCACCATCTTGTCAGGATTGTATCATTTGCCATTTTTGTGTCATGTCATCTGTTTCGTGGATTCCTTGGTCATGTATAGACGTTGGTTCCTCAGTATGAACGAAAGGTGGCATAGGATTGTCACGGGGATGTCGAGCTCCCTCTTCTGTCCATCACTAGAGTCTACCTCCATGAACCTAGATGATTTACACTTCGGACAGTACTTTGCCTCTATGTATTCTTTCCTAAATAGCACACAAGCCTTCGGACAAGCATGTATCTGCTCATACGTCACCTTACATGCAAAACGTGATCCTCTGGAAGCAGGCTGCCAATGACCGTCAACAAGCCATCGAATGTGTCTCGACTCATGCTGTACTGCGACTTGAACGCCATTACACGCCTAATGGCATCCAGTTGAGAAACCTTTGTCTGGCCGTGAAGGGCTTCTGTGCCGAGTCAAACATGTCGTAGAACTAAGGGTGAAAACGGTCGGTAACGGTTGGAAAAAACCTCTCACCGTTTTCACCCCGCATAATTTTTTGTTTGGTCGGAATCGGTAAACGGAAAAGTCAGAAACGGATAACGACTGGTAAATTCCGGTATATTGAAAACGGATAAATCTGAGCAAAATAGCTCGGAATTGATCGGGAAACGGTAACTGTAAACGCAAAAGCTCGCAATAAACAAATCCTAACCACACAATTGTTCATTCACAGCCACACACAAGTCTCATTCACAAAAGTACACAAAACATAATCTTGTCCACATATAATTGGCCATACACTCATACATGTGGCATGCCGTTTGCATCACTTGATATATCTTCTATGACATCCGAAGAAGTATATATCACATCTAAAATCTCCATGTCTATAGGAAGGGATGGCACATGCGTGGAAGCTGAAATGCAAATACAAGACAGTTTTAGTGCAAGAAAATGTGTCATGCGTGGGATGGCACTGGCTGTGTCCCTATCACCCTGTGTGAATGTGTCATGCGTGGGCATGTGGCCATGGGCCCATGGCCGTGGGGATGGGCGGATGGCAGATTGGCAGGTGGGAATGTGCATGCAAGGTGCTACTACTAACACTGTTTTGTGGGCTCTAACGGGTATAATTCTTGCCTGCTTAGCTGTTTTGTTGGCCGAGAAAAATACGGGAAAATACCGAATTTTCCCGAGAAATACGAAAACGGGTGGTAAATGTGTTTCACCGTTTACCGTACCGTTTCCGAAACAACATATCCCGTTTTCGTCTCGTTTTCCATATATTCGACAAATCTGAAAACGACCGAAAAAATTTGGTAAACGGTACCAGAAATTTACAGGATTTTACCAACCATTTACATCCTTACGTAGAATACCTTTGCGGTCGGCTCTGGCTTGTCCTCCGTACATCCTCCGACGAATTGTGCCTCGTGATAGTCATTCAACATATCCGCTACACCGGCATCAGCATCATAATCCTCGATGCGTTGTCTCACCACCTCCTCTTCGTACGATGCGCTTCACCATGGAAGATCCACCGAGTATAGTCCAGTGTAAATCAATTTTTCTAAATATGTTGTACCATGTCCTTCTTTGATTTTCTTTTCCGTTTGGCAAATTTGCTACACGGGCATGGGACTAGACTCGCTCTTTTAGCAGCTTCGCCATATGTCCGTTCCACGAAAGCATCGGTCTTTCTAATCCATTCAGGGGTGACATCATTCCTTCCTACACGGCCTGTGTACATCCACTCACGGTCCTCCATCCTCTAACATATATAACCGAGTCTAGTTTAAGATAAACATTTAATACATATACTCTACGTTCCTACCTTCTAATAGAGGTTATACCTAGGGTGGCGGTGGAGTAGGGCTAGCGGGGCTATGGTAGGTCGGTGCAGTGGCGACACGTTGTGGTGCAGGTTCTTGCGCAGTGACAAGGAATACCTCTGCAAAAAAATAACACAAGTCTATCAACAAAAAATTCGGCAGCACCTCTCCTGCTTGGGGAGGTTTCTAAAACATGCAAATAAAAGTAGCAGCACGATGGCTGCAAATCACCAATATATTTTCATTCACATCTGTTTATGCACTATTAAGTATAATGTAATGCAAGTAGTGAGAAAATTTGGTAGGCTTTGGTATACAGGAAGCAAGCATCATAAACTAGGCTTTGGTATATAGGAAGCAAGCATCATTAAATGTCGCAATACTATGCAAGTTAGAAGTATCTATCTATTTTGTACAAGTAATAACTTGCAAAATACAAGCATTGCACAAAATACCTTGTCCCGGGATCGAGCGTTGGCGGCGGTGGTGGTCGTGGTTGCGCTTCGGATGGCGGGACGCGCGGCATGCGGGGCTCGCGGTGGCAAGGTCGGCGGCGGGGCTCACGACGGCAGAGATGGCTGGACCCACGGCAGGGGAGATGGCGGGGGAGACGGCGGTGGTGGTTGGGGGCGGCGTAGCATGGCGTGGGCGGGGGCGACGCAACGCGGCGCAGCGTGGGCGACGACGGTGGGGGAGATCGAGGAAGGCGACAACGTTGTAAAAAAATGGCCCGAGCACGGGCGCTGTTTTGTTAAGTTCATTGTCTTTGTCGAGTGCCCGCGATCTGGCACTCGACAAAGACGTCTTTGCCGAGTGCCTGCTAACAAGCACTCGACAAATACTATTTTAATATTTTAAAAAACCGTTGACGAGTGTCACCCGCCAGACACTCGGCAAAGTATATTTTTATTCTTTTCTTTTTTAACTAAACTTTTTGTTGTGTGTTCCTACACTATGTAGACCTACATGTTCTATTTCGGCACAATTATCAAACTTTTTGCTATAGTTATTTGATTTAGTTTGTTTAATTGAATTTCTTCGGATGATTCAGATTTGAACTGCAAGTCACTCTAAAAGTGGAAACCGGTGAATACAAAAATGATATCCATGTTATTTATCACAAGTTACGACCTATTTCTGGAACAGACCGGAATTTTCGATCACCATGCTCACGAAACATGACCGTGAACTTGTCACCTAGTTGTTTTAAAAATATATAAAACACAAACAAAGTCAAAAAAATCATGAAATTTGTCGACGTGTCATGATATCATATGTAGAGTCTGTGATAAAAATTTTAGAATGTTTCGAGAAAGTTGTGACGCACTATATGTAGAAAACTAAATGGCCTACACATGAAATCATACAGTTTCAATGTAGACCGGCTATGTTTCTTCACATAGTGCGTGATAACTTTCTTGAAACATTCTCAAATTTTTATCACAATCTCTACATATGATATCATTGCATGTGGACATGTTTCATGATTTTCTAACTTTGTTTGTGTTTTATATAATTTTTAAAAAATTGCTTGGCAAGTTCACTGTCATGTTTTGTGAGCATGGTGCTCAAAAATTCCGGTCTGCTCCTTAAATCGGTTGTACCATATGCTACATAACATGGTTACCATTTTTTCACTCACAGTTTTCTATTTTTTGAGTGATTTGCAGTTCAAATATGAATTATCTGAGGAAATTCAATTAAACAAACAAAATCTGATAGTTATATCAAACACTTCTATAATTGTGCCAAAATGGAACAAGTAAGTCTACATAGTGTAGTAACAAACCACAAAAGGTTTGGTTGGAAAAAGAAAAAAATAAAAATATACTTTGCCGAGTGTCCAAGGTAGACACTCGGCAAAGCATGGTTTGCCGAGTGTCGGGCTTGAGACACTCGGCAAAGTAGCTTTTTTGCCGAGTGCCAAAGACTTGCTCTCGGCAAAGGTAACGACCGCCGTTACCTATAGACGGCTGCTGACGGCCTTTTGCCGAGCGTTACCGTTTGCCGAGTGTTCGACACTCGGCAAGCCATCTTTGCCGAGTGTCTCCCTGTGCCGAGAGTTTGCTCTCGGTAAAGGTGGTCGTTACCGAGAGTGCGACTTTGTCTAGTGCCCGACAAAAAGCGCTCGGCAAAGAGTCGGATTCCGGTAGTGGTATAAACATAGCATGTAGCTGAGCACACTCTGATTATATATACGCCCATGAACTGACTAAATAACTGGTTAACAAATTTGTAAGGTGAACGGTAATCGATAACGTTAGCCATGTTTGTTTAAGTCCAATGTAATCAAATACCACACTAAAAATTGATACCTTCAAACTTGTTACCGCTGATAATCGAGTATAAATCATTATTGCTGTCATTTACGTTATATTTCGTGAACCAAACGATACCTAACTTCGATCACATAAACCAGAGAATCTAATCAAACACCACAAAGGTCACCATATATAGAGGTACTGTAGAAATCATAGGACACTGTAGGACTACATGGTACTGTAGAAATCATACGACACTGTGTAGGACTACATGACTATACATGTGCCAGTAGTACGTCGTCCGAAGGACGCCTGTTGTTCTAGTAAGCTAAAATTGACGTAAATTTACTCGTTGACAAACAAAACTAATACAAGAAACTGTGTCCCATAAATTTTATGGTAACGTAACCACGGTTGAAAATCAATTTCTACGTACTTGCGGCCTAGGAGCTTAGAGCTGGACAAAACATGGAACATTTCCAAATACATCTATATCTAAAAAAATTTGGTAAACATCAATAAAAATCATTTGTACAGTAATGAGCTAGACGACTGTATGTATTTCTGTGACAAATGAAGATAGCAATTTGCAAGAATTGCTACAGCATGAAATGTAAGCGACTACTAGCACATTTCCGTCGTGGCCCTTATTTAATTATGAAAAACATATATTCCACCCGACGTAGTAGTAAGCAAGATGTAAAGCCCAAAATTGATAGGAGAAATATATATATATATATATATATATATATATATATATATATATATATATATATATATATATCATAAAATAATGAAAACAAAAGAATTAAGAATATCAATGAAAATGTTTCTAGAATTTTTTTTAAACCTTTGGAATTTAGTAGGGCATTAATTTCCTCTTCATAATCAATTGAGAATACTAAATTAGTTAAATGACCAATAAATAGATAAAGAAGGGTTGATCTCGTAATGATAATTTTTGGGTGATACATTTTATGAAAAACATGAACTTGATCCCCAATTTTAAATAAAAAACATAAGATAGAGAATGAGAAAGGGAATTTTAATGAAACCATTTATTCCTCCCATAAATAAATAACAAGGAAAATAATAAAATTATAATATTGAAATTAGTAGGATTAAATTTGGCACTTCAAAAATGGAAGTTCAAAATAAGAAGATGAAATTGAGTTGAATGGTTGAAATTTGAAATAAAACAGAAAATAAGAAAAAGAAAAGGAAAATGATTGGACCAGATTCAAGTTGACCTCAACCCAACTTGGCGCCCTGTGCCAGCCCACTCGCGCTGTGCAGGCGGGCTCGCCTGTCAGGCACGCGGTTGCGCTGTGTCGCTGCAGAATGGACCCATGTGTCAGCTGCTCGGGTTAAGTTCACACCCCGCACCGCCTCCGATTGACTGGTGGGACCAACTGGTCATACACTTGTTTAGGGCGTTCACCGTATACTGACTCGTTGGCCCGGGGAGTCGTCTCCTACCTCGACTCCGAGATGAACACAACCGCCGCCGGATTTCTCTCCGTGAACAACCCCCGGATGTCGCGCCTAGCATACGCCAACCGGCCGATTCCGGGGTGTATATATATCCATCCTTGGCCGACACTACTCTTCATCCTCGCACACCAAATCAGTGGTCGCCGGACCAGGGGCATATGCTAGAATCTACGTCGCCGCCGCTGTGGAATTTGCAAGTCTATCGCTGCTCTCGCCTGCGTGCGTGACTGGTCTCGTCTCCGGGAGCTGGGGGAGGTGTTGGCAAGGAAATCAGCTTGAAAGGATCACGTTGCGCACGTGAATTGCTCGCTGGAATTGGGAATTGCCGCCTGGTCGCCATGGCCCGTGGTCAGCTATGTCACAACTCCTTCTCGGTGATTTGTCTCCTCCTGGAAGTTCCCTCTCCTCTGTTCTGCGCGTAGCTTGTTTCCGGTGGGAAAAATAGGGCTCCTGGGGCCGAGTGCGCTGCTCGCCGGTGGAGCCGCCGCACAGGCTAGGCGGCGCCGCAGCGGTCCGGTAATTGGGGCGGGTGATAGGAGAAGTGCGGGATCCGTTGGATGGCTCATCGACGGATAGGGTTAGTCATAAGGGCAATTAGCGCATGTCCGTTGGATCGGTTTTGGATGGATATGAGCGTGATGGACGTAAATAAAATTCTGGCCATTGATCTGTAAATGGACGTATCCGATGGCATCTCGGTCTGGGTGGTCTAGAACCGTTGGATGGAGATCTGACGTACCATAGCACGTACTGACTCGGTTCTAATCAGAGTCGTGCGTGTCTGATCCAACGGTTCTGGTTGCTCCTTACTCCTTCACCGTGCCTATTTTGCATATGGGACCCTCAGTTTTTGAAAAAACAATCCGCCATCCCCGGGTATAGAAAGATTAGCGCATTTGGGTCCTAAAATTCATATGTGACCCCCTAGTCTTCTGGATAATTGTGGCCGCAACCCATACTGTGAATAAATGAGATAAGTTAATACAGAAAATAATTTTTAGGGTAAAAATAAATCTAGAAACTTGTTTAATTCATATTAAATCCATTTTAACTCCAAATAGATCCATTCCAGTTGTTATAAATTCATATTAATATTGTTTATCTCCTGATAACTTTATTTTGCTATGAAACTTAAATTAAAAATTATGTACTTAATTTCTTTTGTACCTGTAACGCCCTGAATTTGGGGTAGAATTTTTTTCTCATTTAATACTCACCAAATTCAGGTGTTAATCTCTTTTCTCTTTCCGTTTCGCTCCTTCTTCCCAATTTCAAAGCAGTATAGCGACTTGTGTCCGTATTGCGTGTGAGCAAAAAACCTAAGTTGACATGGGTGTTGCATCATGCCGAAGCTTTTTTTTCTTTTGTCTAATGTCGTATTTAATCGCGCGTTCATCTCGTTTCGTTTCGGATTTCTATTCGCGCTTGGATTCCCATTTGTGGTCACGTGTGTTGTGGGCTTATGTCCCGGCCCGCAACCTAGCCCAGCCCGACCCAGCCTGGCCCAGTCTGGCCCAACCTTGGCCGCGTGCCCCCTCCTCCCTCTCTATCTCAATTGTTTTCCCGCGCAACAACCTCCTCCAATCTCTCTCCCACCCTTCTTCCACCTCTCATCCACCTCCTTTGCCCTAGGTGTGATCCGGTGAGCGGTTGCTGCGATCATCCAAGCACCAAGGTGAGCCCCACCTCCCTCTCTCTCTCTCTTCCCCCTCCTCTCCCTTCTCCTCTCTTTCCAGCCACCCCTAGCCGCATGCCCCTGGTCGCGCGCCCTCCTGGCCGCCGCGCTCCCTGGTCGCGCCCCCTCCTGGCCGCCGCGCCCCCTGGTCGCCCCCCCTGGCCACGCCCTCCTGGCCGCTGTGCCCCCTGGCTGCGCCCTCCTAGCCGCACGCCCCTGCCCACGCGCCATGGCCGCCGTGCCCCTGGCCGCGCCCCCTGGCCGCCGTGCCCCCTGGCCGCCGCAGGCCCTGCCACGCCCCTGGCCGCCGTGCCCTCGGCCTCGCGCATAGCCCCAGTAAACAACGTTTAAATTTCAGTTTGATTAGTTGTAGTTTTAATTTAATTTAGCGTGCTGCTTCGCGCGGTTCGTCGTGTGACGATCCAGTTTAGTTTTAGATTATTTAGCGTGCTGCGTCGCGCGACGATTTATTTTAAATTCGCATTTATTAGTGTGCTGCGTCGCGCGCTTAGTCGCACGGCGATTCATCTTAATTTCATATTCTATTAATGTGCTGCGTCGCGCGCTTCATCGTGCGACGATCCATTGTAAGTTCAGATTATTTAATGTGTGGTGTCGCGCATCCAGTCGCGTGACGTTTCGTTTTAAATTCAGTTTAGGTGACGTATGCCGTCATGCGCTTCGTCGCACGACGCTTGACGTCATTTTCATAATTAATTCAAGTGTCTCGCTGCGCGCTTAGTCGCGAGATGATTTATTCTATTCTTCGTTTGAGTTCGTATGTGCTGTCGTGCGTTTCGCCGCGCGACAATCCTTTTAAATTTACTTTGATCCGTTTATAATGATTAAACATGGAACATGACTTTATTCTATGCATAGCGCGATGACCAAATTAATACTATTCTTTTTAGACGAGTACTTTGATTTACAATCGTGAAACGTGATCGCCCTTCGACCGTAGCCTCGACCGTTACTCTCTCTCTCTCTTTCTCGCTTAGTCGTAGGCGTGAGCCCTGCACTGAGCATCTGTTTATTTATTATATTTTATTGTATGGTGTACTATTCTTTTGTATTAAATTTGTGGAATGTATGTTTAAACTCATATAGATAACGGTCAGTTGGTGGAGTTCGAAGGAGTTGCAGGTGAAGACCCTGAGCAGCAGCTGGTTGGTGAAGGCAAGTGTCCCTTGACCCATCTATGTCCTTTACATTTTATAATTCAGTCCCCGCATTTACACAATTTATACCTAAGGATTGACTAGCTTTTGTTTATCTTGTCCTTGTTTACCTATTTTGGTTGGGTTATTTTGGTTTAGCTAAATGCTAGTGCGTCACATTAATCAATGAACATGATGAGATTATCTATGATACATTATTTTCCCTTTTGATTATGATGATGGTACTGTGACATTTAAGGGGACTCGAGCTGTTTCTCGAGTGCCTCTCCGTAAGGACTGGTTCGTTGGATGACCGTCCGGGAAAACAGTGCAACCATGAGGGTGGAATGGGACGCCCTTAGCTGAATAATTAGAGGAACTGGGGTGTAGTTTGCTTCGCCGTCGTGCCGTTAATGGGGCTCGGTGTATGTGGCTCGCTCTGCCAAGGGTGGATTGCCCCTTGGGGAGGAGTGTGGTACATTTAAGAAACCTAACGGGCGGCTACAGCCTCAGGGAATCTTTGTAAAGGCTACGTAGTGAAACCCTGCCTATTCACCTTGGTAGTGTTTAAGGGTTTGATCGGCCCGAGGCAAGAGGGAATCACGACTTGTGGGTAAAGTGCGCAACCTCTGCAGAGTGTTATGAAACTGATATATCAGCCGTGCTCGCGGTTATGAGCGGCCAAGGGAGCTCCATTGATTAGAGATACTTTGATCAGAGATGGTTGGTTTATAGGTGGTGAAAAGGATGATGGTTTTGATTATGACTATGGTAATGGTAAGTGGTATTCTTTCCGTTTGGAAAGGATACTTTGGGTTAACAACTTGGGTTAATGCTAAAACCTGGCTTTCTACTAGTAATAATAACCTGACCAACTAAAAGGAACTGCTTGACTTAACCCCACATAAAGCTAGTCCACTACAGCCAAACGGGACAATTGCTAAGTATGTTGATGTGTACTCACCCTTGCTTTACACACCAACCCCCCCAGGTTGTCCACATTGCAACCACTGCTCAGGAGAAGATGAAGTCGTGGAGGAAGACTTTCAGGAGTTTCAACAGTACGATGGGTTCTAGGCGTGGGTTAGCGGCAAACCCCCAGTTGACTGCCTATGAAGGCCGTGTGTATCTACGTTTCTTTTCCTCACTTTGATGATTGTTAAAGACTATGTGGATGTCTCGGACATCATGATGTAATAGACTATTATACCTTCTTTTATGTTATTATTTGAGCACTGTGTGATGATGTCCAGTTATGTAACTTATGTGTACGTAATTGCTGATCCTGGCACGTACATAATTCGCATTCAATTTGCCTTCTAAAACCGGGTGTGACAGTACCCGACTCCTAAATCTTTAGAAAATCGTATCTTTTAAATCGTAGCTCCGAATTTAGTGATTCTCGCGCCCATGATCTCATTATGACGCGTAGATCATTATTATGCAGTTTGTACTTATGTTTGGTGTGATGTTAATTTTGCCTATACCATGTTTGTTTGTATTGCTACGTTTAGCATTGAGGTCACGAGCCACCTGGAGAGCAAGTTAGTACCTGGAATCTCAAGTCCCAGGCAAGTTGTGCCCTTGATCACTTCTTTTTACCTAGTCTTGTTCTTATTAATCATAATGATCTACATAGGTTAATTTTGATGGGACCCAATAGGTTACCCTAGTTTGGCTATATTTATACCTTGTTTTACCAATAAATTTTTGGGTAGTACCTGCTATTACTTTATCTGGTTTTGGGTATGGAGATACACATTATTCGTGATCATACTTCTATTATCAGTTTGTTATTTACTATTCATGATAAGATCATTATGTTAATTGGAACATGGAGCGACCACCCGGGAAAACAGTGCTACCACAAGGGTGGTATGGGATGCCCTTGGCTGACTAATTAGGAAAGCTAGTGGAGGACTACCTTACTCGAAAGGAGCAAGGGCAGTAGGGGAGTGGTCAGTGTAGGGAGGCCCTTGGGTTGATTTTGCTGCGATGGCGGTCAGGCGAGGGATCCCTACATTGGAGCTTCCTAGAAACTGTAACGGGTTTTCAGAGGCTAGTGAAACTTTGTAAAGGACGCGTAGTGTTACCCTACCTCGCTTCCTTGGTAGAGGTGTATGGGAGTCACGATCCCTAGGCATATGGGTAACATGACTTGTGGGTAAAGATGTGTACCTCTGCATAGTGTAAAACTGGTATATCAGTCGTGCTCACGGACATGAGCAGCTCGGACGCTCACATAATTAATTTATGGAACTAAATTCAATTTGTCATATGCATTGTATCGCAGGTGTTGTTATCATATTTTGATCTACTACATATTTGGTTTGGTATATACTTACACTTAGCAACTGCTAATAAAATTTTGACCAAGTTTAAAAGTAGTTCTCATCTTTAACCATCCTCTTTGGTAAGCCTTACACTTCACATGAGCTCCCACATTTGGTGAGTTCATGCACATTATTCCCCACAACTTGTTGAGCGATGAACGTATGTGAGCTCACTCTTGCTGTCTCACACCCCCCTTAGGTCAAGAACAGGTACCACAGGATGAGGCACATGAAGGATGTTGTGATGAGTTCGTGAGAGGTCTAGGTCGTCGTCTCCCAATCAACTTTGGGTTGCTGGATCGTTGTCTCCATATGATGTAATTATTTATTTATTTTGTACAGAACTCCTATTATATAGTAAAGATGTGACATTCGTTTCAGTACCATGATTCGTCATTTGTGTGAGACTTGGTCCCAGCACACCTGGTGATTATTTCGTGCCCAGGTCTTGGTGCCCCGAAAACCCGGGTGTGACAGAAGTGGCATCAGAGGGATGTAGACGGTAGGACGAAACCTAGATAGAAATGGATAACACTTATCTACTTACCTTTGCTACTCTGATCCTTTTTAAAATTTCCTTAATGTTTTCTTATCCACTGCTGCTTTACTCTGATTACTCTCACCTTTTAACTCTAAAGACAAAATTGGATTTCACACTTTGAAATCGTGTGCCTAAAGTGACCTTTAGGAATAGGAAACCTACTCTTAGCAACAAAATCAAAACTACTTTTTGTAAATATTTGTATGCTTGAATGTTTGTTCTTGTGATACATGTCTGATTTTGATCTTCGATTGAGAGTGATAAGTTATGGAGTAATGTCCACAATTACATCTGCATATACATATAGGCATAAATATAAATAATAAAATTCATAAGATAACTAAAAGTGTATCTATTTTAAATAGATCCCTCTTAACTTAAAAGATTTTATCTTATCCTAACAAATCTAACTAAAAAGATTCTATCATATTCTTATAAATTCACCTTGTTCTAATAAGTATACTGTAACACCCGGTTTTAAGGAACAAAGTCGGGTGCCTCTCATACATGCGCCAAGAAGACAACATATATAATAACAGAGTGTATAGAGATAAATGTCATAAAACATCAGAGTAATTATTACAAAGCGGAAGACTTATTACAAAATAAAGGAATAAATGTAAAACGAACTAAGGATCGTCGGCGCCAATGTCGACTGAGAAACGCCACTTAGATCAAGTCGAATGCCTCAGTGTTAGGCGGCTCCTCTTCGACCACCTGTTCTTCTCCTGTGGGGGGGGGGGGGTGTGAGACAGCAAGAGTGAGCTCAATACGTTCATCGCTCAACAAGTTGTGGGGAATAATGTGGCATGAACTCACCAAAGGTGGGAGTTCATGAAGTGTAAGGCTAATCAATGAAGTAAAGGCTGAGGCTGAGCATTGCTTTTAAAAGTTGGTCAAAATTTTATTAGCAATTACTAAGTGTAAGTAAATACCAAACCTTAGTAATAATAAAGAAAAGTAATAATAAAATAATCCCAGATGCGATGCAAATGTCAAATTAAATTTAAGTTCCATAAATTAATCATGTGAGGGTCCGAGCCGCTCATGACCGTGAGCACGGCTAGTATACCAGTTTTACACTCTGCAGAGGTTGCGCATCTTTACCCACAAGTCATGTTACCCATCTGCCAAGAGATGGCCAATCCCATACACCTCTACCGAGGAGGCGAGGCAGGGTAACACTACGAGGCCTTTACAAAGTTCCACTAGCTTCAGAAATTCCGCTACAGTTTATAGGAAGCTCTAGTGCAGGGTTCTTGTCTGACCGCCATCGCAGCAAAATCAATCCAAGGACCTCCCTACACTGACCACTCCCCTACTGCCCTTGCCCCTTTCGGGTAAGGAAGACCTCCACTAGCTTTCCTAGTTAATCAGCCAAGGGCGTCCCATTAAACCCTTGTGGTAGCACTGTTTTCCCGGGTGGTCGCTCCATGTTCCCATTAACATAATGATCTTAACATGAACAGTAATAATAAAAGAGAATAAAAGAGTAATTATGAATAAAGTATCTTCATACCCAAATCCACATAAAGCAATAGCAGGTACTACCCAAAGAAATATTTCAGTGGTAAACAAGGTATAAAGATAGCCAAAACTAGGGTAACCTATTGGGTCCCATCAAAATTAACCTATGCAGATCATTATAATTAATAAGAACATGGCTGGGAAAAAGTAAGTGATCAAGGGCACAACTTTCCTTCAATGAGCTCCTGCTCAGCTACCTCTACTTGTTGAACCTCAGTTTCCACAGTGGCTTGCTCGTCTATTCGCATCAACACAATACATACATAGTATAGCCAAAATCAACATCACACCAAACAGATGAATAAAATATACAGTAAAAATCTACACATTAAAATGAGATCCTAGGAACTGGAATCATTAGATTTGGAGTTATAGATTTCAAGTTATGAATTTCCTAAGGTTTAATGTGATTAAAATAGGATTAGGTGAGAAATTAGTTTTCTTACTGTTTTCATGTAAAAACAGAGATACTAAATGATAGAGAATATTATTACAAAATTTTAGAAATTGGAATGGCTCAATTTGGACTAAAAATGGATTTTCTATGATTTATACAAGTTCTAGGGTTTATTTTCATATTAAAATCCAATTTCTAATTCATTTATTTGATTTAAAACAGTTCTAGATCGGGCCTCATTTTCTGGTAAGCACGGGGTTCTCGGTGTAAATTTTCTAAGACACAGAGCACAGTACGAGTGGATGGCGGGTTGATTACTACTTTCCTCGGGGTCTCTTTAGAAAAATGCCCCGCGAAGGGGTATCTTCTATTGTGGGTCGGATGATCCAGATCCGACGTTCTCGGTTTGTTGCGCGAAAAGTACCCCCCTAGATGTAATCAGAGCCGTCCAGGGAAGGATCAATGGCCCACACAGCCCTAAGACCCGAACACCAAACTCTCATCCTAACCCTCAGATCATGGGTCAAGGGCGTGGATCAAAGGGCTCCAATCGGTATCTGCCAGATCTAATCGACACCATACCTTAGTAAATCAACGGCTAGACGACCTTCTTCCCACTCCAGTCAGCAAAACGCGCGGCCACCCGTACGGCGGCGCGTTCAGCCCACGGCGGAGCAGTCCCTGGCCGGCGTGGTAATTGCGATTTAGCGCCCTAAAACTACCTCCGAAAGGTGCTGTGCGCAGCGATGAGTGAGACAAATAGGATGGTGGCGGTTTTACCTCAAATCGGGGCGGTGGATGCTCTGCCCACGCGACGATGCGACTCCGCGGCGGAGCACTGGCAACGGCGACGAATCGCCGGTTCTCCGGTCGGCGAACCCGGATGAGGACACCGCGGACGCCCTCCAAAGCTCCTAGCAGACCCCCGGACGCCAGCCGTGGCGAGGACGACGTCAGCGACCACCCGGTTCATGGCACTCTCCCTCTCTCTTCTCTGCTTCGTCTCACCGGTAGCAGTGGCCACTGTATGGCTTGGGGAATGAAGGGGGAAGGAAAGAACGACGTGCCAGTTCTTATGTACAAGGCCGGGGCTCCCGAGCGATGCGCAGGGTAGGTGCGGAAGTGGGTGAAGGAGGTCCGGCATCTCCGGCGAAGGACTCGGCTCGCGCGTCGTGGTGAGGTGGGGAGAATCTGACAGACACGGGTCACATGTCGGCGAAAGTCGTGAGGTAAGAGTGAGCGCGTGGGAATGACGAGTGGGACCTAGTTGTCGGTGCTTGGACGCGGTTGGGCTGTACAGCGCAGGAGAAATGGGCTGCCTGTGTAAGTTTGGGCCCATCACCCCATTTCTTTTTCCTTTTTATTTTCTACTTCTCAAATTCCATTTGAATTCAAATTTAATTCAAACTTTTGTGGCTCATCATTACAAATTATATTGGTGATATTAGAGGTACAAATTCTGTGGATAGTTATTTATATATATATTTATTATTCATCTCCTTTATCTTTTCTTATTTCCAAACCCTAATTTCAATTTAGGATTTAATCCAACTTTTAGGATTATTAACTTCTTATTATTATCATTATTCTTATTATTTTGTTTAATGCACAAACATATAAAACTCCAACAAGATGCACTTTATTTTGTTTCAGTATTATTTGTTTTAATTAATCACTCTCAATTATATGCATGCTCTTTTTATGATGCAAATGTGGCACATAAAATAAGAATATCCAATATAGTTTCCATGTATACATTCTGGGTATTACAAATCCTACCCCCCTTACAAAGAATCTCGTCCTCGAGATTTAAGAAGATCTAGGGAAAAGATGGGGAAAGTCTATACGAAGTTCTTCTTCTCTTTCCCAAGTTGCTTCATCTTCTCCGTGGTGACTCCACTGCACTTTGCACATCTTTATAACCTTATTCCTCGTAACTCGAGTCAAAGTATCCAAAATCTTGATGGGGTACTCAGCATAAGTCAAATCTTCCTGAACACTAAGGTCTTCCATTGGTAACTGTTCTTTAGGTACCCTGAGACATTTCTTCAGTTGAGATACATGAAAGACATCATGAACATCCGCGAGATGATCCGGTAACTCCAATTGATATGCAACCTCTCCCACTCGCTTTAAGATTAAGAAGGGTCCAATAAAGCGAGGGGACAACTTTCCTTTCACTTTAAATCTTCTCATACCCCGGAGTGGTGACACCTTCAAATAGACATAATCTCCCTCTTTAAACTCAAGCAGTCTTCTCCGGGTATCAGCATAACTATTCTGCCTGGATTGTGCAGTTCTCAAATTCTCCCTTATTTGCTGAACTTGTTCCTCTGCTTCTTGTATAATCTCAGGCCCAAACAACTGCCTTTCACCAGTTTGATCCCAATACAGTGGAGTCCTGCACTTTCTGCCATATAAAGCCTCAAACGGTGACATCTTCAAGCTGGCCTGATAGCTATTATTGTAAGAGAACTCCGCATAAGGCAAACTCTTATCCCAACTTCCACCATGTTTAAGAGCACAAGCTCTTAACATATCCTCTAGCACCTGGTTAGTCCTCTCAGTCTGCCCATCGGTCTGTGGATGGTAAGCCGAACTAAAATTCAATCTCGTATCCAATGATTTGTGCAATTTCTTCCAATACCGAGAGGTAAACTGTGATCCCCGGTCTGACACAATCTTCTTTGGCACACCATGTAGGCATACAATCTGTGCCATGTACAACACTGCTAACTTGGCTCCTGAATATGTGGTCTTCACTGGAATAAAGTGGGCTACTTTAGTTAGCCTGTCCACAATCACCCATATAGAATCATATCCAGCAGACGTGCGGGGTAATCCAACAATGAAGTCCATGCCAATCTCTTCCCATTTCCACTCAGGCATCTTCGGTGGGTGCAGTAGTCCGGCTGGCCTCTAGTGTTCAGCCTTAACTCTTTGGCATACATCGCACATAGCCACATGTGCAGCCACATCTCTCTTTAGTCCATACCACCAATACTTTTGCTTCAAATCCTGATACATCTTAGTACTTCCAGGATGGATAGAATAAATTGAGTCATGTGCTTCCTTCAATATAGTTTCCCGAAGACTATCAATATCGGGAACACAGATCCGATTCTTGAACCATATCATGCCTTGCTCATCCTCTGTGAACTCTGGGCCTCTACCCTCTGTTATCAGATCCTTGATCTCCTGAATCTTAGCATCACCAATCTGACCTTTACGAATTTCTTGCTCCAAGGTAGGTTCCAATTCAATGGTAACTCCTTCCGTATGTGTAACAATTCCTAGGTTGAGCCTCTCAAAATCTTTTGCTAATTCATCAGGTAGCTGGACAACGAAAGCGGAGTGAACATGCTCCTTCCGACTCAAGGCATCTGCGACCCAATTTGCCTTGCCTGGGTGGTAATGAATCTCCAAGTCATAATCCTTAATAAGCTCCAACCAACGGCGTTGCCTAAGGTTGAGATCCTTCTGAGCGACTATATACTTCAAACTCTTATGATCCGTGTACACTTGGCACTTGGTTCCCATGATATAATGTCTCCATATTTTTAACGCATGCACTACGGCTGACAGTTCTAAGTCATGAGTGGGGTAGTTCAATTCATGTTTCCGCAACTGACGAGATGCATAGGCGATCACATGACCTTCTTGCATAAGCACACATCCAAGTCCTTGGCCACATGCATCACAGTAAATGTCAAATCCCTTCTGTAGATCTGGCATAATCAATACTGGTGGTGACATCAATTTCTCCTTCAATTGATCAAAGTTGTCTTGGCATTTCTCATCCCACTTGAATTCTCTTCCTTTCTCCAAAAGCGAGGTCATAGGCTTAGCGATCTCAAAAAAATTCTTCAATAAATCTCCGATAATATCCTGCAAGTCCCAAGAAACTCCGGACCTTAGTAACTATAGTGGGTACGCTCCACGCCACTATCTCCTTGACTTTGGCAGGATCCACTGATATTCCGCCATTAGAAATGATATGTCCAAGGAATGGCACCTCGCCAATCCAAAACTCGCATTTGCTATACTTGGCGTAGAGTTGATTATCCCTTAGCTTTTGTAGCACCAATCTCAGGTGTTCCTCATGATCACTTTCACTCTTAGAATAGATAAGAATATCGTCGATAAATACCACGACGAATCTGTCCAGGTCACGAACACCTTATTCTTCCGATCCATAAAATAGGCTGGTGCATTAGTTAATCCAAACGACATAACAGTGAACTCATATAATCCATATCGAGTCGAGAAAGCCGTCTTGGGAATATCCGATGGCTTAATCTTCATTTGGTGATAACCTGATCGGAGATCAACCTTCGAGAATACCCTTGCATCTCTCATCTGATCAAATAAGTCCTCAATGTAGGGTAATGGACACTTCTTCTTCTCAGTGACATCGTTAAGGGACCTTTAATCCACACACATCTCTTGCGATCCATATTTCTTCTGTACAAACAAAACCGGTGCTCTCCAAGGTGAAGACTCGGACGAATATAACCAGCCTCTTGCAACTCCGTTAAGTGCTTCTTAAGTTCCTTTAATTCTTCTACAGACATCATGTATGGCCGTTTAGAAATAGGAGCAGTTCCAGGTAAGAGATCTATGACAAACTCAACTTCCGTATCTGGTGGCATCCCTGGTAACTCTTCTGCGAAGACATCCAAAAAATTTCTAACCACACGGATGTTGACACCAACAAACTTCCCATCTACTAAGAATGTCGCTAGTCTGGTGGTGTTAGTTACTGCAATTCCAACTTCAAATCTTTCTCCTTTGGAACTAGTGAGTTTTATGGTTCCTTTGGCACAGTGTATAAACTGTCTTTGCCTTTCTTAACCATGACATACCAAGGATCACGTCTATAGTGCTCTCTTCTAACACTATAGGGGTAGCCCATCTGGGTTAGAAACACAGGGGACGAAAGAAAGGTTTGTAGACAAGGCAGTGATTACGAAGCATGTTACTTTGGGGGATTTATTAGCTAAGTGTGTCACCTACTAAAGCTAATTCATTACCTTATGGTGGTACATGCTAAGATGCCCGTCTATACTATTTCAATCAATTAAAGAAGCAAATCAGGCATTGATCATCAGCACAATCAACCAACATTTTTTTAAAATAGAGAAAATAGTTTTAATTTTGTCTTAGGCTTCCCTAACTCTTAAGAATGTCATAGGGGTAGGGATTCCAAGGTGTGAAATCCGTCTTGTCTTGGAGTAGAAAAGGTAAGGATGATCAGAGTGGAACAGTAGAAGGTGAGACACGATCAAGATAAGTATAGAAAGAATCAGAGTAAGGTAAGTAGGTAAGGGTTTTATCCATTTCTATCTAGGTTTCGTCCTACAGTCAACATTTCCTCTGATACCTCTTCTGTAACACCCGGTTTTAAGGAACAAAGCCGGGTGCATCTCATACATGCGCCAAGAAGACAACATATATAATAACAGAGTGTATAGAGATAAATGTCATAAAACATCAGAGTAATTATTACATAGCGAAAGACTTATTACAAAATAAAGGAATAAATGTAAAACGAACTAAGGATCGTCGGCGCCAATGTCGACTGAGAAACGCCACTTAGATCAAGTCGAATGCCTCAGTGTTAGGCGGCTCCTCTTCGACCACCTGTTCTTCTCCTGTGGGGGGGTGTGAGACAGCAAGAGTGAGCTCACATACGTTCATCGCTCAACAAGTTGTGGGGAATAATGTGGCATGAACTCACCAAAGGTGGGAGTTCATGAAGTGTAAGGCTAATCAATGAAGTAAAGGCTGAGGCTGAGCATTGCTTTTAAAAGTTGGTCAAAATTTTATTAGCAATTACTAAGTGTAAGTAAATACCAAACCTTAGTAATAATAAAGAAAAGTAATAATAAAATAATCCCAGATGCGATGCAAATGTCAAATTAAATTTAAGTTCCATAAATTAATCATGTGAGGGTCCGAGCCGCTCATGACCGTGAGCACGGCTAGTATACCAGTTTTACACTCTGCAGAGGTTGCGCATCTTTACCCACAAGTCATGTTACCCATCTGCCAAGAGATGGCCAATCCCATACACCTCTACCGAGGAGGCGAGGCAGGGTAACACTACGAGGCCTTTACAAAGTTCCACTAGCTTCAGAAATCCCGCTACAGTTTATAGGAAGCTCCAGTGCAGGGTTCTTGTCTGACCGCCATCGCAGCAAAATCAATCCAAGGACCTCCCTACACTAACCACTCCCCTACTGCCCTTGCCCCTTTCAGGTAAGGAAGACCTCCACTAGCTTTCCTAGTTAATCAGCCAAGGGCGTCCCATTAAACCCTTGTGGTAGCACTGTTTTCCCGGGTGGTCGCTCCATGTTCCCATTAACATAATGATCTTAACATGAAAAGTAATAATAAAAGAGTAATTATGAATAAAGTATCTTCATACCCAAATCCACATAAAGCAATAGCAGGTACTACCCAAAGAAATATTTCAGTGGTAAACAAGGTATAAAGATAGCCAAAACTAGGGTAACCTATTGGGTCCCATCAAAATTAACCTATGCAGATCATTATAATTAATAAGAACATGGCTGGGAAAAAGTAAGTGATCAAGGGCACAACTTGCCTTCAATGAGCTCCTGCTCAGCTACATCTACTTGTTGAACCTCAGTTTCCACAGTGGCTTGCTCGTCTATTCGCATCAACACAATACATACATAGTATAGCCAAAATCAACATCACACCAAACAGATGAATAAAATATACAGTAAAAATCTACACATTAAAATGAGATCCTAGGAACTGGAATCATTAGATTTGGAGTTATAGATTTCAAGTTATGAATTTCCTAAGGTTTAATGTGATTAAAATAGGATTAGGTGAGAAATTAGTTTTCTTACTGTTTTCATGTAAAAACAGAGATACTAAATGATAGAGAATATTATTACAAAATTTTAGAAATTGGAATGGCTCAATTTGGACTAAAAATGGATTTTCTATGATTTATACAAGTTCTAGGGTTTATTTTCATATTAAAATCCAATTTCTAATTCATTTATTTGATTTAAAACAGTTCTAGATCGGGCCTCATTTTCTGGTAAGCACGGGGTTCTTGGTGTAAATTTTCTAAGACACAGAGCACAGTACGAGTGGATGGCGGGTTGATTACTACTTTCCTCGGGGTCTCTTTAGAAAAATGCCCCGCGAAGGGGTATCTTCTATTGTGGGTCGGATGATCCAGATCCGACGTTCTCGGTTTGTTGCGCGAAAAGTACCCCCTAGATGTAATCAGAGCCGTCCAGGGAAGGATCAATGGCCCACACAGCCCTAAGACCCGAACACCAAACTCTCATCCTAACCCTCAGATCATCGGTCAAGGGCGTGGATCAAAGGGCTCCAATCGGTATCTGCCAGATCTAATCGACACCATACCTTAGTAAATCAATGGCTAGACGGCCTTCTTCCCACTCCAGTCAGCAAAACGCGCGGCCACCCGTACGGCGGCGCGTTCAGCCCACGGCAGAGCAGTCCCTGGCCGGCGTGGTAATTGCGATTTAGCGCCCTAAAACTACCTCCGAAAGGTGTTGTGCGCAGCGGTGAGTGAGACAAATAGGATGGTGGTGGTTTTACCTCAAATCGGGGCGGTGGATGCTCTGCCCACGCGACGATGCGACTCCGCGGCGGAGCACTGGCAACGGCGACGAATCGTCGGTTCTCCGGTCGGCGAACCCGGACAAGGACACCGCGGACGCCCTCCAAAGCTCCTAGCGGACCCCCGGACGCCAGCCGTGGCGAGGACGACGTCAGCGACCACCCGGTTCATGGCACTCTCCCTCTCTCTTCTCTGCTTCGTCTCACCGGTAGCAGTGGCCACTGTATGGCTTGGGGAATGAAGGGGGAAGGAAAGAACGACGTGCCAGTTCTTATGTACAAGGCCGGGGCTCCCGAGCGATGCACAGGGTAGGTGCGGAAGTGGGTGAAGGAGGTCCAGCATCTCCGGCGAAGGACTTGGCTCGCGCGTCGTGGTGAGGTGGGGAGAATCTGACAGACACGGGCCACATGTCGGCGAAAGTCGTGAGGTAAGAGTGAGCGCGTGGGAATGACGAGTGGGACCTAGTTGTCGGTGCTTGGACGCGGTTGGGCTGTACAGCGCAGGAGAAATGGGCTGCCTGTGTAAGTTTGGGCCCATCACCCCATTTCTTTTTCCTTTTTATTTTCTACTTCTCAAATTCCATTTGAATTCAAATTTAATTCAAACTTTTGTGGCTCATCATTACAAATTATATTGGTGATATTAGAGGTACAAATTGTGTGGATAGTTATTTATATATATATTTATTATTCATCTCCTTTATATTTTCTTATTTCCAAACCCTAATTTCAATTTAGGATTTAATCCAACTTTTAGGATTATTAACTTCTTATTATTATCATTATTCTTATTATTTTGTTTAATGCACAAACATATAAAACTCCAACAAGATGCGCTTTATTTTGTTTCAGTATTATTTGTTTTAATTAATCACTCTCAATTATATGCATGCTCTTTTTATGATGCAAATGTGGCACATAAAATAAGAATATCCAATATAGTTTCCCTGTATACATTCTGGGTATTACATATACTTATCCCAACCACTTCGCTTATCTCATTTTGGTATAATAACCATGATCTGATCCAAGATTATATAGATCTTATTTAGTCAAATCTAGTTATGCTAAAATAATCTAGTTTCTAGCTAATCTAAACTAACCTAATGTAACCCACTCAAACAGGTTAGTTAATACTGGCAAAATAGATTAGACCCAATCCACATGTTTTAACTCAGTTCACTCTGCACTAAATTAAGAACGACAGACCAACTCAACTATATACAACCATCTTACCCATTGGATGATTGCATAACCCCTCTGTTTTGACCTATCAGAGACTGTGACCTACTTACAACATAATATCCATCCTATCTCAAAAGATTCTAACATATCCTAATAACATTTATTCTACCCTAGTAGATCCATCTAACCTAAAACTAGTCTAATCCAGTCATATCCAAATGCGGTGCTCTAACCTTTGAGCTATGCGGACTTACAGAAATAGTATAGCAAATAAAATATATATAGGGGATCTGTAAAATGTCAGATCTTAATTATTAATCTTAGTTAGTGAATAGTTCTAAATTGGAAGTTCCACTTAAAAAAAGATACTAGAATTTCATAAAGATAAAGTCAGCTTGATATGCTTAACTAAATGATATTCTTAAATAGGATTATAAAATCTAATGTGATCCAAGCTAATATGATCTAATCTAATGTGGTCTACTGAAACAGATTATTGATACTGGTAGAAGAGATTAGACCTTACTAGCCAGGTGTTAACTTAACTTAGCACATTAGACCAACTCAACCATGAGCAGAAGAGCTAACCCAACCAATAGAGTCATGATGAATTGTATGATCTATCTATCCCAACCTAACATCAAACAATATTTTGACCTACATCATGTAGTATATCTCACCCATATCTATCTCATATTGACAGATTCTATCTTACATTTGGACATTCACCTTATACGACTAGTTATCCCAATCTTGACATAAAACAACAGATTAAGCCCTACCAAAGAATCTTCAGTTCATAATCAGCTACTAGCCTATTCGTTCTGCCTACCAAATAATTTCCCTTGCAAAACTATGTTACCATATTCTTCGAACTTAGATGGTCAATACCAGGAAGGGACGATTATCAGGCAACAACAAACAGAAATGAATCCTCCAAATCCTCCATCGGCTGGGACCAATACAGTGGTTGCCGCCCAAATGCAGGTACTACAACAAATGACAAACACGACGAACGAAATGCAAAATCAAATAAGGCAAGAACACCAGGAAATGTGTCAGGAACGACTGGAGATGCGTTAAGAAATGATGCAAGAACGGTTGGAAAGACAACAACAACCACCACAATCTCCACCACCACCACCAGCTCCACCAAGATATATAAATATATATATTACTATTTGTAAGACCGAAATATTATTTTAGTTAGTAGCTAGTATTTTAGTATTTTAGAAGTAATAATAAGGTCTAATTTACGCTATGTGTTGCTAATAAGTTACACATCATGTTCTGAGACAATATGGGTATACATTCCTTTTTCTTACAAATCTCGAGGACAAGATTTCTGTTAACAGGATATGATATGTAAAGCCCAAAATTGGTAGGAGAAAAAAATATAAATATATCATAAAATAATGAAAACAAAAGAATTAAGAATATTAATGAAAATGGTTCTAGAATTTTTTTTGAAACCTTTGGAATTTAGTAGGGAATTTCCTCTTCATAATCAATTGAGAATACTAAATTAGTTAAATGACCAATAAATAGATAAAGAAGGGTTGATCTCTTGATGATAATTTTTGGGTGATACATTTCATGAAAAACATAAACTTATCCCCAATTTTAAATAAAAAACATAAGATAGAGAATGAGAAAGGGAATTTTAATGAAACCATTTATTCCTCCCATAAATAAATAACAAGGAAAATAAAAAAAATAATAGTATTGAAATTAGTAGGATTAATTTTGGCACTTGGAAAATGGAAGTTCAAAATAAGAAAATGGAATTGAGTTGAATGGTTGAAATTTGAAATACAACAGAAAATAAGAAAAGAAAAGGAAAAGGATTGGGCCGGATTCACCTGACCTCAGCCCAACTTGGCGCCATGCGCCAGCCCACTCGCGCTGTGCAGGCGGGCTCGCGTGTCAGGCACGCGGTTGCGCTGTGTCGCTACAGAACGACCCCATGTGTCAGCTGCTCGGGTTAAGTTCACACACCGCACCGCCTCCGATTGACTGGTGGGACCAACTGGTCATACACTTGTTTAGGGCGTTCACCGTATACTGACTCGTGGGCCGGGGGGGGGTCGTTCCTACCTCAACTCCGAGACGAACACAACCGCCGCCGGATTTCTCTCCGTGAACAACCCCCGGATGTCGCGCCTGCCAATGCACCAACCGGCCGGTTCCGGGGTGTATATATATCCATCCTTGGCCGACGCTACTCTTCATCCTCGGACACCAAATCCGTGGTCGCTGAACCAGGGGCATAGGCTAGAATCTACGCCTTCGCAGACCTCTGTGGAATTTGCAATTCCATCGCTGCTCTCGCCTGCGTGCGTGATTGGTCTCGTCTCTGGAGGCCGGGGGAGGTGTTGGCAAGGAAATCGGCTTGAAAGGATCGCGGTACACACATGAATTCCTCGCCGGTATTGGGAATTGTCGTGTGGCCACCGTGCCCCGTGGTCAGCTCGGTCGCAGCTCCTTCTCGGTGAGTCGTCGCCCCCTGGAAGTTCCCTCTCCTCTGTTCTGCGCGTAGCTCGCTTCTGGTGGGAAAATAGGGCTCCTGGGGTCGAGTGCACTGCTCGCCGGTGGAGGCGCCACACGGGCTGGGCGGCGCCCGCGCGGTCTTGTAATTGGGGTGAGTAATAGGAGAAGTGTGGGATCCGTTAGGTGGCTCATCGACGAATAGGATTAGTCATAAGGGCAATTATCGCATGTCCGTTGGATTAGTTTTGGATGGATATGAGCGCGACGGGCGTAAATAAAATCCTGGTCGTTGATATGTCAATGGATGTATCCGGTGGCTTCTCGGTGTCTAGAACCATTGGATGGAGATCTGACGTACCACAACACGTACCGATTCGATTCTAATCAGAGCCATGCGTGTCTGATCCAACGACTCTGGTTGCTCCTTACCCCTTCACCGTGCCTATTTATACATTTGGGACCCTCAGTTTTTGAAAAACCAACCTGCCATCCTCGGGTATAGAAAGATTAGCGCAGTTGGGTCCTGAAATTCATATGTGACCCCCTAGTCTTCTGGATAATTGTGGCCGCAAGCCATACTCTGAATAAGTTAATACAGAAAATAATTTTTAGTGTAAAAATAAATATAGAAACTTGTTTAATTCATATTAAATCCATTTAAATTCCAAATAGATCCATTCCAGTTGCTATAAATTCATATTAATATTTTTTATCTCCTGATAACTTTATTTTGCTATGAAACATAAATTAAAAATTATGTACTTAATTTCTTTTGTACCTGACTCCTAAATCTTTAGAAAATCATATCTTTTAAATCGTAGCTCCGAATTTAGTGATTCTCGACCCCACGATCTCGTTACGACACATAGATCATTATTATTCAGTTTGTACTTATGTTTGGTGTGATGCTAATTTTGCCTATACCATGTTTGTTTGTATTTCTGCGTTTAGCACTGAGGTCACGAGCCACCTGGAGAGCAAGTTGGTACCTGGAATCTCAAGTCCCAGGCAAGTTGTGCCCTTGATCACTTCATTTTACTCAGTCATGTTCTTATTAATCATAATGATCTGCATAGGTTAATTTTGATGGGACCCAATATTTTACCCTAGTTTGGCTATCTTTATACCTTGTTTTACCACTGAATTTTTGGGTAGTACCTGCTATTGCTTCATGTGGTTTTGGGTATGGAGATACATATTATTCATGATCATACTTTTATTATTAGTTTGTTATTTACTGTTCATGATAAGATCATTATGTTATTTGGAACATGGAGCAACCAACCGTGAAAACAGTGCTACCACAAGGGTGGTATGGGACGCCCTTGGCTGACTAATTAGGAAAGCTAGTGGAGGACTACCTTACCCGAAAGGGGCAAGGGCAGTAGGGGAGTGGTCAGTGTAGGGAGGCCCTTGGGTTGATTTTGCTGTGAAGGCGGTCAGGCGAGGGGTCCCTACATTGGAGCTTCCTAGAAACTGTAGCGGGTTTTCTGAAGCTAGTGGAACTTTGTAAAGGCCTCGTAGTGTTACCCTGCATCACTTCCTTGGTAGATGTGTATGGGAGTCGCGATCCCTTGGTAGATGGGTAACATGACTTGTGGGTAAAGATGCGCAACCTCTGCAGAGTATAAAACTGGTATATCAGGCGTGCTCACGGTCATGAGCAGCTCGAACCCTAACATGATTAATTTATGGAACTAAATTCAATTTGTCATATGCATTGCATCACATGTGTTGTTATCAGATTTTTGATCTACTACTTATTTGGTTTGCTATGATGGCGGTCAGTCGAGGAGTCCCTGCATTGGAGCTTCCTAGAAACTATAGTGGGTTTTCTGAAGCTAGTGGAACTTTGTAAAGGTCTCGTAGTGTTACCCTGCCTCACTTCCTTGGTAGAGGTGTACGGGAGTCGTGATCCCTTGGCAGAAGGGTACCATCACTTGTGGAACAAGATGCACAACCTCTTTAGAGTGTAAAACTGGTATATCAAGAGTGCTCACGGTCATGAGCAGCTCGGACCCTCACATGATTAATTTATGGAACTAAATTCAATTTGTCATATGCATTGCATCGCAGGTGTGGTTATAAGATTTTGATCTACTACTTATTTGGTTTGGTATATACTTACACTTAGCAACTACTAATAAAATTTTGACCAACTTTAAAAGCAATGCTCAGCTTTAACCATCCTCTTTGGTAAGCCTTACACTTCACATGAGCTCCAACCTTTGGTCACTTCATGCACATTATTCCCCACAACTTGTTGAGTGATGAACGTATGTGAGCTCACTCTTGCTGTCTCACACCCCCTCAGGTCAAGAACAGGTACCGCAGGATGAGGCGCATGAAGGATGTTGTGATGAGTTCGTGAGAGGTCTAAGCCGTCGTATCCCAGTCAACTTTGTGATGCTGGATCGTTGTCTCCATATGATGTAATTATTTATTTATTTTGTACAGAACTCCTATTATATAGTAAATATGTGACATTCGTTTCTGTACCATGATTCATCATTTGTGTGAGACTTGGTCCCAGCACACCTGGTGATTAGTTCACGCCCGGGTCTTGGTGCCCCCGAAACCCAGGTGTGACACAAGAATATATTACGATACTGGATATCTCACTTAAAACAACAAAGCAGGTACAAAGTACATACAACCTAACGCCAACACTATATGGCGATAATATTAAGAAAGCATCCAATTACATTATGCATGTGCTCAGATCCATGGCCGCTTGTCATGAAGTATGGGACACTGAGGGAGACTCACGGGACCTCGCAGGTAGACGTTCCTCGAACCTGAGGCGTCCTGCTTGCTGCTCCACCTGCTGCTGGACGTCGTCGTCCTGCTATGTCTCCTCCACCGTCCTGTGGGTGCTCCTTCTCCCCATCCTTGTCGTCATCCCACCGCCCACCATGTTTGTCCAACAACGTGCAATTAAGATTAAGCAAATAAGCACATATAAAAAAGATGTACTTAGAAACAGGCGTGAAATTAAAAATATAGCATTACATCATTTAAAAATAATATTCATATGTGTCGGGGTTAGCCGGATCATAAGTCTCATCATCACTAGCAACCATTTCATAGTCAACACCATCTAAAGGCAAAGTTCGTCATTAATGTCATTGCCTTCAAGTATTTCTATGTCATTCTCATTTTGCACCTCATCATCCTTCTCATCAACAACCATTTTAATATCTACTTCCATTCCAATAGTTTCGGTTAAGTCTATCTCAAATCGCCCTTGTAGCCCATCTTCTTAGAAGAACTCTCCGTCATATGTGCCCGAATCTAAGTTATAATCTTCATCGTTTGGAACAAGTAATTTGGCGTGCGGCAAAACCTTATACACAACATCCTAACCCTTAAGGTGTTCTATCGTTTGGCACACATATGGTAGATAATACACATGTGTGGCCTGTTGGGACACGATATAGACATCGTCTCTTGGTAAGGTGGAATCTTGTCGAATTTCGACTATCCCAAGATTAGAATGTGTCCATCTCATCACTTGATGGTCAAACCAATGACATTTTGAATATCACTGGAGTAATAGGTTTGGAACCATGAAAATTGAGTTCATATATTTCTTCGATTTGTCCAAAACAATCGACCTTATCAAGGCCGGGCGTAAAGACTTCATAACACATTGTTTTTCGATTAGGCTGACTTTGGTCGTAGCTTGTTGTGCGAAAACGGTATCCATTGACGTCATACCCAGAATATTTCTTGACCCTATAAGCAAAGACGTTGGCTACTTGTCTCAACTCGGCACTCATAGACGGATCTCTTTGGCCCTGCAAGTATTCGCAAGTTAAAAGACACTAAATTGAGTTAATAGACGGATCTCTTTAACAAACTAAGCACGTACCTTATGTTTGAACCAGGAAATGAAATCAGGCAATCCATTTCCCGCACCCTTTCTAAGAAGGGTATCATATTCTTGTGGAGTTGGGTCTCATGATCGACACCAGAATTCATGAAGAAATTGTTCCATGTATGGCATCACCTCTTCAAGGTTGGTCAATTCATATAGCATGATATTGCCCTACTCTTCATGTCTCAGGACTTGGTGGTCGAACCACTTGCGCTTTCGAGTTGGCCTCTTTTGCACAAAGTTGGCGGAAGAAATAGCTCAACTCTGTAAGTGCTAGAGAGACATGATCTGGGACATAGCCTCGAACCATCGCAGGAAGAATCCGTTCAATCCATATGTGGAGTTATGACTCTTTATCCCTAAGACTCACAGAGTAGATAAGTTCGCCCCCTACTCATGTTAGTTGCATACCTATTAGGGAACATCAACATCTTGATCCACTAAAGTTCTTTCCTCTGGGCCCTGCTTAGGACAAAATTGGCCTTAGGCCTTCTCAATGTCTTTACAACACTAGGCGGCTTCATCTCTTGGTTTGGTCTATCAGATAACTCTGTCAGATCCAATCTTCCCTTTATGTTATCCTTTGACTTATCAGGAAAGTCCATAATTGTTGCCCAAAGTGCCTCGGCAACATTCTTTTTAGTTTGCATCACATCAATGTTGTGTGAAAGGAGCAGGTCCTCTTAATAGGTGAACCGAGTCAAGCCCGACTTATTTGTCCACATATGCTGCTCACCATATCCCACAAAACCACCTTCTAAATAGGCCACAAGCCCATCTATCTCTTGACGAATTTTGGCACCAGTCTTCATTGAAGGTGGGCGGTCTATTACTACAACACCTTTCGTAAATTTCTTGATGTCTAGGTGAAATGGATGGTTAGGTGGGAGAAATTATCGAAGTTCATCGAACGACGAATATTTGCCACCCTTCTTCAACCAAATGAACCTAAGAGATTTCTTGCAAACTAGGCATGGGAACTTACAGTGAACACACCAAGCACAGAATAGCCCATACGCCGGTAAGTTATGCAAGGAGTACTGGTTACAAACATGCATTTTGAAGTTTGTCTTCGTAGGTCGGTCATACGTCCATACCCCTTCCTCCCAAAGCACATACCAATTCATCAATCAAAGGCTCCATGTACACGCCCATTTTATTCCTGGGTGTCTGGGAATTATCAACGACACGAATATATCCTGCCTTTGAAAACATAAACCATGGGGTGATTGATTGGGATAACAAACACGAGCCAACATATGTACGGGGCAACACTCATTCCATAGGGATTGAACCCATCTGTGGCCAACGGAACACGTATATTACAAGCCCCTTCGGCTTTCTCACGGAGAATGGCATCAAAGTGTTTCCATGCTTCATCATCGGATGCGTGCACTATCTTGTCAGGATTGTATCGTTTGCCATTTTTGTGTCATGTCATCTGTTTCGTGGATTCCTTGGTCATGTATAGACGCTGGATCCTCAATATGAACGGAAGGTGGCGTAGGATTGTCACGGGGATGTCAAGCTGCCTCTTCTGTCCATCACTAGAGTCTACCTTCATGAACCTAGATGATTTACACTTCGAAAAGTACTTTACCTCTGTGTATTCTTTCCTAAATAGCACACAACCCTTCGGACAAGCATGTATCTGCTCATACGTCACCTTGCGTGCACGAAGGAGTTTCTATGCCTCGTACATGCTCTTTGGCAAAACGTGATCCTCTGGAAGCAGGCTGCCAATGACCGTCAACAAGCCATCGAATGCGTCTCGACTCATGTTGTACTGCGACTTGAACGCCATTACACGCCTAATGGCATCTAGTTGAGAAACCTTTGTCTGGCAGTGAAGGGGCTTCTGTGCCGCGTCAAACATGTCGTAGAATTAAGGGTGAAAATGGTCGGTTTCGGTCGGAAAACCTCTCACCGTTTTCACCCCGCATAATTTTTTGTTCGGTCGGAATCGGTAAATGAAAAAGTTAGAAACGGATAACGACCGGTAAATTCCGGCTTATTGAAAACGGATAAATCCGAGCAAAATAGCTCGGAATTGATCGGGAAATGGTAATTGTAATCGGAAAAGTTCGCAATAAACAAATCCTAACCACACAATTGTTCATTCATAGCCACACACAAGTCCCATTCACAAAAGTACACAAAACATAATCTTGTCCACATATAATTGGCCATACACTGATACATGTGGCATGCCATCTGGATCACTTGATATATCTTCTATGACATCCGAAGAAGAAGATATCACAACTAAAATCTCCATGTCTATAGGAAGGGATGGCACATGCGTGGAAGCTGAAATGCAAATACAAGACAATTTTAGTACAAGAAAATGTGTCATGCATGGGATGGCGTCGGCTGTGTCCCTGTCACCCTGTGTGAATGTGTCATGCGTGGGCGTGTGGCCATGGGCCCATGGCCGTGGGGATGGGTGCATGGCAGATTGGCAGGTCGGAATGTGCATGCAAAGTGCTCTTGCTAACACTGTTTTGTGGGCTCTAACGGGTATAATTCTTGCCTGCTTATCTGTTTTGTGGGCCGGGAAAAATACGGGAACATATCGAATTTTTCTCGAGAAATACGAAAAACGGGCAGTAAATATGTTTCACTGTTTACCGTACCGTTTCCGAAACAACATATCCCGTTTCCGTCCTGTTTTCCATATATCCCGACAAATCTGAAAACGGCTGGAAAAATCTGGTAAACGGTACCGGAAATTTACCCACCATTTACATCCTTATGTAGAATACCTTTGCAGTCGGCTCTGGCTTGTCCTCCGTACATCCTCCGACGAATTGTGCCTCGTGATAGTCATTCAACATATCCGCTACACTACACTGTCATCGGCATCATAATCCTTGACGCGTTGTCTCACCACCTCCTCTCTCGTACGATGCGCTTCACCATGGAAGATCTTATACCAGGTATAGTCCAGCATAAATCTATTTTTCCAAATATGTTCTACCATGGCCTTTTTTGATTTTCTTTTCCGGTTGGCACATTTGCTACACGGGCATGGGACTAGACTCGCTCTTTTAGCAGCTTCGCCATATGCCCGTTCCACGAAAGCATCGGTCTTTCTAATCCATTCAGGGGTGACATCATTCCTTCCTACACGGGCCGTGTACATCCACTCACGGTCCTCCATCCTCTAACATATATAACCGAGTATAGTTTAAGATAAACATGTAATACATATACACTACGTTCACAACAACACCGTGCACGATTTTCGGCGGCCACTGTAATTTTCGGCGGCTAAGGGATGGCCGCCGAAAATAACGGCTGATTTTTGGCGGCCTAGTGTAGGCCGCAGAAAATTACGTTATTTTCGGCGGCCTCTGCCATGGCCGCCGAAAATTGCGTGTTTAAAACGGTAAGCCGACCTTTCTCTTTTCTCTTCCTCTTTCTCCCGACCGCGTCCGCGTCTCTGTCTTTGCCGCGCCGCCGTTCACCGCCGCCTCCTCGCGCCGCTCCTCCCGGCTGGGCCCACGCCGCCGTTCACCGCCGCCTCCTCGCGCCGCTCCTCCCCCGCGTCGTGCCCTTGTGCGTGGGCGCGCGCCCGACCGACGGCGCCCCAACCGACGCCGCCGCCGCCCTAAAGCCGCCGCCACCGCCCCGAGCCGCCGTCGACCGCCGTTCAAAGCTCCGTGCTGCCCCCGTCGACCGCCGCTGTGCAATCGACTCCGCCGTCGTCGTCGTTGAAAGCCCCGATCGTTAGGTATTTTTTTTGCGTTATTTATTCAATATTTTTGGCGGCCGTTGTTTAATTGCCGCCGAAATTAATATATATTTGTGATTGTGTATGTTTAATTAGTTGTGCGATTAATATTATTGTTTAATTTGATTTCATTAATGTGTTAGTGGTATATGTATTTTAGTAATTAGAGGTATATATATTGTATTTAGCCATTAATTTCATATTAAAATGTGGTACTATTATATTATTAATTTTAATAGAAATGGTATTGGTACGTAGAATAATTGCATTATTAGTGTATGTGGTACTTAGTTTGATTTGATTAATATTATATCATTCTTTGTTTTATATATAAATAATATTATTTAGTGGCAGCGAGGTTATGCTGCCAAAATTATTGTGGGTCCTGGTAGCTTGCTGTGGTTTAGAATCTATCCTTGCCTATACATATAGGACCGATACACTTGATGAAATTGAATAATGGTTTCATGATATGGTTCGGTTTAACAGTCTCAGGCATGGCTGAAGACCGTGCATGGATGTACAATGGCTGGAGTAGGAATGGACGTCATTCTGATGAGTGGGTAGCCAAGACCAAAGATTTTGTGGACCACGTATTCGCCTTGTCCTTAACCGGCACTGTCAGATGCCCTTGTAGGCGCCACGAAAACAGTATATTTCTTAATAAGGAAAGAGTTAGCCTAGATCTTTGTCAGTTTGGATTTATGCCCGGATATGAGGTGTGCGAACATCATGGTGAGGTAGTACCCAACCGGAATGTAGAAGAGGAGGAGAACAATGATTGGGCTAGCGATGATGCGATGCATGAGATGCTAGATTCGCTACGTCCAGAATTCAACCTAAGCTCCGAGGATCCTGCCACACCAGAGGTTTCCAGATTTTTTAAACTACTAAAAGACTCTGAAGAGCCGTTGCATGAACACAAAGATGTGAGTATACTCGCTTTTGTGACTCGGCTCATGGCCATTAAGTCCAAGTACTTTTTCTCGAACAATTATTACAATGAGATTTTAAAGTTATTAGGAGATGTGCTCCCAAAGCCCAATAAGTTGCCTAAAGACATGTACCAATCAAAGACAATTATCAAAGGTCTCAGTATGGATTATGAGAAGATTGATGTGTGCAAAAATAATTGTATGCTTTTCATGAAGGAGCATGCGGAAGAGAAAAAATGTCTGAAATGTGGACAATCTAGATTTGTGGAAGTTGTTAATGATGATGGTACAGAAAGTGATGACAGATGTTGCACATAAGCAGCTTCGCTACTTGCCACTAACTCCTCGAGTGAAACGAATGTTTCTATCTAAAAAACCGCTATGCACATGCGATGGGACAAAGAAGGTGTCCGTGATAACGATGACCTAATCGTGCACCCTTCAGATGGGGATGCATGGAAGGCTCTCGACACGTTTGATCCTGAGTTTGTAGCTGATCCGAGGAATGTTCGAATCGGCCTCGCGACCGATGGCTTCACACCTTTTGGTCAAATGGCATCATCATACTCATGTTGGCCCGTCTTTGTTATTCCATACAACCTTCCACCTTCTCTTTGTATGAATTATGAATTTATATTTCTTTGCTTAATCATTCCTGGCCCAGACTATCCTAGAAAGAACCTCAATGTCATGTTAAAACCCTTGATTGAAGAGTTGAAGGAGCTTTGGAAAGGTGTTGAAGCATACGATGTTTTTACAAAACAGATATTCAAACTTCGAGTTGTGTATTTGTGGTCGGTGCATGACTTCATGGCGTATGCTATTTTTACCGGTTGGAGTACACATGGTAGATTGACATGTCCATATTGTGGTTCAGATACAGATTGCTTCCGTCTTGCTCATGGTGGAAAGATCACTTACTTCGATTGTCATCGACGCTGGTTGCCCAGGAAACACCCCTTTAGGAGCGATAAGAAAAACTTTATAAAGAACACTGTGGTCACCAAAGGTCCGCCTAAACGTCTTAACGCGGCAGAAATATATGCTCAGCTGAACAACCTTGTCCTAAATGAAAAGGGGGACAAGTACGAAGGATTCGGAGTGGACCACAACTGGACACATATATGTGGTCTCTAGGAGCTCCCTTATATGTCGTCATTGATTCTTGTGCACAACATTGATGTCATGCACCAAGAAAGTAATGTTGATGAAGCCCTCATACACACATGCATGCATTTTGAAAAAAACAAAGGACAATCTGAAAGCTCGAAGAGATCTAGCAATGCTTTGTGACCGACCAACCCAAGTGCTCAATGACAACGGTAAGCCGCCACGTGCCTTGTTCTGTCTTACCTCTAAAGACAAGATCGAGGTAATGAGATGGATGAAAAAAATTAAATTTCCTGATGGTTATGCTACGGGCTTGAAAAGATTTGTGAATTTGAAAACGGGAAAACTAACTGGGTTAAAGAGCCATGACTTCCATATATTAATGGAGAGGACTATCCCTGTCATGTTTCGTGGTTATATGCCCGACGCCATGTGGCAAGCAATAGCTGAGCTAAGTTATTTCTACAGGCAGATCTGTGCCAAAGAAATAAGTAAAAATATGATGGAGAAGTTGGAGAAACAAATACCAGTGTTGTTATGCAAGCTAGAAAAAATATTCCCACCTGGATTCTTCAATCCGATGGAGCATCTACTTATTCACATTCCATATGAGGCAATGGTTGGTGGACCTGTACAATATAGGTGGATGTATCACATTGAACGTGCACTCAAAAACCTGTGAGGCATGGTTCGACATAAGGCTAGAGTAGAAGGATGCATCGCTGAAGCTTTTTTGCTAAAGGAGGTTTCATACTTCACGAGTGTGTATTTCGCAGAGGAACATAATGTATATGCTGCTACCATGCGATACAATGTCGATGAGGAACCTCCTGTCAGTGATCTCAACATTTTCCAATGGAGAGGCACAAGTACTAGTAAGGGCACGTTCTACCACCTTAGCATGGATGAAAGAATGTCCGCATTGCTATACATGTACTCTAATATGGAAGAGATGGAGCCATATTTCATGTAAGTCTTTATTTTACCCCTTAATTTCTTTACCAAAGGAGCCATATTTATTTACTTATTTGTCATACAGTAAGTTCGACGAGGAAAATTGGACTTATTCCCATCAGCCTACAAGCAAACAACTAGATACTATGCGATGACATGGGAGGCAAGGAAGACCTAATTTTGTTGACTGGTTTCGCGAGCATGTAAACTCTTTATATTCCTTACTTTCATGTCATTTAGCCTTTTACGCGAGGTAGTCATTTTAACTGTATATTATTTGTAGTGCACAAAGACTCCTAACATACACGAGGACTTGAGACAGCTATCTTATGGGACGGTCACTTGCAGAACATTTGGTCGATACAATGTGAATGGCTTTCGTTTTCATTCAGACCAATTTGAAAAGTCTCGTCCTCGTGCAGCCACACGTAACACTGGAGTTCTGACTAGGGCACTCGATGCACTCGGCAGAGAAACTAATTATTATGGCATCATTCAAAACATCCTAGAGTTTAATTTTGCAGGGAACAAACCTTTGAAATTAGTATTATTTCTATGTGATTGGTTTGACAGCACTAATGGGATTAGACAAAGTCAATATGGTATAACTGAAGTAAAGCACAAGGAACGACTTCGAGGCCATGATAATTTTATCCTTGCACACCAGTGCGAGCAGGTCTACTATATGTCGTACCCAAATCCGAAGTTTGAAGCATGGTTGGTAGTTCATAAGGTGAACCCTAGGGAACGTTTACATACTCCTTGCACTGCTGGTTATCAATTCGAAGACGAACAGGCCGATGATGTTTATCAAGAAGAAGAATTGCCAACTACTTTTACTATCGATGAGGGTGTTGCACTGAACTCACTAGTCGGAGACTGTAACGATGTCACTACTGATGAGTGTGTTGCACCGAAACGAAAACGAAATCCAAGGAACAAAAAAGCCACATTGCGAACTTTGGATCAAAGAAGAGTCCTTGATCGTGATTCTGATGAATTTTGATGTGTAATGCAAAATTTCATAGTATGTGATGTATTATTTGATTTTTTATTAGTTCACTTAATTTAATGGAGCTAATACATTTAATGTTTTTCTATTGAACAGGATGAGTGGTAGGAAACCAAAGCGCACTGCTAGGGGGTTTCTTAATGCGGCTAGCAGAATACTCCCTGGTGCACGTTCCCTTTTCCAAGGGAGTTCTTCTAGCCAGAGCAGACAGGAGGCGTTGCTGAGACACGCTCGGCCAGAACTACGTGATACACCAATCGCTCTACAACGGAGTACCGATGTAAATGTTTATGTAATTGATCTTATTTGTTACTCACTTATGTAATTGATCTTATGTAAATGTTTATGTAAATTTTTACGTGTCTCTATTTCATGTCCATAGGAAGAGGAGGACGACGAGGAGGAGGTGCAACACCATGAGGAGGAGGACGAGCAGGCCCATGAGGAGGAGGAGGTGCAGGCCCATGAGGAGGAGGACGAGGTGGGCATAGATGCTAAGGCGGATGACGATACCACCGAGGCTCCTGTCGTTCGACGAAGGGGCACTCGGAAGGGCCACTTTGTCCTACCTCCGTCAGCGCCTGCACAATCTGAAGCTCGAGTACTGATCATCCCGGTTGGTGATAGGTACTCACGTTTGGCCACTTTGTTCTTACTTATTTGTTTATTTTACACTATATATATGACATGACTTTCTTGTTTTTTGTCATGCAGCCAATGGGAAGACACGTCATTTGACGGTCGAGGTCACCATAGACAGGTTAATCAAGTCTTAGGTAACCTCTGTCGTCTACATAACCCAGGAATTGTCACCGACCCGAAAGGTGTGGTGGTTCCTTGCACTAGTTGGTCGCACTTTGCACTAGCTCCACATGCTACATATGGAACTGCTCAAGGCGCCGTCAAGCATGACTTTTGGGTAATTTTTTCAAACTAACATTTATTAGTTGTTTCAACCTAACATTTATTAGTTGTTTTTGAACTAATTTTATTTTCGATGTTGGACAGAGACACTATCGTGTGGAACCTGAGGCTCAAGAGCATGCAGACCGAGTATTAGAGAACAATGCGAAGAAGGTGTGCAGGGATGCATTTTCCAATGCTCGTCTACAGGTTGTGAACGCGTACATGAAGCGCCGAGGTCATTCTATCAACAACTTTCGACAATATTCAGATGTCTACTTGACTGTAGACCAGTACATGGAGGTAAAAATCTAATTTAACAGCTCATTCTGATGTGAATGTAATTTTGAGCTAACGCTTTATATGCAGGTAACTCTTCCATGGATGGAACACCGGCCGCAGGCTTACAAGGCTTTGTGTGAGATATGGGCTTCGCCCGACTGGATTGAGAAGTCAAACAGAAATCGACATAGGCAGCGCCATCAGCAGGACGAGGACGATGATGAGGTCGTAATCAACCATACCTATGGGGCTGATGGACACATTCGGTTGGCTAAGCGAATGGTGAGTATGTAGTATTCTGTTTTACTCAGAAATGAAACCGGATTGAACACATATATTTGCAGGAGGCTCAAACTGGAGTTGTCCCGAGCCCAATCGATGTTTATAGGAGAGGGCATCGAGCGAAAAATAGTGAAATCTCCGACGAGCTGTGTAGTCTAGCGGCTGTTGAGCGTATGGTTAGTTGTTGTTAGGATTAATGTTTTCTTGCCATATAGCTATAAATTACATGTGTGCTGAACCTTCATATTGTATTGCAAGAGACATACGGGCAGGAGATGGTTAGGAAGTATGGAGAAGACTACGATTGCCGAGGAGCACCTACCATCGACGCTGAAGTTGTGCATTCACTTGGAGGCAAGGCGCATGGACAATATGAACTTGTGACTCTTTTCAATAATATTGGAACTATGACCGAATAGCTAATTTTCTTGTTTTTCAAGATATTCTATGTTTACCGGTGTTATCGATTCGACGGGGTTGCGTTCTCGTAGCGGCTCTTCGTCGCAGGCGGGCTGTGGTAGTAGCAGCCGTAGTCGCCGCTCTGTATCTAGCATGGAGGAAGCTATGAGGGAGCAGCAAGAAAAGTTTCGTGAAGAGCTGCGGCAACAACAAATGGCATTTCTCCAACAGCAATCAGAGTACATGGCTGCTTACAACGCACAGGCGCAACAAGCAATGAACGTGAGTGTTTTATTTATTCTCAACACGCTCGATATTGGTTCTATAACTAATATATTATATTTGCAACAGTCTTGGTTTCCACAGCAGGCACAGCAGCAACCATTTGTTTTCCCTCAGTTTTAGCCACCGATGCCTCAGTGGGGATTACATGCTCCACCACCTCCACCTCCACCTCAGGTGCTTCAATTTAGTTAAGACTTGTCGTTTGTATGAACCTAATTTCAAATCTTTACTAAACTTGATTTTCTAGGGATCCGGGGTCATGGGCCACAACACGCCACCACCGGTCATACCAGCACCAGGAGGAGCTTATGCAGGGGAGGGAGCTTATGCAGGAGAGGTTAGTTTGAGAAACAATTTGTTTGAATAGTCGTTATACATGTAACCAATGTCGTTATTAATGTCTTCTTTTTTCTTTAGAATCCAAACCCGTTACACGACTTCGTCAACCAGTTCTTGGCTTCTGGAGGTAGTGGACACAACTCCAACGACCCCAATATGTGATTAAGTTAGCTTTGTGCCGCACTGTGTGTTGTAATGAACTATTTGTGGATTTTATGTTTGTATGGACTATTTGCGGACTTTATATTTGTATGGACTCAAGTTTTATGTTGTGAACTCAAATATGAATTTTCTGTTATTGTATGAAATTTCTGTTATTGTATGAATTTTGTATAAATTTTCTGTTATTTTTCGCATTTTTTCAATTTTTTTCTCTGAAATTACTAATTTTCGGCGGGCCCCCTGGCCGCCGAAAATAAGAGTACTATTTTCGGCAGTTTCAATTTTTGGCGGCTAACTGCGTGACTGCCGAAAATATAGCCTTATTTTCGGCGGCCAGGGAGCCAGCCGCCGAAAATATAGCCTTATTTTCGGCCGGTTTTTTTTGGCGGCCAGATGTCGCCGAAAATAAGCCCTCTGCCGCCGAAAATAGCTTATTTTCGGCGGCAGAGGGCTTATTTTCGGCAGCGTCTGGCCGCCGAAAATGCTTGTAGCTCTTGTAGTGGTTCCTACCTTCTAATAGAGGTTTTACCTAGGGTGGCGGTGGAGTAGGGCTAGCGGGGCTATGGCAGGTCGGTGCAGTGGCGACACGTCACGGTGCAGGTTCTTGCGCAGCGACAAGGAATACCTCTGCAAAAAAATAACACAAGTCTATCAACAAAAAATTCGGTAGCACCTCCCCTGCATGGGGAGGTTTCTAAAACATGCAAATAAAAGTAGCAACACGATGGCTGCAAATCACCAATATATTTTCATTCACATGTGTTTATGTACTATTAAGTATAATGTAATGCAAGTAGTGAGAAAATCTAGTAGGCTTTGGTATACATGAAGCAAGTATCATAAACTAGGCTTTGGTATACAGGAAGCAAGCATCATTAAATGTCACAATACTATGCAAGTTAGAAGTATCTATCTATTTTGTACAAGTAAAAACTAGCAAAATACAAGCATTATACAAGTAAAAACTAGAAATATATAAGCATTGTAGAAAATACCTTGTCCCGGGATCGAGTGTGGGCGGCGGTGGTGGTCGTGGCTGGGCTTCGCAGGGCGGGACGCGCGGCAGCGGGGCTCGCGGTGGCAGGGTCGGCGGCGGGGCTCACGACGGCGGAGATGGCTGGGCCCGCGGCAGGGGAGATGGCAGTGGCGTGGCGTGGGAGATGACGGTGGTGGTTGGGGGCGGCGCAGCGTGGCGTTGGCAGGGGCAACGCAACGCGGCGCGGCGTGGGCGACGACGGCGGGGGAGAGCGAGGAAGGCGACAACGTTGTAAAAAAATGGCCCGAGCACGGGTGTTGTATTGTTAAGTTCATTGTCTTTGCCGAGTGCCCGCGATCTGGCACTCGGCAAAGACTGTTTTAATATTTTAAAAAACCATTGACGAGTGTCATCCGTTAGACACTCGGCAAAGTATATTTTCATTCTTTTCTTTTTTTCACCAAACTTTTTGTTGTGTGTTCCTACACTATGTGGACCTACATGTTCCATTTTTGCACAATTATCAAACTTTTTGCTATAGTTATTTGATTTAGTTTGTTTAATTGAATTTCTTCGGATGATTCAGATTTGAACTGCAAGTCACTCTAAAAGTGGAAAACGATGAATACAAAAATGATATCCATGTTATTTATCACAAGTTACGACTTATTTCCAGAACAGACCGGAATTTTCGATCACCATGCTCACGAAATATGACCGTGAACTTGCCACCTAGTTGTTTTAAAAATATATAAAACACAAACAAAGTCAAAAAATCATGAAATTTGTCGACGTGTCATGATATCATATGTAGAGTTTGTCATAAAAATTTGAGAATGTTTCGAGAAAGTTGTGACACACTATATGTAGAAACCTAAGTCGCCTAAACATGAAATCATACAGTTTCGATGTAGACCGGCTAGGTTTCTTCACATATTGCGTGATAACTTTCTTGAAACATTGTCAAATTTTTATCACAACCTCTACATATGATATAATGGCATGTGGACATGTTTCATGATTTTCTGACTTTGTTTGTGTTTTATACAATTTTTAAATAATTTTATGGCAAGTTCACGGTCATGTTTTGTGAGCATGGTGCTAAAAAATTCCGGTCTGCTCCTTAAATTGATCGTACCATATGTTAAATAACATGGATAACATTTTTTCACTCACGGTTTTCTATTTTTTGAGTGACTTGCAGTTCAAATCTGAATTATCTGAGAAAATTCAATTAAACGAACAAAATTTAATAGTTATAGCAAACACTTCTATAATTGTGCCAAAATGGAACATGTAAGTCTACATAGTGTAGGAATAAACCACAAAAAGTTTGGTTGGAAAAAGAAAAAAAATAAAAATATACTTTGCCGGATGTCCAAGGTAGACACTCCGCAAAGCATGGTTTGCCGAGTGTTAGGCTTGAGACACTCGGCAAAGTAGCTTCTTTGTCGAGTGCCAAAGACTTGCTCTCGGCAAAGGCAACGACCGCTCTCGACAACGGGCCCTTTGCCGAGCGTTACCGTTCGCCGAGTGTTCGACACTCGGCAAAGCCGTCTTTGCCGATTGTCTCCCTTTGCCGAGAGTCCTACTCTCGGTAAAGGTGGTCGTTGCCGAGAGTGCGACTTTGCCTAGTGCCCGACAAAAAGCACTCGGCAAAGAGCTGGATTCCGGTAGTGGTATAAACATAGCATGCAGCTCAGCACACTCTGATTATATATACGCCCATGAACTGACTAACTAACTGATTCACAAATTTGTAAGGTGAAAGGTAATCGATAACGTTAACCATGTTTGTTTAAGTCCAATGTAATCAAATACCACACTAAAAGTTGACACCTTCAAACTTGTTACCGCTGGTAATCGAGCATAAATCTTTATTGTTGTCATTTGCGTCATATTTCGTGAACCAAATGGTACCTAACTTCAATCACATAAACCAGAGAATCCAATCAAACACAACAAAGGTCACCATAGAGGTATGTAGAAATCACAGGGACACTGTGTAGGACTACTATACATGTGCCAGTAGTACGCGCGTCGTCCGAAGGACACCTGTTGCTCTAGCTAGTAAGCTAAAAGTGACGTAAATTTACTCGTTGACAAAGAAAACTGATACAAGAAACTGTGTCCCATAAATTTTATGGTAACGTAACCACGGATGAAAATCAATTTCTACGTACTTGCGGCCTTGGAGCTTAGAGCTGGACAAATTATGGAAGATTTCGAAATACATCTATATCTCAAAAAAAAAAGTTGGTAAACATCCATACAAATCCTTTGTGCAGTAATGAGCTAGACGACGGCATGAATTTCTGTGACAAATAAAAGATAGCAATTTGCAAGAATTGCTACAGCATGAAATGTAAAGCGACTACTAGCACATTTCCGTCGTGGCCCTTATTTAATTATGAAAAACATATATTCCACCCGACATAGTAGTACGCAAGAATATATATCACTTAAAACAACATAGCAGGTACAAAGTACATACAACCCAACGATAATATTAAGAAAGCATCCAATTACATTATGCATGCGCTCAGATGCATGGCCATCCATGAATACTCTGTAAGCACACCCACCCTCTTCATTTATTTATGACATCGTCATGCCAAAGCCCGCAACCCATATGCATACATATGTATGTAAATATATATCTCACGGATAGACTTCGAAGGCAACACGAGTTCCAAATTCCTTGAGAATCTTGTATTCGCTGAACCCTGCTTTGGTGAAGAGCTGACGCCATTCTTTTTCGTCGTGCTGTCGTCCTTTTGTCATGGTCATCATGCCGATGTCCATCAGGAGCTGAGTTTCCAGCATAGGCCCAGAGTGGTCAATCATAATGTCACCGATTATAACTTTCCCGCCATCCTTCCGTGAAGGAATCGCCTTCCGGCATTGAGCCAGAAGCTTGACGCACTCCTCATCGGTCAGGTGGTGCCACTACCGGAATCAGCTTCTTTGCCGTGTGTTCTAAACACACGGCAAAGGCTATTTTACACTCGGCAAAGCCTTTGCCGAGTGTAACACTCGGCAAAGAACGCTCGGCGAACTGTATATCGGCAACAGCTTCTTTGCCGAGTACTTTTTGTCGGGCACTCGGCAAAGACTTTGCCGAGTGCCATTTGGCACTCGGCAAAGAAAAGTCACCGTCACGGCGCCAAGTGACGGTGACGGATCCTTTACCGAGTGCCAACGGCGACACTCGGCAAAGACTGGTCTAGTGGACCCCACAGCCAGTCTCTGTGCCGAGAGCCCTAGTAGGCACTCGGCAAAGGAGGTTTCTTTGCCGAGTGTCTGGTGGACTGGCACTCGGCAAAGAACCCTCCAGTGGGCCCCTTTGCCAGTCCCTTTGTCGAGTGCCTTGGCAACGGCACTCGGCAAAGACATCTTTGCCGGTTCCCAGGTTTCCTTCTTTGCCGAGTGCCATGGTCAGCACTCGGCAAAGATGGCTTTACCGGTTCCCAGGTTTCCTTCTTTGCCGAGTGCCATGGTCATAGCACTCGGCAAAGCGACCTTTGCCGAGTGTTACACTCGGCAAAGTGACCAGGATGTCCCTTTTTTATTTGTTTTTGCTGTTCCATCCAAACAAACAAAAGATATATATCATTCACATCACATTATATATCATTCGCATCACAGAATCAACACATTTATCATCAACACCATATATATCACAAATATCACCACATAAATCAGGTTTCACAGCACATAAGTCTCATTAAGTATCTCACAAGACCAAGTATAACTAACATCACCAACACTCACAAATATAAGTTTGGATCATCACAAAACAGATATAAGTCTGGATCATCACTAACATCACCAAGTATCTCACAAGACCAAGTCTAGCCAAACATCACCAACACTCACAAGACCAAGTCTGGATCATCAACGAGGTGGGCATCTGGACTGGTTCGGCGAAGGGCTGGACGAAGCATGAGGGTTGTTCGACGCCGCCGATTGACCCTGCATAGAGAGTAGATTGTATGTGTGAGAACATATGAATATATATCATGCAGTACTAAAATTTTGATACTCACAGGAGTAGTGAACTCAGCAGGGTCAGTTGCAGGGAACAACGGAGGTGGTGGAGCATGACCCTGTGCGGCGCCAAGGCTCTGCATGTACGCGAACATCTCCGCCATCCTCTTCTCCAGCTCCTCACGTTGCCTCCTCTCATCATCTAGCTGAGTCTGTAATATTTCGCCCTAATGTTACGATAATGCAAAGAGAAGATATATAAAAATTAATGAACGATGAATAGATAAGGAATAACCTGGAGTTGCTGGATACGATGCTATGAGGTGTCCTGCCGAGGTCGTATGGCTGGGCTCGCGCTCGTGCTCCTTGCTCGCACCTGAGAGAGAGTGGGAGTGGAGGACGAGTCGATTGCCCCGTCGGCAATCCAGTACCGCCCATGCCTCTTGCCTCCTCCGACCCTCATGAGGACATCTCCGTCGATGTCCTCGGTCCTCGGATCGTAATCTGGCCCATGGACCTCCTTGGCCATTGCGGTGTACTCACTGAGTCGGCTGTGGATGGCGGGGTTGGTGTACGCCTCGGGCCCGTCATCCGGGTTGTAGGTGACGTCGGACGTCGCCTTCCCCTTGTGGGCCATGGCATATGCCGAGAACGTGGAGCAAGGCGCGCCACCATGTGCCGCCGACTGCGAGAAAACCAACGATATGGTTAGAAATCATGTCTAATCGAAAGTTATATACCTAAATAAAAAAGAGCGCGTACCCATGCTTCCGCGTATTTGCCCAGGCTGCGGCTGCCTTGATGGTGGGAGGGACCTTGCATCAGCAAACGCCGTTCCCGGCTAGCGTTGTGCGCCTCGTCCCACTCAGACGAGCACCACCTCTGCACCATCTTCTCCCAGCACTCAGGATGCGCGGCGCACCAATGAGGAATCATCTAAAAAAATATAAGTACACCGCATATCAGAAGATAAGAATAAGCATATTTAGTACCAATAATAAAGTTTTGTATTTACCTGCAAGTACTGGTCCGCAGTCAATGACATGGTTCGGGCGTCCTTCTTGTTCACCTTCTCCCCAAGGACGGAGCCGTGGTAAGTGACGATGGCCTGGATGCGCGCCTCGTAGTGCATGTCCACGACGAGCTTCTTACAGCACGTCGTAGACACCACATCCGCCCTGGCCTCGTATCCAGCATCGCACCTGAAGAAATCCTACATACAAAGACGATGTATCCATACATTATTTAAAGAATATGCAACAAATGCGACTTATTAAACAATATAGTGCGAGGAAGACTTACCCACAGCTCTTGCTTGACCCGCTCCGCCTTGTTGTTGAATTGTCTGCCGTCCCGATCTACTGCATCGGGGGCGACGGCGTAGTGGTCGAAGGTGTATGCTGGGCTCGTCACTCCGGCGTACTCGACAAGTCCAGGGAAGTGTTCCCGGCATAGAAGGCCGAGGATGCCATTGGGGTTGCGGCCGTGACCCCCTGCAGTCTCCAAAACCATCCAAGACCTGTCCAAGTGATTAAGATGAAGTATCATTTGTGGACAATTTTAACAGAGTATTCAATCGTTAGTAGATTTAGTTCGTTTATTTGAATTTCTTCGGAAAATTTAGATTTGAACTGCAGGTCACTCGAAACTTGGAAAACCGTGCATGCAAAAATGATATTCATGTTACTTAGCATAAGTTACGACCGATTCCAGGAGCGGACCGGAAACTTCGAGCAACATGCTCACTAAACATGGCCGTGAACTTGGCATCCACATGTTTAAAAATTGTATAAAACACAAACAAAGTCAGAAAATCATGAAACTTGTCCACGTGTCATGATATCATATGTACAGGCTGTGATAAAAATTTTAGAATGTTTGGAGAAAGTTGTGAGACACTATGTGTAGAAACCTAAGAGGACTACACATGAAATCATAGAGTTTCAATGTGAATCTAGAAGGTTTCTACAGATAGTGTCTCACAACTTTCTCCAAATACTCTAAAATTTTTATCATAGCCTATACATATGATATCATGACACGGGGACAAGTTTCATGATTTTCTGACTTTGTTTGTGTTTTATACAATTTTTAAACATGTGGATGCCAAGTTCACGGCCATGTTTAGTGAGCATGTTGCTCGAAGTTTCCGGTACGCTTCTGAAATCGGTCGTAACTTATGATAAGTAACATGAATATCATTTTTGCATGCACGGCTTTCCAAGTTTCGAGTGACCTGCAGTTCAAATTTGAATTTTCCGAAGAATTTCAAAAAACGAACTAAATCTACTAACGATTGAAAACTATGTTATAATTGTCCACAAATGATACATGTAGGTCTACATAGTGTAGGAACATAACACAAAAAGTTTGGGAGACAAAATCAAAAAAATAAAAATATACTTTGCCGAGTGTCTGGATAAGACACTCGGTAAATCATCCTTTGCCGAGTGCCAGATGCGCGGCACTCGGCAAAGAAGCATCTTTGCCGAGAGCCGACTGTTGGCACTCGGCAAAGACTGACGGCCGTCAGCTTTGGGACGGCCGCTGACGGCCCTTTGCCGAGAGCCCCATTTGCCGAGTGTTTGACACTCGGCAAACATGGATTTGCCGAGTGTGGACCTGTACCGAGTGTCCTACGCTCGGTAAAGACGCTCGTTACCGAGAGCCAAGCTTTGTCGAGTGCGGCTCTCGGCAAAGCCGTCTTTGCCGAGTGCCCGAGAAAAGGCACTCGGCAAAGCGTCCGGCACTCGGCAAAGGCTCTGATTCCGGTAGTGTGCAGCACAAGCTAATTATATGCAATGATTAATTGGTGACTGATGAGTCGATCATGAAGTTAATTAATTTGAGCAGGGTTATTACATTACCTTTAGCACGACAGTTTGAGCAGGTGGAATGAAACTGAACATGTCACCTTCGACATAGTTTATCTTCACTCCATCAGCCGGTTTGGCGGCAATGATCTTGGGAGGGGCCAGCACAGTGCATTTTATGTGTGGGAAGGCCTTGGCAATGGCCCTGGCACCCTTGTCATCACCAAAGTTACCGCAGCAGTAGGTCATGGACTGGATCCCCTCGAACAAGTCCCTGAACTCCCGCAGCGCCATCTCGACGCCGAAGTTGTCGTGGGTGTCCAAGGCGTCGCTCGCCATGTCGTGGAAATCTGCGTCGAGGCTGCCCATGCTCTCGTGGAACAGAGTCGCCCCGTGCAGCTCCTCGAACGGTGACGTGGCCGTGTCCTTCCTGAACCACTCGGCCAGCCCTATTGCCGGCTCGATGTAGCGCGACGAGGTGCAGGTGAGCACGAAAGAGGTGTGGTTCATGTGGTCCTCGTGAGGGATGCCTTCCACCAGGAGGTAGGAGACGGGGCTGATGCGGTACCTCTCCTCCTCCGTGCTCTGCCTGTCGACGGTGAACACGCCCGACGCGGCTAGGAGCCGCAGCAGGCGGCGGAGGAACGGTAGCTTAGCGGAGGGGAGAGACAGCGCCGTGATCAGCTCAGCGGCTGAGGCAGCCCCACCATGGCGGTAGATCGCCCTAGGGATGCCAAGCACCACGGCGCACTTCAGTGACAGGGGCGTGAGGTAGGAGAGGCTGAGCCGCCATATGTCGGCTTGTGCCTGCAGTAGCTCGGCGTCGCTAGGGCGGACAACCTCAGAAGCCATTGCTAGAGTGCTTGTGCTTGTGCTTGTGCTTGTGTATATGTGTGCGGTGCGGAGCTACGTTGGGCAATGGGTGGTTTATATATACTCCATCCGTCTCTCGGAACACACAAGATGAGAATGAGACTAGTCAGTACGTATATGCCAATAGACGCATGTACTATCGGTGGAGACTCCATGTGTATGATTGATTTTGGTGTAAAGGAGACTGATTACCCTTCGTACCACGATAAGTCACTTTTTTATTGTTTTAAACATCTTATTTAACATTTTGTTTTATTCAATTTTTTATAAATACTATTTATTTTATTATGAATTATTTTGTCATTATATATACTTTAAAAATGACTTATTTATTTTGTTATTTAGACAAAATGAATAAGACAAATGGCCCACTAGAGATGGTTTTACAACATATTTTTACTGGAACCGACAACCGTCAATGTAATAAAGGCCAGCAAAAAAATTTAATTACACAAGCACCTGCTAGAGAACCTCAAGGGTAAATATTATATGATATATGTTTTCTTAAGACAACCATCACTACAAATGATGTTTTCAGAAATTACAAACCGGACTAACAAAAAAGTAGTCACTAGTCATGTGAATTTTTAAGTGTTACGCAGCAACATGAACCTAAATCATCAGCCTTAGGCCCTTAGCGCGTTCCTCACGGAACCACTCCAACATACACATAGACGTCTCTAGATTTTGCGCCGTAAAATTTAAGAATTAAATCTGACTCTATTACTATTTATTTTTAAACTAAAATAAATTAATGGCTCTAACTTATTGTGAAGAATTATTTGGATCGTTATCTATTATGACTCCTGCTCCTAAACTATAATTTAATCTTGAAATGCCTATTTGAGGCCTTAAACGAGTTTAGATGAAAAAATATTAACTACAAAGTTTCTTGATTTTTTTCAGATCTATAGCGCTTTGATTTTGGTGCTTTCTCAATCTGAGTCATTTGCGTACTTCAAACATTTCAAACATACTTTTTGCTGCCTAAATGATTTCAAATGACAAAGTACTTAAGTACAAATTTGTAGATCTTTTTAAGTAATAAAGCATTGGTTCGGACCATTTCTCCATCCAAGACCCTTTTTAAAAAAAATCACCTTCAAATTGTTTGCAGGGATGCTAGATTAAGAAAATCGTCGCAGTAGATGCATATTTAGTGGTGGTTTATTAAAAAAGCCGCTAGTAAAAATGTGATTGGTATTGACGTTATATTTAAAAGAACCTTCCGTGTCAGTATAAATATGTTATCGCTATCAGTGGTACACGTAAACAATATGCTAGAAAAGATATATTATCGTGGCGGCTTATAGACATAATCCTGCAATTTCATTTCTAGCTACTAGCGTCTAGGGGTGGTGTCCTTAATAAATTTCGGTTTAAAAATAAATATAAATAGAATCCGATTCAATCTTTAAATTTTATAGTGTAAAATTAAGAGCCCTTTATCACCCTACTATTCTCTACTACAGACTACACCACATGTGCGTAGTGTGGGCGTCCACCACGCTTCACCATGCCTCCGCCTGATATCGCAGCGGCGGGCCCTCAGGCAAGCGCCCGCCCTCGCCCTCCCCCGGCGAGGCAATGCAATCTCGCATCGCGACGCTACCCCTCGACACACCCAGCACTCTTATTAGCAATGCCGAAGGTGTTGTATAATGAATACCATTGTCGAAGTGACAGCATTGGCCCTTCTTCGTCTTGTTTGGGGGCAACCATTAGAGATACAGTAAAGTTTCTGTTGCCTTGCTTTATTCCATATTCCTCAGCAAAAACGCATCCAGCTTCGTGTTGGAGCGAAGGCAGAAACGCAACCCTTCGCTCGAAGTCTCCGCTGCTTAGCCGCTGCTCTGACAGACAAAGCAGGCAGGGACACCCTTCGCTTGATCGGCACCAAACGAAGACCGGCGACGAAGGCATCCCACATTGCGGCCTCGTCCAGCTCAGAGGCCCACGTGCGATCCGGCCCATTGTAACGGGCCCTGCGTGGCCGCCGCGTGTTACGGGCCTAATTTGTAAAGACATCCCTGTAATTACAGTCTGTAACCCTGCTTTATGGGAATATTCTGGGGATAACCTAGGTAGCTGAGGGCACATGCGTCCTTAACACAAGGCGCTGGGCGTTCAGGTACCTATAAATACCCCCGCACAGTGCCCGTGAGAGGCCTGGTTAATAGAGCTATTTGCCATCTCACGTGTAACCCTACTGTCCACACTGTTCACCCCTGTTGGCTCTCTTGCGACTGGTAGCAAGTTCCAACATTTGGCGTCCACCGTTCGTGCTACGACAAAACCACCCGCGATGGCACCCAAGAGAGCTAACCCGAAGGCTGACGAGGCTGCGAAGGCAGCACTGCTTGCCGCAAGAAAGGGCAAGGCCCTCGTCCTCACCCAATCCACCCACCAAGAGCCCACTAAAGACAATGTTCCCCGCACCTGCGAAGACGACACCTTCCGCACCTGCGGACCCGAAGGACAATCGCAGCCGCCCCCAGGTTTCGCCCCACTGGAAGGCGCGGATCTCACCGAGGACGGCGAGGTCCTCGGCGTCTCAACAGAAGAACAGCTACAGCTGCACGCCCTGCGCCTCAAGAACCGCAATCTCCAGAGGCAGAAAGAGATACTGGAGGCCAAGCGCCAGCGTGTGTCCGCACTAGCCAAGGTGCGGCAAATGATACGCGACGAGGAGCAGAAGGCCCAAGACCTCGAGCGCGAGATCGCGCTGATGCAGCGCGAAGGCCACCTCGGTCTACAGCAAGAGCCGCCCCTCCAGCAGCGCGCGCAACCGGAAGACACGCGCGAAGGCCACCTCGGCCTGCAGCATGGCCCACCCCTGCAACACCGAGCGCAGCCGGAGAACCCGCGTTTCCCCCAGCATGACTACACCTTCCAGCGCGGCGCGCCATTCCAAGGGGTCAACTACCTCGACGAGCGAAGTCCCCTGGCGCCACACCTGCAAGTGACGCCTTGGCCGGCTAACTTCCGAGCAGGGACCTATCCCAAGTACAACGGCAGCACCAACCCGGCGCAATACATAATGAGTTATCAGGTCGCCGTTGCATCCGCCGGAGGGGACGACGCCACAATGGCGAAGTCTTTCATCATCGCCCTAGAGGGCCCAGCACTCACCTGGTTCACCAGATTGCCTCCGCTGTCCATTGATTCATGGAGAAGTCTCAGGGACAAGTTCCTGCTCAACTTCCAAGGGTACCGCCCAGACACCGACGCCTTGGTCGAGCTCTCGCTTTGCAAGCAGCTGGAAAAGGAGACTCTGCGGGAGTGTTACCGCAAATTCTTAACACTCAAGTCACAGCTGCCCTCCGTCGATGATCAGATCGCTATCCACTACGCCATCAGTGGCCTTCATGCCGGCGTCCTCTACAGTCATTGTATCAGAGATCCACCCACAAACCTCCAGGAGCTATATCAGCTCTTTGAAAAATATGCCAAATCCGAAGAGCTCCACCAGCGCAAGGTTGAGTCACAGCGGAAGCCCAAAGATGCCCCGCAGTCCAGCCGCACATGGACGAGGACTCCGCAGCCAGACTCCGGTCGAGACGGCCGCAGTCAGCAGCAAGTGCACAACATCGCCAACCAGCATCCCGCTGCTGACCCCCCTCGCCGCCAGGAATATCCCCCCAAGGCCGCGGAAATGGAACTCGTGGCAGGGGCCGAGGGCGCGCACAGCCGCCGCGCCGATTCTACTGCCTTTTTCACGGCAAAGACTGCGCCCACCAAACCAAAGACTGCCCCAAAACGAAGGCCACCAGAGACAGAATGGCATGGGCTCAGCCAGCCGACAACCCCAGAATTGTCGCGCACAACTACCAGCAACCCCCTCCACCATATATCCACGCCCCCGCTCCGCATCCACCGCACCACGCTTACCAACACCTTCAGGAAGTACAAATCGTACCTCCTCCACCCCCACCTCCACACCAGCAACATCAAAACATCCCCCATGCCCCAAAGCAGGAAGACTTCGCCGATCAACCATATCGCGGAGTCATTCACATGATAACAGGGGGGTCGAGCACTGACTTCGACACCAAGCGGCAGAAGCGGGACCACTACCGCAGCATCAACCATGTCGCCGTCACTGGCCCAGTCGTGCAGACAAAGTGGTCCCACATACCGCTAACCTTCGACGCGCGAGACGTCGACCTGCGCAGCGCCCCCCACATCGACGCCATGGTCATCAATTGCAGCGTGGCAGGCTGGGACTTACACAAAGTCCTAGTCGACAACGGCAGTCAGGCGGACATCATCTTCCTCCACGCCTTCGACCGCATGGGTATAAGCCACAGCCTGCTCAAGCCTTCGGACAACCCGTTGTATGGCTTCGGTGGCAAGGGCACCTTTCCCGTTGGCAAAATAGAGTTGCCCCTCTCCTTCGGTGTAGCACCCAATGCCCGAAGTGAGCAAGTAACCTTCGACATTGTCGACATGGTATATCCATACAACGCCATCATGGGCCGGGGCTCCATCAATAAGTTCGAAGCTGCCATCCACGGACTGTACCTATGTATGAAGATACCAGGTCCGCTAGGCGCTATTACGATCTACGGCAACCAGCAGACGACGTGCAACATAGAGCGGGACTTCGTGCCTGGTCAGAGGAACGTGCACTGTCTCACGACACAGCGCGAGGTCCCTACGCCCGCCAGCCCAACCGATAAGCTGCATGACAAGGCACAGTTGCAGAGCCAAGACGGGACCAAGACTGTCCCCCTCGATCAGGCCATGCCCAAGCAGACAGTCACTGTCAGCGAAGACCTTACCTCACATAAAGAAGAGAAGCTTCTCTGCTGCCTGGCCAAGAATAAAGATGTCTTCGCCTGGTCCGCCCTCGACCTGGTCGGAGTCAGCCGATCCATAATTGAGCACAGCTTGGGAATTGACCCTTCGGTGCGACCAAAAAAGCAAAGGCTTCGCAAAATGTCCGACGAAAAGACAGAGGCCACCAAGGCGGAGGTGCACTGCCTCCTAGAAGCTAAATTCATCGAGCCAGTGGCTTACCCCACATGGCTCTCCAATGTCGTAATGGTGCAGAAAAAAAGCGGGAAATGGCGAATGTGCATAGACTTCACCAGTCTCAATAAGGCCTGCCCAAAGGACAATTTCCCGTTGCCGCGGATCGACAAAATAGTCGATAGCGCGGCCGGATGCGAGGTCATGTCACTCCTCGACTGCTTCTCCGGCTATCACCAGATATACATGAAGGAGGAAGACAAGGCTAGCACCAGCTTTATAACACCCTTCGGCACTTATTGCTTCATCAGAATGCCGGAGGGACTCAAGAATGCCGGGTCCACCTTCTCCAGACTCACCAAAACAGTACTCGAAGGGCAGGTTGGCAGAAACATATTTACATATGTGGACGACATCGTCGTCGCCAGCAAGAATAAGGAGGACCATCTCGCCGACCTCGCCGAGACATTCGCGAACATACGAGATGCACGACTCCGCCTAAACCCGGAAAAGTGCGTCTTCGGTGTTCGCCAGGGCAAGATATTGGGCTACCTGGTGTCACACCGCGGCATCGAGGCCAACCCAACCAAGATCCAGGCCATCGTCGACATGTCGCCTCCGCAGTCCGCCAGGGACGTCCAGCGTCTGACAGGCAGATTGGCCGCTCTCAACAGATTCATCTCCAGGTCCACCGAGCGAAGTCTCCCCTTCCTCAAAACACTCCGCGGTGCAAAAGACTTCGCCTGGGGACCGGAGCAAGCAGCGGCCTTCGCCTCACTAAAACAGTACCTGTCGGAGCTGGCCATCCTCACGAGCCCCGACTCCTCGCTCCCCCTATTGCTCTATGTCGCGGCTTCGCCGCACGCGGTCAGCGCGGCACTAGTGCAGGAGCAGACAGTTGAGGGCGCGGTCAGACAGTGCCCTGTTTACTATGTCTCCGAGGTCCTAACACCGTCCAAATGCAACATGACAGAGCTGGAGAAGATCGCCTACGCAGTTGTTATGTCTTCGCGCAAACTGCGCCATTACTTTGAAGCATTCAAGGTCCGAGTCACCTCAGACAGGGGGCTCGGCGAACTATTCAGAAACCCGGAGGCATCGGTGAGGATTGCCAAGTGGGCAGCCGAACTCTCCGGCTACCACATCAGCTTCGAGCCCAGGACAGCCATCAAGTCACAAGTCCTGGCAGACTTCGTTGTCGACTGGACTGGGCCAATAACACAGTCAGACCCGTCCACAGAGAATGTTTGGACCATCCATTGCGACGGCGCATGGTGCCATGCGGGGGCAGGCGTCGCTGCAGTCGTCACCTCACCAGCCGGAGTCAAACACAGATATGCAGCACGCCTCAGCTTCGCTCTGGAATCCGACAGATGCACAAACAATATAGCAGAGTATGAAGCGGTCATCCTGGGCCTCCGCAAGCTAAGGGCCCTCGGAGTCACCACATGTATCATCAAAACAGACTCCAAGATAGTTGCCGGCCAGGTCGAGAAGGACTATGCAACAAAAGACCCCGCGCTCATGCAATACCTCGCGGCCATCCGCAGTCTCGAGAGACAGTTGAAGGGATTCACCTTGCAGCATGTGGATAGGGCCAAGAACGAGGAGGCCGATGCACTAGCCAAGGTTGCCGCCAGGGGCGAGCCCTTGCCCTCCGACGTGTTCTTTCACACCATCGGCACGCCAGCCGTCCGGAGCCCCGAAGGGCTCCAAATAACTAATGACAGCGAGGGCCACCGCATAGTCAACCTAATCATGACCGAAGACTGGCGGGCACCAATAACCCTGTTCCTACAGGGATACTATCATCCAACCGACGTCAGTGAGGCCAAGCGCCTCAGACATCGAAGCCGGGACTTCGCACTGATTGAGGGCCAACTCCACAAGAAAGGGGTCAGTCAGCCAATGCTTAAGTGCGTCACCGAAACCGAAGGCATGCAGATCCTACGTGAAGTCCACAGTGGCACGTGCGGTTCGCACGCAGGGCCAAGGGCCCTAGCTGCCAAGGTGATCCGCCAAGGGTTTTACTGGCCTGCAATGATCTGCGCTGCAAATCGGGTCACAAGGTCCTGCGAAGCCTGCCAGAAGTTTTCTCCTCGGTCAGGCAGCCCCTCGCAGTATACAAAGCTGATTGCCCATACATGGCCTCTCCAGCGCTGGGGCCTGGACATCGTCGGGCCCCTACCCACCGCTCAGGGGAACCTCAAGTTCGCCTTCGTAGCCGTCGAATACTTCACCAAATGGATCGAAGCGAGGGCTGTTTCTACAATAACATCAAAGACTGCCCAGAAATTCTTCTGGCAAAACATTGTTTGCCGCTTCGGAGTACCGTCCGAGCTAACAGTTGACAACGGCAAGCAGTTTGACAGCCAAGATTTCAAGGATTTTTGTTTCTCCATCGGCACCAAGCTTGCCTTCGCTTCAGTCTATCATCCGCAATCCAACTGGGTCGTGGAGCGCGCCAATGGGAAAATCTTCACAGCTGTCAAGAAGATGCTCCTCGATGAAAAAAAGGCAGATGGACCGAATTGTTACCGGAGGCAGTCTGGGCGCTAAACACAACTGAGTGCAGGGCGACTGGGTTCACTCCTTTCCGCCTTCTATACGGATCGGAGGCCATGACCCCGCAAGAAATAAAGCATGGGTCCCCGCGTACAGTTCCGTCAGCCGTCCCCGACGTGGACGAGCCAACTTCAAAAGATCTCATTGACGGAGACCGGGTCTTCGCCCTACAGGCCCTAAACAAATACCAAGCCCAGACCAAAGCATGGCGCGACCACGCAGTCATCCCGAGGGAGTTCAGCGTGGGGGACATCGTACTCGTCCGAACAGCTCGAATGGAGTCCAGGGGCAAGCTGGAGCCCAAGTGGGAGGGCCCCTTTATAGTCAAGACAAAAGCTTCCCCCAGCGCTTACAGGCTCACAACGCCAAACGGCGAGGACCTGGAGCACTCCTGGAACATCGACAACCTTCACAAATTTTTTGTTTGACTCATTAGGGCTGATTTTGCCCTTGTAATTCGCCAAAAACAATCTTGTACCGGCCCGCACTCTTTTCCTCCCGGGGGGTGAGGTTTTTAACGAGGCGGAGCCATGTAATATATGTGTGAAAAATCCCCCGCAAAAACATGCGTCGAAAAAAGACCGCGACGACGGTCTTCGACATTCGACCAATTCGAGGTCACCGCGAGGCTAAGCGCTAGCCACCCTCGCGTGCGACAAATCCGCGCAGAAGTCGCCTAAGGGTGCAGCCGGACTAGCACAACAAGTGCGAAAAAACACGAAGTCTATCGCAAAGACTATCCGCGCAGAAGTCGCCTAAGGGTGCAGCCGGACTAGCACAACAAGTGCGAAAAAACACGAAGTCTATCGCAAAGACTATCCGCGCAGAAGTCGCCTAAGGGTGCAGCCGGACTAGCACAACCAGTGCGAAAAAACACGAAGTCTATCGCAAAGACTATCCGCGCAGAAGTCGCCTAAGGGTGCAGCCGGACTAGCACAACAAGTGCGAAAAAACACGAAGTCTATCGCGAAGACTATCCACGCAGAAGCCGCCTAAAAGGCGCAGCCGAACTAGTACAACAAAAGCTGAAACGACAGCATCAAACCGTCCGCGTTAAGATCGACTATAACCACACCAGCACAGCATAACAAAACATACCAGACAAAGTACACAATGCCTCCGCAGGCACAGGCAAGCGAGGGCACACAACTTCATCGTACAAGCCTTTACACATATACACGCGAGGGCGCCACACTCTACATCGGCTCAACCTTAGGAATAATTCCCATCTCCCTATAATTAAATAACATTATCCTAAGCTCCTCACCCGCAAAAAGACTCCGCAGTTCCCCTTCCCCTGTACTCGCGGCGGCCGGCAAAGACAACAGTTCCTGCCGACCAGCCCTACTCACACGAAGCCGAGACCTTTCCTCCATACTAACTCTACGCTTTGCAACCGCCCTTCGCCGTCAGCGCCCGGTGCTAGGACCTGGCACATCTTGCGCGTCCGCAGCGTGCGGCGAGGTCTCCGCCGCAGCCACATCCAAAGCCGCGAAATAGTCCAAATCCTCCTCCGACGACTCCTCAGTCCACTCAACCGAGCTCCCAGAATCAGCAACATCAAAAAACTCAGAAAATTCAGATCCAGATCCACCACATTCATTACCACCTTCCGCGGTCGAAGCCGCCAAAAATTTAGCAGTAGCGGTTGCGTGCGCAGGCCCAAAATCTTGAACCTGCGCAGCAACCAAAATTCAGTAACATATCCAAAATTCCCCAACCCTATTACACCCACTATGCCACATGCGAAGGCCCTGACGCTGCGGGACCCTCCGCCGCTGGCTCCGCCGCCGCTTCTGCTGTTGTTTCCGCCGCCTCCGCCGCGGGATCTTCAGCACTCGGCACAGCAGCTGCGGGGGCATCAGGGGCGCCTTCGGCCACCTTTGGGGGCAGGTCTTCGCCGGCCGCAGCAGATGTGAGGGCAGCCGTCGCGATCGCCGCGGTCTCCGGGGTTGGCTCTAGGGCAACCCCGGACACGGCCTCCGCAGGGGTCGGCTCCGGGTCAGGCAGCGCGCTGTTCAGCGCCCCGAGGTCGTCCACCCGCTCGCCATGCAACGCCTTAGACAAAGCACGCATGATTCAGCAAACACACGCACACCCCACATCCAACAAACGTCAAACAAACGAAAATATTACCTGAGCCATTGCCGTCTCCGCCCGCTCCCTGACCACCTCACGACCGTGCGGACCCCACATCCGGTCGTAGAGGGCCCCGACAGAATCCTTCACCACGAGGTCTTCAACCTTATAGACATCTCGATCAAAATCTTCATCCGCCTGGTCGAAGACCTCGAAGTGCCGGCACCCTTCGCGGGAGAGCGCGTTCATCGCCCCCTCGCAGGTGACCAGGGAGGCGTACGACATAAACCCCCCCACGACAGCGGGGAGTTCCTGCAGCTCCTCCTGCACCCACTGCAGACAGCGAAGCCCGGGCTCTCGGTCCGGCACCTCGAAGTCACCGGTCCGCGCACCCAGCTCACGATATGTATCCATAAGCTGCATGCGCGTCCGTTCTGCCTCCGCGCGCACCGCGGCCTCGGCCCCCTTCGCGCGGCTCTCCAGGGCGGTGAGCCGCTCCTGCAGATGTTCGGCGAGCTCCTTGGCAAGATTGCCCTCCGCCCGCGCCAGTTTGGCCTCCGCCTGAGCAGCCTGCTCCTTGGCGATGGCCTCGTTGGCCTCCCTCCTCTCCGCCGCCAGTTGGCGCCGAAGGTAAGCCTTCTCCCTCTCCAGCACGGCCACCTTGTCCGTCAGTTTTCGGCACTTGCTGTCGGAGGCTGATTTCTCACGGACAGCGTCAGCATGTTGCGTCCGAAGTCTCTCGACTTCGGCAGACACAGCTGCCGTGAGGGCCCCCGACGCAGTACGGCTGGCGAAGTCAGCCACCTGCAGAGCACATGTAAGGCCGTTGCGCGTAAAAAAAAGGGGGGGGAGAGAGTATAGCTTAGCGGACCTGACTCAGCGCTTCCGTCACCCCCTTCAGCCGGCGGGTCGCTGCGCCCGCCTCGTCCCTGACAACCGCGAGGGCCGACACCTTGCCTCCGGAGCCAAGAGCCTCGCCCCTCGCCTTCGGCACTATGCCAGCCGTCGCGATCGCCGCGGCAGGCGCAACCATAGCAAGCTGGCCCTCGTCCGACCCTGCAACGCACCAACGAATTAAAAAAAAACACAAGCCAGCGACTTACCACCAAGATAGTCCTCCACACAAATGTCGGTGGCGAAGTCGGCGACACGCTTGCCTGCCGACGGCAACGCTCGGGCCGCCTTCGCGGCCTCCGCCACCCTGCTGAGCGGCGGCACAGCCTTCGCCGGTTTGGAGCCTCCGGCGCCCGCCGCTGCCTTTGGCGCCTTGCTAGACGCAGGGACGCCTGACTTCGCCGCCAGCGGCGGCTTGCCTCCGCCGGGGGCCGCGGCCTTCGCCGACTCCCGCTTTTGCCTCTTTGGCCTGGCTTCAACAATCCTGATAGCCGCCTGCCGCTTTTGCGCAGCCCCCTGGCGATCCTTGTCCATCACTGTCGACACAACAGCAGCAATATTCCGCCCGTAAGGAAAAACCCTCCATTTGCGAACCATGCGAGATGTAAAAACGTCCCCGCTGGCCGCGCGGGGGATAGGAACATTCCTAGGCCAGCAACCCCCGGTAACCTTCAGCATCCGAGCCGAAGACTCCCGGAGCTCGGGCGAAGACATCCTTTCCCCCGGGGCCGCGCATGTCCTCATCAACTCTCTAGCAAACCCATCGGAAACCCCAAGTCCTCCCATGGCAGTACCTAGTTTCCTCTTCTTAGAGGATGGGGCGGCCGCCGGCGCAGGGTCGTCTTTAGTCTCCACCACCGGTTTCTTCCCCCGGCGGTCCGCGTCATCTTGACCAGGATAGCCGTCATATGGCAGTTGGTTCAATTCGAAGACCCTATTCAAACGGTCATTCGACCCGCGGATCTCCCAGCTGCGCTGGCCCTCGGTCCTCGGCACATAACGCCCAACAAGCCGCACCGCCTCATCCTCAGCTTCACGCACAAAGGCGGCCGGATCATGGTTTCGCAGATTTAGCGCGAAGGCGGGACTCCGCACCATCTCTCCACCACGGAAAGGCATCTGGCGAGGGCATACTTCGCCCAACGCCCAACCATGCGCCAAGGGCCATACCCCGTACGCCACAAACTCTTCAACCAAGTCGCGCCCACTACTCTGGCCGGCGGCACACCGAAGGGCCCCTTCGTCCACATCATCCTCCGCCACTTCAAAGGGCGGGTACGCCGAGTAAAAATGAGAGCACATCTCGGACACGGGAAGTCCCTCGTGGCCTTCGACGGTACCCTCAGCAATGTAAAACCAAAATTCATTCCAGTTGCCCCATTTGTTGCGGGCACAAGGGACCAACTCGACTACTGGCATCGTGGTCTTGCCGGTCTTCGGCGTAAATGTGCAGGACCCAAACTGAGCAACCTCGTCCCCGATCATCCTCTTCTGCCAGTGTAAACAATAATGCTTCGCAAAAACTTCGACCGATGGCTGTCCGCCGTACGAAGTCGTCGCCCAGACATACTTCGACCGGGCCACCACGGCATTCGGCGTCAGCTGATGTATTTGCACGTTGAACCTGCGCAGGACTTCGCCAACAAACCGATGCGCAGGCAAGCGGAGACCGGCGGCGAAAAACGCCTCGAAAACAACCAACTCGCCCTCCGGCTCGGGGACTTTCTCCGTCCCCGGGGCACGGGCAACTCCGCCGCCGAAGTAGCCCAACCGCTGCATATCCTCCACGCGGGCCGACGATATTCGCGACACGCCGAAATCAACAGAATCGCCGGCGCGCAACTCCTCCGGCATCAAACTGCTCAGCGTCTCCTCCGACGAGGCGGCGGCCGGCGGCGAGGAACCGGCCGGCGGCGTAGCGGCAGCGGAAGAAGAGGAAGACGGCATCGCTACGTACCATCGGCGGCGGCGGGCAGTCTGCTTCACTCGCGCCAGATCTCCGGCGAACAAGAGCACGGCGGGCAGACGAGCAGCAAGACGGCGGGCGGCTAGGGTTTTCGCGGAGCGCGGAAAGTAAAGTTCAAAAAGCGCTGGCCCCCGCCCCCTTTTATAGGCAGGACACGGCGCTTCGGGAAACCCGCAATCCAACAGTACGCGGTCAATCAACGGTCACATCAAAAACCCCCGCGGAACCACTTCGAGCGAGGGCAGCGTCTCCGCCATCTAGCGACGTCTTCGGCACCAGGTGACTTTGTCGAACTGGTCCCTCGGAGGGCAGATGTTGGAGCGAAGGCAGAAACGCAACCCTTCGCTCGAAGTCTCCGCTGCTTAGCCGCTGCTCTGACAGACAAAGCAGGCAGGGACACCCTTCGCTTGATCGGCACCAAACGAAGACCGGCGACGAAGGCATCCCACATTGCGGCCTCGTCCAGCTCAGAGGCCCACGTGCGATCCGGCCCATTGTAACGGGCCCTGCGTGGCCGCCGCGTGTTACGGGCCTAATTTGTAAAGACATCCCTGTAATTACAGTCTGTAACCCTGCTTTATGGGAATATTCTGGGGATAACCTAGGTAGCTGAGGGCACATGCGTCCTTAACACAAGGCGCTGGGCGTTCAGGTACCTATAAATACCCCCGCACAGTGCCCGTGAGAGGCCTGGTTAATAGAGCTATTTGCCATCTCACGTGTAACCCTACTGTCCACACTGTTCACCCCTGTTGGCTCTCTTGCGACTGGTAGCAAGTTCCAACACTTCGTAGATCAACTGCCTTTGTGGATGAAGGAGTAATTTCCCTTCTTCTCCCTTTATGAATGATGCAAAATGATGTATGATGTTATGATTCAGAATGATGATATGATATGATGCAAAAAAAATGTTTGAGCAAAAAATGATGAAAGAAAACACTTCATATAATACTCTGCATCCGCTTAGGAACGACTTTGAATTCTCTTCACCTTTTACTTACGTGATATTTTAGCTCTGCATCCCCGTAGGAACGACTTTTGAGCTACGCTCTGCATCCCCTTAGGAAACGACTTTAGAGGTTCTTCACCTTTTACTTCAATGGCATTTTGCTCTGCATCCCTGTAGGAACAACTTTGCAGCTTCTTCTGTGACGAAACCTCTCAAGTCATTAGGCCCACCTACAGTTGTCCTTGTCTAACGGACCTTGGACAACCCTGTAGATGCACATAATCACTCGACAAGTTCGGTATCTGTATCCTTTTCCTCGCCCAAGAGCGTTTCACCCGTCACGTAGATATAACAAAGCATCGGAGGACGAATAAGCGGAAGCGGATTACAATAACTTAATTTACATTCATTAAAATATAGAAAGAGTATTATTATTACATCACTAGGTCATAAGAGTGCATAAGTATTATTATTACAAACTTGGGAGGCAAAAACCCCTCCCGCATAAAAGTATATTGTTTTTCACATGGGAGACCAACATCCTCCCGAGGCTTCACTATTGAGGTTCTTCTTTGGGCACCACCTTAGAGAAAAAACAGCAAAAGTCTGCTGTTTCCTCACCTACAACAACATGAGTTCGAAAACCCTGAGTACGGAGTGTACTTTCGCAAATCTTACCCGTCAAAATAAAAGACTCTCAAGGATATGCTGGCTTAAGGGAGTCAAGGTAAGGCTTAACCAAGCGTCAAGACTCTATTTTGCAAAAATACTTACGAATAGTGGATCCTTAAAATTCCAGTTTTATTAGCAAGTTAAGTCATTACCTGTCACTAGAGTTCTTTCTACCCTAGTTCAAGCACTTGGCCTATACTAGCCATCCTTTTATCAACCCCTTTTTGTTCACTGGAATGCTACGTGTAAGTCAGTGACCAAGTCTTCATGTCCGAGAAGTAACGACGATCCGAATCGATTAATACTCAGCTGAGGATTTCCAATCACACGACATATGTAGCACTTAACCCTTGCATATGTCAACTCGCCACCGGGGTTCTTAAGACTAGACCGGGTTCACGCCAACTGAGAGCACAGATACACCACCGTCTAGCCTCTTGCCACGGAGGGTACACTCTACTCTCGCCGTCTCTCCACTCCCATTGCGTGTTGGCCTTTCTGGAATTAGTCTGCTCGAGGCAAAGCTTTCCCATGACGAGGCATATGACCAGTTAAAGGGTCCTCGGTCAATAGGCCCACATCGAGACGGTCCTTAATCGACTCAGACGGAGACACTACACCGAGACTCTCTTCTCGTGCAAGTCACCCGCCCGGTCTCAGCTTAATCATTTAAAACCCAAAGTTTGGTACCTGGCATAGGTACATCCTTTTCGATGTTGAATCCATCACGGCCATGATGGATCCACCATCAAGTTTTATTTTTGAAAACATGCCATCCACTGTGAAGCATCACCTTTTTGTTCTAAAACAAAACATTTGCTTTTCTAAAGCAGAACTAAGCAACAGAATACCTTTTAATAAAACAGGTAATCAAGGAATGGTAAACAGTTCCAAGGAAGGAAATGCAGCAATTGGTTTAACACCCAACTCCTATAACCTAATGCATCATTCAAGTGATAAAGTGTTTAAAATAGAAAGGAGGTGGCAAATGCACCGAGGCTTGCCTTGTTTTGTAGGTGAGTCGGGATCTGTCCCACAGATGTCAAAGTAAAAACAGTTCCCGGCAGGTGGATTTTCTGTTGTTGGAGTAGTCTCTTCCTCTTCAACAGTCACTTCTTCTTCGTTTTCTATATATAACCATATATAACCATGAATGCTCATGTAATGCTTATGAAAATGCAATAATAGAAAAGATGTATCAAGTTGTATCTTGAATACAACTTTCCTTCACGGTGCACTAGGATTAGACATTCTTACCCTAAGGAGCTAGGGTTTTGGGTTTAGGAATCAAACAATATCCAAAGCAAGTCAAACTTTACTCATAGGATCTAAATATCATATAAAGCTTATCCAAAAAGTTTGGTGATTTTTGGAGTCATTAAATAATTCCTAAAATTCCAAAAGACTAGGTTTTGATCTTCTTAAATACTACATAATTCCTTGTTGGGACTAAAAATATTGGAACTATTTTTATTAAATACTAGAGAAATTTAGAAGTCCAACAAAATTGGTCTCATATTTTTATCATTTTTCTATAATTTTCTATGGATTTCCTAAGTCTGGTAGAAAAAGAAAAATGAAAAAGGTGAATAGTACTGGGCTGAAACTAGCCCAAACCGGCCCACGTATAGGCGAAAGCGTGCCCGCGTGCGCGCCCGCGATGTTCATTTTGCACAGAGGTCCTTGGTCGTTTGAAAAACCCGTAAAGAATCCTCTCCACTGTTTCTCTGTCTCACTGACAATTGCACTAAGGCCCCTCCCTTTCTATTTCTTCGCAAGGCGAGGTCCCCGACCATGGATGGCGGAGCAGCGACTCCGGCGAGCCAAGACTGGCCGGAAAATGCAACGGCTACGCTTCTCCGTTGTACAATACCTAATTCTACCCTCGGCGACACTAATTCCTCACTCAATTGCAAGGTTCTGGCTCACAATCACTCTGTCCATGGTGACGGCGCAAACCGGGGACAATTTAGAGTGTTCCCGATGATCTACTCAGGTTTAGTTCAATTGATTGGGTCGATGAGTATCAAGAGCACACAGTAAAGCTAAAACAAGAGTGAGGAGGGCATGATCGGACCTGTGGAGAGCTGGCCACGGCGAGCTCACACACTGCAGTATTCTTGACAGATTTGGGGGAATCCCAAATTAGAGCTCTCTGGTGGACAATCCGAGACATGAGTGGGTGTGCTGGATGCATGACTACCTAGTGAAGCTGATGGCACGCTTAATTTATAGGGCCCGAGGGCGGTGGCTCCTAATTTGGACATGGCACCCTGGCGGTTGGAGAGGAAGAAGGTCACTGGCGCAAGGGGTGCGTGGCTTTCACCATGGCAAGACCACCGGCGATAGATGGCTGTGTATTGTGATCAATTGCGACGTGGAAAAATGGCTGACGGCGTGGCATAACCGCGAGGAACAGCGGCACGACAACGATGGTCGCGCGGCCACGTCGCCGGGTAAAGGGGCACAACAACAGGGTGGAACAGTGGCCTAAGTTCATCCTCAACGCGATATTTCTTACCCCGAGCAGTTATCTGCACTCCGCCGAGCACGAATCGCGGTGCCTATGTGAATCCAAGCGCGGGGTCATCGGCGGCGAGGGGGACTGAACCTGAAGATATTTTGCGCACTGTACCATCAAATTCTTATTCAGTCTGCCTGACAAAGCAATTTGCAGGGTGATTTGCTCCAAAATTCATGTAGTGACTTGACCATCTCTCTGTATCAAAGTTGTAGCTCTATAAACTAGCTACAAATCGACTATAGAGACCTGGTTCATTTACTTAATCCTTCGAGCTTGAATTGAGTCCAAAGTTTAGCAGATTTCATTGTCAGACCAATATTAATCTCTGAGTTGACTGACAGTCAGACTTTAGGGCTAGTTATCTCCAAATTTTGTATGACACCAAGGTTTAATTACTTAAGCAAAGTTATGCTCCTATAGTAGCTCTATAATCTTGATGTGTTGACATAGGGCAAATTCTTTATGAACTGAGAGATATAGGGTTCCAAAGTTGACCGTATGCACTGAATTTCAGACTTAGGCATATATGGTGTCATGGGGTACTTTTTGCAAATAAGTCCAAACTTCATCATTTGGCTTGGAAATCCTCAAAAGTGAAGGGTACTTGATTTGTAATGTTCTAGCAGTTTGATATTTGCACTCTGGTCCAAAAGTGCACAAAATTTACACTTAACCCCCTAGGGTTTCAATTTGGGTTTCTAGGGTTTGTTTTTAGGGTTTTAGGCACATTTAGGGTTTTGGTGCCACCAAAGTCCATTAAATGTGATATCTTATGATCATTTCTCATGTATTTTGAAGTTTTCACACATTTGGGCTTCCCTTATATCCATAAGCCATGATCTAGGGTTAAGCACTCTATCCTATGGTTAATCAAGTCACATCAGTACAACTTGTTTGAAATTCTTACCTAGTGAATGCAGTCTAGGTGTAACAAACACATGATATGCCCATGCACATGATATTATGCTCAAGTTTTAGTGATAGTAACACCAGAGGTGTTACATCTTCACCCTTTACTTGGGTGGTATTTTAGCTCTGCATCCCCATAGGAACGACTTTGGAGCTTGTTCACTTTTGCTGTTACACTCGATGGTGTAACCACATGTTTATTACAATATGACGAAGGTTATACCTTCTCAATCTGTTTCTGATGCAAGAATGTAAAGCAAAAGAAGTGAAAATTACAATAGATGTGTATCAAGTTCTTGGTCCAGCCGCTCTACAACTTCAATAAATGTGCCTAGACTCTGGAACAGTATTGTTAACTATTCAAGCTTCAGACTCCTCTCTTGCGTCACATTACTACTGAATTTGGCACTGCCCCTGAGGCTACTAATTGTGGGATGAAGTTGGGGCCACCTGCAGTGGTTGTGGTAAGGCCCACGCAGCTGGAGAGTGACTTGCTGAAGATACCGAGACTGTAGGTTGCGAGAATGCCTGCTGGTTATCCACATACTCTAGGATGTATGGGGAGTAGCATGAATCAGTATGTAGAACTTGCTTTGCTTGGTTCTGCCGTGCTTTGACCTTAGCTATCTCCTTCTGTTTTTGTATTGTAAATTGACAGGTTCTTGTTGTGTGCCTCTTATCCTCTCCACAGAATAAGCAAAATAGTCTTCTTGGTTGAGAGTTGAATCTCCCTCAGAAGCTACGCCCTCCTCTGCCTCTTGTGTTGGCAGTCTAAAGGAGTTTTGTTGAGTCCCTATTGACTAGGAACTATCTTGGTGCCCTTGATTATGATTGTTCTTGTCCTCACTTTGACTGGGATTGTGTATTGTCCTGAGATGCCTTGGATGAAGCCTTCCTCCGAAGCCCCTGATCATCTAAGAATATCTGTAGGCTTCCTCCCTTCTTTGTCGGAAATCTTTATCGGCTCTGATGTATTCATCCATCTTTTGGAGAAGCTTCTCCAGGGTTTGGGGGGCTTTCTGGTGAAATATTACGACATTGGACCTGGACGAAGTCCCTTGATCATGGCTTCAATGACAATCTCATTTGGGACTGTTGGCGCTTGAGCTCTGAGATGTAAGAACCTTCGAACGTATGCCTGCAAGTACTCCTCGTGGTCCTGTGTGCACTAGAATAGAGCTTGGGCGGTCATTGGATTTGTCTGAAATCTCTGGAAGCTAATGACTAGCATATCCTTCAACTCCTGCCATGATGTGATTGTTCTTGGCCTGAGAGAAGAATATCAAGTTTGAGCAACACTTCTGACTGTCATGACAGCCGTGTTACCACCATATGATGATATGGTTGATTCGTAGCTCATCAGAAATTGCTTCTGGTCTGAGTGACCATCATACATGGGAAGCTAGGGTGGCTTGTATGATGGTGGCCATGGGACAGCCTGCAACCCTGTAGCTAGAGGAGAAGTGTCATCAAAAGCAATGCTATCATGGTGAAAATCATCATACCACATGTCATCATGGCTAGGGCCTTCTTGACAAAGATCTCTTTGTTGTGGCTTGTGCCCTTGCTCAGTGACTTGCGCAATATCTTCTTCTGGAGCTCAGCCAGACAAAGCATCTTTTCCCTTCTTTTTTCCACATGATGATGAATAGCTTCTATCTCTGATTTCTTGGTCTAGCTCCTTGTCTTGCGATGTTGGGCTAGTAGCTTTCCTCTTCTGGCTTCTGGCCTCCCTTAGAAGGAGCCCATCTTTATTGGCGTCCAGGGGAGCAACGACAGCCCCTGGCGCGCTGTCTTGTTCGGCGGCATGACAAAGATGCTTGCAGAGTTCCCTTGACGAAGGTGATCGTTGAGTTCACCGAAGGTGGGCGCCAATGTTGGTCACTTGTCTTTGATTGCTATGAAGCAAGAACAAGGCAACACGATTGTTAAGTGTAAGGACCTTTGTCCTCTGAAACATTATCTCCTTTCTGGTATAATAAGCCTCGGACGAAGATCTTGAAGAACATGTCTTCATCATTCACAAATATAAAAGTACTATTACATATGTAATAATAAGTTATTTACTCATTTCCCATCACATACAGAACAATGTTACAATCCATCTCATATATTAGTAAAGTGATACGAAATATACATTACATGTGTACTCTTGGCTTGCTCGAAGGTAAAAGCGTGAATGCAATTCCAATCCAGCCTAAACAGTATGGAGATACTGTTCATCTATTTATAGGCATTAGTACAACTTCGTACAATATTACATTCATGCCCTCATAGATTACACATAAAGTTTACAAATATCATAAGGATAACATTGTCATTAGCTCTTAGCATCTTGGATAACACCTTCTCCTTGTGTCGCCTTTCTGCGTCATAGTAATGAAGCTTACTTCGTTCCATTTCCATTATTCTGCGCCGAAGCTTTTCTGGTAACGAAGTTCCTGTAACACTTAGTAACATGCTGATAACAAATGGTTAGCCATGTTTTTGAGGACCTTCGGAAGATGAAGGCCCCCAACAGCCGCAACAATTGAAGGCAAGCTCCAATTTTATGCATAACCGTTTATTATATGTTATTTTACAGCACTTAATGTTTGTAGGCTTGTACTGTGTAGTTAAGGTAGCAGTTGCTTGAAATCCTAGTTGGATGAACTCAAGTTCCTTTTGAGATGGATACTAGTATGCTAGGTCGAGTGGTTGCGATGGTAATTCAGGATCTCGGTAGAAGTCGAGTGATTTTTCTAGCACTCGCGAGAGGTCAGGAATTGGTCGTATCCACTTTTGATAATGGAATTATGATGGTCTGTGGACGTGGATCCATGGGGAGGCGTGGTCTTCAAGACATAATTGGAATAAGGATTAATGTGTGGATACTTGTGTCAAGTGTTTGAAAGTACTAAGCACATGCCGAGAAATAAGGTAAATCGGTAAGCCTATTACCTAAGTGAACATGCCCATAGACATACCTTCCCACGTGTTCATGAGATAGGGTCTCCCATTCTGGTTATGGTGGGTACAAGTGCGGTCACTGCACGGCGGCGGTCGGGGTCAGTGGAGCATTGTATGTCAATGGCAGTGGGCATGTTCTGCTGACAGGGAATCGATGTGGACGGTTGATGTGTGTGGGGATAGAGTGCTCCTACATGTCATGTGTTTAGGTTTCCCTTTCAAGGTTTAAACTTGATTCAAATCATCTGCTTGATCCATTGTACTGCATTGAGTAATAAGTGGAAATAAGGTTTACTGGCAAAAGACGTTGATTGACATAATGTTTGATACCATGTGTTGATAGTTAAGTGCTCATCTAGTCAAAATTATTATTCTAGAATTTGAAAAGGTAAAATTTGATTTTAGACTCAGCTAGTGCTTTTGGCAAACCAAACCCCTAATCCAAATAGCTTCATCGTTTAGAGGTACAGGAGTAGACTCCTCACACCGGGTAAGTCTAGCTGAGTATTAGTATACTCAGCCTTGCTTGTGGCATAATTTTTACAGGTACCTTCCAGGAGGATATGCTTTCTGGGTTGACTTGGCCATCCACCATGCCACCAGGTTGGACAGTCGAGTGGAACCCCAATTCAGCAGGAGATGAACAGGAGGAGTGATGGGCTAGGCTTCACCTCACTCTTTATTTACTGTTAGTTAATTTCCGCTGCATCAAAGAACAATGTTTACTACTTTTAAACTCCAATGATGTAATAACTATAAGTACTTATTCAAATCTATGGTATTATGTTTGTTGTATTTCTCTGTGCCTCACCTTCGTGTGAGCAAATGGTACTCGATCCTTGGTAAGTGGCTTCAATCGGACTAGATCCGAGGAATTGATAGTTTATTCCGATTTAAGTGTGTGTCGTTGCCCTTGAGGCAAGACCAAGGCACTTAAGCTGGAATAATCTGGGCGGTTCTGGCACATATATTGATGTGGGACTAGTTGGGATGGAAATCTTATCTTCTTAGCTTTCCAACGGTATCTAGAACATCGAAAACGGAGTGTGTATGTGGCCTGGGCATCCATTTTTGTGAGACCCAGTCCTACAGTCTGAACCAGATCCGCGAATAAACTTATCTTCGACTCCCCTTTAGCTTGGGAATCTATCATTGATTTAACCTTGACCATATAGTTGACGTCCTTGTACTCATAATTCTCCCTTACTTGGTTTTGAGTCATTCTCAACTCCAAGTAGTTGGTGCCTGCATAAGGTGTTGTTGTAGATCTTCACATCGTCCAATCTTGCTCCCCTTCTTTAAGTTGATCCTGTTGTTGCAAAACTTACAAAGAAGGATAAGTTAAGCTGGACATGATATGATTACCTTTAACATAGCCCTCTAGTTCATCATATAGTTTCATGTCAAAATAAGAATTCATATTTGCACAAATATATACTCGATGTACCATATATTCCACTTTCCAATTATATCTAACAATAAAATCATATGTGTGTTTAGTTGTCCATGGAAAATAAGCAATAAAAGAAAGTTTCTCCTCCAAATTATTTAGATTACATAGAACATCAAATTCAATATAAGCTATAGTATTTAAAGAAGATAACAATTTTAGCTCATCATGAACACTAGTTATGGGATTGATTATTCTAATTTCTTGCGTAAGTTGTGGCACAGAAACAACAGAAGCATCATCATACAACTCTTCTTTACCACAAGGAATATGTTGATGATTAGGAGAAAAAATTAACACATCAAGAGAAGTCTCACCATGAACATTACCATTACTCCCACTAGCAAAAGGAATACTTGATGAATTATGAAATGATGAGTAACTTTCTCATGCTGCTTTGAGCACCTCATTTTCTTTAACATCATCCTCTCAATTTTCTATACGATCTTGCAAAAGGTTAGTCACAACAAGAGAAATAACAATAGTATTATCCACTAGATGATGCACCTCATTAGATGAAGTTAATTCAGGAGGTGTATTTATAAAAGCTTCTCACATAAGAATTTTCATATCTTTCCAATTTTGTGGTTTATCAGATGGAGTTAAGGACTCCCACCAAGATAAAGCAGAATGGGTCATAACACTAGTTGCCTTTTTGATCTTTTTTCCGTTCACACATAAAATATTTTGCAAAAAGACAATCTATCTTAGTTTCCCACTGAATATATTTTTCAGTATCTATTACCATCATAAGATGGAAAAGTAAGAATAGAATCACCTATGGAAAACGTTGTAGGCTGTGGTAGACGAGTCTCCAACGTGTCTATCTATTCAACAAGTCCTGAAACTCTCTTCAACCTTTCAGTGTCTATGTTGAGTGCATCACACATAGTTCTCATCATGTCGCGGAGCTCTAGATTGAATGTTCCTGTCATTGTTAGTACAAAATAGAAAAAAGCAACTGTCACACCCGGTTTTGGGGCAAAACTGAATGCATAACATATGTGTGCTAGGATCCATTTTACACACATATGTTGACATCACATGTGTAATATATCAAAAGACAATGCAATAAAGGCGTAAAGAGGGTATAATAACTTTATTACATCATACATACATAAAAGTATTAAATAGTATCATCATCAAAGTACAACACAAATAACATGGGCAATCTCCCATGTTATTCATCATCAGCGTCGCTAGACTCAGTACTCGTCAACATCTTCGTCAAAGTCTTCATCATCAGCTTTTGATAAAAAAATTTAGCAAGGGGTGAGCTCACTTATGGTGGGGGCTCAACAAGTGGGAGGAGTTATGCAAGGTTAACAAGGTAGGCTATGGTTAAGCGGTAAGTATTTTAGTTGGTCAATATTTTATTATCAACGCCTAACTTACTAATTGTTAGTGTATCCCAAATTTCCAATTAATCATAAGCATATGATTATATCAAAAACACTTAAACGAAACCACTTAAGCAAACCAACTATGAATCATCGGATCACGATTTATTCTCAATCTTTAAGTTTAGTTATCATGTGAGGGTCCAGGTTGCTCTTAACCGTGAGCACGACTGACATATCAGTTTTACACTCTATAGAGGTGGTACAACTTTACTCACAAACCATGTATCCCCTCTAGCCTAGGTTGTACGGACCCTTAAACACTGCTGAGGTCAATGGCTATGGATCTACTATGAGGTTTTCACAAAATACACTTAGTACGAAACAACATGCTAAGGTTTCTAAGTCGGTGTGGAGGCCCTCTGGGCAAGGCAGTTTAGCCAAGACTAGATCCCCATGTTAACATGAGCTGCCACCATCAACCACTGCCCCTCTTGCCCATATTTTAGGAAAGTTTGCTAAGTACTAAGCTAATTACCATGATAGCACTCATGGTTGCACTGTTATCCTAGGTGGTCACTCTATGTTCCGTTTAGTACAACATAATCTTGTTTAATCACCGGATTAAAACAGCAATATTCATTTTATTTCCGGAACAATAATTTCTTCAAAGAGTGACATCATAATAATACAGTTAAGCAATAGCATAATTACTAAGCATTGCTTTAATCCCAGGTTAATCAAGGAATAAGGTTGGTATTTCTAGGTAATCTAATTTAGGCAAACCCCATCAAATTTAAGCAAATATCAAAAAGTAAACATTATTATATGCACTATTTGGATACAGACAGAAATGCAGAGGGGGAATCTACTTGCCTTGCTCAAAAGTGTCATGTGCGCCTTGCTCGAACGAATTCGGGTCCTCTACCACGTAATTAGCTTCTGATATAGATTCGCACATCGTATATACAAAAGGAAAACATACACCAATAAATAAACATACACCATTCAACAAACAATAAAACATTCAGTATACAGTTCATACTTATTTAAAAGGTAAATATCCAAAAACAAAACATGACTTATAACTACGACATAATCTAAAATACACCGGTAATCATTCTATTTGTTTATGACATGAATTACTATTATTTTACTTATTTCACTAGAAAAGATTATATGACAAGTTAACTATGAAAACACATACTATATAATTTTTGTTTAAGTAACATAGCTACAACACTAACCCAAATTCTAGGGAATTAGTTTAATTACCGAATAATTATTTCTTTCGTAAAACACCAGTCACATTTTAGTTTTATTATTTCTTTTTAAAAGGAAATTGTACAAATTGTTACAATGTTATTGATAAATCACATAACCTTACTATTAAAAGAACTAAATTAAACTACTAATTTACCTCTACTATTTGGATTATTTTGATATTATTTTAAACATATGCATCTTGATTAAAAAATATGTACATTTGATATTAATAGAGACTATTATGTCTTTAGTGAACAAACAATATGTACATTTGTGTATGAACATATGCATCTTGATTAAAAATCTCAATTACATCATGAGCAAAGGTAAACGTTAAATTATTCATCTAGTGTTTTTGATTAAAAAGATGTGGTCTACCCTATTCCATAATTCTTCACTCTAGAAAATTATATTTAATTTAATTTCAACAGACATAACTAAATTAAGACGTAAACATGGAAAATGGCATAAACACTATTTGAAATAGCTCATCATGTACACAGGAGATCAATCATTCAATTTACACGTGATTCGAACTCTGAAATTTACAAATTTAAAACAACAAAATGTTGCAGGGGTTAGACTTCCTATTATCCATAGATTAGGAAGGATAGCAAGTAAAAATCAATGACTGGTTTGAAAATAAAGTTAGCTTCAACCTTGCTGCCTCTGTTCTTGCGATGGACGTTGGGCAAGCAGGGGAAACTGTCTTGGTCAGCCGAGTAGATGTGGTAGGGCATCGTCGGGGCGGCTTCGACGCAAGGAGAAGAAAGTAGTGGCATAGGTCCTGCGGCGCACAGGGCACTAGCGAGCTGCTTCGGTGATTCGACACACAATGCGAGCAGAGCAGAGAGAGCGCAGGTCAACGACAAGGGGCACGAAAATGAGGGGCTGGCTAGCGGCTATCTTTATAGTCAGGGAAAGGAGAGAATCACGGAGGAGAGAATGAAATTGTGGCGGCCGATTGATGGTATTGAAGTTTCCGTTTTCGGCCATTAATGGCGGTTGTAGAGGTCACGAGAAGAAACTGTCGCGTCATGGAGAGGAAACGGATACGGGTGTGCACTGTTGTGGCCAGGCGCGCAACTACGAACCCGAGCTGGCATCGAACAGGCTCGGCGCCGGGATCCAAATTGGTGACTGATGTCCGGTGGCGTCGTTCGTTCTAACTCTCCGAGCATGAGACCGTGAGGAAGTTGTAAAGGAGAAGAACATGTAAGTGAGTAACAGATAGCAATGTTGAATAAGTGTTCAAAGTACTGGTCCTAGCCGCTGGCCTAAAGAATGTATTAGCAAAGTTGGAGGAAGAGATAAAGGAGGTGACAAGGATATAGGAACAACAAGGGAACAAGTTGGAATGAAAAACAACCACATAGGTGCACAGATGAATGATGTTCCTGCTTATGCACACTTTTTTCTCTCTTCTTTTCTCTGATTTTTCTCCTTTTTTTCTTTGTTTTGTGTTGATTTTTTTGCACTTGCTTTTTAATATTCTATTTTTTTCACAAGAGTGTCGTAAAAACAATATATAACATAAGATTATCAAAAAAAATCTCATCTCACTGTCACAAATTTTCAGCTCTAACTTCAATAGACTGTTTGACAAATTTAAAAATTTCAAATGCAAAAACTCACAACATAACGTTGTTGGTCTCCTTTTTGTCTTTCTTTTATATATATGGATCACCTATTTTGAATAAGGGAAGTGGGAGATATTGACCCCGAAATACAGACTGGTCTAAAATTTTAGGATCACAAACATATTTTCTTCCAATACCAGGAGCTCCTTGATACTTATGTTTTCCTAGAATTGCATAAATGAGAAATTTGTAGATAATTTTCTACGCTTTCTAAAAAGAACAAGAACACTAACTTCCGAGTTTGTATGCTAGATTTATGCTCAAAATAACAAACTAGGTAGAAACTAATCTCATAATGACAAGATGATAAGATGAAAAATGATGGGACCTATTTTGGATATTGAATTTGTAGGATCACAACGGATGAAAAGGATTAAAATAAACCAAAACAAATCTAAACCAACAACAAGACCTTGACATAGGACACAAACTCAATAAGACGGAATCTAAAACCAAATTGTGCAAAGGCTAAGGCAAAGTCTTTAGGTTAGGATACACTAATGGTTTTTAAAGAAAAGACCTAATATTAGGACTTTTTTCTCTTTGGCTTTTTGTGGGTTATAGGTCGAACAAAATGAATCCAAAGGTAGAATTATACCTCATGGGTAACCTGAATCCTAATACCACTTGATATAAGGCAAGCCCCGATCTTCCGTGAGGTACGATAACTTGATTGGGTGGAGATCTCGACGTTGATGATCCAAGGCTCTGAACAAATGGATCCTCGCAATCACTACACCACGACTCCATTGGTTATCACCCATGACACACGAGTGACCTTACCACAATGGTTTATCCCTGCAAGAGCAATCAAGGACGCAAGCAAGAATAGGAAGAACACAACCAATACTGTTTTAATTATGAGTTGGAGTCTTACAAACAGATGAACGGTGAACTGTTCGATGATATATATGATCTAAGAAAAACCCAAACCCTAATGTGGTGGCGGATATTGTTAAAATAAGGGTGTGTGCACAACCCCTGGAGGTACCCCTAATGGGCTCCAACACGATACACGACCCAACGGTCCAATAGACGGTGTTGCAGCACAAAACATAATCTAAACGATGACTTATTTCAATGATTCCTATTGACTACGGATTAATTTTAAGGTGGTTCCAGTTGGGTTGGAAAGCTTATCTCCTTAGATTTCCATCCATATAAAGCCCAACCTAATCGGAGTTCGGATGCACCCTGGGCGCCCGCTTTAGTGCAGACTGGTCCTAGACTCCGAGGTGGAGATGAAGTTGAGTTAGACTTGGCTTTCTCTTGTTGTGATCGTCCTAGCTTCTCCTCCTTGACATCTTGACCTTTCCCAAGTCCTTGTTGGTCCTTTCCAAGGTTCCTAATCATCGAAACATACATGGCACCAAGTGTAGGCTCTAAAACACAATTGACTAGGCTAGAACGAACCTAGAGATTTAGCTATCGTGCACGCGCCCGTATTGTCGGTCCATGCATTATTTGTATGAGAGTGATGTCTTCATCAAAAGAGGTTGATAATTCTTCTTCTTGGTAAACCGCATCGACCTAGTCGTCTTCAAATTAATAACCAACAATGCAAGGAGTATGTAACCGTTCCCTAGGGTTCACCTTGTGATCTACCCACCATGCTGCAAACTTCGGGCTTGGGTATGACATCTAGTACACCTTCCTGCACTGGTGTGCAAGGATAAAATTATCATGGCCTCAAAGTCGTTCCTTATTCTTGACTTCAATTATGCCATATTGATTTTTTCTAATCCCATTACAGGTATCGAACCAATCACACATGAAGAATACTACATTTAGAGTTTTGTTCACTGCAAAATTGAACTCAAGAATGGTTTGAATGACACCATAATAATCTTGAGGTACCTTTTCCTCATCTTAAGTATGCGGTTGCGCCATTGTAGATGATGAAGGTTGATCTTGCTCTTGAGGTGACTCCTGTGGTCGCACATCTCCAATTGCCATTTCCTTAGTGTGGTTATCGGAGCCTCATCATCATTTATATCATTAAGAACAACTTGCTCTCTTGAAGAGCCATTAGTCTCATCAAATACAACATTACTGATGACTTCAACAAGTCCATAGGATTTGTTGAAGACCCTATATGCTTTTGTAGTTGAATCATAACCTAGCAAAAACTCTTCTATAGCTTTGGGGGCAAATTTGGAGTTCCTACCTCTCTTAACCAAATATAACATTTGCACCCAAATACATGATAGTATGAAATATTGGGTTTGTTACCGATTAGTAGTGTGTATGCAATCTTCTTGAGGAGGCAGTGTAGGTACAACTAGTTAATGGCGTGGCAAGCCATGTTCACATCTTCCGCCCAAAACTGATCCAGCATCTTGCATTCACCAAACATCGTCCTTGTTATGTCGATGAGCATCCTATTCTTCCTATCCACTACTCCCTTTTGTTGGGGTGTATAGGGGGCAGAGAACTCATGCTTGATGTCTTCCTCCTTGAGAAATTCTTCAACTTGAAGGTTCTTGAACTCAGTACTATTGTCGCTCCTTATCTTTCTAATCCTCAAGTCGAACTCATTTTGAGCTCGCCTTAAGAAACGCTTGATGGTCCCTTGGATTTTTTATTTATCCTGTAAAAAGAATACCCAAGTGAAGCGAGTAAAGTCATCTATAGTAACAAGACCATACTTGCCTCCGTAGATGATAAGATAAGCAATAGGGTCGAATAAGTCCATATGAAGCAGCTCCAATGGTCTTGATGTCGTCATAATATTCTTGCTTGGATGACTTGAACTAACCTATTTCCCGGCTTGACAAGCTGCACAAGGTATGTCTTTGCTAAACAAACATTAGTTACTTCTAACACATGTTCTCCCTTTAAAAGCTTATGAAGATTCTTCATTCCAACATGTATTAGACGGCAATGCCATAGCCAGCCCATGTTGGTCTTAGCAATCAAACATGCATCTAAATTAGCATTATGTTTCGAAAAGTCTACTAAATCAAGTTTGCCATCTAGTATGCCTTTAAACACTTATGAACCTCCACTTCTTCTAAGGACAGTAACATCTACATTAGTGAATAAGCAATTGTAACCCATGGAACAAAGCTAACTAACCTACCTAGTGATTCTACTAGAAAAACATTAGAAATAGTTTGCTCAGTAGTTATGGCAATCTTACCCAACCTCTTTACCTTGCCTTGAATCCCATCTCTGAATATGATTTTGTCTTGGGAACATTTGTTCTTGACATAGGAGGAAAACATTTGCTTCTCCCCCATCATGTGGTTTGTGCATCCACTATCAATGATCCAACTTGAGCCCCCAAATGCATAAACCCGCAAAATGAATTTAGGCTTGCGGTTTAGGTACCCAACTAGAGTTGGGTCCTGTCAGGTTAGCCACATATGATTTTAGCACCCAAACGCAAGTCTTACTATTATTGCGGTTAGGTCCCACATTAGAAGCAACAACTTTACTATATTTACAATAAGTACATAGGAAGCATCAAACGTACGATAAGAGAAAGAAGGACCATATGATGCATTCCTATCCTTAGACACATGAGTGGATCTAACATGAGAAGCATTGTGCCTACTTCTACTCTTACCATGAACAAAGGATGCACTACTAGAAGATGCAATCATGGCATGAGTACAATAAACAAGATCATGAGCATAGCAGGAACAAAACGATCAACACAAGCATCATGAGCACAAGAAGTAGCATGGTGAACATTCTTAGCATAAATGTAAGCATGGTTCTTGCAAGAATGAACACTGCTAGCCATAGGCGGTTTCCCCTTCTCCTTAATGAATTTTGGGGGCCTCATGGCTCTTCTTGTCTTTGGTTGCCGTGGAAGCTAATACAACCTTAATGGAGGGATGTGTACCAATTATATAGGCATCCCAAGTGAATTTCATTTTCTCTAGTTCATCTCTACAAGTTTTAAGTTAAGCATTTAATTAAACAATATCATCATTCAACTTAATAATGGTGGAATCATGATCATTGTAAGAATTAATGTCAAAGTCCTTACACCTAGTGCAAATCGAAACCTGCTCAAGAGATGAACTAGCAACAGAGAATTAATTCAATTTTCCTATCCTAGCATTCAAATCATCATTTGCAATCTTAGGGTTAGAAATAGATGAATGACAAGAAGACAACTCAGTGGATAACAACTGTTGGGGACTTGTTCTTAAATGCTATGAAATAAGAACAATGCAACACAAAAGTTACTGATTAAAGACCTTTCGTCCTTGAAGCATTATTTCCCTTAGGATATAATGATCTTCAGACGAAGGTCATGAAAAACGTACCTTCATCATCTCAATATACAATGGAAAACAGAATCTTATGACACATAGAAGACATGAGTAATCATATGATATCATTCAAGCATTTTTATTATATAATCATGAATAAACATGGATAATATTGAATTACCTTTATACCTTCGGCTTGACAGAAGGTGAGAATCCAAGTGTGACGTGCGAGTGAATACAAGCTAACGTGAACAGTATGGGGATACTGTTCATCTATTTATAGGCGCAGGGCATAGCCTGTGAGATATTACATTCATGCCCTTTACAAAAGATTACAATTATGACACAGACTCTCTTGGATCAATCGGTCATTTCATCTTTAAGTCGGTGTAGTCCTTCGTCTTGATACATGCCACTATGCCAAAGCTTTAAGGATGACAGCTTTGACACTGCTTTTGAGAGGATCTGCCGAAGGTGTTTCTTCTTACAGGATCTTCGGCGACGAAGCATACCCTCAACAGTAGCCCCTTCGCGGTGCTAGATCGTTTTTCATAACGAGCTTGATCCGTGAAAAAGTCTCCTAGGCTTCGGAATGCCGAAGGTCCGAAAAACACCTTCCCTGAGAAACGATTAAAATATTCCATGCGGAGGGTACACGCGTCCTGGCGATTCACCTTATCGGGTTCTGTGGCCCACCATTCAGCGGGTGCGGGCGACTGTTCGTCCGGTGCGGAAGACTTGACGATTCACCTTCCCACCTGCGGCACTATATAAACAGACATGTAGGTGTGAAGTTACCACAACATTCATTGTTATTGCACTGTTTTGCTGCCAAAAATTTGACCATAGCCGAAGCTTGTTCATCGCACTTAACCAAAGCACCGCTGTTGGTTTTGCTTCGTCACAAGAGGAAGAGCTTCGGGAAAATTAAAAAAGTTAACAACTTCATCAAAAATTGTGAGGAATTCATCATCAAATGGCAAGGGTACGTTCCACTACTAGGGTTACACGTGACGGAGAAGAAGCCAAAGCTGCTGAAACCGCTCCGATTTCCGAAGTGATGAAACAGTCGGGGCTGGTAGTGCTGGGGGATATTTCTGATGAAGGTGCACCTGCGGCCGAAGCTGAGCAGATTGTTGCTGAGGAAGGTGATTCTACAGATGATTATAGTGCCGTGCCATCTAAACCCAACCACCTGGAGTTTGGGAGGTCCACTGTTACCGAAGATGATATGCCTAAGTTGATGAAGTTAGGCTATTTCAGTGAAGCCAAAAAGGAACTAATTCGCTTTGACTGAGAGGAAATTACTCCGAAGCCAGAAAAGGATGAGGTGGTAGTCTTTAAAAGCTTCTTTAAAGCAGGATTAAGATTTTTTTTGAACGAGATGATTGCAGATGTTTTGAAGAAATTTGGGATTTATCTTCATCAGCTAACTCCTAACGCCATCGTTAGGCTTAGCGTTTACATCTGGGCTCTCCGAAGCCAAGTGGAAGAACCGCTTGCCGAAGGCTTCTGCCGGGCACATGAGCTTCATTATCAGACAAAAGCTAGAGAAGACAGGCTGCACGAGAACTTTGGCTGCTACAATTTTGCTTATCGCAAAGATGCGAAGTCTCCAGTTATCAGCTATCGTACCAAATGGCCAGCTGGCTGGAAGACTGAATGGTTTTATGTCAAAGTTGATGAGAAAAAGGAGGAGCTGGTTCAAAGTCCATTAGAATTAATCTTCGGAGAGACTAGGCCGCAGTGCAACATGAAACCGGAGAGTCCATGCCAAATTGCACTGGGCGAATTTCGAGTTATTGCGGAGCACATTGGTACTAGGGATCTGGCGCAAGAATTCTTAGCTTTTAGAGTGTTCCCAACTTTGAAAGAATGGGACATGCCGAAGCTCAAAGGGGAAAAGAAAAAGAAGGAACTTGTCAGGTTGCCCTATTACTATAAATTCAAGAAACACTTCAAAGAACCTTGCCAAGAATGGTTAGACACGATTGAAGTTATGTGCAACGAGATCCTTGGCAACTATTCTAAAAAAGAAGATCAATTAATGACTGCAGCCTTCGGCACTCGACCGAAGTGTAGGTTGAACCGGGTGATGGATGCTCTGAATTTTGAGTATCCGGACTATGAGCGATTGGACAAAGGTGCCGAAGGACAAAAGAGAAAAAGAGTTGCTAGCGTCCTGGATAAAGAAGCTGCTAAATTGGAGAAAAAGGATGATGAAACTTTGAAGAAAAGAAAACTAAGCCCTGAGCCGAAGATAGCTGCTTCGAAGAAGAAGAAAGCTGCGGCTTTGAAGCGAAAAACAACTCATACTGAGGACGAAGCTCCTTCAACACCTCCTGCTGCTAATGTCGAAGAAATTTTAAAGGTAATGACTGAATCTTTGCCTGTCAAGCTAAGTCCACTAGGGCCACATCTGACGAAGCTTTTTCAGAAGGAAAAGAAGCCTTCTGTGGCGAAGAAGCCAGATGAGCCGAAAAAACGAAGAATTATTCATGTAGTTGAGGTTATCGAGCAGACAGCGCCGCTGGCATCGACGTCAAAGACTCTAGCTATTGAGAGCACTGCTGCTGCCGAAGCTGCACCCACCGAAGCCGAAAGTGCCAAAGGTGAAACCGCTGAAGATGTAAATCTAGAGGCTACACTCTCTGAAATTGATACCATGCTTCTGGATGCGGCCGCGAAAGAAGCTGCTGCAGCCGCTGAAGAGATCCCTGGTATAGTGGCTAGAAAAGGGAAGGAGAAAGTCGAGGATACTTCGACAGAAGAGGACTTCAATTTCCATGATATACTTGGGCAGAAATTGTCAAAGGCTGAAAAAGAAGAACTGAAAGAGTATGCTATATCTTGCGGGTACATACCAGGTGCGTTACTCTTCGGAGGAGTCAACGAAGAAAGCTTGAGATGCCTTTGGGACCACACTGGGGCTAAGGTTGTCGGCACTCTATCGAAGAGCGTTGGCTTCCCGAAGGTTGAGGCAGACCTTAGCAGGTACCGGCGGCAGCATATTGCCGGTAGCCTATTTTATGCTAACTTTAAGGTAAAATTCTTAACTTTCTATTGCTTTGATATGAAGATTGTTTTCTGATGAAGCTTATTTTATAAGAGCTTACTGCTAAGCAAAGTCCTGAGGATGCAACAAGACCTTGAGGACAAAAAGAACGAAATTATAATTGAGGGCCTGGAGAAGAAGATTAAAGACCATGAGGCTACCCTAGAGAAAAAAGACTTCGTACTTCAAACCATGGAAGGTTCACTGGCGGAGGCCCAGGTCGAAATTGCTAGATTGAATAGTGAACTCTCCATGCAAAAGAAAAATTTTGAAGCCAAACTCGAAGCTAAAGCTGAGAAAAATTCAAATTTGCGGAAATCACTGAAAGAACTTCAAGAAAACTGCGTAAACTTCGGCAACCAGTGCCTGTAGCGGCTAAAATAGGTTTTTAACTCAGTTGGAGCCAGCGCTGAGAAATTCAGTCCTTCGGTTGAGAACCTGCCGGAAACCTTCGAACATATTGAAGGCGAAGTTGATGCGCTCGACAAAGTTATAGCTGGACACGCCGATTTCTGCGCTCTGCTAGCTTCTCGAGGCACAGCTGTTGCCTTCATAAAATCTGGCTGTGAACATGGAAAGATTGTCAACAGACCAAATTTTAGCTTATCACCGACTGATTTAATTGATATCCCCAGCCTAGCTTGGAGTATAGGAAATAGATTCATAACTCAAGTTTGGGTAAAAGGCGGGCGAAAAATGGCTGGCAACGAAGCTCGAAGCCAGCTTAAGCCGGTAAAAAATTTGTGCCTGTTACATTACCTTCTTCTTGAACTCTACTCTTCTCTTATACCGTTTTAATATGTACAGGATGATGATGCTGAGGAATAATGAGCCTAAGCTTGACAGGTGATCCGAAGCTCAAATAATCCAAAGCTCATTGATGTCAAAGCTGAAGACCTTGCTGAAAAAGTTCTAGAGAAAAATCTTGTAATATCGTTGTAAAAATATTTGTAATTTAAGAATCAAATACTAACTCTGTAAATTTGTACATACCTTGTAATATATTTTTACCTTTTCGTCCATGTATGAACTGATTTGATGTGGACGAAACTAGTACTTTTTGAGCCAAAGGCGAAAAACACCTTCCCTTCTTTTCGTACACAACGAAGCATGAAACTGCTTCTTTTTCTTTTCTGCCGAAGCCTTATCCTTATAGCCGAAGCATCTGCCTGTGTCTGTATGTTATGATGATGATGATCCTATGTATGTCTAAATGCATTTTTATGTATGCAATGTATGATGTAATGTATCGTGCAAATGAATGCCCAACCACACACATATCCGAAGCTTCATCCACAACCTTCATTCCTTAAGGAATGACTGAAACCTCTTTGCCGTTTGTTTTTCGGCTGCACCGTTTATTTTTCGGTGTAAGTTCTACATTCCCTAAGGAACGTCTTTTGAACTTCTTCACCTTCAATTTCGGCGGTATTCGCGTTGACTTTTCGCGCTTCGCCTTATATTTCGGCGGTATCAGCGTTGACTTTTCGCTGTAAGCTCTGCATTCCCTAGGGAACGGCTTTTGAGCAGAAAACTTACACTACGCTCCCTTAGGAACGGCTTTTTGTAGCTTCATCGTGCTCTGCGGGACGACTTTTGAGCTTCTCCCTGTTTTTTCCTTTTTCCCTGCACTCGATGGTGCATGCTCAGTTTTTACATTTACATACTTGGGGGATTTTGCTCTCGTAGAGCTGAATAAGAAAAAGAGAAATTATATGCTATGGCCCCATTAAAAACCATTCTCCCCCTTTGGAAAGGAAAAGGGTGCCATAAGAAAAATAAAAAGATTACATCTAGCTAGACAAAATATCGCCGAAGCTCATCCGCATTCCAAGATCTAGGAATGTCGTTGCCGTCCATATCCTTCAATCTGTAAGAACCGGGTCTTGATGAAGATACTACCAGAAAAGGTCCTTCCCACTTCAGCTGCAGCTTGCCTACTGTATCTGGGTTGGCCACTCTCCGAAGCACCAAATGCCCTGGCTTAATGTTCTTTAGCCGAACTTTTCTGTCACACCATTTTATTGTTTCGGCTTGGTATTTATTGATATTCTCCACGGCCTGAAGCCTGATCCCTTCTATAGCATCTTTTACCATAGAATAATCAGCTTCGTCCTCTACCGAAGCCACTATTCTTATTGATCTTGCCTTGGCTTCTTCTGGGGTTATCGCTTCGTCACCAAACAATAGTTTGAATGGTGTAAAACCTGTTGACCTTGATATTGTTGTGTTGTGGCTCCACACCACTTTGATCAATTCATATGGCCACTTTCCTCTAGGCTGATTGAAGATTAATTTGTTCACAGAATTCCTTGAAGGCTTCAGCATCGAACTGTGTTCCATTGTCTACAGTAATAGCCTTCGGCACTCCGAAGCGACAAACAATGTTTTGCCAGAAGAATTTCTGAACGGTGACTGAAGTTATTGTGGCTAAAGGCTTCGCTTCAATCCACTTGGAAAAATACTCTACCGCCACCACAACATATTTTAGATTTCCTTGTGCTGGTGGAAGTGGGCCTAGTAGAGGCCCCACCTTTGCAACGGCCAAGTGGGCTATATTAACTGAGTGAGAGATGAAGGTTGCTTCTGGTCTCTTGCACATTTTTGACAGCCTTCACATTTTTGGACTAATTCTGCTGCATCCGAAGCTGCCTTCGGCCAGTAAAATCCTTGTCGAAAAACTTTTCCCAACAAGGGCCTAGATCCAACGTGAGACCCACACAGATCTGCATGTATCTCTTTCATTAATTCCATACTTTCAGTTCTTGATAAACACTTGAGGAGTGGTGAACAAACTTCATGTTTATACAATTCCCCTTCTATCATCACATATGGTCTTGTTCTTGCCTCCATTCTCTTGTTATAAGCTTCATCACTTGAGAGACAATTGCCTTGGAGGAAAGATATTATTTCAGTTCTCTAGTCTTCACTGTGTATTGGAGAAATAGTAAGCACTGCTCTCTGCATGAGCTCAACCGAAGGTGCTTTTATTGTTTCAAAAAATACTTCCGAGGGTAGGGGAGCCCCTAAGCCGCTGATTTGGCTAACAAATCTGAATGCTCATTTTCACCTCTTGGAATATTTTTGACAGAAAAAACTTCGAAGGAAGCATCCAGCCTTCGAACTATATCCAGATATCTTTCAAGCTTCGGATCTCGTGCCTTGCTACTTTAGTCCACGTGGCCAGCAATAACTTGAGAATCAGTCTTTAGGATGGCCCTTCTTATTCCCATTGCCCTTAGTTTCCAAAGCCCCAATAGAAGTGCTTCGTACTCAGCAATATTATTTGTGCAACTGAAATCCAGTTTGACTGCATAACATGTTTTGACTTTTGACGGTGCCACTAGGACCGCAGCTGCTCCTGCATCGAAGGCTTCCCAAGAACCATCGCAAAACACTGTCCAAGCTTCGGCATCTTTGCTTATCCCCTCTTCGTGAGCCCCTGGCGTCCAATCGGCGATGAAATCTGCTAGCGCTTGGAATTGAATTCAAGATCTATGTACATAGTCAATAGTGAATTCATTAAGCTCCGCGGCCCATTTTCCAATCCTTCCAGTAGCTTCTCTATTCCTCATGATATCCTTCAGGGGCTGTGATGAAGGAACAATTATGTGATATGCTTGAAAATAATGCCGAAGCTTCCTGGACGCCATTAACACAGCATACAACACCTTCTCCAATTCTGTATAGTTTTTCTTTGATAAACTCAAAACTTCAAAGACAAAGTATACTGGGACTTGCTTTTTAGCTTGTCCTTCAAGCTTCTCTTGTACAAGCGCTGCACTCACTGCAGAATGCGAAGCTGCCACATACAATAGCAATGGAGCCCCTAGCACGGGTGGAGTTAATGTTGTTAAATCAATCAGGTATTGCTTCAGCTCTTCGAAGGCTTTCTATTGAGTTGGGCCCCATTGAAAAACTTCAGCTGACTTTAGTACTTCAAATAATGGCAAATTTCTTTCTACTGATCTGGATATAAATCAATTCAAAGATGCAAGTCTTCCTATCAGCCGTTGGGCCCCCTTCTTTGTGCTTGGCGGCTCCATTCGAAGGATAGCTTCGATCTTGCTTGGGTTGGCTTCGATCCCCTTCGTTGAAACTATACAGCCAAGGAATTTTCCCTTCTTCACTCCGAAGACACATTTGTCTGGATTTAATTTCAAGCCAGCTTGCCTAAAATTAGCAAATGTTTCCTGTAAATCAGTAATGTGGTTTTCTTGCTTCGTGCTCTTCACTATGATATCATCAACATATGTTAGTACATTTCTGCCTATCTGAGAATGAAGAACTTTGGCTGTCATCCTGCTGAAGCTTCCTCCAGCATTCTTGAGCCCCTCAGGCATCTGAAGATAACAATATGTACCACTGGGGGTTATGAAGCTGGTATTTGGCTCATCTTCCTTCTTCATCCAGATTTGGTGGTAGCCTGAATAACAATCTACTAGACTCATGAGCTCTGACGAAGCTGTTGCATCTACTAGAGAATCTATTCTTGGTAATGGGAACTCATCCTTTGGACAAGCCTTGTTCAGATCAGTAAAATCAATGCACATTCTCCATTTTCCATTGGCCTTCTTCACCATAACAGTGTTGGCTAGCCATTCTGGGTATTTTACTTCTCTGATGACACCAGCACTGAGAAGTCTTTTTACTTCGTTCCGAGCACCTTCGACTTTATCGTCAGACATTTTCCGAAGCTTTTGCTTCCTGGGTCTGAGGGATGGATCGACATTGAGTGAATGTTCAATGACGTCCCTGTTAACACCACAGAGATCGTTGGCTGACCATGCAAAACATCTTTGTTGTTGAATAAAAACCTTATCAAGGTTTTCTCCTGCTCTTCAGATAATTAGGACCCCAGCAATACCTTATGCTCTGCTATGTCTTCACATAAAAGCATGGGCTTCGGCTGATCAGTCGAAGCAGCCTTCTCTCTTCTGTACTTATACTGTTCACAAGCTTAGGCTCCATCTATATTGTGGATTGCTTTTGACTCTGTCCAATTTCCTTTAGCCTTTCTGGCAGCTTCCTGACTTCCATGAATAGCAATATGCCCTTGATCCGAAGGTATCTTCATGCATAGATATGCTGGATGAAGAATTGCTTCGAATGCGTTGAGTGTTCCACGACCAATGATTGCATTATAGGGGTATTCCATGTCAACAATATCAAACACAACCTGTTCAATTCTTGTATTGTGGACAAATCTGAAGGTCACTGGCATCGTGATCTTGCCAAGTGCTACGATCTGCGTTCCTCCGAAACCACAAAGAGGGTGTGTAGCATTATGGATCTTATCCTCTGGCTCTTGCATCTGTCTGAAGGCCTTAGCAAATATGATATCCGCTGCACTGTCTATATCAACGAGAACATTGTGGACTAGAAATCCCTTGATGACACAAGATATGACCATGGCATCATTGTGAGGGTAATCCTTGAGCTGAAGGTCCTCTTGGGAGAAGGTAATTGGGATGTGGGACCATTTTGACTTGATGAAGGGTCCTTGCACCCCAACATGTTGTACCCTTCTCTGGGCCTCCTTCTTCTGCTTCTTGTTGGCCGGCTCTGAGCATGAACCGCCTGTTATCGGGAGCACCAGCTTCGTAGCCGAAGCAACTTCGGATTGATTATTGAACGAAGCCATCAGCTCAAAAAGTGGAAGTGAGTTCACCGGAGGTGGGCGCCAATGTTGGGGACTTGTTCTTAAATGCTATGAAATAAGAACAAGGCAACACAAAAGTTACTGATTAAAGACCTTTCATCCTTCGAAGCATTATTTCCCTTAGGATATAATGATCTTCAGACGAAGGTCATGAAAAACGTACCTTCATCATCTCAATATACAATGGAAAACAGAATCATATGACACATAGAAGACATGAGTAATCATATGATATCATTCAAGCATTTTTATTATATAATCATGAATAAAAATGATAATATTGAATTACATTTATACCTTTGGCTTGACAGAAGGTGAGAATCCAAGTGTAACGTGCGAGTGAATACAAGCCAGCGTGAACAGTACGGGGATACTATTCATCTATTTATAGACGCAGGGCACAGCCTGTGAGATATTACATTCATGCCCTTTACAAAAGATTACAATTATGACATAGACTCTCATGGATCAATCGGTCATTTCATCTTTAAGTCGGTGTAGTCCTTCGTCTTGAGACATGCCACTATGCCGAAGCTTTATGGATGACACAGCTTCAGCACTGCTTTTGAGAGGATCTGCCGAAGGTGTTTCTTCTTACAGGATCTTCGGCGACGAAGCATACCCCCAACAACAACACATTCTTCTTAACTTCTAAAGCAAGGGATTTTTCTACATCGACAAATTTATCATGTTCCTCAAAAAGTAAATCCTCTTGCTTCTTTATTAACGTATTCTTTTCATTCAAGGCGTCAATTAATTCATTGATTTAAGCAGTTCTATCTAAGCCCTTAAGTAACACTATTGGGGACTTGTTCTCAAATGCTATGAGTTGAGAACAAGGCAACACAAATGTTAATGGTTAAGGACCTTCGTCCTTCAAAACATTATCTCCTTCATGATATAATGATCTTTAGACGAAGGTCATGAAGGGCATACCTTCATCATCTCATTATGTGATAGAAAACAGGAGCATAAATTACATATAAAGAATACGAATAATCATCTTAAATCATTATATTATTTGTATTCTTATTAAATAACCATGAATAAACATTAACGATATTGAATTACATTTGTACCTTCGGCTTGACAGAAGGTAAGAATCCAAGTGTGACGTGCGAGTGAATACAAGTCACCGTGAACAGTACGGTGTTATTGTTCATCTATTTATAGGCACAGGACGCAGCCTGTGTAAAATTACATCCATGCCCTTGACATATATTATTGACTAAGGGTAATCTATCAAGGACTAGACAACCTTTTCCTCTTTAGGTCGGTTTCATTTTCCACCGCTAAGCCGAAGCTTCTCCATCCGTAGCTTCGAAACTGGTTCATCCTTCTCCCAGATCACGCCTTTCATCCCGTGCGCACCTTCATCTCAAGGCTGAAGGTTCCTGTGACAGTATATTATACTTGGAGAACATGTTAGTCATGTTTTTGAGGACCTTCGGAAGATGAAGGCCCCCAACAATCACTATAATTAATGTCAATATCATTGGAATCCTCATCACTAGAAGAAGTGTACTTAGGTGTATCTCAAGAAAATACCTTCTTCTTGTAAGACTTCTTCTTCTCCTTCCCCTTGGTGTTCTTGTTTTGTTCTTAGTCATTGTTATTAGGACACTTTGCTACTAAATGAACAGACTTACTACACTTGAAGCTGGCATGCTTCCCCTTGATTTTCTCTTGTTGGAGAAGTCATTGCGCCCCTTCAAAGTGGTCTTGAAGCGCTTGATTACAAGCTTCATCTGCTCTTCGTTGAGGTCAGCCGCCTCAACTTGTGCCACCTTTTCGAGGAGTGCCTCCTTTTTGGTTTGTCCCTTTGAGGGCAACGGGCTACCGTTCATTGTTGTGGAGACTTGTCTTGGCGGCATCGTCGATGTACCTCGCCTCCTTGGCCATCATTTGTTGACTCATGAACTTACTAAGAACTTCCTCAAGCATCATTTTGGTGTACCTAGGGTTCTCATAGATTAAGCTAATAATGTTAGGATCTAAAACTGTAAATGACCTTAGCATGAGTCGGTCGACGTCATGATCCGTCCATCTCTTTCTTCCGTAGTTCTACACTTGGTTCACCAAGGTCTTAAGCATGTTGTATGTCTCTTGTAGCTCTTCTCCTCTCTTCATGGTGAACCTCCCCAGTTTACCTTCTATGACCTCCATATTGGTGATCATGGTCAAGTCATTTCCTTCATGAGTGATCTTCAATGTGTCCCAAATTTCTTTGGCATTGTCTGTTGGAACTTGCTCTCAGCAGCAAAGAGGCCAACAAGGGTGAGCGGTGGTGACAACAGGGTTACGTGCACGGGGGCAATCGCTCTGTTGATCTAGCCTCTCACGGGCACTGTGCGGGGGTATTTATAGGTATCTGAGTGCCCAGCGTCTTGTGTTAAGGACGCATGTGCCCTCAGACACCTATTTTATCCCCAGAATATTCCCATAAAGCAGGGTTACAGACCGTAATTACAAGTATTCCTTTACAAGTTAGGCCCGTAATACAGAGGCGGCCACGCGGGGCCCGTTACAATGGGCCAGATCACACGTGGGCCTTGGGACTGAACGGGGACGCGCCGTGGTAGGACGTCGCCGCAGGCCTTCGTCAAAGTGCCGAGTCCTGCGAAGGGTGTCCCTGCCCGCTTTGTCTCCGTCGGACCAGCGGCTGCAGCGAAGGCCTCGAGCGAAGGGTGGCGTCTTTGCCTTCGCCCCAACATTTGCCCTCCGAGGGACCAGTTCGACAAAGTCACCTGGTGCCGAAGACGTCGCTAGATGGCGGAGACGCTGCCCTCGCTCGAAGTGGTTCCGCGGGGGTTTTTGATGTGACCGTTGATGGACGGCGTACTGTTGGATTGCGGGTTTCCCGAAGCGTCGCGGCCTGTCGGGTTGCGGGTTTCCCGAAGAGCCGCGCCCTGCCTATAAAAGGGGGCGTGGGCGGCGCTGTTTGAACTCTGCCTTCCGCGCTCCGTAAAACCCTAGCCGCCCGCCGTCTTGTTGCTCCTTTTCCTCCGCTGCTCCCTTTGCTCGCCGGCGTTCTGGCTCGAGTGAAGCAGACCGCCCGCCGCCGACGACGGTACGTAGCGATGCCATCCTCTTCTTCTTCCGCCGACGCTGCGCCGCCGGCCGCCGCCTCGTCTGAGGAGACGTTGAGTAACGTGGTGGTGGAGGAGTTGCGCGCCGGCGACTCTGTTGAATTTGGTGTGTCGCGGATGACGTCAGCCCGTATTGAGGATATGCAGCGGTTGGGCTACTTTGGCGGCGGAGTCGCTCGTGCTCCGGGGACGGAGGAGGTCCCCGAGCCGGAGGGCGAGTTGGTTGTTTTCGAGGCGTTCTTCGTCGCCGGACTCCGCTTGCCTGCGCACCGTTTTGTCAGCGAAGTCCTGCGTAGATTCAGCGTTCAAATACATCAGCTGACACCGAACGCCATAGTGGCGCTGGCGAAGTATGTCTGGGCGACGACTTCGTACGGCGGACAGCCGTCAGTTGAAGTTTTTGCGAAGAATTATTGTTTGCATTGGCAGAAAAGGATGGTTGAGGACGGAGTTGCCCAGTTCGGGTCATGCACATTCACGCCGAAGACCGGCAAAACCACAATGCCAGTAGTGGAGTTGGTCCCGTGCGCCCGCAACAAGTGGGGCAATTGGAATGAATTTTGGTTTTATGTTGCTGAGGCTACTGTCGAAGGCCATAAAGGGCTCCCCGTGTCCGAAATGTGCTCTCACTATTACTCTGCGTATCCGCCTTATGAAGTAGCAGAAGATGATGCAGACGAAGGGGCCCTTCGGTGCGCCGCCGGTCAGAGCAGCGGTCGAGATTTAGTTGAAGAGTTCGTGGCGTACGGGGTCTGGCCCTTGGCGCACGGCTGGGCGCTGGGCGAAGTATGCCCTCGCCAGATGCCCTTTCACGGAGGAAGGGTGGTGCGAAGTCCTGCCTTCGCACTGAGTTTGCGAAACCGTGACCCGGCCGCCTTTGTGCGTGATGCGGAGGACTTGGCGGTGCGGCTCGTGGGGCGTTATGTGCGGAAGGGGCCCGGCTTCGCGTTAGTAGGGCTGGTCGGCAGGAGCTGCTGTCTTTGCCGGCTGCCACGGGTGCAGGGGAAGGGGAGCTGCGAAGCCTTTTTGCGGGTGAGGAGCTTAGGATAATGTTGTTTAATTATAGAGAGATGGGGATTATTCCTAAGGTTGAGCCGATGTAGGGCGTGGTGCCCTCGCTTGTGTTTGTGTAAGGGCTTGTAAAATGGAGTTTTGTGCCCTCGTGTGCCTGTGCCTGCGAGGGCGCCGTGTGCTTTGTCTGGTGTGATTGATTATGCTGTGCCAGTATGATTATAATTGGTCTTGGTGTCGTTTCTGCTTTTGTTGTACTGGGTCGGCTGCGCCCTTGGGCGGCTCTTGCGCGAAGTCTTTGCGATGGGCTTCGGATTTTTGCGCGCTTGTGCTTAGTCCGGCTGCACCTTTAGGCGACTTCTGCGCGGATAGTCTTCGCGATGGACTTCGGATTTTTGCGCACTTGTTGTGCTAGGTCCGGCTGCACCCTTAGGCGACTTCTGCGCGGATAGTCTTTGCGATAGACGTCGGAATTTTTTCGCACTTGTTGTGCTAGGTCCGGCTGCACCCTTAGGCGACTTCTGCGCGGATAGTCTTCGCGATAGACGTCGGAATTTTTTCGCACTTGTTGTGCTAGGTCCGGCTGCACCCTTAGGCGACTTCTGCGCGGATAGTCTTCGCGATAGACGTCGGAATTTTTTCGCACTTGTTGTGCTAAGTCCGGCTGCACCCTTAGGCGACTTCTGCGCGGATAGTCTTCGCGATAGACGTCGGAATTTTTTCGCACTTGTTGTGCTAAGTCCGGCTGCACCCTTAGGCGACTTCTGCGCGGATTTGTCGCACGCGAGGGTGGCTAGCGCTTAGCCTCGCGGTGACCTCGAATTGGTCGAATGCCGAAGACCGTTGTCGCGGTCTTTTTTCGACACTTGTTTTTGCGGGGGATTTTTCTCACATATATTACATGGCTCCGCCTCGTTAAAAACCTCACCCCCCGGGAGGAAAAGAGTGCGGGCCGGGACAATATTGTTTGTGGTAAATTACAAGGGCGAAATCAGCCCTAAGTGGATCAAACAAAAAATTTGCGAAGGTTGTCGATGTTCCAGGAGTGCTCCAGGTCCTCGCCATTTGGCGTTGTGAGCCTGTAGGCGCTGGGGGAAGCTTTTGCCTTGACTATGAAGGGGCCCTCCCACCTGGGCTCCAACTTGCCCTTGGACTCCGTCCGAGCTGTTCGGATGAGTACGAGGTCCCCCTCGCTGAACTCCCTCGGGACGACTGCGCGGTCGCGCCATTTTTTGGTTTGGGCTTGATATTTGTTTAGGGCCTGTAGGGCGAAGACCCGGTCTCCGTCGATGAGATCTTTTGAAGTTGGCTCATCCACGTCGGGGACGGCGGACGGAACTGTACGCGGGGACCCATGCTTTATTTCTTGCGGGGTCATTGCCTCCGATCCGTATAGAAGGCGGAAAGGAGTGAACCCGGTTGCCCTGCACTCGGTTGTGTTTAGCGCCCAGACTGCCTCCGGTAATAAATCGGTCCATCTGCCTTTTCTTTCATCGAGGAGCATCTTTTTGATAGTTGTGAATATTTTCCCATTGGCGCGCTCCACGACCCCGTTGGACTGCGGATGATAGACTGAAGCGAAGGCAAGCTTGGTGCCGATGGAGAAACAAAAATCCTTGAAATCTTGGCTGTCGAACTGCTTGCCGTTGTCAACTGTTAGCTCGGACGGTACTCCGAAGCGGCAAACGATATTCTGCCAGAAGAATTTTTGGGCAGTCTTTGATGTGATTGTGGAAACAGCCCTCGCTTCAATCCATTTGGTGAAGTATTCGACGGCTACGAAGGCGAACTTAAGGTTCCCCTGAGCGGTGGGCAGGGGCCCGACGATGTCCAGGCCCCAGCGCTGGAGAGGCCATGTATGGGCGATCAGCTTTGTATATTGCGAGGGGTTGCCTGACCGAGGAGAGAACTTCTGGCAGGCTTCGCAGGACCTCGTGACCCGATTTGCGGCGCAGATCATTGCAGGCCAGTAAAACCCTTGTTGGATTACCTTGGCTGCCAGGGCCCTCGGCCCTGCGTGCGAGCCGCACGTGCCGCTGTGGACTTCGCGTAAGATCTGCATGCCTTCGGTTTCGGTGATGCATTTGAGCATTGGCTGACTGACCCCTTTCTTGTAAAGTTGGCCCTCGATCAGAGCGAAGTCCCGGCTTCGATGTCTGAGGCGCTTCGCTTCACTGACGTCGGCTGGGTGATAGAACCCCTGTAGGAACAGGGTTACTGGTGCCCTCCAGTCTTCGGTCATGATTAAGTTGACTATACGGTGGCCCTCGCTATCATTAGTTATCTGGAGCCCTTCGGGGCTCCGGACGGCTGGGGTACCGATGGTGTGAAAAAACACGTCGGAGGGCAGGGGCTCGCCCCTGGCGGCGGCCTTGGCTAAGGCATCGGCCTCCTCGTTCTTGGCCCTATCCACATGCTGCAGGGTGAATCCCTTGAATTGTCTCTCGAGACTCCGGATAGCCGCGAGGTATTGCATGAGGGCGGGGACTTTTGCTGCATAGTCTTTCTCGACCTGTCCGGCAACTATCTTGGACTCTGTCTTGATGATACATGTGGTGACTCCGAGGGCCCTTAGCTTGCGGAGGCCGAGGATGACTGCTTCATACTCTGCTATGTTGTTTGTACATTTGTCGGATTCCAGAGCGAAGCTGAGGCGTGCTGCATATCTGTGTTTGACTCCGGCTGGCGAGGTGACGACTGCAGCGACGCCTGCCCCCGCATGACACCATGCACCGTCGCAATGGATAGTCCAGACCTTTTCTGTGGATGGGTCCGGCTGTGATACTGGCCCAGTCCAGTCGACGACGAAGTCTGCCAGGACTTGCGACTTGATAGCTGTCCTGGGCTCGAAGCTGATGTGGTAGCCGGAGAGTTCGGCTGCCCACTTGGCAATCCTCACTGATGCCTCCGGGTTCCTGAATAGTTCGCCGAGCCCCCTGTCTGAGGTGACTCGGACCTTGAATGCTTCAAAATAATGGCGCAGCTTGCGCGAGGACATAACAACTGCGTAGGCAATCTTCTCCAGCTCTGTCATGTTGCATTTGGACGGTGTCAGGACTTCGGAGACATAGTAGACAGGGCACTGTCTGACTGCGCCCTCGACTGTTTGCTCCTGTACCAGTGCCGCGCTGACCGCGTGCGGCGAAGCCGCGACATAGAGCAATAAGGGGAGCGAGGAGTCGGGGCTCGTGAGGATGACCAGCTCCGACAGGTACTGTTTTAGTGAGGCGAAGGCCGCTGCTTGCTCCGGTCCCCAAGCGAAGTCCTTCGCTCCGCGGAGTGTTTTGAGGAAGGGGAGACTTCGCTCGGCGGACCTGGAGATGAATCTGTTGAGAGCTGCCATCCTGCCTGTCAGGCGCTGGACGTCCCTGGCGGACTGCGGAGGCGACATATCGACGATGGCCTGGATCTTGGTTGGGTTGGCCTCGATGCCGCGGCGGGACACCAGGTAGCCCAATATCTTGCCCTGGCGAACACCGAAAACGCACTTTTCCGGGTTTAGGCGGAGTCGTGCATCTCGCATGTTCGCGAATGTCTCTGCCAGGTCGGTGAGATGGTCCTCCTTATTCTTGCTGGCGACGACGATGTCGTCCACATATGTGAATATATTTCTGCCGACCTGCCCCTCGAGCACCGTTTTGGTGAGTCTGGAGAAAGTGGATCCGGCATTCTTGAGACCCTCCGGCATTCTGACAAAGCAATAAGTGTCGAAGGGTGTTATAAAGCTGGTGCTAGCCTTGTCTTCCTCCTTCATGTATATCTGGTGATAGCCGGAGAAGCAGTCGAGGAGGGACATGACCTCGCATCCGGCTGCGCTATCGACTATTTTGTCGATCCGCGGCAACGGGAAATTGTCCTTTGGGCAGGCCTTATTGAGACTGGTGAAGTCTATGCACATGCGCCATTTTCCGCTTTTTTTCTGCACCATCACAACATTGGAGAGCCACGTGGGGTAAGCCACTGGCTCGATGAATTTAGCCTCCAGGAGGCGATGCACCTCCGCCTTGGCGGCCTCTGTCTTTTCGTCTGACATTTTGCGAAGCTTCTGCTTTTTGGGTCGCACCGAAGGGTTAATCCCCAAGCTGTGCTCAATTATGGCTCGGCTGACTCCGACCAGATCGAGGGCAGACCAGGCGAAGACATCCTTATTCTTGGCCAGGCAGCAGAGAAGTCTCTCTTCTTCAAGTGAGGTGAGGTCTTCGCTGATAGTTACTGTCTGCTTGGGCGTGGCCTGATCGAGGGGGACAGTCTTGGTCCCATCTTGGCACTGCAACTGTGCCTTGTCGTGCTGCTTGTCGGTTGGGCTGGCCGGCGCAGGGACCTCGCGCTGGGTCGTGAGACAGTGTACGTTTCTCTGACCGGGCACGAAGTCCCGCTCAATGTTGCGCGCCGTCTGCTGGTTGCCGTAGACTGTGATGGCGCCTAGCGGGCCTGGTATCTTCATACATAGGTACAGCCCGTGGATGGCGGCTTCGAACTTGTTGATGGATCCCCGGCCCATGATGGCGTTGTATGGATATACCATGTCGACAATGTCGAAGGTTACTTGCTCACTTCGGGCATTGGGCGCTACACCGAAGGAGAGGGGCAACTCTATCTTGCCAACTGGAAAGGTGCCCTTGCCGCCGAAACCATACAACGGGTTGTCCGAAGGCTTCAGCAAGCTGTGGCTTATACCCATGCGGTCGAAGGCGTGGAGGAAGATGATGTCCGCCTGACTGCCATTGTCGACTAGGACTTTGTGTAAGTCCCAGCCTGCCACGCTGCAATTGATGACCATAGCGTCGATGTGGGGGGCGCTGCGTAGGTCGACGTCTCGTGCGTCGAAGGTTAGCGGTATGTGGGACCACTTCGTCTGCACGACTGGGCCAGTGACGGCGACGTGGTTGATGCTGCGGTAGTGGTCCCGCTTCTGCCGCTTGGTGTCGAAGTCAGTGCTGGACCCCCCTGTTATCATGTGAATGACTCCGCGATATGGTTGATCGGCGAAGTCTTCCTGTTTTGGGGCGTGGGGGATGTTTTGGTGTTGCTGGTGTGGCGGTGGGGGTGGAGGAGGTACGATTTGTACTTCCTGATGGTGTTGGTAAGCGTGGTGCGGTGGATGCGGAGCGGGAGCGTGGATGTATGGTGGAGGGGGTGGTTGGTAATTATGCGCGACGATTCTAGGATTGTCGGCTGGCTGCGCCCGCGCCATTCTTTCTCTGGTGGCCTTCGTCTCGGGGCAGTCTTTGGTCTGGTGGGCGCAGTCTTCACCGTGGAAAAGGCAATAGAATCGACGCGGCGGCTGCTGCGCCCGCCCTCGACCCCTGCCGCGAGTTCCATTTCCGCGGCCCTGGGGGGGATATTCCTGGCGGCGAGGGGGATCAGCAGCAGGCAGTTGGTTGACGATGTTGTGCACTTGCTGTTGACTGCGGCCATCTCGACCGGAGTCTGATTGCGGAGTCCTTGTCCACGTGCGGCTGGACTGCGGGGCATCTTTGGGCTTCCGCTGTGACTCAACCTTGCGCTGGTGGAGCTCTTCGGATTTGGCATATTTTTCGAAGAGCTGATATAGCTCCTGCAAGCTCTTGGGTGGATCTCTGATACAATGGCTGTAGAGGACGCCAGCCCGAAGGCCATTGATGGCGTAGTGGATAGCGATCTGATCGTCGACAGAGGGCAGCTGTGACTTGAGTGTTAAGAACTTGCGGTAATACTCCCGCAGAGTCTCCTTTTTCAGCTGTTTGCAAAGCGAGAGCTCGGCCAAAGCGTCGGTGTCTGGACGGTACCCTTGGAAGTTGAGGAGGAACTTGTCCCTGAGACTTCTCCACGAATCAATGGACAGCGGAGGCAATCTGGTGAACCAGGTGAGTGCTGGGCCCTCTAGTGCGATGATGAAAGACTTCGCCATTGTGGCGTCGTCCCCTCCGGCTGATGCAACGGCGACTTGATAACTCATGATGTACTGCGCCGGGTCGGTGCTGCCGTTGTACTTGGGGTATGCCCCCGCTCGAAAGTTAGCTGGCCAAGGCGTCACTTGTAGGTGTGGCGCCAGGGGACTTCGCTCGTCGATGTAGTTGACCCCTTGGAATGGCGCGCCGTGCTGCGAGACGTAGTCATGCTGGGGGAAACGCGGGTTCTTCGGCTGCGCCCGGTGCTGCAGGGGTGGGCCATGCTGCCGGCCGAGGTGGCCTTCGCGCGTGTCCTCCGGTTGTGTGCGCTGTTGGAGGGGTGCCTCTTGCTGTAGACCGAGGTGGCCTTCGCGCTGCATCAGCGCGATCTCGCGCTCGAGGTCTTGAGCTTTCTGCTCCTCGTCGCGTATCATTTGCCGCACTTTGGCTAATGCGGACACACGCTGGCGCTTGGCCTCCAGTATCTCTTTCTGCCTCTGGAGATTGCGGTTCCTGAGGCGTAGGGCATGCAGCTGCAGCTGTTCTTCTGTTGAGACGCCGAGGACCTCACCATCCTCGGTGAGGTCCGCGCCTTCCAGTGGGGCGAAGCCTGGGGGCGGCTCTGACTGTCCTTCGGTTCCGCAGGTGCGGAGGGTGTCGTCTTCGCCGGTGTGGGGAACATTGTCTTCAGTGGGCTCTTGGTGGGTGGATTGGGTGAGGACGAGGGCCTTGCTCTTTCTTGCGGCCAGCAGTGCTGCCTTCGCAGCCTCGTCAGCCTTGGGGTTAGCTCTCTTGGGTGCCATCGCGGGTGGTTTTATCGTAGCACGAACGGTGGGCGCCAAATGTTGGAACTTGCTCTCAGCAGCAAAGAGGCCAACAAGGGTGAGCGGTGGTGACAACAGGGTTACGTGCACGGGGGCAATCGCTCTGTTGATCTAGCCTCTCACGGGCACTGTGCGGGGGTATTTATAGGTATCTGAGTGCCCAGCGTCTTGTGTTAAGGACGCATGTGCCCTCAGACACCTATTTTATCCCCAGAATATTCCCATAAAGCAGGGTTACAGACCGTAATTACAAGTATTCCTTTACAAGTTAGGCCCGTAATACAGAGGCGGCCACGCGGGGCCCGTTACAATGGGCCAGATCACACGTGGGCCTTGGGACTGAACGGGGACGCGCCGTGGTAGGACGTCGCCACAGGCCTTCGTCAAAGTGCCGAGTCCTGCGAAGGGTGTCCCTGCCCGCTTTGTCTCCGTCGGACCAGCGGCTGCAGCGAAGGCCTCGAGCGAAGGGTGGCGTCTTTGCCTTCGCCCCAACATTGTCCAAACCACTTACTTTGTTATACTCCTCCCACCATAAACAAGCTAACAAGACAGTAGTAGCTTGAACATTTTTATGGATCATTTCTTGAGCATCAATAGAATTATAGTTTTCATCATCGCTATCTATCATATGCCTTCCATTTTAGTGTAGTGAGGAGAAAAAAAAGATGACTACGCATTTTATGGCTCAACCATGAATAGTCATCCCCATCAAAGTGAGGGGGCTTGCCAAGAGGAATAGAAAGAAAATGGGCATTGAAATTGTAAGAAATGTCAGAATAATTAAAATACATTTTAGTGTAGTTTTTTTTAATTGTATTTTTCTTGGAGGAGGAGTCCTTTTGCAAAGAGGAAGAAGTGTCGCTCTCGTAGTAGATGTTCTTCTTGATGTGCTTTTTCTTCTTCCCCTCCTTCTTGCCTGATCTCGACTCGACGATCTTGTCTACCATGGGCTGGTCATCGAGGGGGATCCTCTCCTTCTCGTCAGACACCTTCACCTTGATTTTGAGGTACATCTCTTCAGGCAGTTAGACCCAAAGGAAGAGACCTGCTCCGATACCAACTGAGAGCACCTAAAGGGGGTGAATAGGTTATCATGCAATAATAACAATTAAAAAACCCAAACTTGGTCTAAAAGTGAGAGTTAGTGAAAACTAAACCAAGTTCGAGTAGAGAGAAGTAAGCAAGTCCTCTTCACTTGATTGCTATTTCAAGATATATTATATATTAAGAGTAATATCACAAGCCAATTTGAGAGAATTAGGAAGAGGGAGAAAAATCACAAGCAAATAAGCACACAAGACACGATGATTTTTCCCATGGTTTGGTCAAGCCTAAAATACTTGCCTACTCCATGTTGTGGTGTCCCAACGGACAAGGGTTGCACTCAACCCCTCTCAAGTGATCCAAAGATCATACTTGAGTGCTACAGTCTTCCTTACCACATATATCCCGTTCGCAAGGAATCTCCACAAATTAGAGTCTCTTGTCGTGTTACACAAAGTTGGTTACACAAAACACGGAGCTTACCTTAAAACACATCATGTAATCATATACATATTTTTTGAGACTTTGTATGAATATATATGCTACTTCGATCCGGTTGCAGGGCAGCGCCAGGTCCTCGATCCAGAGGCACGGCGACAGTGGCTCCCCGATTTCGAGGCACGGTGTCGATGGCTTCCTAGAGGCACGGTGGCGGTGGCTCCCCAGAGGCGTGCATGGGGTTTGCCATCCGCACCGTGGGTCCCATGACACCCTTCGATCCGGCGCGCTTTGGGCATCCTCCAGCGAGCGGTGGCAAATCCCACTGGCGAGGTGACGGTTCCGCGAGTGGTGGCCATATTTTTATGCTAATTTGTATACATATTTTATGCCAACATCAATAGGTGTTTATGACATATATTTCAGTTCATGTCTCCCCTTCCATATATTGCAGAGGTTACGCATCTTTACCCACAAGCCGTGATACCCATATGCCATAGGGTCATGAATCACATACACCTCTACCAAGGAGGCGAGGTAGGGTAGCACTATGAGGCCTTTCCAAAGTTCCACAAGTTCGAGAAATCCCACTATGGTGTCAAGAAGAAGGAAGCATAGGAATCCCTCGTCCCAAAAGCTTTACAGACAGTTCAACCTGAGGACCTCTCTATACTCTACAGCGACGCGCTCCCTACTTGCCCCTTTCGAGTAAGGTAATCTCTTCCTAACTTTCCTAATTACTTGGCCAAGGGTGTCTCATTCCACCCTTGTGATAGCACTATTTTCCCGGATGGTTCTCCATGTTCCATTTAACACAATAATCTTATCATGAACAATAGTTAAACCAACAATAATAATGGAACATGATCATAATTCAGATATAATATTGATCCCAAAACTAGGTAGAGCAATATGTGGTAGCACAATTTTCCCATATGGTTCTCCATGTTCCATTTAACACAATAATCTTACCATGAACAATAATTAAACCAACAATAATAACAGAATATGATCATAATTCATATATTTTATTAATCCCAAAACCAGGTAGAGCAATAGCAAGTCTACCCAATAGTTCATTTGTTTGCAAGGTGTGGGGTGAACAAAACTAGGGTAACCTTTTAGGTCCCATCAAATTAACCTGTGCATGTCATGGTGATTATAGAGAACATTATTCGGTAAAGAAAAGTGATCAAGGCCACAACTTGCCTTATACTTGAGATTATATGTACTTAACCAAGTTGGTCTTCGGTTTTCCCGTGACCTCGCTGCTACTCGTAGCAATACATACAAATAGACAAGGAGTACATAAAATAACATTACACCAAACATGAGAACAAACTGCGTAGGAATTCTCTACGTGCTGCTACGAGATTGTAGGTTTGAGAATCACTAAAAACAGAGTTATGGTTATAAAGATATGGTTTTCGGAAGATCTAGGTGGTTTAATAGTAAAAGTATATCCTCTGTTGATCAATATAGAGCATGTGAGAAAAATATTTTAAATAAATAACTAATTCACTTTTAATCTAAGTTATAACATGAGTAGAGATCATATCTTAGTGAGATTATAATTATAGTTGACTTTGACAAGAATGATTAATCAACTAACATAAGTTAAATAAGTATTCAATTATAAAATTATGTGGAAAGATACAAATAATGTTTTTGATGTGTAGACAATTTTATTACGAAGCTAACACAACTGGAACGAGTTAAATCGGAGATAAAACGAATTTGTTATTAATTTTCTAAGCTTTCTATATTTTTTATAAATAACCGTCCTTCTTGACGGCGGGTACCATAATCTAAAAGTCCAGGGTCTACTGTATAAAATTCAGGTCCTAAATTTATTTTCCTTTCTACTAGATCGGATGGAGGGTTTATTATGCAAAACTTTAGGGATTCTTTTAGAAAAGCAGCCCAGCCAATTAGGTGGGATGGACCGAAGCTGACCGATCTAATCTATACGGTATAGATTTAAAATAGCCGAGATCGTCCTGGGGCTGCCCGATCCTGATCTAACAGCACCGGTCTAATCTTTGAACCGGTATGAAGTGCTCTAATCTCAACCATCCATCGCTCGATCGACGATTGCCACCAAATCACCTACCCTGCGACTGCAGAGCACGGCGGCGCCCTCGCCGGAGAGGCATGACACGGTGTTCTAGGGTTCCAAATTCAAATCTGAATGACGCAGAAGAATACTCGAGGTACGACGAACTAGAGGGAGGGGGTCTTACTAGAGAGGGTGGCGCTGTAAGGCCAAGTCACGGCGAGGGGTAGCAGGGCCATGTGTTTCGAACTCCGACGAGGCATTTGGCTCTGCAACGTCATCAATCCTGCCCCGGGAGGTCCCTTCCCCACACGACATGATCCATCATGTCTCCTTTACCTCACCGCGAGGGCCCGATGGCGTCGTATGCAAGAATCGTCCCCAACAGTAGTACTGCTTGCCCGAGCGGTGATGACATTCTCGGTGCACGCGAGATCGATGGAAGCGGGGCAATATGGGCTCATGTTTATAGGCACGGGTGTCGTGCCACCCACGGAGGTGGATTCCGCCGCATATTCGTAGCCGAGTTCGTTGGCCGGCTTCAACAGTACACCTAGGATTAAAGCGACCGAGGGAAAAAGAGAGAAGATGGCACTAGGGAAAGGGATGAGTCTGACTGACGGGTCCCACATGGTGTTGAGAGGTGCTTCATGAACGCAGTAGGCACACGGTTGATAAAATGTTGTGGAGCTGGCCCCACACGGCGTTGAGACGTGTAGAGTGCGGAGTGGATGAAACACCAACGAGCGGGTCCTGCCTGTCATCCTGAGCCAAGGCTTGGGTCACGCGGTGGTTGTGTTTAGTCGTGTTGCGCACCTATGGGCCAGAAGTGGGGGTGTGGCCCAGGTAAGTGTTTCTTTTTCCTTTTCCCTTTTTTGTTTTTTTATTTTCTATGTTCCTTTCTAACTCTATTTTGAACCTCTAATTCAAATCTAGGTTTAGCAATTTAAATGCACCAAATAAAATAAACCAACATGATGCAAGATTTAATTTTATTTATTTGTTTATTCATTGTTTGTATTTTATCCATTAAACCAATGTTTTTCAACATGAAATCTATATACAAAAGATGTTATTATATGAAAACATATTCCTATTATATTATTTTAAATCATTTAGCGAATACTCTTTAACCATTATTTCTAAATAGTTTTATGTGTACGAGAAGTTCTGATTTATTTCCTACTAAGAGATGGTTCCTAGGCACAATAATGAATAGTTTTACTAACTAAACAATTGATAATCTTTCTATGTTTTCTATTTTAACCCAAGTTCAAAGTTTTAACTGCAAGCTTTTGAACTACCAAAGTTTCAACATCACTATTTATTTTATTTATACTTTATAGAGAAATATTATTAAAAGACTGTAGGAAACGGTGATGCCTAAGAGGGGGGTGAATTAGGACTTCTAAAACTTTCTCTAAACTAGGCCACAAATAAATCCCTAGAACAAAACATATGCAAATAAACAATCTAGAATGCACAAACTAGGTTTTGTCTAAGTGTCGCTATCTCTACCGCAAAGCCTAAGTTCCAATCTCAATAATCTAACTAGAAAGACAAGATTGAAACTTAAATACTTAAAATAAATGCGGAAGGTAGAGATGCAAACTCTCGTGGATAACGTCCGAATTTTTACCGAGGTATCCGGAACCACGCAAGGTTCCGACTAACCCTCGTTGGTGCCCCTACGCAATGGGTAGCTCACGCGAGGTCCAAGCACCATGGTCGAGTAACTACGTAGAGAGCCGCGAGCCTTCTCCACACGCAAGTGGTGCTCTGCTTCCGGCTCCTCTCGGACGCTCCCCATCGTCTCCACTATCGAGCTTCTAGCCGAAACGCGGCGGGCCTTGTTTCCTCTGGTACACGGTGGTGGCCGTGACACAAACTCGGTTGTCACGGTCTCGTAAGACTCTCACCTCACTCGGTACAATTACAACGGCTCACGCAAGAGCCGATGGGTTGTGTGGTTTTTCTAAACTCACTCAACTAACTAGGATTCACCTAGAGTAAGCGCTAATGCAGTCTAACTAACCTAAGCACTTCGCAAAGCACCTGCGCTAATCACCGAGTGATTCTATTAAGCACTTGGGTGTTTGAGCACTTGGGAAGGTCTACAATATGCCTTGGTATGTTGCTTGGGCTCCCACACCTTGAAATGCCCGGTTGGGGGTATTTATAGCCTCCCCCCACAATTATAGCCGTTGGACAGAAGCAACAGCTTTCTGTTGACGGGCGCACCGGACATGCATTGTTCACTGTCTGGTGCCCAGGCCACGTCAGCCAACCGTTGGGGTCTACAACAGTCGACTGTTGGATCCGACCGTTGCCAGACTTTCCGGTGCACACCGGACAGTCCAGTGCTGCAGCCCAAGGGTGCATGTCTGTGGGTCCCTCTGTGCAGACAGTCCGGTGCACACCGGACAGGGTACTATTCACTGTTCGGTGCGCCACCAGGGCGTTGGCTGACTGCCCACTTCATAGATTTCTTCGCTATTTCCTTGGGCTTCTTTTGTTCTTGAGTCTTGGACTTCTAATCTCTTTTTATGTCTTCTTTTGAGGTGTTGCATCCTCAGTGCCTTAGTCCAATCCTCTTCGCATACTATGAACTATAAATACAAACACTAGCTAACACATTAGTCCACAGGTTATATTGATCATCAAACACCAAAACTGTTTGAGCCAAATGGACTGGGGTCCATTTTCCTTACAATCTCTCCCTTTTTGGTGATTGATGACAACACAATCAAAGCAAGCAAATTTAACAAACATTTGAATGAAAATATGCAATCTACTTGCTAGGATGCATGAGTGTCCCCACAAGGTGATATTATGGACTTAAGCCTTCCCTAACTCCATAATTCACTTACTTCCTATTTTAGACCAAAGGACCAAAACCACTTGCAAAAAAAATAATTTGGTGGTGTTTGGTGTTTGATATAATTTTCATTGCTTTGGTCCCTAAATCTTCTCCCCTTTGGCATCAACCACCGAAAAGGAAGACATTAAAAGCATGTAGGAAGCAAAAAGACTTGCCCTCTCAAAAGATTTATCAATTTAAGAACTAAAAGATTACTCCCCCTAAACGAGTGTTCTCCTTTTGAAAGAATATTCTCCCCCTTCAGAGACGAGCAAATACTCCCCCTCACAGAGATCTTCTACTTAGGAAAAAGTATGTGAGAAAGAAAGGTACAAGACATGATTTGATTATACTAACTCCCCTATGCATAGGTAACATATATATTTTGACAACATATGCATTTATAGCAATGGGAAGTATAAGATATGAAATGTAGTCTAATCAAAAACTGGAGAAGACATGTAAAAGATACCAAATGTAGTCTTTTGAGACATGAGAATACTTGTAAAATTCATAGTGGAAGCTTCTTATATTTCTTCGGAGACTCCATTTTCCTTCAATGAGACTACTACATATAATAGATTTGAAAACAACTATTAGTCTCAAAGACTTAGATTATAGAGTAACCTCCCCCTAAAAAGTGTGCATACAAGTTTTGAATACTTGTAGGAGACATGCACTTCGATTTTGATATCAAGAGAAGCAAATTATCTATAATTTGAGCTTTGGCACATATAAGTTAAATGATACCAATTGAAGTATTATACCACTTGTAGTATATTAATTGTAGTATATATCATATGAAAATACCAATTGATGTATCATTTCCTTAGGAATGTTGAATAAGCAATGTGTCGTGCTTAACTAAACATTTTAAACCATGTAGGTTTGCTCAAGAGTATGAATTGAAAACAAGCAATCCTACCATATGATTGTCCTAGTATGCATGTAGTTAATATCAAAAGTAAATATCACATGTAAAACTAGGAAAGCAAGATAAAGACTAGATACAAGAAAAAATAGATATGCATATCTAGAAAGGAAATACAATAAATCTAGTTACCTTAGTCATGGGTGGGGAATTTGGGTCCAAAGTTTTCACTAACCCTACTTGGCAAAGACTTGATCCAATATGATGCATCCCATGATATACATCCCAATTTTTCCAAGTCTCCAAATTCCCCGAAGTCCTTCGGGCTTCTCACTTCCCTCATGGGATCTAAACCTTCTTGGTGCTTTTCATAGTTGAAATAATCTCCTTTGGCGTCTAGATGCGTTGGGCCCCTTTCCTTCGTTGGCTTGCTTGTTGGCCTTGATTGCTATCACCTTTCCATTATTTTTCTTCTTGATTAAGTATGGTGCAGCAACCTTTTTGTTCACCTTGTTGATGTAGGTGTTGGAGATTTTTCTTGTTGGCTTTTGCTTGAGCTTTTGCCTTTGCTTATCCTCGGTCTTCGCCTTGCATTGGTAAGACTTGTGGCCTTCCTTGTGGCATATCCTACAAATACAGTTTCTCCCTCCATAGGCTTGTTCACTCCCATAGTGGTGTTATCCTGAGAAGGTTGGATTTGTTTGGCTTTGCCTTTGTTGTCATACAAGGCCTTGCCAAGGCGAGACACCTCTTGCTTTAATTGCTCATTCTCCATTGCAATCTCATGTGAACATGTTTCTATAACAACATTCTTAACAAGAACTTGATTGCAGCGGGTTAGAATTATCAATTAAATCAAAGCAAAAAGTAGAAACATATTTCTTAATAATTTTAGGCATTTCAACCAAAGATACTCCTAGGGTGCTACCAATGTTTTCTAGCCTAGTAGTTAGCTCACTATTATGTATGATAAGAATTTCCATTTTCCCTAGCAGGTTTTCAATGGCTTCTTGAGAGCATTCTAACTTAGCCATAAGTTTTTCATTCTTTTTCATAAGGCCATCATTGGTAGCTGAGGATGGAGCACTAGACTCTAATTGCTCAATTTTAGTTGATAGCCCACAATTCAAATCTGCAAATGTTTCAATTTTTTTGTAGCAAACATTTATAATCATTTTGAGAGCTAATCAACTTATTTTTCAAAGTTTTAAGTTGAGCCTTTTGTTTAGTGCATACATCCTAAAAAAAATTACGGCATCTGCAAGCTCATCTACGGAGGGCTTTCCCTCACCTTCATCATCACTACTTCTATTATCACTAGAGGATGGAATACTAATTTTACATTTTGCCATAAGGCACTAGCGTGATGACCATGATGAGTGTGATGAGGATCGGTGGCGTGTCCTTGGGGGTTCATCTTCGCTTGAAGAGTCATCCCAAGTTTTGACACTTGCAAGTGCCTTGCCTTTGCTCCTCCCCTTTGTGGGTTCGGTCATATTTGGATAGTTGTCCCAGAAGTGGCCCTTCTCCTTGCATGCGAAGCATCCGCTCTTTCTTTGCTTTTTCCTGTCAATGTTAAAGAGAAGATCCTCGGCCTACAAAGGCACACCCATTAGATTAATCTTGTGGATCATCCTCATTACCTTTCCGATGCGTCGGGTTGTTTCTTCGTCCTCGGAGGATGATGTTGATGGTTGATTATCTTCATCATCATCACTTTCTTCTTCTTCCTCTTCTTCACTTGAGGAACTTGGAGTGGGAGCCTTCTTCTTGCCTTTTCTTTCATCACATGGAAAAGCATATGGTCTTGAAGAAGTTGGCTCCTCTTGTCGACCCATTTTTTGCGACATTTCAAACGCCGCAATTTTTCCAATCACAATGGTCGGGGTCATTGTACTCAAGTCCTCCATGTTGTGAAGAATAGTGATGATTCTCCAATATGTTTGTTGTGGTAGTAGGGAGATAATCTTCCTCACAATGTCCGCATCACCTAGCTTATTAATGCCAATAGAATTCAGCTCATTGATGATTAGATTCAAACAAGAATACATATCTCTAACAAGCTCATTATCTTTCATAGCAAAAGAATTATACTCATTTAATACTAGGCAATGTTTTTGCTCATGGACATTTGATGTGCCACCATGGAGCTCATGCAATTTTAGCCAAATCTCATTAGCAGTTTTTAATGTAAAAACTTGATTAAAAATATCTGTAACACTCTGAATTTGGAGGTATAATTTTTTTCCTAATACCCACCAAATTCATGTGTTACCTTTATTCTCATCTTCATTTTCGCTCTTTTCTTTACATTTTAAAGTAGTAGAAGGATTTTATTAATGTCATGTATCAATAAAACCCAAAGGGAATAATGGTTGTTGCATCATGCTGAATGCATGTATTTTCGGTTTGATGTATTGTATTGGAATGTATCCATTTAATTTGTAGCTTTTCTTGTGTACAAATCTGAATAGGAATAAAAGGAGAGAATAAAAGGAAGAAAAATAGGAAAAGAGCCACCCCTTCCCCTGCCAGCCCACCTTAGCACTGGCCTCCCCTCCCGGCTGGCCCAGCTTGCCTCCCACGTCCGTGACCCAGCACCGTGCCCTCCCCCCAGTCCATTTCCACGCGTGGCCCAGCGAGCCCACCCGGCGCAGGTGTGCCCCTCCCCCAAACCCTAGCCATGGGCATCCCTGCCCCAGCCGCCGCCCAGCCATCGGGCCCGCATGTCAGTGGCGCCCTCGCCCACTTTTTCTCTTCCCCAACCTCTCCCTCCCGTCTGAGATGCCCCACATCGCGAAAACCTCGTCAACCGCCCCCCATGCCACCCATATTCGTGCCCAGCTCTGCTCGACCTCTACCTCTTCCCCATGCCTGCACCTCTCGCCAGTTCTTGCCCAACTCCATCGCTCTCGTCTCTCTCTCGCCGAAAACCGCCGTCCGCCGAAGGCCACGTCGAGCCCATGTCGTTCGTCTCCGTCCGCCCATAGTGAGCCCCTCCCCTTCCTCTCTCCATCCCCTCTTCCTCTCCCCTCATTGCGCTCAGCATGGCGACCGCTTGCCATGGCGAGGGCTCGGTCGAGCTATCCCGGGCGCCCCTCTCCCCTTTCTCCCCGTCCGCGGGTGTGGCTAGCCACGCCAGCGCGGCCGCCCCGTGCGCCCGTAGCCCGGTCAGCCGTGGCCACCGTGGTCGAGTCATTGTCGTTGCCACCGAATGTCTTCCCCGTGTGCAGTTGTGGTTAGTCCAGTGTGGCCGAGTCGGTCCCTAGGCCCTCATGCCCTTGCCCCGCCCTTTGCGAGTTCCGGTTGGCTCAGCCATGCCGTCGGGCTCGCTACAGGCACTCACCACGATAGGAGCGGCTAGTGGCCCTCGCAATCGGCATCCCGCATAGCAGCAACCCCATCACACCCTCGAATAGCCCCTGCGCAGCAACGTTAAACAGTCGTGACTCCCATGCGCGTTGTAGTTCACGCGCTTCAATAAAATCGTTTATTCCATTCAACCTTGACTTAGCCCATGGTGAGCCCCTCCCCTTCCTCTCTCCATCCCCTCTTCCTCTCCCCTCATTGCGCTCGGTGTGGCGAACGCTTGCCATGGCTGGGGCTCGGCCGAGGGTGTGGCCCAGCCATGCCATCACGGCCGCCCCGTGCGCCCGTAGCCCGGTCGTCCGTGGCCACCGTGGCCGAGTCATCGTCGCCGCTGAACTTCTTCCCCATGCGCGATCGCGGTCAGGCCAGTGCCGCCGAGCCAGTCCCTGGGCCCGCGTGCCCTTGCCCTGCCCTCTATGAGTTTCGGTTGGCTCAGCCATGCTGTCACGCTCGCTGCCGGTACTCACCACGATAGGAGCGGCCCGTGGCCCTCGCAATCAGCATCCCGCATGCAGCAACCCCGTCACACCCTCGAATAGCCCCTGCGCAGCAACGTTAAACAGTCGTGACTACCATGCGCGTCGTCGTTCACGCGCTTCAATAAAATCATTTCGCCACATCGTTCATGCTAAGTAATTAAATTCCTATTTAGTTGTCGGTCATTAAAATTATCAACTCAATCGAATCAATTTTATAATTTTAATTATGCGTTTGTAAATACCTGATAATGTGATTATTCTGATTGAAATGCCTTTGAATTAATATGCTTAATATAAACATGATATTTGTTAGTGATTCTTGCTCGTCGTGTGCGCTGTCGCGCACGTTGCAACGTGCTGATTCGCGCGTGTAGCCCATACTATTTCGCGTGTCAATCATGCGCTATTGGCGCATCGCCATTGTTCATTCGCACCGCGCGTCTGGCACGCGCGTTGTCGCGTGCGGTTCACGTGTCGTCGTTCGCGCGAGTCGCGATTCGGGCGCTTTAAGAAAATTGTTTATTAGCCACGAATTGTTAGCTATTCAATATATAATGCACCATAAACCCGTTTTTATTCGCTTCAACGCATCAACTCTGTAGCAACGTCGATTTTGTAGTAGTAATGTCATCTAGTCATGTCGCAAGTTTAATTGATTAATTAGTTATCTACATTTCGGTATTCTATAGTTATTCAAAAACGACCTTCTAATTAAAACTAGGTTATAGTTTTTAACTCGGGCTTTTATAAATATAAATGTTAATTAACTTGATTAGTACTAGCTTAAATACTTTTAACTAATTATTTGTTTGCTGTTGTTCGCGCGCGGAGTCACTTTGACTCACGCGTGCTGCGCGCTATCGTGCGCGTTGTTTCGTGTGCCGCAATGTTGTTTCGCGCGTATCTCGCGTGACGATCACGTGGGTCGCGCGACATCTGCGCGTGATAATAAATCATTTTCGCCTATAAACACTCATGTTAATAACGTTAATTTGTCAGGTCACATATTTTAGATAATTAACTTAGGGTTTGCTCGACTAATATCTATTAGATTAATGTTCCAATTAGATTAAATGTGTAGTGTTGGGGGCCTTCGGCTTACGAAGGTCCTAAAAAACAGGATTTAACAGTATTTCTGGAGCATAATGTGTGAACAGGTATCTTCGGACTCGAGTCGGTATCACAGTAGGAGAAGCCCAAAATAATACGAAGGTTGATACAACGCCGAAGATGTGAGCGGGAAAGCTTCGGCGTGGTAGCAGAAAATGAAACCGACTTAAAGATGAAAAGGCTATTCAGACCTCGGTGGATTACTATAGAATTATTACCAAATGTAAAGGGCATGAATGTAATTTTGTATGGGCTGTGTCCCGTGTCTATAAATAGGTGAACAGTACCCCCGTACTGTTCACGCTGATTTGGCATTTGCTTTTGCGTCACACTTGTACTTTCATCTCCTTCCAAGCTGAAGGTACATTTGTAATTCGATGTCATTTCTGTTTCTTCATAATAATAATGCAAAAATAAGTTGATAATAATATATAATTGTCTATGTTATCCTTCATATTTCTTATGATTCATTCTTCGTCATCGTATGCTGTATTTATGAAGGTACGTCCTTCATAACCTTCGTCCGAAAATCATTATATCCTAAGGGAAATAATGCTTCGAAGGACGAAGAACTTTATCGATTAACATTTTCTGTGTTGCCTTGTTCTTAACTCATAGCATTTGAGAACAAGTCCCCAACATTGGCGCCCACCTCCGGTGAACTCACTTCCACTCTTTGAGTTTTTGAACACCTTCGGCGATCATAAACCTTCGCTATGGCGCCGAAGAAAGCATCAGCAACTGGGGCTGCAGCTCTGCAACCGCTAGACCACAATCAGGAGACAGTCTCCCTTCGGGAGGCCCGAAGCCAGAAAAGGAAGGCTGTTAGCCCGACACCGCCAGAGGATGAGATAGACCAAGAAATCAGAGACATGGAGATGCTTCATCAACAGGTGCAGAGGAAGAAGGAAAAGATGGCCAGGCTAGCTGAACTGCAAAGGCAGATAGACGAAGCCTCTGAAGAAGTTCGTCATCTTACTCAGGATGAGCAACACCGAAGGCCTCAGCACCAAGACCTTCATCAGGAGGGTTTCCTCAACGAAGATGACTGGTATGACAATTTCCATCATGGGAATTTTGTTTTTGATGATGCTTCTCCTCTGTCCGCTGAGCTGCAGGCTACACCTTGGCCTCCGCCCTACAAGCCGCCTCAGCTTCCCATATTCGATGGCCACTCAGACCCGAAGCAGTTTTTGATGAGCTACGAAGCAACAGTATCTTCGTATGGTGGCAATGCTGCAGTCATGGCCAAATCTTTTGTTATGGCTGTCAGGAGTGTTGCTCAAACCTGGTATTCCTCCCTTCGACCAGGAACGATCACTTCATGGCAAAAGCTGAAGGACTTGTTGTTAACCAGCTTCCAAGGGTTTCAGACGAAGCCGGTCACTGCTCAAGCTCTATTCCAGTGCACCCAGGATCACGAAGAATACCTTCAGGCGTACGTCCGGAGGTTCTTGCGTTTGAGGGCACAGGCACCAACACTGCCCAACGAAATTGTCATTGAGGCCATGATCAAGGGGCTTCGGCCAGGACCTTCAGCTCAGTACTTCGCTAGGAAGCCTCCTCAAACTTTGGAGAAGCTGCTCCAGAAGATGGACGAGTATATTCGGGCCAATAATGATTTTCGTCAAAGAAGGGAGGAGGCTTTCAGGTTTTCTGAAATGACCAGGGGCTTCGGAGAAAGATTCTATCCGAGGCACGTTAGGTCAATCCATAACTCTACTCAAAATGATGATAGGGGGAGCCAGCAGCAAAGGCCACAGTGCTCCTCACAGTCTTCGGGGCAACAGCAAGGCTCTTTCCGACCACCAGCTCCAAGATGCAGAGGCGCCAGGGGCTTCGGCGGAAGATTTGGAGATCAACCAAGAAGAATTTTTTGCTTGTTCTGTGGTGAGAACAAGGGCCATACCACCAGGATGTGCCATGTTACCATCCAGAAGCAAAAGGAAATAGCCGAAGCTGTGGCACAACAGGCTCAGCCGAAGCAGGTCATGCACACTGCTTCGTATCATTCGCCTTACATTCCAGAATATGTAGGCAACCACCCTGCAGTTTCTGTTGCTTCGGCGAGTCAACCTCAAGCTTCCTGGCAACAGCCTTCGCCTCCACCACCGCTGCAACAAGGCCAACAGCCAGAAGGGAGCCAATATGCTCCACACCAAAGGGACTTCAGAGAATAGTCCGAAGCTCGCACAGTCAACAGCACTGTGCCAGAGTCGAAGCACATCTATTGACAAATATCCTACCTTGATAGTAGTCTTTTTCATTCAGTTTTATTTTCTGTGTAATAAAGGACATTTTTCAAAATTCCATGTAATAGTTTCGTTGTTTGCCACAAGGGAAATATATTTTCTTCACAGGCTTAAGTCGTTGAAGCTTAAAAGATTTGCGATAACAAGGAGGACGTTCGAATTATCAAAAAAAAAAATTCGAAGCAACAAAAAGTCGTTCTAAGGAACGCAGAGTAAGTTTGCTGAAGTCACAAAAAGCCGTTCCAAAGGGAGCGCAGTGTAAGTTTTCTGCTCCAAAGTCGTTCCAAAGGGAATGCAGAGCTTACAGCGAAAAGTCAACGCTGATACCGCCTAAAGTAAAAGGCGAAGCGCGAAAAGTCAACGCGAATACCGCTGAAAGTAAAAGGCGAAGAAGCTCCTAAGGGAGGCTTACAGCGAAAAATAAACGCTGATTCCGCTGAAGTAAAAGGCGAAGAAGCTCCTAAGGGAGGCTTATAGCAAAAAGACAACGCTGATTCAAAAAGATTATGTGTTTTATCGCAGGGATGTGTGTGTATCTTCGGAATAAACACCATCTTACATAACATAACATCATCGCATCATTTCGCATAGCATAAGCATCATACATCATGCTGCATATGGTACAAGAGGGGGACACAATATCGATCTTCAGAAGAATGTTTTGAAAAAGGGGAAAATCATGCTAAGTCGCAAGGAGATACGCTATTGATCTTCGGAAGTGTATCTTCGGAAAATATCTTCACGAAGCTTGGATATTATTCATCAGAACACTACGGATATTGTTGTGACAAATAAAAATTCTTCTTCACGAAGCATGAAAAGAAGGGAAGGTGTTTTTTCGTCAAAGACTCAAAAACGGTACGTATGTAAAATTTCATGCATCGTAAAGAATTGAACAATAAAAACAGGTATATTATATTCAGGGTTACAAGATGTTACACATGTTACATTTCAGAAGTTTTTACAATAGTACTTAATCTTCTCTCAGAACAACTTCTGCAGCCTCATTCAGGAGCCGATTAACAACTTCATCCATGATAGCTTCAGCCATCTTTTTAATTTCGTCGTCTCCTTTCGGGTGAGGGCCCGGAGACGCTTTAGTAGGATCTGAAGGAGGACAGGATACGGCTACATTGCTATTACAAATTGCGAACGAAGTTTAAAACCAAAAATTACAACACAATAAAAACCATTAGTTAATACCTAGTTGCCCTTCGGGCTCTGCGCTCTTCTCAGCAGCCTCAGCCACTTCTCTAGCATCGTGAATACCCTTCTCGCTTTTTTGGATAATTTCTCGAGCCATTTCTCGACCGCCATTATCCCAGACATCGGTGAAAAATTTTCCACCAACCATGCTAGCTTCGGCTGAAGGATCTCTCGCATCTTCGAAGGACAAGGTAGCTTCGGATTGCGCTAAAATCTTTACATGCTCGCAGCCCTTTTTCTCCAAAATGGTGGCAATCCCCCTGGCACCCGAGAAAGCACATATGTCTCCGCAGCTATTTAAAATTTCCTCGAAGGCTTCAGCTTCGTGATTAATCCATTCGATGGGACCTTCGGGGTTGCCTCTTGTAAAATTTTCTTCGCTCGAGAATGCGCCGACGCTGGCGAAGCTAGCTTTCAACTTCTTAACACACTCCATACATTTGTTAAAGCATCTTTTCCTGGACGAACGAAGCTCTTCAACAGTTCCCTCTAAATGATTTGCCCATTGGTCGCTAAGTTCTCGCTTCGTTTCTTCAAGTATGCGTTCCTCTTTGGCTCTGGCCAGTTGTTTTCGAAGATCTTCAATTTCACGCTTCTGAGCCTCAGCTTGACCTTTAAAAATAGCTTCGTCTTCTTTTATTCTATTTATCAATGAATGTAATATTTTATCTTTTTCGAGACCTTCGTTCCTCAGTTCAATTACTTCGGAACGAAGGTTGCTCAGGGCTATAGCGCACCCTTCGTCTTCGGCATCTTTTTGGGCCCTGAGGGCATTGCTAAGTATAAGGCCCTGCAAAGAAAAATGTGTGTGCGTCAATAGATTTAAGCAAACGAAAATTTTGGTCTCAACAAAAAATACAAAGATCTCATTTTTTGCACCTTTAAGCTATTGTATGCCAGGCTGTCGGCCAGGTCGTTTTTCGACAACACCGAGAGCCCGTCTTCTAGTGTTGGGAATCCGAAGCTCTTGCTCATCTCCCGACAGACAGAAATCTCCTTGCTGTCAGGGAGACAATACAAAAAGTCTTCTTCTCCACTGCCGTTGAATATTAACGCCCCCTTTGGATACTTCAGTTTTTGGGCGTAGAGCTGGGCCTCTTGCTTCTCTTTTTCTGATAATTTTTTCCCCGAAGCATGACGAACAATATAATCAAGGACTTTGGGGGATGCTTCGGGGGCAACAGCACTGATTTCTTCAACAAGAATCGGCTCCGTTATTTTTTCTTCCTCGGTTTCCAAGGATTTTACCTTTGTAGGCTCTGAGGGCCCAGCTTCAGCTTCAGTTTCTGGCTCTGGAGCCTTAGTATCAGAAATTTCAGTTTTTGCTTCGGAAATTGCAACAGTCTTCTTCGGAGTTGTGCTTGAGGACTTAATTGTTTCCAAAACATCTAACACATTGACCATTCTCTTTCTTTTCGGAGTCACCGCTGGCCCCTTTTGATTTTTTATTGTCTCAACATTTGCTGAAGGACTTAAAGCTTCTGATATTTTTGATCCCTCGGTTGATCCCTTTACTTCTTCCATTTTTTCTGTCGATGGCACTTCGACCATCTCTTTGGTTTCTGGTAACAAAATTTCTGGTTCTTCCAATTCTATTCTTGTTGGCGCTTCGGCCATTTCTGCGACTTCTGGCAGCAAGGTTGGCTTGGTTGGCTTTTCAGCTTCGGTGGCCGAAGAGGTCTCTCCGGTGAACTCAGGCACCGAGGCTGGTTCAATATAGTGTGGTCGATGTGTGAGGACCTTTATCCTTTTTCTTTTCGGTGCTGGCTCACTAGGAGCAGTTGCAGCTTCTTCTTTCGCAGAGGTTGTGCTTTTTCTTTTCTGCCCTCGAATGGGATAACGATAGTCAGGGTAGACGAACCCGATTGCGTCAAACACCCGGTTCAGTCTTTTCTTTTTTCGGCCTCCGAAGGCTGCTGACAGTGCAGTATCTTCGGCCTTCGAGTAAGCCCCAAGCAGTTCATCACTTAAATTTTCAATGCTTTTTAGCCAGTCATCATCTGGCTCAACGAATTTATCTCCGAACTTGAAAGTATACTTCAGCCTGATAAGTCCACCTTCGTCAGCCTCCTTTATGGTTTCTTGCGGCATTTCCCATTTTTCCGCGAGCGGCCATACTCTGAAGGCAATATGCTCTTGTACCAAATCTCTCGTTCCAATAAAAGAACAAATAACACCGAAGGCTCTCTGGCATTCTTCGGCAGCTTCATTCATTTCAACCTTCGGCCTCCGCAGGCCGAAGCTTTGCCAAATAGGGCGCATAATTATACCTTTGATATCTTCCCGTACTGTCAGGTCATTCTTCACATAAAACCATTCTGTCATCCAGTCGCCGGGCCATCTCTTCCGAAAGGTTGGCACGGGACAGCTTGACCCAGACCGAGAAACGAAACTGTAGCAGCCAAAATTATTGTGATACTGTTCCTTACCCCAAGGTTTTGTCTCGTATGATAATTCGTGTATATTGCAGAAACTTTTCGCATCAGGCTCCAGACCTTGGCTTCTCACGGCCCACACGAAGATATTCAGCCTTATGATTGCTTCGGGGGTAAGTTGGTGAAGATATACTTCGAATATTTTCAGCACCTCTACGACAAAGTTGCTCAGGGGAAATCTAAGCCTAGCTTTCAAAAAGCTTCGGTACACTACGACTTCATTTTCTTCAGGGTTCGGACAAGTCTTTTCTCCTTCGTCGGCCCTAACAACGGACAAGTCCCGGAAATACCTTCCTCTCATGTTGACAAGATGATTTTCTTTGATACTTGATTTGTCGAAAACCGCATGGCTTGGTCGCCAAGGGCGATCTTCGGAGTCTTCACCACCACTATCCACATCATAACTGTCGCTGTCATCAGTATCTTCAGACAAACCTTCTAAAATCTCTTTGGTGATTTTTTCTGTATTGGTCTTCGACATTGCTATAAGAAACCCCAGATTCTTCTCTTCATCGAGACTCAGCTTCATCTCGGCAGCAGCCTTCTTATCTTCAGACATCTTCGGAAACACTAAAAAACTGTTTTCAATGCCGAAGCTTCAAAACGTAAAAAGCTAAGCAAATCTTGGTGCGCAAAAGCTAAAAATTGAGTGAGCGGGAGCAGATGGCAAGAGAGCGTGCCAAATGAGCTTGCGGTATAATCTTATTTATACGCCCAGTGCGTTGAAAATTGAAAGACCCCGCCTGTCAGTGAATGTTGCTATTCTAGCAAAGGGAAGGTGTTTTTTCGGACCTTCGGCTTAAAGCCTTCGTCCATGTCGCAATCTAAATTTATTATTTTAAACAAATTAATATTGCGAGGGGCTACTGTTGGGGGCCTTCGGCTTACGAAGGTCCTCAAAAACAGGATTTAACAGTATTTCTGGAGCATAATGTGTGAACAGGTATCTTCGGACTCGAGTCGGTATCACAGTAGGAGAAGCCCAAAATAATACGAAGGTTGATACAGCGCCGAAGATGTGAGCGGGAAAGCTTCAGCGTGGTAGCAGAAAATGAAACCGACTTAAAGATGAAAAGGCTATTCAGACCTCGGTGGATTACTATAGAATTATTACCAAATGTAAAGGGCATGAATGTAATTTTGTATGGGCTGTGTCCCGTGTCTATAAATAGGTGAACAGTACCCCCGTACTGTTCACGCTGATTTGGCATTTGCTTTTGCGTCACACCTGTACTTTCATCTCCTTCCAAGCTGAAGGTACATTTGTAATTCGATGTCATTTCTGTTTCTTCATAATAATAATGCAAAAATAAGTTGATAATAATATATAATTGTCTATGTTATCCTTCATATTTCTTATGATTCATTCTTCGTCATCGTATGCTGTATTTATGAAGGTACGTCCTTCATAACCTTCGTCCGAAAATCATTATATCCTAAGGGAAATAATGCTTCGAAGGACGAAGAACTTTATCGATTAACATTTTCTGTGTTGCCTTGTTCTTAACTCATAGCATTTGAGAACAAGTCCCCAAAATGTAGTGTTCAACTTGTGCTTTTATAATAAACGTAAACATGCCTAATACTAACTTAAATATCCTTATCTATTTAATCCTTGTTTAGTTTAAACACGACATCTAATTAGTTTTTTTCCGCTTATCACATGGGTTGTTCCGCATGCGGTGGCATGTTGTTTCGCGTGTCATTCACGTGGTGCTTGTACGTCGTTGTTCGTTCGTGCGTTCGCGCCACACGTATGGTTCGCGTGTTGTCGCGTGCTGTTCGCGCGCGTCGTCACATGTCAGTCGCACATGGTCACGTGTTGTCGTGTGCGCTGTCCCTTTGCTCCTTCGCGTGTTGTGCGCGGCGTCACGCTGTTCGTGCGTCGTTCGCGTATGTCGCACGTGCTGTTTCGCGTGCCGCGCGCTATTCGCGCGCGATATTAAACTGTTCGATTATAATCACTCATGTCAATTAATTAACTATTTGTTTAATCATCCACTATTAAAATAGTAAGTTAGTCAAATTAAGCAGTAGTTTTAATTTATATTTGATATAATAATCTCAATTCATGTAATCATAATTATGCTGAGCTAATATTCTAATTAATACTTGTTTAGTGTAAATGCGATAACTTCTCAATCGTAGCTCCGACTATCGTGGTTCTTTTCCTCACGTAACCGTAGAAGCTCTCTCTATTTTATATTTCTCATTTTATAATATTTTATCTTGTATGGTGTAATGTTCTTTTGCATATATGTTTGTTTACTTGTGCCTGTTCGTTTTCGCTTCGCATTGCGATTAGACTGCGATCCATTTCTGAGCTTCGAGGAAACGACGGCCAAGCAATGGCAACCAAGTGATCTGGTTCTTCGAGTTCTGTAAAGTTGAAGACCCTAAGCATCTGTTTGGCGAAGGCAAACGTCCTCTGACCTATTATGTCCTACATACTTTATAATTCACCAACCCGCATTACATTATTGAAACCTAAAGGATTGACTAGTCTGTATTTACCTTATCCTTGTTTACCTTTTGGCTTATCATGGTTAGCTTATGCTATTGCTTTAACTTAATCAATGAACATGATGTGAATATTTATGATACAATGATGTTATCCCAATGATGATCTTGTGATATTTTAGGGGAATTGGGTCATTTTCCTGAGTACCTCTCCGTAAGGACCTGTTCGTTGAGTGACCACCCGAGATAACAGTGCAACCATGACGGTGGAATGGGACGCCCTTAGCTGAATAATTAAATGAACCTGGTGGTATAGTTGGCTTTGCCGGAGGGCCATCAATGGGGGCCGGGGCGTAGTGCTCGCTCTGCCAAGGGGTGGTGTAGAGGTTTATTTGATTTGGTTTTGTTAGTCACCCACCTTGGGGAGGTTTACTGCGTTTGTACGACTGGTGAAACCTAATGACCAGCTATGCACCAGGGGAGTCTTTGTAAAGGCTACATAGTGATAACCTGCCATACCACCTAGGTAGTGGTCAATGGGGAGTAGCTCTCTCCGGGCAGAAAGGAAATCACGACTCGTGGGTAAATTGAGCAACCTCTACAGAGGATTAGAAACTGATATATCAACCGTGCTCACGGTTAAGAGCAGCCTTGGGATCCTCTTTGATTAGAGATACAGATGATCTGAGATGCAATGGTTCCATTAATGGTTTTGGTTCGCTGATGATTATGATGTTCCTCAATGAGGATATGATTCACGGGTTGGCTATTGCTAAAACTTGGCTTCCACTAATAATAAATACCTGACCAACTAAAAGCAACTACTTGAGCTTAACTCCACATAAAGCTAGTCCACTTCAGGCAAATGAGACATTTCCTGAGTACGTTGATGTGTACTCACCCTTGCTTTCACAAAACACTAGGTTGCCTTTGGTGCAACCTTTGCTCAGGTAAAGAAGGAGAAGAAGGCGTCAAGGCGGATCTCCAGGAGTTCTAGGACTTCAACGAGTTCGAGGATTAGGCTAGCGACCTCCCCCAGTCAGTTGCCTGTGGTGGGTTAATTTACGTTGGCTACGTTTCAATTCTATGTACTTTGATTTATATTATGTAAATGACTCTAGTCTTTAATATTATTACTTATCCTTTATTGTTATTCTAAGCATTGTGTTATGATGAGTCATTTATGTAATCGTTGTGTACGTGAATTTCTGATCCTGGCACGTACATGGTTCACATTCGGTTTTCCTTCCAAAAACGGGTGTGACAATATCCATGCTAAGAGATTCATACAAGCAATTTTTGGCTCTAGCATTTAAATGAATTTATTTTTCCTCGCTCGTGGTGGGTTTCTCGGGATTCTTGGGTGGTTTCATCCATCACGAGTGACTCTCCAAACACCTATATCAACGACCTCTAGGTAACAAGCCATTCTAGCACTATAATATGGAAAGTTCGTGCCATCGAAGTGTGGTGGCCTATGGGTATCCATCCTCTTTCTCTAAAAAGCGTTGACTCTTTTAGCAGTGAAGCCAAAGTGTTTCAAATGAGCCAAACCAGGCTTTGATACCAATTGTAGGAAACAGTGACACCTAAAAGGAGGGGTGAATTAGGACTTCTAAAACTTTCTCTAAACTAGGCCACAAATAAATCCCTAGAGCAAAACATATGCAAATAAATAATCTAGAATGTGCAAACTAGGTTTTGTCTAAGTGTTTCTATCTCTACCGCAAAGCCTAAGTTTCAATCTATATAATCTAACTAGAAAGACAAGATTGAAACTTAAATACTTAATATAAATGTGGAAGGTAAAGAGCAAGGTAGAGATGCAAACTCTCGTGGATGACACCGGTATTTTTAACGAGGTATCCGTAACCACACAAGGTTCAGACTAATCCTCGTTGGTGCCCCTATGGAAAGGGTAGCCCACGTGAGGGCCAAGCACCACGGTCGAGTAACTCCGTAGAGATCTGTGGGCCTTCTCCACGCGCAAGTAGTGCTCCACTTCCAGCTCCTCTCGGACGCTCCCCACCATCTCCACTATCAAGCATCCGGTCGAAACGCTGCGGGCCTCGTTCCCCCCGGTACACGGTGGCGGCCATGACACAAACTCGGTTGTCACGGTCTTGTAAGACTCTTGCCCACTCAGTACAATTACAACGGCTCACGCAAGAGCCGAGGGGTTGTGTTGTTTTTCTTCACTCACTCAACTAACTAGGATTCACCTAGAGCAAGCACTAATGTGGTCTAACTAACATAAGCACTTGGCAAAGCAACTATGCTAATCACCGAGTGATTCTATTAAGTAGTTGGGTGTTTGAGCACTTGGGAATATCTCCAATATGCCTTGGTGTGATGCTTGGGCTTCCACACCTTTAGATGGCCAATTGGGGGGATATTTATAGCCTCCCCCACAATTATAGCCGTTGAACAGAAGCAACAGCTTTCTGTCGACGGGCGCATCGAACAGTCTGATGCACACCGGACATGCACTGTTCATTGTCCGGTGTCCTGGCCACGTCAACCGACCGTTGAGGTCTGCAGCAGTCGACCGTTGGATCCGACCGTTGTCAGAGTGTCTGGTGCACACCGGACAGTCCGGTGCTGCAGCTCGAGGGCGCCTGTCTGAGGGCCCCTCTGCGCAGATTGTCTAGTGTCCCACTGGACAGTCTGGTGCTGCAGCCCGAGGGCGCCTGTCTATGGGCCCCTCTGCGCAGATTGTCCTGTGTCCCACCAAACAGTCCGGTGCACACTGGACAGGGTACTGTTCACTGTCCGGTGCACCACCAGGGCGCTGGCTGACTACCCACTTCATAGATTTCTTTGTTGTTTCCTTGTGCTTCTTTCGTTCTTGAGTCTTGGACTTCTAAGGTTTTTATGTCTTCTTTTGAGGTGTTGCATCCTCATTGCCTTAGTCCAATCCTCTTCGCATCCTGTGAACTATAAATACAAAACACATTAGTCCACAGGTTATGTTGATCATCAAATACCAAAACCTTTGAGCCAAATGGCCTAGGGTCCATTTTCCTTACAAATAAATTTTAACTCAAATCTTTTGGAGAACCTTAATAAATCCCAAAATAGGATTTTGGGTGTTACACACATGGTGGTTCGATGGGTGGGACTGGTCCATATGAAGTTTCACCCTATGTGATAAATAACTCTATATATATATATATATTATTGGTCACATGTTCTCAAATGTTGTAAATCAAGAACAAGGCAACACAATTGTTAATCATTAAGGACCTTCGTCCTCCGAAGCATTACCTCCTCTCAGGAACAATGATCATCGGACGAAGGTCATGAAGGGCATGCCTTCATCATTTCATGGATAAATAAGAATACATAGAGATGAAAATTACAATTCATTGGTTCAATCACATTTATATTTCATTATATACACATGAATATTAACAAGGTTTATATTAAATTGATACCTTCGTCATGCTCGAAGGTGTAGACACGAGAGTGATTACAATTCAGCATGTATAGTACGGGGATACTGTTCACCTATTTATAGGCATGTGACGCAGCCTGGGTAAAAGTACATTTATAACCTTCAATATTTGTACATAATCATAACATAAGTCACTAGGGACTAACTAGTCTTTTCCTCCTTTGTTTAGTCTAAGCCAAAGCTGGTGGCAGCTTCAACACCTGCCATCGTTGCTTTGAGACGAGATCTTCGTCTTGAGGACCTTCGGCAGAAAGAAGAAAGTCTTCAGAATCACTTTGCCGATGGTGTCTTTGTCTTGAGGACCTTCGGTGGAGAAGAAGACCCCCAACAGTAGCCCCTTCGTGGTGCTAGATCGTTTTTCATAACGAGCTCGATCCACGAACAATACGAAGGCTTCGGAATGCCGAAGGTACAAAAAACACCTTCCCTGAGGTTGTTATTAAAAACAAATAAAATATTCATAGCGCTTGTCGGTCCACCGATCAGCTAGTATGTGTGTCTTGGTGGTTCGCCTTCTTCTCCTGCAGGGCTATATAAACAGACAAGTTGGTGAGACATTTACCACAACATTCATTGTCATTGCACCGTTGTGCTGCTGAAAATTTTCACCAAAGCCGAAGCTTTCTGCATTATACTTCGAACAAGCATTTCACCGCTCAAGCGCAACATCGACTGTGAGAGTCTGAACAGTGAAACGACTAGAGTAAGATCAATTGCAAGGGTAACCCGCGAGGGAGATGAGACTAAAACGACTGAGACAACTCCCATCTCAGAAATGATGAGGCGCGCTGGGCTGGTTGTGCAGGAAGAAACTTTTGCCGAAGATACATCTAATGCTGAAGCTGAACAGGCCGTGGTTGAAGCTAAAAGTGGTAATGAAAGTGAGGATGATGATAGCATTCTATGTCCGACTAATCCTAGCCATGTTGAATTTGGGAGATCCACAGTTAAAGCTGAAGATCTAGTTCTAATGAAGAAGCTAGGATATTTTGGAGAAAATGATAATGAACTGGTTCGCTTTACTAGAGATGAAGATGTAATCTTCAAGAGCTTCTTCAGGGCGGGACTTCGGTTCCCTTTCTATGAAATGATAGGTGAAGTTTTGAAAAATTTGAAATCTACCTACATCATCTGAACCCGAACGCCATTATTAGGCTCAGCGTATATACCTAGGCTCTTCAAAGCCAAGGAAAGAGTGCCAACGCCGAAGTGTTCTGCTGGGTACATGAGCTTCATTATCAGATAAAGGAAAGAGCTGACTGCCTGCACAAGAACTTCGGATACTACAACTTCGCATACCGGAAGGACACAAAGGCCCTTGTGATAGGCTACTGCACCAAATGGCTGACCGGGTGGACAAACAAGTGGTTCTACGTGAAAGCTAACGAGAAGAAAAGGGAGAAACTTATGAGCATGGTGATGAGTCCGTTGAGATTGAACATCGGCATGACTCGACCCTTGTGCCATATGCAGTTGGGGTCTCCTTGCCAGTTGGCCAAAGTGGAGTTCAGGGTCATGGCTAAGCATATCAGCACTAGAGACTTAGTGCAAGAATTCCTAGTGAACAGGACATTTCCGACCTGTGGTAGTTGGGGAATGCCGAAGAAGAAAGAAGAAGGGAAAAAGTATGAACTTGTCAGGTTGCCTTACCGGTTTAAGTTCCAGAAAAGATTCAAGGAACCGTGCAATGAATGGTTAGAATTAATAGAAACTATTTGTAATGAAATTCTTGGAAATTATATGAAGAAAGAGGATCAGTTGATGACTGCTGCCTTCGGCACCCGCCCAAAGCGAAGGTTGAACCGTGTGATGGACGCTCTGAACTTTGAGTATCCTGATTATGAGAGACTTGATGAAGGGGTCAGAGGAGCCAAAAGGAAAAGAATTGTCAACACTCTGAATAGACAGGCCATCCGGTCAGTTAAGAAGGACCAAAAGGCTTTGAGATGCAGAAAACTCTATCGGAGCCGAAAGAACCGGAAACTTGTCAAGATATCTCCTGTCGAAACAAAGATACAAGATGTGCCGAAGCAGATTATTAGCCCTTCTTCGTCTTCTGCTACTGAGGTTTTGGAAATTTTGAAGGTAATGATTGAACCTTTCCCATTTGCACTACTAAGTCCTCTGAGGTTAGATCTGACTAGCCTCTTGCAGTCAAAGAAAATCGCTTCGGCTGTTGAGGGGAAGAACGGGGGGCAAAAGAAGCGGCGTATGATGAATGTAATGGAAGCCATTGAACAGACCTCACCCCCAGCTTCGGTGGATAAAGCTACTATACCTGTTTATGCTGAAGGTACCACCGTAGCCGAAGCCAAGAATCTTGCGACCACAATGTCAAAAATCGATAGACTTATTTCAGATGTGGTTGCCGAGAAAGATGTAGCCGCAGTGCCTTCTGATAAGGGCAAAAGAATTGAAGAGACCTCTTTGGAAGATATGAATTTCGATCTTCGGCACCTGGGCGGCCAACAGCTTTCTGAAGAGGACATATCAGAACTGAAGGAATTTGCCATATCCAGCGGCTACCAACCAGGATCAATGCTCTTCGGCGGGGTTGATGAAGAGATTGTGGGATGCATTCACGACCGGGTTGGGGCCAAGATTATAAGCACTTTAGCTAAGAGCAATGGATTCCCGAAGCTTGAAAAGAATATTAGCTGCTATAGACGACAACACATCATTGGCAGCTTGTTTTATTCAAACTTCATTTTCATAGTCTATTGCTAAGCAAAGCCTTGAAGTTGCAGCACGATGACGAAGATAGGAAAATGAAATTGTCATCAAAGGCTTTGAAGATAAGATCAAAAAACTTGAAGATTATTTGAAATAAAAAGACATCTTGCTACGTTCAGCCAAAGGCTCACTTGCTGAAGCTCGGGCTCAAAATGAGAAATTATGCAAAGAGCTAAAGGAAACTCAAACACTTTTGGAAGAGAACTCAAGCCGGTTCGCCCACGAAACCGAAGCTTTAAATATGACAATCAAGGTCGAAGCTGAGAAGAACCTGAAACTGAGTGAAACGCTTAAGGCTCTTAAGAATAAATGGTTCAGCTTTGCGGCCCAATGTACTGCTCGGCTAAAAAGTATCTTCAATTCTGTCGGAGCCATGTCCGAAGAAGCCAATCTTTCTGCCGAAGATATCCCCGGAGCACTTGAATGTATTGAAAAGCAAGTTGACATCTTCGATGATGTCATAACTGGCCACAGTGACTTCTGTGCGTTAGTGGCTTCTCGAGGTATGGCCACTGCTTTCAAAAAGTTGGATGCAATCATGCAAGAGCTGTTAGCAGGTCGAACTTCAGCATGTCGCCATCTGACCTTATCAACATTCTGGCTGAAGCCCGAAGCATAGGCAATAGATTTATTACCCAGATCTGGGCAATGGGCGGCTGAGAACTGGCTGGAGATGAAGCTTTTTGCTCAACAAGGTATGAAAAATATCTTTACCTTTATGCTTTTATTTTATATCTTGTCTTACCATGTTCCTCAGTACCTGCCTTTGTCATTCTTCAGGATGACGATGCCAAAAGCTATTGGGCTGAAGCTGTATCTGAAGCATTATAGGAGACTTCGGGAACTTCCTTTGCTAGTATCTGTAAAAACATTTTTCGAAGCTCTTTGTGGAAAGGCGTGTATTATTTGACGAAGAATTGTAATTGACTAGAACAAAACGTCGTAAATATTTCTAAATGTTTTGTAATGCTATTTTACCTTTCATTTGTGTGTTATCTTCTTTGCTGTGGACGAAACCAATGCTCATAGCTTTTTTAGCCGAAGGTGAAAAACACCTTTCCTTCTTTTCGTTCACATCGAAGCACCTTTTGAGCAGAATCAAACATCGGCTCCCTAATATACAAAGAGACGAAGCATCTTCGTATATACAAGGCGTTTTACTCATTGGGGACAGAAACCTTCGCTTTTCCTATTAATGCTTTATGCTTTATGTCATGATGATGAACCTATGGATGCCTAATGCATGTTTGTATGAATGCAAAAGATGATGTAATGAAGTGTGCAAATGTATGCCGAATGTAAAAACTCACGCGAACACATACTTAGACTCTGCATTCCCTTAGGAACGACTTTGGAGTCTCTTCACCTTTTACTTAGGTGGTACATCAGCTCTGCATTCCCTTGGGAATGACTTTGGAGCTAAGCTTTGCATCCCCTTAGGAACGACTTTGGAGCTTCTTCGCCTTTTACTTCGGTGGAATTTAAGCTCTACATCCCCTTAGGAATGACTTTGGAGCTTCTTCACCTTTCACTTAGGTGGCATTTTAGCTCTGTATTCCCTTAGGAACGACTTTGGAGCTTCTTCATACTTTTTTACACTCGATGGTGTAATCCCAGATCTTTACATTTTACATGTGGGGGAATCTGGCCCTTGTATTGCACTGGGCTGCACAAGAAAAAAAAATTAAAAATTACAACCTATGGCCCCATTAAAAACCATTCTCCCCTCTTGAAAGAAAAAGGGTGCCATAGGAAAAGTAAGAAAATTACAAAGTTTACACATAATACCTCCGAAGTTCATCTGCATTCTAAGATCTTGGAATGTCATTGTCGTCCATGTCTTTCAACCTATATGATCGAGGTCTTGACGAAGATACCACCAAGAACGGACCTTCACATTTAAGCTGAAGCTTCCCCATTGTGTCCGGGTTGGCCACTCTTTGAAACACCAAGTGTCCTAGCTTGATATTCTTTAATCTTACCTTATGATCCTGCCATTTGATTGTTTTAGCTTGATACTTTATTGATGTGATCTATAGCCTAAAGTCTAGTCCCTTCTATGGTGTCTTTTGTTATTTGACAATCCTCTTCGTCTTCTACCGAAGCTGAGGTCCTTATTGAACCTGTTCTTGCTTCTTCCGGTGTTATTGCTTCATCACCGAATAAAAGCTTGAATGGGGTAAATCCCGTTGACATTGAGACAATAGTGTTGTGGTTCCATACCACTTTTACTAATTCATCTGGCCACTTTCATTTTGGCAGATTGAAGATTGACTTCATTATTCCTGTTATTATGATTTTGTTAGCTCATTCTACCAGTCCATTTGATTCTGGATGTCTCACAGATGCGAAATGTATTTTTGTACCAATTTGGTCACAAAAGGTTTTGAATGTTTCAGCATTGAACTGAGTTCTGTTATCAACTGTAATGGCCTTCGGCACACCGAACCGACAAACAATATTCCGCCAGAAGAATTTCTGGACCGTGGCCGAAGTGATTGTAGCTAGGGGTTTAGCTTCAATCCACTTTGAAAAATACTCCACCACTACCACAACATATTTTAAATTTCCTTGTGCTGGTGGAAGTGGGCCTAATAATTCTAGGCCCCGCCTTTGCAATGGCTAAGTGGGCTGGATTAGCTGAGTTAAAGACAAAGGTTGTTTTTGGTCTCTGGCTCACTTCTGGTAGTTTTCACATTTTTGAACTAAATCCGCTGCATCCGAAGCTGCCTTCGGCCAATAAAATCCTTGTCTAAAACATTTCCATGCAAAGGCCTAGACCCAATATGAGCTCCACATACGCCTGCATGTATTTCATTCATTATACAATTCTCCTTCTATGATCATATAAGGTCTTATCCTGGCTTGCATTCTTTTTATATAAACTTCATCATCCAAAGGATAATTGCCTTGCAAGAAAGATACAATCTCAATCCTCCAATCTTCACTATGCACTGGTGAGATTGTAAGCATCGCTCACTCCATGAGCTCGACTGAAGGTGCTTTTATTGTTTCAAAGAATACTTTCGAAGGGAGTGGGAGCCCCTGTGCCGCAGATTTAGCTAATAAATCTGCATGCTCATTTTCTCCTCTTGGGATATTCTTTACTGAGAAGCCTTTGAAAGAGGCTTCCATTCTTCGGACTGTATCTAGATATTTCTCAAGCTTCGGATCTCTTGCTTTGCTGCTGTTGTCGATATGGCATGTGATAACATGTGAATCAGATTTGAAGACAGCCCTTCTTATTCTCATTGCCTTGAGCTTTCGAGGCCCCAAGAGAAGGGCTTTGTATTCTGCATTGTTATTTATGCAGTTGAATTCTAGCCTGGATGCGTAGCAGGTTCTAATCTTAGATGGTGAAATTAGGATAGTAGCTGCACCTGTGCTGAAGGTTCTCCATGACCCATCATAGAACACTATCCAAGCTTCGTTATCTTTTGTTCTTTCTTCGTCCTGAGCCCCTAGCGTCCAATCAGCAATGAAGTCTGCTAACGCTTGGGATTGGACTGAAGACATGTGAACATAATCAATAGTGAATTCATTCAGCTCTGCTGCCCACTTTCCAACTCTTCCCATTGCTTCTCTGTTCCTTATTATGTCCTTGAGAGGCCGAGAAGAAGTTACTATAATATGGTATGACTTGAAATAATGCCGAAGGATTCTGGAGGCCATCAATACAACAGATAGTACCTTCTCCAGCTCTGTGTAATTTCTTTTTGATGGACTAAGTACTTCAGAGACGAAGTACACTGGTACTTGCTTCTTCGCTTGGCCATCTGTTTCTCTTGCACCAACACTGCACTAACTCCAGCGTGAGAAGCAGCTACATACAGTAGCAATGGGGCTCCAGACGAAGGTAGAGTCAATGTTGTCAATTCTATTAGATATTGCTTTAGCTCTTCGAAAGCCTTTTGCTGAGTTGGTCCCCTGTAATACCAAAATTTGTAAACCAAATAAAAGGAGATAGTTATTCCTATATAAAATTTCTCTATGTTGATATCACATGTGAACAATGTTGCTAAAGTAAGTAATTAGCCAAAAATATATAAATGATATATGTATCATGCCGGTGTTTATTTGTGTGTGTATTTGATAACAATAAAAATAATAATTAGAGAAGGACAATGGTATCCAAATTTGAATTTATACCTAATTTACAATCTAGAATTCGGAGAAAGAAGGAAGAGGCTATACAATACAAAGAAATTACATATATAAATAAATAAACCTTTCTCATAATGGTATTTGAATTTGTGTTTATCTGAGTATGTATTAAAAACTTGAATTCCTAAATCTTGGAATTTGAATTTTGTAAAATCAAATAATATGATAATATCTCATTTGACTAAGTAAATAATGGATATATAAAATAAAATAAACCATGTATAACGAATTGGAGTTGTTTTTGTTTGAGCACTTAAATATACTTTAAAATTTGAACCTTGTTTGCATTTAATTCAAGATTTGAATTTGAATTCAAAATGGAAATACACAATATAAAAGAAAAGAAAGGAAAAAGGAAACAAAAGAAAAAGAAAGGAGTCGGCTGCCGACTAGGCCCAATCTTGCCTCGGCACACAGAAAATCCCTTCCCCGCGGCCCAATCACCTCTCACCTGCGCTGGCCCGTTTCCCTCATCTACGCTACCCTGGTACACCGCCATGTGGGCCCCCTCGGCTGACATGTCTTCTTCTCTGTGGAGACCGGATCGTGCTGACTGGACCGACCGCGATCTCTGGTGCTGCGCAACTACCGCGCTACCCGGGTGGGATCTTGTGCCGTTGTGCCCGCGGACTCCACACCCCTATAAAACGTAACAGGTTGCTCGGTCGTTCCCCTGGGCCTCGCCATTGAAAGGGGGAGGAGACGTTGGGAGCTCGGTCCATCACCGCCAGCCTATCCCATTGATTGGTGCGGCTCAGGACCAGGGAGGGGCACCGGATCTGCGCGCGGGCGTGCCGCGTGCGTGCGTGGGTTAGCCAAGCCGTGACGTCGTCCCTGGCGGGGGCAATTGCTCACCGACGCTGTGTCACCGCCGTGGAACCACTGTGCGGCGTGGGCGGCTTTGACTGCACCCTTAATAGCGGTGGTAAGTCTACTGGTGCATTCTCTATCTCTTACGCTTGGTTTAGCATCGGTCTACCGCGTAGATTAGCGACCGGGGGATACCTCGCCACCTAGCGCCAGCCAGGGTGCCACCACGGAGACCCTGCTCCGTTGGTCTGTGGCTGGTGGGTGGAAGACAAAGTTTTAGGCGTTGATCACCCAACACATGGCCAGGATTAGATCGTAGTTACCGGTCTGACCTAGGGGTCGTTAATCGTTGGATGCGGATCGTGTGGTTATGGTTAAATCTCGCTCCATTGAACCACACCGTGGATCCCCGATCTAAGGAACGTCATTGCGTACCAATTCGTGCCTTGGTGCGTCTAATCTCGGTCGTCAGTATTAGATCGGATGGCCGAGATTTACTCATACCCCTTCGGCCATGGTGTACTTACTAAAGAGACCCTGAAGTTTATGTTATTCAACCCGCCGTCCATATTCACTGTGTACTGAGTCTAGGATAATTTGCAAGTTTAACCCTGAACTAGTTGTTATTGCGAGCGCAGTCCAGATAATTAATAAAACCAGAGAAATTATTTAGAAAATAATTTTTAGTACACATTTAATTTGCTGAAACTTGTTAAATTTATAGAAAATTCATACTTAGTCGAAATTGATCCATTCCAATTTCTATAATTTTGTAATATTATTGTTTATCAAAGAGTGCCACTGTTTTGACATGAAAGCCATATTAAAATTGATATCCTAATTAATCCTGTACCTAGCACCTATAACTGTGAAAATCCATAACTATCCCATTTTAACTCTGTTTTGATCCGTTCAAGATGCATTAGTTTTGTATAAATATTTACTACACAGTAGTAACATTTGTTATATGATATCCCCTACTTTCATAATTAGGTAACTAAATGGATTAATTTATGTCTATTGGATTAATTTCTTTAATATTAATATAGTATTCTGATCTTATGGTTATAATTTGACTAGATGATCTTTAATCAAATAGTAACTTAGATTAAAATTGGGATAATTATTTATAGAATAACCTCTCATATGATTTATACTAACCAATTTATAATATAGTTTGATAATTTAATCACATAGATCTTCAATAAAATCATAACTCCTTAATCATAACTCTGAACTTAGTGATTCTCGTTCCCACGATCTCGTAGCAACACGTAGATCATTATTATGTCATTTGTTCTTATGTTTGATATGATGTTAATTTTGTCTACACCGTGTTGGTTTGTATTGCTACATTTAGTAGTGGGGACACGAGTCACCTGAGGATCATCCTAGTACCTGGAATCTCAAGCGCCAGGCAAGTTGTGCCCTTGACCACATTTATTACCCAATAATATTCTTTAATATCACTTATTCATGCATAGTTTTAATTTTGATGGGACCCAATAGGTCACCCTAGTCTGATTATCTTTTACCTTGTTTACCCTTGAATCATTTGGGTAGTTTGTTATTTCTTTATATGGTTATGTTATTTATGTTCATGTCAAGATCATTATCTTTAATTGGAACATGGAGCTTAACTTGAGAAACACGTGCCACCACAAGGGTGGAATGGGATGCCCTTGGCTAACTAAATAGGAAAGCTAGCGGAAGACTAAGTGGTAAGGACAGTAGGGGAGTTGCATGCAGGGAGGTTCTCGGGTTGATTTTGCTGCGATGGCGGTCAGATAAAGGATTCTTGCAAGTGCTCTTCCCATAAACTATAGCGGGTCTTCGGAAGCTAGTGGAACTTTGTGAAGGCCTCGTAGTGTTACCCTACCTCGCTTCCTTGGTAGAAGTGTATGGTGTGGCGGAACTGCCCGAATTATTTCAACTTAAGTGCCTAAGCCCCGCCTTAGAGGCTAGACTACACTTAAATGGGAATAACCCGTCAATCCCTCGGATCTAGTCTGACACGGCCACTGACAGGATCAAGTACCACAATCTCACTCGATGGTGAGTCACAGAGCAAATACAATAAAGCATAAAACCATGCATGTAAGAGTATTAAATTATTACATCACCATCGGAGTTTTGCAAAAGTAGTCATCATGGTTCGAAGTGCAGCGGAAATAAACTAACGATAAATAAACAGAGAGATGGGGAAGCCTGTCCCATCACTCCTCATGCTCCTCCTCAGCCGAGGTAGGGTCCCACTCGACAGTCCAACCCGGTGGCAAGATGGACGGCCAAGTCACTCCAGCAACCATGTCCTCCAGAGAACCTGTAAAATTATGCCACAAGCAAGGCTGAGTATACTAATACTCAGCTAGACTTACCCGGTGTGAGGAGTCTACTCCTCTACCTCTAGACATGCAGCTGTTTGGCTGTGGGGTTTGGTTGCCAAAAGCACTAGCTGGGTTTCTACGTCAGGTTTTAACTTTGTCAATTTAAGTGTGACTCTCTTAAGGCTAAATGTGTACTATCTACTCATACATAGTAGCAAACATTATTAGCAATCAACATCTTATATCAACTCATCATATTTCCACTTGTTACTCAATGCAGTACAATGGATCAAGCAGTCTCATTAGCTGCGAGAAGCAGACGATTCGAATCGAGTTTTTATCCTTGCAAGGTAAACCTAAACACACGACATGTAGGGGCACTCCGTCCCCACACACATCAACCGTCCCCATCGATTCCCCGTCAGTAGATCTGGGCTCACCGCCTTGGCGTGCAATGCCTCACTGACCCCGACCGCCGTCGTGCAGTGACCGCACTTGTACCCACCATAACCGGAATGGGAGACCACGTCTCAGGTCGCGTGAGGGGATATGTCCACTGCCAGGTTCACTCAGGTACTAGGCTTACCGATTTACCATATTTCTCGGCATGTGCTTAGTACGTTCAATCGCTTGACACAGGTATCCGCACGTTAATCCTTATTCCAATTTCATCTCGTAGACCACGCATCCCCATGGATCCGTGTCCACCAACCAACTATCAATATGATATGAAAAGTGGGTACAACCAATTCCTGACCTCGCGCGAGTGCTAGAAAAGTCACTCGTCTTCTATCGGGATCCTAATTAAATAAAGCAACTACTCGACCTAGCATACTAGTATCCATCTCAAAAGGAATCCTGAGTTCATGCAACTAGGGTTTCAGTCAACTCCTACACTTAAGTGCACAGTACTAGCCTACAAACAATAAGTGTAGTAAAATAGCATATATAAACGGTTATGCATAAAATCGGGGCTTGCCTTCCAAAGCAGTGGCAGGCAGATCCTCTGGTGCAGGCTCTGGTGCTGGATCCGGGGCTACCTCCTGAGCAGCACCTTGCTCCGGCACGAGGACGTACTCTCCGTCAGCAAGGATACAGTCTATCGAAATGCAATGAACATGTATGTCATGTTTATGCAGGATTTAATAACATTATGCTAAGAGAAGAAAAACTAAGTTTAATGAGTAACTTAGGGTTTTCTTGGTCATACGTGGCTTTTAGTAGTTTATGCTTATCACTTCTAGGTTTAGGTTTTTGTTGAGGATAAACATAGGGAATTGGTATTGCCTTTATATATTTCAGTGGAAAAATTTACAAAGGGTTTTAGGATGACACTAATTTCCATTATTCATTTTTCTTTCTTTATTTTCTATTTATGAATTCTAGTGTAGGTTTGAACTACAACATTGGTTTAAATTTTTCCAAAAAGGTTGTAAAAATTACAGTAGCTTGCCTTTGGTCAATATAGCTTATCCTAGGACTTTGAGGTTCAAATTATAAAGGCTATGCTTGGGACAAAATAATCAAAAGTTGTGTAAATGGCCCACTTTGCACTACATCTCTTAATTAGAGGTGAGTTCTGTCCTAAGGGTTATTTTTGTTGGCATCTAACAGTAATAATAGGCTTCTGTGCCAAAAATCACAGAAAGCTAAGGGGTGGTCATTTAGTTATGATTTTCTAAAGTTAAATGCCAAAAAGGTACTTTCTACTACATTGTTATTTGAAAAATGTCAAATAGCAGATTTCCTATTTTTCCTATGTTCTGAATAACAAAACATTAATTATCCCAAGGGTTAGGGTGTTTTCACCTTGGGGTTATTTTTGTAGGGTTTTTCTAAGTTTTCCTTGTTTTATTAAAATAAAAGATATTCTACTCATTTTATACTAAACCAGGGCATAATAGATTTTTCTAGTGAACTACAATAAACAAGTATTCTAACAAAAATAGAGGTGCCCTCTGGTTCATTATTTAAATCATCTTTTCTATTTTTCTTAACCTTAAGCATATTGTAAAATGATTGGCAAAAATAGGTTTAATGGGTTGGACAGAGAGGTTTAACATTTTTAAACAGATCAGTAGGTGGATATAAACTTCTCCAAATTTTTCTAACCCTAGTCAAATAATGCAACTATTTTTAGCCCTATTATTTAGTTTTTGGCCAAAACAATGATTAAATCAGAACCTTATAGTTTTATGCAGTACTTAAGGGTTTTATATTTTTCCTAAGCAGCTTACATTATTTAAAGTCTGCCAAAATTGGTTTGACCAAATTTGGATGAACTAAACAGAAGTTATGAATTATTAAAGTTTCTGTTCAAATTTAAAATCAGATTTAATAAAGGTTTTCTGAAAAAGCAGTTTACACCGAGGGCCCTGGATTATTTCCAAACTAACTCTCTCAGTTATACCCCCGCGTTACTATTCATTTGAGTCTCTGACATTTCACAAAACCCCCCAGACTTCTTTTCTTCTCCCCCGCGGTCCTTCCCTAGGTTTAAATAGTGCCCGCAAGAAAGAAAAGGGTGGTGCGGCTTACTGGCGGCGAGATAGGTTCGGCGAGGGGCAGGGTTGGCTCGGGGAGGCTCTGGCGGTCACAGCGATGAGCGGCTCGACGGCGGGGATGGCCGGAATCGCTCGGTCCACGTGCGCAGGCGGGTGTGCCGGCCAAAACAAGGCGATCTGGTTCAATCCAATGGCACGGTGAGCTTCACGGGGTGACGTAGAGACTGTGTGCACAAGGAATCGGAAAATGGTCCAGTGGATTACCCGGTCCACGCACTCCGGCGGGGTTGTGACTCCGGCGACCGTGGACTGGCCTCTCCGGCGAAGCAGACTTCGATTCCTCGCTCGGGGAGCTTCACCGAGGTGTGCTCACTCGTCTCAGAGGGTTGGACGGGGTTGGGAAAGGCTAGGCTGGCCGGTCTACGGTGGCAGGGGCTCGGGTGGCCGCGGACACGCCGCGTACGGGCAAACGGCGGTGAGTTGAGCTCCGGTGAGGTTTGAGCGTGCGCGGAAGAGTGTGGTCGATGCCCGAGCGGGCTTTATAGGCGCGGGCGCGGGCCATGGCGTCGGCTGGCCTTTGGCGCGACGCGGGGCGCGCGCGGGCGTGCTCTGGCGTGCACAGAGCGCGTCGAACACGTGGAGCTTTTCTTCTGCCCGTGTTCCACAGCTCACCCAAGTCGCAAACGTGCGAATCTTGGCAAAAATCCGGCGCGAGACATTTCCTGGCACCTAGGGCTGTCTCTCATCCGTGAGTTGCCATGGCAGATATGGCCTAGGTAGGGAGATCTTCGGTCGCCAAATCAGGTACGTAACTCTACCCACCTCGCGACAAAAACCATGCCAAGGCATGTCAAACGTCAAGGTCTCGGGCTCAACTTTTTCCAGTGGGTGCCCTAGGTGGTATGCCACATTTTTGGTATAGAACATAGGTGGTTTTGGTGCCATCTCCAAGGTGAACACGGTTGATCTTTAGTGTAGGTGTAGTTTTTGACTTAGAGAGAAATATAGAGCTCTAGCTCTCTATCCACTTAAGGAATGGATTTGGGGTTTCTCCAGGGGTCTTTTTGCAACATTTCCTTCCACAATTGCTAGTTAAGAAGTTACTTAAAGTTTGGTGTAAGATTAACTCATGGTTTGCACAATTGCTTATTCTCTCCCCCTCTTAACCATGGTTTTGGAAGATAGGGTTCAAGAGAGGTCTAGGGTTTTCCCTCCTCTTGCCCAAGGTAGTAAGTGCACAAAAGCTTGAGTGATGCTCTTAGGTCATTAACAATCTTGATTAACACATGGTCTCCAAGGTTCTTATGTTCTCCTTAAGTTTTTACCACATGTGATCACAGTCCCTAGTACCAAGGTGTGCTCTAGCCATGGTAACACCTGAGGTGTTACAGCCCTCCGCCCTTAAAGGAATCTCGTCTCGAGATTCTAGGCAGTGTCCTCTAGAGGGGTGCTACGAAGGCACGTTGGTGTGATGTTCCTTCTTTTGTTCAAGTTTCTCTAGTTAACTGCTCTTCGAATGTCATTCTCTTTGCAACTTCAGAAGGAAGCCCTTTTTAAGTTAAATCCACAACTTAGACTATCCTTGCTATCTAAGTTTTTCTTATAATTGTATTCAAAGGGCAGGTGCGGGTGGGGGTTTTGGGTTACGTACCGACTCCTTTGGGCAGAAAGTCGGGGAAGCGGGAGCGTAGAAAATCCTTAGTCTCCCATGTAGCTTCTTCTGCTGAATGGTGACTCCACTGAACTTTATACATTCTGATTGATCTTGCCCATGTTGATCTCTCCTTCTGATCCAATACCTTGACGGGGTACTCTTGATAGGACAAGTCTGGTTCTATCTCAATGTCCGGTTTCGGTAGCACTTCAGTGGGTAGGCGAACACATTTCCGTAGCTGAGATACATGGAACACATTGTGAATTGCTGACATGTGAGGTGGCAATTCCAATTGATAGGCTACGGGTCCACAACTTGCTTTGATCTCATAGGGTCCAATGTAGCGAGGAGCTAACTTATCCTTGATTCCGAATCTCTGGACACCCTTGGTGGGTGAGACCTTAAGATAAACATGATCTCCCACTTCAAACTGTAGAGGCTTCCGCCTCTTGTCATGATAGCTCTTTTTCCTGGCCTGAGCAACTTCTAAGTTCTTTGTAATAACCCTGACCTTTTCCTCTGCCTCAAGTACCAAATCTGGTCCAAATATTTCCCTTTCTCTGGCTTGAGACCAATTCAGCGGGGTTCTACATCTTCTCCCATACAAAGCTTCAAAAGGTGCCATCTTTAGACTGGACTGATAGCTGTTATTGTAAGAAAACTCTGCCAAGGAAAGACACTTGTCCCAATCCTTTCCGTAGTGTAGTGCACATGCCCTTAACATATCTTCCAAAATCTGGTTTACCCTTTCTGTCTGGCCATCTGTTTGGGGATGGTATGCTGAGCTTCGTATGACATGGGTCCCAAGTGATTCTTGCAGCTGCTCCCAAAAGCGTGCCACAAACAATGCTCCTCTGTCAGATATAATGGTCTTTGGGATACCATGCAATCGCACTATTTGATCCACGTAGATTTCTGCATACTTTTCTGTCTTGTGGGTGGTATGCACTAGCAAGAAATGAGCAGTCTTGGTCAATCTGTCCACAATAACCCAAATGGAATCATGGTGCCTGGAGGTATTGGGCAATCCTACGATAAAGTTCATGCAAATGTCCTCCCATTTCCAAGATGGTATGGGAAGGGGTTGCAAAGGGCCTGCTGCCTTCAAGTGACTAGCTTTTATCCTCTAGCAAGTGTCACACTCGGATATGTACTTTGCAATTTCCCTCTTCATTCTGGTCCACCAATATAAAGATCTGAGATCATGATACATTTTGTTTCTACCAGGGTGCATGGAGAATTTGGAAAGGCGAGCTTCATCTAATATCTTCTTTCTGTGCTCCGGGTCCTTGGGAACAACCAATCGATCTCCAAACCATAAAATTCCCTTGCGGTCCTGGCGGAAGCACTTGTATTTCTCTGCCTTCTGCTTGATCATTTCATTGATGACCTGAACACCCTTATCCTCAATCCGTGCCCTGACTATTTGCTCTTGCAATGTGGGCTCTACCGAGATATAACATAAATCACCTGAAGCAACAACTTCCAGGTTCAGCTTGCACAATTCATCGCACAGGGTGGTAACTCTTGCATCCATGCTCATACAATTGCACTGAGCCTTTCTGCTCAAGGCATCTGCTACAACATTGGCTTTGCCAGGATGGTAATGCACCTCTAAATCATAATCCTTGATTAACTCCAACCATCTTCTCTGCCTCATGTTCAAATCTGCCTGAGTGAAGATGTATTTGAGACTCTTGTGATCAGTGTAGATGTTACAGTGAGCACCCATCAAGTAGTGTCTCCATATTTTAAGAGCATGAACAACTGCTGCCAATTCCAGATCATGCGTAGGGTAGTTCTGCTCATGGGGTCTGAGTGCTCGGGAAGCATAAGCAATGACTCTGTTATCTTGCATTAAGACACATCCCAATCCCGTACCAGAAGCATCACAATAAACCTCAAATGGCTTGGTGTTATCAGGTTGAGCCAGCATTGGGGCTGTTGTCAACTGCTGCCTCAAAGTATGAAAGGCATCTTCGCATTTCTGGCTCCAATCATACTTGACTCCCTTTTTCAATAGTTCAGTCATTGGTTTGGCAATTCTGGAGAAATCCGGAATAAAACGTCGATAATACCCTGCCAATCCCAGAAAACTCCGAATCTGCCTCACTGTAGTCGGGGGTTTCCAATCCATTACCTCTTGTACCTTCTCAGGATCCACTGATATCTCATCCTGAGAAATTGTGTGACCCAAGAATTTGATCTCCTTCAGCCAGAATTCACATTTAGACAACTTAGCATAAAGATGATGATCGCGCAGTCGCTGAAGCACGATGTGCAGGTGCTCAGTATGTTCGTCTTCATTCTTGGAGTAGACCAGAATATCATCAATGAAAACGACCACGAACTTGTCCAATTCTGGCATAAACACTGAGTTCATCAGGTACATGAAATAAGTCGGGGCATTGGTCAGCCCAAAAGACATTACCAAAAACTCATAAAGCCCATATCTTGTGGAGAAGGCCGTCTTGGGAATATCACTGGCACGGATCTTGATCTGGTGGTATCCCGAGCGAAGGTCTATCTTGGAGAATACTTTGGCTCCTACCAACTGATCGAACAGAACATCAATGCGGGGCAGTGGGTATTTGTTCTTGATAGTCACCGCATTGAGAGGGCGGTAGTCAACACACATTCTCAAGCTCTCATCCTTTTTCTTCACAAATAGGGCTAGACATCCCCATGGTGAAGTACTTGGGCGAATAAACCCCTTGTCCAACAACTCTTGCAAATGCTTTTCCAGTTCTGCCAATTCCGCGGGAGGCATCCTATAGGGTCTCTTGGAGATAGGAGCAGTCCCGGGTTGCAATTCGATTGTGAACTCAATGTCTCGATCAGGTGGCATCCCTGGCAATTCATCTGGGAAAACATCTGGGTAGTCACAGACCACTGGGATCTTTTCTACCAAGGATTCTAGCATGACGAAGGCACAGGAACGGATACAACCTTGGTCAGGCAAATATAGTGTGGTTTCACCACAGGTTGGTGAGTGCACCTCAATGGCCCTAGCTGCAATATCCATCACAGCCTGATTCCTGGTCAACCAGTCAGTTCCCAATATGATATCCACACTATCCAAGCCCAAAATGAGGAGGTTAGTTTTAATTATCAGACTACCAAACTTTAAAGGCACATTCTTGTTGATTTGGTAGGTGGCAACCCTGCCTCCTGGTGTTGAAATTGTGATACCCCCATTGGTGTGGTGAAAAGGTAATTGGCACTTGGCACTAAATTTGGCACTGATAAAACTATGCGATGCACCAGAATCAAAAAGAATAATGGCAGGATAATTCAAAACTGTAAAGATACCAGTCATGACGGGTGCTCCCTCTAGAATATCAGCCATGCTGGTGAAGTTTAGCCTGCCCTACCTCACTTGCACCTTCTGTCTCTTGCCTTGATTCTGACTAATATTCTGCCCTTGCCTCGGCTGGTTCCTGGGGCAATTCTTGGCATAGTGTCCGGTGTTGCCGCATGTGAAACACCTATTGTCATTTGCCTGGCGATACTGCTGCTGCTGCTGATTGTTCCTCTGAGCCGGAAATTGGGTGTGGTTGGGTGCCTGCTGCTGCTGCTGCTGCGGTTGGATCACCCATCTCCCTTCCTGCTGCTGGGGTCCCCTGTTCTGAGTGTCAGACACAATCCTGAAGCGCTGTGGCTGAGCTGAGGGTCCTGCCACAGGGGTCTTCCTCTTCTTTTCTGCCTGTCGGGCTGTGATGCAGTCCTCCTGGGAGATAGCCATGTTGACCAACTCATTGTAGCTGTTGGCCCTGACGGTGTTGAGACGGTCACGGAGCTTAGTGCTGAGCCCCCTCCTGAACCTGTCTCTCTTCTTCTTGTCCGTATCTGCATGATATCCAGCATAATGGCACAGGTCATTAAAAGCCTGAGCATACTGCAATATTGTCTTGTTGCCCTGAGTGAGTGCCAGAAACTCGTTGAGCTTTCGGTCCATAATCCCGGCTGGTATGTGGTGTCCTCGGAAAGCTGCCTTGAACTCTCTCCATTCCACCTCTCGATCCTCTGGCTGCATGGCAAGGAAATGGTCCCACCAAGTCCTTGCGGGTCCGCGAAGCTGCTGGGTGGCGAACCTGACTTTAGTGACCTCTGAACAAGCTCCATGGAGTAGCGGGAATTTGGATTCCACTACTCTCAACCACACATCTGCATCAAGTGGGTCCTCTGCCCTTGTGAACAATGGAGGCTGGGTACTGAGGAACTCCTGGTAGGTAGCTACCGCGGGGTGACGCTGATGGTCTCTACCACCATAATGCTGAGGTGGTGGCTGGCGCTGAGCTAGCTGCCTCAAGATCTCATTCTGATGAGCCATTAGCTCTTGTAGAGTGGGAGGCGGTGGCGGCGGTGGAGGAACGCGCTCATTCTGGCCACGGCGCTGTCTCTCGGCCATCTGAAAAATCACATATATACTTAATACCATATCTCCAAGTTCAAGGTTTTTAATCGCGGTGAAGGAGTCAAGGGCAAATTGATAGATTCTGACATAAACAAAAAGGATCTCAAAAGGCATAAACTTTTCTTTCCAAATTTAAAACTGACATCATCCATCAACCATGCTTCCAAAAGAGTTTATCACGGTTACATCAATGGTCCCAAAAAGACTCAACTCTATCTAGCCTAGTACCCTAGGGGTGCAAAAGCTAAGCTAGCTGCGAGGAGTCCTACCATCACCGACTTCTAACTCTATCCCTGACACCTAGTGAGCAAACGAGGCAACACTCGACTCGGGGGAAGGTGGTCTCCCAGAGCCAGCAGTGTCCATGCTGGAGGCAGGCTCCTCCCCTCCCTCAATGTCGACGTCCTCGTTGGCCTCCATATCCTGGATCTCCTGGTGATGCATATCCAGGTGCTCATTAGCCTCGGCAAGCTGCTGCTGAGTGTTAATGAGCTGATCCTCGAGAACCTCGATGGTGTTCTCCCTGGTACCCACTAATTCCTCCAACTCTTGGATCTCATTGGATAACTGCTCCACCTGCAAGTCCTTTTCCACCATCTCAGTGGACAAATCAACCACGAGCTCCTCCCTGTTGTCCAGGGTGATCTTTGTTGCCTCCAACAATGCCATCAGATGGGACATCGCCTCACCGCGCATCACTTGCAGACGGTACAGAGCATTCATGCACCGTACAGTCAAGTGCGCAGTCTGACCTGGGTAGATGGCCCAGATGTCCTTGGCATGCTCCAGCCAATCCTTCCACATTGGGTCGTCCTCCCTTTCGGCGAGGAACAAGCCAATGGGGTGGGTAGCCAGCTCCAAGGGATGGAATCCGCAGAAAGTGGTTAATCTGTGCAGAGCAATCGCTTCTATCGTGTCCTTAGCCCGGTATCCAAAAGACTCAGATCCAGTGAACGCCAGCCTGGCTGTAGGGGATGAGGCTCCAGGGTCATCCTTACCCTACAGCGGGGCACTCGATGCTTCTCGAACTGCTGCACTATGTACTGAGGAGGTGTCGTGTATCCGGCCCCCTGAAGTACCTCCCACAAAATGCGGTGAAAGCCCTCTCGTGCCACACGGCCACTGACAGGATCAAGTACCACAATCTCACTCGATGGTGAGTCACAGAGCAAATACAATAAAGCATAAAACCATGGATGTAAGAGTATTAAATTATTACATCACCATCGGAGTTTTGCAAAAGTAGTCATCATGGTTCGAAGTGCAGCGGAAATAAACTAACGGTAAATAAACAGAGAGATGGGGAAGCCTGTCCCATCACTCCTCATGCTCCTCCTCAGCCGAGGTAGGGTCCCACTCGATAGTCCAACCCGGTGGCAAGATGGACGGCCAAGTCACTCCAGCAACCATGTCCTCCAGAGAACCTGTAAAATTATGCCACAAGCAAGGCTGAGTATACTAATACTCAGCTAGACTTACCCAGTGTGAGGAGTCTACTCCTCTACCTCTAGACATGCAGCTGTTTGGCTATGGGGTTTGGTTGCCAAAAGCACTAGCTGAGTTTCTACGTCAAGTTTTAACTTTGTCAATTTAAGTGTGACTCTCTTAAGGCTAAATGTGTACTATCTACTCATACATAGTAGCAAACATTATTAGCAATCAACATCTTATATCAACTCATCATATTTCCACTTGTTACTCAATGCAGTACAATGGATCAAGCAGTCTCATTAGCTGCGAGAAGCAGACGATTCAAATCGAGTTTTTATCCTTGCAAGGTAAACCTAAACACACGACATGTAGGGGCACTCCGTCCCCACACACATCAACCGTCCCCATCGATTCCCCATCAGCAGATCAGGGCTCACCGCCTTGGCGTACAATGCCTCACTGACCCCGACCGCCGTCGTGCAGTGACCGCACTTGTACCCACCATAACTGGAATGGGAGACCACGTCTCAGGTCGCGTGAGGGGATATGTCCACTGCCAGGTTCACTCAGGTACTAGGCTTACCGATTTACCATATTTCTCGGCATGTGCTAGTACGTTCAATCGCTTGACACAGGTATCCGCACGTTAATCCTTATTCCAATTTCATCTCGTAGACCACGCATCCCCATGGATCCGTGTCCACCAACCAACTATCAATATGATATGAAAAGTGGGTACAACCAATTCCTGACCTCACGCGAGTGCTAGAAAAGTCACTCGTCTTCTACCGGGATCCTAATTAAATAAAGCAACTACTCGACCTAGCATACTAGTATCCATCTCAAAAGGAATCCTGAGTTCATGCAACTAGGGTTTCAGTCAACTCCTAAACTTAAGTGCACAGTACAAGCCTACAAACAATAAGTGTAGTAAAATAGCATATATAAACGGTTATGCATAAAACCGGGGCTTGCCTTCCAAAGCAGTGGCAGGCAGATCCTCTGGTGCAGGCTCTGGTGCTGGATCCGGGGCTACCTCCTGAGCAGCTCCTTACTCCGGCACGAGGACGTACTCTCTGTCAGCAAGGTTACAGTCTATCAAAATGCAATGAACATGTGTGTCATGATTATGCAGGATTTAATAACATTATGCTAAGAGAAGAAAAACTAAGTTTAATGAGTAACTTAGGGTTTATGCTTATCACTTCTAGGTTTAGGTTTTTGTTGAGGATAAACATAGGGAATTGGTATTGCCTTTATGTATTTTATTGGACAAATTTACAAAGGGTTTTAGGATGACACTAATTTCCATTATTCATTTTTCTTTCTTTATTTTCTATTTATGAATTCTAGTGTAGGTTTGAACTACAACATTGGTTTAAATTTTTCCAAAAAGGTTGTAAAAATTATAGTGGCTTGCCTTTGGTCATTATAGCTTATCCTAGGACTTTGAGGTTCAAATTATAAAGGCTATGCTTGGGACAAAATAATCAAAAGTTGTGTAAATGGGCCACTTTGCACTACATCTCTTAATTAGAGGTGAGTTCTGTCCTAAGGGTTATTTTTGTTGGCATCTAACAGTAATAATAGGCTTCTGTGCCAAAAATCACAGAAAGCTAAGGGGTGGTCATTTAGTTATGATTTTCTAAAGTTAAATGCCAAAAGGTACTTTCTACTACATTGTTATTTGAAAAATGTCAAACAGCAGATTTCCTATTTTTCCTAAGTTCTGAATAACAAAACATTAATTATCCCAAGGGTTGGGGTGTTTTCACCTTGGGGTTATTTTTGTAGGGTTTTTCTAAGTTTTCCTTGTTTTATTAAAATAAAAGGTATTCTACTCATTTTATACTAAACCAGGGCATAATAGATTTTTCTAGTGAACTACATTAAACAAGTATTCTAACAAAAATAGGGGTGCCCTCTGGTTCATTATTTAAATCATCTTTTCTATTTTTCTTAACCTTAAGCATATTGTAAAATGATTGGCAAAAATAGGTTTAATGGGTTGGACAGAGAGGTTTAACATTTTTAAACAGATCAGTAGGTGAATATAAACTTTTCCAATTTTTTCTAACCCTAGTCAAATAATGCAACTATTTTTAGCCCTATTATTTAGTTTTTGGCCAAAACAATGATTAAATCAGAACCTTATAGTTTTATGCAGTACTTAAGGGTTTTATATTTTTCCTAAGCAGCTTACATTATTTAAAGTCTGCCAAAATTGGTTTGACCAAATTTGGATGAACTAAACAGAAGTTATGAATTATTAAAGTTTCTGTTCAAATTTAAAATCAGATTTAATAAAGGTTTTCTGGAAAAGCAGTTTACACCGAGGACCCTGGATTATTTCCAAACTAACTCTCTCAGTTATACCCCCGCGTTACTATTCATTTGAGTCTCTGACATTTCACAAAACCCCCCAGACTTCTTTTCTTCTCCCCCGCGGTCCTTCCCTAGGTTTAAACAGTGCCCGCAAGAAAGAAAAGGGTGGCGCGGCTTACTGGCGGCGAGATAGGTCCGGCGAGGGGCGGGGTTGGCTCGGGGAGGCTCAGGCGGTCACAGCGATGAGCGGCTCGACGGTAGGGATGGCCGGAATCGCTCGGTCCACGTGCGTAGGCGGGTGTCCTCGTCGGCGGCGGGTGTGCCGGCCAAAACAAGGCGATCTGGTTCAATCCAATGGCACGGTGAGCTTCACGGGGTGACATAGAGACTGTGTGCACAAGGAATCGGAAAATGGTTCAGTGGATTACCCGGTCCACGCACTCCGGCGGGGTTGTGACTCCGGCGACCGTGGACTGGCCTCTCCAGCGAAGCAGACTTCGATTCCTCGCTCGGGAAGCTTCACCGAGGTGTGCTCACTCGTCTCAGAGGGTTGGACGGGGTTGGGAAAGGCTGGGCTGGCCGGTCTACGGCGGCAGGGGCTCGGGTGGCCACGGACACGCCGCGTACGGGCAAACGACGGTGAGTTGAGCTCCGGTGAGGTTTGAGCGTGCGCGGAAGAGTGTGGTCGACGCCCGAGCGGGCTTTATAGGCGCGGGCGCGGGCCATGGCGTCGGCTGGCCTTTGGCGCGATGCGGGGCGCGCGCGGGCGTGCTCTGGCGTGCACAGAGCGCGTCGAACACGTGGAGCTTTTCTTCTGCCCGTGTTCCACAGCTCACCCAAGTCGCAAACATGCGAATCTTGGCAAAAATCCGGCGCGAGTCTTTTCCTGGCACCTAGGGCTGTCTCTCATCCGTGAGTTGCCATGGCAGATATGGCCTAGGTTGGGAGATCTTCGGTCGCCAAATCAGGTATGTCACTCTGCCCACCTCGCGACAAAAACCATGCCAAGGCATGTCAAACGTCAAGGTCTCGGGCTCAACTTTTTCCAGTGGGTGCCCTAGGTGGTATGCCACATTTTTGGTATAGAACATAGGTGGTTTTGGTGCCATCTCCAAGGTGAATACGGTTGATCTTTAGTGTAGGTGTAGTTTTTGACTTAGAGAGAAATAGAGAGCTCTAGCTCTCTATCCACTTAAGGAATGGATTTGGGGTTTCTCCAGGGGTCTTTTTGCAACATTTCCTTCCACAATTGCTGGTTAAGAAGTTACTTAAAGTTTGGTTAAAGATTAACTCATGGTTTGCACAATTGCTTATTCTCTCCCCATCTTAACCATGGTTTTGGAAGATAGGGTTCAAGAGAGGTCTAGGGTTTTCCCTCCTCTTGCCCAAGGTAGTAAGTGCATAAAAGCTTGAGTGATGCTCTTAGGTCATTAACAATCTTGATTAACACATGGTCTCCAAGGTTCTTATGTTCTCCTTAAGTTGTTACCACATGTGATCACAGTCCCTAGTACCAAGGTGTGCTCTAGCCATGGTAACACCTGAGGTGTTACATATGGTACTCATGACCCCTTGGCAGATGGGTAACATGACTTGTGGGTACAGGGTACAACCTCTGTAGAGTGTAAAACGGGTATACTAGCCGAGCTCACGGTCAAGAGCAGCTCAGGACTCTTGCATGATTAAATTATGGAACTAAATTGAATTTGTCATTTGCATTGCATGGGATTATTTATTAATTTTGTTCTATTATTCTTATTATGGTTCGGTATTTACTTGCATTTAGTAACTGCTAATAAAATTTGACCAACTTATTAAAAGCAATGCTCAGCTTTAACCCCTATTGTTGATCAGCCTTACACATCACATTATTCCCCACAACTTGTTTAGCGATGAACATGTGTGAGCTCACCCTTGCTGTCTCACACCCCCCACAGGAGAAGAACAGGTGGTTAAAGAGGAGCCACACAACGAGGAGTTCGATTTGATCTAGGTGGCGTCTCCCAGTTGACTTTATGACGCCAAGGATGGACTTTAGTTCGTTTTATATTTATCTTTTATTTTGTAAGACTTCTGCAATGTAATAAGTACTCTGATTATATTGTGACATTTATCTCTATACACTATGTTATTATATGTGTTGTCTTCTGGCGCATATATGAGATGCACCCGACTTTGTCCCTTAAAACCGGGTGTGACAGAAGTGGTATCAGAGGAAACGTTGACTGTAGGACAAAACCTAGATAGAAATGGACAAAACCATTACCTACTTACCTTAATCCGATTCTTTTCTAAACTTTTCTTAATCTTTTCTCATCTATTTCCGCTTGCTCTGATTATTCTTACATTTTCTTTCTAAAGACAAATGTGGATTTCACACTTTGAAATCCTGTGCCTAAAGTGACCTTTAGGAATAGAAGACCTATTCTTAGGAACAAAAACAAAACTATTTTTGTAGATATTTGTATACTTGAATGTTTGTTCTTATGATATTTGTCTGATTTGGATCTTTGATTGACTGTGATGAGTTGTGGAGTAATGTCCACAATTACATCTACATATACATATAGGCATAAATATAAATAAATAAAATTCATAAGATAACAAAACAACCTAGTTTATCCTCCATTAAAGTGTATCTATTTAAATAGACCCCTCTTAAATTAAATGAATCTATCTTATTCTAATAGGTTCATCTTGTGTAAAAAAATATCTTATCCCCTTAAACTGTTTATAAGATAAACTAGACCAACTAAAAGTACCCCCACTAGAATATATCAAATAGATCCATCTTATCTTGGAAGGTTCTCTCTTATCTTAATAGATCCATCTTATCTCAAAAGATTTTATCTTACCCTAATAGATCTAACTAATCTCAAAAGATTCTATCTTATTTTTAGGGACTCATCTTGTCCTAATAAGCATACTTATCCCCACCACTTTGCTTATCTCATAATAGTGTAACAAACATAATTTATTCCAAAATAAATTAAGTAGATCTAGTCTAATCTGATTACACCAATTTAATTATGATTCCATTTAATCTAATCAGATCTAACCTAATGGACAAACATGTTTTAATCTAAATTAGAGTCTTAGTCCAACCTGGCCATGTGCAACTACCTTAACCACTCGATGGTTGCATAACCCCTCTGTTTTAACCTAACAGAGATTCTGATCTACCTACACCATATAATCCATCCTATCTCAAAAGATTCTAACACATACTAATAATATATATCCTATCTTGGTAGATCTCCTTAACTTAAACTAGTCTGACCTAGTTATATCTAATCTAACCTAGACCCTACCTAATCTGACATGATCTAATCTAAAGGAAGTTACTTAAACAAGTTATTTAATATTGGTGACATAGATTAGACCATATTCCGATAAATGAGTTTTAAACCTAAATTGGTGTCTTAGACCAACTTGTCCGTGAAACCACGACCTAGCCTATGTTATAAGTTGCCCAACCTATCTATTCCAAAAGTAAGTAAAACTCTGTTTAACCTACCTACCCCATGTACCCGCAATTGCTATTCCAACTCGGATAATGGCATCTAACCCACGACCAATGGTCCTAAATCAGACCCAAGAAGAAGGTTAACCTCGATAATGAAGGATATGAGTAGAAACAGATCTTCAGATGAATCAAGATCCACCACACGGAATAAAATTCTCCCTTAACTTTCTTTTGCCCCCAAATCTTCTCTACACCCACAGATAGATAAAGCATGGTGTACCCTTGTTTTCTATGCTACACCGACTAATGGCATGAAAATTCTAGGTCTATAAAAAATATACTAATTGGAAGTTCCACTTAGAAAAAAATAAAAAATACTGGGATTTCATAAAGATAAAGTCAGTTTGATATGCTTAACTAAATGATATTCTTAAATATGAGTATAGAATTTAATGTGATCTAATCTAGTATGATCTAATCTGATGTGGCCTACTTAAACATATTAGTAATACTGGTAGAAGGAAGTAGACCTATCTAAATTAACATAATCTCATCTAGTGTGAGTTACTTAATGCTAATACAAAGGATAAGGCTATAATCCTAATTCACTCAAGCCTAAATTGGTGACTTAGATCAACTCAGCCAACTCAGCCATATACCAACGATCTACACATTCTTGATAAATTGCCTAATCTGTCTATAAAAAAAATTAATCTACCAGTTGACCTACATGTTTTCAATGATATACATCATTTTTTCCAAGCTCTACTTTCTGTATTTGGAGCCCGACCGCACACCCGGGGTTACCTCTCGCGGTGCTTTTCAGTAGGACAATGTTGTTGACTGTAACTCAATGGTTCGTGCGAGATGCATGAGAGACGATAGACAATTTTCTACATGTTCGGGTTGTGTTGAGATGCGTAACACCCTACTTCCTGGCGTGGATATTTATGTGGTAGGTTACAAGGGAAATCTCCTGTGTGGAGAGAGACTAATGGGTTGAGTAGATGGTCGATGATTCTGATGGGGTACCTCCTAGGCCTTATATATTCGACTGTGGGGCACTACATGCGTGTATGATAATGATGTGTACCTAAACAATAGTGAACCGACTAAACTTATCTTCCTGTGATCCTACTGACTTATCTCTAGTTTGTTCCGACGTCAACCGGCGCTATGCGGGAAAGTCGGATCGGTGCTGTGGATAACGCTTAAATCCAAGGAGCCGCCTGGGCCTGAGTCTGCTTCTTCCTCGCGTCGGCCCATTCCACCAGCAGTTCTCCCCTGGCCCACAAAGGGATGGCTTTGCGAGATAATGGGCCCAAAGCCTTTCGCGAGGCCTTCTTGCCTTCTAGTGGATCCGGGGGATATCCGTCCCCCACAAGCCCCCAATTTTCGAGTTGATTTTGAAATAATCAGCTCAAAGATTCTAGGTCCAGCTCGCAATTCTGTGGCTTGATTTCAATTCTGGTGATGGGCACGCCAAAGGTGCACCTATTGAGCGTTGCTCCTGAACTCTGAGTGACTCAGTAAAAAACAGCCTTATCAAAGGTCCTCCTTCGGTGCTTTGGAGATCAGCATCTTGTCATCATATCGTGCTTTGGAAGTCAGCATTTGGAACTTTGAGTAGGTTTTTGAAAACTAACCACTCAAAGGGCTTCATTTCATGCCTTAGAAATCGGCGTTTTGTCATCAGCCTATGCTTTAGAAATCAGCATTCTGTCTTCTGGAATTAAAAATCTATTGGGCGCACCGGAGGTGCACCCAATGGGTGTAGCCCCCGAGCTTTGAGTGGATTTTTGAAAATAATCCACTCAAAGATCATCATCTTATGCTTTAGAAATCAACATTTTATCTTCATCTCATGCTTTAGAAATCAACATTCTGCCTTCTTTTCATGCTCTTGCGAATTCAAACGATGTTATCTGCCCACACCTTGTTAGGTCTGAAATTTATTTGATCGGTGACAGATTGGACGTCTGGTAGATGGCTCTTGGTTGGTCTTCACCCCGCGCTGTGCTTCAATGCCTCTGCTGACTAGACTTGCAGTTCAGTAGCTATATTTGGATTTCCTTCGATCTCTATCGATCTCTTCCTTCTGTATTAGTACATTCATTGCATATACTGTATGGAATGACTTGTTCAAAAAATCTAATGAAAATTCCTGGTTACCCCCCCCCCCCCAAATGGGTGTGACCAAGGGGCATCTTGGTACGCAGAGCGTTTTAGCGCACTGTCCTGGAGTAGTAACTTGATGTGACCACGGGGTGTAATCATATCGCCTAAGCAGTTGACCTTACTCCAAATGGTGTTGTGTTACACGAAGCGGCGTCTGTTGACTAACTCATTTTCAGGCAGCTTGAATTGCTTATTGAATACTTGCGACTGTTTGGCGAGCGTGGTAGAAAGTGGACGGTCACTTCCGGCCTCTACAAATAGCCTGCTTGCACCGTTGTTCTCTTCACTCATCCTTCGATCATCTGCTACTTTCTTCTCCGTTTATCCTCTTCTCCATTTGACCATGGGCAAAGGCAAAAGAGGTCGAGGCTCGCCCCACCATGCCGACGACAAGCGGAAGCGGGATCCAAGCCCACCCTCAGAGGACTTCGGTGACTCGGAGTACTCGGAGGAGGAGGTTTCCTCCGTGTCTGAGGGGTCGCTTGCTCTCCCCTCTCCCCCAACGTCGTCAGATGACTCGGACGACTCCCAGGGGATAGCTGCGGAGGTGTGGACGTACATCCGCTCTGTCGAGCGCGCCGAGCTCGAAGGATCGGATGAGTCGGAGGTCTCCTCGGATAAGGAGGACCCCTTCAGCTCGTTCGAGGAGCAGAGCGGCGACGACAGCGACGGCGAAGGTGGTGATGGTGGCGGCGATAGCAACGACAGTGACGGCAGCGAAGGCGACGACGACGACGACGACGGCAGGGGCGGTGAAGGCGACGACGGCGTCAACGGCGGTAGTGGCTGCAGTGGCAGCAAGGACGACAGTGGCGGTGGCAAGGCCAGTGGCAAAGCGCCACTGGTTTAAATACTAGTATAGATAATTAGTAGTAGTAGTAGTAGAATAATGTAGTAGTAGTTAGTAGTATAGTGTAGTGTAAGTAGTGAAGTAATGTAATGTAATGTAGTAGAAAAAAGGGGAAAAAGGCCGACTCATAATGAGTCAGTCTTTGAGTTTGTGTAACCCCTTCCAATATTAATGAAAAACTTTATGTGCTTTTAGTGAACGTTGCTTTTGCTGTTTTTTCTATTTACACGCTTGTCAGTTCACCCATATGCCCAATGCTGCCGGTGTTTTTAGAGGTAACCGCCAAGCGATGTCTGATGTTGTCGACGTTTTAGAGATAACCGCCGAGTCATGTATGACGTTGTCGGCGTTTTAGAGGTAACAGTCGAGTCATGTCTGATGTTGACAGCGTTTTAGAGGTAACCGCCGAGCGATGGCTGACATCGTCGGCGTTTTAGAGGTAATCGCCGAGTCATGTCTGGCACTGCCGGTGTTTTAGAGGTAACCGCCGAGCGATGGCTGACACTGCCGGCGTTTTAGAGGTAACCGCCGAGTGAAGCCTGGAACTTAGCTTTTCCCGAGTAATGACTTGGCACTTTTTAGAAATAGTGCTCGACCCGGGAAACCCCATTTATACTCGCGCCGACGTGCAGTTTTGATTTCTAAGCCCTAAATTCACTTTTCCGCCTCGAACCACTCCTCTGCTTCCCTGAGATCTCGATCTTTCTCGTTCTGCCGGCAAGACTGCGATGGCGCCGAAGCGGAAAAGGCAGAGCTCCTTTGCGGCCATCATCCCGCCTATCGATCCCAACAGCCAGTTGTCGTTCTCGGGTAACCACATGTCCATCATCTCGGAATCCAATCTCCTTCATCTTGTCGACGTTGGGGTTTTGCTTCCGAAAGAGCTCTGCTCTTGTTGAATTTGCTGCGGCGTCACCGTTCCGACAAAGGATACCCATGAATCGGTCGTTTACGTTCCTTTTCTTATTCGCGGTCTTGCTCTTCCCGTCTCCCCCTTTTTCCGCGGCCTCCTTGATTTCTATGAATTAAACTTGACACATCTGAACCCTAATTCCATTCTACAAGTTTCCATTTTTGTACATCTATGCGAGGCCTTTCTCGGGATTCTCCCCCATTTTGGTCTCTGGAAATACCTTTATCATTGTCGGCCCAGGATGGCTAGGGGACAGCACCAGCTCGTTGGCAGCGCGAGCCTGGAGCTTCGTCGCGGGAGGAAAGCAGAGTACCTTGACATTCCCCTCAAGGACATCATTAAGGGGTGGCGTCTCGAGTGGTTCATTGTGGAGAACCACTGCATGTCCCTCCCCCCTCGGTCAGGGAGGCAGCCAGATGTCTGCACACCGAGCTGGATATAATCTCTGACCCCTTCGGAGATAACAGAGGCTAAAGTACTACTTGCCGAGGTCTGCTTGCTGAATGATAGAGGTTTAACTGTTGAAGCTGTGGTTGCTGATTTCGTTTTCAAGAACATTCAACCTTTGAAGGACAGGGCCTACCCTGCTTATTTGTACAGCGGTGTCAATGATTCTACCTGGGTTACTAACAGAAAAATTCCCACTGAAGATCTGATGAGCTGACTGTACATGATCCTGAGGGGTAGAGTTTCAAATGCTGGTGCTCCGGTGGCCTATTCTGCATGGAACCTGCCACCACTTAGGCCATTTTCCGAGTTTGTGTCCAACCCTCCTGCTCGTGACGGTAGCCTGGGTCTTAGAGTGTGACCCTCTTTTAAAGACATTGAGGCTTTGATTGCCCCACTTCGGAGTCTTCCAGAGGATGAGAAGCAGACTCATTTTGAGATGCCGGCTAGCACTGATGACGTGGAGATAGATGTTGTGCTTAGCTTGCTGGCTGGGGAATCGTTCGACTCAACCCACACTGAGCCAATGGCCATCATAGCTAGGCAAGAACTTGGTTAAGAAGTGGAGACTCGGAAACCCGAAGGCGCCCACCCAAAGCATCCACGCCAAGTGAGCCACCCGACTGCACCTATCGAGGAAAAAAGGAAGAAGAGGCGACTTCTGCGACTGTCATGCTTGGACCAGGGTGCAGGCCCTTCTGCTCTGGTTCCTGATGATGTACCAGCTAAGGCCCTTTCGAAGGTTGATGCCAAGGGTTGTGATCGTGCACAGGCTGCTATTTGCATATTTGACGAGGACGAAGAGGAAGAGGAAGAGGAAGAAGAAGAAGAAGTCCCGCTGATCCGCAAGAACAGCAGGCACTATAGAGGTAGCGAGGGGGGTAGTGATATTCCTTCTCCAGCTCTGTCGGCTCTTGTCAGTCTTCAGAGACTTTCAATATCAGACTTTCATCAAGTACTGGAGGAAGTCGTCCCCGAAGACATGCTATTCGAGCCACCTGCATATGATATCCCGACCGTCTGTTCAGAGGTCCCAGACGGTGGGCTTTCCTTGCTTGATTCCACTGGGCAAGAGGTAACCCGAGTGGTGTCTCGTGCATCATCGACTTTGGAGGGCAGTCTTCCATGCCGAGGCGCTCGTTTGTGTCACCCGTCTCCCATGGAGGTGGCTGAGGAGCCCTCAGCCTTAGAGGTGGTTGCCGCAGAAGACCCAGCCCCTGAGGGTGGTGCCGGCAGTTACCCTGCCCCCGAGGGTGTTGCTGGTAGTGATCCAGCTCTTGTGGGTAGATCAAGCTACAACCCAGCCCCCGAGGGTGTTTAGGTGGGCTCTCTTTCCCACGCCTCCATGGACGTCCACGTTGGGTTGTCCCCACCTCGGTCCGATGGGGTGACGGCGATACGTGCTTCCACAATTTCAACCGGACAAGTCGCCTTAGAGGTTGGCGAGCTAGATGCAGGGAGCCTGTTGTCTGCTAGTGGGGCTGAGGTACCCCCGGATAGTGCTCTTCAGATCATTCCCACTGATCTTCCCTCGTCGAGCCATGACTCAGCTCTTCCTGCCCTAGGTCTACCACTGTTCCTCTCCAACATTCAGGTGAGTCGGCCTCTTGTTTTACGTTGTTCATATTCTTTTGCTCATCTGTATATGATCGCAGGCTTTTGTTGATGGAATATCTGCCCAGCTGAGATCCTGTAGTGCCGTTGTTCCCGAACAAGCTCTGTCTCTGATGCAGTGGAACCCATTGCTGCTACAGAAAGAGATCGATGACTTGAAGGCGTCGAACACTGGTTAGTGATCTTGCAGCTTCCCTAGTTGTTTTTATTGATCAACTTGTTCTTAGCCATGCATCCCCTTTTAGTTGCGCTGTCGGATATGGCCCAACGATGCTCTGACCTTAAGGAGAATTATTCTCAAAGTCAAGCCAACTTGGCCCAGACCTCTTCCTTTTTGGATGGCGCACGTTCTTTGAATTCCTCCCTCAATGCTCAGCTTGACTCTAAAAGGATGGCGCATGAGGTAAACTCCCTTGGTTGACCTTGCCATGCTATTGTTGCTTTAGTACTGAATGTTGCTTCTTATCCGTAGGAGGAGAAACGAGCACTCGTGGCTTCTCGTGACAATCTGGACAGGCTATATCATGATGCTAGTAACTCCTTGACCATATTGGAGAGGGGCCACCGCTTCACCATGTCGGACCTGGATCATCATCGTCACGAGTTGCAAGTATCTCAAGATGAGGTTCTGTGACTTGGACAACTATTATCAACCAAGGATTCCACCATCAGGGATCTGCGTGCTTCAAAGAAACTTGTCGTACAGGAGCTAGAAGCTGCTCGACTGCCTATCAAAGCTTCAGAGGACAACTGCGCTGTTTTGAAGGCTCAGCGCGACAAGGCTATGGACAAAGCCGTTCATGCTGGACGGATCTTGATGAGGAGGCCCGGCGTCGTGGTGCTTGATGATATTGTCGCCGATGTCAAGGCTGCGCTTGATGCTTCGAGTCATCCTACACTTCTGTCACTCCTGTGAAAAACATTGCTAACAAAGATGTTTCGATGCAGTGATGTCCTACAAAACATTCGATGTAATATGAATTCTACATGTATGTGATGGTTATGTTAGAACTTGAATATTTTGTGAGCAGGGCGCCAGAACATGCTCCTGGTGCCAACAAGTAAAACGTTCTTTTTTTCCTGGAGTGCTAATTGTTTTGCTGTTAGGGTATAGCAGTCACCCTGAACAATTGTAAAAGCAAGTGAGCCATGCTGGTTTTAAGGCGTTTTCTGACTTAAGCCGATCGCCTGGTTGGTAGGGCATAGTGGTCGCCCTAAGATAAGTAGTCGTGAGCATATCGTATCGTATTAGGTCATTGCCGACTTAGGCTGATTGCTTCGTTAGCAGGGTATAGTGGTCACCCCAAGTCGAGTAAGCGTGAGCATGTCGCACCGTCTTAAGTCGTTGCCGACTTAAGCCGATTGCTCCGTTAGTAGGGTATAGTAGTCACCCTAAGTCAAGTAAGCGTGAGCATGTCGCACTGTCTTAAGTCGTCGCCGACTCAAGCCGATTGCTCCATTAGCAGGGTATAGTGGTCACCCCAAGTCAAGTAAGCGTGAGCATGTCGCACCGCCTTATGTCGTCTCCGACTTAAGCCGATTGCTACGTTAGTAGGGTATAGTGGTCACCCTAAGTCAAGTAAGCGTGAGCATGTCGCACCGTCTTAAGTCGTCACCGACTTAAGCCGTTTGCTCCGTTAGCAGGGTATAGTGGTCACCCCAAGTCAAGTAAGCGTGCTGATTTCAAGTCCAATCAAATTGAAGTCAGATGAAAGTCAAGAGTTTGAATGCCTTTGAAAACGAAAACTTTATTGACGATGAAGTCTCCTGATTACAGAGTACAATGTTGCTTCAAGAATTTTTGAGGCCTCGCTAGGGATAGAACTTTCTAAGATGCTCTATGTTCCATGAGTTTCCCACTTATGTGCCATCCATTTGAGTAACCCGGTATGATCCTGGCCGAGTGACCTCTGACACAATGAATGACCCTTCCCATAGTGGGGACAACTTGTGCCGTCCTTCCCCCGTTAGAATTCGGCGAAGGACCAAGTCTCCCACTGCAAAGGACCGGTGTCGCACGGCTTTATCATGATAGTGCCTCAAGGTCTGTTGGTATCTAGCCAACTGAATTACTATGTTCAATCGTTCTTCCTCCAGCACATCAATATCCTCTAGCCTAGTAGCTTCTGCTTCATCTATGTTCTCGAAAACCATCCTCGGCGCCCTAAACATTAGGTCGGCGGACAACACTGCCTCCGACCCATAAACCATGAAGAATAGGGTGTTTCCATGCAGAGCTCGACTGGGTTGAGTTCTCAGACTCCAGAACACGTATGACAGTTTTCTGATCCATTTTCCTGCAATCTTCTCATTCTTGTCAAATACTTTTTCCTGAGTGCTTCCAGTATCATCCTGTTGGCTCTTTCTACTTGGTCGTTGGCTCTTGGATGCGCTACTGATGCATACTTAATCTAGATGCTCCGCTACTCACAGAAGTCGAAGAATTCAGAGCTGGTGAAGTTGGATCCTAGGTCGGTAATAATGTTATTTGGTATCCCAAACCTGAATATTATGTCTTGTATGAATTCTACTGCCTTGGCTAAGGTTAAAGATGCAATGGGCTTATACTCTATCCCTTTTGTGAACTTGTCAATGGCAACTAGCACGTGAGTATAGCCTCCCTGAGCTTTCTTGAAAGGTCCGATCATATCCAGCCCCCAGCATGCAAATGGCCATGTTATGGGAATAGTCTGCAGCTGTTGTGCAGGTAAATGTTGTTGCTTTGATAAGAATTGGCAAGCTTCACATCTCTGGACTAACTCGGCAGCATCACTCTTCGTTGTTGGCCAATAGAAACCAGATCTGAAAACCTTCCCGACCAGAGTTCTGGATGCTGCATGTACTCCGCTCTGCTCGGTGTGTATTTCATCCAATAGCTGCTTCCCAATGGCCAAGTTAATGCACTTCATGAGGACTCTCGTCGCACCTCTTCTGTACAGTGTGCCCCCTATGAGGGTGTAGTGGGCCGACTACCTTGCGATATGTTCTGCTATAGCATTGTCATCCAGTTCTTCTTCATTTTTATGTACCTGATGATAGGCTCTCTCCAGTCATTGGGGTCCTACTCCGGTTGGCTCAAGGTGTTGCATTCTTCTGTCTGATTTGAGAGAATACTCGGGTGTGATATTTCTTGGACAAAGATCCCAGGTGGGACCTGGGCCCGACTAGATCCCAGCTTCGACAACACGTCTGCTGCCGCGTTGCGGTCTCTTTCCACGTGATGGAACTCCAACCCTTCGAATTTGTCTTCCAGTTTTCGGACAGCTACACAGTACTTGCCCATGGAATCAGTCGAGCAATCCTAGTCTTTATTTATCTGGCTTATGACCACTAGCGAATCTCCATATACCATCAGCTTCTTGATGCTCGGTGATATGGCGATGTTCAATCCATGGATCAGTGCTTCATATTCTACTGCATTATTTGATGCTAGAAACAATAGCTGGAGTGCATACTTGAGTTGTTCTCCTCCAGGAGCAATGAAGAGGATTCCTGCACCTGCTCCTTGTAACTTCAGCGAGCCATCAATGTACATTCTCCATACTTCGGTAGTCTCTGGGTTGTCTAGGACCTGATGCTCAGTCCATTCTGATACGAAGTCAACTAGTGCTGTAGTCTTTATTGTCATGCGAGGCCGGAACTCTATGTCGTGAGCTCCCAGCTCACAGGCCCACTTGGCTATCCTTCTGATAGCTTCTTTGTTATGAAGAATGTCCCCTATTGAAAATCCTGTGACTACTATGACTTTGTGGTCGTCAAAGTAGTGACGGAGCTTGTGTGCGGTTAGAAGTACCGCGTATAGCAGTTTCTGAACTTGGGGATACTTCATTTTTGAGGGCCCGAGAACTTCGCTGATGAAGTAGACCGGATGCTGCACCGAATATGTATGTCCTTCTTTCGCCCGCTTGACTACTAACGCGGTGCTTACCACGTGAGTCGTGCAGGAGATGTATAACAACAGATCTTCTGCTGGCTGATTCGGCGTGGCTCGGCGTGGTGGCTTGAGTACTGGTGATGTAGTCAGGAACTCTTTCAGTGCCTCTAGAGCTTCCTGTGTCTCTGTGGTCCACTGAAACTTGTCCACCTTTTTGAGAAGTTTGTAGAACGACATGCCTTTCTCGCCTAGCTTTGATATGAACCTGCTCAGGGCTGCTATGCATCCAGTAAGCCTCTGTACCTTTTTCTGTGATCGCGGCGCTTCATTCTCATGATGGCCTCAATTTTTTCTGGATTCGCTTCAATTCCTTGGTGGCTAACAATGAATCCGAGTAACTTCCCTGCTGGTACTTCGAAGACACATTTCTCTAGATTGAGCTTCCACCGGTATCGCCTCAAGCTGTTGAAGACTAGCTGCAAATCTTTGATGAAGTTTTTTGAGTTTTGTGTTTTGATCACCACAACATCGGCATAGGCTTCCACCCGCTTTCCCCAGTGATCGGCTAAGCATGTTTGAATGGCTCTCTGGTAAGTCGCTCTCGCGTTCTTGAGGCCGAACGACATGGAGGTATAGCAGAAAGCTCCAAACGGGGTAATAAATGCAGTTTTCTCCTCATCTACTTTTGCCAAGCTGATCTGATGGTATCCAGAATAGCAGTCTAGGAAGGACAACATAGAACATTCGGCGGTCGAATCAACCACCTGATCTATTATAGGGAGCCCGAAGGGATCCTTCGGACGGTGCTTGTTGAGATCGGTATAGTCGACGCACATGTGCCAATCCACTTTATTCTTTTTAGTACAGGAACATGATTTGCTAGCCACTCAGGATGCAGCACTTCTCTAATGAACCCTGCCGCCACTAAGCGAGCTAACTCGGCGCGAATAGCTTCTCCCTTGTCAGGCGTGAAACGATGCAGTTTCTATCGAATCGGCCTTGCTTGAGGATAGACTTTTAATTTATTCTCGGCCAGTTCTCTCGGGACTCCTGGCATATCCGCAGGTTGCCATGCGAATACGTCTCGGTTATCTTGCAGGAACCAAACGAGCGTGCTTTCCTATTTGTCGTCGAGGCTAGAGTTGATGATGGTGGTCTTGCGTTCATCAGCGAACCCCAGGTTGATCCTCTTTGTCTCCTCAGTCGGCTGCATAGAGGTCATGGCTTGAGCTTCATTCGCGGGTATCATGAGGTCTTCCTTAGGCTTTGTGTTCGCCCGCGCGGAGGAAGTCGTCGGCGGTTTAGTAGTGAGGGCCGCCTGGATAGCTCCCTGAAAGCATTCCGCGGTGCCTTGGAAGTCAGCGCGTATGGTGATGATCCCTTGAGGTCCTGGCATCTTCAATATCATGTACGAATAGTGCGGAATGGCCATGAATTTTGCCAATCCTGGCCTGCCGATGATGGCATTGTATCCGCAGTCGAAACTCGCCACCTCGAACCTCAGGAACTCAGTTCTGTTGTTTTCCAGAGATCCAAAGGTGATGGGCATGTAGATGTGCCCGAGCGAGTACTCTCCTTCGGTTGGCACAATGCCGAAGAAAGGGGTGTCTAACTCGGTGAGGTCTTTTAGTGCGATCCCCAAGCCTAGGAGCGTCCGGGGGAAGGTAATGTTGATGCTGCTTCCCCCGTTCACCAGTACTTTCTTTACCCTGCTCTCTCGGATCACCAGATCAACGAGGAGTGGGTACTTTCCAGGATGGTCGAAGTTAAGCCATTGATCCGCTCGACAGAAGGTGATTGTGTGCTCTGACCACCGATAGGGATCTGGGGCACTAGTGGTTGCCACCAGGACCTGCCGGTCGTTGAGCTTTTGTTGCCTTCTGTTCTCCTGCGACCCATGTCCTATAAAGATGACGTTGACTTCCCGGTCAACAAGTGGGAATGCTCCACCCCCTCCCCATTCCTGCTGCTGAGGCTGCTTGGGCTTGCCAGGCCCTCCTCGTGGTGGGGGAGGTGGTAGAGGCTGGAATGGTTGGCCATTCCCGACGAAATGCTTGAAGTCTCTGCAGTTTCGTAGGGTGTGGCGCATGTCCTTGTGGTATAAGCACTGGGCGTTGAGGATGTCGTCTAGTGTCCGCTCGCCTCCACGGGGCGCCCCTTAGACACGTGCGACGGGTGGTCCAGTGGCATGGACCTCCTCACGAGGCCTCTTTTCCCAACATCTGTCGGGCTGCTGGTTCGCGTCGTGCCGTGGTGCTGGTGGTGCAGGTTTCGTTCCCCCGATGAGGTCCTGGCCCATTCGTCAACGGTGATGTAGAGGTACGCTTCTCGAAACAGCTGTTCGGAGGTGGTCGGCGCTTTCTGCAGTATGGCTCGGACGAAGGCCGAGTCGTTAGATCCCCAGTAGAAGTCCTCAATCACTGCTGCCTCAGTTACCTCGGGGATACGGTTTCTCATGGTCTGAAACCTCTTGAGGTATGACCGAAGTGTTTCATTGCCCCGGCGCCTGATGGATTTGAGGTCCCATGGCTGCGCCGGCTTGTTGGAGAGGGACTGAAAGTTGGCGATGATACACCGACTGAAGTCGCTCCAGTCGTCGATGCAGTGTCGCGGCAGATGTCATAGCCACTGCAATGCATCCTGCCCAAGAACGATGGGCAAGTATGCAGTCATCACGTCTTCAGCCGCCCCAGTGGTCCGGGCGGCAGTCGTATAGACAGCCAACCAGCCTCCCGGACCCTACTTAGGCTCATACTTGTCGACATTGGAGACCTTGAAGTTCGGGGGCCATTGGATGGCCCTGAGACGCGGAGTAAGCGCGAATACTCCAAATGTGTCTTCATGTCGACGTTCATGGTGTCGGACCTGAGGAAGGGAGTCGGTGATGTGTTGTCTCAATCGTCCCCGGATCAGGCTACTGATTGAGGCTGCCGCCGACTCAACTCGGGTGGCGTGTCTTCGAGTCAGGACGCCATGGTCCCGATCGTACTCCTCCTGGCGCCTTATCTCATTCTCGTGTCGCTGATCGCGTGAAGCGTTGATAGAGCTTCATGTGTCTCGGCGACTGTTGATGGCGTGTCGCAGGTCGCTTGGGGGATGAGCGAGGGGTAGAAGATGATTAGCTGCCCGAATGAGCAGCTGCCGATAACCTTCAGCATCCGGAGTCCGTGGGAGGCCATTAGCTATCTGAGCCAACACTCCTCCGACTTCGCTCGGTGTATTCATTGCACGAGCAAAGTCAAGGTTCAGGTTCCGAGCAAAGAGAGGGTTCTCTCGGCGTAACCTTGCACCCTGTTCAGCTTGTTCTCGTTCGCGGTCTTGAGCTTGCCGGCGGTCACATCGACGAGCATTCATCCTTTCTCTGAAGACTCGTTCGTCGGGAGTTTCTCCCACTTCCGAGACTTCATCCCAGGATACGGGCTGCGCTGGGTCTCGCTCCCCAGCCTCATGATGTCGTCGAATATTCTGGCGTCTGTTCCTTCATCGCCGAGCTTCTCGCTGAGGAGGTTCTTCCCCTGGCACGGTTGGCTCATCGTCGAAGATGGGAGATGACTCCAATCTCCCCTCGATGAAGAGGATGTCGGGGTAGAAAGGAGTTGATGTGGTGGTGAATTCCTTTCTATCCTTCTTTGAGGGCGAAGGTGCCAGAAAGATGGCTCAGCGGAGCTCTGTTCTAGGAACACTTGCTTCCTTCCTTCTTGTAATCCGTGTCCACTCCTTTGTGGGCGAAGTGGACAATGGGGTTCTTCGGGCAAGTGAATTCCCGGCTCTCGACTTGTAAGAGGTAGTCTTCGTCTAGGGCGCAGGAGGTTGCGCTATCTGCTGTCTTGTTCCATCTTTCCTGGGGGTTTCCGAGGAAAGCTTCTCCTCCAGTGGATCCGCTATGCGGTGCAGAATTCCCCTCTCGTCTTCTACGGACAAGATGGTCCCGAAGCATAATACGGATCCAGAGCGGAGAGCGATCATGCACTGGGAAGTGACAGCCATTGAGCTAGCTTGGATCAACAACACACCCCCTACCTGGCGCGCCAGCTGTCGGTGTTTGGATCCCGACCGCACACCCGGGGTCACCCCTCGTGGTGCTTTTGGGTAGGACGGTGCTATTGACTGTAACTCAATGGTTCGTGCGAGATGCACGAGAGACGACAGGCAATTTTCTATAGGTTCGGGCCACGTTGAGATGCGTAACACCCTACTTCCTGGCGTGGATCCTTATGTGGTAAGTTACAAGGGAAATCTCCTGTGTGGAGAGAGACTAATGGGTTGAGTAGATGGTCGATGATTTTGATGGGGTACCCCCTAGGCCTTATATATTCAACCGTGGGGCACTACATGCGTGTATGATAATGATGTGTACCTAAACAATAGTGAACCGACTCAACTTATCTTCTTGTGATCCTGCCGACTTATCTCTAGTTTGTTGAGACATCCAAGGGCGCTACGCGGGAAAGTCGGATCAGTGTTGTGGATAACGCTTAAATCCAACGAGCCGCCTGGGCCTGAGTCTGCTTCTTCTTCGCGTCGGCCCGTTCCACCAGCAGTTCTCCCCTGGCCCACGAAGGGACGGCTTTGCGAGATAATAGGCCCAAAGCTTTTCGCAAGGCCTTCTTGCCTTCTAGTGGACCCGGGGGATATCCGTCCCCCACATCTGCCTAGAACAAGGTCACCCAACCGAAATTTGACATACCACACTCAACTTGTACTAATCTATTGCTTATTCAATCTAATGTGGGTCACTCAACAAGTTAACACTAGTGAAATAAATTAGATCCTACTCCTATAAACTTTGTTCTCCCCTCATGCACTTAAACCTAAAATTAGTGCATTAGACCAACTCGACTAAGGGCAAAAGAGTTAACCCAATCTTAGAGGCATGATGGATTGTATAATCTATCTATCCCCACCTAACATCAAACAAACTTTTAACCTACATCGTGTGGACTATCTAATCTTGACAAATTATATCCTACCTTTGGAAATTCACCTTATACGACTAGTTACCCCAATCTGGACATAAAACAAAGGTTAAACCCTGCCAAAGAATCTTTAGTTCATAACCAACTACTAGCCTATTCATTCTGCGTACCAAATACTTTTCACTGAAAAACTATCCTACCATATGCTTCTAACTCTCATGGTCAATACCAGGAAGGGAAGATTATCATGCAACAACAAACAGAAATGAATCCTCCATATCCTCCATCGGTTGGAATCGATCAAGTGGTTGTTGCACAAATGCTGGTAATACAACAAATGGCAAACATGGTTAATGACATGCAAAATCAGATAAGGCAAGAACCCTAGGAAATATGTCAGGACCGGCTGGAGATGCGACAAGCAATAAGACAAGCATGGTTGGAAAGACAACAACAACAACCACTACCTCCACCACCACCAGCAGCTCCACCAAGATACATAAATGTATATATATATATATATATTACTATTTGTAATACCTAAATGTTACTTTAGTTCGTAGTTGGTATGATACTATTTTAGGAGGAATAATAAGGTGTAATTGACCCTATGTATTGCTAAAGAGTTATGCATCATGCAGAGATTTTTGTTTGTGCATGTTGGGGGTCTGCTTCGTCGCCGAAGGTCCCATAAGAAGAAACACCTTCGGAAGATTGACACAAAGCCGAAGCTATCAATCAAAGAGCTTCGGAGTACATTTTCAGATTCACCGACTTAAAGATGAAATGACCAATTGGCCCGAGGTAGCTTGTACTATGATTGTAAACATTTGTAAAGGGCATGAATGTAATTTCTCACAGGTTGTGTCATGTGCCTATAAATAGATGAACAGTACCCCTGTACTGTTCACGCTATCTTGTATTCGCTTGTGCACAACGCTCGGATTTTTGCCTTATGTCAAGCCGAAGGTACAAATATAATTAAATATTGTATTTAAATACTCAAGTTTATATAATGAAGATATGTGAATGATGTTATATGATTATTCATGTTATCTTTCATGTTTCATATGCTTTGTCTTTCATTATCGAATACCATGATGATGAAGGTATGTCCTTCATGACCTTCGTCCGAAGATCATTATATCCTAAGGGAAATAATGCTTCGAAGGACGAAGGATATTAACATTTAATACTTTGTGTTGCCTTGTTCTTGACTCATAGCATTTGAGAACAAGTCCCCAACAGTGCATATGTTCTGAGACAATATGAATTTACACCCCTTTTCTTACAAATCTCGAGGACGAGATTTCTGTTAAGGGGGGTAGGATTTGTAATACCCAAATTTGTAAACCAAATAAAAGGAGATAGTTATTCCTATATAAAATTTCTCTATGTTGATATCACATATGAACAATCTTGCTAAAGTAAGTAATTAGCCAAAAATAAATAAATGATATATGTATCATGCCAGAGTTTATTTGTGTGTGTATTTGATAACAAAAAAATAATTAGAGAAGGACAATGGTATCCAAATTTGAATTTATACCTAATTTACAATCTAGAATTCGGAGAAAGAAGGAAGAGGCTATACAATACAAAGAAATTACATATATAAATAAATAAACCTTTCTCATAATGGTATTTGAATTTGTGTATTTTATCTGAGTGTGTATTAAAAACTTGAATTCCTAAATCTTGGAATTTGAATTTTGTAAAATCAAATAATATGAGAATATCTCATTTGACTAAGTAAATAATGGATATATAAAATAAAATAAACCATGTATAACAAATTGGAGTTGTTTTTGTTTGAGAACTTAAATATACTTTAAAATCTAAACCTTGTTTGCATTTAATTCAAGATTTGAATTTGAATTCAAAATGGAAATACAAAATATAAAAGAAAATAAAGGAAAAAGGAAACAAAAGAAAAAGAAAGGAGTCGGCCGCCGATTGGGCCCAATCTCGCCTCGGCCCACACAAAATCCGTTCCCTGCGACCCAATCACCTCTCACCTGCGCCGGCCCGTTTCCCTCATCCGTGTTGCCTTGGTACACCGCCATGTGGGCCCCCTTGGCTGACAGGTCTTCTTTTCCGTGGAGATCGGATCACGCTGACCGGACCGACCGCGATCTCCAGTGCTGCGCAACTACGGCGCTACCCAGGTGGGATCTTGTGCCGTTGCGGCCGCGGACTCCACACCCCTATAAAACCTACCGGTTGCTCTGTCGTTCCCCTGGGCCTCGGTCCGCCGCCACCAGCCTATCCCATCGATTGGTGTGGCTCAGGGACCAGGGAGGGGCACCAGATCTGCGCGCGGGCGTGCCGCGAGCGTGCGTGGGTTAGCCAAGCCGTGACGTCGTCCCTGGCGGGGGCAATTGCTCACCTGCGATGTGTCGCCGCCACAAAACCACTTGCAGCATGGGCAGCTTCGACTGCACCCTTAATCGTGGTGGTAAGTCTACTGGTGCATTCTCTATCTCTTCCTCTTGGTTTAGCATCGGTCTAGCGCGTAGATTAGCGACCGGGGGATACCCCGCCACCTAGCGCCGGCCAGGGCGCTACCACGGAGACCCTGCTCCGTTGGTCTATGGCTGGTGGGTGGAAGACGAAGTTTTAGCCGTTGATCACCCAACGCATGGCCAGGATTAGATCGTAGTTACCGGTCTGACCTAGGGGTCGTTAATCGTTGGATGCGGATCGTGTGGTTTTGGTTAAATCTCGCTCCATTGAACCACAACCGTGGATCCCCGATCTAAGGAACGTGATCGCGTACGGATTCGTGCCTTGGCGCGTCTAATCTGGGCCGTCAGTATTAGATCGGATGGCTAAGATTTATTCATACCCCTTCGGCCATGCTGAACTTACTAAAGAGACCTTGAAGTTTATGTTATTTAACCCGCCGTCCATATTCACTATGTACTGAGTCTAGGATAATTTGCAAGTTTAACCTCGGACTAGTTGTTATTGCGAGCGCAATCCAGATAATTTATAAAACCAGAGAAATTATTTAGAAAATAATTTTTAGTGCACATTTAATTTGCCGAAACTTGTTAAATTCATAGAAAATTCATACTTAGTCCAAATTGATCCATTCCAGTTTCTATAATTTTGTAATATTATTGTTTATCAAATAGTGCCACTGTTTTGACATGAAAGCCACATTAAAATTGATATCCTAATTAATCCTGTACCTAGCACTTATAACTATGAAAATCCATAACTATCCCATTTTAACTCTGTTTCGATCTGTTCAAGTTGCATTAGTTTTGTATAAATATTTACTACACAATAGTAACATTTGTTATATGATATTCCCTACTTTCATAATTAGGTAACTAAATGGATTAATTTATGTCTATTGGATTAATTTCTTTAATATTAATATAGTAGTCTGATCTTATGGTTATAATTTGACTAGATGATCTTTAATCAAATAGTAACTTAGATTAAAATTGAGATAATTATTTATAGAATAACCTCTCATATGATTTATACTAACCAATTTATAATATAGTTTAATAATTTAATCACATAGATCTACAATAAAATCATAACTCCTTAATCATAACTCTAAACTTAGTGATTCTCGTTCCCACGATCTCATAGCAACGCGTAGATCATTATTACACCATTTGTTCTTATGTTTGATGTGATGTTAATTTTGTCTATACCGTGTTGGTTTTTATTGCTACGTTTAGCAGAGAGGACTCGAGTCACCTGAGGTCATCCTGGTACCTGGAATCTCATGTGCCAGGCAAGTTGTGCCCTTTACCACATTTTATTACCCAATAATGTCCTTTAATATCACTTATTCATGCATATGTTTAATTTTGATGGGACCCAATAGGTCACCCTAGTCTGATTATCTTTTACCTTGTTTACCCCTAAATCATTTGGGTAGTTTGCTATTTCTTTATATGGTTTTGGGTTAATATTTCATTATATCCATGTTCCAATTATTCTGTTATGTTATTTATGTTCATGTCAATATCATTATCTTTAATTGGAACATGGAGCTTAACTTGAGAAACACGTGCCACCACATGGGTGGAATGGGACGCCCTTGGCTGACTAATTAGGAAAGCTAGTGGAAGACTACCTTACCCGAAAGGGGCAAGGGAAGTAGGGGAGTTGCATGCAGGGAGGTTCTCGGGTTGATTTTGCTGCGATGGCGGTTAGACGAGGGATTCTTGCAACTGCTCTTCCCATAAACTGTAGCGGGTTTTCGGAAGCTAGTGGAACTTTGTAAAGGCCTCGTTGTGTTACCCTGCCTCGTTTCCTTGGTAGAGGTGTTTGGGACTCATGACCCCTTGGCAGATGGGTAACATGACTTGTGGGTACAGGGTACAACCTCTATAGAGTGTAAAACTGGTATAATAGCCGAGCTCACGGTCAAGAGCAGCTCAGGACTCCCGCATGATTAAATTATGGAACTAAATTCAATTTGTCATTTGCATTGCATGGCATTATTTATTAATTTTGTTGTATTATTCTTATTATGGTTTGGTATTTACTTACATTTAGTAACTGCTAATAAAATTTGACCAACTTATTAAAAGCAATGCTCAGCTTTAACCCCTATTGTTGATCAGCCTTACACATCACATGAACTCCCACCTTTGGTGAGTTCATGCACATTATTTCCCACAAGTTGTTGAGTGATGAACATGTGTGAGCTCACCCTTGTTGTCTCACACCCCCACAGGAGAAGAACAGGTTGTTCAAGAGGAGCCACACAACGAGGAGTTCGATTTGATTTAGGTGGCATCTTCTAGTTGACTTTATGGCGCCAAGGATGGACTTTAGTTCGTTTTATATTTAAATTTTATTTTGTAAGACTTCTGCTATGTAATAAGTACTCTGATTATATTGTGATATTTATCTCTATACACTCTGTTATTATATGTGTTGTCTTCTTTGGCGCATATATGAGATGCACCCGGCTTTGTCCCTTAAAACCTGGTGTGACATCCCCATTGAAAGACTTCGGTTGATTTCAGCACTTCGAAGAATGGCAAGTTCCTCTTTGCTGATCTTGAAATGAATCTATTCAATGATGCCAACCTTCATGTCAATCTCTAGGCACCTTTTCTTGATTTTGGTGGCTCCATTTGAAGTATAGCTTCTATCTTGTTTGGGATAGCTTCAATTCCTTTTGTTGACACAAGACACCCAAGAAATGTCCCATTCTTCACTCCGAAGACACATTTCTCTGGGTTTAGCTTGAGACCGGCCTTTCTAAAATTGGCAAATGTTTTTTGTAAATTGGCGATGTGATTTTGTTGCTTGGTACTTTTCACTATGATGTCATCAACATATGTTAGAACATTCCTGCGAGTCCGAGAGCTAAGGACTTTGGCAGTCATTCTGCTGAAGCTTCCTCTGGCATTCTTGAGCCCCTCGGGCATCCGAAGATAGAAGTAGGTCTCACTAGGTGTTATGAATCTTGTCTTAGGCTCATCTTCCTTCTTCATCTAGATTTGATGATAGCCTGAATAGCAATCCAATAGGCTCATGATCTCTGAAGTAGATGCTACATCCACAAGGGAGTCTATTCTTGGCAAAGGGAACTCATCCTTCGGACATGCCTTTTTAAGATCCGTAAAATCAACACACATCCTCCACTTTCCATTGGCCTTCTTCACCATCACAGTATTGGCTAGCTACTCTGGATATGTCACCTCCCTAATTACTCCGGCACTCAGGAGTCTTTTGACTTTGTTTCTTGCTCCTTCGGCTTTGTCAATGGACATATCTGTTGACACCACAAAGATCATTAGATGTCCAAGCAAAGACATTCTTATTGTTGAACAGAAACCTCAACAAAGTTTTTTCTTGTTCACGAGACAATTGAGACCCCAGCAACACCTTCTGCTCGGCTATGTCTTCACATAGAAGCATGGGCTTTAGTTGATCTATTGAGGCAGCCTTATATCTTTTATGCTTATATTGTTGATGAGCTTTGGCTTCATCTATGTTATGGATGGCCTTTGAATCTGTCCAGTTCCCTTTGGCCCTTCTAGTAGCCTCTTGACTTCCATGCACAGCTATGGGACCCTGGTCAGATGGTATCTTCATGCATAGATATGCTGGATGAAGTATTGCTTCGAAGGCATTTAATGTCCCTCGACCAATGATTGCAATGTAGGGATATTCCATATCAACAATGTCAAAAAAAACTTGCTCTGTCCTTGTGTTATGAACATAACTGAAGGTGATTGGCATTGTTATCTTCCCGAGTGCCACTATCTGTCTTCCTCCGAAGCCACACAGGGGGTGTGTTGCATCATGTATCTTATCATCCTGCTCCTTCATCTGCCTGAATGGTTTTGCAAAGATGATATTTGTTGCACTTCTTGCGTCTAGAAGGACGTTATGCACCAGAAACCCCTTGATGACACAAGATATGACCACTGCATCATTATGAGGGTAGTCCTTGAGCTGAAGGTCTTCATGGGAGAAGTTGATTGGTATATGAGACCACTTGGACTTGATGAAGGGTCCCTGCACTCCAACATGTTATACCCTTCTCTGTGCTTCCTTCTTCTGCTTCTTATTGGCTGGTTCAAGACTTGAACCGCCTGTGATTGGGAGCACCAGCTTCGTAGCCGAAGGTGCCGCAGCTTGGTTGCGTTGTGAAGCCATAGTCGCAGTCGTGGAAGTGAGTTCACTAGAGGTGGGTGCCAATGTTGGTCACTTGTTCTAAAATGCTATGAATCAAGAACAAGGCAACACAATTGTTAAGCATTAAGGACCTTCGTCCTCCGAAGCATTACCTCCTCTCGGGTATAATGATCAACGGATGAAGGTCATGAAGGGCATGCCTTCATCATTTCATGGATAATTAAAAATACATAGAGATGAAGAATATAATTCATTAGTTCATTCATATTTATATTTCATAATGTACACATGAATATTAACAAAGTTTATATTACAATGATTGCTCAAAGGTGCAGACGCGAGAGTGATTACAATTCAGCGTGAACAGTATGGGATACTGTTCACCTATTTATAGGCACGGGACGCAGTCCGGGTAAAAGTACATTGATAACCTTCAATATTTGTTCATAATCGTAACATAAGTCACTACGGACTAACTAGTCTTTTCCTCCTCTGTTTAGTCTAAGCCGAAGCTGGTGGCAGCTTCGACACTTGCCATCGTTGCTTCCAGACGAGATCTTCGTCTTAAGGACCTTCGACAGAAAGAAGAAAGTCTTAAGAATCACTTTGCCGATCTTGTCTTTGTCTTGAGGGCCTTCGGCAGAGAAGAAGACCCCCCAATATATATATATATATATATATATATATATATATATATATATATATATATATATATATATATATATATATATATATATATATATATATATATATATATATATATATATATATGTCGGCGTTTCGAGACAGGGGGGTCCCTAAGCCGACGAGTGAGTGTGCTGCGTGCCCCAGCCCAGATGGGTCGAGCGCGTGGGCGAGCGCGGAGGGGGGAGAGGCGAGGCGGCCGGAGCCGAGCGTGAGAGAGGTGGAAGTCCCGCGGCCTTCGTGTTTGTCCCGCGCCCAGGTCAGGTGCGCTTGCAGTAGGGGGGTTACAAGCGTCCACGCGGGTGAGGGAAGCGAGCGGCCCCAAGAGAGCGCCTGTCCCGTCCTCGGTCCCGCGCGGCCAACCTCCTCTGAGAAGGCCCTGGTCCTTCCTTTTATAGTTGTAAGGAGAGGATCCAGGTGTACAATGGGGATGTAGCAGAGTGCTACGTGTCTAGCGGAGGGAGAGCTAGTGCCCTAGGTACATGCCGATGTGGCAGCCGGAGAGATCTGGGCATCCTGCTGGCGTGATGTCGTGGCTATCGGAGGTGCGACGGAGCCTGATGGAGGGACAGCTGTTGGAGCGGTCGAGTCCCTCCTGACGTTGTCCTGCTGCCGTAAGAGAGCTGGGGGCCGCCGTCGTCATAGAGCTCGTGGAGCGCCATCATTGCCCCTCTGGCGGAGCCGGCCGGACGAGACGCCGGTCTTGTTCTCCGTGACCCGAGTCGATTCGGGGTAGGATGATGATGACGTTTCCTGTTGACGTGGCGGTCTGTGCTCTAGGCAGGGCGACGTGGGGTTTCCTCCGAAGCCGAGGTTGAGTCTTGCCTTCAGTTGCCGTGGCCGAGCCCGAGCCAGGGGGTCGGGCGAGGCGGAAGTCGTCCGGCCGAGGCCGTGGCGGAGTCCGAGCCCTGGGGTCGGGCGAGGCGGAGTTTCGTCGTCTTCCGGGTCTTAGCCCGAGTCCGAGCCCTGGGGTCGGGCGGAGCGGAGTTCGCCGTCTTCCGGGTCTTAGCCCGAGTCCGAGCCCTGGGGTCGGGCGGAGCGGAGTTCGCCGTCTTCCGGGTCTTAGCCCGAGTCCGAGCCCTGGGGTCGGGCGGAGCGGAGTTCGCCGTCTTCCGGGTCCTAGCCCGAGTCCGAGCCCTGGGGTCGGGCAGAGCGGAGTTCGCCGTCTTCCGGGTCCTAGCCCGAGTCCGAGCCCTGGGGTCGGGCGGAGCGGAGTTCGCCGTCTTCCGGGTCCTAGCCCGAGTCCGAGCCCTGGGGTCGGGCGGAGCGGAGTTCGCCGTCTTCCGGGTCCTAGCCCGAGTCCGAGCCCTGGGGTCGGGCGGAGCGGAGTTCGCCGTGGCGCCTTTGGCAAGGCCTAATTGCCTGTCAGACTCACTCTGTCGAGTGGCACTGCAGTCGGAGTGGCGCAGGCGGCGCTGCCCTTCTGTCAGACTGGCCAGTGGAGCGGTGGAGTGACGGCGGTCACCTCGGCTCTGCCGGGGGCGCTTGTCAGGATAGAGGTGTCAGGCCACCTTTGCGTTAAATGCCCCTGCAATTTGGTCAGTCGGTGTGGTGATTTAGTCAAGGTTGCTTCTGAGCGAAGCCAAGGCCTTGGGCAAGCCGGTGATGTGTCCGCCATAAAAAGGGGGGGCCTCGGGCGAGACGGAAGTCTCTCGAGGTCGGCTGCCTTCGGCCGAGGCTAGGCTCGGGTGAAGCGCGATCGAGTCACTCGTGTGGACTGATCCCTGACTTAATCGTGCCCATCAGGCCTTTGCAGCTTTATGCTGATGGGGGTTACCAGCTGAGAATTAGGCGTCTTGAGGGTACCCCTAATTATGGTCCCCGACAGTAGCCCCCGAGCCTCGAAGGGAGTGTTAGCACTCGCTTGGAGGCTTTTGTCGCACTTTTTTGCAAGGGGACCAGCCTTTCTCGGTTGCATTTCGTTCCGGTGGGTGCGCGCGAGCGCACCCGCCGGGTGTAGCCCCCGAGGCCTCGGAGGAGTGGTTACACTCCTTCGAGGTCTTAATACTTCGCTTAACGCTTCGGCTGGTCTGGTCGTTCCCTCATGCGAACTGGCCGTAGCCCGGGTGCACGGTCGGGGCCCAAGCTCTCGGGCTGGTATGTTGACGCTGTCAACGATTTGGCCGGAGCCGGTTTTTGCGAGAGCAGCCCCCGAGCCTCTGCACAGGGCGAGAGGACGATCAGGGACAGACTCGGCTTTTTACATACGTCCCTACGTCGCCTTTCCGCAAGGAGGAGGGGGGGAGTGCGCCATGTTACCCTCGATGGGCACCGAACATGGTGTCTCCGGTGAGCTGCAAGCGGGTAATCCGAGTGGACGTCCGTGCCCCGTTCGTTGGGGGTCGGCTAGGGGCCCAGAGGCACGCCCAAAAGTACCTGCGGGTGACTTGCCGGACCCGGTCCCCTGGCGACGGGGTCCGAGGGCTCGATGCCTCCCTCCGATGGGATTCCGTTACAAGATCGTTCCCGCTGGTCTCGGATATGTCCTAGGGTACCTCGGGAGCGCAGCCCGAGCCTCGGTTATGTATCGAACGTACCCCTGGTCATCCCTCGCTCGGTGTCTGAGGCGACTGTGAACCCTTCGGGGGCCAGCCTTCGAACCCCTGATCAGTAATGGGCGCGGAGCCCGAGTAGCCTGAGGCGGCCGTGGAGCCCTTCGGAGGGCCGGCCTTCGAACCCCTGACCAGTAGTGGGTGTCGGGCCCACGCGATCTGAGGCGGCTGTTGAACCCTCGGGGGGCCAGCCTTCGAACCCCTGATCAGTAATGGGGGGCGCGGAGCCCGGTTCCTTCGCGGAGAAGGATCCCTCTCGGGGTATCCCCCTTCCCCGGTCCCTGTTGCAAGAGATAGAGAAAGAGGAAAACGGAAAAGGATACGAAATCAGACGACGTGGCGTACCTTTTCTGACGCGGTTATTAAGGCGAAGGTGAAGCGTCGCGCGCTCCTCCTGCCAGAAGCGCCGCGTGTCCCGCCGCGGAGTTAATGCGACGGGGCGAGTGGTTGGCGGGGCGGCCGTTGCGCGCGGGTGATCCGTTCGAGGAATGGGTCACGGGTGCACCGTCTTCACGCCGTGAGAGGAGGCTCTCTTGCTGTCTCAGGATGGGACGTGAGCCTGGCTGACGACGTGACCGCTGCGCCCGCCCGCCTGCCACCGCTATTACTGCCGGCCCACTTTCGGTCGCTTTGACCGACGTGCCAGTCTGGCGCTGTTGGGTCGCCTCGAGTCGTGGCATAGGCCTCGCAACCGAAGAGGCGCGATGGTGGCACAAGTGGCGGTGCGGTTGCTTGCATGCAGCAACTGGCGTGCCATTTGCTCGACGCGTGGGCCTGGGCCCCAGGCTGGCGTGTCAGAAGTTGGAGAAGCGCGTCCATCTGGCGCGGTTGCATGCCGCCTGCATGGCTGCTCGCCCCTTCTGCCCGTTGGTCTGGGCGAAAATGGGGGGTCGCCTGTAACCGCTGGACGGTCGTGCGCACCATGCGCGGCGGTTTGGCTTCTTCTGCCCTGAGCCGGCTTGTATGACATGCGGGACCCAGCCCCCGAGTCGCAGGGGAGGGCCTTGGAGCGTGTTGGAGAAGACTCGGCCCGCGGCGCTTGGGGGCGCACGTAGGGGGAGTTGCCTTTAAAAGGAGGGAGGCCCCTTTCGTAAGGCAACCATGTCTTCTTCTTCCCTTAAGCGCCGGGTCTTCCCGTCTTCCAAGCCCCCGG